>NC_090238.1:28258091-31090591 GCF_024489055.1 Chanodichthys erythropterus
CCTTTTTTTTTTTGCCTTTTTTTTTTTTTTTTCATTTTGAGAAAGAATGTGTCTGGGATGATAATGGCTACTGGAGCAGAACAGATCCTGCAATGTCCAATAAACACAACTTCTGTTATATATTGGGCAAACACACAATGCCTTCATTAAAGAGCTGTTGTTGACCTCCTGAGCCCCCGTCTACTGTCTCGTCCACCAAATGGACAGCACTAATACTCACGGCAATGTTCTCCCTCATCGTCCCCTTGTGGACAGTCAGGGTTGAAGTCACACAGCTGGCTCACGTTGATCTCGCGACCCCCTCTGCAGTGATAGCGGCCCCGGAGAGTGACATTTTGAGAGGTTCCTGGGAAGAGAAAGACAAGTGGGAATTAGAGACACTAATTACAGAGATGGTTCCGCTGAAGGAGCCCAGGTTTATACCCCTCAAGGGCACAGTGGTGATGAAGCAGAATTTCAATCCCAGTATCTCTGATTCTAGGGTCACCCCTGCTTAAGATATTACATTTGCGCAAGCAGCCCTGATCATTACCATTAGGCCACCTTTAGCCCATTTTTCACGTACATCTTCTTTTACAACCTCACATTAGGTGTAACAGGTTACTCTGGAGAGGTTTACTTTATGTCTTTCCGATATAGTTTCCCGCCAAGAAAGTAAATCAGAAGGTTACATTAAAAGCTTTGGTGCAAACAAACACAAAGACATCAAGTAAATTCAGCACTTTGCGAAAATAAATGAGGCAGAAAGAAGACATAAAAGAGGCAAAGGCTCTCAGCAGTCCCTTGTTTTTTATGGCTTCAATGACAAGAAAGGATACTGACAAAGGCTATCAACAAATGAAAACACAAAGAGCTCTTTCCTGTCCACTAAAGATACAATAGACACTCAAAAAATGTGTTAATGTAATGAAAACTCAAGCACAGCTCTGAACAGATGCCAAGGATAACATTTTAACACAAACATACAACTTCTGCCGTTGTTTTAAGGGACGAGATATGGATCATTTCACTATGGCGCCATATGTATTTTTTCTTTTTGCATATGGAGCGCTAGCTTAACACGCTTCAGAATATGTAAGACGGAACAATGGCCCAGATAAGTAGCATGTGGCGACTGGATTTATGTGAGCTGAGTCTGATAGCATCACAGCGAACATAACGAGATGTAACCAGGGTTTGCATATCTATGCAAATGGAGAGCTGTACAAACGGGCCGCGCTCACCAGGGGTTCATCATACTGCTGACAGTGATAAAGAGAGTGATTGTACAGAAAAAAAAAAAAAAAACACTGATGTGATTCACTTCCTTCTCAAAAAAAAAAAAAAAAAAAAAAAAATAGGGAGATGTGATTTTATCATTGGCGCCTACAGAGGCGAAACACATCCTTGATCTGGGTGACAACAGATTTGGTTGGGAAGACACATGACAAGAGATGTTTATCTGAGATGATAATGCTTCAACAACTTGAAAATCAAGACAAGCATGTAACTAAATATAAAACGATGGGTGTAGGACTTTCCAATATTTTAGCAGTCAATACCAATACAATTTATATTCTTTCTTTCTTTATTTTTAATACAGAGGCCCTGGGAAGGCTAAGAATCTGGGTGGGGGTTTCCTGGTGGAAAGTAAAATCTAAAAGAGTTTTTGCTCAACTGTGGCTAGATTCTTTGGTCCCATTTTATATTGGGTGTCTTTAACTATGTCCTTAAATAAATAAATAGATACAATGTATTTATTGTGGTCATGATGTTGCAAAACACTTTTGTTGCTATTGAGGTGGGATACATGTAAGTTTGGGGACAGGTTTGGCGGTATGGGTAGGTTTAAGGGTGGGTTAAGGTGTAAGGGAAGGGTCAAATGTAAAAAAATGTATGTACACAATAACTGCATTGTATCAAACTATTTATTTATGTGTTAGTAGTTAAAGACACTTAATAAAAAGTAGGGCAGATTCTTTTGTTGTAATGTCTTCTTCTTTTTTTTTTTTTTTTTTTTTTTAAGAACAGGATGTTTGATTGACTCAAACCAGTGAATTAGCATTCTAAGGACCAGTCACATACCTCAGAGGGTAAATATGTAATGGAAAATATTCCAGTATGACAGATTTAAAAGATGAAAAGTTTGGAACTCTTGCTATTGCTTGCAATGATTGGTGCAAGACACATGAATGCTGGTTTTATTTCTTGTCGAAAAAAAAAAAAAAGCTATATCGAATATGATAATGACCACAATCATGTACTCTAAATTCTGACCCTGTCCTCGTTAAATATTTATGAACCTGAGGAGATGATTTCATTGATTGCTACTACTGGAGTCAAGACTTTAGTCAAAATCCACTCCAGAAAACACACTCCTGGTCCCTGGGTCTGTAAAGTTGGAAAATTCTTTCTCAAAGTCAAACAACACACTGCAGTTAGAATTATGATACAATACTTTATATCTGTTTAAGTATGTTAGTCAATATATCAAAATAAGTGTACTTTTTTAAAAGCATGATGGTAACACTTTATTTTAGGGTCTTTTAACTAGTTGCTTATTAGCATGCATATTACTAGAATATTGGCTGTTTATTAGTACTTATTAAGCACATATTAATGCCTTATTCTGCATGGCCTTATTTCACATTCCTAATCCTACCCAATACCTAAACTTAAAAACTTACTATTAATAAGCAGTAAATTAGGAGTTTATTTAGGGAAAAGTCATAGTTAATAGTGAATACATGTTCCCTAAACTAAAGTATTACCAGCATGACAAATACTTTATAAGATTATTAATGATTTGAAATAAACTTTTGATTTAAAATGTACTTAAAACAATTAAAAAATAACAATAATGTACTTTTTTACTTTTTAGAGTACTTAAACAGTGATGAAAGTGTATTCTCTAAGTACAAAGAACCCATTTATTTCATTTATATTATCTATATGTTTCTTTATGAACATACATTTAATTCGAAATACAGTAAAATATTGTACTTTCAAAATAATACTCATAATACAAACAAAATACCTTTTCACAAAGGAACAAATAAATGAAATAGATAAAATAACATTAATACCTTCAAAATATTGTAATTCAGGGAACCAAAGTTATTATTTTACTGTTCTCTGAATCCAAATTGATCAAACACTTATTGGGGGATGTATCAACTTGGATATGGTAGTTGTAACCTGGGCTGCAACTGTCACAATTCCTGGTAAAAGGGATGCAGAGTAAACATTGTGCTTTACTGGATGAAATGTTTTGTTGTTGTTGTTGTTGTTTTTTAGAAGGTTTTGTAAAGATTAATTTCATTTATTTTCTTTTAATCTTGATGACACATTGGCATAGGGATGGATTCTTTTTCATAATACACTTGATTCACTTTCATTTATCTCCTAGTATTGCGTAAAATTGTGACTTGCAACTGCAGCCACATTTACATGCTTTGAGCGAGAACCATCAGTTCATGTAAATGGCGTAGCAATTAATAGGCCTGCTTCACATCTCAGCATGGCACCCTTGCTAAAGAAAAAAAAAAAAAAAAAAAATACTAATAGTCTTTTTAATCAAACGCTCTGCCAGTGTGTATGAAGAGAAAAGAAAAAAAAAAAGAGGAGAAACAAAAGTCGAGGAGGTGTTAATACACCAATCTGCTCTGATGCAGCTAGGCTTTGTGATGAAAGAACAAAGATGTGATGGATATGTTGGACTAGCGTACGTGTGCAAGTACTAAAATGATTTAATTATTGTTCAGCAGACATTTGACAGCCAGCCGTAACAGTGAGTCATTCCACTAGCGGGCAAACATTCATATCAGTGAGCTGAAAGCTAAGCTAAGATAAAAGAAGCTCAATCTGTCACTGCACATGGGGAAAAAGCTTAATGACCATCATGGAGGTTCACAGGCTCTGCGGCACAAATGCTAACCCTTGTAAACACTGCATGGAGGATGTGCTGAAATGTGAGTCACCAAAAATCAGGCTTTGATATATTGTTTCGAGTACAAAGATCCTTCAAGGTTAAGTCACACATTTCAAGCATGCATTATGATTGATAAAATGGTTGTTTTCGTAATCATGAATAAAAATGTAATATCTTGCTGCATACTGTGAGTCCTGCAACCATCACACAAAAAGCAGTTTCTGTCCGAAACCTGGAGATTTCACATTTCACTTTTGCCTTTTACATTAAAAATATCACACTCCTTGTGTTCATTTTGTGATAAATTATTTGTAAAATATTAATGCGATTTTTGAAATCACTTTTTATGATTTAATGATTATATATCATTCAAAAGCAAAGCTTAGAGCTCCAGTAGCACTGACAGAAGAAATATTTGAAGTCATTTTTATATTCTCTTTCAAGCAACAAGAATGATTACCAACAGAATGAGAGTTTAATGACTCCTTCAGAAACATATTGCCTATAAAGGTCACAGCAAGATGGTTGGGAACTCTGTTTCAGACTCCATTTCCTCCATCTTTGTTGTGTAACAAGAAGTAGGCCACACAGCATGCTAAGTTCATGCATTTTTTAAAATGCCTCACACTTCTCAAAATAAAAAAAATATAAGAAACAAGAGGCGTTTTTCACAACTGATACATTTTTTGAAGGGTTAGTACTAGCTAGCTAATGATAAAATACTGTAGTTTGCATTGTGCTTCTAAGCAGGTAAATTATGCACTAGCCACTGAAATGCATTATTAATTAAAGGCTTTCTTTGGAGCCACTTTGGTCTTGATTAAATATGAAAGTTTATCATTCAACAAAGAGAGCAAGTCATTGATGTGAAGGTGAATAGGTCATATGGTAAACATATTGGATGTGAAAGGTACAATGTGGAGATCTAAGTGTTTGTGTGGTCTGTGTGTACTGTATGTTCATTATAGCAAAAGATCACTGCCTGTATTGCACACCGTAGACAGATACAACTAAGCCAGTTTGAAATGTGTTCCCTCAAAACAAAATGACAGTCAGTACTCTGATTCATACATGATGTTCTGTACTTTCTCAATAGCTAAGTGCAATATTCCAAAAAAGAACAGGGACTTTCTTCATCCTGATTCTGGGAATCTGCATAATGGGACCTGACAGAAGCAGCAAATTAAGATTCTCTTCAAGTTCATAGCACATTGCTGATGTCCTCACATTGCTAATTTGCTAAATGCATATTACAACACTGCAAAGTGGTATATGCTTGCTTGTTGGAGACTGCTCTTATAAGAGAAGTGGAAAATAAATCTGATAGACTAGACAGATAATGGTACTACACAGACCTGGTTTCAACGGACATTGACCTGTTTGTTATACTGATAATCTCATTATCTCATTATTTTTATTCATACCTGCATTTTCCTATCCTTTCCATCAAATATCTGTTCTTTCCTTCCTTCCTCTGACCTTTTAATTCTGTCTGTATCTTTTCAACATCTATTTCCCTTTTCTTGATTTGAGCCTTATTGGATCATTCATTTTTTGCAAGACATTTTTACCATGTCCCCAAGAGATATACACCGATTTTATACAATGCAGATCTGGATATTAATAGTATTAAAATACTGTATATATTTCCAGGTGTTTCCTTTTCTTTTTAACTGGTAATCAATGTGTGTGTACCTACTAAATTAGTTCATATTTCATTTGATTTAGCAAACTGCAAGTCATTATTTTTGGGCATAAGTTTGAGAAAAGCATGCTCTTCTTATCCTCAAATTGGTTTATTAATTCCACCTTTATTTCTCTTTATTTCTGTTGTGTATTAAAATCATATTACCTTCATTAATTAAGTAGACCAAGGGGAATTTTGAGCTTAAGCCTTAAGCCTGAGCCATTCATCATAGGCAGCGAGTCAATCTGTTTACCTTTATCTCACTGAATTATATGAAAAGATTATAAGAAAATGTGGGACTTATGAACTTCACTTTCAGTTTCAAGAATTCTTGGTCCCTATTAAGTAGTAAATGATCCTGAGACTTCCAAACAGGCCTCTAGGAATGGATTGAGAATGTTAGGTGAGCACACCCTGTGTTAGTTGGGGCAGTCCAAGCCAATGTGTCAGATCTGCAGGGAGAGCCGTAAAGTTAATGCCCTTGAATTACACCCTGCTCTCCCTTAGGACAACAGATGAAATGGGGGGCATCTATTTAGGAGCTCAACGAACTGTTCAGCCCCATTCTTGATTGGCCGAGGAAGGGCCTTGGCATCATTTGTCTTTGTCAGATTATTCTACAGTGCCTGAGGGGCAAAAGCAAGCAATGAAATAACTGGTTCATTTTCTTTGACTATTTTTTGGGACGTTTTGGGGCTGCTGCATTAGAAGAGACGACAAATCAAAGGGGACAAGCCAGTGAGGAAGACAAAGTGAGCTGATGCACCAAAGCTCTTATTGGTAAAAGGTGGTATGTATTCCTGTAAGACAATATAAAAGCCAGAGCACGTATGTTAGAACTCACACCCCTTGCTCACTGTGTAATTACTTGTGTACTAACCTTTACATGTTTGCAACTGTATATTTTCTAAGGCCAGAAAATCTACTCTATGCCAGTGTTTCCCAACTCTGTTTTGAACCCATTTTTAACCTCTCCTAATCATACAGACATGAAACAACTCATTAGTGGAGATTTCAAGACCTGAAATGGATGGGTCAGATAAGGGAGACGCCCAGGGACAAGGTTTGGAAACACTGCTCTATGGAAGCATATAAATGCAGACACAAATTCTTGGCCAATGCCTTGCAAGCTTGAAATTACATTCTACATCCCTAATGTGCATTACTTCTTTCCTGTTGCAATTAACTGATGATTGAATCAGATTATTTACCAATTATTATGTCAGCAATGTAGCTTTAACTAACTTGCTCTGGAAAAGTCTCTTCAAACTGTTGCTCTGCATTGAGAGTAGTTTATATGGAAGAGAACACTATGAAAGCTGAGAATGCAAAGCATATTTGCTTTATGATTTTGGACATTTTTGAAAACTTAAACCAGGGCTATGTTTCCCAAAAGCATCATAAGCCTAAGTAGATCATAGAACCATTGCCACCAGTGGTCAATCAACTTAGCTCAAGATGCTTTTGAGAAACGCAGTCTATGTCAGTCTAATTAAGGGACAAATCATTTAGACTAGTTTTGGACACTGCTGTCTCTCTAAGATATTCACCAAGTAACAACCTAAATCTCAGTCTGTTCCTCACATAATTTCACAGTGGAACTTTCTTAATTTGACTGACAGAAAGCTATGATGCCTGGATTACCTACCCCAGATATTGTAAGTAAAAAATGGGCTAAGTAACTGTGGTAGGTCAGTAACTTTATTCGAAATTGCAAACATGGTTTAAAATAAATCATAATGAAGAATGTCTTACACCAACTGCTGTAAGTGACATGATTCATCAGTCCTGGTCCTGGAGGGAAAATGTCTTGCAGAGAGTAGTTCAAACACACTTGCCTGGTCTTTAGTAATCCGAACACCTTAATTTGTTGCTTCAAGTGTAGTTAAATGAAGCAAAACTCAGAATACTGCAAAATAGTTGCCCTTCAGGAGCAGGACTAGACACCCCTGATTTAGAGGTATCCAAACGTCTACTCAACAAAACATTAGTGACTACGCAACTTGAATATTCAAATAACCTTTACTTTTTAAAATTTCAGTTCTAAAAAGTTTCACTTTTTTCCCTTTTAATATCAGAAATGAAAGCTCTAGCATAAGTTCTGCCAGGAAGACTCAATGTTATGTCACCTATTAGATTAGATCTAACCAATCATTATCTTACACTTGGAGTATACAAGATCGGTACTTACACATGTCTGAGTTTGTAGATACTGACACCAACCTTCACCTCCATCCTCCCCACCACCACCAGGATGGTCCCTGTCTATACCTCCCAGGGGATTGGCTACAACCCTTGCCTTCGTCTTCAGGCAGGACATATAACCCTTTAAGATGTGGGCTATGGATGGGGCCTACGCCAAAGAACTTCCTTACAATATTTTACTTGCTGATTGTTAACAAATATCATAGTTATGTTATCTTCCCTCTCGAGTCTTTCTGGTAGAACTCTAAAGTTTTTCAGTTTTTCATGTAGTCTGGGAGGTATTGCGTGTTGCATGACCACTTCTTTGTATGCAAAGTTTGACTCCAACTTGTTTCATTCTGTTACCCTCCCTTTTAAATTTTTTAATTCTTTTGCAGACTCTTCTCTCTTCTTTTCTATGCTATATGAATCATTGCCCTGGCCATCTGCAAAACTGCTATAACTAGGTCTTTGTGTGTGTGTGTGTGTGTGTGTGTGTGTGTGTGTGTGTGTGTGTGTGTGTGTGTGTGTGTGTGTGTGTGTGTGTGTGTGTGTGAATGCATGACTGACAAGTAACAAACAACGTTGATCCCTGAGACTATACATTCACAGGATATAGAACATCTCACATGACAGTCATGTTTTGAGACCAGGTCGAGAAAGGCCATGCTGAAAGTATCATAAAGGCCAGTGTCTTTATATCAAAGGATGCCCAAGAGAGATGGGAGGCAAGTCTGTCTGCTTCATGACGTCTTGGAGGTATAAAGCCCCTTTGATTCCATGGTGGCCTAGTTCCTTGATGTTTCCCCAGTGCTTGCCAAAGCTGGACAGTCACATTACAGCTCAAACTGCTGCCTTTCAAAGATGATTGAGAAAGAGTCTCCAGAGATTAAAGCAAAAGTGCCTGAAGAATCCAGAGATGGCTGGAAGAGCGATTCGTGATGCTCTCTTGCAGTGTGGTGTTACTACTGTATATGCTATTGATTAGAAAACCTTATCTTAGAAGAACAGTCAGATTCAAATTTAACAAATAAGAAAATGTACTTGTTCACTCTTTTTATAATGAAAATGGGACTGGAACTTTCAAGCTTCAAAAAGACTGCATAAGCACTATAAAAGTATAGCTCATATGACTCGTTTGCTATATATTCCAGAACCTATAAAATAACTTTGAGAACCACATCAGACCAAAGAAGGTAGGATACCTTCAATTTTGTCTCTCAAAACAAATATATAGTATGGACCATACGATTTTATATTTTATCATGATTTTTGTTATTTTGGGGACTGTCAAATGTATTTGCTTGTCAAGTTGTTAGGATAAGTCATAAATCGAATTGATGTGAGGGTGAGCATTTTCATTGTAGTGTGAACTGTCCCTGCAGCAACTACTGGTTGTAAAAATAGTCCTTTTGGTATGACGACAAATTTCCTTTTCTTTTCAAGTTATTTCACAAGATGAAATGAAAGAATGTGAAACATGTCCTAATGTGTAATCGTTTTATGATGGTTTTGTCTTTCTATCACAGGTAATATATGTAAGTGCTGCTTACACAGCCTGACCTTTCTTCTGGAAAAAAACAAAAAAACAAAACAAAACAAAAAAAAAAAAACACTTATCTAACAAATAGATGTTAGATCAGTGATGATCTCCTCTGTCGATGGAGGACTTTCTAAATATTGCTGTGGAGAACCTGGGGCAAGAGAGGTTAATAAATGTGGACTTTTGCAAATAATTTGTACTCTTTGAAATGAGAACAAAACATCAGAGAATTTCAGATGTGAATGCCTACAGGCAGGAACAGTGGGAAAAGATGAGGGGTGATGAAGACGGGACAAGAACAGATAGGAGTGGGGTGAGAGGAATAAATGTCCTAGATGTCTTTATTGACTGCTGACTGGAGTTGATTTTTTTTTATTTTTTTACATTTATATTAAAGGTGCTCTATGTAAGAATGACAGCTAGTGGTTAAAATGGGCAGTGCAGTCCAAATTCAAAATATTATTTGCCCTGCCCCCTCCTCCTCAGACTCAACGCTCTCGCGGGTTGCCAGTTTGAAGACACACAACATGAGCGAGCTCAATTGACATCGAAAGGTGAGGAGACTTACACACATTGAAAGATAATAAGTTGATTTATTGATTTATGAGTTGATATCGCATTTTAATATGCTCCCATTCATAGAGATTTTTAGATGGACGCTGAGGCTTTTTAGGTCATGTAGAATCTGCAATCTCTGACCCAGTTTGTTCACTGGCTTCCATGGCCGCAATTCACTGCATGTGTTTTCCGCCGACTGGCAACCCGGGGTGGCGACATGTAGCGGCAATGCGCATCGGTCAACCCGAATTCGAGTCCCGGCTCGTGGTCCTTTCCTGATTCCGTCCCCCTCTCTCTTCCACTTCGCTTCTTGTCTAATCACTGTCCTATCATAATAAAGGCAAAAACGCCAAAAAGAAATCTTAAAAAAAAGAAAGAAGAAAAAAAAGAAAGAAATAATGCTAATAATAATGCTATTACATGTGAACTGAGCATGTTTAATAAATATCTGCAAACATATTATGGTATTTTTATGCTTTAGTACAGTGAAAAACGTACATAGAGCACCTTTAAGCATTGTAATAGCATTATTATTAGCATTATTTCTGTAACATACAAATGGTACAAGAACGGGAAAAAAAAAAAAAAAAAAACATAAACAAAAGGAATTCAGACTGACACTGAATTAATCACTGGTGGTTGACAAGTTTTGAACTCTAGTAGCCATTTCAACAGATTATACAAGCTCACTCTCTGAACTCCCATTGATAGTTGCCACATTGCATCGCTTCTCGTTTGCATAAAGCTGAACTCTGCTCAAATCTTTCGCATTACCAACTCACGCATGGGCCTAAAATTGCCAACTCTCATTGAAAATGAATGATTTTGCAGTCACTTTGTCTCTGCAAATTGCTGTCAGTGTGAACGCCCCTACAAGTCATGACTTGAATTACCAATTTAGCGACAATCTGCAGACCCCCACGGCCTATAGTTTGTTTGTGAAATTGCACATCATTTTTTTTTCCCTCTCTTTTTCACAGGCTTTTCATTCACTATTTATGCTCAGTACCCAAAGCAAAGCTCAGTCCAAGATCATCTGCTACTGTTGATTTATACAAACAGTTGGGCCAAGCCAGTGGGCTAATCATTTATTATGGTGACATGTTAATGGCTGGTAAATATCACAAAAACTTTCCTGGCTTTTTAAATTTGATTTGTGAAAAACAATTGATCTTGCATTGGTCATAGAAGCAAAACAGCGGCCAGTCTGAAAATAAAATCACATATGCATGATACTGGGCTGCTACAATGATGTTTGACAGCAAGAGCATTGTGAGGTTGTGTGGCTGGTGACGTTCTCAAGCTTAATAGTATATTCCACTTTCTTGAGTTGTAGCTATAAGCATATTGCTTATATTTTGGATGTACAGAAAAAAAAAATAGTGCACAAAACACTTCCATCATTATTAGATAATGTTGTTTTTTTATGGAGCTCTTGGATTGAGTCGTTCATGTCACTTACGACCGGCTAACAGCAAGGGTCAGATTATTGTCATGTCTTGTCATGTATTATATGATGCAGTTCCTAATAAAGTGAACAGTCAATTGGCAACTAACCCCATTTTTTATTTACTCTCACATTTACAGGGCCTGTTTACACCTGGTCACTTTGTGTGTTTCTACTGATAGGATAGATATCTAATTTGTTAAAACATTTACACTTGGCCACATAAATGTATGCGCTTCACTTTATTTATCATAAGCTAATTTCAATATCAAAGACTGCAATAGAGAGTGGCATCAGCTCTGGTAAGATCATTAAGTCTCACTACTTTTAATGAAGATGAATGTGTTTTGAGCGTCTGAAGCTTGATTCATGATTCGGATCGCGTGTAAAACTGCCAAACTGCTGAAATCACGTGACTTTGGTGCTCTGAACCGCTGATTCAACACAAAAGGTTCATAACCCTCCGAAGCTTCATGAAGCAGTGTTTTAAATTCGGCCATCACTATATAAGCCGCTATCTTTTTTTTTTTTGCCGCACAAAAAATATTCTTGTCACTTTATAATATTAATATTGAACCACTGTAGGCTACTCACATAAACTGATTTGAATATGTTTTTAGTACATTTATGGATCTTGAGAGAGAAAGTGTCATTGCTCCCTATGCAGGCCTCACTGAGCCATCGGATTTCAACAAAAATATCTTAATTTGCGTTCCGAAGATTAACGACGGTTTTACGAGTGTGGAACGGCATGAGGGTGAGAAATAAATGACATTATTTTCTTTTTCACAAGGGATAATCTGATGGAGTCTGCTCTGGCTTCTGACCTTCATCATCATCACTGATTATCATAATCTTCATGACATCATCTGCACAAAAAATTATTATACATTTAATGTCTTTAATAAACATTTAATGGATCAACTTAAGATTTTCTTAATCAAATCAACACTGTCATATGATTCTCTTCAAACATATCTTGACTACCCGCCCCCTGAGAAAGACCGAAGCTGCTTCCTTTGAGCCCTTGAGCACACATCCCTCAGCACACGATAGTCTGACTAGAGAACCACTAAGCGTCATCCCCACTGGACTTTTCCTGGGATTCGCATTCTCACTGCTCGCCCGCTCACAGCACAGCTCATTTCACTCACTCAGTCTCGCGGGCCTGAATGATTGATGGTTGGGGGAAAGACTTGGCACACCTCCACGGTCCATCCCAGGCTGTAAAGCAGCAAGCATCACCATGTTAGACCCTGACAGCTGCACAGCTTAATGGGGAAGGATATAGACTGGGGAACACGAGGCTCCTGGTCCAAGACCCTATGGGTCCCAGTTGCTATAATAAATGAATGAATGGATGCAGCCCGTTTTCTTGAATGGCTGATGACAAAATAAAAATGCCATGAGGGAAATTGAGTTGTTTGTGCACATGTTGTCCCAATATACTCAGAAATCAATATTCATGCTGTCATCTTTTAGAATTTCACATGCATGATTAATAAAGTGACCACGTCGTAGAAATATTAATAAGCACTGAAGTAGTTACACTATATTAAAATGTTTATTTTTTATTTTACTACTTAAGGTTGTTATTTTAAGAAATGTATTCTTTTAATTTGGCTTTTACTTGTTCTTTATGATATTATGCTCATCAGAAAAGATGTAATCATGTCACAGTATATGAATTGCATTTTGTAATACATTTTTGAATAGCTTAATACAAAGCCATTTTGATTTTGTTTACTTAAAAATGGTATCGCTGATTTACTCTCATGTATGTTAGCTTTATCAAATTTACCTATGCAAAAAAAAAAGGTACGTGACCTGTAATATTTGCAACCTTTAAGCTAAATTAGCTGTTAATTCGATCACTTCTCAGTGCATTCAAACAAGTTATTTAGAGAAGCATCTTATATAAGTCATGGTAAAAATAATCGACCCAGGGACACTTTCTCTGAAGTCATCACCGTGAGAGATGATGGGAAATTGAACACCTTCACTTTGCACTCACAGTAAGGCACTGCAGTGGTCATTCACTATGCTGTTTCGCAAGGAAAAAAAAAAAAAAAAAGAGAGAGGATAACTCAAAGAATATAAATGGACCTCATCAAACCTCTGCAGAAGTGGGCTCAGCCTGCTAGACACATTTTTATGACAGTGGTGTAATCAAAATCAGGTTTGCTGGAGGGAGCAAAAAGCAGATGACTCAGACAGCAACAAACAGGGAGTGAGTTAACATTTTATGATTGGATGATCTACACCTCTGCATTGTCTTGAGACCGAGGTGATGGCAGCTCTCATTGTAGCTCTGCTGAGATAAGGTGTCAGAGCTTTTGAACGCAAACTGTAGTTTGCTGAATATGTGCACTGTGAGTAGTGTACATGCAACATAACCAAAATATCTCTTTTCATTGCCATTTCAAGCATCACCCTCACTATTACTTGCTCATACCTTGAACAAACCAATCACTGCATTACATTTAGTCATATACTAGAACTCATTCAGGAGAGATTTGCTATTATTGTCTAGGTGACCAGATGTTTTTTTTTTTTTTTTTTTTAAATTCATAGGGACAATGCACATCAATGAGCATCCATATAAAAGTACTAATTAATCGTAAAAACATTGCTTTCTCAATTCAAACACCCACGCAATCTTACTTTATTAATAACAATGATTCGCCCGTGTCTATTAAACTTTAGACAAAATCATACCGGAACATTCAAATCTGTTTTTGTGCTGCCGCGCTGATTCAGAGAAAGCAGTTTTGAACCACACAGCAGTTATTTCTGTGTTACAAATATTCAAATTATCACAGAATACTGAGATAAAAGTTTAAAGTTAGTATATAAACATTGATGTGTATGACAGCAATCAAAATAGAGCAAACCACCTTTTAAAACTAACTTGCCCCTTGAAATAACGGTTGTATCAATTACATCTTATGCAACTGTCCACAAGTGACTGGTAAAAAAAAAAAGTATTTGTCGTTGAATCATTCATTTTAAAAGATTTGTTCAAAAACACTGATTCATCCTGTAATGAAACAAGTACAGTTGAAATCATAAGTTTACATACACCTTGTAGAATCTGCAAAATGTTAATTTTTTCACAAAATAAGAGGGATCATATAAAATACATGTTTTTTTTTTTATTTTATTTAGTACTGTCCTGGATACGATATTTTACATAAAAGATGTATATATAAAGTCCACAGAACAAAAAAACAAAAACAAAAACAAAAAAAAAATAGCTGAATTTATAAAAATTATCCTGTTCAAAAGTTTACATGAACAACAGTTTTTTTTTTTTGTTTTTTTTTTTTTGTGATGGTTGTTCATGAGTTCCTTGTTTGTCCTGAGCAGTTAAACTGCCCAACGTTCTTTAAAAAAAAAAACAGAAGATACTTACATGTTTCCGAGAAGACAAATTAATATAATTTATCTTAATCTTCAAAATGAAAACATTTCACCCCTCGTCTCTTAATGCATTGTGTTTCCTTCTGGAGCATCAGTGAATGTTTGAACCTTTTTTTAATAGTTGTGTTTGAGTCTCTCAATTGTCCTCAGTGTGAAAACACAGATCTCAAAATCCTACAGTCACTGCTGGAAAGGGTTCAAGGAAAGTTTTTTTTTTTTTTTTTTGAGTGTGTGTGTGTGTATGGACTACATGTAAACATCTTTTATGCAAATTATCTTATTCAGGACAGTATTAAACAAACAAACAAACAAACAAACAAACAAACAAACAAAAAACATGCATTGTATATAAAAAAAACATGCATTTTGAATTAATTCAAAACCATTTTTTTTTTAGATTCATTCAAATTAATTAAACATTTTTACAGCAATTAGAGTCCAGAAATATTTTGTCAGAACCTCTAGTAAATTACATTTAATTTACAGTTATTTTTTTTTAGTTGTATATTCAGAATCGTGATCTCCATTTTAAACAAACAAACAAAAAAAAAAACTAAAAAAAGTGATTCTCATTTTATCCAGAATCGTGCAGCTCTAGATTGGGAGCACAAAAAAAAAAAAAAAAAAAACCTTGATATTCCTAAAATATTGCTTTTAATGTTTGATGGCACAATTTGAGCTACCGAGGACAATATTTACATGTTATATTAAGTTTACTTGACGTGGATGTTGACTGTAATACTCAAATATAAATCACACAGATAATTTATGTTTAATTCTATATTTCTTCATTTATTTGAGAAAATAATCAATCTGTGGGCTTATCTGTGAATGCATATACTGTACTCAAAGCATTAAACTGCAGCCTTAACGCAGTCATTTTTTAATTTATTTATTAAAATACTAGATTAACAGGCAATGCTTAACACTAACAACCACTAAGAACACCTTAGAAACTAATCTGAATTCTTCGTGCTAACAACCATCCACAATTTAGCATTGTGACAGCAAAATTTTCAACCACTCACAACACTGTCTTCAGAAAATGTAAAAATATTGTGGTCTTATTTTGTCTTACGCTTTGTCTAGATCATTTAGCAAAGCTGATGTGCCAAAAAACAGAGCGAAAAGAGTCACGTTTAGAGCTCTTTTGATTACAGCAATTACTTCATTTCATTAAGGGAAATTTCAAGCCTTATCAACCACATCTCTCTTGCACAAGCACACACATGCACACAGTCTTCAGCTTTGCAAATCTGTACATCAAGTGAGCACGTTTTTGGGTGGCAGGTAATTCGAGCTCTAGTGGCAGGTGCTTCAGGAAGGCAAGCCGCGCTGTAAAGCATGTCAATCTGCTAATATCTATTATGGCAAGCGGGGGTGGAATAGAGCTAGAAAGAGCAGGGCATTTAACAGCAAGAACAGAGGAACACGGCGTGCCTCAGGACGAGAACAGCCTGTCTAACGTAGTGACCCCCGGAGGGATTTGTTTGGGCAGACGCAAAAAAAAAAAAAAAAAAAAAAAAAAAAAAAAAACCTGTGCTACCGAGCTACACAACCCTGAAACAATTAGAGATCTGTCTGCCTCTGAATTTGCATGACAAGCAGCATTCTGTTCCCTGCGGTCAGACATGGGCAATTTCCCCGCCAGTTATTGAATCAGGAAGCACAGAGCAGAAAAAAGAGAAAATTAAAAAAGGGAGCAAGAGAAAAAATGAATGCTCTATAGTAAATGTTGTAGTTCAAATGAGGAAGTGGCACGAGGCAGTTGCTCTCCTTACATAGGTTGAGTGTTAGAATAAAATGCATGCAATACGCTTGTACAAAGAGACATTGCTTCTGGGCATCAAACTTGCATTACAATCTTTTTACCTTTGATTGAAAGGTTTGCAAAGTTATTTGGGGGGAAAAATATGAATGTACTATAATGCAACTTTTTTTGTACTTGATTAAAAAAGGCAATAAGTTGAAACTCACAAACACATTTGCATTGCAATATTCTGCCCTGCAATGACTTGCAATATTTTACATTCAAAGTTTAGGACTTTATGAGGTTTTACAGAAACTAAACAGAGCACAGTCTCATTTTGAGTTCTGCCTTCCAAAAAACAAAAAGGTAATAAACCATTTTCTCTTTTGTACATATTAATCTTGTTAAAGCAGAAGATAAAAAAACAATCACAGAACCTGTCATTTTTTGATTAGTACTTGGTTGTTTTCAAATTTTGGACCAAGAACTAGTATGTAAGACATGTTCCTGGAACAACATTCCTGTCTGAAAATTTAGTCCTACCCCTACCCCTAAACACACCCCTACCGATAAATTATCTCTAAAATCAGAGGGAAATGACAGTTGAATAACACTGATGTAGATGCACCTAACCCTGATTGTAATCCTAAACTTGACATACAGAAAACTGTAAACTTGACCCTTAAATCTGATTGGCTAATTGGAATATTGTTCCAAGATCAACAAAGACGATGATCCTGGAACATGTTGTACTTGGTGAAATCACGTTCATCGCCCAGTTCAGCTGTATTTATTTGACCAAAAATAACTATAAACAGTATTGTCAATTATTATTACAATTTAAAAGTTTTCTATATTAAAATATTTTTAAAATGTAATTTATTCATGTGATCTTCAGTGTCACATGATTCTTCAGAGATCATCCATGCTGATTTGGTGCTCAAAACATTTCTTCTTATTATCAATGGTTAACCAATATTTTAAAATATATTAAAATAGTATTTGTGATCAAATAAATGGAGCCTTCTTGAGCTGAAAGACTTCTTTCAAATCATTAATATATATATATATATATATATATATATATATATATATATATTATAGTGTGGTAAGAAAAAAAAATAATCAAAGAGCAGGCTTTTTTATCATTGATTTTGAACTTGATTTTAGTCTTTGGAGTACAAATCCAAACTTTCACAGACACATCAAATCACAGGAAAAAAAAATAAATAAAAACTTTCCAATTTCTACTAGTATGAAAAACTATGTGCTTTCAGAAACTGAAACATTTCTAAAAGGCAAAACACTTACTTATGGTGCAGTTGGTGGTGAAGCGGGGGTCATAGGTCGCTGTCTCCATGTCGCCGGGCTGGTTGTAGCTGGAAGAAATCCTGAAGGGTTTGCTCCGAGCTCCCAAGCTGAGGTGTACCACTGCCCAGCTGAAAAGAAGAGAGAAAACCAGCAAGATCAGCAGCAGAACCCAGCAGCAGGGCTGATGCAGTGCCCGCAGTGGGCTGTAGGAGGTCATGGTGGCCCCTGGGAGACCGTCCCCGGTTTGGGTCAGTTCAGAAGTCTCTGGAGACCTTATGGAGGGAGATGTCTGGCTGTCTGACACCAAACCAGCCCCCTCTGCCATTTTTGGGTCATCCTCTGCTACCGTATCACACATTCCCTAAATCCTCCAGATATCCACGCTGCTTACGAAAGCTCTGCCAGTTGAAATCAAGGGCAGGTACGTGTTTATGTGTGTACAGATGCTGTCTCCAGTGTATGATACCAGTGGAAGAATGCACGGATGCACAGTTGCTCTGTGGGTTTTGTGCTTTTTAACCAAACTACCCCTCATAAGGAAGTCAATGACCTAGCTAATTTTATTAAGCAAATTGCTTACATTTCAATTTGCTAGTGGCCAGTGACCAATGATTTTAGTCTCCTCCCTCTCTGTTCTCCCTCTCATGTGCTTTTCCTTCTCCTAGACCTGTAACCTGCCTGTTGTGTTGTTGTTTCGCATCTCACTGTGGGATTTGCATTGATGTCTGAGTCGAGACCCATGACTAAGTGGGCGTTGATCCTCTAAACAAACACGCAGACAGCTAGAAATCATAGGGAAATGAAGACAGGCAGCTCTCATATGCAATAATGCACTCGGATACACTTGAGTTAAGATTATTGTTCCACATTTCAGTTTTCAATGATCCAGTGTTTGTATGACTGAAGTCAATGTGAGTTGCCATTTTACACCACTTTTACAATAAAACATTTTGATGTGAAACAGGATATTAAAAAAAAAAATAAATAAATACTGAATGTTAGATGTGCTATAAATAATGCTTAAAGTTTCATTAACCCACATTTATGTTTATGTTTTATTTTGTTTTGTTTTTTTGCTATTGGAGCAAATGGGAATGTGCGGCCACTATAGAAGTTTATCCATAACGATTTCCGCTTCTGAAAACTCTAGAAAAGTTTTTTCACAGTAGAACCACAGTAAGATAAATATAGTCCATTTTGAGTTCAAGTTGACTTTAAGTGCTGCTTTATCCTCTGAGGCAGAGCATTAGAGGCAGGCCCAGCTCCAGCTTTGAAATGTAAGGTGGGCCAAGTGACATTGCTGGTGGGCTGGAGTTTTAACATTTACTTGTTACTGTACTATACTTTGTGGCACCAGCACTAAATAAATACATAACTCATCCTAGGTCACCATTTCATTTCAGTGACATTAGGCAGTTTTGATTTATAAGATGTTTAATGTTGATGCTTGTGTTATTTTACATACAGTGGCATGAAAAAGTATGTGAACCCCTTGCAGAATCTGTGAAAATGAGAATTATTTTAATAAAATAAGAGGGATAATAAAAAATGCATGTTATTTTTTGTTTAGTACTGTCCAGAGTAAGATTTTTACATAAAAGATGTTTGCATTTAGTTCACAAGACAAAACAATAGCTGAATTTATTAAAATAACCCCATTCATAAGTATGTGAACCATTGATTCTCAATACTGTGTGTGGTTACCTGATGATCCACGACTGTTTTTTTTTGTTTTGTGATGGTTGTTCATGTGTCTCTTGTTTGTCCTGAGCAGTTAAACTGAGCTCTGTTCTTCAGAAAATTCCTCCAGGTCCTGCAGATTCATCAGTTTTCAAGCATTTTTGCATATTTGAACCCTTTCCAGCAGTGACTGTATGATTTTGAGATTCATCTTTTCACACTGAGGACAATTGAGGGACTCAAACTCAACTATTAAAACAGGGTCAAACATTCACTGATGCTCCAGAAGAAAACACGATGCATTAAGAGCCGAGGGGTGAAAACTTTGAAAACGTTCCTCGAGTGCTAAAGCCCTTCTTGTGTTGAACTCATTGACTTTTCAAGTTAACAACTCGCTGGATGGAAGATAACCAGTTTATAATCACTTTTTGTTGTTGCTGTTGTTTATCAGTATGCTCCTTACCTCAGATATCATGAACATAATATGGCAGCAGTCAAATGTAATATTTGTATGGTGTGATGATTAAGATAATATTTTCCTTATATTAACAGCCTAATTGTATTTTCTTTACACTAACATTTCAGATAATAAATAAATAAATACATAAATAAATAAATGAATGAATGAATGAATGAATGAATGAATGAATGAATGAATGAATGAATGAATGA
The DNA here is from genome assembly GCF_024489055.1 of Chanodichthys erythropterus. NCBI lineage: Eukaryota > Metazoa > Chordata > Actinopteri > Cypriniformes > Xenocyprididae > Chanodichthys > Chanodichthys erythropterus. The sequence goes on from NC_090238.1 coordinate 28,278,257, forward strand.
ATGAATGAACGAACGATCATGGTCCTGTGATTCACTGCTTTAATTGCTGGTTTGTTTTAAAAATATGTATTCTCAGGTTGTCATCCTGCCTCTTTGCAATAAAATCAAACCTACGCCCATGTTTAAATGTGAAAAAGGGAGAGGAGAATTGAACTTGTCATCAAAAGCTCTGGTTTTCATCATTGCTAATGTTGTTTTGTAGATCTAGAATAATGCATATTAATGTGCACAAATGCGCAATATATTATCATTAGGGTTGCATTTGGAAAATCATTTCAGTGCTTTCAGCAGTCAACCTTAACTTACGTAAGACAGAAACACACGCTCACACAAACACAGCTGACTTATACTATAACATAAACTATCTTCTGGCAGACACTTGCTTTTCATCTAATAACGCAGTTGTGAACTGCATGGAATTATGAGTTGTACAAATGCCATTTGTACAATTTAAAATTCAGTACTATTTTAGGTTAGATTGCCTCCTCTGGGCAGAAGGCATACAGTCACAATCTACATATTAATTTCATTGGACAGTGTTGTCATTACATACACTGAATGATAATAAAAGCTTGCATGCTCATGGCATTGTGAATTTAATTTTGGTGCCCTCATTGCCGCTTCACAGCAACTCTTCACTGATATAGTCACTGTTTCCTGATGTATTATTATAGTCAATGTTGCATAGAAAATGACATTTTCCAGCTGAGTGAATGCTCTAGTAGAGTAAAACACACTAAGAGTATGTTAAGATCAAACATGATAGTAGTGTTGTCACAGTACCAAAATTCCAGTAGTCAGTACCGATACCATGAAAATTTTACGGTTATCGGTACCAATTTCAGTACCACAGCAAAATCTGTTGGAGCTATTTTACTATTTTATATAGCCTATTTTAAAAACATTAAATATGGTTTGGAGTGTGTGTGTGTGTATATATAGGCTACCTCAATGAAATAAATTTTGATATCAAATAAATAAATAAATAAATAAATAAATGCTCAAACATCCATTTTGTACTGTTGAAAAAAACAGCATATGCTGTTGCGGTAGGTTTTGAAGCTGTAAGCTGGTCAAGTGCTGGTCCTAAACTGGTCCTGCTGGTCCATGCTAGTCCTAAACTGGTCCTGGACCAGCATAAACCAGCTCAAACCAGCATACCAGCTTCAAAACCTACTTTACCAGCATATGCTCGTTTTTTTCAACAGGGGTAACAGACGTGCGTGTTTATTTTGCCTGTACAACTACAGCCTGTAAAACTGAAACAAATATAGGCAAATAATGGTAACCTAAATAATAAGAAAGCTAAATATTATTTCAAAAAGCATTCGTTTTTTTATTTCCACACAAAGATGCGTCATATAGCCAAAGTCCCGTTATTATAGTCTTTGATATAACCTACCGCTCTACGCTTTGAGAGGGATAGGGACACGAGCAGGAAAGAGACCATTTCTCTTTAATAATATCTTCATGTTATCTCCTGATGTTACAAGCAACTGACACTTGTTGTAAAAGGTCTGAAGAGCAAGTTTTATCTTCAGACATTCAGGCTTGATTTTGCGCTGTCAGAGAAAACGAAAGTAAAAATCATCGGTGCATGAAACGCGCTATACAAATAAACTATCACGGTCTCAGTCAAATTCAGTTTTATTTTGCTTTCATCTGTCAAATGTGCTCCTTTGTTCCGTTTTCTCGCCACAATCTATCACCATGGACACTAACAAGATCATTCACAGCTGTATGTCATTTTAGTTAATCATCTGTGTATTTAAGTTCCTGTCTTCCCTATGTTCATTGTCCGGTCTCGTATGCCTTGCGTTGTGTTGCGTTCCTGCCTGTACCTGTTGGATTTACTAAGTAAAGACTTACTTGAACTTAATCTTCTTCGTTGTGTGTTCCTGCACAAGCGTGTTACGCGTTACACCACCAACACATAAGGGGAAACAAATAAATGAAACTTTAAATTAAATCATAAATATAAGATAAAAAGTAAAATTATGACAACTTCCCAATTATTAGATTAATAGTAACAATTATGAAAACAGTCAATTTTGTGATTAAAAAAAAAAAAAAAAAATAGTATCCATGTAAGAAACAGGATAATGTGAAGTCAGGCCATCATTAATAAACCTTTTCTCTCCATGCCGGGGTCCTGATCACAATTATACATTGCATTCACATAATACTGGCCCTCACATGCTACCCAGGAAGTCTATTGGGTTATCACCACCTGCAAAATTAGCAAGCACTCCAATTATTGTTTTAATTTTCAGTGCTAATGAATTCTAAAGATTATCATTATGGAAAACAGGGTGAGATAAAGCAGTAAAACACCTTCTTGATCTGCTCTCCTCCAATGCTGTGATAAGCATCTGTGCCTCTCTGTAGCACCTCAATTAAACATTTTGATCTAATTAATCAAGTGTCCTGTGGGACATCCCTCGACTCCAAATAAAAATCTCTCATGCAAGAGTTATTAACATGACTAATAAGCACTGCGCCTGATAACATTTTTCATTATTATTAGCATTATAACTCATAAAACATCATCATACCGACCGATAAGCTCTGGAATGCTAGCTCTGACCTTTGAGTGTCTTTTCATGTGGACACGCAGCCATTACGAAATCAACTTTAATATACGGGCGCCGACCAAATCTTGCAGGTCAATTCATCATGTGTGTCTCATTAACAATCTTTAATTAGATTTTGCCGTTTCTGCCCATGCTTTGTTACATTTAAACCTCAGCGACTTTTGAGGTCACCAAGGCCACCTACAAAATATGTTTTGCTTGCAGTGGGTGTTTGTTTGCGTCAGTGCAGCTGTTGTTATTGGCTATATGATATATTAGCATGCTGAAAGATGCACCAGCCATTCTGCAGTGGAGTGACATGGTGGGTTGAAGTGGAATAAATATTATGATTTGTATTTCAAAAGATTACTGAAGATTAAATTATATGAAATTAAGAAAATAAGCATTTTAAGTATTTGTAAAAAGACAGCAGAAAAAAACACTGTATTTGATAAAAAAAAATAACATCTATATTTAATAACAAAGCTGCAAAAGGTTTAAAACATCAAAGTGTTACATATTAAACATAATATGAATGTCTCTGCTATAAAAAAAAAAAAAAAAATGCAATCTGTATATTATGAAATATTTTGCTTTGAAATGGGTATGTTGCTTATCCTGGCAAACATAAATGAAAACATTTAGTTTGGCATCCAGGTAAGGCTGAGTAGTTTAGAGTCATGAAAGATGATTGCTAAATAATAACGTAGAGTGACTTGTCATTTGTGACTGCAAGGCAGGGAATAACACACCTTGGAATTGTACAACTGACCTATCAGAATCAAGTATCCCAGAGAGCTATGTAATAAATTGATTAACTACTATGCAATAACATTTAAATTAAACATTTGATACAATGCACTTATGTACATAAAAGTATTTTTTTTTACATTTGTACTTATATTTAAAAAAAATACTTGCATGTAATTACATCTGCAATTAATTTCTATAATTACATAATTACATTGTTGACAGCTCCCTTACACCCTAACCCACTCTTACCACCAAACCTGACTTGTTTTGCAAAACAAAATTAACACACTAAATGCATTGTACCTTTTTGTAATAGATGATGATTGTCAGTAACGGTGTTCAGCCTTACATTGTTCAAACCGGAGTCGGACACTGATGGAGAGACTCAGGAAGAAGTTACAACTATTAGAATTCAGCTGGACGTTTATGAATGGTTAGTGGATCAATTTATGTAGTTGCTGTAGAGTTGATTCAACTCACCGACTAACATGTGCCGCCATGTTTGTCTTTTGTGCAAATAAAGCGTTAAATTGGCCCTCGTTGTGAAACAGTCTGGCGTAAAATGATGCATGGTAGCATGGTAACAACACTGCATACTACAACAACTTTAAATATCATATTAACATTATTTTTGTATTAACATTATAATCGTCACAACACGTGTCTTTAATCACAATTAACAATTATATAAATATATACTAACAAAAACAAATGAATAACATATTTTCAAATAAACAAGAATGCATTTTTTCTATCATGACACATCAAACTGCTGGCCGGCTGCATAGGCAAAGCATTATACAGAAGAACAAAACATCATTTGCATGCTAATGTTGAGGATGAACGGCATGAAGCCCAAGGCAGCGGATCCTCAGAATCACAGTAGATAGATGAGATCAATATAGGAGGAGGCAAACCAGAGGCTCGGGCGTTCAGAAAAATCGCACCACCCATTTAAGTGGCATTGATTTTGACTGTCAAATCACATGGCGCATAACAAGCTGGCAGAGATAGACTGCACAAACTGTTGATTAGATGCAGCACTTTGACAAGGTGGGCCAAATAAATGCTACTTCCTCAAATGGAATGGAACATATTTGAATACTATCAGAGAGGAAGAACTTTTTTTCCGGTTGTAGCAAATAGGGCAGTTACGCTGGGTTACTTAGGATGCAGTCATGCATGGATCAAATGCGCATCACGTTATCATTATAAAAACTGTGCTGCAGTAGGACAGTATAGCAGTGACGTTTCCCTTGCTTTTCTCAATATGACATCAACTGAATATATATATCTGTGAATTCATGAGGGTGAGGGTCAGCGGGGCTAATTGGGGCTAATTGGTTTGTGAAACCACTTGCAATTCATCAGGAAGAGCAACAATTACATTCTCTGATATTGTTTAAGTCCAGGCACTATTTTGCAGAATAATGTGCCTTGAGAAAAGGTTTGTGAATACATAGTGCACTGGTTATAACTCCCTGCTGACTAAAATTAACAACCGTATACTTCTGTCGCTGGCTCATGTCTCCTGATCTGAGGCAAATTACTGCAAGAAATGAGAAAACTAAAACCTTACTGGCATTCAGCTCTACCACTGCACATTTCTAGTGAGTGATGAAAAAGAACAAAGAAAGCAAACAAGAGCAAAGTGACAGAGAATAAAAAAAGCACAAATAAAAGAGCGTGTTTACCACCAATTGGCCTTTGAGGACTGATGTTTGCCTGGCAAGTTAATAGCACTAGAGGAGGAGTTGGAACAAGTGACTTCCTTTGTAATTGTTTTAATAGGACACAATTTGCCAAAAATAGGATTTCCATTTAATAAATAAATAAATACTGATTTGTTGAATATTATTATTATTAGTCAACATATCATTACATTTGACCGTATGTTCCTGGTTGCCTGAAGGCCCGTACACACCGGGACGAATATCGCACGCGTTTATCGTCAGTTTTTTATCAACGTTTTTTGTGTTCACACCCAAGCGATTTTCACCGGCGATGTGCCGAGTGAAAGTGCAAATTCACTCCCTGACAGTATGTGGCGCTTGTGTTTAACGGTAGTGCAAATAAACATATGATATTAATAAAGTTAAAGAAGATTAAAAAAATACATATATAAAATGGCATACATATATACATAAATATATAGTGCAAGTGAACGGTAGTGTAAATAAACATATTTATGAAACAGACATTCTCAACTATATTTCTTGAATGTAAAAGGAAAAAAAAAAAAGGAAAAATACAGAAATAATACTGTGGCAGAGCACCCATAGTGTGCGTCTCAATCAGCTCTCTACTTCACTAGTCAGGGCACTGATCAGGGATTCAGCCACATTCATTTATATGGTATACTGATACACGACCTAGGAAGCTAGGGAGCTGTTTGAGACGCAGGGATAGTTTGTAGGGGTCTTCCTCGTCTACTTACTTTCTCTTCGTCGTCTTGTGTGCTCGACAAGACCGTTTTTGTGCTTGAGCGCCACCAAGTCGTGTTTTACTGTAACTTCAGCAGCTCCAGGCACGTGAACAAAAGCGCCAATCTCATTGGTCGGCCAGTTTTTAACGCGGCGTGTCAAACCAAAAAAAACGAACCCGAGGCGTTTTTTTAAAAATGATGCTTTTACGCCACGCGTTTTTCGCGCCGGTGTGCACACTCACATTGGCGCCCGTTGTTTAGTCACGGGGCGTTAAACGTCGGCGAAAATCACGCGCGATATTCGTCCCGGTGTGAACAGGCCTTTAGTTGTTAATTAACCTCATGCCTGTTTCTAATTCAGTTAATTATCCTTCCCATGTATTTAAGCCCTTAGTTCCCTCAGTTCTTTGTTTGGTCTTATTTATGTTTGTTTGTGGTTGCAGCTACTCACCCGTTACATTGCACAAGTCTTTTTCGCAAGCCAAATTGTATTTATTTTTTATTTTATTTAACAATTTTTTATAATATTAATTTAATATTTTAGTTTGTTGTTGTTGAGGAAAAAGTATAAATGATTTTGACATTCATCTTAGAGTTACACCCCTATGCAGTGCATATTATATTTATTTATTATATGTTTGTTTTAGGGATGCTGATGATTAATCGACGATCGATTAATTGTTGATAATACATTTAATCAATAAAACTTATCAATCATCAATTAAGCATGTTCATGTGCATGCATGCTGCTCAACCACGAAACATGTAAAGCAGACATGAGGAAAAATGAAGGTAGAATTACACTTTCAACATGACTGTAAGTGTGAGTGTGCATTTGCATTCGCCTTTTGTTCTGTGCAAATATAAGTTTTAATATTGTGTTTATATTGTGCAAGCCTATCTATATCTGATTTATCTCATATAGGATGCATTTGGTTAAGAATTAACACTGTAGTAAAACGTGCCTTGATCAGCTTCAGCACATGCAGCTCAAACAGCAATGCACAACTAATAATGACTATGATTGGGACTGTCATATTACATACCATAATAAAGAAAACAATACTGTAATAAAACATTGTGAATTATTTGAGTTTAACTTAGTTGCCGTTTAGTTGTTTCAGCGCGTTGCTCCAGGAAGAGTGCGTCCACAACATGATATTCTGAATAGCATGTAACTTAGTTCAATTCGCGTCATTTTGTACAGATATATTTTGTAATATTATGTTTATTTTGTATATATCTGCACGCATCTGAGGCGGCGTTAATGACAATGTATTAGTCGTTATATTTGATTACTAAATAAGTAGTTTAATAAATTATCAATCACATCAACTCATTTTACAATCCTACTAGCCTTTTATTTAGATTAAAACGCTTCTCATTCATTTGTTGAGGAACATGGCGCTTTGAGCAGCATTTGCACACCCTGTTATGCTGTTGACTATATGCCACTGCAGTGCATGCAATATTGCTGTATTAAGGCTAACTATTGATTGATTAATTGATCGTTAATTTAAACGACGATCGATCATGGGAATTTGTATGAATTGACATCACAAGTATGTATGTATGTATTTATGTATGTATGTATGCATATACTATATGTATCACTCACTCAATGTTTCAATCTTATGGTCTGGGACAAATTATGAGCAATAGTAAACCTAAAGCACCACTAATGAAAACATAGCCTAACACATATAACACCCCAAAACAAACCATGATGGATAAATCAAGTCCAGTCCCTTATTATTTCCAGCCACATAGTCTGTTTCAGTTGGAAAAGCATCAAATTGCGTAAGTTATGTGCAACACAAATATTACCAGAGCAGGAAAAGCTGCAGTGATCTATCAAGACAGCTTGAGATAAGAGGCGAAAGCCTCCACTGATCTGGGTCTTGACCACAGTGTTATCCAACAACCCTCTCAATGGCGAAAGCCTGACTCAAGACTCATGTTGAACCCACACCTACACACACACCTTGTCCACAGCACATAAATGTTAACCTATGTGATCTCTCAATTCTGCCCCTACGTCCTCATATAACCCACATTGGCTGAGCAAAGCTGCTCAAGGGTATCAGGGCAAGGTGAAACGGCCGGCCATGTGTGTAAATATTGTAAGGTTAAAAAGAGCCGGACACAGTGGGTGTGTGATGGGAAGTGGAATGTAACCAAGCTGACATCATTAAACTGTCACTGGACATGGATGAGCTCCCACCTCATGCTGTCCTGCTCCATCCATCCGGACGGGTGGAGCGAAGGTTGAAGCAAGGGAAGGATGCCAGTTGTGAAGGAATGAGAGCCATAACAAATCAGGCTTTTGGTAGCTAGCTGCCAAACGTAATGGCAGTCCTAGGCTCTGAGTGTATTTGCGAGGGTGCCTGTGAGTTTAAATCCACTGGACTGAATTACTCTGGCAGAGCTAATCACATTATACCTGTAATTGGTTTTGCAATGTGTCTGACACACTTAGAGCTCGGCACACAAAATAGTGGCAGAAAGAAGCTCAGGTTGTTTATATGCTCAAGAAGACTTCTGTGTCGCTGTGCAGACATGTTCATACTCACTCTTGTAATCTCTGCAATATCTCACATCATTTGACATTTTTTTTTTTTTTTTGCTAAGAAACAAGAAACTCTTTTCTGACTGAATAGATTTAGTACTATCTGCACAAAAAGTGTTTTTTAGCTGTGGCTTAGTGGGTGGTACACTAGTCTTGCATAACCAGACATTTGACTAAACAACAGGAAGTCTGTCCCACTTATTCTGGCCAAGAACTTTCCACTCAGGGGAAGAGATTGTTTAAAAGACATGTGAAATAGCCTGTGAAAAGTTGATATGCAGTTTAGGGTTGGGGTTCACAGATTATAGCACATGGATGGATGGATGGACGGAACAATCAAACTTTAGAGTTTGTAAGGGTTCCACTTCTAAGAATTCATTGTAGTTTCAGTATGTATGGATGGATGGAACAAACAAACTTTGAAGTGGAAACCTTACAAACTCCAAAGAATTCACTGTGGTTTCAGTAGGATCGAGATGTATGACAGCACACCTCCTTGGTAAAGCTGGGTGGAGCTGGTAAACTATTTGGAAGAACAACAAATATGCCATTATATAAAATTGATATGACCAGATTGATTGAGTTATTGACATGGACAGATTTATTTGTTTGTTGGTTGGTTTGTTGGTTGGTTGGTTGACTGATTGGTATCAATAATGTAGTAACACTTTAATTTGATGGTCCACTTTAGACATTCTACTAACTATATGTAACTTTGAAAGTACATGTCAACTAAATCATATTAGAGTATTAGTATTTGGTTGGGGTTAGGTGTTATGGTTTGGGTTTGTGGAATAAGTTGACATGTAGTTGCAAAGTTACTTATAGTCAGTACAATGTCTGTTGAGGGTCCATAAAAATAAATTGCTATTATGCTGTAATAATATGCTCCAATAATAAATGTAAATAATAATAATAACAGGATATGTTAAATAATTACAAAAAAAAGTTCTAAAACACACACACACACACACATATATATATATATATATATATATATATATATATATATATATATATATATATATATATATATATATATATATATATATATATATATATATATATATATATATATATTATAGCAATAGTTTACATGAATATATTAACTTTATTTAAAACTTTTATTTTTTATTCTATGTAAATACTTCAGTTAATTTCATCATAATCTTCTGCTCTTGCTTATATTAAATAATAAAAAACACTATACTACATAATGGGGCATAACTTTAAAATCTCTTTTAGGTTGGTAAGCAGTGTCAGATCTAAGAAGACACATTTCTTTACTTTTCTCTTTAGTCTCGCAGAGTGTCAGTTGCTTTTGAATTGATCTCAGAGGTTGTAGTCTCTCACTCATCTCATTCCTCCCCTGTCCCCTCTCATTCATTGATCTTCAGTGGAACTGTCACTGTTAGCTTCACTTTTTTTGTGGTTTACCCCCAAACACTTTTTCTTGATTTCTCTCTTGCTCTGTCTTCTGCTCAAATGGTTTGTGCTGCTGTTGTACCCATGTATTGATTTAAGTTTTTTTTTTTTTTTTTTTTTTTTCAATTATAAAATACTTTCTCCTTGATATGCAGAGACAACTGCAAGAAAACCAATTGCTTGATTAGTTTGATTCCTCTGATGATTCTGAAAGACAGATCAAAGTGTTTCAACAGAATATTTCTGCTTGTTACTCTTCTCTCGTGAAACACAACTCACAGAATGACAGCCTCATTAGTGCAGCATTCACAAATTGAAGACATTTTAAAAAGTTGATTTACCTTACAAGACACAAGACTGACGTCAACTCATACATGTATATATAGTCGCTGTGCACTCATGATATTGCTGAGATGAAAGAGAAATGGGGAGAAAAAAAGTCACATCACATGACAAGCTGCTTGCATTTTTAGACTGAATTACGGTTGAAATTCAATTACCCAGTATCCTTAGACTTCAAAAAAGGGAAATTGAGAAAAAAAAAAAAAAAAAAAAAAGGAAAAACTGCAGCTATGAATGAAGGTTGTGGTTTTGTGAAACTGTCAACGCTACATACTGTAGATTAAAGGTGATTTGTTGTGTTAATCCAATGTCTTCAATCACACTTTCAGTAGGCTGGTTTGTTTTTCATTTATCGTTCAAAAAAATTGCAATTTTAACTTAATGACATGTGACCTCATGTTCAACTAATACATTGTGTTTGGAAACACAGGTCCTCAGACAGCATTTCATTTTTTTCATTTTTTTTGTGTGTGTTCACATGGACCCTGCAAAGCTGATAAACAAAAACAAACAACCCTTTCTAACTGCACTTTAACATTTCTGCTCTATTTTCTTTGTTGCACTTTTCCTCACATACAGAAGATTTGTGCAAATAATGCATCCAATGAACCATGTTCTCTCTCTTTCCCAGCATCCCTCTTGTTTTTTGCACTCTTTGAACTTATTGATGGCTCTGTTTTGAAGCAGCAGTATTCCTGTATTTCTCTTCTAGTTCTGCAATTTCATGTCTAATGACAGTGTCTGTGAAACTACCAGACTGTTTCGAAAGTGTTGCCAAAAGATTTAATATTTAAGTCAAGATTAAATCCAAATTTACTTACTGTATATACATAGTTTTATTGTGAATGTCTTCTATAGTGTTAATCAATGAAATAAATGTAATAGCTTGGAAAACAATATTTATTTTCTATTGCTGTCACATAGGCTGTGCAAGTTAATGTTAATCAACAAACAAATTGCCATTTAGCATTCAGGTCAGGATCTTTTCTGATACGCAAGGCCAACTTGTCATGATCCAAACATTTTCCACTCCACAATTTTGTCACGGTTACTCATGAAAGTAAAATGGGCTCCAAAAGGCTATTCTTGCAAGACCTATTTTCTTAAATAAATTCCTTAAAATATCTTATTTTGTGTTGAAGAGAAGAAAGAAATGCATACAGGAACAACATGAGGGTGAGCAAATGACAACATTTTCATTTTTGGCTGAACTATCCATACAATGTCATAAAGAATACCATTTTTTAGTTACACTTTATTTTACAGTGCGGTAGTTACATTGTAATTACTCAAATAAGTACTGAGTACTATTAATTAACTACATGTACTTACTATAGAGTTATAGTTAGGGTTTGGTTTAGGGTTAGTTACTTGTAATTATGCAAAATGTACTGTTATTTCTATAGCAAGTACATGTAGTAACATGTAACTATGGCACTGTAAAATAAAATGTTACCATATGGTATTCCTTGCGATTTTCAGACTGTGGAGCCATGTTTGGTCACGTTCTCTGATATGAGTGTGGACAGCTTCTAAATGCACTAAATGCAGAAATTCACCTGTACAGAACACAATGCACATGTCAAAAGATATTTTTGGATTACAGTACATACAAACATTGCGAATGAAATCTGAAGCTGAATTAAGTGTATTCAAAAAGACAAATATTAGAGCTGGGACAATAAATCATTGAATTGCAAATCGAGAAACCATTCTTGATCGATTCGGAGATTTTCCAAATCCATCGATTATCTCTCAAATCGAATCTGAGAGTAGTTTTTAACAGCAGATGACACTACGCACTTTAGAAACAGCCATACTCTGTTCTCTTCCAATTCATTACACATTGACCGCTTGAACCTTCTATAAAATTATCATTCAAAAAGTTCCAAAAGTTTGAAGCAAATTACAAGGGTGTTTGCAGTGGGCTGTTTACATTAATCTCTCGTCATAAAAGCATTCTGAGGTGCAAGTACATTCTCAGACTCAGCTGAACGCACGAGTGCTCTCTTCCTCGTCAGCATTTGAGCTTGTGGTTAAAAACTAGCCTAGAGCACCATCTGCCAAGAGGAAATCGCGATGCATTCGGAAAATCTCAGAACCGATCGACGAATCGAGATTAATCGATTTATTCTCCCAGTCTTAACAAATATCCAAACCAGGCGCACTTGGAAATCTGTGACTTTGTCTACATTTCTGCAAAATACATTAAAATATGTTGCTACAGGCACATTTTGCTGCACTTCTCAGGTGACGCATCCTCAGGAGGCGCTATAAGCAAATTATTATTTTTTCTCCATTGCAGATGCAGGTTTATCAAACAGTACGGTGGCATAAAAAAGTGACTGAGGGTTGCATTGTATTGTGTTGCTTGTTTCATGGTGAAATGTGTGTAGTGACTGGTGCAAAATAGTGTGTTCAATTTTCTCCAAAATAGTTAAACATGACTGTGGTAATGTTATATTACGTTAATAGCTGTAAGTATCACCGCAGTTCGAGGAACAAAAGTTGTTGGTGTTTTACTGCCTACAGTGTTCATTTCAGCTGAGAACTGCAGTGTAATGTATGTAGTAACATCTTTGCAGTCAAGTATTTTCAATGGGCCTCGGATCCAAAAATCTGTCTGGGTAAACATAACTGTTTTCTGAACACTACAGCATTTATTCACTGTCCTTCAGAGCTTCTACTTAATACAGATGTCTGATTTAGTTATAAAGAAGGTATGTAACCTGTTTGACCAATGTAGAAAGAAAATTACTTATTAGTGACCTTGTAAACACAGGTTTACACAACCCACTAACCACAAGATGAGCAGAAAGTTTGATTCTAGTACTAAATGAAGCCTACTTCAGTTGTTATATTGTAATAACATCAGACCTTTGGTAACACAACCAATGTCCTTGATCAACAAGTTCATACTGCAATGGTATCTGCCTGTATGGCTCTGAATGGAAAGCTTTGTTTTCTGCGAGTATTTGGAGCAAAACTCAGAGGCAGCTGAAATTCAAAGATGCACAAGGATGAAACAAATAAACCTGAGAGGAGGCCTTGAGCAATCAATGCAACCTCAAGACTGAAATGTGTTTGGTCCTCTTGTATAGCATCCCTTTTTATTACATAGCTTTGTGCTTGCAAATTAGCCAGGGGCTAATCCATTTCAGCTTCACTTTGGTATCATGCTACCTTGTAGTTGGTAAATTAACTTATATTTCCATTGCTGCCATTCCTATGCCATTCCTTATGTCAATAACTGTTAAAGCCTGTATCCAATGACAAAAGTTCAACTTTCAGAACTTCTAAAATAGTACTATGGTGGTACAAGATGCATCACTCGTATTATTATGAATGGGAGAAAGTGAAACGCGCAATGTGGCGGAATAAGTCCCACCTTCTAAATAAGAGCCAATCTCCAACTGGTAAAGTTATCGTGTCACTGCAGCGGCCGTGAGAAGCTCTGGTTTCTATAGAAACAGTCAGACTCGGGCCTCCGAAATGAGGCACAAGAGATGCGCATTTAGGACTGTGCATGCGTATTAGGTTGATCCAGCCTGAAAAAATATTGTTTTTTGTCATGATTCAAGCGTTTAGAAACAAAATTTATGAGACAGTTGTTGTCAGATTTCATTGGTGATTTCAAATATGAAATTAAATCGAAAGCTTGGTGAACAGCTTTGGAGAATTTGATGTTTCCCCATTCAAAGAGATAAGAGCTGCACTTGGATGCCCAAGAGGCGTTTCAAAGATGGCCGCCGAGTGAAATGACTTGTCTTAAAGGGACTTTGCTATAATATATTATTACTTTAATATAAATAAATTATGTCATAATTATTTCAAATTTGATGAATATTTATGATATCTTTATTAGTTGTTAAAGGCTAATGAGGTGAAATCATTAAATTGGAATCCATACTCTTAGAATAATTGTAACGAAACGGGACTGAGGCAGAGATCCATTTGCAGCTTTATTTAAAGTGAGCGTAGTCATACAGGCAGGGTCAATCAGGAGCAAACAGGAACAGCGAGGGACAGGCAGAATCGTGGTCAAGATACAGGCAGAAGATCAGGGCTGGCAGATATCATTCACAGAACAGGATGGCAAGGCAAGGGTCAAAGGCAGGAACAGGAACAGACAGGGAAACAGGATAATCACAGGGAAACGCTTAGAATTGACACACAGAGTAATCAAGACTTCGCAAACTGGTGGTGTGAGTGTGAGTCCTTTATAGTCCTGGTAATGATGTGCAGCTGGGTGTGATGATTAGTGTGGAGTGATTGTGAAGTGAGTGCAGGTGATAAGCAATGGAGGATCATGGGAAATGTAGTCCGGGATGTGACAGGAACAGACGTTGATCATGACATAACGCCCCCCTCCCGGAAGGCGCGTCCTCGCGACGTGAAGGAACAGCTAGGGAGGGGGGGGTGGGTGCATTGGAGATCTAGTAGCAGCCAGGAACGGGATCTCCAATGCAGCCCCTGGAACTCGGGCAGCCACGGTGGGTCAGGTGGCTCGGGCGGCCACGGCAGGTCAGGTGGCCTGGGCGGCCACGGTAGATCGGGTGGTTCAGGCAACCACGGCAGGTCAGGCGGCTTGGGCAGCCACGGCAGGTCAGGCGGCTTGGGCAGCCACGGCAGGTCAGGCGGCTTGGGCAGCCACGGCAGGTCAGGCGGCTTGAGCAGCCTCGGCAGGTCGGAGTCCATACATGGCCTTAGTGGCCTACAGTCCATTAATGGCCATAGGGGTTTATAGTCCATGGGCGGCCCTAGCAGTTCGGAGCACGCTGATGGTTGCGGCCGTGCAGGGTCCCCACCCACAAGCTCCCCACCCTCTGGTATATGGCCCCCCCCCAAAAAGTTCTTGGGGAAATCAACGGTGGCCATGGTCGATTCGTGGACAAGGAGCTCGTGGGGCGCTGGCAGGGCAAGTAGCACAGGTTCTGGAGTGGACTCGATGGCTGGAACACCCCCTATGTTCCTTGACACCAAAGGGGCGACCATCTTGCCCGTAGGCACTGGCGAAACAGCCATCTTGTCCATCGCATCCAGAGAGCTGAGGTGCGTTGCAAGCGGCGAACTTGAGAGCGTTGCAAGCGGCGAACTTGAGAGCGTTGCAAGCGGCGAACTTGAGAGCGTTGCAAGCGGCGAACTTGAGAGCGTTGCAAGCGGCGAACTTGAGAGCGTTGCAAGCGGCGAACTTGAGAGCGTTGCAAGCGGCGAACTTGAGAGCGTTGCAAGCGGCGAACTTGAGAGCGTTGCAAGCGGCGAACTTGAGAGCGTTGCAAGCGGCGAACTTGAGAGCGTTGCAAGCGGCGAACTTGAGAGCGAAGCGGCCAGCGGGGCAAACGGCTGCTCTGAGACGGCAGCAGGCCGTTCTGGGACAACAGCGGGTTGCTCTGGGACAACAGCGGGTTGCTCTGGGACAACAGCGGGTTGCTCTGGGACAACAGCGGGCTGCTCTGGGACAACAGCGGGCTGCTCTGGGACAACAGCGGGCTGCTCTGGGACAACAGCGGGCTGCTCTGGGACAACAGCGGGCTGCTCTGGGACAACAGCGGGCTCGGGCTGGCAGACTGCTCCCAAGTCCATAGAGCTCGAGTACATCCTCCACGCACGCATGACAGCCAAGACATAAAAAGTGAAGACAGCCCTCTTGGCCATCACAGGACTGACAGGGAAAGCATGCTGGACTGGAGTGGACTCACTGGCTGGAGCGGGCTCGGGAACGGATACACTGGCTGGAACGGGCTCTGGGTGATCAGCGGAGACGTGACGTTGCTCTGGGCGATCAGCGGAGACGTGACATTGCTCTGGGCGATCAGCGGAGACGTGACGTTGCTCTGGGCGATCAGCGGAGACGTGACGTTGCTCTGGGCGATCAGCGGAGACGTGACGTTGCTCTGGGCGATCAGCGGAGACGTGACGTTGCTCTGGGCGATCAGCAGAGACATGACGTTGCTCTGGGCGATCAGCGGAGACGTGTCGTTGCTCTGGGCGATCAGCGGAGACGTGACGTTGCTCTGGGCGATCAGCGGAGACGTGATGTGATGTTGTTGTGGTGGCCGCCATTTTGTGAGTGTTCTCTTTAGCGGCCGCCATGACGTGATTCACTGTGGTGTCGCATTCCTCTGCGATACCCACAGTAAAAAGTGAACCGACAGTGAACAGGGCAAAGTCCAGAAATTCCATGAGCGACCCTCGGGGACCATTGGTAAGTAAGCAGTTCTTTAATGGTTCGTTTAATCCATAGGTAAAGAAGTCAATGAGGGCGTGGTCCGGCAGATCAGATAAATTAGCAATCCCCAAAAATTTCTGGATATGTGCCTCGAGAGTACTGTTACCTTGACGCAGGCTGACGAGACACCATGCTGGGTCCATGCTGAGGCTGGACATGCTCACCGAAGCTGCTGGATCTGGGTATGGCGAAGTCTTCTGTAACGAAACGGGACTGAGGCAGAGATCCATTTGCAGCTTTATTTAAAGTGAGCGTAGTCATACAGGCAGGGTCAATCAGGAGCAAACAGGAACAGCGAGGGACAGGCAGAATCGTGGTCAAGATACAGGCAGAAGATCAGGGCTGGCAGATATCATTCACAGAACAGGATGGCAAGGCAAGGGTCAAAGGCAGGAACAGGAACAGACAGGGAAACAGGATAATCACAGGGAAACGCTTAGAATTGACACACAGAGTAATCAAGACTTCGCAAACTGGTGGTGTGAGTGTGAGTCCTTTATAGTCCTGGTAATGATGTGCAGCTGGGTGTGATGATTAGTGTGGAGTGATTGTGAAGTGAGTGCAGGTGATAAGCAATGGAGGATCATGGGAAATGTAGTCCGGGATGTGACAGGAACAGACGTTGATCATGACAATAATATAGCAGACCTGCCAACCTTGGAAATTTTTTTCGAGTACCAGTGTTTTTTTTTTTTTTCTCAACAATACAGTTGAGAATACAATACACAAAGCACAAACACACACCCATCTTCGTTAATCTAATTTCGACTGTTAAAGTTTTATAATTTGACAATTAATAATTTCACTACACCTGCTCAAAAGCATTTTTTTAATTCATGATGAATATTGCATTGCATAATGTGTGCTTATACAAACTGACTGTCACGATCACAGTCTGTTCCTGTTCACTCCGGACTCCATTTCCCATAATCCTCCCTGTCAATCACATGCACTCACTCCACCTATCACATGTCGCCACATACAGCCATGCACACACTCCTCACTAATCACCACACCCAGCTGCAGCTTGTTAGCAGGACTATAAAGGACTTTCACTCACACCACCTCACTGTGAAGTCTTGTTTTCACTCGTGTTACATTTCTTGCCTGTACCCTGACTACGACTCTGCCTGTTCCTTATTGCTCCTGTTTGTTCCTGTTTGACCCTGCCTGCACGACCACGCTCACTTCTAATAAAACGCTGCATTTGGATCTTACCATGAGTCCCGCTTTGTTACAGAAGACTTCGCCAAACCAAGATCCAGCAGCTTTTGTGAGTGTTTCTGTCACATCCAGTATCAACATGGACCCAGCTATACGTCTCATCCGCCTTCGTCAAGGTAATAGTACCCTGGAGGACCACATTCAGAAGTTTCTGGATATTGCCTATTATGCAGACTGGCCTGACTGTGCACTTATAGACTTTTTCTGCAATGGCATTAATCAACCCCTTCAGGATAAACTTAGACAAGAGGGACCGCGTTCATCACTTACTTGCTTTCTGGATTATGCATTATTGACTGTTGGTTCTCTGTTTACTGTGGGGGTCGCAGAGGAATGCGACACCATGGTAGATCACGTAATGGCCGCCTCGCCAGATGACACTCACAAAATGGCGGTCACCACAATAACAACACCAAGTCACGTCTCCGCTGATCGCCCAGAGTCACGTCACGTCTCCGCTGATCGCCCAGAGTCACGTCACGTCTCCGCTGATCGCCCAGAGTCACGTCACGTCTCCGCTGATCGCCCAGAGTCACGTCACGTCTCCGCTGATCGCCCAGAGTCACGTCACGTCTCCGCTGATCGCCCAGAGTCACGTCACGTCTCCGCTGATCGCCCAGAGTCACGTCACGTCTCCGCTGATCGCCCAGAGTCACGTCACGTCTCCGCTGATCGCCCAGAGTCACGTCACGTCTCCGCTGATCGCCCAGAGTCACGTCACGTCTCCGCTGATCGCCCAGAGTCACGTCACGTCGCTGGTCCTGTCAGTGAGCGGAGAGGATTGCGTTCCAGCATGAATGATCCTCCACTGACTACAGCACGAGCAGCTGGCATTCCGAAACCCACGGCCGCTTCGCTCTCAAGCCTGCCGGACGCAACGCTCTCAAATTCGCCGGACGCAACGCTCTCAAGCTCGCCTGTTGCAACGCTCTCAAGCTCGCCCAGAGTCACGTCACGTCGCTGGTCCTGTCAGTGAGCGGAGAGGATTGCGTTCCAGCATGAATGATCCTCCACTGACTACAGCACGAGCAGCTGGCATTCCGAAACCCACGGCCGCTTCGCTCTCAAGCCTGCCGGACGCAACGCTCTCAAATTCGCCGGACGCAACGCTCTCAAGCTCGCCTGTTGCAACGCTCTCAAGCTCGCCTGTTGCAACGCACTCAAGCGCCCTGGACGCGATGGACAAGATGGCTGCTTTGCCTGTGCCTACGGGCAAGATGGCCGCCCCTTCGGTGCTCACGGAGGTAGGGGGCATTCCAGCCATTGAGTCCGCTCCAGAACCCGCTTCAGCCAGTGAGTTTGCTCCAGAGACCGCTCCAGTCGGTGAACCATTGCCTCACTCTCGGAGGAAGAGGAGGAGGAGGAAGAAGGCGTCCTCCTCTCCTCAAGACGCTGACGCCATTCAAGAGGCCGCTGTGGGCCTGGAGACCACTCCAGAGGTCTCTCCTGCTCTGCCCAAGCGTCATGCTCTACCAGCACCGCCTAAGCGTCTCGCTCTGCCGGCGCCACCTGTGCTTCTCGCCCTGCCAGCGCCACCTGTGCTCCTCGCCCTGCCGCCACCACCTGAGCTCCTCGCCCTGCAGGCGCCACCTGAGCTCCTCGCCCTGCCAGCGCCACCCGAGCTTCCAGCCCTGCCAGCGCCATCCATGCTTCCAGCCCTGCCAGCACCACCCAAGCTTCCAGCCCTGCCAGAGCCGCTCAAACTCCTTGCGCTGCTAGCGCAATTCAGGTGTCTTGCCCTGCCGGCTTCACCCACACGCCTGGCCCTGCCGGCGCCACCCGAACTCCTTGCCCACGAACCTGCGACGGGCCCCGCTGAAATCCCCAAGAACTTTTTTGGGGGGGGCAGTATACCTAGGGGTGGGGAGCTGGTGGGTGGGGAGCTGGTGGGTGGGGAGCTGGTGGGTGGGGACCCTGCCCAGCCACTGCTCTCAGGACCATTTATGGACTGTAGCCCACTCATTACTGCGGCTGGCCAAGCCACCTGACCTGCCGTGGTTGCCCGAGCCGCCTGTATCCTGTTTGTTATCTGTGATTGATCTTGCCTGATTCCTGTTTTACGACCCATTGCTGCCTGCCTCGATCCTTGCCTGTACCCTGACTACGACTCTGCCTGTTCCTTATTGCTCCTGTTTGTTCCTGTTTGACCCTGCCTGTACGACCACGCTCACTTCTAATAAAACGCTGCATTTAGATCTTACCATGAGTCCCGCTTCGTTACACTGACAACCACAAGTGAATCACATTCACATATTTAATATGGACTAAAAAAATTTGTTTGCAATTTCAAGTAGGCTCTATTTACATACAACTAACCTGACAGTCGAGTCCTTTACACAGGTTTTGTAATGAAAACTAGTCTAAAATTAAGAAACCCTTAGAAAAGAGTAAACATTGAGTTTACATGTGATTCATTTAAAATATGCTAAAATATTTGAATATTATTGGATATTGGAATAATATTGGATATAGCTACTAAATCCCACAGAAAAAAGGGATCTATTTGCAACATGCTGTATTTGAACAAGACAAACATTCGCTGATTAAAGGTTAGCCAATACAAACATATTTATATAAAACAGTAAACAGTGAATAGACAGGACCCATAAGTGCAAAACGAATCGAGTATTCAAGAATATAAAGAAGTTAGTTATATAACGAGGGGTTGTGTTAACTAAAGAGTCCGCCATTTACAGAATCTTAAAAACACGGGTGGATAATTAAAAATGTTTTCTGACAAAAAATAAACACAAGCAAGAACAAATTTTAAACCACGGCAATTTTCATTTTACAATGATCTTCCCTCTCTGTGCTCGCGCACGTTTGTGTGTATGAGAGAGCTTGCGCAGCACTGAGACAACGGTGCTTTTAAATGCGTAAGTAACTAATGTGCTAGTTTACATACAAAATAAGTAGTCTATGTAACATAATTAGGTACTTTAGTTAGTATTAACACAATAACGCAACACATGTAGGCTATACGTTTCTCAACACTGAGAATAAATAAATAAACGCCTGTTTCTCCAGACTCACTCTTGTCAGTCACACATCACAGCACTTTCATAATCACTAAGCCATATAGCGATTTCAATTTTATTTAGATTTGCTGTTCAACATTACTTGAGCATTTTATACCCGTTTACCTCAAGGAGTCAGAATTACCGTGACTGCTGTACTGTCCTCGCCTGATAATTCAGTCACTGAGACTGCAAGAGTGGAAGGAGGATCGCGCGGGATTTTGTGTTGCTGTCGATTTGCGGTCTCTTTTTATTGATAGGCCGTATGCATTTGTCAATCATCCCCGCTTGCTATTTGGGGAAATGAACCCAGCGATATGATTGGTCAAACTCTTTCTTTTGCTGGATTTGAGTAGTACGCGCGCACAGAGGACTCACCGGGTTTTTGCGTAGTATAGAGTGACAAATCGTACCAGCGTACTTTGAGGTCAAAATGCGTACTTGGTACGCAAAATCCGTACATGTTGGCAGGTCTGATATAGTATAATTTGATCATGATTTAGTAGATTGGCTTGTCATCTGTCAAAATGCATAGGGCAACTGTCACGTTCCCAGTCATTCCCGGACTACATTTCCCACAATCCTCCCTGGCAATCACCTGCACTCACTTCACCAATCAGTAATCACCTCACCAGCTGCAGCACATTATCTGGACTATTTAAGCCACTCACATCCTGTCATACTTTGCGAGGTCTTGTTAACTCTAGCTACATTTCTGAGCATCACTTATCTTGTCTGTCTGTTTCTGATCCTGTCTGTTCCCCGTGTACGAATCTCTGCCACCTGCCCTTTGGACCTTTTGGACTGTTTATTGTTTCCTGGTTTTGTGAATGATATTTGCCTGCCCTGATTCACTGCCTGTTCCTCGACTACTATTCTGCCTGCTCTCTGCCATACCAGTTTGCCACTGTTTGACCATTGCCTGTCTTACTACGAACTCCGTTCAATAAAAGCCTGCAGATGGATCTTATCCTGAATCCCACCTTGTTACAGCAACAACAATGCTGAATATTTTTATTTTAGAATATTTCAAAGGTATTTTTACAATATGTAATATTATAGAACGTTTAGCATTAACATTCATTGAAAAGTCATGTAATCCACACTTCATAACCTATAAGTTGATGAAAACGTAATGCGATGCAAGTAAATGCACACTGTTCTTACGGGTTGCATATTGCCTTATACTTACCATCACACTGAATGATTAATATTTTCAAGTACCATCATGGATACATGGTACTCTAAAGATAACCATTGTACAAGTATATGGCATTGCCATGCATTGTTCTTTTTTTTTTTTTTTTACTAGTAGCTGCAGGTGGTTATTATTTATGAGTGTTGGATTGCTGCATTCTTAGGCTGAAAATAGAATCTCTTAATGATGCTGTTTACTTGGGTGCATGATGACCCCTTCACAGGTGGCTCACTCACATAGCAATGCCTTAACCCATCTGCCTACACAGGACTGTTTAATCCTTGCAAAAACAAGATCGGTACAGGCACTAACATAGATCTTGTCTAAGCACAGTTCAAAGTACTTCTTTCTACCGAGACCTTATTATTTTCGATATATTCTTTTCTCCAAGACTGTCTCTGAAGGTGCCATAAACTGAAACATCAGATTTCTGGGACTGACTGCCATGATTTAGTATTCGCTTAAATATATTGTTCTATTTGCTGAGACCTGTTCAAGAGGTACCATTATACACACTGGATGTTTGCAGAGTGGACCTCCTAACAGCACTGACATTTGCTTTCTTTGCCTTGCAGTTGTGGTGATTTACAAGGGCCATAGTGAGACCGGCTCTAAAGCAGCTGTCAGCCATCAATATCTCATCTAGACTAATATATTCATAAAGCTTTCTCTGCTCTTTCACATAGAGCAAGTGCAAGTGTTTGAAAATAGTAATGTGATGGGTGTTGTCAGGTAAGGCAATTACAATGAGTCAGTAAACCTAGTTTGGGAAAAATGGCACTGAAGCAACAAAAACGCTCCAAATATTTAAATATGAGGGCAAATGTAATTGAATCTAGCCTATAATATACATCAAGTTTAGTATGGGTTTAAATGCTCAACATGTTGAAAATAGGGGGCAAAAAACAAAACAAAACAAAACAACAACCTCTTAATGAAATCATAATTTAATTTTGGCCATAATAATTTTAGGAAGTGAAGAAGTAACACTTAAAATGTTTCATATAAGAGCAGAAAAAATTTCTGGATTCCTCATCACCAGCGATTCCGCCAGTATGATTTTTTTAACATTTAGCTTCATCCAACAAAATACCAGAGCACTGAGCATTGGCTAAATTCCTGAATTATCAGTGCATCATGGGACCTTCTCCATATTTATGGAGGTTAGTGAGTAATATCCGAGGTTGATAGCTGGGAGCAATTTCCCTTCTTCTAACAAGGCTTTGATGTATTCACTCAATTTGCCACTGTTGTACATGAGGCCTGATCATCTAAGTATTGAGTAAACATACAACACCATCATTAAAAAGGAATATTGATTGGTTATCTGATCCAAATGCCATACCATCACTCAAGTTTTGATTAACATAAAAGTAGTACTCAAAAAAGTTAATGGCTACAATTTAGATGTGGCGAATAGCAGTTCCCTGGTTACCGCGGCTCACTTGTTCCCCTTCTTCATGAAAGCCAAGCTTAAACTACATGTGATGGTCTGGGTGAAAGTGGCGTAATGAAGGCACACCATCATCACTATAAGATTCTGAATTCAATCACCTGCAGAAACCTCATTAGCAAAACCAACATTCTATTCTTTCCTATTATTATGTTTTTCTCTCTCAAGTCCTTGTCCCTTCGCCAACATATATATATATATATATATATATATATATATATATATATATATATATATATATATATATATATATATATATATATATATTATTATTATTATTTTATTTTTTTTATTTTTTTGCAAATGGAGAAGGTCGCCTAACAACGCCAAATAAAATTATACTGTCTGTAACCCAACTGAGTGAAGAAGGATCTGCTGATCAACAATGATTGGATGTGGTCTGTCCAAGGGGTCAGGGTTTGGCTGGTCTGCATGAGAGAATATTTCTCCTGTATATTATGGACATTAGTTGTGTATACTGTACTTTGAATACAAAAATATGGATAAAACATCTGTGAAAAATCAATACGAAAAACTAACAGGACTTTGTGTCCTATTTTTATGGACTTAAAGTAACCTACAAATTGTATGTTTTTATTTACATAGCCTCATGACATGGGGTTGACCTTTCTAAACTTTGAAATTTAAGTTTCAATTCGATTGGGTTGGGTTGATAGCATTTGATTTAAATGATTAAGATATGAAGCAAACAAAAATAAAATAAAATAAAATAGAATATTTGTTCATATTTATTTTGATTATTTATACACTGTACTGTTTATTGTTTTGATTGAGATTTATTTTGATTATTTAAAAAAAAAAGTATTATTTAAAAATATTAATTTAATTTATAACCATAAACTGTTTTTTGAATAGGATGAATGAAGTCCTCACATTAGCCACATAAACATATTCATGGAACATTTTATGTGATGCAACTAAAAACTGTGATTTAGTCCTGTCAATCATACATTGTCAGAGCTTTCCAACGTGACTATGAAATTTTAAGTTGTGACACCAAAATAGGGTGACTTGAAGCTGAATGAATTATTGCTGAAGCCAGTGTTCTTTCATCAGTGTGAAAGCATCTCTGCATGCTTTATTGCTCAACGACAACTGATGCAAGCAGCCACAGCAGCATGACAGAGTAATATTACGGCTGCCAAAATCATGTGCCAAACATTAAAGCAACCATTGATTTTTGTGGATTTTTGTGTTTGAAAGTTGTCTAAATGCTGATGATCAAAAGGGACAAGGCTTTTTGAGCCAGAAACAATCTGAATCTTTTATGCAGGGAAAATGCAGTTTTGTTTATAAAATGGATGCAAAATAGATGGAATACAGTGTGAACACAGTCCAAATAAGCAGGGCAAAGATCTCAGTGGATCCCCCATCCCCCATCCCCCATCCCCCCCCCAGGTCAAATTCTTACTCAACATAGGGACACAAATGAAGAGGAAAAAGATCAAAAAGAGACCGCATTAATAAATCACAGCAGCTCATGATGTTTTGTTCCCCCTTTTTTTTTTCCTGATCATAGACTATCTATAAAAGATGCCCAAGAATTTATTAAAGAATGATGCAAATCTAACAGCACACAAGAAAGCTGAAAATCATAGTAGTGTTGTATATTTGCAGGATGAAGAAGACTCTGTAAAGTTTTATGGGTACATTAATGTGCATGCATACAGCTTTGACAAAAAAAGCAGACATATTAAACATCATGTACTTTAATATTATATCTATTAACTACATGTTTAAAGCTGATGATTTATTTATATTTGTTCAAGTAATTTCTCCTTAAGTAGCTTAATTAATAAGTTAATTACGCTATACGTTTGGCCATCTGTAGGTTTGATTTTCCTATAGACTGTAAGGAACTTTGAAAACAGAAATCAAACTGTAATGCGGTCAAGACCTGCCTGGAACTACTTTAGCAGTGCTTTTCCCTGAAAATAAATGCACACCTTAAGTTAGAATGTTTGTCAACCAATCAGATTCAAGCATTCAACAGCCCTGTAGTATGATATGGAAATAGTATCATTTAAAATAATTGTTAATTGAGAACTTAATGTAATGTTTTGGACATTTAGGGGCGGTTTCACAGACAGAGATTAAGCCTAGTCCTAGAATAAAATTGCCCTTATAACATTAATCTGCTTTCTGTCATGATCTATATCAGGGGCGTTTCCTCTGAGTAGGCAAGGGAGGCAGTGCCTCCTCAAAAAAATAGGATGAGAAAATAATCCATATTACATATAAAACAACACAAATATTACAAATTATGACATTAAAAAGAGCGCAAGTCACGCATATTTCTTAAGGAACACTGCCCAACAGCGACATCCGCAGGTAAAGTTACACAGAGGCGTCATGCCTCCCTTTCCTCTCATAGGAATCTATAGAAAATCACCAGACCCTCGGCGTGCGGTGGGTTTTGTGGGGGGTAATTGAGAATGAATGGGGGAAAGTCACGTGAGAGGAGGCAATGTCTCCATCGCGCTATGATTGGATGTAATTGGTTATGAATGGATATGATTGGTTTGTGCGATAAATCCCGCCTCTCGTTGACGTGCGCGTTCCGCGCGTAGGTTTGACTGAACAAATGATGGCGTCAATCGGAAGACTAATCGAAAAGTAAGTAAATAGATCACCCAGTTAGATATATCACTACTTTATGTTACGTCAAAATCAAACTTGAAATGGACTGAAAGCATGATTACTGTGGGGTTTTTTAGTGCAATCAGCTTGGTGAAATTAAAAAAGCAATTCGTGACAGACGGTGTTAATGGAGCATGACTGATGATCCAAAATATCCTAGGTTGACAATTAAAAAGAAAAACCGCAATAAACAAATAAAATATATTGTTTAAATTATTATTGCCTTTAGTTATTATTTTGGAATGAATGTAGAAATGCTTAAAACACTTGATACTTGATGAGATTGACTTGGTTTTGATAAATAGAACATTACATTGTTAATGTAAAATTACAAAATAGAGTTGTATTTGGTTTCTTTTCTTTCTTTTTTTTTTTTTTTTTTGATGTACTGTAAAGTAATGTTCATTTAACAAGGAAGATTTGTCAACTGTAAGAGTAATGCACATGAATTTACAATGATTCATAAAAAAAAAAAAAAAAAAAATGTGCCTCATTTCAGAGCACCACTGTACGCCACTGATTATATATATATATATATATATATATATATATATGAATATATATATATATATATATATATATATATATATATATATATATATATATATATATATATATATATATATATCTATATTAGAGAGAGAGAGAGAGAGAGAGAGAGAGAATTCATCTATTTAAAAAGAATTCATTACAAACAAATTTCCAGGCATTTCTTTTTCTTCACAGCTGATGTATTTTGCTTGCTTTAAAATAAAAGTCTCTTGTTTAGTTAAGTTTTTATATTGGAGTCTTTTTTGCTGCCATTGTTTTCCTTGGATTTGCTTCTGAGTTCCATGCAATTTTGAGCTTTTCTTGGTTCATTCCATGTTTTACAGGCAACCTCTCTCATGCTTATTCAGATTTGCACAGTTGGTTTTAAATTAATCTGGTTTATTTTAATTCAAGACTTCATAGTCCAGGTTTTAGTAATCTGTACTTAATCTGTGTTTCAGAAAGTCATTTTTTAAACAACGATTAACTATTCTGGATTAAAGTCTATCCTGGCTTAATTTAAACCCTGTCTGGGAAACCGCCCCATAGTCAAGAAAGTCTACTCTCTACATTTAAGTGGCCTTTTATTTCATTAATATTATATTATATCTGCAAGTACATAAAAGTAAAAAAAAAAAAAAAAGTTTTCAAAACACTTTGAAGATTTGAAGTACACTACAAGAGCTCATTCAATACAATTAAGAGCACTTATTTTCCACATAGGGTTAGCACAGCAGCAGGAATATGCATGCCCTCTCGGAATGATCAGCTTTTATCTCCAGGCAGCAAATTCAGTGCATAATATGTGAATATTCTCAGCAGTTGTCAAAGTCCCTCATGGTTTTAAAAAGCTCTCACCAGCTTAGCCCATTACTATTTAGCCTTAACAAGCTGAGGATAACCTGACACTCAACATTGCCCTGTTGAAGAATATAAGGAAGAGGAACTGAGAAGCA
Source organism: Chanodichthys erythropterus (assembly GCF_024489055.1). Classification (NCBI taxonomy): domain Eukaryota; kingdom Metazoa; phylum Chordata; class Actinopteri; order Cypriniformes; family Xenocyprididae; genus Chanodichthys; species Chanodichthys erythropterus. The sequence goes on from NC_090238.1 coordinate 28,305,613, forward strand.
AGAGGAATTCATATCTGTTTCTAAGAGCAACCTGCCTGACTTTTACTGTCAATCAAGTTCTTCAGGATAAACCTCTTTATCTGCATTTTCACCTGGAAGTTTTTTTTTTTTTTTTCCTGCAACAAAATATTTAGTAGATGCTGTTGTAACATTTGTTATTTACAATGATATTGAAATATTCTCTCCGATTAAAGTTTAATGTGCAGAGACAACTCTAAGTAAACTAATCACAGGTGGACTTTGTAAATGTTGAATTTGTGGCATTTTCTCTTTCTGTTAGAGCAGCCTGATATGTCAACTTCTTGTTCAACCAATGGCATGAGCTTGGGGTGGAATTATCCATTTGTGTAAACAACAGCAATAATAAAAACATATTCAATATATATTTATTAAATGGATGTTACCTGTCCCCATTTCTAACACCCACCACTACACCTTCCCCTGACCCTAACCATACTGAACCTGCTGATCAGTAAATATGTCCTCGAAGATCCAGGACATAGGTTTTAAGTGGGTAACATTATGAGCTGCACACATCACAGTTGAAGTGCCGGTCCGTCCGATCAACACAAGAACACCACATCCATTTTCAATTATCGGTCTATTAAATACTCAAACAATTTATTCCCACTATTGAATACCCGTTAGGCACTTTATTTGCCTTATTTTAATATTTTCTAGGCATCAGAAAAAGCCTCATTTGAATGTGCGTCAATCACATTAAAACCTAAACCACTGCTACTTATAACTTCTGAAGTCATAATTATGACTTTGTCGCGTTCAAGTACTTTTTTGTCTGAAAGAATAGGAATAGAGCAAACCATGATTATTCTTGCTTATGTCTTGGGGAAATCTTATTAAAGCTAAAATGTATTGAAGATGTTTAGTCAATATCCATTTTGAATAAAACGTAGCTGTAATGCAGGGTCAGTGGAGAGTGGATCCATTTGCAGCTTTATTAAAATACAGCAGTATACAAACAAGGGCAAGGCAGTACCGTAAAACAGGGACAGGCAAGGGTCGAGGCTGGCAGCAGAGAAGCAATGTCGGGTCACAAACAAGGATCAGGACAGGCGGTAGACAAACACAGATCATGGTACAGGCAGGAATCAAGGTAGGCGGCAAAGGTTCAGCAGTGATAAACAGTCCAAGTAATAACAAGATAGCAGTCCATAGTATAACGTTCAGAAATGATCACAACAGCAAATCAAGACTTTGCGATGGGTGCGAGTATGTGCGTGTCTTAAATAGTGTGTGTGTGTGTGTGATGTAGTGCAGGTGTGTGTGCAATCAGTCCCAGGAATGAGGGCCTATAGGAAATGGAGTCCGACTGGTAGTGAATCAATATTCCGGTGATGGCTCCCTCCGGCGGTCCGGAGGATGAACCGTGGGAGCCACATTTATGACAGTAGCATCTTATTCATTGACAACCATATAAACATTACCCACACTATTGTATACATTACATTCACTGTGTAGAGTTAGTGTAAATAGCTTTTCATGTTACATGTTTGTCTGTGTTTTCCGGGAATCAAACCCATGTCCTTGGTATTGCAAGAGTTACACACTACCATTTAAGATAATTCAACTTCAAACAGTGAGATTTTCACAGAGAAATCTTTCAGAAACTTTGATGTTAATACTTACAATGCATATAATCACATATTCTAATAGCCCCACATCATTCCATCAGGGTTCTCAGTTTTCCTATAAAATATGTAATAATTACAAACAAAATTCATACAGAGGTTGCCCTCTTTATTTTACACAACAACAGAGAATGCTAACTACTAGCAAACTTTTATATGTTGATCTGTAGCACTTTTTGTTTGCATTGTTCATCAGAATGCTTTTTTTCTGTAAACGGTGAAACAAAGACATATATTTTCAGTGGCATTTCATTAGTGCACATTTTTCACTGGATTTTCTACATTATGTTAATTAAATTGTCTAAAAAACAAAATCACTTAATAGTTGAACTGCAGGTCTGTTTGTCTTGAAATATTTATGTACAGTCACAATTCTCTAGTCTTATAATTTGCTTAGATAGAAGCTCAATTGATATGTGTGTAATGGTGTGTGATACTTTATTATGATATTAAAATTTATTTATTTTTACAACAGATGATACAACAACAGTGATATATCAGTAAGCCAAACTCAAGTGAATTCTAGCACTTACCCAGCTAACAGGGAACAATGTTATTGTCAATATTACAGTCTCACGTTTCCCAGTCTTGTGTTTTGGACTCTTATTCTGAAGCAAGGTTTTGTTCCAATTTTTCTCCTGTGTTCTGACTTCCTGTGTTTGCAACTGCATGTCAGCTAACACTCATACGAGTATTAGTAGACTGTATAATATCTGCAGATGCTTTATTTTGATGCTCCCCAAAAGACATTCTACTGACTATAGTTAACTTTGCAACTACATGTCAACTTACTCTATGAACCCTAATACCTAACCTTAATCTAAAATTCTACTACAGTCTACTAATACTCTAATGAGAGTTAGTTGACATGTACTGTAGTTGCAAATTCACTTAGTAGAATGTTTAAAGTGCCTCATTGAAATAATGTTACCCTGAGTTTTAATTCACATAGCTGCAACCACATAATTTGTGGTACATCATCAGTTTTGGTATTGATTCTTCAGTGTTCCACCATGAACTATGATTTAAGTCATTGTACACCCAACTCTAACTCTTCAAAAACTCCTTCACTGTTTTCTGAGTCCTTCACAGTTGACTGACCCTTCCATTACCATCACTGACCACTCTCCTCCTCTATGAGATCCACCGATACCTGTTCATTTACTCACTACCCCTCACTCTCACCATCTCAAGTCACAATTTTCCTCAGCCTGGCCAAAAGCTGTCATGCAGACCCAGATACATCAGCATGTTATCAATCAAGGCTACCCTTTCTATATCCAACCACAACCTCTTGTTCTTTCTTCTCCTTGCACAATCCTACCATCACCCCGCAGTAAGTGACTGCCTTGCCGAAGTCTGAATGATTGACAGACTTTTGTTTCACCTTGTCAAATTCTATCTAATATTGAACACTGAGTGGGAAAAAAAAAACTTTCCAAATCCATTTCCTCAAAAGATTATTCCACATCTGCTTAAATATCTGATGGGGTTAACTGGGGGTTAGTAAAGTGTTACTGTTGTAAATTTGCCTAAAAAAAAAAAAAAATATTTTAAAATTTTAAATACTGAATCTTTTATATTTAACTTTTTTTTTTTTTTGAGCAATTACATTTAACCATACTTTAATTTTAGTAATTTTCCTACCCTTCATACAGTACATGTGTATCATAATGACTGGACACTTACATTTAAAGGTGCAATATGTAAGAATTTTGCAGTAAAATATCCAAAAACCAATTGCGTTACCCTCGGTTTCCGGTTTTATTTTATAGAAACCATAGAAACACCAAAGAAGCTTTAATATTTACATGTTTTAACAGACAAGGGAACAACTGTTTTGATATATTTATAGACAGAAAACTAATCATTGTTATATAGCTCAACACGTTAGTCTTATTGTTTAAATCTAATTTTCTTGATTTTTTGTGAGTACCATGCTTTACCATGCCTCAGAGAAAAGAAAAAAAAAAAAAGTGAAGTAGCTAACATAGCATAATCAGATGCAGCTTTATTTTTAGTAACAGAAATACAGAAACTCCATCATACAATACGTTTTAAAATTAATTGCATTTATCAACACAAGCCATTCAGCACCGAGCGAACGCACAGAGTAACAACATACTCAAATGTATTTAATATAATAAACAGAGCTGTGTTACCTCATACCCATTACCGGAAAAGCAGAAGTGCGCCGGCAACTGCGGCATAATAAACGTTCTGCTGCTTGCGGTGTGTGTCACACAATTGCTCCAGCGGCCTCGTTCAGCTCCCACAACACTCGGTCCTGCTCTGCTTCATACTACAGTAATGTTAATAATCACATCCATGAACATGATTTCTTCCCGAGTCCTATACCAATTGTTTTCCGGCTGTGAGATGAAGACCACATGTCCCAAGATTCCTCGCTCAAACTTGGTGTCATCAAGCTAAGACTTTGTTTTGAATAGCCCTCTAGCTACCTCTAGCAGACAGAACATTTAACATATTGCACCTTTAACAACTTGTTTATTTATCTTTAACCACTAATTTCAATGACTGAAAGTAAAATGTGCTTTTGTGAAATGCACTGTAATTTGGCGTGTTTATGCTTAATTAGAATGTAACTCAATTTGTTTGTACAGACTATAAAAAGACTTGGCCACCATTGTCTTACTGCCTGTCAGATGTTATTCAGTGAAAGCCAAAGCAAATCTGCACAGGTGCCTGAACATACAAACAGCAATTACATCCTAAAATACAAAAAGTGAGAAAGAAAGAAGAAAAAAGAAAAAAAGAAACTTGCTTCACTAACAGACTGATTTCAAAGAATGTTATCTGAAAGTAAAGTTCTAATCAATTTAAATACAAGTTATACTTTTGATAGCTTCTTATTCTTTTATTATCAGACAAAATAAATTGCCCCTTAATTTGAAAAAAAAAAAAAAAAAAAAAAAAAAATGCATTTAGACTAATGCCCTTATAATGGAAGCCCATCAGACAAGATAGCGGGAGATATTAAAAGCAGAAATGTGAAGCTTGTATTTTTGCTGAAGTGCTTTCATACATTTTTCAGTTTGTTATTTCAGCTGCAGTGTTTTTTAAATTATCTTTTTGATGTGGAGCTAATTTTCTAAGTGGACAAATTATAGATACGCAATTCCTGTTGGTGGAGTTTGCTCCAAGTCAGCAGCATGCATAGTTTTGTTGTCCCTTCCATGTTCCTTCCTGCTGTCTTTGCAGTTATACAATCTATTACATTTAGTATGCATGACTAGAATTAGATTAAAATTGGTCCATCACAAACAATATATATCTTTGAAGCTTGAGCATACAAATTGACCTGCCAAACAATTGTTTTGATTACATAAGCCAATTTTAATCACTTTCTGTACAATCTAAAAAAACATGCATCAGAACCACCTGTGTAACTTTGTATTAAACAGGAGTAAACTTGGTTTTGTCTGAAATGTTAGAGGCAATTAAAAAGCTAAAACAGCATTAGAAAATTTTTTGAATGCAGTTTGGATTTGTCCAATGGCTGCTTTATATTAAAAACAACATTGGATGGAAGAAGACGAAGAAGAAGAAGAAGAAGAAGAAGAAATGAAGGGAAAAAAAAAATCGATGAAATGCATTTTGTCTCTGGTATATATGCATAGAAACAATCTGAATAATGGCATTGGAGGTTGCAGGTGTTGTTTACCTCTGGAGAAAGCTGCTGTGCTCAAGCCATTAGAGTAAATGCGGTGTGACTCTGACCCTGGCACCAGAAAGCAGGCTGGTGTCAGAAGCATTCAGGAAGAGCTACATTTAGCCGCCTAATTCTGTTAATTGCCTGCCTTAATATATAACTACTTTCAAAATCACAGAAGTTGACAATGTGTTAAAGCGGAGGTGGACTTGTACAGGGTGTAACTGTAAAAAAAAAAAAAAAAAAAAAAAGTCGCTTTAAAGGTATATGCAATTTTTCAAATTTGTTGTTGAACACTGTTGATATATTAAATCAACCCACAACAAACCCACCCCTCTCTTTATTGCTCCGCCTCCAAAACTCACACTCAAATACTAACCACCCTCACCGAGTCAGTCTCAAACCCCGGTCCAATCGGCGCTAGCGAATGCACTACCAATGGCGCTAAACACCTCATTCTCCAGCACATGTCAGTGTGCAGTAGTTTAACTGCAAAACTCTCACTATCTGATCACTATTACACACGCAGTGCGATGTTTGTTTATCACAGCTGACGCACAACAAAATGCTTCAATTAAGCGCAGATGATGAACGAACGACAAGGAAGCACAAAAAATGAATGCACAGTACACAAGAGTAAATAACAAGAGTTTGATGTTAATCGCCAACAAAACAGCAGCTCCAGACAATCAAAACCCAGTGTTACAGTGAATCAAAGCAGCATCTGCGTCTGTTTTCAGGCCTTCCTGCTTAGCTCTGCCCAGTGCCGTAAAGCTTTTTGATGCATCGGTCATTCGTGACTATGTCACCTCAAAAGCATGAACAATGTGTTTTAGCTTGGGTTTGATTTTCAATGTAGACTTTCAGTTAAAATCAGTTAATGAGGTCCCATTGATGTGAAGGTTTAGCAATCAAAGACCAAAAGCTAATTAAACAAAGGCTCTATAGAGATTAAAAGGATAAATAATATAGCACAACTGACCTTTATGACTAATATGGTTATTAAAATCCTCAAGAACAATCGTAGGTTCTATGATAACACCAAAAGTGTATAATTAAAAGACTTATCGTGAGTTCATTCGCTTCGGTCTTAAGATTTATTTTCACAGATCAAATATCGTTTGGTCTCAGTCTCTCTATAATGAGCACCAAAAATTAATTCATTTTCTAGTGTCCAATTGTGGCTAATACAGAGCATGACTAACAAGAGAGTTTTCATTAGACCAGTAATCATTGAAAAGGATTACATGCTGCAAATCTGTCAAGCTTTAGCAGAAATCACCAACAAAGAGCCCAGTGGGTCATTGAGGTAGAATTACACAACCTCTTCAGCATGCACAGTTGAACCGTTGGTCGGCATGGTTATCAGCACCTCAATTGCACTGTCTGTTGTGTAAAATGAAAAGTAATCCACTATTCACTTGATGTGAACAGTGTGTACCATTAATGGCTTTAATAATGAATAAGTTGCTTAATATGACTTGACATGATTTATTAATGCTCATGAGGCAGTATAGCCACAAAATTCCTAAAACAAAAAACAAAAAACAAACAAAAAAAAAATTATACATTATAATTATACATTATTCTGAACAAAATATAATTAAGCTAAAATAATAATAATAATAAAAAAAAATCAAATACAAAAAGTATGATATCCAGATTAAAAAGCTCTCATTTAAGAAATGAAATCTCTTTTCTGATTAGTCCCTTTAGAAATGTACAGTAGGATTTTTTGAAAGCATCCCCTTCACTGTAAGCCCTAATGCTTAAAAAGAATTAATTGGTTTGAGTAGAACAAACTTAAATTGAAAAAAAATAAATAAATAAAAAATAGTTCAGTTAAATTAAATGTTATGAGTATTTAGAATGTTCTTTTTCTTTTGAGATCACAGCACTGACATATTTCAAGTAAACTAAAATGTTTCATTGTTTTGAGTTGTATGAACTAATTTCTTTTAATTTAAACAAACTTAAGTTTGACTGAAACTGGGCTGGGATTTCCATTTCCCAGCAAGCTTTGCCCATAGCATCCGAAAGGGAGAGCAAATGCTAAAATTAAGTGTTATATAGTTTGTTTTTTTTTTGTTTTTTTTTTGTGCAAGATTAATGGTAAGGGAGATTTAGTAGTGATTAATGTTTTGTTATGCTAATTTAATAGAGTTTCTGTTATTTTTATTTATTTATTTATTTTTTTACCACCATGGTGACAAGTAGCGCATTTTGCCTGGTTTAAGAACAGGTAAGTTACGTATTTTATGCTGCATTCCAGGCAGGTTTTTGAGCCCGTAAGTCACTACTTCAAATCACGACTCACGACTTTGTAGTGTTCCAGGCAAGTCAAGCCAAACTGCGTAAAAGTGTAAACAAACCAGCATAGTGGACCGTACAGGGCTGTTGTTTTGACGTCAGAACCCATAACTGGGAGTACATCGATCTAGTACGAGTTCACAGGTGGGAAATCACGGGTTTGACTGCTGTTCCAGTGCACTTTCACGGGTAGAAGATTGGAAAAACACGGGTCATGGTTTGCTTGGAACGCGGCATAAGTTGCTGTACTCATTCAGCAAGTGCAATACCATGCTATTGTTAACATGTTAGCAAATTAGCAAGTTGGCATTTTTTGTATTTTCTTAGAGTTTACAGTGAAATACATAACTAATTTGATTTGCAAGAACTCAAAAAAAATAACTAATATTTTTAGTTAATTAACTAAATATTTTATGTTAATTGCTATCAAAATGTAGGAGTTGGCAAACACAGTACTTCAAGTTAGGAGCAATTAACATGCATGAGTACTACAAACTCAAAACTGGATAGTTCTGCTTACTTAAAATTGGTAACATCATAACTCAAAAAAATTTGTTGTAACTGATTACCTCAAATCTTTTGAGTTAGCCCAACTTATTTGGGTTTACAGTGTTGTATTGATTATGTTATTCTGAGTTCTCTTCACCTCTGGGTAACAACCCATTCCTAAACAGATTTTAAACTAAAGGCCAGACACTGTTTAGTATATACATAGATGCCTCATCAGCAGCCGTTTCTAAGGGCCGCTATACGTAAACCATACGGCATTATGAAATGGTTAAAGCAAGTCTGTGAACACTCGATGGCAAGTTGACTGAGAGTTGACTGAGCCTCTGCAACTGTAGTTAGACCCATTTATGAATATCTATATCTCCAAAAGACTTCAGATGATTTTGACAACACAACACAACAAGATGAAGGTGTCAGCTAACACAACATTCACCATTGTAAAAGTAAAAATATTAAAAAGTACCATAGTAAAAACCTGTAATATTAAGTTAATACATATTAAAACACAAACAAACACATTTTCACCTTTGAAAGGTTATCTAGTTTCTTCAGGAATTTATATCTTAGTGGTTCCACAACCAGAATCTGTGCAATGTTGTGGCATCATTGATTCTTATTATGAGTGACAACACATTGACCGTTCCGATGTGTTGGAGTGGTCGAACGTGGAATCTGTGTTTATATATATATGCTCAAACCCCTCAGAACAACCACATGACAATGCCCTGGAGCCATCAACAAACCCTCTGCATTTTTTTTTTTTTTTCACTAGCAAAATCATTTCACATTTGAGAAAATGTAAAAATTAATCATTAGACTTTTTGACATAAAATGATCATAAATTGGTTGTTAGTACCAGACATAGTTCCTGTTCACAACTTCCTCCAGCACACTTACTTGGAAGGTTGTAAAAAAGATTTTTTTCAAAATCTTTGTTATTTCAGAGTCTTTTGCAATTACGATGCCATCAGTGTGAAAATGACCAAGCCCCTAGTCTCAGATTTAATGAGTAGCTAAATGACTTCACATGCATTTACGAGATATATAACTGACAGTCATAGCAGAAACTGGCTGTTAATATTCAGAGTGCAGTCTGCAGCTTTACCTCCACTTTTAAAGGCCTCATAACTGCTGCTGGCATTGAATTTTTTTTAAGACCTATTTTTAGGTTGTTACCATTCGCCCTGCAGTCATGTATACTCACAGGATCATAGCGGGAGCTTTGTAACCACATGAGACCTTTGTGCTCCAGTGCAATACTCTGAACCAGAGGTGGTCGTTTGCCAGAGTTGAAAGGAAGATGTGTCGGCAGTCTTTTAAGAACTCTGGAGCCAAAGAGATAACAACAGATCTCAGAACGGATCTTTGATTGACAGCATCTGCAGCTTTGGGCCAGATTTTCCTCATCACCTATTCAAAAGGAAAGTCTAGCTGACACATTTGATCGATTTCTCTATTTCATTTGTGTAGAGTTTGAGGCCACTGGGAGAAGCACATCATGTGTCTTGTGATAATAGCTTGGAAGCTCAGAGGAAGCATATGCATCAAAGCAGAACACAGGTAGGGAAGCTCAGGGTTATTGGATTTGGCTGGAATACACAACAGCTTATGGCAGCTTGACCTTACGTGTCAGATACACAATAATACATTTCACATTACACTGCACTGAAAAATATAAATAGAGCAGAAAATATTTAACACTTTCCCACACTGTATATGCTAATCATGAGTTCTACATGCTTGAACCGAGTATGAATTAGCTTAATATTTATAAGTAAATATTACTTAGAAGTGTTTTATATACACAAATTTAAAAAGTTTCACTGTTGAATTCAACTAGTTATACACTGTTGTTATTGTTGATTTTGTCATGTTTAGTAACTTATGATGTATGGAGTTTCGAATCAGTGGTTCGGAGCACCAAAGTCACATGATTTAATAATAATAATAATAATAATAATAATAATAATAATAATATGTTACATTTATATAGCACTTTTCTGAGACCTCAAAGCGCTTTACATAGAAGGGGGGAATCTCCTCAACCACCACCAATGTGCAGCATCCACTTGGATGATGCGACGGCAGCCATATTGCGCCAGAACGCCCACCACACACCAGCTTACTGGTGGAGAGGAGACAGTGATGAAGCCAATCAGTATATGGGGATGATTAGGAGGCCATTATGGACAGAGGCCAATGGGCAAATTGGGCCAGGACACCGGGGTTACACCCCTACTCTTTTGAAGGACATCCTGGGATTTTTATTGGCCACAGGGAGTCAGGACCTCGGTGTAACGTCTCATCCGAAGGAGGGTGCTTTTTAACATTATAGTGTCCCCATTGCTATACTGGGGTATTAGGACCCACACAGACCACAGGGTGAGCACCCCCTGCTGGCCTCACAAACACCTCTTCCAGCAGCAACCTAGATTCCCCGGGAAGTCTCCCATCCAGGTACTAACCAGGCTCAGCCCTGCATAGCTTCAGTGGGCAATTAGTCTTGGGCTACAGTGTGATATGGCTTGAACATGATTTCAGTAAACGACATGATTTCAGTAAACACATGATTTCAGTAAACGAGGCTTTGTTTACGTGATTCGAACCACTGATTTGAAACAAAAGATTCATAAAGCTTTGAAGCAGTGTTCTGAAATCAGCCGTCACTAGATATTGTTAAAAAATCATTATTTTGTTTTTTGACACGCAAAAAGTATTCTTGTTGCTTTTTAAGATATTAAGATATTCTGATGAAATCCAAGAGGTTTTTTTTTCCTCCATTGAAAGCAACTATACTGAGCCAGCATTCGGATGTAAACACGGAACCTCTGCAACGTAAATAGTGTAACAGAATGACAGGGGAAAGACGAATTTGTTGAATGAAGTCATTATTTTTGTTTTGTTTTTGCACACAAAAAGTATTTGTGTCGCTTCATAATATTAAGGTTGAACCACTGTAGTCACGTTGACTATTTTAACACTGTCTTTAATATCTTTCTGGATTCCGTTGCTTTCAGTGGAGGATAAAAAAAAAAAAAAAACTCTCGTATTTCTTCGAAATATCTTAATTTGTGTTCGGAAGATGAACGAAGGTCTTACGGGTGTGGAACGTCATGAGGGTGAATAATTAATGACAGAAATTTCATTTTTGGGAGAACTAACCATTTAACACAGATTGTTTCAATCTCTAGTTTTCTTGATTCATCGCGAGTAACATGTTTGTACCCAGTCAACACCATTTTGTCAATTTTGTCAAACTTTATTTGTAGCAACAGTAATACAGCATTTTCTCCACCATACCTTTTAAAATGAATAGCATGGCCTTTAGCAACACAAGTCATCCATCTTTTATTAATATGACATTCTAATATCGATCTAGCTTGCAGTGTGCAACAAGTGTCTCATACCAGCCACCACAGTCATTACTTCAGTCATAGGTCCTTCAGAAAATAATAATTATTAAAAATTGGGCACAAATAATAATTAAGCAGAAAATCAGTGTATTAGAATGATTTCTAAAGGATCATGTGACACTGAATACTGACGTAATGATGCTGAAAATTCAGCTTTGCCATCATAGGAATAAATTACATTTAAAACATAAATTCAAATAATAAAAAACAATAATTTTATATAATTTTTTAATATATATATATATATATATATTTATATATATATATATATATATATATATATATATATATATATATATATATATATATATATATATATATATATATATTTTTTTTTTTTTTTTTTTTTTTTTTTCATTTTGACATCAACAAAATCATTGTTTGTACTGTATGTTTGATCAAATAAATGCAAAAACATTTAAAAACCATAATTATTCCAAACTTTTGACTGGAAGTGTATTTCGCTTGTCAGGTTGACTATTCAAATCAGACCCAATGCATCAACAAGATGCAGAACTAATCGACAAGCTGACCAGTCAGTGCAGCCCCTACAATGAAGTTGAGCGAGAGGGAAGGGGCTTTTTAGGAGGGGTTCGGCACGCAGACTCCTTCTGACAAGCCTTGCTGTAGCCCTGCAATGCTCTAATGAAAACAACAGATGCCAGATGTGGCTCTAAATTGCCAATGATGAGCTGATTTTGCCAAGCATCTCCATCGACAGTATTACGATGCAGCCTAGTTGGGTCTAATCTTGTTGACAGCAATAAAACAGGTGGTTCAACAGAAGCCAAGCTCCCCAACATAGCAGGGCTTACAACAACAGGCATCATTTCTGACAGATAAAGCTAGCCAGAAATCCATGTGTGAGGCAGCACCTTTCTGTGATATCTTAAGTCACACTGTTCCCAATAAAGTTAATCTTGGCCAGTGCCCATGTGAGCAGACAGATCTGTTTATTCTGCTCCGGTAGACAGAATGAAAGCTGGCCTTGCTGTGAGCAGCCCCGCGGACTACATTGATTTACGCCTGCAGACATTCAACTGAAAAATATAACCGCTGGATTCTCTAAAATCACACTTAAAAAGAAAATAGGAAAAGGATAAAAGGTCACATCACTTCAGTCAGTTACACAGGTAATATATACATAACTTATCCAGCGTGCATCAGCGGTAGCTGAAATGACTGAAGCAAAAAGGCCACTTCCGTTATTGATGAAATGCTATATTAAAAGCAACAAAAAATGCTCATGGCAAAAACAAGCAAACAACTAATGTCCAAAATAAGCTTTCATGTACAAATGTGTCTATAAACACCTGATTTACATAATAATAAACAACAAGACTGAAATCTAATTCACCAACCCACATTTTGTCATTTTAGTTGTCTACTACACATTCAATAGACTTTTTGATAAGCACACCTCCATCTGTCAAAGTTTTGCCAGTGCAGTCACTTTTTTGCTATTCTTATAATTCACTTCATCATCAGCCCTAGCTCTACCTTCATCGTCTATATTAGAGCACGCTTACAAACATGATAATCCTGACCCCCTAATGCTCGCCCCTGACTAAACATCACCTCAACACTGTAGCGCTGTCCCTTGCCAGTTCTCTCGCCCACGTGAAGCGTCTCCCTGCAGATGAGCCTCGATGTGGGAGGGCGCTCTGTCATGCTGATGTGATGCGCTTTTGAATTCACTGTAAGATTCGTTTCATGCATGCAGCCTTATCCTCTCTCCACAGACGAAAAGCTTCGCTCGCTTTCATCAAAACATCTTTTTTTATGTTTCCCTACACTCTTTAATTTATGAAATCGTTCTGTTCCATTTCTAAGGGCCTAAATATGATTCATCTTTTTGGTGCAGCAGGTGAACAAGAGATGAACTTCCAGTTTGGTACACAAAAATGGAGATGAAGGGGCAAGGAAACAGGCAGCTGGGATATAAAATGGTGTGGAAGAATAAGTTTGACAGGTGACATTTTCAGTATCTTCATGGAATTCACTAAAGGGAAGAAAGCTTTTGTGTTTGCTACACTTGTAACCCTTCCCCTGACACTTGATGAAAGCTTAAATGCAGCAGTATCTTTATATATTTCACACAGTCCTACAAAACAAATCCCCACATCAAGCAAAGGAGGCTGTGCAAACAAAACACAGGAGAGCTTAGGTTTATGTAATCAGTGATCACACCAGAGATACATTATTTTCCACCTTCAAAAATCTCTGATACATCAAATCAGCCCATCTTTGGTCCACTCTTTCTAACCACGAGTAGCAACAGGCATATTTGCTGACATAAATGGATATGGCCAAGTTCACGGCGGTAGAATATTGCTGAGTGTCCTGTATTTAAGTCCTTAATACGTCTACGTTCACACAGTTGTTGATGGGAGCCCTTATAGAAAAAAAGTGTGCTTAATTTACAAGGGAATAACAATCACATTCTATAAACAAACCCCCACCCATACATTTTCAAGACTCACAACTGCATTTCCATCAAAGCCCTGCTGTGTGAACGGAACCGAAATGGACAACTAGTTGTCCGTCATGTCATACAGTGTGAGAGATCTGCTCTGCACTGCACATACATGCATCACATATGAGCTGTGAGTCATTTGAAGGTTTTAGATACGGTCACTGTCTTGCGTGGGAGCTGCTCCTCAGTTTTGTGGTCTAGCCACAACTCAAATGCTGTGCTCTTTACTCAGATATAAAAGCTCCTGTCGGTTAATAAAGATTTAACGGATGAACTCGCACCTCAATTGGACTCTCAAATGTGATAAGGCATCACCCTCTTTGATATTACCTTAGTCATTGTCACTATGGTTACAGATCGTATATGGGTTTGACTTCTGTTGAACGCTCATACATGCAGTATTTGAGACACCACTGTAAGCTGCTGTGTGGACAGTAAATTTTGAGACTCACACCTGTAAGTAAATGTGGTAGTCAATCTCAAAGACTGACAGTAGCCCCTACAGGTTTGGAAAGAAAAGTGTCAGTTGAACTGACTTCAGCTAAACAATTACACAATTTTCTTTTAGAGCAGCTGTACAGCTGAAATGAACTGTTTGCATCATTGGCCCTGTTTCCACCTGGTATTAAGATGTTTTTTGGTTGATCAGATCACAAGTAGACGACGCAAATAAAACGTTTTGAGCTTGTCCACTTTCAACCTCTTCCAGAGGTAGTTGAAAATGCATTCAACCGGACTGCTTTTGTAGTGGAAACGCTAATGTGGTCGAATGCGCTCAAACAGCCACCAAAGACCACCCAGTTTCTGCCTACTGACCTAATACGTAAACATTATGGAAAGTGCGCTGGCCAGATGGGATTTAATCTTTGTCGGCTGAAGACCCAAGTTTGGTTTGAAGACGAAAAACATACCAAGCACAATCGCAATCACCATTCGGTTCTCTCACTGTTCTTCGTGGCCTTGTGCCAGAGAAGAAATGAAATCTGCTGCTCATGTTTTTCCGTCATCTCTGGGCGCATTCATATGTAAATTTTGTGACCTTATTTTGTCCATTAGGTCGAAAGATCTGAGGAAAACCCATGCATTTACCTGCCCATAGACCCTTCCCTTGAAGAAATCAGGACAGAAGTTGAAAGTGGACAAAAGAGACGTCCACCATCGTCCACCATCCGTCCAAATCTTAATATCAGATGGAAACAGGGCCACTGAATCATTTGCTGTTATCAATGTAAAGCTGTTTTTTTTTTTTTTTTTAACAATCTGCATTGTATAAAGTGATATATACTGTAAATGAAGGTGACTTGACCTGACAACTAAATAAAACAGAATTTCCATTTCAACTATTCCTTTAACTAAAACGTAAATAAGTCCAGAATTCAGTGTGCTATGGTCTCCGTAGCACAAAACGTAAACAGGAGGTGATGAATGTGATAAGGTGCTCTGAATTTTTGATTTCTGTGGTCTGCCTAGTTTTAAGACACATTAGTCTTGAAGAACCTGGTAATCAGCTGGTTTTGAAGAGGTATTCACTTGGGTCAAAATATTTCGATACATACATCTATTCATGTGCCATTGATCAGAGAGCCAAATTCATAGTCCTTCTAGCCTTAGATCAATACATTCAGTTTTTCCATTTATTTTAGTGACTAAAGACTATTGGCTCTTTCCTACAGCCTCCCCACCTCTTTGCTCAGTTTTCCATCTCCCAATTTCTGACATTCTTCCTTACTCCTTATTACCAAACGGAAACTCTGTTATGATCCAGTACACTGAAACTATTTGAGCAGTGGAGACATCAAAGCTGCTGGAGTTGTAGCATGTCACCCGATTGCATCAGGACTGGAGACTGCAAGACCATCCCTCAGCCTATCGTGCTCCTCAACATACTGAAAATTAAAAAAAAGTTCAGTTTACATAGAATGATAATTTTTCCATTTCAATGCGCTACTTTTCCATTGTTTTTCTATGTAAACGTGCTAGAAAGATGTGTATGACTGTTACGTTAATAAATGTTTAATACATGTTTTTCTTTTGAACTTTCTAATCAAAGAATCCTGAAAAAAGTATCACAGTTTCCACAAAAATATTAAGCAGAACAACCATTTTCAACTGTAATATATGAGAAATGTTTCTCAAGCAGCAAATCAGCATATTAGAATGAACTCTGAAGGATCATGCAACACTTTGATCGGTAGTGCATAAAATGCGTGACGTTACTAAAAAGAAGCAGACTGCCCTGGTTATGTTGTATATTTATGAAGCTTCAGAAGCAGCTCCAAAAACGGTAACCAATAACTAAGAATCACCATCTGTTTCTAAACTTAGACAAAAATTACTTGTTGTATATGCTAGACTAGAGGCTATTATGAAGAATAAGCAGTGACAAAAAAGCAAATACAAATATTAGAAAGGAGTGCTAATACAGTGCTAATACAGAGTAAAGCGCAACAAATCGAATCTGCCTGAGAACCCAACACCTCCAAAATGAGTCAGAGACTACAGAAAAAGTCAAGGGATATAATAAGAAGAGCTGTATTCAACAGGATGACTGTGAATAGTTTACAGAAAAGCACTGGAAAATATGGAATGACTGTAAGTAATTACCGTAAATTCTAATCATGTGTTTGATGGATGCCGTGATGATCTTGTTTATTGAACATTGAGTTCATTGGAAGAATTAGAAATGTGTTAATGATATATGATGTTGCGGTTCTTAACAAGCATTATGGTGGTTAATAATGAGGCAACAATATGCAGGATGCAGGTCTGTGCCTGTGGTTTCAACAAATGCGTTGAGATGCAATGAAATACAGCCAGGCTAATTTAAATATGGATGGATTTTTCAAGGTGGAGGAATATTATAGGTTTCTCAGTTGTCTTCTTGAAAAGCTTTGATTAAAAAAAAAAGTCTCTACATTAATTACTATTTTCAATTAAATTTAAGAAAAGGACTATTGATTTCAAATGAAGCTACACAGTGTTGCTGTGATTCTTCAGACCAGGAATATGCCAAAAATGAAAACACATGGCCACAGAAAAAAAATCTGATTTTCCTTCAGACATGCAGTTATATGGTCTTGCCAATGCAGACTGATATACAGATGCAGCTATCAAAGAACTTGCAGAGCTAGAACAAAAGCCGCTGATATAATAAGCTGCAAGTTCATTAACATAATGAAAACTCCATTTCATTTTTGATGGTTCTGGCTCAACAGCCTCAGGGGACATGGCCAAAAATATTTCCATATTCAAAGTTTAGCTGTACAAAACAAAATGTTCACACAGCACAGCAGCTGATGCTTACAGAAATGAGTTTATGAAAAGACAAATCTAGCATTCATGCAGAAGATGGAAAAGTCAGGAAACGTGGGTTATTGTGCACTTTTCCACAAGTACTATAAAAGCAACATGGTTAGACAAGGAAATATGGAGAATGTAAAGGGATTGGTAATCTGATGGCGATAAAAGTATTGCTTAGTTAAAAGTTCTATTAAATAAATCTTTTTTTTTTTTTTTTTGTGGTAGCCTATGCATTTTTATTCAATGACTGCAAATTAAGCTCAGCAACATGTTAACCTCTAGGATTACTGGCAAGCTGAGTGGAAACGCTACTTGTGTGGCACATAGATTTGCTACTTATTTTCTGTCAAAACGGAGACTTTTGAGGTTACATGACCATAAGGATACTGCCTTTTAAAGTTGGCATGAAAAAAAAAAAAAATGTAGAGTGGGACTTGATTTTGTCCATCAGAAATTGATTGGAAAGTTAGATCATTGTAAATGGCTGTTACTGTGATCTCATGTGAGTGACAGGTTGTCTCATCTTGCACCAGTAAACAAGTCATGGAGAAGAGAACACATGATGCTGTAAGAGGGAGTGCAAGTTATTTTGATTAAAGATTATGAGAGCACATGGATGTAAAAAAAAAAAAAAAAATGCACAGATAAATAACTTAGAATAAATACTGCAATAGTCCATACAAATAAGAACCATCAATGTTGATTTCATGGTGAATATAGGGTAGGCAGAAGACATTAAAGAAGCTAGGTTTTGGAACCAAGCTACATATACTCTTAAAACAAGATCTGCATATAGTTATATAGTCTAGTTTTACTTTGAGAAAGGGAAAACAGGAATATCACATTTATATCTACTAATGGGTACAAGGATTGATGCAGTTTGGCTGAGTCACCAGATTTCATCCTAAAAGTGTACGTACGCACAAAAGCTAGATTCTGCTTACGCACAAAAAAAAAAAAAAAAAAAAAAAAATCAGATTTATAAAACCATGTGTACGCCAGAAACTGAGCACAAATCCCTTTATAAATCCCAGTCAGTGGAAGATTGTGCGTACGTGCATCTCCACCCTGTCTCCTCCCCGAAATCACCATATATGGAGCTTAAGACACCTAGTTTTACTTTGCATAACCTCATCTGCATATCATTTCCATGCATGTTCCCATCCATGTGACACCATGGTTAACACCGTCAAGTTTCAAGTTTCAAGTTTACTTTATTTATATAGCACATTTAAAACAGCCGCAAGACTGACCAGAGTGCTTCACAAGAGAAACAGCATCATAAGATCACATAAAACATGCTATAACAAATAACCAGAAAAAAAAAAAAAAGAAATAAAATACAAATAGAAAATATAATAGGCAGGAATATAAAACCTAGTAGGCCAATGAAAACAGATGGGTTTTTAGAAGAGACTTAAAAATGGTCAGACTAGGGGCCATTCGGATCTCCACTGGCAAGTCATTCCAGAGGTGAGGACCGATTACAGAGAAGGCCTCAAAGGTACAAGACAAAGGTACAAGACATTGGAAAATATTAGATATGGACTATAAATGTCATTTGTGCAATACACTACACTGATAAAAATCATCCTCTTTATGTTTTAGATTAAATATCAAAGTATCCATAAAAGCAAAATTGTATAAAATACTTCAGATGTTTTAGAATAGAGTTGATCCATTCATTTCCACTGGCCAAACAGTATTTTAATATTTTTAAAGGTGCCCTAGAACCAGTTTTTACAAGATGTAATATAAGTCTAAGGTGTCCCCTGAATGTGTCTGTGAAGTTTCAGCTCAAAATACCCCATTGATTTTTTTTAATTATTATTATTTTTTTTTTTAACTGCCTATTTTGGGGCATCATTAACTATGCACCAATTCAGGCTGTGGCCCCTTTAATTTGCGCACTCCGATTTAAAATTTTGCTAATAAGGTGATGTAAAACACAAGGTGATTTAAAACACATTGCAATGGCATTCCAAGTGAACTTGTAGTGTGCTAATGGCATCATTATAGTGTGCTTCAAATAGACTACAATAAAGTAATCGTTATTGTGACGAGCAGGGCGGGCGAGAGCCGTGAGGGAACGGCGCGAGGCCGGTGACGCGAGTGATAATGAGCGTCACCTGCGAGGCGTGCCGGCCTCGAGTCTCTCACGGAGGAGCTCCGGAGGCATAAAAGGAGGAGCGACTACAACGAAGGACGAGAGAGGACCAGGCCTGGACTTTATTTTATGTTTTGTTATGTTTGTGTGGCCGGCAGACGTCCGCGAGGGTCTGCCGGCATTACTTTCGTTTTGTTCTTTGTTTATTTTACATTAAAAGTTACGTTCAATGTTCGCCGGTTCCCGCCTCCTTCTTCCCATATCTACTAACCTCGTTACAGTTATAAATAAAGTTACAGATTTAGAATACGCATTTTACAGACAGCTCCAGTATACCAGTAACTTACTTATCCAGTGAACATCAGTGAGACAATGGGAACAGATTTATATGTATACTGAATGCAGGAACCAGTATGGGCTGGAATCGAACCCGGGTCACGTGGGCCGATGTTGGACAAGAGCACTCGGCTTAACTGTTGCGCTACCACACAGATATAATCTGCGCTACACTGGTGTTACTTTGTGTTCTCTCTATACTGTTACAAGTACAGCTATAAGCGTGCTGACATTATTAATGACAACTATTAATGACAGCACAAAATCATATGGATTAAAAGACTGTGAATTGCCAACAAATTTATTAATATAGACACAGTAAGTGGAGCGTGAAAATAAATGTGAAACGGCCTGTTGCTATACAACACGAACGTGCAATAAACTTTAAGCTGTTGAAGAAATCAAACCATTAGACGCAACATTAAATATCAAGAATGTTTTGCTTCCCTTTTACCTGACATGATCTGTCATTAACGCAACATGAAGCAATTGCATAAACCGGCACATTAGTTTTATTCTTGTGCGCGCACTAAAACAATTGTGAAAAAAAAAAAAAGTGAACTTGCAGATCTGCTTGTGCAACTGCTTGTGTTTCCGTGTGTGCAGATGAAATATAATCCGTAACATTCCTCTGCCGATTATCTCTGCGCGCTTCAACTCTCAATGCACCACAACTGCTTCTGACAAAAACACACTTAAATTATGTGTCGGTCTTGCAGATTTATATGTGACGCATAAATTAAAATGATTTACTTTTCATGCAGTAAACGTTTCTGGACTTATTTGACATTTTAACTTTCTACGTTACAGTACAGTAGGTGCATTGAAGTGCATTAGGAATACATTAGGGTGCATTGAAGTGCATTAGGAATATACTAATGTAATAAAACTTCTGATCAGGTACGTGAATTTCTTTCACCATTTCAAACTGACTATATGTTGTTTTCTTTATTTGTCATAATTACAAATATTTACTATAACTACTTTCTATATGTATGGGTATATCTGTTTGCAACCATGCAAAATTGTGAAAAGTGCTATTGAATTAAATTAAACAATAGCCTACCTGATATTCAATTTGAGCAAATTATTAAAAAAAGGTAAAGGTCATAATTATAAAACTTATGATTATTTTTTGCAACTCAAAACACATTTCCTGTAAACTTTTATCTAGGCCAATACTATTGTTTTATACTAAACAAGTAGAACTCAAATACTGTTCACTTAATTGTATTTATTCATAACAGGTCAACATAGTATTCAACAAAAATAAATTTCTGAAGTAAAAATGTAACAAATAAAATCATTTTATTTGCAAATTTCTCATGGTTACGTCTGAACTGTAAGCAAAAGTTGGATTTGAAAATTCTGCCCTTACAGCCAATTAGCAGAAACAAACTAGATGTTTCAGTTCATACCTCATGTTTTCTGTGGCTTGCAAAAAAAGAAAGTGTCATCTAAAAAATTATATAGCATTATCTAAAAAAATAATTTGATCATTCTCGGATTTGAAATAAATGGTGAGACTTGTGTCTTTAGCTACAATGACTTTCTAGACTCTAAAGTTTCCTTCTGACAAATATGCCAACATATGCAACACAGATTCTCAGTAGTGTGCACTCCAGCGAGTTCGGCTGTTTAGCTAAAGTACAGCAAACCGATTGTTGGTGAGTGTGATGGGATTGGCTTTATGGCGTGTTCAAAACATATCAGTCATTGTGGTTCAACCAATAGTAGGACGCTGGGGCAGGCCAATGGGGGTCGAGGTTTAGCTTCAGCTGTTACAGTGTTTTCAAGTCATGTAATGCACATGTAAATGCACATGAACATCAGCACAGCTCATAATTATGAGTTAATTTCCTTAAGAGTTTCCGAGTTAAGTACGTGATGGTGAGAAAACATGTCAGAGGCAATGGATGCAGAGTCTGCCTAGTGACAAAACCCTACCAAAATGTATTTAAAATAGGTCTACATTAATTTCACACTAATAAAAAAACAAAACAAAACATTAATATACAGTAGTCAGCATTTGAAGTGGATCAAAAAAGTTAATCAAAGTTGTCCTTAGAAGATTTTAGATGATGATTTTCAGATGTTGACTATTTAGAGACATACTGACAAAATTATTTTAATTAAACTTTATTTGCAGTTCTTCTTTATTGCACAATGCACATTTACATTTATTTCTAAATATTAAGCATAAAATGTGTTTAATATCACTATTAGTAAGGATAGTATGATCACTGTATAATTTGAATGCAAGATGTATATACCTGTACTGAAGTATACTTGCAATAGTTCCACTTTAGCACAATCAAATATACTTAAGTATATCTTTAGTTGGACCTCAACACAAAAATACTTGTTCCAGTTTAGCAGACTTTAAGTATACTAATTTAGCATACTAAAAGTACAATTGCATGGTATTTAAGTATGCAAATGTAAATGCAATTGTAGTACACTTAGCATAAAATAAATGTATTTTAAACATATTTTAGTATATTTATTTTTCACTAGGGTATATCCTTCAAATACAGTGGTAATTGTTTGAAGATCCTTCACACGACATCAACACCTCCGTGCAGCTGCGATTATACAGTAAGCTATTATCATTGGACCTCTTCAAACTGGACAACAGACCATTCGACCACTGAATCCAGCAGTGTCTTCCATAAGCGAAGTTAAGTGTGCATCATTTTTTTGCATTCTCACTAAAAGTCTGTCATAATATCTGCAGTTTAGTTTAAAGAGGAATTGTTGTGCTCTTAGCGCACCTCGCCATCATTAAAACGGCGTGTGACAGGAAAATACTACCTAAATTCATATAATTTTTGTTTAACTTCTCCGTAATGACTGCGTAATGTAATTTCAGTGCTTATCGCCAATAGTGAAAGTGTAATATTAATGTAAATGTGTATATCAAATGAAAACCTGAGTTTCCACGCAAGTTTAAATCATTCTTTTATTTATTTAAACTGTTATTGTGAACATGCACTGTATTTATGATTATGACTCATGATGAGGATTTAAAGTGTTTTCCTTCATCTGCCATCAATCCCTCAGCTCACCATTGGTGTAGCCAAACTGCTCTGTCTCCAAAATGTTTGTACACATGGGTCAGAGTTTGCATGGAGGTGCGCAAATTTTCCTGTCAAGTTTGTTTTTATAAATCACAACTTATGCGTAGGAACTGGCGTACGCACTTTCAGGGCCTGTTTTGTGCGTACGCAAAGTTTTATAAATGAGGCCCCAGGTGTATTTTTCTGGCAACAAGCTCTACTGAGATATGATAAACAGTCTTGTCAGAAAGTAGAATTACACAAGAATCATGCATGGTTGGTCTTGAGAAAACTCCTTGACAAATAATGTACAGGCTGAGAAATGTTTCATACAACAGTAAATTCCTTCTTGATCATTTGGTAGAGAAAGGCATACAACCTAAAAACATCAGTGAGTTCCAGAGATCTTTAGGAGATGCAAATTTAATTCCAAGATTTAGGTGCCTACTGCTTCTCTCCCTTTAGCTTAAGGGATGAAAATCAAAATTTGAATGCCCAGAAGCTGCATCTAAGGCTTTCTAAATGCTTCACAGAAAGCGCTCCAATTCTCAGGCATATGTTGAATTAATACAGGTCTGTAAATCAAGTATTGAAATGTAATTGCAAAATTCAGGAAATTCAGCTAAATTAAAGCCTATGTAGCTTATTGAGCAACACAACTCATATCTGAGAGAATTATGAACTGTTACCGAAGAATGCGGTTCTTAACATGTGGACACACAATGCCAGTTTCTAAGACTCACAGATGACAACACGAGAACGTTAAGCCGCTTAAATGATTTAAGGAATATTTTACCCCAAAATTTAAATTTTGTCAACATTGATGCCTCATGATATTCCAAACCTGTATTTGTGTTCTTCTTTTGTGCATAAATGGTTATTTTTTGGAATTACTTTTCAAGAAAGTGAAATTGAATGAAGCCCAGGGATGTCAAGCTTTAAAGTAACCAGTCTGAGTGAATTGTCAAAGAATCCAGTTCTCAAGTTCACCTCACTGACTCAAACAGTTAACAGCTGTCAGGAGCAAAGATCTACACAATAATTGTCTCTTTAGAAAACTTTCAAAATACTAGTATTGTTTGTGCCACACTTATATGTATTGTAATTAATTTCAGTGAAGTTCTGTTTCCATTTTGAATCATATAAATTATAAGTTTTGCATAAAAAAATGTGGTCAAAAAAAGAAAATTAAATTGACACTTAAACAGAAACTATAATAAATAATAATTATAATAAAAATGTTCATTTAAGGTACGTTTACACAACAAAAATGTACTAAAAATGGTAAAGTTTTTCCTGCGTTTTTGAAAAGTTTTGCGTACAGACAATACATTCAATGTGATTCCCCATTTACACGGATCCGTGAAGAAAAACGAAACAAAAACAAATCTATGCAGTATGCATGCCAGGCCAGTAATTGGCAATGTCACTTTGTAATGAAACACTATGGGCCTGTGCACATAAGCATTCTTCTACAGAGCAGTGAATACAAACAATAAAGCTGCGTCCGAAATCGCGTACTGTTGAGTAGGTACCACATTTGAACTTAAATTTACTTCACGACCGTTAAAATGTGTGTTCTATATAGTATGAATGAGTGTAGTATGAATGAATTCGGACGTACTAAATCAGCCATGTTGTTACTGTCACATGACCTACCAGCGTCAGTCACGTCCCTTTAATTTAATGTCCATCGTATGCGCACTTCAGAATCTCGCCGGAAATAGTAAGTCATCCGGGTACTTTTCGCCTACTGTTTTTCGAATACTATGAATTCGGACATACTACTCTGTTTGCATACTGTTTTTCTCGTTCTATATAGTAGAGAAGTATTCGATTTCGGACGCAGCTTAATCTACACTTTGCTAGAGAAGCTTTCATAAACTCAGTATCTTGAGCAGTACAAACACAGTCCTGTAGTCCACCATTGTTGTTTTAGTTGTCAAGTACTCGCACATGACTATAGACTGAACACGTAATACGCATGCGCTTGACATCACCATTTTCACAAATACAGGGTTTTTGTTTGTTTGTTTGTTTTTAATTTACACTGATATGATAATGGTATCATTTTCAAAATCTTGCACTTTTCAGGCCCCCAAAACGCTGTTGTAATGTAAATAAATGGGAAAAACATATAAAAAAAAGTTGTTTTTGTTTGTTTTTAGTTGAAAGCAGTGTTGTGTAAATGCTCCCTAAAATTACATTCTATCCTTAATATTACACCAAGTTGTTGGCCTGTATTTCTTTTTGAATCCCCAAAAACCTAAGCCACTAAATCAGAATACATCCTGACACATGCTGCCTCCAGGCATATTTTTATCATTCATTGCTATAGTACACTTATTTTGTAAAATTGAATTGCCTCCAATACTTTTTCGTGCAAACTATACATCACTGTTCCCTTAATCCAATAAGTATTACAATGCTTACACAAACTCTCCTTACAGTAGACATACTGCTTTGTGTAAACCAATTTACCAACGAAACCCATATGAGAGATGCTGCTCTTCAGAGATGCATTAAAATAATGAGGGCTGTTTTGGCATTTTGGATTGAGACTTGAGCTATTGCAGATAAATAAAAATCCATTTCAGAATAGAATGAGTATATGCCATAATGAGTATATGCTATGATATTTAAAGCTGTCTAAGGGGAGAGCCATGCTCAAATGTATCTTGAAATATACTAATGGGGTTATTTTTTATTTTTATTTTTTAAGAGCACACTCAAGCAAACCTTTAATTGTTAACAGTTTGTCACTGTTACTGTAATTAAAAAAGCGATAAAAAAAGAAAGAAAAACGACTGAAAAGGTGCAGTCAGACACACAAGTTTGAAAGATGGAAAGCTGCACTTTACAACAAATAATAATGAAACTAAAATAATAATGAATTATTCAACAACAACAGATATGTAAAAGCATTGGTAATTGATGTTTTCATTTTTTATTTTTTAATGTTTGCAGTCTAAATGAAATGGCTACCAGTCACGCTTGAACCAACAAAATGGACAAGTGCTCTGAGAATGAAAATCTTTCCAAAAGTAATTAAACAATAAATTCACAAATTATGTATTGCACTATTTTCTATGTTTTTAATTAATCTTTCTCTTTATTTTTAAATTTTTGCACTTGCCTTCTTTTTAATTATTCTTTTGATTTGAACAGAAATGATTTAGGCGCAACAGGTTCTGAAAAAGTTTTTCGGAAAACTTCTACATGCTTTAATTGCATTCAGAGTCATTTTACTGAAAACGTAATGCAAATGATGCATCCAAATGTACTAATTCAATTTCATTAGCAACGCTTAATTGACTGGGTTTAGTTGGAATTTTGCCCGGCTGATATCATTTTATACTCAGCTTCCATGAAACTAACACAGGGCAGGTTCCCGTGAGAGAGCTTCACACATGCTCTCTAAGGCTCAAAGCTACAAAGCTACTTTGCCATTCCACTGTTTAATTTGATTTTTCAGTATGCCAGTCAGTGGGTGGCTGAGCCTTAGAAAGGAGTGCAAATTCACTGCTTCCTGTGAAGTTTCCCAATACCCATTATAAATTCTGATTCATGCTCGCTAATTAACTGATTTAGAGTTCATGTAATCTATAAGAGAAATGTGGAAAAGCACAGACACATTTGCCTTAATGAAGGCACTCAAGCGAGTGGCTTGAATTAAACTCAAAGTTCTCCCAAAGGAATAAACAAATTGGAAGTGGGCATGTTGGAGGAATTCTGAGAAAATGCAGGTGTAATGTAGGTCCGTGTAGTGTTCCTGTAGCACAAACAGTATTTGCAGGGTTCTAGTAATGCCAAGGTCATGAGTTGCACAGAAGCTGCACTATAAAACAAATGATAATGAAGCAGAATTATTCAACAATAGCAGAAAGTATTGGTAATTACTAGGGGTGCTGTAAAAAAAGCGACCCGTTCAGTTCTCTACCAACAGTTCGGCACATGCTTGCACTGCGGTTCATCCCAAATCTGACGACGAATCTATAATATGGTTTGTTAAAAACAACATGCAAAACAGACAGACGGTTTCAGCTAATGCACATTTCAGTCGATGGATATGCATTCTAGTTTCCCAATACATTACAACAGCGATGATCAAAAGTACATGGACAAAACAGTCATTCGTTGTAAACAAATGTTCAATGACGTGCCAAAAGCTCTATGACCAGACATTTAGGCCATCATCACCCGGGTGTTGATAGCGCGCAAAGCTAGCACAGGTAAGACCTGAACATCTCACGTTGCTATCTGAGAACTCGCGCGCGTTTTGAGGAGATTTGTGTGCACTCATCCGAAGCGCGTACATGGAGAGCCGTGTCACAGCGCGCAAACACTCTGGTGCAAATTCTCTTTCAAGTCTTGCACCTAATCGGACAAAAACAAACAAAAATGATGTCAACTTGCCCATCTTAATGAGTATCCTAACAAACATTGTAGGTTATGTCTTAAGAGAAAACGAGACAGACATTTGAATTATATCTTAAAAGGGACAGCAGTCTAATATTCCTGCTCTCTGTCTTTTAATGTTAATCGAACGACAAAGGACAAAGAAATCACTCTTGACTGAATAGCTTTTGTAACTTCAATAATGTTTCCTCTTTATTTAACTATTCAAAGAAGTTTATATGCAGTGTTATTTTATATTTGATTACTTTCTTCAATTTCTGTACCTGAAAGATACCCTTAAGATACCTGAAAAACCTGTAAAGCATTATTTAATTTTTTTTGTATCTTAGCTCTCGTGTATTTATTTGTGCTGTTTCTTGTAGTTAGATTATTTGTTTTATTTTCTTTATCTTTATTTGACATTTGTCCTATTTTCCCTGAACATAGCACATACCGAACTGTACTGAAGAAAACAGAACCATCCCACCCCTAGTAATTACATACATAAATTTGTATGCACATTTTACATGCATTCTAATAAGCCATGACAGGCTCTAAAAAAAAGTTTAGGTGTAATGTATGTCCATATATTGTTGCTGTAGCTCAAACAGTAGAGTTTAAAAAAAAAATGGTTTTAGCAATGCCAATGTAATGGGTTTGATTCCCAGTGAATGCATGATAAAATGTATAGATTATACATGTAGAGTAATTCATCACATTAATGTCTGACAACAAGACCTGAGCCCTACAGCTAGCCCAGTAGGTGTACTTATGCAATACTTGTCTTCCTCCGCCACAGCATACAGTAGAGGTCAACTCAACTCAGTCACAGCAGAAGGTGAAGTATATCTTCTCACACTTTGATGTTACTGAGAAGACAGGGATCTGTGCTTGATCTATAACTTTGAGCTTTTCAAAGACGTCCAAGAAGTTGTCAGCTTCATTTAAAATCCAAATATATATAAAGGAACGGCATGTTTGAGGTACAGTAAGTTAAGACTACGATAAAGATGTGGACGCTGTTTCAAGAAGGACAGGGAATATGGCTCATCTGACATTATTGTGATCGATATTTAATCTGCAACCCCTTAAGAAAAGGTATGAAACTGAATCACCACAATTTCACTTTGTCAGTGAAATTGTCAGTGTTCCATCAAACATAATTGAATAAAATGCCCTAATATTTTGGATTAGAGATTTTCTATTTCTTTACAATTAATGTGAAAGACACATAGTTGCTAAATACAGTTGACATTCCACTCTCTTACCCGGTTCTGTACATAGAGTTTGGTTGCTTATGGGACTGACCACATTCACCTTTGAAAAAGCAAGAACACAATTCTCATTGCATCCACGTGTTGTGTACAGAATCGAAGTGAACAGCTAGTTGTTAATGCAGTGATGCCACTCTCTTTAGAACTCTGACAGCTCATCTGAGATGCGGGACTAGAAAATCACAGAAACAGAAGTACGTGTCTTGACTCTGTAGGTGCTCCCATCAGCCCTGATGTTTAGGGGTCAGCAATATATGTAGGTGAAAAAATGCATACAGTGCTTTAAAATGTAGCATTTTTAAGTGCTTTATAAGTATTTAAAGTACATAGCTAATATTTTGGTTGCACTTTATTTTACACTACTCAAGAACGTTGGGTACAATTGGGCTAAAGGGACACCGTAAACAGGTGGTTGATTATGATTTCACTTTTTTTTAACTATAGTTAGTGCGTAATGTTGATGTTAAAGCATAAGCAACATCTGCAAAATACAACGCTCAAAGTTCAGTGCACAGGGAGTTGTTTTCTTTTTAAAGAATTACAATTAGAAACAAGCTTCTTCCTGGATTAGTGACATCACTAACCCTAAAATTTACATAAAATCTGCCCCAAAGAACACACAACAATGGGGGGTGAGGTCATGTTGGGCTGCTTTAGAGAAGAGGAAGAGTTGTTGTAGTAGAGTGTGGTTGCCAATGTCGTCATGTTACGCCAGACTGCTCCACAAACGAGGGTTAATTCAATGCTGGATTTGCACAAAAGATGACGGCACATGTTAGTTGATGAGTTGAATCAACTCCACAGCAACTACATAAATTGATCTACTAAGCATTCAGAAAGGTCCAGTTGCATTCTAAAAGTTGTAACTTCTTCCTGAGTCTCTCCATCAGTGTTGGACTATGTAAGGCTGAACACCGTTACTGACTTTCATCATTTTGGCTGTGTGAGATTCTCCAGCTTTGTTGCTGTTGTGTGAGCTGTTAAAGCTCCCCTCTTTTGGAAAGCGGGCCGGGAGCAGCAGCTCATTTGCATTTAAATGGACACACACAAAAATGGTGTGTTTTTTTCCTCACACCAAAATAGGGGCAAATTTGACAAGCTATAATAAATGATCTGTGGGGTATTTTGAGCTGAAACTTCACAGACATTCTGGAAACCAGAAACTTATATTACATCTTGTAAAAGGGCCATTATAGGTCCCCTTTAAGAAAAATGTACTTTTCACTATGCCCACAGTATATGATTGCAGAAAAAATATGCATGTTTTTATTAAATTTATTGAATTATTGAAACATTTTGTGTGAAAATAAATCATAAAAGTGATTTGTTTGTTTAAAAATTATATAAATGTATGAGGTGGTAAGGTAGGCCTTTAACCCTACAGATGGGGTAAAAGGCTCACCATCATGGGGCAAAAGGCACAAAATATTGATAAAAATACTGATATTTCTGTTTATTTTGAAAAATAAAATAATTATTTTTTTGTTTAATAAATATACTGTAAATTAAATACTGTGTTCATTTTAAAAATACAGAAACATAATTATTTTTTAAAAAGTAAAGATTATGACAGCATTGAATAATATCCCATAACTAAGTATAGCTATACAGTAGTAACAATAAATAGATTTTATCAGATTATATGATTAATATCATCTTTTAAATATGATTTATAATTTTATTACAAATAGGGTGATTAAGGTGGACACCCAACTTAATATATAATATATACCATCTGAATCTAACCATGTCATGTCAAAAAATTGAAAATTCAGCCAGCTATTTATCATCATGTTAATCACTGTGCCTTTTACCCTAACAGCAGGGGCGCCTTTTTCCCCAAAGGCCATTCTTTTACATATTATTCCATTTTTGAAAAACTGTTGCTTTAATTACCTTGAACAAAACAGAAATCATTAACAAGACCTTTCAAAATATATTCAATAATTTTGGGAGAGTAGAGAAAACAACCAATAAAACACAGACCTGCAAAACACTCATTATACAGACACACAAATATTAAAATATGACCATGGAGGAAATACCCCCCCCCCCATATGACAACAAACTCTCAAAAATGAGGGAGAAACGCGGAAGAACATTTAAAAGCTATAATAATATTTTCATTACATTTAGAAGCACTATGGTCTCTGAACAAATGACACACGTCAGTTCAACACAAAAGAATAAAGTCTTAGTTACTTTTTTTTGTCCATAGTTCTTTGAATTCCCAGTGTATGTCATTGTCTTCTGTGTATCAGAAAAAATTCCTCATGTCATGTTCATGATCAGACGTACGGCTGTATCAGTGTCCTTATATGCACATATATTTAATTTGAAAGAAGACGTGATTAAATATAGACCTATGCACATACATGGTGCTGGTTCATGTTTAGAGCACAAGAGTATGTGAAATACATCCATAAAAACATGAAACACGCTTAGTATAGTCAGTATATTATGAACTTTGATTCACGTAGCGAGCATTATTAAACAAAAAACAAACAAACAAAAAAAAAACACTCTCATGCGTGCTCCACATATTCTTATATGTTTGAATTCTCCACTATAATGCGATCTCATGCGTAACACAGCGCAGTGATTGGGCTCCGTAGTTCGTACGCACACAGTTTTTTTTTTAGGGGATTCACAAATGTGGTTGTCATTTAAATACGTTTAGCTAGTAAGAGCAGGCCATATCTGTTCAAGCAGCATGCTCAAAAAAATGGTTCCTTAGCTTATTTGTATTACGCCTTGTTGTATTTTGGTTACTTTAACAGTCTAACAACAGTTTTTTGAGAAATAAAATGTGATAAAGTTGCCCATTATTCTTAGCAACAAGTGGTTCTTTAGGTGCACCAATTGTTTTGTTGTACTGCAGAGTGCTTTCCTACAGAGGCAGATGGGAAAAATGTGCACTGGGTAATTGCAAGAGAAACACTTGTTCCTACTTCATGATGTATCGTCATTGTCATCAATGCTATTTTTTTTTTTTTTTTTTTTTTTTTTTCCTTCGGCTAGCAGCCAGCACCTGTTAAATTATCCTGTGCACGTTTTCCATTTCTTTTTCGTACTCACTCATGTTTGTGATCTTTAACCAAAAACCAAAGTGCAAAATGCGGAACAAATTAGCTCAATGGTTGTGAACAGAACTCTTTTCGTCCGGCTTGCACTGTCAGTGCTGCCTGTTCCAGAAACAGAAAACTGACATAAAGGAAACAACGCTTTCTCATATTCCTATCCATTTTAAATGTTTAAAAGTGGAGAGAGTGCTTCATACTTCAAGTGGCTGGCTGAGGGTAATAGCATATGACAAGCTTCGGCAGCTGCCTGATTCTTATCTTTAGCTGAAGACACTGTAAGCAAATTAGTTTTAATGCAATCTACATTCTTTGCCCCTCTTCTTTCTTTCTTTTTTTTTTTTTTTTTTTTTTACTGTCTCTCTCTCTGCATAGTTAGATAGCAGATCATAATAACCTCATAGGGGTTTCCTTTCATCTGTGCTACAGAGTTGCAAAGGCCTTTGAATAAGAAACTTTGGTCTTTGACATATAATAAGCTTTATCATCTAATCCTACCCTTTTATCATTTTTTTTTATATATATATATTTTTTTTTTTTTTTTTTTTTTTTTTAGAACTTTGTGTATTATAATACAGATCTCTGCAGATGATCCAGAACGTGGAAGGACATCTGATTTTCAATCAACCAAAGAGGGCCTATGCAACAACTTTCTTGTTTCCACTTTTCTGCTGTCTACCAGAAACTGCCCAAATTAAATTCAATGTTCTGAAAATGGCATTCAGGATGGCCAATGGAACATCACCCCACTGCTTCAACACACTCCTACAGGTCTGTCCCTAAAGATCTTCTCTGAACCACAATGATAAACAAATGCTAAGTCATTCGTTATCACCATTATGTAATTTAGATGAAGATGTAGATACATTGTGCCTTGAGCAATTTGGAGCTGCTGCAGACACAACATTGTCTTGTATATGTGCTTTATCCAACATGTATTTTATTATGAATGAATGAATGAATGAATGTGTAGCGTCTGGACCAATCAGC
The DNA here is from genome assembly GCF_024489055.1 of Chanodichthys erythropterus. Lineage (NCBI taxonomy): Eukaryota > Metazoa > Chordata > Actinopteri > Cypriniformes > Xenocyprididae > Chanodichthys > Chanodichthys erythropterus. The sequence goes on from NC_090238.1 coordinate 28,338,188, forward strand.
CACACAATTATTCATGGTATTCAATGAATTACCCATAAACTCACTCTCACTATCAAAGTTCTCTGAACTCATCCCCCTAAAACTGCAACCAACATCCCAAGTGTAGCTAGCACACAGGCACAACTAGGTGTCCTGTTACAGTTATATGGTACTTTTATGATCCATAAGAATGCTGTAGAGACTAGTGACTCATCCTTCCTGAGAAGGACAAATAAACTCTCTTAATCCTACGTATTCTCTATATAACCACTTGGGAAATGTATAAACATGTATCCAAGTTTCCCATCTCATGACTTTCCTTTTATAGGCTTTATTCTATGTATTAATTCTCTCTTTTGAACTATTTTGGTATTAATGTTCCATAGTTGCAAATGTATAGTTAACTGAGATCACATTGGCAGCATGCTTGGTATCTACGGACTCCAACTTTCATTTCCTATTTGGTAATTTATGTTACATGTTACTAACTCTGTGACACATTAGTATTATAAGAATCTAGAGGGTTCTTCTCTCAAACATCCAATCCAGTGTCTTATGCTAATATCTTGCTACAGAACAAAGACTCGTAAAACTTCCCTCCGAGGAGGCAACTCCTTATTGGCTCAGACACCTTAAGAGGGTGTGACCTCTTCACCTCTTATATTCACTGAACACAAGATCAAATTTCTCTTCCTGCTCTTCCTCCTCTTCTTCTCTTTTACTGATGAATGCTGACGTCAAGATGATGCTTTAAGAAGCTAGAAGCTTCTAAGGAACCCCAAGCTTGTGCCAGGCCTCGGCCTAGACCTTCCATTCACCAAAGATCCTCTGAATCCAGCCGGTTCTCTTTCGTCAAGAAAATATCAGCAAAGATTCAACAGGAGCCTCCACAAATTGCATCAGGACAGTTTTAATTCAACTTGGAGAGACATGCAAGTATCAAACTTAGTCTCATTATCGGATACATTGAGTATCCTTACCCCTTTTAAAGAAGGGCCTGTTAAAACTAAACTGATGGTTTGCTCAAGGCTGTTGATCTGCTGAATGTCCAACAATGCTGTAACTTCTTGCTTCCTGTACTCTGCTTTCTCTCTCTCTCTTGGTAAACTGTATGCATGTATGTGTGTGAATGTTAGAGTAGTTTAAGTGTTTAGTCTAGTTAATAAAGTCTTGTTCATGTCACACGTAAGGTTGTCCGTGTTTTGCGCTCATGTACGGGAGTCCCTATTCATGTCGGTCCTGACTACAGGCTTTTAGTAGAATAAGATTGTTATTTCCTATAACCTGGAAATGAACATTTCTTAGGTAATAAACAATTAACACTGTGTGTTCATTGAACAACAGGTTAATTGATTGTAATATTAATTTTATTACATTAAGTTAATTTTATTGACTGATTAAAATATTAATAATTAATTATAACTAGTTATGATTAATTATTCATATTTATTTTGAGCTAATTTGCTACAAATGAATGAATGAATGAATGAATGAATGAAGCTTTGTTAATGTATACAGATACAATAAAACATTATTCAGTTTTCATGTTTAATATCAGATAGGGCTGTGTGATTAATCATAATCGTTTTCTCGATTTTCAATTATGGATTCCAACAATTATGAAAACAAGATATCAGCATAAAACGATTAAGGAAGGTGCACTTTTCTTCAAAGCGGTGTGCTTTCTTTCTTTCCTAAGCCAAACTTAACACCTATATCAGTCCAATAAGTGTTGTAAAATGTGGTCTGCTATTGCTAAACTGCAGGGCGTGCTTAATATTAAACAGTGTTATCAAAAGCACATTAAGCCACCAAAGAGATACGGTTCCCTAGGAGGCTTTCTTTGTGCACGCTCCGAGATGGGGCGGAACGTGTATAACGTGTACGTGTATATCCAATTGGACCCCGCAAAGTCAAAGATTCTATATCTTTCGTACTTTGTGCGGTCTTCTGGATTCTCAAATAAATACAACACACATACACACACAGACACAGACACATCCATTACGTTATTTTGAATGCTTTGAATACTTTTTTTTTATGAAGGAAAAGCCAAGCAGCATTTCTAAAGTACAGCAAGAATAACTCTAAAAATCTTTTGAGATTAAAATCCCCCTCTATTTATTGCAAGCATTACTACAAATTGCTGAAGAACTGAAAGACTGCAGCTGAGGTTTTAGAGAGTCTGATCTGTACATACATTGGAAACTATAGATCAAATTTTGAGCTACAGTAAGCATAAATTACTCTATACTTTACATTTTACAAAGTGACATCACCAACTACTGGCCTGGAATGCATAATACAGCCTATTTAGTAGCAGGAATCGACAACGATCAATTTGTCATCTGTAAGTGAAAAATGCAAAGGAAAAACTTTTACTTGAACTTTGACACCTGTTTTCAAAAGTTTGCTTTGTTAAAAATGGTGCTGTGTTAATGGTTAAATGTAAATAGTCGTTAGTTTACTTGAGAAATGGTTTAATATTTGCAGATGAACATAAATCCTGTAATGAAATTACATCCAAAGTAATTAGATGTGGTGCTCAGTTGGGGAGTATACCACTACAACAATCTGGCACATTTTACTGGGACTGCTTTTCTACACCACCACAACCCAGGCACCTGAATCGGCTCTATAAAATGACAGAAATGTGCTACATCCTCTAGGTCTTTATATCATAGGTTATAATGCTTCATCATTCAATAATTTCTTGAATTACTACTGCCATGATTGTGAGAAAATATACACAAACATCTTAAAACAGCATCTTAAATAGATTAGACATGAGCTATTAGACATTACATTAACATAGAAAGAAACATGTATGCACTGATAAGAAATAAGAAATGAATAATGAATGAAATAAGAAGTGAATAAGAAACTTTTTTTTTTTTTTGTCCTGGAACACAGTGCAAAATGGTATTTTAGTTCATTCTTGCCAATCTTAGCTTATATTTTTTGTGTTTTGTTTTGTTGTTCAATTAACAAATAATGAAATCAGTTGTCTGACAGAGTGAATCTGATGTCTCATATCAAGATGTTAGCTGATCAGGTTCATGTCTAAATTTGGCAGATGTTCCTGTTTGTATCTGGATCAGATTTATGTCATGGATCACTCACTTGAGCTTTCAGCCTGAAGCACAATTTCCTATCAAAGAAAGAAACAAAGTCACACCTAATCTCAATAATGATCAAGGCTTGGCTGTTTATCTGTCAAGATCCTGAAACGAAAACATCAGTCAAAAGCTTTAGTCAGGTATTATTTGCCCAAAGGAGAAGCGTTGTGTGATGTGTGTTAGAATTAGACTTGAATTACAGTTCTTTGTCAAATGATGGTTTATCCACTCTGTCAAATTTAATCTTTTATAACCTACACTGCAGTCAGGGTTACATAATGGAGAGAAAGTGACAGAAAGTGTAGAGTCTGTTTTTTTTGTCTTTGTCTCAATTATGTGACAATCCATATTCAGTCCCATCAGGTTATGATGGTGTCTTTTACATTAATAATATTATAGCACTGCCAGTTACCCAGCATGCCTGGCAGCATGTAAACTCCAGCATGCATTAGGGTTCATTTTGTTTTAAATTTAAAGTAAACTAATTTATAATGTTACATTGATTTATGATTCAAATAAAGACTGTTCTTCAAATTTTCCGAATCTCCAAATATGGAAATATATTTGCCAGATGAATGTTTATACTACTTGGATAAAAACATAAAAAAATAATAATAATTATTATTATGACCAGGGTGTGAATGGAATTACACTGAATTAAAACTAAAGCTTTCAAGCTTCAAAAATGACGCAAAAGTAGCATGATAAAAGTCCATACTACTCATGTGTTTTATTCCAAGAATTAGCTGATTCAATCAGTTAATCTGAATCAGTGAACATATGAACCTGACACTTTTCTGACGAACACTTTAAAGAGAGCTACGGCATATATGTATATATAAGTATACAAGTCCTCGTAAACCAAATGGCTTAAAAAAAAACATTCTAAACAGTGTTTTCTTGAAATTCAAAAAATGCAGACAGTTTTCTGTGATGGGAGGTTTAGGGGTAGGGGTAGTGTAGGGGGATAGAATATACAGTTTGTACAGTATAAAAACCATTACGTCTATGGAGAGTCCCCCTAAACCACATATACAAGTGTGTGTGTGTGTGTGTGTGTGTGTGTGTGTATTCCAATAAGTATTACTTGTACTGACAGTTAAAGGGTTAATTGTGCTTTCTGTATCATTTTGAAGCTCAAAAGCTTCAGTCTAAGTTCATTATTTTGTGCTCCACTGAAGAGTGAATGACTCAAATATGAGTAAATGATGATATAATTATTTCATTTGAAGTTAAATAATCCTTCAAATAGTTCAGCAAGACTGTGTGAAGTCCCTGCACCAGAACAGTGGATTAAGCGTATAAACAAGATCCAGAAAACACCCTGTCCAGCATTGGCTGTAAGGTGTGAGGCTTCCAGAACACTTCACTTACACTTATACTGCTCTATAGCTTCCAAATATTTCACCAAAGGTGTTTGGCTCAACCTGCTACTGCAACAACAGAAGCTCTGTATCTATTTTTCCCCTCTCGATTTGTGCCAGTTTCAGAGGGCAAACTCAGTAAGGAAGACGCTTTACAATGCAATTACAGTTAGAGGAGATAAGAGAAAAGAGAAGGTGAAAAATTAGAGGCAATCTTTATGTAAAGACTTGTTTTTATTTTGTTTCCCCTCAAGTGCTTATGTTCTGCAGAGCACTCAATAAGGGCAGCACCACGCAGGCTATTGTAATCCATCTGAGGTTAGAATGGAAGCGCTTTCAAAGATGCACGTTTTCCCTCCCATCACGCTGATGCATAAATAAAAGACTTTGTTTTATGTTTACACCGAACTAGCATAAGATAAGGCTCCAGAAGGACTCCTCAGCAAACTTACGGCTAGCTTTGAGGTCTGTTCAGCGGTCTATTGACAAGATGAGGTTAGAAATGTGGAAGGAAAACATAAAGAAATGAAAGAAGAAAGCATAAAGAAGTATTGTTTTTGGATGTATTATTTATTGAATATACCTGTTCCTTTGCCTGTATGTGCTTGAAAATTAATATCAAAGCCATGGACCTATGGAAGATGACAGATGATGATCTACCGTGTGAGAAGAGGCCTTTTCCGTTTATTGAAATACCTCACTAGAAAGGTGCAATATTAGGCTTTCATCCTAAGTAAAAAGCATCAATTGAGAATTCAGAAATTTTCAAGTGATGGACAAATCTCATCCATTTCAAAAGCTCACTGCTGAGACAATTTCAGAGTAATTGTCTTATTTGAAGTTATGTTTACAAAATAATCATGTGTTTCATATCTTTCAACAATGGCAAGTACACAAAATATTTATAATGAATATAGAGAAATGTTCAATTGAATCAAGCATTTTAAAATGTTTACCACCAAACATTTTTTTTTTTTTTTGAATGGAAATTAAATAAGCATGAAAATCTACAGTGTTACAGGATCTGCTTGTGCATACTTTTATAATGGCACATTTAAAATGGAAATTAAGCAGTCAGACAAGTTAGCATTATTTAGTAAATGGATTTCCATTTAAAATGTAAACATTTAAAAGAAAAAAAAGGTTTGCAATGCTTTTGTTGTAGCATGGGCGCTGCCATCTTGCAGTACTACAACCTGTGATGTCACAGGGTTGGCTGGCTCCGTTGAATTAATGAAGATTATTATAGTTTCGATTCGGGTCTTTGATTTTTCTGCTTAGTTGCTGTAATCATTACTAGAAATGGATAACTGCCACCTAGTACTTGACCAATAGAGGGATCCAGTGCTATTTGCAAGGCAATTCCGGCCTGATAAAAATAAGCGAACAAACTACAGGCCAACAAGTGAAGGATAAGTTTGTTGAAAACTTTATCGCACAAAATGCAAAAGGATGCAAAAAAGATGATGGCAAAGAAGATGACATGATTAGTGATAACTTTTGGAGATTATGCAATGGAGTCCCGAGTGGTAAACGTGGAGTCACTGTAAGAAATATTTATTTATTTATGCATTTATCTCTTTATGTTGTAGAAATTGAATGACAAACAGGTATTTATAATGATTGTGGTTCATTTTAATTTCTGACAGTCATTTTGGCAACATATCATATCCAAGTATAACTATGGAAATCTTGAGGCAGTGGACTTGTGTTTGAATGAGTATCGGGAAGCAAAACAGTACTGTTTCTGTTTCAGATGCAGTGTATGAAAATGTACTCTTTTTTTTTATTTTGCTTTAACACTGTAAAACTCATTTTTACATCAGGAGCAATGCAAAAATGGCTTCCTTTGTGTCTTCTGATGCCCTGTGGCTTTCCAGTTTCCATCTTTCACTGTATCTGTCTTTATCTTTCACTATCTGTCCTCCACTGTCTGTCTTTAACTCGCTCTCTACCAGTGTATCTGTTGAATTCAGGCAAGTCAACTAACCCTGTGCCCTTGCAGCAAAAGCTAACAAACCATTTTTTAAATTATTTTCTTTTGTTTAAATGGTTGCATTTATTGCTGATTAAGAGTGGAAATCCATTTACTAATGTTAACTTCACTGACTACTTCATTTCCAACTTAAAGAATACCTTTACTTATTTATCAATATCAACAACACACATAATGTTTATTGTAAGTGTCTTATTTTAACCATACAGGTTAAAGTAAGGTTACAGGTTTTCTTTTTTCTTTTTTTTTTTCTTTTTTAAACCAAGAGACAACTCAAATGATTTTCTGTAATACAGCAATTAACATTATGATACAGATCATGTCAATAGAGCTTATCATGTAATGACTATGGAACATTCCTTTTAACCCCAGACTGTTCCTGTAAAAAGTGTGCTGTAATTCACTTTAAGTAAACATATATATTATTTATTTCAATAAAAAGCAAATTAGTATTTATGAGATGAATATACAGTATACTGCACATTGATTATACATTGATTATCCATTGAGTACCATTGCATGTCACTTTGATGACCATGCAAATAGACCTGCAGACCTGTTATTAGTTTGCACTACTGTTTAAAAGATTGGGGTCAGTAAGTTGTCTTAACAGAACAATGGCACACCAGAATTCAAATCTCTAAATTACATTTAAACACATTTAGACGTGTGTATGCGTGTATATTATAATATAATATAAATATATAGTATTGTATATATGCAAGTACTGCAATAATAAGGTAAGAATAACTGTATATTTTAACTATTTAGTTTATAAATGTTGAAGTAGCTCACGCCTGTCTACACACTTCCAGTAGACCTTCTTCGTAGTCAAGCAGCTTGTTTAATTTAGTTATGAGCTGAAAAGGAAGCCGAACAGAAGCTTGAACAAACCGCTGGCATGATCCACTGTGCGGTGCAAATCAATTTGGGTTGCTCTGTACTTTTAGTGGGTCTACTGAACATGGTCCACTTTGTGACAATTCCACTGTGGTTGAACAGATGATAGCTCACAGTTCTATTTTATTTGTTGCTTTTTGCTTTCAGAACAACACTTGTTTCAATTACTACTACCAATAAGGGTTTCAGAACAGCATACGCTGTCTCTCTTTTCTGGGAATTCAACATATGAATGTCTGGGCATACAACTGAAAGTATTTCACATCACCTACACACTGTTATTACCATTACTGTGGTTTCACGTTCCAAATACATGCAGCTTTTGTTATGCATCATATATCATGCAGCACAGAGTTTTGTATTGTAATGGGTTACCACATAATTTGCATGGATTTTGTATTGTGTTATATGATGCATTGTTTCACCACACTATTTGTCTGTGTGCTGCTTTTGTCTTTGCATCCTGACAAAATCTAACCCAGACCACAATAACGCACAACACAACAGATGTTTCTGCACCATTAACTGTTATTAACGCTTGTTTAAATGCTCAGCATGCGTAAAGCAAGCATTTGAATGTGTGTGTTTGATGTGCATATGGTTGGATCTAACATTGCCACGGATTTTTTAAATAAAACAATGCTGGTGCTTCGAAGGGTACGTCAGCATCCTAAAAGAATCAATGTGCCGCAGTGTTTAGCAAAACACACACGCCACAAACCAATCACTGTTTTCTCTCTGCTGTTTGGTCTTACTCTTCTCTCACTGGTTGATCTAATTGCCAAGATGAAATGCATCAATTTCCTACAGGAATTGAAAAAGCAGCTTTAAATCTTTTCATGCATTCTCCAATCCCTCCTCCCCCTGAAAGCTTCTAAAGTCTCTGTGTTTGGGAAATATTAAGGATATGTTTCAATGTAACACAAACTTCCAAGGCTTACTGGAGATTGGTTTCTTTGAGGTTTAAATGAGAACTTTATCTTAAAAAAAAAAAAAAAAAAAAAATCCTAGCATTACATGGGTTAAACTGTGAGGAAAGAGGTTTGTTTAATTCAACTGTGCTCATGTTTTTGACATTAAGAGGCAAATGTTGTTGCCTAAAATTGTTTCTTAAGAGACATAGTATTTCTCTTATCTTAGTATTTCAAGTACTAAGAATGTTTTTAATGGTTTTAGTTTTAGTTAAAGTGTAACTTTGACGATTTTCAACCTGCTTTGAATTGTTCTCCATGTTACCTGGACTGAGAAATTCACGTTTATGTCACCAAAAAGACTTTTTGCTGCATTCATGCCATGTTGTAATTACCGCAATTTCGAGATGATAACACGTTACATTCTACTCGGAACTGTTTACGTCCTCAGACTGAGAACTACAGATTAAACTTCCGCATTTTGTATCCCCACCCATGGACAGTTGGACAGACAAGTCCCCCCAATAAATAGAAATGTCCAAACTGTGATGGCTCAACTTTTTTCTCAAATATGGCCATTTTGAATTGAAAATATAATTAGGCATAAGAAAGTATGTGTGTATATATTCATGCAAATAGTATTTGCAAATAACTCAAAAAAATAAATAAATAAATTATATATATATATATATATATATATATATATATATATATATATATATATATATATATATATATATATAGATATAGATATATATATAGATATATATATATATAGATATATATATATATATATATATAGATGCTCAAAGGTAAAAACAAAAACATTAAGAATATCTTTTAAATGTATATAAAAAAAGATGTGGCTATAGTGTAGAAACTTAAAAACACAATGAAGCTGAAGTCACAAGTGTGGTCATGTTTCAAATCTGAGGATGTTATCTTTAAAACTACACATTTTTAGCCCCCTGTAAGCTCTCATGCACTCTATTGTCTAATGTCTGGCATGGCACTCGAAACTGCCCCATTCATGTTTTATTGTTCTCACTCAACAAACCTTTCACACCTCTGCCAGGTATGAGGTCTTCATTAATAAGAGGTGAACTGAATGACAAAGACACAACATACATGTTACACCCACACATAAATATTTTAGTACTATTAATTGGCATTCAAATTTGTGTTTACAATATCAAGGCTTATAAACACCAATTATAATTTGTGTCATAATTATACATCTCAGAATGAGTCACTGAGAAACTTTAATAATAACTGCATTGAAAATACCCAGTGAATTGTTTATATTGGAGAATTATTTTGATCCATTTTGCCAGAGCAACTGAGACAATTTCTGTAAGCCTTTTAGTTAAGTCCGACTTCACCCTGAAATAGCACCACTTGTAATATTACTATGTTTTTGACCATCCAACATAATCATATTTGTGTTTTGTTCGTGTATCTTGTGTGCTCAATGTCCTCCAGGATCACATAATTATATGTTCTTATATGCAAAAGAGAATTCACAGAGCAGCTATAATAAAAGGACATCAGGATACAGCCTGTGCATTAGTGTATGAAACAACCTCAAGCTTTTTACAGTTTAATGGGATGTACTGTGAGTAACACTGGATATAAGAATTAATTTAAGATGAACCAACCATACGGAGTGCGTCTTTCAGTACAGCAGGCAACAGCACATTCTGGACGCCATGGGCAGGAGTATGACTTCTCAGCCAGGCCACATGTCCAAACAGAGCGACAACTTATTCTACTAACCCTAACCCCTTATTCTACTAACTTGAGATGGAACCAACCATATGAGAAGAAAGGAATATAATTCTGGAGTATGAAACAACAGTAAAGTAGTATACTGGACAGTTTGACAGCTCAAAAAAAAAAAAAAAAAAAAAAAAAAACTCTACTGTTCTTTTATATTTAGAACAATTTGTATAACTATATTTTATGGTTAAGCTATTGTCCGTGGTGTGAACGGGCCTTAACACTACCCCTAACTGTCTACCATTCAACTAATAATCTCAGAAAAAGATTCAATTAGAAAAGCTAAGAAAATATAAAAAGTATGAACTAGAAGAATTCTCACTAGGGTTTCACTATGATTGGACCCCAGTGTATATCTATCCTGCATGAAAAAATCCAAACAAGCACTGAGTGATTATAAAAACTAGATATAATCTCTATGTGCTTTAATGCATAAAACAATCTCAGGTGTTCTCTGACAGTTTGAGATATGAGGCAGTAATATTGTATGAATATTATAATTCTGTCTGAGAAGAAAGGAGCATAATTATAGCATGTTTCAAGTTTTCATCACCCTATACTCACATTGCCTGCTGTACTTGCTACAATCAAATAGTTCTGAAAGCTGTTTGGCCCAACAGCATTCAAAGCAATTCCCGTAAGCAATTCTCCATCAAAAAGTTTTGTTCTAAATCTCCATTCACAGTGTGTACAAAAATCACACCTTTTTGTCACTGATTGGCTATTGTAAATAAGCAAACATTTGAGATAAACTCATGTTCTTTTTTACTGTATTTTTTGCCTTTCTACATTTCTTTCAGTCTCAGAGGAAGCAGTCGCTGGCAAGTGACTCAGAAAAGGAGCGTGCGGCAAGGACAGAATGGGGACAAGCGCAGCAAATAACAAACTACAAACACCTGCACTGGCACAATGTGCCTCTCTCTCCCGAGTGCCTGAAATGTTTCGACATGCACCTGACGGCACATGCTTCTGTGAAGTGCCCGTTCTCTAAATCCAACATCTTGCATGTCCCTCTGTTGACGCACCTTTTAGCGGCCGCTATACATCAGCAAAAGTGCCACGATAGCCGTGGCAATGTGGATGCTGAGGGGATGCAGATTTGCATATGAAACGGCAGGATGCAGATGATCGCTTCTGGGAGTCCAGACCGCACTGCCAAAGGGGAGCAAAAGGAGGGGTTGTTGGGGGAGGTCTGCTGAACAGCACGCCAGGCGAGTTGGGTATTTACACTTCAAACAGCATCGTCTCAAAGAGGAGAGAGTGCAAGGAAGGAAAAAAAAAAAAAAAGAGAGAGAGAGACATGGGTTGAAAGAGAGTTAGGCGAAGGGCTTTATTTTGGATCGTATTCAGCTAGTTGGTCCTAACAAAACACCCACTATTTGCAAAACTTTCTCTTTGTTTTACTTGGCAGTGACAACGACTCTATTTTCCTCCTGTCTGCTGTCTCAGAGCTTGTGGTAGTTTGTCACCACTTGTTGGACTAAATACCTCCATTACGGGTGTCAGTGGAGCTCTTTGAAATGGTGGAGGAGATACAGCAGTGCAGCACAACTTGACATTGTCTTTGATGGCTGTGCTTGCCAGCAGTGCCTCCAGGAAATTTGTAATGGGGTGGCTTTATCTAACCAACAAACATTGATGTATTTTGTCAGGTTGATTAAATTTTGTTTATGATTGGTATGAAACAATTTAAATTAGATGTTTAGGGTTATATGAATAAATAAATAAATATACTGTTCCCTGTTATCCCTCTGTAAATATCAACACAATCTCATGGAAGTTAATAACTACTTTACGTTTTGTAAATTAGTGGCTAATTCATATGAATTCATACAATCTCATGTGTACATTTTCATATGATCTGCTTATGCCCCAGTGACGGGTATGTTTAGGGGTGGACCTTTGTGCTTACTTTTTTTTTTTCTAATAATCATTGTTTTTGTATGATTATCACCTCGTACAAATTCATACAAAATCGCCACCTTGTAAAATATTAATAGTTATGTTTTCCCATGAAATCAGTAAATACATTCATACCACCTCTATGCATTAAATATTCTATGAGACATTTATTTTGATTTCAAACCATATTTGATGTTTCAGCTCCAACCGGCACTCTCTGCATTAAAAAACTAACATATGGATAAGGCTTATATGAAGTTTATGGGGGAAAGGACCTGGGATGCGTTTCTCAAAAGCATTGTAAGCCTTAGTTGATCATAGAGACCATTGGTGGCAATTGTTCCATGATCAAATTAGGCTAACGATGCTTTTGGGAAAAGCAACCCTAGACAAGCCACACTATATGCAAGTTGTGTTATTACTATATTATTAATATTGTTATATTGCTTACTGCACATAACAGGAGGATATTGGTTAGAAGTCTATTTTATGTTAGTGATTCAGCATATGCTGAAGTCTGTATTAATTTACTACAAGTATGCTGCTACAGGCACACATTTCTTTTCCTGTTGGTTCTTTGCAATGCTGGGAAATATGCTGGCAAATGTAACCTTCCAGTGCCTAGAGATTCCCACCTCTAGTTGAAAAACTGTGATAATTAAGATAAAGTTGAGTTAAATCATTAAAGAGTCAATGGCAAATGATCATTATTAATTAATAACTGACTGCCGTGTATATATTATATATATATATATATATATATATATATATATATATATATATATATATATATATATATAAAACATACTTGCATGATTCTCTAAAATGTACTTGTCTGGTTGTGAAATATGTTTTATTTATATATACTTTCAATTAACTTTAATTTTATAAGTTACCTGTAAATAAATAAATAAATAAATAAAACATGATTTATGAGAATGAATAAAAACTGAGTTATCCGTTTTTGCAAATTAACTCTTCACATGGTGAAATATTTTGTATGCAAGCTTGCTTGTGAGTTTTGTCCCTTTCAAGTTCAAAGCAATCCTCCCACGATACACTGCAGTATGGTTACATTGGTGAGGTAAAGCACTCATACATGAGTAAAGTGGAGTTCCCATTCAGTCGGTCACGTTCGACGTACGTCGGACAGACCGACGAATAGGAATCTCGCTAGAGAGGCCAATCTACTTCGAGTGTAACTAAAACGAGCCAATGCACATTGGCATGCAATCATATGCATCAGCTGCTCGCCTCGCAGCGCGGGTATATAATGAGCAGCAGGTGCGTTGCATCTTCAGCTTTTCGCTTCGGAGCCGAACGGTGATTGTTCCTGTTCTCTGCAAGCGAGTGTCTGCTAGAAGACGAGTCAAGCTTTTCGGTTGAACTTCTCTTTTTTTTTCTGAGTGCGGGCGAACAGCACAGCAGCGGGGTCGAAGTCCTCTCTTTTTCTGTTTTTGTTTCGTTTGCCGTTTTTGAGCAAATAGCTGTTTGACAGCGTCAGAAGGCTGTTCTCACGGCCGGTACGGTGCGCTTTTGAGCGCTGAAAAGCCGTTTTTACGGCTGGTAAGAGTGAGCGCCTTCAAAGAGAGAGAAAGCACATGACAGGCTGCACACAATCCCTGTCTGTGTTGCGGTGGCCGTTCCAGCACTTCTAAAAGAGTAAAGTCCCTGAAAGAGCTTACACAAGTAGATTTGCGTCTTTTTAAAGACGACATCCTACTTGTGTTTCTGGATGCGATCGTTCCTGTCCTCACTGACGGCCACGATCACCGTTTCGCATGTCTGGGCGCGTGCTGAAATGATGTTCGTGGGTGTTCATGTTTTCATATGAGAACATGATCACGTCGACACGCTGGTCGTGACTCTTCTTTCTCCGGGAAGCTTGAGTCCCCTCTGTTGTTGGCCAGCTGCCGCTTGTGTGTAAAAGCACAGCCGCGGGTCTGCCCGAAACTCTGGGAGACCGTGGAGATCAACGAGAGCAAACCTCTCGCTCCTCTGCGTGTCGTGTGCCGTCGAGCTGCCGGGCTGCAGCGCGGGTTGTCACGGCAACCCAGCGCTCGCTCGGCGCTCTAGATGCCCGGTTCCCTTGCATAATCTCCATTGTAGCGCCCTCTCTGGTGCACCAGAAGAGGTCTACTTTGCTGATATGGCTTGGGTGACATGAGGTTGAGGGGTTCCTTCGGGGAACCAACCCCCTAGGGCCCCTCCCTCTCTAGCGCATTGCAAGCTGTGCAGTTTCTGGATTGGATTGCTGGTCCTTTTCATAGGGGAACCTAGCATTTCATTCAGAGCTCCAGCTGAGGGACAGACGTCGATTGCAGCATCGGAGAGAGTGCTGTTATGCTCTGGAAATGAGGGTGACGCTGCCCACTGTAATGGTGTGTGCTTATGCTGACTCAGATTCAGAGTTTACAGCCATGCTTTCCTGGGTCTTCCAGATGTGCATGGAAAACTTGGCAGTATGGGGGTATATTGGTGCCATAAATATGGAATGCCAAAGGTGCCAATCTGCATAAGTTTTTCCTCTCTCACTACCCTCTTGGATGGGGTGGCTGTACACAGACCACACCCACCCTGCATGTGAGGCCAAGGCACTCTTTTTGCATGAGGGTAGTTCTGTGCTGGGGTTGAGCTGCGCTTGTTGACTAACCGTGATCAAAGTCACGGCGCAGGCCCTCAGCCAGACGATGTCCACCTCCGTGGTCCAGAAGTGCCCCCTGGCTTACCTTGTGAGGTGTGAGAGGTTGTCAAGCTAAATGCTTTCTCAATGCTCCCATCTTACGAGGTGGCCTTTCGGTGACACTGTCGAGGACTGAGCCCAGCGGTTCTCCTCAGTTAGTAGCGGATCGGGGAGCTTCCCATGACAAACCATTGAGTTCCTCTTGGGCCGCCCCTCAGTCTGCTTGTCGCCAAGGGTGTCGTCCCCTGCAAGAAACTCCGGCCCAGCAGGCTCTGCTGTATCCATTGCGGGGAGATGACGCCTCCCGTCTCTGCAGCTGTTTAACTGGTTGGTGAGAATCACCCCTGAGACGGGCGACCCAGAGATGGGTGGGGCTGCTCTTCCACCCCTGGAGGAGGGCCAGGTGGTAAATCCTTTATTGGGTTTGTTTCTGTTCCGCCACTGACCCAAGAGGCAGCGGTACCCAAATTTTAAAGAGCAGTTCCTCCATTTCCAGGTCTGAAGAGGGTTTGGAGAGCAGTGGGAGGAGAAAAACCTCACCACTCTCATCCCCCTCTTCTGTCGCCAGCGGACAGCAGCGAGCAGCCAAAAGCCTCGACTGCTCCCTCTGTCCATCCGTGGAGCCAGGTAAGTGTTGCCTAGCACACTGTGACGCCGCTTCGGGCCGCCTCACAAAGAGAGCCCCCCGAGCCGCGTCCCTGTGTTCCACCTCGCTGCCCTGCTGCGGGTACACCGGTGGTCCCTTTGGTCCTGCTTGTACGGTCTCTGCGAGCCGGGTTAGCGCTCCCCAGTCCGTCTCGCTGGCTCCTTCGGACCATCAGGGTCGGCTTTGCGATTCAGTTCGCCCGGCTTCCCCCCCCCCCCCCAAGTTCAGGGACGTCCTCTTCACTACAGTGAAAGATGCTGATGCCCCTGTCCTGCGTGCGGAGATCGCAGTCCTACTGGCGAAGGACGCGATAGAGCCGGTCCCTCCAGCCGATTTGAGGTCGGGGTTCTACAGCCCCTACTTCATTGTACCCAAGAAAAGCGGCGGGTTACGACCGATCTTGGACCTGCGAGTTTTGAATGCAGAGGATCTCTTTTCTCGGTATGGAGTTGGATTCGGTCGAGCAGATAGCACGCCTCACAGAGGAACGTGCTCGGTCAGTGTTGAACTGCCTGAATACATTCAATGGCAGGACAGCGGTCCCACTGAAGTTCTTTCAGAGGCTCCTGGGGCATATGGCGGCTGCTGCGGCTGTAACACCGCTCGGTCTGCTTCATATGAGACCGCTTCAGCACTGGCTTCACGGCCGAGTCCCGAGATGGGTGTGGCAGCGCGGCACCTTCCGGGTGCCAATCACTCAGGAGTGCCGCCGAACCTTCAGTCCGTGGTCGGACCCCTTGTTTCTTCGGGCAGGAGTGCCCCTAGAACAGGTGTCCCGGCAAGCTGTGGTGTTCACAGATGCTTCTGCCACCGGCTGGGGTGCCACGTAATACGGGCATGCAGTCTCAGGGGTTTGGACGGGACCCCATCTGCATTGGCACATCAATTGCCTCGAGTTGCTGGCAGTACGCCTTGCTCTGAGCCGCCTCAAAGGCCTGCTTCAGGGCAAGCATGTACTGGTCCGTATGGACAACACTGCGACCGTTGCGTACATCAACCGTCAAGGTGGTCTACGCTCCCGTCGCATGTCGCAACTCGCCCGCCATCTCCTCCTGTGCATCTGAGGTCGCTTCGCGCCATTCATGTCTCCGGTGTGCTCAACCGTGTGGTCGACGAGCTATCACGAGCTGCGCTGCCAGGAGAGTGGCGACTCCACCCCCAGGTGGTTCAGCTGATCTGGAGAGAATTCGGAGAGGCTCAGGTAGACCTGTTTGCCTCACCAGAAACCTCCCACTGCCAGTTGTTTTACTCTCTGACCGAGGGGACACTCGGGACAAGATGCACTGGCTCACAGCTGGCCCCGGGGCCTGCGCAAATATGCGTTTCCCCCAGTGAGCCTACTTGCACAGACCCTGTGCAAAGTCAGGGAGGACGAGGAGCAGGTCTTGTTAGTTGCGCCTTACTGGCCCAACCGGACCTGGTTCCCAGAACTCTCACTCCTCGCGACAGCCCCTCCCTGGCCCATCCCTCTGAGGAAAGACCTTCTTTCTCAGAGACGGGGCACTCTTTGGCACCCGCGTCCAGACCTCTGGAAACTCCATGTCTGGTCCCTTGGACGGGATGCGGAGGTTCTAGGTGACTTACCCCCTGAGGTACTTAACACCATCACTTCGGCACGTGCACTGTCTACGAGACGTGCTTACGCCTCAAAGTGGAACCTGTTCATCGAGTGGTGCTCTTCTCGCCGAGAAGACCCCCGAAGATGCTCGATCAGAGTCGTGCTTTCCTTCTTGCAGTAGGGTTGGAGCGTAGGCTGTCCCCCCTCCACCCTCAAAGTCCATACTGCTGCTATATCCGCTTACCACGACCACTTAGATGGCAAATCTGTTGGTCAGCACGACCTGGTCATCAGGTTCCTTAGGGGGGCGAGACGGTTAAATCCTTCTCGTCCCCTCTCCATACCCTCTTGGGACCTCACTCTGGTGCTGAGAGCACTTCAGATTGCTCCCTTTGAGCCTTTGCTGTCAGCAGACTTAAAGATTCTGTCTATGAAGACTTTGCTGCTGGTGGCATTGGCCTCCATCAAGAGGGTAGGGGACCTGCAGTCATTTTCGGTCGACGAATCGTGCCTGGAGTTCGGGCCGGGTGATAGCCATGTGGTACTAAGACCCCGGCCTGGCTATGTGCCCAAGGTTCCTACCACTCCCTTCAGGGACCAGGTGGTGAGCCTGCAAGCGCTGCCCTCGGAGGAGGCAGACCCAGCCCTGGCTTTACTCTGTCCAGTCCGCGCTTTGCGACTGTACATAGACAGAACCTAAAGCCTCAGGACCTCAGACCAGCTCTTGTCTGTTATGGAGGCCAGCAGAAGGGAAAGGCTGTCTCCAAGCAGAGGATGGCCCACTGGATAGTGGATGCCATCGCCCTGGCTTACCAAGCTCAGGGCGTGCCCTGCCTGCTCAGGTTGCATGCTCACTCCACGAGAGGTGTCGCATCCTCCTGGGCGCTGGCTCGTGGCGCCTCGCTGACAGACATTTGTAGAGCTGCGGGCTGGGCGACACCTAACACGTTCGCTAGATACTATAGCCTTCGTGTCGAGCCGGTCTCCTCCCATGTTCTCGCCACAGGTCAGAGGCACAGAGAGGCCCCGGCTTAGTGTCGGCTTGCTGCGCTACATGCGCTTCTTTTCTCCAGAGAGTCCCTACAAGGCAGACCCTGTCGAGTCCTCCGATATCCCTTCGGCAGCCGACGTGGCGGAGCGTCTGGCGCCAGGCCTATACTCCGTTGTATCCTTGAGAACCGGGTTTAGGCTGGGTTCCATATGTGTGACCCTACGGGGATCCCATATGGTTGGTTCCACGGTTGCTCCTAAACGAAGCCCGTGTCTTTCCCTCTGGGAGAACCTACCCTTCATCGGGTTGGAGTCACCCCAGCTCTTCCATATGTAGCACAGCCCTACAGGGTTAGTCCATATGTACTTCTCCACATAACTCCTTCGGGGAAGGATGTGGCTTCCGCAGCGTTCCTTTCCCAGCGAAGGGTACGCTTTCCCAGCGTTATCCAATAGTCTCACTGAATGGGTTTTGGGGAACAGCAGTGATCGACTCTCTCTGTGTTAGCCCTGTCCCACCATCCTCAGGCAAGGGGGTTCAGGTGGCTTACAACAGAGCGCTGGAAGGGGGCAGCTCCTGTGGCGCTTTGGTAGGGATTCCTATTTGTCGGTCTGTCCAACGTACGTCGAACGTGACCGACTGAATGGGAACGTCTCGGTTACAAAGGTAACCCTCGTTCCCTGAAGGAGGGAACGGAGACGTACGTCCCGTCGCCACAGTCGCTGTACCCCGCTGATGCTGCCGCCTATCCGGTTCGGCTCCTCAGCGAAAACCTGAAGATGCAACGCACCTGCTGCTCATTATATACCCGCGCTGCGAGGCGAGCAGCTGATGCATAAGATTGCATGCCAATGTGCATTGGCTCGTTTTAGTTACACTCGAAGTAGATTGGCCTCTCTAGCGAGATTCCTATTCGTCGGTCTGTCCGACGTACGTCTCCGTTCCCTCCTTCAGGGAACGAGGGTTACCTTTGTAACCGAGACGTTCTCAATAAACTAACATCCGTTGCTGTTGAATTTTGAGGTAAATTATGTAAGTCTATGTTTAATAATATGTGCAGACCTTAAAATATTACTAGACATTATAAACAATCAACATGGTGGATGAGGGGCACAGTTGGTTGGCATGAGTTTTTCAGAAATCATTCTATTATGAATCATTCATGATGAAAAATAAAAAGATGAAATTAAATAAGTACTAAAAATATCCATTACAGCTGCTACTGGAGCTCTTTGAAACTGTGGAGGAGAAATGTAGTTGCAGTGCAGCATGTCTTGACATTGTCTTTGATGGCTCTGCTTGCATAAGGGATGAAGTTATTCCAGAATCAATATTGATCTGAGACCTATGTCCTATTTAATCGTTACAAAATAAACCGTACTACAAACACTAGCCATGCCGGCTAAAGCCTCACGTCCAGTTCCACGCATGAATGGATTTTGGTGTGCATGGAATTGGCAGACATCTCTTAGGTAGTATTTGCCTCCCGTTTAGTTCCTAAGCTGTGCTGATGAATGTGAAGCTCCTGGCTTTCTTCCCAGACTGTGAAAGTCAGGGTCATTTCCAGCCCATCGTGCTATGCATCAGCAGTGAGGGGTCAGCTCCGACAGATGCTAAATGGAGAGCTGAGGAAAAGAGTCACAAGGCCAGGAACAAACAAAATCCCATGAAATACACCAGAGTCACACAAAGCTGTTAGCTCTTTACCAAATATGTAATTAATCTGCATGTGTCCTTGATGGTGCGTGAGGTGTTGTTTCATATATTGGCTTTTCACTACGCACACAGTGTATGATTGCAGGGAAAAATATGTTTCTATTGAGCATTTGATGGAGCAACTCATTTTGTGGGAAAATTAACCATAAAAATGATTTTCCAGCTTTCCATGTTTTTCACGGTTATATGGTAGGGGGGGCTAATATGCACTTTCTGAATGAGTACAGAATCTCCAGATCAAAACAAGAAAAAAAAAAAAAGTACAAACAGGCAATAAAAGCAATGCGTATGCACGTTGTAATTTAGCATTTAGATGGGCCTATGTGCATCAATGACCCTGAAGCCAGTTTACCAGTTTTTCTTCCTTGAACCAATTTTGGTAAGTACTAACAACTCTATACCAGAAAAAACCCACAAGAATTGTCATTTTGAAGATGCTCTGACCCAGTCGTCTAGCCATCACTATGTGGCTCTGGTCAATGTCAATCAGAAAGGACAGTGTTTTTTCCTATTGCAAATGAATTTCAATAAATTTGCAGGATTTTTTTTCTTTTTTTCCCTCAAAGCAGCCTTTCAAAAGTGCCTTGTTACCTTTTCAATATGCCAACCTGTCATGTCCGTAAACAGTCCATAATTTATCCTTAAATGGGTGAAGCAGGTAGAAATGGACAAAATAACAACAAGGTAAACAACTCACCATACAAAATGAACTTGAAATTAACTCAAAATTATGATCTGGGATTCTATGTAGATTAAAATAGGTCCAAACAGCAATAATAATAAAAATGATTGCAAATTTAATCACAATATAATTCACTCATAATTGCCATGATGGGGGCTCTGCATAGGGCCGGGAACCCCTTGCACCTCATTTGCTATGTTTGCTGGCACAGATGAACAGAACCAGACAGGTTAACAAACAAACAAACAAATAATTGAATAAATACATGACTCTGTATGATTTATGTGTATGAAATGAAGCAAAGCAGCTGTACACGTTTCTTTGCAATGACAGCAAGTTCCTTAGAGGATGACAAGCATTTATCGATTTTCATGTTTGCCACTCAAGTATTTATGCCTCTTGTACTCTGCAGTTAATGGAAACCGTCTGACGCCTCTAGTCCTTGGAGACGACCACAGAAAGAGGAGGGGGTGAGCAGTGACAGAGAGGTCTACAAGCCTGGGACATTTTGACCCCCTCTGTGGGGCAGTTGTAAAAGAGATGGAGGCTATTGGCTGCTGTGTGTAGAAACACAATAGAGGAATGAGTCACCATTAGGGTCTCCGGCCTCCTTTGCGATGACTGCTACTCAAGTAATGAGAAGTGACTTGGGAGGTAATGCATTCTGTCAGCAGTGAAGAGTTCAGCTCCCAATGGCACTGGTGCTGTTGGTGGGCTTTGACTTCTTGGCTAACCTCCATAGTACCAGCAAAATCTTCCTCCAAACTCAGTCCAACAAACTTTTAAGATTGCAAGAAGAAAAAGATGGCTTTGAAAGTAAGTGTTACTGAGAAGTAACAAACTTGTGACTCAGTGATTTCTCCCCAGAAAAAAAAAAACATTGTAGCAGTGTAGTGCTATAGTGTAGTACTTTGTAAACACAACTTTGTTTCTTGGTGGACTGAAAAAACCTGTGCACCTTAACGTCCTGATGATGCATAACAGTTGGGTATTATGACTGAAGTGTATGGTTTTGGCAAGTATTTGTGAGTTTTCAACTAAAAACAGAAAACTTTTTTATGCATTTTGGAGATTAGTTTACACAACAACAGCGTTTTGGGGGCCAGAAAATTGAAAACTTTAAAAAAAAATGTGTTTTAAATTGCACATTTTTGAAAATGATACCGTTATCGTCTCTGGGTAAATGTCAAAAATGTGAATTTGTGAATACAGTGATATCATGCGCATGCACAATATGTGTTCAGTTTATAAGCGTGTAGTGTTTCATTACAAAGTGACATGGCCAACTACTGGCCTGGAAAGATTGGGAAACATTGATCCTGATGAGTGGTTAAACTGACGAGTGTTAAAATTCAACCTCTGTTACAATCATCTGTCTCCTTTATAGAATTATAAAATAAACATGGATAGGTTGTTCTTGGACAAATTTGAGTAGCAAGTTTTGAATTCATATTGAAATCTATGACTTTTGGTTGCAGGTTAGGGTTAGAGTTAGATTTTGGGATGTTTGAGTTCTGTTTCTGTTACAAGGGTCATTACCCAATGAAGAAAATCTAGGAAACCTCCATTTGCTGTCTAATTTATCTCATTACCATCTAGGAAAAACAAATGATAGATTATTTCTTAAGAGATATCATTTGTCTTTTTTTTCTATTGTATGGAAGAAAGTAGTTGAAAATTGTTATGGTTGTAGACTGTGCTCCTTAATCTTTTAATGTACAGTTTAAACACAGCAACACATTCCTATGAAACAAACCTCTAATCGAACTCTCTTACAGCATTTTATTGGCTGACCAGTATATCAGCCCTAGGTAATTGATTAAAACAAGTGTTAATCCTCAGTAAATACGATAGTCCAAACCACAACAGATATGCACAGCAATACAAATGAGACCAATTAGCAAAACAGATTGCAATCTATGATTAGATATTGTGCTCTTGAACACTTAGACAACATTAGAAAAAGTAAAGGCAGTTCAAACCACTTAACTATGTGAATACCCTTGTGGAAATTCAGTAACAGGCAAAACATCAAATCTAGGCTGGGAATTCAAAGAATCTTAGTGGAGGAGACATAAACTCTATTTTGGCTGCAGGGAAATGTAATAGATATCATTTTAGTTTGTTTTCAGGAATGAGTGATATGAAGTAATACTAATATACATGATTATTAATAATTTATTTACAATGTTTTACATGATAGGCCTAATACTGCATGCACATGGCGTGATCTCCATACAATCTGATTTTAAAATATTTAAATGTTTTATATAATGCAATTTCAACTGCTTATACATAATGCAAGCCTAGCATGACTCTTGAGCAGTTATGTAATTCTGTAACTTGCATTGATTTCTGGGCTAAAGCCAGTTATAAAATGAGTAGTTATGTTCCTGAATTTAGTTATATTCCCAAATATTGTTGGAGCAAAATATTTGTGTAAAAAGAAATAGTGAAAAAAAAAAAAAAGTTTTTGAAATAAATAAATTTTGAAAATATTTATTGAACAGCTACAGAAAATAGCCACATAATGCAACATTTTAGGAAATAATAAATAGGCAGTTATATAGATGTTATTTACACTAAGTGCAAATAGCGATAGATGCTGTTTACACTAAGTGAAAATAGCATATTTTCTTAACGATAGATGCTATTTACACTAAGTGCAAACAGCAATAGATGCTATTTACACTGCGTGAAAATAGCAGTATATTATATTTACACTAAGTGACAATAGCAGCATTTTCTTAGCGATATGCTATTTACACTAGGTTAAAATAGCAATAGATTCCATTTACACCATGTTAAAGTATCAGTTCTTTGCAATAAGAGTAAATAGTAGATGCTATCTGTACTTTATATTGGCAGATACTATTTGTACCTCAGTATTTCTGTACATTAACAGGATGCAATAATATCATAAGCCGCTTTTCCACCATCGGGCCGAATGGTTCTCACTGTGTAACCCTTCCATTCCATACTGATCCTGATCAGCTGGTACGGTTACGGTTTCATTTTCCACTGTGAGGCTCATAATGGCCTCTCTTTGGAATGTATTATAAAAGCCCCAGTCGTTGCCTTGGTAACACAACAGTTTATTTATGGTATGAGATGTAATAACGACCGCGTTATGGCGGATGATTAGATATTTCTTTTAATTTTATTATTAATTCATGTTTATGTCCCTCAAATAGAGCCAGCTACAGAGAAACTGGTAGCCAGGCAACAGACAAGTGACCAATCCTGAGTGTCGACATCACTTCACAGATTCTACCAGCACGATTCAGCACGGTTAGACAACACTGCCGAGAATTCCGGGCCGAGAACGGTTTGTAATCATGATGTGCCGTACCAGGCTCCAGTGGAAACACAACTGGAACCGTTCCTTACCATTCTAAGAACCGTTCGGCCCGACGGTAGAAAAGCGGCTATAGTGTAAATTAATATATTTATTAAAATAATTAAATGGATGTTGCCTTAATGGGAGAATAAAACCCTCCTTACACCTTCCCCTAACCCTACACACTTTTAATATTATTAAACACTTGTTTGCTGTTTATTTCAACTTTTAGAACATTATTAGCATTAACAATATTAGCATTATTGAAAATAAATGAGAGCTCGGCAAAAGGCGGATTCAAACCACTGTCGATTGCGTTAAAAGCCAGATCTGTGAGCCTTACTTGCTACTGCTGTGCCACTGAAGACGTTGAGTTCTATGTGTCTTTTTTTAAAACTTGAGTGGCCCAACCAGACATTGGTGGGCGGAGCTAGTGTAAATAGCATTTGCCAACAAAGGACTTTATTTTCACTTAGTGTAAATAGACACTCCGTAATAAAATATTAGATCAAATGTCCTCAAATTCAACCATTTGTTGTTGGATGAAATTACCTCATGGATCATTCAAATTGTTTAGTGTATACAGTCAAAAAGGTATTTAGGAAAGTGCTATGGTTGAGTTTGTTCCTATTTGTATTTAGCTTTTTGGCGGGATAACTGTCAGTGGTAGCAGTTAGGCTTATATAGACTAATCTAGTGAAGGTTTTGACTTTCCACTGAAAAATAAATTGTGCTTTTTCTGCAGTTGTGATCTTTGACAGATCCTCTTTCTATGTTTCCGTAACTCCTCAAACTACTGGGGTGTTTGTCTGCTAGCTACAGGAATGGCTAATGAACATAAAGCTAATCTTGTGACACAACATTCATTTTGCTTCATAGCAGTGAACAGCAGCTTGTCTTAGGCACTGAGGTGTGCTGCCTTTTCTAGAGCACGTAATCCCTCAGGTGAAAAGAGCCTTTGGGGTATTTGAATGTTTTAATTTCCATATATATTTAATTTTGTCGTCTGACACACTTTTTTCATTTCTCAGTTTCGTGACTTACCAATAAGCATTTCACAAAGAAATTCCAAATATAAGTTAGCTACACACAGAAGTCACTCTTTCTGGGCTTACCAGAACTCCATAACCTAGTTTGTGCACTTTTTGTTTTTATAGTTCAAGACATAAATGAGGGGACCATCAAAAGACAGGCCTATTTCCTCTGTTCTGTTATGTTGTATGGTGGTGAGAATGTTTTAAATATGACGAAATATAGTTTTTTGTTTTGCAAAATTATTTAAAAATGTTTAAACTGAGCACATGCAGCACAGCCAGTGTGAAGAGCTGCTCTGATGTTTAATAGCAGCTGGATGGATTTTTTGACTGCTTTTAAGTTGACATGCTGTTCAAAACATGTAGGCCAGTGGTAAGCTTATGTTTAAAAATATTATTCCACATATTTTTACAAATTTTAAAGACACGTACAGCCTGCTAGGGGTGTGTATTGAAGCCACTATCCGTGTATATACAGTTGCAAGAAAAAGTATGTGAACCACTTGCAGAATCTGTGAAAATGTGCAAAATTAGAACAAAATAAGAGATCATACAGAATGCGTGTTATTTTTTATTTAGTACTGTCCTGAGTAAGATATTTTACATAAAAAATGTTTACATATAATCCATGAGACAAAAAAAAAAGCTGAATTTATTAAAATGTTTTGTTGTTGCTGTTGTTGTTGTGTGATGGTTGTTCATGAGTCCCTTATTTGTTCTGAACAGTTAAATTGAGCTCTGTTCTTCAGAAAAAATCTCCAGGTCCCAAAAATTCTTCAGTTTTCCACCATCTTTTGCATATTTGAACCCTTTCCAGGAGTGACTGAATGATTTGAGATCCATCTTTTCATCTTTTCAATTGAAGGACTCAAACACAACTATTAAAAAAAGGTTCAAAGATTCACTGATGCATTAAGAGTCAGGGGGTGAAAACTTCTGAACAGGATGAAGAGGTCCAAATTTTTCTTATTTTGCTTGAATATTTTTTTTTTTTTTTTACATTTAGTACTGCCCTTTGGAAGCAGAAGAAGATACTTGCATGTTTCCCGGAAGACAAATTAAATTTACAAATACAATTTACCTTGATCTTCAAATTCCAAATGTTTTCACCCCCCATTTATTAATGCATCATGTTTTTTTTCTGGAGCATCAGTGAATGTTTGAACCTTTTTTAAAAGTTTTGTTTAAGTCTCTCAGTTGTGAAAAGACGGATCTCAAAATCATTCAGTCACTGCTGTAAAGGGTTCAAATATGCAAAAAAATGCTGGAAAACTGAAGAATCTGCAGGACCTGGAGGAATTTTCTGAAGAACAGAGCTCAGTTTAACTGCTCAGGACAAACAAGGGACTCGTGAACAACCATCACAAAAAAAAAAAAAAAAACATTCGTAGATCATCCAGGTAACCACACACAGTATTAAGAATCAATGGTTCACATACTTATGAATGGGGTTATTTTAATAAATTCAGATTTTTTTTTTTTTTTTTTTTTGTCTTGTTGATTATATGTAAACATTTTATGCAAAATATCTCACTCAGGACAGTACTAAATAAAAAATAACATGCATTTTGTATTATCTCCCTTATTTTGTTAAAATTATTAACATTTTCACAGATTCTAAAAGTGGTTCACATACATTTTCCTGCAACTGTATTTGCATCTATTGCAATGACAAAATTTTCTGAATCTGTATTTCAATATGATGTGTGACAAACCTAAATGTAGAAATCTCTCTTATTGGCGAGACAAAAACTGTTCCCTCACCTCATACAATGTGTACTGCATGCTATCATACTGTAATATGTCAAACAGAAGGTTTAAACACTAGCATAGACTTTACAAAAGTGGATGATCCAGTGTCTCAGTAAGTATACGATTATTTTTGATGTTTGAAGTTAAGATTTATGAGACTGATACAATAACAAGAGACAGCAGTGCCCCTTCAGAAAAAAAGGACACTTTAGCATACTTTCAAAAAGAGTACTTATTATGGAAATAATATACTTCAAAAGATTATACTTCACTGTGAACTGAATGTAAGATTTCCAGGCATTTTACTTGGAATTACATGAAAACATATTATAGTTTAATTTTAAATGCAATTAGCTGAACTCAAGAGTGTATTTCTTTGACTTAAGTAGGACTTAAGAACATCTTCATATGTAATTGCATAATTACTTCCAATGTCTTTGATATATGGGTACAGCCGGATGTACTGACAAGCATTTATGGTAAACAAAAAGTATGTATTTAAAACATATTTAAAGTAAGTATTCCCATTCACATGGATTCGTGAAAACTAAAAACTAAAATAAAATAAAAAAAAATGCTAAATTATGCTGCCAGGCCAGTAGTTGGCGAGGTCACTTTGTAAAGAAACACTACATGCCCATAGACTGAACACGTAATACACATGTGTATGATGTCACCATTTCCACAAATGCAGATTTTTGTAGTTTACATGGAGACAATTTTCAAAAACTTTATAAAAAAAAAAATCACATAATTTTGTCATTGTTGTGTGAAATAAATGTATGAATAATACCATATAATTTAGTGAATGTGCACATTGACCTGGTCCTTTTTGGTGCTGGGAATTTACATCATCCACTGGACAAGAGTTGACCTCAGGCAAGGGCAAAATTGCATACAAATATGTGGGTTGGTTGGCTGATCAAAAATAATGACCTCAAGAGGAACTCTATAATGAGTCAGAGCACTTTTCCCTATCTAAACATGCCACGCATGGCTGAACACATTCATATGCCGCCCAGTCTTGTAAGACAGTGTTCCTCTGAAGAGGCAAATCCCGCAAACAAGAAGTTGCTGGGGACTAGAAGAGAATCTCAAGGACACAAAGACAAATCTAAAGGGTGTTAGCCTCAGCAGAAGTAATGGAGGTGTTGCTAATCAAACATTAGATCCTAGGCAACATACTTACTGATAAAATCAACGCACTGTACATCACATTGGATGAAAGTGTTTACCAAATTAATAAATGAATGAAATGTGAAATTTGCTTTCCCAGAAGGAAATACCACTGCTTGTGAAAGAATAGTGTCATTTAATCAACAATGACCCTATTTACTTAATACACTTATAGTGCATGATTCTTTGATATAGGATTGCATATTCTTATATGTAAAAGCCACAGTCAAGATCTAATAAATTTCTGATTGATAAATTATGTTTTGCTCATACATATTTTCTTATGAAACATCATGTTTACTCAGAATATCATCTGACTCAGATTACAGGGCAGAAATGAGATGTGAACACTGCTTTCCAATGCAAAGACATCTATACGTAAGAAAACGCCAATCTGAATTCAGCAGATTTCTTCTCAGGTCTGCTTTTAAGGGAGGAGATTCTAATGTAAATCAACCAGATGTGTGATTTTCAAACTTCTTACATTATAGTTTACAAATAAATTAATAAATAAATAAATAAAAAATCAACTGATAGGGCAACTAAAGCTAATATTATCTACAAAGAAAAGTTTGAACATTGACATTAAGGGTTTCAAGCTGAATTATTTGGAGAAAACTGCAGAAAAAAAAAAAAAAAAGAATAAAAACACAATGTTGCCTGTAATAACAATACACTGCCACTATTAAATAGTTCATCTTTAACTTCTGCAAAAACTGCAAACTCAGTGCAAAAGGTCTCGGCCGTGCCGTGTTGTGTAAATCAGATTCTGTGTCACGAGGTCCAAGAGTTGAGAAACATCTACTTCTTTGAATATGAGAATGTTGCCTTTGGCAAACTCACCCGATGACATGAGGGTGCTCGGTGGTGAGGAGAGCAAGTGGTGGCTTGTCCCTCTCGATGAGCCAGACGGTGTAACGTCCACTCTGCCTGGGGTGCAAAAACACTGTGACATCCAGACCACAGGGCCGATGGGTGGCACGTAGCCAGGGGCTCAGAACCCAAGGTCCCGTCAGAGCTGAGCCATTCACTGTGAGAAAACGCCCTGGAAAAACAAAGTAAAATATATATTTATGCTAGAGAGCAAGAAACGTACAAAATATTTATATCAAGTTTTGTTGTGTACAGAAGTTCATTGTATCACTTGTTCTCATTTTATTTATTTTATAGTTTTTGAAAGTAAGTTCTCAGCTGTGTTTAATGAGATATCTATGGAAGCCCGTTTCCACCCTTAAACAAAATAAAAACATTAATTGCGACTTTTTATCTCAGAATTCTGACTTTTTTCCTCGCAATTCTAAATTTTTTCTCACAATTGTAAGTTATAAAATCAGAATTCTGAGATATAAACTCGCAAATGCATGATATAAAGTCAGTTCTGACTTTTTTCTCAGAATTGTGACTATATCACACAATTGCAAGTTTATATCTCTGAATTGTGACTTTATATCACGATTGTGAGAAAAAAAGTCAGAATTGTGAGATATAAACTTGCAATTGCGAGATAAAGTCAGAATACTGAGATAAAAAGTACCAATTACTGTTTTTTTTTGTTTTTTTGGACAACAATTTGCAAAATTCATAGTTAATGGTTAGTTCATATGGTAGAGACCTAACAGAATTGTTAGAGAACTGGACCCTAATCTAAAGTGTGACTCAAAATTCAACTTATTTTTTTTAAAGAATACTTATACTTTTATTTATTACAGCCTACTTAAATTTATTATAATTACATTTTACTTTTTATTTATAATAGGCTGCTAATACTAATTATATTACAGCCTATTTATTTTGAATGATTAATTTAAAAAGTACTTCTGTCATACATTTACGCCATGGTGTTTCTTACTTGTCGTGTTTGATTTAGATCTGTGTCCTAAACTGATACGTTTAAAGGTGAAGTATGTATTTTCTGTGACACTAGTGTCACCTAGCAGACTTACAAAAATACAGCATATTTTGCAAACGCACCTTTCGCATGTCGCGCCTCCATCGACCCAAACATCACATAAGCTCTTAACGGTTGCTTGTGAAAGCATGTCTCAACAAGTAAATGTAGGCTACTCTCAATAAAAAGTCCAACATATTAGACATACTTTTAGCTGTCTTGCTATGTGTCATGAGTAAGCAACTGAGTAAACTAACACTGTCTAGAGAGAACGCAAGCATCTCGCTTATTAGCTATAAACCCATACGACATAACTGCATCGGCCACTTTTTTTTTTTTTTTTTTTTTTTTTTTACATGACGCAACACCCAGCATACCCGGTTAAAAAAGTCACTGCTCTCCACTGATATATATTATTAGTGTTGTCAAAAGTACTGGTACTTCAGTACCAAGTCGGTACTGAAATTTTGAAAATGTGACGATACCAGCATTTAGTACCGGTAGTACAGAGAATCCGGGTATATTAGCTACCCACTGATAGGGCTGTGCCAGTATTTACGTGAATATGACATGAGTGAAGCACAAAGCTGTGTTTACAGAAGAAATAATAGCTAGGTTAGCAATTAAATGTGACATCGCAGCCATGGAAACATTTTTATTCATGCCGAATGAGAGATACATGAGTCCATAAAAGTAAGCATTGTATTCTGTTTTGCGAATCGCGATCTGGTCACCTGATTATCAGAGAATTTAACAATATTCCATTAGTTATTCCACTGAACATGGAATCTCTGTTTCTTTTCCCAAATCTTCACTCATGCAGGGGATTATAAACGTTTCTTTCTTTCGTTCGCATTTAGGCCTATTATAGGCTATTCGCATTCTTTACTGTGGTAAAGTTGAAAGAATACCATAAGGCAGAAACCTTTTTGCTTGCACGTCAATTTCTATTTAACACAGTTTGCACTTGTTATTAGACTTTATAAGGTGCGTCAAGTTTATTTGTATAGCGCGATTCACACACGCTGGTGATTTTTACTTTCGCTTTGTCTGGCAGCGCAAAATCAAACATAGCCTGAATGTCTGAAGATAAATCTCGCTCTTTGTGTGAACGCATGGCTTATGAATTTTCATAGTTGTGTGTTCATGTCTCGTCTTGTGTAAACACATGGCTTGTGATCTGTCTTCATTGGCCATGTGCTTGTGTTTTTGTTTTGTTTGGTGTGAGCACATGGCTTGTCATGTGTTTCTTTGTGTCATGTGCTCTCATGTCTATTGTCTTGACCCCGCCCATCTTGTTACCTCATTATTGGTTGATTTGCCCCACCTGTCCTCCCTCGTTACCTGCCTTGTTTGCTCTCCTATTTATTTTCCTTGTGTTTGCAGTCCTGTGCTGGTTAATTGTTGTATATTCCCTGGTGTTTCAATGAGTCAAGCCAAGACAAGTCCTGTTTATGTCAAGTCTGTTTTTCCCCCACGGGGTAGTTTTTGTTGTCTTGTTTTATTGTATTTTTTATTATTAATAAAAGCCCTCTTTCTTCCTGCAATTGAGTCCTCACCTCATCCTTCCACCCCCAAAGCCCTGACAAGAATACTGTCTAATACTTTATGGCTGCTCTGTTAAGTCTTCGTCGTCAGTTAGGAACCTGGGTGTGCTCTTTATAACCAATCTTTCATTTGAAAGCCACATTTCTAGCATTTGTAAAACTGCATTCTTCCATCTTAATAATACATATCTAAACTACGACATATGCTCTCAATGACAAATGCAGAACAGTTCATGCATTCACTGGCTCCCTGTTAAATATCAGATAAATTTTAAAATTTTGCTAATTACTTACAAAGCACTAAATGGTTTAGCTCCCCAGTACCTGAGCGAGTTCTTAAAGCATTATAGTCCTTCACGTCTATTGCGATCTCAGAATTCAGGCCAGTTGATAATACCTAGAATATCAAAATCAACCGCAGGCGGTATATCCTTCTCCTATTTGGCACCTAAACTCTGGAACAATCTTCCTAGCATTGTTCAGGAAACAGACACACTCTATCGGTTTAAATCTAGACTAAAAACACATCTCTTTAACCTGGTATACACATAACACATTATCAGTTTATGTTTTCAAATCCGTTAAAGGATTGTTAGGCTGCATAAATTAGGTCAGCCGGAACGGGAACACTTTCTATAACACCAGATGTACACTTTGGCCAGAGGAGAACTGG
This sequence comes from Chanodichthys erythropterus, assembly GCF_024489055.1. Taxonomy (NCBI): domain Eukaryota; kingdom Metazoa; phylum Chordata; class Actinopteri; order Cypriniformes; family Xenocyprididae; genus Chanodichthys; species Chanodichthys erythropterus. Next base: position 28,369,824 of record NC_090238.1, read on the forward strand.
CCCCCCAGTTATACATATATAATGTTATACACACACACACACACACACACACACACACACACACACACACACACACACACACACACACACACACACACACACACACACACACACACACACACACACATATACATATACATATTTTGTCAATAACTTTCTATAGCCTATCTATGTTAAATGTACTGAAAATCTTAATAAATGGACAATAAAATGATCCATGCCATGTCTTAGCGATGATCTATTGTATTTGACTGGTTTTTAAAGTGGGTTTCTGAAACGTATGCATGCATTAATGTCAGTAGTACAAAATTTCAAATGAGTCATTTTGGTTTTCATATATATATATATATATATATATATATATATATATATATATATATATATACATATATATACATATATATACATATATATACATATATATATATATATATATATACATATATATACATATATATACATATATATATATACATATATATATATATATATATATATATATATACATATATATACATATATATATATATATATATATATATATATATATATATATATATATATATGTATATATATATTTATATTGAAATAGCAATACTTCCTTTCAATATGCAATCTCTCCCATACATTTTTAAATAAGTGGCCTGTTCCTTCTTCTTACTGTCTCTGTATACTTCTCAGAGAGTCGTGGGTATCTGGATCGTATGAGTTATGTGTGAAAGTGAAATTTGCAGATCCATGGCCTAGGCAGAAGACACTGAGCTCATGTAGAGCCAAAATAGATGAGTGAGGGGGGAGAGTGACAACACACCAGAGGAAAACGAAATAAATAATGAAAGAGAGGAGAAAAATCAAAGCTCTGTCTGTGGGCTTTGATTTAGAGTCCTCCCTCTCAACAGCCTCATTCAGCTCTCTCAATCAGGAAATTTTCCACAGGGCCAGAACACACAAAAAAAAAAAAAAAAAAAAAAAAGACAAAAGAGACCTTCTTTTGATAGAAAAGGAATGAAAACAGCATCAGTGAAAAAAATGGAGGGAAAATGTCCTGGAATGTAGCATTTTCATTATTCACAGGTATCTGTATCCAGAAAGGAGATGTTATAGCATCATATTTTTGGTTTGGTATCATATTTTGGTTTGTTCTGGTGAAATTGAGAGAAACTGTTAGGCATCATTTACTTATGGACTCTAAACTTAAAATATTGCTCTACATATTAAAAATTCAGTGCATTCCATATGTATCCATTTGTGCATCATAAATAATAATAATAATAATAATAATAATAATAGTAATAAGGGAATGTTTTGTATGTCCCTTATTATTTAACATATATGTATAAAACAGTTACATATTAAACTTTATTTTTACAAAATCTGGTTAACTACAGGGTACTTGAGTTTTTAATTAAGAATTTCTGTTAAAAAGTGTATTATTTAATTTATTATTTATTTATTTTTTTAACTGTGCCTTAAAATTCTATGAAATGTATCAAGTTCAAATATGATCACAGCAGGGGTTGTGCTAACTTCTCTACACTTAGAAAACCAACTGAGCATGTAATTTGACTATGGCTTCCTCAATTTTCGAATACCTATAGCCTTTTGCTGAAAGTGTTACAAAACCAAATACTTGCTGCTCACTGACACACTACTGATTTCCCATGTCTTACTTGATTTTTTTTTTTTTTTTTAGTGTTGTGTGCTTTAAAGAAGTGCATGGATCAAATTTTGGCCAGCAGGCATGTATTTTGGCCAGCAACTGTGGTTGGTGAATAAACCCAAGAAGCAATGTTCAAACCTTAATTGATAAAAGATATCAAACACTGCTTATTTAACTTTCTTAAGTCATGTCAGAATAAATGCACATGAAACATAGCTGAAATAATGAAAAATACATTTGCACAAGTAAACATACATAAATAAGTTAACATATATAGTTCAGTCATGAAACTCTGTAGGTTGATAGGTCCTTTATTTGCAATCTATAAACAATCACATCACTGCCACATGGCACAAGCTTACTGGCCTCTGCTCATCCTGCAGCCAATGAGATTAATTGCATAACATATAAATAGTCTGATTCATTGTTGCTGTAAGCTAGTCCTGCAGCGCTATCAGTTCCTCTGAAATCCTCCACCTCCCCCAGCTCCACCTGCCTATATCTGCTATGGGATTTATGTATGTCTATTTATGCAGCAGCATGTCTTACTTGCTCACAGCAGTGTGCCTGTGTATCTTAGCAGTAGCAAGTCCATACTTAGCAGCAGCAACAGTGTAGGAGATCTAGTTTAAGGAGTTCTGAACCTTTTTTTATTCCACAGCCCCTTCCTCTCTGAATCAATACTTCACTGCAGACATTCTTAAAAGTACTTACGCTGCTCAGTTATACAGTATCCTTAAATAAATATTCACAAGTCAACCTGCCCTACCAAACAAGACCACAGGGAGATGCCAAAGGACTGCATATAGCTACTATACGGATACATTCAGAATTATTACAGGTCCTGTTTTTCGTGTTTTTTTTAAGCTTTGATTGTGTTTATATTGTGCAATATAACATGTGTTCATGTTTCGCGTGTAAAAAACACAGTATTTTACACATAATTTACTTATCTGTATACCGCTGTTTCCACTGTCATAAAAACGGGCTGATGACTTCCTTGTTCTATGAAGTCCCTCCTGCAGAAATACGTAACGAGTTCTGATTGTGCCAGCGGTTCCTGTGTTGTGATTCGACAGCAGCTTAGCGCTCCTTGCCCGGAAAGGTCACGCCTCTTACCATAACGTGTGCAGCACATAGTTTTACATGTGGATTATTGTGGTGTTGTGCCGAATGAACACAAAAGACAATAATTCTTGAGAGACTGAACTCTTTAATCTCCACAAGCAGCGACAGAAAATGTACAACGTTAGCACTCACTCAGAAGAGTACTTCATACGGAAAACAGCAATATACATAAACATAGTCCCCTCGTGTGGCCATTATGTGCACTGCATTCCAACATTAACTATTGCAGTAAGGATACCACAATTATAATTTTCGGGAACCGAATTAAACAAATTGTAACCATTGATCTCTAAGTACAGCTTCCCTGGGAAAGCCAAACAAAGGTGATTGGACTACGGGATGAAAATAACACCGTTTCGACGACATGGCGACAAACACACTCTACAAACGCAACTCTTGTGTATTCCTGTGGGTGGAGGTTAGTCAAAAAACGGTTTTAGTGACGTCATTAAAGAAGGAAGTAGAGGGGTGTAGTCTAAACTGTAGGTGACTTCTGTTAAATAAAATATCTCGCTTGGCATTGAACTTTGAGCTTTAAAATTTTACAGATTTTATTTATACTCTTACAACAACATTACACACTAACTAAAGTTTGAAACATGGGATCACGAAGAACGGGACCTTTAAACACACCAAAATACAAATGAAAAATAAAAATATTCTGAATGTGTGGAAACTCAGCAATCTAAAAAGTGGGTCGATATCATCAGTGAACAGTTCCTCTGTCAAAACAAGCAATCGTGTCTATGTTTTGAGCGTCAGATGCCATTGCACATAAACATCACAGATCCTCACAAACTTCTCCAAAACATTCTTTTTGCCAAGCATCCATTATAAAACACTCACAGTACAATAATTTTGACAACCACACAAATATATTGAACTGTCTGTGAGGGAAATATGTGAGGGTGCGAATAATGCCGCACAACGTCTCCATTAATTTCTGCATGTAATAATTTATTGTTTATGTATTCTAAAGCATTGAATCACTATCGAATTGTATTTCTTTCAGTTCTTAGCATTATAAATTGATTGCTGACCAAAACAAATGATTCACAATTCAAAAATCCATGTTTCTAGATCGATGCATATACATCGTCAGGATTTGTAATCAATCTATCAAGAAAACAAGTGAATCATTACACCAACATTATTTTATATTGATTGGTTGATTGATTGATTTTGTATAAAGTAATAGTTATTGTGAAAAATAAAGTACCAGGAAGTGCAGCTGTATGTTTCCCATTATAGATGAAAGATAATTACTAACAAATTCTATTACAAGGTACTGTCTTCATATATTTACACTTGCAATCATCATCTGACTACCTTTAGAGACTTAAGAAAATATTGAGGAAAATATTCAATAAAACAATAAGCCTATATTCAATGTTTTTTGTTGTGCATTTCGGAATTTCTTAGGTTTAAATGTTCCAGGTCAGTGGAACGAGGGACTACAGAACTAGGGAGCTGATTGAAGACACACTGTAAGTCTAAACAGTTATAGTGTAAAACAGTGGTTCTCAAACTTTTTTCCCAGTGGGCCGCACAATGGTCCAAGTGCAAGTCTCAAGGTCCGCAAATAATTTACATATGACGTCACCAATGCAAACCAATCAGATTTAATGTTATGGTATTAGCAGATAATACTATTATACCAAGATGTTGCACACAATAAATAACAAATTAAAACTAACTTACTGACATTAGCTTTACAATAATTATCAGTAATGCTCAATGAACACACAAACTGTATCACTTTAAGTTGCTATTTAACTCATTATGACTCTCTTCAACAGCATCGCAATAGTCACCAAACAATCACATAAACGCCTTAATAAGCAAATGTTACTCAGCTCTTTTTACAAACAAAACTGAGCGCACTGTAGGCTAATTACAATCTCTGACGATATCAAGCATTCTGTCATGTCGCAATCCCTCGCACAGCATCGTATCCGCGAGCGCGCGCAGAGTTGGGCTCATCCAGCCGCGGGTGCGCTGATGCGGTTATTTTTACTGATTTAAAATACATCAAACAAACACATCGAATTCACAGTTCAGTCTTTTGAAATTGTAGGTTTTGCTTGTCAAGTACTTTACTACAGAGCAAACAGGAAGGCCCATCTCGCTCATTAGGCCTAACAGCAAACTGATTCTTCCATTCTTCTTACCTTTACTGCTGATGCTGCGACTCTTCTTGTTTGCATGTGTTCCTTCATTTTATCTTCCACATTTATCTTTTCTCCTTTAATAACAAATTTGACCATTTTGAGGCTTAAATTTACAAAATCAATGGCTACTGTTTGAATTCTTCCTAAGCGCGCACTTGTGTTTGTTTCTTTATCTGAGTGATTGCGTAATTAGCCTACATTGCCTGATATCTGAAAATAATAAATGCTCACCAAAATTATTTTATATGACAGATAAAGCATTATAGCTCATTTATATTTATTTAATTTACTTTAATTTAAATTTTAAAACAAAAATAAATTGTATGCTATTTATTATTATTATTATTATTATTATTATTATTATTGTGGTCTGCATATCGCGGGCCGCATTTACATTTGTGACGGGCCGCAGGTTGAGAACCACTGCTCCACACCCATTCAAACGCTGCGTGGCGCGACTCGTGTCCAATTACATCAAAAGTATATGCTCACTGGATGTCATGGCAACTGAATCACGGAGGAAAACTTTAAATATCTCGCTTCGCTTTAATTTCGGACCATCTCCAAAAAGACATAAAACACTAAACAAATGATTTTGACATGCGTTTATCAAAGTAGGAAATCCAGATTTGTAATCCCTTACACAAAATTACTGCTGTTGAAATACGAAATGGAGGCTGGTCCGGATTGAATTCCCTCCGGGTCCGGATCCGGACCGGAGTCCGGACTTTGAGAAGTGCTGGTGTAAAAGCTTTCAGGGGTTCTTTAAATTTTTCAATTATAATGCGACTGAACCCTCTCTTAATCTCTCTTTTGAATGGTATTTGTACCACGGGTGGTACAGTGATATTACTTGCCAAGAAACTGGGAACTTGCAACATGTGATATGTATTGTGTGATAATTAAATGCTTGTATGAAAAAAAAAAAACAAATGCTGTAGTCATTAGCTAAATATACATGGATATTTAAGAAAAACTGCTCAATGAATTTCTTTATTTCCACAGGGACTTTCGTTGGGACATGATGACTTGGCTCGCACACCCGCAGGGGTGAATCAGTCACAGTTCAGTGCACACATCTGGAGTATGGAGGGAATGTATGATGCAGTTGAATGCTTTTCTTTTCTTTTTTTTTTTTTTTCTTTTTTTTTATTTAAACGTGCACTCAAGACTGCCTAGCAAATTAAAATAACTGTTCAGTAAAAGACAACAGTGAAGTGACATGTACAGTAGCTACGATTCATTACATGATGACAAACACCAATTTAAAGAAATTTAAGATTTTTGGCTTTTAGTATGAATATGTTAGTCTTACCGTTATCTATAAGCTAGTGTGCTCCAAATCAATGACAAAATTCATATTTAGAAGATGATTTCAATGACATCACTCTGCACTTCAGCTTCTCATCAGATTTTCTGTTCAATCAAATGCTTTCTAGAATCTGGAGTTTCCCGCCCCCACACTATAAATGGAAGCTGAACCTGCATCTAAAATCAGTCACTTGTTCACACATTTACGCTTTTTTACATGGTGAATGGCAGACAGTGAACTATATAGTGGATAGGGAATGATTCAAAAAGTTTAAATATAATTTCCATTGGGGTGAATGAAGTCTGGTTTCACATTACCAGACACAAACCATAACAGAGCGCACACAGTCTGCTCCGGACCAGAGATATGATAGCATGGAGTGGATCATATGCACGAGTCGGCACAGACCAGAAAATGTATCAGACCCATTTGAATCCTGCACAGAATGCTATTAGTGGTGTAACGGATCACAAAACTCATGGTTCAGATCATATTTTTTTAGTTTTCGAGTCACGGATCAGATTATTTTTTCGGATCACCAAAAAATAAATAAATAAAAAATACAGATAAAATGTTTTTTTTTTTTTTTTTTTAAGACAAATGTAATTTTGCTTAACAATCAACTTAAAAAAACACTTTAAGTACTTTGATACCACAGCAAAAACTAATAAAGTTCAAACATCATTAAAGACAAATGGACAGTAAAAATAAGAAACAAATTAAAACTAGATAAATACTCTAGAACAGTTACGAATAAAGTTAGGTTTAACAGTAGTATTCATGCGAAGTGTTCACTGTATAAATTAAATATAGATTAATCATTGTTAAAGTTGTTTTGTTGTTTGACAATTAAAGACAGTTATTTTTAGGCTGCTGTCATTAAATGCATGGAACCAATGTACGAATGCACGACCGAATGCATGGAACCAATATGATGAAACACATGATTTCTTTCTCAACTGTTAAGGTTCACTTAAGACTTTATAAATCAACTTTATACAAGAATACTTGTACATCTAATAAATAGTCTTTCATCAGTTAGTAAAGACAGTTTCAAGTGATATTGCAAAAATGTATAAAACAAAACATTCTCTTTAGCACCTTTAACCAAATAAAGTGCAAGAAGTGAGAAACATATGAAATTCAAAGAAGGGGGTAAAGTGAAACAATGTCAGTGAAGTTGAGGAGCCTAAAGCTGTTGTATAAAAACAGCATGGTCAAAGTCCATGACCCATTTGCATGATTCAAAATACTCTCAAGACGATCTGCCACCCTGAATGACCTGCGTGAAGTTGGCCCCCCACCCAGCGCAAAACATCGGCAAAATAGTCTCAATCGTTTGTGCTCTGTTTGTGCTGGTTTGTGCTGTAAAAATTTTTGTTTGTGCTGCTTTGGTTTTTTAGATATTAAAAGAATATTTATAGGTCATTCTGAGGTCACCCAGCCCCCCCACATGTTCCGAATTCACCAAAAATAGTCTCAAACGTTTTTGCTTCGTTTGTGCTGGTTTGTGCCGGTAAAAGTTTTGTTTGTGCTGCTTTCGATTTTAAAATATTACACTTTGAATTATAGGCGATGACGTCACCAGCCCCCCAACAAGCTCCAAATTCACCCCAAATAGTTTCAATCATTTGTGCTTCGTTTGTGCTGGTTTGTGCCGGTAAAAGTTTCGTTTGTGCTGCTTTCGATTTTAAAATATTAAACTTTGAATTATAGGCGATGACGTCACTCAGCCCCCCACATGCTCCAAATTCACCCCCAAATAGTCTCGTTTGTTTGTGCTTCGTTTGTGCTGGTTTGTGCCGGTAAAAGTTTCGTTTGTGCTGCTTTCGATTTTAAAATATTAAAATAACTTGTATAGGTCAATCTCAGGTCACTCAGCCCCCCACATGCTCCAAATTCGCCCAAAATAGTCTCAAACGTTTGTGCTTCGTTTGTGCTGGTTTGTGCCGGTAAAAGTTTCGTTTGTGCTGCTTTCGATTTTAAAATATTAAACTTTGAATTATAGTCGATGACGTCACCAGCCCCCCAACATGCTCCAAATTCGCCCAAAATAGTCTCGTTTGTTTGTGCTGGTGAAATTTTCTTTTGGACTGCTTCGGTTTTTAATATATTAAAAGAATTGGCTATTCATTCTCACTCAGCCCCCATATGCTCCAAATTTGCCCATAATAGTCTCAAACGTTTGTGCTTCGTTTGTGCTGCTTCCATTTTTTATTTTAGATATGTTTATTAAAATTATATTTATAAAATCTCAGGTCACTCAGCCCCCCACATGCTCCAAATTCACCACAAACAGTCGCAATCGTTTGTGCCGATAAAAGTTTCATTTGTGCTCCCTCGCTTTATAAATATTAGACATTGATTGCATTGAATTGAATGACACTGAATGGCTGCAAATGCAAATCGCATAAGAGCATATTATAGTGACTATTAGGCTATATACCAAAGCATATAAATAGGAGCAATGTGATTTCAAATTAAGTCTCTGTTTGCTTTCTTTCTTTTCAGTGACAAGCGCGTGTCAGAAACGGAAAGTTAAATGGCGTTTCAGGGCGCCACTCATGCGAAACAAATATTAAAGAATAATCACATTTTTACCCATGAATAAAATTACGAAAAATCTAGCTTTATTTTTCAGTTTTCAGTTTTTTACACACACAAACACACAAACACAAAATCAAACTCTTTCTTATTTCTCTTTATTTCTTTTTAAGTAAAAAATCAAATCAGCCTATACCATGGCGCACGGATGACGGACCCGGACCCCAATTAAACATCCAATAGCTATTGTTATTTCATTATTTCTTTACAAAACCAAATCGAAAAAAACAACAACAAAAAAAAAACAAATATAGAATTATCATCAATTAATTATGTAATCATGATCAATTATCCTTCAGGAAACACAATATTATATAAACCTTTCAACAACGTTGTAGGCCTACTTGTATTTGTATTTGTATTTATTATTAAAGCACGTTTCAATACAACCGAAGTTGTCCAAAGGGCTGTACATTAAAATGGAGAAAATACAAGGCACAATTAATATAAAGCATACAAAACATAAAACACATACACATCTAGGAATCAATCACTCATCAGAGAGCACAATACTTCTCTTGTCCGCGGAGGCGCCTGCGCAATCCCTTCCATTGTTTTCTGATATTTTAGATTTTACTAATGAAACACAAATTATGTTATTATTTAACAAAACAAAAAAACTGCTTGTAATAACGAGTGAAACATCATAACGAGTTGCATCATTAGGTTTTACTTAGGCCTTTTAAGAATAAAATAAATACAAATAAATAAAAATTTCTCAATGTTGTTTTAGACCACATAAAGCCAAAATGAGTATTTTAGGGGCCACCCACACATTCGAAACGAATTTTAAAGCATAAACTAATTTGTTTAACCCATAAACCAAAAATACAAAAAAAAAAAAAACTCTTAAAGCTAATTTTCTTTGTCTTATTGGCCTATAGGCTTAATTATTATTATTATTATTATTTTGTCTTTGTTTATTTTCAAGTAAAATCAAATTAAACGAATGTCTTTATTTGTTTTTTCGATTTGGTTTAGTTAGACAGTTAAATAAGTAGTTTTTTCTCGACATAGGGTAATTAATTGAAGGAATTACACGGACTGATGCAGCTTTTTTGATGCAACAACTTTCCGTTTCTGACACGCGCTTGTCACTGAAAAGAAAGAAAGCAAACAGAGACTTAATTTGAAATCACATTGCTCCTATTTATATGCTTTGGTATATAGCCTAATAGTCACTATAATATGCTCTTATGCGATTTGCATTTGCAGCCGTTCAGTGTCATTCAATTCAATGCAATCAATGTCTAATATTTATAAAGCGAGGGAGCACAAATTAAACTTTTATCGGCACAAACGATTGCGACTGTTTGTGGTGAATTTGGAGCATGTGGGGGGCTGAGTGACCTGAGATTTTATAAATATTATTTTAATAAACATAGGCTATCTAAAATAAAAAAAATGGAAGCAGCACAAACGTTTGAGACTACTTTGGGCAAATTTGGAGCATATGGGGGCTGAGTGAGAATGAATAGCCAATTCTTTTAATATATTAAAAACCGAAGCAGCACAAACGAAACTTTTACCGGCATAAACCAGCACAAACGAAGCACAAACAAACGAAACTATTTGGGGCGAATTTGGAGCATGTTGGGGGGCTGGTGACGTCATCGCCTATAATTCAAAGTCTAATATTTTAAAATCGAAAGCAGCACAAACAAAACTTTTACCGGCACAAACCAGCACAAACGAAGCACAAACGTTTGAGACTATTTTGGGCGAATTTGGAGCATGTGGGGGGCTGAGTGACCTGAGAATGACCTATACAAGTTATTTTAATATTTTAAAATCGAAAGCAGCACAAACGAAACTTTTACCGGCACAAACCAGCACAAACGAAGCACAAACAAACGAGACTATTTGGGGGTGAATTTGGAGCATGTGGGGGGCTGAGTGAGGTCATCGCCTATAATTCAAAGTTTAATATTTTAAAATCGAAAGCAGCACAAACGAAACTTTTACCGGCACAAACCAGCACAAACGAAGCACAAACAAACGAGACTATTTTGGGGTGAATTTGGAGCATGTGGGGGGCTGAGTGACGTCATCGCCTATAATTCAAAGTCTAATATTTTAAAATCGAAAGCAGCACAAACAAAACTTTCACCGGCACAAACCAGCACAAACAAAGCACAAATGATTGAAACTATTTGGGGTGAATTTGGAGCTTGTTGGGGGGCTGGTGACGTCATCGCCTATAATTCAAAGTCTAATATTTTAAAATCGAAAGCAGCACAAACGAAACTTTTACCGGCACAAACCAGCACAAACGAAGCACAAACGTTTGAGACTATTTTCGGTGAATTTGGAACATGTGGGGGGGCTGGGTGACCTCAGAATGACCTATAAATATTCTTTTAATATCTAAAAAACCAAAGCAGCACAAACTAAAAATTTTACGGCACAAACCAGCACAAACGATTGAGACTATTTTGCCGACGTTTTGCGTTGGGTGGGGGGCCAACTTCACGCAGGTCCCTGAATGGCAGCAATTCTAGCAATTCTAATTCTATGTTTTTTGTTTTGTTTTGTTTTTTCTCAGCCCACATACACTTTCAGCTACTCTGGGTTGACATAAAACAGCTCTAAAACTGAGATGGTCATTAATGTACCTGGGGGTTGATCCATTTTTACAGTAAAAGGGTAAACCAGCTGTTCCCTTTCATGGGAACATCGACGCTGCGTAAGCGCTTTGGGAACGCCTCTGTGTGTTACGTCTTGAAGCACTCGTGAAATCGAACCAATAGTGTGACGGCACGTCAGAGCGGGTGACGTCACGGACCAGGAAACTATAAAGCACCCTTGAGAACAAAGAACGCCAGCTTCTGAAGTCTTCAGCAGCGCTCTGTGTTATCGTGTGTCTTATTTGGTGTTGTCTGTCCCTTTATATCTACACAGCAAACAAAATATCTCTTCGTCCGAGGACAAGAGTATTTTAGTTCACCAAGCACATATAATATATACATATATATATTGTGAGACACAAATGGCGAGTTCAAGCAAGCAACAGTTTGTTAAGTGCGTTCATCCCTGCCCTCGCTTCATCACGGGCGGGGATACACACGAGATGTGCGTTGCTTGTTTGGGAGTGGAGCATGCACAGGCAGCTCTCGAGGGAGCTGTCTGTGTACATTGTGAAAAACTGACGCTCCGTACACTCCGCTCACGCCGCGCGTTCTTTGACAAGAATAAAGAGGGCGCCGCGGCGAGTGTTCCCCAGGGTTCGGGTCCCGCTGCTGCCGAGGCACAGCAGCGGCTTCAGTCCTGGGGTTCACAGATGGATCTGGCGGAGGGGCTAGAGACGGGTCCTGCCCTATCTCAGCCTTCACCCGCCAGACCCAGTGTCTCTCCCCTGGCTGCGGAAGCACGCGCTGCGGTTTCTTCCCCCAGGGTAGAGGCACCTGCACCGGCGCTTCACTTATCCAGCTCCGAGGAGATGGATGTAGCGAGCGTCGGGGCTGGAGAGGAGGACCCGCCATCCTCATCTCCAGCTCATGAGGAGCTTTTAGATGTTGTGACTCGGGCGGTGGCAAAGTTAAAAATAGAATGGCCAGAAGAAAGATCAGAAGCGCGAACAAAAAGCAAATTGGATGAGCGCTTTCTCCCCGCCCGATCACAGCCTCAGCCCCGGGGATTGCCGTTTTCCACGATCTCCACACCGAGGTGTCGAGATCGTGGCACAAGCCAGCACAATTTCGTGTTTACAACCCACAAACCACTCTATATAGTAATATAGTAGGAGGTAAACAGCACGGTTATGGGGCGATGCCTCAGGTTGAGGAGACGCTCGCGAGCTATCTCTCGCCTGAGACAGCATCGTCCCTAAAATCCCCGACTTTGCCCACCAGACCCCTGCGTACAACATCAGCGCTGGTGGGCAGGGCTTATGCCTCAGCAGGTCAGGCGGCCGCATGTCTCCACACTATGGCCATCCTCCAGGCATATCAAGCCGACCTGCTGGGGGAGATAGACGAGAGTGGCGAGGCGACTTTTGACGCTATCCAAGAGCTCAGGAAGGCTACCGACTTATCTCTCCGGGCCACCAAGGAGACGGCAAAATCAATAGGCCGCTCTATGGCAGCCCTGGTGGCCACGGAGAGACATTTATGGCTCAACTTATCAGATATAAAAGAGCGAGATAAGTCTGTGCTTCTAGATGCACCTGTGTCTCCCCTGGGCCTCTTCGGCGACTCGGTTACATCTGTCGTTGAGAGGTTCCAGGAGGCAAAAAGACAGTCGGCGGCCTTCCAAAAGTTCCTCCCTCGCCGCTCTGCCGAGGTTGCTGAGCGGGAGCAGCCTCGGCCGTCTACAAGCTCCTCGACTGCGCATAGAGCGCAACAGAAACAAAGTGTTGCCACCCGTGCTCCCCCGCAAAGATCTTGGGGACCGGGGAGGGCAACGCAAGCGAAGCCTTCCAAGGGTAAGACAGATCTGCGGACTGTCATTATCGCGAGGAAGGCTTCGAAGAAGTCCTGACGTCAGGGGTTCAGGACTTCTGAGGGCAGCCCCCTCCGAAGAGGGTCTTGTAAAATTAAAATCTATAATACTAACCCCTCTTCGGCGCCCTCAGGGGGCCGTTCTGCCAACCCCGCCGTCTCGTGCGTTACGGGGCGCAGCGGCCCCCACCGACCCTCTGAGGAGGGCCGGTCAGCGCTTGATTCGACTTCTTCCTGCCGGTGCGCCGCTCCAGGGCGTCGAGCCAAGTGCTCAAAAAACACCAGAGACCAGCCTCGAGAGGTTGGTTCCCTTAGTAGAATTTTTGGAAGAATGGAAACGTCTTCCCAATATTTCTCAGTGGGTACTGCAGATGATAGAAAAGGGTTACAAAATACAATTCGGGTCTCGCCCGCCCCAGTTCAACGGGGTCCTCCCTACAGTGGTGGGCCCCCAGCAGTCTCTGGTCATGGAACAAGAAGTTATGACACTTTTGCAAAAAGGAGCTATCGAGAGGGTTCCTCCTCCCGGCAAACAGTCAGGGTTTTACAGCCGCTACTTCATAGTTCCGAAGAAGGATGGAGGGTTGCGTCCTATTCTAGATTTACGCATGTTAAATCGCTCAGTACAAAAGCTCAAGTTCAAGATGCTTACACTCAGACAGATCACCACACAGATCAGGTCCGAGGACTGGTTCGTGACAATAGATCTGAAAGACGCGTACTTTCATGTGTCAATCCATCCTTCACACTGGAAGTTCCTCAGGTTCGCTTTCGGGGGCGAAGCTTACCAATACAAGGTTCTTCCGTTCGGCCTATCTCTTTCACCCCGCACCTTCACAAAGTGCGTGGATGCGGCTCTGGCTCCGCTGAGACTCCAGGGCATCCGCGTGCTGAATTATATCGACGACTGGTTGATTCTGGCTCAATCAGAGCAACAGGCAGTTCAACATCGAGATGTAGTTCTGTCACACATGAGAAGGTTAGGGTTGAGACTCAATACCAAGAAGAGTGTGCTTCTTCCAGCTCAAACTACCAGCTATCTAGGGGTAGTTTGGAATTCCACGACGATGCAGGCACATCTGTCTCCTGCCCGGGTGAATTCTATTCTCTCAACCATGAAAGGGGTGAAATTAGGCCAGTCACTCACTGTAAAACAGTTTCAGAAACTGTTAGGTCTGATGGCAGCCGCTTCCAACGTGATACCTTTTGGTCTGCTGCACATGAGACCGTTACAGTGGTGGCTCAGAACCAGGGGGTTTTCTCCGAGGGGAAATCCTTTTCGCACAATCAAGGTCACGCGGCGATGCCTTCGTGCCTTGGCAGTGTGGAAGAAACCCTGGTTTCTGTCCCAAGGTCCTGTGTTGGGGGCTCCTTGTCGTCGCAAAATGCTAACGACGGATGCGTCTCTCACAGGCTGGGGGGCGATCATGAGTGGTCGCTCAGCTCAGGGTCTTTGGGGGGACCATCATCGTTCCTGGCACATAAATCAGCTGGAGATGATGGCGGTATTTCGAGCACTCAAATACTTCCTCCCAGACCTAAGGGGCCATCACGTGTTAGTTCGTACAGACAACATGTCGGTGGTCTCCTATATCAACCATCAGGGGGTCTGAGGTCTCGCCAGCTGTGCAAATTATCACATCAGATCCTCCTATGGTCCCAGGGGAAATTTCTCTCTCTGAGAGCAGCTTATATCCCGGGACATCAAAATGTGGGGGCAGACATCCTGTCGAGGCAGGGGCCGAGGCCCGGGGAATGGAGGCTCCACCCCGAGGTGGTGGAGCTGATATGGAAGAATTTCGGTCGCGCAGAAGTCGACTTGTTTGCCTCGAAAGAGACGTCTCATTGCCCGTTGTGGTATTCTTTGACCCATCCAGCCCCTCTGGGGCTGGATGCTATGGTACAGACGTGGCCGAGGCTGCGTCTGTACGCATTTCCCCCGATCGCTCTGCTCCCCGGAGTTCTGGAGAGGGTTCGACGGGACGGGGTCCGTCTAATATTGGTAGCCCCGTTCTGGCCGACCCGGATATGGTTCACGGATCTAGTATCCCTCTTAGAAGGCTCCCCCATGGAGATTCCAATCAGGCAGGACCTTCTGTCTCAAGCGGGTGGCTCAATAGTTCACCCCCGCCCGGAGATATGGAAACTGTGGGCCTGGCCCCTGAGGGGGCCGAGCTCATAGAATCCGGTCTCTCAACCGAGGTTGTAGAGACCATTCTCCACTCCAGAGCTCCATCCACGAGAAAACTTTATGCGTATAAGTGGAAGCTGTTTGCTACTTGGTGTAGCCGACTACAGGTGGATCCGTTCCACTCCTCCATCAGTCATGTACTGCAATTTCTCCAAGAAAAATTCTCGGACGGTTTAACCCCTTCTACATTGAAGGTATATATTGCAGCGATTTCTGCTTATCACGCTAAAATAGAAGGCGTTTCTGTGGGTAGAAACCCTTTGGTCATACGTTTTCTCCGTGGTACTCAGAGGCTGAGGCCTGTGGTACGCACAAAAACTCCGTCCTGGGACCTAGCCATTGTGTTGGAAGGGTTAGCTGCGGCTCCCTTTGAACCTTTGGAAGAAGTGTCTGAGAAGTTTCTCACTTTGAAAACCATATTTCTTCTGGCCATAACATCTCTCAAAAGAATTGGAGATTTACAAGCACTATCCGTTGCTCCTTCATGTCTAGACTTTGCACCTGGAATGGTCAAAGCTTTTCTGCATCCGAGACCTGGGTATATTCCCAAGGTCCCTACAAGTGTCCCGGGGCCGATTGTGCTGCAGGCCTTTTGTCCTCCACCTTTTGCAAATGCGGATCAGGAAAAACTAAATCTGCTCTGCCCAGTGAGGGCTTTAGATGCTTACGTCCACAGAGCTGCCCTGTGGCGAAAATCTGAACAATTATTTGTATGTTACGGATCTCCTAACAAAGGAGGTCCGGCGTCCAAGCAGAGAATGAGTAAGTGGGTGGTCGAGGCCATCTCGCTTGCCTATGAGTCTTCCGGGCAGCCTTCTCCATTGGCTGTCCGGGCACATTCCACCAGGGGTATGGCTGCCTCAAAGGCTTTGATGTCAGGGGTTCCCCTCAATGACATATGTGAGGCTGCTGGGTGGTCGTCTCAGCATACCTTTATTAGGTTCTATAACCTTGATTTGGGCTCCACTCCAGGGTCCTCAGTACTGTCGTCCTGAAGAGATAACAGACATGCATTTGGTCCTATGGCCTAGTTGGGATAGCGTTCCCAAAGCGCTTACGCAGCGTCTCGTTCCCTTATTCAGGGAACCAGGGTTACAGATGTAACCCGAGACGTTTTCAACCTGTGGGCCGCAGCCCACTAGGGGGCCTCAGTGATCCTTCGGGTGGGCCGCAAGATATATTAATATATTTTAGTTAATTAATTAATTTAATTATTAATACGTTACATAAAAAAAGCCAAATTTAATAAATTAATTAAATATAATTAAAACAAGACACCATCTCTCTCGTATGTATTCTGTGATTGTTTTGGATCAGCCCAGGCTGTTTCTTATCATGCTGCTGTGAAATACTGACTGAACAGTGGCTCAAAGCGCCCAACTGCTTCATGAACATAGGATACGCAAACTAACTCTCAGTTGGAAAAAGAAAACCAGTGTCGCTAAAAGGGTTTTGATGGATGACGATTATAATGAAGGTAAAGACGATTACAGTGACATACAGAGTCTATAAGGCATGTGGCCATGCGTGAGTCCGTCATTATGCGCAAACAAACCGCATATCTAAATAAAAAATATCTAAATTACGACATATGCTCTCAATGACAAATGCGGAACAGTTGGTTCATGCGTTCATGACCTCAAGACTAGATTACTGTAATGCTCTACTGGGTGGTTGTTCTGCTCGGCTTTTAAACAGACTTCAGTTGGTCCAAAATGCGGCAGCTAGAGTTCTTACTAGAACCAGAAAGTATGACCATATTAGCCCAGTTCTGTCAACATTACATTGGCTCCCTATTAAACATCGTATAGATTTTAAAATCTTGCTACTTACTTATAAAGCTCTAAATGGTTTAGCTCCCCAATATCTAAGCGAGCTCTTGGTGCATTATAGTCCTTCACGTCTATTGCGATCTCAGAATTCAGGCCAGTTGATAATACCCAGAATATCAAAATCAACTGAAGGCGGCAGATCCTTTTCCTATTTAGCACCTAAACTCTGGAACAATCTTCCTAGCATTGTTCGGGAAGCAGACACACACTGTCAGTTTAAATCTAGACTAAAAACACATCTCTTTGCTCTTGCATACACATAACACATTATCAATACATTAACATTTTTCAAATCTGTTAAAGGATTGTTACGCTGCAATAATTAGGTCGGCTGGAACTGAGAACATTTCCTATAACACTAGATATACCTGTACATCAGAATAAGAATGGCATCTATGATAATATTTGTCTCTCTGCTTATCCTGAGGTTTGCCGGGTGCTGGATCTAGGCCGTATCCAGATCAGATGGAGAACCTGTGTCTGGACCTGACTACAACGTAGCCCAGGAGACAATGGGCCTACAGATCCAGTTCTGGCTGCATCTATAATTCAGATTTTTAATCTCCATATCCGCTTACATATATTTATATATAATCTATTTTTAATCTCTATAATAAAAATGTATAATTCAGATTTTGATCTCCATATCCGTTTACATATATTATATATATCTTCCAAGGGTTTTTTTCCCTCCTAGGACTTTTTTCCCAGTGTTAGCACGCTGGGTTTTTCTCCTAGGGTTTTTTTTCCACCCCTGGGAATCAGCCGACATTGGCTTAATGTAGCACCATCTTGTATATGTTACATATTACCACGCTTGCTTGTACAGCTTATTTTTAACCACTTCTCTTTTTTCTGTGCTTCTAATATGTAAAGTTGCTTTGAAACGATTACCAATTGTAAAAAGTGCTATATAAATAAATTTGACTTGACTTGATATGTGCTCTAGACTCACTGATCGCTATAACATCGTATTTCCGCAAGAACACAGTTGAATATAGTCACGTAGTTAATGTAATTAATGTACTGTGAGTGTTTTATAACGGATTCTCGCTGAACAAGCGTGTTTTGGAGAAGTCTGAGAGGATCAGTGGTGTTGTGTTTAATAATTTTGAATGGATCCGCATAGTATTTCAATTCAGTCTTTTGGTATCTCCCTGTGGTCTTGTATGTATGGCAGGTTGACTTGTTCTTATTTGTTTAAGTTACTGTATTACTGGGCAGTACTTTTAAGTTGTAAAAAATTTCTGCAAAGTATGTTTGCAAAAAAGAACTCTGAAGGTTTACATCTATCTTGAGTTTCTTCTTTAAATAAATAATAACATGGGGTTGAAAAAAAATAACACTACAATACAAATGTAAAAAAAAAAAGAAAAAAATGTGTGTGTGTGTGTTAGGGGGTCGGGGTGCAGCATTGATTCAGAGAGGAGGGGGGCCTTGGCATAAAAAACATTGGGAACCACTGGGGTAAACATTTCTGTACTTGACATGGAAAAAGAAATGCAAAGTGTTTGCAAAAACTATTCACTTTGAGCTGAGCACTTTAAAAGTTCAAATGATGATGGTAATAGAACATGGTCTGCAACTATACTTTGACACATTTGAACGCATCTTAGTGACAAATTCATATTTATTACAGGTTAGAGACTAAACTATTTACCACTATTGCTCTTGACATCATCACAAAAAGAACTAGCTTCTTAAGTGTTGGCTTCACAGCAGGAGGAAAACATTCTGTACCCTTAGAAATTCGAACAACGGAAACATTTACTCTACTGAATACCAACTTAGTCACTTTCTTCAAGGAAATCCTGGAGAACAGCAGGTAGATAAAGCAGTAAACAATTTTAATGTCCCTACCTTTTTACAAAGTCAATTTGTTTATCTCTTTATCTTTCACTTTTCAAAACTTTCAAAGCATTAAATTGCTAGCATTTGCTTATATACAGCATATTATTAAATTGTGCCAACATTAAAGGGTTAGTTCACCCAAAAATGAAAATAATATCATTCATTACTCACCCTCATGTCGTTCTATCTCGTTCTCCAAAAAAATAAAATAAAAAAAATAACGACTTATATCTAGTGATGGCCGATTTCATAACACTGCTTCTTGAAGCTTCGAAGCTTTACGAATCAAATCAGTGGATCGGAGCGCCAAAGTCAAAAGAAATCACATTCAACAGTTTGGCGGTTTGAGACGTGATCCAAATCACTGATTCGACTCAAAAGATTCATAACGCTCTGAATCAGTGATTTGAAATCGGCCATCACTAGATGTTGTTAAAAAGTCGTTTTCTTTTTCTTTCTTTTTTTGGCGCACAAAAAATATTCTTGTCGCTTTATAACATTAAGATAAAACCACTGAACTCACATGAACTGATTTAAATTTGTTTTTAGTACCTTTATGGATCTTGAGAGAGACCATTGCTGTAGGCCTCACTGAGCCATCAGATTTAATCAAAAATATCTTAATTTGTGTTCTGAAGACGAACGAAGGTCTTACGGGTGTAGAATGACATGAGGGTGAGTAATAAATTACATTATTTTCATTATGAGCATTTTTCATTCATTCATTCATTATTAAAGATTCCCACACTGGAAACCAGGAAAAATCAGGTAATTTTATTTCTGGAACAATCATGAAAATTGTTTATTTCCCAGTGTAGTTACAGCATCTACCAGCAGAGTCTCACTACCCATGCTAACCAGCCAAGTCTTTGAACTAAACTGCCAGAAAAAAAAAAAGAGGGGGAAAAAAGACTATGTTAATGTAATGGTCAGCAATTGACAGGATAAAAGATTGCAGTCAGCAAAAATAAACATTGTGTAGCAAATAAATCAATGCAAGATCAAATGACATGGGTTTCTAAAGATCTTATCAGCCAAGAAGTAAATGAACATGACTGGTGAAAGGCAACGCATCTGCCGTTGCTCATTAGTCTAATAAGACAACACAGTGCTCTCTCTGCAACATGAGCACCTGTTTGTTTGATTCATTCTTTCTTTTCTTTGTTTTCACATTTCCTCTACTGACACCAGGAACTTTGATCTGCACTCAGCTCTGTGATACCACAAAAAGGTCACACTAAGAAGAACAAAGTACAGCATAGATGTTACACTGGGCAGCTCCAAAACAAAATATATCAAGGCTTCACAATCTCATATTGTCTCTTTCATATCCACAAGTTAAAGGTGCAATATGTAAGAATTTTGCAGTAAAATATCCGAAAACCACTAGGCCAGAGTTACATATTTTGTTCACTTGAGTACTTACAATATCCCAAATGTTTCCAAATATTTGTAAATCTTGATAAAATTTCAATTTTAACCAAGGCTCCACGTGTGAGGAGTCGCCTGTGAATTGCGTCATACCCACTTTATCCACGGTTTATGGTTTTATTTTGTGGAAACCATGGAAACACCAAAGATGCTTAAATATAATACATGTTTTAATAGACAAGGGAACAACTGTTTTGATATATTTATAGACAGAAAACTATATTGTTATATAGCTCAACACGTTTTGTCTCATTGTTTAAATCAAACTTTCTTGATTTTTTGCGAGTGCCATGCTTTACCATGCATCAGAGAAAAACACTATTTTGTCAAGTAGCTATTAAAGAATAATCAGATGCAGCTTTATTTTTAGTAACAGTAATACAGCATTTTCTCCATCATACAATACATTTTAAAATTAATTGCATGCCATTTATCAACACAAGCCACCCAGCATTTAATATGATATTCTATAATCGATCTAGCTTACTGCAGTTACTCACAGCAGCCGCTGAGCGAACACACAGAATAACTTTATAACATAATTTTCAACACACACAAATGTATCTATTATGAAAAGCAGACCTGTGTAACCTCATAATCATTACCGGAAATGTGGAAGCATGGTACCAGCGACTGTGTCATAATAAAAGTTCTGCTGCTCACGACATGTGTTGCGCAATCGCTCCAGCGGCCTCGTTCAGCTCCCACAACACTCGGCCCTGCTCTGCTTCATACTACAGTAACGTTAATAATCGCATCCATAAACATGATTTCTTCCTGAGTCCTATCCCGATTATTTTCCACCGGCTGTGAGGTGAAGACATGTCCCAAGATTCCGCACTCAAACCTGGCGTCATCAAGCTACGCCTTTGATTTGAATAGGCCTCTAGCGACCTCTAACGGACAGAAAATATTATATATTGCACATTTAAGGAGGACTCACTTTATAATATGTCTTTTTAAATAAATAGTGTTTTGATTATAACACATGTGCTACAAATTGTAAAGCAGCTGTTGTAATTATTTTTCTTCTGGTTTGTTTCTATTAGAGGGGTAATTCACAGCTTCAATAAAACTTGGCTGCAGTAGAAAGGTGTTTTTTTTAAATTTATTTATTTATTTTTTTTTAAATCAGCTCTACCTGACTAGAAACAAGAAAAAGGGGTTGCTGTCTTCCCTTTGGCCAAAGAGGAAGGAAAAGTTCAACACCCACAATGCACTGGGCATGTTGCCATCCAAGGCCACTCCAACCAGTCTGATTCTATTGGATAGTCTTGATCAGAGTCAAATACTGCTTTGCTTGAGTTGGAACTACTTCTTAGCAAACTTTTAGTCATGATGGTGTTACTTTTGGATTCCAGTCACTGTAAGCAGTGGCTAAAGGCTGCAAAGAATTGTAAATATGGAGAGAAAATCTGAAAAATATCATGTTGTCAAAAAATGTTGTCAACATTTCAAACTGGATGACTACAAACATAGTGTTTTAGACCAAATGGAGGGGAACAAAACTGAAAAGAAAAAAAAAACTGCAGCTCTGTCAGTTCTGTCCAACCCCCCGAAGCAAAACCTTCCCTACAAGAAAACGTCTCGGGTTACGTCTGTAACCCTGGTAGGGATGGGTGATATTATCGTTTGCGATATATATACCGTTGAAAATTCTCCTCACGATAAAAAATTGTCTCCTCGCGATAATTACGATAAGTCTAGTTGTTAACGTAGTTTCGTGCGCGACTGTTCAAGTGCAGAATTAAAACGAGCATGATTAAAGGCAGACGTGAGGCTGAGGAGCAGCTTGTTGTTAAGCGAGGAACTACCTCCACAATTTGGAACTGGTTTGGTTATAGAAAATCAGATGCGGAGCAAACTACCATAATCACTATAAGCAAATGTTCAATAAATGAGCCGTATGTCATTCACGCCGTCATCACCCGGGTGTTGATAGTGCGCGAGTGCAGGTGAGACCTGAACATCTCACGTTGCTACTGTAAACTAATTTAAACCTCGCCACTTTAAACATTCAACTGTAAGACGCAAAAGAGAACTCACGCACACTGTGAGGAGATTTGTGTGTACTCATCCGAAGCGCGTACACTGAGCTGCGTCACAGCTGTATTTTGTAAACTATCTGAAGACATAGTTGGGATTGTTACTTTTTGATACAGTTAGGGCTGTTACAGTCAGCATGACAACTGCGCCACCGCAGTCGTGTGACATATATATATATTATTAGCAATGACGGAAAAAATATGAAGGCCGTCCATCATTTTGACAGATTACTGAGGCTGATGTAGCTTGTAAATATAATTCCCACCCCTGTCCAGTAGGTGGTGAGTGCGTTCCACTGTGGCAGCAGAGCGCGAGATCAGTCTCCAGAATAAAATGATGCGTTTGATTACACACAGGCGAGCACTCAGTTTAGGTATATTTTATAAAAATAAAGTTATGATACTTATACTTGCATAATTCAGTTTCTAATCCAGTTCGTTTTGTTTTAAATGGTTCAGGTTTTTTTTTTTTCTTGCTGACTATCAAGTTTATGGTCAATGAATTCTGAGTTATAAGTTAACGTAATGTAAAGTGAAATTGTTTGCAACTGATTGAACTGACAATTTCGGTAAGCTACTGTGTCTTTTAAAGGTACAATATGTAAAATGTTTGCAGTAAAATATCCAAAAACCACTATGCTAGTGTTATATATTTTGTCCAGCTGATTACAAACAATATCTCTAATTTTTTCAACTACTTGTAAATCATGAGAAAATTCCCATTCTAAACAGTGACACGGGGCAGTGAAGTCGCCTGTCAATGACGTCAGTTACCTTTGTTACCGCCTTTACTGACGTAGAAACCACATGACAACAGTGCCGTGGACAAATGCGGAAGTAGTGTCTAGCGTCCAGCAAACCACTAGCTTGCTTCAAGCAGTTCCTTATTTACTTCTTACA
This sequence comes from Chanodichthys erythropterus, assembly GCF_024489055.1. Lineage (NCBI taxonomy): Eukaryota > Metazoa > Chordata > Actinopteri > Cypriniformes > Xenocyprididae > Chanodichthys > Chanodichthys erythropterus. The sequence continues at coordinate 28,393,388 of NC_090238.1, forward strand.
CGTTTTATGGTGGATTGTGTTACTTATTTATGGAACATGATTACTGTTTACCATCTTTCGCTGGTTCTGTCGACAAGGACAGCTCCCCGTAAACTCATGACCAGAAAAGCGGAAGCGGCGCCGGCGACTGTGTCATAATAAAAGTCCCGCCGCTCGTGAGGTGTGTGTTGATCAATCGCTCCAGCTCCTCGTTCAGCTCCCGCAACACTCGGTCCTGCTCTGCTTCATACTACAGTAACATTAATAATCGCATCCACGAACATGAGTTCTTCCAGACTCCAATCCCTATTCTTTTGCACCATCCGTTGAGATGGAGACCACATGTCCCAAGTTTCCGCTTTAAAACTTGGCGGCATCAAACTACGCCTTTGTTTTGAATAGGCTTTTAGCGACCTCTAGCGGAAAAAAAATATCACAAATTGTACCTTTAACATATTTTCATGTATTTCGTTCTGCAAAGAGGAAAGGATGATCAAGCTGTTCAAGATGAAAACTGAGAAGTGACACAGTCTTTGTTCAACTTTCTTTTCATAATATAAATAAATGGATAGCCTAGGCCTATTAACTTATCCTGCAGTTTCATGAATAAAAATGAAAATGTGAACGAAATCAGAAGCTATTAAATGACTTATTATAACAAAAAAATTAAAATGATGGTAAATAATTGCTTATGACATTGTGAAATCGAAACCAATAGCGTGACGGTACATGTACGTCATGAACCAGGAAACTATAAAGCACTCCTGAGAACAAAGAACGCCAGCTTCTGATATGGATGAAGCAGACGCTCACAGGCGTGCAGGGAGTATGGCTAAGCAACGCAGCATCTCGTTCCCTATTCAGGGAATCAGGGTTACAGACATAACCCAAGATGCTCCCTTTCATGGGAACATCGACGCTGCGTTGAATGCTTTGGGAACCCTATCCCAACTAGGCCATAAGACCAAGTGCCTGTCTGTTATCTTAAGGCGAGAGCACCGGAGACCCTGGAGTGGAGCCCAAATCAAGGTTATAAAATCTAATGAAGGTATGCTGAAAGGACCACCCAGCCGCATTCACATATCTCATTGAAGAGATCAAAGCCTTTGAGGCCATCATACCCCTAGTTGAGTGTGCCCGGACAGCCAAAGGTGAAGGCTGCCCGGATAACTCATAAGCAAGAGAGATGGCCTCGACCACCCACTTGCTCATTCTTCCTGATCCGGATTAGTCAAAGGAGGAGGACAAAAGGCCTGCAGTACAATCGGTCCTGGGACGTTGGTAGGGACCTTGGGTATATAACCAGGTCTAGGATGAAGGAAAGCCCTGAACATACCAGGCGCAAATTCCAAACATGAGGGAGCAACCGAAAGTGCTTGAAGATCTCCAATTCTTTTGAGAGATGAATTTGCCATCAGGAGGACAGTTTTAAGAGAGAGGTATCTCCCAGGCACCTCCTCTAATGGTTCAAAGGTAGCCTCAGCTAACCATTCCAACACAATAGCCAAGTCCCAGGCCGGAGTTTTGTACGCACAGAAGGCCTCTAAATAAATAGGGAGTCTCTTCCACATTAGAGTCCCCCACCGGATCATGATAAGTGGAAATAGCCGCTATATAAGCCTTCAAGGTAGAAGGAGATAAACCATCCAAGATTTATACTTTTATAGAAATTGCAGCACAAGATTGATAGAAGAGTGGAACAGGTCCAGCTGAAGTTACTTACATTTATATGCGTATAGCTTTCTCGTGGAAGAAGCTCTGGAGTGGAGTATGGTCTCTACAACCTCAGTTGGAAGACCGGATTCTATGAGCCTAGCCCCCTTAGAGGCCAGGCCAAGAGTTTCCACAACTCCTGGCAGGGGTGAATTATCATGCCTCCCGCTTGAGACAGAAGGTCCTGTCTGATGGGGATCTCCATGGGGGTCTGTAAATCAAACTCGGGTTGGCCGGAATGGGGCTATCAGTATGAGATGGACCCTGTCTCGGCGAACCCTCTCCAGAACTCCTGGGAACAGAGCAATCAGGGAAAATATGTAACCTCGGCCACGTCTGCACCATGGCATCCAGCCCCAGAGGGTCAGAGAGCACCACAGTGGGCAAAGAGATGTTCTTTCGAAGCAAATAGGTCAACTTCTGCATGACCGTAGTTTTCTCAAATGAGCTCCACCACCTCAGGGTGGAGACTCCATTCCCCGGGACTCAGCCCCTGCCTCAACAGGATGTCTGCCCCCACATTTTGATGCCCCAGGATAAGTGCTGCTCTCAGGGAGAGGAGCTTCCCCAGGGCCCACAGGAGGATCCGATGGGCTAATCTGCACAACTGGCGAGACCTCAGACCCCCCTGATGGTTGATATAAGAGACCACTGACATGTTGTCTGTGCGAACCAACACATGGTGGCCCCTCAGGTCTGAGAGGAAGTATTTGAGTGCTAGAAATACCGCCATCATTTCCAGCCGATGTGCCAGGAACGATGATGGTCCTCCCAAAGACCCTGAGGCGAGAGACCACTCATGATCGCCCCTCAGCCTGTGAGAGACGCATCCATCATTAGCATTACGCAACGACAAGGAGCTCCCAAAACAGGACCCTGGGACAGATATATAAATACATCTTCAATATTTGTAAATTGACAAATTCAGAAAGATATTTGATTTAACTTCTCAATTAAATCAAGAAAATAATCAGACAAGTATATCACGGTCTGAATATTTCAAACAAACAAAATAATCATGGCTTTCAAACACAACTGATTTGTTTTTGATGTTAGAATAATAAACGTGTGTTTTTGGAACATGTGTGTGAGGTGGTGAGTACTCAGATCGATATCACAATATCCACCTCCTCAGAGCTGGACATGTGAAATACTGGTGCCTCAACCCGGGGGAAGAAACCGCAGAGTGTGCTTCCACCTGGGAAATGGCACTGAACCTGGCAGGTAAGAGAAAGGGTGGCGCCGGTCTCTAACCCCTCTGCCAGATTCATCTGCGAACCCCATGATCTGAGCCACCGCTCTGCCTCGGCAGAAGCAGGACCCGACCACGAGGAGCACGAGCCACGGCTCCCTCCTCAAAGAGCGCCGGGAGGGAGTGGAGAGGTTTTATATTAAACTTATCACAATGCCGCAAACAACCCCCTCGAGGGCGGCCTGGGCATGCTCCGCTACCATTACAAACAACACAGAACTCGTGTCTATCCCCAGCCGTGAAGTAATGAGAGTAGGGAGAAGCACACGGTCTGATGCTGTTTGCTTGCCATTATAGTGTCTTTTATATACATATACAGCTATGGAAAAAATTAAGAGACCACTCCAAGTTCAGAAATCAATGTAAAGTGGTCTCTTAATTTTTTCCATAGCTGTATATGTGGTGTAACACTGATACTCTTGTTCTTAAACAAAAGAGATTGTTTCTGTATATGCAATTGACAGACAACACCAAATAAGACACACAATAACACAGCACGCTGCTGAAGACACAGAAGCTGGCGTTCCTTGTTCTCAGGAGTGCTTTATAGTTTCCTGGTCCGTGACGTCACCCGTTCTGATGTACCGTCACACTATTGGTTCGATTTCAAGTGCTTCAAGACGTAATCAAGCAGAGGTGATCCCAAAGCGTTAAACGCAGCGTCGATGTTCCCATGAAAGTGAACTGTTGCCATAGTGTTACATTTTTACCATAATGCTGTTTAAAGAGTAGACAAGGTATGATACAATTTTCAGTGATAACCCTTACAATAACTGTTCTATTAATAACCAACTGTCTGTCTGTTCAAGTGTCTATGAGAGATATAAAAAAAATGTGAAAGTACAATCTGCAGTTTTCACGAAAGCCCTGGAGATGTCAAAAGTCCTTTTGGTGACAAATAAATGTGAACTTCTCAGTCCAGTTAACACAGAGAAAGAGTAAACATTGCTCATTTACATACATTGCAACAATACAAAGCGGGTTGAAAATTGGCAATTTAAATTTAAACTTACAATTTAAATTCCATATAAGATATTTAAAAACATATAAAAAGTGTCTTTCATTTATAAAGTATTTAATTCACTAGATATATTATTAAATTCTATCATTCATTCTGTGATATTAATGTAAGAGGAAATATAAACAGCACCAGAGTTTCCTTATGAGGGGAAAAATTATTTTTTGCTTGTGTTGCTTTTGTTGTTGAGATCTCTAGGATGCCATCAAAGACATTAATTTCTAAAAATCAAAAGACTGCTATTGTTGACGAACATTGCCGCTTGACGCATTTCAGTCTTTACTACATCAAAGACAAAGTCTCATATTTAATTAGCTGTATTAATACATTCTGTCATCAGATGATTGTGGAAAACCATTCACCAAAGAAGGGGAAAAAAAGATGAAAAAAGAGAAAATCATAATTAAGTCAGATGCCAATCTGTTACCATTGTTTGCACCAGACATAAAAACAATTATAGCTTGGGGAATTTTTTAATATAGCATCTGTTTAATGGCCATAGCAACACTGTGACTACGTTACATGAATCAATTTGAATATCTGAAGCCTTTATAAACCCAAATCACATCCCAATGGGAAAAGATTGACGGCGACCAGAACTGTTGTCAATGATGTGGCGTTTCACAGCAGGACTACCCAGAATCCACAGCAGTACTGCTGATCAATGAAAACTGTTTTAGTTATTTATTTTATGATCACGGTCTCTCTGCACTTCTCTGTCTCTCTCAAAACAAACACATACATAAGCACACATAAACTAAATTACCAGGCAATCTGAAAAGTAACTATAGTTAAGTAGTATCATGAACAAAACAGATTCAAAGATTTATCACTACAGAAATCAAGCCTTCTGAACTCAATTCAAATTACATTTAAAACCAGACCACAGGTTCAACAAAATTAGGTTAAAAAAAATCTTGTTAGTTAATTGTCTTCAAGTTACTATGTTGTTCTAGTTTCTTGGGATATGTGTTGACAAATAGTCACACAGTTAAAAAGTCAGTTACCTACAAAAATAAATCATTTAGAGTATAATGGGACGTTTTCATTAGACAAAAGGTTATTCATAGTGAAAAAAAAAAGGTTCTTTAGATTATTGAAACATTCTTCACACTCAGAAAAAAAGAAGAGAGAGAGAAAAAAAAAAAAAAAAAAGAGTTATTTTTAAGAACTATTTATTCAAAGGTTATTTGGGGAACCCAAAATAGTTATTCTAAGCCAAAGGTTAAAAATAAATAAATAATAAACACTTTATTCTAGCTTCATGCTTTCTTTGTTTTATCAAATCTTGAATGTGGGTAAGTTTCATTAAAAAAAAAAGGGAAAAAAAAAAAAAAAAACTGTAATACTTTTGTATATATCAAACCACTCAAAGGTCACAAAGAATGTCAGAATTGTAAAAGAGCTAAAAGAAAAGGGTCAAGAAAATACACTGTTAAAGAAGGACAGAACAAAAAAGATATATATATATATATATATTTTTTAATTTTTTTTTCCTCAGTGTGTCTTTTTCTCCCTTTCTTGGATGAGAAATGAAATCAATAGGTAATATGCCTCCTTGGTTAGATTTCTGTGACATTATACGATGATGGGGATTTCAGAGAGGGGCCAGAGTTCTGATCCACATTGATCGGCAGTGAGAAATTGAGAATAAAGACCTTTCTTTAACTGAGTGACTGTGGATGAAAAATTTGCTTTAATAAAATATTGTGTTTAATGTTCTGCTCCTTTGCCCAGGCGTCTTTTGTCTTTTTGGTTGCTGGTCAGGGCGATTTATAGGGGTTCAATGAGAAACAAAGGCAAAATTAACTGAGTCATGCAAGAGAAAATTATCCAAGCTCCATCTGCAGAATGAAATTGACTTCTTAAAATCAGAACATGTACAAAAGAAAAATATCAATGACTTGCCTGAATGAACGTGTGCTTATGTGAGTTTTTGGCAGGTTGTCAAAGACGAGTGTAAATGGTCACAGCGGGCATAATAAAGAACATGAAAGTGCTGGTGACAGGTAGTAGTGACCTGAAGCAGCTTTGATAAACAGACAGAAAGAGACCTGATGGGAGTAAAATTATATAAACAAATCACTGGCTGACTTTGTAGAAGAGACGAAAAGGAATTAATTAGAATCCCTCCAGCACAAACACCTTTGGCCTCTGCCAGTTTCCCAGCTGTAACAGATCTGTAGCCAGCTGAAAGTCCTGTTAGGGCCATTCATCCAGCTACAGAACCACAGAGCTACAAAAGAAATATGACTGGAGAGCTGTACCCCTCCTGAGTGGTGTTATTACCTGATTAGTTTGCATTAAAAGCATGTAATATCTCTATTTATGTCAAAAAATACCTAACTTCTCTTTTCTGCTTTGCCTAATAGAGATTATTTTACAAATGCTCCATTCAGGGAGTTGAGGAGAGAAGGAATACTAATAAGACATAGTGCTGGAGCTTACAAAACAGTATGAACTAATAAATACACCAGTTTTAAGTCTTAAGCTCTAGGCTTTGCTAATTTGACACTAGCTAATGTTGTTTACAGCCAGAACATGTCTGCTGCTGTGATCTGGCTGTGGGCGAAAATGACAATATGAGTGATTTATTGCAAGGTTTTAATGTTAAAGCATGGATCATAAATACTCATGGAAATAATGACATTTGCATGGCATAGTGACGTGTGGGAGGATGTTCCCTGATGAGATTGTTTTTAGAAAGCTTGGAAGATAAATTTGCTATAAGGAATATATTGAAAGAGGCCAAATGAAAGAGTCCAAGCATGATGACACAATGCTCTTTCTTTCTTTCAGTTAGAAAATACAGCAAAAAGTCCATGGCAACACTCAGTTTTTGGGACTGACAACCACATTTACTTACAGTTGCAAGTCCCAAGATGTCCCGTTCACACAGCAACTTAGAGTAGAGTCTCGAATAGGCCTTCTTGTCTGTATAAACGTGCAACAGTAGTCAACCTCGTATCCCCTTATAGCGACAGTGACCAAAGATCTTGGGTTACAAATGTAACCATGGTTCCCTGAGAAGGGGAACGAGTCACTGTGTCTTGCTGCCATGCTTCGGGCTACCTGTTACGTCTCCTTCAGACGAAGTAGTGGATGACATATTTCTCAGGCTCCCCTTTATACTCGCAGTCGCACTAGTGATGACGTTACAAGCTGTTGCCGGCCAAAGTGATTGTCGTGTTTGTATATTTACTTCAGAGATTGGTCACGGTAAGTCGTTCCTCTTAGCGTCTTGTGAGACGCAGTGCAAGTTCCCATGCAAAAGGGAACTGAAATGACCATAGTTCAATCGAGCTGTTCATCAAACAAATCTTCATTAACCGACAGCAACTGTTAAAAGTTGGTTGCGAGCGAGCATTTGAGTCGCACATAGAACACAAAACTGATGGAGGAGCTCCGAAGAACAGTGACTGCATCTAAAAACTTCAGATGACACTAAGTTCAAATCTTTGTCATGAAACCACACATGAAAACCCACAACACACGGTAGGCATGCAGAGCGCCTCTTTCACACTGGTTACATTGACACAGCCTGGGTTTTCCGAGAATATGGTTGTGAGACCTGAAAACGTACAGGTGCGAGTGTGTACGTAACAGTATTAAGCACTCAAGGGACTGACAAACTTATTCTGTTGCTGTATGAACGTGGCCTATGTGAACAAAATGTTCTCCTCTGTCTTTAGCCTCTAAAACCATTTTAGTTTCCATCTGGAATCTTAATTTTAGAGTGCTGATTGTATTCAATTTGGATTAAATTTTTCTATCAAATCTTACACTTCATAAGTAGTTTTGTATGTTTGTGTATATTTAGCATTATAGCAAGATTAACGTTTATTAATAATTTCCAAGAACTCAGCATGCAAGTATGTCATTAAATTGAGTGTTTATGTTGATATTTGAATGTCAAATAAGAAGAGTTAGATAGCATTTTGTATGTGTGTGTGTGTGTATTGTGAAGTGTATATCAGGCATGTTTAACTCGGCAGGGTACTACTGAAATCTTGAAGTATGGTCTTCGACTGATTGGAAACTATTATCGCCACATTCAGTCACACTCAACAAGTTTCCCACTTAATTACATATGCCAGTTTCCTGTTGGCAGAGCTGCGTACACATAAACACAGGCTATGGCGATATTAAGGCAAGGTTTAGCAACAGCTTACGTCCATGCCGGCCAGATGTGCAATATTCAAATAAGTGAACAGATTAATTAGGGTGTTGTTTATCATTCCCCATCCCTCCTTCGTAGTTCCAGCTCCCTCCTCCGAGGCTGCAGCAGACGCCTCGCCTCATCCCGTACACAACGGTGGATTTAATTAGCCAGCTGACTGAGCCAGAAGTTTAATTATTCACCAGTGTAGCGAGAGGCTATGAGGAGACAGATGAACCACTCTTAAGTGGAGCCAGTCGCCCACCCTTAGAAATACATCACTAATGGTGCAGATCAGAGGTCAGCTACACATGCAGATGCTCCAAAGCCACATAGCAGCTGCCAATAAAGTTAGTGATAGCTGAACTCTCAACCTCTCTTTCTGCAATGTTATATTTTTTCTCTATCCTGCAAATGTTTTAGAAAGGCTTGCTACTGACATGACACAATAAACCTTATATTGTTCAATGACAAAAAAAAGGGTAAATCATGAAATCTGTCAAGGATACTATGGTCTATGGTACTATGGATACCCGGTCTCATTTCACTTTAAAATGAGTTATTATGATATAATATATAGAATAAATATTTCTCTTGAGATTAACAGTAAAAAAAATAAAATAAAATAAAAATCACAAATGGTGATTTATTTAGTCTACTAAGATAAGCAAGTTTCCATTTAGACATTAAACACAAGTTAAACATGTCAGAACTGAGTTTTTTTTTTTTTTTTTTAATATATATATAATTATATATTTATATTACATTAATATATTTGACAGGTGTTGCAAAGCCAGTGTCATAAAATAATTAACGTGTGTATAATGGCTTTCAGTGTTTCTATTTTCATAACATAAAACAACCAAACTGTCCCTGCACAAATGTGTATAGGGCTTCTCGGGACTATATGATGAAAGATTTGTCCTTAAATCAGCACTGGACAGCTCCTCTACTGCCTCTTTTATAATGAACACTCTCTGCTGGTTCGGGAAACAGCTCTATAATGAACAAGTTATGATGATCCTGAGAGCATAAGTAGCAGTATTATCCTACTCCAGACCCCATTATCTCAAAGTTAGGCATAATGGATGACATAGCATTAACAAAATACTGCTTGTGGTCACAAATGCATGAAAATTCTCACATATTGTAGACTGTATACAATTAGTAAGTGATGATGATGATTAAGGGAGGGAATCGCAGGGTACCTCACGATACAATACGATCATATTGATAATCGATATATTGCTAAACATTCCTATAATGATTCATCACGATACTATTGAGCAAACTGAGAAAGAAGCGTTTTTTTTTTGTTTTTTTTTTAAATGGTGATTTTCGTTTTTTTGCAGAATCTGTTAGTTGAGATCATGAAGAAGCATCTCCATGTTTTAGATAGCAGTATTGGTATATTTTAAATCGTACATTTTGAGGTTGAAATCGGCTTGTTTTTCTGGGATTCTATCTCGCAGTAGGGTGTGTCATTGTCTGTGTGTATTCATACTGGATAGGCTGGCTTTTGTTTCTTTTGTTATTGCCGCCGCCCTCCAAGGGAAGCGTGGCTACTTATTTATGCAGCGCTCTGGCCGGCTCTAGCTGCTATCAAAATTTAATGAAGATGGGCCGCAAAGAATATCGCAGATGAGCTGAACCGTGGCCGTTACACCGACAATGTTTTGAAGTACAACATACGGCTGGATTCTTTAGCTGCGGAAAAAGAGTGGCAGGACATGTGAATTATTGGACAATTAGAGGCAAACAGACGCATGGTGCAAACTTCGGAGATGGTTACATCCACAAAGAAGACCCCGACAAAGAGAAAGTGTGCCCGAACAACTTATTTCATTGGAGGCAACAAGATCTTTTCTGTTTCTTATGGGGTGAGTTTCCATAAACATCAAAGTTTGTCGTTTTGTGTTCATTCTAAGAACACATAGGCTACACGTTATCTCATGTGTCTTTTGTTATAAGCTAGCTCAGGACTTTAGTTTTAAGTGTAATCGTTAGCATCATATCACTTGCCAAAAACCCCCATTACTATAATGGGCTTTTAGATGGTAATGTTAGCATCTGCTATTCATTTAAATATCGCTTCAACTGCTTGAATTGACTGGTGTGAATGACTTAGCTCATGTAAACCTTACTATTCTTGAATTGAATGTGACGCTAATAATTTTAGCCAGTTACTACTTCATATTCTTAACAAGGATTTACTAATGTAATAGTAAATGTATCAGATTAAATTCCTACGTAAGTAAAAGTATAAAGTATCCATAGCCGTAAAATGTGCGTTATAAGTCAAAAGTAAAAGTATTTATGAAGAATTTAATGTACAGGTTTTTTTTAATCCTTTGACTCAAACCAGGTCTAACCACTAACTGAGGTCTAAACCAGGACTATACGGTTATCACAGAATCCTGTTCAAAAATTCCTAATGTCAAAAAGGATAAATTACTGACATTTACAATGCACATTATCCTTTATTATTAATAGTATGCGGTCCGATTTTTCCCGTTGCATCTGTCGTTGCTATGCAACCATGCAGCTTTACAGGGGGCATGGCTTATCTAAATGAGATGTAAATGAGCCCTTTTGTCACTCCCAGCAGGTGAGAACAGGTCAGAAGTGCAAAATCATTAGAGGTCATTTTCTGGGCTTAAAGCTTTTTTGAGTGCCTACCTTCAAATGACCACAACTTCTCCAAATATTATCAGATTTCCATGTTACACATCATTGGAAAGCTTGGAGACTACACTTTCAGAATCTGTGAATAACTCAAAATGCCCCAGAACGACTTGTGTCCCTACTTTCCGTGACTGGTCACATATACAGATTTAATGTCAGAGTTCACGTCACAGAATCTAAAGAAAATAAGGTGCATTTTATTGACCATCAGCTAATTTCAAAATTAAAGACCACAATAGAAGAGAGCAGCAACAGCACTGGTAAGGTCTTATTACTTTTAATGAAGGTAATTGTGTGCTACGCATCTGCGACTTTCATATGCGCCAGTTTGCGTGGCAGCTTGCTGAAGAGATACTCAGCTGTTCATCTGTGGCGATGCGTGATGCAGTAGAGCTGTCATATCTGACTCTCACACATTTCAGTTTTAGCATTTTTGGGAGAAGTAAAATTTACATATGTGGTTTCAACAACCAGATGCATTTAGACTGATGCATAGACAGTTTTGTCTGGAATGTGTCCCAGACCACCTCCGGAAGTGGTTTGAGCAATCGGATTTAAATCCATCTCAAATGCGTTTCAGAGGGCATTTAGACCTGGTCTTTTCATGATCGGATAGCTATCCGATCTGAGAAAATACATGAAGTGACCAGGTACAAACAGACCCTTTGATGTTCTTCACTGAGCACTTACACAGATATACACGGGAGCATTTGAAAGCAGGCGTCTATCAGAGGATCCCTAATATATGCTTTCAAACGATCCCGTGTATATCTAAGCACTTGGTGAAGAAAGTCAAAGATGTCTACATTTGTCACATTTATGGTAAGAAAGTGCTTCAAGACTTTCAACTTAAACATGGCTGGGGCATCTATTTTACTCACACTGCTGTATGCATCCTGTTAAAAACCTATTTTTCCTTAGGCTAGTTAACTTACATTCATGTTTCCCCTATCTATCTATCTATCTATCTATCTATCTATCTATCTATCTATCTATCTATCTATCTATCTATCTATCTATCTATCTATCTATCTATCTATCTATCTATCTATCTATCTATCTATCATCTATCTATCTATCTATCTATCTATCTATCTATCATCTATCTATCTATCTATCTATCTATCAGCAGTGTACATTTTTTAAGCAAAAGTTACTATAGTTCTAGATTTCTTTTAATAGTAAGTATCTGACCAGCTGCAACAATGAGTAATTAAAGACATTTTGATTTTAGTCATAATGGCTGAAAATGTTTAAATACAATCACTAGTAATACGATTTTATTGCTCATTTCTTTTGACCAATAGGTGGCACTGTGATCAAATTGATGTAGTGTCGTCAGTGGGTGGTGACAATGAAAGTTTGGTGTAAATATGCCAAAGCCTCCCATAGATACAGCCTCAGAGTCATTTTGGCATCGTGCCATTTCATTTGTTAATGTGTTAAACAATGAGGATATGGTATAGAAGCACAAAAATCAATAACATTTTGTGGACATGGTCTGAAGATGATCTGAACTGAATTTGGTAAGTATCCGAAAAATGGTTGAGGAGTTGGAAAAAGTACATTCAAAATGGCGACTATGGCATTATTGGTGTCATTGTTTTGGGTATGGCTCATGGAATATCAAGACCAGTTTCAATAAAATAGGCAAAATGAATCAAAACTATTAGCATTTTTTAAATTTATTGATACCTTCAGGTCATGGTGCCAATGATACTTACAGAGTTTCGTAACGATATGCCAATGCGTTCATAAAATATAGCATTTTACGACAACATTAAAAATAGCTGACAACCAAAATGACTGATATGGGAAAATTGGGTATTGTTCAACTCAGTATGCCACACTGAATCTAAAGAGACAATTTTTGGACAAACTGGTCAGAAGTTATAAGAAAAATATATATTATTCATATCTCCTGACCATTAGGTGACATTGTGCTGAAACTGTGCCGGTTCCCTCAGATCATGGTTGTCATAACACAAACTAAGTTTAGTCTGAATACAGTTCACTGTTTTGGAGCTATATTGTTTGTTTACATAACAACAATGTACTAACACATTAAAATACTCTGTATTTTTCACATACAGACAACATCTGAAATATTTGAAACCCACAAGTTTGCATTTTCAGGCTGCCAAAAAACGCTGTTGTCATTTAGATGAATGGCCAAAATGCATAAAAAGTTTTCAGTTTTTAGTTGAAAATGTGACATTGGCGTGCTCTTCATAGAATTCGTTTGAGAATGTTTTGACTAATGAACTTGAATGTTTTTTGCTAGCATTATCTGAAGATGATCTGGTTCAATTTTCATGAAAAAGGGACAATGGTCTAGGTGTTTCTCAAACTTGTTCTTTGGAAGTGGGGAAGGGTTCCGAGCCCCACCTGTCCCCAATCGCCCCAACAAAATGATAATAAACTAGGCTTTAAGTTTAACTGTTAAAATATATTAAAATGTATTTTATTAACATCACATTTTAAAAACATAACATCAAATAACAGCATTAAAAACGTTCAAATAGAGAAAATAAAAGTGCAATTATATTATCAATATATTTCCATGGCGACACGTCATGCTTGACAGATGTAACGCTTTTATTTTGTTTCTTCTTTTTTATTCAAAATATTCTCAAACTTGCTTGTCATTTAAAAAAAGTTAATAAATGATCTTGATCTATAGCGCGAGATGGGCGCCACCATGTTTGTTTGCTCAGCTGTTCAGAGAGTCCTGTCAGTTAGGCTACGTGAATTCATCAATTTCTCCCTCAATCCATGTAAGTAAGTGGCCGGTGATCTGGGAGAAAATAGCAAACTTTATAGTTACTTACAATATGTGTATCTGATATGAATAAAACACGTCGGCAAATTATAGAACTGATTGTTATTGCTGTTTCCATAGACATCAGTCAGTGTGTACTTTACAAAAACTAAATATATTGTTTTACTAGAATTTTTAAATGTCTGAAACCTAAAATAAACATCATGTTGTTGAAAACACTGCATAGTTGTGATAAATGACACTGCCAAGCGTGTCCGTCTCTGGCTCAAAGCCAGCCAAAGCACAAAAGCAGTATTTGAATCTGGCAGTTAAGTGACGTCTGAACGTTCTAAATCCCATATGTGGGACCGTACCTTTTAAAAGTTTAATAGAGATTGGAACAAAAATTACCAAATTTCCTCTCGTTTGTCGCGCCCCACTTGTCATGTCTCTATTCCCCACCAGTGGGGCGTGCCCCACACTGGTCTAAGAGGAGTTAAAAAAATTAGGTTTTTAAGAAAATTCAAAATGGCAGAAGTGCAATCAAATCAACTTGAGCCAACGAATCAGAGGAAAAAAATATTTTGTTTCTAGCCCTTAAGCCTCGTACGCACCGGGACGAATATTGCAGGCACTTATCACCAGCATTTTTCGAGAAGTCACAATGAGAGTAGTGAAGGGTAGTGCAAATAAACATATTTATGAAATAGACATTCACAACTATATTTCTTGAATTTAAAAGAAAAAAATATAAATGAAATGGCATATAATACACATCTATTGGTGTGGCCAAGAGCTGGCAGAACACCCATAGTTTGTAGGAGTCTTCCTCATCTACTTACTTCCTCTTCGTCATCTTATCAACGTGTGCTGGGCAAGACCATTTTGTGCTTGAGTGCCACCAAGTCGTGATTTAATGTAACTTCAGCAGCTCCAGACACGTGAACAAAAGCGGGAATCTCATTGGTTATCCAGTTTTTAACGTAGCACATCCCAAAAAAACAAACACAAGGCGTTTTTAAAAAAAATGATGCTTTTATGCCTGCTGTTTTTTGGCGTCGTGTGCACTCTCACATTGGCGCCCTTTGTTTAGTCACAAGGCGCTAAACGGCAGAGATAATCGCGCGTGATATTCATCTTGGTGTGTACAGGCCTTTAGGTTCAAAGGTTACTGACATAAACATGAGTGCAAATTTGGACAGTTGGTGGTGCTAGAAGGAATGAGTTAGAGACTCCCAAATCTTTTTACCATACGGTTCTAAGGGCTGCCATGATAATAATAATATATATAAGTGTGTGAAATCCAGAGAAAGTACATGTAAAGGCTGGCACTGACACAATATTTGATAGATCAATATATGATATATAACTTCTTTCTGTTAAACTTCATCTAAAATCAAAATCAGTGAAGTGAAGTCAATTCAAGGAGAAGAGGAGCGAGACAAATGCAGCTGATAAACCACAACACACCCAAGGGACACGCTACTATTCACACATCAAAACTGTCAAGTGGAAGTAAACAGGAGTTCTGAAGAATGATTCTAGGATGCCAGACCCAATTCCCTTTCAGGAGTCTTCCCTATTTCACACACTCATAAAATATAAACAAACACTAACAACACATGCATCATGTGCCCTTTTAGTCTAGCACACAGATCATGCAATAGGTTAGCCAGAGACAGACAAATGATATCTTATATAGAGCGCTACCCTTGTAAATTACATGGAAATAACGGTAGGGTTTTGATCAGTGGGCTCTCTTAACAACCCAGCAACTCTCTAGGGACAAATGTCTCAGCCCAGTCATTTCTCAACAAAAGGAAAGGATGTTCATTTCTTTAAATTACCATCGACTACAGCGCAAGGAGATTAACCATGGGGAAAGCAAAAGAGAGATGCAAACGGGGCAATGTCATCCTGGTGTATACAAAGAAGAGAGAGGAAATTAGGTTGAGAGAAAATTTAAGACTGTAGGGTTTGAAGGAAACACACTACCATTCAAAAGTTTGGGATTGGTAAGATCTTTTAATGTTTCTTAAAAAAGTCTCTTCTGCTCACAAATGCTGCA
Organism: Chanodichthys erythropterus; assembly: GCF_024489055.1. Lineage (NCBI taxonomy): Eukaryota > Metazoa > Chordata > Actinopteri > Cypriniformes > Xenocyprididae > Chanodichthys > Chanodichthys erythropterus. The sequence continues at coordinate 28,409,023 of NC_090238.1, forward strand.
TTTATTTGATAAAAAACAGCATTTTTTTTAAATATTATTAAAATGTAAAATAACTTTTCTATTTTAATATATATTAAAATGTAATTTATTCTTGTGATGGCAAAACTGAATTTTCACTAGCTATTACTCGAGTCTTCAGTGTCACATAATGTAAATTAATGCATAAAAAACTTGACCCCAAACTTTTTACCGCTATAGGGTATATATACAGACATTTCAGTTTTGTTTTTATTATTATTATTATTATTATTATTATAAATGATATTTTAAAAAAGCTGATCATATATAAATCATTTACAAAATATGAAGTTGGAAGAATTGGTCAGTATTGTACGGCTGATTACCATATTTTATTGGCTAGTGGTGGGAGAAAAGCTCGATGCATCAATGCATCGCGATTCGTTATCTAACGATCCAGAATCGATTCTCAAAAATTCAGAATCAATTCTGTGTTCAATTAAAATGCGAGCGCTGTCAAGACTCACGTGACCAAACAAAAAAGAACGTTGATGGACGACCGTTCATATGCTGGTGAATTAGCTTAGTTTAAGATAAAATGGACAAACTACGACCTGCACCATCTCATTTAAAATCGGATGTGTGGCAACATTTTGGATTTTCTGAAGACACCGAAGGTGTCGTTGATAAAAGCCATACTGTGTGCAAAGTCTGTAGCGCCAAATTCAAATATTTCGGCAACACGACTTACATGAAGAAACATATTACGCGGTTCCACTCAGAGCTGGAGAAACAGCATTCTCTTCCAATCACGAACACTCCCGGTTACATTCAAAGGACCCTGGATCAAGTAGCAAAGCTTCCACCGAATTCTGAAAAGGCAAAACGAATTACCCGATCAGTGGCGGGTTTTATTGCCAAAGATCTGCACCCGTACTCCGTTGTGGAAAACCAAGGATTTCGCACGATGTTACAGGTAACAGTTACTTGAGCCACAATACACTTTGCCCTCGAGTCGTTATTTTAGTGAGACGGCTGTCCCCGCACTCTACAGTGAGTGTAAAGATCACATCTTAGAATCCCTAAGTAATACGGACAGAGTGGCAATAACATGCGATGCATGGACATCAATTACAACAGAATTGTATGTCACTATTACGGCACACTATTTATGCATTCCAGCAACCAGTGTGTCTGCAGTGTGTCTTCTCCACTGCAGGTGATATTGTGACAGCACAGCGAAGCACACTTACTTCTGAACATGTGGACCAACTGCTGTTCCTACACAAAAACTTAGTATTATAGTATTATATAAGATAAACTATGGTAGGCCAGCCTAGATGTTGAATATTTAAGTTTGTATTTAATTTGTTCCCTGACATTTTTCTTCTGCATTAGCCTGTTTTAAAGATTTTTTTTTTTGTGTGGCTCTAGACATTTTTTGTTAAAATGTTCAAAATAAACTGAAAAATTGTCACACTTTTGTTTTGTCACACAAATTGAGTATGTTTGAGTGTGCAAATTGATTACACAGTGTGCGTATTGATCACACAAATTTTTTTTTGTCACATAAATTGTCATACAAATTGAGAACTGTTTATTCTTAATGATTGTTAATTGCAATTGTATGGCTTACCATTCATTCAGAGTTTGTTAATCCTGAAAATAACTTTGTTAATAAATTTAAAGTATTGAAAAAGAAATATTCATAATCATTTTTAATTTGGCAATACTGTCAAACAGATATTCTAACTATATACAAAAAGCATAGTAACTCCAATTTTGGTTAAAATAAAAAGTTTAGAGTATTTTTTGCACAGCAGGATAATTAATTAAGAATCGTTTTGGGAATCGGATCGTTCCTCCCAGAATCGGAATCGGATCGAATCGTTAAGTGCCTTAAGATTCCCACCTCTATTATTGGCAGGGCACAAAGAGCTGAATGGGTCATTTGTTCAATTGTGTGTGCATTCTGCATATTTATTCAGCTGAATTTTATGTGCATATTGATATGTGCACACATCAGTTAAATTCTGTATTAAAGGTGCTCTAAGCGAAGTCACGCGTTTTTAGGCCAAAACATTTTTTGTCACATACAGCAAACATTTCCTCACTATCCGCTAGCTGCCTGTCCCCTGAACAGACTGTAAAAAACGTGGTCTCTGTAGTCGCCACAAGTTCCAAAAACGGCAACAAAAACAAACTGGTGCAGCCTGGACCACCAATAGCTGACAAGCAGCGTCAATCCGCAAGCTACTTACATTTTAAATGCGCGTTCATGACTGTTTCAGGAAGCATGGAGGGGAGGGCCAGGATGAGGAGGAGGGAGGGTCTAGCTTCGAACATCAACAGGAAGTTACTCCTCCCAGGATCGCTTAGAGAGCCTTTAATGCACCAAGTTGCTATGTTGGTTGCCTTTAAGGTGCAGTAAGCGATTTCTGAGAAACGCTGTTGATATTTGTAATCAACCCAGACAAACACGCCCCTCCCTTCATTACTCTGCCTCTCTTTATTATAGCTACTGTGAGGCAAAAAAATGCTTCATGAAAAATAAAGTGAAGATGACCAATGAACGACAAGGAAGAACAAAAAAATGAACATACAGTACACCAGAGTATATATAAGGAAGAGTTGACTGTTAGTTGTCAGCAGCACACCAGCTCTAGACAAACAATGACACTCACAACTGTCCTGTTACTATAGCTAACATTACAACAACAGCATATTTTGGTTCTGTGAAACACATCAAAACCAATGTTACTCACACATGGAGCAGAAACAACGCAACCTCAGCATCTGTTTTAAGGTCTTCCCGCTTAGGTCTGTCCAGCACTGGAAAGCTGTCCCAATATTAACGCAGGTCCTTAAGCTCTAGCCTGATCATAACCCTTCTTTTTTTTCAATGATATTCCTCTGACTTTTTCTCTTTTGTAATGTCTCTCAGTCATCTCTCTTTCTACAGTCATCTTCAAATCTCCCTCTGAATCACTCTCTCTCCTCCCCCATCATAAGTGGCCACAAATAGATTCTCAACATCTAAATAAAAATGTGTGTCTTTATTTTGATTGTGTAGTAATATTTTTGAAAAAGAAGAAAAGACAAAGTGTTTTAAATATATTATGAAAATAACACAAAGGGGTTGCACAGGCTCGGCTGTGTGCCGTGCATAGCATCTCTTTAGTCAAAACTATATTCACAATAGGGCACAGCCTATCATACCTTATTTCTTAAACTTACAACCCTTGACCATTGAAATGCTATAGGCAAGTGCAGAATATTGTATTCAGAAAAGAACAAGTAAACCTTAAAGCTATATCTGACTTGCAGGGTAAGATATCAACCGGATCATGACACATGTTTTGGCAGCCCAAGATGTACAGCCCAAACTGTAGAACTGAAAGTCCAAAAAACAAAACTGCACAAAGGAGATGGGAGAAAATGTCTGGTCTTATTTTCGGAATAAATTGCTCCAGGCTCAATGAAAAGTTGATTTCCCATCTTTCTCTAGTACATGCGAGGCAATAATGGTGCTCTTCATATCGATCGCAATTATACCCACTGAACAGAGTCCGCAAATCTCCTGCTCCTCCTCTATGGAGACTGAAAGATGGAGAAATGGAGCTTCTCATCTTAAGACCCTGAACATGTTTACAGTTGCTGCACTGTAAAACCTAACGAATGTTCTAACTAGTGTTGTCACGATACCAAAATTTTGACTTCGATATGATACCTAACTTAAATATCACAATACCGATACTTAAACGATACTACGGCAAAAACCTAAAACAGCAGGAAAAGTAAATAAATAGGCCTAACATATGACAGAACGTCTTTCTTCACCAGTGTGCAGGCTGATAATTCTGGATTTGAGCTTCATTGCTGTGAAGTTAGAGTTAGATTCAATATAATTTTAAATGTTTATTATTTTCATGCTCAAAATTATGAAATGTATAAATTATAAATTATAAAATGTAAATTATTTGCTGTTATGCTTTTTTGCTGTTTTTTTATACATTTAGGTGTTTTTAATAGTAAGATTATTGTAAAATTTGGATTACTGTAAATACTTAGAGCAATGTTATTAAAGCATAAATTGGTTTAAAATAACCGTATATACTATTCACATATTTATTTATTTTTAAATTAATTTTATTTTTGCAACCAGATATCACTTATTAAACTTAGGCTCAATAATACAACTCAGGTCTGCTTGCACGAGTAAAATAAATAAAAAAAAACACTCATTTAATGTTTGAGAGCATAACGTCTCGGTTACAAAGGTAACCCTCGTTCCCTGAAGGAGGGAACGGAGACGTACGTCGGACAGACCGACAAATAGGAATCTCGCTAGAGAGGCCAATCTACTTCGAGTGTAACTAAAACGAGCCAATGCACATTGGCATGCAATCATATGCATCAGCTGCTCGCCTCGCAGCGCGGGTATATAATGAGCAGCAGGTGCGTTGCATCTTCAGGTTTTCGCTGAGGAGACGAACCGGATAGGCGGCAGCATCAGCGGGGTACAGCGACTGTGGCGACGGGACGTACGTCTCCGTTCCCTCCTTCAGGGAACGAGGGTTACCTTTGTAACCGAGACGTTCCCATTCAGTCGGTCACGTTCGACGTACGTCGGACAGAGCGACGAATAGGAATCCCTACCAAAGCGCCACAGGAGCTGCCCCCTTCCAGCGCTCTGTTGTAAGCCAACTGAACCCCCTTGCCTGAGGATGGTGGGACAGAGCTAACACAGAGAGAGTCGATCACTGCTGTTCCCCAAAACCCATTCAGTGAGACTATTGGATAACGCTGGGAAAGCGTACCCTTCGCTGGGAAAGGAACGCTGCGGAAGCCACATCCTTCCCCGAAGGAGTTATGTGGAGAAGTACATATGGACTAACCCTGTAGGGCTGTGCTACATATGGAAGAGCTGGGGTGACTCCAACCCGATGAAGGGTAGGTTCTCCCAGAGGGAAAGACACGGGCTTCGTTTAGGAACAACCGTGGAACCAACCATATGGGATCCCCGTAGGGTCACACATATGGAACCCAGCCTAAACCCGGTTCTCAAGGATACAACGGAGTATAGGCCTGGCGCCAGACGCTCCGCCACGTCGGCTGCCGAAGGGATATCGGAGGACTTGACAGGGTCTGCCTTGTAGGGACTCTCTGGAGAAAAGAAGCGCATGTAGCGCAGCAAGCCGACACTAAGCCGGGGCCTCTCCGTGCCTCTGACCTGTGGCGAGAACATGGGAGGAGACCGGCTCGACATGAAGGCTATAGTATCTAGCGAACGTGTTAGGTGTCGCCCAGCCCGCAGCTCTACAAATGTCTGTCAGCAAGGCGCCACGAGCCAGCGCCCAGGAGGATGCGACACCTCTCGTGGAGTGAGCATGCAACCTGAGCGGGCAGGGCACGCCCTGAGCTTGGTAAGCCAGGGCGATGGCATCCACTATCCAGTGGGCCACCCTCTGCTTGGAGACAGCCTTTCCCTTCTGCTGGCCTCCATAACAGACAAGAGCTGGTCTGAGGTCCTGAGGCTTTAGGTTCTGTCTATGTACAGTCGCAAAGCGCAGACTGGACAGAGTAAAGCCAGGGCTGGGTCTGCCTCCTCCGAGGGCAGCGCTTGCAGGCTCACCACCTGGTCCCTGAAGGGAGTGGTAGGAACCTTGGGCACATAGCCAGGCCGGGGTCTTAGTACCACATGGCTATCACCCGGCCCGAACTCCAGGCACGATTCGTCGACCGAAAATGACTGCAGGTCCCCTACCCTCTTGATGGAGGCCAATGCCCCCAGCAGCAAAGTCTTCATAGACAGAATCTTTAAGTCTGCTGACAGCAAAGGCTCAAAGGGAGCAATCTGAAGTGCTCTCAGCACCAGAGTGAGGTCCCAAGAGGGTATGGAGAGGGGACGAGAAGGATTTAACCGTCTCGCCCCCCTAAGGAACCTGATGACCAGGTCCTGCTGACCAACAGATTTGCCATCTAAGTGGTCGTGGTAAGCGGATATAGCAGCAGTATGGACTTTGAGGGTGGAGGGGGGACAGCCTACGCTCCAACCCTACTGCAAGAAGGAAAGCACGACTCTGATCGAGCATCTTCGGGGGTCTTCCCGGCGAGAAGAGCACCACTCGACGAACAGGTTCCACTTTGAGGCGTAAGCACGTCTCGTAGACAGTGCACGTGCCGAAGTGATGGTGTTAAGTACCTCAGGGGGTAAGTCACCTAGAACCTCCGCATCCCGTCCAAGGGACCAGACATGGAGTTTCCAGAGGTCTGGACGCGGGTGCCAAAGAGTGCCCCGTCTCTGAGAAAGAAGGTCTTTCCTCAGAGGGATGGGCCAGGGAGGGGCTGTCGCGAGGAGTGAGAGTTCTGGGAACCAGGTCCGGTTGGGCCAGTAAGGCGCAACTAACAAGACCTGCTCCTCGTCCTCCCTGACTTTGCACAGGGTCTGTGCAAGTAGGCTCACTGGGGGAAACGCATATTTGCGCAGGCCCCGGGGCCAGCTGTGAGCCAGTGCATCTGTCCCGAATGTCCCCTCGGTCAGAGAGTAAAACAACTGGCAGTGGGAGGTTTCTGGTGAGGCAAACAGGTCTACCTGAGCCTCTCCGAATTCTCTCCAGATCAGCTGAACCACCTGGGGGTGGAGTCGCCACTCTCCTGGCAGCGCAGCTCGTGATAGCTCGTCGGCCACACGGTTGAGCACACCAGGGACATGAATGGCGCGAAGCGACCTCAGAAGCTTCCGACTCCACAGGAGGAGATGGGGGGGCGAGTTGCGACATGCGACGGGAGCGTAGACCACCTTGACGGTTGATGTACGCAACGGTCGCAGTGTCTGTACGGACCAGTACAGGGCTCAGAGCAAGGCGTACTGCCAGCAACTCGAGGCAGTTGATGTGCCAATGCAGATGGGGTCCCGTCCAAACCCCTGACACTGCATGCCCGTTGTACGTGGCACCCCAGCCGGTGGCAGAAGCATCTGTGAACACCACAGCATGCCGGGACACCTGTTCTAGGGGCACTCCTGCCGAAGAAACAAGGGGTCCGACCACGGACTGAAGGTTCGGCGGCACTCCTGAGTGATTGGCACCCGGAATGTGCCGCGCTGCCACGCCCATCTCGGGACTCGGCCGTGAAGCCAGTGCTGAAGCGGTCTCATATGAAGCAGACAGAGCGGTGTTACAGCCGCAGCAGCCGCCATATGCCCCAGGAGCCTCTGAAAGAACTTCAGTGGGACCGCTGTCCTGCCATTGAATGTATTCAGGCAGTTCAACACCGACCGAGCACGTTCCTCTGTGAGGCGTGCTATCTGCTCGACCGAATCCAACTCCATACCGAGAAAAGAGATCCTCTGCACCGGGGCGAGTTTGCTCTTTTCCCAGTTGACCTGAAGCCCCAACTGGCTGAGGTGTCTGAGCACCAAATCCCTGTGTTTGAACAACTGATCCCGGGACTGTGCTAGAATGAGCCAGTCGTCGAGATAGTTGAGAATGCGAACACCATGTTCTCTCATGGGAACAAGGGCTCCCTCCACGACTTTCGTGAATACGCGGGGAGACAGGGCCAGCCCGAAGGGTAGGACTCTGTACTGATATGCTCGAGAATGGCCTGTGTCGCGGAAGAATTGAAACATGGAAGTACGCGTCCTTCAGGTCAATCGCTGCAAACCAATCTCGGGGACGGATGCACTCGAAAATGCGTTTCTGCGTGAGCATTTTGAATGGTAGCTTGTGGAGGCTCCGATTCAAAACTCGCAGGTCCAAGATCGGTCGTAACCCGCCGCTTTTCTTGGGTACAATGAAGTAGGGGCTGTAGAACCCCGACCTCAAATCGGCTGGAGGGACCGGCTCTATCGCGTCCTTCGCCAGTAGGACTGCGATCTCCGCACGCAGGACAGGGGCATCGGCATCTTTCACTGTAGTGAAGAGGACGTCCCTGAACTTGGGGGGGGGGGGGGGGGGGGCCGGGCGAACTGAATCGCAAAGCCGACCCTGATGGTCCGAAGGAGCCAGCGAGACGGACTGGGGAGCGCTAACCCGGCTCGCAGAGACCGTACAAGCAGGACCAAAGGGACCACCGGTGTACCCGCAGCAGGGCAGCGAGGTGGAACACAGGGACGCGGCTCGGGGGGCTCTCTTTGTGAGGCGGCCCGAAGCGGCGTCACAGTGTGCTAGGCAACACTTACCTGGCTCCACGGATGGACAGAGGGAGCAGTCGAGGCTTTGGCTGCCCGCTGCTCGCTGCTGTCCGCTGGCGACAGAAGAGGGGGATGAGAGTGGTGAGGTTTTTCTCCTCCCACTGCTCTCCAAACCCTCTTCAGACCTGGAAATGGAGGAACTGCTCTTTAAAATTTGGGTACCGCTGCCTCTTGGGTCAGTGGCGGAACAGAAACAAACCCAATAAAGGATTTATGACTTGGCCCTCCTCCAGGGGTGGAAGAGCAGCCCCACCCATCTCTGGGTCGCCCGTCTCAGGGGTGATTCTCACCAACCAGTTAAACAGCTGCAGAGACGGGAGGGGTCATCTCCCCGCAATGGATACAGCAGAGCCTGCTGGGCCGGAGTTTCTTGCAGGGGACGACACCCTTGGCGACGAGCAGACTGAGGGCGGCCCAAGAGGAACTCAATGGTTTGTCATGGGAAGCTCCCCGATCCGCTACTAACTGAGGAGAACCGCTGGGCTCAGTCCTCGACAGTGTCACCGAAAGGCCACCTCGTAAGATGGGAGCATTGAGAAAGCATTTAGCTTGACAACCTCTCACACCTCACAAGGTAAGCCAGGGGGCACTTCTGGACCACGGAGGTGGACATCGTCTGGCTGAGGGCCTGCGCCGTGACTTTGATCACGGTTAGTCAACAAGCGCAGCTCAACCCCAGCACAGAACTACCCTCATGCAAAAAGAGTGCCTTGGCCTCACATGCAGGGTGGGTGTGGTCTGTGTACAGCCACCCCATCCAAGAGGGTAGTGAGAGAGGAAAAACTTATGCAGATTGGCACCTTTGGCATTCCATATTTATGGCACCAATATACCCCCATACTGCCAAGTTTTCCATGCACATCTGGAAGACCCAGGAAAGCATGGCTGTAAACTCTGAATCTGAGTCAGCATAAGCACACACCATTACAGTGGGCAGCGTCACCCTCATTTCCAGAGCATAACAGCACTCTCTCCGATGCTGCAATCGACGTCTGTCCCTCAGCTGGAGCTCTGAATGAAATGCTAGGTTCCCCTATGAAAAGGACCAGCAATCCAATCCAGAAACTGCACAGCTTGCAATGCGCCAGAGAGGGAGGGGCCCTAGGGGGTTGGTTCCCCGAAGGAACCCCTCAACCTCATGTCACCCAAGCCATATCAGCAAAGTAGACCTCTTCTGGTGCACCAGAGAGGGCGCTACAATGGAGATTACGCAAGGGAACCGCGCATCTAGAGCGCCGAGCGAGCGCTGGGTTGCCGTGACAACCCGCGCTGCAGCCCGGCAGCTCGACGGCACACGACACGCAGAGGAGCGAGAGGTTTGCTCTCGTTGATCTCCACGGTCTCCCAGAGTGTCGGGCAGACCCGCGGCTGTGCTTTTACACACAAGCGGCAGCTGGCCAACAACAGAGGGGACTCAAGCTTCCCGGAGAAAGAAGAGTCACGACCGGCGTGTCGACGTGATCATGTTCTCATATGAAAACATGAACACCCACGAACATCACTTCAACACGCGCCCAGACATGCGAAACGGTGATCGTGGCCGTCAGTGAGGACAGGAACGATCGCATCCAGAAACACAAGTAGGATGTCGTCTTTAAAAAGACGCGAATCTACTTGTGTAAGCTCTTTCAGGGACTTTACTCTTTTAGAAATGCTGAAGCACGCAGGGGAACGGCCACCGCAACACAGACAGGGGTTGTGTGCAGCCTGTCATGTGCTTTCTCTCTCTTTGAAGGCGCTCACTCTTATCAGCCGTAAAAACGGCTTTTCAGCGCTCAAAAGCGCACCGTACCGGCCGTGAGAACAGCCTTCTGACGCTGTCAAACAGCTATTTGCTCAAAAACGGCAAACGAAACAAAAACAGAAAAAGAGAGGACTTCGACCCCGCTGCTGTGCTGTTCGCCCGCACTCGGAAAAAAAGAGAAGTTCAACCAAAAAGCTTGACTCGTCTTCTAGCAGACACTCGCTTGCAGAGAACAGGAACAAACACCGTTCGGCTCCGAAGCGAAAAGCCTGAAGATGCAACGCACCTGCTGCTCATTATATACCCGCGCTGCGAGGCGAGCAGCTGATGCATATGATTGCATGCCAATGTGCATTGGCTCGTTTTAGTTACACTCGAAGTAGATTGGTCTCTCTAGCGAGATTCCTATTCGTCTGTCTGTCTGACGTACGTTGAACGTGACCGACTGAATGGGAAACATAATGCTGGTATCACACTATCCTGTTGCTCTTTAAATTCTTTGTACAAATCAGATGTTTGTCGGCAAGATGCTTTTTGACTCCCTTCGCTTCTGTTATTTTGTAACATCTTTTGCAGACGGGCTTTGTGGTGTCCGTGGGCTTGCCCTGACTGTCGACAATGTAAGCAAAATAATGCCATATTTCGCTTTGTGCATCTGCTTTCAAATTAACAATTTGTGGACGGTCAGCAAGAGCACCTGTATATGCAACCACACCTCTCGTTTCATCACCATAAAAGCCGTTGCGCAGTTGAGAGGAATAAACATGCACTCAGTGTGCCTTAAAAGCAGTGTGCTGCACGCACACTACCCCCTGCTGTTGCACTTTAGGAAATACAGCTGGCACTCAAAGTACCGGTGCTAATAAAATGAAGAACTGGACCGTTTTTAAAAGCAGAGTATCGCGATACCATTCTAGTACCGGTATATCGTGCTAGTTCACACTAGTTCTAACCAACAATTTTTAGTTGACTTTACTTAATGTCCACTATTACGTTGGACATTAACTCTTTCCCTGCCAGCCAGCGGCAGCATTTTTTTTTATCATTTTCACAAAACTTCCATGGTCTTAAGAATTTTTTGCTGTATGAGTAAATTGCGTTCATCAACACCCCCAAAGCTGGTAAAGTCCTGTATCTCTCCATGGAGTTTGACATTTCATTCGGTATCGTTAGGCAGTTTTAATTTATATGCTGTTGAATGTTTGATGATCATGTTACCTTAAATATGTGTAAGCAATGCTTCTATCGCTTGTTTCTGCTGCTTCTTCGGCTTTGTTTTGATTCAGAGATTCTGTACTTTTTCAGAAGATACGTAATAGCACCCCCCCTACTGTATAACAGGGAAATCTAGGATTGCCGGAAAATTCTGTTAATGTCAGGCAAGTGTTGTGTCATAATTAACAGAAAATTCTGTCAATGCCGGGGAAAGAGTTAAGTACATTCCCATAAACATTCTTAAAACTTTCCACATTTTTGTAACTCAGTTAATATGCCCCATCATTGCTTTGATGGATAGCTTTGGGAATTATATTCATGTTTTCATGTTGCAACTGTGTGTCCCTCTGTCAGAGAACAACATAATTGCATCATGCAGTCATAGTATGTACCCTTTTGAACTTCATAACTTGAGGGTCTTGTGGCTCAAAGCGGTTCAAACACAGATCAGTTCTTTCAAGTTTTTGTATAGTATCATTCTTCTTTGTGTCCCTACCCAATACATGCTCCTTCACACTGTATTTTTGTCAGTATCAATCCATTCCTTGTTGTCTCCTCCTCTCTGCGTCTCATTCAATATATCTGCCATTAATATCTCATATTGCTATTCCTTGACACTCTCTGTTGGTCTCGGCTCTTGAATATGTCTGTCGTGGCCTTTGCTATGACTGTGTCTTTGATGGAGCTTACAGAAAAAGCCCTCACTGATTTCTCCCAGATTTCTTTCTTCTCACGTCAAGAGCTGCTCTCTCTGCTGCTGGCACTCAATATATTATTTCAAAGTCCGAGGCAACGCAATCATAAACCACAGATAAAGTACCGTGGTGTGATACTCATACACACCCAAGCATCCACAGTTGCAAACACAGAGATGTGAAACCTGAGAACTGGTCCTATGGACTTTTAGTGATGACCAGAAATTTGAGACGTACTGAGAGAAGCTTGTGACCATGGTCATGTTGAACAACAAATTAATCATATTTATATTGCACTCTTAGCCCGGATTTTATATTTACTTAAACTATAATTACAATATACTTAAAGTATTTAAGTTTGATTGCATTACTTATAAAATATAAGTATATTCTACTAATTTGTGGATGTAATTTGAATGTGTTAATAAATTTAAGTTAAATGCACTTAAATTATTAAGTTTTTCTCCTGACCACGCCTCTTACACATTGGTTTACGGCAGGTAATTACATCTGGAACATATACATGTACATTTATATCACACGTTATGCACAATATGTATACTTATACAGCCTTCACCAAATCCATATCAGCTGTATGTCATGTGGGTTTACTGAGACCTGTTCTTTGGCTGATTATTTTATTAATCTGCATACTGCACAGTGCACAATTACATGTAAACCATAAAATCAGGTGCCATAATCAAGACTTTAACTTTAATGTTTGCTCCTCACAGAAAAGTTGTCAACGACCATCCTGACATCATCCTGATGGTACTTCAATGGCCAGCTCTTTCTACAGTAAACCAGGTATGTATTGGTGCATGGAGTATTTGACAATACCATTATCTGATGCATTATTATATGATAATTTCTTTGTCGATCTTTGTCTTCCTCTGCTAGGTTGAAGCTGACAAGGATTCATACAGGCAAACTCCAGTGAGAATCCTCTGTGTTGATCTATAAAGTGCTCAGCTAAACCCATCATGAGTGAAGATCATCTTGGAAGGATGTTTGGTGATGGATGAACCGACCAACCCCAGGACTTCTGTGTCCTTTTTTCTGACTGATTTTTGCCCTGCAACTGGACTACACTAACTGTATGAAAAATACTTTATATTTTATTCAGCAGGTAATGCTCAAAAATGTGAGCTGGCACCTAAAATGGAATACTGCCACTATTGTGAACTCGGGAGTGTGAACAAACCATATAGTTTTGATGCAATTTGTTGTGATTCTGAGATAGACTATTTATGTGCTTAACAATAAGCTGATTTTTTAAAACTAGTTTTTTCACGTTTTATAAGGAAATATTTTCAGGACATGAAATGTTGTTGTATTTGGAATTGAATTCAAATAAAACAAAATTGAATGAATGTACCTTTTATTTGCTTTTTTTTTTTTTTTTAATTTTGTAGTAAAATAGAAGTTGCTATAAATTAACTTGCTTAGTACATTGAACTTAAATATACTATGTGTAATAACTACAAAGTAATTAATATTACAAAACATTTTAAGTTAAATGAACTTGAATTTTTAAGTTCACATTACTTAATCATTAATTTTTTTAGGGCAACCAGTTTCCTCAATTTTTTTAAGAAAATTCAACTTATCCGGGCTAACAGTGTGGATAAAAGCATTTGCTAACCTAGAAGCTACTATCATTAAACACACTGAGCCACAATCTGTGGTTTTTATAAAAAATAAATAAATAAATAAATAAATAAATAAATACCTAAAAAATCATGAATATTTCCATCTCATTTGCACTATTTCTCAAATGACTGTGTTGTGTCTAATAGCAATTGTGGTGGAAATGATATTTGAAGTACTTTTCTTTTTGGGGGATAAAATTGATATTCCTTGTTTTGTTAAAGCTATTTCCATTGCATTTTACCCAGAATACACACAAATAATATTTTCACACTATTTGCATAATTTGACAAAATTACAGCTTGATTGGAAATGATGGCATGAGATGAGTTGCACCTGCAATAAACTGATGTTTTGCCCAAAACTCAAGAGTCCAAATTAAAAGAATCAATTTAAATGTATTATTTACTGAATCAGAAAGATTCGTTCACAAGTTCAACTCAGTGATTCAGTCATAGTAGTTCTCCAGTTAACAGTTTTCTAGTTAAGGAAGATTAACAGTGAATAGTGACTTAAATTTCAGTCTCCTTATTCCAAAAAGCTATCATATGGCTTCAGAAGGCTTGTAATATAAAATGCAAAAAGTTAAATGTGACAGTGTCATTTTAACCTGTTTTGTTCAGTTTTTTTTTTTTTAAAGCAAATAACACTCTCCATAGAAAAAAAAAAAAAAATACTAATAAAATAAAATAAATAAATAAATAAATAAATAAATAAATAAATAAATAAATAAATAAAATAAAAGTAACAATTATGCTTGAATTGTATTTTCACTTCGCATGTGAAAATATGTGCAGAACACACACAGGCTAGCTTTACAGACTGCAGATTTTTATTTATTTATTTTTATTTTTATTTTATTTTTTTTTTTCTGGTGTTTTATTTTATGATTATTTTAATTTGTTTGCACATAACAGAAAGTATTAATTAAGACAAAGACAAAAATAAACATATATTTTATATAAACATCAACTGTCTATTTCTACTAGGTAAATTTAACATTGACAAACCAAAGGTTATATCTGTCTGTCTGTCTATATTTTGAGGGTGTTAATACATCGTCATTGTTGGGTGAACTACTCCTTTAATCACCCCTAAACATAAAGCAGCCACCCAGGACATCTATTTCCCACAAGTCAATGGCTGATTCTGTCCAATTTGTGTGAGAGATGGACATGTTTTTCAGAGGAGTTAGGGGGATTCTCATCCTATGTGTTTTATTGATTGCTTTGAAAACACTAAACTTAAAACTAGGCCAGATATTACAATCCATCCTCCAAGCCTTCACTAAACCATCCCCATGATTCTTAGTACCATGTGATTTAGTTCACCCCTCATGTCCTGCAGTCATTCTTCATTATCTTAGATGACCTCGTCAGACCCCAGTGAAGCCTCATCCTTCTTAAGAGTCTGAAACACTTCAACCCGTTCCCTCTGCTGAGCCAGATGATGCTCTCATAGATCCAGATGGCTAAAAACTTCTTATTTTATGTCTTTTCACAGACATCCTTTATTGGAAGAGCAAATAATGCAGAGAGATTGTATTATCAGGATAAATTAAACCTTGGCATATATTGTTCTCAATGGGAATACAAACAGAAGCAAGACTTTCGACCTGAATCCCTTCAGCTCCTCCCCAGCAGCGTTGGAAGCTTGTGCATGAACAGAAGGAGATTTTGGTAGAGTAATTACTGTCGGAGCTCAATTCCTCCATTCTCCCTCACACCATCAAAGCCCTTGACTCAATTAACCAGCGTAAGCGGATCTCCTGAAGAGGGAAATTTGCCTAGGTGCCACCTTTTGAAGTGCAAAAATCGAGCAAAGCGAGCAGCTCTCGGTATAGCCAGATTTGTCGGCTTTAGCATCAAGTGTGCAACAGCGAGCGGTGCTCTTGCTCTGCAAATTGCAGGGACTGAAAGCAAAGGTATTAAATTATCTATCCAGAACCTTCAGAAAGGACGAGTAAGCACAGGTGCTGAGGAGAACTTGCTTTTGGTTATCATAATTAACATGCATCAACTTATACTTCTAAGAACTTTAACTCAGAACACTCGCTTCATAGCACCTGAGGTAAGGACGGTTTACACTATATGTAATCCTCATCAGCAAAACCAGGGATAGGGAAATAAATGCTATGTTTTGGCTTCAGCTCAGTGTGCTGGCTGCATATCTAGATAAGCAATGATAATTATGGCAGGAATGGCCCAGGGACAATTCATGGTTGTGTGCAGTTCGATAGTGTTGTCTTTATGGCAATCAAATGAGAGTTTTGGGGGAGCATTATCTGTGAAACACAGGCGTTTTGTGCCTTCCCCCAAGTTTGTGCCAGTTGTCTGATTACCAAATAAAGGCAGTTAGACCTTTCTGGTTCCAACAGTGCTTCTAAACTTGGAGGCAATTACCTGGAAATCTAACAGATGTCCCAAAGCATGAGACACAATAATCTCTATACACTGTATGATTTTAAAGTATTTGCATCCTTTCCTTATGGATGGATTATGACTAATGGGTGAGCAGAAAAAATAAAAAAAAAATCTTGTTTTCCCATGGTATCGAACAAAATGAAAGGATTCATGCTATGAAATTGATTGAGTTTGTGGGGTTTTATGTTCAGATGAAATATTCTCTGAGTAGGTCTGTCATAATAACTACTTTTGTTGGATGATAAAAAAATGTGATAAACAATATTATTGTCATTTGAAGACAATTTTATAGCATTGATACAATCATAAAATAACAGCATAATGATGTAAGTTCCTAATGTTCCAACAACACGACTGGTTATATGCCAACTCCGCTTAGTCTGTCAATTTAACGTTTATCTCAGATTAAAATACAACAGCTGATAAACAGACTAAAATAACATTACAGAGCATTAAAGGCACAATAATACATATCACAGGTTCATTATGGAGATTGTAGATTTTGGGGGGAATTGTGCATTACTCTCAGAGAAACGCACAATGAACACGACTATAGGTCAGTGGAGATTTTTTTCATATTTTCATTTTGTATGAGAATTTCTGAGATATAAATAAATAACACAATGATCCATGTACAAACAAACATACATATATGCCTCTCAGACTGAAGGGGGATAAAATCCTTCCTTCAGTGGTGGCAGTGTGCTGTCCCCAAAGACCAGTAGAGGAGCTTAAACTGAATGTGAAGCAGAAATTTGCACTCAGTTCTCCCTCTTCTGTGATCCAGACTGACATTTCTGTGTTGTTACCACTGTCCTGGCACATAAAAAAATAAGCTAATGTTCTCAGGAGCAGCTTTATGTCCTCTTTGTCTCTGTGCAGTTAGTAAACTAAGGTTCAGTTGTGGTGTCAGTTGCCAAGTTTGCGCCTTGAACCTGACACATTTAACAGGATATTAAAATGAGGACATACAATACAATTCCTTTGTTTGATGGAAGTTTGTTTTTGTTTATTCAATAAATAATTATTTATAAATAATACATCATCTGCCATGTTTGAGTAAAGTCAGATTTCGCTAGTTTTTAGGCACAGTTTTTTTTTTTCCCCTCGAAGGTATTGGGAAGTATGCAAACATATATAAACAAGGATTGGAAGTAAGATGGTGTTGAGGCTCACCTTCAAAAACACCCAGTACTCCTGCTCAAAAAAAGTTAGGGAAAAATATAATAGATGTATAAATATAGATCACCCCTCCCCCCCTATATGATGATTTAGGTGTAGATATATTTTATATCTTAGTCCATTTCGTTCAAAATATTGTTGCTTTGATGACTGTATGCGGGTGAAACAGTGTATGCAAGACAGAGAAAGACTGTGAAAGAAAGGCTTTGTCACCTTATATAAGACATAAAGGTCACTGGTTTTTGTTTGATGTGGGCATAAAAGATAACAGCAGCTGAACAGCATTCTAAGTGGAGAACTCTGCTTGAGCTGCATTGTTTTACTAAATATCATCCTTTTCTGCACATTTGATATTCATAAAAATGTACTATAAACATATTGCATAGGATGCTGTAGTTATCAATGCATTGCGATGTGGCTGTTTCATGGAGAGTTGCTATGGTGCTCTGAGTGGTAGATGCTTATAAAGAAAAAAATTACTGGTAACTAGGGCTGGGGGATATATCGCATGTGATTGTCACGTGCATTTTGTCAGTAAAGCCGGCTCCCTGATTGCCACTAAATCGCCATCACCTGCTTTCAAATGGAGCGGCATTTAATAGACAGAGCCGTAGTTCACTGACAAGCCACGCAATATCACGATCATATCGCAGATGAATCGCCTTCGATAATGAACGCGATATTGCGTGGCTTGTCAGTGATCTACGGCTATGTCTATTAAATGCCGCTCCATTTGAAAGCAGGTGATGGCGATTTAACGGTAATCAGGGAACCGGCTTTACTGATGAAATGCGTGTGACAATCACATGCGATATATCCCCCAGCCCTACTGGTAACTACATTTTGCTCAGATCCCTCTTTGAATAGAGTACATTTTAAGCATGTGAAAATCATAATAGTAGTGTTGTGAGTTTTCTTGTAAGTTCCATCCATCCATCCATCTAAAATTCTAGCTTTTAAAACTAATAAACTAAAACTTAAAATGATTTCAAACTTAAAACCTTTTTAACTTTCTGGCTAACTTTTCAATCCATAATGATCTCTAGAGAAAAAGCTGGTACAAGTCCTGGTATTACATTAGCTGCTTTCTGTCTAAACCAAAATAAATTAAACTAATGGTTCCTGTAATAATGTGTGTAATTAGCCACCATAGTCCTACCTAAAATTAACATCTGCACTGGAAAAAAATATTTAGCACTGCCTTTTATGCTTAACTTGAACAAGAATTCATACTCATGTATGTCGACACGTTGTTACAACACTTATTGTATGTTTAAAAACAAATTATAAGTAAAATGTTTGTGTTTCTTAAAAAAAAAATGCTTCAAATAATGTTTTGCAAGATAGAAACTGCAAGCGGAAAATTATTTTTCAGAATTAGAAGGTTCTATCTGCATTTGACCAAATTCAAGAGGATTTTGATATTGTACTACATTTAAAATACATTGTCATTTTCATGTATGAAAGAGACTTGTTCCCCATGTAATTTTTGCTATATGGAATGCAAAACCTTTGAAGCTCAATATCTCAAAACTGTTCAGAATGCAGATAGAACCTTATAATTCCAAGGTGGCGATTAGTAATGGACTGCTCAGAGTGATCATTTGTGAAGATTATCATGATGAATAAAACCTACTGGGTTGTTGTTGAGGGAATCAGGTTGTTGCTAACCTCTTGGTTGGCTGAAAAAAATACACTGCAGCTCTCTATGTCTATGGTGGTGACGGCCCTGGCTCTATTAAAACATTGCTGTTTTAGCATCCTGAATATAGACTCAAACTATGGTGTATTTCCCAAGTACAAGCAAATGAGAGGAGAGTTCAAGGAACCTGTTTGTCAGGTGATTCTAGTGACATAGAACTTACACAATTAAGTTCCCTTTTACAATCACCACTAATTATAAACATTTGTCTAGTGAGTTAAATTGGCCTGAAAACAGAAGATTACACCATCTTTAGTTCTGTTAGGGTTCAGCATGTCCCATATGGTCTCAAAGCGCAAGAATACTCCCCCCTCTTCTATTACATGGCTCTCTCTCTCTCAGACACATGTGCTCGCTGGGCTTGAGCAGTGGGAACTGATGCAGAGGATGAGTAATAGTTGCTGATAATCAACAGAGCGTCTGGCTCTATCAGCTCATTTGAGGCTAATGCCATTTGCTGAGATCCATAGCAATGTAGCCTGATGAAATTAGCCTTTCTGCTGTGAGCAAAAGCAGCGAGCCCTTAAACAAGCCCAACTAGATTACCGTGAATAGTATCATACTGACAACCCCATCAGTACATGTCAAGACCCACCAGCCAGAGCCGGGAGAGAAACATTGCATTGCTCCGGGTTTACCAGGATGTTTATAAGTTGCGTGGAATGCGATCATGGCCTCCCTCCACTGGCCAAATAGGTGTCCAATTGGTTTTCAGCTGGTTCAACTGGTCAGCCAAATGATCTCCAAATAGAAAAATAATACCAATACCAATAAACGCCCACTAAAACCAGCCTAGTCCACTTTGGTAAACTGTTGTAACCTCCAACTGTAACTCTAAGGAGCTATGTTTTCTTTTCACACTTGTCTTGGCAAACATGTGTAAAGCAGATTCTGTTTTTATCCAATGTGGGATATTTGATATAGATCAACGATTTTGTTTGCCCATATAATCTTTAGGGTATTAGGCTAGCTAATTTGGCTTGCTGTCCACTGAGGAGGGGCTCAATGAAGCATCTTCAGCTCGAGCTCTGATATACCCCCCACAGTGAATAAATAAAATATATGATTACATAAGGCAAGGTACCTGAGATGAAGGTGGAGTTTGGGGTGGTGGAGGGATGCTGGAACAGCTGAGCATTAGAAGATTAGATGGGCTCACTCCTCCCTAAATTATATTTAGGAACTTCACAAAATTTTATTGTCTTTAAAGCGAACATGTATCATGTGTTGTGCCCTTAAAGCTGCTTCATCGCTGACAAAATGGGATTTTAATAAAACTTGGCTACCTATACAGTAGAAAGCTCAAAACACATTTGGCGCTACCTTACTAGAGAAAACAAAGAAAGGACTTTGGTCCTTCCTTTTGCCAAATAGGTAGGAAAACACCCATAATACACTGGGCATGCTGCAGTCCAAGGCCACTCTCACAAGTCTGCTATGGATAAGCTTACCAGAGTCAGTGCTTCTTAGCAAACTTTTAGTTATAATGGTGTTGAACTTGTATTGCACCCAGGTGCAAGAATTTAAAGAGTGGACGTTTTTAGCGAGAGTAAGTTACTTTCGGTTTCCAGTGAAGGATACAGTGTGTTGTAGGCAGTGGCTAAATACTGCAAATAGTCGTAGATATGGAGACAACACCGCAATGGAAAATCTGAAAAACCTTTTTTGTTTGTAGCCAACATTTCAAACTGTCAGTGTTTTATGCCAAAACAGAGGGGGGAAAACTGAAAGAAACTGCAATTCTGTCAGTTCAACCCAACCTCCTGAAGTAAAACTGTCACATACAGGTTAGAAAGCTGTTGCCATAGTGTTCCATTTTTACCATAATGCTGTTTAAAGAGTAGACAAAGTATGATATAATTTTAAGTGATAAACCTACCCTTACAAAAAACGTTCTGTTCTGTCATTCCGACTGTCCGTGGGCGAGATACAAAAATGCTCAAGTTCAATCTGTAATTTTCAGAAAAGCCATGGAGCTGCCAAAAGTCTGCAGGATTACATGTTTTGCGTCATCCGGCGGACTTTTGCTGACAATTTTCTTGTAAAGTAAACATTCACTTATCGTGAAATTAAGCATACAGCATTTATCTTGTTTAACACTTCCATTTTGCCATCACTGCCTACATCCAGCAAAGTAAACCATCAGATTGAAGTGTGATTTTCACAAAACTGTATTTTTCAGCTTTTTTTCAAGGTAAATTTAGATGTCTTTCCAAAAAAGGGCACCAAATAACCAAATGATATGATTTCATACATTTATGTAGGCTACACCAAAGCACCCATACAAAAAAATCACAGCAAAAAAAAATTAAAAATTCAGAATTCACAGTGTACAGTATGTGCAACAGCAAAGAGCTTGTTAACATTTTAGACCACATGGAGATGCCAAAAATACCTAAACCAACCACCTTGACCTGCATTAATATTAAAGTACACAGCAACATACACAGGACAAATCCAAACATCATCCTGAATGTGTGTGAAAACAACCTGAATGTACTAAAATGTGTTTGTGCATAAATGCAATGCGATCAGTGTGTCGAGAGCGCGCTCATACATGATTTGTTTGCGCATCAATATAACGGACTGACGCATGCTTCTGTACGTCACCGCAATCGTCTTTACTTTGATTGCAATCGCAATTTCACATGCTTACGTAACTTTTTTGCATTAAATGCGTCAAATTATTTTAGCGCGTTTAGGATTTTGAATTAATTGAATTAATTAATAACTGACATTGTAACAATACAAAGCAAGTTGAAAATCGGCGAAGTTACACTTTAACCTGTTCCCTTGTGTGGCCTTGCATAATGTTGGGTACACACTAAAATATTTTTAAAATCTTATAAGATTTTCAAAATGTGAGAGACCACAAACATGAGGACAAAAAATCCTAGATTTAACCGTTTTGCTTCTATAGTATGTGGTGTGCAGTGATGTGACAAAGACAGCACACCACACACAAACAGATTTTCAACCAGAGTCCCGACTGTAAACACAGGAAATCTCATAAAATCTCTCGAGACTTCAGAATAAACATGGTGGATGATAGGCAGGAAGAAATTGTGATGATAGTATTTGGAATGATTTTGACAGAAGATTTACAGGGGGAAAAAAAAGAAAAGGGTTTGGGTGAAGTCTTGGAGACGGCAGGAACATGGTCTTTACTTTGTGCTGTACCATAACTTTGCTTGTTATGCTTCCATCTTTGGTCACCTTGCTTTCTGATTGGATATTGTTTAGTTTCACGTGATAATCTCCAAATCGTGTGCACGTTGGTCCTCGGGGTTCCCCCCACACATCAAGATTTCTGATCATAAAAATTCAACATGATTCACGGCTCCGACGTTCTTCCAAGCAGATTCAGTCACTTTTATCACACCTCACACAACAGGAACATCTGATAAGATAATACCATAATAATTGGAAAATTACCTAGGATTGTCAGAAGGGGAGAAATCGGCCCAAAATCAGTCCGATTATATTGTGGTGTGTACCCAGTGTAAGTCATATTGTATATATGTCTGTGTAAATGTTCCTATGTATGTGCATTCATATCACAATGTTTCACTGTTTGAGAGAATATGTATGCTATTTTATGTGGAATTTAATAAGACAAATAGAACGGAATGGGCAACACAGCAAATTCATAGTCCAGATGTTCAGAATAAAGTAGTGCCAATGTCATTGGGTGCCCAGCCAAAACAAACACACACAAACAAACACATACACAAATCTGTGTTAATGGGCATACAAATGATGGACAAATTAGCAGTTACAAGCATCAACAACAAATGGGTAACAAACAATTGCAATTACAGAAAGGCTAAATTATGTGTATTTTGCTTTGTTCCCAAATGGTTTATCTGTCAGTAATAGCAAAAGAATAATGCAACATGGGGTGGTCATTTTTCATGTAAAGTTAAGGGTTCCCCTGGCGTGGAGTTATTGCTATATGAGTTATTTTATGTAAATGGACATGAGCCATTTTGTAGGATAGCTAATGTACTTGAGCTGTGATTTTACTGTATATAAACACATACACATAACTGACATTACAGCCCAGCAAAATGACAGATACAAGTCTTTTCTTCTCTTTACACATTTAGTACACCCAAATATTTGATTTAACTTTATATGCCACAAGATGCTGTACTGATCTTCTTGACCAGGTAGTACTCAGATTCTTAAGTCTTAGATGAAAGATCACCAACCAATCTCTACAAAGAAAGCCTTTTAGACATTACTCCCATAAAAATACACTTAGCCAATAATTTTCAAAGGAAGTCATCCTGAACAAGAAAAGAAGTGTGAAATTCCTCCCTCTGAGGCATTTCTTAAACCTGAGAAAAGGACTGCCATCCATTTCTTTAATACTCTGTCCACAGAAGACATATCTTTTGCAGTAGGGCCTTTATTAAGCTGTAATTATTTAATGTAACGGATTGATGGAAGTCTAGGGTATGCAAGGAATCTGGAGAAGCAAAAAATACTAGCAGCTCACAGGCATCTCATTTCAAACGCTTATTATAACAATTTGTTTCGAACACTCCCTCCATATACTGATCAGTGGGATTATCTTGAAGTGAAAAGCAACACAAAATATCCAACTTGTAATCTTGTAATTCCTAGACTATTTGTACAACTACTTCTGCGTTCTTATTACGGCTCAGGAGTTTCTAATAAAATTGTTCAGCACACATACAGTTACGCATGAGAACGCATAGGGCTGTCAGTTGATTAAAACAATGAATCATGTCCTCTGCATTAACATGAATTAGCCGAATTGCTTCTGTAAATATATGAATTATGAATAATAAATAAAACACTTAATGAGTTTGTGTGTCCATTTCATCTTAGCGTACATAGCAAGCGGTTTTGGCTTACTGTCCGCTATAGAGGCACTCGGAGAGGATATTCTACTCTAGCTCCGACAAATACAAATATTGCATGGATATACCATTGCTTTGTGTGTTGAACAAACCTAAAAACTGCCTCCATTCACTAGTGTTGTAATACTTGAGACCGGTCTTTAGACAATATTTTGGAAGGCTTGGTCTCGTCTCTGACTCGACCGCATTTGTATTCGGCTTTGAATTTATTTCAAGACTGGTCAAGACCACATCTGTGGGGATATCACTAAAGTGCTGGTGAATTGTCTGATTTATTTGTTAAAAAATGAATGGGTTACTATAGTCTATTAGTCTATAGCCTACCCCTGCCACCACACTCCAACAGATGGTCAGTAAATGGACCACGTGCCATCTCATCTGTGACTTAGACTAACCTACTAATGCATTTCAGTTGTTTTACCACATTAAACTGGGATAGAAGGAAGTTTCAACAAAGAAAAAAAAAAAAAAAAAAAAAAAAAAAAACATCACCTTTAGGTCTGGCCTGAATAAAGAATGACAAATCACTGTTTCTTCAAAGAAATGTCTCTGAACTAGGAACAGAAATGAAACTGATACTGACATTTAAACAACAAGATGAAAATGGCACTGGAAAGTCTATGAGAATTTTTTATCATTACAATTATTTGTCCCTACATACTCCCATGGTTCAAAAATTAATGTTATTCCAACCTTATTTAGTTATTTATTTATCTGAGGCAATCCCAGAATCCAGCAATGTTTCATTGGAAAGGGAAACACTGGAGCATTAGTCATAACCAAGAAGAGACAATCTATTTTATGTCTCTCTCTCTCTTTCTCTGGCTCACACAAATCAGGTTACCTGCATTTCCCCCCAATGCCGTCTTTTATAGATCATCCCGGCATTGGGAAAAAAAAATGAGGCTTCTGCTCGCTCCTGTCTCACCGCTGTGTTAATGATTTCCTGAAGAGGAAAGATTGCTCCCTAATCAAACCTGCTCCACCAATGGATCATCCTGCAGGGCTGGAACAACCCCATTATGAGTGATCTTTAGGGCAAACCTGTCTTAGCTGGGAGAAACAACATTCAAACAGAAGGGCATGTTTACATTTGCTAACAGGATAGAAGGTCAATAAACCCACCATTGTGAGAGGAAAGAAAAAGAGTGTTTTCAAAGACACGCCAAATCAAATATTGGACAATTATTGTCTTCTTTTCTGTTTATTTATTTATTTGGTGCTCATCATAATTTTATATATTTTACAGTTTTACTGCATTTCAGGTCTTTTCAGAAAACATCCTTCATCCTTTATTTCCTTTCCAGTAAAACCATAGTAAAACTATGGTTTTTGGACGTGTCATGATTTTTTGAAGGGCCTCCTAGTACCATGTAAATATCATAGTAAAAAATATATTCCTGTAACTAGAAAAGGAGTGGTACTAAAACCAAGGCCATGGGTTTGAGTGTAAGAGAACCAATAAATGAGGGTAAGTTTATCAGTTAGTACCATGATTTTACAATCTTATATGAGCACAGTATAATGGTACTGCTATAGTACTTTTAGTAACTGTCATACTGTGGTTTGTCTTTCTCCCACACATTTCTCACCTGCTTCATCTAAACACAGTTCACCATTAGCAGTTTGACTTTCTGTTCCCCCAGGAGTTAGACAAACTGCAAAAAGGCAAAGTGATCCCAAAAAGTCTTCTTATTATTATTACATGTGGGGGGAATCAACTTAGCAATGGATTGTAGAGTCTGTAGTAGCAAAATTGAAATAATAATAATAAAAATAAAAAAAAACTCTATAGTAAATGTAGTGAGAAAATGAGAATTTAGAATCAAAATGTCAAGACATTCTGCAGGGTATGAAATAAAGGGTTAAAATGCCCGTCTAGTGGTACAGTCCAGTGTTTCAGCACCTCTGTTGTAAGGGACACTCCAGCATTTGATCCTGTGGGATTAGCTGTGAGCCAGTGTGATCTGGATTTAGCCTAAGTCACTGCAGAGGAGAAGCTGGTTCACCATGGGAAATCTATAAAACCTCAGAACCCTCAGCTGCAGCATGAAATTGGATTTGTTTATTATTAGTATTTATTTTTAGCCAGTATGTTTATTTTACTGGATAGATGATGTTACATTCAAAAGTGTTATGGAATCAACACACTGAATGATAAAGTAGTTGGAGTTTGCTACAACATGACCACAAACACACACCTGTATAGTGTTTAACTACTGTATATTTTATAATTTATATAGGATTAAAACTTGATCACCTTATGATTAAGACACCATACATTTTATACAGAACCATTTTTCCACTCTACATGATTTTTGACATGGTGATATGTTTCGTTTGAGAGGAAAAGGTTTTTGTTAATATTTTAACTTTCAAAATAGTTTTAACATGTTATTGAATATTGCAATGTTAATGTATTTGGTCTTAGCAGATTAGATCTTCTAAGCTGCTACTGCTAGTGATTATTGCTGCTGCAGAGTAAGTATGGACTTGCTTCTGGTAATAGATACACAGACATGCTGCTGTGAGCATGAAAGATATGCTGCTGCTGCATAAACATACATGCATAAATACCGTAGCAGATTTAGGCAGGTGGAGCTGGGGGAGGTGGAGGGTTTCCGAGGAACTCTGATAGCACTGCAGGACTAGCTTACAGAAAAAATAAAAACAATGAACCAGACTATTTAAATGTTGAACAAGCAATCTCATTGGCTGCTGGCTCAGCAGAACCATGTGGTAATGATGTGATTGCCAGAATCTATCAGCCTGCATCCTCTAGAGTTTCACTGCACTAGATATTTATTTCATACATACACCCATATGGTAAACCTTTACAATAAGGTCCAATTACAATAAGGTCTCTGTGTGTGTGTGTGTGTGTGTGTGTGTGTGTGTGTGTGTGTGTGTGTGTGTGTGTGTGTGTGTGTGTGTGTGTGTGTGTGTGTGTGTGTGTGTGTGTGTGTGTGTGTGTGTGTGTGTGTGTGTGTGTGTGTGTGTGTGTGTGTGTGTGTGTGTGTGTGTGTGTGTGGTGTGTGTATTATTTTACTATTTTATTTTTATGTATAATGAATTTCCTCTGGGACCTTTATTTTGAAATCATGATCCAATAGAATTAAAGACGCATTTCCACTGCAGGAACTTTCCCTAGGAACTAGGAACTTTGGGGTGGAACCAGGGTCTAAATGAAGTTCCATGTAAAAGAAGTTCTTGTAATATATTTAATTTTTTTTTCCAATTTAATGGTAAAGAATAATAAACCAAGAAAAGCATGTGCATTATGCTTATTATACACACAGGGAAGCGTAGCAGCACACAAACATGCCAAATATTAAAAATAAAAGGATTACAATGTAAAATATTATTATTGCGTGCATAAAAAAAACGTTTTGGTGGAATCCAGCTTTTCCCGTGGATCCGTTTCCTCCCTATAGACACGTTTCCGTTATTCCGCTTTCAAATTCCACCTTGTAAATAGCGAATACCCCATAGCACGAGCACAACTGGATTTTAAAGGGAATGGGAGACGAGACTCTGGTTGGTTTATTGCACGTAACGCCCAAAACACATCCATGACTCATTAAGAGAATAGGGACAACCTCTTTAGACAATTGCCGGGCGCACCGACCATTTCTCCCGTTCTAAACTTGCAAAAGTGAATTCGGACATGCCCTAAGTGCACTTGCGCCGTGCGCTTTAGACCATGCACTTAGATCATTAAAATAGGGCCCCCCTGTGTGTTACAATATTATTTATCTCGTCTCATTGATCAAAACAGACATAAGTGCTAGCCAGTTTTTGGCCAGCTTTCCATTTTTCATAACAGCATCAATGGGAATTTAAGTAGCCTATGTTCAAAAAAAAAAATTATAAAGGCTTCCATTATGTTAACTTCTCAACTATGGTTACTCTACATGCAAATATCTTAGGCCTACCTAATATTAAAGCAAATAAATTCATTTGAGAAGTACAAAAACTTCAAATTCACCAGCCCATTTAGCGTTCAGTTGCCAGTTTTTGGATATCAAGTTTTATGATTTAAACCCTTGCATGTCAACGGTAAAATGTATGTTTGAACTGTGTGGTGGTCACTGTGAATGATGGTCCACTGTAAAACACTTTTTGATAGTAATTGGTATTTAGGCTTATTTTTAGGAGTGCAAGCTATATAACTAACAAAGCCTATACTAATACATTTATGCTAATGAAACTGCCATTACATTTGCTAGGAAATTCATTATTAGTACAGCAACAACAACAAACATACCAACCCCTTTTTACTTGTTTGGTATTTCCATCCATAATTAATTTAATTAATTTTTTGCCAGTTTCTGAGCTTTAAGTAGTCCTGGTTCAGAAATTAGGCATTAAATAATGATAAACAATGTGGCTGCAACAGATTAGCATTTGTGCTGATCCACTGAATAAAGAAGAAAATAACAACAGCAAACGCAGTATAGATTACAAGACCCTGCAAATATTTGCATTGCAGAGTATTTGAGTGGAATACAATCCATCACCTCTAATGGACCAAATGTTACAAAGATGCTGTTCTGATTTGTAATCAGAGGAGAATTTCTTTACCATGTTTGGAGACAATGGCTCAGAAATTGATCTCGTTCATGCGGTGCCATCTTTAATATTAATTATGAAACTAAGCAATAGGATGTGTTATCAATTGCGAAGAAAATGATTAAAGTGTATAATGGGTTTGGGAAAAAATGTGCTGCTTTCCATATTTTCATAAAAATCCAGCAGCATGCTGTTTTCTCTTAATTATGTTTGTGTTATTTGAATACAGTACATGAGAATGGTAGTTTTTTTCTGGAGAAAAATCCATTGAAGAACACAAGTATGATGCAGTATGGTGTTCCACTGCTGTTGCAGTATGACAGGGGTTTTTAAGTTGGGTCTATGGACCTCTAGATGGCTGCAAGGGGGCTCTTATGCAGTGTTGCCAAGTCTGCGGTTTTCCAGCAGAATTGGGCTACTTTTACACTGTTGTAGCGGGTTGCTTTTAATATCCGCGGGTTGAAGCAACCCCAAATAACATGATATTTAGCCCCTGAAATATGAATTTTACCAGGGAACCCCACCAAAAATGCGGATTTTACCCCCTGGAATGCATTATTTTTATTTTTTCCCCATCACTTGTCCCTTTAGTGTCTCCATACATCAGGAATAATGATATATTACCTAAACTACAAATCACAATGAATCAAGCAAAGCAAAGACAATAAAATCTATGAGCCTGAAGCAGTCACAGTTCTAAAATCAACACTGTCTCCTGTTCAGTGGAATAAGCATTTTAAGAACTAGGAATATTTAACTGAACATAGTTCTAGTTATAGCATTGTATAATTGCCCAGAGTGAATATCTAATTCAGTTCAAAGCTGTTGACAAGGTTTTAAATGAGGGCACATATATGTTCTCTGTTATTTAACTCCTATCAAGGGTAAAATTATAATTGCAGGAGATGCCAGTTCCGAGAAAGAAGATGCTTCGGGAACCTGTAATTAAAGTGTAATATCAAACAGCATCCAGCTAGCAATACTTTTAAAACTGGGGGGAAAAAAATAAATAAATAAAAAATCATTTTAATTTTAAGAGAATAAAGTTCTGCTCCACATGTTTGCTTGGTCCAGGTGGGCAATAGTTACTCCATCTGATATCCAGCTGGCCTTTGCCATGTATTAGTAATACAAAACAATGCTCCCAACAGAGCACAAGTTCAGCTTTAAATTGTGAATAAACAATCCAAATTATTCAGAAATTAGGATGTTTGTTTCAACAATGAGTCTCACAGCAAGGAGAAGAAACCTACGAGAATTTATATTAACTCATTAAGAATATGTTTTCTGGCCAACAATAGCCATTTTCACACAAACAAGCAAGGTCTTTGGATGTCAAATGATGGTCAGAGTTTATCAGAACCATGATTGCATTAAATATTTGCACACACACACACAAATCATTTGTCTGCAGGTACACAGCCATTTAGTCTCTCTGCAGTTGGCCTATGAGAACGGTGCAAAGTGCATCTTAAACTCATCCTTACTATTGGAATGAACAGACTCATTAAATTTTATCGACCAAGACATCAGCAATTGGTTTTCATTTTCAATTTTGCAATAATAATTACTATCTGCAGCAATGGCCACTGTAGCAATAGCCCTAGTGGTGTTTAATTAATTGATTTATCTTGGGTCACTTCTCAACAATATCAATATATTCTTCTGTCTGGCTGTGCCATTAGATATAATAAAAGCGTGACATGGGGCAATCAGTAGCTTCACTCAGCCCAGACTCTCTGCTTATCTGCTCATAATCATGCCCTCCATCATTTTACTAGCCTTCGTTGTGATATTTATAGTGTCTTCTCTTCACTCATACCTGGGAGTCTGGTTTCTGGATACCCAAAAAAGTTAACACTGTATTTACAAATTACTGAAAGAGTAGTTAACCTCATTTAAAATTTCTGCTCATTTTTGTCCATTCTTTTCCTTTTATTTGAACACAAAATGTGATGCTAGGCAGAATGTATGAATTAGAAATTTTCCATAAAATGAAAGTGTAATGCCGATGGATGGATGGATGGATGGATGGATGGATGGATGGATGGATGGATGGATGGATGGATGGATGGATGGATGGATGGATGGATGGATGGATGGATGGATGGATGGATGGATGGATGGATGGATGGATGGATGGATGGATGGATGGATGGATGGATGGATGGATGGATGGATGGATGGATGGATGGATGGATGGATGGATGGATGGATGGATGGATGGATGGATGGATGGCATTTGTCTTTTTGGAGTATAACAGTATGTTATTACACATTCACTGTATTTAATCATGCAGCTCAGACATTCTGCCTAAAATCTAATTTCACGGAAGGGTGATCAATTATGTTAACTACTTTTTTTATATATATAATTGTCTATAAATCAGTGGGGTTACAACTTGATTTTTACTTCCCTTGTATGGAAAACAGAAGCTTGGATGTTCTATATAAGATCTCTTTTCCTTTTTTATCGAAGGAAGAAAATGCAAGGATGGAACAACATGGGGGTTGAAATTTTGGATGAGTTATTGCTTTGATGTACCACCACGACAGGTCAAAAGTTGAATCAAGTTTTCTTTTTCACCAAATCAAGGTGCGAGTTTCTCATTCCAAAAATGTTCTCTCCAGACTTGACACACGTAAAACTGCAGAAAAACTCTCAAGCTCATAATCATTTCCCTGTGCATCTCATTCCACTAATTCCACACTCTTCATTTGCTCAGGGCTGATCTACAGGAAACATGACTCCTCAGTAATTATAGTGTTCATCAAAGGCAGAGTTCCAAAATAGTTCACATTGACATACAGGTTGTTGAACTATAGGTGGGAGGGTGCGAGCAGGAAGGGGCTTAAAGTACAGAAAATCATTTCATTTTGTCTCAGGAACGGCAACATGTTGTGCTAGAATTCTACATGGTCCCTGCAAGCTGGCCTAAGAATGATATTTCACTTCTGGTCTAGCATCTACATCTTTGATTTTCTTCAACATGAAGGGGAAAAAAAAAGTTATATAAAGAGTGAGAGCCAGGAATGAATATAAGAACAAACGGATTGCTTTGATGTAATATGGTTCAAAGCTTCTACTTGGCTTAAGTAAAACTCAAAGAATGGGGACTTTAATTGAACCGCCCTTAAAAACGGCCCAAAAGAAGCCAATGAATGATAGTTGCACACAAGCATAATTTTCCTGCATTCATAGGAATATTAGTAGCATAAGGTCAAGGCAGTGTTATTTAGTTCTTTTTTGTGCCATGCTAGATCAGTTGGTATAAAAAAAAAAAAATAAATAAAAAAAGGCAAATGCAAATAAGAAAACGTATAGTTAAGATAGCAAAAAAAAAAAAAAATTAAATTGTAAAAATGCTTCACATATGTTGTCAATGTCAAAGACTGTATCCAAATAAACTTGGTATTTTGGTTCATATTAATATATTTCTTGACTGAAACTAGCCAACTTTATGCTTTACCAACATGGACAGGTTACGTCAAAAGCCTTCACAAACAAAAGAAAAAAAAAAGAAAGAAAAAATGACCCAGACTACACAAAAAAATTGCTTTTTTCCAAACTTGTAGGCAGTGGCTCCACATTTTGGAAATTATTTTTCAAACTTATTTATTAGTTGCACTTTAATTTACGTGTATTCTCAGTGTACTTACCAAGAAAGTACTGAATAATATAAGGTAATTACAAGGGTTAGGAGGATTAGGTTTAGATTAGGTTCAGGACTAGTACTTAGTTATTACCCATTTATTGTAATTAATACAAGTACTGTATATAGAATGTACATGCGAAACAGGACTATAAAAGCCTGCAATCACAAAAGGAGGGCTCATGATACCATCACAGAGAGGCACAAAATCACTCTCCAGAACATTTCCGTTCTCTGCTCCATGCTGGTGGAACGATCTTCCTGCCTTCATCCGGAATTCAGAAAAAAAAAAAAAATCCTATCCTTTAATTTCCTTTAATCCCTCTCTATTGTAGCATATCATACTCTGAGCAATGTCTGTAACTTGTATTGTGAGCACTTCTTGTGTCTATTTGCCTCTTCATGATGACTCCCTTGTTGTATTCCTCACTTGTAAGTTGCTTTGGATAAAAGTGTCTGCTAAATGAATAAATGTAAAACAAAGTGCTACCTATTTACCTTAGTGTCCTTGCTACACATGTACTTGCATGTACTTACTGTGGTAATAACAGTACATTATGCAGCTAGCTGTAGTACATTCAAACATGCTAATTGTACTTTTTCATGCATATGTGGTGTTGGCATTAAAGGATTAATTCACTTTGAAATGAAAATTAGCCAAACCTTTACTCACCCTCAAGCCATCCTAGGTGTATATGACTTTCTTGTTTCTGTTACATCAATTACACTTTTTCTGTAAGTTTAATAGGGAAGGCGCATGATGTAGCGTAAGCTTTGCGAAATGCAAGAGGTTTTCACATTTTCTGTGTACGTTGAATTCTTAAGGTGGTCTGGCGGAAGCTCAATATTCGACTTCATAACTTGTTTAAATGTTAATAAAGGCATTCTGAAACGAAGCGGTGCGATTTTGTAAAAAAAAAAAAATCCATATTTAAACAAGTTATGAAGTCGAATATCGAGCTTCCGCCAGACCACCTTCCGAATTCAACGTACGCAGAAAGTGTAAACCTCTTGCAGTTCACAAAGCTTAGGCTATGTCATGCGCCTTCCCTATTAAACTTACGGAAAAAGTGTAATTGATGCAACGCCAGTTTACACTTTCTTTGTAACTTGTATACGGAAGGTGGTTTGGTGGAAGCTCGATATTTGACTTCATAACTTGTTAAATATGGATATTTATTTTACACAAACGCATCATTTCACTTCAGAAGGCCTTTATTAACCCCCCGGAGCCATGTGGAGCACATATTTATGATGGATGGATGTGGATGGTAGCACTTTGTTCAGCTCATACTCATTGAACCCTATCACTGCCATTATAAAGCTCTGATGCATCAGGATATTTATTAAAGGGGTGGTTGCATGCGATTTCACTTTTTTAACTTTAGTTAGTGTGTAATGTTGCTGCTTGAGCATAAACAGTATCTGCAAAGTTACAGCGCTGAAAGTTCAATGCACACGGAGATATTGTCTTTTAAAGTTATGGCAGTTTAAAGCCTACAAAAACGGGCGGTTTGGACTACAACGAGCTTCTTCCCGGGTTGGTGACATCATAAACCCTTGCTATTAACATAAACACTGCCCCCGGGAACACGCAACAAAGTGGGCGAGGCCATGTGGCGCAGCATAATGGAAGCGGAAGAGTTGTTTACACCGAACGCGAGCTGCGCGACGCGACGCGTCAAAAGATATAGAACCCATTATATTCTGTGATATTTTCTACACTGGATGCGGTGCTGAAGACAGCTTCCTGAAACTACACGAGTTTAATGCTGGATTTACACAAAGACTTTTACTGAAAGATGAAGCAGTTCCCACTTTAAAAGCAGAAGCAGTTGTTTATCGCTCCCAAACTGTAAGTACGTTTTATTGTCTTTTAAACATAATGTTATAGTTCTGTTGCTGTTTTAATGCATCAAGGACATATACAAAGAGCAACTTGTTTCTGCTAGCCAGTTAGCTAAGTTCTAGTGCAACAAACACCAACAAACTTCTATGTTCATAGAAAAACAGTTGTTCATGCTGTAAATGAAAAGATACCTTTACAAAAATGCGACTACTCAGTCATGTATTCGGCAACAGTAAAGCTTTAATCAGGATAAAACTGTATATTGAAAGCTAACAAACAGCAGTGACAGCATCTAAACACTTTGACACAAATACTAAATGAAATACCATTCATAAACGTCCTTTAAAAGCTGCGATTGGAGAGGTTCTGCCTGACCCTCTTCATCTGGGTCTGATTCGGCTCAATTTGATACAGCAATATAGGCGCTTCAGCGAATCACGTTAGACTGGGCCAGTTACCAACCTGCTGACCAATCTGAGCACATTGCGTATGTCGGAGGGAGTGGCTTCATAGAAGCAGGAAGTCAAACGAGCCGTTCATATGACAGTGGAAACTGAGGTGTAGAATTAAGATAAAATATATGAAAAATACAGCATTTAAAAAAACCCGAAGCATTAAGACATGTTAAACTGTGCACCCAAAACACAATCAAGCCTAGAAAAAACCACGTAACCACCCCTTTAAGATTTCTGCAATGATGTTCATCAGAACGAAGAAAGTCATATAGGATGGCTTGAGGGTGAGTAAAGGTTGGGCTAATTTTCATTTCAAAGTGAACTAATAATTTAAGTAAAAGAAATAACAGACTACTCACTGCACTGACATTTTTATAGTAATTATTCATTGAGTTATGCAATATACAGTAGAGTCATTATAGCCATTCTCAACCTGTGAACAAGCTTCTCTGTTCAGCATAATGCTAACATAATTCTATATGATTTATAAGCTGTTTTCATCCTGGGCAAAAAAATGTTCCCACAAGGACAGACATTTCTGATATTACCATCTTTGTTTGTCCCCATAACCGTCTTTCCCATCTTTTATATCACTCAAAAGCACATAAATATCACTTAATTTTAACATTTCTCACCCCATCCACTCCCATGCAATCATGCTGGGAACTAGAACCCTTGACCAAATCCAATTACTAACCGTATTGCACTCAGTGAAATTAAGTTTTGACAAAATGTTCAAGAATTTTGCTGCATTAATTCATTGGATAGCATGAAGTCTTGAAATTATAAAGATGTTTAGAAATAAAACCATATGTACAGCAGGGCAGTTCATTATAGTTTAAACATTTCATTTGTATAAAAGGATATGTTTAAGAAGTCTGGTGCTGTCGTGGTTCACTACTTGAATTTGCAGCTTGTAAAATCTGGGTTCTGAAGTGAAGCAGTTTGAGCATAAAGTTTATTCCATATAGACTTTACATATTGAGGACATTAACCTCACTAAAAGCTTATAATTATGCCATCTGGAAAGACAAATTAAACAGTAAACAAATTACAGCGATGTGCAGGTGGACATTACCTGTAAAATCTTCTGGAAGAGACAAGTGTCTTGTGAAAAAGTCAGTAACAAGCATTGTTTGACCAATAATAGTTTCCCCTTCACCCCAGTGGCTGTCCGCCAAAAATCGAAAGATAATCAGACAGATTTAATATTCCTACCACACATAAACACCATTAACAAAACACACGCTCACAAACACACACTGACTATGACAACATTAAAAGACCAACAGTACCATATGCACACTAATTGGACAAAGTGCAGACAGTGTTTTAATCACATCACAGTGAACATTAGGGATAATGAGGGTCTTATTTTCATCTTTGAAAGGTACGCTGTAGCTGTAATTAAGGCTTATTGTTATATTTATCTTCCGGCGTGGTGAGTAGCCATGGCAAGTTATGCAGGCAAACATCTTTTGACAATTTATTTGAAAGTAGGTAATTTACTTCACCTACCATGGACCACCATTGCCCTCTGGAGATAATCTGAATGACAGCGGTACAGCTTAAGCTGATAGTTTTGAATGATATGCAACTGAAGGGCTATTGTGCAACCAATATCATTTTATCCAATGCTTCATTTACAGTGCCTGTTTTGAGCCTTTTAATGTATGAAAATGTGGTTTCTATCAAATCAAAGAGATTCTGGTATTTTGTAATTGGCTGATTACACTTGTTTTCCTTTTTTTAACGTCAACCAAGGCACTATGGATGTAAATTAGGCTAAATCTGACATATTTTACTACTGTCATTTTACAACTGACTTGTCAGTTGAAAAGTGCCATTGATTGGACGGTGAATTCTGGGTGTGCAAAAAGTTATAGATTGCAACTGTTATTTTACAAAACTTCTATTCTATTCTATTCTATTCTATTCTATTCTATTCTATTCTATTCTATTCTATTCTATTCTATTCCACTCTACATTATTGTCGGTCGCATCATGATGTTTGTCATTTTTGTTTTAATTTTTGTTTTGTTAATATTTATTTCATTTCCCCACTTCCTTTCATGTATCTCTTTACACAATTTGCCTTCCAGAGATCATCAATTTTAATAGGCCCTACTTAAAATACCATGTATGTTTTGTAAATACTGTATCTGCCTGACAATCATGATAATAAAGCTTTAATTATATATGACTATTTCTGTAGGATTATGCCAGTTAGCAATAATCACTTTACTGAATTTAACATATTATAGACTATAATATTTCATTTAATTTCAGCTAGTAATTAAAAGGCTACATTAGTCAGTATAATAAAAAAAATATAATTAGCAGTGTTTTGTTGAGAAATAATAATATCAGATAATACAGAATGTTAATTAGGTAAAGAGATATATAAGAGATATAATATAGGCTAAATATAATCATATCTTAATTCAGCATTGTTTTTGTCATTCTTATTTCAAAATAAAATGTTAATTAATTAATAATATTCATCAAGCAAGTTTGATATGCATTTATCTTGTATTGACCTCAAAGTTGCCATGCCCTTGACAAAATTATTTCATGGACGTGACATATCATGTTCTTAGTTAATATGTCGTGGCCACGATCACACTAAATAGACCGAACAAGTCTCTTCCCAGTCATCATACTTCTACCTAATTTAAACATTTTTTCTAATTTAGATTTTAGCATTTTATGTTACCATTTCTTTCAGTGTACCAGAATAGAGCAAATGCATGTGCGCTAAAACAATTCTGAATAGCAATTTTAGATAACATTATCCAATTTCTCATATGTAAATAGGGAAAATTTTGATTTTGTATTGACTTTAAAGTCTAGTTCAGTAAGTATTGATTTCAATATAACTTCGGCAATAAAGTGTCTGCTAAGAAGATAATGTAGCAGCAATGCAAATGTTAAGTAGTATTATAGGCAATATACAGATTTAAACACAGATGCTTTAAAGAGTATGATCATGTGCTTGTTTACATAGAAACCATTAAAACTCACTAATGTAACCCTGTAATAAGAGTACTAATGTAATGTGAATTTGCTTGAAATGTTTATATGTATATGACTAATAGGCTAAAGAAAATCACATGGCAACTCTGGGAAAAATAAAACTGCGTGTATGCAATTTCGAAAGGACTTCAAAAACTTTATTTTCGATGGTACACTTTAGACATTCTACTAACTATAAATAACTTTGTAATTACATGTCAACTAACTCTCATTAGAGCATTAGTAGACTGTTAGGTTAGAGTTAGGTGTTAGGGCCCGGGTTAGTAGAATAAAGTTGACCTGTAGCAGCAAAGCTACTTATAGTTAGTAGAATGTCTGTTGGAGATCATCAAAATAAAGTGTTAGCAGATATTAAGCAGTCAGTCTACTAATACTCTACTGAGAGTTAGTTGATATGTAGTTGCAAAGATATTATGGTTAGCAGAATGTCTAAAGTGGACCATCGAAATAACCTTGGAATTTTTGTAATAGCACGGAACCATGATTTATATCACTGAGGTAATGTTCCATTGATACCAGAAACTCTAATATGTAAAAATAAATAAATAAATAAATAAATAAAAGAAATCCCATCACTGTATAGTATTTCATAAGATTTTCTGAAAAAGTTTGAAGTTTGAAAAAGTTTATTTGATTTTAAGCAACTAAGGTGTCCTATTAAAGATCCGGGCACTTCTGAAGAATCATCAAGCAAGCATCATTCTGGGAAAAATCAGCAATATTTTGTGTATCATCTAGGAAGCCGAAATTGTAAATAAACTCACATGCACAAGTTTACTGATCGTGGATCTAGTCTTATAAATGAACACAGTATGAATTTCATTGTAATGCATATCAAGACAACAGTAGCATGAACACCTCATAAAGCTTGTATGAAAGAAATCAGCAATTGGAGGAAGATGATTTAATTTGACCAAAATTACATGTTTGGGCCTAAATCCTAAGCGCCATGTTTTGCCCAAATGTTTTTGCCTAAGCACACAGCAAACAACATTCGTACAGTGAAGAATGGTGGTGGTTGTATCATAGCACATAGTTCTCTGCAGCAGAAACTGGACAACACAAGATATGAGGAAAATGGATGGAGTTAAGTACAAAAAAATCCTGCAGGAAAATGTGCTGCAATCTGCAAGAGCACTGGGATTTGGAAAATAATTAATCTTCCAAATAGACAGTTAAAAACTATACAGAAATAGCCATGCTGGAGAGGCTTAAAACTTTAGTTAAAAAAAAAAAAAAAAAGAGGTTAATTTCCTAGAGTGATGTAGTCAAAGCCCAGACTTCAGTTTGACTGAGCATCTGTGGAATAGCTTTAAAATTGATGTTTACTAATGGTCCGCATCCAATTTGATGGAGTTTGAACAATTTCCTTTAAAAAAAAAAGGAAAAACTAGTGCTGATACTTGAAAGAACATTTAAAGACCTGTTGTACCTAGATTTTCTTATATTTTTTTATTTAAAATCACAAAGAATATCATAGGGGTTACATTTGTCATATCAGCTATGTCTTTCTTGGTGTGATCTTTCAAAGGAAACTGCAGATGCCTCACTGCCTTGTGCACCCAAAATATATCTCTATGCTACAGTGTTGCCTCCAGGTAACATAGCCTATTTTAGTTTGTTTTTAATAAAATAAGACATCAATCTACTGATCAAAGCTATCTCAGAGCAGAACTCAAATACTAAAAAATGAAAGTGCAAAAAAGGTGATCACATGACCCACAGGGGTCCATTCTGTGTCCTGTTTCAGCACATGTGCACGCCACATGGCTCCATATTTTCTCAAATGAAATGTGCATTTTTACTTATTTGTGTCCAGCTAATCACTCACAAACATATGAGTCACCTTCACTGGTAAGTAAAGAAGTATTTTCAAGAACTTTACATTATATATCATCAAATGTTTTTGGTGACAACAAAAAAAACTGTGTGTTGCCTCAAAGCAACATTGTACTATAATGGAATCTCAAAAGGCCATACAGGCATAATATGTTTAAATACAAATGTATTATATTTGTAAAGAAAAGAGTTAGAATTATCTACATGCTTTTGCATTTTTGCATGATTTTGTAATGCACTTATAAAAATAGCAATTCACATACTAGCATATATTACGATCTGCAATTTTCTATAGCACTTCAAAAAGGTATAAAACACAGGTAGCAGTGCCAGTTGATGAGGGGGAGGATGAGGGGTCATACTGTGATGAGGAAGATGAGGTCATAGTGACAATCTGTCAGGGAGAGAGTGAGGGTGAGAGCGAAGATGGGGATGAGGATGAAGACGGATATGATACAATAATAATATGATGGTTTGTAATACTATACTCAGATACAAATGTATAGTATAATGCAATGTAAGTCGCTTTGGATAAAAGCGTCTGCCAAAATGCATAAATATAAATAAATGTACTTGTGTTCCACAATGGTAAATGTTGAGAACAACATCTGGATATAAAATGTTACTTTTTATTAAATATGACATTTTTAATACACTAAAAACATTAATACATGAATACATTAAAATTGTCCACTGTGGTACAATGTTGTTGCCTTGAGGCAACAACATTTTAAAAAATAAATTAAAAATTAATGAAAATGTTTATCGATATTATTAAAGTTTCCAATTTCAAACAACACAATTTTTTTGTGATATCATATTGCATACCATAGAGGGATATTATAAATCTAAAATAGTAGCATTATGTCTAATTGCATCACATTCTGGATCTCAGCATTTTCATGTTCAAAAATATATATATATATATATATATATACTTGATTATAGCAAAAATAAACTAATTTATATATATATATATATATATATATATATATATATATATATATATAAGGGGTGTAACGGTACACGTATTTGTACCGAACCGTTTCGGTACAGGGCTTTCGGTACGGTGCACGTGTGTACCGAAGCATTACATTGCAACCAATATTCACCACCAATAACCGCAATAAGCTCTGCGTTTTGTTACTTTCGATAAGAAACAAAGTGTCATCCTTCAAATTCTGTCCACGAAATCATGAAGTTTAAACAGAAAATGCCATTTTGACGTGCTTTGATGTGGGGTGACCGATCACTGTACAGGCGCCTCAGTTCAACCGGCAGCGCGAGCGCGGAGCGCAAGTGAATGTGTTCATCTCTTCCTCCTTAATACTAGTTACAGAATAAACATGAAAGAACATCTGAAGGTACGTTGCAAGATTCAGTACAACTTACTGAAACGGTCATATCTCATGTAATCGCTCATTCAGTGTTTCAACGGTGGAAAGACATCAATGAAAGTGTCCGTATTCAACAATATGTCATGATGCATTTACCTCAGAAAAGCCATTCAGTGTTCACAGCTTGTTAGTTCGCTAGAGAAATGAACTCTTTCGCTTAATATATGCACTGTATTAGCCAATATATTCATTATTTTACTTAATCTTTTAGTGATATCCTGATTATGCTATTTAATGTATGTTTAAATAAATCTGATGTTAAAATAACAGCCACTGTGTAGAAATGATTATATTTCAACAACGAATTGGAGTAAAAACATTTAGAAGTTAATGCAAAAACTGCCTTAGGTGCAGCTTACAGGTTTGCATACAATTTTTAATTTGAGTGTTGATTATTTTATCTAAAATTAAAAAGCAATTGAATTTAGGCTAATAGTTTGGGCTTCTTTCAAGTTAGGGCTCCCTACATAGTTTATAACATTAGCAGAGATAATTTTTTTTATCCTTAAGAAACTTTTAGTTTTAATTTAATTTAATATATTTAAAATCAAAATCACAATTTGTTCAGTAAACTAAAATATATATATATACTCTCTTACCATATTTATCATGCCCAAAAGACATATACCCCTGGTTTCACAGACAAGGCTTAAGTTAGTCCCAGACTAAAATGCATGTTTGAGCTGTTTTAACTGAAAGCAACTTGCACTGACATATCTTAAAATATGTTACTGTCATCGTTTTGTCTCAAGATGAACACCAGTAAGGTTTTGTTTTTTGTTTTTTTCCTCTAAGGCACTTTTATAAAAGCTACTTAAATATCCTCATTGAACTAAGATCTAATCCTGGCTTACTCTAAGCCCTGTCTGTGAAACCAGGCCATAGCATCCAAACCAACACACTGTCATGGCAATTCATAACTATTGGGGAATTGGTGGTGAATTTGTGGAGTTTGTACGATCACATTTGTACAATTTTGTATGATTTGTTCGTGGGATAAGTTTAGGGGTTGACCTTCACGCTTATTTTATTTTATATTTCCAACATTTTTGTAGAAATTCATATGAAACTGCTCCAAAATAGTAGTATTATTTTTTGATGAGGATATCATAGCTTGCATACTTTCCACTTGCTTTCCTTTTAACACACAACAACAACATGGTGTTCTTCAACATAGTGCAGAGTCAGGCTACGTTTCCATGGTTACAGAAGTTGGTGAGCTCTGTGCAAAACATTCCCATGCCTGCTCTCTACCTGGAGAGTCAATCCAGTAGAAAGAGGGAAAAAAAAATCTTGTGGTAGAATTATCAAAAGCTTATTGAAGCACTTCTTTGAAATACTGAGATGCACAGATGGATTGCATGGCAACATTTTTTAACAATTATAAGGAAGTAAATAACTTCTTATCAGATAAAGCCTGAATGGATTAGGAAAACATGTTTAATATGCCCCTTGAGTAGATCTTGAATCCTCAGTGTTGGACAAAAGACGTTTCTCTACTCTTTTAAAATGAGAAAAATAATTTTACTTTGATTGTCCACTGCAGACATACTCCTTTGCAACTGTATACGGACTAGTGATCGACCGATGTATCGGTTTACCGATATTTTTCCCGATATTTAAGCATTTTTCCATAATCGGGTATCGGTTTTGTAATATCGGATTCGCCGATTTACGGCGCCATCTTGTGGCCGTTTTGAGACTTCTTCCGTCTGAGGAGATCAGTCAACAACAACTCAGTGCACAGGTAAAGTTTATGTTCTACTTGGTTTGCTTTAATTAATCAACTTTATTTAACATAACAGACATGCACAAATGAGATCTGAGACATAAATTCCTGATATAGTTAATTTATGCAGCTTGTTTCTAAACAATTGAGACGAACTCATTGAGTCACATAGTGTAATTCGCCATGTCCTGCCCCAATAAACACGTAACTTTACATGAATTAAATAAAACAGACGTGAATGAGTGCATGTTGAAAATAAAAGCGCTGAATTTAATTCTCTATCTGTTGTATTTGCTCACCATTAGTCTAGAAGAAAAAGTTCGTTCATATTGCTTAGCAACTGACGGATGATCAGGAGGCTTAAGCAAGGCCACTGAATGAAACTTTTGACAAGATTATCTTGTTTAAACACCCTAGATTATATTATCATTTACTACATAACAGTTATTTCGCTAATACACATATAAATATAGCCTACCGCTTTGTGGAAATGAATTATTTATTATCTCCATGCGCGATCGCGGTTGATTAAGTTATAGTCAAACAGCACTTTGTCAGTTGGCATTTCATGATTTAACGTTAGATTAAATTTAGATCATAAAATGCCAACTGACAAGTGATGTTTAACTTTATTAGATTATATAATCATTTGATTTACTACATAACCATTATTTAGTTAATACAAATCTAAATAAACGCAGCTCTGTGGAAATTATTTAGTATCTCCACACGCGATCTCGGTTGAGGAGCCCAATTTATAGTTTTGTGTAAATGCATAGATAAGTTACAGCACTTTGTCAGAAAGCATTTCATGATTTAGACCGACAAAACATAATAATTAATAACACTAGTTGGAAAATGCAATGATGTATGCTGTTTTGTTTGTTACTTTCCTGACAATGTTATATATTCCAGCTAATATTATCCAGTAAAGTTTTTTTTTTTTTTTTGTATGCAAGGAGGGAGTGATTGTTATAAATAAAATGGTTTGTTCAGCTCATTTGTGTTGTAATAATTGTCAAAAACAGAAGTATAACAGTAAATAAATATCGGTTCTGCATATCGGTTATCGGGTACATAAACATGCAAATAATCGGTATCGGTATCGGTTATGAAAAATCAATATCGGTCGATCACTAATACGGACATACTTACTTTGCAACTACATGACAACTTTATCGGACCTAAAAAAAAAAAAAAAAAAGTTCCCCTTTGTTATATTATAACTATACAGTGAAGTTTAGACACTGGGCCTTTTGGAACTAATTGAATACACTTAGCCTAGTTAACACTGGTTATTTATGTGAAATTAGTGTCTATTGAAACAAAAAACAAAAAGATATATCTTTTCTAGACATAACATCTCCATAGTGAGTGATCTGAAGAGCTCCAGAGCTTTCAGCACCGTGACAGTTAATCACTAGTGAATTACAATATAGCTAATGAAGAGATGTATCTTCAAAGCGATTTCAACTGCGAGTTAAATCAAGCTCTGCATACATTATTTAGTTCAGTTTAGCAATATACAACTGGAATTTATCTGTATTAGTTTTACTGTTATATAAAGACAGCAAGCTGAAAACCAAGCCAGCAGAACAACAGTTACGACTAGGACCTATAAACAAGCTTTGCAATCCATTCTTACAGTCTTACACAGATTACAATGCAACAGTTTGGTAACATGTATAGTGTTAAGTGTGTATATATATATATATATATATATATATATATTTTTTTTTTATTTTTTTTTTTTTTTCTCTCCTTTAGGGCTTCACGGTGAAAAAATGAATTTGGAAGAACTTGAGGTATTCTTTATATAAAACCCCCTCATTGTTTTAGATATGATATGTCAGACCCATAATAGTAGACTGTAAAAGGTCAATTGTTCCAGATGTCAACAGCAGTCTTGGGTCTCCACAGGTAACGAGGTTGATTAGGTTCAGCAGAGGGAGCCAGATCTCTGGGCACTGCATTCTAATCCCCCATGTGAGTAAATGACTAAATAAACAGATGAATAAATAAACGTGTTTAGTGGGAACTTCAATTAGCCGCTTGTTTGACATGGGCCGCTGCCACTGAAACTTGTCAGGAATGCAATATAAGACGCTAGAAGCAGAAACCTATTAGAAGTGACAATTTCTAAAGCTGAAGCAGAACTGCAGTCGAGCTGTGCACTGCTATTCAATGCATAAAATATTCAGATTTGACTGGAAATGATGATTTATATTTTGGTTTGGGCGAAGGTCATAGGGAGACGTGCAAGGGTACCAGTTTGATTTGTTCTCCAAAATGAAAATTGCTGCGCAAACTCCCATATTTTTCTCTTTTCTTTTTAAAATATGCCATCCATGCCTGCAAATATGTAATGAAATTTGTACCAAAAAACAAACAAAAAACACAACCTCTTAATTGTTATTCCAATATGCACACAATACAATGTAAATTGGCATAGTGTCAGATTTGAAACAGATTAAAGGGTCATGAAACCCCCCTGTTTTAGCCTGGTTGTTCACACCTCTGAGCTGGAAAAAGTCTGTAAAAATGGGTGTGTAAAGCTCTGAAAAAGTGGGAGTGTAGGGGGGGGGGGGGGATGGGGGGGGGAACACA
Organism: Chanodichthys erythropterus; assembly: GCF_024489055.1. Classification (NCBI taxonomy): domain Eukaryota; kingdom Metazoa; phylum Chordata; class Actinopteri; order Cypriniformes; family Xenocyprididae; genus Chanodichthys; species Chanodichthys erythropterus. The sequence continues at coordinate 28,453,818 of NC_090238.1, forward strand.
CTCATTATACAGAATAATGAATATTAATACATGAGCACGGAGAAAATGACAACAAACTCCCAAGCACAAAGGAGAAATGTGCAAGAATATTTAAAAGGGCTAATAATACTTTTATTACGTTTACGAGCACTACAGTCTCATTAAAAACGACACGTAGTTTAACAGAGAAAGAATAAAGACATAGTGTAATTTGGTCCATTCTCTAAGTGTTTTGTTTATCAGAATAATCGTGTCATCGCGTTCAGATACACCACTGTATCAGTGTCCAGTTTGCATATATAATTCATTTGAAGAAGACTTGAAATATGTGTGCATACACTGTGCTGGTTCATTTATGGCAGGAGAAAATGCAAATTATGTCTATAAAAACTTTAAACACCGATACTTGATTCTGTATATGAGAATCCACTTAGTTAGTGTTGTTAAACAACGCAAAGCTCCGAGCTGAAACCAATCATATGCACGCTCCGCCTGTATATCATAACAATCGTATTTTTCATGTGTTCGTATTCAAACTCCAGTTCGACCGCATCGCGGGCAAAATACATACAACACTCACGTGCTTGCTGTGCTGAGGAAAACATATGCATGGCTCACGTGTCCAAACGCAGAGGTGAATGAGCCGCACTTTTTTTGATATTTTAATACTTCCTCATGATTATACTGCAATTATAATCTTATACATACTACAGCGCAGTGATTGGATTGAATGTGCTTTATCTCATGAATAAACACAGAAACTGTTGAAGTCAGCATGTTCGACCAGCCCATATTTGGAGCCAACCAGCACATCGGTTCTTGTCGTGGTACACAATGACGCCAGATTTTGTGACAGCTCAAAAAATGTGTTCTGGGGTTTCATGACCCTTTAAAGATGTTATAAAAAAAAATAATAATAAATAAATAAATAAAAAAGTTCAACAACCTAACTAGAGTAAGGGAACTTACCATTAACCAATTAAAGGGATAGTTAAGCAGATAAACATCAAATTTTCATTTTTGGGTGAACTATCCCTTTAATAATTTTACAGTGTGTTATTCTGCCCTGTTTAGTTCCTAATATAAGTATTTATTGTGTATATACAATTAACTATATACACACAAGACATAATTACATTAAGAACTAAACAGGGCAGAATTACACGCTGTAAAAATGCTAAGGTGTAAAACTGTTAATTGGTTAATGGTAAGTTCCCTTACTTATATGCTGAAAAAGTGTAATATATGGAAGTAAAATAATGCCTGTCTAACGAACACTGAAAGGGTCAAACAGTTGTTACTATTAAACTAGAGTTTGAGAGCATTGTGACAGTTTTGTTAAGATAAATGTTTCTGATTTGCTCTGAAGTTTTGTTTTTGTTGTTTTTAGATGTGTACATACCATGTAATTTTGTTCAAGTACAAAAATATCATATCTGAAAATGTAAGAATCTGTTAATTGTTATGATGAGGGCATTATTGAACAGAAAACAGGAGATCACACATCCTTCAGGGACAACAAAGTGACAAGCGACCGCAGATGCTCTGTGTTTGTTCTGCTGCCTCCCTTGATACAACCAGTGTATAGATGTCAACCTGAAATTTTTGTCACACAAACTGAGCACTATCTGAGGTTGAATAAGCAGAAAATCTAGGGTGCATGAAACAGAAAGGCTATGACGTTCTTATTGTGCTGGCTGAAGTTAAGGTTGGGCTGTTCATTGGAGACAGTAGGTCCAGAGGTCAGACATCTTTTATCTTTGTGGCACACCTAGTAATGTCATGCTGTACCTGGAAAGCATATGGTGCTGGTTTCTCTTGTCAAAACAAAAATAGATGTTTTCACCCAAGTGTACTGTGTATTTTATTTACTGTATAGATTGTGCATTATAGTTTTGTCACAATGCCAAAATTCAGAGTTCAATACAGGATACCTGACTAAAATACCTCGATAACAATACAGAATCGATACCACAGCAAATAAACAAACAAACAAATAAACAGGGTTCCCACTCTTTCATGAACACCAAGATACAAAGATATAAGAAAGATACAAATGAAACAAACAGTACTTCACATTTTTCAGGCAGTCTTCACTCTATAAATTAACTATACTATATAACTGATTCTTAAAAAATATATTAAGGTTATTCAGTCAAGCATTGGGTGATTTTCTATTTTCTTTTGTTGTTTGATTAACACAGACTGGTTTATTAGGCTACAAGGGGTGGAAGAAAAAAAAAAGAGGGAAAAAAAAATCGATTCATCAATGCATCGCGATTCTTTCTCCAACGATTCTGGATCTCAGAATCGATTCTGAGCTGAGATGCGCGATGACACTGAGTGTGCTTTAGAAACACCCATTTACTGCTTGCTTCCAATTCCTCTCACACATACACCACTCGTACCTTCTGCAAAATAATCATTCATAAAGTTCGGAAAGGTTTGAAACGAATTACAAAGGACATTTGCAGGCTTCTTTGCACAGGATGGCCTGTGAGAGACACGCGCTTTGTTTGATGTTACACACGCAGTGCGCGGTCTCACTCGCCGGTATTTTCCTTACAAATGCTCTACGAAGTTATCATTTATGTCGTCTGGAATGCAGAGGATTTATATATTTAAAATATGAAACTCAGAAGGCTGCTTTCAATTTCAAATGCTGACACGCGCTTTTGTGAAGAGTGCTTGCTCGCGCACTCTTTTTTTTTTTTTTTTTTTGCCCTCATAGTTCACTGACAAGGTTTGTACTGTAAATATGATTGACTTTTAAAAGGTGGGATATTTTTTTCCTATTGAAAATGTGATCTTACATAACAGCTCACTTTCAGCAGTTATTTTATCTATGCTCGTAACATTTCTTACAGATTTCTGCTCGTTGTAAATCAGATAAAGATAAATTAGCACAGTACCAGTGCAAGTGATTGCGTGTGAATTAGTCATACCGTCTCTCTGTTCATTGTGAAGCTGTGGGTTGTAAATGGTTACTTCAAAAGTAGAATATATATGCTATCCACAAGTTTCCTACACCCCATGAGGCCTTGCGTCAAACGTGGGAGCGTCTTCCGGTTCGAAGTAAACAAGCTGGACGTGACACTCATTCATTCAACAGTTGACAGTGATTCAAGATTTAACGATCCAAACTTGCGAACGTTTGTTTTTTACTTAAAGATTTAAGATTCCGGCATCAATATTTGAACAATGTTTTACAATAAACAAAATGTTACAGTAATAATAATGCATTAAATTTATGTCAGGAGTGCACATCAATCATGCTAAATCTAACTGATATTTATATTGACATAAAAAGAAAACACAGACCTATTCAGTTAGGCCTGCTTCCATTTATTTGCGATCACAAGAATGCAAAAAACAATTCCATTAAGGCTTTTAAATCTAAAGGCTTACACATTTAGAAATATATTGATAACATACCCTATGTTTACGTCACTTTTCTGAGACTTTCTATTGATTTTCCTCTAAATTATGCGATGATTGATATCAGAGGATGTTTGCGCGATCTATCCTGATCCTTTCAGCCAGAGCAACAGAGGGAGCTCATGAGAAGACAACAAGAGTTATGAGTTATACGAGTTAACCGGAGTGTGAATCTGTGAAATATGCATTTGTCAGGAATCAACAGGCACAGGTAAGAGACAGATAAAACATTAAACCAAATAAAAACACGATTATAATCACATAAGAACGGTCTTCATTCCTCAAGCAGTCTCTGATATTTTCCATAAGTGTATTATCGCAGTGGTTAACATAAGTAGCCTTTAGCATCGCATACAGTGGAAACGCGACTGGCTCTGGCACGCACGACACGTTAGGAGTCAATAACATCATAAGGCTTTGGTGCTAGCATCAGTGACGGGAAGTACAGACAGCGGGTTGTTCATGTATTGCAGGGTCAGGATGCTCTAGTCATGCAGCAGCACTTTTGTGGAAGGTCAGTAAAGTAAAGAGCAATTAAGGCGAGACACTACAGGTGAATAGGGATTTTTTTTTTTTTAATTAAAAGATATCACTGTGAAACTTCTCCAGTTTATTACTGGCATAAACATAAGAAAAAAAATGTATTACAAGTTTTGTGTAAATTTATGTTTTAATATGCAAATGAGGCCTTATATACTTAAATATGTGCTAATTTGCATGCATTTCCAAAAACAAAATCTGAAAATTGGAAAGGTCCAGGTTTAAAATTTTTGGTTCTATTTGTTGACATATTAGATGAAAGGGCTTTTACAGAAGGGATTCTGGATATCTTATTTTGTGCTTTAGTAAATTAGAGAACACTGACAATAGCCTTAAAAAACCTATTTTCGCCATGTTTTTTTGAGTAAAATGACCTGTAACTCAGGATAGGAATGATATATCAACACATCCATCTGTAAAAGCCTTCAGAATATAGCTAAGTATAAGTCTGGAAAAGTTGGTGCTTGTAGTTGCTACTGAAGTGGGGATATCTGACTCTGAGTGTGAGAAAAAACTCATTTTGAGAAAACAGCCTTTAAAGTTTTTATATTGTATAATTTCATTTATTTCTATTGAAACCCAACCTACAAACAAAATATATATTCAGTTTATTATTATCAGTATTATGTAATTTTTAAAACACATGGAAATTGATAAATGAATAAATTATTAATAACAATAGCCTTAAGCTGAAGAGAACTACCTTAAACACACATAACAGCAGTCACAAAAACTGCAAACTTCTGCAGTACCTATCTCTCTCACACAGGATACACTCCAGCAACACACTACTACAAAACCCACGATTCTGTGGATCGATGTTAATTTTCAGCCCTGATCCATCATAGTTAGGACAACATAAACCACTGACTAATTCATACAATTGTGTGACGTGAATTATGAGCCATTCCTGTGTGGCGCGGCTGTCATTCCCAATCCCTCCAACACACTCTTTCCCTTTCCAAACAATAGGTTACGCGATGAGACACTCGCTGATGGGGTTTCATCGTCTAATCTGTTGTTTACTTTCTTTTTTACTAGCTTTTGCAAGTGACAGCTGTTGCCGTATTTTCAGTGAAACTTTCTGACTTGATTTCGGTGCTGTCGCATTTTCTCTCAGGCGCAGAATAAACAAGGAAGCGTGACGCCTGAGAACCAATCACGTAGTCAGAAATTCACATCGATCAATCAGATGTGGTTTTCGGCTGTAGATTCCCCGGCAAACTTTAAGGGTTGGTTATTTCTACAAAGGAAATATCCATATTTGGATTAGACAGCGCTGTTAATGAAACTGAGAGCTTTACAATGATACGAGGCATGACATGTTTCTGTGAATGGAGACGGCACGGGAGCTCGCGTTAGAATGCTAACTTTTGGTGATTTCCGATAGAAATCTAAAGGCGCAAGTTGACAAAATATAATGAAATAACCACATTAATGTGTAATGTTGACATATTTTTTATTTTGACATGAAAGCTTACATGTTAAGGGAGCAAACTGGCCCAAAATCTCAAAATTGACCACTGCATGAAAAAATGATGTTTTCACCTGCCGTGTCTCGCCTTAAGGGCACGAAAACTGTTTATTGTATTGTGATATTAATGTAGTAAACTGAGATGTTGTCCCTGAGCACCATAACGACATCTCTCATAAAGATTTTAAACTTTACAAAGTAAACAATGATCCAAAATACACTTAGCCTCTTCGCTAATTAGAACACAAAATACCATTGGTATGCTACTTCCGCCGCCTCACCGGAAGTTGTACCCACGTTCTCTTTTACAGTAGCGCCCCGCGGAAACAGGTGGATAAGAAGTTGAGTTTCTAAGCTCCTTTAGTGATAAATCACAGGACAGCGCTGACTAGTTTCTGTGTTCCTCTCTGTGCGCGCGATCTTCACGTTTTGCGCAGTTACTATTTGTATGAGTGTTCCTGCCACTATGCAGCTGCGCGAGCACGGTAGCTCGGAATAATAATACATCTCGTCTAATTGCTTGAATGTACAAACCTTAAAACAAACACAACTGACAAAGTTTAGTGAAGACGCAAGGCTCACCGCTCACGCGCCATCACTGTGTTGAACCGCCGTTTATCTCCGTGTTTTGCTTTTATGCCACTGACTGGACGGGCGGAGTCGTGGCTACACACACGCGGTAAAGTTTTTAAGGGGAAAGTATTAACAGGATGAAAAAAACTAAATAACCGACATGGGAAAATTACATCGGTTAGAGGTTCTGAATTTCGGTTTCGGTTACTTTTCGATTAATCATCCAGCCCTAGTAAGTGCTTTAATGCACTTGCATCTAAAAATGGTTATACAGTATGACGAAAATTAATGTAAACACAGCCAGTTATGTCTTAAGGGATTAAACGGACAGGTCTATGTTGTCATACACTCAAACAACAGTAAAGATGAGAAAGAAAAATCATTCAGAGTTCTTGAATGGAAAACGTTCAGATAATCTTAAATACTGAAAGCACTATTTGTTTATTGCTTGTAATATGCTTCTTTGCTCCTCTTTATTATTTGCTACTTGCTTGTATGTTTTTAAGTTATATAAGTTTAAAATTCTTAATTGTTTAAATTTAGTATTTTTTTTTTCAATTTGTAATTATTTTAAGTAGGGTACTTATAATTACTTTTGTAAGGATATGTAAATGTAAGGATTTTAAGAATTTCAAGTCAGTAAACTACTTAATAAATAAATTTTAAAAATGATCAAGAACCGTTTTGGAATCAGGTCGTGACTCCCGGAATCGGATCGTGAGGTGACTAAAGATTCCCACCCCTATAGGCTACTGTCACTTTAAGACCTGCATGGGTCCAATACACTGGAGCACATCCGATTTCCTTCTCAACTGTTTTGTTCACTAGTAAAGACATACCCGGTTCAGTCGACTGGATGTAAGTGAATACTCACCAGGATGTGCATTGACACATTTTTGACCATTCAAGGGAAAAAGATCTGAAGCTGCGATCGCATGCTGTCTATATGCAGCTTTCGGTGTTTGGCTGTGTGCCCTTCAGATCTAAGTCCATCAGCATGAGTGTCCCGCGCTTTATTTTCTCATGCACGCATGTTTCTTTGTTTCTTTCTTTGTCATGCGCTGCGTGGATATATTTTACTCCCTGCAGGTAGTGGAAGCAGAGCTCTGCACAGATGTAGTACCTGTATATTGTGCAACACTAGTGTATTATTATGGATAGAATATAACTCTCTGTTCACTGTTTGTTTTTTTGGCCAACACAAAAGATCCCTAAAGCAGGCAAACAACCATTAATTCTATCCATGCAAATGTGTCTAAGCCCTAAATCCCAGGGCTAAGTTGGTTCTTCATGGACTCCATTAAAAAACATGGTGCATACTCAGAAACTAGCATACTTCAACCCTACATTGTTGGGCATTCTTGGAATCACAAAGAGTGCCAGTCTGCTTCAAAGCACTTCAGCCTGTGCAAACTAATCAATTGAACCACCGTGGCAGTAGAGGGTTCAACTCCTATTTTCCTTAGCCAGCTGATGTTGTCTAGACTGTGCATGCATGATTGAAAATCAATGCTCAATCATATTCACTATAATCTCTATGTGAGCATTTCTAGGCTGAGAATATGCAAGTGCAACAACCCTTGCAAACAGAAGATACATGCTAAGAAGTAATGAAACCATGTTAGCCTTACTTTCCAAAATATTTTAGCAGAGAATGCCTCAAAAAATGTTTAAGAAATTTTTGTCGTCAACTTTTTGATGTTAAGATATTACACAAAGCAGAGCTAGAGAAAAATAAGTTGTCTTTAAGTTCTTTTTTTTTTTAAGTTGTCAATTTTAGGTCTTAAAGCTGCAGTCCGCAACTTTTTTTGTGTTAAAGATTTACAAAAAATATATAATGAGAATATACAACATGAATTCATTTTCCAAACCGTGTTTTTGTCTTATCCTGAATCATTATGGTACACTTATAATAAGTGTTTATATTCAGACTATTTCAGACTGGACTGGTAGGACTCGCCGCAGAGTATCACAGTAACTGCATGACTCGCCATAGACCTACACGGAGAAAAGTAGCTCCGGCTAGAATGTTCCTCCGCAAAACGCGTGCAGTTCTGTTTATTAACTGGTAGAGGGCCAAAAATCGCAGACAGCAGCTTGAAGTTTTTTAATCTAAAATGAACTCCCTGTGAAGTTTGCTTTAATTTGGAGCAAGAAATAAAGAGTGACTTTATTGTGTTAAACGTAGGTCACTTTGCTCTCAGCTACTCTGAGCAAAACAACCAGTAAAAACCATTTGGTGAAAGTAAAAATGTATGTTTCTTAATTCTTCTTGTTCAGAAATGACACACTGCCTTTAATGTTTTGTCCACAGGCTGGAATTTAACCAAGCTTTGAGGTAATGTTTTCTTCTGGTGAGGATCTATGCAAATTGTTTAATCTCAGCGGTGATCTGTACCATTTCCGCTCTCCACCACCTGTTCTCTGGGCATGCAGTACGAAAACTCCCTTGAGTCCATAGACTCCTAAAGCTTCTGTGGAATTAATGTCCTGTGATCATTTGGGGCTTTGACCGCTCCAGTTTGCTATTCAAATAATGAAATAATGAGGACTACATTACTATCATTAATGGTGTTAAGCATGCTAATGGGGTAAACGTCAACTCCACATGAATCTGTGCCAGTTTTGTGCAAGATTGTATATGCCCATAGAATCCTATTCCCCAGGACCCCAAGTTATAGGCATTCTTTAAGTCCTGTTCAAAAGCGCATCACAATATTCTGATATTTTCTTGTAGATAATTAAAATAGTCTGGTTATCCTTGCAGCAGGTGGTAGTGAGGTCAAATGCAGGATAACTCTTAGTTGTATGCTAAGCTAGTTCACTAATCCTCTATAGATCAGATTTTGGATTTCTAATCAGGCACCACAGACATTTGAGACATCAAGTAGCTGTTTGCACGTTGCACCAAAAGTGCTATCGTACAAGCACTTTATGTTGCTGTAATAATTGTATGTTTTACACCATCATGCTGATAACATTTCTATGGTCATTCAACAATTCTGCAGCCTGAATCACTGAAGGGAAATCACCCTTACAACTGTATAGGCAGCCAAGTTTTATTGAAAGACAATTTTACCAGCGGTGTAGAACCCGTTTAAATGTCTATGAGAAAAAGGTTGGCGGTAAATGAATAAATTATATCATCTGACATTTGAGAAAAATGGATGAAGGTTATCTTTGATATATTTTATGGCCACAAACATAACAAAAACTATATAGATAAAATTATTATTATTAACAATAATAATAATAATAATAATAATAAATGTGTATATCATACTATACCGTTAAAAAAAAAAAAAAAAAAAACACTTAATCAAGCCAAAGGAAAGCCAAAAAAATAAAAATAAAAAATCAGTGCTCTTAACCTCCAAATACAAGGGATTTCCTGCAGTGACCTTACCTTAGTTCACCTCATTACACTGACCTCTCAAAAACCCACTTCATTCACACTGTGCTCAACCTTCCCTTGTCACAGCAATGCACTACAACAAGTCTCCAAAGAATGCAAGTTCTCCAGCCAATAGAAAGGTAAATAGCCCTGGCATTTCACTCTCTGCATTCATCAAACTTTTCATCCTCTATTTCCCTTCACATATAAACCCATATGCCTGAGGACATATGGAGAGGAGGTGAGCATAATCATTCACTGGAAGTCCATTGCCTGGAAACCGGTGAAAGAGGGCAGGAATGATTTGGCCTGTATGTTTTCATTTCCTTTCCAACCAAGTGCATCAATGCTTTTCCTTCTGGTATTGCAAGGTTGTTTATCTCAGAAAATCTTTACAGCCCTTCGTCTTTTTGAGGAACATAGTAGCATAAATAAATGACCACTTCTGCTAATGTTATTACTCACATTGATTAAGTTGTTTCTTCAACTATGGGTCCTTTTAAACATGAACATCATGCATTTTTATCACATCTCAAATCACCATTCATTTTGTGAGGGTGCTGAAAATGACATTTTTTTTAATAACCTTTAGCCAAAAGCTTCATAGCTATGCATTTTCATAGCTATGCATTCTAACAAAATTGATATTCATACGCAATCAAATATATTGATGCACAGAGTATTATAACAAAACTGAAATTCATTTTCAACCAAATTATTTAAATGTTAAGATCTCAATTTCATTCTCAGAATTTAAAATATAATATTATATTTATGATAGGAGTTTCATATTTTGAGATTCAAAGTCTCTGTCTTGGACAAGGATAAGTAGCAAAAAATTAATTATAATGGCATGGAAAAAAAATTAAAATCAAAACCTTAGCAAAAATGTGTAAATAAAAATCAAATTCTGAAAAATAAGTCTATAGTTAAAGAAACACCTATAAATAAATCTCAGGTCTATCCACTGGCCTGAAGAAGAAAAAAAAATGTTATGAATATGCCATATCTACATCACGATTCACGGCATATGGCTCATCTCACAAATACTTTTCTGGTTGTTTGGTTTATTCTTTTTCTCTTTTTTTTTTAACCTGTAATTTGCAAAATAATAACCAAGAGTATTTTGTTTACAAAAAAGAGACTTCCCTTTGGTTGATCTACATTGTAGTTTCTTTTTCATTTTGCAAAGCATGATAATTTTATAATGTTTCAGATTCCTGCCGAGCTGTTGTATGTGTGAAAAGAACAAGAGAATATATGGAGCCAAGCAGTCAGTGATTGAACAGCATGTGGAACTGCTGCTTTGTCTTTCAAGTGCATGATGTGTGCCTGAAGATTTCGTAATTTCCCAACCTTCTCTCCAACCTGACTATCTAATGAGGCTTCCTTAACTGTTGCACCCCACTTATTTCCCCCTTCAATTTCTCTTTCATTCTGGCCTTTATACATATCATTTCCATTCTGCCTCATTTCAACTCACTATTCCTCTATGAGAAAAGATGAAATGATGATTCCTACTGTACGGTGAAGTTCTTCATTCTGTTCTGTACTTTACTCAACCACATTCACATCACACTATTATGCCAAGTTACATTTGAATGGTTCAAAGTTTATGAAGTAGAGAACTGCATGAAAAGTTGTGATGGAGAAACCTTTTTAATTACCTTTAGTTGGAGATGAGAGACTTAATCAAAGCCTTTTTTTAACTTCTTATAATTTATTTATCAGATGTGTCTGGGAATTAAAAAATACCTCTAATAAAGGTGGTAGCGCACAGTTAAATTTGCTTTACTACATTAAAAAAAGAAAATTGTGCAGTACCATATGGAGATATTTCTACCTCACATAACACCTAAAATTCCTTTAGTTGTTGTAACCCAATGCAGTCAATTTGATTCAGTCATACTTTGATATTTTTTACTTTAATAAAACCATTTAGATCTTACCAAGTAAAGCACATTGTTGAGAAAAAAACAAAACAGAAAACAGCTCTTTACCTTCCTCCCACACCTGGGAACTTGCTTTTGTCTTTGCCATTGTCTGGTCTTTTGCCCAGGAGTCCTCGGCTGATGTTAAACTCCAGGCAAACTCAGGATAATATCCAGTAGGCCCACGGTCACATGACTTTCCCTTTGAAATGCAATCTAAAAAAGAAATAAGAGAAAAAATATATATATACATTTGCATAAGCAAAAATATATTGTTCATTATTTAACAGAGCAGCATTTTTGGATGTTTTGGGGCATTTTATAGACACTTTTAGTCTTGCAGAGGTCTTCAACCCTACTTCTGGGGACTCACTGCAGAGTTTAGCTCCAACCCTAATCACACATCAGAAACTGCTAATCAAGCTCTTGAGGATTGCTTGATAATCACAGGCAGGTGAGCTAAAGTAGGTTGGAAATAAACTTTGCAAGATAGTGGGTCCCCAGGAACAGGGATAAAGACCTCTGCTGTAGACTTTTATTTTTAAACTCTTTATTATTGAAATGAAACTCCCTTAAAACATTATCTTTCAAACTCAACCTTTCAATCGTCTAGTATATTGATCTCCAAACCTGATCATGCTGATCTCTTGGCTGATTTTACAGGAGTTTTGGGCACTCTTCAGTAAGTACAGCTAAACCAGCTACACAGCTATACACAAGCTTGGCCAGGCTAAGAAACGATCTTAAACCAGTTTAGACTAGCAAAACAGATCAGGCTGGTTTAAGCATGTCTTTTTTTTTTCTATGTAGGCTAATTGGGAAAAAAATGTCCCTCTATAAACATTTTTACAAAACTCCACCTACACATGCAATTCACCGCAGTTTCCAGCTGAAATGAACACTATAGCTATAACACTATTCCTTTTCACACAAATGATCAATTAATCATCCTGATTCATTGCACGTTATGACGTCAAAACACTTTCCATAGTATAGGATTGTAAACTAATACATTTTGATGTTTGCATCACATAACCAGCTCCATTTGTTTGGCTTTTCTGACATTGTGAACAATGTTGTATGGTTCGAACCCGGTGAAACATGAGTCATTATAAAACGGCTCAAAGACTTGTAGAAGCAAGCTAAAGCTTCTACAAGTCTTTGAGCCGTTTTATAATGACTCACGTTTCACCGGGTTCGAACCATACAAGCTAAAGCTTGCTAAAGCTTCAGCAAGTGTATGTTATTGTTGTTGTTGTTTTTTTACTCCCAATGTTTGCTTGTGTTAAAACTATCGGCTAGGTTTAGTGTTGGTGCATGTTATTTTTAAACACGATACATCATTAAATTTTTAGCACCATTCACTGGACATTTAATTTATGAACTGTTGTGAATCATGATACGTACAACAACTAACATAAAACATTGCCAGATTCATGTTCATTTGTTTGTATTTCATTTAATTTGTCTACTAACAATGTCCAACAGTGAACATGCATTGTCATTTTCTCTGAACCATCATGGAAACAAATGGGATGTCTACATTTTAAGTTTTCTATGCATTCTGTGGTGGAAATGACATCCATACATCTATTTATCCATCATCCTCAGAACAAAATAGCACACTTCTATGTTTCTAAAGCTAATTTCAAAGCCAGCATTTTCAGACTTATAAAACATCCAAAAGAAAATGTTCAAGTAGATAAATATAGCAAGGACATTTTCTCTGAGAATGCAAAAATAAAAATTCCAAAACTTTTTAAGTAAAGGTTAATTTATAATTCTGCGTCGAACCTACGCTGTAGCTTACATTGTAGGCTGTGTAGCACACATAGCCTGATGTGCGTCTCTCTAAAAATGTCACAATTCAATGTGAATTCAGCGCATCAATTCTATGTGGACGACAAGCACTGTGATTGGTCTGCTAGAACCCCTCCCTCAGGTCAAAAAAATAAATAAATCTGCAATAGTGTCGCATTTCTTCATACGCATTTCGGCTTGTGCCATAACTACAGTTTGATATTTAACTACTCAAGCTGCAACAAAAAGTAATGTATTTGCCACCATCACTGCTGCTGCTTCAACAACAAGCTGCTTCTTCTTTGGCTTCTGCCTTGACCTCACGGTGGTTATATGAAATGCTAAAGTGTGGCATGTGAAGTACAATGTATCGTGAGAAAAGGCAATGCCTCCATTATACTATGATTACCACATTACCCTGTCAATGTGATAATACCCACCAATCACGGTCCCTTCATCACTATGGTTGGCTCATTACTCTATCAAGGCTGATTACAGCCTCTCTTGCTTGCATCAGGTCCGAAAATCTGCCTGAAGGGGAAATTTTACTAATTTCAAAGTAAATTGCTCACTCATTGTTCAACATCACATTCTGCTACATCCAAGTCTAAATTAACTTGAAATGATCAGCGAGTAAGCTTGATTAAGTTAAATGTTTATTTGTGGTGTTTAATGAGGATTTTGACTACAAATCCAAAAGAAGGTCACCATAGTGTATTTGTTACAAATCCACTGGAGGCGAACTGAAAGTGAGAACCCAAACACAGTTTTATTGAATTAATTCTCAAACGTGGCTTGATATGAAACAAACATGAAGTTAAACATAACCTTAACCAGAACAGCAGTTAGAACAAACAAAGCTCAACAAGACACAATGGAAACATGAGGGCTATATATACACACACAATGAGAAAGTGACATATAAACAAAATGACCAGAACATGACAAATTCACAAGGGAGCACATGGCAGGATAGCCAGTGAAGCACATGATAAAAGAGAACCATAACTGTGAGAAATTACGAAATAAAAAAACATGAAACATGACAGTACTGTTGATGGTGTACTGTAAATTATGTTCATTATGATTTGTATCTAATAAATGTGTAAACAAACATTTTTCCATCTCACTTGATTCACAATCTTTGTAAAACAAGTTCAATCATAATTTTCTTAATGTCCTGACATGACAATATTCTGAAAAAATTAAACTTTAAATGCAGCTGCACCTGATTATATATATATATATATATTTTTTTTTTTTTTTAGCTGTTTGACATTTGAATATTAGCTGTTTATAGACTGACTGTCGTGCCCGTGCTCACACTGTCGGGTCACCCATCTTCAGAGATGGTTCTAATTAAAACATATTGCATAAGGTCAAAGACTGTGTTGAGGTGACAGATGAAATGTGTCTTCAAAAGGACAAATGATCATAGCTGTGCCAGATTACAGTTTGTACTGAAATGGATGTCATTGGTTTTAAGTTCAGTCAAGTGTTATTTGATTGGCTTCTTAGCCCAGTTAGATGGAGAAAAAGTCATCATGTCCATCAAGCCTGTTAAAATGTGCTTTGAACTTTGAAGGTCTATATTAAATTGTAAAGTTTTTTTTTTTTTTTTTTCCTTCTCAAAGCATATTTCAAGCGTGCCCTTTGATAACTATTGATGAAAATGAAATCTGTTAGTAAAAAATATATATATATAAAATAAAATCATTGGAAATAAAAGTACTCAAAGCTAAAGAAATATCCCTACATAAAAACCTTATCTACAAGAGGCTGGCAAATGTTAATAAATGTAAACTCAGCTAGATTTTAGAGTCTTAAATTGGAGTTTAGCATTTGTAAGAGTGCAATGTCGGGTGAATGCAGATAAAGTCATATAAAGTTTTAATTCAATAATGATGTGTCAAAGTAAGAACATTACCATAGCTTATCTCATAAGCTTATCACTAAGCTCTGCAATGCTAATAATTTTAACATTGGTATTCACATAAACGTGAATGTCAGAATTCATTATTTGGGAACTTTAGCATGATTATTATGTTCACAGCTAGTTCCCACACTTTTCCTGTGGTTTTTCATGTATTCTTATATCCGTTTATTCTGCTAGAATGGCTTTTAAACCATTCCAACTATGTTATGTTCCAACCACACATTCGTCTCGTATTCACTGGAGTGTTAAAAGCACCGGTGGGACCATGTTGTTTATCAGAGGACTGCTGGTTGAAGCCCCAGGCACCGTACAAATATGCATGTTTTCTGTTCTTTTGCCCGGTGCCTGTGTATGTGTTTCCTTGGGACAGAATTTGGTGCTTCCATTGTTAAGGAAGGCAGATCCCACAGGAAAGAATGATTGCTCTTTTATAGCTCAGACTATATGGAGTTCTTTGTGATGTTTTATTTGTAAAAAAAAAAAAAAAAAAAAAAAAATTTATATATATATATATATATATATATATATATTAGGGGTGTAACGGTACACAAAACTCACGGTTCGGTACGTACCTCGGTTTTGAAGTCACGGTTCGGTAGAGTTTTCGGTACAGCAGGTGGAGATAAAACTAAATATAAAATTGCTTTTTTTTATTATTAAACAGAGGTTTACTGAACAAATTGTGTTTTTGTCTTTAAATATATTAAATTAAATTAAAACTAAAAGTTTCTTAAGGATAAAAAAAATTATCTCTGCTAATGTTATAAACTATGTAGGGAGCCCTAACTTGAAAGAAGCCCAAACTATTAGCCTAAATTCAATTGCTTTTTATTTTTAGATAAAATAATCAACACTCAAATTAAAAATTGTATGCAAACCTGTAAGCTGCACCTAAGGCAGTTTTTGCATTAACTTCTAAATGTTTTTACTCCAATTTGTTGTTGAAATATAATCATTTCTACACAGTGGCTGTTATTTTAACATCAGATTTATTTAAACATACATTAAATAGCATAATCAGGATATCACTAAAAGATTAAGTAAAATAATGAATATATTGGCTAATACAGTGCATATATTAAGCGAAAGAGTTCATTTCTCTAGCGAACTAACAAGCTGTGAACACTGAATGGCTTTTCTGAGGTAAATGCATCATGACATATTGTTGAATACGGACGCTTTCATTGATGTCTTTCCACCGTTGAAACACTGAATGAGCGATTACATGAGATATGACCGTTTCAGTAAGTTGTACTGAATCTTGCAACATACCTTCAGATGTTCTTTCATGTTTATTCTGTAACTAGTATTAAGGAGGAAGAGATGAACACATTCACTTGCGCTCCGCGCTCGCGCTGCCGGTTGAACTGAGGCGCCTGTACAGTGATCTGTCACCCCACATCAAAGCACGTCAAAATGGCATTTTCTGTTTAAACTTCATGATTTCGTAGACACAATTTGATGGATGACACTTTGTTTCTTATCGAAAGTAACAAAACGCAGAGCTTATTGCGGTTATTGGTGGTGAATATTGGTTGCAATGTAATGCTTCGGTACACACGTGCACCGTATCGAAAGCCCTGTACCGAAACGGTTCGGTACAAATACGTGTACCGTTACACCCCTAATATATATACATATATATATATATATATATATATATATATATATATATATATATATATATATATATATATATATATATATATATATATATATATATATATACATATATATACATATAAGAGAGAGAGAGAGAGAGAGAGAGAGAGAGAGAGAGAGAGAGAAAGAGAGATTTATTCAGATTTTATTCAGACACTAGATATAATTTTTTATATATTTTTTTTTTTACTAGTGGGTGCAGGACACTATAGTTCGTTTATGTAAGTGATGATAGCAAAATAAAGTAAACTGTGACAAATTATACCAAAAAATTATTCATACAGTAAAATTATACATACAGACTACCAGTAAAATTAATAAAAATTTGGTACCAAAAATTATTCAGACACTTTGACCTAACCATGTTTTGCTTAAATGTTATCTGACATAATTAAGATTTTTTTCTGACACATTTTAACTCTGAGATCTTGTCATATTTTATTACCTTTTTTTTAACTATAGTGAATAAACTATAACAATGAATGAAATGTTCAAGGTATCTGAATAAATTTTGGTTAGACTAAATCATTAAATACCTTCTGCTTTTCCAGCTTAATGTGCTTGGCAAACATAGGCTGATTCTCCCAAAAAGCCGGGCCAGCCTAGAATTTGATTTTCACCTAGGCAAGATTTCATATTTGCACATAAGAGCACATAAATTTGCACAACACTACATAAGTTTCATTTACACTGCGTTTTGGGGGCCTGAGAACTTTAGAAAACGAGTTTCTAAGTGCAAGTTTTTGAAAACGTTACCGTTATCGTCTTTGCGTAAACAACAAAAACGCATGTGTATTACATGTTCAGTCAATAGTTGCGTAGTTTTTCTTTACAAAGTGACATTGCCAACTACTGCCAAATCTGCGTTTTTAGTCATTTTCACAGATCCGTGTGAACGGGGATCATTTAGATGACGGTGTAATCTCTATGCAAAAAAAAAAAAAACTTTTCCATTTTTAGAACATTGTCTAAATCACTTAATTGATCTCTAGTTTATTTGTGACAATAAATATCAAATTTGAGAAACAACCTGTTCCTAATGGCCTTTTGATTGTTAAAAAAAAAAAAAAAAAAAAAAAAAAAAAAAAAATTTACACAAGAACATTGTGAAGTTAGTGGCATCCAAAAACCAAGGATCAGTGGTTTAAAGGTGCCCTAGATTCAAAAATGTAATTTACCTCGGCATAGTTAAATAACAAGAGTTCAGTACATGGAAAAGACATACAGTGAGTCTCAAACTCCATTGTTTCCTCCTTCTTATGTAAATCTCATTTGTTTAAAAGACCTCCGAAGAACAGGCGAATCTCAACATAACACCGACTGTTACGTAACAGTCGGGGTGTACGCCCCAATATTTGCATATGCCAGCCCATGATCGAGGCATTACACAAGGGCAGCCAGTATTAACGTCTGGATGAAAGGCATTAGACAAGGGCAGAACATCTGGATGTGCACAGCTGAATCAACAGACTAGGTAAGCAAGCAAGGACAATAGTAAAAAATGTCAGATGGAGCAATAATAACTGACATGATTCATGATAACACGATATTTTTAGTGATATTTGTAAATTGTCTTTCTAAATGTTTCGTTAGCATGTTGCTAATGTACTGTTAAATGTGGTTACAGTTACCATCGTTTCTTACTGTATTCACAGAGACAAGAGCCGTTGCCATTTTCATTTTTAAACACTTGCAGTCTGTATAATGCATAAACACAACTTCATTCTTTATAAATCTCTCCAACAGTGTAGCATTAGCCGTTAGCCACGGAGCATAGCCTCAAACTCGTTCAGAATCAATGTAAACATTAAAATAAACACTGTACTTACGCGATTAGACATGCTGCATGACGAACACTTTGTATGTAACCATTGTGAGGGTTATATTAGCTGTTTGAACTTTTTTATGTTGTTTAAGGCGCGAGCTCTTGGGGCGTGGAGCATGGGATTTAAAGGGCCACACACCCTGAATCGGCTCATTTCTAATTATGCCCCAAAATAGGCAGTTAAAAAAAAATGAATTAAAAAAAATATTTTGAGCTGAAACTTCAGAGAAACTTCTGATAAGCCACGCAATATTGTGTTCAATATCGATATGAATCACCGTCGATATTGAACGCGATATTGCGTGGCTTATCAGTGCACTACGGCTCTGTCTATTAAATGCCGCTTCATTTGAAAGCAGGTGATGGCGATTTAGCGGTAATCAGGGAACCGGCTTTACTGACGAAATGCGCGTGACAAAAGCATTCGATATATCGCCCAGCCCTACAAAGAAGTATCACAATTAATTAAATGTGATTTTTTTATTCGCATTAAATGTGTAGAAAGAAATGTGTGGAAATAGTATTTTCTCAGTTTTCGAGATCAAAACAGAATTTGAAAGTGAAACCACACACATGAGAGAGTACATATACGGGTCTCTCTTGAGCGCCGACAAACCAGAGTAGGCTACCAGCAGTTTATGAGAGCTGCTGGTACGCATGTATCATTGCCGTAAGCACATAACACATAAGCACTGCAACACTTATTGTAAGCACTGTCAGTAATGAGGGAGGTTAGTGGCACAACAGATATAATTTTGCGCCCTGAGCTATGCCACAGGCCAGCCCTGCCCAAAAGTTATAAAAGACCAAGTTTTAAAAAGATTGTTTGAGTTCCCTGATCAGCCTGACTTATAATTTATAATGTTGACTCTAGGACTGACCAGTACTAAGTGTTAGAGGAGTGTTTATCTGCATGTCCAACCAATGGTAGACAGAGCAAGTTTTCAAGTAATGCGTTTTAAATCTGTTTCCAATTTAATTTGGCATTTATCTTTAAGCATGAGCATTTATACATATAACACAATAAAATGTAAATGTATAACTTAGAAAATGTAGTTCCCTTTCAGTCGGTCACGTTCGACGTACGTCAGTAGTGACCGACGAATTGGGATATCGCTTAGAGAGCCCTATCATCTTCGTGTAAACTAAAACAAGCCAATGGAATTGGCGTGCGATATTTGCATAATGCGCACCGCCCCCGACAGGTGTATATAAATAGGAAGCAGATGCAATCGCACTCTGTCTTTCGCTTCGGAGCCATTCACTGGTGTCCTGTTCAGGAGACTCCTTTCTTCGTTTGTTTTATTCTAAAACATTGCCTCAGAAGAGGATTTACAGCGAGCTTTCGGTGCTGGTGAAGAGGGCACGTTCAGCGAGGTCGCGAGTGTCCGAGGAGCTGAGCTATAAGCTCTAAAACTGCTGTTTTCACAGCAACACAAAGAGTGTGTGTGTTTAGCGATTTGGGCCGGTTCCTCGGTGTGTCAGGGAGTGGTGTACCTGACACATCGCGTCGCTCCCTGGGTGCTTCAGCACGAGTGAGTTGACTTCCCCTTCTAAAAGAGCTTTACAGACGAACCCTGACAGTATGTCATTTCGTCTGTGCGTTACTGGGTGCGGTCGTTCCCTGGTCCCTGCTGATGGGCACAATCGTTGCATCTCGTGTTTGGGCATTCTGCACGCTGAAGCAGCTTTTGTGGATAGTTCATGTTCCCATTGCGGGAACATGACTATCGCGGTGCTGAGGTCGAGGCTCTCCTTCCTGAAGTCTCAGGAAGCGGGGGTCCCCTCTCCTATGCCGCGTACGACCGTTTTTTCCGGCCCCGGGAACCGGAATGACGGTACGGCGCTGTATAGGAAGGGCGACCTGAGGATAACGGTCAGGGCTTCCCCGCCGAGCGGAAACGCTCCTCGGGCCCCTGCCGCCTCAGCAGCACCGCAACCCATCTTGCCGCCGTTGGTTTCCGCTGGGCCCTCTTCGGACTGTCCAGCCGTTACCTTTGATGCGCCGGCAGCGGATCGGATGTCGATCACAGCATCGGAAGGTGAGCCAGAGTCCTCGGGGGAAGACCCGGACGCGCTGCCGCCCGGGACGGTAGCGTTGCCCGAGTCGGATCCCGAGCTCACGGCTGTGCTCTCCCGGGCCGCCTTGTGCGTCGGGCTTGAGTGGAACCCTCCACCCTGTCCCGGCCCATCTCGGTTGGACGATTGGTACTTGGGGGGGGGGGGGGGTAGTGCTGGTCAAATCCAGCGTCCCGCCCCAATGCCTTTCTTCCCGGAAGTACACGATGAGGTGACCAGGTCTTGGCAAGCTCCGTATGGGGCTCGTACAGGGCCTGGTCCCTCGTCCGCCTTCACCTCCCTGGACGGCGGGGAAGCCAGGGGATATGCGAGGATCCCGCCAGTCGAGTGGTCTGTTGCGATGCAGTTGTGTCCAACGGCCGCTGGCTGGTGCGGTGAGCCGCGTCTCCCGTCCCAGGCCTGTGAATTCTCAGCCGGTCTGACTGAGAAAGCTTACAGTGCCTGTGGGCAGGCTGCCTCTGCCCTGCACGCGATGGCCCTTTTGCAGGTCTATCAGGCAAAAGCGCTGTCGCAGATGCCCCAGGAAGGTCCTGACCAACAGCTGCTTGGGGAGCTGCGTGCTGCCACTGACCTTGTCCTCCGGGCAACGAAGGTGACAGCGCGTTCTGTTGGCCAGGCGATGGCTGACCTTGGCAGACATGAGGGAGACCGACAAACATCGGTTCCTGGATTCCCCCGTGTCTCCGGTCGGCCTTTTCCGGTTTGCCCAACAGTTCTCCGCTGCACAGAAGCAGGCTGAGGCTATCAGACATGTCATGCCACGGCGGTCCGCTGCTGCCTCCACCCAGCCGCCCGTGGCTCAGCCTCAGCCCGCTCGTCGCCGAGGGCGCCCGCCTGCGTCTTCCTCCGCCCCTGCTAAGTCGGCAAAGCAGCAGCCTACACCAGCCAGACAGCAGGGTGCCGGTCGCGGACGTGGTGCCCAGCCCATCTCTGCCAAGCCAGGTGGCAAGCGGTCGGGGAAAGCTCGGCCCTGAGACGGGCGACCTGGAGCGGAAGGTTCCTGCCCTTTGGGAGAGTATTCCATCTGCTCTCCCACCCCCGGAGGAGGGCCGGGGGGATTTTGTGGCGGCTGTCCATCTACCGCCGCTGGCTCTCCGGAGTCCAGCGGTACCCACTTTGCCACAAAAAGAGCAGTTTCCTCAAACTCCAGGTCACAACTAGGTGTGTCTGCCAGTGTGCCAGGCCCCGCCTCGCCGCTGGCAGCTCCCTCTCCATTCGCCACCAGGCGGCAGTGTGATGGCGCAGACCGCGTCCCGTGCGCCGTCTCCCATGCACACTGCTGCCTCGCAGAGTCCGACCCCACTCCGGGCTGCTCCCAAGCCGTCCGAGTCGGGTCCCTCTCTGCCTTGCTGCCCCACCCCCGGTGCGTCTGTGGTGCCTTTGGTCCCGCTGGCTCAGTGTCTGGAAGCGTGAATAGCGCTCCCCAGCCTGTCCAGTTGGCTCATTCGTACTATCAGACTCAGCTATGCGATTCAGTTCGCCCGGCGTCCCCCGGTCTTCAGGGCTGTCCACTTCACTCCGGTGTCGTTGGACAGTGCACCTGTTCTCCGGGTGGAGATTGCTGTCCTCCTGGCGAAGGATACAATCAAGCCGGTCCCTCCAGCCGATATGAAGTCGGGGTTCTACAGCCCCTACTTCATTGTACCGAAAAAGGGCGGTGGGCTACGGCCAATCCTGGACCGTCCCCAGGATTGGTTTGCAGCAATAGACCTGAAGGACGCGTACTTTCATGTCTCGATTCTGCCTCGACGCAGACCCTTCCTCCGGTCTGCGTTCGAGGGTCGGGCATGTCAGTACAAAGTCCTACCCGACATGGTTGTAGCTCCCAGCCGGTTGGGTCTTCAGGTCAACTGGGACAAGAGCAAACTCGCCCCCGGGCAGAGGATCTCTTGTCTCGGTCTCGAGCTAGACTCGGTCGCACGGACTGCGCGTCTCACCGAGGCGCGCGTCCAGTCGGTGTTGAACTGCCTGAGCTCGCTCAAGTGCAGGACAGCGGCTCCACTGAAATATTTTCAGAGGCTCCTGGGGCATATGGCATCTGCAGCCGCGGTAACGCCGCTCGGATTGCTTCATATGAGACCGCTTCAACACTGGCTCCGTGGCCGGATCCGGAGATGGGCGTGGCAGTGCGGCACGCTCCGTGTCCCCGTGACACCGAGCTGCCGTCGCACCCTTGTCCGGTGGTTGGACCCTTCGTTCCTGTGGGCCGGAGTACCCCTCGAACGAGTGTCCAGGCACGCTGTGGTCTCCACAGATGCCTCTGCCACGGGATGGGGGGCCACGTACAACGGGCATGCAGTGACAGGTCTTTGGATGGGGCCTCAGCTGCATTGGCATATCAATTGCCTCGAGTTGCTAGCAGTTCGTCTTGCGCTGGCCCGCTTCAAGAAGCTGTTGTCAGGCAAGCACGTTCTAGTCCGCTCACACAGCACTGCGGCCGTTGCGTACATCAAACGTCAAGGTGGTCTACGCTTCCGTTGCATGTCGCAACTCGCCCGCCATCTCTTGTTGTGGAGTCAGAAGGATCTGAGGTCCCTTCGGGCCACTCGTGTCTCAGGTGTGCTCAACCGTGCAGCCGACGAGCTGTCACGGCAGCATCCACTTGCGGGCGAGTGGCGGCTCCACCCCCAGGCGGTCCAGCTGAATTAGCAGCATTTCGGCGAGGCCCAGGTAGACCTGTTTGCCTCCCCGGAAACTGCCTTCTGCCAGTGGTTTTATTCCCTGACCGGCGGCACGCTCGGCACGGATGCCCTGGCACACAGCTGGCCTCCGGGTCTGCGCAAATATGCGTTTCCCCCAGTGAGCCTTCTTGCACAACTCATGTGCAAGGTCAGGGAGGACGGGGAGCGGGTTCTGTTAGTGGCTCCGTACTGGCCCACTCGGACCTGGTTCTCAGACCTCATTCTCCTCGCGACAGCCCCTCCCTGGCCGATTCCTCTGAGGAAGGACCCCCTGACTCAGAGACGGGGCACCCTGTGGCACCCGTGTCCCGATCTATGGAACCTCCACGTGTGGTCCCTGGACGGGATGCGGAGGTTCTGAGTGATCTCCCGCAAGCGGTTGTAGACACCATCACTTCCACTAGAGCTCCTTCCACTAGGAGTCTCTATGCGTTGAAGTGGAACCTGTTCGTCGAATGGTGCGCCTCTCGCCGAGAGGACCCCCGATCATGTTTGGTCGGATCCGTGCTTTCCTTTCTGCAAGAAGGGTTGGAGCGAAGGCTGTCTCCCTCCACCCTGAAGGTGTATGTCGCTGCTATCGCTGCACATCAGCACACAGTTGAGGGTAAGTCCCTGGGGAAACACGATCTGATCGTCAGATTCCTTCCTCCGTACCCTCTTGGGATCTGACCCTGGTTCTCACAGCTCTCCGGGGTCATCCCTTTGAGCCTTTGCGATCAGTTGACCTAAAATTAATGTCTCTCAAGACGGTTCTTCTGGTTGCATTGGCTTCCCTGAAGAGGGTAGGGGATCTGCATGCATTTTCGGTCGACGAAACGTGCCTAGAATTCGGGCCCGGTGATTCTCAAGTCATCCTGAGACCCTGGCCTGGATACGTGCCCAAGGGGACCTCAGATCAGCTCTTCATCTGTTACGGAGGCCAGCAGAAGGGAAAGGCTGTCTCCAAGCAGAGGATGGCCCACTGGATAGTGGATGCCATCGCCTTGGCGTACGAATCCCAGGGCGTGCCTTGCCCGCTCGGGTTGAGAGCCCACTCCACCAGAGGGGTGGCCTCTTCCTGGGCGCTGGCTCATGGCGCCTCGCTGACAGATATCTGTAGAGCTGCGGGCTGGGCGACACCAAACACGTTCGCTAGGTTTTATAGCCTACGTGTAGAGCCGGTATCCTCACGTGTACTCGCATCCACTAGTCGGTAGACGTGTTGTACCCACTCTAAGTGTCGGCTTGCAATGCCATTCCCGCCACTGGCCGGATACGTGCATACTTTCACTCCAGTCGTGTTCCCCGCTTGGCGAACCCTGTCGAGTTCCTCCGCCTCCCCCTTCGGCTCGGACATTGCGGAGTGTCTGATGCCAGGCCTACATCCGTCGCTGACGCGGTCTGTTGGCTGGGGCCCATATGTCGTGACCCCTCTACGTGAGCGGTCCCATATGTGTAATTTTCCACGGTTTAAAACTCCCTACGGGCCGAGTCCGTGTCTTTCCCTTAGCAGAGCCAGCTCTGCTGTCACCTGTCAGATGAGTCTCCCCCTACCAGGTGGAGCCATCCCAGGGACTCCATATGCGTACTGCCCCCCGGGCCAGTCCATGTGTGTATTCCCACGTAAACTCCTCCCCCATTGGGTAGGTAGTGGTCTCCGCAGCGTCCCTTACGGGTTCGCTTCCCCAGTGTGTCTAGTTTACTTAGTGGGTATTGGTTAGACAGCAGTAGACTCTCTAGGTGTAAGCTCGCCCCCTTCACCGCCAGCCGGTGCTATGGGCGGCTGAGCTTGCGCTGGGCACTGGAAGGGGTTTCGTAACTGTGGCGCTTTAGTTGGGATCCCAATTCGTCGGTCACTACTGACGTACGTCAAACGTGACCGACTGAAACGGAACGTCTCGGTTACGTATGTAACCCTCGTTCCCTGAAGGAGGGAACGGAGACGTACGTCCCGTCGCCACAGTTTCTGTACCCTCGCTGTAGTGCGGACACCAGTTGTCTCCTCAGCGAAAAACAGAGTGCGATTGCATCTGCTTCCTATTTATATACACCTGTCAGGGGCGGTGCGCATTATGCAAATATCGCATGCCAATTCCATTGGCTTGTTTTAGTTTACACGAAGATGATAGGGCTCTCTAAGCGATATCCCAATTCGTCGGTCACTACTGACGTATGTCTCCGTTCCCTCCTTCAGGGAACGAGGGTTACATACGTAACCGAGACGTTTTAGTAGGATCTGATGAGAAATGTTTGTATTTATATTAAAAACTTTCGAATGCAATATTGTATCTTTGTTTCAACCAATGTATGAATTAAAATATATCATATATTAACTAGCTCCATATATAAAATTATTTTTCCTCTAAAAATATGAATGTTTTATAAAGATAAGCTTTTAAATTTCATAAGATCTTTTTGTCCCACATATGTAGTTCATGGTTTAAACTCGCAAATGCATTCTTTTGGATTAAAGAGCTAATTTGACCTGATCTGACCATTCTTAGTTTATCTGTCAAAACATTTCAGTTCACTGCTCATCCAAAAGTGGTGCTCAACAATGTCAAGTTTTAAAATATGCTGCATTAGAGCTCGTTAATATTTCATGACCTAACACTGGTGAAATTGCCAGATTTTAGAGAACATTCCTGAGCTTTTTTTCTACTTAGAGATTATCAAGCACAATTGCTATGATGGTGAATCATTTTGTTAAAACCCTCAGATAATGGTGGTTAAATGCCATAGGGAAACCTAGCTTTTAATGAGATGTGAAAAGTTGTGATGGCTCTTTTTAAGGTTGAAGAATAAGAGCAATAAGTTGATTTCAGAAAGCGCTGTTTTTTCTGATGAGACATGTTGCTCTGAGCACTCAAATTCAATTGGTTGCAGGTCACCAATTTCATTGAGAGAGAGCGTGATATATTAACATTTACTGACACACTAAGAATAAAATGTCAGCAATCTAGTCACATACTACACACAGAATAAGCCTTAAAACTGTGATTTGAGAAATTATTTTCTTGATATTTTTAGACAAAGGAGTTTGATGTACTGTGAAAAAATACTGTAACTATAAAAACTCTAAAACTCCTACAAGACCATCTATGCGTGAAATTGTCTGTGTCTGTGTATAGCCGTCAATGGCTATTTTTTTTCTTCTTCTTTTTTTTTTTTTTTTTTAACTCTACAAATAATGACCAGAATAAACATTTACATTTATGCATCTGGCAGACACTTATCCATTGCAATGTACATTGCATTCAAGGTATACTACATTTTGTAAGTTCATACAATCTCTGGGAATCAAACGCATGAACCATTGCTAGCACCATTCTCTAATGCTTGAGCTTTTTCTTGTAGACCTTTAACTGTCTGACAAAATAAAACCAAAATAAATGTCAACACCCTACATATATCTTTTATTTTTTTTTTTATTTTTTTTTTTTTTGACTGAAGACAATGAGTGCTTTTGTTACAACTGTCTCCATCTCAAGTATAGTTGTAACACTATGTAC
The DNA here is from genome assembly GCF_024489055.1 of Chanodichthys erythropterus. Classification (NCBI taxonomy): domain Eukaryota; kingdom Metazoa; phylum Chordata; class Actinopteri; order Cypriniformes; family Xenocyprididae; genus Chanodichthys; species Chanodichthys erythropterus. The sequence continues at coordinate 28,480,621 of NC_090238.1, forward strand.
AGTTTTACTCATTTTAAATGCACTAAATTAGAAATTAGGCTACATTTAAGTGCAGAAGAATCTGGAATATTTTCACATTTTGTACTTTAACAGTTAAAATGTATTCCATTACATCTCTTGGTCTAGCCATACCAAAATTATTTAGAAGTAATCCCTTTGTGCAGCACATTTTAGAGTGGATTGTTTTGGGAATCTGTTTTGAGTGCAGTGCAGGCTTTGCATTAGCAGTTATTAAAGGAAGTGTAGACCATATTGGACCTGACATCCAACCCACAGCTTGTATGTGAACACAGCAAAGTGCTCTTGTACTATAAATTCATTTTACATGTGTAGATGGTGTTTGCATCAAGTTTTTAAAGGCACATCAGCAAAAACAACTTGTTTCATTAAGGTAAGCAAGAAGGTAGACAATAGTCATGAGAAAACTGCTTGGTTGGCAGTGATCTAACCTCCTAGTTAAAGTTTGATCTGGAACACTCCAATTTGGAGCTTCAACTCTCAAATGATTCTTATAGTGTTTCATGTTAGCATGTTGCTAAGTTAATAACACTGTACATAGGCATAAAACATAAGAAATTTTAGGGAATTTTTATATATTATACACAGTGCCCTCCACAATTATTGGCACCCTTAGTAATTATGAGCAAAGGCGGCTGTGAAAATAAATCTGCATTGTTTATCCTTTTGATCTTTCATTCAAAAAATTCACAAAATTCTAACCTTTCATTGAAGGAAAACAGTTGAAAGTGGGGGGAAACTCACATTATGAAATACATGTTTTTCTCCAATACATGTTGGCCACAATTATTGGCACCCCTAGAAATTCTTATGAGTAAAATATCTCTGAAGTATATTCCCCTTCATATTTACATTTTTAGCATTTTTAGAACATCAAATTGTCCAGCCATGACTTCCTCTTCCACAGGAGAATAAACATGAGGAAACACAGAGGCCAAATTTCCTTAATTATTCATCACAATGAGTAAAACCAAAGAATATAGTTCTGATGTGCAGCAAAAGATTGTTGAGCTTCACAAAATAGAAAGTGGCTGTGAGAAAATAGCTAAAGCATTGAAAATCCCCATTTCCACTATTAGGGCAATACTTAAAGGGATAGTCCACCCAAAAATGAAAATTTGTGTTTATCTGCTTACTCCCAGTGCATCCAAGATGTAGGTGTCTTTGTTTCTTCAGTAGAACATAAATGATGATTTTTTAACTGCAACTGCTGCCGTCTGTCAGTGGTATAATGCAAGTCAGCGGGAACTTGGACTATAAGAGTAAATAAAACATGACAGACAAATCCAAATTAAACCCTGTGGCTCGTGACGACACATTGATGTTTTAAGACACGAAACGATCGGTTTGTGTAAGAAACCGAACAGTATTTATATCATTTTTTACCTCTAATACACCACTATGTCCAACGGCATTCATCACTCAAATCGTTTGGTCTGATCGCGCTCTGACAACGGCAGTGATGTCTCGCTCTCATTGAAGTATATGCGCGAGACATCACTGCCGCTGTCAGAGTGCGATCAGACCAAACGAATCGAGTGATGAATGCAGTTGGACATAGTGGTGTATTAGAGGTAAAAAATGATATAAATACTGTTCGGTTTCTTACACTGTCTTAAGACATCAATGTGTCGTCATGAGCTGCAGGGTTTAATTTGGACTTGTTTAAGCAAGTTTTATTTACTGTTATTGTAGAAGTTCCCATCCACTAGCATTATTTGACTGACAGACAGCAAAGGTTGGAGTTAAAAATCATAATTTGTGTTCTACTGAAGAAACAAAGACACCTACATCTTGGATGCTCTGGGGGTAAGCAGATAAACATCAAATTGTCATTTTTGGGTGAACTATCCCTTTAAGAAGTTTCAATCAACTAAAGATGTTACAAATCTGCCTGGAAGAGGACGTTTGTCTAAATTGCCCTAATATGAAGTGAGGAGGCGAGTTTGAGTGGCCAAAGATTCTCCAAGGATCACAGCTGGAGAATTGCAGAGATTAGTTGAGTCTTGAGTCTCAGAAAGCCTAAAAAAAAAAAGATCAAACAGCACCTACATCCCCACAAGTTGTTAAGGAGGGTTTCAAGAAAAATCCTCTGCTCTCATCCAGAAACAATCTCCAGCATATTCAGTTTAGAGACTGTAACTTCAAACGGGACAGGCTTCTATGGTCAGATGAAACTAAAAAAATAGCTTTTTGGCAGCAAACCCACCAGATGGGTTTGGTGCACACATGGATAAAAAGTACCCCATGCCCACGGTTAAAAATACTGCTGGATCTTTAATGTTGTGGGCCTATTTTTCTGCTGGAGGTCCTGGACATCTTGTTCAGATACATGGTATCATGGATTCTATCAAATACCAACAGATAAAAAATCAAAACCTGACCGCTTCTGCTAGAAATCCAATAATGGGCCATGGTTAGATCTTCCATCAGGACAATGATCCAAAACAAACACCAAAACCAACACAAAAATGTGTCACCGAGCACAAAATGAAGTTTCTGCCATGGCCAGAAGCTTCCCCTGACCTGAACCCTAAAGAAAATAAGAGGAGTGAACTGAAGAAAAGAAGCACCATCATGGAGCTGGAATCTGAAGGATCTGTAGAGATTCAGCATGAAGGAATGGTCTCTGATCTCTTGTCAGGTGTTCCCCAAACTCATCAGGCATTATACGTGAAGACTAAGAGCTGTTATCTTTGCAAAAGGTGGTTGCAAAAAGTTTTGAATAAAAGGGTGCCAATAATTGTGGCCAATGTGTTTTGGAGAAAAACATTTATTTCATAATGTGAGTTTTCCCCCCATTTTCAATTATATATATGTATAATATTTTCCCGCTGTAAAATTGTTTGTTTACAAGCAGAAACAATTTTACAGCTTACTGCACTTGCATGTGTGACAGCTGTTGTAAAATAAAAGTTTGAGAAAGAGCCAATACCGATCAGTTAAAAAAATGCTTATTCGGCCCCCCATACCGATCCTTGAAACACACACACATTTGACCATTTTTATTGCTATTTCTCAGTTTTAATTTGGGATGTCCCAAGCCGATTTCAAGGATCGGTATGGGGGGCCGAATAAGCATTTTTTTAACTGATCGGTATTGGCTCTTTCTCAAACTTTTATTTTACATCAGCTGTCACACATGCAAGTGCAGTAAGCTGTAAAATTGTTTCCGCTACAAACCAGTGTAAAGACAATACATTAAAATAAGGTATGGTAAGAAATACCAGTTTGCCATATCAAGCAGCATAATGAGCTACTTTGTACAGCTAAAAATAACTGGAAGCAATGACACCAGAAGCCAGACACATTAAATTTACAAATGGCCGTGTCCACACTTACCTGAAAAATAAGGTGAATACATAAACTAAGCTCTTTAATATATATATATAAAAAATAAAAAAATAAAATAAAAAATATATATATATATATATAAATACATAACATTAAGGAATCTGTTTAAACTATTTGATAGTAATATTTAAAAAAAAAAAATAATAAATAAATAAATAAATAGCTACTTGCTTGCCACGTACTCTTTCACTGCTAAAACAAATCATCGCATTGGAATTCACACTCGTCTTCTGTGAACCGTAAGCTACCTTCTTTGAAAGAACCACCTTCTTTGATTTGACTGGCCAGCTCACTCATTCTAACTCATCCTAACAACAAACAGAGTAGTGCATAATGGAATACAGCAGAGCAGCATCAATAATATCAAATATTGGGGGGAGACAGTTTGGTCATTTCTAATTATTGGGGGGACTTGTCCCCCTCAATATCTATGGTGGCTACGGCCCTGACTGCAGATCTATTGTGTCCTTGGTCTCCAAAACCACACTCTTAAATGCCGTTTCTCCACCCTGCTTGTTCCAAATGAGGCTGAGAGAAATAATTCAACAAAACCTGTGACAAGTTCTGGATGTGTCACACGGCTCCTGCACCCACCATAGTAGCAATCTAAGGGAGAATTGATGACTTACCAGATGGCCAAGGACAAAGATTTTATTGGCCATTTATCCTCATTTAGACCCCTCACTTATCTAATGTCTTAATTCCCTGAATGTGTGATCATATCCCCTTTGACACTCGTTGAAGCAAACACTTAAGAGTCGATCATTCACAATGACCCTGGAAATAGCTGCAATTAAACTTTGAACATCTCTGGTTTCAAGTAATAGTTTATTTGAGCTTTGTTTCAATCCACCTATTTACATCAACAAAAAATCACAAACCTTAATCGTAGCAAGTGGAAAACACAAGATGACAACATTTCACAAACTGAAATTGCTACATGAATAATGTATGTTTTACACACGGTGAGATAACAATGATAATAAAACAATAATTTGCTCCCTGTCAAAGCTTTTGTAGAGATTTCCCTGACATTGCATAGGTAAGCCAATATTTGTGGTATAAACGGTTAATCAAGCATCTGAAAAGGCTGTTTTATTTCACTAGATATCTACTAGGGGTTGGACGGTTCAGATTTCTCGCAGTTCGGTTTGTATCACGGTTTTAGTGTCACGGTTTTGGTATAGTTTGGTATGTGCTATGTTCAGTAAAAAAAATAGGACAATTGTCAAATAAAGATAAAGAAAATAAAAAAAAAATCTGACAAGAAACAGCGCAAATAAATACATGAGAGTTAAGATATAAATAAAATAAACAATTCTTTACAGGTTTTTCAGGTATCTAACAGCTTTCAGACAGAAATTGAATAAAGCAATCAAATCATGGGCGTCGGAAGCAAAAAAATTGGGGTTGGGTCCTCCCTCCAAATTTTTTTTATGCAATTATATATATATATATATATATATATATATATATATATATATATATATATATATATATATATATATATATATATATCAGAAAGAGCTTTATCAGAAATCAGAATCAGAAAGAAATCAGAAATGTATATATATATATATATATATATATATATATATATATATATATATATATATTATAGATAGATAGATAGATAAAATGGCAATCAATCAGTAGTTTGATTTTTTTTTTTTTTTTTGATAGAATAACAAGACACAAACCTTTACATTCAATCGCATTTTTGCTCCCATCGATTTTGACACATTGATCACACAGTGCAAAAATCAGCACAACTGGAGAAATACACGTTTACCTTTGATTTCGTTAGATAGAAAAGAAGCAGGGCCGTACGCAGGGTTTCATAATTAGTGAGGTCACAAAATGTATTATGCTAGGGAGGTTCGGACCAATATCATTGGTCTTAAAAAGTGTGTGGGTCTTGTCCCACCCACATACAATGGTTCCGATGCCCATGAATCAAATATAAAATAACACTGCATAAAAACTTCTTTGAATAGTTAAATAAAGATGAAACATCACTGAAGTTGCAAAAGATATTCAGTCAAGAGTGATTTCTTTGTGCTTTGTCATTCGATTAACATTAAAACACAGAGCAGGAATATTAGACTGCTGTCCCTTTAAGACATAATACAAAGATCCAGTACACTGAGACTGATACACATGTGTTGTCGGTCTCGTTTTTCTCTTAAGACATAACCTTCTATGTTTGTTAGGATACTCGCTAAGATCGGCATTTTGACATAATTTTTGTGTGAATTTGTCCGTTTAGGTGCAAGACTTGAAAGAGAATTTGCGTGAGAGTATTTGCGCACTGTGACTCTCCATGTACGCGCTTCAGATGAGTGTACACGCAAATCTCCTAACAGCACGCGCAAGTTCTCTTTCACATCTTATGAATGAATGTTTAAATTGGCATGGTTTAAATTAGCTTAGTTTAAACACAGATTGCAACGTGAGATGTTCAGGTCTCACCTGCGCTCGCACACTATCAACACCCGGGTGATGACGGCGTAAATGTCTGGTCATACACCGTAAAAAATGACCGTGATTTTAACAGTAAAAGACTGTAAAAATGCTGCGGTGAAAAACTGTCAATTGGTTAACAGAAAGTTTCCATACTATATACGGTGAATAACTGTAATAGATCTAATACCGTTAAATTCACAGTTTTTGGAAGTGAAAAATAACAATTAATTGTAAAATTTACAGTGAAAACCGACATTGCCACAATTCCCTGCGTGACACTTCACATTCGATATATTTTCGTTGAAATAACTCTGTTTCTTCTTAGTTTTTCTATTTTTTTTTTTCTAATCAGTTATGTACATTAGGGTTTTATGTTACATCTAATGTTGTTAAATTAATGTTTGTTGCATTTTTAAAATGCCATGCATGTTACCACGATGGTGTTTAGTGTGTGTGTGAATGACACTGTGTGCACCTTCTATATATTAGTATTGTTCTCCTCAGCTTGTGGAAAAGCTGCTTGTGATGAACTTTGATTCATCATGTGACTCTTATCACCACTGTGTTTGGTGACTGTCAGTGTATTATAAAGGTAGAAAACAGATATTAGTACTTCATTAGGTTGGTAAATTAACATCATATCAGTTAATGAAATATGTTATTTTACTGTAAATTTAACAGATTTTTTTTTTACGTTGCTACTGTATTTTTTACGGTAAAGTTCTGGCAACCACAGCTGCCTTTTTTTACCGTAAATTTTACTGGGATTTTTTTTTTACAGTGTAGAGCTTTCGGCACATCATTGAATATTTGTTTACTGTTTTGTACGTGTTCTTTAGATCATCGCTGTTTTGCGCGTTGTTTTCAACAAACCTTATTATAGATGCATCGACAGATTTGGGATGAACCGCAACGCAAGCGTGTGCCGAACCGTGGGTGGAGAACCGAACAGTTTGATTTTTTTTACAGCGAACCATCCCACCCCTAATATCTACTTGGTTGCAAAGCATTCCGTAAAAATCCTTATACTGTCAATGTGACCATTTGTTATGTATAACGGTGTTATTAGAGACTTAGAGACTATTATGCAGAACATTTTAACTCTGAGATGATTCAATGCACTGCTTAAATGATTAAAAGACCTTTTTTTTAAGGAACAAAAGGGTCATTTATGTTTAAATGACTAAATCTACTAAACCCACTTATTTCAGAACATTTTGTTACATATTGTTTAAAATGCCAAAGTGTTCATAACTGTATTATTTGTTAAGCAGCATGGGTTTGGAATTGCAACAGAAAGAATAAAAAAGGGGGGAAAAGTGGGTTTAGAATTTGTTTAGAAAGCTTTTTAATGAAATTGCCCAACTTTATGCCATACATGCATATTTTCATTTCTCTCATGGCCTCTCAAGTTACTGAGAAGGACATTTAGACAAATGCACCATAAAAACTTCAAATAGCATAGTTTGAAATTACTCAAGAACTTTTGCCACAGCTGAGCTCTCTCTCTCTAGTCTCCACACAACAGATAGTCAGGCGGGTTCGCCTTTAAATGCTTTCAACCATGAGCGTTTACAGCCCATAAATTTGTTCATTCAAAATGGTCAATTATTCCCCTAGCTTTTTATATCACACTCAGATGGGGCACAAGATCATAAAGGACTTGGATGGTGGGAGGTTTGTGGAATGACCAAGCTTCTTGAGTGGGAATATGTGTGCCAAGAGAGCATCCTCTGCATCTGCTGACCAACGTCTCTGCCCCCACACTGAACCAGAAATCACTCCCTGCAGTAGTCTCAGATGGCACACCAATGGACTGCACACATTATGTAACATTTGATCGATATTTCACAGATGGCTTGACAATGACAAGCACTGTCTGAAATCACCAGTTCCAAAAAAGATTGGCTAGCTTAACCCTTAAAATATTTTTTTTCTAATTTTTCTCTTTTCTTTTCTTTTCTTTTCTTTTTTTGTAAAAAGTGCATGGGGTCGCTGGTGACCCGAGGTATGTAATAGCGCAAGTATATTTTTCTTCTGCGTAACAATAATTGAATTTCTGATTACTCAATAAGTGCAATTCACCTTTATTCCTCAAGGTGGCAATATCTGATAAGGGGCTTTCACAACAAATAGTTCTAGGAACTCGTTATAGGAACGTTATAGTTAAAGTTAAAGGAACTAGTCACTATGGTAGTTCCCTGGGAACTAAACAGGCCATGTTCCTGGTTGCATTCTCACCAGTAATAGGAACTCTGAAGCGGCCGGCAGCAGCGTCTTTAATCACGGCATTTGCAAATGTTAAAAACCAGTGGATTGAGGATGCCATAATCAGAGCGGTGTTTGTTGTGTGCCGTGGGTTTTGTGCAGTGTTAATTTTGGCAGCCATTTTTGATTTAGTCAGTCTTTATCTTAAGATGAAAATTCTCCTTCGTCTTAGTCATATTTTAGTCATTTTAGTCTTTCATATTTTAGTCTAGTTTTAGTCGACGAAAAGTCATCACATTTTTGTCAAGACTTAGTCATTACTTTTAGTCAAAATACAGTTACCAACATTCATTTTGATAGCTATTTTATATGTAGTCTTTAGACAAAATAGTCATTATTTTTCTCTTTAGACCAATTCATTTAAACTTACGAAAAATTTGAATCAAGGTAACAAACTGTATTGACATTGCACTCTTAGCAGTAGCACTTGTGCAATTGTACATTTTCTCTTTCAGTGGTTCTCAAACTTTCTAGAGTGTCGTACCCCCTGAGAGATTTAACATCCTTCTGTGTACCCACTCTTGCACTTACTGCAGTTACACATTTCCATTAAGGGACAATATTTGCCTTCTTAAATCAATTTCTCCAGTGCATTTTTTACCTTTATAAATACCTTTGTAAAATAAATAATGGCTTATAATATATATATTTGAAGAGTTTCATTGCAAAACGAGATAACTCCGTTTTTAACATTTTTGTCAAAACATGTTTATTATTATGTTATCATGTTATTATTTTGTTTTATGGTGCTACTTAGCTGTATTTTTTAAGTTATGAAGGTTTAAATCAAAACAAACCAACTGCAGTTGAATTGATATTAATTGGAATGCACAACGAAAAAACAAGATTTTTGAAAAATTAAAAAAATGGATTTATCTCGTTTTGCAACGAAACTCTTCATATATATATATATATATATATATATATATATAAAATGTACTGTCAGCTGACTGTACATTATGCATTATTATATTTGGTCAAATTCTGAACTTTATGTGTTTTTGAGTGTAACTGTTCATTGAGACTGCCATGCAATTTAATGCCACACTTATTTTTTATTGTGATGTTATACATTTACATACGATAAACCAAGCTCTAAATAGCACATAAAAATGAAACAAACTGTGACTAGTCATGTTGGTTAGACAGTTTCTTCCTGTCCAAGTGAGGAGGTCTTGGACAGATTATGTAAACCTGACCCTATTGCTTTAAGTATAAAGTCGAAAATTAAATAAGCTTCAGTCAGGTCAGGTTAGGAAAATTTACAGATGAAATCATTAGGAAAATTTGTCATCATTAGTTCATTGTTGTTACAGAGAATAATTAGCTTCAGGTATTTATGATTCTCTGTCTACCACGGGTTTGATTGCGGTCTCATTGAAAAATGATTGAACACATTTGCATGCATAGAGAAAAATGGAAAGGAATTTGCTTGCTGATGACATTGGAAAGAAAAAAGGCACAATACAACTATAACTGGCAAGGCTAAATTGCTTCAGCAGGGGATAAAATAAATGGCTGATTCATTCTAGGCGTTGCAGTTAGCTCATTGCAGATGCACCGTTTGATTTGCTTTTGGTGGCGGAAAGACCTATAAAGAGAGTGTGCATTCAGTTAATGAGGCTGTAATGTCAGTGTGACCCCAGCCTCCTTTATCACAGGAACTGAGATTGAGACTTAGGGTGTACTCACACTAGGCATGGTTGTGTTGTACCGTGCCGTGGCGCAATTGTCCCCCCTTCCCACTCCCCCGCTGGCCTGCATTCACATTGCACTTAACGCACCGGGCTGGAGCAGGCTTACGTCATTTATGGTGCAACTTCTTGTTTTAAAGAAAACAGGAAGATATAGCGCTATTAGACTGTCTAATAGATTGATAATTTATGTCATGCAGCGATTTTCACTTGATTGTGCTGCATGTATCAGGAGATTATTACGGAGGCATCTGACATTGATGGGAGGAATTTGCAGCTTTACTTGCAAACTATAATTCCTAAATGCATTTTTAGACTCACATTTTTGTATTCTATTCTGCATTTATCTGATATATTTGTCTGCCCTTTGCCAGCATGACATGAAAAATAGCATATTAAAATCAGAGTTAAGCCCATTAAGCAGAATGATGAATATCTTTATTTTCAACATTATTTTTGAAATATTCACCATGGTTGCATATTTATGCATCCATTTGACCGCTTTATGGCCTGTTCTCACCTCGTCTCCTATCGCCCTGTCAGATACCCTGATGCGGGCCGGGCAGGTGTATGCCATGAGTCATGAGTCAGTTTTGACAGATGGAGGAGAAGCACAATGATATGGACAGGCTAAATAGAATAAAACATAGCACACAGACAGCCGCATAGCCAAAAAAATATTAATCTTCAACTCCACCATTCTTGTTTTTCTCTCTTTGTATAGACCTCTGACGGAAATCAATCTAACTCTCATTTCATTTTAGATGAATTCTGTTGCTAAATATAGCATGTATAGTCTGCTACATCAATGGGCGGCAGGAGACAGCATGAGGGGATTTGAGAGGCTAACTGAAAGGTGTGGACAGGATCCTAGAACTCACGTCTTGCACCATCAGTTTTTACTACCTCGCATTTCAGCATATTATGACAGTAGGCCCAGAGGATCTATTAACAAAATGTACAGATAAGTGCCAGCTGCACTGGATCCAGATACAGAATATGAGCCTGTAAACGATAGGAGAGTTACTTAAAACAGCATTATATAAGACATCATCTATATTATATGACAGAATATAATATAGAATATAATTTAAATATGGACTAGCAGGATTTATAAGAATATGTGCCTACCATAAAAATGTTTTGTTTTGATATGTGTCATATTTGCCAGCTATTACTTTGTATAACTGTGTAAATATTATTAATGTGACATACTGGGTAATAAAGAAACAAGTGTATGACTATGACTCTCATGCATTGATAGCACCATAGCACAATATTGCATTCTTATACAATCTGAACAAATCGCTAACCATAAGTGCATACTCTAAGTGCACTTGCCCTGCACCATTTGTGTTAAAGGATTAGTTGACTTTAAAATGAAAATTACCCCACGCTTTGGGTGAGTAAAGTTTGGAATAATTTTCATGTTAAAGTGAACTAATCCTTTAAGGACAAGAATGCTACCTTAAGCCAGCTTATTGAGGAAAGGTTTGTTATTTCTTTTCTAAGTGATCAGACTTGCGATAAAATGGGTGATCAAAATCTCCAAGACTACAATTAAAACAGTGACCCAAGCCACATCAAGGGACCAGAATATCACAGAAACTATTCCTCTGTCAACCACCCAGAACACCTCAGCAACCACCAAGCAATGTCCTTGCAGCCAACCAGAACACCAGGCCACATATACAATTTCTGCATTGTTTACCAAACTTTCTGTCAAAATTGCATTGTTAATAAACAAAACAACAACAAAAAATGGGTAAATAAACCAAAAAAATAAATACTATAAAACATGTATTTTAGTTCTCCTCACTCCACAACAATTACTTTAAATCTGACGGTATTCAGAATAGAACAGGAGTTTAATGTATACAGTATATAAATAACATATATTATAAACATCAAGCTAAGCAAATTAATTTAGCAAAACTGAAACCAGGTGGTGGGAAATACGCTACTGGGCTTGTGCATGCCTCTCATTCGGCACAAATCCAACTGAGTGCATTTTGTGCATGTTTTGCGTGCTTGACATTAACTGCATTTTATAAGTTGCTTTGGATACTACATAACTCTAATATGGTCTGATCTTCATCTAAAAGGCAAATCCCAAGGATAACAGCAAAAGAAAACTGTAACCCTAACCCTAACTGTGAAAGTATCTGTTTATCCGTCTACTATCAGACAAAATATTGAACAAGAATGGGGTTAATATAAGGACAACGAAGGATACCACTGCTGCCAAAAATAAATTAAATTAAAAATAAGGCATCTCTCATATTTCCTCAAGACCACCTGGATATTCCACACATGGGACAATATTTTGTGGACACTTGACATGTTTTGGCAAAAATCTACAATGCTTTGTTTAGAGGAAAAGAAGCACTTCAGACCAACACCAGACCAATCTTCCCAATTGTGAAGCATGAAGGAAGGAGCAGCATTGTTTAGTGCTGCTTTACTGCCTCAGGGCCTGGACACTGCAATCACTGAAGGAACAATGAATTTGAAAGTGTATCAAGACATTTTACAGGACAATGTAAGGATAGCAGCTTCAAAGCTTCAAGATTTAGAAAGGCTGGGTGCTTAAACAAGACAATGACCGAAAAGGAATAAAATGCATGTTTTTTAGTCTTTTTTCAATAAAATTGTTGAAAAATAATAAAATACATGTTGTCCTGATTCCTGACCTTTAGCGAATTGACATGCTGTGGCATAATCTAAAGAGGACTGTGCTATCCAGACAACCCAGAATGTTGTTAAACTGAAATTGATTTGTTGTGATGGATGATCCAAAATTGGACAAAAGTTATTAGCAGCTATAGAAAATGCTGGAGGTGAATGAAGTGGGGCATCGGTAAAATAGGTAAAATAGGTTCTTTATCTAATTCTGTAGATATTGCATCTAAACCCAATTCTTCTGGTACAAATATAAGCGCCCTGTTTATTTACCCAAAAAGAACTGAGCATTCAGCTTTGTACTAATTTTGTTGCTGTGCAAACTTGCTGAGAATGTATTTATATATTAATGCTTTGATGATTGTACCTCTCAATCTCAACCAAATGCAAAACAAACACACCAGCCAACCCGTGTAAGACCTGGTCATACCAGAATGTAACAACTGAACTCAGGTGTTATAAAATGGCCTTTTGTTTTATCTTATTCACTGCCTCCTCTCCACTGGACATAAGCCGCCAGTCTCCTGGCACACATACATGTCAGCTGTGCCAGGGGCTTGTTTTGGCAGAGAACCACAACAAAACAAGAGAGAGTATTAGTCCTGGTGTCATGGCAGTGGAGTGGGGGATCAATCTCGATTTGGAGAGCTGGGAGTTCTGGGTGAGGGCAGCATTCAGCCAAGCCCCCCTCTGACTCACTTTTATCGGGTGTAATAAACACCAGCATGCAACAGATGCTGTGGAAACATTGCAATCTATCAGTTTGCCAGTAGTGGCGCACACCATTCACCTTCATCAATGGCAACTGCTTCTCGTCTGCCTGCTTGAAAATATAGGGCTCAGCTGAGACGACGTGTCTGAGTCTCCCAACGGCCCTATTTGAATTAATTTGCAAATTTCTGCAGCCGAGAGAAGATTGGAGCTTTGCACACCCCATTATGGTTGGGGCCGTGTTGTGTTCAGCTATCTAGGTCAAATCAAAATGATTTCTGTGTGAAGATTGAGGTGATTTTCTGAGCAGCGGGGAGACTGGAAGCGGTGACATCGTTGTGACATCAGAGCGCCACTGTGTTCATTTGTGAACCCAAGACCGAGCGGCTGCTTTGCTTCACAGATTAGATCAAAGCTGGCAATGTCAGGCTTCATAAAGCACCATGTAAGACTTTTGTATCCTCAGGAGGTTTTCTTTTTATAAATATTGGACAGTGTGATGTTACTAAAACATAAATTTTGAATGTGGGATTGTGATGACATAAAGAAGAACTGCTGTTTTACTCAGAGCCTAAAAATTCAGACCACCCCACCATCTGAATTATGTCGATGGATGGCGGATGCCGTCAGCTTTCCGGCGCCTAACATAAATCAAGGAGAGCACAGCCAGTAGAGGGACACTAATTACCTAGGCTATAAGGGCTCAAGCTACAGCCACTCCAGCCTCAATCTCCACACGTCAATCACCCTGAATTGGACACGAGAGGGAATGAGATTTGAGGGCTATGGCAGAAGAGAAGTGTTGCATAAACAGCCATTTGTGACAGCTCGTGGCAACAGCACAGCTAAATTATGGCAGACAGTCTGACCTCTGACATAAACTGTGGTTGTTGAGAGACTTTCATTGTTTTTCAAGCCCTATGGGATAACTGACGAGGCCATTCACCGCTTCTCGCTGATCTGAACAAAGCCCCAGAGAGTTTTATTGAAACTCTCAAAAGGTAATATGTGGATTTAGATTCATTAGGTTCATTCACCCATGGAATCAAATGAGCAAACAGGTTTTTGACAGTTTTACAGTACTTACTTATCATATTTCATTACCATAACATTAAAAATGTATCCATGTTATTTTTAGGAAATTTTCCTTCTATAATCAGACATATTTCAGAGAGAAGCAGGACATTTAATGAGAACAAATATTGTATATGGCAGGGCTTGATCATAAAAAGTGGGCATTATAAATTGTACCAGAAAGGTGTCACTTTGATTAATAGGGGTTGGAGTTGAAAAATAAGGGGCTGGATGACATCAGCCCAAAATTAATGTCATTGCCTGATAGGGCAGAGAGGCAACAAGTCAGCTGCCTAAGTTTTTGGACTAGGCTGTGCAGGTCTGCCGATTTCTGTTGCCCTTTCCTTGTTACCCCTGTTGGATTATCATCATCATTATCTTCATGTTTGGATTATTGCTATGACTTCTGTTTGGATTATTTTAGTGATCATTTAGTGTTAATGGAATAAAGATTGTCTGCTAAAAGATCCTCACCTCTCCTCATCCCTGCTAGGCCCATGACAACAGTGCTAAATGGTCAGTGTATTTAGTACAAAATATATTTGTTTTACTTTAATTTTCTTGATCAAAAATGTGATTGCATAACTTGATAGGCCTCTTTCATACATATACTTCCAGTAAAAAGTTTGGACACACCTGTATGAATGTTTCAATGATTCAAAAATTTTCACACCAATACATGTTGGTTATGGTTATAATTATAGTTAGAATGTCTTTATGCATTCATGTAGTTATTAGTGTTGTGTATTCTAAGCTTAAAGTAGATATGGTCAGTTGTAAATCTTGACAACGTTTAATCATCTGACCCGCAGAAATTACTTTTCTTGGTGTGACCAAATGTAATAAGGTTGAGCCCGTTAAATAATAGTATTTTTACTTGAATAAAACCAGTGAATTCAGATGTTTCCACATTTTTAGCTTAAGTGACACATTTTATTGTTTAGAATGGGTTTTTGATTTAAACGTGTTCTTTTTACACACCTATTATGTTCTTGCACATTTATATAATAATATTCCCATGACTTGTTCGACCACTATACTTCTTTTCTTCATGAATGACATCTACACAGCTTTAAATATTATCATATACAGCAGTGCAAGGAAATTGTTTATTGTAAATCTCACTTTGGAACATTCTCATCAGCAATGCACTTAACCAAGACAGAAAAGCATTGAATACATCTGAACGGTAGATTGTGAATGCATTGAGTGCTCAAGCCTGGCAGATTTTCTGAGCCATCTTCTTTAAAACATCCCTTTAGTTGTGGCTTGTTACATCATTTGTAATCCTTACAGCATGATGCTTACTGCAAGTTCAAGACCAGGCAGTCAAAAGCTATGAGAGCATGTTGGGAATGAGAAATGGACGTTTATGCACACTGACAGCCAACTGCCTATATGCATCACATCCTGGAAGGGGCTGCCTTTGTCACTGACCGCAGAGTTCAGGAAGCTTTATGACACTGATGCCGGGTGACTTACCTGAAGTTGATACGGGATCCTCTGGGAAAGTTAGCTCATCCTCCGCTATCCAAGAAAAGTTCCAGTATTTGGGGGCAGCGGTCGGATTTCCTGAGTTTGTGGATAAGGGCGGTTCTGCAAACAAAAGTACAATTTTCCGTCAAGGGCCTTTGCAAATAAACTGAAGTGTCAGAATATGACTGAACAACTTAAGTTCTATGTGATGCAGGCTTTATCTCAACTTTGGAACATTTTAGACCAGGGGTTCTCAACTCTGGCCCTCAAGGTTCACTTTCCTGCAGAATTTATCTCTAACCTTGATCAAACTCACCTGCCTGTACTTTTCAAGTAATGCTGAAGACTTAGAATAGCTTGTTCAGGTGTGTTTGATTAGGGTTGGAGCAAAACTCTACGGGAAAGTGGACCTCGAGGGCCAGAGTTGAGAACCCTTGTCTTTGTTGTGTAAACCGCCCTCAGTTTTCAACTAAAAAACTGAAAACTTTTTATGTGTTTAGGCTACACGACAACAGAGTTTTGGGGAACTGAAAACGGTTTTCAAAGTGCAAGTTTTTGAAAATGATACCATTAAAAGGGATAGTTCACCCAAAAATGAAAATTTGATGTTTATCAGCTTACCCCCAGTGCATCCAAGATGTAGGTGACATTTTTTCTTCAGGCGATCACAAATGATGATTTTTAACTGCAACCGCTGCCCTCTGTCATTCAAATAATTGCAGTAGATGGGAACTTCATCTATAAGAGTGAATAAACCTTGCTTAGACAAATCCAAATGAAACCCTGCGGCTCGTGACGACACATTAATGTCCTAAGACACGAAACGATCGGTTTGTGAGAGAAACCGAAAAGTATTTATATCATTTTTTACCTCTAATACACCACTATGTCCAACTCCGTTCAGCTTCCTGCTAGTGAGGTCAAAAAACGCGTTGTGATGACGGAAGTGATGTCTCGCCCATATACTTCAATGAGTGTCAGACATCAGTTCCGTTGTCAGAGCGCGATCTGACCTCACTCACCGGAAGCTGAACGGAGTTGGACATGGTGTATTAGAGGTAAAAAATTATATAA
The DNA here is from genome assembly GCF_024489055.1 of Chanodichthys erythropterus. Lineage (NCBI taxonomy): Eukaryota > Metazoa > Chordata > Actinopteri > Cypriniformes > Xenocyprididae > Chanodichthys > Chanodichthys erythropterus. The sequence continues at coordinate 28,497,438 of NC_090238.1, forward strand.
ATACTGTTCGGTTTCTCACACAAACCGATCGTTTTGTGTCTTAGGACATTAATGTGTCGTCACGAGCCGCAGGGTTTCATTTGGATTTGTCTAAGCAAGGTTTATGCACTCTTATAGATGAAGTTCCCATCTACTGCAATTATTTGAATGACAGAGGGCAGCGGTTGCAGTTAAAAATCATCATTTGTGATCGCCTGAAGAAAAAATGTCAACTACATCTTGGATGCACTGGGGGTAAGCTGATAAACATCAAATTTTCATTTTTGGGTGAACTATCCCTTTAATGCCTCTGTGTAAACAACACAATGCTGAAAATTGTGCTGCCGTGCACATGCTCTTTATGTGTTCAGTCTATAGGTGCATAGTTTTTTCTTTACAAAGAGTGGAGTTTTAAAATATGTAATTTTTAAATAGATTGCCATGCTTTAAAGGATTAGTTCACTTCCAAATTAAAATTTCCTGATAATTTACTCACCCCAATGTCATCCAAGATGTTCATGTCTTTCTTTCTTCAGTAGAAAAGAAATAAAGGTTTTTGATGAAAACATTCCAGGATTTTTCTCCTTACTGGACTCCAACGGACCCCAAACAGCTAAAGGTCAAAATTAAAGTTTCAGTGCAGCTTCAAAGCGATCTACATGATCCCAGACAAGGAAAAAGGGCCTTATCTAGCGAAACAATCTGTCATTTTCTAAAAAAAAAATTAAAAATTTATACAGTATAGTAATTATATTAAATTATATACTTTTAACCACAAACGCTCGTCTTGAACTAGCTCTCTTGTTCTTCTTCTCTATTAGAATTCCGGCAGTGTAGACACTGCTAAGTGTATTACTGCCCTCCACAGGTCACAGTTTGAACTTATTGTTATATACTTGCACTAGCATATTGTACATGACAATTTAGTTCAAACTTTGACCTGTGGAGGGCAGTAATACACTTAGCAGCGTCTACACTGCCGGAATTCTAATAGAGAGGAAGAACAAGAGAGCAAGTTCAAGACAAGCATTTATGATTAAAAGTATATCATTATATATATATATATATATATATATATATATATATATATATATATATATATATATATATATATATATATATATATATATATATATATATATATATATATATATCTATATATAGGACCGATCGTTTCGCTAGATAAGACCCTTTTTCCTCGTCTGGGATCGTGTAGAATGCTTTGAAGCTGCACTGAAACTGTAATTTTGACCTTCAACTGTTTGGGGTCCATTGAAGTCCACTATAATAAGGAGAAAAATCCTGGAATGTTTTCATCAAAAACCTTAATTTCGTTTCTACTGAAGAAAGAAAGACATAAACATCTTGGATGACATTGGGGTGAGTAAATTATTGGAAAATTTTAATTTGAAAGTGAAATTAACCTTACAAAGCCAGTGCAGTTAGTTTGTCTACAAAAGTTTACTTGGTGAACTTTTTTTATTTCCAGATATCTCCATAGGGCTTTTCACCCTCAAAAAACCCTGAGTCCTTCTAAGCCCTGGGTAAATGGAATCCTGGGTTATCTTGCTTCACGTTTCACATTGCTCATTATTTACCTGGGGTTAACAATTAATCCTGGATATTCATAAACTGACATTTCACATTGTACATTCCTAAACCCTGGGTTAACGTTCTTATTTACATATTGTCACGTTTTCTGTCAGCATTTGACATTTTTCCTATCAAACACTGAATTTACTGTTTATATGTAAATGCACATTGTTTCTGTGACTGTCCAAAGCAGGCAAATATGAGTACGCCATTGGTTGTCTGTTGCTAAACGTCTAGCTTTAACATTCTAACACTGCATTGTTTCACACTGTACAAGTTTGGCACCGCAATGTGGGGTTAACATTGCCCCTTCAGAGCAGGGTTTCACAACCCCAGTTAAAAAGCGGTGCTAGCCCCGCTTCTAAATTACAAATGTGAAACGTTTCTTTACCCATGGTTAAAGTGGTGTTTAGAACGACGATAACCTGTGGTCACCTATGACCAGGTATTGCCATCCAAAAAGTAAAATTGACAGGTTTCTTTGATTGTGCCGTGACCCTGATTATTCTCTCTACCATCTGAACCAGTCTAATTCATAAGAAGCTAAATTAGAGAGGGAGAACAGGGCGTCTGTTTTTGTACTATAAATCTGCTGGCTGCAATCTGTCACAGGTAATTCTAGACTTTGTGGAATGTGAAGAAAAGTGTGCTTCAGCTAGTACTTTATATGGCCTCAGAGGAGCAGGTGCACATGTACTCTTTAATCATTCCAAATGACTATTAAGAAAGAATCAATAGTAAACAGAAAACAACTTTCATGAGTAGTTATTAGTGTGCAGCAAAGATCAGTGCACAAGACCGCCAGAATGATTGTCAATAAGCAACACAGGCTACAGCCCAGAGCCCTGACTGTTAGTGATTGTTTCAAAACAGGTTTCCCAAACACTCATGGCCCTCTCACTCTGTTCACAGCAACTAATCAACTGGCTCTTCACTAAGTAAATCTGTCATTATACTCAATATGGCACTGTGAACTCTTCTTGCTACCGCCTCTTACAGATCAATGTGTAAACAAAGCTATTGACATTAATTGACATTGGGGCAACTGTGCATGGCCATCTAGCCTATATAAAATTCATGTTTGTTTGAGAACGAGGCATTACATATTGTATAGTTTAAGGCATAGCATTTTTTTTATTTTTTTTTATTCAATAACAGGGTTAATTCACAAAACTTTTATAAAACCACTACATTTGTATGAGCATTTATCATTTGTGTTATATGCTTTAAACACCACCTTTAAATGCATCCTGTGGTCAAAAGGTGCTTTCCATTCCATTCATGATGTAACAGCCCAAGGCTGGTTACTCATCCATCTTTGAGAACTCATGAGCTTTCCATCATTTGATCAATGAGGCTCAGCTTTTACTCTGCACCCGCTCACCCCTCATCGCTCGTCATCCACCAGTGCTCCAATCTCAGGCCTGCTTGGCCTCTACACTCTTTCTTTCCAAATAAATAAACAAACAGCACATGCTTGATAAGAAGCACAACCAGTGAAGTAAAAGACATGTTTGATAGGACATGTCTTCTGATGTAGTGCTGTTCTCATGGGTTTTGTTTAGCGGCAGCGCAGTGATCCTGAAATAAATTCAATTACCCATAGAGGGCCATCAGGGGAGCTGCACAAGATCCTCCTAAATATCAGGCCACAGGACAAGGTGATATGACTGGGCGGTTAAGAGGTCTTTAAAAAAGTATGAGGCAACTTCAGCCTATAAACTTTTTAAAGCAATGGTTTGCCCAAAAACAAAAACCCATTATTTGTCATGTCATTCTTCTAACCCCCATATTATTGTTATTCTACCATGTAACAAAGAATGAGATGTAAGGGAACATTTTCAAGCTGTTACATACAACAAAAGTGGATGGTGCTTTTAACCAGGGCTAATTCAATCAGTTTAAAGTTTCGTTTCATGCATTCCTTCTGTAACATTATCGTTCTGAAAATGTTTTAGAGTTTGAATTGAACTTTATACTAAGAGCTTGAGACTTACGCTGCCTTCACGTGCTATCGGAAATTTCATAATTCCCACTTTAGAAGTCGTGAATACAAGCTTGTTGCATTAAAGTGCTTGTTGTCAGAATGAACAGGAATCATGGAGAACACCAGGTTTATTCTTGCCTACACTGTGTGCAGAATTATTAGGCAAGTTGATTTTCTGATCATATTTTTTTTCCAAGCACATTTTACCAATTCCAATCCACATCAATCTTAATAACTACTATTAATATTGTTTTTTAATCATTTATAAGTGATATATAATTGTTCATGAAGGCTGGAAATGAAAAATGCCCTATATTCAGGTGTGCAGAATTATTAGGCAGGTTTTCTTTTACAGATAAAATGAGCCAAAAAAGAGATTTAACTAAGACTGAAAAGTCAAAAATTATTAAATACTCATGAGAAGGACGCAATACTAATGTAATACTAGAAATTGCAAAGTTAAAGCATGACCATTGGACAGTGAAATGCTCATTGGGTCAGCGGGGTCATACAAAAACAGCTGGAGAAGAAAAGACACGTTAACTGCAAAATAATTAAGAATTAAGGTGAAGAATTAAGTGTGAAACCATCAGGAACCCTTTAGTCTCCAGCGCCACCATTTCCCAGTACTGAAACCTACCTGGAGTCTTCAGAAGTGTGAGGTGTCAGGATCTCAGAGACTTAGGTTAGGTGAAGAATCCTAAAAAATGACCCGCTCTTAATAAGAATCACAAGCTGAAGTGTTATAAAATACATGAAGACTGGGTTTTTATAGGCCTTATAGACAGACAGCTTGAGAGTGACTCCTGAAGGACCAGCACCACATCCTCTTGTACCACTGTTTGAAGAATTTATCTTCCAGAATCTGGCAGTAAGTTTTGGAAGATCATTTAGTCCATCTCTGCAAGATGGACATTTCAGGATAAGAGATGGACTAAAAATGAACTCCCACACCTTACTGCCAGATTCTGGAAGATAAATTCCAGCCTGAATAATAGTTTTTTGTCATGATTCGAGCGTTTGGAAACAAAATTTATGAGACAGATGTTGTCAGAATTCATTGGTTATTTCAAATATGAAATTTAATCGAAAGCTTGTTGAACAGCTTTGGAGAATTTCTGGGGGAATTGATGTTTCCCGATTCAAAGAGATAGGAGCTGCACTTGGATGCCCGAGAGCAGGGACGTGCACAGACATTTTGGGGGGCAGGGGCTCAAGTGGTAAAAAGGGCACTTCTCATAATTATTTATTTTAAAAATAATGAACCCTTAAATATATTAAGACAACTCTGACTTTCCTTACCAATTTATTTTAATTCCTTCACACTCACAGAATTGTTTTATACTCCACAGATTTCTACAAAATAATCAGTTCACACAGAGACCATGTTCTTCTTTAGTATTCACTAGGTTTATCACAAGAGAAGGCAACAGCAACTAGCAAGTAGCTATATATTTTGAATAAATGACTGCACCAAGGAGAAGGACATAGTTTCACTAATAATTTATTTTGCACAAATCAGTAAATCGTTTTAATTATTTCGGTGTTATTGGATTGCTTTCATGAAGTGGACAATTTTTAGATTTTGGTCCATTTTTGCTTCCATGTCTTTTACTCTAATGAAAAGAAAACTTAACCCTAACCCTATACACATTTAGATTAAGTGTACTACCATCCATCTTTTTGCATCTGTAGATTTCTTCTAAATTAAACAAAAACTGTTAATGCTTAATGCATTATATATTATAAAATAGGCTACCATGATTAAAAATATATTTTTAGTAAAATAATAATATTCGGCCACTTCTTTGTGATAGAAATGCTACAGCCACTGTAATTTCTTCAACAAGAATATGTGGACATCAAACATGCAAAGAGAGAGCAATTGATGTATTACCCTGTGTAAGCGTAGATTTAAGAATAACATTATGTAGCTGATGCTGTATTATCATGATTTTTAAATAGTTTTAACAAACCATGCATCCTTAGAAAACTGTCTAATAATGCGGTTCATGGATGTGCGTCCGTGCTCCTCTTCTGGTATTGACAGCCCAACCGATATCTTTACCATGGTTCAAAACGCAATGCATAGCACAATAAAATAACTGAAATTATAATATGACATAGATTTCATTAGTATCAAATCAGGCAAATGTGTCGATGGTGGTCAAACTATTAATGCAGCGTTAAATGTATAAATAACCCTTAAATAGCCAGAACTTTCAGGTTTGTGAACAAATAGCCTACCTGAAAGAAATGCATCCATCTAGGGTTTTTTTTCTTTTTCGCTTCTCATCGCCAGACAGCAGTTGCTTTTTCGCGGGAATAGTTGTCACAAGTTTTCAGCCAGCAGCAAACATGAGGTTAGGTGGGGCGGGGCGCGCGCTCGAGCGGGCATGAATGGCGTGTTGCGGAGTGAGCTAGGGCATCTGAAATCGACAAAGCCGACCTGATTTAGTATTTTGTTTTATTCAGTAAATATATTTGTTTGACAGGGAAGCTGTGCACAAACAGGAATATATATTCATTTATTAAAAAAAAAAAAAAAAAAGAAGCACCCCAGAAAAAAGGGCACTTTCTCTCGAGGAAGAAAAAGGGCAGGTGCTCAAGCCCCTTTTTTGTCTATGTGTGCACGTGCCTGCCCGAGAGGCGTTTCAAAGATGGCAGCTGAGTGAAATGACTTGTCTTAAAGGGACTTTGATTAGTCCTGCACGCATTTTGAAGACTCTGCTTGTTTGCAGTGCAAGGGTACAGTAAATAAAGTAATAAAAACTGGTTATTTGAATAAGTGCAGTTTCTTTATTCAAAACACGACGTGTGTTTTATGTATTGGACGAGCAGAGAAGAGTATCTTAGTCTGAAATTACCAATACAGCAGCTTAACATTTCGTCTTTTTTAACACAAGCTTTTTACCAAATATATTAAACGACATTAAAAGCTGAGCGCCCACATATGGCCCACAATAACCTATAAAGTTGATAGAAACTTAATGCGATGCACTTAACGTTACTTACTGCCTCAGATGCGACTGTTCTTGACGGACAAAACACAATTCCCGCTGGTTTCAAAACACAGCACGCATAACTTGCCATGGTAACATAAGTTACCCTTGAAAAAAAATGGATTCAACAGCTAATCAAGCAGCACATCGCCTTGCGACTTGACAGCAGAGCAAACGCGGGCATTTCATTCACGTCGGATGCGTCAACGTCTCTTTTGCATATGTCGTAGTATTTTGAATTCATGATTGGTTGACTGCCAAATTAAAATCTTAAACAGAACGATAACATGACGTTAACCGTTTAATGATAATTTCAAATCAGCGTTTCTGTTCAGAATGTTTAAACCTGATTTCGTTTTTCGTTTTAATGTTCCTGTTAAAATTTCGTTCGTTTAAACCATACTTTCTACTAAAAGCATCATAGAGGTATAATGAAAGTAGGGGAGAGCGGGGCACAAAGTAACACTTTTTGACTTTCTCAGTTTGTGTAAATTCACTTGGGGTTCAGAGTATTTATTTTTCCCATATTCATTTCACACATGTCCAGAACAATTATGTGGTTTTGTTTCATTAAAACAGTGTATAGTTTTTTCTTGATTTACCCGTCAGAATGGAAGTGAAATGTGACAAAATGCCCCGTAGGTAGGGCACAAAATGTTATCTGATGTAATAAAAAATATACTAACAAGCTAAAACATTTTGTCAATAAAATACAACTATTAACTTTTTCATATAAAATAATGCCATTTTTTTAATAATTAAAAATAAACAAATTTTTTGCATTTGACAACAAACACACCGCAAAACACAGCTATACAGCATAGTTCAAAACATAATAATAATTAATAATTTCTGAACATTGACTGAGTCTTTATTCACCTTTTTCATGGTTTCTCAACAGAAATCATAAAAGTACAGAATAGAATAACATAGTTCTAATAGGTGCACATTGTAACGCAGTGTTACAACATGCCCCACCTACACAACTGGGATTTAAACCTCTCTTCTGCTGGTTAAATCAGCATTAAAGAACTGTTAAATAACAGATATAAGATGGTTTGCTATGGTTAAATAAATGTTCAGTGAACATTACAATTCCAGTCATTCCCTGTGACACTTCCTGTCACAGTTCCAGTCATTCCCAGACTCCATTTCCCATAATCCTCTTTGCCTATCACCTGCACTAACTCCACCAATCACTAATCACCACACCCAGCTGCCACGCATTACCTGGACTATATAAGCTGCTCTCTTCCTCATGCACATTGTAAGGTCTTGTACTACTATGGTTTGCATTTCTGAGCGTTTGTCATTGTGTTTGTTTGCCTGTTACTGGTCCTGTCTGTTTCCCGTGTATGATTCTCTGCTGCCTGCCTGCCTGCCCTTTGGATTATTTGCTCTGTCTTGGACTTGTGATTGATATCTGCCTGCCGTGTTCCATGACCACGATTCTGCCTTGTCCTTGCTTTACCTGTTTGCCACTGTTTTTATACATTTAAAATCAGAATTTTATACATTTTAACCAGAAATGCTCATCTTGAACTAGCTCTCTTCTCTATTTGAATTCCAGCAGTGTAGCCACTAAGCGTATTACTGCCCTCCACAGGTCAAAGTTTGAACTAGCTGTTATATACTATTATACTATTGAACTAGCATATTTTGACAATTAGTTCAAACTTTGACCTGTGGAGGGCAGTAATACACTTAGCAGCGTCTACACTGCTGGAATTCTAATAGAAAAGAGAACTAGTTCAAGATGAGAACTTCTGGTTAAATATTTGTTGTTTGTTAAAGAAAATGAGTGATTTTGTTTCTCTAGATAAGACCATTATTTCTCATCTGGGATTGTGTAGAATAATTTGAAGCTGCAGTGAAACTAATTTTAACCTTCAACTGTTTGGTGCCCATTGAAGTCCACTGTATGGAAGAAAAATCCTTTCTTTTCGACCGAAGAAAGAGAGACCTGGACATCTTGGATGACATGGGGGTGAGTACATTATCAGGAAAAGTTTATTTAAAAGTGGACTGATCCTTTAATACGCCTGCAGTTGGATCCCATGCTGTGTCCTGTCTCGTTACACTTCCAAAGATTTTTAATTTTGGTGCAGCTTTTTTTCTAGATATAGTGTTGATATGGCAACTAGTTAATACACTAATTTTTGTCATGCTGATATGTGTGGAAAGTTTTAAACCATGTGTGTTAAAACTAACCCCACATTACTTTGTGCCCTGTGCTCCACTAGTTCATTTATCTTGTATTCTATATAACCAGTCAATCAATAAAATGTTGAAACAAGTAAAGAAAATAAAGGCTTAACCTCTTAAAGGTGCCCTAGAATCAGAATTTGAATTTACCTCGGCATAGTTGAATAACAAGAGTTCAGTACATGGAAAAGACATACATTGAGTTTCAAACTCCATTGTTTTCTCCTTATGTAAATCTCATTTGTTTAAAAGACTTCCGGGAAACACTCGGATATTTGTAAATTGTCTTTCTAAATGTTTCATTAGCATGTTGCTTATACTGTTAAATGTGGTAAGTTACCATCGTTTCTTACTGTATTCATGGAGACAAGTCGTTGCTATTTTCATTTTTTTAAAACAAGTGCAGTCTGTATAATTCATAAACAACTTCATTCTTTATAAATCTCTCCAACAGTGTAGAATTAGACGTTAGCCACAGAGCACAGCCTCAAACTCACACAGAATCAAACGTAACCATCTAAATAAATACTTTACTCACATAATTTGAAGCATGCATACAGCATGCATGACGAACATCTTGTAAAGATCCATTTGAGCGTTATATTAGTTGTGTGAACTTTGTTTATGCAATGTATAGTCGAGAGCTCGTGGGGCAGAGGGAACGCATCTCTTAAAGGGGCCGTGCTGAAAAAAAATCAGTGTATAGTTAATGATGCCCCAAAATAGGCAGTTAAAAAAAATTATTAAAAAAAATCTATGGGGTATTTTGAGCTGAAACTTCAGACACATTCAGGGGACACCTAGGACTTATATTACATCTTGTAAAAAAACAATCTAGGGCACCTTTAAAAACATAACAGGAAAAGTTGATATCTTCAGATTGTATACTTCTCCATTGAAAAAAAAGAGAGAAAAAAAAAAAATGTTTAGAATTTAAAAATATATGTTTGAAAAAAGAAGAGCCTGTCCTTTCACCTTAGTTTTTTGGATGAGCACTTGAGTGAAGCTATAGTATTTCACACATAATCTCAGATTCTGCACTGCTATGTTAATCACACCTGTGTCCTTCAGACATGACTGTCGCAGTAATTGAGGGAGGTGAAACATAGGGGGGAAAAGAGGGAAATTGGAGTAGAGCCTGTGAATTCTGAATGAGTTCATGCAAACCCCTGTGACCCACTTATTTCCCCCACATCATTCCTATAGCAGCACAGCATAGATATTATACAGCAGCTGTCTGCGTTTGTATTAATTAGGATTGGATGTGGATACATACATTAAGGCTCTTATAAATTGATTACCCGTCCACTCCTGGCGGGTCATTAAATTCCTGTCAAAGCCTAAGACTAAAGAAAAGGAGTGAAAGAAAGAAGAAAAAGAAAAATGTCAGGGGCTGAATTAAACTCTGATGCTGCCACAGAGGAGCATTGATTTCTTTCAGGAGCCTGACTGGACTTCCTCAACATTCTGCACACGTGGATTCAGAGTCACCTGACCTCCATGTGTGCACCTGATTAAAGACATGCAGTCCTTCACTCCAGTCAGACCTATCAATGGGGTTATGGATCACTGGAGTCTGAGAACTGAGAGCCGGTCCTTATCAATTCACTTCCTATGATCAATGCAGTGCTTCAAGTGTTCCCATTTGAACAGGCTAAGCTACAGGAAATCCAATTAAACGAGCATGATTAATTACCAAGCTAATCTCAATGGTAATAACATGATAGAACACATACAGTGGCTTTATCCAAAAGGTTACAAAACCATTTGGAAGAGACAACCTAAAGCTAAGCTTGTCATATTTTATGTTTTAAGTCTCTGACAAAAGGTCCCACATCATTGTTAATTCACTGCACACTTGTGAGACACAATGATTAACCGCAAAAACACAAGATGGCTACAGAAAGAACTGACAATTATGCAAATATGAGGGTCGGTTCAATTTAACAAACCACAAAGCATTATTTTAAGACAGCATTACTGTAGTTAACTCAAACTAAAACAATAAGAAAACATTTCCATTTTATCAAATGCAAGTAAAATTGTCTTTGGAGAGTACATAAAAGGCCAGCTAGACTGCAGCCTCAAACGGAGGACCACTTAAGTGTCTGATGCATATTGCACTCTAAACTGGAGGACAATTTCTGAATTCTTTAAAATTTGATCAGTTAGCTTTACTGCTGGGATTAAGGCTATATGAGTGACATGAAATCTTTGAAGGATACTGAAGTTGAAGTCATTATTTATTTATTTATTTATTTTTTCCATCGTAGGCGATGATCCCCAAGCTTGCAAACCTGCTTGCAATCACATCATTCTCTACAGGGCACAGCTGATTGGTTCTTGCTGTATCAGTAGCCAATGAGCTTGTGTGCTCATCCTTCAAATATCTTATTAGTATTTGCTGTAGCAGTGCGGATCTATTCCACCAAGATCAACTATATCAACACTGTCATACCCATTACCATACCAATCTCTCCAAGAGTCATGACAGAAATATATTTGTAAAGATATTAAAATGGACTTACAGTCTCAGACACCAAACAGAACATGAGAGATATTTCATGTGTTTAATCTTTTAGGAAGTAAATTTTGTCAGTGACCTGACTTATAAAGTCAGCATTATTTTTATTTTTTATTTTTTTGATACCTTCTGTTATGCTTCAAGTTTGTCGGAAATGTCAACTTCCTTAATGTAGGACAGTAGGGTCACCTTTACCCATCATAAAATGTGATCTAGTTTATGATCACTGTCACAGAAATACATGTACTGGTCTACCAAAACAGGTATCTGTTACAGTATAGTTCTATGAAGAGGGGAAAGGTACACTCTATGTTTTCTTTTTCTATCCAACCATCCATCCATCCAAGACACAATACAGTATTCACACAACAATATCCCTGCAGTCTTAATGGAGGAAGCCTAGCCAGGGAAATCTACACTAAGCTGGTTGAGGTGTGGGAATGATTTAAGTGTGTCAGTGATGTTATTGCTTTCTGTGATAGTAATAGAGCTTGAAGACTTTTTGAGAACAGCAACAAATTCAAAGGCTGGCCTTGAACCTCTAAACTCATGAGCCAAGATGTCCAGTATGTTATATTGTAAATCCCAGAAGGTTCATCCATAATCAATTTCTGCAAAATGACATTTTTTTGGTTCTTGTACGTTTCGTGACACTTTCAAAGTGAAATGAGTGGTACTCAAAGCTAATTTAGTTTTATCTGAAACAGATGAAGAGAATCTGGCAATATTTATTACACTGGTTGTTGTAGTCGTGAAATGAAATGCCCGGTGAGTGCTATTTAAAAGTTCAATGTTCAGTCGTGTTAGAAATTAACATACCTTTACACTAAACATAACCGATAGTGTTAACAAAAGCAAACATGAGATAAAAACACATTTACTGTGGTAACAATGCTATTTTAGAACTCTTGTATCATGACCTGTTTTTCATGGGACTCCACATCGCAAGTCCAGTGCTGTATCATACCAAGCAAATTTACTGTCTGAAAAGTCATACATGTACATCTGGAGCTGGTTATGTGATGTAAACCTGAAAACATAGCCTATTAGTTTGCAAATTATGCACTATTGTAAAACTGCCACAGAGCACAAATATATAACCTCACCTGTGGGCGGACAATGTGATGTAGCAGATACTAATTAGACCAGTCTGCAACATTATTATAAACAGCTGAATACTTGTGTATTTGTGTAGCTATCCAAATAAAAATGTATGTATTTGGACTTGAATTGACCTGCTGTCGAATCCAGCTGCCCTGCAAACGTCTGGGTATCTGTGTGGAGGGGAGTGCAAGTTCAGCAATGACCAACACCACTAGAGGGCGTACATATTTGATTATTTGATTATGGTTGAATCTATTTTTTTCAAGTTCCTTGAACTCCAAACTTTAGCGGAGATGTAAAAACTCACAAAAAATATTTAGTGTTAACTTAAATCTCTGATAGATGTTGAATGAACTCATAAAATAAAAGTTGGTTAAACTTTTTGGCACATTTTGAGTAAAAGGTACTTTCCATTATAAGTTAGTTATGCTGTTTGGGTTTACAGTGTGTGGTATACAGTAATGTAGTGTCTGTTTGCAAAAATAGTACATTTGGGTATAAAACGAGGAAGCTTATTTAATTACAACACTTTCACGGTTCTCTGATCATTATGACATTTAAGAAAATGTGTCATAAATGATGACTCAGACTTCATGCGACTAATACGGCTGTCCCCACAAGAAACAAGAATGTTTGTGAATCAAACAAAAGTTGACAACACAACCAATTAAGCCACAAAATCTGCATTTAACTTTTGTTTTCTCCACTAATGTTGTTGTATTGCACCCTCATGGGCTACTGTAATTACTGTCAGCATAGGATGAATGTAAAATGAAGCAATGAGATTGACCCACATTTGTGATTGAGAAAACGCCTAGCTTCAATTATGCTCGAATGCTTATTATTGCAAACAATCATGTAAATTGTCCAAAATGGCTGTTCCGCAAGCAGCCGTTCATCTCCATTGCCTCTGATGTTGAGAAAGTCATTGAAGGCATGGACACAGCATTGATCAGCAAAGCTAATGAGGCAAAATGATTCACAAAGTGAAGTGGTTCAGATTTTGTGCAAATAAGCTAAGCATGGCCATCAATTCATTTTTAGAACATCTGTCCTAATGTTCCACTCCAGTAGTCTACCCAACAGGCATTAGAGCGGTGAAGATCAAAAACATCTACCTCATCATTCAGATACTCAAAAGGTTTGACAGCTTAATGACTCCACAGTGGAGCTAATCTGTGACTATAATGACGAAGCTGGCAATGAGGTGCGAATAACTCTAGGGGGGATGATGGTGAATATGTACATAGATGATAATGATGATGATGGTGGTGATGATTATGATGTTGGAAAGAGGTGCACGACAATGGTGATGAAATGGCGATGATGGAGTATGGACATCTATGTTGCATGACGACCCTGAAAGCCTGAAAAGAAGAGAAAAATGACAATTAGCATGCACTTTAAAACCATTTAGGATTCCAAACTTTATTTCTCATGGTGACACTGAAATTCAACACAAAACATAAATAGTTAAATGAAGATTCCCCACTTATAAGACTCTTACAAACATGTAACCAGACCTGTCCATTACACATCATTACTGTAAACCTCCAAACTATATTTTATTTTTATATTTATACTGCCCAGATTTTATAACACTGGATTCACTCTCTACAGTACTTGCTGCATATTACAAAAAATCCCCCAGATCTAGCCAGTGAAGCCAATCATCTGGAATGGGAGTGGTTTATTTACCTCTGACTGGTTAAAAGACAGCAGCCCTTTTACTACTGTAATATACGATTATACGGCTGGGAGAACTAACATACTGAGGCGAACATTGTATACACTTCCTGCACTCCTGCAGATGTTATAGCTTGTACTGAGAAGCAAAACTGTATTTTTAATGAGGGGCATCTAAAACGAATTAATGAAAATATGAGGACCTGGTATTTAATGCATTTTATGATTGAGCGCATTTGGCTATGGCAAAGTAATTTCTTATCTAAATGCAAATTAGTAACACTGGGAATTCATGTCTTGTAAATATTTCAGTTTTCACAACATTTCAATTAGACCAATGTTTTGTTTTATTCCCTCCCGTTTAGAGTTATTTAAAAGTCTGTGCAAAAATCACTCTAAATTTGGTAGCATATGAGCTCAAAAGTTAAATGTCAGAGTTTTTAAACTTATTTTGATGCATTTAATGTGCATCATTAATGCATTTTCCCATGAAATGATGTGGCATCTGTGCATTTAAGAAGAAATCAGCAGAGAAGCCAAAGATTTAAAGAGCCTTATCGTGTCTCATCAAGCTTTATATGACTTATGGCTTAAAATTAATGTTTTATGTTTTCATTCAGCAGCCAGAAAAGCCTCTTTCATTTTTAGAGCTTTGGTTCTGCTTCAGGACCCAGATTTTACATTATAAATTGCAACCAAACACTGTGCCAAAGTTGTTTATAGTACAAAAATGTTCTTAAAGGGGTCATTTAAAGGAGAAATTAAATTTTCTTTCTTTTTTTCCCTCACCTTTTCACATATAAGAGGTCTTTGTACCATTAAAAAATCCAACATGTGTGTTGGACTGGAAGCGACGCTTGAATCGTACTTTGATGTCATACACCAATCAGTCTGTGCAGCACCACTTCAAATCGAACACACCTATTGATAAATACCTTTACACCATTGCACCATAAGCCCCGCCCACTTGCATTCAGTCTCTTAATGTCTGACACCTGTCTACACCCAACACAACCATCACAGAAATTCATAAGTAAATAACCCATTAAAATCAATGATGCTGTCTACACTGCATACAATATACATGCCCATTTAATTTCTGACATACTATACAGGCTTGAGTCTGTATAGGAAGAGTAAAAGAACGTTTTCCAAATGTATTGGATCTGACAGCAGCTACATCGTAAAACCGTTGCCATAATGCTTGTAAATGACTAATTTATATGAATACTGTTTTTAAAATACTTGCGTGCAAAAGCAAAGGGGCGTTGAATCATTTTCTTCATTCAATGACCTTAGCCAATCATAACTGTGGCCATTTACTGACAATAAGCCATCCACTTTAAACTGATTATTTCAGACAAAGGGTAAGAATGAAGGTTGGAATTAAAGGTTTTAAACATCTATATCTTTTTTTTTTTTTTTTGGACAAAAACACTTGAGCCTCAATAAAAAGTGTCATTGTGTATCATTAATTCATAGTTTCATTCATTTTCTTTGCAAGACACATTGACATTACAGTACAGAATGGTTCTTTAAGCATTATCCTGAACATTGTTTAGGCATTCATTTCATGTGTCATTGAATGGAAGAGAGCTTCTCGGGAGCAAGCCTAAATGTGACATTCTTTTTTATTTCCCCAGCAAAACTCTTTACAAAAAAAAAAAAAAAAAAAAGTCAGTAGACTTTCATAGATAGCCTAGGAAGTCAGGGAAGGTCTTGTTTTTTTGTTTTTTTTTTACAAGCTATTTCCTTTAAAAATCACACATTGTCAAATATATTCTTAGAACAGACATGTTAAACCTTTTTGGATCATGGCTCACCAGTTTTTTAGTATAACTAACTGAACCATATAAACTATTTAAGATGTTGGCTATCTTAACAGGTGATCGTACCTAACTCAAACCTCTTTTACTTTCAGTCCAACAGATATTACCTGCCCTGAGGATCACACCTGCCATTTTTCAGCCTTAATATCAGTGAGATGATGCAGTGTATTTGGCATTCAGAATACTGTGACACAAACATAATCCATCAATAAAATACCCTCACTGTGAGAAAGTGGATGTGATTTAGCGCTACGCCTCCCTGCTCCCGCCATAATCGGGAAGTTAATGTAATACAGGCCTGGCTTTTAAAAAGTGAAATGACTCTCTATAAATCTGAACTGCAGCTTTGACCTCTCCCTCTCTGTTTCTCTGTCTGTCTCTTTCTTTTCCGTTGTACAACAGTGCCTATTAAATAATGCCTATCAACTTTCAGTAACCTTTCTACTGTCATTTTTATCAAAAAAGGAAACGTTTTTTAAAAAGTCATGCACAAAATTACGGTTGAACCCTAGAACTTTTCACCATTTACTATGGTGACTCTTCAAAGCCCCAGGGGAAGTGCTTTGTTTTCAAGCTCAAACTTGAATAGGGGATGTCTGGGGTGAAACAACTTGATGTCAATGTGAACAGCATTTGCAACCCTTTTTACTAAAGTCATGTGTTATTTTACAGTGTAACCAAAATTCAATGAGTAAAAATGATTCTTTTGAATAGTAAAACATTGTGCGTTCCACAGTCAGAAATTATTTAATGCCCATGAGAAGGATGTGATACTATGTTAATTGCAAAATTAAGGTGTGGGCAGCAGGGCCACAAAAAAAACAGATTGAGAAGAAAAGATGCATGTTAACTGCAAAAGTCTTTCCAGAGTTTCTGGTGGTTTCACACTTAATTCTTCACATTTAATTCTTATTCTCCAGTGCCACAATTTTCAGAACTGCAAACTACCTGGTTCCAGTCTCCAGAAATACAAGGTGTCAGGTTCTCAGAGATTTTGCTAAGGCAAGGAATCCTTGACCCCTTCTTAATAAGAATCACAAGTGTTGTGAAATACATGAAGACTGGTTTTTGAAAAATAATCTTGAGGTACCTGCACCAGCTCAAATCAGACAACAGTGGGAGGGAGTCATGGTGTGACGATTTTGACGATCTCTATGCACAGTCTGTGTCTTTGTTTGTCATGCTAGTAAGTGCTAAATCTCCACTTTTACAAAGGTACATTGTCGAGAATGGCAGTAATGTAGCGCGACTGGCGATTCTCCGCATGCAACCTACCATATATGGCAACTCAGTTTTGACGGCAAAAGGTGAGGTGATTTGATTGGTATCATGTATCTGACATTTTCTACCATTTTCTGTTTTTACATTAAAGGTGATTTACATTATTTTAAGATGGGGCAGAATTAAATGAATGTTAAAACTCAGCATTTTGTTTGCATTCCCCCTCTGTCACCTCCCATAGGCTACTAGACCAACCACTAATTGGCTGGTCCATTTGCCAGATGCCTCATATTCGAGGTGTCTGCACTGTAAAAACTGTTGCTTAAATTCAACTCAAAAAAATTAAGGCAATATTTTCCAACTACTTTTTGTAAGTTTAGTGAACTTCTTGGTATTTTGAGTTGGTAAAAATCAATATTATGTATTTTACTGTAAGCTAAAAAAAAAAGTAGAGTCTACAAGATAAAGCAAATCATTTGAGTTTAGCCATTGTGACAAAGAGCAGCATATTGACCAAATCGTACTTAGTTAAAATAAGTAACATTTAAAATAAAAAAATAAACTTTTTGATTTTAATGAATTCATTTACTCTCATTAATTTAGACAAATTATTTCTTTAATCCACTTGAAATAATTAGTTAGCATTGCCATAACTTTAATAAATGAGGAAAGAGAGGTATTCGTTTCCAACTTTTATTACTATATAACAGCTGCCATATACAAACAATTGGGTGCAGTAATTTTCTGTAATCAATTTTAATGTTAATGTAACACAATAATGGTAATGTAAACATTTTAACATTAAAAATTACAGAAACTTCTTTTATATAACAGAACAATCTTCTGAAAAGCTCTGAAAAACACAAGATTGACATTGAGTGTGAGGCTGGCATTTGACCAACCTACTCAGAAGTTTGTCGTTTAGTGTCATGAATTGGGAGGAAAGCTTTGGGGGCAGTGTCAAGTCCTGTAAAAAGTCTTTGGAACACCTCAAATGTTTTGCAGAGTTGTGGTGGATACTGCAGGTTCAGAGCATATGTCATCCCCAGAAGCAGGCAACATGCCCTGGCCAGATTTCCAAGATCAGTAAGCACTGGGATTCCCTCAATGATGATGCCCACTGCATCTGGTTCACGGCAGACATATATCTGCATATTGCGCATTTTCAAGTCCTCGTGGACACTGCTGTCCGTTTTTCCCTGTATGAGACAAACAGAACAATAAGTGGCAGCAGAGAACAATCTTCAAAAGCCTTCAGTAAAATCACACATTAAAGTTCACAAAACGTTGGCCTGTTGAACATGGCCTGTTGAACTGGCTTCATAGTACAACTTTCAGTAGAGACTCACTTGCCACAACAAACCTGCTAGACTACATCACATACACAAGTAACCTCCAAGGACTAAATCCTTAAAGGGGAGAGGGGTTTAGCTGGTAACACATAGGTGTGGTTAAGTAAAAGTATCTGAAAATACCATGCTTACAGTTATATCATCAGATGATTATGACTCCTGCATTATTATAAAACAAAGATTTTACTTCTGTGAAGCTGCAGTTAAAAAATATGACAGTATCTTTTAAATCAAGTCAACTAGCCACTGGAAGACCAAAAGGTTAATGTTGGACACTGGTTCCTGCACATACATTTTGGTGTTTGTAGGTCTGTTTTTGAATTTTTGACAGAGCCAGACTAGCCATTTCCACCCAATTATAGTATGTGTTCTAAGACAAGCTAACCAATCCCCAACTCCAGCTCTGTACTAAACTCAGACAGACATAAGATTGATATCTGAGGAATACGTGCTTTTCCCCAAAAAAAGTCAAACTATGCTTTTTAAAAAATACTTACAGTAGTCAGAGATGAGCTCCTGCTCACTCTCTCCCATGTATTCAATGAGGCATCTCAGAGTCATGTCTCTCTTCTTCACCACAGAGGTACTTGGATCCTATAGTTGGTAAGTGAATAATGAAAAACTGAATCTTGCAGGCCATATAGCTACAAACATACAATGCATTTATCAGTGTGGGTCTGATAAAGCATATATTATTTATATATATATATATATATATATATATATATATATATATATATATATATATATATATATATATATATATAATTTTTTTTTATATTTAACCTTAAAATGAATTAGGAGCTGTAATCAAAAATGTTTTTTTCTTCATTTATCTGTAATACATCAATTGTTTGACTGTTATTTGGAACACTCAAGATGTGTAAAGAATTAGCAAACTTTCATTATTATGCAATCCAATACTCCATAAAATATGTGGGATGGGTCTTCAGTATGCGGTCAGCAAAAAGTGTGTCTAGCATTACATAAACAAGCTTGTTCACTATTATTTGCCTTTTTAAAAAAACTGAATGAGCAGCATGTCAGTGCTAAAACATTTACCTGGAATGGTTCAAAGAGGGCAGGCCATCTTTCTTTAAATTTTGCCACATCGGGGGACTGGACAACTACTTCCATTCTTCTCCAGCTATATGTCCTGGTCATCGGCATTTATGCTTTTAACGTCCCTTTTCTTGCTGGCTTCTATATAGAAAGGGATGAGATTATTATTATTTTTTTTTTTTTTCCTTTTTTCCCGACTCTCAATAACTTTTGGTTACCTTAATTAATCTAAATGACAGATAACAACAAACCTCTGAAACATTTACCTCAATTCCACCTACTAAAGAGCTTACCTACTCCATGAACTCCTCCTCCAAGTAGATCTGATGGTCTTCTAAAGAAGCAACACAAATGAAAGAAGAGTTTATTTATTAAAATATCAGGATCATTGATGTTATTACAATGCAAAAGAAATATTTAATCTTTCTACTTGAACAAATGGTTTCAAAATATTTCAGACAAATATATCAACAGATTAAGTTAAAGCGCCAGGAATATATTATGTCCTCATCTTTTTCAATCATGTAGGGCAACAACAGTAGCTACAAACCTAGCAGTTAACATATGTTTAATATTAATGTCAAGACCTTCGGTAAGGCCTCATGCGGCGCCTGCAAACCTGACAAACTTAACGTTTATAGTGCAATAAATGCATGCTCATTCGGCTAAAACCTAACTTTATGCAATGTAAATAGTTACTTACTTCGATTACACGTTGTATAAAGCCTTCAAAAACTCCACAGAAATCCGAAACTGGTCCGATACAGGTGACAAACAATGAATGGTCTCGTTGTTCTGCTGCAGCATGTGGGCGGGTCGTGACGTTTTACTTTGGATATAAACACTTAAATAGAGTTTTGTAGAAGCAATTTATTGTGAAGGTCAGTAAAATCAATTTTTTGATAGGTAATAATAAGTTACAAATACATTCACACTTTTTACTTATGTAAAACTTAAATGAATTCAAAAAGAAAAGGGAATCAATTTATTGGAAAAAATATACCTTTTAAAATTAATTCCTACAGACAACACACTTGAAGGGCTTTTTACAGTGTGAGAAGAAATGTCATTGGTGCACAGATTTTCTGTAAGAAGTCTAAAATCTTACATCTGCACCTTTGACAGGCACCTAGACAGTGACCATTATCAGCACTAGGGAAAGCATGACCATTATACAGTACATCCTGTAAATACATCTATTTGTCAGAGATATGTATGCTCAGGCATCAGCATGACTTATATTAGATGGAATTTTAAAAACAGCCTTTTCCATGAGGTCAGCATGGCTTGGTTGAATTAGAAGCGAATGCTTGAACTTTCTTTGAACGAGAATGAGATGAAGCGTAGATGCAGAACATGATAGAGATGAGTTCGTTAAACCGCCACAAATTAATAATCCAAGTTTATTATGATAAAAGACATCCAGAGGAGAATTTTACTGCTCATAAGATGCTTGATCATAGCTCACTGCTCTCAAATATGTTTCATATACTGTTGCTTTTCAACTTTAGACACCTCTCAGATGGATGTCTCAGTTACATTTCATTTAAGCATGATCTTTGTCTGGAATTGTAAATTCCATTAACAAATATTAAATAATAAATAAATAAGACTGTTGTTGACATATAATAAAATTATTGAGCTGTTCAGTTTATAGCCCAAATCCCTGGATTTTTGAGCCACAGGATTTGCCAGTTTTTGGATTTATAACTAAAGTCTGTGGTAAACAAACTTTAATTTGACCATGTTCAAATCTGCGAAAGACCTCATGCAATTTTCATTAAAGTCTGAAACGCATGATCTGAAACAGCATGGAAACATAGTGTTCATTCTTCCATTCCCTAAACACATCCGCCCACTTTATCAGCTGATGTCTGCATCCTGAAAAACTATCCTGCTCATCTAGCTGCCAAATCTGCAGGGATGCAATGGACAGATATTAATTGAAATCCTGCCAAGGCAATCTTGCCCTTTCTTCTCACCAGAGACACCTTCATCACAGCGAGCTGACACAAATCACCTAGACCAGTCTCGGGGAGTACAAGACGGCCTCTTCAGTCAAAGCAGACGGCCTTGTTTATGATCTCATATGTGTTGAGGTCAAAGGTCAATTGACGTGCCAATCAAACTTCTTGGAGGTGTAAAAGTGGGTTCACCACTGGCAAAAAGTGTGTGTGTGTGTGTGCTTTTTTTTTTTTATCACTGCCTGAACAAAGGTAGACAGATAGAGGTGGAGGAATAGTCTATGCTATCCAGAAAAAGGTTGAAGAGAATGACAGTGCGTTGCATACTTGCGCTTTTAATGGTGCAGTTACTGTCAAACACCATAAAGGTAGGTACGACGACTCTTCTGGGGCCACATCACAGAGAAGAGAAGCTCTACAATACCCTTTTCCAAGGGTAACGCCTGAGGCGATCGATACTGAAACTGTTGGCAGTTAGAGAAAAGAGCAGGATACTGGCTAATGTTCAACCGGCGAGTTGAGCGGCCGCCTACCGCAATGCCATATCATCAATCTAAGGGAAGATCGACAAATGTGTTCGGACAAACATGGCAGCTATTAGAAAACTATGCTGTTTCTTGTTCTAAAGACAAAAAAACAGTACCTGCAAAGACTATTGCTGCAAGCTATTGCTGCAGTAACTGCATTTTATCTCATGCTTGCCTTTGTTAACATTATCAGTTAGGTTTAGGGTCGAGTTTAGTGTAGGTGCTATGTCATTTTAAAACGCGAGAGAGCATTAACCTTTTAGTGCTACTTACCAGACTTTAAAAGTGTCGCAAAACATGCAAGAAGCAACCTAATATCATTTTGCAGAAAAGTCACCACAGGCATGTTTTTTCAATGAGTCTGGCTTGCGATCTCAACACATTTTCCATGCTTTCAGTGGAATGATTCAAATGGAAGCTGGGAATGTTGCAAAGTGAGCGTGGGAGTTGTTTTATCTCAGTGATTGAGTGGCAGAAGCGTGGGACATTAGGTCCTCAATTGATGCTTTTTTCATTACAGGTTAGACCATTTATAGGAAAATCTAGCAAATAAACTGACTGGTATCCAAGGTAACTGTCAGAAACACAGAAAGGATCAGAAGGCTATGACACCTCTTTGTGTCAAAAGGTAATTTTCAAAAGAATCAAAGATGGGGTCTCTCTCATCCTTATGTACATTTACAGTATAGGGACTGATGACGCAATAAGGTTCTGTACAGTGGGGAGAGAATTGAAGTAATCATGAATGCTGGTACAGCAATTTTGTCTAAGGGCTCTGAGTGCATGAATCAAATAAATCTCCATAAGCGACATTCTCCTGTCACAACAGCCAGTAAGTTCAGTGTGTATGCAGTGTCCCAAACTGGAGACATCAGGATCTGTGTGTGTTCTGCATTTTTATCACCAAACTAAAAGATACCAAGATTGGTCGGCATTTATGACGTATTGCCTACTTTGAGACAGAACTTATTGAACATCTAAAACAATGCTGTATGCTGGGCTAAATGCGCTCGTTGTATGTGTGTTGCCTGCATATCGTCGCTGTCCGATGAAAACCACCTATGTCCATTTTGCCGATTTTGAGATTTTTCGGCGGATTGAATGTCCAGGTCCATTTCCGTATACAGTATGCTTCACATATCTAAATGGCCAATGAGAAGTTGTGAAATCATGTAATCTGATTTTCACGTATATCCATTTGGAGTCAAAGCTGTCGATCACGCCGCGTATCTCCCGACCTGTGGAAGCATCTCGCCTGTCTCGTGAAGTTTCATCGAAGCTCAGCACTGGATAGCCGAATAACACTGTGAGGTTACATTGCCAAATAAACATAGCCTTGGGAGACAACGACTTTCCTTTATCGAGGTAAACGTTTCCCCCCTGACGCCAGACGTACGTCTAGGAGTGACAAAATTATGGTAGGACTGTGCAAACAAAGTATCTGTCTAGCATTACCATGTCAGTGTATTGATTCAATGTCCCTTCATAGTTTGCAAGAGACATTTAATTAATTTATAATTAATATTAAATAAACTAAGCGTATTTAATAAACTAAGACGTAGGCTATTTTAATAAACTGAGCGTATTCATCTGTCAATATGAAACGCGACTTGGCCATTCTAATTAATGATCGGAAGAACGCGTATCGACCACCATTATTGTAAAATATGTACGTATGTCCATTTAAACTGTGGATTATATCATTACACTGGCAAGAATATGGTTACATGTAAAGATGCCGTACCAAGTATGACAACGCTACATTCAACTGCTTTTGAAATACGGTGTTTTTTTCACTTCCTGAAAAGTTACCGTTTTGGACATACGTGAGTTTCATCGGGCAGTGACGATATGATGGTATTTTAACCAGCTGAGAAATAGGAGTCAAAACAGCATCAGGAAACATTCCGTCACAATCACGAAAAAAGATCTGCGAGGAGACGCGCTGATGGCTGTAACGAACAGTGATAGGCAACATCGCGACTATGATGAGAAAAAAAACAGGAATGCTTGAGCATTTTGTCCTTTTTAAAGGTCAATTCACACCACAAAGACAAACACCATCAAACACATTTGATGGGTTTTGTCTGATCAGTGTGTT
This sequence comes from Chanodichthys erythropterus, assembly GCF_024489055.1. Classification (NCBI taxonomy): domain Eukaryota; kingdom Metazoa; phylum Chordata; class Actinopteri; order Cypriniformes; family Xenocyprididae; genus Chanodichthys; species Chanodichthys erythropterus. The sequence continues at coordinate 28,521,574 of NC_090238.1, forward strand.
ACTTCTGTTGGAGTTGGTTGGAGTTTGTTTTCACCTTACTGACCATAGTCAATCAGTATTTGTTGGTGTCTGTTAGGTCAGTGTGAACATGGCAGTTATTTTTCATAAAATTCTAAATCCAAATGCCAACTTGTTTGTTGGTGTTTTTTGGCATTTGTCTGTGGTGTGAATTGGCCTTTAGGGGTCTCATGTTCCTATTTTTGTTTAGTTTACATGTCTTTGGTCTGTGCAGCTTTCATATATCATTAAAACCACACCAGAGTTCATTTTAAATGGACCGAGACTTATCTTTTCAGCGGTCTTGGCCCACTTGTTTGGTGCGCACCAGGGTTTAGATGGCAGCGTTCACACTTGCTCAAATGAATCGCACTAATAGAACAATCCAACCTGGTCTCATGGAAAGACGTACCTGTGGGAACGTTTTCGCGAGTCGCAAAATACATAAATATCACTGCAGTTTCCAACATGAAACACTAGAGGCAGTAAAACAGCAAGCGCTTTTAATCGTTTTCATACACAGTTATGATTACGGGGTCAGATTATCGATTAATAAAGACTTGTTTTTATGTCTCCTTACACAATATTATGTTATGTCTTCAAAACACTTCTTAACAAAGTGCATGATTTTTTTAACGAATATATTTTGGACTTTGCATCGGTTAACCAGCTCCATATATTTCGCTTTTCTGACATAATAAGCTTGCTCGGGAGCTCAGCTGATATGGAGTTGGACGAGAAAGCCTTGGGTAAGACTCTGGGGAAAAACAAGTCATGGTAAAAGAGCTCAAAGATGAGATATCAAAACAAGCTAAAATGGCGACGGATGCTTTTTATGTCACATTTGCTTTTGTTAATACTATCGGGTAGGTTTAGGTGTAGTGTTGGTGGTACGTTATTTTAAAAAATAATGGAGCACTACACTTTTAGCGTCACTCACCGGACAAAATTTCAAATCAGAACTGCGGTGTTTAATATAAAAACCAACATCACGTTTATCTGTTCGGACAAAAAAATTAACATGTTTTTAACGTCACTCAGTGGATATTTCACATTGAAAATGCAGTGATATGTACGTATTGGTATGTATTTTGCGACTTGCGAAAGCGTTCCCACAGGTACGTTTTTCTAATGAGACCAGGCTCATTAGAAAATCGTACCAGGGTTCGTTTTAATCAAACAAAACATGCCAAGTGTGAACACACCCTAGTCACACTAGTGAAGGGGTTCACCTATGTTCTGTCTCCTATTCACAATGACAAAATTAGTACATCAAAAACAGTGAAGCAATTTTGTACTCGCACCAATACGACCTCTAACAGACTTTGGCAAGACAAATGGTTGTAAAAATTCAGCCATTTAGTCACAGTCTGGAGTCCTAGTACGTGTATGTTGGTTTTTAAACACACTCTCCCCAGACTAAATGACATGAAGCTGTTGCCATCTGCCACTTATAGGACGAGTGGAAGAGTACGCGGTAACTGCTAAATTTACGTGTGTCGCCTGCTCCTCCGCCTGCTCTTTCGCTCCTTTCTGCTCCATCTTCTCACAAACCTTTTATCATCTTTCCACGGTTACCCCACTTTTCAGTTTGTTTTTTCCAGTGAGCTTGGCCTCCGTCATCAGTTGTTTTTTAGCTGTCTCCATCCTTGCATCTCTCGCTCTCTAATGTCTCATTTTATGTCTCTCTCTTTCTTGTCTACACTCAGCTCTTTCTCGGTTGCAGCAAAACCTTTCAGTCTTCACTTCGCTTTGCCCTTCACTTCTGCCTTCATGAACTTCCTACATCATTTTCCTCAAAAGAGCCCTGCTAAAGTGTTCTCATGTTTACTTTGTGACAAATTTGGAAACTATTCAAGCCCTTCAGCAAAACACAAGTAAGAGACGTCATAGTATTATTGATGTCTTAGTATGTGGCTTCTAACCTGAAGATATGCAGGGAAAATATCTATTATCACACTGTGGATGCAGAGTTGGTGTAAACAAATCAAATTACAAGAAAGGTGATTGTATATTTTCATTACGCAAACCTCTGATAGCTGTTCTTTTTTCTTCAGCTTGCTCTCTTTCTTTCTCTCTCTTTCAGGTGAGAAAGTGCAGGTATCCAAGAAAGTGAGCAGGGCATAAGCTCATTTATAATTTTGCCGCAATTGAAGAGAAAATGCCACCTAAGCACCAGCACTCTAGTGATTAAGGTGATATTGACGGCTGAATTAATTCCTGATTGCCCAGCATGAGGCTGTCTCTGGATTCAAGGCTTATAAACGCAAGCAATTCATTTTAAAGATTTTTTTTTTCCTTCATCCTTTCCAGCCATTTTCATTTTCATTTCAAATTTCCCTTTTTTATGACTCTTCCATGAACAGGTAAACTGTCTTTAGCATGTACAAAGGCACCTGATTTTAATTTGACTTCAAGGTCATCTGTCAAAATGGATGACAACTGCCATCATGGTCTGATGTAGACAGAAACAGAGAAAATGTAAAAATTCTTTTGGGTAGCAGAGATCAAAGTTAGCTATTGCTGTACAATGGTAATTGAAAAACAGGACACAGTGTAGCTGTAAGCCTGCTGTTAATGCCAGAGAGCAAGAGTGTCAGTCGGCATCAGTCAACGACTGTCAGGTGGCTGATGCAAACGTGGGGTATCACATTGTTTGCTGCTATAACTGACAGCTCACAAAGCAATGTCAGGGCCTCTAAGGACTGTAGCTCTGCATGATGCAACGCTACCTGGTGGCCAACAGTGCAAAAGAAAGATGGCTGGAAAATGGTATTCATCTATACGTAGTCTCGCTTTGCCACACTTTTGACTTTCTTAAAACATTGGTGTTCATTGCAACTTACTCTAACCAAGAGCAATGGAAGCCTTACAAAAAATATGTATTATTTAATTAGGTATTGGTCAAATAGGTTTTTATGACTTTATGTCTCCAAATTGTAACTTTACATATATCACAATGTGAATTTTTTAGATCTTGTAATAGCAACTTTGCTTCTTGTTATTGAGACTTTAAATCTTCCAACTGTGACTTTGTTTCTTGTAATTGCAACTTTATAACTCATAATGTGACAATTGCAACTTTTTTTCATGCAACTATTCCTAATTTCAACTTTAGATCTAACAATTTCACTAGTAATTGTGACTTTTTATCTCACAGTATGATTTTATACTGGCAATTATGAATACAAAGTTCAGTCATGAAACTCTAACCGAGCGCTGATTGGTTCTTTGTACGCCATGGCATCAGCCAGTCGGGAGTAATTCCATATCCACGCAACCATATATACCGCACCCTAGCCTGCGATCGACAAGCTGCGCAATGTGAAGCGCTGTTATCCCTCCTCCTCCCCAGCACCACCTGTAGAGATCTGCTACGGGGGTTCTACCATTCTTGCAGCAGCCCTTTCCTTGTTGTTTTATTTGACTAAGCTGAACAATTTGTATTTGCAGCAGCAACAGCAGCAGCGTAGCAGATCTCGTACGCCAAAATCAAGCCATGTATACTTCATACCCCATGCCAATAAATGCTGGTTGAATTTAATCCACTCCAAGAGTTGTCATGACTGAACTATATTTCTTGCAACTCCAGATTTATATCTCCCAGTTGCGACTTTACTTCTCACAGTGATATTTATTTCAACCAACTGGCTTTGTTTCTCACAGATGCAATTTCACAAAGTGACTATATCTCTTAATTATGACTTTGTTTCTTGTAATTGGAACATTACATCTCACAAAGTGACTTTGTTTCTTGTAACTGCGATTTTACAACTCACAATATGACTTAATATCTCGCAGTGTAAATTTAAATCTCGCCATTGCGAATTTGTTTCTTGTAGTTGTGACTTTATAACTTACAGATATGACTTTATAGCTCACATTGCGAATTTAAATCTTGAAATTGCGACTTTCTCATAATTGCGACTTTAAATCTCCCAATTGTGATTTTGTTTCTTGTAATTGCGACTTTATTTAATTCATAATGTGACATTTGCAACTTTGTTTCTCGCAATTAAAACTCTATGGGCCCTATTTTAACGATCTTAACGCAAAGTGTAAAGCGCACGGAGCAGGTACACTCAGGGCGTGTCCAAATCCACTTTTGCTATTTTAACGACGTAAAAAACGGTCTGTGTGCTGGGGCGTATTTTTGAAATGGGTTGTCCCTATTCTCTTAATGAGTAATGGGCATAACGTTCAATAAACCAATCAGAGTGTCATCTCCCATTCCCTTTAAGAGCGAGATGCGCTCGCACCATTGGCGGATTGCTATTTACATGCCGGAATTTGTTGGCGGAAAAGTTGAACGCGAAGTTAAAGCGGGCTTGCAAATGCAGGCTTTCAAATAGCTCAGCGCGATGAGTCAGTTAATATATATGTTCGTGTATTGGCACGATTGTTCAATTAATTAGCCAATTTTGTTCATCATTATAAGTAGTAATAGGCTGAATTGAAAATAGGTAGCCTAATTCTAATACACACAATGACTATTCCTCATTACATTTTTTTATTTATGTAGCCTACACAATAATATTCTGTTACACTGTAATCCTTTTGTTTTTAATATTTGGCATGTTTGTGTGATGCGTATCCCTGTGTGTAATAAGCAAAGTCAACGCGCACTGTGGACGCGCCCAGAGGTGCAGTTTCTACCAACGCGCTCTAACCAAAAAATATTGCGCCATTGACTTTAGACTTTAGACCAGGCTTGAGTTGGTCTATGGCGCAGTCTATTTTCAGCTCCTTAAAATAGCAATGCGCTGGCAATCCGCCTGAACACACCTCTTTTTTAGACCAGCACGCCCATGGCCGCACTAACTGGCACAAATGCATTTACTAATTTAAGGACGTGGCGCTGAACGGGAAAACGCGAACGGCGCCGGACGCAAACTAGCAAACGCACTTGCGCTGCACCTTGCATCGCATTGCGCCAGATGTATTATAGGGCCCTATATTTGCCAACTTTTTAATTTGCAACTTTATATCTTGTAAATTTACTGTATTTCTTGTAACTCGGCTTTATATCTCCCAGCTGTGACTTTAGTGAGGCTTTATGTCTCCCAACTGGCTTTGTTTTTCGCAACTGCACCTTTCTTTCCCCACTATGTGACATATCTTGCAATTGTGACTTAATTTCTTGTAATGGTGACTATTTTGAAAGTGTGACATATCTTTATTTCTTACTTTCTTTTACACAGAACAGAAAAAAAACCTTGCCAAATATAGTGATTTTTTTGTTCCTCAAAAGTATCAGCACAGCACCTTCTTTAAAAACAAAATAAAACAAAACAAAACAAAATTTTCAGGATGTTGCATGATGATTGAAACGTACAATTCAGCCAGCATTTGCTATTTCCGTGTGCAATATACAGCCAGCTTTTGCTATTTCTGTGTGCAATATATATGAGAGACGGTCAGTGAAAGAATTGAAGGTTGTCCACAGGCATCCTGAGGCTAACAATAACTCATACAGGTGCACAACCCAGGATGCACACAAGATTGAGGGCAATCATCAGATAAATAAAAGCAGAAGGTACTTATGATGTCTTGTGATGACTGTTTGATGCCTGTCATAACAGAATGAGAATTGTCCCTCTGCTGGGCCATTCAACAGGTGTGTAAATTGCCTTGTGTCCCGAGAGAGCGCACTGGATCTGATTGCGCTGTCGGTGTACATAATTGGAGCCTTTTGCTACCATGTGTTAGGTGCCACATAACAAGGATTTGAGGCAATGGTGGATAATGAATGCACTTCAAGGGTCCACACAGACAACTTGCTTCTCTCTCTCTCTCTCTCTCTCTCATCACTGCATGTTGAGGACTATGATACACCTGATTCCAATTTCTCAGATTTTACAAACCACAGGAAGCAGAAACAAAATGAATGACAACATTTGAAATATGACTTCTATTTCAGTTGTTTCAAGTACAGGAGTAGATGTTTCATGTGGAGCAATACAAGTACTGCTGCAATGACCAGTTCCATGGTCCAAAAATCACTGTATATCACAGTAACAGTAACAGTATGTATCATGATAACAAATGATTTATATATTAGGGCCAATAACGACAAACAAGAGTGTCCCCAATATAGACAAATAGTTTAAAACATGTCATGTTCTCAAATGTTGGCTTGAATGTTGGCTTTATATGGTTCTGAATTCTCAATTCTCAAGAAAGGTTTCAGTATAACAAACTGAACTGAATTTTACAATCTGAACTAGCCTTTCTTTACTATAAAAAGGTTAAAATATCTGATATTTTAGGAGACATATAGACCTTGACACACAATAATGAGGATCTGCAGGGGACCTCTTCATTCCCTGTTTTATCTCCATGTTTCAATTTGGCTGCACAACAAGATTTTGTTGGTCACACCACATAACCTTGATTTGGTCTACAAAAGTTTTTTTTTTTTTTTCTTTTCTTCAAAAATTCATAAGCAGTGAAGCTTTAAAAAAAAAAAAAAAAAAAAAAAAAAAATATATATATATATATATATATATATAAAATAAATAATAAACATAACTCCAGAATAAAGCTTTCTTGTCAATATTTTTTCTTCTAAAAATAGCTTTTTCTCATTATAATATCATTACAGTTGTATCACCATAATTCTTTTGACTTTATGCCCCCTGAAAATATCAAATTGAATTCTAATTCAGAAAACCCTGCCCTTTATATCAGAGGTGTGATTTGATTAATGTTTGATATTTTGAATATTTTCCCTTTTTATTTTGAACTCGATGGACCGCTGGATGTGAGGTGCATAATTTGGCTCTCTCATCACATCTATATGCAAAAAAAAAAAAAAAAAAGTGCAGCTTTCTTATGTTAACCTGTTTCAAACATATCTTGCTTTGTTTTATTTCCCATGTTTCTTTGTCGAAACAACGTGTAAATAATGTAAAGCTGTAATTTCTATTGAGAACCACACAGATACAGTATGTTTATTCTCATTCATTTATCACTTCCCTCTGATTTTAGGGATAAGTTATGGGTAGGATTCGGTTTATGGTTTATGTTTTTGAACATGAATGTTGTTCCAGGATCAACAAAAGTACCAAGAACATATCTTTCTTGGCAAAATCACAACAACCATATGCCCTGCAGTGGTGGTTTAGCCAATGGACTATAACAGCTACACTAGATGGTCAAGAAATTTATAGCAAGCTTAGTGAGGAAAACTGCACACTGGTATTTTCAGCAGAAAAAAAAAAAAAAAAAAAAAAAACTAATGCACTCCAACTTCTCTGGCATCAAGGGCATACACTGAATCAGACTATTAACTTGTATTTCTGTCTTGATAATTTTCCCAATACAATTTCTCTGAGGGCCAGAATGTTGTTATTTAATATTCAGTGCATCTTCAGTACAAATGATTTCTCATATCTTTCAAATCAACTTCTCCTGCTATAGCGGAGGCTTCCGAACCTCACACATGCTGTGATGCTGCCTCTCATTCCCAATTCCTTCCTTGCATGACAGACCTTGAACTCAGATTTTTGCAAGGTACAAATCTAGCCAAGCGGTGCTGTAGATCGATGTCTCACTGTACCCTTCTCATTCTTGCTTCTGTCCCTCTGGACCCTAAGGAGAGCAAAAGCTTCTTGTAAATAGAAATAGAGAGAGGAGTGTATTGTAAACACAGAGCTTGCATGAACAAAAAAAGAAAGACTGAGGTGGAAATAGATACGTTTAGAAATGACATACGACGGTGAAGCTTCCATATGAGCCTTAGGAATGTTTTTAAGCTGCATTGTAAGTAATACACTTCAAACAGAGAAAAGAAAACTTACAATGACATCATAAAGAAGCTTACTTCACGCTGTCTTTGATCCTGAAACCTCTTGAAAAGGATTTAAAACATGTAAAGTTCAGTACTTGTGGTCATGATTCTGCATAGCATTTAAATGTTGATAAATGTCGAGAGAAAGAAACCAAGAGAGAAAATGGCCTTTTTGTTCTTCGAAACAACTTTAAATAAGAACAGGAACTCAGTGATGTCTGGAATCCTCATGATGACCTTAAGGAGGTCATATTATGAGAAACTGTATTTTCCTTGATCTGTTAAAACAGGGATGTCAACACTACAGGCCAGACTTTAAAAATGATATTGGTCCACTACTAAGAAATTGAATGAAATAACCAAATCTCACACTATAACCTTTTTTTTTTGTTGTTGTTTTATCCTCTGCCAGAGTTCAACAGGAATTCCCTGATTTCCACTTGTGAAGCTCCACACAACAAGAATGGTGTGTTTGTTTCAGGAGTGGTGTTACACGATGATACTTTTCTCATGTACTTGTATTTGTTAAAATTCCTGATCCATTTACATTTGTTCATTTAGCAGATGGTTTTATTCCAAACCCTTTGTTTCATGCAATCACTTCAAAATTACAACAGAACAGAAACTGTAATGGGATTACGGAAAAATAAAGAGTAATCCCCAGGAAAAAGTAATCTGACACTGCTCACAGTGCTCAGCAACAGCTGTGAATGAATAGAGAATATGTGAACGCATAACCCAAGGGCAGTAAAAGTGATCCCAAACACAATCACATTATATGTCAATTAATTATACACATGAATATTTGCTGAGAAAAAATCCAAATTAAGATAATTCAAAGACATTACTTGTGGTAGACGAGTAAATCATTGAAAAGACATTACAAAAGAGACTTTAGAAGTCAGTTTGTTGATTCATTGTATTCTTTGTTGGCCTATACACATTGAGACCGGCCATTGTGTCTAATTTAGTGTAGAATTTTTGATGATGTATTAAGTTAAAAGCAATTAAATCATTTAGATTAATATAGCCATGCTACTTGTGACTTATTTTTTTCTCCATGGTTTGCAAGTGGAGATTCTCTATCTTTCACAGCTCAAACTTCCTCTCCATTTGACTATAACCATTTTTGCAAACAAGCCAATAAATGCATAACAGCAATAACAGCTTTTTCATATATCCATGACAACATTAACATTTGACACACCATATGTTACATCAAGATTTGTTCAGAAATGTTGACTCTCCTAGTCAAGATGAACTAACAAGAAATATTCTGAAGCAGCAAATGCATAAGACGCATTACTCCAGTTGATATTATAAGATATGGGGAAGGTCTATTAATGATTTGCTGTTCATAAAAACCTGCAGCACTGTATAACTATTCAAAGTGTTAGAAACGCAAGACTGAAATGTATTATTCTCATGATCATTTCATGTTTATGCAACAGTTTATGTGGCACATATTAGTGTGAAGTGTTTGAGAGCTTTTCACAACATAATGAAATGCAATTGAAGGCAGCACCAACTATATTAGAAACGAAAGCAAAACCCGCAGTAACTCACTTCAACTGTAATAAGGTTGTTCAGTCATAACAGGGGTCATTTACACAATCTTGACTAGCATTATAAATGGACTGACCCCCCTAGTTTATGACCCCCTTCAATAATGACACACAGTAGTATCGAACTGTATGTCATGGTCAATCTGCCATTATTCTTTAAGCTTTTAGGAAGAAGTAATAACATCTCTAAATGACTGAAACAACGCATGATGAATTTCAATGGAATTTTCCAGATTCATGAATCTTAAATAGTGATTTCTGTCTATTTCAATCAACTAAGTAAATAATAAATATAAATTTTGTCTGAGAATGTTCAGCTCTGGCCCATGAAATTAATTAAACTAGTACTGAAAGTCTAACAGTACAAGGTGATGTAACATTTTACTTGCTTTTGATCTTAATTCAACATGTCACCCAGGGAAATGTATAAGCTGTGTACTCAACTGGATCTCTGTAAACTACAATTAATTTTTAATGTCCAATAAATGCTCAGGAAACCACATGGCTGCCTTTTATTCTTTAAATTTTGCTCCATCTGTTGAGGATGATGAAAATAGGTTCTGTTGGTAAAAAAAAAGTGTTATGTTTCTCAATTTAAATGAAAGCTAAATTGCCATTTAATAGAAAAATGGACATGAGTTCTCAACAGAACAGATGTTACATAAATAATTATGATGTGTAACATGTTTAAACTAAGGAAGAATTTATAGCTGCAAGCAGCAATTACGGGGCCAAGCACAAAGAAGGCACAATAAGTCATGCCAGCATGACTGCAACAATGAGCAATTAAAGGTATATTAAGATGATTTTAGGCAAAATGACTGAAAACATATATTCACAGTCACTAGTAAAGATTTAATGGTTTATCACTTTCTACCAATAGGTGGCGCTGTGACCAAATTGATGTGGAAGGGTCAGAGTGAAGTGACAATGACTTATGCAAAGTTTGGTATCAAAATGCCAAAGCATTGCAGAGACACAGCTTCAAGATTCGGTTTTGCATCATGCCTCAAATTCGTTGCTGCGGTATACAAAAATGGTTTGATGAATTTAATTGAAATCCATAACTTTTTGTTGGCATGGTCTGAAGATGATACGATTCGTTTTGGTGAAATTTGGAGCAATGGTCGAGGAGGAGTTCGAAAAAGTAGGTTTTTGAAAAAAAACAAAATGGCAGACAGGAAGTTCGGGCAACTATTCAAATTTGGTATCTATGTTCTCATAATGACCCAAGGAATCTACTGAGACTTTCAGAGTTTCATTACAATTGGTTAAAGGGATAGTTCACCCAAAAATGAAAATTTGATGTTTATCTGCTTACCCCCAGGGCATCCAAGATGTAGATTACTTTTTTTCTTCAGTCGAACACAAATTATGATTTTTAACTGCAACCGCTGCCGTCTGTCAGTCAAATAATAGCAGTGATTGGGAACTTGAACAATAAGAGTCGAAAAAACTTCCATAGACAAATCAAAATTAAACCCTGCGGCTCGTGACGGCACATTGATGTCCTAAGACACGAAACGATTGGTTTGTGTGAGAAACCGAACAGTATTTATATAATTTTTTACCTCTAATACACCACTATGTCCAACTTCGTTCAACTTCCGGCTAGTGTGCTCTGATCGCGCTCTGACGACGGAAGTGATGTCTCGCGCTCATTGAAGTATATGGGCGAGACATCACTTCCGTCTTCAGAACACGTTTTTTGACCTCACTAACAGGAAGCTGAACGAAGTTGGACATAGTGGTGTATTAGAGGTAAAAATTATATAAATAATGTTCGGTTTCTCGCACAAACCGATCGTTTTGTGTCTTAGGACATTAATGTGTCGTCACGAGCCGCAGGGTTTAATTTTGATTTGTCTAAGCAAGTTTTATTTACTGTTATAGTTGAAGTTCCCATGTACTGCTATTATTTGACTGAAAGACGGCAGCGGTTGCAGTTAAAAATCATAATTTGGTTTCGACTGAAGAAAAAAAAGTCACCTACATTTTGGATGCACTGGGGGTAAGCAGATAAACATCAAATTTTCATTTTTGGGTGAACTATCCCTTTAATATAGTCAAAAGTTATTAGTATTTTTGCAAATTTCATTATAACTTTTGACCACAAGGTGACACTGCCCCAAAACCTTTTGAGTACTGTCAGGGCATGGTGTTGAAGACCCATAACGAGTTTTCGAAATGATACGCTAATGTGTTCATAAAATACAGCATTTTAGCACAAAATTCAAAATGACTGATATAGGAAAATTAGACATCATGCAACTCAGAATGTTTTTGGACAAACCCTTCAGAAGTTATAAGCAAAAAACATTTTTTGTATCTCCGGACCAGTAGGTGGTGCTGCACTAAATAGCATGCTTGTGATGACATTTTGTCCTGAATATGATAAAGTATTGCGGAGATACAGCCTTACATCTATTTTCACAAGCGATATGTAATGTTTGTGCGTTTTTCGAAAACTGTTTGAGAAAACAACTTTTTTTTTAGCATGGTCTAAAGGACGGAGCAACGGCCTAGGAGGAGTTTGAAAAAGTAGGTTTTTCAGTAGTGCTGAGGAGGTTTATAGCTAGTGCCATATATTAATATCTGCCCAAATTAAAGATACTTATCATAGTCCATTTGTTCTTCTGTGTGTCACTTGACATTATTTATTGCTGGAATGCTGCACAGGTATTGGAATGTTTACTTTTAAAGTTTGTTCTTTATTTTTAACTCACATCTTCATCAAAAGCAAAACTGCTTTATTCATTTATTAGTTTTGTTGTGCTGTGGTATTCTGCTCACTTCCAGTGTTGAAATTGTTCAATAAATAAGAAGTTAACAATGAGTAATAACTTATTTTAGTTAAATACTTAATTTTAGACATACGATTTCCAGGCTTTTTTTTTTCTTTTGCTTTTCCTTTGTCAGCAATAGTAATTTAAAACAAATCCACAGCAGAACTATTGCAACACATTCCAGTTTTTGAGCTAATTGGTTAAGTGAAAGTTTAGATGACTCTTTCATAAAGATGAACACTTTTTTTCTGAATGAATTGGCATATTTGATTAGGTAAATAATTCAATGACTCTAGAAACAGTCACTTGTTTCATTCCTTAATGCAGTGGTCATGAAATTGAATGTCATGCAATGAAAAAAGCCTGCAATTATATATAACAATAATAGGGAATAGTTTATGAAATAAACAATGCACATATTTGAATTATGCTTTGTATGAACAATATACAGTATAACAAATGGCTGCAGTGAGCTGTTTTGAGCTTGACATACGTCTTCATGCCAGAACGCGACAGCGGAGCAGCACTTTCACATTAGCAGCTTGTTGATGGCGTCTGCTAAAGAGGTGTTTTTTTTTTTTTTTTTTTGTTTTTTATGGAGAGGAATATATATGTCCTTTAGCCAATCTCAGCTCAGTTTTAAAGGCCCAGTCTTCCCAGATCCTCAAACTGCTGTCTCACCATTCTCGTACCATATGGATGGCCGTATGATGATGATGAACGAATGTTCAAACTCCCTCAGAGCCTTGCCCACCAGCCGTGAGTCATCATTACGCATACCCAGGCTGTGATTTGTGAAAAAACCAGAGGGGGGATGTTTTGATTTTTTTTTTTTTTTTTTTGTTAAAAACCACAGTGGAGCTATACTATAAAAATTTTTTTGGCAGCTGTTACAGAAACATTTTTACAAAAAAAATCTTCTGTGCTTTATTTAAGCTATAATAAAGTAACATGCAGCGAGCGCCGGCGCATTTGCGCACGCAATTTTTGAGTGTGCGCCGCGAGCACAGTATAAGGGCTGATTGGACAGTCGTGTTCATTTCGAGTTTTACAGACCGGGGATAAAATTAATTCAGCAGAGGCAGGAATACATAGACCAGAACGCTGACCTTTTTTTTTTGTGTCATGATTCGAGCGTTTAGAAACTAAATTTATAAGCCGATTGTTGTTAGATTTCATTAGTGATTTCAAATATGAAATTGATTCGTAAGGTTGGCGAACAGTTTTGGAGAATTTGATGTTTCCCCATTCAAAGAGATTGCATGATGCCCAGGATGCCCGAAAGGCGTTTCAAAGATGGCCGCCGAGTGAAATGATTTGTCATAAAGGGACTTTGGCATATCTCACATTCCACTAGTTGCATCCATAGATGCACACCTATCATTTCTGGCCTAAAAATTATAACTAAAAATTAATCACATAAATGTGTACTCAGTCTAAATCTACTCTGTGTTGGTTGCAATTGGATGCAGTCTGGTCACAACCAGCCAATTCAGTGTAGGCACAGCGGTGAGATGTGTACCCGTTTACCTCTCTATGAGGTGAAATAGCTGTAATTATACAAACACATACAATAATGAAAATAATAGTGCACCTGGGAAGCGGATGGATACCTTACTGGTTGCCAGGAGGCCATGAGAGAAAATTAGGAATTCATAAGGTATTTATTTATATCATTATTCACCACATGTCAAAACCCAGCTTTCGTTGTTCCATGGAACACAAAACGTGATTTTTTGAATAATCTCTTTGCTGCTCTTGCCAATGTAATTAAAGCGAATGGGAAATGGGCTTATTAAGCTCCAAAATTACAATACATATAAGAGTACCATAAAATATCATTTAATGTAGTTCCAAAGGTAGGTTTGGGAGGAGTCTAAACATTCAGTCCTGTCAATCATCATTACGAGTGTATATAAGCAGCAGTCACTGTGTCATCCTAGCGACAATTCGTCCAGCATCCCTCCTCCTCCTCTATTTCTCTTATTCTCCCTCGATGCATTACTATTATAGGGGGGGTTAACTTGGAGCTCGGGCCGAGCCTCAGGTTTGTGCCTCCTTCGAGGACAGCAAGCCAAGTTTGTTTTACCATTAACCATTCAGACTGAATGGGCAGGCGAACTTGTGAATAGGACTTTATTTCTTTTAAAGTCATACAATGTTTGTGCGAGGAAGACATTAGTCACTGAAAAATCACACACTTTAGCTCTCTTTGGCTAATATTAGTTCATGAGAGAACTTGAATTCTTTTAATTGAGATTTTAAATGAGTCGGCTGATGCAGTTAATAAACATTGATCTGAATGATTCATTCATAAATCAGGGTCATTCATTGCACTCAATGATCTGTTCGAAATGTTAAACAGCCCACAGATTTGATATTCCAGTGTAGCAAATTGTCTTTTAAAAGCTGGCTTTTTTAATGAATTCTTAAAAAAATAAATAAATAAATAAACACATGTAACTTTCTAGTCCTGAAAACTTTCTAACTTGTTGAATTGAGAACCCCTAGACTTCAGTGCAATTTATTCAGTTGTCAGTGATTGTGATGTTATTATTGTTAAGGAACACAGACTCACAACAATGTTGGAATTAACGAGAGAGCTTATTCACAGAAGCAACCAGGTGAGTATAGCAGTTCAAGCAGTTAATGCAACAATGGAAGGAAATACTGTTTTGTTGCAGGTGATAGAGGAGGTTGTGGATGAACACAGCTGAAGTACACACACTTTGGCTGGCAAGTGGAGACAGAACAGAGTCTGATAAGGAAGATGCTGGAGACACAGAGGGTCAGGAGAGACAATGGAGGTAATAGCATACGCTGTACAGAGGTAAGTGTTGATAGGTAAGTGAGTCCTTCTTCAAATGAGACCAGACCAAGTACCAGAGTGATGTGTGTGCTTAAATGCTACTTGCATGATGAGGTGATGATCAGGTGCGGGTGATTGCTGAGCATGAGCATAGAGATGATGACCATGACAATTATTTTCCATACTGCTTATCTTTGTTTATTTTAATGTTTGTCAAGTACTGTAACCAACATTTTTTTTTTTTTTTCATGCAGATTTTCCACTTCTACCTTTTTACTATAATATTAATAAAATGAAATCAGTAAGATCACAGAAACAGCAGTGTCTAATAGCAGTGTCAGATTAAAATCCCTGATATCTTGTCATTTCTTTCTAATGTTAGTTTACACCCTGGGCAGTTGCCCATGTTGCCCATGCCTAAATCCGCCACTGTTTTTTAAGTACACTAAAGTGGCTTTTTATTTTTTTAATATTATATTATCTGAAAGTACAATTTTTGATTACACTTTAGTGTAGTGAACACATATAAACAATTAACTATGACTTTTCCCTCAATAAACTCTTAATTTATCGCTTATTAATAGTTGTTGAGTTTAGGTATTGGGTAGGATTAAGAATGTAAAATAAGGTCATGCAGAATAAGGCATTAATATGTGATTAATGAGTACTAATAAACAGCCAATATTCTAGTAATATGCATGCTAATAAGCAACTAGTTAAAAGACCTTAAAATATAAGAAGATATGAAGTTCACTACAAATGCACATTCAATACAATTAACCGCACTTCTTTTTCATAAGGGCTCTCTTGGAAACTGTTTTGCATATTCATGTGTATGTCAGGGCATAAATCCACAATAACTATGCATGTATGTGTTTTTTTTTTTTTTCTTTCTTTCTTGGAGTCACGCCACCCCATAAATAATTGTGTACATCTGTACCTGGAATGATTAACAATGAATAACACATTGCTGTCTAAGCTATTGCATAACTTTGTAAGACTTTGACTAGTGCATATGTCATATGGACTACTTTTTTTGGTGCTTTTGCACAGTATTCCATCAGATTTGAATCCTATAGAAAAAAGTCATGCAGGTTTAAGGCAACATGAGGATAAGGGTGTAAATGATGACAAATGATGATTTTCGTAAGCAATAATTTCAAACAAAGGCTGTAATTTCTCCATAATTCAGTAATTCAGTGTCCCCCCAGTGTTCAAATCTCATCGCAGGTCCCTGCTGTCAGGAAAGGGCATGTAGTAAACATGGGAATGTTCACTGTAGGGAACATTTTTAGTCTAAACCTCTACTGCTCTAGTTTTCCATCCAATGGAACCATGTCTTCCAGTGTTTCTCTTTTGTGCTCACTGTTTTCAAAGGTGGACAAAAGGGTTCCTGATAGGGTTTCCATAATTGCTCCCAGTTTTTGGTGGACTGTTGCCCAGGGAACAGGTGCTTAACGCTTAGAGGCATTTTGGCCAGTGTAGACAGGAGCGAGGAGATTCCCTGGACTCTAATAACCTGCTGTTGTGTCAAACAGCCCTGCGGGGTGAGTAATGATGCGCTAAAGATTTCCTGGCAAGGTGATCGAACTGGCATCTTCCGTATTTGTCAACAGGAAAGAGAAAGAAGATCTTTGAAGTGACGTTTTCCCCTCAGCTAAGCCGTATGGAAACCTGCTGTTTTGAAGCAATTTGTAACAATTTAAGCCATTCGTTTTGGCTTAGAGATTATACCTTCGAGGCAGTGATTATGCTTTGTAAATAGTCATTTGTAAAGTCAGATTCTCAAGGGGAAGTAGGTTAATTGGTTGTTCAGAAACTCAAAAACAGGGCAGGAACAAGGAATTGGAACTTTTAGCCATCTGGCCTCATCTCCACAAACCACTTGCGCAAAATGACATCCACACTCAGTACGCCTCTATTTCACAAAAGACAAATCTGTTTTCTTTGTGTTGGAAGATTCCTTTCTGGCCTGAACATTATTAGTAACTGTCTGCCCCAATTTTTCCCCAGGAAAATAACAATACTGTAGCTTTTGATGTTTGCACAGGCACAAATCTAATATTACATTCAAAGTGACAAGAATTGGTATTGGAAGTGAAAAATTACATATTTCTAGTCAGACAAAACGGAGCAATTATAATGAATCACTTCTTCTGGGTTAAAAAGACTTGAAACTCACAAGCCTAACTTTATCCAAAGAGTTGGATCCTTTTGAGTGCATATTTTTGTGAGATTGGTGCAACCTTATTAAGTTATTCCCAAATGTGCCTCTAGATGCATTGAAAGACTGCTTTGCTTGTTGAAAAACTTTCAGGTGGAAATTTTATGTGCACATTAGACAACAATTATTTCTGTGTGTGATAACTTTTTTTAAAATAGTGTGACAGTTTCAAAACAATGTAACTTTTCCAATAACAAGCTACTTTTTCCAAAAAGTAGCAGAGAAGCATGACCGAATGCTACATTACTGTTTGCCCACGCAGCTTTACAGACGAGTGAGCTGAGGCAATAAGCTTTCTTAACATGCTTTCTTAAAACACACTTCCTCCCATATGCAGCGTAAAAGTGATTTGTGAATTGTCTCTCTCATATGCAGTAGGCTATATAATTTTTTATTATAATTATGTTTTGGTTGTTTTGTTTTATGTTCCTGATGTTTCCGATGACAAACAAAAACATTCCAAATGTCTAATTGTCACACGTTTTTTATTAATATTTATGTTAATCGTTTATGGCTTATGATTTATCAGTTTTACTTTTGATGTCATATATTTCTACTTTATATATATATATATATATATATATATATATATATATATATATATATTAATTCTTATCATATTTTCAAGTATTTACTTGTTATTGTACCCTTATGGTTATTCTTATTTTATATTTAAGAGTATGCTTGTTATGTTCAATTGTTCTTCAAAGTGTTCCGGTGTGACAGGTCACGCTGACACGACTGTGGTTAGACATTGGACGCCTGCCAAGTATGGCAGAAGTAATGTTTTTTTTTTTTTTTTTTTTTTTTTTTCAGAATTAATGTTTGCTGACATTTAATAGTGTAAGATTTGCAAAATTCCCCAAAGGAGTCCAAACAACTTTTATATCTATTTTTGACACTGGACCAGTCTATGACAAATGGGTAAAACCATTTAACCTTTTCTTTTAATATAAAAACATCCGTTTGTGTGGGTTGAGAATTTCCATGTATGCTTATGGTAGCCTATAATATGGACTGAGTTGTTGATAATTCAGCTTTCTTCCCTCCTTTGCTCTCCTTGGCTTCTACTTCTTGTCTCTTATCTGCAAATGTCTTAATTATTGCTCTTTTTGATTTTCATCTATTAGATACAATACTCTAAATTTTACAATACTCTAATAATTTTATTATTAACTATTGACTGCTTCTTTATGGTTGTTATTTTACCTTTTGGTTTTATTAAATATTTTCATTATTGATTAAAGTTTGCATGTGAGGCTAAATTTAATTGTAATGAATAAAATAATTTTCCATCTATTATCTATTGCCTGGATCTCATTTTCCCAAGTTTCTGCATCAAATAATAATAATAATAATAATAATAAAACAAGAATATCTTAATTCAATACTACATATATACATTTGTACTACTGTTCAAACTGAGGTGCCAGACTAAGAATACAGCACAACGTCAGCAGCAGGGCATTGCAGCATTGGAGGCGGACGATCAATTTCTTATTGACAATGGCGATGATGCCGACTAAGTGTAATAATTTTATTAGTGTTACACAACTATGCGGATGAAATACCTGGCAATCTACTTCTGTATAATGCTAAGAAAACCTGATGGAGATGAAAACTAAAGAAGTTCAATATAGTGTTTTAAGATGTCCTCCCAGGTCGGAAAGCACTCAACAAGCTACTGGGAAAGAGCCAAAAGTTAAACTCGTGCTAGTGACATGAAGGGTATAAAGCAGCAAGACTGTCCCGACACTGATGTTGCTAGACAGAAAGGGAAGATAAGAAGCTGCAGAGATTAAATCATATTCAGAACATGAAATGACAGAACAATGAATAAATGTAAACTGGAGATAGTCAAGGCTGAAATAGACAGAGAAAAGATAGATTGGCTTGGAATCAGTGAATTAAAGTGAACACAATCAGTACATTTCCAGTCAAATGAACACTGAGTCTGCTACTCTGGAAATGGCAATGATCGAACGAATGGTGTGGCATTTATAATCAAGAAGAAGATATCAAACACTGTCTTGAAGAACAACGCAATCAGTGACAGAGTAATATCGGTACGCTTACAAGGATAGCCAATTAATGGCACAATCATTCAAGTCTATGCACCAACAACAGAAAATGATGAGGAAGACTTCAAGTGGAAATTGACCATACGTCACAGCAAGATCTGCTCATTTTCATTCGAGACTTAAATGCCAAAATGGAACAAGGCATGTAACAAGGTATTGTTGAATACCTTGTTGATGAAGTCATTGCAGCCATTACAACACTATGTCAGCAGATATGGAAAACAAGAAAATGGCCAAAAGACTGGACAAGATCCGTGTTTATTCCCATACCCCAGAAAGGAGACACCACGGACTGCAGCTATTTTTGAGCAGTGACGCTCATACCTCATGCTAGTAAGATTCTATTGAAGATCCTTCAGTGGTGACTACAACCACACGTCAAGGAGAGAACTGCCAGTTTTACAATAGATATTAGAAAAGGCCAAGAAATACCAGAAACGTCTCTGCCTATGCTTTATTATTTACAGCAAGGCCTTCGACTATGTGGATCACCAGAAACTCTTGGTGAATTTAAAGAACATAGGCATTCCAAACCAAAAAAGAAGAATCGCTATTGGAAAGTTAGCGACAAGAATGTAGGTACATGGCTATTTCAAGGTTTAACAACACCAAGTAACAGCTGAAGCCATAGCAGCAGTAGGTTCCTGTTTCTGATGTCTTTCTATTTCTAGCTTGTTCCTGGAAATCCTTGCACATTTTACTTCAGATCTATTGTTACGTTATCTCACCATTTTCTGTAATTGATCTCATTAAGCTGGTGTTGAATTAAGTCATTGTGTTGGAAACACTTGTGGAACCTACACACAGAATATGCCATTTGAAATATTTACTGTAAGTCATTGTAATCTGTTTAATTTTTTAATATGATTTGGAGAGAGGTGAGTCTCGTTCATGTGTTCAGCATGGGCACTATAAACAGTAACCTCAAATACCACTCAGTGGCATGTTGTGTAGGAAGGTTCAATAGAAAGGGCAAAGCAGGATAATTGCAAACCAAATGACTGCAAGCTAGTTCCTGTCTTCATTGTAATTTACTTGTTATTTTCCTTGTGTAGAGTAATTACTAAGCCTGTGTGGTTGAAAGATCGGTAGATTGAAGAAACCTCTACCCTATCACTCAAACAGTCTCATAAATATGTTTGTGCTATTGATTTCTCTGTTTGTTTTTGTTACTTATGCACAATAATTATGTTTAATGTAAGGATCCTAGAATGTTCTTCATAAATGATCAGTCATCCTGATTATTTATGAAGCTGTAGATACCAGCTCTAATTTATTTCAGAATTTTTCTTCCACAGTAAACTCCATGTGTTCCCTTTCAAGCAAGGTATGGTGATTACAGGACACAGAATGAGTGAAGCAATAACAGATTCACCTTGAATAGTCAGTGTTTAAGACTTCAGAATCAACACCTAAAGACGCATTTAGAGAAACGGAGTGCAGGGACCCGAAAAATTGGTGTCACTTTTCACTTGGAAATAGCCGACCGTCTAACTGTTATTCAAACATGTGCGATAAAACACAGTGCCATTTCCTTTACTGTCACCGTAACACCAGCTGTGATAAATCTAACCTGCACAACTCCCCATCTCTCTTACCTTCCCCCCGTAAAGGAGAAACCTGCATCTGTTGGAGGTTTTTTGTCATGAGAGATTTAGTCTCTGCTCTCGGTGCTAACGCAGGTTTTCACCCATTCGTCACCCTGTCCCTTATCTCTACCTTTTTCAGTGTTCAGTGGGATCGTTCTACAGCACAGATAATTCCCGGAAATGGCAGCCATCCCATGCGATGACTAGGATTGGGGACGATAGATTTCACATCGGTGAAGGACACAGGCAGTCTGCTTTTTCGTCCCCATTTATGGGTTTTGTAATTTAGAGAGCCGTACCGTTACCGATCACACTCTTGACATAGCTTCTTCAAGGGCAAAAGGATGCATCGCATCAAAGTTTGTTGCAAGGCCACAGACTGAAACAGAATAGTCCATTTGGTGTTAAATATACAATTTCATTCTTATAGACTTCTGTGTAGACATGCACACAAAGAACACAATCTCGAAGTAAATGACAAAGACAAGCAAACAATGAACATATGAACCATCATGCAAGTCAGCAGCTGAAAGTATATAGGAAGAGGAAGGCCATTGCAGAAGATGACCAAGCCTTTACCATATTGCTCACACTATTAACAAAAAGACAGATTGGCACTGATGTATTTTACATAAAATGGTACATTGTGTACTTTACACCATATGTAACCAGAACAGTATAGAACCAAATCAGCAGCTGTATATAAACTCTTGTGAAAAAGAAGTGTGCTTAATTCTGTTGGATGCACACTTGTAGTGTAGTTCAAATATAAATATATTTATATATATATATATATATATATATATATATATATATATATATATATATATATATATATATATATATATATATATATATATATATATATATATATATATACACTTGCGGATAATATAAAATTAATGCAATAAAAGGACACTTAAAAGTAATTAAAGACAGTAAACTTACATGACTATGTCTCTTAACACACTTCAGTATTCTTTTAAAAAGTGTACTTTGTATGTTTTAATAACCATTTGGTGTGCTTTAAATAAGTACACTTATATTGGAGCGTGAGGTATGCAACGCTGTTTGCTAACAGCCACAACAAGAAAAAGCGCAGAAGAAGAACAGGCAATCTATGCATAGATATGTTTATGTGTAATTTCTCAACCAGTGTTTCAACCACGGAAAGACACCAATAAAACAGCTTGAGAATAATATCTCACGTAGCAGTACATTTACCTCAGTGTCCACAGCATGTTAGTTCACTGGAAAAATTAACTCTATAGAGGAGCATTTTACTAAATATATGCACTATATTTGTTTATATATTCATTACATTTACTTCACCTGTTAGTAATGTCTTGATTATTTAATAACTGTGTACATGATATTTCAAAAATGAATTGGAGTAGAAAAATAACTGAAAAATAATTTTATAATTAGATTTAGAAGTTGATGCAAAACCTGCCTTATGTGCATTTTTTTTTTTTTTTTAAGTGTTCATTATCCTAATCTAAAAATAAATAGCAACTGAATTTAATAGTTTGGGCTCTGTTGTTAATTGTAACCTTTAATATTATTGTAATGTGCAAGAAAGGGCTCCCTGTATATAGTTACCAATATTACGTTAGATTTTTTCCTTTTTTTTATCCTTAAGAAAATGTTAATTATAATTGAATTTATTTAAAGAGGGGGACACAATTTATTCAATAAACCACTTTTTAAGAAGAAGAAGAAAAAAAGAAGCAATTTTATGTTTAGTTGTCTCGCCCCTGCTGTACCGAACATTGACCTTGAGTACAGAGGTACATACTAAACTGTCATGTTTGTGTAATGTTACGATTCTTTTTCAAGGAACGCAACAAAATCAGAGAGATGCCACGCAACTGCTTCATCACAAATGGGGGCTTGTCCGAGAGTCATTGTTTCTACCCGAGCTACAGGTGACTGGCAGACTGCGGGTGATTGGCTAACGTGGTGTTGCACCTGGACTAAATCAAAGTGCTTTCAAAAATGGACTCGTTCAAACCGATAGCGGGGAAGAGAGTTGCTGTTTGTTAGCATTTGTTTGTCATGAGGCTACCGGAGCTCTCGAGGGAGACCACAGCCACACTTGAGGAGTTCTCGTTCTGATCCGCCTTCCCTAGAAAGGATTTTTGGACTTTGATCTTTTGTTGGTTGTGTTTGTTGGGACTGTTTACACTTGTATTACTTACATGCACACGCTGACGCACTGATTATTCATCTATACATGTTTATTTCTTTAGTTTAATAAATTGTTTTATTATGAAGCGGTTGTGTGGCGTTTCCCTGATTTTGTTGTGTTCCATGAAAAAGAATTGTAACAAATGTGCATCCTCCCCTCTTTCTACAGAAAAATTTACACCCGTTACACCCCTAATGTATACAATTAATGCTTATCAGCATGTACGGTAGTAGACTTTAACAATATTTCAAAGATAATGGGAGTAATTATGAAAAAAAGATGTACTTATGTCCTACTTAATTCGTTAAAAAACACTCTTAGTTACATTTAATAAAAATGCTAACTATAATACACTTTCATTTAGTGTTAATTCAGTTCACACACAAGTACATGACACCTTTAAACATCTGTGATGAACAGAATAATCTCCTATGATATTGTGTAGGTACTAATTTCATCTGATTTGTCCAACATAGAACTAAATTAATTGTATCATTACGACATCTGGTTGAATTAAGAATTCAAAGGATAGAAAGCATTCTTCAAAAGTAGAACATTTACAGACAAATAAGCAGGTGTTCACCGTTGGTTTTCCGCATCTCTCGACAGCATAGCGAAACCCAGAGACAAACTCAACTTTTTTCCCCAGATCTTTTCTCATTTCCAATCTGTTCATCTCATCAGTTGTAAACACTCATCTCAGTGATTGAGACTATATTGTGTAATTTGATGCCAAATTAAAGTCTCCTGACGAGCTTTAGATCGAAGTCTCCACAGCAACCGTGTGCATATAGAAAAAAAGTCATCTTCCAGGGATCTGTCTTCCAGTTTTCTTTGGTGAAAGGTAATCAAATTAAAAGTTCTAAAAGTAAAATATCACCAATAAGCAATGCCATAACTGATAGAAATTTTAATGTGAACACTTATGAAGCATCTTTACATATAAGATTGCATACATTTTTTATTTATCATTATATTTTATTATTATTATTGTCATTTTACGATATTATTATTATTAAATGTATTATTAAATATATTTAGTATAGTATGGTATTTATAATATATTACGGGGTGTTTGGGAAATTGACAACTATGCACTTTTTGTTTGGTACCATTAGTGGAGCAGAAATTAAAAACTTCCGTTTTAATAAATTTTATACCTGATTACTTGATTAAAATGTTATTTTATTTAGCAAATTCATTAAGTCAACTATCTGTCATATAAATCACCATTATGTTTTATAGCCATTCCACATAACAGATAAAAATCATTTAATTACACCTTCCAGCATGTTTAATCACTGAAATTCCCTCAACCTGATTACAGTTGAACTGCATAATTGATTAAACATTACTGGAAGCAACACCATCCGTAATTTTCTCTTCTGATCTCTAGAACAGATGAACAGATGTCCATTTCTGAGTACCATACATGCTGATGAAGTATGTCACATGGATTTTGTAATGAGCAAGTAAATGCATAAATGCAAATATTCCCCTTTGCAATTAATTGATTCTCTGCTCATTTCCTGTGAAGGAATCCAAAGCTGCAGTGTTATGGGATAATTAGACAGAAAGAGGACTGGCCCTGACGAGAGGTTTATTAACGTGCGAGAGAGTGATGGCGGCACATCTTTGGCCACTGAATGAAATGAGATGAAAATTGCTCTAGCCTAGGGGAAGCTGCAGGAGGGCTGTCTCCGTTCTGGGTGGGCAGTGTAAGAGCAAAGCTGGCATCCCGGTCTCGCCACATCCATCTCTCGCTCTCCCATGGGACTTCTAACCCCAGGCATTGTTTTAATCACCACAGAGGCATCTCCTTATCCTCCTTCCTACTTTTCCCCCCACCTGTCACATGTCCCTGTGCCTTGTCACACATTATTCAGCATCTTTTTTTAATGTTTTTTGTGCATTTTTGCATTTATCCCTCGGAGCCTGTGTTATCTTTCCCTCTTTCCCTCTGCTTTAACTTGAGAAGCGAGGCATCCCAGCACAATGCCACTTTAAATGCCATCTGAGAGCAGAGTGTCGTGCCTTCTGTCAGATGGCATGTATTATTCAAAGAGCAAAAAAGGCAAGCCTTGCCTGCTCACACATGCTAAACCAACTGATCCACTACTCTTATGTCAGCTTATCAGAATATGAGTAACTGAAGAAACAAGTATATTTGTCGACTATGAGTTCATGAGTTCACACTTACATATAATTAAATAGATAAAGGTTATGCGTATTTGGTGTGCTGTCCGAAGGGAGGGCTCAGAGCTCGGAATTTGGCCCGAACCCAGATAATTCCCCCATCCCAGGTTAGATGTGTGGAGATGTAGTGGTGGAGGGATGATTGAAACCTGTCGTACAGATGTAGATCTGCTGAATATATATATATATATATATATATATATATATATATATATATATATATATATATATATATATATATATATATATATATATATATATATATATATATATATATATATATATATATATATATATATATATATATATACATACAGTGGCATGAAAAAGTATGTGAACCCCTTGCAGAATCTGTGAAAATGAGAATTATTTTAATAAAATAAGAGGGATAATAAAAAATTTTATTTTTTGTTTAGTACTGTCCTGAGTAAGATATTTTACATAAAAGATGTTTGCATTTAGACAAAACAATAGCTGAATTTATTAAAATAACCCCATTCATAAGTATGTGAACCATTGATTCTCAATACTGTGTGTGGTTACCTGATGATCCACGACTGTTTTTATGTTTTGTGATGGTTGTTCATGAGTCTCTTGTTTGTCCTGAGCAGTTAAACTGAGCTCTGTTCTTCAGAAAAATCCTGCAGCTCCTGCAGATTCATCAGTTTTCAAGCATTTTTGCATATTTGAACCCTTTCCAGCAGTGACTGTATGATTTTGAGATCTGTGTTTTCATACTGAGGACAATTGAAGGACTCAAACGCAACTATTAAAAAAGGTTTGAACATTCACTGATGCTCCAGAAAGAAACACGATGCATTAGGAGACGGGGTGTGAAAACTTTTGAACAGGATGAAGATGTTTTCACCCCTCGACTCTCAATGCATCGTGTTTCCTTCTGGTGCATCAGTGAATGTTTGAACCTTTTTTAATAGTTGTGTTTGAGTCCCTCAATTGTCCTCAGTGTGAAAAGATGGATCTCAAAATCATACAGTCACTGCTGGAAAGGGTTCAAATATGCAAAAATGCTTGAAAACTGATGAATCTGCAGGAGCTGGAGGAATTTTCTGAAGAACAGAGCTCAGTTTAACTGCTCAGGACAAACAAAAGACTCATGAACAACCATCACAAAACATAAAAACAGTCGTGGATCATCAGGTAACCACACACAGTATTGAGAATCAATGGTTCACATACTTATGAATGGGGTTATTTTAATAAATTCAGCTATTGTTTTGTCTAAATGCAAACATCTTTTATGTAAAATATCTTACTCAGGACAGTACTAAACAAAAAATAACATTTTTTATTATCCCTCTTATTTTATTAAAATAATTCTCATTTTCACAGATTCTGCAAGAGGTTCACATACTTTTTCATGCCATTGTGTATATATATATATATATATATATATATATATATATATATATATATATATATATAATATATGTGTATCCCCCCGACTCGTAATGCATCGTGTTTCCTTCTGAAGCATCAGTGAATGTTTGAACCTTTTTTAATAGTTGTGTTTGAGTCCCTTAGCTGTCCTCAGTGTGAAAAAATGGATCTCAAAATCCTACAGTCACTGCTGGAAAGAGTTCACATATGCAAAAAATGCTGGAAAACTGAAGAATCTGCAGGACCTGGAGGATTTTTCTGAAAAAAGTTGGGGAGTTTAACTGTTCAGGACAAACAATGGACTCATGAATAACCAACACAAAACAAACAAAAAAAAAAACAGTCGTAGATCATCCAGGTAACCACACACAGTAGCTGGAGACACAATAGCTTGTCTCTAAATTGCCTTTGGAAAGCAGCATACATTCTTTTCATCTCTTGCAATGCTTCCACAGAAATTGCTGTTCTTTGTAAAATACTATGGTGGTCAATCTAAAGACATCAATCAATAACACAGTAAAATGCTGTTTCTGAGCCAATACCTTTCAGCGGTAAACAGCTATCCTTAGTACTCAAAGTGGTACTTATTTTAATGACATAAAGCATGCTGAGGTTCAGATCCAAAAGATGAAAAGGAACATGTGGGGACAGTGAAATGGAACTATGATTTGGACCAAAAAATTGTGAAAACAAGCTAAATGAAATTACTATCAAACCAAACTAAAAACTTTGTTTTATGTATACATTTGATCTTTGTTTATACCAAAAAACATTGAAATATTTTTGCGAGTCATGTCAAAAATAATGATTCAGTGTTTTGCATTTAAATTACTCTTATATGGCACTATGAAAAAAGCTATTTGGATGCTTCACTACAACCTAATGTGGTAGTACAGGTACAGAACTGTAGAAGATCAGATGACTAATAAACAGTTGAATATTGAAGAAAGAGGCAAGATGGCTTTAGTAGTGAATCCCAAAATGGATACGCCTTTGAAACATATATATATATACAGATATATATATATATATATATATATATATATATATATATATATATATATACACATACATATATATATATATATATATATATATATATAAAATGGCTGTTTCTTCAGAGAGTTGGTGTGAGGGTGTCTGAAGGCTGTGGAATGGATTCGGGTTCTTACAGCGCTCCTTATTGATCTGCTCTAAATGTTAGAAAGAAATAGAAAAATTTAAGTCTAAGAGAACTAGAAAAAGTTGAAGAAAGATCGAAACAAAATTATTAAGTGAGTTAACTACTGGAATGGCCAATATCTGTTGGAAATTCTGCCATGTTATAGGGACTGAACCTTCTCAGCAATGTGTGACAAACAGAACTGGGCATACCACACTCTGAGGGGCTATTTACATGAAACCATTTCAACTAAAAAATGGAAACATTTTATGCGTTTTGGCAGTTTATTTACACAAAAGTTTTGGGGGCGTGAAAACGCAAACTTTTGAAAATGGATTTCAAAGGGCAAGTTTTTGAAAACTCTGTTCTCCATGTAAACTACAAAAACACAAATTTGTGAAAATGGAGACATCATGTACATGTATGTTCAGTCTATAGGCACATAGTGTTTCTTTACAATGTGACATCGCCAACTACTGGCCTGGCATGCATAATACAGCCTTTAGAGTCATTCCATCGCAGCACCAAGGTCATGCGTTTGATTTCCAAGGAACACATCTTGATTAAAATATAGCTTGAATGCAGTGTAACTTGCTTTGGATAAAAGTGTCTGCATAATGCACAAATGTAATTTATACTATTCAACACGGAATAACAGCCATTTCCCAAACTAGCATACAGATATTAAGTGGAACACACACACACACACACACATATTTGTTTTAGTGAATTGTGGGGACTTTCCATAGGACGCAATGCATTTTATACTGTACAAACCGTACTTTCTATCCCCCTACCCTACCCCTAAACCTAACCATCACAGGAAAATGTGCACACCTTTATTTTCTCACAAAAACATAATTTAGTATTTGTATTACAGTTTTTTACAGACGCTAGGACACATTTCTCATTACTTAGTTCACTTTTGCAAAACTCTTCACACAGTTCTCCTAACCAACTTTCATTTTGGCAAAGCAGTTCATTTCACATTCAAAATGCACTAAATCTACCAAAACACTTTATTCAGGTCTCAAATCAACTTATTCTTTCAGAACACTAGCAAAGGTTGACAGCCGATAAACACACTTTGTCATCCACAAAACAATGACCTGAAAAACACTAACAACATGTAGCATTATACAGTGTTTTCTTGTGTAAAACAAGGACACATTTCTGTTTATAATTCACTGCAATATATGGTACTGAAATGAATCAGACATGATGCAGAATTTGTCAATATTTTATGTCGTTTATTTATTTTTATTTTTTTGCATTGAGTAATTCCAAAATACAAGAATTTGTAACACACCATCCACTGATACAGATACAATTCAATAGTTTTTATAGCATTTAATTTTAAGATTTAAAATATATTTCATTAAAATATTACTGTAGGAATGTAGCAAATTGCTGTCTTATTCAGTTTTGTATGATGTTATTGTTTTGAACATAAGTTTAACAGTTTTGTAAACAGTATGTAAGCATGTGCAAATTGGTCTGTACGTACAAAGAGTTTTGGCAGTTGTTGTGTCTGAGTGAGAAAAGAATTCATGAAATTTGAGAGATGTAGTCATTGAATGCATTTTGTGCCAAAGCAATGATAACTGATCCTCAGTTTAGCCCACATAGACCTCTGTTGTGCTCACTGTGTGAAGAGTTTTGCAAAAGTGACCTAAGTATTGAGAAATGTGTCCTAGCGTCTGTAAAAAACTGTAATTAATTTACATTGTGGGGACCGGTGGATGATCCCCACGATGTAGGTGAACTCAGGTTTATATTACATCGTGGGGACATTTGGTCCCCACAATGTAATATAAACAAAAGCACACACACACACACACACACACACACACACACACACACACACACACACACACACACACACACACACACACACACACACACACACACACACACACACACACACACACACACACACACACACACACACACAAAGTATACAAGTATAGCTTAAATGGATCATTACAGAATCTGCCAAATCAAAAGTTGTTGAACTAAAGCCAAAACTTTTGCCAACATCTCAAGAAGATTGTGGAACCAACATGAAAATTATGTAAAAATACTGCCAAATATGGAAACTGAATGTTATATTTTTGAGGTGTGAAAGTAATTGATTAAATATTACTTATTACAGTTTTTTTTTTTACAATCGCTAGGACACATTTCTCAATACTTAGGCCACTTTTTCAGAACTCTTCACACAGTTCTCCTAACCAACTTTCATCTTGGCACAGCAGTTAATTTCACATTCAAAATGCACTAAATCTACCAAAACACTTCATACATGTCTCAAATCAACTCATTCTTCCAGAACACTAGCAAAGGTTTTTACCCAGCAAACACGCTTTGTCACTTATAAAACATCAACCTAAAAACACTAACATCAGTTAGCAATATACAATGTTTTCGTTTTTAAAATTTCTTAACAAAACAAGAATGACACTCTCTACTGCTTATAATTCACTGCAGTTTATGTTACATGGTCCATGTTTACATTGCAGAACAAAATTATTCCTAAGTTTCCCCTTTTGAGTTGATGGTAAGGAAATTGAAAAACGAATGCTTGTGTAGGTGTTCAGTTTCATCTAATTGTTTTGATAGTATTTGACAGTTTTGTTTTATGTTATTGTTTTGAATTCAAGTTTAACAGTTTTGAAAACCGTATGTAAGCATGTGCAAATTGGCCTGTATGTACAAAGAGTTTGGGCAGTTGTTGTGTCTGAGTGAGAAAAGAATTCATGAAATTTGAGAGATGTAGTCATTGAATGCATTTTGTGCCAAAGCAATGATAATTGATCCTCAGTTTAGCCCACATAGACTTCTGTTGTGCTCACTGTGTGAAGAGTTTTGCAAAAGTGACCTAAGTATTGAGAAATGTGTCCTAGCGTCCGTAAAAATCTGTAAAGGATATTAGATTATCTTGAAATCGAAGCATTATTAAGGCTATTTCATATGTCAGTTGCAATTAGTTATGTTCATGAAACTATACTATACTTAAAGTTTATCAAGTAAATACTTTATACTCAGTGCACATTGGTTTTGCAATATTATTAAAATTAATTTATTTTGTTTCTCATTGTGTCTGATAAACTGGAGGAGAAGATAGATCCATTGAGGAAGTGTGTATAAACTTACACATGGTCTAAGGCTGAGAACTGAGTCCTGAGTCCTGAGAAGGTCATTAAAAAAAAAAAAAAAAAAAAAAAAAAAAAATGTAGCAAAATAATAACTTAAATCTCTGGTCAAATGCATTGCATTTTAGCAAAATCTGCAGGTGGAAACAGTAGGTATACCTTTCTATATTTGGAGAAAAGAAAGAAGGGGAAGATGGGAGAGAATGGAAGATCAGGCAAAAACAAGGTGAAGGTCAACATAGCAATATGAGCAGAAGAGCAGAAATTGGCTTCTTGGCACCAATGTCTAAAATCCTGTTACTGCTTCGGCTAGTCAATCCTCTTTATTGATTTGTTACTGCGATTGTATGGTTTTAGAGTGAAGAGTGCAGGATTTGCTCAGTAAGAATAAAAGAAATCAGTAAAGAAGAAAAGAAAAAGGTGCTGCCCTGGTTTCATATGAATTCAGAGAGGCTAACAAAGAACAGCATGTGTCTCAAAAATGTGTGTTTATTACAAGGTCATTGCAGGGCTTTAGAAATAATAAAATATAATAGTACCAAGCTTAAGAAAAATAAAACACATAAACATTATATATTTAGAGATTTCCACAGAAACACTGAATTAACATTCAACTGCCGTTTTGATAACACTCAGGGTAATCCAACGCGGACATGTGCAGTGCTACAGGTACTTATAAATTTCTTCTTGGAATAAATAATACATTATTTTAATATTTTTTTAAAGACCTAATTTAAAATTTAAAATAGAGTTCTTATACATTCAATTTTTTTTGTATTCATGTTGCTTTCAAATAATTTTGAAAAACCTTTATATCATTTACAACAAAAGTTTAAATTTACTAACTCTAAAAATGTCATGTGGTATAACCATCAAGTAAAAAGACATAGCATAGGGTTTTTTTTTTTTTTTAACGACTACACCCACCCCACCCCTAAATCTACCCTTAGTGATTTATAGTGCATATACACTCTATGAGCACATGCGTTCCCTGGGATCAAAGCCATGATTGCATGATCACATGATTGCATATTGTTGTATATTGCAATGCTCTGCCAATTGAGCTACACGAAACCCGAAATATGATGCAGATAAAAGGGAACAATGCATTTAAATGAAAGTGTCCTGTTGTCGATAGGGGTGCAACTTTAGTAAACGCTCCTATGGGTCGTATTTCAGGGAGAAACGACCTATATAGGCATACTGGTTGGAGAACATGTTGCATTTACTGTATATGGTACATACATCCTCAATTTTAACAATCAATTCAGATGATTAACATCATTCTGCATTGTTTTTTTCCCTCTCATATAAACTGTTTCACTTGGAAATACGTCACATTATAAAACAGTTGTAAACGCAGGCTGGCTTTAAGGACTGAACACAATAATTAACACAATGGGAAACACACACACACACACACACACAAATTGAGTACATAATCCGGTCCTAAATGCCAGAGTAGTCATATCTTTCTTTGAAAGCAAAGTGGTTTTGAATGAGAACTACGTCCAGTGGAAGACTCAGTCACCCCCGTCCAGTCTGAGAAGTCTACCTCTCTGGGCAAACATCCCATTGGCACATTACAAATGCTGGAGGATGTGGAATGAAAAAGGAAGTGGGAGTCAGTGAAGAGCTGTGGAAGCTTAAACAGAGAGGCTCTTTCTTTGGTTGGGAAGTTCCTGCCATTTCCACTGCGCAATTTCATTGAATTACACACAGTGAAAACACCTGGGGATGTAAGGCAATTTCGCTATCCAAAAAAACATTCTGTGTTCTTAAACATTGGCATTACCGCTCAGAGTTTAGAGTTTAATCATAAAAGACATCCTGGAGCAACAAAAGTGGTGTGAAAATAACAATAAGCTCTTAATTATCTCATCTAGAAAGCTAAGTCAAATCTTGATAGCGGTGGCTTTCCATTTGGCAAGTACACTTCCTGTTCACACCACCCAAGGCAACCTTAAATTCCATTATTAATTATTTGAATTCTGGCACAGTCACAAAGATCAGACACTGGATTGATTTAATCTTCTTGTCCATGCTCATGCCAACACGATTAAGATGGAAACGATAATGCAGCAATTTTTCTTTCAGAAATTAACTAATTATGAAAAACAGCAATGGCCCAGACATGCCTATTATAGGGGATAAGCGAGGGATAAGAGGACTATCCCAACCCATAGTCCACTGGGACTTTCTGAAAAAAATTACAATTTTCTGTGTACTTCCAAGTCTCTGAAGATATAAAGTATACATCCCCTATTACATCCCTCAAATTCAGCTCTGACCTGCAATTTCTGAACCTCAGTGGGGAACTGTGGCAGCCCCATGTGGCTCGCTCCTGCTACAATAAAACCAGATAACATCTGCACTCGGCTGCCAGAACCAGACAGATGGTGAACAAGGGAACAGTGGGTGGGGGGAAGAGGAGGAAACAGTGCCACGAGACTCGGTTTACAGCACCAACTGCCTTCCCAAGGTTTACCTGACGCAAGAGAGACCCATCAAACTTATCAGCAGTGCTTTTCATGTCATCATCTAGCAGCAGGAGTGAGGGATATCTTGATTTCAGAGGGAACTCTTTTGGAGCCAATAGCTGGTCTAGATTGTGTGGTTTAAAAAAAAAAAAAAAAAAAAAAAAAAACTAAAGACTGTTTCGCCTCGACGAGTTAGAGATGAAATGTGATATTATGTAGGAATGAGAAAACGCCTGTGTTTTTTGTTTTGTCAGTTGTAAAGTCATGTTCCACTGATGTTTACAGTTGATGTTTAAACAGTGTAAAGGCAAATGGAACATTTTATGTATATATTTATATATTCATTTTTTTAAATATAAACTTTTAAATTGTGGCTGTCATAACTGATTTATTCAAACATGCATTAAATATTGAAGAAAAGTAAAAATTATAATGAATATGTAATGGTGCATATATATATATATATATATATATATATATATATATATATATATATATATATATATATATATATATATATATATATATAGTACAGCCAAAAGTTTGGAACCACTAAGATTTTTAATGTTTTTAAAAGAAGTTTCATCTGCTCACCAAGGCTACATTTATTTAATTAAAAATACAGTAAAAACAGTAATATTGTGAAATATTATTACAATTTAAAATAACTGTTTTCTATTTGAATATATTTGACAAAGTAATTTATTCCTGTGATTGCAAAGCTGAATTTTTAGCATCATTACTCCAGTCATCAGTGTCACATGATTCTTCAGAAATCATTCTAATATGCTGATCTGCTGCTCAAGAAACATTTAATGTGTACAATTGTACAAAATATTTGTGTACAATATTTTTTTTTCAGGATTATTTGATGAATAGAAAGTTCAAAAGAACAGTGTTTATCTGAAATCTAATCTTTTGTAACATTATAAATGTCTTTACTGCCACTTTTGATTGATTTAATGCATCCTTGCTGAATAAAAGTATTCATTTCTTTAATTTCTTTAAAAAAATAAAATAAAAATAAAAATTCTTACTGACCCCAAACTTTTGAACGGTAGTGTATAATGCTACAGAAGCTTTGTATTTCAGATAAATGCTGTTCTTTTGAACTTTCTATTCATCAAGGAATCCTGAAAAAAAAGTACACAACTGTTTTCAACATTGAAAATAATCATACATTTTTATTGAGCAGCAAATCAGCATATTAGAATGATTTCTGAAGGATCATGTGACACTGAAGACTGGAGTAATGATGCTGAAAATTCAGCTTTGCATCACAGGAATAAATTACTTTGTAAATATATCTATATATACCGTAATTTATGAGCAATATCACACTAGTAGCGGTGCGATATGGCTGTATATCAGCACGCTGTGATTCGTCAGTAGGCACGAGGCCGTGCTCTGATATACAGCCATATCGCACGGCTACGAGTGTGATATTGCGTTTATACAACAGTTCGACGGCACGAGTGTGTAAATAAATAAGAACAACAACGGAGTGTCTTTAAAACCCTCTTTTGTGCAGCACTACTTCCTTCCGCCACGGATTCAAATCTCAATTTGACAGTTGGACCAAGCCTCCGTTACTAATTCTAAAACGTCACTTCAGAACTAGTAACGAAGGAACGTTTCAAAACTCAAGTTGTCAGTTAAACCAAGCCTCCGTTGCTAACTCTAAAATGTCACTTTAGAACTAGTAACGAAGGAACGTTGAGTCGCTTCATTGAAACACATTGAATTTTCTACAGTATTAGAGAGAGAGAGAGAGAGAGAGAGAGAGAGAGAGAGAGAGAGAGAGAGAGAGAGAGAGAGAGAGAGAGAGAGAGAGAGGGAGAGAGAGAGAGAGAGAGAGAGAGAGAGAGTAGGCTATTACCTGTGTCTGGTATATTGCATTACATTCATTCTTCAAGTCGATGTCCATAATATTACATCCTTTAAACAAGTCCGTTTGAATGTCCGCTGAGGTAAGCGATCTTTGTATTTGTCTTTTTTTCAGCTTTGGGAATTTTCCATCCATAACACCACAGCGCTAAAAAAACTTCCTTTTGCAAAGTTCCTTTCAATTTAAAAGTCTCTTGTGACTCACTGACTAATTCTCCTGTAAAGTGTTGCCGCCATCTAATGGCGTATTAATGTAATGTTCACTCAATCCATATTACTTAATGGACATATTTATATAAAATAATATTTATTGAACAACATATAAGCACAACTGTACAATTCAGTCAAACAAACAAAGCACTAGTTATTAAAAAAAAAAATAGGTCACCATTTACGCTGGTATGTGGGTTTTACAAATATTTAAGGAATGAAAAGGATTTTAAAGAGCTTGTGACAAAATCTCCAAACTCCATTGGATCCTCAAACTGTCAATCAAGCCTCAATAATCCGCCTCACCTCTGAATGAAGTGCGCACGCAGTTTGGACATCTCCTCTGTGCAATGCAAAGGTAAATAAAGATCTGATGTTTGAAAAAAATAAAATGCAAAGCATTTTCTTTACCCAAAAAACCATATGTTTATAAAGTTTAATGCTTTACGTATTTAAAGAGCGGAGATGAGTCTGATATGTCCCGTCTAGTTGTAGCCAATATGCTATATAAGGATGTAACGTAACGTTTATTATTATCAAATTTAATATAGCACA
This sequence comes from Chanodichthys erythropterus, assembly GCF_024489055.1. Classification (NCBI taxonomy): domain Eukaryota; kingdom Metazoa; phylum Chordata; class Actinopteri; order Cypriniformes; family Xenocyprididae; genus Chanodichthys; species Chanodichthys erythropterus. The sequence continues at coordinate 28,557,651 of NC_090238.1, forward strand.
ATTCGACTTGCTCTGGAACAAATAATAGATAAATAAGACCAAAGACTGCCCGTTCTATGTACTCAAATTGAATTATGTCTAGTGTTTAACCACTATAAGAGCCAGCGGCAAATCCCCGAGGCACTGGCCGAGATGAAGCTGTTCTCGGCGGTTACAGAAGCACTGAACGGCCGCTGATGCACTCGAGCTCGCATCTCCGAAAACGTCAAAACAAATTGTATAATAGGCTCTGTTATTAAATATGAGTCACATATTTCAGGTCTAAACAACTACATTCTCGCCTAAAAAACTATTAAAACTACAGTTCGTGGTACAAGGAGTAGTATTTGTAAAAATTACGGTTGATTTGATCGGCCGCCATGACGGTCACTTCAAGCGGAGTGATACAAACGGTGAAAACAAAGGCAGTAGGAGTGCTGTTATCACTGAAATATCACAGGGCTATCAGCCAATCAGATTCGAGAACCAGACCGAACTGTTGTATAAATATATATATAAAAAAAACAAAAAAAACAACATTCCCACCATTTATTTTATTTGTTGTATTTTTTATAAATGTAACTTTAATAAATGTAAGTTGCATCAAAGGGTGTTTTTACATATAGTACACTTTAAATTAACTAAACCCAGTTCAGTGAACTGTGTAAAGCCTGACATATGAAATAATCAGAAAAAAAGTTTGCAATTTTTATTGATTGATTGATCGATTGATTGATTGAGCCATATATAATGCATCAGGCTTTTATATCCCACATTACAGTATGAAATCAGAGCGAAAATGCCTCAGTTTTATTCACAGACCCAAACTAAAAAAAAAAAAAAAAAAAAAATGCAATTTGGTGCAGTTACTGATATTTGTATTTTCAAAATGCCTTTTACAGTTTTTTACAGACGCTAGGACACATTTCTCAATACTTAGGTCACTTTTGCAAAACTCTTCACACAGTTCTCCTAACCAACTTTCATCTTGGCAAAGCAGTTCATTTCACATTCAAAATGTACTACAACTACCAAAACACTTTATTCAGGTCTCAAATCAACTCATTCTTCCAGAACACTAGCAAAGGTTGACAGCCGACAAACACACTTTGTCATCCACAAAACAATGACCTAAAAAACACTAACAACATGTAGCATTATACAATGTTTTCTTGTGTAAAACAAGGACACATTTCTGTTTATAATTCACTGCAATATATGTTACTGGAATGAATCAGACATGATGCAGAATTTGTCAATATTTTATGTCTTTTATTTATTTTTATAATTTTTTATAATTCCAAAATACAAGAATGTCTATACACACCATCCACTGATACAGATACAATTCAATTGTTTTTATAGCATTTGATTTTAAGATTTAAAATATATTTCATTAAAATATTACTGTAGGAATGTAGCAAATTGCTGTCTTATTCAGTTTTATATTGTGTTATTGTTTTGAACATAAGTTTAACAGTTTTGAAAACAGTATGTAAGCATGTGCAAACTGGCCTGTATGTACAAAGAGTTTTGGCAGTTGTTGTGTCTGAGTAAGAAAAGAATTCATGAAATTAGAGAGATGTAGTCATTGAATGCATTTTGTGCCAAAGCAATGATAATTGATCCTCAGTTTAGTCCACATAGACTTCTGTTGTGCTCACTGTGTGAAGAGTTTTGCAAAAGTGACCTAAGTATTGAGAAATGTGTCCTAGCGTCTGTAAAAAACTGTAATGTAAATTAATACGATCTTTATAACAGTATAGCTGAATGCTAATATCAGTTGTCATATCTCTTAAGAATATGTTTTAGTAAGATGATATTAAAATGCTTAGTTTTCCACATGCCACTGAAGTTGACCAATCAAGTTTTCTGCAATCCAGCTGGCACAACATCCTTATTGCGGAGAAAAAAAGAAAAAGAAAAAAGCTGTTGTGCGACCAAAAACACAGCTAAAGCAGAAATACTGAACTCTTCTCGGGGGGCTTTGCTACGCCAAGTTAAAAAAACTAAAATAAAAGCCTTTGCTAGCAGTGTAGTTTTAAAGTGAACAAAAGCTGAATCAAAAACCAAGCCCTAGGGATTCTTGCTCCAGTAATGAGGTTACAGTTCCAAGTGGTCCCTACCCAAGTGGTGTACACAAAGTCAGAACTCACCCAGTTCATACTTTTTCCTCCAAGAGGCAGAGACACCCTTGGGAGAGCATTGCTTTAGGAGAGGGATGCTTCTTTTATACTGCAACCTGTTTAATATACACAAACATGTGCCTAATTTTTTGAGATAATTGTCCCACATATTCTTAATCGCTCAACCTGTTAGCATGTTCTGTTTGTGTGTGGGTGACATGCTTTTTGATTTCCCCAAAGAGAAGACACGTTGCTGTGTGGCCCTTCAGTATTGCTCTGTTTGATGGTGCCAAGAATGTATATATAAAAGAGCATGTTAGCATTCCCATGCATCTAAATGGGGGTTGCTTGCCAAATGGAGCCTGATAGACCTTCCTGTTCCCTTCTGCTACATAACGAAAAGCTGTCACAGAGTGCATAAATGTTTTAGTTTTTCAAAGAAAGTGTTTGTTTTATATCTCCATATCTTTGTAGATAACTGGTATCAATCTCAGACAGGTTTGTTAAATAGTTTGCTGGGTCTTCTTGGGTAAATGGAAACCCTACTTAAAGTGGTTGTTCCACATTATTAAGCAAGTTACAGTTCCCATGCAATATGGGGAGGAAGAAAGATCTTTCTAAAGTTGAAAAGCATGAAATTGTGCAATGTTATGCAAAAGGCATGAAAACCACTAATATTGTGTGAAAACTAAATGAATATTATCAAACTATAAGCCCACAATAAGATTTGTGAGTTATTTACTGCACAAGAGAACTCTATCAGATAATGGCTCATTAAAGGAAAGTTTCTGTCAAAAAAATTGTATTAAAAGGACAGCTATGAAAAAGCCACTGTTGAGCAGCAAACAGGCTGCTGGTATCTCTGGAGTCTCAATAACTTCTCCATGCAGGCTGAGAGTTGTGCGTAAAGTTGCATTTCAGCCACATCTAACCAAAGCTCACATTGACAAATTACTATAAAATTACAAAGAAGAGTGCATAAGGACACAAATTGAAATGAACCATCAGTCTGAACTATAGAAAATCAAGTATTGAAACCAGGGAAACCTGTTTGGACACAATTTCCCCCCCTCAGCTGTGTTTGATACCTCCAGTGGTGCATATATTACACACTGCAGCTTTAAAGCTTGAATCATTGTATATCGATCTACTGTTGTTGCTGTCAAGAGGTTTCTGCTCTCTGTTTGGGGAGGGTCAGTGGGGTTGGGTGAGCCCTGGAGCATATCCAAACCTGCACTTTCCTGCAGCAATACGTAAAAGTGGATATTTTCCAATGAAAGCTTTTGCAGCTGTTCATGAAATGTTATAAATAAATACTGATTCAAACTGAGACATTCGGTGAAAATCCATGCCATCAGATCAATAAAGGGGCCCAAATTGTGTCTCCTGAGCTCTTCTACTCACTTAACCTCAGCTATAAAAACCTCACAATCCATTACAAGTATTATTACAGCTGCATCTCTAGCTGAGAGGGTTATCAGATTAGCTTGTTTCCATAAAACTTTACAGGTTGCACTATTTTACAGTAAGTGTATTTACAGTGTATTACGAAAGAAAGTACTGGATAATTTAAGGTAACTTAATAGTTTAAGGTTAGGTTTTGTGGTGAGTTTAGGGTTAGATTTTACCTAATTATTGCAATTACTACAGAAAGTATATGTACATGTGAAACAGGGCTGTAACACAGAGTGCTACCTCTTTACATTATTAGTATCCCCTCTACCTTTAACTATAGGCAGTTGCAAACCTTGCTAGTTTCCAATACACTGGTAGGTGTGACAACTCATAGCTCCTCAGAACAGGACTGAACAAATTTTATGTCAATCAATGTTCAATCACGACTTAGTTTAATCAAAACCAGCCCAACTGGGTGGGAAAATGCCCCATCTGGCAACTCTGCTGGCAGATGACTTTAGCATGCTTGTCATTCTGTATTTGACTTATGTATCTGTTATGAGAAAGTCACTGTGCTATGACAAGATTAACCAAGACATTGGCTGTTCCATGAGGCACAGGGCTAGCACAGATGAAAAAGGTCTATTAAATGACAGTTAACTAACATGGTCTAGCATCCATGTAATGATACAAAGTCATTAATTGCCTTTAGGCAATTAATTCTCAGTTTTTGTTGTTGTCATAATTCATTAACAGATTGCATTCTATCAAAATGTTTACTTTGAATATTGACAATTAATCTGATTAAGGACCTCAGTTTCAAAGGTGCTGATCGAGAGGACACAGATGGTCTTGAACACCTTCTGCCATGTAATGTGCAATGATGTTTCTGCTCTGGGAAATTTCAAAAGCTCTGTCTTCAATGGTGGCTGGCACCGACTACAATGGCTTCATATATTTTTGCTAGATTTGTTAATGTCAATTAGGACCACATAGATGGAGTAATGAAGTTACAACAGAGGAAATTACATTGATTCATATCAATGTGATTGAAAGAGTGTGAAAACAAACCTATGAAAAACAGCAGGAGTGACAAGTGGAACCACATTACTGGAATATGCCTTTAATTTGCTAAATTGTGAGATAGAAATCACATTACTTACCGCTTTATTCACAGAATTCTGAGCTGTGTATGTTTAGAGTGGAGTGTTTTTGTGGTCATTTTTTTTTGTCTTTCTGAGGATAATTAACTAATGAAGATATGTACATAGAGCTGAGAATGGCATCGTGAGTTGGTTTCCTTATTCACATGTGCCATGTGGTGACATTTCCACCTCATTTTATTACTTCTGCCACTGTATATTACACTGCCATTAGAAAAATGTACACTTCACCCTTAGAAAAGCTTTTAATGCTTGTTCTTGAAATTATCATTAATATCCATAACATATCAGGTCATCTGATAATACTGTAAGTCAAGTGGTCAGCCACGAACCTACTATTAATATACATTTCTAGCAGCCAACACACATAATATGGCCATATACATTCTAAGATGCAAGGTATTGTTCTTTGGGGTGCCATGAAACCTCCCTCACACATAATCAAAAGCTCACTACACTCCTCCACTACACTACACTGGTAACTGTTACCTAGAGTCTAATTCTGAGCAGCTCCCCTTTCTAAACACGGCTGCCCTCTCTCATTTCAGCTGCTATCTGTCTGCACCACCGAAATCGGATAAGCGGTACAGGTCAAGTTTGCCAAATTATAAAATAAAATATGTCCTATCTGCTTAAATGTATCCACTGATAGTACAGTTGCGGTTTTAATTGGTTTATTAAAAAATATGTTCTTCTGAGATTAGAATTTTTAATAGCAAATTTAAATTTCATTTAATAAGCAAACTGGTTGCACCAGCTGTGCATAAGTTACAACTTAGCCTAATTGCGATGTAAAAGGGCATTGTTATAAAACTGATATCAAAATCATGAAACAAACTGGTTTGATGTCAGTTTCATCAGGCAGACACAAAGTTCATTTCAGGAGTTCAAAACAACGTGCCAAAGCAAATTTTCTGGGAAAATTCACTCCTGATGGTAAACTCCTTCAAACTACCATTGGTCCATGCCAATTATGCAATAAATGTGGCTCCGCACTCTTTGACGTGAAAATCTTCTCATCTCCGTTCAGTCCATCAACGTGAGCAAAACTGAATCTGAAGTTGTAATTTTAATTAAAAGCGACACTGACACTGTTTTTCATTTTTAATACTGCAAAGCTACTTGTTTTGAAGCAATCTGATGTATAAAGTGCTACATAAATAAAGGTGACGTGACTTTACCAGAGTTCTGAATTGCAGACCTTATATACCCATATTGCTTTGATCAGATGCTTTCTTAACCGTTGTTTTCTCACATTTATGGACCAGGAGTAACGGATGGAATAAAACAGCAGATTTCCATAAAGAAGCTCTATGTTCTACTTAACAGACTTCAATCCTTTAAACATATATGTTGACGTTGACTTTTACACTCATTTTCATTTTAAGAAAGAGAACATTATGTGAATAATTGACTCGTTAGTGATCTAAATGTCAATTCTTATGTTTTTGTTGTATCAGTATTTATTTATGGCTCTTTATTAAGTTCAAATACAGTTTCTGAATGTTATTTACAAATATAAATACCTGTTGTGTTATGTGATGATTAAGTATAATATATCAATGGTATATTTTAAATTAGCATTAGTTACATGATGTGAAAGATGTTAAAATCAACCTTAACAGGATAAATTGAAATTCATAGCATTTCAACACCACTCCTGTTTACGAGTTTGAGGGCAGCTATTGGAACATTGCCATGTCATGCAACTGTGCATTACTTTACAGAGAGCTTATTAACTTCTACATTACACTTTACATTGTATTTTCAGTAAGAACTTGTGTACCTTGGTAGGGTTGCACAAGCCGTTCATAAGTAATTTCTTATGTTTTGATGTATGGGGTAGGATTCAAATCTAATCTTGCCTTGAGCACCATGTAAGCCAGGATCCTACTGTTACTGTCAAAATAACTCCAAATAATGTTATCTTTTATCCTGTCTATGATCAAAGATTACTGATTGGTGACAGGAATGCTAGGATTTTCACTAAAATGTATTTATCCTTGGCACTTCAGGGATATTTCAGCTCAGTACAAGTTAAGCTCATTTGACAGCATTTGTGGCATAATGTTAATTATCACAACAATTCATTTCTGGGTTGTTGGTTTTTTTTTGGGAGGGGGGGGGCATATTTGCTCATTAATTTGATTATTTACTCATTACTTATTATTATTATTTACTAAAGAAGCCTCAAACCCCTCTCATTTTTTCATTACAGAAATTGAAAGTTAAAACTGGCTGCGCTTTTGGCATCTGACACTGAATTAACGGCGCATCCTCTCAGAGATGATGAGAGATGAATCTTCAACATATGCTGATAATGGTGTAACTGTCTTAATTTATTTTCTTATATTTATCAGTAACACAGGGGTTATCGTGTTATATATTGGTTATATATATGTATACAGTAAGGCACTTGCAATGTAATTGAATACACCAAAAAATACTTCGTTTTAATATACAACAATATGCATGTTATAATGATTTTAGTGTAAAAAAAAATATTTTTCTGTGTAAAGTTATAACGAGTTTTACAACTTAAAAATTGATAGTTTATTGATGGTTTAAACAGCTTTACAGCTCAAATAATACATAACTTTAAAAAGGAAGAATTATTGTATGTGCTTCAACAATTAGAAGATATTTAAATGAATGTTATAATTATTATAAAACATTATGAGTTATACAAGGCAGAATCGTCACTATCAGCGTCATTGGATTTAAAACATGAGACTCCAAACCTGCTAGATTTAAACAATCAGTAACAGCCATCGCAGTATCATTTGTTCGCAAAACGACTTGCTTTAAACGACTGTCGCACACAACTTGAAAAAAGAAATGGCTGCATCGTGGTCACTAGATGAGGACAGACTTTGAAGCAGTACTAACTGCGGTGGAAAAGCTAACCGAAAGTAAAGCGAATCGAGCCGTACTGAGCCGAGCCGAGTAGTGCCATGCAATGATAAAGTGCCATAAAACCAAATTTCGAGGTACCATCCCAGAGAACAAAGGACAACAGACATTTTAAGTTTGCTTGAAAGGAAAAATAAACTTAAATGAGTACAAAAAAAGGTGTAAATGGCATTCTGTCTGACTAACCACTTGTGATCAGACCACCCAAGATGAATGTTATCACCAGGTATGAACAAGGCTTAAGAGTTTCCTTCATGTGTATGATGGTCTGTTTAGGTCAGTAGCAGGAAAAAAATAATGCTATTTCTGAGAGCACCATGCTGTCAAAGAAGTGGAAATCACAGTGTTCGGGGGGTGTTGGGTGCTTCTCAGGGGTAGTTCTCAATCGCCGTCTCCAAACACTGATTAAAGATAGAGATCACAGCAGGAAGGGGAAGTAGAGAGAGCTACATCAAACAACCTTAGTGGTGTGAAACAGGTATGTACCACTTTCTCTCACTTCTTGTCTCACAAACACACTCTCTCATGCTTTTATCAGCGAGACGAACAGAGATATGGGCTTTGGGCGAGTCATATTAATTCCTTATTCCTGGTTTAATGAGTTGAAAGGAATTATGCTTTCCTCGAAATTGTCCCCATTTCCATAATGTGAACTAGTGGGGCTAAGCAACCTTCATCTTCTCCTCCCTGCATTTCCTAAAACTGAATCCACATAAGCTCCATGGCTTGATCAAAGTGAAACTCTACAAAAAGAGGGTTATGGATCAAAAAGGATACATTTAGTAAAGCTCAACATTTGTGAACTGTCAAAGCAGTAGTTGGTGTTCTGACAGGCGCCTGATGCAATAACATCATACCTCCGAGAGAGCCCAGATAGGAATTGGTTTAAATGGTGGCTGCTGTTTTATGTATGTTTGACTTCACACATGCTGATGTAAATGTGTTGAGATGTGGGCTTCTGAAAATTAAAGGCAAAGTTTTACAAAAATGTTAAGCAGCACAACTGTTTTAAACAGTAGTAATAATAAGAAATGTTTTTGAGAACCAAATCAGCATATTAGATTGATTTATGAAGGATCATGTGACACTGCAGATTGGAGTAATGATTCTGAAAATTACATTTAAAAATATATATTAAAATAAAAAAACTGTCATTTTAAATTATAATAATATTTCACAATACTACTGTTTTTACTGTTATTACTCCTTTCAAAAACACTTTGAATGGTAATGTTTTTCATGGCAATAATAAGAAATTGTGTAAAAAAAATGTATTTCTAAGAAGTAATAATAAAAGGCTAAGCTAAACTTCAGTTCATGTTTTCAACTTCAGGTTTTCAAGAATTTCATTCCTTTAATGAGTCTTTTTTTTCTTCATTACAATATCAGGATATTTGCATCACCCTGATATCTTTGGCTTTATGGATTGCATTTTTAATGCTTTTTATTGATCCAGACCAAAAAAAAAAAAAAAAAAAGAGAAAGAAAAAAGTGTAATGTCACTGAGCTACCTATCAAATTAAGTTTAGGTTTAAGTTTAGGTATTTGGATTAAGGGATGTAGAATAGGATTAAGGGATGTAGAATAAGGTCATGCAGAATAAGGCATATGTGTATAAGTACTAATAAGCAACAAATATACTAGTATTATGCATGCTAATATGCAAAAAGTTAGAAGTGAGAATTGAACCCTAAAATAAAGTGTTACCGATTATCTATTATGTTACTGCCTACAAATTCTGAAAAGGAAAAAGGGCAACCTAAATGTATTTCATTACCACAATCATTCCATCCCATATAAGAATAATATCCAGTTGGTTTTTACCATTTTATGAGCATGTTGTGTACTAAAATCATGTTGTTCACAGAAATATCCTATTCATTCCTATATGGGATGTTTTATAAACCTTGTCTCAGCTTGCAACAGTAACCAAGGGTCAACTGCATTAGGCATTCAACTGCAACTTCCATTTTCGTTCATGATTGCCATCCAGCTGTGGCTTTCTGCATAAATTTCCTTCCGACCCACACATAATTTCCCAAATGAACAGTGTTAGCTTGGTCTAACTTATCAATTTGCCCAGTGCACTGTCTGATGTGCCGCGTAACATTAAGATATGGTTTTTTAGCTCGGACAATAGAGTTGGCTACAGCCTGTGAACGGGATAATTACACTAATGTGATGCAATGAACTGTGGAGTTCATGATTCCAGTGCGTGGATAATAATATGGTTTTGACTGACAGTGCAGTGCTAAATGACGAGATTTGTACTGGACGGTGAAGTCCTTAAATAATTTATTGTGGAGGATGGATATGCCGCGTGGCTTTGAGCTGTAAGGGTTTTACCCAGGCAAGGTCAGTATAAAGCATGGACGTAAATGACAGCACAACCGATGCATACAAGAGATGTGAAAGACCTAACAAAATGTTCTCCAAATGAAGAGAACGGTGCATGGAATGCATTTCAAAGACACATTAAATATTTTTTTTGTTAGTTATTTATTAGGTGAACTATCCCTTTAATATCTTTAAAACATCTTTGTTTCTTTTTTTTCTATAGGTATTTAAATAAAAAAAGTCAAGTTCTGTTATCAATTTGACGCTTACATTGTTCTAAAACCTTTTGTTCTAAATTTCTTTCTGTAGAACACAATAAGAAAAGTCAAATATTTGTTGTTCTATTTAATACAGTGTAAGTACAACAAACAAATGAGAACCATAAAGTACTCAATATGACTTTTGTGCACTACATATGTCAAGTCTTTAGAAAAATTTTGTTTGTTTTCAGTGGGTTTGGTCAACTTGCATTTTAAGGGGTTAGTTCACCCCAAAATTAAAATTCTGTCATTAATTACTCACTCTCATGTCATTTCAAACCCATAAGACTTTTGTTCATCTTCGGAAAACAAATGAGGATCTTTTTGATGAAATCTGAGAACTTTCTGTCCCTCCATAGACAGCTATGCAACTAAACTCTTAGCCCGGATTTTATATTTACTTAAAAATATAATTACAATATACTTAAAATATTTAAGTTTGGTTTCATTACTTACAAAATATAAGTATATTCTACTAATTTGTGAGTGTATTTGAATGTATTAATAAATGTAAGTTAAATGCACTTAAATTATGAAGTTTTTCTCCTGACCACGCCTCCTACACACTGGTTTGCGGCAGGTAATGACGCCATTTTGTCGTGTTGTGTGTGAATTCAAAGAGCTGTTATGAGCAGTTGGAACATTTGTTTTGGCTGTTCTACAGACATTTTTTTTTTCCAAACATTTACCTTTTTATAGTTTTTCACCAAAGGAGAAAATCACAATTTTTAAGTTACCATCATCGAGGTCAGGGTTTGTTTTAGTTGAGATCTTGACCCTTGACTTTTTAATATTAGATTTTGTTTGGGCAGTTTTAAACAGATCAACTCTGAACATTAGAAAACAAGCTACTAAAAAGTCACAGAAAAACAGCTAAATTTAAATAGTGAGAATAAAGAAAATTACTAAGACAATTCAGCTCATAATTTATTCATGCAGCAATGCATGATGGGAGGCATGGATGAATTTTGGCAAGTTAACTTGCTTAGTACATTGAACTTAAATATACTAGGTGTAATAACTACAAAGTAATTAATATTACAAAACATTATAAGTTAAATGAACTCGAATTATTAAGTTAACATTACTTAATTTTTTTAGGGCAACCAGTTTCCTCAATTTTTTTAAGTAAATTCAACTTATCCGGGCTAACAATACCACTCTGACGCTTCAAAAAGTTCATAACAAGATCGTAAAACTAATCCATAAGAATTGAGTGGTTTAGACCAAATTTTCTGAAGAGACACAATTGCTTTATATGATGAACTCTAGTTTCAAAGACAAGGCTTAAGCTAGTTCTAGACTAAAATGCAGGGGCGATTCTAGGATTTTCATTTTAGGGGGGCTCAGCCCCCAATAAGGGTATGATTAAAAAAAATATTATTTGACTGACTGTTGCTCATTTGCAGACCTACTCCCGCACGACAAGAAAAAATGTCGTATATCCATCTACAATGAAATATAAATTATTTTAGTTTTTTAGCTTTTTAGCCTTTATAATCAACAATACGGTTGGATATTCATAAAGTCACCCCATGAAAATTGATGTCATTTTAAGTATTTTAACTAACCAGCTAATATTCATTAAGAATATAGACAAACCATGTATTAATGTAATTGTCTATTGGCAATATGATTAATCTGTTCTATATTTATTTCTATTTATTAAAAATAACAACATGAATTATCAATTTGCCACTTCTATAAATCAAGTACAAATCTAGTATAAATAGTATAAATCAAGAAAATCAAAAATCCCTTTACTCTACGCTTACTCTAATTTATGTATATGACACTCCTCCTGATTCATTATTACTTAATACAAAACTATATTTAATAATACAAAACAAAATAACTCCACATTCTCTCTCTGGGCCATCTAGTGCTTTCAGACAATGATGTGTGTCATTTCTGTGCATGGCTGCATAATGTAATGTCAAAATACATTATAATATGTCTGAAATTGTAAAAAGTAAATTAAAATAAATCATGATCGTTTTCTGAATCTAAAGTATGTTTTCATGGGTGTTAATCACTTCATTTTTGTAGGAATAAAAAACAAATATCACACAAGGGCTGAAGGTGAACGCAGCGAAACGTATTTGTATTGGATGAGAAACCGAGCCGTCCCGTGTGCTCCCAATGCTCCAGTAACATTACATTATGTAAACTGCAATGCATTTATGACAAAGAACTGCACCGATGCAGATGTAATATCATAGCATTTGCAATCTATCAATAAATGCACGCACACACGACACACACCTTGTGCTCTCTGATGTTCGCTCTGCTCGGCGGCACTGCAGATTGAAAAATGCGCTAAATCCAAGCAGACTCAGATAAGGGGAGGAGCCGAAAATGAATTTCAAATGAGTTTTAAAGGGGACTGAAGCGATCAAAAATGTATTAATCAAATATTTTTTTTAGGGGGCTGAAGCCATAATATAAATAGATCAAGAAAATTTGGACTAAACCACTCAATTCATATGGCTTAGTTTTAGTGTCAAAGTGGTAGTTGCGTAGCCGTCTATGGAGAGACAGAACTTTCCATAGACAGCTACCACTTTGAAACTTCAAAAAAGTTAATAAAGAGACATACTCAGCTCTCTCAGATTTCATCTAAAAGATCTTTATTTGTGTTCTGAAGATGAATGAAAGTCTTATGGGTGTGGAACGACATAAGAGTGAGTAATTAATGACAGAATTTTCATTTTTTGTTGAAATAACCCTTTAACATTTGTCTTTTGTGCACACTCACACACACACACACACACACACATACAAAAAATGTCATCATGTACTCATCTTAATTTAAATTGTTATTTACAAAAACTGTTCTTTGAAAGTTACATCTCAAGTAGGCCAAACCCATTGAAAACAAACAAAACAAGACAAAAGTATATAGAGTTACAGAAAGATACAGAAAGATGTTGCCACTGTAACCTGAGTGGCTGTAGCCTAGAGGTTAAATATATGAATTGGTAACCAGAAGATTGTTGATTCAAACACCTCAAAAGGGTAACTGAAACTGTTATTGCCGTACCCTAAAGCATGGTGACTGTACTTGCTATAAAAAGTGCACTGGATAAGTGTCAGCTGAAGTAGTAACCTAGTTATCAGTGTGTTTCCCAAAACATGAGTATCTTATACAGATAATGGCAAATGTGTCAACATATCAACAATGGTGTTCCCTTCACATATATGTATTTTATCTTTTCAAAGATAAGAAGCAGCCTGTCTATATTCATTATGTTGTCCAGCATACAGCAGCTGGAGAGCCGCTTAGAAAATCCTCTGAGCATACAGAAGAAGCAAACGAATCAATAACCTTTTCATTGAGACAATAAAAAAATCTCTGTGAGTTTAGTCAGCTGTCAACATTTTGGTTAGACACAAATTGTACAAAGCGACCTACTGTGTTCATTTTCTTCCCTGAAGAACTTTCAAAATGTCACTTACAGCCCCTTAGCCCCTTACTCTTTAAATAGTGTTTTTTTTTTTTGCCCTTTCTTTAAAGGTGAAGTGTGCCTCTGCCACTATTGTTAACAAACAGAATTGCAAAAGTAATTTTAAGCCTGTATTCAAACAGGTTTCCTAAACACTTTTGTTTGGTCAAGTAAACTGGTACTACATTAGACAAAGGGCATCGCTGATAGAGGCAATGTGGGCTGCTTAGACAAACAGAGCCATTGTATTTACATTGTCCACAAATGACTTACTTGTAATTGTAATTGTGCAATAAGCTAGAATTATTTGAACACTGAAGACATTGCACAACATACCTTTAAAATTAGACAGAGTAGATAATGCTACAGCAACTACAATTTTCTTGGAACTGTATTTCTTCTGGTTTGAAAGGACACTGTCCACCAGTCTTTGTACACATAATTAGACTAAGATCAAATATAACAGTGAAAATCTGTTTCCAAAGAGATGTTAATTAGGAATAATGGCAGATAGACTCCCATCTCCAATTATACCCGCATTGAGGTAGCCTTCACTGTCTTAAGTGTTTTGCGCTTAATGGAATGTAATTAGTCAGCTCCTAACTAGCTCCTAATTAATTTGAAAAACATTAGGGTAATTAGCACCTTCTTGTCCTTTTGTCCACAAATGATCTGCAAATTTTGCATCTTGCCCTCTTCTTTGGTGAAGATTTTCACTTTCATTTACACATCTGAACCTGTTAACGGTATAGTTCGCACATCATTATTTACAGTAATTAACTTATTTTGTTTAAAACAACCCGTATGCTGTTATTGTTTCCATGAAATACAAAAGAGAATTAAAAAAATAAAAATCAGTGAATAATGATGTAAAATAGTCTGTTCAGGTTTTGAATGATGTAATGAGTAATGACAAAATTGTAATTTTCAGATTAACTATTCTTTTATCATAGTTCGCTGTGCAGCCAGCACACTTCTCATCTCATCAAGAAAATACTAGTGTGCTATTCTCTAACATTGATCTTGCCCTGAGGGCCCAGATATGGATTGCATTAGAAATCAGGGGATAAATGGACAAACTGTCTTCACATCGACTTAGAGCCTGGTGTGACCAATTATGAATTTTGGTACAATGCAATTTTGGCCACTTAAAAACCATGCAATCGAGTCACAGGAAGTCTTGTAATACTTTACCTTAAATCATTCAACCATTTACCCCAACTGGGAGAGAGAAAGATGGAAAGACTGAAATGGGGAGGTTAGGAAGCAAGAGAAAAGGGATCTGCTAATCTCTATCTGTACTAGGGCACACTGAACCATGTCAGTGCGGTCAGCAGCAGGCTGAAACTATCTAGGGAGATCATTTAGTCAGAAACTTGAAGGCCAAAGCTGGCCAGAATCTGCTGGCTGTTGATAAAGGGTCATTTTGGGGATTGGATCCCTATCCATAACTTCCACATCCTGGTCTGTAACCCAACAACTAACCATGCAATTAGCTAAAAATAGAGTCAGGAATAGGCCAAGAAGTATCTACAACCAAATGATCACTTGATATTGTCTGGTACACTGGGACAGAATGAATGAAAGGAGATGATATAATTTGTTAGATTTGTCTTATTTCTATTGCCACTCTAGACCAACCCAATCTCACTGGGAAATGTTCATGAGGTGGCAATTCCGTATGAAAGAGTACAGTTTTTAGAAAAAAAAATGTCAGCATGAAGGTCCACCCTTATTAGCACATTCTATATATGTTATGTAAAATAATGATGATAAAACACACTACTCACACTACATCATTTCAAAGCGAGAAAGAAGTCTCAGTTTGCTGTCCATCATCATAACTTTAGCAGTCAAACATATTTTCTTGTGTCAGAGATATGCACAGTAAGGTGTTCCATGCAAGGAAATGGAAAAAAAAAAACCCTACCTAAATAAAATCATGAAAGTAGGCCAAATACCGCTTGTTAATCTCTCATTTAATTAGAGATTAGAGAGCGCTTAATATCCGTCAGACAACATGTGCGAGGAATCTCAACTGGATTTCATGGCTAAGGCATAAGAATTGTCTTTCATGGCTAAGACAAAGAACCTGTGGCATCTGCTTTCCAACAA
The DNA here is from genome assembly GCF_024489055.1 of Chanodichthys erythropterus. Classification (NCBI taxonomy): domain Eukaryota; kingdom Metazoa; phylum Chordata; class Actinopteri; order Cypriniformes; family Xenocyprididae; genus Chanodichthys; species Chanodichthys erythropterus. The sequence goes on from NC_090238.1 coordinate 28,573,385, forward strand.
AAGACATGCTGTCTTTAGATTTTGTGGACTCTGACAGAACAAATTTATCTACAAAAGAATGAATCAAGTATAAGAGGATTTCAAATATAAGAGTAAGAGAAGTGTTTTTAGACCATATTCAATGTAAAACAATGTTGTTACATTGTAATTATTATGTAACTACTACCACTCTTTTTTTATGTGTGTGTGTGTGTGTGTGTGTGTGTGTGTGTAAATTTTCATATGCGCTGCTCTATTTTTATGTGTGTGTAAATTTTTGGAATGAAAAATTGTTTGTTATGTTTGTGACACTTACAAGCATTGCTTTCAAGTGCTGTGAAAGTCATTGGGAGTGCATGAACAGCTCCAGGCTTTTGGTTGCCTTTGAAGTCTTGCATTCTGATAGTTGAATAAATGTGGAAATTTTTACCTTTATTTGATGAAATATTCAGAGGTTTATAGTGAGTGGTTAAACATTTTCAAAGCTTTATCACAAATGAAATTTACCTATAACCTAAACTGTTTTGCATTAGATGATTTCTAAAAGTATTCATTTTTACATATACAAATATTCAATATTGTCTTGTGCAGCATTTAATCTTTAAAACCATTTGTACTTTCATGAATGAAACTGAATAAGCTTCATTAATCAAGGGTGAATTCAGTTAATAGCATAATGAATATATTGTGCAATGAGGTCCTCTCTTTTTGGCATAACCAGGTGACTCATGCTAATAACTCAAACCACTTCAAAACAAAGGCCACTGACTAAACAGAAAGCGCACACGCTGTTAATTAAACTTGATCCTGTGAGATTTAGTCATTTACATCCATTTGCTTCCTCATAAGTCACTGTCATGGTGCTGTTTGTACACATGATTTAATATGTTGCTTCCTGCCTTAAACTTGTCAGTTCATCTACTAGGGTGGATGTGGAGACAATCTATGGATCACAGAGAAGTCATTTCTGAGCCCACATTCATCTTGAGCTGCAGTGGACACTCCCTAGGTTTTATTTTCCTATTCATACAGCAATAAGTGCAGAGCTGGCAGTAGGAAGATTACATACCTACTGAAAAACCTAATTATAAGCCTGTCAATCTTCTCACCTGTGTGATTACACTAGCATTTGTATTTATCATGCGGGCTGCATCTGGAATAATTTACTACTCTAAAATAGATATACTAAATGTTGATTGAGTGAACCATAGCAGTGCTGCTGCAGGCATTCACTCGTCTGGTGGTGGCTGGTTTAAGGCTGTTCTGAAATTCAGACTTCCTTCCTTCCCACATCAATCTAATGATTGTGACTGTTTTTAACCTTAAAGACTGAGATCTTTTGTCACTGGATCAATGCATAGCCATAGGCACAATGTACTCTTGTTTGCCAATTATATTTCAAGACTATATTTCAAACCATTGTGGTATCCAGATAAAAAAGAAAGATATGGATATGTTGGTGTTTCAGACAGTTTCTAAGGATTAATCTTAAATGGTTAGTTCACCCAAAAATGAAAATAATGTCATTAATTACTCGCCCTCATGCCGTTCCACACCCATAAGACCTTTGTTAATCTTCAGGACACAAATTAAGATATTTTTGTTAAAATCCGATGACTCAGTGACTGAGGCCTCCATAGCCAGCAATGACATTTCCTCTCTCAAGATCCATTAATGTACTAAAAACATATTTAAATCAGTTCATGTGAGAACAGTGGTTCAATATTAATATTATAAAGCGACAAGAATATTTTTGGTGCATCAAAAAAAAAAATAACGACTTATTTAGTGATGGCCGATTTCAAAACACTGCTTCAGGAAGCTTCGGAGCATAATGAATCAGCGTATCGAATCATGATTCGGATCGCGTGTCAAACCGCCAAATTGCTGACAAATCATGTGACTTTGGCGCTCCGAACCGCTGATTTGACATGCTGATTCATTATCCTCCGAATCTTTGTGAAGCAGTGTTTTGAATTCGGCCATCACTATATAAGTTGTTATTTTATTTTTATTTTTTTTGGCGCACCAAAAATATTCTCGTCACTTTATAACATTAATATCAAACCACTGTATTCTCATGAACTGATTTAAATTTGTTTTAAGTACCTTTATGGATCTTGAGAGAGGAAATGTCATTGCTCCCTATCAGGACTCACAGAGCCATCAGATTTTAACAAAAATATCTTAATTTGGGTTCTGAAGATTAGCGAAGGTCTTACGGGTGTGGAATGGCATGAGGGGGAGTAATAAATGACAGAATTGTCATATTTGGGTGAACTAACCCTTTAACAAACCACAGGAGAGGGCAACATCTGCTCAAATCTAAATGGTGAAATTGTTAAATTCACCCCAATGTTGACTTAATTGTAGTAACAAACCACTAACTAATATGACTTCCATCATTAGGAATTATTAGTTTAATATGTTATCTAATATGTTAGGGTATGAGGATATGAAAATGCATAAAAGGAATGACCCTTATAACCTAACGATGGCTAGTAGAACTAAATGGATATACTGCATAAACTAAAACATCCCTGTGGCTTCTTTAAAAAAACAGGAAGATGCTAAATAGCCTTCCTGTGTAAACATTATAATGTGGTGCATCAATCTGCATCAATTTAACAATGCTGCATGTAGACTTACATTCACAAGTTTAAGCACGTCTCACCATCTTAGATTAAGCAAAAACACTAAGGCCCCAAAAGAGAAAGAAACCCTGAATCCACTCACAAAACCTTGGCTTCAGTTTTGCACAGGCAAGAATTGCACACGTATTCGTCAGAAAGTGTAAAAATGTATACTGTTTTCTATGATTATACAATAATCAATTATGAGTTGAACAAATAGGAATAGCAAACATTACACCTTTAAACATAATGTCAGGACAAACAGGAAACATACTGTCTTGCACTCTAAAAAATGACTGTAAAAATATGAACCGAAGTACTGTGATAATATGAAGGAGTATAGAATTGCAGGTTTGTTTGTTTTTTTGTTTTGTTTTGTTTTTTTAAATCAAGCATTGCATTGTGTTTTATGATTAAAGGAAATGTCTACAAATTTAACTGATAATGGGTTTCAGTCACTAATAATTGTGTGGATTATTCGTATTTATGCACAGAGAAACTTTTAATTAAAATCTTCTAATGTTAATTAATTTACAATATTCTAAATGAGCAAATGCACGACACAGACTGCATGACTATTTTTGGAACCTCTTTTTTTTAGCTAGAACCATTTTTTTTTTTTAGCTGATGAAAGATAAAAAGCATTGACAGCCAATCCTCCTGACTTTAAAGAGCTTCAGCATTTAAAGTGGTAAACAATGTAGCAGCACACGCAAAATAACATTTGAGAACAGCAGCACTGGTGGCGCTGTGTTATTTATTTATTTTTTTTAATCATAAAGGTAATTTAATCATATTATTATTGTTTTGCATTAATACGTGCAGTTACTAATAATATTAGATGTTAATTCATTGGAAATTTGACAGTAAAGCAATGTAAAGCACTGAGCTAAAATTGAGATGCAGATAAAAATAACTTATTAACAGTAATGTTCAAAAACTTTTTATTAGGGAAAAATATAAATATTCTACTCTTATTAAACATACCATACTGAACTGACCGACAGCTTCAATGATTATAAAATGATCACTCTATAATTGCTTTCTGTGCAATTTGGTCACAATTTGAAGTAGTTTTTGTTTTTCATGAGACTTTTCCATATATTAGGGAGTCAATGAGTGCTCCTCTTCCACCATCTAGTGGTATTTATTTATTTATTCTGCTATTTGTTTGCCTAAAAGTGTTAGTTTTCCTTCATCTTGTAACGGTGTCAAATTAATCTTTAAAATTTTTGGGTTTTTAACTAAATACAATTTGGGTGCCAGGTATAAAATATACCAGTTACAGGAAATTAAATTTAATAAATAAATTTAAAAAAAAAACACTCTTTAAATCATGGGGCATAAACAGGAATGCAGTTAAAATGGATTTTTTTTTTTTTTTCAGTCAATCAGAAACTGCAATGCAATTATACCACAGAGATCACACGTTCAACCAAAAACAATAATAACAGCATGGAAACCACCATTTTGCTCCACAATATCACCCCAAAAGGAGCCACAAAAATAATAAAAAAAACTAAGAAGAAGAAAAAAAAAAAACAATATGCCAATAGGCGAAATAACGAAAGTAAAGATGTGAAGGCGTGACTTTGTATTGTCTGTGTGTGTGCGTATTGTTGTGGTGGGTGAGTGTGTGTGTGCGGGTTGTTTCTGGGGAGGCCTTGGAGAGAGTTTTCAGAGTTTCGGAGTAGATGGAATACCTGAGCTCTCTCTTCTTTAGGAAGATGGCACGGTGTTGCTCTGCAGCTGGAGTTAGAAGTAAGGCTTTGCTTTGTTTAAACGCGACTCGTTAATCACGGCAGATGCGAGTTGCGTCGTCACTGAAGAGCTGGTACCGATTTTTCAGCACTCTTCTGCAGGGAAACGGCACGATCTTGCTCTGTAGCCAGGATTAGCAATAAACCGCTTGGTCTCACTCCCGTTTAGCCATGGCAGATGCTGCGAGTCGCGTCACGGAAGAGCTGGAGCTGCTTCACCAGGTAAGTCCATTCCATTTCCTCCCTCGAACACTTCACATCCTCTCTACAAGCTGACGTCCTTTTTATAAGTTTACTCTTAATTGTTTCTCTCCAGATATGGGCAGGGATGCTGGAAGGCTCGCGGACTTCTGCACCGTCACAATCTTTAACCTTTTAGTTTTACAAATCATCACATTAAAAATAACATTAAAACTGGATAATATTTAGAGCATTTAAGTGCTGGAAAAAGTGTGAAGCCCTTTGAGTTTCATTCCCAAAAGTGTGCATGAATCCTGAAATTAATAATGTAAAAGCATTCGAGTATTTCTGCCACAATACAATGGTTTTAGTAAGCATTGCTATATTAAATCCATTGTGATTTGTGGACTGGAGAGCCTTAACTTTTTTGTGGCAAAGTGTTTCTCCTGGTTTCCATGTCAGCGCTATTTTATCTGATATCTGTGGTTTATAGCAGATAATTCTCCGCTGAATTTGAATGCTTCCCACTTCCCACTTATTAATTTAGCAGAGAATTCAAACACTTTCTCAATGGATCTCCCAGTGGTGTGTAAGCAGTGTCACGTGATCGAGATGTCTGTCTATTAGTGCTGATAAACGGTCTGCTGCACAAGTAGCGCCATTACATTTCATTTTTGTTTCATTTGCTATTTGATGATTCTTATATGAAACACAAATGGCAGTACTTATCAGTTGTGCAATGTGGTGCTCGCACCAGCGCGACCACTAACAAAATTTAGTCGCACTAGCAGAAAAAAATGTCGCAAAATGCGACCATTCAGTCTCAGTCTAGAGCCCTGACAGAGCAGTTATCTTTATAGTTACCATTTGTGCTGAATGGATCTTTACTGAAAATTGTCACAGTAGCCTAATTTAATAAAACCTGCTTCCTTAAGAGTCTTTTATTCACTTGATCAACCCATACAGCCAAAGGGAAAAAAAAAAATCTCAAACACAATAAATGGTTTTCATTCTCTGAAAAATTCAATCAGATCTGCAAGCGATAAAGACCTTAGAGACACTGGAGCACAAGGTATGGATATTAACCAGCGTTCCAGTGGAACGACATGTTCATCCTGAGCTTTGCTTGGCAGCCCAAGCGTGACATTGTAATGTATTTGATACCTCAGTGGGGCTGGTGCTCAAATTTAGTTCGATGTTGAACACATGCTATGTACACAATGAGCAAACTGAGGTATTAAGACCAGCAAAAGCGCATCACAGCAGATGGTTCAAAACGATGAATCTCATTGTACATTAACAAACAACAATCCATGTAGCCTGAACACCAACACCCATAATGCTGTGCGACGGTTTGATGCTTAAACAGTGCCGAGTGAATTCATTAAACACACACTCCTTGTACTTTAATAGTGAACAGGCATCACCTGATGTCTTTGTCTGTCATATATCCTGAGAGTTATATCTCACATGCACAGCATTTTGTTTAATTACTGTCTGACATTACAAGAGGGTAGTTCAAGTGAAAGATTTATAGGTATGCTTTGCTGTTTTTAGGGCAGACAAACACTGTGGTTAGGAGACAAGAACAGCTGTCAAGACTTATGTTCTCACAGAAATATTGTCATGTTCTCACCAAAAATGGAATCCAGCTGTTTAGATGGTGTCTTTTTCGTAGTTGAGTTGATTTAATTCACTTAGGTAAACACTGTAAAAAAACAGTTCAGCTAACTTAAAATAATAAGGCAACTTATCGCATTCAACTTTTTAAGTTTGGGATAAATACTTGAGAATGTAGGTCAACAAAACAACTTTTGTTAGCAACATGTTTATAGCATTCTTGTTTAATAATAAACCAACTCATCCCAAATAATCTTTGTTCAATCTATTTTTAGATTTGTTAGAAATAAATGTTGTGAACAAAATTTTTTTTTGGCTGACTTTACTTTCTCAAGTATTTGTCCAAAACTTGTCCAAATGTTGTCCCAACTTTACAAATTTTGAGTTATTTGAACAAACATTTTTACATTCAACAATGTGGTGCCAATTCCCAGCATGCATTGCAGCTTGAAAAAAGTAGGAAATTATAAAATATGTTCATATTTTTACTGAATTACAATTGTTGTTTATCACCGTTTTTGAGATTTGTGACATGAGACATTTATTGAGGTGTTGAGCTACATGTTTTTTTTTTTTTTCATTGCAACTTATTTGCCCAGATGAAATGGGTAAACTCTGTGCCTCTAGATTTAAAAGGCAAATGATGTTCATGTTGTGTAGTTAACTTAGAAAATCAAACATAGAGACGAAAAAACAAGGATTATATATGCTTGCATTGCTAAACATTCTTTGGTTGTGTTGACAAGTTGTTTTAAGTTAAAAAATACTACTTGTACTCATTAGATGAACAAAAGTAAATAAGTTGATGGAGCAAATTAGTTGAGTTAACTTAAAAAGTTGAATGTGATAAGTTACCTTATTTTTTTAAGTTAGCTCAACTCAAGGTTTTTTTTTTTTTGTTGTTTTTTTTTTTTTTTTGTTGTTTTTTTTTAAACAGTGAATGACTTGACTGAACTAAAAATATCAAAATGCTGTGAGTTAAAATCTGTCATTAATGTAATAATTACCACTTCAGATATCAACATGTAGTACATGCAAATGTACAATGGTAATGATGAAATATGAATATATATATATATATATATATATATATATATATATATATATATATATATATATATATATATATATATATATATATATATATATATATATATATATATATATATATATATATTCAAGTCCATATTCACTCAGCAGGAGGTCATCATAGTCAGCTTAGTGGTAAACCATATTAATGGCTTCCTCACAGAATTAGAGCGAGATTAACATCTCTGATAATTCGGAGACTTTAAGGTACGTTGCCACCGTTTCAGCTCCCCATCTGATGACATCTTAATTAAACGCCAAGCGACATGTGAGACAACAAGAGATAATCAAGATGAAACCAATTTACCCGCGTCAACAGTAGTTACATATCCGGTGATAATGAAACCTTTCTCGATAAAAGCTCAGAGAAACATCCTCGAGCACATTATCTTCCATTGTCGGTTTGGCAAATGGTCATCACCACTTAAGGGAGACAAATGCAGGGTTGTTTCCAATAGGCCAATTACCAGGCCATCACATTCCAGGCCAAAAAAATTCAAGGAAGTAATTATTCAAGGAAGAATTCAAGGAAGTGATTATTCTAAAGTGTTGATAGAATATCTCATGCACTGAAAGATATAATGAGGTGGTGAGTATAAACAAGAGAGGTGTATGCCGTAAATACACTTTATAGCACAGTCCCGGGAACTCTGAATCCATTCCGACAGGTATTTCATCCAAATTCAACCAGATAGGAATTTTTATTTCTGCTCCTGTGCCTGGTTGGCATATCTACGCAGCAGGATGGTTCCTGCACTTTAACGCCCCAGTGATTCAGTTAATAGGAGCTTCAGCGCTCAGGTGTTAGCTAAGACGTGAAGAGCCGCTGACCATGCTAATGTAACACTGTCTGTATATAGTTATGATCTGCTAATCCTCTCCAGTTCCAAGGTTATGATCAGAAAAATCTGTGGATTTGAACTGAGCCGATAATCTTTTTGTTATTGCACAGATAATTCTACAAAGAACACTTGTGCTTTGCAATGATACATATTGAGGCACTTTTCTTGAGATTCCTGAAAAAACCTTGAGACACCATCCCATAGCCCAAGGGTCGGCAACTTTTTGACAAGTGCCATTTTTAATTTATGGCTGTTGCTTCAACCTGAAGGACTTTCATGTCTCAGGGGTTGATTTTTAATACAAGTTTGTTGTTTTTATTACATGAAGGTCACATTAAAACTTTCTTGAAAACCTTTCACTATGCATTCATCATTTATTTTGGGTTCAAACCCCTTTATACAGTATTTGGATTTTATTGTCTTACCCTTATTGTCTTAAACTGAAAAAATCAATTACAAAAAAAATTAATTCTTACTTGTTTAAAACATTGATAACTAAACAAAGGGTGAAATATTCATATTCATCAATCATATGGTGTTTAAAACTTTGGATATCTCAACAAAGATTGAAATATATATACCCCTGTTGACCACTTCAATATATGTATATATTATATATATATATATATATATATATATATATATTTATAAATAAAAAAGATGCCTGGCAGTATCATTTCTACGACAAAATTTTTTTACTCCTAATTAAGATGTTTATTGTTTTTTTTTTTTTTTGTAAATTTGTTTACCAAAGAGATCAAAGAGACTGAGATTTTGTTCATCAATTTTTTGCTTTGCTGCTCTAGTGAAATTATATACCAAAATGTATTTAAAATATATGTTTTTCAGACTATGTATATTACAAATCCATTAACATATTTACTGACATATAGCTTGAGACTTACTGATATAAATATTATAATTACAGTTTATTTTGAGTTCTTTATTGCAAAATGCACATTTTAAGCCTAAAATATGTTTTAATATCATTATTAGTAAGGATAGTATGATATCTGCATAAACTCAGTCTTTAAATGCAAGATATTTAAATTGTACCTACTTGCAAAAGTTCCATTTTAGCACAATCAATTATACTTAAAGCATCAGTTCACCCAAAAATTTAATTTCTGTCATTAATTACTCACCGTCAGGTCGTCCCAAACCCATAAGACCTTTGTTCATCTTCGGAACACAAATTAAGATATTTTTGATGAAAACCAACGGTATCTAAACCACACCTATTTTGACTATTTTAACGATGTCTTTACTACCTTTTTAGACCTCAAAAGGTGCAATGATGTTGCTGCCTATGTGTGGTTCAGATACCATCAGATTTCATGAAAAATATCTTAATTTGTGTTCCAAAGATGAAGGAAGGTCTTATGGGTGTGGAACGAGAACTTAAAAATTTCATTTTTGGGTGAACTAACCCTTTAAGTATATGTTTAGTTGTGCTTTAAGTGTTTTAAGAACAAAATTAGTTAGCAGACTTTAAGTATATCAATTTACAATTGATAGAATACCAACAGTACAATTGTAGGGTATTTATATTAAGTACATTAAGTAAATATGTAAATGTATTTGTAGTATACTTAGCATAAAACACATGTATTTCAAATACATTTTAGTATATTTATTTGTCACTATAGTGGTTATAAAGAATATTCAACATGTCTTGCCACACAAAGTGCTAGAAAGAAAAGGCATCAGATATACTTGGTGAGTGATAATAAATTTTCCAATAAGACAACAACAACAACAACAACAAAAAGGCTCAAGTCGTGACAGACCTTTTCTTCAGTAGGCGTTTTGCTTTTGATTTGATTTGAATCGCAAATGACACATCACACATCATTCACACATCAGCAAGTGTCAGATGTACCTATTCTTACAATTTGACGGTAATGCATTGTTGACTTGTTTTTTTTGTTTTTTTTTTGGCATATTACATTCGGCACTTGGTTAATGTTATTTATTTATTAAATTTATTTCATTTTCTAAAATAAGATACATAAAATGACAATCATTCCCCTCTCTCTCTCTCCATTTTTGGTCATATTTCAGTGTGTCCCAGACTTTCAGTCTTAAACTGTGAAAATCTATTACAAAAATATGAATTATTACATTTAAAACTTTGATTATCTAAGCCAAGGGTGACCAGTCCTGCACCTGGAGGGCCACTGTTCAGCAGAGTTTAGCGCCAGCCCCAAGTAAACAAACCTAAAGCAGCTAATCTAAACTCTGCAGGACAATGGTTCTCCAGGAGCAGGACTGGACACCCCTGATCTAAAGAAAGAGTAAAATATGCATAGAAGATTTCAGTATCTGTGTAAAATTATTTATAACAGCTCTTTCCCCACAATTATGATTGCCCTGTGTCATATATATTTGTTTACCAAAGAGACAAAGAGATTTTGTTCATCACATCTTGCCTTTGCTATTATAAATAATACTCAATGTGTGTTGCAAAAGCTCATTTTCTATAAGACAAAAAAAAAAGACATGCAATTTTCTAAAATAAACAACTACTTATAATGGAAATCATTTAATAATCATCTCTCTCCATTTTCGGTCATATTTTAAGGCCAATTCACTCTGCGCCGACAGATGCAGACCAACGGCGACAGTCACCAGATTACAGAATATCACTTCTCAGACATTCTAAATCCCATTCAACATGTTCAGTAACCCACTGATTCGACGAAACCCAACAAAGTGTCTGTTGTCATCTGTCGGTGCGATGTGAATTGCCCTTTAGTGTTTACCATTTCTGACATTGTCACCTCTTTTGAAGCCTGACAAGAAACTGATAAATCATCACTACGAAAGTCCTAAAACCACATGCTCAGCAATAGATACACTTCTACAGAAAGTCCACAAGGTGTTTTCAGCCGCACCCACGTGCAACTCATCCCTCAGTCCCGGTCATGCAATGATTGGTACAAAGATGGCCAGGCTGGCAGGAAGTTGAAAGGAGAGTCTGAGAGCACGATGGAGAGAAGGGTATAGCCAGCCAAGAGACTTCACACAGGCTCTTCTAATCCCTTGTGGTCAAGGATCCATTCAGCCTCAGCTCCTCACCTCAAATTAGATCTCCAGGGAAGAGCAGCCAGGATCAGAAAAACCCCTCAATGCCCTATGGGACTCGTTTTCTCCAACCTTACCTTCGTGTCATGGAACTCTCTTGATGGAGTGCATCTGTTCTGTTTGTTTTTTGGGGCATGGAAGGTGGAATAGAGGATGGAGGGCTTGGAAGCAACACTTAAAAATGTAGAATAAAGCAAGTAATCCATCTTCCATTTGCAAAGGTAAAGATGGCAGTAAGATGATTGCATGGAAGAGTGAGTAAGAGGGACGGCGAACTAATCCAGCACCATCTATTAAATCTGACACTTCTCTTAACAAGATTTGACAAGCTTTCGGGAGAGAAAGATAACCTCGCCTCGTCAGTGAAGGAGAAAATGGGAGGAAATATTCAGAAATGCTGAAGTGTCCTTTGCTGGCTCTCAGAGCATGGCTATGTTCAAGCATTACTGCATGTGTTTGCAAGCCCGAATCTCTGTGCAACCGTACCGCGCTCCTAGCCGCTCTAATGCCCAGCGGCCCTTCAGCACATCCTGAGAAACGAGATCACAAATGAGACAGCTAATGAGCACAAGAGGTACCGTGGCATCTTGTTAGCAAAGATGCTCCTTACTCAGACATCTACTCGCCCAGGCCAGAAAAATACAAACATAACAACACACATACACGTCCTAGTTAGGCTCAACACTCCAGCTGTTCTGACTCACTCCGCAGTTGCAGTATCACATGCCAATGTAAGCTTCCTGTCCTTGATTCGACTCCTCACGCCTTGACTGGTGAGCTCGAGAATAAATTTGACTGGCATACGATCTGCCACTTGGGAAAGATCCTTATCCAATCTGAAGTGAATGGCAGCTGCCCCCGGTGAGAGTCTGACCACACAATAAAGTCATTAGTAGCCCTGCTTAAGTACACACTTTCCTGACAAAGAGCAAATAAAAGTATTGACAAACATGAGGGATAGAGACAATTGATTGACTCGGACGCTGGTGTTGGGGGAATCATTCTGAATTCCAGACTTTATTTACCTCTCTGTCAGTTGCCAAACACAATCTAATTTTAGAGACCCAGTACATAGAGGGTTTGCGTAAGTTGAAGGGTATTGAAGCACACTGTTTGGTACACAAACCTGAAAGAATCAATTCTTCTCAAGAGTGAAAACAGACAAGGTATCTAAGAAGAATTGAATGGTTGTGGTAAAACCAACAGGGCTGCAGCAACAGTGTGTAATATTTGATGTAAAATAAATAAATAAATCAGAAATGCTGTATCACTGCCATTCAGGACTGTATATTAGGATTGTCAAACAGAAAATGAAAAAAGTTATAGTACAAAACTTTTTTTTTTCCCCCAAATTATTCTTAATTACACATGTTTCAACATATTATTAGGGTTAGTTTATGTTTGTTAGACCACTAAAATTGCTAATATTTAGTAGACCATGTTTAGCAGACCAATGTCCAATCAACATTAATTTCAATTTCAATTTATTTATAAAGCACAATTAAACACAACTGCCGTTGACCAATGTTTTGTACAATGTAAAAAACGACAAAATCGCAGCATAAATGACACAACATCGAAACAGGACAACATCATCATCCGTCATATAGTATACGACAACTCAAATAAAAAAGTTTTTAACTTGGATTTAAAAATGGACAGAGTAGAAGCAGTTCTAATGTCAGTGGGCAAACTGTTCCAGAGTTTTGGTGCCGCTATTGAAAAGGCTCTATCTCCCCTGGTCTTGAGCCTCGATCTAGGAGCCACTAAGAGCCTCAGGTTGGCAGACCTGAGAGCACGTGTAGGCTGAAGGATTGTCAACAGATTTGAAAGGTAAGGTGGTGCTGACCCAGTTAGTGACTTAAAAACTAATACCAGTACTTTAAAATGTATCCTATACCGCACAGGTAGCCAATGGAGTGACTGAAGGACAGGAGTTATATGTTCCCGTTTGCGAACTCCTGTCAGGGCTCTGGCAGCAGCATTTTGAATCATCTGAAGGCGATTTATGGAAGATTGATTAATCCCCAAATAAAGAGAATTACAATAATCAAGTCTTGTGGTGATAAAACCATGTATTACTCTTTCAAAATTTGCAAATGACAAAAAGGATTTCATTTTTACTAAGGTTCGCAGCTGATAAAAGCTGGACTTCACAACTTGGTTGATCTGTTTATCGAGCTTTAGGGCACTATCCAACCACACGCCTAAGTTTTTCACACATGGCTTAACATAAGGTGCCAGAACACCAAGATTTACATCTCCTGTACCATGAACATCAGAGGGGTTAAACACCACAACCTCTGTTTCTCTCTCATTCAAACCTAAAAAATTCAGAGCCATCCATGTTTTGACATCTAAAAGGCAGGCGGCCACTTGTTCAACGCCATTCTTGTGTTTAAGAGGAAAATATATTTGTGTGTCGTCTGCATAGCAATGATAATTTAAGCCATGCTTTTCGAAGATGGTACCAAGAGGGAGCATGTACAAAGAAAATAACATAGGAGCTAATGTGGAGCCCTGAGGAATCCCACAGGTCAGTGGTACAGAAGATGAACGGAATTTGCCAATATTGACAGAAAAACTCCTGTTTGTCAGGTATGACTGGAACCAATGTAAAGCTGAACCTCTGATGCCCAATATCTGTTCTAAACGGGACAGCAGAACATTATGATCTACTGTGTCGAAGGCAGCACTTAAGTCTAAGAGTACCAATGCTACCGAATCTCCAGAGTCAGTGGCTAGATAGATGTCATTGAACATTGAACATTATGCTAGATAATTTTGCCAATAGTTATATTTTGCCCTCTCTGCAGATTTTCACATCCATGCTCAGGACTGTACTCATTCATGTAGTGCCATCAGCCAATCAGCATTGTCATGAAGTCAATTCCACGTAGTTCCAGAGTACTTGGTCACGTCATTTACAATGCAGTTAATTTGCCCCCCCCAAAAAACATCGCCAGCTGAACAACCACCATTGTGATGAATATGAGTGCTAACTCATCGCTTTTTCCAGGTATTATATACAGTACATACTTGGCCCAAACTTTGAAGAACCACCCTGTGAACATCAGCACGGCAAATTCACCCACGCCAGCCCATCCTACTTCTATTACCATAAATTCAATGGCTGTGAAAAGATTTGTGCCAGCCATAGAGTAATGCTGATGCAGATGGTGTTCTTAAGAATGCCATTATAATCTCTGCAGTACAATATCTTTCGTTTTTTTCTGCGCACTCTGCAGCATTTTGCCTGGCTTTTTGTGCCAAGCGAGTGTGTGTTATTCATTAGAGGCATAAATCTCAGATATTTAATTACGATGTTTGTTTAAGCTTTAGCCAGGTCTCCGGCCTTCTCACTAGGGAAACACACAATTATTCTCTGCTTCCCTACTTGACAAAAGCTTTAATTTTACCTCCTGCCAATCCACTGATGCCTAAAGCAATCACATTCTCAACCAGGGCCATTCATAGATCTTGGGGCCGTGCATAGACAAGTGAGAAAAAAAAAAGAGCACCCCTCTCAGAATTAATATAAAATAAAATACATACTGTATTTTTACTGTTACTGTACAACACCCGTGAAGATTACTTTCATATTTACTTAAATGAATAAGCAAATATGTATTTTATTGGGCATTATTGTTACGGTTCGATGTTGTAGAGATGAGGCGTTTACGGATTTCCACAATCAATGAGTATTTATTCACATAACTAGAGGAGAGACAACATCCAAACACATAAAGCAACATTTAGGACAGACAAGGAGTGAAGGGAGTGAGTCCATTATATAGGATGTGCTGATGAACAGGAGCAGGTGCAGGTAATCCGAGATGAGTGCTGATGGGAAGCTGACGAGGGAAGTGAGTGCAGGTGAGGAGACAAGAGGATCATGGGATTTGGAGTTCTGGAGACGAGGGATCCGTGACAATTATGCTGGAATTGGTAAATGAACAAAAGCAATGCTGTGCATTACTGACAGAAATTATTATTTATTATTACTAATATTATACTATTATTATTTAGATGCATTTACAATGCATTTACAGTTGCAGGAATAAAATGAAATTAAATATTACAATTGCATTTGCAATCATGCTGAAATTCAGGAAAACAGCACTTTTGCTCATGTGATATTGCTTAAATATATCACATGATATAAACATAAAAGATTTTTTTAATGCCAACATCACGTTTTTTTTTTTGTTTTGTTTGTTTTTGTTTTTTTCAGACTTTCTGATTGGTGTAATTTTCTGTACAGCATCATGGGTAATATAGTTTTTTTACCAGGAATTCCACCGTTAAACATGATTATTTTAAACATAAGCAGAAATAAAGTGGGCTGATGGCTTCAGCAGAAGCAAACGCCATCAATTAACAACCTCGTAGCTCAAAGTAAGGCTTTCTTTAAAGATTTATAAGTTGCAGTTTAAAATCAATTTTCATATGGAGTTTTTACTTCTGGAATCCGACTTTTGTGCTCTATTGATACTATTGGCCAATTTTAAATAACAACTAAAATAGAAATAAAAACAAAACAAACATATGACTTAGAAAATAGCACTTACAGTCAGAGACCAAAAGGGCAGGTGCTTGAGCACCACTTGGGTTCTATCTGTGCATGTGCCTGAGACACAGTGATCTCAAAAACATAATTATTGCAAACAATAACTAATCACATGGTGCATGGAATAGGTCACCTGATTTGATCGAAAGTCATTCATTTGAGCTTCTCAATGGCATTCAGTTTTAGCAGGGCTGCATGAATGGAAGTGAAGGAGGCTTGATATGAAGATAGGTCACTATGATGGACTAGTTATCCATTTGCTCAATTAGTGAGTCCAATCAAATTTCTATTAGATTTTATGTTTTTGTTTTGATCATTTTGGTTGCTGTTTTAATGAGCATGCTACTGGTGTGCTGTGATTAAGCTGTTAGACTTTTGCGCAACATAGGCCCATTAGAAATAACTGCAAATCTCAAAAACAAACAAACATGCCTATTCATTCAATGCAGTCTCCAGCTGAAATGAACACTAGATCCACTAAAACGGCAACAACTTTTCACAAAATATGATTACGGTAGCAGATTAGTGGTTAATAACCAGCTCCATATGAATGGCTTTTCTGACATATAACTTGCTCAGTAGCTTACAGCACTGCAATTGCTACATGGCACACTTGGTTATGAATCAAGATAAAAAAGCTCAAAGACTCATAGAAGCAAGTTAAAATGGCATGGTTGCTACAGCAAAACTACTTTTTATCTCACATTTGATCTTGTTAACAAAATCGGTAGGTTTAGGATAGGGTTTAGTGTAAGTATGAAGTTATTTGTGTCATTAAAAAAGCATAAAAAGCTAGCAAATTACAAAATAGTCTTTTTGTTTATTCCAACACACTCTTTCTAGGTGTTTTTGAATGCATCAAAAATTGATTAGCTGAATAGTTGCTTTGGTCAGTGTTTCCCAACCCTGTTCATGGAGACACGCCAATAAAACACATCCTTATTAAATACACCTGATTCAATGATGTACAATGGTCAGATAAGGGTAAAATATGTGATCCAAAATGTGTACTGCTGGTGTGCCTCCAGGAACAGGGTTGAGAAACACTGGTTTAGACAACACAACAACTGGTTGTAAAATGTAGCGAGCTGAAGCTGAGCAAGTAAACAACTTCCAGGCTGCACCTGTATAAAGCAGAGACTGTAAATTTACTCAAGAAATTTTTTATGATGGATTCAATATTTTAAAGGTTAACATACAAGCTAAATAAGTTTCACACCAGTGTTTGTGTATAGAAAGTTTTGGAACAGTAAATTTATGCGGCTTGTGTCTGGACCAATATTTGGTGCTCTAGGCTGACATGCTTACTTTCTCTGCTAAGTCAGCTGTCATTCAAAAATAAAAAAATAAAAAAAAAGTTCTGACTACCAGCTTGACTATTGCAGGGGTGGAACCGTCATGACATGCAAACAATGATCTTTAGTGACATGACTTAATATCACTGACAACACAACATATGCTCTGATCATGGTAGACATTTTTTAGAGACATCTCACCTCAATTCCTTATTACTTTTTTGCATCAAACAGAAAATCTAAAGTTCAGGATAACACATTACTACTTGTTCTTTGAAAAGTTAGATAAACAGAAAATCTACAGTACTTGCGTGTCAGCACTGGTCTTTGGGAAAAAGAATTGGAAGTAGAATTGAAAGGTACCCAAAGTCAAGAAAGACAAAGTGCACTACAGCCCAGGGCTGGATCATTAAAACAGACACTGGCTCGGGCATCTAGTTATGCAAAACAAGAAACAACACTATAAACAACAATATGGAATGCAAGTGAAAGATTCTGTTGAAGTAGTGTGTGTGTGTGTGTGGGGGGGGGGGGGGGGGGGGTGCTTTAGTTTTAATTGGCTTTTGTTTTTCATCAGTCCCGGCTGAGTTGTAATTTATGAGTTTGATCGTTCATAGTTCCTAGTCGCTAACAAGGGTACCAACAAGCAGCTGTAATGAACAACAATGTGTGAAATAAATAAATAAATAAATAAATAAATAAATAAATAAATAAATAAATAAATAAATAAATAAATAAATAAATAAATAAATAAATAAATAAATACATGCATTTGAGATATATGGTCCTTATAGTACTTGATAAAAAAAGACACCTTTAAATAATACAGTTATATAAAATTTTTGCCTTCATGTCGATTCTACATTAATTTAGGGATTTGGTATGTAAATAAATTCTATTCTATTCTATTCTATTCTATTCTATTCTATTCTATTCTATTCTATTCTATTCTATTCTATTTTTTCTTATATAAATAATAAATGCATTAACATTAACACAAACAAACAAACAAACAAACAAACAAAAAGATATTTTAGGGTCTTTTAACTTGTTGCTTATTAATATTGCATGCATATTACTAGAACATTGGCTATTAATTAGTACTTATTAAGCATATATTAATGCCTTATTTCACAAGACCTCATTCTACATTCTTAATCCTGCCCAATACCTAAATTTAACAACAAACTTACTAACTATAAATAAGCAGTAAATTAGGAGTTTATTGAGGGAAAACTCGTAGTTAATAGTTTATGTTTTCCCTGTACTTAAGTGTTGCTAAAAAATGAAAGAAGAAGAAAAAAAAAAAAAGAAAAAGACCAATACATTTGTTACAGTATTTACTAATCTTTGTTAAGTTAGTTAAAAATGCAACTGTTCATTGTTAGTTCATGTTAACTCAGGTTCATTAAATAATATTATTACACGGTTCTGTGGAATACTTGATTCTGATTGGTCAATGGCACCATCCAGCGGTATGTTATTCCCCAATAACAACCGCTGAAAATAGATAACAGGCTCATGCGGGTAACTTTTCCTTGTAGAAGTTTTGCCTTTGGTGAGCTAATAAAATATAAAAAATCAGTCAAATCAATATTTTGTGTAGTTATTTAATTATGTCATCCGGTATCACAGACTCGCTCTCTTGTTTCATACAAACGCAGCTGCTGCCATTTTGCGACTATTGTTTTCTCCACTGTAATGGATTAAGATAACAAACAGGTACAATTTTAAATCAGTTTAATCTCATATCTATATCTCTTATCCAAATAATTATTTATGTGGTCAAAAGCCGTGTAATATGTGGTATGACTGTTTTGTATCTTAAATGTCTGTTTCCGTCTAGTTTGTTCTTGCCGCGCTAGTGCCAGCTCTCTCCACGGAAGCGGAGTCAGATCGACTCAGATCAATATTTTGTGTCTAAATATTTATTATGTGGCTAATAGCCATGTAATAAGCTGATGCAAGACATTGGGGTCCTGATCATCCTGTTGGGGTTTATTCTGAGATAACAACCGGCTGGATGTACATTATTCCTTACTTAACAGATACCATTAACAGATGATTTTAATAATGTATTAGTAAATGTTGAAATTAACTTTTACTAAAATGCATTAGAAGAATTTTAGGTAAGGTATAATCCACAGCTAGCTATGAATTAAACGATTTTAATGCACAACGTGAAGGCAAAGCGAAGTGAATAATGGTTGCCTACTCAGAGTGCATTCAATTTGTTTAATGCACAGCATATCACGCTTATACCATGGTCATTTGACAGTATTGAAAACTTAAAGCTGGTCTGCCTGCTTTGAATCAGGCACATAGATAAAGTATTGCATAAGATTACATTTATTTGAACTAATGAATTATGGTATTTGTTTGAATTAATTATCAAGAGAGAGAGAGAGAGCAACTGTTCAATGTCTCTCTCGATGAACAACAAAGCTTTAAGTTGAATTACTTCAAAACAAGCTACTCCTATGTTACCCCTTTGTTGCTGAGAAATGTAATGTAGCGATTCAGTAGCAAAGTTATTTTATTAATAAAAGTCACAGGGTAGCTTTGATTGCAAGTTTCTGCAGTCCAGAATGTTTCTGTATGTGCGCAGCATGATTTCCGAGTGGCGTATGTGTGTGCGCTTCATTAATATAGAACTAACAGTTTTATTGCACACCTTCCAGCCAATCAGAATCAAGTACTCATACAGACCATGGTATAATTATAAATAAAGGGTAAGTTCACCCAAATCTTTTGTTTCGAATCAGAGGTTTGGAGCGTGAAAGTCATGTGATTTTGAGTAAACAAAGCTTTGTTCCATCATAAGAGTTTCGAAATTTCAATGGTTCATGTGACTTTGACAGTTTGATTCATGCTCCGAACCACTGATATTCTTAAATATAAATTAAGTTGTTATTTATTTATTTATTTATTTATTTTTTTGCCACACAAAAAGTATTCTCGTTGCTTTATAATATTAAGGTTGAACCACTGTAGTCACATGGACTGTTTTAAATACGTCTTGCTTTCTGGGCAATGTAAGTGTTAATTATCTTGCTGGCAATGGACGCCTCACTGAGCCATCAGATTTTATCAAAAATATCTTAATTTGTGTTCCGAAGATGAACGAAGGTCTTAAGGGTGTGGAACGACATGAAGGTGAGTAATTAATGACAGAATTGTAATTTTTTGGTGAACTAACTCTTTAACTAATGTAATTAACTAATATGTTAGCTATTGGAATACTAAGTGCTAGCAAATTTTGTTTGTGGTTACAAAAATTCCCCAATGGGAGTTTGTGTGTATGTATGTATGTATGTATGTATGTATATAAATATATTAATGAATAAAGATGTTTAGATTTTTATTGCAAAACAAAACAAAATACTGATTATTAAAATGAGTATTTTGCATTGTATCTAACTTTGAATGTATTCAAAAGTGTGGTGTGTCTGAAGTTGTATCTTAATCTGTCTGAATTCTGCATCTGTAGCTGTGGGGCATAATTGTTAGACTACTTTAATAAGACAGGTAATGATGAAGAAATGTAACTTTAATAAGTTCATTGGTGATACTAACTGAAGATGTTAATTACATCCAATCCCAAGTGCACACACATAATGATGGTAAAAAGCAGATGCAAGCTGCAAGGGATGGTGTTAATTAGGTTCAACATTTCTTTTTCCAAATACTGAGGAATTGTAATTCTTGCACCATGGCTCAGCAGTGACAAGACTAATTGCAAAAGTGAAGCAGTTTTCCAGCTGTAAATGAGAGAGTTGGGTAATGGTGCCACGGAGGCAGTGTAAACAGTCTGTGAGGCAAAAAATGTTGCTGAGATCTCGGTTGTAGCAGGCTTAGCACATTTGAAGGTTACGGTAATGAGCACATGATTGGGAATGACAGGAGTGAGACAGACATGAGTGCAAAACATACTGAACCACAACCAAATGGTGGCAAATCGTTTTAACATATGCATGGAGCAGGTTAGCATAACAGAACGCCTAGACAGCTTAGCTGGGTCTGCGTACATTAAAGATATTTATATTTTTACACACGTTCCAATAACTTGACCTTGACTTGGTGAGAATTTAGGAGACCAGAAGCAGCATAGATGCACACAATCCCACAATGCTCTGGCTTAGCTTTTGTTCCCATCTCTCCATTAAGCACAGTGCTCATTCTTATGTGAATTATGCACACTGCATATCATTTAAAATGCTATTTAAATGTTACAGCTCCATAGAGGCATAAATCTGTAGCGTAAGATTCTTGCTACAGCACTTGCACATACAGTTCCCAGCCAGGGCTTGATCTATGATTAGGTGTAGGCAAGGGAAAGTACAAGATTACATTTCAAAAATGAAGGCTTATGTCATGACAAAGGTTTTACAAATCCACTGGAAGGTAATGGGAATGATTAATAAGATGGGGTAGAGAAGGCCTGGATCATTTTATACTCACCTGCTATAACAAGAGCCCAATTAGCACTTGCATTCTCTCTCTCTCTCTCTCTCTGTGTGTGTGTGTGTGGGGGGGGGGGACATGTGTGTGTGCAGTGCTGCTTATTAAAATATGTGCAAAACAAATACAACCACAACATGTGCATATTATTTAACCCTTACATTTGTTTTCTGGTAACACCTTATTTTGCAACATGCAACTAACATTAAACCAAACCCTAACCCTAAACCTATAGTAAGTACATGTTATTAACTAATATTACGCAATACTTTTAGTGTAATTACACTGTAATAACAGCACATTAAAATAAAGGGGGGAAATGTGAAAGTACTATTTGTAAGTACAGAAACTGGTAGTAAATTTCACAAATAATTACAAAGAAACAGCAAATAACACATAGATTTTTTTTTTTTTTTTTTTTTTGGCACAAGTAGAAAGCCTGAAATTTTCTTTTAATACATTCTAATAATCTTTGTTTCAAAAATCTTGTGCATGTTAAGGCTGACGAATACATCCTGCTGATCACTCATTATATCTGACATTTATCTTATGAGTAAGTTGCTTGAAGCAAAATGCTTCTTTTTTAGCACGCAGCACTGACTAAGGTAAAAGCATAATGAGCTCTGCTGATCAATAAAAGTTTGACCACATTTTGATTTAGTGTCTTACTTTTGGAAGCATCACGAAGCAGCTTTGATAGAGGCACGGCTTGCTTAGCAAATGCATTCAGGTCAGAATGCATAGGACATATGGTGGACTATGAGAATTTAAACTATTGAGACGACTGGAAAAGGCATATTTTGCTCAGAATGCTCAGAATGTTCCTATTAACCACATGACCATTTCTCATGAATCAACATCATTATGCAATGAATTTTAATATTAAAAATCAAATAGGGACAACAAACAGACAAACAGTTTAATTCAATAGATTTTGTCCTACTTTATATTGAGTGTCTTTAATTATGTACTTACATTAAAAAAAAACAAAAAACACTTGTGTACATGCTGTTCTGCAAAACTTTTACAAGATTTGCATTTGCTGAATTGAAGTCATACATTGAAGTCAATGTATCATATTTGAGACACAAATTTATTTTATTAAAGATTCTGGTAACACTTTATTTTAGGGTCTTTTAACTAGTTTCTTATTAGCTTGAATATTATTAGGATATTGACCTTACTCTACATTCTTAATCCTAGCCAATGTTAAGGGAGCAAACTGACCCAAAATCTCAAAATTGACCACTGCATGAAAAAACGATGTTTTCACCTGCCGTGTCTCGCCTTAACAACTAGCTTACTAACTATTAATAAGCAGTAAATGAGGAATTTAGTGAGGGAAAAGTCGTAATTAATAGTGAATATGTGTTCCCCATACTAAAGTGTAACTGATTTTCTTATGTTTTTTTTTTATTATTATTATTATTTATTTATATGGGTTTTATAATGGGTTTTTCAATTTAAGAGTAAAATAAAGACTGTGGTAAACATACCTTGGTAAATACACACTCACACCCCAAGCTGTCATTTCTGGTTACCGCTGCCTACAATGCACTGCCGTGAGCACCACCTAGCTACGAAAAAAAAGTATATTTTTCAAAACTACTACCTTGATCAACATAAAATAGGTATCATTTGAAAGCTTATGAGTCTAAACTTTACAAGGAATGTAGCCAATTTGATTAACTCCTAAGTAGTGCTGAGTTATTTGATGATAAAAAAAAAAAAAAAATGTTTTCATAATACTTTTTTTGCACTATGTAATGCAATGTATTAAAAAACATCATACAGCTTAGATAGTCATGTGTCATTTGAAAGGTCTCAAGGTGTAGAATACAACAAGCATAATTGTTTTGGACTTTGACTAAACTTGAGCGAGTTTTTGAATATGAAGCCCTTCAAGACCCATATATATATATATAATATATGGTTGTGGCATTTATGTCATGTTTTTTGCTAGTCTCCGAACATGCTCCAATTGTGGAAAATGGCACATCATTATTTACAGCAGATTCTCACAGAGTCCAAATTCAACATAATCCAGTAGGTCAATCGCGAGATACTCCTCACGGAGTTACGACCCCACAGACGCTAACTAAAATCAAACCTAGCTTTCACATCACCTTTTTGCTTATAACTTCATAAAACATACATAGAGCATAGAAAATGGCACATCATTACTTACACAGCAAAATCTCCAGAGTTAAATCAACTCTGCTCAGAGTACATATGGTCCCTCTCTAAATAGTGTTAAAATAACACTGAAGCAGAGTTAAAGTTAATGAGATAATTAAGCAATTAATTAAGTAATGATTGCATATTAGTGATGAACACCTGCTGTTAACAAGCAGAATCACTGAAGAAAAGAGAAACACAAGAACTACAACTGACTTCAGTCACAGTCTTATTAATTGCTTAAGTATCTCATTAACTTTAACTCTGCTTCAGTGTTATTTTAACACTATTTAGAGAGGGACCATATGTACTCTGAGCAGAGTTGATATAACTCTGAGGATTTTACTGTGTACAGTGGATGTTCCCGATTGAAATGAGTCCAAAATCAACATAAACTATTGAGTCGATCACAAGATATTCCTCATGAAGGAACGATTTTAAAACTACCAATAGGGGGGTGTCAGGTTCTAAACAAAGAGGCTATCTTGGTTCCAATTGCTGTAACTTTTGATTACTTTATGCTATCGTAATTTGATCCAGATGCAGCTCACTTCACCAAAAAAAGAATTGTCCTCTTACCTGATTTCCTTTCTGAGTTGCATGTCAAATAAGAAAGATTCATACCTTTTTAACTTCTAGCTATGGTTTTGTAGTTATGAGTCTTTACTTTTGTGTGTCACTCAGAGAGAGAGAGAGAGAGAGAGAGAGAGAGAGAAAAAAAAGGAAATAAACTCTAAAGGGGTAATAAAGGTTACGTAATGCACACACACACACACACACACACACACACACACACACACACACAAAAAAAACAGGATTGTGAATCTGTAAGTCATTTTAGTGAATGGAGGAAATTACATTGCAGTGGATCAGAGAGCAAGGCTTTCTCTGTCAGATTTTCTGTGTGAAAACTATTAGCATTAATCAGCCTAAGATCAGGTCAAAGATCAGTTTTTAACACCATACACTTCCTGCCCTTTCACTTTCTGTGTCCTCGGCAAACGCAATCAGATGTGCATAATCTAATTTCAGTAGTAAGGCAGCATTCTGTGCATAAGACTGGAGTAAAATGCTCTCTATATTTGCCCTTGTTTGACTTGCCTTCCTTTCAGGATCACACAGCGTGAAAAGAGGATAAAGACTGAAAAAGCAGTTGCTCAGTTAGCTACTGGTCGATAAAATTATCTTTTATAAAATGGATTCTTCTGTCTCTAAAATCTGATTGGATAATCCATGTTCCAAGCCACTGTAAAATAGCTGATACATGTAGATTAATTGAATTTCTGTATTAATGTGCCCCATAATGCTGCTACATTGCTTGGCAACTAAAAAACATGTTGAAACTATTGGTTAGCAGACTATTATTTTGCTATATTTTTATTATTTTTAATAATAATAAATAATAATGTTAATTATATTCATTATTATATATATATATATTTTTTTTTGTATGATTTTGATCTTTTTTAAATTAGTCTCCCACCCACCACTTTTGTTCTCTTTTATAATGCTGTCACTTGGGTTAAAATATTACTCAACCTGTTCAGCTCACCTTTGATCACTCATCTTTCATTCATTCACTCTCTTTTCTTAATTATTCCCCTCTCAGGAGGCTAAATCTTTGGTTGTACGTATTGCTGTTCTCTCACCCCATGAAATCCCTGGGGATTCTTGGTTGAAGAGACAAATGATACAGAATGGGTGGAGTAGAACAAGATGACTTCACTGAGTGATTTTATCGACAGTCTTAGGCTCTCAATTCCTAATAGAAAAGTAAACAACAGTAAAGAACAACGTTGCAAAGGGCAGTTCAATAAAGTGGCGTGAAGCCTCATAAAACCCTTCCATCTAAGTGAAGAGATGGACTTTTCCTCTTGCCATTTTTTTTTTTTCTCTGTGAGAGACAATATTGTGAAGGAAAAACAAAAAATTCAATACATTTAAAAATAATCTACATCTATATGCATTAGTGCTGATGAAATGCCCAAATTTGAAGCTGGGGAACAAAATCTGTCGACAGCCAACATACATGGAAGGTATATCTCTGAAGCCAATCCAGCCGCAGGGTTATTTTTTTCTCTTTTTTTCCCCTTTGCAAATGCAGTTAGTGACACTAAATTGATTGGATCTCTCCATCACAGACTTGTTGATCAGATGTAATTAATTTCAGTCAACAGCTGAATCTTAATAGAAGCGAGCACAGCGCGTTTAGCTGAAAAGCTTGTGTGACTATTAGCTGAAGAGCTGCAGTTGTCAGTTGTTTCTCAGTGAATTTATTTACTAATGGCACACCACAGGAACACAGTATGTTTCTTTGAGTCCCCATCTTTGAGTTCTTATGGTTTCCCACACTTCCACGGAAAACTGTTAATACTAATTAAGAAATGTACCTGTGAGTCTCAAAGACAATTAGCAGAGAGTAATTGAAGGTTGCTGGAAGTGTTTTTTCACCTCTTAATCACCATGCCAACTCTACAGATCACATTATACCTCCCTCACGAGCTTCTTGTACATCTTTTACAAATCTAGGCTCTTAATTTTATATAGCATTATTAAGTTACATCAAGGAATGTTGACAACGATCAGATAAAAATAGTTTCTTAAGGTAAAAACTGCACTTTTTTATAATAGAATTATGTGCATAATTATATTTTCACATAAATAAAGTTTACCATTCATGCTTCATAGATTTCTGTAATTCCAGTCTGTGTCTCATTGCTACTGTTCTCAAATATTTTGTTATGCAAAGTCACCTAAGTGCACCCAACCGGGTAAGCACCTGGCCAACAGCTGGCAAACACCCCACATGCTGCTCAGCAAATCAAATTTAAATTATCTGAAAAATAATTTGATCTTTCAGCAGCACTCTGAGTCAGATTGAGCCCAGAGTAATGCAATCTGGTGAATCAATAAATTCTTTCTGAAGTATTTATGATACCAACAATTCAGTAGTTGATAGCAATTTCAGAGAATGTTTTGCAGATATGGAACAGCAGTAAGTAAATGTTAAAATGCAAAATTACTGAAATTAGAAAATGCTATCTTCCTGCTCTTTATAGATATAATCATAATTTGAATGCCATAACTCAGATACCAGATTTACAATACGTTTATTATTTCTGGATTGATATATAGGCATACAACAATTACTTGGTCGCTGGTTCTGATTGGCTGAGAGGTCTTTCCAGACATGCTTTATTCTACCAGTATCACCACAGGAACCGTTTTAGCATTTGTATCCCTTCCAGCATTTCTCACAGCGAGTGTCATGGCGGACGAACAAACCCACCATAAATATCTAACCCTACATATTAGCAACCCCATGTACATTGCTTGCCTTTGGTGATGCTTTCCTTAAAAGCCAATGTACCCATAACAGCACAAACTTCACTTTCTTTAACAAGCCAACTGTGTTCTGTTCAGTTAGGATGCCTAACTCAAAGTTCCAACATCAACTATGCTTTTCAATTCTAAATAAATGGATTATGGAGATTTTGTTAATGACAAACAGGAAAGCTTCATTACAATTGTGCTTTCATCATAAGGTATAATGAAGAAGAATCTGTCTTGTTTATTAGATTTTTCTGCCTACAGGGTTAGAATGTCCTTCCCAGGGTTGGAATGTGTTAAATGAAGACATAATGAGCAGGCATTGCTGATAGCAGGCAATGTGCCTGGGGTTCAGAGTTCTGTCTAAGTATATAAGAGCTTATCTCTGAATATTTCAGAGAGCTTTAATGCTGTTTGAATAGTTTGGTATAGCACAGCAGATTCAAATCACACATATGTCTTTGTTTTCTTATTTCTTTAAAGCATACATTCTCTTTGTTTTGCTCAGTTGCTTAGAACAAGATGAGACTCAATGTTATTCATTAAAATTAAGTATAGCTTTATCCTGATAATACACAAATAGTATAATTTTTGGATAACACTTTAGGGAACACATATATACTATTAACTATAACTTCTCCCTCAATAAACTCCTAATTTACTGCTTATTAATAGTAAGTAAGGTAGTTGTTAAGTTTAGGTATTGGGTAGGATTAAGAATGTAGAATAAGGTCATGCAGAATAAGGCATTAATATGTGCTTAATAAGTACTAATAAACAGCCAATATTCTAGTAATATGCATGCTAATAAGCAACTAGTTAAAAGATCCTAAAATAATTGTTACCAATTTTTGTAATTACAAAAAGTACAAATAATAATAATAATAATAATAATAAAATAATTAAGTGAGGGTCATTGAATCTCATTCCATGAAGTGCTTCCATTTTTAAAGAAATGGGACTAAAATTCATTATCCATCTGAATTTGAAATTCAGCGTTTTGCACAATATAAATCAATTTGTTTTGAACTACTGGCATTTTTCACAGAAGGTTGTCCCACAAACAAATACAGCACAAATCTTTTTTGAAAATTTTCTGAATATTAAGTATATGTCCTTGTCCACTGACTGTTTGTTTGAAAAAGTACAAGGCTACCAGACCATTTTATAGGTTATTCATGGAAAGTACACCCCTAGCTACCTTTAACCTTTAGTATTGTGTACCAGGGTCAGCCAGTGCTTTTCAAGTGGAAGTACAGATGTCACAGATGTTGTGTGTGTGTGTGTGTGTGTGTGTGTGTCAGTCTGCAATGTTGCTTCTAAAAACAGCTTCTCAAACTACCAATGAACAATAAAATGACTAAACAAATGTAATTGTCCAAATTCTGAACTGCATTTTACAATGTTTATAAATGGCAATATACAAGAGACAACATCATTAACGTCAAACTAAATGCCTCACCAATCATGACTGTCTTCCATAAACCATGTCTTTCTCTGAGCACTGAAAGTTTTTTTTTTTTTTTTTTTTGTAACACTTTAGAATAGCCAATATTCTAGTAATAAACAAGCTAATAAGCAACTAGTTAAAAGACCCTAAAATAAAGTGTTACCCTTTATTTTTCTTTCTTTCTTTCTTTCTTTCTTTCTTTCTTTCTTTCTTTCTTTCTTTCTTTCTTTCTTTCTTTCTTTCTTTCTTTCTTTCTTTCTTTCTTTCTTTCTTTCTTTCTTTCTTTCTTTCTTTCTTTCTTTCTTTTTCTTCTTCATTGTTTTGAATGTAAATAGGGCTCATAACTCTTCAGTGAAACAAAGACTGTGCTGTGTAGTAATATTTAACATAACTTATTCCACTAAAATACAAATTACACATATAATTTTCAAGGAGAGGTGAAACTAAATTATTTCTAATACATATTAGCAAGAGTATTAAACACAATAGGGATGGTGAACAGCTAAATATGAAACTTATGAATAAGGCTGAATAATCAAAATGCACTTGGTCTTCTGAGTACGCCATTGTGCATTGTTTTTAAACATATGCCACATTATAAAGTTATCAACCAGTTTGGAGAAAAGTCAAAAGGTCAAAACCTTTTTTTTTTTTTTTATATATATTCTGAGCCATATATGGCTCTGTATTGTAAACCTGTGATTTTTGTTTGCTGTCTTTGGCTTCTTGCTTTTTAAAATCCTCTCACAGTCAGTATTAATCTTCAGCATGTAACTTTAGAACTAATGACACAAATGAAATATACAACAGCATATCTGTGAATGATATGAGCAGCATCATACTTATGATTTTGACCTGGCATGATACACACACACACACACACACACACACACACACACACACACACACACACACACACACACACACACACACACACACACACACACACACACACACACACCAAGCCCATTGGTTTACTAAAAAAAGAGCCAAATCTGGGGTCCAGTATATAAGTTTACACTTTATTTCGATAATCCACTTTAGACATTGTACCAGCTATAACTAACTTTGCAACTACATGTCAAATAACTTTCTTTTAATTTGCAACTACATGTCAGCTAACTCTCTGTTAAGTTAGGGTTAGAGTTAGTAAATTATGTTGACATGTACTTGCTAAGTTACTTGTAGTGAGTAGAATGTCTGTTGGGGGAGCATAAAAATAAATTGTTAGCAGACATAGTCTAATGACTGGTTGTTGACATGTAGTTGCAAAGTTACTTATAGCTAGTAGAATGTCCAATGTGGACTAATAAAATAAAGTGTTACTTCATATAAACTTGGGGATGGACTCGTTTGAACTGGTACAATCAGGGCCGGCGAAAGCGCTGAACAAATTTTGCAATTGCCCAGGGCGCCAGACCACTAGAGGGTACTGCACCATGATGAGCATGATCGACAGTGTCTTCGTTGGGAATTTTATTATAAGCGATCTAACCAATCATAAAGCCGAATCCACCTTTACGTCCGACAAAGCAGTCAGGCGAGTTAAGTAAATTAACATCGGTGGACTTGAACTTGAAAATGTTGTGTGTACTGACGTCTTTCCGTTGTTGAAACAATATTCCTTCTGATGTTCATTCATGTTTATTTGATGCTATAAATTAACTAGTAGGAAGAGATGATCGGGTGGAGCTGAACTGAGGAGCTACAGCGATCCATCACAACACATTAAAGGGATAGTTCACCCAAAAATGAAAATTTGATGTTTATCTGCTTACCCCCAGTGCATCCAAGATGTAGGTGACTTTTTTTCTTCAGTCGAACGCAAATTATGATTTTTAACTGCAACCGCTGCTCTCTGTCAGTCAAATAATAGCAGTAGATGGGAACTTCAACTATAAGAGTGAATAAACCTTGCTTAGACAAATCCAAATTAAAACCTGCGGCTCGTGACGACACATTAATGTCCTAAGACACGAAACGATCGGTTTGTGCGAGAAACCGAACATTATTTATATAATTTTTACCTCTAATACACCACTATGTCCAACTTCGTTCAGCTTCCTGTTAGTGAGGTCAAAAAACGTGTTCTGTTGACGGAAGTGAGCTCAATGAGCGCGAGACATCACTTCCGTCGTCAGAGCGCGATCAGAGCACACTAGCTGGAAGCTGAACGAAGTTGGACATAGTGGTGTATTAGAGGTAAAAAATTATATAAATACTGTTCGGTTTCTCGCACAAACCGATCTTTTAGTGTCTTAGGACATCAATGTGTCGTCACGAGCCGTAGGGTTTAATTTGGATTTTTCTATGGAAGTTTTTTCGACTCTTATTGTTCAAGTTCCCAATCACTGCTATTATTTGACTGACAGACGGCAGCGGTTGCAGTTAAAAATCATAATTTGTGTTCGACTGAAGAAAAAAAGTCATCTACATCTTTGATGCCCTGGGGGTAAGCAGATAAACATCAAATTTTCATTTTTGGGTGAACTATCCCTTTAAAGAGCCACAACATGTTTTTTTATTGTTTAAATTTCTTAAAAAATTACAAAATTTAAAATTTGAGACTTTGTTTCATATCAAAAGTAACCTGCACTCTTTTGTCTGTCGACATGTTGTCAGCGTCCTCTTTGCTCCGCAATATATTTTTTACTCTGTCAGAACATGATGTGTGGCATGAGAGTGGCATGACTTGTCGGACATAGCAACAGTAACTAAAGGGGCGGGTCTTTGCGAATGGTCAAATTGAGCACCAAATCTGTCACAAATTGGATAATTGAAGAGTTTGCAGCAGTGGAAGCAAGAAAGGTCCTCTTTTAAATGGTGAGTCAACTGTATTAATTCATTACACCTGTCTTAAGTCAACAGTAGGGGCCACTATAATAAATTGGCATTTTTTTTTCTCTTAAAATTTTGAACATAGTGGGCAGCATATTCCTATTTTGCCCAGAGTGCTGGACTGTCTTTCTCCGGCCCTGGGTACAATAACTAACCACATAACAATTCACAGAATCAACCAGACAGTAACACCCTGACAAACACTCAAAACATCCTACCATTGTGGCAGCGACATTTCTACAGGCAAGCACCATTCGCCATGACAAAATATTAATATTACCCTCACCCACAGCATGCTCTATATCTATTTTCATACCAGTTTCAATATGGGAAAAACATTATTAATATATTATGCCTCATGGCCTCTCTTTTTATTGAAGAGATAACTTTTTGTAGGTCATGGTATGAAAAACAAAAAGTTTGTTGACAAAGTTTAAAGAGTAATTTGAATAAAATTTCTGAGTCAGATCCACACATACCCTGAGATGCATTTAACCAAAGGTTCCCATTGGCATATTTACCATTCATATCATCCATAGTTCCATACTAGAAGCACTGTGATGAACAGGGTATGTTCGTCACCCCGTCCCCACTATAAGCAAAACATTCTCTGTCTATCTTCAAAACATCTGACTGCAATCGGATTGATCTGCTGACCTTTCCACTTAATGCAATTGACAGTAGAGATCAGACAGCAGGGAAATCACATTAGCTGAACTGAGCTCGGAGTGCTCCTTGAACTGTTTGTCAAAGACATGAGATAAGTACGAATGCTTCATTGTGAACTATTCATTATTTCACAGAGCTGTGGTTCTAATCAAGGCTCAGCCTACCTTCTTGTTGAATGCATAAAAGGAGAATGAAAGAGTGGTGTTGAGGCATCTAGAAAGATATGCCTAAGCAACAGAATGTGTTTGAACCTCTATTTCTCATCACTATGTTGAGAGAGCGCCAATCAAGGCAGGTGTTCGTTCTGATGGGCTGAAAAATTCGTAATCAAGAGTGACTGATCAGAGAGCTCTGACCTCCAAAGATAATTTCCACTCATATCTGCTGCTTCAGAGATGATAGAAATCTCTCACACATGCAATTCGAAAACAGTCCATGTTCAAACACATATCTTTTTTTTTTTACAACTACATTTTTCTGGTGTCGTTGGTGGTTGCTACATATTTTTAGTAAGTTTACAAGCTTGATCAGGGCGGTTCCTAGGGCATTTATAGGGAGTTCAGGATCTTTGCAAGACCTCACACCCAAGTCGTCATGATGTTCTGGTTCCAAGTATGTAAATGTAAATCTGCGGGATGCTTTTATTTGTTTTATTGTCCATCAGGAATTCATGTCTGATCATTTATAAAAGTAATAGCACACCACTTAAGTCAGACAAAGTATCATTTATGTCAGTAGCACAAACAGCATGGGATGAGTAGCATGCTGAATCTTATTTAAGAGATTAATACTTTTACATTTACATCCAAACTGTAAGTATGAACAATAGAAATAGCGATGATTGCCTTAGTGAGTATT
Organism: Chanodichthys erythropterus; assembly: GCF_024489055.1. Lineage (NCBI taxonomy): Eukaryota > Metazoa > Chordata > Actinopteri > Cypriniformes > Xenocyprididae > Chanodichthys > Chanodichthys erythropterus. The sequence goes on from NC_090238.1 coordinate 28,606,224, forward strand.
GCTCACTATTCATCACTATACTATTCACAGAAGGAGAGAAGAGAGGAGATGAGAAGAGAGAAATTGGATTGAACAGCTCTAATACAGGATTACTGACCAAAAAATAATAAGTAGACGATTTTGCATTAGCTTATCCATCTAATAAATTCCACTAATCTTTTCTGACAATATGTGTTTTGTGATAATCAGTGGAATCAGGAGCTGAGAGTAGACTTGCATGAAGCAATTGTGTCAAAGTTTTAGAAGAGTCAGAGTTTTTTTTTTTTTTTAACGGGGGTGGGGGGGGCAGATTGAGAACAATCTGTCTTAATCAGAATGTGGTCTCAAAAACAAGAAGGAAACCCACAGTAAAAAAAAAAAAAAAAAAAGAAAAGAAAAGAAAAGAAAAGAAGAAGATGTCATATGCCCTATACTGTTTGTTAGATGTTATTTTTGTGTTTCCTTCAAAAGGTCAGATGGTTTATTTGTCACTAACTAACAGAAGGACTATAATGAAATTTCAGATAATAATAAAATATACTCATTGTATTATTCATAGTATCTGGGCTTCTGTGTGATAATTGCAACTACAAAGCTCTTGTGAACTGCAATCTCTTGAGAACTTCCCCGTCATCTATTATTGGTTGCAATGCAGGCACATAATGAGAGATCCTGACCTGTAATTTGGCACACAAGAAATCATTGGTTTGTTATTGTGTTTTGGAAGCTTCTCTGTAACCGTCTGTCTTGTTCTGAGATACCCTACACTAAAATCAATTTCAAACTGAAGTGCTTCTCAATTTCCGAGACTACAAGAGAGTCAAAGGCAAAGAACTGGAGCTGTGGTCATGCAGCTGCTGAAGATATGCCATATCTGCTACTAGTGCATCACTTCAAGGGTGATAATTGCATTTTGAGGCCTTTCTAACAAAAACAGATTTGCAGGGGATTAACATACTTGTCCCAGCTCACACAGCCAACCTGTGATTAAAAGAGGATCGGACGACGTGGCTTCGTTCCCACCGAGTAATCAAGTGAGTCCCTGGACAAGGCAGTTTGCCAGTCAGTCTCGCACCATGGAATCCCTAAGAGAAGCATATTACCCAAGAGGCATTCAATTAAATTTTTCTCTCTTGATTCTGTCAAGGTAACTTATTTATTTATTTTTTTCCCCCCAATCCACTTGCTACATTAAAGTGTTTGACTGTTAGGGAAAAGTCTTTAGTGAAGTGGTTGATTTCCCAGCAGCATTTGTTTAGTTCTGCCACGCTGGAGTAGACCTGCTGTTGGTAAGATGAACTCGCAGAACTAATTGAAAAGTTTTCGGCAGCAGTTAGGGATTTAAAGGTGCAACAAAAGTGCTATGTTTATTCATATTCCTCTTGTGTTATAATGGTTACATCAGGAAAAATGAGGTGTATGACAGGACATGGCTCAGCTCACACTGCTTTGTAGGCCCTTGGAAGAACATGAATGGGGTTTTCCAGCTTGGTTGTAAAATGATATATCAACTGCATGCTTATCTAAAATAACAGGAAAATAACTGTAAGCTCTTCACTTTAGTTCAATCCCCTTTGCACCTCACAGCTAGCCCAACAACTGTGGTCCAACAGTTAGATGCCAGGGAAGCCCATAGTCACTCCTCAGCTGGCTGGTGGGATGCCAGGATGAACAAGAGTCCAAACCATGGCTCCTCTTCAAAGCTTACATTTGTCACTTTAAAAGATGGGGAAAGAGAGTGGGAGATTATAGAGGATAGCTGGCAGGAGTCTGTCTACAGGAAGAAGTGTAGTCCATCTCCGGAGGACAGTACTAAACACTGCAGGCTCTTCCTGCACACAAACCGTATCCCAGTCTAAAATATTCCAGACTGTTCATGTCGGCCAAGTATTCACAGGCTTTGGGATTTGTCCCCTGCCTGACGCAATATTTTCTCTCATGCCACCCGCTGCAGAGGCACATTGACCTTAAAGATGAACAAATATGGGATGTTTGAGGTCTGAAACATGGCAGTAGGTGGCAAGCAAGAGGTTCAGTCATATTAGATGAATGAACTACTTGGTTACAAATGGGGAATTTTTTCTGCAGGCCTGATGAATGAAGCCAGGTGGACAGTGCTGGACTGATACTTTGCAGTTTTAATCTGACTACTGAGGTCAACATTGTGTCTGTTTTAAAGGAATTTAGGCCAAGTTGTTCAAAGGGGTTACTGTTACTAAGTAACTTTAGATCAATAATTTTTCGAAATGTATAGTAGTTAACACACTGTCAGAAAAAAGGAAAAAAAAAAAAAACTGTAAAAATGGTAGCTTTTGAGGTACAACAGCCTGTCACTGGGAACTACTTTGTATTTACCTCTGAAGCCCTATTCGGACAGGGCTAGTTTTACATGGAGAGGTGGGGTAAAGTAATTATTACCAGAGCTTCTCAGTGATTTTAGTCTCGTCCGAATGCGCCATCTCAGTAATCATTACGGACAAAGGGTCTCATTCATGAAACTTTCGTAAATATACGAGTAAATATGTGAGTGATTTGCACGTAAAGAGACCTTCCCGAAAACTCTTCTCCTGATTCACAAATACTTCGTAAACGTCAGAAGTGATAGTGAAATGTGTGAGTGTTAATGAATTCCAATCAGTCGTAAATGGGACTTGCGTGCACGCTCATTCTCAATTACCATAAATCCCGCCCATTAAATCCGACTGACAACTACATATGGGCATCATATTATGACACCAAACAAAGGATTTTGGCCATTTTATAGGAAACAATTTCCATAACAATTAAGGGGCCATTAGTTTGAAATCAATTCAATATTTGATTAAAGTGCTAAGATGCTATTACTGGCTCTCACAATAAAAGTAAAAAGAAAAAACATATGTAATTACTACTGTATATATAATATTTTTTTCAAAATTTTGTGTAAATATGTACCTTATTAAGGTTAATAAAATGCAGCCTTATTAATGAGCAAAACGTTCGGATGTTAAACGCACTATTTACGTGTGGCTGGGAGCAGGTGTAGATTTCTTTCGTACCAACTAACATTTGGAAAATACGAACATTTTAATGAATCCGAAAATTTATGCCAGAATCACTTTACACACGATTTACACAAAAATTCGTTCTGCTCGTGTTTCATGAATGAGACCCAATGTCAGTAAAGATTACGGTGACTTTTACCTTCTATAAAAAGGTCCAGAAAAATTACCTCGGGTAATACTAATCCCGCGCGAATAGAACCACTGTAAATATGTACGTAAATATTCCATCATTTCCTGTTTAAAAGTAGTTTTCTATGTTTTTCACGTATGGAGGCACTTGAAAAGTATTCAGTTGCGTTATACGCAGTGGGACAAGTCTGTGGCAAAATTCAAGTATTTTCCGCATACTATTCAGATCAAAAAGAAGGACGAAAGCACATGTCAGAGGCACAAAACTAATTTTAGTTTTAGCTATGTGCCTATTACCAACAGAATCCAATCAGAATTTAATCGTTTGACCGGACCGATCTGTTATATATTGGTTATATATTTAGATTATATGTGTTTGCGCACATGGTATCAGGAAGCAGCGTATACGACAGGGAGGTGACGGTGGTGTGTAAATCGTGTTACCCCTCCCACTTCTGCTAGATTTCTTATTCTGTGCGAATTGGCCATTAATATTATGGATGTCCTGCGGTAAAATTACATTACTCCATCTACCCCCTCCATCCAAATAGGGCTTTATTTAAAAGGTACATATTAGTACCTTAGAGTAGTAATCCTGTATATAAAGTGTTAGTACACCAAAAAATTACATTTCTGTCATTAAGTACTCACCCTCAAGCCATCCCAAACCTGTATGACCAATGACTTTAATTAACAATTTGTTGTCTTGCGTAGTTCACGTAGTGAATGCAGGTTCTACGTCCGAATGCCGGCTCATTATTGGCACGTGTGCATCATGTTGCTGACGTGTACAGCGTCGGCCAATACTGAGCCTGCGTTTAACACAGAAGCCTGTACTGCATTCACTACGTCAACCACTGTAGCCACATTGACTATTTGACTACAAAATGTCTTTAATACCTTTCTGGACCAGATGCAGGCCAGATCCAATTCTTACGGAGCCCAAGGACATGACATGCAGGAAAAAATAGTAGGCTAAATCGTTCACACGATTTATTAATTAGTTCCCTCGATTTACTAAAACGATTTACTATTTCGTTCACACGTTTTAGTAAATTGTGTGCACAATGTAGTAAATTGAGGCAACAAATGAGTAAATAGTGCCCACGATTTAATTTTTTTTTTTTTTGCATGTCATGTGCGGGGTTCTGTAAATTCTTCATTTTCCACATGAGCACTAATGCTGAGTTCACATTGCCAGCAACACAAAGCAAGAAAGTGACATTATCCCATTTATTTCAATGGGAAACTGGCAATTTCTGGAGACATGAGCGACAGTGACCGTTGTCAACAGGATGTAGATGTGTCCAGCCTTGATGGCAAAGAGCACTCGCTGTTTTTAATTCATCTTTAATATTAAGTATTAAGCAAAGTCGCTGTCAATGTGAACGCAGCTTAAGGTTCTATTTAAGATAGGCTATTGGCTTTACTACTACACAATATTACTACATGCTGTTGATCCAATCTCGGTGTATAAGATGCCATCGCAAGTAATAGACCAAGCTAACCTGGCTTAAATCAGGCGTCTCTCATCATTTATGACAAACTGTTTCCTTGCAGTCAGCCTGACAGTGGGACTTTCTTTCCTATTACTGTTTATCATAGACTTCTAGGGAGATGAATTGCAAAGCAGGGTGCCTTATTTGTCACATCAGTCTCCATAAGTGAGGCAGAGACTATTTGGCGGGTGCTAGATTTGATTTACCAGGTGATAGCAGCTGGAAACACCGCAAATCTAACATGGCCTCCGTCTGTCTTGTTGGCAGCTAAGAAAATTCACCTCGCAATGGGAAGGTGTGCTAATTAAACGGCAGCAGATAAGGACACACTGACGCTGGCTCTATATTCAGCGCACTGTTTCTATCTGAGCATCTCCAGACGGCAATATCACAATAGAAGCTTCATCAGTCATATCAGCTGCCTGAACCAGGCTAAAGTTTGAACCTGAAATGAAGGATTTGTGGCTTTGAAGGTGAGAGGGCGAAGACAATTGGAACAGACCATGAAAGGGAAAGGACAGGAGACATGCGAGTAGCTTCAAGAGATTGTTTCTCATAATATTATAATATTTCATGGCAGGGATGTATATATTACAAAGGAAGCGTCTCCTACTTGTCAAGTAGGAGTTTCATCATTTTGATTGTGTGTTATAATGAGTGCATTTCACTGCAAGAAAGTGAAGTTTTCCTGAGTGGTCACTGTGGTTGTTAGCAGTCATGAAAAATGACAGTGATAGTGTTCATGTGGCTTTTAGACATGTGCTCCAATCTATCGCTTTTCCATTGGAGTTGGTTTATTAAAATGAATAGTTATTGTACATTATGGCAGATTAGAACCCAGAACCCATCATACTTCATGAAAACATTAGATCAAGCTTGACAGTTAACCCTTAAATGCATACCTCGGGTCTTTAGTGACCCGGGACGTCATTCACTACCCTCCTCCTCGTTCATTTTTTAAAGTTAGACATCAACCTTCTTGGTATTCCTCAATCAATTCATTATAAAGAATATAACAAGAAAAAAAATCATGACATTATAAAAGAATGCCTATTTTTGTATTCATTTTTTGTAAAAATTGTATAGGGTCGCAAACGACCGGAGGTGTGTATGAGTGTACATATGATGGCAATAAATATCTGCTCAAACGGAGCCCTTTCAAGCTCCAAAAGGTAACAAAATACAATTTATTTTATTCTTCTGTAATTGTTACTCTAATATCAGAGGAGTTTTATATTATCACGACAGGTAGAGATCCTTCTGTGTTAGATATAGATCCGGGTCGATAAAGACCCGAATATGTAAAAATGACTGGCGAAACAGTCATGCATTTAAGGGTTAATTGCTGATAAATGCATTTATCTGCTAATCTACCAAATATTGGGACAGGATGAAGTTTTTGATGTATGAATGAAGTTATCCAGTCAAAAAAGTTGATTTGATCAATTGAAATTCTCAGCAATACTGACTTCTCCTTCAAATCCCTATGTTACAAAAAGAAAACTATGTTTTGTCAACAAATAGAAATTTAATGTGCTTTAGAAATTATTGAAGATTTTTTTTAATTCTGTTGTTTACATTTGTAGTTATGACTTAAAAATTAGCTAATAATCAATAACAGACCTCACCTCTGGATCAATGCATAATATAGACCAGGGTTAACCATATTCAGCCCATCGACTGTCCTGCAGAGTTTAACTCAAACCATGATCAAACTCACTTACCTGCAATTTTCTAGTAACTCTGAACCTTGTAACTCTAACCTTGACTTGCTTATTCAGGTGTGTTTGATTAGGGTTGGAACTTAGCAGTGGCCCTCCAGGATCGAATTTGAGGAACCCCGATAAAGGCTATATACAGATCAGTAAAAGATGATGTTAAATTATTAATGTATAAACTACAAGCAAAGTCACTGCAACTTTGAGATGTCACAACTAGTATGTTGGTGCAAACCCTTCGCCCCACACTTGTGCCCACCATTGAAGTTACTCCCATGGTCAAAGGTGAAGGTTATTATAATATTTATTGATGCTGAAGATCTCCAGAGGATGTGAGAGAACAGACATGGAGAATCATTCATGCTTGGCACCCATTTGTTTGCCAGATTGGAGTCGACTGTCACTGTTTGGCAACCAGTGAGGGTTTAAGACTTTGGTCACGCTGCTGATCTCAGCCCAAAATGCCCGCTGAGCCCTCTGATTCAAATCTACAGGAAGTCTAGGATCCTCAACCATTCTTGTTTTACTTATATGAACACACACGCAAACATACATATGATAAAAGACGTTAAGGCTTCACCCCCACCACATGCATACATTTACATATTTATATCTGCTTATACAGGAAGTCTGTGCTGGTGAAGTCACCTCTTTATTCAAATGCAGTTGCTCAACTGATAATGTTCTCTGGGACTGTGAAAACATAAGTCCACATTGACATCTGTGTTTGTGCATTTTTCTCAAGGCCACATAAGGGTCAGGTTGGCACTGTTCCACTCAGATTGACGGCTCGTCATCCCATTTAAAGCTACCGAAATATACTAATCATTTGGGGGACAACAAACTGCATTTCGTTGCATCTAAAATAATCATAGCTGAAATATCCTAATCTATCGTATTTGCAATATCCCAGTATTTATTTTCAAAGCATGCTTTTGTGTCACTTAGTGTGAATGTATTGTGTGAGTGAATATTTATCTCATAGTATGAATGTAAGATACAAGAAACGGATATCACAGAGGGAAAGCTGTTTGAATGTGGTCAATGGTGCATTCTATTTTTAATTCAATCTGCAGGAATAAAAGATGATATACGGTAGAGATGTCAGCTGTGTCCTTACTCAACAACCCTGAAATTAAGATGTAGTTAACACAATGACACATAACTTGAATGGCAAACATACAGAATACCACTGTAAATAGCACAGTAAAAAGTAAGTAATGAATAGCAGCACAGTAGTTTGCATGATTTCTTCACAATTAGGCCGTGTGTCCACCAAAGCGTTTTTAGCCAGCTGAAAACGCTAGGCGCTCTTCTTAAAATGCCCGTCTGTGAGCGTTTAAAAGCACTTCTGCAGTGTAGCGTTTTTTTCCGTTGAGACGCTTTGTTGCTATGATACGGAATATCCGCGGCACTGTTACTTATAACTGATATTGCAGGTTATTTGTTTCAGACTAAAAATGTTGACACAATGTGGAATTACTTGCTATGTATGTTCGGAGACCAGCAATATTAATTTCTCATCCATTTTGTTTCTTTCTCTGTTTGTTGATGTCGCCGTACAGCAAGAATGTTGTGTCAGGGTCGGAGTTGTATTTGTCCCGCCCCTCCTTCACTTTGATTGGACGGCTGGCTAAAAAGTGACAGTGATGAGCGCAGCGTTTTACTCAAAGTTGAACATTCTTCAACTCGAGGCAACCAGTAAAAAACGCCGAGCTCTCAGCGCTTGAGCGTGAAAAAGACGCTGTGCGCCTCGTTACGCTCCTGGGGCCCTATAATACACCCGGCGCAATGCGACGCAAGGCGCAGCGCAAGTGTGTTTGCTAGTTTGCGTCCGGCGCCGTTCGCGTTTTCCCGTTCAGCGCCACGCCCTTAAATAAGTAAATGCATTTGCGCCAGTTAGTGCGCCCATGGGCGTGCTGGTCTAAAAAAGAGGTGTGTTCAGGCGCATTGCCGGCACATTGCTATTTTAAGGAGCTGAAAATAGGCTGCGCCATAGATCAACTCAAACCTGGTCTAAAGTCTAAAGTCAGTGGCGCAATATTTTTTTGTTAGAGCGCGTTGGTAGAAACTGCACCTCTGGGCGCGTCCACAGTGCGCGTTGACTTTGCTTATCACACACAGGGATGCGCATCACACAAACATGCCAAATATTAAAAACAAAAGGATTACAGTGTAACAGAATATTATTGTGTAGGCTACATAAATATAAAAATGTAATGATGAATAGTCATTGTGTGTATTAGAATTAGGATACCTATTTTCAATTCAGCCTATTACTACTTATAATGATGAACGAAACAATCTTGCCAATACACAAACATATATATTAACTGACTCATCGCGCTGAGCTATTTGAAAGCCTGCATCCAACGCAGACGACTGGCCACTTAACAGGTAATTTCAGCAAAACATCACTCGTTGAACTCCTCAGTTGAATCTGTGTGTTTAATAAGTCAGTGTATTTTATAATGTTATATGTTATATAATATATAATTATATAATATATATAATGTTATATCCTGCTTGTCCCGTAGATGATCTGCTCGCGCGCTTTAACTTTGCGCACGAGCAGATCAGTTTTTTCGCTTGAAAAGCGTTCAGCTTTTCCGCCAACAAATTCCGCCACGTAAATAGCAATCCACCATGGCGCGAGTGCATCTCGCTCTTAAAGGGAAGGGGAGATGACACTCTGATTGGTTTATTGAACGTTACGCCCATTACTCATTAAGAGCATAGGGACAACCCATTTCAAAAATGCGCCCCGGCGCACAGACCGTTTTTCCGTCGTTAAAATAGCAAAAGTGGATTTGGACACGCCCTGAGTGCACCTGCGCCATGCGCTTCACACTTTGCGTTTAGATCGTTAAAATAGGGCCCATAGAGTTTAAAAAACACGGCATTCCCATTGAAAACAATTGAAAAGTACGCTAGCAGCTGGAAAAAAACGCTCTGGTGGACACACGGCCTTATGGTTAATACTAATTTGATACGGGTCTAGGAACCAGCAGATCCATTCAAAACGGATGTTTGTCAGCCACCCCTGTCTTTCTGAAGAAGCTGATTGATGAAGGGCTTATGTTAGCTGCAAACATAACATATACTAGTGATCAGCAATGCTACTCTTACATCGTGTGTACACCAGACGCGAGCGGTGCGATGCGACAATACAATAGACAATAGAACCATAATCAGTGATGTTGTCTACATTGGATGTGGCATTACGCAAACGACAAATCTCCAACAGCAAACTGATGCCTCGTTTTAATTATGATGTACTGACATTAAGGAAAAATGCTTTTCAAAGGTCGTGTCCAGTGTAGACAGCTGCTGCGACGCGAGCGACAACGGTCGCATCCCGTCTGGACAAGGTGTTAGACAGCAAGACAGTTCATTATGGTTTAAAATTGAGACCTATAGAATTGCACAGACAAGCACATAGTGATTTTCGATAATAGTCATTTAAGACTCGAGATAATTTCATTTCAATTACATGATTAGCATAGCATTAAATCAGCTGTTATTAAAACAGTCCTGTCAAGGATTTTATTTTTTTTCTTGCCAAGTGAAAAATCTATTATATTCATTGCATGCACATGGTCCATGCATAAATATTGTACAGAAAATTCATTTCCATGCACAGGAGAATCACTCAGGCATTTAGATGAAACACACAAGCTCACATAGGCTACTGTTAGCACACAGGCCTAGAGATCTATGCCCTCGACATCCCCATCTACCTCTACGATTCTCCTCATTTCATCTGTCTCAAGCTCTATTTACAGTAATGGATGGACCAGCATCTAAACATCTTCCAGCGGGAAAAGAGCAAATGGATGTGTGTGTGTGAGTAAGATGTGAAGAAACAGAGACTGAGAGACAGAGACACAACCCAATATTTTCTGTCTCTCCCCATGCCTTTACTCATCATATTTACATCCACTACTTGTAGAACACACACACACATATACACATACACACCTCTCACTTGGGTGTTACAAAGTGTAAATGTGAAAGCACATCTGCTGCTGGAGAACACATTAGCTTCTTGGAGAGATATTCGGCATACGGAGCTCTCATACCTGGCAGTAGCTTCTTCGCTAGCAGGTGGAAAACAGGTGGACCATCCAAAGCACGCACTACCAAACAGGTGTGTTCGTGCAAGTGCATCATATATCAAAAGATAGCCAAGTATGTGTCCAAAACCAAATTCTGACAACTGAAACAACAACTAAAGACAACTAACAAATTCCAAATTTCTTTTTTATTTAGTGCAAAATGAGAACAGACCTGAAATCTGGACTCCAACTAAGGTCACTCGAAACACTGCTGTGCCACATGACAGCATGCTGCTGACAAGGCTATTCATAGTTTACAGTTTTCATGTTAAATTACTTGTTTTTCTTCTGCAAATCGCATATTTATATGGATATCTGAAAGGAAAAAAAAAAGGTCTGTGGATACACAATTAAAATGGGGTCCAACTGACTTTCATTGTAAGGACAAAAATGTTCTTCAAAATGTATTTTGAGTATGTGTGTGTTCCGCAGAGGAAAGAAAGTCATACAGTTCTGGAACAACATGAGGGTGAATAATTGAAACTGTCATCAAGCTCTGCAAATGTGCATAAAACCAAACATAATGCTACCATGACCTAGCAGCTATCCTGACATGTCCACACTAACCACAAGAGTTAACAATATGTGCATCCTTCATTTGTATTCACCGTTCACATACGCATAAGAGCTGTCTGGCCTGTGAATAAGAAGATGACAGGCACCAACAGTTATTTTCTCCCCCTCCACACCTCTCCTCCCTCCCTCCCTCCATCGGTCCTCTTGACTAGAAACAGAAAGACAGAAAAGGTTGCAGAGAGATAGAAGCTGCCACTTGACACATCTCAGATTCTGAGGCCATCCTGCTGATGAAAATTCATTTCAACTGTCTTGATGTGTTTGCCTAAGAGACCAAAAGTATTTTCAATCTTAATCTCTGTAAAATGGTATCGAATGAGACTGAGAGGACATAAGGGCAACCAAGAGAGAAAACTGGTTATTGCTATGTATAATACACTACATAGGCAAATGAGCGCAGACACCTAGATACCACTTCCATATGGGTCCCATTCTGTTAGAGCAGATCCCGCTCTTTTTTTTCTTTTTTTTTTACTAGATATTGGATCTTGGCTGCGGGTATTTGCTCTAATTTAGACACAAATGCATCATTCAGAGATCTTGGAACAAACATTTTTTGAATCAACATTCACAGCATTCTCTCTTTAGATCCATGGCTTGAGAAAATTTATAGTGTAATGTAGAAAGAAAAGACAGAAAAAAATCAAGAAAAAAAAACAGACAAATATTCTCAATAGTTGAGTGTCTAATCAACAGAGACAACCTTGATTTATGTGATTGATGATGTATATATTTAATAAATGCCTGAAAAGAATGCATTACTTCATAATGAAGTGAGACTTAACTGAACTAAATGAGGAGTCTGTCTGAATTACTGTTAATTGTTTTGAGAGTATCGACCTTGGTGTGGATAAATGTTTAAAATTGATTGAGAAATATGTAAATAAATCAGTTTAGCTTTAGTAAAAAAATATATAGCAAAATCTTAGAAAAGGTAATTGTAACTCTTACAGCGAGAGTTTAAATCTCACAATATAATAATTTCTTCTGCACAGTTTGTGTTTTACAAACCAGGTTTATTAAAAAAAAAAATGTACCAGTGGTGACATTTCTGCAAACATTAACACATTTTGCCAGAAACTGGTAAATGTGGCAATGTTTTACTACTGCCACTGGGGTTTATTTCAGCTGGAAACTGCAGTGAAATGTATGTACAGGTTTTTGGAGTTGTCCAAAAATGTAGGTAAAGGCATATTTTTCAAATGTTGTTTTTCTTTTATATGTTTATTTATTTATTTTTAACACTGTCCAGGGTTCAAATCCCATGCTAGCCAGCCTAGAACACATACATTTTTCCTTTTGCAATCAAAATAATTACACACAAATGGTTTACTGTTACCTATGAAGACACATCAAATTCAAGACAATCAGTAACATGACTCTTATCAAGTGAAGACAAGGATCCATCTCAGTTCTTTTCTGTAAACGATTCACAAAATTGCATGTGGCGCACTTTTTGATGCCCAGACAGTTGTTTGGAACATTCAGACAGAAAATCAATTTTGTATCACTGATTAAAGGTTAGATAAAAGACAAACAGCTCATTGATAGTCAAAGCTATTTGGACCAATTTTACTGAAAATGTTTGTTTGAGCTTGTATGCTTGATGTTATTCATCTGTTAATAATGGTGTAGCTGAAATAGACATTCCTGTTATTTAAAAGAGGGTGTCCGAATAATTTAGCCCTGTAGAGTATAATTGCATCCAATTGTAACTATTATAACAGAGATCAAGTTTCTGTTGCATTCTTGCTGTGCAATTCATTCTGTATGTCCTTGGCTATACTAATTAAAAGTTGACAGTCCAGCTTGATAAAGGGAGGACACAGATAAAGACGTTGACAGCCAATCAATAGTAAAAGACAAATATGACATTAACATTATCTACTGTGATTCATTAACCTCATTTGTCATGTGACTAGAGAAATGAACCGCCAAGAGTGGCTAGATAGCACGACCCCATTAGCTTCTGCTGGTAGATGTCGTAACTACACCATCTGGTACTAAAAAACATCTTTTTTCCAATTGAAAGCCAATTAAAAAATTAGTTGTACACTATTGGTCAAAAGTTTAAAATCATTAAGATCTTGTGACGGTAAAACAGGAGTAACGGCTGCTATATACATATAGTAGGGATGTAACAATTTCAAAATCTCATGATAAGATACCTCGATATGAAGTCCATGATATGATATTTAGTGCAATATTTAAAAAAAAAAAAAAAAAAGACAAATAAAGACTTGGAAAAAAAGTGCCTCAAGTGTTAAACAATGATTGAACATTACAATGATGTACAAATTACCCATGTCATATGCTGTCCTATTTTCTTTATCCTTTAATCATAACTGTTGCTTAGAGGTATGAGGTATAGTAGGAGATGTGTCAAATGACATAAAACTCCCTTTTATAAAATAAAATAATTCCACCAGCTGGACCTTGACAAAAGTAACATCTATTATTTTTTCTAACATTCTCAAGAGTTGTATTTATTAACAGTAGTTAATGCACTAAGTAAAATGAACAAATTATGAACAGGTGTATTTTTATTAACTAACATTAACAAATACAGTAACAAATATATTGCTGATGGTTAGTTCATGTTAGTTAATACATTAACTTATGTTAACAAATGAACATTATGTAAAATTATTAATTATTAATTATTAATGTAAAGTGTTACCACAAATTTTCAAAAGGTGATTTATTGATATCTGACGTATATGAGGGTTTTTCAGTACATTCATTGGTGAGATGTCTCTATTAAAGGATACGCTCCTCGCAATTCGCCCACCCATCACACCATAACCGGGCTGAAAAAAAATACACTTTTTGTCCGGAAGACGGATCGTTTCATACAGTCATATGACCCTGAACGATAATATTGAGACAATTTTGCTATCGCGATAGCAAAATTGTGGAATTAACTAATTTGTTCCCTCGATTTAGTAAATCATGGTCACATTGTAGTAATTTGTTCCCTTGATTTAATTTAACTAAAACAAGGAAACAAATTGTTACTATGTGGCCACGATTTAGTAAAATAAAGGAACAAATTGTTATATAGTGCACACAATTTACTTAAAACAAAGGAATGAATCAGTAAAATGTGCTGACATTTTAGTAAGTCGATAGATAGATAGATAGATAGATAGATAGATAGATAGATAGATAGATAGATAGATAGATAGATAGATAGATAGATAGATAGATAGATAGATAGATAGATAGATAGATAGATAGGTTGATTGATTGATTGATTGATTGATTGATTGATTGATTGATTGATTGATTGATTGATTGATTGATTGATTGATTGATTGATTGATTGATTGATTGATTGATTGATTGATTGATTGATTGATTGATTGATTGATTGTAATCATTCCAAAAAATTTGGCCCTTAGTGTATATGCTGATGGAATAACATTTTAAAAGTAGGGTATGTAATTTCGGAGAGGCTAGCATGAGATCCCACCCTCCCTCACTTCAGAACACTCTCCAAAGCCGCACCCTCTTCAAAAGGCAAAAGACACAGCAGAGTCTGCAAAGCGTCACAAGAAATGGCGTTAAATTACCTCATGTCTCAAAGCACATAACATCTCATTAATAGTGAAAGTAAACAACTTACAGAGCTATTACTTGTACCACCTGACTGCTGCAGACTGATTTCGGCGTTGATAGTGTTGATATAGAAACGCATAACTCCGAGGAAGCTCCAGGTAGAACACCACAAGTTGTCATCTATTAATTGCAGAAGTTGAATGCAGCATAACCTTATTGTTTTTGAGGAGACTTTCAACTAATTTAACAAAAACTGTGGGAGGGTCCAGCGCCAGCTGAGCAATTGCCATTGAGATGAATGAGAATGCTAATTTCACCAGGCTGACCTGCAAAACAGCTCTTTTTCTTTCTTTCTGTTTCTATCTCTTTCTCTTTTTTTCCTTTTTTTCTCTCAAGCATTTGGCTTGTTTTTGATACTTTTTGATACGGCTGTGATCTGGCATCATGGATAACGCTGATAAGAACTGGACCTCTATCAGAGCGTAATTAACACTATCTCAGTGCCAGGAGGGCTTGAAAATATGGTGGCCATTTTAATGACTTCTAAATATAAGGCATAAGCTCAATCCATGTCAGCACAGGGTTTTATTTTTCTCCCACTGCTTCTCATGAATTATTCACTCCGGGGTGTGTTTGATTCATTTCTTTATCTGTGAAGGCAGTAATGAGGCTTTATTGTGTGTATGCAGTGGACAGTGGTCGAACTTGGTATTGATCTTTCTCTTCTGAGGCTCTGCGTTTGTCTTTCACAAACTCTCAAGGCACGCACAAGGCCATTCCAAGGATAAGGGGTGGATTGGGGGTGGCGGGGAGGGTGCTAGCACTCCTTCCAACACTTCTTGCAATTTGAGAATATATATGTTATGTAACATTTTTCCTTTAAATTTCTGAATAAAATGTTGAGTAGGGCTTGTCCATGTAAATGTGTCGTGGGTGGTTGCTGTGTGTTGCTATATAGTTGCAATAGTGTTTTGAACATGATACTTCCTTAATTTGTCTACTAAATGCCAATTCACACTGCACCAACAGACGGCAAACAATGGCAACAGACACTTTGTCAGGTTTTTTTCAGATCAGTGTGTTACCCCTGTCAGTGTATGTTGGTCTTCACTTGTTTTCGCTCATTGACACGTTCAATTGTCTGGTTTTGGAGAAGTGAAGAACTGTAATTTGGTGATTGCTGCATTGGTCGGCATCTGTCGGTACAGTGCAAATTGGCCTTAACAGCTCATGAAAATATTTCCACCACTGTGACATTTCCGCAGCATTTCAAATTATGTATTATCTTCAATGATTCTGTAGCAGCAATGGCAGAGATGGAAATTTGATAAAACATCACTACATATAATTACAGCTTATTTGGAATATATATGAAATATATATGAAATTGATTATTAGAATTTCACTCTGTTTAAAAAAAATCATAGTGTTGATATGATGAATGGGTAATAATCCATATTTTATGATGAAATTTCATGTTTCATGTTGTAAAACTATCAATAAAATGTATACATTGTAAATCATCTCCACGACAGTTTTAACATTATGTTTAAATAACAAAGAGAAAAAAACATATGAAACATATTTCATTCAGATGAATCCAACTTTGCCTAAAGAAACAGGCCTATTATCGATTTGTTTTTGTTATTAGGAAAATTTTATATTTATCAAACGGTAACACTTCACAATACGGTTCATTAGTTAACATTAGTTAACTACATTAGTTAACATGAACTAATAATGAACTGCACTCAAACAGCATTTATTAATCCTTGTTAATGTTAATTTCAACATTTACTAATACATTATTAAAATCTTGTTAACATTAAGTGTGAACTAACATGAACAAAGAATGAACAACTGTATTCTCATTAACTAACACTAACGAAGATTAGTAAATACAGTAACAAATATATTGCTCATGGTTAGTTCATGTTAGTTAATCCATTAACTAATGTTTAACAAATGAACCGTATTGTAAAGTGTTACCCATCAAACTAAATGGAGTAGCCATTTAAATGGAGTAGCCATTGGAGTAACTCAAAACCCAATTTTTACTCATTTATCAAACAGCCTTTAAAGTCTATTTAGAATCTGTAAAGTTGTTTTTTTTTTAATCGAAAACCCCAAAGATCTTTGCTAAATTAATTTAATGTTTGTGATGCCCTTTAATTTTAAGTTAATTTTTTTTGTTTCTTTTTATTTAAATTGTTGTGTTTCAATTTATACTTACAAAATGTGCGAAATGTGTCAAGAACATGCTGTTGAATTCTGCTGTTTTGAAAGTTTAATAAAAAGAAGTTGTGGAGGAATTCCAGTGAGGAAAAGAAAGTCATGTCTGTTCTCTTACCAAACATAAAACAAACACAACAGTAGGCTACTATAAAACTCAAAGCTATTCACATAAGCACGTTTAAACTAAAGGATTTGTAGCTACTTTTTATTAATTTTATACGCTACTCTACATATCTACTAATGATGCCAACTAGTTACTGACCTGATGCAGACTAATACATACATAGCTGAAGTGGATTGATATCATCTTGGTCTGGACTGGAGCAAGGTTTATGCTAGCTAACATGAAAATTAGTGGGGCAGCCTGAAATCTGCCCCAATATATGGCAATTACAGTGCGCTGCAGTTCCATTTTTCACCACAGATTTACGTTGGAAAATTGTGGGGTGCTATAGAGCTGGGGAGGGCTCTGAGACCGGCTGCCCCACTTAGTATCAAAATACATGTCTGCCTAAACAATACGGTAAATTTTAACATCCTGCTCACTTTTAAAATAGTATAGAAAGCCACAACATTGGTTTATATCCGGACTATAAACTTTTGGCCCAATATTTTCGTATGTTTGCAACAAAGGAATAGCAATACTGTTGAAAACACTGTTTGTGAAGCTGTTTCAGACATAGCTTACATGAGCACTGCACTCTCTGAATCAGCGGCAGCGCTAAAGCAGGTTTAAATTAGTGATCGTAACTTTAAAGGTTTAATAGAATGCAGAATTTTTGTCATTTAGGAATAAGATCATGTGTGTGTTTGAATCGAGATTGTAATATTTTAATGATATTGTATATCATATTTGTACCAGACCTAAAAAGGCCCGGGCGGCCCTCCCAGTTCCGCGATCCGTGTGTAACTGCATATTTACCTTAAGTATGTAACATGGCCTACAGTATGCCATTCTAGTGTATAATTTGAAAACTAATAGCACAACTCTCCGCATCAAGCTGCACAAATCATTTCTGCCCATAGCATAAACAGTACAGAATGCCAAAGTTATGTTTAGGAGTTTGTTCAGCTCACTAAAGGGGTGTTGCAAGAGGGAGGAAAGTTGGGTCTGATTCCCAGGATTCCCAGCAATTGTCTGAGAAAGCACATTTAAGTATGACACTCTGCACTCCTGAAATAAAATCAAATGCCTGTAAATCCATTTTTAAGAAACTTGATTTTCAGCCTGTGGGCTTGGTGGATTTGTTTAGGGATGTAGGTAGAGTGTGTGTATTAGGACAACTTCATAAATCAGTAGTCAAACAAGGATGTAATCACTACTCACACAGCTATTTTTTTTTTATGATAAGAAATGAGGGATGCTGGCTGTCATATGATATTTCCCATCAGCAGAGGAGCTCAAAATAATATTGACAGCAAACCCGTAAAAAATGCATTTATATAAAGTGACAATCACAAAAACTATACTACTTCCTTAGTAAGAACAAGTCGTTAATTCCTTTTTTTCTTTTCTTCTTTTATGACTATAGTTATGAGATATACCAGACCTCTTGGTTTCCAGTGCCAGGGGTTTTGCCATTCTGACCAATCACGTCACATAACGGTGACACATTCACCTGACAATATGGCATTGCCAGTGATTAGCAGTCGCTGCCAGCAGCCTTTGGGGCAATATCTAGAATCTCATTGGAATATTCATTGGGCTACAAAATCGATGAATGACTTGTGAAATATGAGATGATTTAACAGCATTCCAAACGTATTTCCAGTATGTGCTTTTTGCCTAATTAGAGGCACAGATATGTTTTCTCCTTTCACCCACCGCCTGCCATTTCCAGTGCACGAAGACTACGGTGAAGGCAACAAAGCTAATTGCATTAGCATCAATTTACTGGTTCGGCAAAGGACAGCTGAGTACCACTGCAATGTATCGCATTAGCACTAATACAAACATCCAGAAAAACACATAATGTGAAATAAAGTCTTGGTTTTGTGAGTAGTGCGTTTTGTTTTGTTTTGTGTGTGGGGGTGTTGAGCTTTATATCTCTTTGTGTCTGTCACATGGCTTTTTTCTTCCTGGTAATGTGCTGTCATGTTGCGCATACACCTGAAGAAAGAGGAGACAAATGCGATCTTATGTAAGTACAGCGATATAAATAGGACACACGCACAGAATGCTAGTAAATGAACTCAAAGGTTCTTTTACACAGCGTACTCAAATACAAATTTGTACACACATTGTGATTTAAAGGAGTGGCTGAAGATAAATTGCTAGACTTAAAACTGACTGTGCTGTCTTGTCATCAAGGGAACTGCAGGTGGGAATTCAAGTATCAAGTCGGCCACTTTCATTGTCTCCTCTACAAGGTAGGTATATCTTACCCTTCTTTGTAAACCCCTTGCTGTGTAAATGCCAGAAGTAGAAAATAGATCAGATCAGCAGCCTTTTGGGATGCCACATGCTGAGCTACAACTGCCTTTGGAGGCTGCCACAATTTCCCATGATGCTCTTCTGTGTCTGTCTCAAAGGCAGGCACGAGGATGGCATGGTGCCGCTGTCAACCATGAGACCCCATGACCTTGTTGAAGATCTGGCCATCCTTTGAATGCCAGATGCATTCCATTTGCCCAACAAAGTGTGGACACTATGAGCCACATGGGTAATCCCATGCAACTGTGTTCAGCACAAAAGATAGATGTTCCCGGGTTGCTCTTTTAGTGAGCAAACACATTTTTTTTTTTTTTTTTTTTTTTTTTTTTTTTTTTTATTAACAGACAGACAGACAGATGTACAGACTCTAATAGTGCAGTGACCAACAATCTAGTAGTTCCATAATTCCAGAAGTCAACAAAAAAAAAAAAAAATAAATAAAAAAATAAAAAAATAAAAGAAAAAAGGTGTAAATGTATAAGTGTGACGTGTGTGTGTGTGTGTGTATGTGTGCCCATTTATTACCATTGTCATCACCATTAACAGCACTCACCCACCATCACCATTCTGGCATTAGTAAAATTTTTTTTTTTTTTTTTTTTTTTTTTGGTCCGATGTAATGATTACCATTGTCACACCACTCTCAATTAATCAATTAATTTCAGCTAGTGATATAATATAATATAATATAATATAATATAATATAGACCTCCCCCCTGCATCTTTTCGGTACCTATGTCCTTTTTTTTTTTTTTTTTTTTTCTTTTATGTTATGTGTAGTGTCTAAGGTGCATTAAAAGAAGGGGGACATGGTGCGAGTGTGTCAACCTGGGACAGAGCTGCTGTCCTAGTGCACCACTTCTCGCCTGTCTCACCTGCCTGAGTGTTTGTGAGGTTTTTCAATGTATGTATATATATTTTCTCTTCTACGTTGTGGTGCATTAAAAACACGAGAAGATTAGGGGGGGATTGGAAATAATCCAATGTTTTAAATATAGTGGTGTTGACAATGAAAACCAGGTTAGTTATTCCATAATAGCAATAATAATAATAATAATAATAATAATAATAATAATAATAATAATAATAATGATGATGTTGTTGATGATGACAATGATGATGACAATGGCAATGATAAGAGTGATAAGAGCAACAATAAATACAACAATAATGACAATGATAACAACAAACAATAATAGCAATCATAACAATTTTTTTTTTTCATAAATAATTTTTTTTTTTTTCTAAATCAGGTGTTGAAGCACCTGGACAGATTTAAGAGTTACAAAATCATGCACTTAAAATGATTATTGACCTGTGTAATTTCAAACCTATGTGCTTGTTTGCTCTGCTCTTTCCCATACAATGAAAGTATATAGTAACCACAGGCTGTTAAGCCCAAAAAGCGCTATAAAAGTGGTCCATATGACTTGTGCACTATATTTCAAGTTTTCCAAAGCCACTTGATAAATTTATGTAAGGAACAGGCATGTGATATTGCAATAGTTCAATAAACAAGACATTGATATCAAGTAACAGAAAATATCACGATTCTCCCATGATTCTGAATAGATAACTAATCAAAATAACATGCAATTTACTAAAGGTCCAGATAAAATGTTATCTGGGGCAGTCGTGGCCTAATGGTTAGAAATTCAATTCTCAATACTGGTGGGAAATGACTGAGGTACCCTGGAGCAAGGCATCTAACCCTCAATCGCTTCCCAGGTGCCACAGCAAAAATGTCTGGCTACTGCTCCGAGTGTGTGTGTGTGTTCACTACTCACTACTCCTAATGTGTGTGCACTAACTTGTATGGGTAAATTGCAGAGGCCAAATTCAGAGTATGGGTCCTGTACATGTCACTTTCACTTTCATTAAAAAAAGAAAAATAGTTTGAATTATTAGAAAAAAAAAAGAACAGGTTGTATGAATGATTCAATGACTCATTTTACATGTTTAATTACTGGATGAATCAGCAATTTCGAAGGAATCTCTTGAATTAATGATTCAATGACATATATATTTTTTAACAGTCACTTGTCGCCACCTACTGGTGTAATGATGCAATAGCTACTTTAAAAAGGTGATTAACTCTATATAGAACACTACCGTAGACATCAATGTTTATATGTGATCTGTAAACTTTTATCCCAGTACATCTGTGATAACTTCAATTATTGTAACATAAATAATTATACTGTGTTGTTGAAAAGACTGTGAAGCTTTTTCATGCCAAAGCAGATCTAAATGTTTTCTGTGATCTTAATTTTTAAGACATTAATAGAAGTCATTTAGGAATAAGATCACATAAGTGTTTGAATCAAGATCACAATCTTTTATGGATTAATCGTGCAGCTCTAATGTAAAGTCCTACTTAAGTGGTTCAAAATAAGCACTATTAGGTTCAACTAATTGAATTTAATATTTTAAACTTCAATACATTTTTATTTAATTGTAAATAACACGCAATTGAGACTCTGAAAACAATTCAGTTCACAATTAGGTACAATCTTTTAAAGTGTATTATTTCCATAAGTACTCTTTTTAAAAAGTACTCTTTTCTAAAATATGCAAATACGATTTGAGAGCCTAACTTTTATTTTAGAATTAAACTCTTTTGGATGTAATTGTGCTCAATAATTTGGATTTGATTAAAAAGCTCTTTGGTTGAAACATTTATGTCTGTAAGCTTTGTTCTGTTCCTCCCTTCCAACGACTTTATGTGGCCACCGAGGGGCCCTGCTCTGAGCGCCAAAATGCTTTTAATAGGACAGGCGCTCCTTCAAAGGTCATAGCTCATAAAAATGCCAGCAGGATTCTGTCTGTCTATTTCAGCTGAAATGTCAGGGAAACCTCTGATTCAAGGCACCTTTCCCTTGTTTTTTTCTGTTATCTTCAAAGGAAACTTGAAATCAAGGCAGGGAATTCGGGACAATTCACAAATGCTATTATACTTATTATATATAAACTACATTTTTACCTTTTCAGAACAAAATATGTCTGGTGCTTGTCAGTACAAAACTCACAGTCAGAATGCTAGGATTTTATGAGTGTTTCAGTTGCTACGCTGTTCTAAATGGCTTCTATGGCCAAGTCTAGATGATATTTTGATCCCTAGATATGAGGGATGTTCTTCTTCAGTGTCAGTCTATGAGATTTTTTTTTGCACTTTTTAATCATCCATTTTGCATAAGTCTGATTGCTTAGAAAAGCAAAAGCATATCTCTTCTCAACAAGCTGAGTGTTTTGAGGCATGATTTAACCGTAGCACAAACACGCTGAAGTTTAATACTCAAAGTAAGGGTTTTTCAAATCCCCAATCGTAAGGGTGAGCAATAGTAATAGTAATGGTTAATTTAACTAAGAAATGGTTCCAGAACAAAATCAGTGGCGACGATTCTGAGGGTCCCCACTTTATAACTCGCAATTGACTTTAATGCGAGTTTAAAACTATTTCTATTTTTTGCAATTGTGAGATGTAAACTCACAATTGCGAGTTATAAAGTCCGATTTGCGAGATATAAACTGGAAAATGTGAGGAAAAAAGAATTGTGAGATACAAATTTACAGTTACCTTTTTTATTTTTTATTCTGTGGTCGAAACAAGCTTCTTAGTTACTCAATAGTTAAAGTGCGGCTCTATAGTAAAAGTTTAGTGGCAAATGTTTTTGTGAAAACTCACTCCTGCTAAACATTTACTCTGTAAATACTTGCAACCGGGAACAATACAAGTCAACACCATTATGACTAAAAGTTTGCTAAGAAGTATTTTCTACTACAACAAGGCAGTATTTGACTGGTAGGTGTATTCATAGCAGAATGGTGGGAGTGGCCTTGAATGGCAAAATGCGCAGTGCATTATGGGTGTTGAAGTTTTCCTACCTATTTGGCAAAAGGGAAGACAACAGCCTTTTTTCTCTGTTTTCTCTAGTCAGGTAGCACCGATTTTAATTTCTTTCAAGATTTACTGAAAGCCCATTTTGCCAGTGGTGAAGTACCCCTTTAATTATTATGCAAGCATAATAGCAAATGTAGCGTTTCACTAAAAGTTTGCATGTAATTATATGGAAACTTATTCTAGACCAGCAGTTACAGACAGTCAGCTTCTGTAGCAGTGATCTGAAACAGTAAGTAGTAGATTGAGAGTGAACTCAGCCATGAATCCTCTATATGCACCCTGAGGTCAATATCAAATGCTATCATGTGTTTTTTGGAGGCATGAGGCAGAATAGCCCTAATTTGTGACTACAAATTAGGAGACTGATTTGCAAGATTAAATGAGATTACTAATGCAGGGATTTTGTGCTCATATTGGCTGGATCACAGTCAGTAAAATCTGTTTTCTCAAGCACCCCACGGTATGTCTTGGCTAAAATGAAAGGACAAATTGCACAACGAATTGCTTAAAAGCATTCCTGATAAATTTTTAAAATGAAAATAGCTTTGTGTGTCTATATATGAGAGCTTTTATAGTTACTAATGATAACTCGTTATGTTTACCCATTATCATAGTGACATTAAAAGAAAAACAACCCTGATAAACAAACAACATATGTGCTGATGATATTTTAATTTAAATTAGTATAATAAATAAGCATAACATCTGAACCCAGAAATGTTAAATAAAAAAATAAAAAAAACGTGCAACTGTCAGCCCAGACCCAGAGCTTCAGTGGCTTATATATATATATATATATATATATATATATATATATATATATATATATATATATATATATATATATATATATATATATATAATTTAACCCTTAAACATGCAAGAGTGAAAAATGATCAGCAAAAATAAATAAATATTTTCTAATGTTGCTTTTTATATCATCTGGAATTAAGTATGTTGTTTACACATACTAGGAATTTGTTTTAGTGACAGAAACTCCACAGTGCAACAGAGTGACAGTGACAAGACAAGACACATAATAGAAAGAATAAAATAATAATATACACATTAACAAGATAGACAAAGTGCAAAAATAGCAAAAAACAATATATAATATAGACAATTGTATGTACAGTTATGTGTGCAAATTGAGATATAAATAAGTGTTTTAAGTAAATAATGTATGATAGTGTTGTGTGTTCCGTGTTTGTCAAGTGTTCATGAGATGGATTGCTTGAGGGGTAAAACGATAAAACGGCAGCCAATCAGAATCCATCCTGCTTAAGAGCTTGAGCATTTAAAGGTGCACACAACAAAATGCTTGGTGTCAACGGGCCTTAAGTGTCAGGCAGGCATGTACATTTTTTTTTGAATTTTTACACTGCTGAACAGCCTCATCTTCGACCTCAGGGGTGGGCAACTCTCTTTGATGTCCAACTGTCCTGCAGAGTGTAGCTCCATTTCTAATCAGGCATATAATGCAATTTATCACACAACATATAATCAATCCTGAAGACTTTGAATAGATTTTTCAGATGTGTTTGATAAGGTTTAGAGCTAAACTTTGCAGGATGATAGCCCTTCAGGAGCAGGGTTGAACAACCCTGTGTAAAAAAAAAATAAGCTGTGTAAAACCTGCAAGAAAATATATAGTTAAAATACAAAGATGTAGTTAACTATGGCCTGGTTTCACAGACAGGGTTTTGATTGAGCCGAGATTAGGCCTTCGTTCAGTTAGGTTATTTAAGTATCTTTTAACTGGTGTTCATCCTGAGAAAAAAAATAATAGCAGTGATATAATTAAAGATATGTAAGTGCAAGTTGATTTCAGTTAAAACAGCTCAAACATGCATTTTAATCTGGGACTAAGTTTAAGATGTGAAACAAGGGGTATATTAATCAGTTTTACATGTGAATATTAACATTTTCTCAATTTTTTGCACAAAATACATAGATTGAGGGAGACTGTGTACCAGAGAAAGGGAACCGTGAACAGGGGGTCTAGAGGCATTGGACAGCCTTGGCCGTATTGGTTTTAGGTCAAACAAAATGACCAAAGAAAATTTGAACCAAGTAATGTAACC
Organism: Chanodichthys erythropterus; assembly: GCF_024489055.1. Taxonomy (NCBI): domain Eukaryota; kingdom Metazoa; phylum Chordata; class Actinopteri; order Cypriniformes; family Xenocyprididae; genus Chanodichthys; species Chanodichthys erythropterus. Next base: position 28,631,502 of record NC_090238.1, read on the forward strand.
CATATACTCAAAACAGACTCAACTATGATGATGATCACAATATTGGGTGTAAAATTCTTTCTCGTGTCTCCAACAAAAGAATAAAGAGCATATCTTGTGGTGCAAAATAATGAATTAGATATGCATGTACATTCACAAGTATTCACTATGTGGTTACACCATAACAATTTCAGAGCATTAAACTGATACTTTCATGAAAATGCATAACAGAAAATAACAGGGTTTCAAAACCAATATGAATTTCTATTAAAAAATAAAAATAAAATTGGGACATGCGTTTTTAAAGGCTTTATTCATCCGTTCTCACTTGCACTTCCAACCAAAAAGGCAAACGCCGTTGCAGGCAACAGTGTTGTGATGGTGTTTTAAAATCTACTCCTTGTCAAAGTAAGGCTGGCACATGTTGACGACAACGTAGTATCTGTGAGGAAGTGGTCTCACTGTGAGTCTTATCAAAGTATAATGCATTGAAGTGCCATCTCAATGTATGCACCATCAGCCCACCACCAGGTGTTAGCCTCCCACAAGTAGCAGCTGTCAATAAGCAGCCCCCTTTGTAAAAATGGCACACCTCAGCCAAGAGGCATTGAGCGAAAATGCTGCAAGGGCATTTCGCTAGCTCTATGCATTTGCATATCTCTCTGGCAGCTGTGCATTGTTTTTGGCGGAGGAATCAATACCAGCGCAAGTTGCCAGTATAACTCAATTTTGTATTCGAATAAACATGTAGCCTTGGAATGTGTTGATGAAGGAAAGAAAATAGAGGTTGGCGGTTCTATATACAGTACAGGCAATTGCTGCTGAAACCGGTCCATGTTCATAAAAACATGTCTTTGGAAACAAACAATCGGTGAAGTGTTTTGTTGTTGTTTCTCCTATGATTCTGAGAGTCTTTGGTGTCTGAAAGCTATAGTCTGGTTGACCTTTGTAATATTGTTGTGTCTGCCTCTGTTTCCCACCAGGCATTCTGCAAAACATACAAGCTTGCACGCATGCTAAGACGAGAGGGCTAAATCAATAGTTGTACTCCATCCATTTGCATGGCTCTGATGTTCTTCTGCAGTCTTCCGGTTGAGGAAATGCTTCTGTGTGCTTGTCTAAAAGCAAACGCATACTCGTATTCAGCCATATTCCAGACATTGACTCATAGCTCTGTAAGATGTTACTTAAGGTGTTTTGAAATAAGGCAGACGTTGGTGTGGGGGTGGAAGTACCACAGGCAGACAGAAAGGAACAGCAAGTTTGTCTACAAGGTCTGCACTGACATTTGAAAGGCTTTAATAAAAGTGGACTCTTTTAGTGCCAAACAATATACATTTAATAACTGCAGTAAAGTCAAATAAAAGTAAAAATGAAAGACATTTTCCATCTTTCATCTCAATATATATATATATATATATATATATATATATATATATATATATATATATATATATATATATATATATATATATATATGTTTTATGTATATAAATGCATGTGCTCTCAAAATATTTAATCAAAATAACTTCCCCTCCCTCTAAAATCATCTGTTCTCACCGGCATGAGGGTGGGACAACCTGTCAATCACACAATCACATGAGTATTTGTTTTGTAATAGCAAATCACAATGACCCAGTCAATACCCAATGGACAAAATCAATGCCCGTCCTACATTGTTTCTTGTTTTAGAAGCCGTGTTCTTTGGATATGCATCACAATAGGGAAGAAAAGACTGTTGCAACTTGTTTCATACCACTGAAAATTAGATTTTAAACATTATTAGAATAAATGACTACTTTGTCTTGCTGACGCTAATTGTGTAGGTAGCATTTTATGTATCCTAAAAGTGTGATACTGTATTATATCTAACAGGATGTGTTAATGCTACACTAAGGTTAAGGTAATAAGGAATTAAAAGGGTTAGGGGTTAGTATTTGTTTCAGCATTGTATAGGCAATCAGATTGACATGACCAAAAAAGTCTTTAGAATCAGCTGTGGGATGGAATTTGTGCTTAACTGGTTTGGGAAAAATACTGCCTTTTAAATAGAAACTGTGAAATAATATTTTCACACTTTTTGCATAATTTACCAAAAAACACATGCAATAAATGCATATTGATCACACAAAGTGATAGTGATCTTAATTTTTTTCTTGGTCATGTGACATGCACTTTACTGAGAAAGTGGCAAAATATTTAAATAGAACAAATCATGTTTTATTTCAGTTTTAATGTGGCCTTTGTATAAGTAAATTGTTGTATAAAACAATAAAAAATAGACAGATAGACAGATAGACGATAGACGATAGATAGATAGATAGATAGATAGATAGATAGATAGATAGATAGATAGATAGATAGATAGATAGATAGATAGATAGATAGATAGATAGATAGATAGATAGATAGATAGATAGATAGATAGATAGATAGATAGATAGATAGATAGATAGATAGATAGATAGATAGATGTTCATTTTAATAAAAATCAACCCCTGGAACAAAGTGCCTGTAGTTTAACAGAAAGACAAGCAAACGCATAAGGGTGAATACAAAATAACCAAATCTAATGTAACATTGGCTCAGGTTTTCATTATGCAGTTTTTAATGGATGCAATTAGCCATTTACCATGGCAACATATTTATGAGCACTTGAGAGTTTTAGAAGTACCGGATGTGTGTGATTACACTACACTCCATAGTCTTACAAAAAATGTAGCATGCATATTAAACAATGAGCTCCTTTTCCAGTCTCTATAGTAAATACCTCCACTACAGCTTCAGTGCATCGCTCACCTACATCTGTTGACTTGGGAACTATATTTCCAGCTCATTAAACCTGTTTACTTAATGACTAGCGTCCTTGTGGAGGAACAACAACAACAGTATGTTATTCACCTGTTTTTTTCACCTTGTTGCTTATTATGAACTGTCGCTGATTCTTTATGGTGTGAGTGTATAAAGTCACATGCAAAATAAACTGTTATTACAAAACACTGCAAGCAGAAATATGATGCATATTTGCTAGCAAGCTGCTAAAGCGACAAAATACTTTGGTTTATGCATTTATGGCAATTACAAGCTAAAGCAAATAAGTTAGTATCTGTAACGGTAATCCACTGGGAGGTGAGTCTAATGTAGCCTACCCATGTGCACACAAATAATCAAAAGCAGACAATGACTTGAACCGTCTATGCCCAAACTCACCAAACGAGACACATGTACTAAGGAACCAGCAGAACATGACACATGAAAACAGCAACCACATGACAATGGCTGTGTCTCAATTCAGAGGCTGCATCTTTTGAATGCTGCATTCGAAGGCTGAATGTGTCACAGTGGCGCAACAAAGGCTGACCCAATTCGTAAGTTTCTTCGAATGCAGCCTACCAGTGCAACCTTTGTTTCTTGCGAAGGATAGAATGGATGGATCCATTGTGCTCTGGTGATGACTGGATTTTTTTTTTTTTTTTTTTTAGATAAAATGCTAGATTATCCTTTGAAATGTAAGTATTTAGGAATGAGAGCAATCCTTTGTAGGCTAGACCATACCATCCCAGACACCAACATATTGTGGCCCGCATCTGGTACATGTGGATTACACGCGGACCAGATGTGGGCCGGATCTGGGCCGACACTATGTTGTTGTCAGGGATTTTAAAAAAAACACTCAGTTCAACCATTATAGACTTTGAGTGCATGGCCTTTGAAGCCTCTGAATTTGGACACAGCTACGATTGCATGAGGGGAACAAAGAATCACATGACATGAAATATATGACTCAATAAACATGCATTTGCATTTTTCGTGTACAGACGACACCTTTGTCAAAACAATCACCGTTCACACAGATCCACCAAAATGACTAAAAATGCTATATTATGCTGCCAGGCCAGTAGCTGGCGATGTCACTTTGTAAAGAAACACTATGTGCCTATAGACAGAACACGTAATACTCATTTACACAAATAACATTTTTGCAGTTTACATGGAGACAATAATGAATGAATGTAATAATAAAAAAAACTGCATTTTCAGACCCCTAAAATGCTGTTGTCATGTAAATAAATGGCCAAAATGCATGCAATTTTTAAAAGTTTTTAGTTGAAAATGGTGTTGTGTAAATGGCCCCTTAGTTGAACTTGATGAACTATACATGGATCTCATCAATACTTAAAAAACACTGATAGAGGCTGCATCATAACAGCAAATACAGCTATTGTGTTTCTCAAAGACTTCCACAGACTTTCGATTGTTGTCTGGGATTGTCTGGGATCACGTAGATCCCTTTGAAGCTGCACTGAAACTGTAATTTGGACCTTCCACCCAGTGAACCCGACTGAAGTCCACTATATGGAGAAGAATCCTGGAATATTTTCCTCAAAAACCTTAATTTCTTTTCCACTGAAAAAAGAAAGACATGAACATCTTGGATGACATGGGGGTGAGTAAATTATCAGGAAATTTTCATTCAGAAGTGAACCAATCCTTTAATATGTGTTCACAGTGGAGTGAATACATGATGCATGCTCACTCTCTGTCGTTTGTCACAGTCAAATGTTTACTGATTAGTTCAAATATTAAATCTTTGGCACTAAAAAACCCGATGTAGACTTGCTGTTGCCTAAATGTTTAAAATGACAGAAATTTAGAAAGATGGACAATATGCATTTCTACGGAAGAGGATTAGGGCCAAGCAATAATAAAAAATTAAAACCATCTCGAGATTAAAGTTGTTAAATTTTGAGAAAAAACTCGTTAAATTTTGAGAAAAAAGTCGAAATAAAATGTTGAGAATAAACTCATTAAATTACAAGAAAAATGTTGTTAAATTTCAAGAAAAAAGTTGAGATAAAATGTTGAGAATAAACTCATTAAATTACGAGAAAAAAACTAGTTAAATTTCGAGAAAAAAGTCTAGATAAAATGTTGAGAATAAACTTGTTAAATTACGAGAAGAAAACTTGTTAAATTTCGAGAAAAAAGTCGAGATAAAATGTTGAGAATAAAGTCATTAAATTACGAGAAAAATTTTGTTAAATTTCAAGAAAAAAGTTGAGATAAAATGTTGAGAATAAACTCATTAAATTACGAGAAAAAAACTAGTTAAATTTCGAGAAAAAAGTCTAGATAAAATGTTGAGAAGAAATTCGTTAAATTATGAGAAAAAACTCGTTAAATTTTGAGAAAAAAGTCAAGATAAAATGTTGAGAATAAAGTCATAATTTAATGAGTTTATTCTCAACATTTTATCTAGACTTTTTTCTCGAAATTTAACGTAATTTTTCTCATAATTTAACGAATTTGTTCTCGTAATTTAACGACTTTTTTCTTGAAATTTAATTACTTTATTCTCAACATTTTATCTCGACTTTTTTTCGAAATTTAACTATTTTTTTCTCATAATTTAACAAGTTTATTCTCAACATTTTATCTCGACTTTTTTCTCGAAATTTAACAACTTTAATCTTGAGATGGTTTTATTTTTTTTATTATTGCTTGGCCCTAATCCTCTTCTGTACATTTCAGAAGAGAAAAAAAATAAAAATATAATATATAATTTAATATTATTTTACCTCCTATATGACATCAACACTGGTGGGCAGGGCCTCCACATTGTACACGGAAATCATTGTACACTGAGATTTGAGTTATGCCACTGGGTCATTTCACAATGAAGAGATAAAGACTATTGATTTGAGGTCTTGTGAGGTGAAGATGATGCCCTGAAGTGGTCTGCTCATGTATAATTATACTAATCGAATGCAAAACACTTCACGAATATGCAAATGTTCCCAGTGATTACTGAGGTCATGACAGAGTTTTTGACCTCCATAAAGACTGTCAAAATAAATGTGCTGCTTTCCTTGAAGACAAGAAATATGTAAATAGAAAGATGGTCTGAGGTCTTTAGGAGGTCTTTCCCAATTTCCTAGCTAATTTCTTTCTGGTCTAAGGTTATTGAGAATGAAAATATTACAGAACTGAATAAAAGAATAAACACATTTCGTAAAAGCATCAACAACATACCAGTCAACTATGGCATGTGACAAGACAAACCTAATATAGGAGAATATATTAAGTGAATATATTTCTGTTTACTTAATTACTAGCGTCCCTGTGGAGGAACAACAGCAACAGTATATTACTTACCTTTTTTTTTAATGGAAGCATTTTCTGGCCTTGTTAAAAAATTAAATAATAATAATAATTACACAGTTTAAACCATGTTTTTATTCAGTTTAAACAAGCACAACCTGAAATCAGTTAAATTTCTCCATGTCAACATATGTTTTCACACATCAGTCAGGTTTCTGAATAAATAACCAGGGCCACAGGTGAGTTTGTGCTTTGGGAAAAATTGACCCAACACTGAAAGAACTGGAAAGACGAAAGGAGGAATAAAGAGACCAAGATTACACTATTTCAGTTGAATATACTCTGACTGAATCAATACTCCAAGGCATCAATTCCTCATGCTAATGTGCCAGAAATATAAACATACAATATACCGTTTCTGGCATATCACATATGCCATTACATACAAAAGTGAATCACCACTTCTCAGATGATATTACTTCCACAATATTCCCTGCTAAATCCACCTTGCAGTGAAAAATAAAACCATATCAACAAAGTAACCTTTCTTCAGATAATACACAAGCTGTAATCATCATGTCAGAGGCCTGTCATTCTAGATACTGCTTCCCCTGCTGTTTGGCCAAAGAACCAGAAAAAGTTGTCATGTAGATGAAAGTATGAGGCCACGATAGGTTAACACTTGTTCTTCCAATGTATACACTGACCTGACCAGGCCACAGTACTTCACATTGTATTTTGCAACATTTTTGGTAACTTTGTCAACTTTTAAAATGTAGATGCATTAAACTGTGAGTGGGAAAAAAAGGTTTACAACTTTTTTTTTATTTTTGTAACAGTGTCCACATTGCTGCTTGATGTGTCTAAAATATACATCTATGATTCTGACTGGATAATAATAATAATAATAATAATAATAATAATAATAATAAAACTACACTGTATTCCTAATTTCATACAGACTACACTTAATTTTCCGTACCTTTCACAAAAAATCCTAAGGGAAGTCAGTTCACTTAGCGGCAATATTGGTAATGCCCCGGGGGACCTATTTTCAGTCATGCAAGTATAGCTCTAATGTACTTGAAAAAGAGACTTGCAAGGGTCTTGTTTGGTAATCCTGCAACTGCCAGTACCTGCAGTACTTAAAGGGACAGTTTACACCATATATATATATATATATATATATACATATATATGTGTGTGTGTGTGTGTGTGTGTGTGTGTGTGTGTGTGTGTGTGTGTGTGTGTGTGTGTGTGTGTGTGTGTGTGTGTACGTGTGTGTAATCAAACATGTATTGTACATTATTTTATATTATTTTTTCATTAAGCTCTTCTTAGATTCAGGTAAATGATGAAAGGAAAATATCCCTTTTATAGTATAGGATTAAAGTTTGGGAGTTTGACCTCCAGTTGCTTGGCATCTGATTAACAATTCAGACAATGCTGTGAAACAAAATGACAGCTGACAGAAGGATGAGCCTCGACAGCATTCACGTCTCACTGAAGACACTGAATTGAGACTGGCTCATCTGACGGGAAAAGCAATGAATAGTGCTTCAGTGATCAAATGTTTATTTCTTTGCTTTATTTTATAATAATTTTCATACAACATATTCTGGCTCAGTGAAGCAATCATTTTGTTTTAGGCAAAAAAAAATTAAACTGACTAAGATTAAAGATTAATCTGAAGTGAAATTGAAAATTGAAATTCTTTATTGGCACAAAACTTGGATAACTTTGTTTCACAATAAATACATAAATGTATAAATAAAAATACACTCTGTTGATCTGGCCACAGTCGAGAATTTTGCTACATTTTTGGTACCACTTTCAACTTGTAAAATACAGATGCATTGATTAGAGGTTGAACGATATCTAGAGAGCCGGATGGCTTTTTGCATGGACAATGTGATTAATTTTACAAACAGCTGGCTAATAAATCATTATATTACCAACAAGCTAAATGCTGTAAACAGTTCAGTGCACATGAACTGTGTACGTGACTATTTCTTAGTAAAGAGTTGACTCAAAAGAACAGAAAAAAACTCAGAAATATTGTCAGAAAAAAAATGTAATTCTGTGAGGATCACTATCGTCAAAGATGACTGGCAGTTAGCATACAGTTTGGATTGGTGGTATGGTTCTGTTCTGGGCAGGAACTCCCTGCCCATCCATGCAGCCTAGCATAAATAAGAGCAGGGCAAACAGAACAAAACCAAAGCATTGCAATATCATTAATTTGAGAATAATTAAATGTAACAACATAATTGAAGAAATGAGTATGATCAAGAGGAATATCAGAAGGGCAAGTCCTGACTGGACAAAGGAGGAGCTGGGGATGGAGGAGGGTAATTAGCTCCTGAGCGATGCGATAAATCTGCTGATAGTACTGAATGGACCATATATATATATATATATATATATATATATATATATATATATATATATATATATATATATATATATATATATATATATATATATATATATATATGTATATATATATAGGAATGCGGTGATAGGCAAGCTTGACTAACATGACCTGCCAGAACTAACGCTACGCTTGATCACTGTGGACACACTCCACTATGTTATATATGGTAACTAATAAGCCACTGATGATTTAAAACTAGCAATAATACTGAGAAATGTAGTTCAAATGTAGTTTCACTGTTAGTAGCTACCCTACTGCCAAACAATGTCTACAACTTACAAAAACACAGCTGATTCCAAACATTAAATTCAGTCATTATTTGCACACCTTTATGAGTTAACAACATTCACACACAGCCATCATACTGTATCTCAAACCAGATTAAGCAAAACATATTGTTAAATTAGGATCGCTGAACTCTGGCGTCATGCTTATTGCGCTAATGTGCTCTTCAATTCTGAACTCCTTCAACAAATTGTCTGTTTAAGATAAAGTGTCTGTCTGTTTTTAGCTGAAGAATTTTCATTATTATGTGGAGAGAGGTTTTTGGAGCCTGTTTCAAGGTAATATTAGTGAAAAGGAGAGAGAGAGAGGGAGAGATGGGGAGAAATAGAGAGAATCAGTGGAAGGTGTCTAATCCAGTACTGCTGAAAATCACATACTTGAAACTTCCTAGTTGAGTAAGTACGTTAGGTAATGACTGCTTAGTTTTCCAGAGACCAGATTTATAGTGTTTTATATGTGTATAAGTTAGTACTGACTCAGTCAATACAATGAGATAGATGAAGGTGGAAGGGTCATTTCTTCCTCAATGAGGTAAATCTAGTCATAAAATAGCCCCATAAATCACAGTTAAGAGGACATAAAATTGATATATTATTTGCATGCACACAAAATACCTAATTAGGTGTAGGTGTTTATGAATGTGACAGTATGACCCAAATATGCAAATATCTATAAAACTGTTTTGAAATGTTATGTTTTATGAAAATAGATATACAAATAAATGTGAAAACAAGGTTTTTGTTTGTTTTAGTTGCTTAAAACCAACATAAAATTGCAGTCACAACCCTTCTGTAATGTTTTAATACTCAGTATTATTGCATGTGACAGAAATCTAATAAGTAAAACAGGAAATAAAAATGATAAAAAAAAAGTTGTGATCCGTACACCATTTTCTAAAAAAAATAAAAATGTCATTTGTCATTGACCCATAATGAAAATAGGGTCCAGTGTGATTTGATTTGGACTGTAATTACTATGTGGCGAACAGAATGAATGACTTTCCAGTCTCAAAAAGGATGAATGACTAACACATTCCCCTCCCCAGGAAAAAACCCTGAAAAAGGACATGAATGCAGCAGAAGTCAGCAGCTGACATCCCTGGACTCATCCACAGAGGAACCAGCATATTATCCATGAGAGAAAAAAGGTCATTCTAATGATCGATGGACAACCTGAAGTAAATCTAATGCAGGAGAGGATACTTTATCTTCTAACAATCATTTTTTTTGTCATTAAATGTTTTCAATACCTGTGGAATCTAGGCCAGAGAGAGAAAAAATAAAATTTCAAGGATGTGCTTTTTAAACTTATCAGCTTGCAAGTGAAAACTTTGAAAAATTTTAAGCATGTCCATAAGAAAAGGATAAAATGCACAATTTTAGAATAAGTGCATGGCCAAACAAAGAACCGTTGCTAAACAGTTCTCATAGGAAAACAAAAAAACCTTCATAATTAGTGTACAAAACAAAGTATCAATTCTGCCACACTTCATTAAACTCCATAAACTTCTCAAAGAGGTTCAGGAAGGACAAGAGGACTATTTATCGCATTGCAGCTACTCAGCGTCCTCTTTCAGTGTGAATGTGCTATGAGCACCTGCTGTGAGTAATGCATAACAAAAAATTAACTGAGAGATGCTACATCCAGCTTAGATTTAAACACAGTCAGCAGACGCTTTCTAGCTGACAAACAGGTGCCCTAATGACGTTCATAATGGCCAAACAGACTCAGTTTATGTTAATGCCGGGAAACAGAGGATCTGGCACCCCACAGCTATTAAAATATTAAAATCACACTGCGCACTCGACGTCATACTGGAAGATTAGCAGCACGCAGCCAATGTCCTTGCCTGCCAGCAAAAACAGATATTTATGTAAGGAACACAAGAATAGACAGGGGGCGACCACAATAATTGTTCTACTTTTCCTATGCCTGAGGTGGCAATAGATTTAGGAAGAGTGGGATTTATTAATTTTTGGAGTCTATATGTATTCATGACATATATTTGGAGTTTTTTTTTTTTTTTTTTTTTACAAATCATTTTGATGTTCTGATGGTTTAGCGAACAGTCCTTTGATACATTGGATGAATTAATTAAGACTCTGGGGAATTATATGTTAGATTTGTTTCTTTAATATTCAGAGGTAGAAATTTTGCAAACTTTGCCAGCTCAGTTAAAGGGAATTTTGGAAGGATTTCTGGCAGATATTTTAAAGAAATAAAAGGAAACAACATTAACAGTACACATTTTTGAACTCTTCCTAAACAAATACACCTGAATCAGCATATCAGCTTGTTAATAAAGACTTTAATTAAGCTACATTATTGTCAGTCTAAATCTGAATATTTGTGTATCTGATTGGAATCTGATCTAAATGACTGACTGTCCACATTGTGTATTGGAACTGCCCAGATCTGATTTGCATTGGTTTCTATAGCAATGATGCTGTGTTGGTATGCCAGAAATGTAGGCTTTAATCCGTGCTGCCGCCTCTATCAGTCTCAAAATTCAAACAGGTGTGTAGACCAGGCAGACTAAACACAATCTTGTCTGCAATGACTTTCTGAAGCAGTACAACATTGTTATGTGATTTGAACAGAGTGCAAATCTTCCCACTCCCTAAACGTAGTCACATCTCATTTAAAGACAAAAGTAAAGCATGTTGATAGAATGATTTAGCACATGAATTAGCACATTGCTATAACATGTAAGCATGTTTTAACATGCTGCTAGCATGGTTTACCTTGTTACAATCATGTTTCTAGCATGAATTAGTACATTGCTAGCATGCTGCTAGCATGATCTAACACATTTCTATCAGCTTGATTTGACACTTTGCTACCATGTTTTAACATGTTGTTAGCATGGTTTAACATTGTTTGTTATCATGCTTCTAGCATGAATTAGCAAATTGTTAACATGTTTTAACATGATGCTAGCATTATTTAGCATAGTGTTAGCATGTACTAGTTGCTAGGCTTTCCTAGATAGATATTTGTAAGATAGATAGATAGGTTAAATTTGGCTAGTTTATATTCTCAAATACAAAAATGCTTCGAAAACCCCCAAACATCCATTCAGACTCACCAAACAACACACAACCTTAAAAACAACCTTAATGCTGATAAAAAAATATATATAATTCATGAACAGAATTTTATACGTGCCCTAACGTTATAGTAAAGAGATTTTGAGTGTTTAGAATGATTAAAAAGTGAAGACATAGCTGTGTAGAATGGAGTGTAGGTGGATTTGAATGAGTTTCAGGGTCATAGCTACAACACTGCAGGGAGGTTGAGAGAAAGTAAAGGTTGCAACCTCACCTAATAAATACAGCTCTCACATCAGAGTTAATGATTATGTGTCAGATCAGGAGAAAGGACACGCATATGTATCTGAGTGTACGTGACACTCGTGTCTAGATGCAATGGCAACCAACCAAGAAAAGTTAGATTTATGGCAGCTGTATACTACTGTATAAGTTGCTCTGGAAGATGGAGGTTCGAGGGTGGTGTGGACAAGCATAATGCACCTCAAGAGCCAGTTTATGACCTCTTAGCACTGATTGGCTTATTGCATATGGCATGTAATTTATGTAACTCCTGAGAAAATGGACAAGAATGTTTTCTAATGTCCCCGCAAGCAATATTTTACAGTAGACATGAGCCATAAGGGACTCTGGACATTATTAGCCCAGTAATGGCAGACAGTTGGGATGTTATTGTCACATGAGTGCACAGCACAGCAGTTGTTCGGAATTTTTTGCCTGGACACATTTTATGAGTGCTTTCCAAACCCTTGTAAACTCCATGCTGCGGCCGCACATATATCTTGATGTTCAGTCTCTTTGATAAACAACATTTTTTTTTTTTTTTTTTTTTTATCTGAGCACTTTTACCTTAAATTAGGGATTTATGCAAGTAATATTTTTTGCTTTGTGTCTATTATTTATTATATTTCACATCAAAGAGGAAGATTTTGGAATTTTGGAATAAATTATTGTGACTGTATCCGCCTGTTATATTTAATACTATATTATACTGAGAAATGGTTAGAAGTTGAGTTGGGTGCTCAAAATTTCTAAATTGTGTAACGCAAATAAAATTGTTGTGGCTATTATTTTCAAGTCCATGTTCCCTTTTCTAACACTTTAAAATTTCATTATTATTACTATCCCCTTTGTGATTTAATTTATTGTGGATAAGTTCCAGTGGAACAACAATGGAGCTTTGTTGGCAAAACTGCTGATGAATTGTATCTCCAATCTAAATATCTTAATATTTAAATCCCCCTTCTGTTATTTGCCATCTCACTGCTTTTTCAACGGGAAGATACTTGGGCTATTGTACAGCTTGTGGTGTCTCTTTTTCTCTTGCACAAGAACAGATATGTGTCTACGGATCTGTATCTCACTCCTGCTAGCCCACATTTCTCCCTCTCAATCGTCATGCAGGTCATTCTCTCGATCCCCGGCTGCCAGAAGACCTGACGGCGGCTCCACTCCCTAAGGAGCTATTGACCCACCTTGATGGGTGTCTTCTGATGAAACCTTTGCTGTTTATTCAAATCATTCTGCTCTTTGGCCTAGCTATTGATCAATATGCAGATCTCTTCATGCGTGTGCTGGCTTTAAGTAACTGCAACTTGTAACCAATCGTGACATCTTCGCAGGGCTCGACATTAAGCTTGACAGCGCTTGTCCACTAATTGTTGTCCAAACATAGTTTTAACAATACAACTTTTGTGCATTATAAAATGTAAATTCAAGAATTCAAACATCCAGTAAGGTTTCTCTAAAAACTTACCCAAAATTCCAACAGGTTCAAAATCAGTTTTCACATTTTAGTTCCTGACAATGATTTGCTGCTATTCAGCACAGTTCAGTGATGGTATAGTTAACATGACCTAACATGGTCTAAAAATGCATACATGAATGAGTTGAGAATGAAAATGTAATGCAACGATTATGAAAATGTCATAATTACTATAATAACGCAAATGTGTTACAGAGGCCAACATTATTGTCTGAATTGCCCTGACACATTTTTGCTTTAAAAACCCTTGGATCGGCCTCACATATATCTTGCTCCCCAGGCTGTTTGACATTTGGCTCAATTGCATATTTTTAAAATGTAAAATTACTACTATAATAATATCCTATGTTATAGAAGCCATTTAAAGGAACACTCCACTTTTTTGAAAATAGGCTCATTTTCCAGCTCCCCTAGAGTTAAACAGTTGAGTTTTACCGTTTTCGAATCCATTCAGCCGATCTCCGGTTCTGGCGGTACCACTTTTAGCATAGCTTAGCATAGTTCATTGAATCTGATTAGACCGTTAGCATCGCGCTTAAAAATGACCAAAGAGTTTTGATATTTTTCCTATTTAAAACTTGACTCTTCTGTAGTTAAATCGTGTACTAAGACCGACAGAAAATGAAAAGTTGCGATTTTTTAGGCTGATATGGCTAGGAACTATACTCTCATTCCGGCATAATAATCAAGGAACTTTGCTGCCGTATCATGGCTGCAGCAGGCGCAATGATATTACGCAGCGTCTCTCTCACAAACGTCTCCATGGTTGCAAGGCACGTTCCCTGTGCAAGCAGGGGCTCACGGGCGCTGCGTAATATCATTGCACTGCTGCAGCCATGGAACGGCAGCAAAGTTCCTTGATTATTACGCCGGAATGAGAGTATAGTTCCTAGCCATATCAGCCTAGAAAATCACAACTTTTTATTTTCCGTCGGTCTTAGTACACGATTTAACTACAGAAGAGTCAAGTTTTAAATAGGAAGAATATCAAAACTCTTTGGTCATTTTTAAGCGCGATGCTAACGGTCTAATCAGATTCAATGAACTATGCTAAGCTATGCTAAAAGTGGTACCGCCAGAACCGGAGATCGGCTGAATGGATTCGAAAACAGTAAAACTCAACTGTTTAACTCTAGGGGAGTTGGAAAATGAGCCTATTTTCAAAAAAAGTGGAGTGTTCCTTTAAGAGTTCCGCTTTGGTCACCGTGATTTTACAAAGTACAACATGTTCCTGGATCAACATATATATTTGATCCTAGAACAACATTCCTGTCTGAAAATTTAGCTCTAACCCTAATCTAAAACTACCTACAGCTTATCACCTAACCCTGACTGTAAGCCTAAACTTGACATAAACTGTATACTTGTCCCTCAGATCTGATTGTTGATTGGGATGTTGTTCCAGGATCAACAAAGATGTTGATCCAGGAATGTTACACATGGTGAAATCAGGTCCACTATTCGGCTTTCTGTGTCAAATATTCATATTCTATTTGTGTGTGTCCATTCAAGTGTCAATTGTTGTTTTTATTGTCTTACTCAATTATGATGCATGATATTGATATTCTATAATATTTAGATTTTTGCAAAACAAGAGACAAGCTCCTTATGAGGATCATGTGTTATACGTTTTACATGCAAATGTATTACAAATAAGTTATTTAACTTTTTAGATAGCATCTTTTTGCATCATGGTATTAACCAAAAACTAAAACCATAAAAAGCTCCCATTACTTAACATTAGTTAATGCACTACCTAATATTATCTAACAATGATCAATACATTTGCTACAGGATTTCTTCATTTAATTAATTAAATTGGTTAATTAATTAATCTTTATTAATGCTATTTATGAAATGCTGAAAATGAGGGCAGGCTTGCAGAGAAGAGGATCTATGTGCGGAGAGAAGTTTGAAAAAAAAACAAAAAACAAAACAAGGAAACACAAAGAGCAGAAATCCGAGCATCTACATTCAACAGCTGACAGAGAACAAGTGAAACACAAGGGCTATTTATACACAGGAGGTAACAAGCTGAACGAGGTAACAAGATATGCCAAGGAGAGATAATCACAGGGAAAAACTACAAAACTACAAACATGGCAACAGGAAACAGAACACTAGCATTAAAACATAAAACTCCAAACACAGGGAATATGTAACAAGCTAACTAATGTTAACAAATGTTACATGACTGTAACAGAATATTGCCATGTAGATGTCTTCAGGTCAGGACTCTAATGAATCATGTGAAGTTTGGGGCAGATCTGACATTGTATACACGAGTTACAACAACTTCCTGTTTAATGGCAAAACATCAAACTTTGTCAGGCTGCCACGCACACACCCTTCAGCGGAAACTCTAGATCTTCGCAATTTAACATCGCAAAGGCCTTAAGATTAGACTGACCAAATACGATGTTGATCTGATTAAAGCTCTAGGAGGAGTTAAAGTACAACGTCTGGAAATGGCAAAAACTGCAAAAATTTTGCAGAGAAAACTCAAAATATCTCACTTTCTGTTGGGTTTACAGATTTTGTACCCAGGGACTTTTTTGTAGGTATTAGGCTGTTACACATGTCTACCGAATTTCATTCCTGTATGTGAAACGCAGCGTGAAGGGCGCTTAATTTAAATTTTTTAGGTGGCGCTATCAAGCCATTTTTCCACACCTAATTCTGAAACCCATATCAGACGTAAATTTTCAGCACTTCTGATGCGTGTGCAAAGTTTCATGAGTTTTCGAGCATGTTTAGGCCCTCAAAAATGTGTTTCATTTCGGAGAAGAATAATAATTGACCGAGCAGTTACAATAGGGTCCTCACAGCATCGGTGCTCTGGCCCAAATGAATGGTACAAAAAATTATTCCGGTTTGCATTGTGTTATTGGCTAAATATCTAAACCAGGGCACGGTATCATACTCAGATCAAAATATTATGGTCACAACCAAACTGTATATTATGCGCAATCAGATTACTTGATAGTTTTCAGTCAAGATTAATCCTGTGATTATGCTTCACCACAGCTGACAGTGCAAGGGTGACTATTGATTATAGCATACAATATCATACAACGCAGTCTCACTGGAAAACGTGCCTGTGGCAACATTTCTGCAAAATTATATTATGTTGCTTCTTGCATGCTTTGTGACACTTTCAAATGTGAAATGTCTAGTGAGTGGAGCTACAAGCATGTTCAGTTCTATCCAAATCAGGGGAATGTAAATCTGGCAACCTTTTATCACATTTTACTTGTTGCAGCAGTTTGGGAATTAAATTAGTTTCCGGTGAGTGCCGCTAAAAGGTCAATGCTCTGAAAATAACTACCAACACTAAATTCTACACTACACCTAACCAATAGTTCCTTAACAGAAGCAAACGTGAGATAAAATATAATTTGCTGAGGCCTCCATGACATTTTAGCTTGCTTCTACGAGTCTTTGAGCTCTTACCAGGTGAGTTACAGAACAAGATGAAGATGTCAGAAAAGCCACACATATGGAGCTGGTTATGTGATGCAAATGTCAAAATGTATTAGTTTAGTCATAACATATAATATTACATATTACTGCACAAAAGTAAGTGTTTATTAATCAATAACCTGCCTCTGTAATCATAATTTGTGTGAAAAAGGAATACAATTTGTGGGTGTTTTACAGCCACTAGTGTTCATTTCAGCTGGAAACTGCAGTGAAATGTAAATGAGTTTTAGATAGAGGCATGTTTTCAAGTCAAGTCAAGTCATCTTCATTTATATAGCACTTTTTTCAATACATATTGTTTCAAAGCAGCTTAACAGTGACAACAGGAAAATTATTATCGAGCTAAAGGTGGTTTTTGATTGAGCCTAGGATGATGTTATAAGGACTAGGAGAGCAATATGTAAAAATTGAACATTTTCTACCATACAACAGACATGGAACAAGCATGTTGCCTGTATGCTGCAGATATCAGTAGCTTTCAGGAAAAGCCATTTTGATTCCATTATGTGCATGTACCTGTACTCAGTGGGGTACTAAGGCAGCTCTGTGCTTCCAAATTCTGTGTAAAGATGTACTGCTGCGTCAGGTCAAGCCCCGTATCTCTGCCATATCCATAGCTGATTTTGAAGGCATTTCACCAGATCAAATGGTTAGATTGTGGTGGCAGTGGGACACGGTCTCTGAGGAGCCTGTCCATCTCAAACCAATATCATGAAGCAAATGTCATTGAAGCATTTGAAATTGTCCCAGTTGCTGAGTTATGTATGCATTGCTTTGGGCCACAGTGAGATGAAAGATATCACTTGCTTAGATTCAAAGCATAAAAAAAAGCTCAATAAAGTAGTCTGGCTTATTATTATGCAATGAGCCCTGCATGATTGTCTTATTGAAGAACTGCACTGCAGAAAGTTTTTGTTCTTATTTTCACTGGGCAGGAAAGATAGCGATGGGAAAACTTTATTAATGTTTCAATGTGCAAGCAAAATCATTTTCTTTTCCTCTTTCAGGAGTGATTCATGTAGGAATGGTAAATGCCAGCAGTTTTGAGGTATTTTGTACTGCACAGTCAAGTAGTTACGGTGTGGCAATCACTCACTCTGTGATCACTGTAATCTGCCTCACTTGCTTCTGTATTGTGTTGAATTTTTTATCAACAATATCTGATGCAACACATTCGGCTGGTTACGTTAGTCGACAGCTTCCTTATAGGTTATAAAAATTGTTGTTATTAGCTCTAGAGTGAAAAGTCAATGCAAAATATGTAGTTTTGTATGTTGTTTAGAGCACTGAGCCACAAAAACACCTTGCACCAAGTAGAATGATGCTCTGACAACTCTGTTATTGTGAGAAAATGTGACACTAGCAAGAATAAGTACTGTTACAGCTGTGATTTCTTTTTCAATATCTCAAAGCTATACCATTTTCTGAAATTCACAAAAATGATTACTTTTTTCTTTTTTTTATTGCATTCTCTTTTTTGTTTTGTTTTCTGCAGACAAGTTTCAGGCAGATAGGCACAAGGAAGCTAATTTCCATTTTTTATGTCTATTTTAGTGAAGGAAATTATTTTAGGCCTTCCTATTTCTTGGTAAATAATTTGTGGGTCTTCCCACTTGCTCTCAGAGAAACTGCCAAGCTCTATCACAGTAAATGCCAAACCAAGTACTTTGTCACATCCATAACTGTAATCATACGCTCAGAACAATAATTATGTGCAAATGCATGAAAGCCAGTGTTTATCCCCAAAATACATCCTATTGAGATTGCCTATCATGTGTGTTGACTGTCTATCTGTCACGTCTTGTTTTAATGTTATGTTTCCTGTTCACACTTCATTTCATGTTCATGCTTCATGTTTCATTGCTTTGTTTGTTTCCTGGTTTGCCATGTGCTCTGTTGTCATGTGATTCCCAGGTCTTCATGTGATCATGTCATGTGCTTCCCTTGTCTCATGTGTTATAGGTAATTCCTGTAGTTACGAGATTCTAGCTTGTAAAAAGCGTTCACGTCCTCGTAGAGCTCGTAATTACAGCTTGTAAGCTGGGAGTTTTCTGAAAGCTCCCACATGCACCACATGGCCGCTGTACCACCTGACCGCTGTAGATTCATAGGTGTTGATAGTGGTGCCATAGAAACGCATAATTCCCAGTCCAAGGACGTGAACGGCTCCGAATATAATGACATGAATGCAGCATATGTTCTCATTGGTTGATTTAGTCATATGGTTTCAGTTCTGTCATTGGTTCATTGTCTTCATTGTTCACAGGTGTTCCTTGTTTGTCATTAGTCTCTTTGTATAAGTAGCCCTCATGTTTCATTGTTATCTTGTCTAGCTTTGTTTCCCTGTAAACTGCTGTTTGTGAGTTTGTTGTTTCTGTTCAAGTTCAAGTTCAAGTTTAAGTCAAGCCACGTCTTTGTTTTTTGTATTTAGTTCATGTTTTTGTTAAATAAATAACTGCACTTGGGTTGTCAACACTCGCTTTCAGTGGACTTAATTTACATAATGTGGGATTTCAACGTATTTTGCATGAGCTACAATTAAAGCAAAACAGTATGACTTTAATGTATGGTTTTCTATTAGAAACTACTTGTATTTCATTTGCTAAAGGTGAAGTGTGTAATTTTTTCATTAAACCAAGTATGAACTTTAAGTGTACTGTATCTATGGTGAAATGATTGAGGAACTTCTTTTAGTCATACTTCATGCAGATATGTAGTTTAAAAACACTTCCGGACATACCAAATCCACACCTGTGATGTACTGACAACAACCAAAAAAGTCATTTATTCTGTAGATTATTTGCTAATATACAGTAACATTTAAAGCTAAAGCTTTTTCTGTTCGAAATTAACAAAATTTAAATAAGCGAGTACATCATAAAACTGTGTGTTTGCATTACCCTAAATCACTACAGTAAGCCTATAATAATTATTTAATTTATATTTTAGAGTAGTTGGGACAGATTACAACCCAGGAAACAACATAGTTTGCATAGCATCACACTTGCTGTGCGCTGACTAGGTTCACAAAACAATGTTTTTGTTGGTAACAATGCCAATCTCTAAACCAGTTGCTACTTTGGTCTGTTTGCAATAAACAGCTTTGCAGGGTTATAGTTTCAACTGTTGCACCTTATCTGATACGAATCGTTATGTCTAACTTTTATAACATTGTTTTTAAACAACTTATTTAAACAAGTTAAAATAACAATGACATTATTTTACCTACCCGCTCATAAGGTATATTTTTCGGAAATTCGTTTTTTGTTATTGGGAGAGTTGGTGGGCTCAGTGGTGCACCTCAAACTATCAAATTCATCCACAAATTCAGAATATAGGAGTCAAAGCAAAAACAACATTTCCTAGCAACTTAAGGTGATGATACATGGGGCAACTTTCTGAGCAATGTTGCCAGGCAATTTTGCCAAGTGATGTTGCTTGGGCACTTTCCCATTGAGAATATATAGGCAACAAATTTATATCTTGTTACTTTATATCTTGTTACTTTATATTTGAATTTGTTGCCTATTCTCAATAGGAAAGTGCCAAGAAACATTGCTTGGCAAAATTTCCCGGCAACATTGCTCAAAAAGTTGCCCCATGTATTATCACCTTTAACTTGTAGTTTTATGCATCAACCGTTATTAAAGCTTTAAATAATAATCACCAGGATATAGCATTTGCATTTGAAAAGAACCCTGCAGTTCACAGTTCTTTACTTTTTAATTTTTTCAGCTTTTCGAATCTGACGCCTCCTCAGCTCCCGTGACCTCATGGTACAGCAAAGTGTCCACTTCAGAATTTCACATGCAGTAGGCCATACTAGAAATGTTCACCCAGCATTTCATGAATACTGAGTATTTGAATTGCCTATCCCATTGGACTTGCTGCTGTTCAGATGTCAGGGTTGTTATTGTTATACCTTATGTGAAGTCTGCAGTGAACAATAATTGAGTATGATGACCACATTTCAGTATGCCTCTCTTGCTTTTGCAGTAGTCATGCTATTAATGAGAAATGATCATGTTTCCTTTTACTTCTGCTGTCCAGGGAGTTTTATTTCGCTCCTTAGCACCACAAAGGCCTTGTTAAAGCATTATTTTAAAGCATTTCACTTTGAAAGCTTTTTCACGACCTGGCCTGAGGACCCATCCTTGTCGACACAGAGAGCTGGAAGTTCTGTGGGGTCTTGCTCATTGTTTCCGACAGAATCACCTGGCAAATGGAGAAGTGACTCCCCTCGGCCCAGGGCACAGACATAAAAGAGCGTGATAGGGGGGAAATGGTTGCCACCACGTCTTTTTCCAGCAAAAGCAATAAAGTCAATACAATCAATCTCTAATGGCCCCTTCCCCTGTGATGGTCTCTGTTTAATCAGAGTAAGAGCGTGAGGTAGCCTCCCTGCTCCGCTGCCGCCATTAATTCTGCTTCTCCTGTCCGTTTGTTTGTTTTTTTATTGCTTCTCCAGCAGGCGGATGACATTCATCAGCCGTCTGATTGAGTCCTGCTCAATACTAAAGCAGTAAAGGCGGGGGAGATGGATGACTCGCAGCCCGCTTCATCACCACTCAAGGCAAGCCAAGCGCATCTCCAAAGGGGGCCCTCAGTCGTCCACGTCCTGACCCACATTTATTGTGAGCTATAGAGGAGCTCCAATGGGCCGAACACGTGAAGACCTCTTGATCGCTTCAACTAATCCTGCCCTGAAGTGCTTACTCATGAGTGATGGTGCAGACCCTTCAACTTGAAGCCTGTGATAGACCCTTGGGTACCTGGCTTTGGCTCAGTGGGCAGGAGAGAGCCATCAAGTGGCCACAAGTGAGTGCAAATGGGTAGATCAAAGAAGCTGTCAGGCTGCTAGCTCTTGAAGACCTGTTTCCTTCACTCATTAGCCACGGTCCTCCTCTTTGCAGCCTGCAAAAGACTGGACTTGGCTCAGTCCACATTTGGTCCATCAACCAGACTAAAGCCATTCAACCCTATCTAGATAAGCAATCCTGGCTAATAAAGAATAGTTAATTGCAAAATTTTAATTCTGTCATCATGCGCTTAGAATTTTTTTCTTCCATGGAAGACACAATATTTTTTTAAAGAATATCCTTGCCCCATATAATAAAAGGAAACATTTTATCAAACCCTAAAATAATAAAAAATAATCATAAAAGTTGTCTGTTTTAGAAGACTTGATATATTAGAAGTCTTCTAAAGTCATACAATAACATTGTTCAAGAAGCAGAATCCTCTTTGACTGGCTCATTGATTTATTGTTGAATGTCAAATTGAACTTGAGAACCAGTCCAATTCATGAACGATCATTCAGACCAGTTTTGTGATCTGAATCAACTGATTCTTTGAAATACTTGATTCAAAAGGAGGATTTGTTCAAGAATTAGAGATCATTAATTCTCGATACTCATGAAGGTGCCAAGAAGAGCTGTAATAGTTGGTATAAAGCTTGTGAGTCATATGAACCATTTTATGACCCTCTATACTTTATGGAGCTTTTAGGACATTTTGGAGCTTGACAGCTTGCTAGATAAAGCTATACTTAAAAACTAAAGCTAAAATGCCTAAGCCCCACCCAGGAAGAATGCATGGATGTATTTTCCTATTTGCACATGTTTGATTTGACCATTTTTTTCTCATACCGTTTCCTCTTAGTACACCAGGATTTGGGTTTATTACCTGGAATTACATTTTCTCATATTAACACAAAAAGATTTTCTATCCCAAACTGTAATGATAATCCACACCTAGGTTTCTTATCTCTACTGTGTCTGAGTTAGAAACAAAATGCTGTTTTCCAGGTCCATATGAAATGCATAAAAGCATTTGTTGCCCCTAAACCTTGACAACTTAATACAACATTTTAAATGCAAACTGATCCTGCCTTACAGCCTGAGGATCTGGCATGTCATTTATTCGTACCAAGCAAATAGAGCTAATTTAGCTACTTGGATTAAAGTTTCAGTCAGAGAGAAGCGTATTTATTTCTTTTTGGTTGGTGGTTATTTATTCCATGATTCATGACATTAAATCCCAATGGAATGACAGCAAAATAAGAAAGAGTAAGTCAAGAAAGGAAAACAGATAGGCTAAAATTAATGCTAGACTCTTTCTGTCACAGATTTTTTTCTTAACAAATCTGTCATGTATGTCAGAAAGGACATTCTGTTCACAATTTCTGCTTCAGTCTGATTTCAAGCACAATGACATAAATCAGATGTATTCTGCACTTCAAATTAATGTTAAAAATAAGCACAACTTTGAATAACTATCAAGATTGTTGCCAAGCGAATAAAAGAGACCCCAAACATACTTTCCTGTCCCCTTGCCATTGACCTGTTCACTTCCACACTTGCTATCTGACCAGAGGTAAACGATTGAAAAAGAAAAATGAGTGAAGGCTCTGGGGTGAAAGCCAAGTCTGTGGTCTTTCATGGAAGGTCAGCTTAATGTCACTGAGCTGGGAGTTATCCAGTGTGATCAGTTTTACTTGCTTGCCTCTGTACTGATGTGTCAGCTCAAAGTGATCCAGATCACCGAGAACTGATGAACTGAGTTGATGTAAATGGCTGTGAATCCTAGCCAAGTCTTTGTGGTGTGAGTAAGCCCCAACATCGCTCTTATATAACCAGTATCACTTAAGAGCAAAGTCAGTTCACTCATTTTGGTAACACCCCTAGGCAGCTATTTGTGGCCATGCAAGAGCAGCTTCCAAATGAGGAAAAAAAAAAAAAAGGGAATGAAATCTCTAAAACTTAGGGGTGTGAATCTTTGGGTAGACAGCAAATCAATTCTATTCACATTTCATTAGTTTCGATTAAATTTCGAAAGTCAGTAGTCGTCCTGATGAGAGATCAAATATAAGCTGCTCAGAAAATGTGTCAATGACAGTTCGGATGGAACCAGTGCTCAAAGTGATTGGTTCCCATTCACTCTTGGTTGGTTTTACCCATACTTCAACTAAATTTACTTTATTTAATACTACAATATATATGCTTTTTACCACAGAGAGGAAAGGAGCATCCAAAATGTCAAATATGGGTTAAATTTAAAAGAAAATGTGTAATATATGTAATACGCAATAATTACACTTAGTTTAAATTACAATTCAGCATCATGTTTGTTACCTCAATTCAAATTCAATTTAAATTGAACAATTGAATTGGACTTTAAAGGGCATTTTCAATTCAGTTGTGACAACCCTTGGGCAACTGACTGAATGTGTGTTCCCATTCAGTCGGTCTGTCCGACGTACGTCTCCGTTCCCTCCTTCAGGGAACGAGGGTTACCTATGTAACCGAGACGTTCTGTCTCCAGCACTTACAATGTAAATGGGTATAGTTAAGCATAAATATAGCATAAATAAAGGAAGCAAAGAGACCTTGAAATTGTATTCTGTTTGTTTTGCCAAATGTTGTAGTAAAGCCAACATGAAGTCTTTAAAATGACTCAAGAAAAAAGAAAGCAATTTATCTTGGAACTCTTCCCCAAATCCCAAACCAAAATGAGATTCTAGAAGACAAGAGTGGTGGCAAATAAACAGACGCCTGTTATGATTTATGTTGCTCCTGTCACATGCAAAGTCTGAAGTCATTCTCGGCAGTCCCCAATTTTGGGCTTCCATATTTCAGCCGGAATAATCTGTGCTCTCAAGTGTACAGCACAAGCCTACTTGCTCTGAATTTTAACCGCCAATCCAAGAAGTTCTGACTTTGTCAAACTTTGATGCCTTTCTCCTTGAAACTCTCCATTTTTTCATTCAGAGCTTCAGCAGTGGATAAAAAGTAGGGTGAAGATAAGCTCTCCATAAGAAGAGGTATCAAAGCACGGGACAGTTAGGAGTGGCACTCGGCATTCAGTTCTGGTGACCTGTCTCGACAAAAGCGCTCAGGCTCTCACCAAGCGGCTCCACACTGCTGAGCACGTATGTGTGGAGTGAGGTGAGGTGATAAGCCCCAAGCTCCATCTTGTTTTGACCATACCCTGGTTTCTAAGGGCAGCAGTGGATGATGTGAAAATTGTCCTCTGCTGTGTTTGGCACATTTACTCATGCTCACGTCACTTTTAACCCATTTCTTACAGACAGTGTTATATGTACAGTACACACACACACACACACACTTTGGATCAACAATTTGTAACAAAGTAGTATATTTATTGTTTAAAATATTTTTATGGCAAAAATAGACAAAAACATTCATACAAAGTAAAAAAGATTGTTTATTATAAAGACCATACACTAAAAAAATATGTTGGATTTACATGGTTTAATCGTGTGATGTACATGATTAAATCATCTAAATCCAGCACACTTTTTTTCCACATGAAATCACACACACACACACACACACACACACACATATATATATATATATATATATATATATATATATATATATATATATATATATATATATATATATATATATATATATATATATATATATATATATATATATGTCTGGTTGGACCACTCAAGAGTTAAAACTGACACACAGATTTGAACGTCTTCAGTGGCAAAGCAGTAGCAAGTAAGGCTCACAGATCTGGCTTTTAACACGATCAATGCAGGTTTGAATCCGCCTTTTGCCAAGCTCGCATTTATTTTCAATAAAAATGAAAATAATGTGCTAAAAGTGTAAAATAAACTGCAAACAAGTGTTTAATAATATTAAAAGTGATAATTGGGTAGGGATAGGGTAAAGTGTACGGAGGGTTTTTATTCTCCCAATAAATAAGCATCCATTTAATACATTTAATAAATATGTGTCCCGCTCTGGCGAAATGAGTCGAAAGTCGCAACGTTCTATTTTAAGATATGGGCCGATAATGTGGAAAAACAATGAAAAAATCTATTTATTTTTTTTTTAAGCTAATTTCAAAGAACAGATTTTCAAAACTAATCTCCCAAAGTTTCGTAGTCCAGATAACTGAATAAAGGTATTTAAATGGCTATTAAATTTGACATGGTTTTACCGTTTCGACTGACAGGCACGCGATTGGTCCAGCCATCCTCCTGTCAGACTAGCGCTTCAGACAGTCCTTCAGACTGAAGTTTTTGTGAGGACTGTTTTATGGACTGTTTTGATTTCATAATTACATCTAGAAAGGTAAAAGCATTGATGGCATCGATAAAAGAGATATATGAACGCGAAACGAAAGTCCAGTGAGGAGGTCGCCCGAGAGGAGACCTGCGTGTATGTTTAATTGGTATGTGTATACTGTAATACTGCATTTACAATGCTTATCAGTGGCAAGCACTTTGATCGTGAAAGTGAAAGTGCCCTTTGCGGTCGCATCGCGGTGCCCCCGTGTTCCCATTTCTCCCGATGTGAGCTCCAGTCCATTACAATTTAGAGCGGTTAAGGCCCAGGTATACTTCATTTCCCGCGAGCCTTTTAAAGAAATTCCTTTGGCCATGAATTAATTAATTAATTCAAATAAATACTTTAAAATAATTTGAGCTTCAGCCTGGTTTAATCACATTTATATATATAAATGTCTTTGGTCAAATTAAGCTGTAATATAAATAGTTTATCCCTTTAAATTCAATGGATTTTGAAAGATATCAACAAAAAAACGGTAAAAAACTTTAAAAGCGATTTTCTCAGGTTTTCAACTGGAAAAAGAGGGCAGACGACCATAATTCAAATGGGTATATCTTTGAAACCACACTGTTAAAAATTGCTGTTAATTTACGGCAAAATTTTAACAGTATAATCCTGTTATATTAAAAAGCAGTGCATTACTGTTTTTTTACAGTTGGTGAAATGACGTACACAAATTTTAACAGCATTTTACCGTATTTATTCCACAAAGGAAAGAAAACAGTACTTAACAGTATTTTTGGAACTGAAAACTGCAGCGAGCACATCTGGATTTTTATCCGTCTTTACACTGTGATTTAACCGGTGAGTGCACCTTTGCCTTGCTCCTTTTACACAAGATAGGCTACACGTTTGCAATTGCAAATAACTGTGCAAATAACTGTAATAATTGTGGATGCTGAGCTTGTAACTGTTTTATACATCCATTTCAGTGCCAAACCTGCCAACCGTGCAAACTGCGTCACAGAGTGGAGCTGGATTTCGGATTCATACATTTCCCGAGTACGAGGTGAGTTCACTATGTATACCTATACAAGTTTTTCAAATATGATATACTATAAACTCTTCTGCAAAGTAAGCCTTTTAACATCATAGCAACCAAGTAATATCGATGTAAGTTATTTCTAACGCGCTGAAATTGTCGTCATCTCGTTTGCTAATTTTAGCTTAAGATCTTTTCATTTATTGGATAATATAGCCTACATTTAGTTTATATTAGACAAAACGTTGATTTCGATAACGTTGTGCTTGCAAATTTGGGTAAGCTTGTTCTAATTTGTACATAACTGTATTATGAGGGGAGTTTTTCTTTTGTTGCTGTTTTGCTTCTTTAGCGTTGGGTGTATTTTGGATTACTTCGACCAAGGTTAGCTTGATAGAATAAGTTGCGCGTTACTACTCAGTAAGTTATTATGTTGATGGTTTGTATTGTAATGTTACTTTGCCCAGTACAGTAGGCTAAATGACATTTTATTTCAGTGGAGACTTTGTTGTTGTTGAGATTTTCGTGCCCAAAGACTGCCCAATTTGACTCGCTGTTGTTGTTTATGTTCTATCATGGTATTGTCCTAACAACTGAAATAGACATGCTCTTTCCTAATTTAAAAATTAAATGCATACATTACAGGCATTATTGTTAGTGTATTTTGTCTGTCCTCATCATTGTAACTGTGTCTTAGGCCTCTTCCACTGCAGCTGATGTAGAAAGGACACTTGAACAACCTGCAACTCCTCGACTGATACTCCTTGGTATGTATAGAACTCTATGAATGTAAAGTCTATTTTATTACATAAGCCTCTAAGGGTGTTTTTTTTTTTTTTTCTTTTGTATTTCAGCAAACATGGTAAATGCTTTTTTACAATACTGAAAGGGACAGTTCACACAAAATAAATATGCTGCCATCTTTTACCCATACTCATGTCATTCCAAGCCCTCAAGACTTTTATTAATATTTGTTATGTTATGACTTTACTTGAGGCACATGACTAATTGTTAAAGGGTTAGTTCACCCAAAAATGAAAATTCTGTCAGTTATTACTTACCCTCATGCCATTTGACACCTGTAAGACCTTCGTTCATCTTCGGAACACAAATTAAGATATTTTAGTTGAAATCCGATGGCTCCATGAGGCCTTCATAGGGAGCAATGACATTTCCTCTCTCGAGATCCATTAATGTACTAAAAACATATTTAAATCAGTTCATGTGAGTACAGTGGTTCAATTTTAATATTATAAAGTGACGAGAATATTTTTGGTGTGCCAAAAAAACAAAATAACGACTTATTCAGTGATGGCTGATTTCAAAATCATAAATGAATCAAAGTGTCGAATCTGCAGTTCAGAGAACCAAAGTCACGTGATTTCAGCAGTTTGGCGGTTTGACACACGATCCAAACCATGATTCCGCACACTGATTCATTTATGCTCCGATGCTTCCTGAAGCAGTGTTTTGAAATCGGTCATCACTATATAAGTCGTTATTTTGTTTTTTACGCACAAAAAATATTCTTGTCACTTTATAATATTAATATTGAACCACTGTACTCACATGAACTGATTTAAATATGTTTTTAGTACATTAATGGATCTTGACACACAGATTCACAATGATCTGATGCTTCCTGAAGCATTGTTTTGAAATTGACAATCACTAAATAAGTTGTTATTTTGTTTTTTGCCGCACCAAAAATTTCTCATCGCTTTATAATATTAATATTGAACCACTGTACTCACATGAACTGATTTAAATATGTTTTTAGTACCTTTATGGATCTCGAGAGAGGAAATGTCATTGCTCCCTATGAAGGCCTCACGGATAGGGCTGCACGATTAATCGCATGCTATTCTCACGCGCATTTCGTCAGTAAAGCCGGTTCCCTGATTACCGCTAAATCGCCATCACCTGCTTTCAAATGAAGCGGCATTTAATAGACAGAGCCGTAGATCACTGAAAAGCCACGCAATATCGCGTTCATATCGCAGATGAATCGCCTGCGATAATGAACGCGATATTGCGTGGCTTGTCCGTGAACTACGGCTCCGTCTATTAAAAGGCGCTCCGTTTAAAAACAGGTGATGGCGATTTAGCGGTAATCAGGGAACCGGCTTTACTGACGAAATGCGCGTGAGAATAGCATGCGATTAATCGTGCAGCCCTACTCACGGAGCCATCGGATTTCAACTAAAATATCTTAATTTGTGCTCTGAAGATCAACAAAGGTCTTACGGGTGTGAAACGACATGAGGGTAAGTAATTAATGACAGAATTTTCATTTTTGGGTGAACTTACCGTTTAAGTAATATGTCATTGTGGTTATGGGTTTTGAATTAATTTTGAATTAGTTAATAGTCATGTGCCTCAACAAGTAAAGTCATAACATGATACCTTTGTAAATCATTAGCTAAAGATTATTTTAAGCAGACAACTGGAAGTTGAAATGCATGGCTTTGACCGATTGTGGTAATTAACACGTTCATTTACATTATTAGTTAATATAATATGCTATTAGGGAATTAATATATTATGACACATTTAACTAATAACAATATATATATGCATGGCTTTGACCGATTGTGGTAATTAACACGTTCATTTACATTATTAGTTAATATAATATGCTATTAGGGAATTAATATATTATGACACATTTAACTAATAACAATATAATGATTACTTAATCTATTAATCATATAGAAACTTTATTAGTTGCTGATGCAGTAATCATTAATTAATGGTTTAGTTCTTCATAAGTCATACATTAACTCATGATTATTTGTGCATTAGTTAAGCATGAATTAATGCATATTACCTGTATTGTAAAGTGTTACCTTAATTTCTATTCACATTCTCGTTATGTAAACTTTTACCCACACTAATTCTGAATGTATGCATTTGTTTTTCAGACGCTTCATTGGAATAAATCCTGAAAAAGGCACCAAGGGTGGACAAGACTTATCACACTCGGGTTGCCAGTCTACTTAAGAAGCTAATGGACTTAAAGCGTTAGTTCACCCAAAAATGAAAATTTTGTCATTTATTACTTACACTCATGTCGTTTCACACTCAGTAAGACCTTCATTAATCTTCAGAACACAAATTAGGGTATTTTAGTTCAAATCCAATGGCTCCTTGAGGCCTACGTAGGGAGTAATAACACTTCCTCTGTCTAGATCCATAATGTACTAAAAACACATCGAAATCAGTTCAATATTAATATTATAAACCGACAAGAATATTTTGGTGCGGCAAAAAAACAAAATAATGACTTATTTAGTGATGACCGATTTCAAAACACTGCTTCATGAAGCATCGGAGCATTATGAATCAGTCTATCGAATCATGAATCAGATCGCAGTTCAAACCCGACAAATGGCTGAAATCACATGACTTTGGCACTCCGAACTGCAGATTCGACACACAGATTCACAATGATCTGATGCTTCCTGAAGCATTGTTTTGAAATTGACCATCACTAAATAAGTCGTTATTTTGTTTTTTTGCCGCACCAAAAATTTCTCATCGCTTTATAATATTAATATTGAACCACTGTACTCACATGAACTGATTTAAATATGTTTTTAGTACATTAATGGATTTTGAGAGAGGAAATGTCATTGCTCCCTATGTAGACCTCTTTAAGTCATTGGATTTCAACTAAAATATCTTAATTTGTGTTCTGAAGATGAATGAAGGTCTTACGGGTGTGGAACGGCATGGGGGTAAGTAATTTTGAGAATATTTTGTGATTTAAAGTGGCTTTATTTTTCAAGTTTTTCAAAGTTTTAATAAAGCACATTTTGAAGTTACTCTGCATTGTGTTAAATTTTTAATGTTTCAAAGGATATATTTGTACATTGTATTATGGTTTTAAAGCAAGACTTCTAAGGGGTAATTAATAAAATCAAAGA
The DNA here is from genome assembly GCF_024489055.1 of Chanodichthys erythropterus. Lineage (NCBI taxonomy): Eukaryota > Metazoa > Chordata > Actinopteri > Cypriniformes > Xenocyprididae > Chanodichthys > Chanodichthys erythropterus. Next base: position 28,662,627 of record NC_090238.1, read on the forward strand.
AATATCTAGAAAAATAGTTACACCTTTTTTTCTTAGCAGTCCATTTCTCAATATAATAACATTTGTAGCTTACAGTTAAAAAGTGCAAATAAACATTAATTAACTGTTAATACTTTTGACAGTAATTTACTGTTAATGTAGAAAATAACAGCTTTATGCTGTATTTACAAAAACAGTAACAAACTGTAAATTTCAACAACAGCAAGACACTGTTAATTTAACAGTAACTTGCTGGCAACCGTGCTGCCAGTTACTTACTGTTTTTTAACAGGACAATTTTTAACAGTGCATTTAAGGTATGACTTTGACTAGGATATCATTACGAAGCTTATTGTCTCATCTTTCTCAATTCTCAAATCTCAATTTTGAAATTTGGGTCACTGTGACTCATTTTGCTGGATCAGGTCACATACAGTATAATCATTCACACTCTATGATATTATTGCATCCTCTTAATATACAAACATACTGAGGTGCAAATAGTATCTAATTACTTTTTACTGTTATTGCAAAGAACTGATACTTTTACTTTTATCTATTGCTATTTTCACAGTGTAAATAGCATCTATCACTAAGAAAATATGCTATTGTCTCTTCGTAAAATTGGGACTAAACTGCTCAATTTTTATGGATTAGTTTTATGATCTCTTTATGAACTTTTTGAAGCATCAAAGTGGTAGTTGAGTAGCTGTCTATATGGAGGGACAGAAAGCTCTCAGATTTTATCTATGTTATCTTGTGTTCTGAAGATGAACGGAAGTCTTACGGGTTTGGAACGACATGAGGGTGAGTTATTAATGACAGAATTGTAATTTTTAGGTGAACTATCCCTTTAACTACCATAGAACAATGCTTCATTAGAGAAATACCAGTAGCTAGTCACGGCTTTCCCATAACTGTAACTTTTTTGCACATCTGTTGTTCAATCCATGTTGGTTTAACAATATTCCTACAGAACTGTTATAAATGTTAGCAATTTGCTGCAAGAGCAAATTAATGTGAGATTATTGCTGTAAATAGTGAAAATGGCATCTGAGGACTTTACTCTTTTTGTTCTATATTATTTTGCTTTATTTACAAATGTTTGATTCATTTGCTGGTTCCTTTTGCGTCAGTCTCTGCATGCTGTTTGTGAATGCTCGTTTGATCTATGGTTTCGGAAAACACTAAATTGTTGAATGATGCTAACAAATAAACTTGTGACCATAGTTGGTTAATGAAGCTTTTGGGAAAAGCACATCAACAGATTTATTGAAAAGATCAGACTCTAAATAATGAATGATTCATGAATTGTTCTCATCATTCTCATAAAGGTGCCACTGGGAACTAGAGCAGATGTTAAAGTTTTCAGTAAATAACTCACACATATTTTTTATTAATATTATTATTATTGCATTTTTGTCATATTGGAGCTTGATACCTTGAACACCTTTTGTGTTCCATTAAAGAAAGAACAACTGGGAATGACATGAGTATTTTTTATTAGGAGTAACCTATTCCTTTAAGTGCATTTCCTCCTTTTACAATCTGCTTATGCTGTATCCTTGAGTTTGACATAAGCTAAAAACAGTATGAATGAGAGGGAAGGATTATGGCCTCTGCTGGTTACATGGGGGTTTATTACACAAATAAACAGCATGGGGCCTTATCAATGTGATGTTAAATGTGGTGACACTGAGAGGGGCCAGAAGTTTCCAAGGGTTAACAACTGTGTCAAACCAACAGCATTAAACAGCAGTTAATCAGAAAGTAGGTTCTTAATGCCACATGCTGATCCAACCCATATATTTATTTTATTTTTATTTTTTTTTTACATTTCTCTGAGCTCCAACCTCTCTAATGATGTACTCATTCACTGTCAGCATTGTGAAAGAGCACCTAGCGCTCTCCTTGACTGGGATAGTTCATAGATGTAAATTAAAATTCCAGTAGAAGATCGATACATCACGCTGTGACCTCTTGGTTGAATTAAAAGAATGCATATTTTGCAGTAAAGTCACGTAGATTGTATATTTGTACAATTTGAATGCGTTACTGTTTGTTATATGTTGAATTCATGTCCATAGAAATTTTATGTGCTCAAAGACTAGTGTGACCCTGGCTTAAATCCGCTGCATAAATTATGAGCTGAAAATGCATACATGCATACAAACATGCATGCAGAAATACAAGACCCAGGCAAAAGGACCTTAGAAGCTGCAATTTTCTTACGCCTGTCAAGACAATAAGAAAAAAACGAAGGCTAAGAAGCAAGGCAAATCAGTGCGTAATCCTTTGGCGTCATGTGCACTACATCCTGAACTTGGCTGTAATGCTGTACTCTAAAAGGAACCACTTGGCCCACTCCAAGCATACAAATCAATTACTTACACATGCATCTCAGCAATATCCGAAGCCAAACAGATATGAAATAACAGCTTGTTCCATTCCCATTCAGAGTCTGACTCGTATCTCTTCTGGATTAGAATTGCACTGGCAGTTGATATCCTGTGGTGGATGTCATTTTCCTGCAGATTCGCCGTAAGTCAGCACTAATTCTTTATCTTTCTGTCTCTTGTCTTCGCATCACACTCCCTTGCTCTTTCTCTCATTTGGGGGTTGTGCTGACTCAGAAGCTGTCAAGAAAGATATCCACTCTACATGCCCATCACATAGAAATGAGTTTAAGCATGCCTGTTTCTAACATCTAGAGGTCTGCAACCCAACCTGTGCCTGACAGACCCAACAAGCCGTCTGGTTTATGACTAGGTTTGAGTTTACATCAATGACTTTGTGACACATGCACTGTAAAAAGTGGTAACTTTCAATTGAGCCATTTGTACCTGATTTAGTGGATAAAAAAATAGTTTAAATCATTGTATTTAGTTGGATAATGTCACTGAAATATATTTTTTGACTTGAATAAAAGCAGTTAATGTAGATGTTACTTGTTTTTCAGTGTTTACATGGTCCTTCATATTTTAGTCAAAGTTATGAGAATCTGTGTGTCTTGTTAAAGAAATAAGGAACAATGTTAAGTTCAGGTTGAGTTCAGCCAAGTACGGAAGAGGATTAGGGCCAAGCAATAATAAAAAAATAAATAAAACCATCTTGAGATTAAAGTTGTTAAATTTTGAGAAAACATTTGTTAAATTTCGAGAAAAAAAGTCGAAATAAAATGTTGAGAATAAACTCATTAAATTACGAGAAAAAACTCTTAAAATTTCGAGAAAAAAGTCGAGATGAAATGTTGAGAATAAAGTCATTAAATTACAAGAAAAAAGTTGTTAGATCATAAGAACAAATTCGTAAAATTATGAGAAAAAAGTCGTTAAATTTCAAGAAAAAAAGTCGAGATAAAATGCTGAGAATAAAATTACGAGAAAAAAGTCATTAAATTATGAGAACTAATTCGTAATTTAACGAATTTGTTCTCGTAATTTAATGAGTTTATTCTCAACATTTTATCTTGACTTTTTTCTCGAAATTTAACTACTTTTTTTCTCATAATTTAACAAATTTGTTCTCTCACACAATTTTATTTTGTAACTCTCTCTCATGTTGATTCAAACCTGTAAGACTTTCATTCATCTTCAGAACACAAATGAAGATCTTGTTGATGAAATCTGAGAGCTTTCTGTCCCTCCATTGACAGCTATGCAACTGACACTTTGGAGCGTCATAAATCATAAATCTAATCCATATTAATTGATCGGTTTAGTCCAAATTCTCTGAAGATACTCGATTGCTTTATATTCTCTCTCTCTCTTTAGGCTTGCTCCCTTTCTTGTCAGTGGAGTGATCCGCACAGCAGATCTGGCACGTTTTACTCTGGATGCCACTCGATCACTTTATATGATGAGCAGATTTAATTTAGACTTTTATTCACATATAAATATTGATCAGCGAACATAAACAAAAGCTCAGGTTCAACTGAACCTGATTCAAAGCGCTAAGATTTCAACAAAAACATATTCATTTGTTTTCCGAAGATGAACGAAAGTCTTACAGGTCTGGAAGGACATGAGGATGAGTAATTAATGAGAGAATTTTAATTTTGGGGTGAACTAACCATTAAAATTATTTGACATTGTCATTCACCTCACGTCAGATTCTTAGACTTTGTTCAGGATTCAATTCAATGCCTATATACAGACTAATCTAAAATAATATTCATAAATGATTCATCTACAGAAACCTGTGGATCAATCAACAATTAATGTTGTGTAAAGAATCCTCAAATTGTCCTTTTTGCTTCTTTACTTTATAAAACAGTACACGTCAAGTGAAACTTTGAGTTTAAAGGCTTACCGTCAAAGTTACTGTCATGTCTCCTCTTTCTCTGAAAGTCTTGAAGGCTGAACTTCAATAAGTCCGTGTTGCATCATCTGCCAAGTTACTGAACTGGCTTCCGTGTTTGGAATTGTAGCTTTCTCATCTCATTGTAACCCAGAACATACTGCAAGCTGCTCTTAGTGAGTGCAGTTTTCTTTTCAGTGTTGACATGTCCCCCCTCCCACAAATTGCATTGTTTGTTTTTAATAGTTTTGCATTGTTTGTTTTAATCAAATAGTTTTTAGAGAAATTTTAAGTTTTAGAATGTTATTAAGCTTTACACTCATAAAGATGGAGTTTCAGTGCCATCTCTTTTGAGGTTATTTATTTCGAAGTAGGCCTTAGTGCAACATTTGCCTCTGGCATTCTGTAAACCCTTGACACTTCATCCCTCACACAGATCTTTAATGGCTTAAAGTTTAATTTTGTTCAAACATTTTTGCTTTAACAAGTTTTCGTCTGAGGTTAGTCAGTTGTAATAACTTTCAGAAAGATTGCAAGTTACATCACTATGACCAACCAATCAGAATTAACCTCAAGGGTAAATTCCGCTGAAATTGAAGTGGACGAGTGCAAAACATTCAAGGAATTTTTTATTTTATTTTTTTTTTTCATTTTGCATTTAATGATATGGGAATGCCTGCCTGCTGGAGGTATAATCTCATTAAAAACATCATATTAAAAAATAAAAATGATATCAGAGGGGAATTTTAAAGTTTTTCTTATAAAATGGTACTGGCTAAAGTTTAGAAACACTACCGCAAACATTCTATTATGTGTTTATGTATATACTGTAGTATGAATAATAATAATAAATGACGACACATACTAGGGCTGGGCAGTATATACTGTGAAGCGATAGAAATTTGTCAACCAGAATAGATTTTGCTATAGAAGAATATTTATTCCTGCAGCTACATGACGTGTCACTTTTGAATTTTTATGAATATTATGAATGGGTGAAAGTGCAACACGCAATATGGCGGAATAAATCCCGCCTTCTAAATAAGAGCCAATCGCCGATTGGTAAAGTCATAGTGTCACTGCAGCGGCCGTTAGAAGCTCCAGTTTTTATGGAAACAGTCAGACGCGCGCCTCCGAAACGAGACACAAGAGACGCACATTTAGGACTGCGCATGCACATTAGCCTGATCCAGCCTGAATAATACAGTTTTTTGTCCTGATTTCAGCGTTTAGAAACAAAATTTATAAGACAGTTGTTGTCAGATTTGATTGGTGATTTCAAATATGAAATTTAATCGAAAGCTTGGCAAACAGCTTTAGAGAATTTGATGTTTCCCCAATCAAAGAGATAGGAGCTGCACTTGGATGCCCGAGAGGCGTTTCAAAGATGGACGCAGAGTGAAATGACTTGTCTTAAAGGGACTTTGGTAGAAGTTATTTGCATGTAAGAATGATGAATAAACATTAAAATACAGAATGGAACATGTCCTGAACAAGTCAAGACAAGAAAGAACTTGTTATTAAGGGGTTTTGTTAAACACAGTTGTTGCCAAGCAACATTACAGTTTTTGCATTAAAATAGAAGGTAACACTTTATAATGCAACTGATGTGAATCATAAAGTCACAAGTGTGTGTACATAAGCAGTTTTGTCACAGCTTCATATTCTGGTTAATCCAATTAGAATTATGTTTTAAAATATTTTTCTTTACCTCGTGTTAAAATGCAAAGCTATTTTTGCACTGATAGCAAACTTATCACAAAATCATCATTCATTTGTTGAATGATGTTTAATGTTGAATAATCTTTATGTATTCAACCATACATTTCTAAAAAAAAAAAAAAAAAAAGAGAAAGAGAGAGAGAGAGAAAATAATCAAACAAGATGAAGCACCTGATTTTACTTGATTAGATCGAGAGAAAAAAATCCATTCCATTCTTCTCATTCCACTTGTCAAGTCAACAATGAGGAAAATACTCTTTAATTTGGCCTTGTTAAAGGTCCCATGGCATGAAAAGTTCACTTTATGAGGTTTTTTAACATTAATATGAGTTCCCCTAGCCTGCATATGATCCCCCAGTGGCTAGAAAAGGTGAAGGGTGTAAACCGAGCCCTGGGTATTTTGCTTTGCATTCGAGAAAATGAAAGCTCAGACGGCCCGATCTGGAATCTTCCCTATATGTCGTCATAAGGGGAAAGGTTACCTCCCCTTTCTCTGCTTTGCCCGCCCATGACAAAATTAGCTACTACAGTGAGATTCAAACACAATATTTTTTTTTTCCTCAAGAGACACCATGGCTATACTGTACACACAATGAATACACACTATAACTTGAGTGTTGTACATTTCTTTGTTGTTTGGATAACCGTTCTGCTGCTGGTGTTATGGGGCACGCGATATCCAGATTGCAGAGCTTGTAAAAAACCTTTAAGATTTATGAAATATAAAATATAAAATATGTAAACAAATAAATGATGTTGGCATAGTAGCACATTTTCCACAACGGCACCTACCCAAAAAGGTATTTGTAATAATGGCAGAGGTCTGACTAATTTAGTGGCGCTGGTTAGTGTCTATATAGCTGATAATTATATATATATATATATATATATATATATATATATATATATATATATATATATATATATATATATATAATATATATATATATATATATATACGATAGTAAATCAGAGCAACATGAAAAGCCAACAATGTAGGCTAGCATTAGCTACATGATAATAACTGCAACAGCATACATAAACCAACTGAAGTACCGTATCCAGACACAATGTTTTAAACTAACCATTCGGAGACATCCTGCTGTAGCCGCTGAGTTGCAACTTCTTCATCCGGATCAGATTCTGGGTCAAACTGTAAAGCTTGAACGACTGCGTGTCTATGAGCCATTGCGATACATCCACTGTCAACATTAGTGCATGGTACCGTAGCCGCAAGCTGGTTAAGGCCACACCCACCCTCCACCTTGCCACTCCTCTCTCCTCCTCATTAACATTTAAAGCTACAGACACAGAAACGGCACGTCCTGAGGAAAGCTCATTGTTGGACTGGCTCATAGTGGCTGAAATTCTGCACCAAGGCTGCATTTCGGGAAAGAGACTTCAGATACAGTACTAGGGACCACTTAGGCATATATAAAATCATCCAAAAAATAGCAAGTCATGGGGCCTTTAAAATCTCTCACCAATGGTTATTGTTACTAGAAGAATGTTATTATTTAAAAAAATAAAAATAAAAAATCCACCCTCCACTGCAGTTTGTTAATTATAATTCTAGTTTATAAAATCGAGTCCTTTAAAAAAGCATGCATAATTAAAACTTTCCTAAAAGTGCTGTATGCCTAATTTAGCTATATAGGAATTATAACACAGCACATTATCACCGTATCCTTATGTAAGAGCACTGTAGTCAGTGAGGTCATTTTGTGTTGAGTGATACTTGATTGCACTCTGCATTCCAATGAGTGCTGATACCTACTTACAATGCAGCAAGACTGCATTAGAGGCTCTAAAATCACCTTGCCGTATCAAACGTTATGTTCTTCTACACACATGTACACATGCTCTCTCAAGTAGTTGCTTAATAAAGTCACAGAGAGAGCACAAGAAGATTCCACTCAATATGCCTTTTCTTATTTGGTTTCAAGCTGCAAAAATATGCCCATGCAACATATGCACAAAGCAGTTATTCAAATACTCATGGGTTTGAGGAAATATATAATATTTATAACTAGAGGATTAGAGAATGTGGGTTTACATATGAGAACAATGCCAAATCCAGCTTTAATTCTGGGAACCCCAAAGAAATGCTAAAACCATTTGAAGTCATCAAAGACGCCTTGCAATAATTATTAAAATGACTAATCATGAATCATATTAACCCATATTAATTATGATAATGAAATGTTTCAATCTTTATTCAAACATCTATTACTTGTAATTCTCTTGCATATGGTCAAGAGTAACAATATGGGCTTTTGCTCTAGAGCAGGGGTTCTCAACCTTTTGCAAGCTGGGCCCCCCCAATGCTGGTTCATTGCATTTGGGGCCCCAGTGCGTGCGAGCATTTCACAAAAACTAAAGGAAAGCTTTAACTGTAGCCTATATTCTGACTATTTTATTAGTTTATATATATACAGGGTGCGATTTGTGAAAAAAACAGAGGGGAGGATGTTTTGATTTTCTTTTTTTTCTTTTTTTTTGTTAAAAACCACAGTGCTATATACTATTTTTTGGCAGCTGTTACAGAAACTTTTTTTTTTTTTTATCTTCTGATTAAACCTTGAGATTTGAAGTATTACATATTTGCACCACTAAAATTACATTAATAACTCTTAATTTCTGATAGAAATGCAAAATCAATCAGTAGTTATTAATAGAATAACAAGACACAAACCTTTACATTCAATTGCGTTTGGCCCCATTTATTTTTGCATACACGTTTACCTCAGATTTTATTATATAGAATTGAAGCTGGGCCGTACGCAGGGTTTCAGAATTCCCGAGGTCAGAAAATGTAGTTTGCTACGGGGGCATGCTCCCCCGGGAAAATTTAGATTTCCTTGGTGTACATATGTGCATTTTAATACGTTTCAAGGCCACAGATTGGATAACAATAGCTTAAAAACCATGTCAACATATATCGATGCATGCACAGTTTTGAGGCAGCTTTAATCGCATGTTTGGCAATTTCATGACTTCACAGAACAACGACCATCATTGCTTGTCGTTTCTTTTGAACTTTATTTAAGCTATAATAAAGTAATTATGCAGCACGCGCCGGCGCATTTGCGCATGCAATTCTTGAGTGCGCTCCACTACAACAGTATAACGGCTGATTGGACAGTCGTGCTCATTTTTCTGAGTTTTACAGACATAGCCTGACAAAATCTCATCTAACCGCAATTCACTGTTGTTCAACTGAAGCTCCCTCCCTCGTTTGACTTGAGCCTGGCACTGAGACAAAGTCGGAATGCACGTCTGAAAAGTGTCCAGTTTGTTGTGGTGGTAAAGAGACAGTTCTATATAAACAGAGCGTTTTACTTGGCGATGTTTGAAAAAAAGATTTTTATTTTTGGTATTTTATATGCTCTGTTGGTGGTTTGTGGAGTAGCATTACCCCACCGGGGATAAAATATTTCACCAGAGGGAGGGATACATAGACCAGAAGGGGGGAAATTCCCCCCATCCCCTCCTACAAATCGCACCCTGTGTTTATATATATATATATATATATATATATATATATATATACAGCTATGGAAAAAATTAAGAGACCACTTAACATTGAGTTCTGAACTTGGAGTGGTCTTTTAATTTTTTCCATAGCTGTATATATATATATATATATATATATATATATATATATATATATATATATATATATAAACTAAATACGGCCTCACGAGCCTATACGTTTACGTTTGGTTCGATTTTCAGCATTTTTCGCATCCGTAGCAAATATTTTGAGGGGTTTTTGACAATTGACCCACCAAATGCCGAATATGAAAAAACGAATACGACAGTTTCGGACTCAGTCAGGTGCAAGGAGGACCTTAAATTTTTGAGGCTCGCGCAGGAGAAATCAAACAAATGAGCGCCGTTTTCCAAGATCTGGATCCGCAGCACACACAAATAAACTAAACTGACATACTGCAGTTCAATTTCAAAATGTGGTGTTTTTATATTTATAACATTTGAATACAGTTCAGCAACATACATCACATGACCTGACGACCAAGAGAGCTGACAAATGACCATCACTTAATTGACCATCACCTCATGATTGAAAATGTGACTGATATGACAGTTCAACAAACAAGTTAATATATTAAGTCACTTACATTTTAGACAAAATAATGACTGTTTTGGTCTATTTTAGCAGCGAAAATAGATCCGACGAATCCAAACAAAGATCACAACATAGCGCATCTCACAGCAACACTCAATCGTGTTTTGAATGATTCAGTGTTTTGAACAAATCGTTTGAGTCAAAGATTCAATAACCCATTCACAAACATCTGTCTCATTCCTAACCCTCTGGAGTCTGAGGCTGATTTGGGGCCTGGAGAAGTTTTGACATGCCCTGACATTTGTGCTTTTTTCATTTGTTCATAAACACATTAATGACACAAGCGTCATTACACTGTATTCAACACAAACTAGGCTACCATAATATGTGAGGAACATGTATGTACATGTTTGTGTTTTTGAAGGAATAACGTTTATGCATGGTTATTGAAAAAACTAAAAACTTAAGACACTGAAATAAGGCCAAAAAAAGTATATTAAATCTGTGTTCATAAGACTTCTGGGTGTTGGAGATTGTAGACTAGAGTTTTTGCTTCAGAATTATGTAAAAATTATGCTGCCTACTCCTTCATAAAAAACAATACATTGATTTAGTTTTTATAAGTCAATTTTTGTGAAGAACCATAGTATGCGTGGAGGCGTGGATGATCATGAATAATGGGCCATTTACACCTGAGAAGACAAAAGAATCAAATAATAATGACCTGAAATGACTTGCATATTAATGAGGCCTTTCAGTCAGGTAGGCTATGAAAAAAACCCTCTGTAATCATGTCTCAGCTCAATTTAAAATAATGGTATTCTATTATATTCTTTAAAATGTAATGTATTTCTGTGATGCAAAGTGTCTGAACAATTATGTTACCTCTATGGCATTTCATATAGGCTTTTAGCTTAAAGCATGCACATTTGGAGAAATATTGATGGATTCTTATATGTTTATGTCAAATTTCTATACAGAGGAGTAATATTTATTCTATATATATCATCACTATGAGTGCTGGATACAATTCACACTTGCAGCCGGAGGGCGCTCTGTGCACCTTTAGGCCACAAATTCATATAAAGAAGAAGAAGAACCAGGAACTAACTGCATGTCTTCTAGAGTTCGCTAACCATGGCTTTAACATCCAGATAAACACTTTTCAAGACAATAAATACAAGATTGAGACGATGTACACTGCGTTCCAAATTATTATGCAATTGACATATCAGTAAGATTTCAGTACAATAAACATTCAGATTTTAGTTTTTCTAAGAAAATGTTTGTTTGTTTATCCATGTCTTTTTAGATAACTGGTATCAATCTCAGACAAAATAATTTGACAGATCTGTGGAAACCCTACTTAGAGGTTGTTCCACATTATTAAGCAAGTCACAGTTCTCATGCAATATGGGGAGGAAGAAAGATCTTTCTGAAGATGAAAAGCATGAAATGGTGCAATGTTGTGCAAAAGGCATGAAAACAACTAATATTGTGTGAAACTGAATGGAGATTATCGAATTATCATAAGATTTGTGAGTGATTTATAGTACAGCAGAATTCGGTCAGATAAAGGCTTATTAATGAAAGTTCCTATCAAAAATATTTTTTGTATTAAAAGGGCAGCTATAAAAAAGCCAGTGTTGAGCAGCAAACAGAAGCTGCTGGTGTCTCTGGAGTCTCAAGAACCTCACCATGCAGGGATAGTGCATTGTACTATGCACTATCCTCCTTTTTATACCATAGCTGAAAATGGCCAGTTATGAACTCCACATATCTTGCAAAAGTCATTTTAATACCCTCCATCTCACTTCCCAATATTCCAGCCCAAATCATCACCCACTAGCTCCTTGCTGACGTCACAGTCTTGTTGGAACGTGATGGCCATTCACCAACCATCCAGAAATCCATCCATCTAGACCATCCATTGTAGTACGGCATTAGTCAGTGAATAAAACTATTTAAAAATGAGTCTTCATGTATTTCTAAACCCACTGCAAATGTTTCTCTTTGTGAGGTTTGGTTTGGAGTGGCTGAAATGCATCTTTATGCACAACTGCCAGCCTGCATGGAGAGCTTCTTGAGATTCCAGAGACACCAGCAGCTTCAAATACCTGTTTGCTGCTCAACACTGGCTTTTTTATAGCTGCCCTTTTAATACAGTTAATTTTTTGACAGGAACTTTCATTAATAAGCCTTTATCTGACTGAGTTCTGCTGTGCTCTAAATCACTCACAAATCTTATGATAATTCGATAATCTCCATTCAGTTTCACACAATATTAGTTGTTTTCATGCCTTTTGCACAACATTGCACCATTTCATGCTTTTCAACTTCAGAGAGATCTTTCTTTATGGAAGTAAATTAATGCCAAATGTTTTTGAAATAAAAAGCTTGTTGAATTGCTCTAAATGAAAAAAAATATGCATTACATTAGCTGTACTTGCATTTAGATGCACTGTATTTTTAAGGCTTGCATTTTTATGGGATGAAATTCAACACAGTCGTATATTTAAGCTGTGAATATTTCAATTAAAAATATTTCACACACATTTTCATTATTAAAAATTAAATAATTCATATTCACATTTCAAATTTCACTTCCAAGATATTTATTCTGTTTAAAAATACAACCTATAAAATTCGACTAGAAATTTTCAGTCCATTTTATTTCACTTTACAAATTCGCTTCCACAAATTCTGTGACTCAAATTCGGCAGAAAATTCAACATTTCACATCCGGGAACTGCAGGAAGAGCAGTAGAGTGCCGATGCATCATCTCTATCTGCTGTTAGTCTTCTTCACCAGCAGGTGTCGCTAGCGGCTGTTTAGGAAGACCAAAGCAACACTAGTAAGTCATCATTCATTCATAAAAACGGATTTACAGAAATGGAGCAAGTGGTAAGTGAATGTGTGATGATTATCAGGGCCAGTATAAATGCAGAAAAGCTGATAAAGACACAAAAGCTGCATTTATGTTTAATTCAGTGTATTTACGCTTACTTTCCCTGTGTAGCTACAGCTTTCTCTCCAGTGAACAAGATAACGTTATTGCCCGATGCTGGTGTACAGATCAAACGTTAAATCTGAGATATACATATATTTCTCTCTGTTGATAAGTTTCCTTAAATTTATATCGCAGCGCGGTGTTGTAATAATAGGGTTTCCCTCATCCGTCATAGGATTCCCCTGCCATCAGGACATATAAAACTCTTAACACAGCTTAATGGACTCGTACAGTGATATAAAAGACCAAACTCGCACCTCATTTGTGATGTAGGTTAGACTATATAGGCTCCAAGAAAGCAGATACTGGCATTAAGTTGATTTGACGCTGAACGTTTGATTATGATATTCGAAAATTTAGGGACCGTTTCTAAAGTTACGACATTTGGTATTCACGTTTCTACCTTCTACCAAAATCTTGTAGACACACATGCACATATACATATTCAAACACACCTCACTCAAAGCACATGCATATATACTATTTTTTTTTTTTTACATGTTCATCACACCATTTTTTTTACTTTGTTCATTTTTTATTTTACCTGATCATAGATTATCCTGCTTATACAAATTTTAAATAAAATTTAGAAATAAAATTAACAAAGTAGAACTAATTGTGTGATGAATGTGTAAAAAAAAGAAAAAGTATATGTGCATGTACTTTGAGTTGAGTGTGTTTGAATGTGTGTGTGTGTGTGTGTGTGTGTGTGTGTGTGTGTGTGCTTTTGTTTATATTACATTGTGGGGACCAAATGTCCCCATGATGTAATATAAACCTGAGTTCACCTACATCGTGGGGACCAGCCAGCGGTCCCCACAATGTAAATGGGTTTATAAATCATATAGAATGAGTTTTTGTGAAAAAGTAAAAGTTTGCACAGTTTCCTGTGAGGGTTAGGTTTAGGGGTAGGGGCAGGGTAGGGGGATAGAATGTACAGTTTGTTCAGTGTAAAATGCATTGAAGTCTATGGAAAGTCCCCACAATTCACAAAAACAAACATGTGTGTGTGTGTGTGTGTGTGTGTGTGTGTGTGTGTGTGTGTGTGTGTGTGTGTGTGAGAGAGAGAGAGAGAGAGAGAGAGAGAGAGAGAGAGAGAAGGGTGCATCACTTCGACCTGGCACCTATAGATGAACACTTCACAGGTAGTTTTGGTGATTGTAAATCATTCTCATCAAATGTTATTGAGCTTCTAATTATCCAATACAGTAGTGAAATACATAGCAATCTTTACATATTACTTGACAGTTTATTTGGAAACACTTTACAGTAAGGTTCATAATGTATTAACTAATGTGAACTATCCATGAGCAACACATTTGTTGTTGTATTTGTTCATCTTTGTTAACGTTAATAAAAATACAGCAGTTCATTGTTCATGTTACTTCACTATGCATTAACTAAAGTTGACAAATACAACTCTTGATTTTAATAATGTATTAGTAAATGCTGGAATTAACATTAACAAAGATTAGTAAGTGCTGTAGAAGTGCAGTTCATTGTTCGTTCATATCAACTATTTAATATAAAGTGTTACCTTTTATTTTAATAAACATCAATAATCTAAAAGGTTTGCATTATACCTGACACCTAGATAAACACTTTAGAGTTGGTTTTGTGACTAAGTCATTCTCTTTAAATGCTATTGAAGGTAGAAACGTGAATACAGAATGTCGTAACTTTAGAGACGGTCCCTAAATTTGCGAATATTATAATCAAACGTTCAGCGTCAAATCAACTTAATGCCAGTATCTGCTTTCTTGGAGCCTATATAGTCTAACCTACATCACAAATGAGGTGCGAGTTTAGTCTTTTATATCACTGTACGAGTCCATTAAGCTGTGTTAAGAGTTTTATATGTCCTGATGGCAGGGGAATCCTATGACGGATGAGGGAAACCCTATTATTACAACACCGCGCTGCGATATAAATTTAAGGAAACTTATCAACAGAGAGAAATATATGTATATCTCAGATTTAACGTTTGATCTGTACACCAGCATCGGGCAATAACGTTATCTTGTTCACTGGAGAGAAAGCTGTAGCTACACAGGGAAAGTAAGCGTAAATACACTGAATTAAACATAAATGCAGCTTTTGTGTCTTTATCAGCTTTTCTGCATTTATACTGGCCCTGATAATCATCACACATTCACTTACCACTTGCTCCATTTCTGTAAATCCGTTTTTATGAATGAATGATGACTTACTAGCGTTGCTTTGGTCTTCCTAAACAGCCGCTAGCGACACCTGCTGGTGAAGAAGACTAACAGCAGATAGAGATGATGCATCGGCACTCTACTGCTCTTCCTGCAGTTCCCGGATGTGAAATGTTGAATTTTCTGCCGAATTTGAGCCACTGAATTTGTGGAAGCGAATTTGTAAAGCGAAATAAAATGGACTGAAAATTGCTAGTCGAATTTTATAGGTTGTATTTTTAAACAGAATGAATATTTTGGAAGTGAAATCTAAAAGGTGAATATGAATTATTGAATTTTTAATAATGAAAATGTGTGTGAAATATTTTTAATTGAAATATTCATAGCCTAAATATACGACCATGTTGAATTTCAGCCCATAAAAATGCAAGCCTTAAAAATACAGTGCATCTAAATGCAAGTACAGCTAATGTAATGCATATTTTTTTTCAAATAGTGCAATTCAACAAGCTTTTTATTTCAAAAACATTTGGCATTATTTTACTTCCATATTTCTTCCTCCCCATATTGCATGAGAACTGTGACTTGCTTAATAATGTGGAACAACCTCTAAGTAGGGTTTCCAAAGATCTGGCAAATTATTTTTGTCTGAGATTGATACCAGTTATCTAAAAAGACATGGATAAATAAACGAACAAACATTTTCTTAGAAAAACTAAAATCTGAATGTTTATTGTACTGAAATCCTGACATTTCAACGTTTTTTTGGACATAAGTTTAATTATTTTGTCATTCGTATTCACTAAGTTACAGTTCATTTTCTGAGAACTATCAGATTGGACTTTGTTCAGAGGGAGACGAGAGATCACGCATCATTAGTTAGTTTTCTTTATTTTACAAAAAGCACAGCATTTTGTATATTAATAACTCCTGAATAAAAATTAAAATGTGTTTGAAAAAAAAAAGTTTTGAACAAATTTGATTGGTTTGTCGATAGTGAGCGCAAATGCAGGTGATAAGCGGTTTTATTAAGCGAGTCATTGAGTCGTTCATTCACGATTCGTTCAAACGGCCGATTCATTAACACTCTGAGGTTTGAGGGTATCGCCGGCGATACCACCGTGGTTTTTTTCTTATCAGTGTGAAAGAGACTCAAAATACTCTGTCAATGTTGCACATACAATTAAGAGTTATACACCATTTTAATCTGTTGAATATCTTCTTTCATTTGTGTACACTCAGAGTAAAAAACCAAACTATAACTTTTTCAAGCACCTTATTACAACCTATATTTATGCTTTAAAGTAATGTGCCCTCTAGCTAGCGTAAAAATAATGACAGTCGTCATGAAATGAGGTATTACTGTCGTTACCAAAAATGCATCAAAATGCGTGTTCATTAAAATGCAATGTGTGGACTTTTTACACCATTTGTCCTATTTCAATTTAGCAAAACTCATTTTTTTTTTATTAACGACTACACCTACCTCAAACCTAAACCTACCCTTAGTGATTTATACAACCTGGTCTCATGGAAAGACGTACCTATGGGAACGTTTTCGGGAGTCGCCAAAATACATACCAGTGCGTACATATCACTGTAGTTTCCAACAGAAATTAACACTAGAGGCAGTAAAACAGTAAGCGCTTTTAATTGTTTTCACACACAGTTATGATTACGGGGTCAGATTATGGATCAATAAAGACTCGTTTTCACGTCTT
The DNA here is from genome assembly GCF_024489055.1 of Chanodichthys erythropterus. Taxonomy (NCBI): domain Eukaryota; kingdom Metazoa; phylum Chordata; class Actinopteri; order Cypriniformes; family Xenocyprididae; genus Chanodichthys; species Chanodichthys erythropterus. Next base: position 28,679,608 of record NC_090238.1, read on the forward strand.
CTCGCACAATATTATGTTGTGACTTCAAAACACTTTTTACCAAAGTGCACAATTTGTAAACGAATATATTTTGGACTTTGCATCACTTAACCAGCTCCATATGTTTCGCTTTTGTGACATAACAAGATTGCTCCATAGCTCACCTGATATGGCGTTGTACTTAAGATGTGGAAGCCTTGGGTACAAATCCTGTGATAGGCGAGTCACGGTAAAAGAGAGATCTAAACAAGCTAAAACGGCGCAATTACGGATGCTTTTTATGTCACATTTGCTTTTGTTAACACTATAGGGTAGGTTTAGGTGTAGTGTTGGTGGTACGTTATTTTAAAATGCAATGGAGTGCAAATTTAAAATCAGAACTGTGGTGATTTGTATAAAAACCAATATCATAAAAATGTACCATATTCGCGTTTATCTGTTCCGGCATGAACATGCGTTTAGCGCCACTCAGTGGACATTTCGCATTGAAACTGCAGTGATATGTACGTATTGGTACGTATTTTGCATCTCACGAAAACATTCCCACACCAACATGAAACCCGAAATATGACGCATATAAGGGAACATTGCATTAAAATGAAAGTGTCTTGTTGTCGATAGGGGCGCAACTTTAGCAAACGCTCCTACGGGTCGTATTTTATGAATTAAAATGAAAGTGTCCTGTCATCAATAGGGGCGCAACTTTAGTAAATGCACCTATGGGTTGTATTTCAGGCAAGTGAAAAACTACCTATATAGGTGTATTGTTTGGAGAATATGTTGGGTCAAACGCATGTCAAACACCGGCACCCATTATTTTTAAAAAGCCGTGTAAACATATTTTCTTCACAAACATGGAAAACAGCGATAACGCCATTTACCTGTTGTCTGCAGGGTTGTGTTCTTTTCTCTGCATCGATGGTATGCAATACTCAAAGTTATCATAGGAGATTTTGTCTCTTAGCCCCACTATTTGCTCTTTCAGTCACGTAGATTATGAATTTACATTCCATCTCCGTTATCACGAAACCCATGACACACAACAAACACAGGTCCGATCACGGCATCCTCCATTCACCGGTTTTTATTTTTAGCGTTTGTAATTGCCGCACTTAAAGATGCCGCTGACGGCTGCTTCACAGTTCCTATTCCCAGTGCGAATGCAACCAGGAACATGGCCCGGGGGGAGAAATTAGTTCCCTGGGAATTATCCTAGAGGCTACTTCCTAGAACTATTCGGTGTGAAAATAGAAAGCTGCAGTGATGATATGTTTTTGTAGGCCAACCTGGAAGTAAGCATCACCCTGGTTCCTTCAACAAAAACCCAATAGCATTTTTCCATTGGCTTTTGAATTATTGCAGAATATAATCTCTGTGACCAACAAAAAAGTTTATGATTCTTATCTTTTGTTCCACATAATAATATTAACAAATGAACACAACTTTTTTTAAAGAATTTTGTTGCCTAAATACAATCAGCAGAAGTACTATGGAAGCCCGTTTCCGCCACTAAAAAAAAAAAAAAAAAAAAACGCCACTTAAAAAAAAAAAAAAAAAAGCCACTAAAAAAAAAAATAAAAAGATTAATTGCGACTTTTTATCTCAGAATTGCGAGTTATAAAGTCAGAATTCTGAGATATAAAGTCGCAATTGCGTGATATAAAGTCAGAATTCTGAGATATAAAGTCGCAATTGCGTGATATAAAGTCAGAATTCTGAGATATAAAGTCGCAATTGCGTGATAAAAAGTCAGAATTCTGAGATATAAAGTCGCAATTGCGAGTTATAAAGTCAGAATTCTGAGATATAAAGTCGCAATTGCGTGATATAAAGTCAGAATTCTGAGATATAAAGTCGCAATTGCGAGTTATAAAGTCAGAATTCTGAGATATAAAGTCGCAATTGCGAGTTATAAAGTCAGAATTCTGAGATATAAAGTCGCAATTGCGAGTTATAAAGTCAGAATTCTGAGATATAAAGTCGCAATTGCGTGATATAAAGTCAGAATTCTGAGATAAAAAGTCGCAATTGCGAGTTATAAAGTCAGAATTCTGAGATATAAAGTCGCAATTGCGAGTTATAAAGTCAGAATTCTGAGATATAAAGTCGCAATTGCGAGTTATAAAGTCAGAATTCTGAGATATAAAGTCGCAATTGCGTGATATAAAGTCAGAATTCTGACTTTATTTCTCGCAATTGCGACTTTATATCTCAGAATTCTGACTTTTTCTCACTACTGTGAAACGTTATTTCTCACAGTTCTTACTTTGCTTGCGTTTCCTTTCATTGCGACTGACCATCAGGATTACTGCTTTGTTATTATTATACATTAAATAGAGGACATCATAAAGGATTATTTCTAGCGCCGATTTACCAATAAAGAAATATTGAATTTACTGGAGGAGACACATATAGATTAGTCTCCGGACATATGCATTACGCAGGAATATGCATATAGAATGTTTCCACGGTAACCTTGTACACAGCGTTTCAAGGAGAAAAAACAGCTTTTACTGCCATCTAGTGGGCTTAATACTAAAACAACCAATACCTATCATGTTTCATTAACTTTGCAACTCAAGGGTAGAAATAGAATCATGCAATTCTGCAAATTACAGTCGAGGTATTTGGACAATAAAAGTTGTTTTTAACAGAATGGATACACTAATGAATTTTACACGATAATAACAATATCATAATAATCATAAGAAGAAGAAGAAGAATCAGCTGTGGCGGAGGCGCAATAAATCAGACAAAGCTGAAGTGGCACATTTTAATACATCCAACAGCTTCAGACTTCACTGCAGCACGTCTATCGTTGGATGCGCTGTTACAGACAGAGATACTGACCATCAGTTAATTGCGAGAAAAAAGTCAGAATTCTGACTTTTTATCACGCAATTGCGACTTTATATCTCAGAATTCTGACTTTTTATCACGCAATTGCGACTTTATATCTCAGAATTCTGACTTTTTATCACGCAATTGCGACTTTATATCTCAGAATTCTGACTTTTTATCACGCAATTGCGACTTTATATCTCAGAATTCTGACTTTTTATCACGCAATTGCGACTTTATATCTCAGAATTCTGACTTTATAACTCGCAATTGCGACTTTATATCTCAGAATTCTGACTTTATAACTCGCAATTGCAACTTTATATATCAGAATTCTGACTTTTTATCACGCATTTGCGACTTTATATCTCAGAATTCTGACTTTTTATCACGCAATTCTGAGATAAAAAGTCGCAATTAATCTTTTTTTTTTTTTTTTTTAGTGGCTTTTTTTTTTTTTTTTTAAGTGGCGTTTTTTTTTTTTTTTTAGTGGCGGAAACGGGCTTCCATAGAAGTAAAAAGCTAAATGAAGGCTATAACGAACCACTTGTTACAAGTGCCTTTTACAAGATATGTAAAAGCTTTTGAAAAATAAAAAGCAGGTATTACTAATGTATTTTATGTTGTAGAATAAAACATGAAAATATTAAGCTTGTGTTAACCACAGACCTTATTTTTAGGCAATAAACCAAAAACTTGTTCAAAAAACACATTGAGACAATGGAATCGGAGGAGCTAAAATGTGACCCTGGACCAGTCATAAGTCACACAGGTATATTCGTAGCAATAGTCGATTTTCTCTATATTTTTATTTTTTTGCATCCTCAGATTCCAGATTTTCAATTAGTTGTATATCGGAAAAATATTTTCCTATCCGAACAAACCATATATTAATGGAAAGCTTATTTATTCAGCTTTCAGGTGATGTATAAATCTCAATTTCAAAAAATTGACCCTTATAACTGGTTTTGTGGTCCAGGGTCACAAAGGCTAACTGCTATTTCCAGGCTTTGGCCTACAAAACATCATCCCTGCAGCACTCCATAGTAAAGAAGGTCCCCAGAAGTCCCATTGCCCATGCTGAAGCTATATACAATTTGCCATCAGTAAAGGCCATTTGCAGATGGACCTTCGGAGTGAACCAGTGCACATTAGCATTGGAGATAGATGGTGGCAGGTTAGAAGGGCAGCTCATTAAGATGCATAGATTTTTATCTATCTGCATGGCTAGCTGAGCCAAACATTAAAGTCCTTCAAAGATGGATGCTATTAAACTGAAAGCAACTATAACTGAAATTTTACTCAGGCCCAGTATTCCTCTTGGGAACAGAATGGGAATTTGGTCAGTAAAATGAACATAATATCAGAAAAATTAAATTTCATCAGCTTACTAAGAAAGTGCAGTCAAACAAAATGTCTGTTTGTTGTGGTTGTTGTGAGTGTTTCTTTAAGTTGAGAGAACCTATTCCCACTTCTATTGAGTGTTCACATGTGTGTGAAATCATACGAGTGAAAATAGTAGCTGAGAGCCTTAGTGATCATCTTGCTCTGTTCACACCAAATTGCACTTGGGTTAAAAAAAAAAAAAAACAGTGGACTAGTGTTCAACTTCCCTTGCCTGTCTTGGAAAGGTCTGAGGTCCTTGTCAGTGTTTCAGCCTAAAACTTTTGTGGTGGACACACTTATTTGTAATTAAAACTAAGTTAGAAAACTTTTCACAATACATTTTCATGTCAGTGTCAGCACTTGTCAGTGTTTTTTAAGACAAGTCCAGTTTTTTTGGCAGATATCTGAATATAATTGAAGTACTATTATCAACCCCCTTGACAGCAATTCCCTAATGCTTCTAAACAAAATCCTGTTTCACTTTAATTTTGAAGTATGCGTTACTCACATTTCTTGCTAATTTCACTTATTCAAAGTTTATGCAGGCTTTTAGACAGCCTGCCTTTCTAAAAGCCAAATTATTTTAGCCTAATATTATTTATGTATAATTTATGTATATTACTTGACTTATGTATTTGAATGGGCAGGTGGTGGTTACAACCAGTGCCCTTGGTTGTAAACAGATGCACCTCCAGTTCATTGATTATAAAAATACATAAATAATGAAGCCCTGTGCCATTTGACACCTTATTGATTTTCCCATGAGTGTCTGATTGATACAAGCTTGAAAAGTCAAGAGGCAATTGATTCTCACTTACTTCCATGCACTATCCTATCATTACAGGATGCCTAGATGCTCCACGTGCCTCAAGACCTTACATCAAGACTCAATCTGGTGAGATGGCACACTCGGCACACAAACGCCTCCAAACATAAAGCCTTTGACTGCACTGGAATTCAGTGCCTTCTGTTAAACCATAAACCAAAGGCTTCCTTCCATGCAACATCGGTTTTCGTGCAACCCTGGGAAAGAACTTCAACCAAATCCGAAAACAACATATCCTATAAGGGGAGTAAGGCTCCTGTGAGAACACTAACCATGCTTCAAAGAAAAATCTGCATTAAATCTGTGTGGGTGAGCAGGTGAGCATGGAGATGCGCCAAAATGTCTGAGACATTGAAATCTGTGACTTTCAAGTATGTTATTATGATGAATATAGATCTCATTTTAGATCAGGTCCATTGGCTTAAGATTACTTAAGAAACTCTATCTGACTCAAAAACAAAGTCTCAAATATATAACCTCACAGCTACAGACTTCTATACAAAGTGGTTATGCTAATCTCCCCAAATTGCTGTTTTGCTGTAATCTGCATAATTAGCACTGTTAGCTCAATTGATGTTGACATTGAGGGAAATAAAAACACACTGACAAAAATTGCATTCTCCTGATTGTTTTCATCAAGGCACCATTTCCTCTGTAAGTCTTTCATATGCGGAGATAATAGGCTTATGTTTCTCAAACAAATCCTGGAATGCATGTCCTAAGCCATTCATGATGCTCAATGCACAAAAGTCAAGGCTGCCTCTGAAATACTGGGCAAAAAAGGCCGCCAATACAAAAGGATAAAAGCTGCTATTACCCAAAGTGTGGTGATGAGGATTTAAATAATGCTAGCTACTTCACGCTAGTCATGTGTGTAGGGTTGGGAATCAATCATCAATTCCAATTCTGCAACTGGACACTCAAGGACAGTAATTGGATACTTGTTATAAAATAAAAAAAATGTTTTCTGTGCTGAGTACATCCAGAGCCCACATGCAAAACGCCACCTCTCATAGTGCTGTTCTGAATACTTAATTGAGTTCTTCTTGAGCATGAAAGGACAAACTAGAGATTTGCGGAAGTTCAGAACGAGAGGGTTTTGCATCTTATGCCCGGTTCAGACTACATGTTTTTAGCCTTATTTTGCCACGATTTGCTTGACGTAGGGTGCTGTGGGGATTCATAAACGACAATGGACATCGGGACGCAAGATTAGATTGTTTCAGCTCGTGTAGTGTGTCATAGTGGACGACAACCGATGCCGCGTCTGCGATGCTTCACGAAATCAGAAAGATTAGCATGTTTAATTTTTTTTCTCCGTCGTCCACGACAAGTTCCATCACACGTGTGACACTGGCCAATAGAAGCACAGAAGCGCCTTCCTACATGCTTTCAAACAGACCAAAACAAAAGAGAGACAATGGCATCATTCCTGCTAGGTGCAATTTACAATGGAGAAAATGTTTGTGGAGCTATGGCAACAATACTCCTGGTTTATGATGTTTCCTGAAAATAAGTGAAAAAAAAGTTAAATAAAACATATGTTACCTCAGTTCTCTTTGGAGGAAAAAAACAAATATCCATGCAATCCAGATATGTGTCCACTTTGGGGCTTTTCTGACGACAAAACACGCTTCTAGCCATTGTTTGTTTACGCTCATGGCACCTTCTGTCAGTCGTACCAAGCTCTCAATGACAGCATGCACGCCATTAAAGACGGCACGCGATGAATGGTCGGGTAGCAACGTGTAGTCTGACCTGTTTCTTGTCCACGACACGACACGATTTTAGGAGTCAAAATCATATAATCTGACACAGTGACTATCGTGACCGATAAAAACAGTGTGTAAGCTGAACCCGGTGTTAGAGTGATTAAATTGCCTTTTTTGAACTGGGAAAGAAGTTTAAATGTCAACATGTTAAAAAAAGTATTTTTGCAATTGGAGAATCAAAAGTATTCTATTCACTGTAAACCCTAATGCTTAAAATAATTAATTGGTTTGAGTAGGGTAAACTTAAATTAAACAAATTAGTTCACTCAAATGTACTTTTATGAATATATAGAACATTCTTTTTCTTTTGAGTTCACAAAACTGACACATTTTAAGTAATCTGAATTTATTGTGCAAGTGGATATTTAGGAGCGCTTAATGCTTTCCTGTGCTAATTTAGAAGAGTTTCTGTTATGTTGTTTTTTGGGTGGAGTTACCATCATGGTGACAAGTGGAGCATGAGCTTAGTTTGAGAACAGATTAGATAGTGTTAAAAGTTTTATATTGCTGTACTCATTCAGAATTTGCTATGCTATGTTAATGCTTTCAAAGCATTGTGTTACCAATTAGCAGGTTAGCATTACTGAATCAGCTAGTTTAGCTAGCCAAGTTAAATGAATGAATAAGTTTACTCAAATATTTCAAGTTAACAGCAAACTTTGAATTTCTTAACTTAAACATTTTGATGTAACTGATTACCTCATTTTTTTTTTTTTTTTTTTTTTACTTATTCGGGTTTGCAGTGTATTTCATTGTTCGGACAAGCACCACAATCTCACACCATTGGATGAACAAATGTTTCTGTCTCTGGCTGCTCAAACAAACAATGTTGAAAGTGCCACAGAACCACAGTGTTTACACTCTCTAGGGAAATCAATCTTTGAGAATGCCTTACTTAAGGTATCTCTGCACATTAAACTTAAATTGGAGAAAGTATTCTACCCTCCAAAAAATTACAGACATAAACATTGTTGAAAAAGATTAGAGAATTCTTTCCTGACTGTGTACTTGCAATTTCAAAGATAAACTGTTCCAAGCAGGTGGATTATTGATCTTCTCAACTCAAAGAGAGAAGCACTCTGTTTAAAAGAGGCTTACCGATAGGGGGCCAAAAACAACCCAGAACACCCATTATGAGAATAATAAAGGAATGCATAAAGGAATTTGTTTTTTTGTTTGTTTGCCCCCCCCCCCCACCCCCTTTAGACATGCTACTAACTATAAGTAACTTTGCAACTACATGTCAACTAACACTCAGAGTATTAGTAAACTGTAGTAGACTGTTAGTTTAGGGTTGAATAATAGAATAAGTTGACACGTAGTTGCAAAGTTACTTGTAGTCAGTAGAATGTCTGTTGGGGAGCATCAAAATAAAAGGTTAGCAGATATTAAGCAGACAGTCTACTAATACTCTACTGACTGGTTGTTCATATGCAGTTGCAAAGTTACTTATAGTTAGGAGAATGTCTAAAGTGGACCATTGAAATAGTGTTACCAAAAAAGATCCAGCATGTTGATTACTACTACTAGTAGTACCTACTATAAATATTACAACATTGGAGTGCATCTACCTACATTTTTGCAAAACTCCTTATACATACAAAAAACATACTACAATTCACTGCAGTTTCAGCTGAAATGAACACTAGAGGAAGTAAAACACCAACAACTATTATTCCTTTTCACACAATCACAATTGGGGCAGAATATCGATTAATAAAGACTTATTTCTGCATGTTTCTTTGAACAATACTATGTTATGAACTCAAAACACTGTACCGTAGTGCATGATTTGTAAACTACTGCATTTTGATGTTTACAACACATTATAATCTACATTTTTGAATGGCTTTTCTAAATTTACCTACAGCATTGCATTTGCGATGCAGAGCGCACAGGTACGAGCTCAAAGACTTGTAGAAGCAAGCTAAAATGGCATGGTTGATTCAGCAATTGTGTTTCATCTCACATTTGCTTTTGTTAACACTTTCAGGGATGTTTGGGTGTTTAGTTTAGGTGGTACATTATTTTCAAACGCAGATGAGCATTAGCCTTTAAGCGCCACTCACCGGTCATTTCATTTCCGATCTGCCTCAATAATACGTACAACAACCAATGTGATAAAACGCTGTCAGATTAAAAAACTGAATGTGCTCTTAGCACCACTTACTTTGAAAGTGTCATGAAGCATGAAAAAATCGACGTAATACTATTTTACAGAAAGGTCACCACAGGCATGTTTTTTTCAGTGAGCCTGAGTTGAAATAGTAGGCTACTATTTATTGTATGCTCTTCACATACCACAGAAAAAGAGCTGAGGACAAATGAAGTACATGGAATAGTTTGCCTGTGAAGAGGAAATTTTGATTGTAATGAAGAATGCTGAGAGCAGCAGAGGACAGACAATGTCACAAAGCACCAGGCCTGAGAAGAGAGAAATCTTAATGACTTTTCTGACCCTCAGATGACAAAGTCCCAGCGGCCTCAGGGAGTCTTGAAGGATTAGACCTGGCCACTCCGCAAAAGACAACAAGCCATTGATAGTCCTATAACAGATTATGTGATGTTCGTGGATCATACTTCATCTGCTCAAGACAATTTACAGTGAAACAGGAAAAATGCAGGGTGATCTCATTCATATTCAAATGTTGTACACATACATTTATGTATGTTTGGAAAGACACTGAAATGCAATCAATGATTTGGCTTAATCTGAAGTAAAGCCTATAAATTTAGAGTTTGTATTTTTGCGAATCCTCTAAGGCAGCGGTTCCCAAAATGGGGTATGTGAGGTGGCAGAGAGGGTACGTGAACAAAATGCTGAGTTTTGCCATTCATATCATTCTATGCTTCCTTAAAATAACATTAAAACTGAGCATGTATTTCTAGCAGGCAAAATGGCATAAATACATAACATCCAATCAAACCTACCTCATCTTTTGCGGTCAAAGCTACTGCATCCACACAAGCAGTGTGTATATGACAGAATGCATGCAGAGTTAATCATGCTAAATTACTGTCGTTTTCGACAATGTAAAGGTGGGGATTTAGCACTTACTAGCATAAAGAACAAATAGCCTATAGACAGAATGTGCATTGAGATCGATTTAAAACTCAAACTTCAATACAAAAACATACCCTGTGTGAGTTCTTGTTTTTAAAGGAGCTATATGTAAGATTTTTACTTTAATATAGCATAAAAATACCCCAATATTTTTGCAGATATTTAGGAAACATGCTAAGTTCACCTACTTGTTTCTCAGAAAAACAATGCTACAGCCAGTCATTCTACTTTGAAATTTGCGTTCCGTGTCGGAATTTCTGTCTTTGTTTTGGTCTGTGCTAAACCCTGTGCTGCCAGTTTATCCAATAGTATTTCGACATCACAGGTTGCCAGTTGGTGGAAAACGCCGTGTATTAAAGCCATGGAAACCAGCAAACAAACTGGGTCACAGAATCGCAGATTCTACCTGACCTAAAAAGCCTCTGCATCTATCTAAAAATCTCTATGAATGACAGCATATTTAAACACAGATAAATCAACTCATCAGCTTACAGTGTGTAAGTCTCCTCAGCTTTCATTTCCATTAAATTGCGCTCCTTCTTGTTGCGTGTCCTCAAGCTGACCACCCGCGTCTTTGAAGGAGGGGGCGGGGCAAACAATATTTTGAATTTGGACTGCAGTACCTCTTGACCACTGGGTGTCATTCCTACATAGAGCCCTTTTAATGTTGAATACATTATACAAGCAATAACGCACACGATCACAAACGTGACATTGATTTTATACAACAGTTAAACAAATATTAAGTGATGTACATTTTAAACACAGTCCTGTCAGCATTGTTTGCTCTATTTTGCAAAGAAATAATATAGTTCCAATGAATGCCACAGCAGAACTGTTGCTGATCTCCAACAAAGACTGTATATAAAGTCTCCAAGCAACACACAGCGGTGTTTCGTGAACAAATCTGCTGCTTTGAACGAATCGTGAGAGTTATTAATTCAATGAGCCATTCATAAATACAGCCACTTGCTTTGTTACTGAATAAATGTATGACTCAATGACTCATTAAGACAGTCACTTACCGCCACTGCGGATTTCGTTAAATATTTAAAGTATCACTTCTTTTTTACTATCATATCACCAGCATATTTCTCTATTTAACTTTAAAAAAACAATTTATTCCATAAAGGTATTCATAGAGGTAAAAATGCATGGGGAAATCAATTTAAGATGGCAAATATTGGTGTGACTGCAGTCTTAAGTGGAAGTGAGGGGGTACGCAAAAGGATGTTAAATGCCTCGGGGGTTGGGAACCACTGCTCTAAGGAGAGTTCGGAACTGAAATTGCTGGAATTTCTGAGAGGGCATCGCCACAGGTGACCAAGTTCAATACTCAGACTCTCATTTACAAGTAAATGACCTTTTTAATGGCAAATTTATTTATAAATGGAATCTAGATGGAACTAATGAAAGTAATTTGCAGTCTTTGTATTGATGAATTTAATTGTCATTAAAGCTAAAGAAGTATGAAACTTAACTGTAAAACTGCTGATGTGTTTAAAAATAGGATGGGGTAACTGTGTTAAATAAATGATGATATCAAACATATTTTATTGATTTCATTATTAATATGATAATATAAACAACCTATAAATTCCACTCACATCTGTAAATCTTCTTCATGACTGTTTATTAAATTCATATATTTTTCAACCTAAAAAAATATCACAGAAAAAGCAAGTTTATGTGATTTCGGTATGATTATAGTTCTTGTAATTTCATAAATAACTCAAGAGCCTCTCAAGTCTCTATATCTGTACTATAATCAAAGTATGATTAGTATAAAAGATTCCACACAGACTATAATAAGCATTTATCCACACACCATTTTAACATGACATAAGGTCACTGTTTTTATGCGTAAAATAGCAAAGCATGTAGAAAAATAAAATACCACTATGATTTCATTGATCTGCTCCTTCAAAGGAACGTCTTTGATAGATATAATTGATGATGGATGCCATAGAATATGTATTACATTTTTAAATACGCAAAGAATGAAGCAGCCTTGAATAGCATCATTCACTGATGAAGGGTTTCAGAAACCTTTCAAATCAAAATATGTGGGCTGCACCAGAAACTTGAATCCTGCTTGAAGTAACTGCATAAAATTCACCAAAATAAGCTTTCAAGTGAGATGAATATGAATGTGTCAGAATCAAACTCCAGGTGTACAGAGTATGACATAGACAATTTTAGGTAATTATGCTAACCTAACCAGAAGTGCTATTTGATAAAAGAAGAAAGCTGTGAAAGCTGTGGGACTCATACTAAAAAAGTAACGCAACCACCACAAAAACTGAGAGGGTCAGCAGCTGTTGGACGTCTAATGAAATAACCCATAATTTGGTACTAAGGCCTGTATTTTGGAACATACAGTATATACTACAAAAAGCCTATAGGGCAATTCCACGCAAAGGTCATCTTTACTATGAAAAAAAAAAGTTTTAACCAAAAGAACAAAACCCTTTTTAAATTGTCCATTTAGGTCTGTAATATACTGTATTAATGTGCTCTAACAGAAATTTTAAGAAAATTGCCTTGTTTATCCACAATATATGTGGTAAGTAACAATGCTTAAATTAAATTTTCAACCAACCATATTTCATGCTTTCAAAAAAGGGATCAAAGACCCCATTTTTTAAACTTTAATTTTAGCAGTAAGCATTGTGTAGAAAGATGGATACATGCCTGAGAAATAAATACACTCATTTAGTCATAACAGCACTGCCTGATGAATTTATAAGGGCTAGAATAAAGAGGTCAGGACGCTTCAGTGCTCTGTCACGTCCGTAACGTTTTAATGATTAAGTTTATGTCATATAACAATTATAAATGCAAATAACTTGAAACTTTATATGCAAAGCTAAATTATGTTTATGCTTATTAGGATCAACAATTCATTTCACTACGTTGCTGTGAACAACCATAATAAGCGTTACGGACGTGACCGTTACGGACGCTTCATATTAAATCCTATGAGTTTGCTTCTTTATATTGCTATCATCTGTTTCAGGCTTACCATATCAGAACATACCCAATAATCGCAATACTCTTTGTGCTTTGTTAGTTTTAATATGAAAAAGGTTTAACTTTCAAATTCAGTCGATTTTATTATTTTTTTTTTTCAAAAATTAAACAATAGATGTCGCTCTTTAATAGCCTACGGCGTGTGACAGATTAGCTTCTGCAGCGCCTGTAAGCGGCGGATCAGGCGCACATGAATCGATCTTCTCTTCCTCTTGCCAGAGAACGAAATATGAACATCAAAAGGTAGGCCTATATGATACAGTACAACTTATAGAAGAGCATTGTGTCTCATAGGACACTTCCCTCGGGAATTGGGATGTCGCGTTACCTGTTGGTTAAAAATGAATAGCCTAGCCTATAATGATCACAATCCGCGCGATCAAACAAAATGAAAATAATACGATTGCAATAATTTTGACTTGAAATAAAGTTTGATCATTTTGACTCAAGACTCCGCTTTAAACTCTGAAAACTAGACGAAAAAAACCGTGTGGTCATTCATACACAAAACATAAAACTGACATGATTGCGATTGGCAATAGTGTCAATCGGTTCACCTGACTGTGGGGAAAACATGCGATTTTAAACTGCTTTATGATAAACATTAATATTTGTCAATGTATTTTAGCATGCAGTTCTGTAAGAAGGAAAATCATGGTCTCTAAATTGATTCTTGAACAACGCACATGCTTGTCAACATGAGAAATAGGTCTAATCTATAACCTTTTGCACTACAGAGTATAACGTTACATTTGTATAAAGTTTAGTAAAAAGTTGATCAATTGTGGAGTCTTACCATACTGGTATCCCAGATTTCAATATTTGGTGGTGTACATGCTTGCTTGAGGTCTCTGTGAAAGTTTTAAAGCAGTTTTAAACCAGTCTTCTGTGCCGCTTTCAGACCGGTCACATCCGTAACGGAAAACTGTCACATCCGTAACGTTGTTTTTTCCTCATTAATGCGAACACGAAAAATGAAATAAAATTATTATTTTATGCTCTGTGGAGAGCCAACCCTTCTTTATTCGGTGGGCAGTATTACTTTTGGTTTGCGCAATGTAATTCACAGAATTCTTAAAAAATATGTTGTCACCCAAAACTTAGTGACTTTTTTTGTCACGTCCGTAACGCTGTATATTTCCCTCATCTAAAAAATAAAACAGTTGAGTAGACTGACATTTTTCTAATGTCTGGACTCCTTTAGTAAGGGATTATGAATATATAAATAGACGGTTCAATATGTTGCTATTAAATGCATTCTTTGAGCATTTATATTTCAAGTTTTGACTCCAAATGTCACGTCCATAACGCTGGAATTGCCCTATAGTGCTTTTTCAGAGGCCATGAAAACTCTACTTATCTCTTGAGGTCTATTTCCTTTATAGTTTTGAGTGGTCTCTGAGAACATGTTTGGGACAGACTCCTCTCACAGATCATTTGGGGAAAGAGGTGCCATAAATTTTATTTGTCAAGAATAATACTTCAAATATCGCTGCAAATTGATAATCAGAAAAAAGTTAATGCCAAGTATTGAATGAAAGCCTGCAGAAGAGCTTCCCTAGTGGTCACTCTACCTATGTCAACAATGCAATTCTTACAACTAAATTACAATGAAAAAAAAAAAAAAAAACTGTTTTGAATTTTACATGAAAGGTCGGGAAAGCCATCAAATGGTTTTTGCATCTGTCAGTTTATGTGATTTTCCAAAAAGTGTCCCTTGTTGTGCATGCTGTGATGCTGTGTAGTCTTTAATGGTGTTGTAGTGCCACCCTTTTGAACAGCCAATGAATTACCAAGACTGATAACATTGCAACAATACAAAAGGGGAGGTGACAAATCTCAGTATTACCAAATCACAGAGGAAAACTTTTTTTGCTGCACACAAACTTTTCTCACTGTTGTACTTGTGTATGCTGGGGATACAGCCAGCCAGTCATTATCGCAAAAATAAACCCCAACAGGGTGATCAAGATCAAGTTTTGTTACACCTTAAAGGGATTTATTATGACATTATCAGGCTTATTACACAGCTAGTCAGCAAATGAATAAAAACATAGACATGAAATATTGAGTTGAGCTGAATTTGTATAGTATTGCATTGTCAATGGTCATTATTAAGAAATATGCCTGCTGCTGAATGCTCCAGTTAACCAAGAACTGTGTAATAGTGTATAACTGCTTACTGTTATAATAACTGAGCACAAGCAAGGAAGGAATTGACTATGTCATTTTTTAAATAACATTTCTAATTGTTGAGGGCCCCCCTGGACCTTTGGGACCCCCCAAAAAGTTTCCACCTTAAACCTTAGCGACTGTTCATTGTAATTACACTGCAAATCAAACAGTGCAATCATCAATCAAGTTGAATTCTTACCACTTGAAGTTATGTGAAGGAAGAGGCGAGCGTCCGAAGCTCTGATGGCAGCAGAGTACTTGTCCTCTTTCCCCGGGACCTGCACTTTCCGCTCGGGCATGAGTCGGACCCTGAGCCGGCCTCCCTCCGCCCCCAGCCACCACTCCAAAATCCGCGATAGGTCCATTTCCAGGAACACAACCGGCGCGTCCTCGTACACATGCAGTCCTCCACATCCCGTTTTAACCATCTCTTCGCCCACCTCCACCACAACTTGATTGGACTTTCGACTGGCGTTGGTCAAACCCAAATTCAAAACTTTCGGCACGGGACGCTTCTGTCGATACGGGAGCTGTCCAGTGCTGGATCTGTTGACGTTCATCGCGGCCAACTTTACATCAACCAAACTGGCGACGGTTTTTTGCAACGGAACGCAGCGCATGACCAAGTTCGCGCGCACCGTGTAACATCCGTTAAACGACAGACAGTCTCCGTTAAGCGGGCGCTTTATAAACAGAGCCAAGTAGTAACGTAACAGCGACGGGACGGCGAAATCCACCGAGAGCGTCTTCCTCTTGATCCGAGAGGTGGAGGTCTGGTTGGAGTCCTTTCTGTCGGTGCCGTTGATGAACACGGACGTGGGAAAAGTAGCGAGTGCGTCCGCGGTTCTCTGAGAAGCGCACTGCAGCTCGGGAAGAAATGCCGCAGACCAAAGAAAAAAGTAGAGTATCCGTGCAATCATGGTTTAGGCTGAAAAGATCCTGTTTTCTTTTGGTTCTGCTTCACTCCGGCACCCTCACGCTCTCCAAATGGGGTGCTGAATCAGGAAACGAATGGAGAGCTATTCGAGTCTACATTTCTTCTGCTTGTGCATTAAGATGTGTTTGCTTTTATCAAAGCTCTTGAGGTTGATGTTTAATTCCCGCATATTAGAGAAGAATATTCCACACAATATTTCCTTGGTAGGCTCATTAATTCGCACAAAAAGATTCGCCTCTTGTGGAGCTTCTTGGTATGCCTAACAAGTTCTCCAGGGCTGCTCAAAGGCTCCTTGTATCTGCATGCAATACCTCAGAGTCGTTCGGTCAGCAATCCTCTTTTTAAATATCTTCAGCAGTCGTATGATAACAAATCCTTACACATTTAACATGCCCACTTTTCGACAAGCCAGCATATTTACACGACAAAACTGCGCGCGTTGAATTCAGACATAATCATTTATCACCCTGTTTCTGACTATCATAAACAGAAGTTTATTTTATAATACTGTAACTAAGAATACTTTTCGCTTTTTGGACGTGGTCGATCTAAATCGAGCGGGTCTTACCTGCGCAGCCAGTCAAAACGAGGGAGCCTTTTCAGCGCGAGCTGCTCATTTGAGGCTGCAAATGCCGCGTGTGCGCGAGCCCACTGTGCGCGTGCCACCTCGGCGCTCCGCTTTTTTTTTTTTTTTTTTTTTTTTTTTTTGGGCTTGTGAAACTCACTTCTGCATCTCTTTATGACGTCACCAGCAGCAGGTCGTTAGACGCGAATATGAGCCCCTTAAAACTACCGTGATTGTGTCGACGCTCGATACGGCGCTCGAAACTCATTGAAATGACCGAGATGACACCTCCGTATGGCAGCATTGCGCCTTAATTAGTTTTTAATGAATATATGTGTATGACGAGCATCCCCTCCCAATAATTTAGCTACTCAGAGAATCATTCACATCCTCTGTAATTATGTCATTCCACGTCACAGCGATTTGGTCGGGCGCTTAGATGCGTCAGAACGCAGACGGACTTTTTATTATGTTTTCCAAAAATAGATTTACAACTATTATAACCAATTAAAGCCTTTTATTACTGTATGCTATACTATAATGTTGGATCAAACATACATGATTGGCTTCTTTAATTTTAACGGATCTCTGACTGACACACAATCCTTTATCACAGTTCTAAAAAAAAAAGAAAAAGAAAAAAGGTTAATTTATGTGAGAGTTGGACAATAACAAAATATTAGACATTGCAGGCAGTGTTTGTCAGACACAAGAATTGTGAAAGACAGAAAGACGGACAGACATAGAGATATAGAGATAGATAGATAGATAGATAGATAGATAGATAGATAGATAGATAGATAGATAGATAGATAGATAGATAGATAGATAGATAGATAGATAGATAGATAGATAGATAGATAGATAGATAGATAGATAGATAGATAGATAGATAGATAGATAGATAGATAGATAGATGAAACCGGCAGAGTAAACTTTTACAGAAGGTAAGATTTCATTATTTACATTGAATCATTATTTGGAATATCTTCAAATTATGATGGGATAATGTGGATCATCAAGCTTTCCAAAAACCTGCATATTTTCCTGCAAACTTAAGTGCATGATGTCATTAAATCAAAAAAAAAAAAAAAATACCAACTAGAAAATTCTCAAATGTGTTTATTTCTCAATTGAAATTCATTATTTGCCAGATAACTTGTATTAAAATAGAAAAAATGCAAAATAGAAGCATTTTCTCAATAGTGGATTCAGACTTTCAGATTTAAGATTAAATATTGGAATATAATTCAAAACACATAAATGAAATGAGATGTGTGACTATGTACATTAATTTAAGCATTATATAATGTATTCCTATCTGCAAACGTTATTAAAGAAAGTTATGAAATCATTATAAAGTGTCGTTTTTCTGTTTCTCCGCTAGATGGGAGTATGTCGCACTTATTGGTCTGGTCTGTGCCATCGTGACAAGCTCATTAATGCTCTCATCATGGCACAGGGATTTTAACAACCTGCCATACGGGTGTTATCATTCCCGGAAATAGAGTGACTAATTGTGCGCTATATTCTAATTGTTATGGTATGAAAGAGACAATCCGTTTAATGGTGAGGTTGTTTAATTAAGACAAGGTTACTGTGCAGCATTGCATTGCTGAAATCTGATTTGACGTCTAGTTTTGGGACTTGCGTCGTGCAGCGTTATGTAAGCCAGTTCATCAAAATGTGTCATATCAGATTCAAAAGACTTGTACAGTCTTGGCTTCAATTCAACGTGAATTATTATTTTTTTATGATAATTAAAACCTTTTAAATATCAATTATAATAATGGATTAAAGCCAAAGAATGACATTTTATACAATCTCTAATAAAAAAAAAATTGAGTCAGTGGTTTAGTGGTCCATATAAAACAGTCCTAATACAACCTCAATAAGTAAATATAAGGAACTTTCCAAGAGTTATTGGGAGAAGTAGTGTTTCATTACTAAATGAATCATCATTTTGAGTCTGATATTGTCAATTAAAGGATCTTTTCGTCTAGCCTGACTACGTCAGACTTCCTACTTCCGCTCAATTTCATTTCGCTTCTGTACTCAGTCTGAGACAGCGTCAGAGCTTTCTGTTTACCACCGGTCTGGAAACAGCCGGGCCAATCAACGAACAGAGGGCGGGCTGAGAGCCGTGACGTAGATGCTAAGCGCCGAGTCTTACATTGTAGGTTAGAGAAATCGAAAACCGAACGCGGAAATGGCTGAGACACGGGATGCAGTTCGCTCGGTTATGGAGAACATTCAACTCAAACTGAAGCCAGCTGTGTTTAAAAGATCTAATCCTAAGTTTGAGAGTTGGCTACAAATATTTTCTTGTTTCACTCTGTCAAAAATAAGTTTAGAGCCCGTGATTGTACCGTGTATGCGTAGATTAACTTCGCATAATCTGCAAAAGTCGTTTACAGCCATGTTCACTCCGGTATTTTGCTCGCATCATCATGTGTTTACAACAGGTTTACAATGGAAGTTCAATCATAGATTTGAGCTCGATGCATGATGCCTGTGCTTCGATGAGGCTGTAAAGGCGCATACCATACGTCATAACTAAACGTATCTGATTGGCTTACGGGTAACCAATGATTTTAAACTTCAGACAATCGCCCCCTAGCGAGAGAGTAAACACTTCTCTATTATGCCATTCCAGACTCTGTCTACGAAGCAAAGTGAAGTAGCAGAGTCTGGTATTACCAGGCTACTTTTCGTCGACTGAGAAACCAAAGACTGTTACTGAGTTTTTGAAATGAGCGTATGTGTAAGAACAACCCCCCTCCTTCACAGCTCAGTTCAAGGGAACGCCTCCCAAAACTCGTTCGCTGTGTCGTGGATTCATTATGTCGGACTCACTGCAGGTAACTCATAATCTGCAGTTGTTACTCCTGTCTCCTGACAAAAACATTGCATGCGGCACCTGTGGAGTGTGGAAAGTTACTGGAGCACGCAGCCGCGCTCGTCTCTCACAAGGAACGTCACGGCAGTGATTGACAAGCCAGAGGGCCAATCGTTTACGAGATGATCACGTAAACGATTGGCTGATGTTTTTAAGGCCCTACCTCGTGCACAGATGATGTATATTAATATTATTACTTTCAGTGCACCTAATAAATAGTCTTTTATCAGTTAGTAAAGACAGTTTCAAGTAAAATTGCAAAAATGTATAAAACAAAACATCCTCTTTAGCACCTTTAATGCAGCTGATTTCTTAATTCAAAACGGATTCTGATCTGATCTGACTCCTGGATTCAACTCGATAATCAGTGAACGACAACTTGAATTTCAGTCTATTTTCTACACAAAGTTAAGTTTGTATGATGACTTCAGAAGAGTGTGTGAGCCATATAAACTATTTTTAGACACTTCTGAATCCCCTTTGAAGCTTGAAAGCTTTCAAAATTACTCCTTCTGCATTCCCCATAGGAAAGTCTTGCTGTTTAGAGCAACATTAGGGTCAGAGTGTACATTTTATTTTATTTATTTTTTATAATCTATTACTTTTATTCAGTTTCATTGTGCTTTCTTACATCTAGATGTAACCCCTCTACCCAGGTCCTACTCGCCTCGCTCCGCACAGGCCTCGAACCCGGGTCTCCGGCGTAGGAGTTGGTTGCCCTAACAAGGAGGCTAAAGGCTGCAACCCCTAGCAGAGGAGTGAGGAGTGAGGTTTACTTGCACAGCAACTACTAACATAGACACTCACTAGAGGTCATGCAAATACATTTTCTGTAAAAATAGTTTAGTGATAAAATATCTTACCAAGCTTGCTTGCTCAAGTTTTCTTGTGGCGAGAACAGAGAAACACAGCAGTTAGAATTTTACATTGCAATGTGGGATACCAAATGATATCTCATTTCACCGTGTCCTACAGTATTTCAATGTCTATGCATTCATCTCACCGGTTCATTGACTCCCATTACTCATAATATGCTCATGCCTCTGATGTTTCTCCTGAGAGCTGACACTTGCTCCTTGATTTGAC
The DNA here is from genome assembly GCF_024489055.1 of Chanodichthys erythropterus. NCBI lineage: Eukaryota > Metazoa > Chordata > Actinopteri > Cypriniformes > Xenocyprididae > Chanodichthys > Chanodichthys erythropterus. Next base: position 28,700,171 of record NC_090238.1, read on the forward strand.
ACCTATGTGTGCGAATATGAATATATGGGCAGTTTTTCAATCATTTGCAACACATTACCAAGTTGAGTTACATGAGCTTTCCATAAGCATACCAAATGCTTTATGACCCTGCCTGGGGCCTCTCAGTTTTAGTATCTATCTTGCTGAAGCAGAGGAGCTGTTGAATCCGAGCTACGCATCTGTGCTGTACAAGGAAACTCTCTTTTTTTGCACTAGCCTCTCTGGACCTACATCCACGGAAAATAAAGTCAGGTTGTTTTATTCATATGTGGGGGCCAGTGATAACAGATAGTGTGGTGTAGAAGGGGGATGAATAGGCTTCATTAATATTCAGCACATCCTTCACAGTAAATCTGAGCCTCGACACTGTAGTCTGTATGAATGTACAAGCCTTTGAAATCAATGGCGAAGTTTCATTTCATGCAGTAATGAAAAGAACAGTGCACTGTGAATTCTACACAATGGTCTCATTAATGGGCAAAAGAGGTGGAATAAAACGTGCAAATGGCTGAAACTGTCTTGTCGTCATGATGGCCAAATCTTCTGAACCCTCTGCAGCTGTTCAAAGAATTTAAAAGAGATTTTAAACAAAAGTTCTCAATATATTATATATATATATATATATATATATATATATATATATATATATATATATATATATATATATATATATATATATAAAAACACGAGCATAACTTCTCCAGAATGCTATAACCGAACAGCTACAAGTCTACATAGAATATTTTAAACCCCTCTGAATATCTAAAGACCCTGTGAAATCAGTTTTGTGGCTTATCCAAAAATGAACATTCCACCACACTGTAAGAAAAAAAAATGTTGGTTTAACTTAAAAAAGTAAGTAAGTACCTGATTGCCTTAAATTTTGAGTTGAACTTAAAAAAATAGTTTAAATTTACAACTAACGACACACACCCCTCCTTCCTTTCGGAGAAGCTACGGTGGCCATCTGGCTGACACAACACAAAGATGTCATCATCTGAGACAGCAATGAGGTTTCTCCTTACTTCTAACAAAGAACGGTCTCTGCTTCTAATAAACCAGACGACTACTACTACTTTGTGCATAGGCAACATAGCGACGATGCAAGCTGCCTCTAAAAACACGAACGATTTAGAAGAACAACAACATAGTGATGAAACGCGCTCTGTAGAGTGTTTGTCCGTTTAGGGCTGCTGTAGAAACATGGTGGTACAACGTGGTGTATGAGAATAATGGCTCATTCTAAGGTAATAAAAACATAACGTTTCATTATGTAAGGTCTTTATACACCACTGAAAACATAGTTATGTATATTATATTGCATTTCTGTCAATAGATCCTCCCCAATTTTATACATTGCACCTTTAATCTGAACCACATTAATTATTTAAGTTGATTTGACAAAAGAAAAAAATGTTGTGACAACAAATCATAAAAATCATTTTTTACAGTGCACAGTCTCATTGGAATTCAGAACTATTTTGCTTTTGTTTTGTATACATTTGTGCGATCTCATTTGTACATTTTTGTACAATCTGCTTCATAAAATTCATAAAAAAGCACCACAATGTTTTATGTTTTCCTGTGAGATCATCATCATTTACTCACCCTCATGTTGTTCCAAACCTCTATGACTTCAGTGTTTTTGTCCATACATGTGTTTTGACATGGTGTTAACAATAAATACAGTAACTCAGCAATATTCTCTTTAAACTGTTGGTTCACCAGTACCATGGTTCACAGTAAAAATAATCATACAATCAGACTACAACACACTGAGAATGTAAAGTGCACTTGTATTTCATTATGAGTTGCCCTCTAAAACATTTCAGACCGCAACTACACTTGAAATCAAGCTTCAAGACCTGAAATAATGCACAAAACTACTTTTATTATACCTATTCATTAAAATAGAAGCAACCAAGAGTTCTCAAGTTCAAAAGGCAAGCCTTTTGAATTTGAGAACTCTTGGTTGCTTATATTTGAATGAGAAGAGCAAAGTAGCGTTTCCTTCTGTGTTCCAAAGAAGGGAGTAACCTATATGGATTTAGAACAATATAATTGTGCATTAGAATTTTTGGCTAAAATATTCCTTTAATGCATTTTCTTAGAGTGATTGTTGTTACTCAAAATTTGTATTTGTGAAATGTTGAAGTGGTTTTAGCAGCAATTCTCCCAAAGTGTAACAGTGCTTAGATTTCTGTAACATTGCATTAGTAACAGTAGTACAACGGGTTGTATCGCCTCAGAATACAAATTGCCTTCGGGTGTTTCAGTTTTTGTGAGACTGTGTGCACCTTATGGTAAAAAGATTTGTTTTATCAATGGCTTCTCTTGCCGTCCCCCAAAACTCAAGAGTACGGTAGGGTGGAGGTGTTGTGATAAATTGCAGCAAAATATGCACTTACAAAAGGCTCCCCCTTAGTGCTCCATCATATCTGGAGAAGCCATAAATCAGGCTAGTTGCCAGTGCTCCACTTACAGTGTGATCTAGGTTCTCCCCGTTCTGGCCACCTCTCTGCTGTAGCACCTGAGGATGTTTGATTATTCCAAAGTAAAAAGTTCTCCCTTTGAACCGCCTTGTTTCTTCATTGGCCCACATGTGTTGAGGGCGATTGCAGTCCGGTGCTGCTCATGTCATGAATTTTGCATCGGCTGTGGGATGGCTCAGTGCATCCCTATTCCCAAAGCATGCCATTTTTTCTCTCTGTTTGATGATAAAATGCAAACTACATTTGAAAAAAAAAAAAAAAAATGGAAAAGTCAGGCCTTTTATAAAAACCACAAAGGATGTGGGAATTGTCTTTGACTGATTTTGTGGGAACTGAGCAATAATCACCACTGTCAGACACGCAGAGTCTCAAAATTGATTCTGACATGGCAAGGAAGCTGTTGGCTTGCAGGTGGTGGATTCATTTTCTCCCGCTTCAGGTCTAGAACCTTCTAGAATCTGCTCAATCTGGTCTTTATTCAGAAAACAGCAAGCTGCCTTGCTGCCCACTTTCTAAACAGGCCTAAAGCTGAATCCTAGTGGTGTCAAGTCACATTTACCACTGCACAGCGAAATTTTGCAAGTGAAGTCCAGTCATTCCAATAAAAATCAGTGTGATTGGGAGTTTGAATGAAGGAAGATTGTGCTCATTTTCAAGATTGTCATGTGAATTTGCTACTATGACCAACAGAAAGCAGCTTAGTTTGAAAGTGACTTCTGTGTGAGCTGTGTTTTATTAATACACTATTGACAAGCTAAGACAGCTGGGTCAATGACATGATGGGCATATTTTTGTGTCCAAGTATTTCCTTTTAAAATAATTGGATAAATTCATGACATATATCAATTTATTCTGTAAAACCTATTTAGTTTGAATTCATTTTTAGTACATTTAAATAAAACACATTGTTTTATGTTTTGTTATCCTAAACCCCCAAAATGTCAGGTGGTGCAACTGTCCGAACAAATGAGCAGACTATTTAAAATATTTTTGATAAAATCCGATGGCTCAGTGAGGCCTCCATTGCCAACAGGATAATTAACACTTTCAAATGCCCAGAAAGCTACTAAAGACATATTTAAAACAGTTCATGTGACTACAGTGGTTCAACCCTAATGTTATGAAGTGACAAGAATACTTTTTGTGCACCAAAAAAAAATAAATAAATAAAAAATAAAAAGCAAAATAACGACTTTATTCAACAATATAGTGATGGGCGATTTCAAAACACCACTTCATGAAGCCTTGAAGCGGTTTTCAGATTGTGTATCAAACTGCTAAAGTCACATGATTTCAGTAAAGGAGGCTTTTTTAAGTCATAAGTGTTTTGAAATTTCAATGGTTCACCACTGGGGGGCGTGACTTTGGCAGTTTTTAGACACTCCAAACCACTGATTTGAAACAAGATTCATAAACCTTCGAAGCTTCAAGAAGCAGTGTTTTGAAATCGCCCATCACTAAATATTGTTGAATAAAGTCATTATTTTTTTTTATTTTATTTTTTTTTTTCAATTTTGGTGCACAAAAAGTATTCTCGTCACTTCATAACTTTAAGGTTGAACCACTGTACTCACATGAACTGTTTTAAATATGTCTTTAGTAGCTTTCTGGGCATCTGAAAGTGTTAATTATTGCTGGCAATGGAGGCCTCACTAAGCAATCAGATTTTATAAAAAATATCTTAATTTGTGTTCTGAAGATGAACAAAGGTCTCATGGGTGTGAAATGACATGAGGGTGAGTAATTAATGACAGAATTTTCATTTTTGGGTGAACTAACCCATTAAAGTGTCTTTTTTTTTGGGGGGGGGGGGGGGTATATTATATAAGTATACTTATTTGGAAATATGTAACTTATTCAACCCCATATTTTAGCAATATTGGACCCCTTGGGAGTGAAAATGGGTTGCTTAAAATGCTGCTTCCATTGGCAGCTCACTAGTATTTGGTACACTCCAGTTATCAGTGAATCAAATGGAAGGGCTGCACTGCTTGTTAAAGAAGCAGATGAGTTTCTCACTCATGTGGTTTTACAAGCCAACGCTTCAGCAGCAAAGATTGAATATATACCACCTTCATTGAAATCAATTATCATTTTTATCTCCTCCCAAAGTGCTTGAAGAGACACCTCTGAGGAACAATGTCAGAGCTATGAATTGACTTTGGTACATTGCCTTCCCTCCAGATGTGTAAGTCACAGGGCCCTAAAACCACAGTTCATCACTCAGATGAAAGAGCTGAGAACTGCATATAATCATATTCAGTTTAATAATGACAAGATTTGATGTGATATGCGTCCCCCCCAAAAGCATGTGAAGTTAGGCAAGTTATTATAAATTGAGTCGAGCATGAGAGATTTGGAGACAACTCTCGAAATGACTGACTCAGATTTAAATGGATTTAAAATTTATCTTCGTTTTGGCAAAAACGGGTTTTCCCATTTGAATAATGATTAGGTTATGACAGGGCTGGTTTAGAAAGCTAAATATCACTTGGCTTTGTAACTTCAGGGCAGAGGATGTTTGTTCCAATATATTCATGATGTAGATTTAATCATGATCTTTGGGTTTGGTGAGTTTAATATTGTGATCAATATGACAACAACAGGTATTACAAACAAAAGAGCACCATCCAAACATTCAACTGATGTGATATTCATGATATTACAATATTTAAGTCACTGGTAGCAGATTGGCTGTCAGGTTCAATGTACAATAGTTGCCGCCTGAAGTAAAGAGGCATTGTTGACATGGAAATATGGGATTCTGATGTAAGAATCTAGTGATTTTGGAACAAGAGAAGTTGTTGTCAGTTATGAAATGCCAAGGTCATGTACGTGATTCCCAGTGTATGCATGAACAGATTAACTGACCTGAATTTGTTGTAAATCATAAAAGTGCCTGCCAAATGCATAAATGTCAGGTCATTCATGCAGAGAAAGCTCTGGATTTCTAAGATACATATCAATTACCAGTCACTAGAGTATTAGTAGTGTCTGCTTAATATCTGCTAACACTTTATTTTAATGCTCCCCAACAGACATTCGACTGACTAAAAGTAGTTTTGCAACTGCGTCAACTTATTCTGCTTACCCCTAAACCTAACACTGACCTAATAGTCTCTACTAATACTCTAATGAGAGTTAGTTGACATGTAGTTGCAAAGTTAGTTAGCTGAATGTCTAAAGCGAAACATCAAAATAAAGTGTAACTTAAGTGGGGTCCACTGTTGTTTTGGACACCACTGACTTTCACTGCAAAAACAGTTGAAACATTCATCAAAATATATTGTGTGTTTCCCAGAAGAAAGAAAGTCATACCGATTTGGAACAACAGGGCGAGTAAATAGTGACAGAGTTTTCATTTTTTGCCTGAACTGTCCCTTTAACAAAGAAATCTACTCAGGTTTAATGACACGGGACAAAACAGATAGGGGGGTCACCACATAAACACCACACCACACCTTTATAACATCTAAACCACTGGTGCCTCCTGGAGTCACCTCAACAAATCAAAGCAGACCTGTTCTGGTCCCATAATACTCTAGTACAGCCCATTAGACATCTGCACAGGCATGGAGAATGGGGCAAAGTGGAGAGACCTCAATTAATTTCCTGTTGACCTCTGATTGCTGTATGATGACCCTTCGTATGCGCCGAAGAGAATTATACCATGGCTGGATTTCAGAATGATGTGTTCTCAAGCATCACTGGCCAATTCAATTTCTTGAATGGATTACCAAGACAAATGTGAACATGTGGGAATTCTCACACCTGTGTTGTCGATGAAAGCCATGACCAATATGCTGAGAGAAAATCAAGCATGACTGTTAGAGAGAAGGCAAGCATTAGATGTCTGTTGTGTGTCTGAGTGGGACTATGTATGTGTGACTTCATGGCATTTGAAGAATGATGATCAAATGTTGTAAAGAGTAACTCAGGAGCTTTGAAACAGCTGTCAAAAATGGTTCACACATACATGTACATAATTGGCACATGCATAATTTATTACAACAAAGCCATCTTTAGGCTTATCGTGCAATACTGTTAGCATTTCTATTTATTTCAAGTCAAGGCAACATTTATTTGTATAGTGCTTTTCACAATACACATTGTTGTTGTTTATATATATAAGAAAGAAAATGGTTCTTTTAAGAACATGTTCTCTAAAAGATTAATGGAACCCAGTCGGTAAAAAAGTCCCTTTTGGAACCTGTAATGAAATGAGAACACCCTTGATTAAATGCAACAAACATGTAATATTCTAGTATGTAGAGTATCCTCAATAACATATGTCCTCCATAAGTATATTGCTCTGATATTCTTTGCTTTGAGTGTACAAATTCATTAAAAACGGTCATCCATTTAACTCTTGGATATCCTTGGAAGAATGTATAGAGTCACTGTAATGTTGTCAGTGCCCAACAATGCAGGCAATAAATAGAACATAGCATTTTCTGTTTGGAAAATTTGTATTATATGTGTGAAATCATGCCACCATTGAAAAAGCACACTTCCCTATAAGAACTTTACTATCACCAGACTTCACTTCTCATTGTACTTCTCTCACTTGCAATGCCATGCCTTTTGGATGCTGTTAGAAAGTCTGTTGTTTTGTTTTTAGTTTTTTTTTGTCAAATCAACTTAGATAAATAATGTGGTTCAGATAACATAACATTTTGAGTTTCTGTTGATTAAACCAATCACCTTCATTGTATTAACTCAAATTTTTCATTTCAATTAATTCAAAATTTTAAGGCAACCAGGTAACATACTTTAAGTTAAACCAACAATTCATTTTTATAGTGTAGCCACAAGTCCTATCTATCTATCTATCTATCTATCTATCTATCTATCTATCTATCTATCTATCTATCTATCTATCTATCTATCTATCTATCTATCTATCTATCTATCTATCTTTCTTTCTTTCTTTCTTTCTTTCTCTTAATATTTGCTTTTTTGTATTTCACACTTAAAACATTGATTTGGTAATCATGCAACTTTGTCGTATTTGTGCATAGAAATAGCCTAAGTCTTGTGGCAATTGTCTCCCAAGTGGTTCTGTTGTTGTCAGCATTAAGTCAGATAATGTTTTAATGAGCTATGCAACACTTTTAATTGTCATTACTCCTGTTTAAATGGTTTGGTTCAGCATACTTTCCTGTTGATATAAAATTGCCTTTAGCTTACAAAATTTTGGTTACACTTTATTTTGGTGGTCCACGTTAGAGATTCTACTAACTATAAGCAACTTCAGCTTATAGTTAGTAGTCAACTACATATCAATTATCTCATTAGAATATTACAAGACTGTTAGGCCGTGTGTCCACCAGAGCGTTTTTAGCCAGCTGAAAACGCTAGGCGCTCTGCTTAAAACGCCCGTCTGTGAGCGCTTGAGAGCGCTTCTGCAGCGTAGAATTTTTTTTCCCGTTGAGATGCTTTGTTGCTATGATACGGAATATCAGTTGGCCAGTGTTGTATATGTCCCGCCCCTCCTTCACTTTGATTGGACGGCTGGCTAAAAAGTGACAGTGATGAGCGCAGCGTTTTACTCAAAGTTGAACATTCTTCAACTCGAGGCGACCAGTAAAAAACGCCCAGCTCTCAGCGCTTGAGCGTAAAAAAGACGCTCGGCGCTCCTGCCGTTTAAAAAACACGGCGCTCCCATTGAAAAAAATTGAAAAAGTACGCTCGGAGCTGGAAAAAACGCTTAGGTGGACACACGGCCTTATGGTTAGGTGTCAGGGTTCGGGTTAGTAGAATAAGTTGTTGCATAGTTGCTTATAGTCAGTAGAATGTCTGTTGTGGAGCATCAAAATAAAGTAAGAAAGTCACACCACATTTAAAGAATGTCAAATGGACATTTCAGAATAAAATTTACCATTTCAAACCTAAAGACTTAAAGGTGTGAGTTTTCTATTTTCATTTTAGTCATTTTGTGTTTTGTTATTTTAAATTGTTGTTTATATATATATATATATATATATATATATATATATATATATATATATATATATATATATATTTTTTTTTTTTATATATATTTTTTAACTTTTTGCCAACTAGCCGAAATAAAATTAAAAGTTACACATATATATATATATATATATATATATATATATATATATATATATATATATATATATATATATATTTTATGGCTTTAGTTTTTGTGAACTATAATAACCCTGAGCTGAGACTTTGTTTAATGAATTGAAAGACTGTCCACAGATGGTGTAGTTATGACATCTACCAGAAGGGGCTAACAGGGCCACGCTAACAAGCTAACCCTTGACCACTTGGGTTCTGAAAGTTCAATTCTTATCCTGAATTCCTGAACATCAAACACACAGCACACACACTCAATTCCAGCACTATGCTTGTGATGCCACTGCTCCTCATGCACAAAATTGTTTCGCAGTTTAAATTACACAGAACCACAGAAATTTGTATGTAAATCTCATTTGGAAAATGCCAAGCCACTCATTTGTATGAATAAGCACTGCTTTCTTTCTTCTTTTCCACTCAGGCTTTAAATCCATTTGTAGCTTCATAGCATCCTCATTCTCTGCTTCCTGATAAGCAATGGTATGAGGCTTATAGTTTACAAACGGACAGTAATACAGAACGCCAGTGTCTGTGTCGTGCGTATGCAAGTTTTCTATTCAATATCTGCCTTATGTTGCAGTTCTTTGATCTCCAAATAGCAACAAGAGCAAAGCTCTGCTAACAAGAGTCGCACAGTAAACATCACTATCAATACAGCTGCGACGTCTGAAATGAAATGGCCCTTATTTCGTGACCTTGTTTCAGCTAGTGTCACCAGATGAGACCATGCTAAAAATAATCTCACAGATCTTGTTTTTCCATATCATACTGTTTCTCTGCAGGTTGTGATTTAACCAAATAGAACATGTTCCTCAATTATCATATGTTGTTGGTTCTAGAACATATGAACCAATCACAGGCTTAACCCCATACTGTGTCCAAATCAGAAGTAACGTGATAAAACAATAACATTTATATTTTCCATGTTAATCAGAGTTTTCATTCTATACCACCCATGTCTCCGACTCAACAAGCCTTTGTCTACTCTACATTTTGTCATTTTCTTTGTGTCTGTTTCTAAACTTACCCGTATCCCACCTCAATAGCAGAAAATGCAAATTCTGTCATCAAATTTCATTAAAAATATCTTAATCTATGATTTAAAGATGAAATGAAAAACTTGTGGGGTGTTTGAACTATACGAGAGTGATTAACTGATGACATAATTATTCCTTCATGCCTTATAATCGCATTTAGCAGATTAGACCAGGGAGATAATATATATATATATATATTTTGTAATGATATAAACCAAGCCAACCAAACATTTTGCAATGATTTAAACCATCAGTTGAGATTTGCAATATAATTTATATTGCTTATACGTGATGTATACAATATAGCAAATCTCAACAGCTTGATTGTTTATATCATCTCAAAATGGAAACCAGCTCTAATCCGCTATACATTAAAAAGTATACTTTAAACAACTATGGACAGTGGTTCCACATAATGGAAACATGTTATCTCTACTCAAATACTTATCCTACCTGAAGTATTTGTGTAGAAATAACATTATTTGTTCCAATGTCTTCCAATGTTTTGAGTGTAGTAGAATGGAATATCCATCCATTCATTCTCTATGTAGGGGCTCAGGGATGCTGTAGTCTCAGTATCTTGGGCTGCAGGCAAGTAAACATCCAGGATGGATGGCTAGTCCACATACACATTTCACACTCACACCTACAAGCAATTTAGTGTCTCACTGATCCTGCTCATCTTTGGATTGTGGGGGAATCCAAAGTACCCGAAGAAAGCCCATGCCAACATGAGAAGAACAAGCAATATATTATGACAAAATGCCCAAGTTTCAAAAAAAAAAAAAAAGCATCAAGGAAGTTATGAAAATACAAGATCATTGTTTGTTTTTATGCTTTTCAGCAGGCTGCAATTGAGTATGTTTCCCGTACAACAGTGTGACTCTCTGCTTAACCACCATAAAATGTATCATTTGAGAAATTAACTATCTAGTCATAACTGTTTCCCGAAACCATAATAACATGGTCACATGGTCATTGTTTGAATCCAGTGTTTCATCAATATAGGACTGTCATTAATGATGTCACATGCAGGTGGTGGGGTTATAACTCTATTATAGTTAATTAACACGAACAACAGAAAGCTGTTTCTTTAAAAAAAAAAAAAAAAAAAGTATGTAGTGGGCATGTACTTTACTCCCACATACATTGTGGTTCATTTAGTCTGCAGTTTTCCACAACTGTAATTTTGAGATTATGCTGTAACAAGCATGCCATCTGAGGACTACTACACAATTTTGCTCCCTGTCTTTTTGATTTATTTGAGGTTGGATTCATTGCAGGTTCCTTCTTACATCAGGAGTGCAAGAGCATACACTAACCGTGAAGCATTTTTGTAGATGTGCACTCTTCAAAAACAGCACTGATTGTTGACGCATTAAAATATATAGAATTGAATGCCTTTACTGTATATTTAAATAGAATAGGATATAGAATGAAATGCATGTTAGCTTGCTTATTGTGCCTAAGAGAAAAAGTAACAAGAAACTATGCTTATAACCACAGGTAGAAAGCTGTTGTTCAAACCACATAATTTTGCAATGCTGTTCGCTAATGTTTGTTACTGGAACTATGGTTTCAAGAAACACTGAATCGTTTAAATGTGTTGGTAATGATGGAACTTGCAAACTTGCAATGCTTTTGGGAAGCGTTCCCCTGATTGGCTGTTTTGTGATTATGTTATATCACACCCAATTTTAGAATTTTGTATTGACAGAATATTCTGTCTGTTCGGTACATCTAAAATCCTGCTGTTATTGCATCATTTTGCACATCAGTTTTACTTTCAATGTGGACTCTTGGCTGATTTGGCTATTGGTTGATAGAAAAGGCAGCAAATTTACTAGATTACAAAATGCAAATGTGAATGGAATGCAAATACATTGAAGCATGACAGGGATGGGAAGGATTTTCAATGAACACAGACTTAAAGGGTTAGTTCACCCAAAAATTAAAATTCTGTCATTAATTACTCACCCTCATGTCATTCCACACCCATAAGACCTATTCATCTTAACACAAATTAAGATGTTTTTGATAAAATCCGATGGCTCAGTGAGACCTGCATTGCCAGCAAGATAATTAACACTTTCAGATGCCCAGAAAGCTACTAAAGTCATATTTAAAACAGTCCATGTGACTACAGTGGTTCAACCTTAATGTTATGAAGCGGCGAGAATACTTTTTGTGCTCAAAAAAAAACAAAATAATGACTTTATTCAACAATATCTAGTGATGGGCCATTTCAAAACACTGCTTCATGAAGCTTCAAAGCTTTACGAATGTTTTGTTTCAAATCAGTGGTTCGGAGCGTGTATCAAACTGCCAAAGTTACGCCCCCCAGTGGTGAACCGCTGAAATTACAAAACACTTATGACATAACGGAGCCTCATTTACTGAAATCATGTGACTTTGGCAGATTTATACACGCTTCGAACCACTGATTCATAAAGTTTTGAAGCTTCATGAAGCAGTGTTTTGAAATCGCTCATCACTATATATTGTTGAATAAAGTCGTTATTTTGTTTTTCTGGCTAACAAAAAGTATTCTCGTCGCTTCATAACATTAAAGTTGAACCACTGTAGTCACATGAACTGTTTTAAATATGTCTTCAGTAGCTTTCTGGGCAGCTGAAAGTGTTAATTATGAGGTCTTATGAGGGTGAGTAATTAATGACAGAATTTTCATTTTTGGGTGAACTAACCCTTTAAATTTCAGTCTGTTGCTCACACAAAAATTTAAAACAAATTGGAACATGACTATTCCTTCACTACCAAAAAACGAAACTTGGTAGAATATGTTAATGCTGTTTCTCCTACTGTTCTGTGTTGAAGTAATATCAGTCTCGGCGAAAGTAGAGGGTTAAATCAAGGTCAGCCATTTTGTAGAAGAGGAAACATGATGAAATACGAAGCCAATTCAAGCTCAGTCAATCACTGAATGAAACAATGCAGAACTATTCTACAGGTTTGTATGCTTTTGCAATACAGAGCACTCGCTGTCTTTGATGCAATTCAATCTGTGCTCACATTAGATGCATTAGAGGTAATGCATCTATTACATCAATAGAAACATCTGAATTCCAACACACACGGGTTGACCAATAAAATAGAGCCCACGCACATACTCAGACGTAATCCGAGGGCTCTTATGGGCATTAAGGGATGACAAATGCGATAGGGGGGTAATACAGTGACTCATATGGCAGTAATAGGTTAAACTTGCTCTGTGGAGGAAGCAGATTTGGCATTAAGGTTAGCTAATTGTCACCCTCCCCATTCCATCCACATCACTTCCCTCCAAAAGCTTTTCTTATCTTTTATTATTCTTCATTATAAAGAGGCTTGATTTTCATTAATGAGTGTGTTCAGTGTTTCTCTGTTTCTTTCTTCCTCAGTCACTGTGGCTGTGCATTTCAAGGACTCCTGGGAGATTGGAGTGTGGGGGTTGCAGGGACAAGAAAAGAATTGAAACAGCTGGACTTTAGGCTCTTTCCTGTCACCAGTATTTGTTGTATTTTAGGATTCATTGCCACAAAAATAAAACATGCTACCAAAACGAGACAAAATAATTAGTGTTAATTTGACATTTTAATTTAGTGTGATTAAAATTTTAAAATTTAATGTGATGGATATACAGTAATTGCAATTGATCATGCTGACCTGTGAATTTTCTTACCATTCAAGTTTGAAGCATACCAAAAAACAGTGGCATGTGGAAGTGTTCTACAAAAGTAAAGCAAATTACTCACTGCTGAAGCAATATTTTGTCTTTTATTGATTTTATTTTGGATTTAAGCAATTAATTTGGTTAATCATTAATCACATTAACATTTTTAATAATTGACTGCATTAAAAATGGATAGTCATTTGTTTCTCATTCTGCTATCTGCCTCCCTTGTTTGTTTTTTTTTCCTTCTCCCACCTACAATGTTTTTTTGTTGTTGTTGTTTTTTTTCATAATGGGCAAACAGAAAGCAGGTACAAAAGAAAGATGAAGGAGAAGATGGGTGGGGGTTATTTATTTCATTTCTTTTCACCTGCTGGAGCTGAGTCACCCTTGATCATGCAATACTTCTGCCAGATATTCATTCCCCTCAGGCCATATCATAATCCCATTTCCTCCTGTCCTGGTACTTCATCTTTCTCACTTAATGTAAGTCATATGGTTTTATTGCTGGGAGCCCCCTACTCTCCAGCCCACTCTCTCACTCCTAATGGGTTCCAGCATCGATCTCCCAACTAGTTTGTTTGGTGTTTGTTGTTTGCTAGCTTTCTTGAGATTATAGATACATATTGTACAATGGGGAACAACTGTTGCTGAAGAACAACTAGGCTAGCAGAACCGAAAAATATGTCAGTGGAAAAGTGTTATGTTATGTGTTATGTGTTATGTGTTACGTGTTATGTTCTAACAGACATTTAGTTTGAAATTAGGCTTTTTGTTCCTAATAGTGCAAAAGAAAGTTTTGCTTTCACCCTGAAATGTTTAGCAAATCAGCTGTTATGTGACCCATTGGGTAATGTACATTCACTCTTCACTATATAGAGAAGAACCGCCAAGAACAGAAATGTCTGATAACCTGGAAAAAATAAAAGTAAAAATAAAAAACTATATATTTTTTCTTATTCATTCATAAATGTCTACTTTTTAGTTTGTTAAAGGATTCAGTCTTTCTAAACCCCTCCTTTTTGAGAGCCTGATTTGCTCTGATTGGTCAGATGGCCCATCTTGTGAAACTGCACAGATTTGTTGTGTTGTGATACTGCACACACCAACACCCCAAACTTCAAATCCTCCTGAGAAGTTATATGGGAAGTCGTGCTTACGACATCAGGTGCGTTCAAGTCAATTACGTTGGAGCAAGATGGTGGTTTGTTCTCTGATGGCAGTGGCCTCTTTCAGACGGATAATGTACCCCTACCACACTGCAAAAATTGTTCAGGAACAGTAAAAAATCCATTAAGTCACTGACTGACAGGAAAACAAGGCAACTGTCTTTAGTTTCAGACACAGTCACTGTTTGACTGACAAGGAAAGCGATCAACCACATTTCACTGTGCTTTTCATGACATTTTACGAGTAAATAGTTGACACAACAATAAAAGACGCGCCATGGGGGAAAAAAAAGAAAAAGAAAAAAAGAATGACGGCATATCAGTGCCAATCCATACACAGCAAAATCTCCAGAGTTAAATCAACTCTGCTCAGAGTACATATGGTCCCTCTCTAAATAGTGTTAAAATAACACTGAAGCAGGGTTAAAGTTAATGAGATAATTAAACAATTAATTAAGTGATGATTGTGCATTAGTGATGAACACCTGCTGTTAACAAGCAGAATCACTGAAGAAAAGAGAAACACAAGAACTACAACTGACTTCAGTCACAGCCTTATTAATTGCTTAATTATCTCATTAACTTTAACTTTGCTTCAGTGTTACTTTAACACTATTTAGAGAGGGACCATATGTAATCTGAGCAGAGTTGATTTAACTCTGGGGATTTTACTGTGTAATAGGCTGTTCAGAAAAAAATAAAGAATAAAACTAAAGAGGTTATATACTAAAATGTAAAATGAATAAAACTTAGAAATAAAAATATTCACATTTTGATAAAGTCAGAATTGCGAGAAAAAGCGTTTCATTACATTAAATAAAGTCAAGCAATAAGTGATTTGGCAGCATATACCAAAAAATGATTAAATAAAATAAAAATATATTATACTGTTTATTTATTGTTTATATATATATATATATATATATATATATATATATATATATATATATATATATATATATATATATATATATATATATATATATACAATTTATATACAATTTTTTTCACAGTATCAACATGGTACCTTTTAAAAATATATATTTTGCTACCCAGAAACTGCATAAATTCAGTCAAGTAGATTGGAACTGCTGATTTTGAGTTTTGAATTTTGTGTTAAATGCATCAAACATCATTGAACAGACTGTGTGCATGACAGAGTCTGAAGCTGAGATTTGAAGGACTGAAGGACTATACTGTACTGCTGAATAGACTTTGACATTCACAAAGGTTTAGCATTCCCACATAGGCTGTATATTTTGGCAAAACACAACATGAAAATATCTGAAAAGTTTCTGACAAATTACCCTTTTTTAGATACGTTATTAACTGAATCAGTGAGATGTGGTTAACTTTGTATGAGTTGCCTTTAGCAATTAACCTTTCAACCCCCTAAAGAGCATTTCATCTTTTAAATTAGAGAAGAAATTTGCCCAGCAGACATTAAAAAAAATGTTCTTCTTTTGTTGAGATGAAATAAAACGCCCAGCCAAACGTGAAATACACATTATTAGTTTTATATCGCCCTGAACAATTAATGATGATTTCAAAATATTATGTGTGTGTTCATTTTGGAACTAATCTTTTCAACTGGGGTTGAAAACTTTAAGTGCATGTTTATAGTTAAAAGTGGCCAACAATTACAATTATTGTGTTTTTGAATAGTTTATAATGAGAGGAAGGACAGCAAGCACATTTCACACCTGATTTCTCTTGTGGGCATCATCATTAGAAAGACAGGCTATTTCTAGCTGCATATCCACAGGAAACTGATATTGCTCAGAGCAGTGCTTGAAGTGTCTACTGGCAATTCTGTGCTATTCTGTTCACAGTATCCGGAATTTTCTGCTCTCATCATAAACCTGCAATACTCTCTTTGTCCCTTCCTTAATTGTTCTCATTGGACCAATATTTGACTACTGGCATTAAATTTGGTAATTATCATTATTGTTTTTTTCTTCATACAATTAGAAAATAGAACTAGGACTAAAACGTTAATGGGAATGTCCGGCTTTAGGCTATGTTCAGACTGTCAGTCCAAATCTGATTTTTGATTGCAAAGTGCCGGTCGAGAAGAAAATGACAATATAACGGAGATATGTTTTGAAATCTGCAGAGACGACAGCACGAATGATCCCACCAATGGTCTCTACGATCAACTTTGCTTACGATGCTTTTGAGGAACGCAGCCCTGAACAGCTGTGATTCGCAATGTGGACAGTCAATCATTTTAGATCAGATTCCAAGATACACAAATAATCGTCCTTTATAATTGTCCATTTAACTGTTGACTTGATTAACTGCTTAATGTCTGTTAATTGTCCGTTTAACTGCTGACCCTACTTAAATATCCTGATTTAAAGGGGACCTTTTATGCAAAATTCACTTTTATAAGGTGTTTGAACACAGATATGTGTCCACAGTGTATGTAAATAATCAGCCTACAATGGCTAAAATCCACCCACATTTTTTTTATTTAATCCCCATAAATCATAAACAGTGTCTCCAGACACGTGGTTCCAGATTTCCCCCTGCTCTTATGTAAAAGTAGGGGAAGCACCGTCCATGACTGGTGACGATCTGCCCTATTAGCATAGATCCCGCCCTGAGAGAGCCGTAGCAGACTGCCATTTCTGTTTACTCGCTGTAGCAGCTGGAGATGTACAATGTCTTTGCCAAAAATACATTAAAAATGTTCTGTTACTGGATGTACCAACGAACATAAGAGTCTCCATAGATTCCCAGCATCTGAGCCACTGAGGACACCATGGTTGAATTTCATTAATGAATAAAATGTGCTGAAGAAAGTCAGTAAAGTGTTATAGCACAAATCATTTTACGCCGCTCAGAATTTACTACCTCCCATTAAAACAGTAGGTAGCACAATGCAAATATAGTGTTGGTAGCACAATCTGATAGGTAGCATTATACAGAACACTGGACAGCTTCACAAATGAGGGTCACAAAAGATTAACATGACAGTACATGCTAGTCGATGAGATGAATCAACTTAACTCCACAACAACTACATAAATGTATCCACTAACGATTCAGAAAAGTCCATCAGTGTCAGACTCCGGTTCAAACATGAACACAGCTACTGACAATTTCTGACATTTTGTTTGTGTGAGATTCTCTAGTTTTGTTGTTGTTGAGTATCCAAAGCGCAAGCTGTCAAAGCTCCACCCTCTTTGGGTGTTTTTGATAACACCCAAATAGGGGCAAATTAGACAAAGTATGATAAAAAATCTAAAGGGTATTTTGAGCTGAAACTTCACAGACACATTCTGGGGACACAGGAAACTTATATTACATTTTGTGAAAAGGGGAATAATAGGTCCCCTTTAATTAAACCTAACTCCTGGTTTAATTTAAGCTGTGTCTGTGAAACCAGGCCTTAGTTTTCATTTTTATTTCTCTTTCTCATTGTCACAGACTACAGTTCCCATGATCCTCCCTGGCACCTGATCACGTGCACCTGTCACTCATCAGCACGCACACACACACACGCACGCACGCTAGCAAGCTAGCTGTTCCCCAATTCTGAGACTGCATCCTTTGAAGGACGCAGACTTCAAAGGGCATACCTTCAAAGGCCGCGAAGGTCAGGCCGAGCTTTGTGAAACGGGAAAGCTTACAGATGATTGTTCTTGTCGCCTAGCAACTGTGAGAGGTGCTGTTGATGAGCGGCAGTAACATTTGTACTGGACTTTTTTAGAAAGTTATGTTCAACTGTCTGAAAACAAAACAGGTTTCACAACTGTTCACCTTGGTCCATTTCTGTACAAAATAAAGATTAAAAACTATATAAAATTGCATCTTAGTAAGATATGTCAGCATATAAACCGTTTTAATTTTTTATTTTTTTTAAACATTCATATAATTAGATATTTGATTATGTTGAAACCCAATACTTGCATTTAAAAGTGTAATCTGACAGTTTCTTTAAAGGTGCCCTAGAACCAGTTTTCACAAGATGTAATATAAGTCTAAGGTGTCCCCTGAATGTGTCTGTGAAGTTTCAGCTTAAAATACCCCATAGATTTGTTTTAATTAATGTTTTTAACTGCCTATTTTGGGGCATCATTAACTATGCACCGATTCAGGCTGCGGCACCTTTAAATCGCGTGCTCCCTGAAAATAGCAACGGCTCTTGTCTCCGTGAATACAGTAAGAAACGATGGTAACTTTAACCACATTTAACAGTACATTAGCAACATGCTAACAAAACATTTAGAAAGACAATTCACAAATATTATTAAAAATATCATGTAATCATGGATCTTATTATCGCTCCATCTGCCATTTTTAGGGCCCAAGCGAAAATTCGCGCAGGGCCCTCTTGTTCTTCTAAGGATTATTAGGGCCCAAGCGAAAATTCGCGCAGGGCCCTCTTGTTCTTCTAAGGATTATTATTATTATTTTTTTTTTTTTTTTTTTTTTTTCCGTCTTCCGGGGCTTTTTGGGGGCCTTAACATGCTCAAAAACTCTTGAAAATTGGCACACACATTGGAATCCGCGGCCATTAGGACGCCGGAGAGGCTGGTACCCGGGCGTGGCAGGGGGGCTCGACAGCGCCCCCTTGAAAAAAGTCTGAAAATTTGGTCCATATATTAAACATGCTTGCACGTATTAGTATGAAACTCGGTACACATATAGACCTCATCGGGCCGAACAACTTTCGCGCTCTAAGTTAATCGCCACGCCAACAGGAAGTCAGCTATTAAGGGTTGTTTGAAAAACGCATGCTCTGGAATTTGATATACTCCTCCTAGACGATTAATCCGATCGCCACCAAACTCGGTCAGCATGAAGTCAAGACACTGATGATTAAAAATTGCCAGGGGATTTTTGATATCTCGAACGGTTTGGCCGTGGCGAGGCAACGAATTTATGGCGAGAAAAAGGAAACAGGAAATGTGTTATAACGTCTTAATACATATGTTGATCTTTATGAAACTTCACGAGTGTGTTCGTTATAGGAGTCTGATCACATGGATGTGACTATTGTGAGTCAAAGTTATAGCGCCACCAACTGGCAGCAGGAAGTGTATCACTTTTTGAAATGTTTTGAGATCACCCTCTTATTTTTACCTGATTTGCTTCAAACTTCATCAGTGTAATGTCAATACACAGCAGATGTAGACCTATGACAGGATTTTTGATATTTGAAATATTGTTGCCATGGCAACAGGTCAAACTGTAATAATATTCTTGAGTGTTTTTGAGGCTCTTAACATGCTTCAAATTGCATGAAACTCGACACACACATCAATATTGTCAACCAGTAGACATGGACAAAGCCATAGAAATGGGCGGGGTGGAGGGGCTCAGTAGCGCCACCTTTTGACAAAAGTGGGGGGGTTAGTTTTTCCTACAGTCACCAAACTCGGTACACATATTGTTCTCATCAAGCCGGACAATTTTCTAATTTACATTCATTAGCTCCGACCAACAGGAAGTCAGCTATTTTGGTTTGAATGTTAATTTTTTGAAAAAACAGGCTATGAATTTTATAATACTACTCCTACAGGGTTTATCCAATTTACACCAAGCTTTTTTTAACTTGTTGCGAACACATTGAAGTTGTTTAATTGCAAACGGATTTTGGATATCTCAAACGATTTGGCCGTGGCGAGGCAACGAATTTATGGCGAGAAAGGGAAACAGGAAATGTGTTATAACTTCTGCATACATTGATTGATGTTTATGAAACTTCAGGAGTGTGTTGGTTGTAGTAGTCTGATCACATGGATGTAACTATTGTGAGTCAAAGTTATAGCGCCACCAAATGGCAGCAAGAAGTGTATCACTTTTAAAATGCTTTGAGATCACCCTCTTATTTTTACCTGATTTGCTTCAAACTTCATCAGTGTAATGTCAATACACAGCAGATGTAGACCTATGACAGGATTTTGATATTTGAAATATTGTTGCCATGGCAACAGGTCAAACTGTAATAATATTCTTGAGTGTTTTTGAGGCTCTTAACATGCTTCAAATTGCATGAAACTCGACACACACATCAATATTGTCAACCAGTAGACATGGACAAAGCCATAGAAATGGGCGTGGTGGAGGGGCTCAGTAGCGCCACCTTTTGACAAAAGTGGGGGGGTTAGTTTTTCCTACAGTCACCAAACTCGGTACACATATTATTCTCATCAAGCCGGACAATTTTCTAATTTACATTCATTAGCTCCGACCAACAGGAAGTCAGCTATTTTGGTTTGAATGTTAATTTTTTGAAAAAACAGGCTATGAATTTTATACTACTACTCCTACAGGGTTTATCCAATTTACACCAAGCTTTTTTTAACTTGTTGCTAACACATTGAAGTTGTTTAATTGCAAACGGATTTTGGATATCTCAAACGGTTTGGCCGTGGCGAGGCAACGAATTTATGGCAAGAAAAGGAAACAAAGTGTTATAACTTCTGCATACATTAATTGATTTTGATGAAACTTTGGCTTAGTCTTCGTTGTACAAGGCTGATCACATGGATTTGACTATTGTGATTCAAAGTCATAGCGCCACCAACTGGAAGCAGAAAATGTGTCACTTTCAGCATACATTGAGATCACCCTCTTATTTTTACCTGATTTGCTTCAAAATTCATCAGAATAATGTTAAAACTTGGCACATGTAATCCTTTGAAAATGGGCAGGGAGGAGGGCCCTATAACGGCACCTTGTAGTGCAGTAAATGTGGAGTGAATTTGACATAGTCCTTTGATGTTTAACCGTTTTAAGTGCCTATTGCCCGCTGTGCACAGTTGCCCTGAAGCCACCGGGGTGGCGGTGCCACCGGGCTTGGGCCCGCCATCGCTGCTCGCAGCTATATTTATTTATTTTTTTTTTTTTTTTTTTTTTTTTTTTTTTTCCGTCTTCCGGGGCTTTTTGGGGGCCTTAACATGCTCAAAAACTCTTGAAAATTGGCACACACATTGGAATCCGCGGCCATTAGGACGCCGGAGAGGCTGGTACCCGGGCGTGGCAGGGGGGCTCGACAGCGCCCCCTTGAAAAAAGTCTGAAAATTTGGTCCATATATTAAACATGCTTGCACGTATTAGTATGAAACTCGGTACACATATAGACCTCATCGGGCCGAACAACTTTCGCGCTCTAAGTTAATCGCCACGCCAACAGGAAGTCAGCTATTAAGGGTTGTTTGAAAAACGCATGCTCTGGAATTTGATATACTCCTCCTAGACGATTAATCCGATCGCCACCAAACTCGGTCAGCATGAAGTCAAGACACTGATGATTAAAAATTGCCAGGGGATTTTTGATATCTCGAACGGTTTGGCCGTGGCGAGGCAACGAATTTATGGCGAGAAAAAGGAAACAGGAAATGTGTTATAACGTCTTAATACATATATTGATCTTTATGAAACTTCACGAGTGTGTTCGTTATAGGAGTCTGATCACATGGATGTGACTATTGTGAGTCAAAGTTATAGCGCCACCAACTGGCAGCAGGAAGTGTATCACTTTTTGAAATGTTTTGAGATCACCCTCTTATTTTTACCTGATTTGCTTCAAACTTCATCAGTGTAATGTCAATACACAGCAGATGTAGACCTATGACAGGATTTTTGATATTTGAAATATCGTTGCCATGGCAACAGGTCAAACTGTAATAATATTCTTGAGTGTTTTTGAGGCTCTTAACATGCTTCAAATTGCATGAAACTCGACACACACATCAATATTGTCAACCAGTAGACATGGACAAAGCCATAGAAATGGGCGTGGTGGAGGGGCTCAGTAGCGCCACCTTTTGACAAAAGTGGGGGGGTTAGTTTTTCCTACAGTCACCAAACTCGGTACACATATTATTCTCATCAAGCCGGACAATTTTCTAATTTACATTCATTAGCTCCGACCAACAGGAAGTCAGCTATTTTGGTTTGAATGTTAATTTTTTGAAAAAACAGGCTATGAATTTTATACTACTACTCCTACAGGGTTTATCCAATTAACACCAAGCTTTTTTTAACTTGTTGCGAACACATTGAAGTTGTTTAATTGCAAACGGATTTTGGATATCTCAAACGGTTTGGCCGTGGCGAGGCAACGAATTTATGGCGAGAAAAGGGAAACAGGAAATGTGTTATAACTTCTGCATACATTGATTGATGTTTATGAAACTTCAGGAGTGTGTTGGTTGTAGTAGTCTGATCACATGGATGTAACTATTGTGAGTCAAAGTTATAGCGCCACCAAATGGCAGCAAGAAGTGTATCACTTTTAAAATGCTTTGAGATCACCCTCTTATTTTTACCTGATTTGCTTCAAACTTCATCAGTGTAATGTCAATACACAGCAGATGTAGACCTATGACAGGATTTTTGATATTTGAAATATTGTTGCCATGGCAACAGGTCAAACTGTAATAATATTCTTGAGTGTTTTTGAGGCTCTTAACATGCTTCAAATTGCATGAAACTCGACACACACATCAATATTGTCAACCAGTAGACATGGACAAAGCCATAGAAATGGGCGTGGTGGAGGGCTCAGTAGCGCCACCTTTTGACAAAAGTGGGGGGGTTAGTTTTTCCTACAGTCACCAAACTCGGTACACATATTATTCTCATCAAGCCGGACAATTTTCTAATTTACATTCATTAGCTCCGACCAACAGGAAGTCAGCTATTTTGGTTTGAATGTTAATTTTTTGAAAAAACAGGCTATGAATTTTATACTACTACTCCTACAGGGTTTATCCAATTTACACCAAGCTTTTTTTAACTTGTTGCGAACACATTGAAGTTGTTTAATTGCAAACAGATTTTGGATATCTCAAACGGTTTGGCCGTGGCGAGGCAACGAATTTATGGCAAGAAAAGGAAACAAAGTGTTATAACTTCTGCATACATTAATTGATTTTGATGAAACTTTGGCTTAGTCTTCGTTGTACAAGGCTGATCACATGGATTTGACTATTGTGATTCAAAGTCATAGCGCCACCAACTGGAAGCAGAAAATGTGTCACTTTCAGCATACATTGAGATCACCCTCTTATTTTTACCTGATTTGCTTCAAAATTCATCAGAATAATGTTAAAACTTGGCACATGTAATCCTTTGAAAATGGGCAGGGAGGAGGGGCTCTATAGCGGCACCTTGTAGTGCAGTAAATGTGGAGTGAATTTGACATAGTCCTTTGATGTTTAACCGTTTTAAGTGCCTATTGCCTGCTGTGCACAGTTGCCCTGAAGCCACCGGGGTGGCGGTGCCACCGGGCTTGGGCCCGCCATCGCTGCTCGCAGCTATATTTTGCTATTGTCCTTGCTTGCTTACCTAGTCTGATGATTCAGCTGTGCACATCCAGACGTTAATACTGGCTTGTGTAATGCCTTGAACATGAGCTGGCATATGCAAATATTGGGGTCATACATATTAAGGATCCCGACTGTTACGTAACAGTCATCACCAGCATGCAATGAATTCTGGGGTAGGGTAAGTCATGAAGGATCCATCTGTTGTATCCTTCATTGCCCTGAAACAAAGAACACATTTCAAGGCAGCATTTGAAGGAGCCTTCGTCACACAGCTGTGATGCATTTGAAGGATGCAGTCTCTGGATTTGGATGAAGCTAGCCTGTGTCTGGCCTCATCTTGAGCACTCACCTGCTGAGACTTTCCTGAATGATCTGTATCTTGGATATCCACACCAAGTCACTTCTGTGCCAACTCCTCGTCTCTGTGTCTTCTCCTGGTGATCCCCTCTGTGTACCTCATCTCATCTGCTCCCTGTGTGTGTCACTCTCCACCTGCAACAGATAAGACTCAAGTTTTCATTCAGTTTGGTCAGAGCACAGTCTGTCCTCAAAGTCACTTCTCACTTGCACTGCCTTGATCCTGCTGTCTTCATAAATAAACTTACCATTGTGTTCTCCAGTTCTGCCTCTCTTGTTCCTGTGTCTATATACATTCTTACACTTATTAGCTCTAATCATAAGTTTATTCCTGTATTTATATTTTAACAGTCTCAAATAGTAGCAGCAGCAAGTCAAAAGGGTAAATAAAACTGAATGAGAATTAAGTTTTGATGCAATCCTAGTGTTTCCCAAAAGACTTTACAGTTGGCGATTTACCAGGGAATTTTCTCCTTGGTGGTTAGAAACTGAAAAACACTTAAATATTTAATTGCTGAAATTACCTCACATCCCTGTATTACAATTACTCTCCAGTTATGGCTTTTGGTATTTAGCCATGTGAGGTTTTTTTTTTTTTTTTATCCTTTTTTTATTTTAAAATCTCTTCAGAAACTCTGAAGGATACATGTGAGAAGGTCATCTTGTCTCTGTCTAGAAGAAAAAAACACAGTAACAATTTATTTTGATGGTTCAATTTAGACATTTTACTAACTATAAGGAACTTTGCAACTATGTCAACTAACTCTCAGAGTATTAGTAGACTGTCAGTTTAATATCTGCTAACATTTTATTGTGAAGATCCCCCAAAAGACATTCTACTAACTATAAGTAACTTTGTAAGTGCTACTTACCTGAACCCTAACACCTAACTCTAACCTAAATGTTTACTAACAGTCTACTAATACTCTGAGAGTTAGTTGACATGTATGTGCAAAGTTACTTATAGTTGGACCATTGAAATAAAGTGTAAATATCTAATTTTAATCTAATCTAATTAGATAATTGTTTAAGTGGTTTTGCTTGTTTTTGCTATGTAAATTTAGCATTGAAATCTTAAATTAAATACATAAATTTATCTGTATAATATAACTCAGTGAAAGCCTTAAAGTTTTTCTTTATCATTATATGAAGTTGTAATTTTAGCTTTCATAACATATCAGAAAGGAAATATGCACCAGCCCTGCTGAATTGGTCTCTTTAGCAGTGAATATTGCATGCTGGTACAGACTAATGTCTGGTCTGGCCATTGTCTATTAAAAATGGTGCTTCACATAGAGTTAAACTCCTGCTAACATACATAAACTTACACCAGCAGTGCGACAATAATAAGCCTAAAGGAATAAATCAGCCTGCTCTGTTTCCACTCGCTTGTTCACTGCATGCCTGTTGTTATTAGCCAGGAGGCTTAAATAATAGAGATATGTTCAATACTTCCTGTGAAAAAGGACTTTCTGATTCACAATTTCAAGGACTATTTTTATCAGTATAGAGTCTTTTTTTTTTTATTTATTTTTTTTTTACTGGAGTTTCTAGTTGCTTTTAGGAAAAGTGGTGGATCTCATATCCTTTTGTATTGGTTTTGACTTTGCGTGCCAACAATTTCGAGGTTTGAAGAAAGACTGACTCAAGCTGGAGGCAGAACCTCCTGACAGGGCCTAACAACGTTTGCTGCACACACACACACACACACACACACACACACACACACACTGGGCACTGGGTTTCACTGAATGTGCTGCTTGCTGGGAAGATAAAAAATGTGGCCTTGATTTTCATCTGTCAAATTAGGCTTGGGCAAGAGAGGGCAGAAGAAAGAGTAAGAGAGAGAGAGAGAGAGAGAGAATATGTGAGAAATGGCTTAAAAAAATGTCCACTGAGGCAAGCAACTGGACAGGGTCAAGGCACTCATCTTGTTTAAAAAAAAAAAAAAAAAAAAAAAAGAGAGATAGTAAGCAGGCGCACTAATGAGAACTATCAAAATGCAACAAGGTCACCAGAATTTATTTTATGAAAATGAATTACAAGCATAGCACTATCGACCATTCATTATGTTCTCCTTCACAGTAAATCAGATACTCCAGGCTACTTTCTATTAAAATTCACAAAGACCTGCTTGCGTCTTGCACTGCAATCATTTTCAATCAGTTCTCCAACCAAGTAATGTCTCTCTTAAGTAAACCATTATAGCTAGTAATTATAATATTTCTTAGTACGTTTAAGTACGTTTTTAAATAGCATAACTACTACATTTCTAAATGTTTGTTTTATTTTAATATTGAAAGTGCATTTTCTGTGATTGGAAGTGTTCAAGTATAGGATGATTCTTATTTTTTTTTTGCAGAAAAGGAAAATGTACTTAAATATTTGCTGTGTCTATGACAGGCTACCAAAGTTTGCAGAAAACCAGCTTGATTTATGGCCCATAGCTGCATGTTCCTAAAGAAGGCAAGACAGCAAAGATCTTGTATAAGCAAATGAGACAGTTCGCACAGAGTCATAGTACTTGCAAGATATTACCATAAAAGTACCAATTTCTCCTTCACTTACAATTATATTTCATTTATAGGCCTTTATGACACAATGCTACACAAACAATAAAACTTCCATGATATGGACATAAAAACAATAATGGTAACACTAAGGCCTCTTTAACAATGAACAATAAATTTGTTAAAGTATTTATTAATCTCTGTTAATGTTAGTTAATACAAACTCAACTGTTCATTGTTAATTCATGTTAGCTCAGGTCCATTAAACAACATTGTAACACAGTTCGTACATACGAGATATAAATTTTGAAATTATGATCTAAGGTACGTTTACACAATGATGTCCCTTGTTGAAAACATTTAAAAATGCTGCATTCTGCATGCCAGGCCAAAACTGTTGTCGATTTGCTGCCAAAATGCATCAAATATTTTCATATTTTAGTTGAAAATAGTGTTGTGTTAACGGCTCCTAATATTAATATTGTCATGAAGGTGGTTGTTGTGGTTAGAAAGCAGGAGGATGACAAAGGTAATTCCAATAAACAGTATTACCTAAATAGAACATACAAAAACACAACATAAGTAATACCTATGTCTTGGTTTGGAGGTAAATTCTGCAGGAGAGTGTGTCCCCATAGAGCTAAACAAAAATACAAAATAAGGCTCCCAACACAATATAAGCCTCACAAATACAAGCTTTAGAACAGGTATGTCCAAACTCAGTCTTGGAGGGCCAATGTCCTGCAGAGTTTAGCTCCAAAACACCTGCCTGGAAGTTTCTAGTATGCCTAAGAATTTTATTAGCTGGTTCGGTTGTGTTTAAATGGTTTGGAGCTAAACTCTGCAAGACAGTGGTAATCTGGCTATCACCAGACCAAGCTAAATTTAAAATTGAACATTGGTCTGGGGAGTTTGCTATGTATTTCTGCACAAGAGGCGTGATCAACAAGCAATAGTCACGCAATTGGACAGTCCTTCAACCAATTAGATCAACGATCCGGGTGACGTACTTTGCAGAACTGGAGCCCATTGATCGCGGCGCAGGTATGGACGCTTTTCCTTTTTTGGACGAGCTTTTCCGCGTCCTATCAAAAGCCGTGGAGGAATTGGACCTCAACTGGGCTCTACCAGAGGAGCCGTCACGAAGCCGCCTGAATGAGTGGTTCCTCCCAGGCCGCTGTCAAGCTCCTCAACAACGCTCGGCCCCGTTCTTTCCTGAGGTTCACCAGGAACTGGCGAAGTCATGGCGCGTCCCGTATTCAGCCCGCCTGCACACTTCACACCGCTCAGTCCTCACCTCGGTTGATGGTTCGGAGGAGAAGGGTTACGAACACCTGCCGCCCCTGGACGAAGCAGTGGCCGCTCACCTCTGTCCGCCCGCAGCCGTGGGCTGGAAGACGAACCGTTCCCTTCCATCTAAACCCTGCAGGACCACCTCTGCCCTCGCAGGGAGAGCGTACGCCTCTGCTGGCCAAGCCGCCTCAGCACTCCATTCTAGGCCATCTTCCAGGTCTTCCAGGCCAAACTTCCCCGCGCCATGGACGAGTCTGGCACTGAAGAGCCTGCCTTCAGGGACCTCCGCAGCGTGACTGATTTAGCCCTGCGGGCCACGAAGGCAGCGGCCCAGGCCATTGGCAGATCAATGGCCAGCCTGGTGGTGCTGGAGTGCCATTTGTGGCTTAACCTGACGGAGATCAAAGATCAGGACAAGATGGCCTTCCTGGATGCGCCTGTCTCCCCGTCAGGACTCTTTGGACCGGCAGTGGAAGGTTTCACAGAGCGTTTCACGGCAGCACAGAAGTCTTCTCAAGCGATGAGACATTTCCTGCCCAAGCGTTCAAGCTCCGCATCTGCTCCTAGCTGCCCCAGGCCTACGCCGGCTCAGCAGACGAAACCAGCCCCTCCTGCCTCTCAGGCTGCGCCGCCCAAAGAGCACCGCCACCGCTCGCGCTCTGAATTACTTTGCCCTGTCAGGGCACTTACATCGCATTTACATAGAGCGATCACAACCCTTCCGGCAGTCTGATCAGCTCTTTGTTTGCTTTGGCGGCCGCACCAAAGGGTTTCCGGTCTCAAAGCAACGTCTTTCGCGTTGGATTGTCGACACTATTACGCTCTGTTATTCCTCGGTGGGGACCCCTTGCCCCATAGGAGTAAGAGCCCACTCCACTAGGGGTATGGCCTCATCTTGGGCCTGGTCCAGTGGAATTTCCATTAAAGACATTTGTGAGGCGGCCGGCTGGTCCTCGCCGTCCACTTTTGCCAGATTTTATCAGTTGGACGTTCCGACCTTACAGGCTCAGGTCCTCTCTGTGTAAATACACGGCCATTATAGTTCTGTGTTTTACACAAAACCCGGGAGTTTTTCCCTCGTAGTGCACAAGGGTTACGGCGGCTTCGGCCTTCCCACTTGACACTCGGTCCCCTCGCGGTGTCCGGTCAAGTCCAGTCGTTTCCCCAGCAGTGGCACGGCGTGGTTGAATACGTTCCCCCATACGCAGTACGAGTGAAGTATCAAAAGGGAACTTACTCGGTTACTTAACGTAACCTCGGTTCCCTGAGATACGGAATGAGTACTGCGTTACTTGCCGTGCCACTAGGCTGCGGCTCAGTGTCGTCGCTTCAGTCGATATGGCCTGAGTAGCCTATGGCGAAATGCTCATAAATGCTTTACCCCGAAAGTTTGCGCGCTTTGACGACTTGCAATAAGTGAACCAATGACGATGCAGCTGCACTGCGTTATTAAAAAGGCTTCAGTAGCGGGGAAAAAGGGAGACTTTTCCCCCATACGCAGTACTCGTTCCGTATCTCAGGGAACCACGGTTACGTTAAGTAACCGAGTAAGCTCCCTAGTTCAGTATCAGGGAATCAGACACATTCACTTTCATGATATACTGATTCACGACCTAGGGAACTAGGGAGCGGATTGAGACGCAGGTTTAGTTTGTAGCATTGATCCACGGTTTGCAGAAGCAGCAATGGCATCGAGCAATTTTTACAGGTTGTGCAAGAAAAAACATGAAAGTCAGTGGTATTTACACCCACTCGAGCAATTTGTTTGCGAACTAAAGAAGTCATTCAGCATCATCGAGAGGTTAAAAGGCGACTCTGATACTGTTCTGGTTCAGTGTAAATGAACGCGGAATATAGCCGCCCTAAACTACATCATTGTCATGACAACCAAAAAGAATTCCAGTCAGCTCAGGCGGCGCTAGATTCAAGAAGCAGGGAGACGAAACATATAGAGCAAATAATAAAAATATTGTCTTCCATCAAGGGGCATTGAAGTAAAAGAGTCCTGTACTCACATCGTGAACTAAACCACCAGAATAACAGCAGAGAATCATTGTGTGTCATTAATCGCTGTTTGTAATCTTCCTATGAAGAGACTGTCAGATCAACGCTCTGCTACATTTCTCTCAGATAAGGTAAATGCTTAACACAATCGGCGTCACTGTGATTGTGCATTGTTATTTTGGAGTGACAATAGAGGGTATGCACGTGACGTCACCGTCGACCCTTAGGACTGCAGTCACACACGCTGAGTGGCAAAAGACTGAGCAGCAGCATTGGTTTTCAGCGTTAATGTCGCGAAAAACACACAAAACACATTCAGAACCTGATTTCACCAAGTGCATCATGTTCCTGGATCAACATCTTTGTTGATCCTGGAACAACATTACAATAAACCAATCAGATTTGAGGAACAACTTTAGAGTTTTTGTCAAGTTTAGGCTTATAACAAGGGTTAGGAGCTTCTACATCACTCTGATTTTAGGGATAACTTATGGATAGGGTTAGGTTTAGGGTTAGGGATATGCTAAGGATTACATTTTTGGACAGGAATGTTCCAGGTCCAACAAAGTGATCTAAGAATGTGTCTAACTCAGCAAATACATACATATATATATATATATATATATATATATATATATATATATATATATATATATATATATATATATATATATATATATATATATATATATATATATATATATACTCTAAAAAATGTTTAAAGTGGTTAAAAACAACCCAAGTTTGGTTGAAAATGGACATGTTTTAACCCAGTGGTTGGGTTAAATGTTTACCCAACCTGCTGGTTAGTTTTATTTAACCCAACTACTAATTAAAAATGACTATATGGCTGGCTTAAAATGAATCCAAAATAGGTGAGAAATTAAAAATCATACACATAATTACTAGAGGCAACAATAATAATCAAAAGGTGTACATTTATTAATAAGCAATTTAATAAATGTTTATTGTTTATTATTCATTATTTTATTAATAAATGCTCATTTATTTAACATATTAATAAATGTTAATTTCCAGCATATTTTGGGTTCATTTTAAGCAAGCAATACAGTATTGAACAGTTGAGTTAAATAAAACTACCCAGCACGTTGGGCAAAAATTTAACCCAACCACTGGGTTAAAACGACCCAATTGCTGGGTTTGTCCATTTTCAACCCAACTTGGGTTGTTTTTAACCCAGCATTTTTTAGAGTGTACTGTATATATCTGAACAATATCTGATTAAATAATCACTGTATCATGCAACTATTTTTTATTTATCTAACTGGCTGAGCACAGAGGTGGAGCAGCCACCCACATTAACTCTTCATATTTCTCATCAGTTACAAGGCATAAAAAATTAATCTGCAGTCTGCAATCTAAGCTGGTCAGAAATTGTCCCACTCCATCAGCTTGAGTGGAAAGAGAGGTTTTGTAAGAGACAACCAGAGCAAAAAATCATACAAATTGCCTGGTTTCTGGCATGTAATTTATCGCTTCATAGGACCTTTTAATTTAATTATAATATCTTATTATATTATAAGGGCCAAATATTTCACAAAACTTTATATTTAGGATATATATATAGTCCATGATAGAGCTGATTCCTTCATATTGTGGTAGTGGGACACTAGGACCCAGGGAGAATAATGTGTAGTATGAGCAGAAAAGGCATCATGACCAATAATTATCATGTAAATTAAACCAGGTGAAAAGCTGTTTTAAGGGAAGCAGATCAGAAGAATAGAATGTGAAACTGAACAGCAGGATGTGTGATCAGAAAGGATACTGTGACTAAGAATCATCGTGCACACTAAACCAGTTGAGAGAAAATATTTTAGGGGAGAAGAAGGTGAAGAAACTGTGTGAAGCTGCATTTAGCGTAGGTGGACTGGTTTTCTACATCTATCGAGTGTAATGTGTTGTTTCTTTTATGTTGCAGCTTGTTGATGATTCAGGAGTGGGGCGGATGACTGTTACATTGGATGGCATGAGCAGTAGTTTTAGTGGATTAGTGCATACATGGTTTATTAGAGAGATACTACACTCTAAAAATGCTGGGATAAAAATGGAAAAACACAGACATTGGGTTGTTTTGACCCAGCGGTTGGGTTAAATGTTTGACCCAACCTGCTGGGTAGTTTTATTTAACTCGGCTATTGTTTAAAAATTGCTATGTTGCTTGCTTAAAATGAACCTAAGGTTGGAAATTAACATTAAATAATGTTTAATAAATTAAACGTATTAATAAGTTGAATAAATAATTAAATTATAAACAATTACTAAATTGCTTATTAACAAATGTTCACCTTTTGATTATTACTGTTGCCTCTACTAATTATGTGTTTGATTTTTAATTTACAACCTATTTTGGGTTTGTTTTAAGCCAGGCATATAGCAATTTATAAACAAGAGTTAATAGTTAAATAAAACTGCCCAGTGCTGCCAATTTAGCTATTTTTGTCGCTAGATTTAGTGACTTCCCCAGCCCTTTTGAGATTTTTTTTTTTTTTTTTTTTTTTAAAGCCAAGCAACAAATCTAGCAACTTCTTGGACAGACTTTATCTAGGTTCCGTGACTCGCCCACTGATCTATATTTGGGTCAATGAAATGACGGGTCATTTATCTGTCCAAAGCCCTTAATAATTATAAAAACAAAGATATGACATCCAAAGTATGTAAGGTATGTAAGGCTAGATCTCTTTTATTGAATCCAAAAGGTTTTAATTATATTTTGCTATATATAAAAGTATTTTAAAGATTCTGAAGTGTCAAAAGTTCATTCGCTTCAACCGTCCAAAGGCCAATATAGCCATTTCATTAGTGATTAAAATATCTTAAAATGTAATAAATGTACATATTATTTATTCTGGCATGATTTTATAACATGATATATCAACATAGTGCAAAATGGTGCTAAAATTACTTGCTTTGTTATGAGTCCAGAAAAATTTATTTCATTGACGTCTTTGGGAGTAAGCAATATAAAAAGACCATTTTAGATCAAGTCATGCGGTCAATATCATGTGACAGGATGTGACATTATTCAGACGCCTGCAAAGGACCACATGCTTGTGAAGCAAAGTAACAAACTCTCTCTTAACTCTTTAAAAAAAATTCATGTCTTTACTTGCTCATACGCATGTCCCGAAACATCAGGTCATTCAGTACAACCGCTATAAAACATGGAAAATGTTGTAATATTTTAGAAATTTATACTAAGTATAAAATGTTTGATTGTCCTTTTGCTAGCTAGCTAGATATCAGCCTGTTAGGACTGTTTGGAAATATCATCATTCAGTATAACCAAAAGTGTCGTTTGGTAAAACTGAAATTTTGGTTAAACCCAATGACTTTTTTGGTAACAGATTTTGTCAATCTTGTAAAAAAAAAAAAAAAAAAAATGACAAAAGCAGTATTAATTGATTATAAAAAAAACACATAATCTCTTTGTTAACAATTAATAAAACAACCCAAATGCTGGGTTTATCCATATTATACCCAACTTGGCTTGTTTTTAACCCAGCATTTTTTAGAGTATAACCTGTGTTTTATTTGTATTGTAGGACTGGCACCCATTATTATCTGTGTGGTTTTAGAGTTTATATGTTATTGTTGTTTTAGACGTGGTGTTTTATGAAATTTTGTGGAAACAGTGTGTAGAGTGTATTCTTAATGTGCTGAGCCCTCATTTACCAATTAGACGTGAATCGGGAGGTAAAGAAATGCAGTTTGGGTTCTGTTGGGATTAATGGTATTGATTTTGGTTGTTTGTGTATTAAAGTGTATCTTTGTTTGTATTTGTAGGTTTCCTAGGTGATGGCACTGAAGGCGCAGTGGGTGCACGTGTGGTGTTGTATTGAATTTGGCTGCTGTGGTGTGAGGGTGAGTCGGTAATTGAGTGATTTTAAGGTTTAATGTTTTTTTTTTTTTTTTTTTTTCTTACCCACCCAAGAATTCAGTGTACTGCCTGGGTTAGGTGTAATTTGTGTTTTGTGTTACCACCTGTTTCCATATTCATACTTGATGAACAAAGTTTATTTTACATAAAACTGTAAAAGCATCCGCAACAAGGACCGTTTTGACTGCTGTTAACTCATTAAGTGGGCCAAGGTTACAATATGCCAGGTGTGTTACTTCATGAGAGAAGAATAGCGTGTATCTATTCCTGCTTGCCACACATTTTGGTAAAACTTTATGGTAAAAGAACAGCACCAATTAAGAGATGAGAAAACTGGGTGCTTCACTTGCGAAAGCTGATTGCTTTGAAGATGGAAAGATTAAAAAAAATATATAACACTTTTGCTGTGTAATTGGATCTAGTATCATTTTATATTCTGTTTAATGCAGAATTTACATGAGATCCTTATAAAATATTTACTTTTAGCCAATGCTCTCCAGAATTTATAGATGTGGACTTAAGATCTGTAGCTTTATTAAGGTGACTGTAAGAACAAAGTGAACAACACAGTTTCTAAACTTCAAGACATTATAAACAGGCTATTAATTACAAAGTCTTTTATTTTTAAAATCATAAAAGTGTCTAAAATCGCAGAAATATTTATATTCATTTAGGCTTGATAAGGAAATGTAGGTCCTCTAATGTGTATTTGTCCTTACCGCTGAACTTGTAAAATTAATGAAATTAACATGCCAAGACATCTTATCCTCATGTTTTCAGGCCACCTCTGCCCTTTTTGCACCTGCAGGGTAGGGTTTGAGAACTTGTACCAAGCACTGGTGTAACGGAGGCCAGTTAATAAGAGCTGTGCAGGTAAACCCCACACACTGGCGATCGACACTATAGGCTGTGGTATTGAGCGTCCATGTTAGCATACCCACCTCCAATGCCAGAGACACTGGTTCGAATCCCGTACCACAAGTAGGTTATTACAATGAAGCAACTTAAGGGCAATATATTTTTATACTATAATTTTATACTGTATTTGGTCGAGCAGTCGTTTGGGTGGCTCGCCGTATTAGATTTCTCTAATATATAAAATAAGTAAGCTTGACCAGAGTTCTTGAAGGTAGTAGTTATTGAATGTAGTAGTGTAGCACAGTTCTTCAGCAGCGATGTCAGTGTATCGGCCTTCAAAACATCTTAACCCAAAGTTCTATATGTGGGACTTTATACATGAAGACAAAAGGGCTACAAACAATAGAACACTGTTAGGACTTCCCACAGGAGATCGATCTAACCTGCAATCTACTCTGAGCAATGCTGTTTCTTTGTCATTCACACCCATCAGTTTCTGTGGGCCATACATCTGTATGGGCCATTTGGTTCACACCTTTACAAACACAGAGTTGATTGCATCTGATCGTCACAATACATCTAACTAAAGTGTAACTAAAGTAATGATATATTTTGGCCTATCCTTCACCTAATTTGATTTTTTTAATTTGCCACACCACACCAAAGGGGTCTCTTTATAATTCTTTAATTCTCAATCTCAATTATAATTATTCCAATTTTATTAATTCCTCAACCGGAATATTCCCATCAACACTTTGTTTTCCGTCAGAGCGGATCTAAATATCCTTCAGAGCGGATCTGCACGGATCTTCCTCGCACAGAGGGATAACCAGAATATTTGCCAGGTAGCTGTGTGTTTAAACAGTACCCTTACAGACAAATCTTCCTGGACTAACTCTTAGAGCTGCATCCAAGGATAATACTACCTATTATGGGATGAGTTCAATCAATCCTACCACCACAGGAAATTATTAAAAAACAACTTACCTGTGATGAAGGATGACCTCTAAGTCCCCCAGTCCTGTGTTTCTTGGGAATATCCCGGACGAGCCCCCAAACTGTTAAATCAAAATCTCAATAATAGGTAGAATATTTGTAATCTCAGTCATCAGTTTAGAAACAGGCGCCTCAACCCCTGTGATGTGTGGCAGCAGCAGCGTGAGATCTTGGGAGAATGACCAAGCAGACACAGATCAAGTGTGGTACAAAGCATTCTCCGATTTATTCAAGAAGAAGGGTCATATTTATAGACATGGGGAAAACGTCTCGGTTACATAGGTAACCCTCGTTCCCTGAAGGAGGGAACGGAGACGTACGTCGGACAGACCGACGAATAGGAATCTCGCTAGAGAGGCCAATCTACTTCGAGTGTAACTAAACGAGCCAATGCACATTGGCATGCAATCATATGCATCAGCTGCTCGCCTCGCAGCGCGGGTATATAATGAGCAGCAGGTGCGTTGCATCTTCAGGTTTTCGCTGAGGAGCCGAACCCAGCAGGCGGCAGCATCAGCAGGACAACGCCTGTGGCGACGGGACGTACGTCTCCGTTCCCTCCTTCAGGGAACGAGGGTTACCTATGTAACCGAGACGTTCCCCATTCAGTCGGTCACGTTCGACGTACGTCGGACAGACCGACGAATAGGAATCCCTACCAAAGCGCCACAGGGGCTGCCCTCCTCCAGCGCTCTTACGTGAGCCACCTGAACCCCCTTGCCTAAGGACGGTGGGACCAGGCTCACGCAGAGAGAAGTCGATCACTGTTGTTCCCAAAACCCACTCAGTGCGACAATTGGATAACGCTGGGAAAGCGTAGCCTTACATGCGATAAGGAACGCTGCGGAAGCCATATCCTTCCCCGAAGGAGTTATATGGATAAGTACATATGGACTAACCTTGTAGGTTGTACAACATATGGAAGAACTGGGGTGACTCCACTCGGTGAGAGATGGGTTCTCCCAGAGGAAAGACACGGGCTTCGTTTAGGAGCAGCCGTGGAAAAGCCATATGGGATCCCCGTAGGGTCACACATATGGAACCCAGCCTAAATCCGGTTCTCAAGGATACAACGGAGTATAGGCCTGGCGCCAGACACTCCGCCACGTCGGCTGCCGAAGGGTAACCGGAGGACTCAACAGGGTCTGCCCGTAGGGACTCTCTGGAGAATAGAATGCGCATGTAGCGCAGCAAGCCGACACTAAGCCGGGGCCTCTCCGTGCCTCTGACCTGAGGCGAGAACACGGGGAGGAGACCGGCTCGACACGAAGGCTATAGTATCTAGCGAACGTGTTAGGTGTCGCCCAGCCCGCAGCTCTACAAATGTCTGTTAGCGAGGCGCCACGAGCCAGCGCCCAGGAGGATGCCACACCTCTCGTGGAGTGGGCATGCAACCTGAGCGGGCAGGGCACGCCCTGAGCTTGGTAAGCCAGGGCGATGGCATCCACTATCCAGTGGGCCATCCTCTGCTTGGAGACAGCCTTTCCCTTCTGCTGGCCTCCGTAACAGACGAAGAGCTGGTCTGAGGTCCTAAAGCTTCGAGTTCTGTCTATGTACAGTCGCAAGGCGCGAACTGGACAGAGCAAAGCCAGGGCTGGGTCTGCCTCCTCCGAGGGCAGCGCTTGCAGGCTCACCACCTGATCCCTGAAGGGAGTGGTAGGAACCTTGGGCACATAGCCAGGCCGGGGTCTCAGTACCACGTGGCTGTCACCCGGCCCGAACTCTAGGCACGATTCGTCGACCGAAAATGACTGCAGGTCCCCTACCCTCTTGATGGAGGCCAATGCCACCAGCAGCAAAGTTTTCATAGAGAGAATCTTTAAGTCTGCTGACAGCAAAGGCTCAAAGGGAGCAATCTGGAGTGCTCTGAGCACCAGAGTAAGGTCCCAAGAGGGCATGGAGGGGGGACGAGGAGGATTTAACCGTCTCGCCCCCCTAAGGAACCTGACGACCAGGTCGTGCTGACCAACAGATTTGCCATCTATGTGGTCGTGGTAAGCGGAGATAGCAGCAGAATGGACTTTGAGGGTGGAGGGGGACAGCCTACGCTCCAACCCTTGCTGCAAGAAGGAAAGCACGACACCGATCGAGCATCTTCGGGGGTCTTCTCGGCGAGAAGAGCACCACTCGACGAACAGGTTCCACTTCGAGGCGTAAGCACGTCTCGTAGACAGTGCACGTGCCGAAGTGATGGTGTTAAGTACCTCGGGGGGTAAGTCACCTAGAACCTCCGCGTCCCGTCCAGGGACCAGACATGGAGTTTCCAGAGGTCTGGACGCGGGTGCCAAGAGTGCCCCGTCTCTGAGAGAGGAGGTCCTTCCTCAGAGGGATGGGCCAGGGAGGGGCTGTCGCGAGGAGTGAGAGTTCTGGGAACCAGGTCCGGTTGGGCCAGTAAGGCGCAACTAACAAGACCTGCTCCTCGTCCTCCCTGACTTTGCACAGGGTCTGTGCAAGTAGGCTCACTGGGGGAAACGCATATTTGCGCAGGCCCCGGGGCCAGCTGTGAGCCAGTGCGTCTGTCCCGAGTGTTCCCTCGGTCAGAGAGTAAAACAACTGGCAGTGGGAGGTTTCTGGTGAGGCAAACAGGTCTACCTGAGCCTCTCCGAACTCTCTCCAGATCAGCTGAACCACCTGGGGGTGGAGTCGCCACTCTCCGGGCAGCGCAGCTCGTGATAGCTCGTCGGCCACACGGTTGAGCACACCGGGGACATGAATGGCGCGAAGCGACCTCAGATGCTTCCGACTCCACAGGAGGAGATGGCGGGCGAGTTGCGACATGCGACGGGAGCGTAGACCACCTTGGCGGTTGATGTACGCAACGGTCGCAGTGTTGTCCGTACGGACCAGTACATGCTTGTCGCGAAGCAGGCCTTTGAGGCGGCTCAGCGCAAGGCGTACTGCCAGCAACTCGAGGCAATTGATGTGCCAATGCAGATGGGGTCCCGTCCAAACCCCTGAGACTGCATGCCCGTTGTACGTGGCACCCCAGCCGGTGGCAGAAGCATCTGTGAAAACCACAGCATGCCGGGACACCTGTTCTGAGGCACTCCTGCCCGAAGAAACAAAGGGTCCGACCACGGACTGAAGGTTCGGCGGCACTCCTGAGTGATTGGCACCCGGAACGTGCCGCGTTGCCACGCCCATCTCGGGACTCGGCCGTGAAGCCAGTGCTGAAGCGGTCTCATATGAAGCAGACCGAGCGGTGTTACAGCCGCTGCAGCCGCCATATGCCCCAGGAGCCTCTGAAAGAACTTCAGTGGGACCGCTGTCCTGCCATTGAACGTATTCAGGCAGTTCAACACCGACCGAGCACGTTCCTCTGTGAGGCGTGCTATCTGTTCGACCGAATCCAACTCCATACCGAGAAAGAGATCCTCTGCACTGGGGCGAGTTTGCTCTTTTCCCAGTTGACCCGAAGCCCCAACTGGCTGAGGTGACTGAGCACCAAATCCCTGTGTTCGCACAACTGATCCCGAGACTGTGCTAGGATAAGCCAGTCGTCTAGATAGTTGAGAATGCGAACACCCTGTTCTCTCATGGGAACAAGGGCTCCCTCCACGACTTTCGTGAAGACGCGGGGAGACAGGGCCAGCCCGAAGGGTAGGACTCTGTACTGATATGCTCGACCTTCGAACGCGAATCTCAGGAATGGCCTGTGTCGCGGAAGAATCGAAACATGGAAGTACGCGTCCTTCAGGTCGATCGCTGCAAACCAATCTCGGGGACGGATGCACTCGAAAATGCGTTTCTGCGTGAGCATTTTGAACGGTAGCTTGTGAAGGCTCCGATTCAAAACTCGCAGGTCCAAGATCGGTCGTAACCCGCCGCTTTTCTTGGGTACAATGAAGTAGGGGCTGTAGAACCCCAACCTCAAATCGGCTGGAGGGACCGGCTCTATCGCGTCCTTCGCCAGTAGGACTGCGATCTCCGCACGCAGAACAGGGGCATCGGCATCT
This sequence comes from Chanodichthys erythropterus, assembly GCF_024489055.1. Classification (NCBI taxonomy): domain Eukaryota; kingdom Metazoa; phylum Chordata; class Actinopteri; order Cypriniformes; family Xenocyprididae; genus Chanodichthys; species Chanodichthys erythropterus. The sequence goes on from NC_090238.1 coordinate 28,739,812, forward strand.
TTCACTGTAGTGAAGAGGATGCCCCTGAACTTGGGCGCCGGGCGAACTGAATCGCATAGCCGAGCCTGATGGTCCGAAGGAGCCAGCGAGACGGACTGGGGAGCTCTAGCCAGGCTCTCAGAGACCGCGCAAGCGGCACCAAGGGGACCACCGGCGTACCCGCCGCGGGGCAGCGAGGTGGAACGCAGGGACGCGGCCCGGGAGGCTCTCTGTGTGAGGCGGCCCGAAGCGGGGTCACAGTGTGCTGTGCAACACTTACCTGCTTCCACGGGTGGACAGAGGGAGCAGTCGAGGTTTTGCCTACCTGCTGCTCGCTGCTGTCCGCTGGCGACAGAAGAGGTGGATGAGAGTGGTGAGGTTCTAGCCCTCCCACTGCTCTCCGAGCCCTCTTCGGACCCGGAGATAGAGGAAACTGCTCTTTTATTGACAATTTGGGTACCGCTGGCCGTTGAGCCAGCGGCGGAACAAAAAAGGGGAAACAAAAGATTCTCCACCCGGCCCTCCTCCGGGGGAAGGAGCGGTGCGGTCACCACCTCCTGAAGAGCAGTCCCGTCCATCTCCGGGTCGCCCGTCCTAGGGCCGCTTGGACTTGGCCTTGCCACCCTTCTTCTTAGGGGGTGGCTGGACGGGCTGGGCACCCCGCCCGCGACCGGCTCCACGACGCCGCTTGGATGGAGGCTGCTGCTGCTGGGGCGTCGGAGCGGGGGCGGCTGCAGGGGGGCGCCCTCGGCGACGGGCAGTCTGAGGTGCCGCCGGCGGTGGAGGTGCAGCAGCTGACCGCCTCGGCAGGATGTGACTGATCGCCTCTGACTGCTTTTGTACAGCCGAGAACTGTTGGGCAAAGTTCTCGACCGCGTCGCCGAAGAGGCCGGTCTGGGACACGGGGGAATTAAGAAACCTGACTTTGTCGGTATCCCTCATGTCCGCAAGACACAGCCAGAGATGGCGTTCCTGGACCACCATAGTGGACATCGCACGACCCACTGACCGCGCCGTAACCTTCGTCGCTCGAAGCGCGAGGTCCGTCGCGGCACGAAGTTCCTGGAGAACTTGTGGATCATGACCACCCTCGTGCAGGTCCCTCAGTGCCTTGGCCTGATGGACCTGCAACAACGCCATAGCGTGTAAGGCAGAGGCAGCTTCCCCACAGGCCTGATAAGCCTTGCCGGTAAGATCCGACGAGTACTTACAGGCCCGGGAAGGGAGAGACGGCTCCCCCCGCCAGGTGGAGTTAGGGCACAGTTGCATAGCAACGGCCCGTTCCACAGGGGGTATGCGCGTGTAACCCTTCGCTGCCCCGCCATCAAGGGTGGTGAGGAGGAGGACCCACCGACACGGTTTCGGGCAGTAAAAGGTGCCGTCCACGTGCCCGTGAGCTCTTCATGCACCTCCGGGAAGAAGGGTACTGGGGTGGGGGGCTGAGAACCAGCCCTGGCCACCCCGAGATACCAGTCATCCAACCTCGAGGGTTCGGGACACGGTGGAGGATTCCACACGAGCCCGACCCTGTTGGCGGCCCGGGAAAGCATAGCCATCATTTCCGGGTCCGTGTCGGGCACAGTTGTCACCCCGAAGGAGGCAACTGCGCCGACTCATCCTCCCCAGAAGTATCAGGCTCACCCTCCGATGCAGCGATCGACATCCGGTCGTCTGGGGGAGCTCCGAAGGAAACGGATGGTACACACCTCTGGGGTGGTCCACCACGTTCCGAGGGCAGCTCTACTGGCTGCGGAGCGCACGAGGGGGAGGGTTCCTAGGGGGTTGGTTCCCCGAAGGAAGCGCGCTCACCGTTATCCTCAAGTCACCAGCCCCGCCGCTCGCAGCAACCCTCTGAGGAGGATTGGAGCGAGGCGTCGGGACCGGGACTCCACCCCTTTGCAGAAAGTGGAGTCTCGACCGCAACTCCGCGATGGTCATCTTCCCACAATGGGTACATGACTCATCCACAAACGCTGCCTCAGCGTGCCTTAAGCCCAAGCACGCGATACAGCGCTGGTGACCATCCCGAGGCGCCAGGTAACGACCGCATCCAGAAACACACAAGTAGAACGACATCTTTAAAAAAGACGCGAACTACTCGTGTTAGCTCTTTCAAGGACTGACTCTTTTAGGTGCTGAAGCACGCAGGGGAATAGCCGCTGCAGCACAGACAGGGAATGTGCAGCCTGTCGTGTGCACTCTCCTTGAAGGCGCTCCTCTTACCAGCTGTAACAACAGCTTTTTAGCGCTCTAGGCGCACCGTTTCACCAGCCGTGAGAACGGCCTTCACGCTGATTACAGCTTTGCTCAATCAAATTAAAGGCAAAAACAAAAACAAAAGGAGAATCGGCCCCGCTGCTGCGCTGTCCGCCTGCACCTCGCAACAAAGAGACGTCTTGAAGAGAGACTCGTTCACCACACTCGCTTTCAGTAGCTGTCTTCATAGAAGGTTCGGCTCCGAAGCGAAAAGCTGAAGATGCAACGCACCTGCTGCTCATTATATACCCGCGCTGCGAGGCGAGCAGCTGATGCATATGATTGCATGCCAATGTGCATTGGCTCGTTTAGTTACACTCGAAGTAGATTGGCCTCTCTAGCGAGATTCCTATTCGTCGGTCTGTCCGACGTACGTCGAACGTGACCGACTGAATGGGAACAACAATCTCCAGGATGGCTTGAGCATCCAATCATACGACTTAAGAATCAAACCTTACCATGTATGGCATTTCAAGAAATATAAAAACAAATAAGAAATGTATGTGCGTAAATGTGTGTGTGTGTCTTCAACTTCTGGTTACGTGTGAGAGTGTCAGTGTGTCCAAGGATTACTACTTCTTGTTTTGCCTAGGTAAGTACATGATGTCCACAATAGAAAAAATCCCAAGACACAGAGAGAGTCAAAAAGTGAAGCCCAAGAAATAAGAAATTATTTAACAATAATGCATATAAATACACATAATCTTTCACTATATATAATTATCTAATGATAATTTAATCTAAGACAAAAACAAATGAATGAACAATACTATTTTGACAACATACAACAGATACATATACACTAAATGTAACTAGAAAAACTGTAATGCTGCCTAATTTATACTGCTGAACTAAATAATCTGCTACAAAAAAGAACTGAGGAATTCAAATAGATGAATCTTTAATTTGAATGAATTAGACTTTCCAGAGCTATAAGCGAGAGAGCCGTTTAGGATGAAAATTGAAAATCAGCATGAGAGAAAGAGGACCGTTTACGAAAAACTGCTTCAACAGAATGAAATCGGACCAAATACCAAAACAGTTCACTCTTATTACTATGAATGGGGAAACTGCAGTGTGCAGTACGGCAAAATATGTCCCATCTTCTAAGAGCCAATCACAGATTGCTAAAGTCAGTTTTTATCTTATGATTCCATTTTGTAAACACTATTGTTTGGTTTAGGGTGGGGTAGGTGGTAAGTTATTTTTAAATGCAACAGAGCATTACCACCAGTGATACAACCAGTGTAATAAAATACTGTCATATTCACATTCATCTGTTTTGGATAAATCTGAACATGCTTTTAGTCACTCACTGGATGTTTCACTTTGAAAATGTCACAAAACATGCACAAAGTGATGTTATATCATTTTGACGAATAGTCACCACAGGTACCATGTACAACTAAATTATGACTGTTTTGGCACTTAGTAACATTACAAGTGGATCTCAAAGAGTAAAAGTTATAATTAGTATAAGTAATAAAAAAGTAATAATAATTTAAAAAAAATAAAATAGACATGGCATGGATCACATTATTTTCAAATAGTGCAACAGTACTGAGTCCATGTTTGGAAATGTATTGATTGATTGCACTGAGTTTTAGTTCTTGTATTCTCTAAGTTTGCTTGGGTAATTGTCACAAACACTATATACACATTTATCTAAGTCTCGCTGATAAGAAAGTGTCTGGCAAAGAACATAAAATGTGAGCGGGCACCCTCTGAAATAATGGAAATCTAGTCCCAGGAGAATTGAACTGACATTTGAAATGCCACAGCAATAATAGTGGATCTCAAACTCTATAATGAAATGTTTCCCCTGTCTTTCACAAGAAGACGTAACATATGCCCAAAAAGTGCAAATCAGACCTTATATTAAATTGTGTTTCCTGTGAAGATGCTTTGCTCTGGGCACGCTATACTGCCAAGTTGCCTTTTTCTTTTTTACAGTGCTCTGAGGTGCATTAACTGTAATTGATCTGTGCATTGCCAAGTTGCTTGATCTCTCCTCAGACCTCCAAACGGCATCTGTTTCAACCTTCCGTTCATTTCCCCTATTACTAGAGAAAATTACACTACTGGCGCTTGGCGTTGAGCAAAGCCATTGTTATGAGCACCAAGAAAAACACAATAAATCTTAAAGATATATATATATATAAAAGAACACATGATCACATAATTTCTACAATAAAGAATATATGAGCTAATGCAGTGGGTGGGCGATGTGGCACAGTGAAGTGTGGGATATGGTCTGAGAGGCCTTTGTTCATACCAAGAACTTGTTTTTCAGTTATACAATGATAATGTTTCCCATATTATGCTCTCTCACCCACCACGTTCATATTTCTTTATTTTTAACAGTTTTAAACCTTAATTATATCAAACACAGCATGTTCTTTAAAACTGTAATTTGTGAGAAATCTGTGAAAACAAAAATTAGTCCTTATATAACTCCTAGCATTATACAGATATTTAGGGGGGTCTAAAAGTTTGAGAGCACTTTTTTATTTATTTATAGGATTTTGAAAAAAGTAATACAGAGAAATGGTATGACATAAAATAAAGAAATATTTAAGATTCTGCACAATTTTGGGCCACTAATCAAATTTGTGACACTTTATCATATTAACCCCTTTGTACAAAAGGTCAGATGTTTTTGCGTCTATTAAAGCACACAAGATTCTCTTTGGAACATTCTCAAAATATACCACAATAACACGAATCATCAAGGTTTTGCATTTTATGGGCCATAATACAGATACATAATTTATCTTTATCTTTTTAGTTTTGCAGTAAGGAACTATAGTTAACCCAAAATTAAATTTACTCGCCTTCATGTTGTTTCAAAACTCTATGACTTTTTTTCTTCTGTAGAACACAAAAGAAGACATTTCTTCCATGAGCTCAAATGTGCTGTGTAACACACGAGAATGAACCTAATTGGTTCCTGCAAGTCAAGCAAGCATGCTTGAGCTTTTGTTTACCATAACTGATGTGTGAGTTGATGAATATTTATATGTGAATAAAAGCCTGAATTAAATCTGTTTATCATATAAAGCATATCATATTTGTCTGTATTTAAAGTTGATGTCAACAGTTACAATGTAGAAGGACACACATAGTCAGCTTCACCATCTATGTAAATAAAGAAAGTGATTGTGAAATACCAATGTCCAAATCTTCACTTTTCATTCCATTGACTTCCATTTAAACGGACCGGAAACGCAAGCTTGTGCGAAAAAATTCGCACTTCGCTGCGTTCCAAAGTTCGAGATTGGTGAACTCTGACCTGCGAATCCACATCACGTGAAGACGTGCGACCAGTAGAAGATCGATTCGTCACGGCATGACCTCTTGGCTGAATTAAAAGAATTATATTTTTGCAGTAAAGTCGAGTAGGTTCTATATTTTTACATTTTAAATGTATTACTTTAAGTTATGTGTTGAATTCATATTTATAAAAAAGACGCTGTAGACCGAGACGTCATATCACGACCGTTACAGCATCCGAAAAAATTTCGCACATTCAAAGTCTAGTGTGACCGCGGCTTATGTGGGGGGAAGTATGCTGATTCTCACACTTTTCACAGTTCAGTCTGTTCTCCTATCACTAGTTGATGTGTTATATATAGGAAGTGACTCTCTCATGACCTGTGTTCAATGACAAACAGCTAAGCTGTGTATTCAATAGCCCATTCAGTAAGCGAGAGTGATATTCATACAAGCTTCATCTGCACTAGGTTTGTTTGAAGACATGTCATTAGTCATTGGTGCCAGCGGTCAAACGAAAGGCCAAATGAAAGCATGATTAGATTGCTTTGTGTTTTCATTACCATCAGATCAATGGGATTCGCCTTTGTTATAGCAGTGCACTACACCGACAGACTAAATTGGTTCCCATAAAGGTTATTGGAAGTCTATGATTGTATGGTAGCTTTATTCATTGGTTTGCTTTTTCACAATATTTATTTTATCAAAGTAGCTGCTGTGGCAACAGATTTCAAATAGTTTATAAGAAATGTCCTTCAAAACTTTGCATAAAAACATTTGATTACTACTTTTGAAAGTGGCTGAAACTCTATTGAGATGAATTGGTGAGGTCAAAATGTTTATTTTCAACACCACTGAGCCATGGGCAGATGTGTTCATTTTAAAAGGCAATGATCCGTTAATGCAGCCATAAGTTTCAGCAAATAGCCATAGTCGCTGAAATTGAACCAGCCATCCACTTTGGTGTAACTATAGTCCACTATATCTATCATGTCTATCTCTGTCCACTATATCTATCATGGCTTTTTTGACTTTTGTGGATTTGACATGAGCTGAAGACAAGATCAATGGTTTGCTTTACAGCTAAATCTAGTTCAACTTAGGCCCAGGCTAATAGGACCTTTACATGCAGTCTGCAAGCAATCAAATCATTGCCGCCTGAAACTGACAAGTTGATTGAGTTGATTGGCCTCTACTGAACCTAACCTGTAGGTTAGTCATATTAGACTTCCTCTGAAACCCTCCACCTCCCCTAGCTCCACCTGTCTAGATCTGCTATAGGATTTATGCGTCTCTATTCATATATAACTTATAACTTAAAGGATTAGTTCACCCAAAAATGAAAATAATGTTATGAAGCGATGTGAATGCTTTTTGTGCACCAAAATAATAACTTTATTCAACAATTTCTCGTAATGGGCAATTTCGAAACACTGCTTCAAGAAGATTCAAAGCTTTACAAATCTTTTTTTTTTTTTTTTTTAAATCAGTGGTTCGGAGCGTGTATCAAACTACCAAAGTCACATGATTTCAGTAAACAAGGCTTTGTTGCGTCATAAGTGTTTCAAAATATTTTGAAATTTCTATGGTTCACCACTAGGGGGAAATGATCTCTGAATCCATGAATCAAGCCTATAGGTTTTACCTAAACTCTGATGAGTTTTATACATTTGTACACATTTTATTTATACATTAAAAAAGAACAATAATAGTTAATAGTCTATTATTGGCCTATTTAGGTGAGCCATCCATGGAACAAACAAAACAAGCCCTGATTATGTGATTTGTAGATTTTACTTTCAATAAAACATTTGCAATGAGATTAGAACCCAGTCAAGAATACTATCCACTCCCCCACACACTTCCTTGTTTGGCACAAATAACATGTACGTTATAATACGTCAACGCTTGCCTAAATTGTTGTCAAGGTTATTTCAGATCAACACGTGCAAGTGACCAATAAGGGTCACCGTAGAGACGGGTATCCGATTGTTTCGAAGCCTCAACACAATTCAGCTCATTTGCTTCACCTGTTTCAATGTTTTATGAAGCCTCACTCTACCCATCACTAGTTCACAGAGATCATCACCCGAACCACTGATTCGAAACAAAAGATTCATAAGCTTCAAAGCTTCATGAAGCAGTGTTTCAAAATCACCCATCACTAGAAATTGCTGAATAGTCTTTTTTTTTTTTTTTTTTTGGTGCACAATAACATTAATATTGCACCATTGCAGTCACATGAACTGTTTTAAGTTTGTCTTTAGTACCTTTTTGGGCAGTGAAAGTGTAAATTAACTTGCTGTCAACAGAGGCTTCACTGAGCCAACGGATTTTATCAAAAAATATCTTAATTTGTTTTCCGAAGATGAACGAAGGTATTACAGGATGTGGAATGACATGAGGAAGGGTGAGTAATTAATGACAGAATTTTCATTTTTGGGTGAACTAATTAATTGATTTGAGTTTTCAGATTTCAAATTCCCAGCTAGTCTCAGCCTATCTGGAAACACTTCAGGGGTATCGAAGATGTCGTCTGGTTGGTTGAATTCTACAGGATGCCGGGGAGACAATGTTTTGAGGAAACTCACTCATAGAAGAAGCATGTTTACAACTGTGACAACAAGTGCTTACGAGGATCAACTTAATGCTGGATTTTCAAAAGTATGTGAAGTTTGTGGCTTCATTGTTGCAATAAACTTGCACAATGTTCTTGAATAAATAATTTATTAGATGCACGCCAGTCTGTTATTGTTGGTACATTGACTTTCATTTTCAAGCCCCTAAACCTGACATGGAACAAAACGAACTGTGATTGGTTGCATTTCATGTCAGTCAAACACCTTCTTGGGCAGTCCTTGGCCGATGAAAGCTGCAATAGAGTCCAGACCTTCTGCCATCAGTCTGAAAGTCTGGCTAAGCGAGACCAATTCCCAGCATGCTGTGCATCAGACTGTATAAATAAATGTTGAAATTAGTTGTTATTTTGTATAATAATATAGAGAGATATATGTTAGTGTGCTATATTGTGATTTACAGAGGGGATGTTATGTTTTTTTTTTTTTAAGTTCTACTAGTGTAAAAAATGAGTTAGTTTACTTAAAAGTTTTGAGCTAATAAGTTTCCTCAAATGTTTTGAGTTTTCTGAACTTATTGATTTTTACAGTGTTTAAGTAGGAGGCTTCAAGGAGAAATTAGATTCTTATTTTTATTTTACTTCTTGTTTAAAGTTATTTTTTTATACCGCCTTGAATGCTGAGTGTGTGACAGAGACAGAAAGAGACAGATGAGGTTTTTAAGTTGACTTATCAAGAGGCAGCAGTCACTGCAGCAGCTTTGACTAGATGACCTACCTGTCAGCAGATCAATACCACACGTCAGGAGTGACAGAGTGCATGGCTACACTCAGAAATCTTGTGTTTTCCTATTACATAAAGCGACCCGTTGACAGCCATTACACGAACATGAAGGTATGGGAATCCCACTTGCCTGCAGCCGATGCATCCAAAGCATCCATTCACAGGCAGTCAAACTCAACCTAACCCACTCTGACAGGGCCAAGGAGCCGCATGGCAGTAATGCACTGCTGCTGTCTCTAAATGAATCAATTTAACAGGACAAACTGATTGTGTGTTTCACAGGGAGCTCATTAATTCTCTCTGACAGACAATCTCAGATAAAAACACTGCAGCTGCCAATATTTTCTTTCTAAGTGAGGTCAGGCATTTAGGATTGATGTCACACTGCATTACATATAGATGCCAGTTGTGCTGTTTGAAAAAAAAAAAAAAAAAAAAAAAATATATATATATATATATATATATATATATATATATATATATATATATATATCTGGATACCTACATGTTGACATTCCTAGTTCCTTCCATTAACCTACCCTGGCTTAGCTGTTTCATTTGGTGGCCACCTTAAATTGCCTTTTAAAACCTGGTTACCTAAGGCTTTGAACACTTTTATGTGTGGTTTGGTTGGCCAATGAGCATGGTTACAAAGTAAAGTAAAAAATATTACAGATGTCCCTAGTCTCCTCTAACTTCCCAGATATAAATGAGTAAATACATTAATTCATTAATAGAAAAATTTGGAAGAATTATTCAGTAGTCCCAATTTGCAAGGAAACGTGAACTTGAAACAAGTACTCCAGCAAGTATGGATCTAGTTATTAAAAATCCAGCTTCAGGAGGACAGTTACCTTATAAAAATTTTACAAGCCATTATAGATGATGTTAGAAGATTTAAAGAACTGTGATGTTGAAGCCAAGGGCTGCTCTGTTTTTTTTTTTTTTTTTTTTTTTTTTTCAAGCCTCAAATCACATCCTGAATGTTCCTGGCAGCCGTTCATTCAACTTTCTTTCCGGTAAGTGTTCCTATAATGAGCTAACAATGATTTTGTAATATTGTAGAAAAGCTGTTGAAACGTCTCCTCTGGCAGTCTCCGGATGACGCTTGCCAAGTATAACATTATTGTTTGTAAGTGCCCCTCAAGTGGGTGCATGACAAACCCAGTGTGCGCAATTCTAACAGATGAGAAAATGACTAACACCCCAATCCCCAGATGCATCTCCTCAAATATTAATTTATGCCCCTCAAAAGTGCAAGAGCAAGTATTATTTATGGCTAATGGGGCCGAATTGCATGATTTTTATTTGCCATTGCTGTTAGGCCCTGTGTTATTAGTCACATGCTGCATCTTTTCTTCTAAAGGCAATATGGCAAATGATTTCTCTTTAATATTACTCTAAGTTCTATGAATATCACCTTGATCTCTCTTTGAAGATGAAGATGCTCTCCACTGAGATCACTTATTCATTCCTTATGTGTAAAGGTTCTTCACAGATTTCCTGTGCATCAACACAAATTGTAAATGACATGCAACATAAAGCATATTACTACAGGGGCGTGATAAAAAAAAAAAAAAATGGCTGTTTACATGTGTATCAGTAATGTGATTATTAACAGTAATCAGTGTAAAATTAAGATGTTTATTTAATGAGCCAATCTCTTCCTCTTTTAATGCAATTTTCCATTAATATGTTTATTATTAAGAATTGTGATGTTTATACCAAAATTATTCTTTTTTTTTACCCTGATGCACAATACAAAAATGTTAAAGGCCAGTGCAAAAGCATTGGGTAGTGTTTCAGAGACACTGGAACTTTATTTTAATAACTTAAATGTAGAAATTTATATTATTATCTTTTTTAACCTTCCTTTATCAATGCCTCTTGATAATAGCTGAAAAATAAAACATTGGTTCAAAAAAAAAAAAAAATAAAAATAAAATAAAATATATATATATATATATATATATATATATATAAATAAAATATATATATATATATATATATATATATATTTATTTATTTATTTTTTCTTTTACTTAAGCCAATTGGGAGAATTACATTAACTCACAGCCATATTTTGAGTTTTTTTGCCACAATAAAAACACATTTCTAAGTAACATGAACTTAATAATTGTCAACATGAATGCAACTATTTAAGTTGATCCAACGTAATGTTTTAAGTAAGGTGAAGACATTTTTTTTGCCACAATAAAACGCATTTCTAAGTAACATGAACTTACCAAACACCGCTTGTCACCATGATGGTAAATCTCCAAAAACCCACATTAACAGAAACTCTTCTCAATTAGCATAATAAAACACTAACTACTGCTAAATCTCCCTTATTATTAATCTTGTGCAACTTAAAATTAAATACATTTTTGGTTAACTGAAAATGTTAAATTATGACAAGTCATTATAGTATATCGAATCAATAGGCATAATTTGTGTGTCATCCAAGCTATATATATATATATATATATATATATATATATATATATATTTTTTTGCCACAATAAAAACACATTTCTAAGTAACATGAACTTAATAATTGTCAACATGAATGCAACTATTTAAGTTGATCCAACGTAATGTTTTAAGTAAGGTGAAGACATTTTTTTGCCACAATAAAACGCATTTCTAAGTAACATGAACTTACCAAACACCGCTTGTCACCATGATGGTAAATCTCCAAAAACCCACATTAACAGAAACTCTTCTCAATTAGCATAATAAAACACTAATTACTGCTAAATCTCCCTTATTATTAATCTTGTGCAAAAAAAAAAAACCATTATATTACACTTAATTTTAGCATTTACTCTCCCTTTCAAGTGCCATGGGAAAAGCATGATGGAAAATATAAATCCCAGCCCAGTTTCACTTAACTTAAGTTCATCTAAATTAAAAGTGTTCATACAACTCAAAACAATGAAACACGTTTACACGTCATCAGATTGTATTTTACATTAACAGAACTTAAAATTAAATACATTTTTGATTAACTGAAAATGTTAAATTATGACAAGTCATGATAGTATATCGAATCAATAGGCATAATTTGTGTGTCATCCAAGCTCAATAAAATAACAATTACAAGTAAAAAGTCTAACAGCATTTCAGAACTTGATTTTATATTTCACAACAATATATATATTTAAGTAATGACTAGTCCCCTGAATTAGTTTTTAGAGTGTAACAATGTCCCTTTATCAATTTAAAGGTGCCCAAGAATGCTTTTTCACAAGATGTAATATAAGTCTAAGGTGTCTCCTGAATGTGTCTGTGAAGTTTCAGCTCAAAATACCCCATAGGTTTTTTTTTTTATTTTTTTAACTGCCTATTTTGGGGCATCATTAACTATACACTGATTTTGGCAGCGCCGCCCCTTTAAATTGCGTGCTCCCTGCCACATAAGCTCTCGACTATATTACAGTGCATTTACAAAGTTCACACAGCTAATATAACCCTCAAATGGATCTTTACAAGATGTTCGTCATGCATGCTGTATGCATGCTTCGAATTATGTGAGTTAAGTATTTATTTTGATGTTTACGTTTGATTCTGTATGAGTTTGAGGCTATGCTCTGTGGCTAACGGCAAATTCTACACTGTTGGAGAGATTTATAAAGAATGAAGTTGTGTTTATGCATTATACAGACTGCACATGGTTCAAAATGAAAATAGCGACAGCTTTCTTGTCTCCGTGAATACAGTAAGAAACGATGGTAACTTTTACCACATTTAACAGTACATTAGCAACATGCTAATGAAACATTTAGAAAGACAATTTACAAATATCACTAAAAATATCATGTTATCATGGATCATGTCAGTTATTATTGCTCCATCTGCCATTTTTCGCTGTTGTTCTTGCTGGCTTACTTTGTCTGTGCACAGATCCAGACATTAATACTGCCTTTCCTTGTCTAATGCCTTGAACATGGGCTGGCATATGCAAATATTGGGGTCATACATATTAATGATCCCGACTGTTATGTAACAGTCGGTGTTATGTTGAGATCTGGAAGTCTTGTAAAACAAATGAGAAGGAGGAAGCAATGGGGTTTGAAACTCGATGTCTTTTCCATGTTCTGAACTCTTGTTATTCAACTATGCCAATATAAATTCAATTTTTGATTCTAGGGCACCTTTAAGCAAAATAAAGCTTTGCTAAAAATAAGCAATGACAAATGGACAACCAGGAAGAACAAAAACTGCAAACACACTAAGAGTATATACAAGCAAGGGTTGTTAGTCACCAACAGCACAACAGCTCCAGATGAACAATGACACTGTCCTGTTACTAACATTACAACTACAGCATATCTTGGTCTTGTGAAACATATAGCAAAACGTCTCGGGTTACGAGTGTAACCCCTGTTCCCTGAGTAAGGGAACGAGACGCTACGTCGAATGACGTGATGGGAATCCTCTGTATTTTGTGTTCGTGAAGCACCTCTGTATCCAACCAATGAGAAAGACGTGACGTCAGAGGCGGGTGACCCTTTCGTGGGAACTATCGACGCTACGTCGAATGACGTGATGGGAACGCTATCCCAACTACGCCGTATCTCCGAATGCCTGGCTGTTGTCTTGTAGAACTCTGGCACCCGGAGTAACATTTAGGTTGAGATTATAAAATCTAATGAAGGTGTGCTGGGATGACCATCCAGCCGCACCACATATGTCGTCCAGAGAGACTCCGGACAAGAGAGCTTTAGATGCCGCCATACCTCTCGTGGAATGAGCACGCACGACTAAGGGACATGGGAGTCCCACTGTTTCATACGCCAGTGAGATGGCCTCAACCACCCACTTACTCATCCTCTGCTTGGATGCTGGGCCCCCTTTCTTAGGGGACCCATAACACACAAATAACTGATCTGTTTTTCTCCACAGGGCAGCTCTGTGGACGTAAGCATCCAGTGCCCTCACAGGGCAAAGCAGATTTTTCTTTTCCTGATCTGGATTTGTGAATGGAGGCGGGCAGAACGCCTCAAGTGTGATGGGACCTGGGACTCTCGATGGCACCTTGGGAACATAGCCTGGTTTAGTGTGTAGAAAGGCCTTAACCATGCCCGGTGCAAATTCTAGACATGATGGAGCGACTGACAGCGCTTGTAGATCGCCGATCCTTTTTAGTGAAGAAATGGCCAGTAGGAAGATGGTTTTTAATGTCAGGAATTTATCTGACACTTCTTCTATTGGCTCAAAGGGAGCCTCGGCTAACCCTTGAAGCACAATAGTCAGATCCCAGGTCGGGGTTTTTGTGCGCACCACAGGTCTCAACCTGAGTGCGCCACGGAGGAAGCGTATAACTAGGGGGTCTCGGCCCACCGAAGAACCCCCTACAGGATTATGATAAGCCGAAATGGCTGCAATGTAAACCTTCAGTGTTGAAGGGGTTAAGCCTTCTGAAAACTTTTCTTGAAGGAACTGTAGCACATAGCTGATAGGAGACTGGACAGGGTCCAAATTACGTTGTTCGCACCATGTAGCGAACAATTTCCATTTATATGAATACAACTTCCTCGTGGAGGGAGCTCTGGAGTGAAGTATGGTCTCCACAACCTCGGTTGGGAGACCAGATTCTATGAGCCTTGCCCCCTCAGAGGCCAGGCGCACAGTTTCCACATTTCCGGACGGGGATGGAGAATCGTACCGCCCGCTTGAGAGAGGAGGTCCTGTCTGAGAGGAAGCTCTAGGGGAGAGCCGCTTAGTAGTGACATTATGTCTGAAAACCATATCCTGGTCGACCAGTAAGGGGCCACCAATATTAGGTCGACCCTTTCCTGGCGGACCTTCTCCAGAACCCCCGGGAGCAGTGAGACTGGGGGAAATGCATACAGACGCAGCCTCGGCCATGTCTGTAGCATAGCGTCCAGCCCTAGAGGTGCTGGGTGCTGTAGGGAATACCACAGAGGGCACTGAGCTGATTCCTCTGTGGCAAATAGATCGACTTGAGCTCGACCGAAAGTTTTCCATATCAACTCCACCACCTCGGTGTGGAGTTTCCATTCCCCCGGTCTCGCGCCCTGCCTCGACAGGGCGTCCGCTCCCACATTCAACCGCCCGGGGATGTAAGCTGCTCTCAGCGAGAGGAGCTTTCCCTGGGACCAGAGGAGGATGCGACTGGCCAACTTTGATAACAGGCGAGACCGCAAACCCCCCTGATGGTTGATGTACGAGACCACCGCAGTGTTGTCCGTGCAGACCAACACATGGTGATCTCTCAGGTCTGGGAGGAAGTGTTTCAATGCGAGAAACACCGCCATCATCTCCAGCCGATTTATGTGCCAGGAGTGCTGATGGTCCTCCCAGAGACCCTGAGCCGAGCGACCACTCATGATCGCCCCCCAGCCCGTGAGGGAAGCATCTGTCGTAAGCATTACACGACGACCAGAAGTCCCCAGCACGGGTCCCTGGGAAAGGAACCAAGGCTTCTTCCACATGACCAGAGCACGAAGGCATCGCCGCGTGACTTTGATCATGCGAAAAGGATTTCCCCTCGGAGAAAACCCCTTGGTCCTGAGCCACCACTGTAAGGGTCTCATGTGCAGGAGGCCAAAAGTAATAACGTTGGACGCGGCTGCCATCAGACCCAACAGTCTCTGAAACTGTTTTACAGTGAGTGACTGGCCTAATTTCACCCCATTCACAGCCCCGAGAATGGAACTCACACGAGCAGGGGACAACTGCGCCTGCATCGTGGTGGAATCCCAGATTACTCCTAGATAGTTTGCAACCCGACTCGGGACCAGCACACTCTTCTTGGCGTTGAGCCTCAACCCAAGCCTTTTCATGTGTGACAGGACAACATCTCGATGTTGAACTGCTAATTGTTCTGTTTGAGCTAGTATCAACCAATCGTCGATATAGTTCAGTACGCGGATGCCCTGGAGTCTCAGCGGAGCCAGTGCTGCATCCACGCACTTTGTGAACGTGCGGGGTGAGAGGGATAGGCCGAAGGGAAGAACCCTGTATTGGTAAGCTTCGCCCCCGAAAGCAAACCTGAGGAACTTCCTGTGAGAAGGATGGATGGATACATGGAAGTATGCGTCTTTCAGATCTATCGCTACAAACCAGTCCTCGGACCTGATCTGAGGGATGATCTGTCTGAGTGTAAGCATTTTGAACTTCAGCTTTTTTACGGATCGATTCAGCACACGTAAATCTATGATCGGACGCAACCCTCCATCCTTCTTCGGAACAATGAAGTAGCGGCTGTAAAAGCCCGACATTTTGCTGGGAGGGGAAACCCTTTCTGTAGCCCCTTTTTGCAAAAGCGTCGTAACCTCCTGTTCCATCACCAGAGACTGCTCTGGGGTTACCACTGTGGGAAGCACCCCTTTGAACTTGGGTGGTCGAGAACCAAATTGAATTCTGTATCCCTGTTCTATCATGAGCAGCACCCACTTCGAAATGTTCGGGAGACTTTTCCATTCTTCCAAATATTCTACTAAGGGAACCAGTCTCTCGAGACTGGTCTCTGGTGTTTTTTGAGCACTTGGCTCGTCTATTTGACGCGGCGCACCGGCAGACAAACGAATTACATGCTGACCGACCCTCCTCGGCGGAGACCGCTGTGCCCTGACGCACACTGGGTGGCAGGGTTGACAGGACGGTCCCCTGAGGGCACTGGGGAGGACCCGATATCCGAATCCCCCCAGACGAGAGATCCCGCATC
Source organism: Chanodichthys erythropterus (assembly GCF_024489055.1). NCBI lineage: Eukaryota > Metazoa > Chordata > Actinopteri > Cypriniformes > Xenocyprididae > Chanodichthys > Chanodichthys erythropterus. The sequence continues at coordinate 28,756,375 of NC_090238.1, forward strand.
ATAGATGTCAGGACCTCTTCTTTGAAGCCTTCCGAGAGATAATGACGGTCCTCAGATCCGTCCTACCTCCGGAAGGCTTTGCCTGTGCCGCCCGACCTGGTCCCCAAGATTTTCGTGGGGGAGCCCGGGAGGCGACACTGGCCTTCTGTTGCGCCCTGTGCGCTGAGGAGCTGGCTGTCGGCCGAGGCTGCTCCCGCCCAGCAGCCTCGGGGGGATGAGAGCGGCGGGGAATAATTTTTGAGAAAGCCGCTGTTTGTTTACGTGTCTCCTGAAACCTGTTGACGATGGTTGACATCGCGTCACCGAACAGGCCAGCAGGAGACAGCGGCGCGTCCATGAGCGTGTTTTTATCTCTTTCTTTGATATCAGAGAGATTGAGCCAAAGGTGCCTCTCCGTGGCCACCAAGGCTGCCATGGAGCGGCCGATGGACTTGGCCGTCTCCTTGGTGGCCCGGAGAGCTAGATCTGTTGCTTTTCTTAGCTCATGAATTGCCTCAAAGGACGCCTCCCCACTCTCATCAATTTCCCCCAGCAGATCGGCTTGATATGCCTGTAAGATTGACATCGTATGAAGGCATGCAGCCGCCTGACCTGCTGCCGAATAAGCCTTGCCCACCAAGCTGGAAGTTGTCTTTAGAGGCTTGGTGGGCAACGTCGGGACGATGCCGACTCAGGCGAGAGATGGCTCGCGAGCGTCTCTTCGATCCGAGGCATCGCCCCATAGCCATGATGTTTTAGGCCAACAATATTACTATACAGAGATGTCTGTGGACTGTATAGCCGATACTGAACCGGTCTCTTCCACGACCTCGACACCTCGGTGTGGAGGTCAGGAAAAAACGGCAGACCCCGACGCTGGGGTAGTGACCGTGCGGGGAGAAACCTTTCGTCTAACTTGCTTTTTGGTTTACTGTCAGGTCTCTCTGCGGGCCAGTCAATATTTAATTTCTCTACTGCCCTGGTCACCACCTCCAAAAGCTCCTCATATGCAGGGGATGAGGCTGGCGGTTCCTCATCGACGCTCTCCACATCAACCTCCTCGGAGGAAGATACGTTGAGCATCGGTGTCTCCCTTCGGGGGGAAGAAACCGCTACGCGTGCTTCCGCCACCAAAGGAGAGACACTGGGTCTAGCAGGTAAGGGAAGCGATAGGGCAGCGCCCGTCTCTTCCCCCTCTGCTAGATCCATCTGTGAACCCCACGAGTGCAGCCTTCGCTGTGCCTCAGCAGCAGCGGGACCAGACCCGCGAGGAACACTCGCCCCAGTGCCCTCCTCAAAGAGCGCCCGGCGCGATCGCAGCACTCTGAGGGTGAGCCGTTCGCAGTGTACACAGACAGCTCCCTCGAGAGCCGCCTGTGCATGCTCAACCCCCAGGCATTTAACGCACATGTCGTGTGTGTCTCCTTCCACAATGAAACGCGGGCAAGGAGGAGCACACTTCCTAAACTGCTGCTTTTCCGCCATTCTTATATATATATATATATATATGTGTCTTATTTGTGCTTGGGAACTCTTGTCCTCGAACAAAGAGACCACAGTGTGTATGATAGACAATACAACAATAAATAAGACAGACAGATACAGATAGCGCTTGCTGAAGACAACAGAAGCTAGCGTGCTTTGTTCTGGGTATGCTTTATAGCTTCCTGATCCGTGACGTCACCCGCCTCTGACGTCACGTCTTTCTCATTGGTTGGATACAGAGGTGCTTCACGAACACAAAATACAGAGGGTTCCCATCACGTCATTCGACGTAGCGTCGATAGTTCCCATGAAAGGGAACCAATGTTACTCATGTATGGAGCAGAAACAACACAACATTGGTGTTCCTGTTTTCAGGCATTCCCACTTAGGTCTGTCTAGCGCTGGTAAGCTTTTCTAATAAAGCTCTTGCCTGATCATAAACCTTCTTTTTTCCAGTGATATTTCTCTGGGCTTTTCTCTTTGTAATGTCTCTCAGCCATCTCTCTCTCTCTACAGTCTTTCTTCAGTTCAAATCTCCCTCTTGTTCACTCTCTCTCCTCCCCCATCATGAGTGGATACACCCTCTACTGGTGTTTGGTGGTGCTCGGCCCAATGCACTTTCAACAGAGTTTCTCTGAAATTTCTTACTGCACCTTTAATTAAAATTATGGGACATGAGGTTGCAATAGTGAGCTATAAAGTCACAATTGGGAGATATGTAGAGTCAATAAAGTCTCAATTACAAGATAATATATCACAATTGTGACATATATGGGAGGTAAACCTTTTTTTAATTTATTTTACTTCTTCCTTAAAGCTGCTGTAGGGAGTTTTTAGAAAACCTTGACTTAGCCTGAAAATTTGAACAAGCACAACTCACAGGTCACTCCCCCTTGCTCTATGCTGCGCTACAGCCCTCCCTCCACAGCTCCTCCCCCATCACAACGGAGCCTGCCGTGAACGCGCAGGCTAGTAAGGCGGATAAACAGTTATGGCACATTCACTGGTACAGATGAAACATCATCAATATGATTTACACTGACTACGGCCTGCCCATACTTTGACTACAAACTTGGTCCTCAAAACATTACGTATTTTGCAACACATGTAATGTAACTATATGACGTTATTTCTATAAGTAATAAATAGCTAGTATTATAATATAGCAGTGGCGTACAGTGGTGCTCTGAAATGAGGAGGCACATTTTTTTTTTTATGAATCATTGTAAATTCATGTGCATTACTCTTAAAGTTGACAAATCTTCCTTGTTAAATGAACATTACTTTACAGTACATCAAAAAAAAAAGAAAAGAACCCAAATACAACTCTATTTTGTAATTTTACATTAACAATGTCAAGTCAAGTCAAGTCAAATTTATTTATATAGCGCTTTTACAATTGGTAATTGTTTCAAAGCAGCTTAATGTAATGTTCTATTTATCAAAACCAAGTCAATCTCATCAAGTATCAAGTGTTTTAAGCATTTCTACATTCATTCCAAAATAATAACTAAAGGCAATAATAATTTAAACAATATATTTTATTTGTTTATTGCGGTTTTTCTTTTTAATTGTCAACCTAGAATATTTTGGATCATCAGTCATGCTCCATTAACACCGTCTGTCACAGACACGAATTGCATTTTTAATTTCACCAAGCTGATTGCACTAAAAAACCCCACAGTAATCATGCTTTCAGTCCATTTCAAGTTTGATTTTGACGTAACATAAAGCAGTGATATATCTAACTGGGTGATCTATTTACTTACTTTTCGATTAGTCTTCCGATTGACGCCATCATTTGTTCAGTCAAACCTACGCGCGGAACGCGCACGTCAACGAGAAGCGGGATTTATCGCACAAACCAATCATATCCATTCATAACCAATTACATCCAATCATAGCGCGATAGAGACATTGCCTCCTCTCACGTGACTTTCCCCCATTCATTCTCAATTACCCCCCACAAAACCCACCGCACGCCGGGGTTCTGATGATTTTCTATAGATTCCTATGAGAGGAAAGGGAGGCATGACTCCTCTGTGTAACTTTACCTGCGGGTGTCGCTGTTGGGCAGTGTTCCTTAAGAAATACGCTTGACTTGCGCTCTTTTTAATGTCATAATTTGTAATATTTGTGTTGTTTTATATGTAATATGGATTATTTTCTCATCCTATTTTTTTGAGGAAGCACTGCCTCCCTTGCCTACTCGGAGGAAACGCCCCTGTAATATAGCTAACGGTAACTAACATTACAGTATGCAAGTAATTATTCTATCGATATGTAATGCTAAATAAGGTTTGCTAGTACATTATTTCAGCAACATGACAAGCCAGTGAATTAGTAGGTTTGAATAGTTGCTTTGCACAGTGCGTGACATTTTATCTGTATGTTATGCGGCTAGAGTTTTGACACCGAGTCAGTGGGCTCCGACGAGGTATTCACACCCACAGCGACTTCCAAGAGGAAGCATCAGGCAGGGGACGGGCAGGCCTGTTTTGAAATGATCTTAGTTGTGTAGTTCTTAAAAAATGAAACAAATCAAGCAGGGATACTCACTTGTCAAACGGAAATGTGGCTGACTCTGCATCGGTTTTTAATCCTTTCAGGACACGTAGCTCCCTCCACCTCGGAAAAGACGCTCCGATATTTACCCTCGTTTTATTTAGGGCTCTATCTAATTCTTTCTTTTTGGCTTTTTTATCATTGTTATCTGTCTTTTTCCGTTTACCCGTCTTTATTTTGTGAGCAGGTGCCACTCGAGGAATTGGCAGTTTGGATTGTTTTTTCCGCCATAAGCAAAGCTGCGGCACACCGGTAATCTTGAATTTGAATGCCTGTATGCGCTGGCGCTGTGCATGAGCGGGGTGAGATCAGCGCGCACACGAGCTTGATTGACACTGCTAAGACACTCCTCCTGGCTCTGATTGGTTGTTTCTTACCGGGAGCGGTGTATTTCTGCAAATGGCAATAGGACCACTGGGAGGAGCCAGAGGAGCTTGATTTTTTTTTGGAGCTTGATCATATTTTACTGTCAGGACATAATGACGGGTTTTAAAAAAATATGTAAAAAATCAATTTTTACAAAAGTTACCTACTGCAGCTTTAACCCACAGATCCAGTTTCCGCTAAAATGCATGATTTTGCATATATGCACATGTAAGTGTCTGCTTCATATTTGCTAGCATGATATTTTGATGCTTACAAAGTAACTTTGTTCAAGTCGACTTATTCTACCATAACAGTCTACTAATACTCTAATGTATTTGACATGTAGTTGCAAAGTTATTTAGTAAAAAAACGACCCTATAGGTCGTTTTTCAAGCACCTTATTATGATCTATATTTACGTTTTAAAGGCATGCGCCCTCTAATGGAAACCCGAAATGTTATGCAGATAAAAGGGAACAATTAGCCTGACTTCGTCATACTCATATTCTAGGGAGAATGTGAGTCTGATACTGCTCCATTGCACTTGAATTATGGGGCGTGTCTTAACCGAACCAGTAAAAAAAAAAAACTCTGCACTCAATTGGATAGACCTACAACCAATCAGAGCAACGTGGTACAAAGTAAGTGACGTATGTTGAACTTGAACTTAAACTTTTGCCGAATCCCGTTGGAAGGACGGCAAACACATCTTTCCCATCGAAAAATGCCTTGATTGCGGTTCTTTGTTAATGCGCTGTGGATTTCTTTTATTACAGACGTGATAGCGGAATCTAAACATCTTACTTCTCCAGCTGCAGTCATCGTTGGTGAAAACCAATTCAACCCAAGCGCACTTTGATGACGTGGGTGGTTACGTAACCGCAGATAGCCTGTCCATCATCGATTAAAGCCCGCCCTGGCAATTTGATTGGCACGGCCTTCTGGGAGCCGAGCATAATTACTCCACAATGGATCGAGTCCAGACCGAACTTCCCGTCCAAAAAATGTTGTGGGCGGGGTTCGGGCTGGCACCCAGGCTAGGGAACAATGCATTAAAATGAAAATGTCCTGTTGTCGAAAGGGGCGCAATTTTAGCAAATGCTCCTATGAGTCATATTTCATGAATTAAAATGAAAGTGTCCTGTTGTCGATAGGGGCGCCACTTTAGTCAACGCTCTTATGGGTCATATTTCAGGGAAGTGATAAACGACCTATATGGTCGTATTGGTTGGAGAACATGTTGTGAAATAAAGTGCAACCCAACACATTATAGAGTTTATCTGTCCTGCTGTAGCTAAAATAATGTGGCACTATTAAGTGTATCCCCTGATATCAAATAATCCTGTGATATTATAGGTGAATGTGGGGAAAGGATTCCCTGTTTTTGTTGTTGTTTTATTGAGTCAATAATATTAATTCAGGGTTTTTTTTGTTTTTGTTTTTGTTTTTTTTTCATATCATTGCATTTTTCTTATTGTTCTCAAATGATCATTATTAAATTGTAATGTAATTCATGGAGATGGTTTTTAATCCCCTATTACATTTATTTCTGCTGTAACTTGGTTGAAATATTGATGGTTTTTGTTTCAGTTTGTGTCACACTTACAGCAGTGCATGACTGTGAATAAGTGGGACAGCGTCTGCTGTCACTTAGCAGGATAAAATTTTTTTTTTTTTTTTTTGGTAATACGGTACATTTGGAAAACATTGAATCCTCTGAGACAGACTTTCGAAGGTGATTTTTTTCACCCTTTGTCTCAGGATATTCTGCTGTTTTCACATAAGCTCTGATTTCACCTTGTCCTTCAAATTAGGATGTTGTATACAGTAAGTGAAGGAAATTGCATTCTTTTTTTTTTTTTGAGCCCTACAGAACAAATTTTAACAGTGTTACCTAACCAACAACACATCAGCGGAGAGTGTGGAACGATATAAATCTACAACAAATCTGTGGCTACATTTCCAATCATTTAGATGTTTGGTAAAAGCACTAGAAGGTTTTTGTGATAAGCTTAAGATGGGAATATATAAACTGGTAATAGCTCTAAAGATTGGATAGTTTTCTTCAGATGATGTTCATTCGTTGTTTTTAAATATAATTTCTATGATAGCCATAATACAGTAGCTTATTGCTGTAAATCTGAAATCTTGTTTAAGTGAACATTAATCCATTAATTTCATTTCATTTCATTCATGACAAATTACTCACATTCAAAATATAATTTACATATATTATTTATTTCATATTCACTTGCAGTATAGCTTCTGAGTATTCGGCTTCGGGCACATCCCTAATATTTATATAAGTTGGCAGTATCATGGGAGAAAGTCAACATGAAAAGGTAAAACTGAACAGAAAAAAATACTGTATATGGAACTGGACAGCCCTGACATCTTGGCCACCCGAGTGCCACTCCAAAATTTAATTTGCTACTTCCATTTCACCTTCTGCTGAAAGAAGCATTTATTTTGACGTGTGGTAATGTGGCACATTGTTAATATATTAACACTGAAGAGAATATTTATGTTAGTTGCAAAACACAGACAACTCTTAAGAATAAAGAGCGGAGACCTGTTCAAAATCCTGCTGTGCCACAAAGCATCACTCACATAATTTTTCTATTAAATTACTGTACAGAATTTGTCTCAAATCATTGTTAATATATCTACATTAACATCACATCATGACTTCACCCTAGGCTGGAAGAGTATAGATTTTCCTTTCTGTCTGCACAGCAAAACACATTGATGCCACTTTTTTCATTCTTGAAGTTAACTTTTTGCCTGTATGGTGATTGAAACTTGAACTTGAGAGCATGTCGCGTATATGACGCTTCATCGATAGTGCACACACAGAGAGCATGAATATTCTTCTTGCGCTTGAACAGACAAATACACATAAAAGTATGGCAAAATAGCCATCTTGGTGAGTATCATATAGTAAACAAAGTCGGTTATGTCTTAACTGAATGTAAATAGTTGAGAAAGAAATCAAATGTGTCATATTGGATTCAATATGGCATTCAGTCTTAAAGGGGTCATATAATGCCACTTTTACAAGATGTAAAATAAGTATGATGTCCCCAGAGTGTGTATGTGAAGTTTTAGCTCAAAATACCCACAGATCATTTTTTAGAGCATGTTAAATTTGTCACTTTTTGAGGATGAGCAAAAACGCTCCGTTTTTGTGTGTCCCTTTAAATGCAAATGAGTTGCTGCTCTCAAGAAGAGGGCGGAGTTTCAAGAGCTCTTGTTAGCAGTGCTGATTACCTCAGACTCACTGAAAATGTCACAAACTGTTCAGCCTTTTATGTTCAAACCGGAATGATGATGGACTGCCTCAAGAAGAAGTGATAACATGTCAAATGTAACAGGAAGTTTCTGAATGGTTAGCTGATAAATTTATATAGCTAATGTGGAGTTAACTTAATCTTAAAGTCATTGATTAGCATATTCTGTCATGATAATCTATAAATCGCTCGTGTAGGAACTGTTGTAAGATCCTACAGAGCCAGAGAATATATACTGCATGAATATAGAACAGGTATAGTTTAGTTTAATTGACATTTATCACTTGACTTTCCTGTGTCACTTGACATTTGACTTGACATTTGATATTCAACAGTGCTTTGATCTGCCTGCATTGACACCATTTTCTTTAAGAGCTGCTGTGCAGCCAAAATTATATACCAGTTAACACTGTAAAGCTGCTTTGATACATTGTAAAAAGCGCTATATAAATAAAGGTGACTTGACTTAATTATAGTTATAACTTATGTTGTCATCTTGCTTTTGACATGCTATTGCATTTGTGTTATGTACTGTATTGCAATAACATGGCATCACCCCTTTTGTTGCGTGTTCTCGGGGCAGGGTTTATGTAAATTTTAGGGTTAGTAATGTCACTAACCCGGGAAGAAGCTCGTTGTAGTCCCTACCTTAAACAGAAAATTCTTTAAAAGAAAATATATCCCTTTGCTTTGAACTTTTAGCGTCGTAACTTTGTAGATGTTGTTTATGCTCTAACAGCAACACTACATTCTAAAAAATGCTGGGTTAAAAACAACCCAAGTTGGGTTGAAAATGGACAAACCCCCCAAAATTTTTTTTTTTTTTTTGCACACTGCAATCTTTTTTGTAAAAAAAATTGTGGTAGCACTTTATTTTACAGTCCTGTTCCGCATGTACATACTATGTACTTATTATAGTAATTATAATAACTGCGTAATTACTAGCTACTAACCCTGAACCTACCCCTAATCCTAACCTTAACCCAAGTAGTTACCTTGTATTGCCCTCTACTTTCCTAGGTAAGTACACTATAAGTATGCACTGTAAAATAAAGTACAACCATTTGTGTTCTACTCAAGAAATAAAAACAGGTTTTGGGTGAACTTATTCTTTAACTCCTGTATGCACAGTTACAGTATCATGTTATACACCTTCCTGACTTACAAACAATGGCCTGGAGTATCATTAATCAGTTCCTTAGTCCCTAACACACAAGCACAGCATCTTTACAAGCATTCAGAGTTGGTGGTTTTCTTTTGTCTTTGTATCATAGCAACTGCAAAGCATGACATGATATCGGTTCCTTTGGATTTCAACATGTTTTCAAGAACTCAGTGTTTCTTTTTCTGTTCATTCTGCAGAATATGCTGACTTACTGCTCCAAAATTCAGTGTAGTTTTGGGTATCTTGTTCCGAAAGAGAAACACTTCTTGGTGAAACCTGTTAGACTGCACTTAACATTCACTGTCTGACTCCAAAATAATAATGTACAAAATCTCTCTCACAAACACTTTAGGGTATAAGTCTACAGGCAACTCATCAGATCAACAGCTGCTGCTCAAGGTTATTACCTGAGGAATGAAAACAACAAGACCCTTTGATTAATCTTGGGAAATCGGATCGAATAAGGAACAGTTTTTGAATTGAGTGCCAAATGAATCACAATGCTGCTAAGCATCTCTGGAGGGAACTAAATAGAACATTCTGACACCTGAATGGACCAACAAGACGCAAAAATCTATCAGCAACAAACAATGACAAGCATTTTTAGCTGATGGGCCCACAAGACTGGTTCAGTTATCAGAGGAACAGTGGAGGAATGAGGGAGAGCAGGGGACGGGTTTGATGAAACTGTCTGCTCATTAAAGAGAACAGGCATTAATCACCAGTCAGCGGCAACCCACAGGTCCGGATGTGGTTGGGACTCAGCGAGGCGTTGAGGTGTCCAGGCTCTGATTAGGAAGATGCCGGATGACGGAAGCAGAGGGGGGTTGTTGAGAGACCGCTCCATTAATTGCAAATAATTTACATGCCAAAGTTCTTATCAGCTAATTTCAAGAGCCGGCACGATCTGGATAATTCCACCCGGAATTATGACACATACTTCAAGAACGATTGGAGTCTTTCTCACTACAAATTTCTGGTTTCTTGCATGTTGCCATTTTGTCCTTCATAAAAACATGGAAAGATGTGTTCGTGTGTCAGATTAGTGTGTTTATGAGTGTCTGAGAAGATGTTGATCTGTAGGTGCTAAGGTATTTTGACATGTGGCATGAAAAAGTATGTGAACCCCTTGCAGAATCTGTGAAAATGAGAATTATTTTAATAAAATAAGAGGGATAATAAAAAAAAAAGCATGTTATTTTTTGTTTAGTACTGTCCTAAGATATTTTAATATAAAGATATTTTACATAAAAGATGTTTGCATTTAGTTCACAAGACAAAACAATAGCTGAATTTATTAAAATAACCCCATTCATAAGTATGTGAACCATTGATTCTCAATACTGTGTGTGGTTACCTGATGATCCATGACTGTTTTTTTGTTTTTTGATGGTTGTTCATGAGTCTCTTGTTTGTCCTGAGCAGTTAAACTGAGCTCTGTTCTTCAGAAAATTCCTCCAGCTCCTGCAGATTCATCAGTTTTCAAGCATTTTTGCATATTTGAACTCTTTCCAGCAGTGACTGTAGGATTTTGAGATTCATCTTTTCACACTGAGGACAATTGAGGGACTCAAACGCAACTATTAAAAAAGGTTCAAACATTCACTGATGCTCCAGAAGGAAACACGATGCATTAAGAGCTGAGGGGTGAAAACTTTTGAATTCAAATATCAAGGTAAATTGTACTTAATTTTTCTGCCGGGAAACATGCAAGTATCTTCTGTTGGTTCCGAAGGGCAGTACTAAATGAAAAACAATGATATTTAAACAAAATAAGAAAAATTGTGACATCTTCATCCTGTTCAAAAGTTTTCACACCCCGACTCTTAATGCATCGTGTTTCCTTCTGGAGCATCAGTGAATGTTTAAACCTTTTTTAATAGTTGAGTTTGAGTCCCTCAATTATCCTCAGTATGAAAACACAGATCTCAAAATCCTACAGTCACTGCTGGAAAGGGTTCAAATATGCAAAAATGCTTGAAAACTGAAAACTTGAAAATGAATCTGCAGGAGCTGCAGGATTTTTCTGAAGAACAGAGCTCAGTTTAACTGCTCAGGACAAACAAGAGACTCATGAACAACCATCACAAAACATAAAAACAGTCATGGATCATCAGGTAACCACACACAGTATTGAGAATCAATGGTTCACATACTTATGAATGGTGTTATTTTAATAAATTCAGCTATTGTTTTGCCTTGTGAACTAAATCCAAACATCTTTTATGTAAAATATCATACTCAGGACAGTACTAAACAAAAAATAACATGCATTTTTTTATTAACCCTCTTATTTTATTAAAATAATTCTCATTTTCACAGATTCTGCAAGGGGTTCACATACTTTTTCATGCCACTGTATATGTTTGCATGGTTGTTGGAGCATTCCATAGCTTAAACAGAAGAGCATGCTGCTCAATCAACGCTCATCACAAATAGATTTTCCATTTATTTTAACATAAATTATACTAAAATAAAGCAATCAACATTAAGAAATTCCAGTGCACATAACTGATAAGAAAATAGGTAACACTTTATTTCGATGGTCCACTTTAGACTTTCTACTAACTATAAGTAACTTTGCAACTACATGTCAACAAACTCTCAGAGTATTAGTAAACTGTTATATTGGCCTTGATAACAGCTTGCATTCTTGCTGGCATTGTTTTTATGTACTTTTCTACAGTCTCTTTTGCTATTGACTTCCAAATAGTTTCGAGTTGTTCCCAAAGACTTGCTTTTGATGAAACTTGTGCAGTCTATCTCAGAACAATAATTATATTTTAGCATTAGAAACACTACTGTGGCTTCCACATACTTGTGTGGATTAACCATTATAGAAACTATCATAAATGATTTTGGTCTTTAGTTTATGGCAGCTGTGGCAAAACCTTAAATTGGGTGATGGTCTAATAAATTTGTTAAGCATATATATATATATATATATATATATATATATATATATATATATATATATATATATATATATATATATATATATATATATATATAAATCTTGAGCAAACACTGTAGAAGTAGCATAAATCAATTCCTTTCCTAAAATCAAAAGATCAAATCCGTCCTCTCGCCTAGTGTCACCCGTGTGCCAGAATATACCACTGTGTCTCAGATCAGCCAAATGAAGAAAGCTGACTTGCTCTGAGAGGGCTGTCATGAAATGAACTATCGTGGCATCCAAAGACCTCGTAGTGACAGGGGCTTTGATGCAACCCTGAAGATGCCTGCTCACAGGGACTCTGGATAATAAGAGACGTATGCATTATGTCAGGAAAAAGGGTTTTAATTGGGTATGATCATTGGTTGTATACAAGGCACTCAGGAAAGTGTAGACAAGCCTCATGGTTGTCAAAAAAAATCTTTTTTTCATCTTTCTGAATAGAAAGTCAAATGGGACCCACTAATAATTATTTATTCTTTATCTAAAACACATTATTGAAAACAAAAGATGTTTAAAATAATTTTCACTCCCCACTTTGCATATTATGGGCTATGTGAACTAATTTGACTGAATCTTGAATCTCATGCACTATATATATATATATATATATATATATATATACATATATATATATATATATATATATATATACATATATATTAGTCAGGCATCCTCTTGAGCAGTCCTTGGCCAATGAAAGCTACAATGGAGTCTAGACCTTCTGCCGTCAGTCTGAAGGTCTGGCTACGCGAGACTACAGTGTATGAGACTCTTACTGAATGATTCATCAAATGTCCCCCAACTTAACTTGTGCAATTACCATCTGACTGTCTGGAATTATGTATGGTCGGTGGGGAACTCCTAAAATCCCTTGAGGGAAAAATGAAATCCTAAGCAGTTAATCCTGTCAGTAGCATTCAGAAAAGCATATCAGGACTCATTTTGGCATAGCTGAAAAGACACTGCACTCGGTTTCATAATTCCATGACTAAAGTCCGGCTTACATGTATCATTTTGTGAGGCTTTGGTCTAATGGTGCCTAGTGTTCGCTAGTTTCTGATAAAGGTAAATATTAGATATTTTTCGACAGTGTTGGGAGTCAAAGTAAGATTGACATTCCATCTCTAGGATGAAAGATGACAGCCTTACTGTGGACTCTGGAAATATTTCATAGGGGTTATAAATTATGAAGCCACTCAAAACAAAGCATATAAGACTCGATCTGTGGTGTGAAGGGTATCACATGGCAGTCAGATGGAAGCTGAGCAGAATTATAATTTCTTTGATATATTAATTTTGAACTAATAAAATATATATAATCTTATAACACCAATTTTGGCAACCATAACAAAAATAATAATAATAATAATAATATAAACTGTCAATCATTTTCCCTCAAGCACTATTTGCACCTTAATAATAATAAGATATGTACTTTCTTTTTAGAAAATGTGAGTGGTACTTCTTGTGCAAAAGACTTATTCAGTTTTGCATTATGTTAGGTTCTGAACTTAAGTTTAACAGTTTTGAAATAATGATTATGAATAAGAAAACATGTGCAACCCTGTTGAAAAAATTATAGCATTATTTAAAATAACAACTAATGTAGCAAGTGTGAACAGTTCATCAGTTTTATAACTTAAAGTTTAATTTTTAATTAAATTTACCATTTAATTACCCAAAATAGTACCAAAGTGGTAATATATATATAAGACTAGCAAAGAACTCAAAAGGTTTTTGGAGGGACGCAAAACACTTGCAAAGGAAAACGTCTCGGTTACGTATGTAACCCTCGTTCCCTGAAGGAGGGAACGGAGACGTACGTCAGTACTGACCGACGAATTGGGATATCGCTTAGAGAGCCCTATCATCTTCGTGCAAACTAAAACAAGCCAATGGAATTGGCGTGCGATATTTGCATAATGCGCACCGCCCCCGTCAGGTGTATATAAATAGGAAGCAGATGCAATCGCACTCTGTTTTTCGCTGAGGAGACAACTGGTGTCCGCGCTACAGCGAGGGTACAGAAACTGTGGTGACGGGACGTACGTCTCCGTTCCCTCCTTCAGGGAACGAGGGTTCTCATACGTAACCGAGACGTTCCCTTTCAGTCGGTCACGTTCGACGTACGTCAGTGGTGACCGACGAATTGGGATCCCAACTAAAGCGCCACAGTTACGAAACCCCTTCCAGTGCCCAGCGCAAGCTCAGCCGCCCATAGCACCGGCTGGCGGTGAAGGGGGCGAGCTTACACCGAGAGAGTCTACTGCTGTCTAACCACTACCCACTAGTAAACTAGACACACTGGTGAAGCGAACCCGTAAGGGACGCTGCGGAGACCACTACCTACCCAATTGGGGAGGAGTTTACGTGGGAATACACACATGGACTGGCCCGGGGGGCAGTACGCATATGGAGTCCCTGGGATGGCTCCACCTGGTAGGGGGAGACTCATCTGACAGGTGACAGCAGAGCTGGCTCTGCTAAGGGAAAGACACGGACTCGGCCCGTAGGGAGTTTTAAACCGTGGAAAATTACACATATGGGACCGCTCACGTAGAGGGGTCACGACATATGGGCCCCAGCCAACAGACAGCGTCAGCGACGGATGTAGGCCTGGCATCAGACACTCCGCAATGTCCGAGCCGAAGGGGGAGGCGGAGGAACTCGACAGGGTTCGCCAAGCGGGGAACACGACTGGAGTGAAGGTATGCACGTATCCGGCCAGAGGCGGGAATGGCATTGCAAGCCGACACTTAGAGTGGGTACAACACGTCTACCGACTAGTGGATGCGAGTACACGTGAGGATACCGGCTCTACACGTAGGCTATAAAACCTAGCGAACGTGTTTGGTGTCGCCCAGCCCACAGCTCTACAGATATCTGTCAGCGAGGCGCCATGAGCCAGCGCCCAGGAAGAGGCTACCCCTCTGGTGGAGTGGGCTCTCAACCCGAGCGGGCAAGGCACGCCCTGGGATTTGTACGCCAAGGCGATGGCATCCACTATCCAGTGGGCCATCCTCTGCTTGGAGACAGCCTTTCCCTTCTGCTGGCCTCCGTAACAGATGAAGAGCTGATCTGAGGTCCTGAAGCTTCGCGTTCTGTCCACGTAAACGCGCAGAGCGCGGACGGGACAGAGCAAAGCTAGGGCTGGGTCTGCCTCCTCCGAGGGCAGCGCTTGCAGGTTCACTACCTGATCTCTGAAGGGAGTGGTAGGAACCTTGGGCACGTATCCAGGCCGGGGTCTCAGGATGACGTGAGAATGACCGGGCCCGAATTCTAGGCACGTTTCGTCGACCGAAAATGCATGCAGATCCCCTACCCTCTTCAGGGAAGCCAATGCAACCAGAAGAACCGTCTTAAGAGACATTAGTTTCAGGTCGACTGATTGCAAAGGTTCGAAGGGATGACCCCGGAGAGCTGTGAGAACCAGGGTCAAATCCCAAGAGGGTACGGAGGAAGGGCGAGGAGGATTCAGTCTCCTGGCCCCCTCAGGAATCTGACGATCAGATCGTGTTTCCCCAGGGACTTACCCTCAACTGCATGGTGATGTGCGGCAATAGCGGCAACATACACCTTGAGGGTGGAGGGAGACAGCCTTCGCTCCAACCCATCTTGCAGAAAGGAAAGCACGGATCCGACCGAACATGATCGGGGGTCCTCTCGGCGAGAGGCGCACCATTCGACGAACAGGTTCCACTTCAACGCATAGAGATTCCTAGTGGAAGGAGCTCTAGCGGAAGTGATGGTGTCTACGACCGCTTGCGGGAAATCACTCAGAACCTCCGCATCCCGTCCAGGGACCACACGTGGAGGTTCCACAGATCGGGACGCGGGTGCCACAGGGTGCCCTGTCTCTGAGTCAGGGGGCCCTTCCTCAGAGGAATCGGCCAGGGAGGTGCTGTCGCGAGGAGAATGAGGTCTGAGAACCAGGTCCGAGTGGGCCAGTACGGAGCCACTAGCAGAACCTGCTCCCCATCCTCCCTGACCTTGCACATGAGTTGTGCGAGAAGGCTCACTGGGGGAAACGCATATTTGCGCAGACCCGGGGGCCAGCTGTGTGCCAGGGCATCCGTGCCGAGCGTCCCGCCGGTCAGGGAATAAAACCACTGGCAGAGGGCAGTTTCCGGGGAGGCAAACAGGACTACCTGGGCCTCGCTGAAATGCTGCCAAATCAGCTGGACCGCCTGGGGGTGGAGCCGCCACTTGCCCGCAAGTGGATGCTGCCGTGACAGCTCGTCGGCTGCACGGTTGAGCACACCTGAGACACGAGTGGCCCGAAGGGACCTCAGATCCTTCTGACTCCACAACAAGAGATGGCGGGCGAGTTGCGACATGCGACGGAAGCGTAGACCACCTAGACGGTTGGTGTACGCAACGGCCGCAGTGCTGTGTGAGCGGACTAGAACGTGCTTGCCTGACAACAGCTTCTTGAAGCGGGCCAGCGCAAGACGAACCGCTAGCAACTCGAGGCAATTGGTATGCCAATGCAGCTGAGGCACCGTCCACTGCATGCCCGTTGTACGTGGCCCCCCATCCCGTGGCAGAGGCATCTGTGGAGACCACAGCGTGCCTGGACACTCGTTCGAGGGGTACTCCGGCCCACAGGAACGAAGGGTCCAACCACCGGACAAGGGTGCGACGGCAGCTCGGTGTCACGGGGACACGGAGCGTGCCGCACTGCCACGCCCATCTCGGGACCCAGCCGCAGAGCCAGTGTTGAAGCGGTCTCATATGAAGCAATCCGAGCGGCGTTACCGCGGCTGCAGATGCCATATGCCCCAGGAGCCTCTGAAAATCTTTCAGTGGAGCCGCTGTCCTGCGCTTGAGCGAGCTCAGGCAGTTCCACACCGACTGGACGCGCGCCTCTGTGAGACGCGCAGTCCGTGCGACCGAGTCTAGCTCGAGACCGAGACAAGAGATCCTCTGCCCGGGGGCGAGTTTGCTCTTGTCCCAGTTGACCTGAAGACCCAACCGGCTGGGAGCTACAACCATGTCGGGTAGGACTTTGTACTGACATGCCCGACCCTCGAACGCAGACCGACCTAGGAAGGGTCTGTGTCGAGGCAGAATCGAGACATGAAAGTACGCGTCCTCCAGGTCTATTGCTGCAAACCAATCCTGGGGATGGTCCAGGATTGGCCGTAGCCCACCGCCCTGTTTCGGTACAATAAAGTAGGGGCTGTAGAACCCCGACTTCATATCGGCCGGAGGGACCGGCTTGATTGTATCCTTCGCCAGGAGGACAGCAATCTCCACCCGGAGAACAGGTGCACTGTCCAACGACACCTGAGTGAAGTGGACAGCCCTGAAGACCGGGGGACGCCGGGCGAACTGAATCGCATAGCCGAGTCTGATAGTACGAATGAGCCAACTGGACAGCCTGGTGAGCGCTATCCACGCTTCCAGACACTGAGCCAGCGGGACCAAAGGCACCACAGACGCACCGGGGGTGGGGCAGCAAGGCAGAGAGGGACCCGACTCGGACGGCTTGGGAGCGGCCCGGAGTGGGGTCGGACTCTGCGAGGCAGCAGTGTGCATGGGAGACGGCGCACGGGACACGGTCTGCGCCATCACACTGCCGCCTGCTGGCGAATGGGGAGGGAGCTGTCAGCGGCGAGGCGGAGCCTGGCACACTGGCAGACACCCCTTGTTGTGACCTGGAGTTTGAGGAAACTGCTCTTTTTGTGGCAAAGTGGGTACCGCTGGACTCCGGAGAGCCAGCGGCGGTAGATGGACAGCCGCCACAAAATCCCCCCCGGCCCTCCTCCGGGGGTGGGAGAGCAGATGGAATACTCTCCCAAAGGGCAGGAACCTTCCGCTCCAGGTCGCCCGTCTCAGGGCCGAGTTTTCCCCGACCGCTTGCCACCTGGCTTGGCAGAGACGGGCTGGGCACCACGTCCGCGACCGGCACCCTGCTGTTTGGCTGGTGTAGGCTGCTGCTTTGCCGACTTAGCAGGGGCGGAGGAAGACGCAGGCGGGCGCCCTCGGCAACGAGCGGGCTGAGGCTGAGCCACGGGCGACTGGGTGGAGGCAGCAGCGGACCGCCGTGGCATGACATGTCTGATAGCCTCAGCCTGCTTCTGTGCAGCGGAGAACTGTTGGGCACAGCTCTCCACCGCGTCGCCGAAAAGGCCGACCGGAGACACGGGGGAATCCAGGAACCGATGTTTGTCGGTCTCCCTCATGTCTGCCAAGGTCAGCCAGAGGTGGCGTTGCTGGACTACCAGAGTAGACATCGCCTGGCCAACAGAACGCGCTGTCACCTTCGTTGCCCGGAGGGCAAGGTCAGTGGCAGCGCGCAGCTCCCCAAGCAGCTGTTGGTCAGGACCTTCCTGGGGCATCTGCGACAGCGCTTTTGCCTGATAGACCTGCAAAAGGGCCATCGCGTGCAGGGCAGAGGCAGCCTGCCCACAGACACTGTAAGCTTTCTCAGTCAGTCCGGCTGAGAATTCACAGGCCTGGGACGGGAGACGCGGCTCACCGCGCCAGCCAGCGGCCGTTGGACACAACTGCATCGCAACAGACCGCTCGACTGGCGGGATCCTCGCGTACCCCCTGGCTACCCCGCCGTCCAGGGAGGTGAAGGCGGACGAGGGACCAGGCCCTGTACGAGCCCCATACGGAGCTTGCCAAGACCTGGTCACCTCATCGTGTACTTCCGGGAAGAAAGGCATTGGGGCGGGACGCTGGATTTGACCAGCGCGACCCCCCCCCCAAGTACCAATCGTCCAACCGAGATGGGCCGGGACAGGGTGGAGGGTTCCACTCAAGCCCGACGCACAAGGCGGCCCGGGAGAGCACAGCCGTGAGCTCGGGATCCGACTCGGGCAACGCTACCGGTTCCCGGGGCCGGAAAAAACGGTCGTACGCGACATAGGAGAGGGGACCCCCGCTTCCTGAGACTTCAGGAAGGAGAGTCTCGACCTCAGCACCGCGATAGTCATGTTCCCGCAATGGGAACATGAACCATCCACAAAAGCTGCTTCAGCGTGCAGAATGCCCAAACACGAGATGCAACGATTGTGCCCATCAGCAGGGACCAGGGAACGACCGCACCCATCAACGCACAGACGAAATGACATACTGTCAGGGTTCGTCTGTAAAGCTGTTTTAGAAGGGGAAGTCAACTCACTCGTGCTGAAGCACCCAGGGAGCGACGCGATGTGTCAGGTACACCACTCCCTGACACACCGAGGAACCGGCCCAAATCGCTACACACACACACTCTTTGTGTTGCTGTGAAAACAGCAGTTTTAGAGCTTATAGCTCAGCTCCTCGGACACTCGGGACCTCGCTGAACGTGTCCTCTTCACCAGCACCGATAGCTCGCTGTAAATCCTCTCCTGAGGCAATGTTTTAGAATAAAACAAACGAAGAAAGGAGTCTTCTAAACAGGACACCAGTGAATGGCTCCGAAGCGAAAGACAGAGTGCGATTGCATCTGCTTCCTATTTATATACACCTGACAGGGGCGGTGCGCATTATGCAAATATCGCACGCCAATTCCATTGGCTTGTTTTAGTTTACACGAAGATGATAGGGCTCTCTAAGCGATATCCCAATTCGTCGGTCACTACTGACGTACGTCGAACGTGACTGACTGAAAGGGAACACAACAGCACTTACATACTGTAATTTTAGCATTTCTTTTTAAGGGGGATACTTGTACAAAAATAATATACTTTGAAAGAATATACTTAAGTGCAAACTTAATTGCATGTTTTTTTGTAATTAAATGAAAATATAAATTTATATTAAATGCAATTAGTTGCACTTAAGTGCTTAATTTGACCAACTAAAGAAGGACTTAAAATAATAGTAAAGTCCTATTTGTGAAAGAACAGAAAGTCTTTCTTTTCTTGAAAGACGAAAGTCATATACACCACTTTAAAAAGATGTAATATAAGTCTAAGGTGTCCCCTGAATGTGTCTGTGAAGTTTCAGCTCAAAATACCTCATAGATTTTTTTTTTAAATTCATTTTTTTAACTGCCTATTTTGGGGCATCATTATAAATGAGCCGATTCAGGGCTACTGGCCCTTTAATTCTCCTGCTCCACGCCCACAGAGCTCGCGCTTGCCTTGAACAGTGCATAATGTTTACACAGCTAATATAACCCTCAAATGGGTCTTTACAAAGTGTTCGTCATGCATGCGGCATGCATGCGTCGGATTATGTGAGTATTATATACTGTAATATTGTTTACATTTGATTCTGAATGAATTTGAGGCTGTGCTCCGTGGCTAACGGCTAATGCTACACTGTTGGAGAGATTTATAAAGAATGAGGTTGTGTTTATGCATTATACAGACTGCAAGTGTTTAATAATGAAAATAGTGACGGCTCTTGTCTCTGTGAATACAGTAAGAAACGATGGTAACTTTAACCACATTTAACAGTACATTAGCAACATGCTAACGAAAACAACAATTCACAAATATCACTAAAAATATCAAGATATCATGGATCATGTCAGTTATTATTGCTCCATCTGCCATTTTTTGCTATTGTTCTTGCTTGCTTACCTAGTCTAACGATTCAGCTGTGCACAGATCCAGATGTTACTGGCTGCCCTTGTCTAATGCCTTTTATAATGTTGGGAACATGGGCTGGCATATGCAAATATTGGGGCGTACACCGCGACTGTTATGTAACAGTCGGTGTTATGTTGAGATTCGCCTGTTCTTCGGAGGTCTTTTAAACAAATTAGATTTATATAAGAAGGAGGAAACAATGGAGTTTGAGACTCACTGTATGTCATTTCCATGTACTGAACTCTTGTTATTTAACTATGCCGAGGTAAATTAAATTTTCATTCGAGGGCACCTTTAAATATAATTTCATAATTACTTTTATTAAAGGTATTTTAGTTTGACATCATTACAAAGTGCACCTTTAAACATGAACTTATATTTCAGTAATACTATACTATCTACAAGTACTGATTTTTAAAAAATCTTCTAATATTTCAAGTACAATACAATACAATTAAATGAATTACACTAATTTTTCACCAAGGAATAACAAGCACTACTAATAGTCATAAGTTTGTTTCTTAATTAAATGCTTTTGAACATTGAATGAATTCATTTTTAAGCAGCAAAAGAATCATCCCTGTATATAGTCCAGATGAGACAGACATCCTAGAGACATTCTCTTACAATTTCCTGAAAAAACTGTTGACATCTTTTTTGTGTCTGGGGCTACTGATGAAAGAGCAATACAAGTTGTTTCTCTCAAGAATGGCTTCTCTTCCTGGGATTGTGTCATAAGCTTTTTCTTGGCAGTTTGAGAAGGCTGGCTCCTCAAGCCAAGAGCGGGGCCTAATCTTCACCAGAGCTCATAAATGTCTGACTGATATTCACTATGTTTCTGGCCCATGACCACAGAGCAATGGCTTATTGTTATTAATAATTTGACAGCATGGCAAAATTGTATGATAACATATAGATGTATTCCTGTTACAATCATGATTATGTTAAAGGTTTTAGCTTTATGTGTTAACGTTTATGACATCCATTTTTATATGATCCAAGTCGTACGATTTCTAATTTTATTTTATTTTTATTTCAAATGAATTATTACAAATCGCTGTATAAATCTTATAACATATAACATGGTAACACTTTACAATAAGGTTCATTATTTAACATTAGTTAACTACATTAGTTAACATGAACTAATAATGAACTGCACTTACACAGCAGTAATTAATCTTTGTTAATGTTAATTTCAGCATTTACTAATACATTATTAAAATATTGTTAACATTAGTTAATGCATTGTGAACTAACATGAACAAACAATGAACAACTGTATTTTCATTAACTAACGTTAACGAATATTAGTAAATACAGTTCATGTTAGTTAATACATTAACTAATGTTTAATGAATGAACCTTATTGTAAAGTGTTACCCATATCCCATTCCCATATTGATTATGTTATTATTGAATAGCCATGAAATGGTAATATTACATTTAAAATACAGATATTTTGTGATAGATCTTTTTTTTTTCGGACTATATTTCATATATCCAAAGAAGATATTATTTTGATTTTCATATAGGCTACAGATCATCTATTCTATTCTATTCTATTCTATTCTATTCTATTCTATTCTATTCTATTCTATTCTATTCTATTCTGTTCTGTTCTATTCTATTCTATTCTATTCTATTATTGCGAATATGCAAACCACAAAAACTTGTTTTGAAATATGAAAGACTCTCTAAAGCATTTTTTCTAACTATCATTATTTATGCAATTTAGCTTGGCGACATTACTGCGGCAGAGATTAGACACTTCACCTTTAAACAAATTGTTTATTCTAAACCCTTCATTTATAAAGTCACCTTGTTGTGGCCTAGGCGCTTTGCTTTGTCCATCATTCTCAATGTAATAAAATAGCTTATGAAGTCTCTTATAATCACATTGGCCAAAACTGATTGGGGCATGAGTACACAATGCAGGCAGCACAGACGAAGACATTCAATTATTTTTAGAGACGGTCTAAATTTGATTGCATTGGTTTTTTATTCCACACACTACATGAAATAGCAGTAACCCTCAGAAGTAATTTTGCTGGAACTAACGAGCAGAGAGAGGGAGGACGCTCTTCACTTCAGCTAAAACAGCTTTGATGAACGACCGCCGTCCCACGGCGCACGTTGTCATTAGCCTGACACCAGATAGAAGTTAAGTCTTCAGAAAATGGAAAATTGATTTACCTCTTTGCTTTGGAGCAAATGGTTAATTCCCTGAAATTCAGACCTACTGCATAAACATTGCTAGAGACACTGCCAATTTCTTTCCCTTTATCTTGCAGCAGGAATGACAATTTCAGCAGATGTTGTCTAGGTAACAAGACAGCATGCATTCACTATATGAAATGAAACATGAGCATCCAATGGCCAGTTAAAGATTTGGAGAATAAGTTGAATCTCTAAAGCTGAATAAATAAATGACTAAAGTTCTATGTGTCTTTTATAAGCATAATGGACTTGGGTTTGAAAAATGGGTGCTATAAAAAGAACACTAAAAGCCAAGTGCATTAATGTTGAAATAAAGTTGATCTCTCCTGAAGACAGAGAGATATGCAGTTCTTTTGCCCTACACAATTGCATGTGCACAAACAAAGTGGTAACATTCTACTATTTGAGAGACATTTCTCCAGTAGTAATAAATAGAGGAGATTGGGTCTAGTTGTCACATCGGCTCATGAACCGATCATCTCTTCCTACTAGTTCATTTATAGCATCAAATAAACATGAAAGAACATCAGAAAGAATCTTGTTTCAACCGTGGAAAGAAGTAAGTACACACCATTTTTCAGGTGCAAGTCCACAGACGTAATCTGCTAACTCCCCTGACTGCTAATGGTGGATTCGGCATTATGATTGGTTAGATCAGCTGTCAATCAAACTCCCTTTGAAGGGTCAATTAATGACAGAATTTTCATTTTTGGGTGAACTAACCCTTTAAGTGTGACTACAGGAAAGCTATTAAACATTTCACATTTCCACAATTGTTGCTCGGGAAACACACATGCAGCGGGTAGTCTGTTCTAAGAATATCTTTTTTTTCTTTGATATATGAAAAACTTAAGTTAAAAAAAGAAAACAAACAAACAAACACGGTACCATTTAAAATACAGATATAGCTATTCTGTAAACAATGTTATATATGTATATATTATCATATATTATATTATATTACAGACAACATCAGCATATGCAAACCACAAAAATACTTATAAAAATAAATAAATCTCATTTTAAAATATAAAATACTGTCTGAAGTTTTAAAAAAACTTCCACAACTTCCATTTATGTATATTATATTATATTATATTATATTATATTATATTATATTATATTATATTATATTATATTATATTATATTATATTATATTATATTATATTATATTATATTATATTATATTATTTTATATTATATGACTGTCATTACTCATCTGCTCACAGTAGTTCCTGCAGTGTGAATAAACATACCAATGTGTGTATTCAACCTCTCATCTCATTCTTGTGTCTGAGTATTCTTGACAATTACTGAAAATCTATTAAATAAACATGTATATTATGTAATATATTTTAAATCCAGTTTTTATTTGTTTGTTTGTTATATTATATTATATTATATTATATTATATTATATTATATTATATTATATTATATTATATTATATTATATTATATTATATTATATTATATTATATTATATTATATTACAGAAAACATCAGCATATGCAAACCACAAAAATACTTATAAAAATAAATAAATCTCATTTTAAAATATAAAATACTGTCTGAAGTTTAAAAAAAAACATCCACAACTTCCATTTATGTATATTATATTATATTATATTATATTATATTATATTATATTATATTATATTATATTATATTATATTATATTATATTATATTATATTATATGACTGTCATTACTCATCTGCTCACAGTAGTTCCTGCAGTGTGAATAAACATACCAATGTGTGTATTCAACCTCTCATCTCATTCTTGTGTCTGAGTATTCTTGACAATTACTGAAAATCTATTAAATAAACATGTATATTATGTAATATATTTTAAATCCAGTTTTTATTTGTTTGTTTGTTATATTATATTATATTATATTATATTATATTATATTATATTATATTATATTATATTATATTATATTATATTATATTATATTATATTATATTATATTATATTATATTATATTACAGACAACATCAGCATATGCAAACCACAAAAATACTTATAAAAATAAATAAATCTCATTTTAAAATATAAAATACTGTCTGAAGTTTAAAAAAAAAACATCCACAACTTCCATTTATGTATATTATATTATATTATATTTTATTATATTTTTTTATATTATATTATATTATATTATATTATATTATATTATATTATATTATATTATATTATATGACTGTCATTACTCATCTGCTCACAGTAGTTCCTGCAGTGTGAATAAACATACCAATGTGTGTATTCAACCTCTCATCTCATTCTTGTGTCTGAGTATTCTTGACAATTACTGAAAATCTATTAAATAAACATGTATATTATGTAATATATTTTAAATCCAGTTTTTTATTTGTTTGTTTGTTTTTTTACTTTCGAAAGTATTTTAAATTTCAAAACAAAACATTTTTGTGGTTTGCATATTAAATATATAATATAATATAATATAATATAATATAATATAATATAATATAATATAATATAATATAATATAATATAATATAATATAATATAATATAGCACATAATTACTAAAAAGGTCTCCCTATTACTATACTATTTATACTATTTGTTCTATTTATGTTCCTGTGGGTCAGACATAAGGCACCAGCAGTGTCAGTGCCATGGGTTCAATCCCCAGGGAATATGAACTTGTATGCATGAAAATGTATACCTTAACTTCAAAGTAAGTTGTTTTGGATAAACATGTCTGACAAATGTATACGTAATGCCAAGCCCCTGAAAAGGGTTCGGGCAACAAGTGAGCGATTACCAAACAATACAACAGTTCCATCTAGTGTTTGGTTTCAAAGTCCACAAAGCCAAAAAGAAGAGCTCATTTTCAGTGGATATTGTTGCTTCATTTTTCATTTGTATATGAATGTGCTGTCTCTTTAATGTTTAATGCTCCAACGTTGGTAAAGATAATAGCTTTCCACTGGCAAAATAGGTCTGGTCTATGTTTTCAAGTTATGTTTTAATGTTTTATGTTTTGTCCATGTTTGGTCAGGGTAAAAAAGTAAATTATCGTAATTCATCTTTTAAAAATGTTACATACCATTTTTCACTAATAGGAAACAAAGAAATTCAATTTTAATTAATTTTCAACATTTTGCATTCTACCATTTACATACAGTGGTGACTTCAAAACTATTGAAAGAATAAGAATTATGGCTTTCTTGTAATTCAAAGTTCAAATTTTGCAAATTTGGCTTTTCAAAAGTGGATCTTAATTGCAAAATGTATTATCCAAATATTGAGAAATTGCATTGCAAAAATAAATGAAGTAGTAATTATGAGAACAAAAGGCTCATTTAAAATGGCGAACACACAATGGCCCGGTTTCACAGACAGGGCTTTGATTAAGCCAGTCTTTCTACAAATGTTCCTGTTGCTCACTCTCTCTCCTCCCCATCATGAGCGATACGCCCCCTATTGCTGATTGGCTACAAGAGTGTTTTCGTCTGATCCACTTTGTTTTTTTCTCATATTTACACAGCTACTATCTACAAACACCTTTTTTCAGCCCTCACACAGAACAGACATCTAACAAATATTCACAAAATGGGACCCCCTTGTTTAGAACCACTTTCTTTAGACATTGTCCATTTTACTCTTCTGCATCTCTTTGAATTTTTTTTTTTTCAAATCAGCAAAGCAGAGCATTTATCAGACACTGTAGTTACCATGGCAAATGTTTGCAGTTTTTCCCTGTCTTTATCTAAAAACATAGATCAAACAGAATTTAGCATACTTCTAAAAAGAGTAGGCCTACTTATTATGGTAATGATAAACTTTAAGTGTGAACTGAATGTAATTTTCAAACATTTCAAACATCAAAGATTTATATTAAAGGTACACCATGTAACTTGTTTTTTGTTTAAAATTAACAAAATTTAAATAATGACACAACACATAATCAATATTTCTTCCAAAAAATGTCTTAAAATTAAATAAATAAATAAATAAAATTGTTCCAAGGTTAAATTTCAATTCACAATAAATAAAATAAGTGCCTTATTTCTATTTCTTGATTTCAAAGTTGTTTTGCTGAATATACTCTGTTCTGTTATTAATAAATAATAATAATGGCAATAATTATCTGAATTCGGGAATTCACACAATAACATACTCTAACTATTTTTTTCCACAGAAACGTATGAGGAAAATAGTAAAAGTATGCTAGTGGTTACGAATTAGCATACAGGGGGGTGGGGGCTTTTGTTTTGACGGCGAAGTGGCCCGGAAGTGCTTCGCTCAGACTGCCAACATCACACACTCGGCCAGTTAGCGACCAGTGTGGGTCGATACTGCGGAATAGGTGGCAAACTAGATGAGTTTACCGCGACGAAACAATGTTGCCTATTTAGGAATCACCATGTCATCAACCGCGGCCTGAGATCAGATAAGTAGACCATGACAAGCGTTAACAAATCTGTTAATTTATGTTTATTCGCAGACTGATTGTCATGATTTTAGCCGTTGCTAAGCGTGACGTGATTTTGTGTGATTAAAGTTGAGCCACAGCTTTGAGATAATCAATCAGGTCAATGTACCAAGAGCTCGAAAACCGCCTTCACAGCAGACCAGCAGTGGATGTGCGTTTTTAATCGTGTGATTTTAAGAGTAACGTTAGATGCAAACAACTCATTAGCTAACTGGCTACTAACGTTACACCAAACATCGATCGATCGCACAGGATTTGTTGGTAAACTCTTGGATCTTTAGCAGAAATGGATGACTTCAGCTCCATCAGTCTGCTGTCTCTGGCTATGCTAGTCGGTTGTTATGTGGCTGGAACTATTCCCTTGGCTGTCAACTTCTCTGAGGTGAGCTTTAACCTGAGTTGTCCATGTCTACAGTAGTTTATTTAGGACAATATTCAGTCCTTGTGAGGTTCAGTTGTCTGCAGGAAATGGATGTGTTTGATAAGGCAGACATCCATAATATGCAGTTCTGAGGTCCTCAGAAACAGGTTTGAGATCTGCATTGATCTCCAAAAGCGACAAGCACCCCTGATTTAGCCTTCCAAGGGCAAAAATTTGATTGTTGAATGTTATATTAATCTAAAGTTTATACTGTAGACACAAACTGTTTAATATACCACCCACGCTGATCTTGTTTAAACAGGTGTGTTCTGTCCTTAAATGCAGTTCAGATTGATTTTCTGGATTTTCAAGCAAATTTTATGGTTTATGATCCACCAAAACGTATTTAGTTGCTAATACAGACAACTAAAGCGAGTGGCTGATAAAATGCTTGTGTGAGTTTAAACTGTTTAAATAGCAGTCAAATGTTCACTGAAATACACTGAAATCTCTAGAATAATTCTACTACTATTATTTTAAAGGGATAGTTCACTCAAAAATGAAAGTTTTGTCATCATTTATTCATCCTCATCCTTCTTGAGTTTGGCTGCCATAGCCATTGACTTGCATAGTAGGAAAAAATATTGTCTGGTGACCAACATTCTTCAAAATATCTTATGTGTTCAACGGAAGAAAGAAATTCATCCAGGTTTCGAACAACTTGAGGTTGAGTAAATGATTACAAAAGTTTCATTTTTGGGTGAATTATCCATTTAATAGGTACATTACAATTCATAAGTTTGGGGTCATTCAGTTTTTGATGCTAATAATCTCAAAATGGCTAAATGTCAGGTCATTTATCAGCCTGTCCATTATATAGTTATTTCACTATTGAGATTTTTTTGTTTGAAGTTTAAATTCAAATCAGGAGTTTATCACAGAAATGTGATTGTACCTGCAAGCCTCTTCTGATTAATATATTTCATATTCTGCTTATTCACATGAAGATGACCAATGTCAACCTGAATACAGGTTACTGTCTGTGGTTACTGAGACTCTGCGTTTTCTGTTCTATCTTTAGGAGAAGTTGAAGTTGGTGACAGTGTTGGGGGCCGGTCTGTTGTGTGGGACTGCACTGGCTGTCATTATTCCAGAGGGAGTTCATGCACTCTATGAGGAAATGTTGGAAGGTGAGATTCAAGTTTACACTTCAGTTAATGCATTGGTTCCTTTTCTTAATAATGCAGAATATACATCAAAGTTTTGGGCAGAGTTCTCCATGCGTAAATCATAAACTGCTATCTAGAAGTTTATCTGCAGTAATGCATTGTAAAGCTACTAGTTAAGGTGTGGTCACACTGCACTTTTCATTCCATTGACTTCCAATCAAACGTGCGAAAAATTTCACATTTCGAGAAATTTCACATTTCGAGGCGTTCCAATGTTCAAGTTTGGTGAACTTTGACCTGCAAACTTGCATCACGCGAAGACAAGCGACCAGTAGAAGATCGATTCGTCACGGCATGACCTCTTGGCTGAATTAAAAGAATGATATATTTGCAGTAAAGTCGAGTAGGTTCTATATTTTTACATTTTGAATGTATTACTTTGTTATGTGTTGAGTTCATGTTTATAAAAAAGACACTGTAGACCGTGACGTCAAATCACGACCATCACACACATCCAAAGAAATTTCGCACGTTCTTAAAATATTGTATTATTTAGCTTAATAGTGCCAAAACTCGGTGTGTTCCCAACATTGATGTTATGTATGAATGACTTTCAAAGCTGTACTCATTCTTGGTGTAGGTGGACACCATCATGGCCATGGGCAAGTGGATACAGAAGTTTCTGATCCGAAGGTTGCAGAAGGAGTTGTGGGACCCAGCGGTGAACACAGCCACAGTCACGAGCAGCTCCACGCTTATATCGGCGTCTCTCTGGTGCTGGGCTTTGTCTTCATGCTGTTGGTGGACCAGATCGGCAGTGCTCACATGCACAACAGTGATGGTTGGTGTTGACGAGTTAGAATGGTATAAACTGATGGCATAAAATGCCTGAAACTGTTCTCTCCACATTTTTAGATCCAGAAGCAGCAAGGACTGCTAGCTCTAAAGTCACCACTACGCTTGGATTAGTCGTCCATGCTGCAGGTAAAACTGATAATGAAAATCTATCCAAATGTGTTCTATGTACTATGTTATTTTGGAAGTTTCAGATTGTATTTTTGTAATGCTGTACACTACTGGTCAGAAGTTTGGAATAACTGTGTTTTATTTTTCATGTTTAAAAATAATTTTATTATTTGAATACAGTTTAGATTTTATATTAACCAAGGCTCCATTTATTTGATCAAAAATGTGTAAAACAAAACAAAACAATATTCTTAAATATTATTATAAGCTTATAATAACTGTTTGCTGGGTTAATGTGTTATATGTCATTATTCCAGTCTTGAGTTAATGTCACATGATCATTCAGAAATCATTATGCTGATTTGGTGCTCAGTTTAGGTCATTGCACACTGAGTACGAAATTCGCATGCGAAACTTTCGCACGTTAAAAAATAAATTCGACCTCACGTTATGTCAATCGCATTTGCACACTGCCTCCGAAACTTTCGTCCGTCAAAAAAATATTCGGATCAGGTTCGATTTTCTGCGTTTTTCGCATCCGTGGCACGCATTTTGAGAGACGTTTTGACAATTCAGAGCCACCGTACGCGAATGCAAAAATCCAGAATGCCATCTGACAAGTTGATCCACGTCGTCTACAGCACAAAACAGCAGCACTGAATGACTAACAACGTGAGGAATACAAAGAGACCGAATATAAAGACAGATTGTGCCAGTAGTAAAGCATCAAACAGAGCCACTGACATTCTGAAGTAAACTTTGAAACGCTCGGATAATCCCGCAGCTCCTTGATGAGGTGAATTCTCCTTTCTCTCTATGCAATCTCGGGATTGAATAGACCCAATATTTTCTCTTTCTTTTTCTCTAGGAGACAACTAATCGTGCTCACTGCTTGAAGACTTCATTTTGTATTGTTTTGCGATTTGTTTTGCGATTTTTTCGCAACGCATTCATTATTACGCATCGGACTCAGTGTGCAAGGTCTCGGTGCGTGACGAATTTTTAGGATTGCGAATACGAAAAAACGCATGCGAAAATTTCGGACTCAGTGTGCAAAGGCCTTTACATTGGCACTCAATTATTAAAAATGGTTCTTATTAATATAAATGTGGAACACATTTTTTGCTGATTAATAAAAGTACTGTTTTAACATTGATAATGATAAGAAATATTTCTTGAGCATCAAATCAGCATATTAGAAAGACTGGAGTAATGATGCTATAAATTCAGCTGTCATCACAGGAAAAAAAAAATATATATATATATATTCAAATATATTAATAAAAAACATTGATATAATTGATATATTGATAACATTGATATACTAAAAAACAGCTCTTTTAAATTGTAATAATATTTAAAAATCTTTCTGTTTTACTGTATTTTGATCAAATAAATATAGCCTTGGTGAACAGAAGAGACTTAAAAACATAAAAAAAATCTTAATTATTCTAAACTTCTGACCAGCAGTGTATATTCTGTGTTATGCTAAATCTGTCCAATAATCATATGATTCATTCTGTGGCTCCAGCTGATGGTGTTGCTCTTGGAGCAGCTGCATCCACGTCTCAGACCAGCGTCCAGCTTATTGTATTTGTGGCCATTATGTTGCATAAGGTAAAGTCAACCTTAAAGAAATTAATGTACTTCTACTCTAGCTTGTGTATTATTCTAGTGTACTGTGAGTATAGTTGGCTCCTCTGATAAGTTGTTTGCACAGTTTCTAATTTGTATCAATTTGTTTAGAAAGACCAGCTGAATGACTAAATGTAAATGTAGGTGCCTTTCCAATTGTTTCCCAAATAAATTCTCCAAATATTTCAGAATGTAAACACAAATACTTTGCATGTAATCTGAGACGATGACTGTAACATTGTTTGTTATACATATTGAGACAACTTTAAAACAGATTTATATAAAAAAAAAACATTGACATGACAAAATAAAAAATACAGTAAAAACAGTAATATGACATATTTCAATGTAATAATATTTATTAATATTAATACATTTTTGTATTTTAATATATTTTAAAATGTAATTTAATTTTGTAAAATGCAAAATTCAAAGTTTTTCAGCATCATTACTCCAATCAGTGTCACATGATCCTTCAGAAATCATTTTAATATTCTGATTTGCTGCTCAAGAAACATGTTATATTATAAGCATATATTGTTATTAATCATTTCTTTCAGCAGCAACAAAATCCTATTGACTGTAGCTATAAATCAATACAGCTATATTTTGCTTGATTTATTTTTTGTGTAACCTTATGAAAGTTTTTCTTATGCTTTAAAAATGTTCATTTTTTAATACTCATTTAAATTTACGTCTGTTTGCTGTGATGCTATTTTTTGTATTTCAGGCTCCTGCTGCATTTGGACTCGTTTCTTTCCTCATGCATGCGGGTTTAGAAAGAAACCGTATCCGGAAACATCTATTAGTCTTTGCCTTGGCTGCCCCTGTTTTGGCCATGCTCACCTACGTAGGACTCAGTCAGGTATGCTGAAGTATTAAAATAAAACAGACATTAATATTTTAAGCCTTGTTAGTGTCAATTTTATGTAGACAATATCTGCATAGCATTTGAACTGGGTTAAAACAAAGATTTTAGATGTACAAAGACGGTGCACTCATATTACCATGAATGGGAGAATATGGCGGAATAAGTCTCAACTTCTAAATAAAAGTGCCAGTTGGTAAAGTCATCGTATCACTGCAGCTGCGGTCAGACGCTCCAGTTGCTTTAAAATCAGTGTTCTCAGACGTGTGCACGTGATCATTGTCTGGTCCAGCCTGAAAAATCTATGTTTTGTTTTTTTTTCTCATGATTTAAGCGTTTAGAAACAACATTTACAAGACAATCGTTGTCACATTTCACTGTTGATTTCAAATATGAAATTTAATCATAAGCATGGTAAACAGCTTTGGAGAATTTGATGTTTCCCCATTCAAAGAGAGATCTGCATTACTAAAATAGCTGCCTAAGAGGCGTTTCAAAGATGGCCGCCGAGTAAAATACCTTGCCTTTAGGGGCTTTGGTTAAAATTAGTTCTACGTTTAAAACTTTTGAAGTAACTAAATTTGTAATTATATAATAATAAGAATAATAATTTTAATTAAAGGATTAGTTCACTTTAAAAGAAAATTACCTCAAGCTTTACTCACCCTGAAGCCATCCTAGGTGTATATGACTTTCTTCTTTCTGATGAACACAATCAGAGTTATATTAATGAATATCCTGATGCATCCAAGCTTTATAATGGCAGTAAATGGCAGTATCCATCCATCATAAGTGTACTCCACACAGCTCCGGGGGGTTAATAATGACCTTCTTAAGCGAAGCAAAACATTTGTGTAAGAAAAATATTCATATTTAACAAGTTATAAAGTAAAATATCTAGCTTCCGCCAGACCGCCTCACGTCAGTTATGCTTTTTTCGTAAGTTGAATACGGAAGGCGGTCTGGCGGAAACTAGATGTTTTACTTTATAACTTGTTAAATATGGGTATTTTTTACACATGGAAACTAGCATGTATAAACCTTAATTAAACAATTTAATAATCAATTAAAAAAGAATTTATACCTGTATGATATTACGCTGTACCCCAGTTACTGGTTGTGAAACCACAGAGATTTAATTTCCCAAAAAAATGGAATCACTTCACAGATGAGAATGTGTTGGTTTGTGTTTTTATTTGTATTAACTTAATATTACAGTTTTTTTTAAACTGATAACTTTTTTAGTGTCATGTTAGCTGTCATGTTGTATTGTGTTAGTTTAGCAAAATCATCTGAGTGTTATAAGCCATGAACCAACCATGTGAATCACAACATTATAAACTTGAATGTATTTTAGAATTTTCTTGCCATGAAGATAGCGATGAAAAAGTTTTGCTAACTTATTTTGAATATTACAATTTGCCTCTAAAACAAATTAGCCACTATTTATTTAAATATGTGCTAAATTGGCATGTATCCTGGCATATATACTGTTTGTGTTCGCTTTTATGTTTTGTAACGTCTACTAATTACCCCCTAATGGCACAAGTTTATTGTTCTCAGTATAACTTCAGATGCTTCACCAGGGTTACATAACCACCATGGAGGCCCACGCTATGTTTTTTAGATTCGCCCGTAGGCATCCCATCACCATGGGAACCGCTGAGGTGGCAGAGCGGAGATTATTCACCTCTGGCTCCCCTGCTGTGAAACACCCCACAATTGTTTTTTTTTATTTTTTAGACAGCCTGGAAATCACTGAAATGCAGAGATGCAATGAGATTTTTACAGCTGGGACGCCAACGAGCATCCTTGTAACAATCCTGAATATTTAATGTCTACCAAAAAAAGAGTTTCCACCTCTCTGACTGTGTCCTAGATTCACCGTCATCTAACACGTTCCCTCTTCTTCCATTCAGAGCAGTAAAGAGGCGCTATCTGACGTCAACGCCACCGGGGTGGCCATGCTGTTCTCCGCCGGCACCTTCCTGTATGTGGCCACGGTGCACGTCCTTCCGGAAGTGGGCGGCATGGGCGGCCACAGCCACTCGCCCGGGGGCAGCGCAGGGAAAGGACTGAGCAAAGTGGAGGTTGGAGCTCTTGTTGTAGGCTGTCTGATACCTCTAGTGCTGTCCATCGGCCACCAGCACTAGTGTTCTTCACTGAACAGTGCGAATGGGACTTTGAACAGCATTGGCCAAATAACAACCTCACAGAAGTGGTTTGAATCATGCCTCTGTCAGTTTATTCAAGTCGGCGGTTGGAGTGAATGCAGGAACTTTGCAGTCAGGAACTTGATTTGAGGAAGCGCCTGTGGACTTCTGGAATGGGCTGCTCTGCTGCTCCACAAAGCACTGTGGGCTGACGGCTTACGATGACCATACACAAATAAATGCGATCAAGTGTCCAACTCTTCATTTAATTTCTTTCTTCAGTGGTGCTTGTTTAAAAGAATCAGTTGTTGTTGGGTATTCATGTATGCTTTAAATTTGGTATTCTTTTGTTTTTTTATATATGGAAAATGTCCATGAATCTTTTTAAAGATGAACTGGCACAGTTGTGCCCATTTACAATAATGATAATAAAAAATAATGATACTTTACAAATATAATGAATTTATTGGCCCAGAGTAATTATTTGAAGTTTATTGACCCCCTTTTTAGCACAAATCTTAATGAGATGACATTATTCCATTAATATGATTAATATGGGAACATACACTGGCCTTTTC
The DNA here is from genome assembly GCF_024489055.1 of Chanodichthys erythropterus. Taxonomy (NCBI): domain Eukaryota; kingdom Metazoa; phylum Chordata; class Actinopteri; order Cypriniformes; family Xenocyprididae; genus Chanodichthys; species Chanodichthys erythropterus. Next base: position 28,791,138 of record NC_090238.1, read on the forward strand.
TTTTTTTTTTCCCTTACAAACTTGGTTACTGCTCAAATTATTTTCCACTTTTAAACGAATTTCATCTTATGTTATTGGACAAATATGACATTTACTTTTCCGGTAGAATTATAAATATTAAGTTTTTTTTATGACACTTGAAATGTTTGGTGTCCAAATTTTTAGCAGATAAACACATTGTTTTGTTGAGTTCAGTGCATGTACAGCGTTATTATTTGACAATTATTCAAACCTGATTTAGTTGTTTAATCCTGGAAAAAGGATCTCATTGGTCAGTCAGATGTTTTGTACTGTGATGTCTGCTCAGAGCAGGGCCTGTGTACTGTAAATATGTATTCTCTGTAAAAATGACAAACAAAAAATACCGTTTGACACCCTGTTCTCCAGAGTAATTTTAGTCTCATTTTAGCTTATGTAATGAGTGGACAAGATTTATCATTTTTAAATTAATGATATCGATACTTCCATTTTTATTATTTGTCTTAACCGAAGAGCATTTGAGATCAGTTGGGAAGATTACATGGTGGATTTCTGGTTTGAGTGATACATGAACTAGAAAACTGTTGTTCATCACCAAGCTATTTTTTTTAAGGTTGCCTCCAGGAGCAACTCTAGGGGTTGCCTTTAAGGTCCAAGAGGCAAACTTGGACACCAGCAACATCCTGTACCTGGTTTACAAAGTGTTGCATTCTTGCTCTGAAAAGTCTATGTAAAAAGCTGTTAATGCTTTTAGCTCTCTAGCGCCCTCATCTTATTGTAGTGCAGAAGCGCAGCATCAACCTCAAATTGTGGAAGATATATGGATGAAAGAAACGTTATGCTGATTTGTAGATAGGACTCCTCTGAAAGGGAAAATGTGAATCCTACAACATGACCTCCTCTTAGAGACTTGGCACAGATACTTAATGGAACTGAATTGGTATTGGTTAGATGAAATTTTGTGCCATATTGACTTATTTTGACTGATTCTTCTCTTCCAGCTGAGAGATGTTGTGATAGAGACTGGGTAGGAAGAGTGATGGTATTGGTGTAGAGATTTTTCAGTGAAGCAGGACATGATGAATTCAGATGGGGGCTTTTATGTTATCATTCCACAAGAGGAGTATGCCTTATTTTTCTTGCAATTGTTTAACTTAAAATGGTTGCAAACATCTTTGTTCATGATTTGAATAAACTTATTTTCTTTTTTAATGGATGCAAATCTTACTACGTACCTTATTTTGCATGTTTAAGAACATTTGGAATTGCATTGAGAAATATTTTCACATTGTAAATTAATGAAGCAAATAAATGAGAAACGAGGAATTGTTTAAAGACAAATATGAGTTATTGTCCAGTAATTAAGAACAGGCACATCTTATGGATTTTGACAGAAATCTGGGACATTTTTCTACATTTTTAACTTTTATTGATGTCACATTGAAACCCAGAAATATGTCATATTTTATATATATTACATCAGAGTTTTGATATTCTGCAAATAAAAGAGTGATTAGACAACTCAATTAGCTGAAATATAATATATGAGCAATATCACTTGAGTAGGAGTATGATATGGCTCTATATCAGCACGGCTGTGATTAGGCTATAGTCATAAAAGTATAAGTTCGTACAATAGGACATATACACAAGCAAGCAATTCAGTCAAAAGCAGTGCTCTAATTAGTAGGTTTTAAGTTAAATAAAAATGCATATTTATGAACGTTAAATTTGCCCTTAGCCAAGTTGATTTGCTTTGGAACAAGTAGATTATTAAGACCAAAGAATGCCCCTTTTGATAAACCCAAAATAAATTATATCTGCCAGTGACAAATTCCCCAAAGACTGGCTGAGATAAGCTGTTCTCGGCGGGTACATGAGTGCTTAACGACCGCTGCAACCTGGAGCTTACATCTCTGAAAATGTAATATGTCAAATGGGTGCTATCTTTATATATAAATTGCATATTTGGGGTCTAAACAACTACATTCTCACCTAAAAAAAAACTCTTAAAACTACATTTCGTGATGCAACAACTGTAGTATTTTTTAAATTATAGTAGGTTTGCTCTTTAAAAAATGAAATACTGCTAATACAGATCCTGCAGAAACAAGCGGAGTGATACCTATTGTGAAACGGTTTCTGTGTGAAAGTAGTACAAGCATTGTGTTGTTTCCAATAAAGCAGTAATTCTCTATTATATCACATATTAATATTATACGCATATTCTAAATGCATACATGTAGTGTGAAATGTATTATAATACAATATGAGAAAGTACAATATTCAGTTTCCTGATTTTAAATCATGTTTTACAGTCAATGTCATTTTTGCTTTGCAAATTAGAATTATTTTCTGTCAACAGCATCTGTGTCTTACAGTTTAACTTGTGTTAAACAGCACTCCTTTAAGACGTACAGTTCTAGGTTCAAACTGTAATCCTTTAGTCCATGTGTAAAGTCACAGATGAAGTGTTATTAAATATATATCCACTGGGTATTAAAGCTGTGTTAAGTGTCTAGAGTACATAATCTCTGATCCATTAACAAACTAGATGTATGCGATTCCATATGTTCAAATGTGGAAAAGATCAGATGCTGTAAACTTGGCAGATTTAGATCCATAATGTGTTTGCTGATGTTGTTTGGAAAGGAATACATCTGTATTCCTAATACTTACGCACACAAACACCAAATGGCCCTTTAGCAGATTAATCTGTCTGTGAAATTGGACAGATTGATCTTTTATGTAAGAACAATGTCTAAAATCTGCTTTTTGCACCTGTATAATACAGGTTATATTTGGTAAGGAACTTTTGTCCCCGTGGAGTTTTAGAAAATAAAATTGTTTAAAATATTTAAAATATTTTACTTGACTTGCTAGTTTGTCCTCCTGTCCAACAATGGACAGTGGGTACGGAAAGTATTCAGACCCCCTTAAATTTTTCACTCTTTGTTATATTGCAGCCATTTGCTAAAATCATTTAAGTTAATTTTTTTCCTCATTAATGTACACACAGCACCCCATATTGACAGAAAAACACAGAATTGTTGACATTTTTGCAGATTTATTAAAAAAGAAAAACTGAAATATCACATGGTCCTAAATATTCAGACCCTTTGCTGTGACACTCATATATTTAACTCAGGTGCTGTCCATTTCTTCTGATCATCCTTGAGATGGTTCTACACCTTCATTTGAGTCCAGCTGTGTTTGATTACTGATTGGACTTGATTAGGAAAGCCACACACCTGGCTATACACTGCGTTCCAAATTATTATGCAAGAGACAAATCAGTAAGATTTCTGCACAATAAACATTCAGATTTTAGTTTTTCTAAGAAAATGTTTGTTCGTTTATTTATCCATGTCTTTTTAGATAACTGGTTTCAACCTCAGACAAAATAATTTGCCAGATCTGTGGAAACCCTACTTAGAGGTTGTTCAACATTATTAAGCAAGTCACAGTTCTCATGCAATATGGGGAGGAAGAAAGATCTTTTTGAAGATGAAAAGCATGAAATGGTGCAATGTTGTGCAAAAGGCATGAAAACAACTAATATTGTGTGAAACTGAATGGAGATTATCGAATTATCACAAGATTTGTGAGTGATTTAGAGCACAGCAGAACTCGGTCAGATAAAGGCTTATTAATGAAAGTTCCTGTCAAAAAATGTATTGTATTAAAAGGGCAGCTATAAAAAAGCCAGTGTTGAGCAGCAAACAGGTATTTGAAGCTGCTGGTGTCTCTGGAGTCTCAAGAAGCTCTCCATGCAGGCTGGAAGTTGTGCGTAAAGATGCATTTCAGCCACTCCAAACCAAACCTCACAAAGAGAAACATTTACAGTAGAATCACATGGTAGAAATGACATTTTAAATGTTTTTGGAATAAAATGTCTTGATCATTTGTCTCGCCGAGGCTAATTTCATAGCAAAAATTGTACATTTTAATACATGTTGCAACAGAATGCACAAACAGCAATGCACAAATGTCTTCACACATCACATTTTGTACTTCATATCAAGTATGATTTTACTGTCACTGTTGTGTCCCAAACAGCAACATAACATATAGATTACACACAGACCAGATGTGGGCAGGGATGGACTGGGACCAAAAATCGGCCCTGGCTTTTTGGCCCAGACCGGCCCACCACCACTTAAGATCACAAATACCACCCGTCCTTCCGCTTATATATATATAAAATTTATTCTACTTATTTATTTATTTTTAGTTGTTTACAACCAAGTCACCAAAATACGATGAATACACACTGAGCATAACCCAACACACAACAGTAAATCTATTAGCCTTATTACAGTTTACTTATTCTTATCACAATGTTAATTGTTGTTGGTGTGGGTTACTTATATCCAACAAGCTATGGTAAACAAGCTAGGTAACATTATAATCTCTAAAATAGCGGAGTAATCGGAAATAGCGGAAAAATTCAGTCAAATTCATCAGTTATCATCTTTTTTTGTTGTTGTTGTTGTTGTTATGACTAATTACTCAGCACCATCAGCGTTAAAGAGAAAATAATCACTTCACCCGATGTTTTTGAATAAAATAGCCTTAACAGCCGACTTCTGTCTGTAGAACTGTTCTCTCCCGCCGGCGCCGCCGGACTTCTACAGATTCTAAGCACAAGCGAGTCTGACGTGCGCGGTGGACCAAACCACTGTGAAGCAAGGGAGGGGTGACTCAAAATGTTTAATAAACTTAAAACGCCCGTTTGCGTTTGTATTGCTTTACTACTTACATAATTATTTTAGGTTTATATAATTTATGCACAATACTTAGCGTGGTTATTAATTATATTTTTTATATTGCGTGCAGGCAGAAATCTTATAGATGGTGCTGTTCAAAGATATGATTGAGCCAGTCCAGTGTCAATCAAGAAAACAACCAATGGGCCGCTAAGCTACATGTTTCATGAGCCGCGTCTGTCAGAAGGAAAAAAATAGCCTATGTGATATTTTTGACTAAAGTGTTTTGGGCCAGCAGCCCAGTGTCAAATGAAAAAGCATTGGGCCGCCGATCTAGGCGTACCACTTTCATGGGCCGAGATAATTTTTTATTTTTTTTTTTGGCGGTCGGCGACCGTCGGCCCCAAAAAGCACGTCGGCCCACCGGGAAAGTGCCCGGTATGCCAGATGGCCAGTCCGCCCGTGGATGTGGGCCGGATCTGGGCCGACATTAAGTTGCTGTCAGGGGTCATTGGTTACCAATTATGCTAACATTTGATAAAACTTTATTAGGGGCAAATTTTGTTATTAGCACTGAAATTGTGCCACATGAGTGTAATTTTAATTTGTGTTTATCACAATTATATTCACATAAATATTGAATGTATTTAGATCAATGTCAATATCAATATGTGTAATATCAATGTTTATCAAGATTTATTTTTTTTCTATTTTTTCTTTCAAAGTTTAAAATTCTGGAACATAGGAAATGATAAAGGCATGGTAAACAGCTTTGAAAATACTGTTTTTATACATATATATATATATTAGGTCCAACGTCATGAGATAAAGATCCTACGTCATAAGTGACATAATCCATTAAGTAATAGCATTTTCCTTTAAAATACTGCTTTGACATCCCTCAGATTAAAAAAAAAAAACACTCTTTCCCAAAGCCTCTTGGGTCTAAACCTCTCATATCAATTCCTCCCTCCCTCTCTGATTCTATTTCCACACTGTCCAAAACCAGCTGATGTCACTATTGGCAGATAGATCATTCCACCTCGCTGAATGACTGGAGGATATCATCACAGACTTTTCCCTGATTGACTGCGTCTCTATAGGATTATTGGAGAGTGTACATGCTACTATTTTAAATTCATTGACATTTTTTTTTTTACCACACCTCCTCGTCTCCCACTTCCTGTGAAATTGTCAGCTATGTTCTCCTCATCCAAGCCCTCCCTACTCTCGACCTGGACCTCCATGGAGCAAGCTGACTCAGACGCATTGGATATCAGCACCAAAGTGCAACTGCATGGGGTACTGTGGAAGAGACCTTTCGGGAGGCCCTCGGCCAAGTGGTCCCGCAGGTAACATTGGGCGCTATGCACAAACTAACAAAAATAAAGCTAAAGACTCTTTTATTAGAAAATCTTTTTAGTTATTTTATTTTACTTAGCTGTTTTTCATTATGTTTTCACAATGTGTTTATCTGTTTTTGGTCAATAATGAAGTGTTATTAAATATATAATGTTATAGTGAAGCATAAGAAGCAGCTATGGTATTTTTACTGCATAGTGAATATTTTTTTTTTGTGTGGTACCTTGTTATGTAGTGCACTATAAAAGCTTTGCAGCTTAGAAGATATCGAGTAACCCATCATTATAGCTTACTGAACCGAGATGCTTTAAATGTGCCTTTAAAGCTGAGTAAGTCAGATCTATGAGGACTCTCTGTGCTGCCAGGAGGTTTTTGTGCGTACATTAGGAATTATAAAGATCCATTCCAGTAAAATGAATGTTTTATTTATGGTTATTTGGTAATTTATGAATTTGTGGAGAAAGCTATGGAGAGTTTTCAACTAGTGCTTTCCTGTTTTTAAAGAGAAAAAAAAAAAGTGTTTATTATATGTAGCTTAGCTTGAGGTGTTTATTGAATTTCTTGTTGCTGTAAATCGTTATGACTGTTCGTGCTTACATAACAGATTCTTCATCATCAAGGATAGTTTTCTGTTGTATTATGCTGAAAATGAGAAAAAAAGCTTTGAGACTAATCGGTACTTCAACATTCACCCTAAGGTAAGCTGACATTTACATAGCACATTATTTTTGTTATTATGCATTTTAAACTAATTTTATATATATATATATATATATATATATATATATATATATATATATATATATATATATATATATATATATATATATAAATATAATCATATTATATATCACTCAAGCAAAAGGGTACACTGTAAAAAAAAATATTTTCATGATTTGTTATCACATTTTTTTTTTCTTTTGTCAAATCAACTTAGATAATTAATGTGGTGATAACAGATAACATAATATTTTTAGGTTCTGTTGATTAAACCAATCACCTTCATTGTTTTAACTAAATTTTTTTTTAATTTCAATGAACTCAAAATTTTAAGGCAAACAGGTAACTTACTTTTTTAAGTTATACCAACACTCATTTTTTAAAGTGTACTGGATATCAGCACAGCTGTTGGATGATTGCTTACTTTTAAAAGGTTTTCTAACCAAGATATTAATAACAGAGTAAATTCAGCAAAATATATACAATTTGTTCTAATATATTTCTTACTATAGGCATGATATTGTTTTAACCTTTTTCTCCATCTAAGGGGGTGATTCCATTAGGTGGATGCATTGTTGAGCCTAAAGAAGATCAAAGCATGCCATTTGCCATGGTCATCAACCACGAGGGCTTCACTGTAAAAGCATTTTCTTCTTTCTTGTATTTTACATAATTACATAATCAGTTGTTGTTGTTTTTTTGTTGTTGTTGTTGTTGTTTTTTTGTTTTGTTTTTTACACATGGAAATGTACTTAAAGTGTCCCTATTATATATACAGCTATGGAAAAAATGAAGAGACCACTCCAAATTTAGAAATCAATGTTAAGTGGTCTCTTAATTTTTTCCATAGCTGTATATATATATATATATATATATATATATATAGATCTATATACACACACATATATATATGTGTGTGTGTGTGTGTGTGTGTGTGTGTGTGTGTGTGTGTGTGTGTGTGTGTGTGTGTGTGTGTGTGTGTGTGTGCGTGCGTGCGTGCGTGCGTGCGTGTGTGTGTGTGTTCTTAATTTTATTTTGGAGGTCTCCTACAATTGATTTACATGCATTAAAAAAAAAAAACAAACCTTTAAATTTTCTGACAATAAAGTCTGCAATACATAAATGATTAGTCATTTATGCAGATCAGTGTCTGCAATGCACATTGCGTCATCACCTAATTTCTCAAATAGTCTGACATCTGTTCGGTCTCTTTAAACCCCTTCTTAATGAGCGTACACTGCTCTGACTGGTCAGACAGCCCCATCTGTTGTAATTTGTCTACAACTTACATCGCGTGTCAGCAACGAAACACCCATTACCATTACTGAATTTCAGCTTCGGATCTTCCTTTTTCACTTTATCCTTTTGAAGTGCAGCAAAGTGGATTCACAGAGCTGAAAACAGTGTCGGAAACACAAACAAAAATCTTCCAGGCCTCAGCTGCAACTACAGTGTTTGAGGACGGGTCAAAGTAGACATCGTTCGTGGGCAGCCAATAAAGACCATAGAACTGGCATTATGCAATTTTGATGCATTATTATGTATGTAACAGGAAGTCAGACTGGAATTGTTCAGAATCAATTATTTCTTTTAGGAGACAATAACTTTATTTGTCATGTACTTTAAACTTTAAAACTTTACAGACCCTTTATACTACTATTTATACTAAATAGGTTATACATTTTTTTTTTTTTTTAAATGTACATGGATAAATTGTTCATAATATATACTGCAATAGTCTGTCAAATTTGATTTTATGGTGACTTCATTTTTGGTGTAATTTCATTGTCTTCTGAAATTCTATAGCCACAGATCACAAAACTATGTTTTTGTTGTTTTACCATGGAAGAAATAATCACATTGAATAATCACAGAGACGAGTCTTTCTCAAAAAAATAAAATAAATAAAATAAACAAATAAATCTTGGTATTTAAGATCTTTCTCCTTACCCTGTACAGGGAAACATTGTCCTGGCTGCTGAATCGGAGTCAGAGCAGAGTCAGTGGGTGGAGATGCTACAAGAGTCAGGAAAAGTGTGAGTGACTTCTAACAACATCTTTGTGAAATTAAGCAAATTTCAAATTTAAGATTGAAAGTGTAAATGTTTACACACATATAATTTCCATCACTTTTAAAAATAGCCCCATGCATTTAAGCCCTTAGATGCTAAATAGATTGTGACATTAGTGTTTCTTTTTTTAATTCCATTAAAGCACTTGGAAGAATGCTCAGTTGGGTGAGGCTATGATCGAGAGTCTTGAAGCCCAGGGGTTACAGCTGGCTAAGGAAAAGCAGGAATACCTGGGTATGGTCAATTTTGTTCAAATGGAAAATTCACAATACTTTTTCATAAAGGTCTAATATATTAAGGGTGATGTATATTTTTTTTTTATTTGATTTAAAATTAAAAACATTTTTTTTTTTTTTTTTTAGATAAGCTCATGGAGGAGACTGAGGAACTATGCTTGCAAAGAGAAGAGAAGGCGGTTAGCTCTGGATTTATGATTACATTTACACCCACAAATATTTAGTTTTCCTGTTTTTTAGTATATTCTGAAATGTTTGTACACAGATTATAGGTTTAGAGGTCCATGCATGTAAAGTGAATAATGGATAAATATGTCTGTGTTTGTATATGTCTGTACCTGTGTTTTGTAGGAGCTGGAAAGACTGAATCAATTGCTGGAAGAAGAAAAGCAGAAGTTTGAGGAAGTGGTTCAAGAGCTGAGAGTAGAACAAGAGCAAATTAAACTGTAAGGCACCCTACCATTTTTTTAAGCACATTTACTATTATTAACAGTTTTACAAACATATAACATTTTTGTTTATACCATCCATCCATCCATCCATCCATCTACTTATTTAATCAAATTGTGCCCAGCCATAAAAATGGGTCTTGAGAGCAATCCAGCTTTAGAATAGATATTAAATCAAATATGTTTACATTATTATATGTAATTTACCCTGATCATTAATGACCATCTTCTGAACATTTTCTACTGCTCTGTTTTGTTAGAGATCTGGATGGTACTGCTCACTGTCTGAAAGGAGTGGAAAATGAGAAAGAGGAACTTCATAATCTTACCACACTTCTGCAGAAGTCTTTAGAGGTATCAAAAAATAAACATTGTAAAGAATTGGAAAAAAAATAAAATAATAAGTCCTTACAGACGTTTAGGAACAATGTACTGTCAGACTATCATCATTACAAAATAAACCCATAAACCGATCAGAACCCAGATGTGGATTCATGTTGATTCAATTAAGTTCAATAACAGTGTTGATGCTGCAAAATTCGTCAATTATGAAACTGTGTCAAATCAGCTATAAAACAGCTCTGCAGAAAACTGTTATCATCCAGCTCAATTCAGTTCAAATTTTGTTCTCATTCAGTGGTGTCAGTGAAATCAATAATATTACTGAATATTAATATGTGTCCTGATAAGGTCCATAACAAACGTCTGACTCTGTATTAATTCAGGATTTATCCCAAGAGAAAAAGCGTACCCTTGAGATGCTGCGAGAAAGAGGACAGGATGTGGCTGAAAGAGGAAGTGATCGTCGGGCCTCTTTAGACTCCCATAATCCAGAGGTGCAGCTTCAGGGCAACCTGCGGCAAATCGAGGAGCAGATGAGGAATCTGCTTAAAGAGAAAGAACAGGCAGATGACAGGTGAATAAGAACATTTCATAACAAATTTGCAAAAGATTCTTTACATGTACAAAGATTTCCTATTTCTATATATATATATATGTGTGTGTGTGTGTATATATACACTCTAAAAAATGCAATTGGGTTGTTTTAACCCAGTGGTTGGGTTAAATGTTTGTCCAACGTGCTGGGTAGTTTTATTAAACTCAACTGTTGTATAAAAATTACTGTATTGCTTGCTTAAAATGAACCCAAAATATGCTGGAAATTAACATTTATTAATATGTTTAATAAATTAACATTTATTAATAAGCTAATGAATAATAAACAATAAATATTTATCAAATTGCTTATTAATAAATGTACACCTTTTGATTATTACTGTTGCCTCTAGTAATTATGTATCTGGTTTTTAATTTCTCACCTATTTTGGATTCATTTTAAGCCAGCCATATAGTCATTTTTAATCAGTAGTTTGGTTAAATAAAACTACCCAGCAGGTTGGGCAAACATTTAACCCAACCACTGGGTTAAAACCAATTGCTGGGTTTGTCCATTTACAACCCAACTTGGGTTGTTTTTAACCAAACATTTTTTAGAGTGTGTATATATATATATATATATATATATATATATATATATATATATATATATATATATATATATATATATACAGGGGCGGATCTAGAAAATTATTTATAGGGTGGCAAAGGGGTGGCATGAGGTCTATGAGGGGTGGCAACACCAAAGCAAGCGCCAATGCATAGTTTTTGGAGATTTATGGCCTGACATACACAATTGTGTTCACAAACATTGCATTGCCAAAATATATAACAAGATTTCAATATCCATCATGGCACCAAGTAAAGGCACTATATGAAAAACATCAACAGATTTAAAATGAGTCTGACCTTGTATCACTAAAGGAGATGAGCAGTTTTATTAATATTACACAGGTTACTTCGATGGCATAAAACATATTTTAGTGCAAGCTAAAGAACAATGTTTTTTGCAAACAATTTTTGAGTTTCTGTTATTATCAGAAGTGGGAATGTCGCCCAGAACACCCTATCAACTACATATTCTAGCACCACCCCAGCAATTGCAGCAAGAGCCTAGCAACCACCCAGAATCTCCTAGCAACCACCTAGCAACACTTTAGCAATCACCCAGAACATCTATATTCTGGCCTAACTGACCAAACTATTTATGTTTTTTAAACAAGATTTTAAGTTGGCTTCATGACATGCCAGCAAAAATTTGTCTTTCAAACTTTTAATCTAGTTGAAATGAAAAATTCAGAATTTTCTCACAACTATATAAACACAGTCTCAAAACTATGCACCAGCTTGTACAAACCTCAAACTTCCAGGTCAAAATAAAATGTTTTTGTCAAAAACTTATTCTTGTCTGACACAATCAAACTTTGGCCTCAGATGACACACAAAACTTAACAAATACACAAACTACTGCACTGCCCAGTGAACACTAGAGAGATCAATTCATATAACACTAACAAAAATACAGCTTACTGTGATTCAGGAATTATTTAGCAGCTCACTGTCTACTACACTATACAAAAATAAATTTACAGATACAGTAAAATACAGCAGTGATTTTTTTTCTTTCTTTTTTCATTTTACTATTGTAAATTGATCTGCCAGTAGATATGTATGAACTTGGTATGCACCACAATACAGTATACTGTCAATTACAGTAAAACTAAATTCAGCATCCTCTGCACGTTTGGCCAGATTGTATTACAGTATATAAGGTAGTATAGCAGTGTATTGGTCTTCTGACACAAGACAGTCAATCACAAGTTTGAGGGTGTACAACATGTTACAGTTTACTGTACATACATAGTGAAATTTCCCTCATCTAAAGTACTGGTACTGTGTAAGTTTAAAACCCCTGTAAATTATTCATTCAGCTCTCTCTCAGATTTTGACTGGTGTGTCATCAGTTTTGCTACCTAATGTAGTCATTGTTAAACGTTTTGAGAAATGTGTCTTTGTTTTGATAACTGAATGAATGGTTTTGGAAACTGGGCCAACTGAATCACTTATAATGTGTTAGCAATCGAGATAAGCTAAAATACATTTAGATTCTTACCTCGTTTCTGTGATCGGGATCTTCTTATTGATTTCATGTTATTGTGGATAAAAAGACCTTTATCCATGATGAAAGTGGAGCGGGCGGTCGGTGAATCAGCACGCAAAAAAAATCGAAAATTCGAGGACTTCTGAGTTAGCCGAGAATCAGTAATTTTCCGATTCACGAACAAATGGAAAACAATTCGTAAGTGAACTTGGATGCGCTGTATTTTGACTCCCAAAGAACCGGTTCATAAGAGTCATTTGTTAATGAAGCTGACTACATTGGACGCGCAACCGTCATGCAGCTTATTGGAAGACGTGTTTTCTTGCCATTATTTTGCAATACGCTGTCTTTTTTATGTCATCAGATTGAAGCGCCGCTGCTGAAAAGCAGTAGAACTTGAAACACTGTTAACATTTATATTTTATTCTCTGATAATTTTGGGGTGGCAAAGCTTTTTCTTAGGGTGCCACCCCGGTAGATCCGCCCCTGTATATTTATATATATATATATATATATATATATCACTGTTCATGTGTAGAGCAATTTTTTTTCCAGGAAATGCAGTAGAATAAATGGACCATTGAGACTGTGACAATGGAAATGTATATTGATCCCTAAATAAGCCAGTCTATTGATTAGATGTGAATGAAGCACAAAAGACAGAGAGTGGATTGACTAGCGGGTATGAGTGACCTCAAAAGCAGGATATAAATAAATAAATGTGACTCTGCTGTATGGTCCATTACGCATGATACAACAAATTTATAAATAACAACCTGATTAGATGTCATTGATTTTTTTTTACTTGGTTTTAAAAATGAAATCTTATTTCTGTTTGCTGTTGGTAACTCTTAAAAAATGTCAGATTACATAAATATATGATTGAATTTATGCTACTACTATTTCTGCGATTTATATTGTATGTATACTTCTAAATATGCATAGTACATGAATATGCATAGAATACTCTGGATGACTTTGCCAAAAAGTGCAGTATGCAATGGAGAACACTGCACTGGGTAATGTATCCCACAATTCAATGTGCTCGATCTTCTGGAAATGTATTTAAATTTCATTGCATAAATTTGCACATTTGCATTAAAATTCAAAATATCGTTATTTATTTCTGAAATTATAGAAATAAATAGTTTAGGTAACACTTTATTTTAAAGTGTCCTTGTTACACGTTACATGTTGTTACTGTAGTAATATAGTAATAACCAGGGCTGGGTAGGTTACTTTTAAAATGTATTTCACTGCAGATTACAAAATACATGCTTTAAAAAATAATTTGTAACGTATTTTGTTAGAATACCCAAGTTTTGTAACTTATCTAAATACTTTAGAATACTTTGGAATACTAAGTATGTAACACACACACACACACACACACACACACACACACACACACACACACAGACACACACACACACACACACAAAGGTAATTGCGAGTTTTTATCTCACAAAATGTACCCCTGGTTTCACAGACAAGGCTTTAGTCCTAGACTAAAATGCATGTTTGAGCTGTTTTAACTGAAAGTAACTTGTACTGACATATCTTAAAATATGTCAGTGCCATTGTTTTGTCTCAAGATGCACACCAGTAATGTTTTTTCAAGTGTACGTTTATAAAAGTTACTTAATATCCTAATTGAACTAAGGCCTAATCCTGGCTTAGGCTAAGCCCTGTCTGTGAAACCAGGCCATAAAATTGCAATTGCGAGTTATAAACTCAATTTTGAGAAAAAAAAAAAAAATGTCAGAATTGCAAGAAAAGTCAGAATTGAGATACAAACTAGCAAATATATATATATGAAAATAATTTATTCAGTACTTTTACACAGGAGAGAGAACAAGCAGAGAACAAACCTCTGTAAATGTGGCCTCTCATCACAAACTACACTCCACTGCTCTCTTTTCTACCCCCTAGTGTTTATGGCAGTGAGCCAGTAAGCAAAACCTTTTTTTCTGTCGCCCCCTGCAGGCTGAAAGAGAATGAAAAGCGAGCCAAAGTTCTGCAGGAGGAGAGAGAGTTTTATTCTTCTCAGGCTCAAACTCTCCAGCAGTCCCTCACACAGCTCACAGCAGACAAACAGCACACTGAGGAAGAGCTGAAGGTGAAAACTAATATGCCCTGAAATTGTGGAGCACAAAAAAACTGGATACAAGAAACTGGATTTGCTGTAAATTTGAATGTGGAACATTGCAAAAATTCCAATTAATATTTTAAGGTTGTTTTGGATCTACCAGTATACAGAATTATTAAATTACATACAGCATGTGTATTACATTACCTTTTCTCTATCTCTATCTCATTTCTGTCTGCTGGATCATCACTTCCAGTGATACAAAAATCAATTGAAATTCTATAAACGCTCATGTCTGCTCCTTCCTTCATACCTTTCACATCTAAAATGTGACTCCCTTACAATCTGTCTTCATAATATACTTAATATGTTGTTTGTTTGTGTGTGTGTGTGTTTGTGTGTGTGTGTGTGTGTGTGTGTGTGTGTGTGTGTGTGTGTGTGTGTGTGTGTGTGTGTGTGTGTGTGTGTGTGTGTGTGTGTGTGTGTGTGTGTGTGTGTGTGTGTGTGTGTGTGTCAGGCGGAGATGGAGTCTCGTGTAGAACTGGAGCGTAGGCTGAAATTGGCCGAGGAGGCCCTGCAAGATCTAGAACAGGGTCTAAATGCAATAGAACGTACCCGCGAGAGGGATGAAAGAATGAAAGGAGACGTCAGCCATCTCCGCAGTGAGTACATTACATTAGTCGTGTTCTAATATTGAGTAACAAGAGTCAGTTGTTTCAATTGAAAGGTTAAAATTTTGTGAAGCTTTGTGAATGAAAGATCAAAATGACAAACAATGCATATTTATTTTTCATAGATTTATTTGTTCAAAATGCAGTGGCTTCTTAAATTTTACTAAATTGCATATCAACATACAGTTGGATATTGTTTTCCCAGAGTTCTTTGAGGAATGTATCTGTGCTGCTGAGATCGAGGCCAAGTTACCATCCATCATGAAGAACGCAGTCTATCTGCATAAAGCTGCTGCTCGGCGCATCAAAAGTTGCCGTATCCAGAAACGGGCCTCCAGACAGCACTGGTGTAAGTGTTACACGTAGGTGCATGCATGCACACATGATGAAATTATAACCCAAGTAGTTCCATTAGCCACAACTCTATATTGAAGTAACATATGTATCTATGCTGGTGAATCTGCCATTCTGCTATTACCAGAAGCAGCACTCCTATTGAGTAAATCTATAAAACTAGTGATTTGATTTGATTTGACTGAAGGATATTTTTTTGTAAAAGTTTAAATATCCTGTACAATAATAGAATGTTTTGATTTCTTTAAAATATGTAATATTTATTATTATTATTATTATTATTATAAATTAACATTAACCTGTTAACATGTTAACAAATGTAACTTTTTTTTTTGGTAAAGTGTCATTTTATATATTTTGGGACACAGCTGTCTTCAGAAAAGTAACAGGGATGGCAGTTCTGATCACGTTTTGATAGATTGTTATGCCATTATGTTTTTCATATTATTATTTTTATCAGTGGGGTTTGGACTTAGTTTAAAAAAGGAAAGCCACAGGAATAAATTACATTTTAACAAATACAAATATTTTATTTATAGTTAAAATAGAATTTTTTTGTTTACAATTTGTAAACTGTTTTTACACTAGAACTTTTTTTAACCTTGGTAAGCATAAAAGACATAAAAGACCAACCCTTTTTGAACAGCACAACACACACACACGTTGGGTTTTCAAGTTTGCTGATGGCTTTGAATTGCTCGTCTTTCTAGAAAGAGGGTGATTGTTTGTTGCATTTTGAGCACTGAGGATAGCAATCTGCTCATGCTCCTCACTTGCACTTTATTGCACCATGCAATTTTTCTAGACTTCAGTCTTTTTTGGATTCAGTGTGCGGTCAGTCATTTTTTCTGTTTTGCTCCACCTTTCTTAATCATGTTCCACCCTCTTTTCCTGTTTGTAGTGAAGCACTCTCAATCATTTGCCACCTCTCGCGGTGCCTCCTCCACCAGTCTTGAAGAGTTGAGAGAAACCGCCCGGCGTCTGACTTCAGACAGCTGTTTGAGACGGCAAGCCTACAAGATAATCAACCGCCAGGACACCGTTCAGTCTGAGGACTAATAATATTCTGACAGACAGATGGACTGACAGATCAACCTGGGAGGGAGGGGAAGCTGTTTAGTCATCCTGCTCTCTGCTGTGCAACTTCTGTTGAAAGTTTAACCAAGTTTAACAAGTTTAACATGATTCAATAAGGGGAAACTATACAAACACAGTGTGCTGTCTTCTGTTGTCATACTTTGGGACTATGTTTCCTTCAATTTTAAATGTATAACACTGTATAACTATGAAATGACAAATATTTGATTTTAGTGAAAATAATATAACTTATTCAATGACACATAGCTTAGATGAAAAATACCTAAGAGTCTGTATGCTGAGCTATGCTGTAACTGTCAAAACTGGAACTGAGAAAAAAAAAAAAAAAGAAAGAAAAAATTAGAGCTTTAAAGGGATAGTTCACCCAAAAATGAAAATTTGATGTTTATCTGCTTACCCCCAGTGCATCCAAGATGTAGGTGTCTTTGTTTCTTCAGTAGAACACAAATTATGATTTTTAACTCCAACTCCAACGGCAGCGTCTGTCAGTGGTATACTGCAAGTCAGCGGGAACTTGGACTATAAGAGTAAATAAAACACAACAGACAAATCCAAATGAAACCCTGTGGCTCGTGACGACACATTGATGTTTTAAGACACAAAACGATCGGTTTATGCGAGAAACCGGACGGTATTTATATCATTTTTTACCTCTAATACACCACTATGTCCAACGGCATTCAGCATTCGCTTGGTGAGGTCTGATTGCGCTCTGACAACGGCAGTGATGTCTCGCTCTCATTGAAGTATACGCACGAGACATCACTGCCGCTGTCAGAGTGCGATCAGACCAAACGAATCGAGTGATGAATGCCGTTGGACATAGTGGTGTATTAGAGGTAAAAAATGATATAAATACTGTTCGATTTCTTGCACAAACCGATCATTTCATGTCTTAAGGTTTCATTTGGATTTGTCTGTCGTGTTTTATTTACTCTTATAGTCCAAGTTCCCGCTATACCACTGACAGACGGCAGTGGTTGGAGTTAAAAATCATCATTTGTGTTCTACTGAAGAAACAAAGTCACCTACATCTTCGATGCACTGGGGGTAAGCAGATAAACATCAAATTTTCATTTTTGGGTGAACTATCCCTTTACGCCATGAACCAAACAAATCAGCTACCAGGTAAATCACAACAGTACAAACTTTGATTTGAAGTAAAAAAGTATCAAAATTGGACAAAAAGACAAAGGTACAAGACTGTATAGGCCTACTTAATGGCTTTAATTAGGTAATGACATAATCAAAAAACAAAACAAATTATATACACACACACACACATTTATTCAGACACCTTGAACATTTCATTCATTATTACCGTTCAAAAAATGTTAATAAAATATGACAAAATCTCAGAGTTATACTGTTTCAGGAAAAATTTATCTTAATTATGTCAGATAACACTTGAGCAAAACATAGTCAGGTCAAAGTTTCTGAATAATTTTTGGCTCCAAATTTTTATCAATTTTACTGATAGTCTACTGTATGAAGAATTTTTGGGAATAATATTCCACAGTTTGTTTTGCTATCTTCACTTACATAAATGAACTATAGTGTCCTGCACCTACTAGTAAAAATATTTTAAAAATGTCTGAATATTTTTGGTTTGACTGTATATACATAACAATATGTTATGTTTATTGCAAAATATGCATATATATATATATATATATATATATATATATATATATATATATATATATATATATATATATATATATATATATATATATATATATATTAACAGTACAGTCCAAAAGTTTGGAACCACTAAGATTTTTAATGTTTTTAAAAGAAGTTTCGTCTGCTCACCAAGGCTACATTTATTTAATTAAAAATACAGTAAAAAACAGTAATATTGTAAAATATTATTACAATTTAAAATAACTGTGTACTATTTAAATATATTTGACAAAGTAATTTATTCCTGTGATGCAACGCTGAATTTTCAGCATCGTTACTCCAGTCTTCAGTGTCACATGATCCTTCAGA
This sequence comes from Chanodichthys erythropterus, assembly GCF_024489055.1. NCBI lineage: Eukaryota > Metazoa > Chordata > Actinopteri > Cypriniformes > Xenocyprididae > Chanodichthys > Chanodichthys erythropterus. The sequence goes on from NC_090238.1 coordinate 28,809,870, forward strand.
AATCATTCTAATATGCTGATTTGCTGCTCAATAAACATTTATGATTATTTTCAATGTTGAAAACGGTTGTGTACTTTTTTTTCAGGATTCTTTGATGAATAGAAAGTTCAAAAGAACAGAATTTATCTGAAATACAAAGCTTCTGTAGCATTATACACTACCGTCCAAAAGTTTGGGGTCAGTAAGAATTTTTATTTTTATTTTTTTGAAAAGAAATGAAAGAAATGAATACTTTTATTCAGCAAGGATGCATTAAATCAATCAAAAGTGGCAGTAAATACATTTATAATGTTACAAAAGATTAGATTCCAGAAAAACACTGTTCTTTTGAACTTTCTATTCATCAAATAATCCTGAAAAAAAAATATTGTACACAAATATTTTGTACAATTGTACACATTAAATGTTTCTTGAGCAGCAGATCAGCATATTAGAATGATTTCTGAAGAATCATGTGACACTGAAGACTGGAGTAATGATGCTGAAAATTCAGCTTTGCATCACAGGAATAAATTACTTTGTCAAATATATTCAACTAGAAAACAGTTATTTTAAATTGTAATAATATTTCACAATATTACTGTTTTTACTGTATTTTTAATTAAATAAATGTAGCCTTGGTGAGCAGATGAAACTTCTTTTAAAAACATTAAAAATCTTAGTGGTTCCAAACTTTTGGACTGTACTGTATGTAATATATATATATATATATATATATATATATATATATATATATATATATATATATATATATATATATATATGCATGGGAGTTCTTTTGCCATGATCTGTTTGACACTATTTTCTGATATTCTATGATTGGTGGAGAGATTCATGACAGATTCATGAGTAATGTAGTTCACCCATGGCTTCAACAAAAGCATATTCAATTAAGAACCTTGTAGCTTGTAATTTGTCAAAGATTTATAAATTATCATTAAAAATCAGTTCCTATATGGAGAAAATAAATGCCATTTTAGCTTCCGGAACTCGACTTTTGCATAGTATGGCGTAGTTGAGCCAATCCAATTGATCACAGGGCAGAGATCATAGGACCCAATTCCAGCCATAGCTGAATTTTGGCAAAATATATCGCAACATTTTATGATCTTCTCCAAATTAAATAAAAGAAAAAAAAAGAAAAAAGAAAATAAAGAAAACAAACATAAAGTGAAATCTTATAACATTATGTCCAGATACATAACACATCTAATATAAATTGTTTAAACTTATTTTTTATTATTTTTTTAATTCAGAATGCCATTTTCAAAACCGAATAATTGGTTCTCAATTAAAGTGTCACCCTGCATGTTCCTTATTAATAAAGTACATATTTCTTTGCCATAGGCTATGGAATGAGAAATAAAACATCTGCTGCCAACAGGAAAGATATTTTCATTTAGATAATTAACAAAAGAATGGTACAGAGACAAAAATATAACACCTTGATAAGATATATTTTTTAGATTTAAAATAAGAATGCTACAATCACCTTCAAGTCATTGCTGGCGAAATTTACTTCAGCAAAAATGATAAGCAGAGATGTCAGTTTGAGCCAATCAAGATCTGTATTTTATTTCCCTATAGCTTACTTTCCAGATCGGCCTCAAAAGCTCTGTTATGACTCAGTTGTATTCAGAACACTCTTTTGGTTATCATCATTAAAACTGAGATAGTTGTGACTTATTAGCTACAATAATAATCGATTACTTGGTTACTATCCTGCGCCACTATTTTGCTCCTATTTTAAAAGCCCATAATTTAACCTGTTACACAATGAAATGGTTCTTCTGGCTTTTTATGCTATTAAAAAAGTGGCATTGTCGTGCCATCTGGATATGCTGGAAATAAAATGGATTCAGTGTTTATTAAACCTTCCAATTACATCATGCCTAGCTGAGTCACTGGCAGAAAGGGAATTAGGGTCTGTAATCAAAGTGAAATGTCTTTTGCAGTCTCTTGGGGGTTATTTAACACTGAATCAGGCCGCAGATGTCAACATCCTCTTCTCCAGTCTCAAATCTGCATCAGAAAAGACAAACCAGATAAAAGTCATTTACCGAACAGAAGCTTTGCTGTTTTCTCTTATATCAGCTAACTAATAATTAAGCTGCGATACTTGCTTGGATAACAGATTTGGCATAATTTTGACAGCAGTTCCTTTGTAAAATGCTGCATTAATATAATTTAATTTTAATTACAGAAGGGATTTAGAGGATATATTTATATATTTTTTATTTGACTTATTAACTGACCTCTTGAGGACAATGATTGAAATGTGTTGTGCAATTATCATATAAATTAATAAAATAATTATCTAAAGAGCCTGTATGTAGAGCCACTGAAAAATTTGCTATCCCTAAAATACAGTTTTTGTCCAGGTTGTTGACTGACAGTACAAAAAATCCTGTGACAGATGGCTACCGTCACAAACATCACTGTGGGTTAAGCTCTCATAGGAATTGAAATGTCTGCTGCAGTGCTTTTCTCGTGGATATCGATGTGAGCTCTCCTCCAATCCTGTCCTCTAGATTTGTACCAGGATGACTTGGCATTTTTAGTCAAATGTTTTCTGACTAGCGCCCTGTTTATCACAAGTTCCCAATGTCATCTTCAAAGGTTTGACTATGCCTAATTACGGTTAAAATGCAAATGCCTAGGTGTTATGTAGAATGAACATTCATATTGCTTCAGTGCACTTTCATTCACACAAGCAAATGTGCAGACATTGTTCGAAATAGCAAACAATTTTTGCAATGCTGTATGCATTTTGTGCATACTATGTACATTTTCTGTATGACCTGCTACATTTGCCAAAATGTGCAGTATAAAACAGATGCAGAACACCATATCCCACAACGCAATGCTCTCCACTTTCTCTGTTTTTAGTCATTATCTTAAAAGTATTTTAACTGAAAATTGAATTAAAAATGCAAATGAATCATATTTTTTTCCAAGATTATGACTGGATGGTCCTCACATCATGTGATGAGATCATATCATGTTACAGTAATGTAGAAATAATTGATTCTGATTGGTCAATTGTATTCAGTGTTCAATTATTTCTGTATAATGACCACTGATTGAGTTGATTTTGCATTTTTGTTCATCATGTCATGGTTTATTTCACAAAAATTAGTGAAGGACTGCATACATGATCCATTCTGTTTCACTTACTATTTTTAAAGTATGTAGTATACACTGTATACTGCACAGTAAATAGCAAGCCAGCATTCCATTCTGAACACGCAAATATATAGTAAAGGAGAATGAAGCGTATGAGGAATAAAAAAAAGAGAGAGAAAAAAAATATGAACACACCTGAAGGAATGCAGGGGATGTCAATGTGGATTTGGATCTGTTGCTGACCAAAGACTCCTGTGCTTCATCAGCAGTTAACTGTGCTGAGATCATTCTTTGTCGTGTCCTGTCTCTAGGATGTAAAGCTGGGTCAGCATTTCGTCAGAGTTTGGTTTAAACACAGTCAAGTCATGGGCTCACCCTGCTATGGCCTTGAGTCTCCCTCAAAAGATTTACTCTGGGAGAAGCATCCTGTCCCCTTTTCTTTTTCTTCTTCTAAGAAATAAAGCCACCCTTAGAAAGAAGCCATCACTGTTGCCATAGTGCCAAACTTCCTTGTAAACAATGAACTCTTTATATACAGTTCTCAAAGCAACACGGCTGCCAAGTTACAAAAAACAATCATGCCCTGACATATTTCCATCCACACATAAGCACAAAGTTCTTAGATTAACATTTAAAAGATATAAATACAGAAAAATATTTCTTTAGATGACATGATGAAAATGATCCAGCATCAGGAATAATGAATATTTAGATAAAACACTTGAGGGCATGACCATCAATATTGTTGCTGTAGTTTGGTGAAGAGGCTAGCATGTAGGCTCAAGCACAACTTATTTCTAGACAGATGTGCATGGAAAGAGCAAGTGTTGAAGCGCTCACTTCTCAACTAAATTTGCTTTTAACTGAGCCTCCAGGGCCATCTTGTCAAAGGTGCGCATGTTTGTCTCTTCACGAACACGATCTCGCACATGGAAAGATGCACGGGCCACGGATCGGGCGCTTTCCAAAACTGCTCGTTTTTCTTTGAAAATCTGTTCACTTTTTTCCAGTTTGCGCTCAATGGACTGCAACAACTCTAGTCGGCGCTGTTTCTCCTCTTCCTCTACACGTTGGCGGTTAAGCCTCTGAAGTCGTTCTTTTTCCTGCCTGCTTTGCACCGCACGTTGGGCCTTCTCCCGCGCCCGCTCTTCGGCTACTTGAGCGGCTTGTTGTGCTCGTCTTTCGGCTTCCCTAGCCTTTGCCTCCATCTGTTCCTTCTGCTGCTGCTCACGTAGCTCAGCAGCCCGTCTCGCTTTCTGGATCTGCTTCTCTTCTCGCTTAGCTTTCTCCTTTAACTCTTGCCCACGTTTTTCTTGTATCTGCTCATAGTTCTCCAAAGACCTACTTAGCTTCTCATCGGCTGTTCTCCGCGCTTCTTCGCGCTCATCTGCTTCACGACGTGCAATCTCTTGGATAAGAGCTGCGTGGCGCCTCTTCTCAGCACGGTTGAGTCCACGACGCTCCTCTTGAATTTGGTGCTCTCGCTCCTGCCGCTTCAGCTCAGCAATAGTCAGTTTCTCCTTGAGGAGCAGTTTCTCTTGCTCAAGAATGGCAGCTCGTTCCTCCTCCAGAGCTTTAAGGTTCTGTTCTTGTAATGCCTTCTTGTGTTTCTCCTCACGAGCAGCCTGTTGCAGTTTCTGCAACCGGCTTCGTTCTTGTTGCTCAGCCAATTCCTTCCAACGCTCCTCATTTTCCACTGCTTGGCGAAGTTTGGCTTCTGCAGCCTCTCGCTCCTGCTGGTTAAGCCAGCGCTGCCGGGTAGAAACTTGTGACTGCCATGCACGTTGGCACTGCTGCACGGCCCTCTGTTTCTCCCGCTCTTCACGTTCCCGTCGCAGCTCTTCTAGTCGCCGCTCACTGTCCCATTGCAGGTGTGCTACGTAGCGAGTCTGGCTCATTATGTCCTCCTCTTGGTACCTGGCTAGCATTAATGCAGCAATCTTTCGGTCACGTTCTGGAACAGCTTTAAGTCCTCTGCGTTTCACCTCCTTCACAATGCGCTCCACTTTTTGCATAGTCTGTGGAGAGTGGCTAAGGTCTCCTAAGCTCAAACTGCGACCCATCAAGGAGTTAAAGGTAGCTAAAGTGCGGGCACGAGGGCTTGATGTCTTAGCCCAGTGATCTCTTGCCCCATCCCAGCTATAGGATGAGGAAGCAGATTCAGAGGAGGTACATGTGGTAGTTGTGGTGTTCGTTGTCGAAGCAGTCGAGGAACAAAACGTGTCACGCCTTCGTTGCAAAGACTCCAGTGAGTGGCTTCTGCATCTAACCTTTGATTTGGAGATGATGTGTCCATTATGCTGCGCAAACGTACCTGTGATGCCATTGGCAGGACTTTGGACAACAGATTTTGACACTATTGGGGCAAGTGAAGTTGGTGTCCTTGGAAAAGAAGTAGGTTTTGGTATTGATCTGGGGAAGGTATTTGGAGCCTTTGTAGGAGTACTGTAAGTTTTTTTTGTGGTCTGACCTCCTGGAGCTGACTGAATTGATCGTTGGATTAATGAAGGTTTTAAACCTTGAGCTTTTCCCCCAGATTCTACTTCAAAGGACTTGGACTTTTTTGCTGAAGTTCCTTTAGTAGTAGCAGTAGTAGCAGAGTTCACTGGATTGGCTTTTGAGACAGGAGGACAGCTGGATGTGGGCACCGAAGTAACCTGCCCTGATCCCGCTGTCATGCTTTTAGTAGTTGATGTAGATTGTTTTTTGGGTGCCCCACTGCAGGTAGGGGCCAATTTGTTGGCTTGATTTGTTAAACTTTGATTGGTTTGTTGAGGCAATCCAGCACTTACAGTTTCCTCTGACTTCCCTGAAGCCAGTGGACCACCATTATTATTGAGAGCTGCCTGCAGAATTCGCCTCTTCTCCTCTCTGATAATCCGCTCTCTCTCCTCTCTGCAATGTCGGAGTTTAGCATGTCTATCCCTCTCGTATATCTCAAACATTCCTGTGGCGACACGCATACTGCGGCCGGGTGCCTCGCGGGCAAAATCAGACAGTGGACGAGGCAGAAGTTCCACGGGTTTCACTCCACACCTTGCACATGCCTCAAGAGAGTGAGGGCTTGTCAGTACATACCGACTGCCTTCCGCAGCTGGCGAGTCAAAATTGTAAAGGTCCAGGTGTAGTTTTACTTCTTCTGGTTGACTGTTTTGCTGCTGGCATGGTTCTTGAGAGCTCGGTACAGGTTCAATACTGGGCTCAGTCTGTGGACTGGGATCCACAGTAACATCTTTCTCTCTATCATCACCTGGCTCAGGTAGACATGGTGCTTCAGAGGCAGCAGCTGGGCTTTCAAACTGGGCCCCTCTGAATTTACCCTGGTCATCAGGTTCCAATGGGTCCACCATGGTTCACTTTAAAAAAAAAAAAAAAAAAAAAAAAAAAGACAAAAATAATGAACTCTACTGTGTTTCAATGACAGCGCTGGACAACACACAGATTTTCTAGAGTGAAATCACAGGGATTATTATGTTGAGATCATGGCTTAAGAGTGCTATCTAAGGTTGAGGGACGCCGCAAAGCTTGTACATGCATGCATATTTTTTACTCTCTGCTTCTGTATGTGATGACGAGTCCTGCCTCAGGGTAATTAAATAAGGTTACATGCATGCTGGGCAATAGTAAAGAACTCATGCAGTTGCTATTTTTGGAGTCTGTGATTCAGATGCACTCATGCATGTATGTAAAACCATTTCAATATGTTTCATGTCTCTATCTATCTATCTATCTATCTATCTATCTATCTATCTATCTATCTATCTATCTATCATCTGTCTGTCTGCCTCTAAACCTCTAAACAGTTACTCACTCATAAACAGAATTGTCAAAATTTTGTTATTTTTTAATGTCATATTACATTTTTTTTTTTTTAAATGATGTCTTGTTTCGTTCACTCCTTCACATTAGTGACACTGAGGCTGTGTATGTATATCGCAAGCCTCGATAAACAGCCTAGTTTCATAGGCCCTAAAAAGACAGATGTTGTTTGTACAGTAAAGAAACGCTGATTTTAATGAAGACATACTGAATAAGCACGACTCTTCTACAAGCACAAATGCACACAGCATCTCATTTCTCAGACGGTTTCCAGAGCAGATGTTTTGATTTTACATACAGTATGCGGTTACCATCACATCAAGCGCAATAATATCTGATTACATGAATGCGCTGGAAATCACTTAGCCACAAGAACACAGCACACGACGATATTGCAAACATATCACAATAATTAAAAGCGAGCCTTACCGCTATCAGGGCCCACTCGTTCAGAGAGGATCAGGTAGCTGATATTTCCTCTCTTCTTCATCAAATGAGCTTTTGTGGTCGGTTCTCGTGTCGTTCTTTCCTTCAGCAGTCAGTCTCCACCTGCTGTTTGACACTCTCATCCTTGGCCGTTGAAGCATCCGTGCTCCGCCTCCATGTGACTGCGCTCTAAAAATATCGTAAATATTCAGCCCTTTGTCCCCCCATTTTATGACCATATGAACGGAGAATGAGCCATTATGCGATGCTGTCATGATGAGTATGCTAAAGGACGGCCATGCGTTATTTTATTTGTGCATATCGTTGTTGTTTACACTTTAGATTGGACTTGAAATGGATATAGGCTAGTAGATGTATTCTGTTTCTGCAACATAAATAGTAAGGATAATAATAATAGTACTTTATTATTAATATTATTAGTCTATGATTATTAAACAAACTAAATTTTGCAAATGCTACTTCACAGGAATTCGGCAGTAAAAAAAAAAAAAAGGGTTCTGACACAATTCAATGCTGTAATAAGTATATGTATACACTAGAGGGCGCACAATGCACAAATATATTGTGGCTCTGAGAAAATCAGCGCTGCTGCCCAAAAGTTTCCAAGTATCTTTTGTATTAATTTTGAACAGCATCTGCATTGTTTTATTGTGTAACCTAACAAATATTTTGTGAACTGTTTTGCTTGAAAGTTGCATGCTGATAGTTTATTTAATGCAATAGCATTCATACATTTCTAACTACATCTTAATTGTTTAAATACAATTGGACACTGTAAAAGATCTTTGCAGGGAGTTATTTATTTACTACTTTTACTTTTTCTCTTTCATGGGTATACATTTATTGGTCACAATTTACAATATGGTCTCATTTGTTAACATTAAAACAAACCAAGTTGGGTTGAAAATGGACAAACCCAGCGATTGGGTTATTTTAACCCAGCGGTTGGGTTAAATGTTTGCCCAACCTGCTGGGTAGTTTTATTTAAACCAACTATTATTTAAAAATAGCTATATGGCTAGCTTAAAATGAACCCAAAATAGTTGGGAAATTAAAAACCAGATGCAATTAGAGGCAACAATAATAGACAAAAGGTGAATGTTTATTAATAAGCTTTAATATTTTATTTATATAAATTTAATAGTTTGTTTATTAATATAAATTTATTAATAAGCAATTTAATAAATGTTTATTGTTTAATAATTATTCATTGAACATTAATAAATGTTAATTTCCAACATACTTTGGGTTAATTTTAATTAAGCAATACAGTAATTTAAACAATAGCTGAGTTAAATAAAACTACCCAGCAGGTTGGGCAAACATTTAACCCAACCGCTGGGTTAAAACAACTCAATTGCTGGGTTTGTCCATTTTCAACTCAACTTGGGTTGTTTTTAACCCAGCATTTTTTAGAGTGTAGCTAATGCATTAATTAAAAAACTAACAATGAGCAATAGTGTATTTTTATAGCATTAACTGTTAAAAGACAACTTTTGATATAACTAATGTAGCCTATTTGTAAATGTTCAGATTATCTTTAAGATTAATAAATGCTGTAGAAGTACTGTTCATTGTTAGTCATGCTGACTAATGTACTTATATTAACAACGAATGTTAATTTAAGCACATTAGTTAATGTACTTATATTAACATTTGTTAACATCTCTCTCTATAATATAATATAATATAATATAATATAATATAATATAATATAATATAATATAATATAATATAATATAATATAATATAATATAATATGTTTGTGTGATGGGCGTAAAACAAATTCGTAAGTATAAAAAAAAAAAAAGTAAATAATAAATCAGCTCCACTGCTGATTACGAGTGATTAAGATGTTTGGGCGTTCCTTGGGCATTCGTACAATGTAAGCAATGAAGCAATGAAGAAGTTGGCGTGGAAGGCCATAAACGCAGCCCTGGACTGAGAAATTCATGTTTATTTGTGAGCAAAAGTCCACCGGATGACACATTTTCACAGCTCAAGCACTTTTGTGAAAACTACAGATTTCCGCAATTTATATCCTGCCCACGGATGGTCTGATCGAAAGAGGGTTATTAACAGAACAGGTATTGTAACGGTAGGTTTATCAGTGAAAATTGTATTGTTCTGTGTCTACTCTTTAAACAGCATTATGGTAAAAATGAAACATTATGGCAACAACTTTCTTGCTTGCTTTGGGTGTAACTGACAGAATGGTAGCTTCTTTCAGTTTTTCCACTATATTTGACCTAAAAAACTGTTCATGGTCATCCAGTTTGAAATATTGACTACAAAAACTGAGGTTTTTCAGATTTTCTGCATGACATTCTCTCCGTATTTATGATTCTTTGCAGCCTTTAGCCATTACCTACAACACGATGGATCATATCACTGGAAAGTACACTATGCGAGTTTGGACACTAGGAATGCCGGGAGCCATTGCATGCGTTACGAGTCAGTTAACCTGATAATCGTGTCAACTCAGCTGGTAAATGGCACGACTGTGATGCAGGGCAAGCTGGAGGCAATCGCATGCGCTTTCGTGCTAAACACATGGAGATTTCATTGTTGCTGCTATAGGTTCGGATAGAAAAAAGAAATAAAAATTATAATAATAAAAAAATGGTGTGCAAATGATTTGGTGAAAAGCAGAAAACAACAGTCATTTTCTTTTGACAAAAATGAGAATATATATTTGTGTCAGTGTTTGGACACACCTGAGGGTTGCAGCCACTGGGCTATAATAATATTCATATATGATGTAGTTGTGTATGATTTGCCAATAAGGGACAGCCTATACACTGGTCAAAATCGGGCCGACTCCCCAAATTTTTTAAACATGCTTAAAAATTATCGGTAGTTCAGGAAGTGTTCGTAAGGCACTTGGTTCGGCACATAATTTCCACTTGATTTCTCCAGAGAGAAAAAAGTCGCTTGCAAGCTCATGTGACAGCAAAAATCATACGGTGTATGATACAATACACAATACAATTTTTGCTGTTGTACAAGCTCACAGGCAATTTTTTTTTTTTTTCTCTGGAGAAATCGCGTGGAAATTTTTGATACTCGTATGGTTTACTCTTTGAATTCTTGCAACTGGGAACAATAAAAGTCGACACCGTTATGATTAAAAGTTTGCTAAGAAGTATTTCCTACTAAAACAAGGTGGTATTTGACTGTAAGTCAAGTATCCATATCAGACTGGTGGGACATGCCCAGTGCATTAAGTGGCTAAAGTGAAGACGCAGCCTTGTTTTCTCTAGTCAGGCAGCACCGATTAAAACAAAAATCCTTTCTATACAGGCAACAAAGTTTTATTGAAAGCCCATTTTGCCAGCGTTTTGTCTAGAAAGTATGAAAGAAAACTTGACAGACTGGTCAAGAGATTCATTCAACAATAAATAATTGCATTATCATTTGTGCTAAATGAAATTTAAAAACAAACAGGATGTGTTTTAATTCCGGTGGTGTCTGGTGCGACTTTTCATGGAATAGGATTAGATAACAGGAGGGGGGGGGTTTGGATACTGTGGTGGTGACCCACTAAACTTTTGACACAGTGTAAGAACAGTGCGAATTTAATTGGCCCCGTCCATGGACTCCATCAGAAAAGCTGTGAGCACAGGATGACATCAGGGAATGTGCAGGCTGCCTTGTCATTTGAGGGCATGAGATCTGGAAGTGGGGTGGTGTGGGGAGTTTATGGGAAATATAGTCATTGCACAGTTCACTGTTCACAGTGGTATGTGCTGGGGGTCACAGAGAGGTGAGTTGCATGGTATAGTGATGAAACTCGTTGAGGTTAGCGGATGAAGACATAGCATATGGAAAAGTTTCTATGCCTTAAGACACAACAGGTTTTTTTTTTTTCCTTCTTTTTTTTTTTGCATTTCAGTTATGAGCTTTATGAATCTTTTGTTTCAAGTTAGTGATTCGGATCTCCATCAAACGGCTGAACTGCTGAAATCACGTGACTTTGGCGCTCCGATTCACTGATTGGATTTGTAAAGCTCTGAAGCAGTGTTTTGAAATCGGCCCATATAGATATTGTTGAAAAGTCTTTTTTTTTTTTTTTTTCTGGCGCACAAAAAGTATTCTCGTCTATATTAAGATAGAACCACTGAACTCACATGAACTGTTTCAAATATGTTTTTAGTACCTTTATGGATCTTGAGAGTTTGAATGGCTTTGCACATAGAGGCCTCAATGAGCCATCGGATTTCATCAACAATATCTTAATTTGTGTTTGAAAGATGAACGAAGGTCTTATGGGTGTAGAACGACATGAGGGTGAGTAATAAATTACATTATTTTCATTTTTGGGTGAACTGACCCTTTAAACTTAAGAAAGACTGTAGAAAGTGAAATGGCTTATTTTTCGTGAAGCATTATTTTTTTCACTTCAGCTATGATAAAGAGACATTCACTCTTGCATTGCATGTTTGTTCATTTTTGGGTCATGCCATAAAGGGAGGTGTGTGTTTGTTTGGGTTGATTTCAAATATCAACAGTGTTTCTCAGAAATCTCTTACTGCACCTTTAATTTCACTCAAATTCCAATTATTGGATTTTAGAATTGGAGCATTGTAGATGGATAAAAGGCTTTGCTCTCTATATGAAATGATACACAGCATGAGACATATCTCTTTTATTTGGTAAACTTATGAATTCTATTATTATATTAGAGCATGATATCTTTCCTCATAGGACTTTGTTCTGGATAAAAAGCAACCAGCGAACCCCAGCTGTCCACACAGTAAAAAGTCCTCTGTAGTTGGATAATTGATTGTGGAAGCTTATTGGGATTTTTTGAGTGATTTGATTTATCTAAAAGGACTATGCTCACTTCAGATAATCATCTATGCTGTATTTTCTCTAATTGCCAGTATAGGAACCCAAGCTGCCTCCTACTCACATGACATTTTGTAATAAATGTTTATGAACAATAAAATATGTGTTAAAAAAATAAAGAAAGTAGCATGGTGCACATGACTCTCTTGCGGTGAATCTTATGTGGCAATAACATGTTTGGTCATATTTCAAGTAAAATTCAAAATAAATTATGTAAAAAAAATTATTATACAAATTATTTCTGACCAATTCTTGCTACTGTAATGCAAAAATAATTATATATTTCAATTGTAAAGTAAAAAAATTGTAAAGGTTATACACTATGCCATTCAAAAGTGTCAAAATTATTTTAAAAGAAGTTTTGTTTTTAAAGGATTCTTTGATGAACAGAAAGTTCAAAAGAACTGCATTTATTTGAAATAGAAAAGTTTTAATATATTTTAAATATAACATTTAGTCTTTTCTATCACTTTTGATGAAATTAGTGTGTTCTTACTGAATAAAATTATTAATTTCTTTAAAATGATAGCATATATCATGGTGGTATCATGGTAGTAGTCATTGTACTGCCTTTAATCTATTAGTAGTTGACATTAAATCATTTTGAAAAGTCAACATATTCTGTGTTGTGACATGCTTCATGAAATATGTAAAATTTTAAACAGTATTTTCCAATTCTCTTAGAAATAATATGTATTGTTTGAATTCCTATGCAGCTTTAATGCTCTGTAGCTCACATTAATTGTGAGAATACATGGGATATTTGCACTTTTAAAAAATAATTTGTCATATAACGCAACAACTTTCCCTTATGCATTCATACAAAGCTCAACAAAATCTTGTGAAATAGATTTTAGTTGTAATGAAAAAAAAAATGTTACACTGCAAAAAAAAAAAAAAACCTGTTTTCTAAAAAAACAATCTTTATCTACAAAATATAAAAATATAAGGTAGCACTTTGTTATAGTGTCCTTGCTATGTTACATGTACTTACCATAGTAACAGTAAATATGCATAATTACATGATGCAACTAACCCTCAGCCAAACCCTAATAACCCTATAGAGGGTATGCATTGACATCACTTTCCCGCCGGAACACGCTCCCTCAGCTGGATTGAGTAGCAAAAGAACCTGCTGCATGGCTGGATTTAATAGGGGAAACTGTGAAAACGCAAGTAAAACAAACAATTACACTAAAGGTTGGGCTGGAAAGTGTTCCTTATAACATAAACCTAATCCATGGATACTGACGTGCAGCTAGTGTTTCCTGACATTTATATGTGCCTGATTTCGACGTCGGGGGAAAAGCAAATCTGCCTGTGAATGCTTTATATAACTACAATATAGGTTTAAATCAGAGTGATCACTTATATCAGTGTTATATATATCGTCATATCATCCAGCACTTTTTTAAAACACCAAATTATGCAGAATATAAGATGGTAAATATTTAAAGGTGCCCTAGAATTAAAAATTAAATTTAAATTGGCATAGTTAAATAACAAGAGTTCAGTACATGGAAAAGACATACAGTGAGTGTCAAACTCCATTGTTTCCTCCTTCTTATGTAAATCTCATTTGTTTAAAAGACCTCCGGAAAACAGGCGAATCTCAACATAACACTGACTGTTATGTAACAGTCGGGGTGTACGCCCCAATATTTGCATATGCCAGCCCATGATCGAGGCATTAAACAAGGGCAGAACGTCTGGATGTGCACAGCTGAATCAACAGACTAGGTAAGCAAGCAAGAACAATAGTGAAAAATGGCAGATGGAGCGATAATAACTGACATGATCCATGATAACATGATATTTTAGTGCTATTTGTAAATTGTCTTTCTAAAAGTTTCATTAGCATGTTGCTAATGTACTGTTAAATGTGGTTAAAGTTACCATCGTTTCTTACTGTATTCACGGAGACAAGAGCCGTCGCTATTTTCATTTTTAAACACTTGCAGTCTGTATAATTCATAAACACAACTTCATTCTTTATAAATCTCTCCAACAGTGTAGTGTTAGCCAGTTAGCCACAGAGCACAGCCTCAAACTCATTCAATATCAAATGTAAACACCCAAATAAATACAATACTCACATAATCCGACGCATGTATTCAGTATGCATGACGAACACTAAGATCCATTTTGAGGGTTATATTAGCTGTGTAAACTTTGTTTATGCACTGTTTAAGGCAAGCGCGAGCTCTGGGGGCGGAGAGCTCGCGATTTAAAGGGGCCACAACCTGAAATCGGCTCGTTTCTAATTATGCCCCAAAATAGGCAGTTAAAAAAATTAATTAAAAAAAATCTATGGGGTATTTTGAGCTGAAACTTCACAGACACATTTAGGGGACAGTTCTAGGGCACCTTTAATTGATGAGTTGTCAACATAATATATAACAATACAATATGATTTTACCCCAAAATCCAACAATTGATAACTGCAAATCCACATTTCTCTGCCTGAAGTCCAGTTTTTTTCTGTGAATTGCAGCAATCATTTTGCTTCTTTTTTCTGTAGCTTTTGGCATTCTGTAAAAATATACCTCAGATTTTGCGTCAAAGCTGTATTTGTACAGTCAATCGCAAAGCTTTTTGTGTGTTTTTGCCGCATTCACGCTGAAAACCAGTGCTGCCACTCAGTGGGTGTAACCGCAGTCATAACAGGTGACATCACATGAATACCCTCTATAGTAAGTACATGTTGAAAACCTCTGTTTCCTTTTATTCGTTTATCCTCCTAATGTCCTCTATATCACTTTAAAATACAGCATTCTGTGCAGAATTTAAATAGGTCCGATACTTTTTGTGGTCTAAGCCGATTCGCGGATATGGTCCGCTCTGTGCTCTCGTGTCCCTGGGCCAGAGCAGACTGTGCTCGTGCTGTGATGGTTCACGTTATACTAAAACGAAAACGGACAATGGAAAGCATATTTACACTGTCTGAATCGTTCCTTATTCTCTAAATAGTGCACAATGTGCCATTCACCATGTAGAAACGTGGTAATGTAAATGTAAATGTAAATGTGTGAACAAATGACTGATTTCAGTCGCAGCTTCAGTGTCTGTTCAGTGTAGGAGGGGGCGGGACTTCAGATTCTAGAGAGCATTTGATTGGACAGAAGATTTGATGAGAAGCTGAAGTGCGATGTGATATAATGAAAATCCATGATCTGTTTTAGCGGAAGTGAGAGACTGTAAGTTTTGAATGCTTATATCCCTTAAATGCGAATTTTGTCATTGTTTTGGAACACACCAGCTTATTCAGAACCTTAAGGCTAACATATTCAGACTAAAGGCTAAAAAACTTACATTTTGATTTCAGGGGGACTTTAAATTTATAATTACACAGTAACAGTGACACCTAACATTTCTTTCTTTCTTTCTCTTTCTTTCTTTCTTTCTTTTGGTGACATTTACTCCTTGATGAAGGTATACAAAAACAATACTTTAGGCCACAAACATGCAGAATCGACTATATCCAGCCTTTGGACCCAGCGTCCACCTGGCAGGCCTGTCCTTGCGAAGACCGGGACCTCTGAATGCCCCCAGTTCACATTTCTAGCTTGGTTTTGCCAACAGCAAGGGCCACGCTTTGCTGACATTTTGACAACTCTGCGCTCTCGACCCCTTGCTCTCCCCCCCCTCCTCCTCAATCGGGCTGGCACAGAGGGAGTGAATCGCCCCCCTCTCTGGTGGGCTGAAGGTCCCTGGGACCAAGCTGTTAATTCAATCAGGAGAGTGGTATGCTCAATTAGGCACTCATAAGGGCCCAGGAAGGGTCTGGGGCCCCAGCAGAGGGCAGGCAGCCCTACCCTTGAGAGCCATTAATTGTAGATGACAGTGTGTAAACACTTGGGTGAATAGGCGGTGCAGGTGTTGGACACACCACTCGTTGGACACTGTCTCAATGGTTCTTTTCACACCCCGCTTTCCTCTGAACATTCTCTTTTTTGTCTCAATCACTCTTACGTCTATTACTCAGTACTTAATTGTGTAATTACACTGTGACTAGGACACCTTAAAATAAAGTTTAACATAAAGCCATTATGCCACAAATGCTGTCGACTGAGCTTAACTTACAGTCACTCTCTTTTTCTCTTTGTCCATCAGATGGGGTGGTCGAAGAATAAATCGAGGAGCTTGACGTTAATGATTTTCATTAGTGTATGTGTATGTGTGTTCTGGTATTTCCTACATTATGGGGAAATTGTTTTGTTCCCCATGAAGAAAATAGCTTATAATCATATTAAATAATGTTTTTTTGAAAATGTAACAATGCAAAAAGTTTACTGTGAGGGTTGTGTTTAGGGGTAGGGTTAGGGGGTACAGTATAAAAAATCATGATAACCCATGTGTGTGTGTGTGTCCTGGTAAACCCTATGTTATGGGGACAAAATGTCCACACAAAGATGGCAATATCCGAAATCTTTGTCCTTGAGGAAATGTTTTTGGTCCCCATGTGGAAAACAGCTTAAAAATCATACTAAGTGAGGTTTTTTTTAAAAATGTAAAAATGCAGAAAGTTAGGGGGATAGAATATAGGGTTTGTACAAAATCATTATGCCCATGGAAAGTCATGGAAACCCAACATGTTTGTGAGGGTTGAGAGGTATCCTTTTATAGAAGACCCCAAAGAAGGTGTAAAAAGTAAAAAAAAAAAAAAAAGAAAGAAAATATCAGTGACTGGACCATCTGAACCCTTTGGCCAGGCTCAGAATCATGTGACTCCACCAGATACGGGAGCTTGTGAAAACTGCAGCCAGTACATGTAAAAGACATGGAATTCAACAAATTAAAGCCAGATGAGGGACTTTAAAGTGAAAGGGCTCTGCATCTGACCTAACATTCTCTTGTTTGAAGTCCTCTCTCTGTCCATCTCTTTTCTTCATTCTTCCACGATTAGGTCAAAAAGGCACTTGTGAGAAATATGGACAAAGATGTATTGAGCAATCCTCAGATTTGAAATGTCTTGTTATATGAGTCCCTAAACTCACAATGCTTCATCTTAAAGTATTAAGTGATGAGGAATACACACACACACACACACACACATTCTTGTACATCTATATTTCTGAGAACACTGACACAATGCAATCTCTAGCTCCTTACCCTTACCCTCGTAACCCAGTGCTTAACCCGAACCCCTACCCTAAATCTTATCCCTAAAACCAAATCTTGAGCCTCAAACAGGCCTATAAAGGAGGATCAGCCAAAATGTCTCACTTTTACTCTCTTTGTCCTCACTCTGATGGTCTAAAACTCAAACCAGTCCTCACTAAGATAGTTGTACAAGTACACATACACAGAAACGCACACACTTACAGTATACACAGTGCGTAGATTACATAAAAATCTTCTGTTATTGATTCCAAATTACATGACAAAAATTATAGTAGTAACGTAATCCATTACCCATTTTAGGTATTATAATCTAACCCTAACCCTTACTTTTAGATTACTTTGGCCTAAATAATAAATAATTTTAATATAATAAAAAATATATATATAATTAAAGCCTTACAAAGACATAGCAAAGACATGGTTAAATGGTTTACTAAGACAGGACAAAATGATTTCTGTAAATCGAAATGCAGTGTGGCCTCTTAATTTTATGATGTTAGCCACTTTTGACTAATCAAAACTGCAAGACTTTCTGAATGTGTATAAGCGGTAAGCTTTTTTTCGAAAGGAAAATCTAGAAGATTCTAAAAATCTAGAAATCTAAAAAAAAAGAATTCTAATTTTAATAAATTATGAATAATTTACTGCCATTGTCATGCAATCAATGAATAAGTAACTGTAGTCTGATTACGAGTATTTTAAAGTACTTATTTGTTGTAATCCAGAGTACATGTAATCAGTTACACAGCACTGAGTACACACCAAAGACCCTTTAAGACAAGTCATTTCACTCGGCGGCCACCTTTGAAACGCCTCTCGGGCATCCTGGGCATCATGCAGCTCCAAAGCTGTTTGCTTTCAATTAAATTTCATATTTGAAATCACCAATGAAATCTGACAACAACTGTCTCATAATCTTTTTCCAAACGCTCGAATCATGACAAAAAAAAAAAAAAAAAAAAAAAAAAAAAAACTATTATGCTGGATCAAGCTAATGCGCATGCGCAGACCTAAATGCGCGTCTCTTGTGCCACATTTCAGAGGCGCGCGTCTGACTATTTCTATAGAAACCAGTGCTTCTAACGGCCGCTGCAGTGACGCGTGACTTTACCAGTCGGCGATTGGCTCTTATTTAGAAGGTGAGACTTATTCCGCCATATTGCGCGTTACACTTTCTCCCATAAAAAACAATACGAGTGACATGTCTTGTGTTATTCTATAGTCTTTGCTACACACACCTGTAGGAATGTACAGTCTCTAATGACATTTAAATTATTTGTCCATTGAGATTACACTGAGACAAAATGGAGACTTCACAGTGTCTTTTCTACAGTTCCAGGACAGATTTTCTAAGAAATTTGGGTAACACTTTACAACAAGGTTTCATTAGCTAACATTAATTAACTACTAACATGAACTAAGAATGAACAAAATTTCTACAGCTTTTATTAATTATTAATGTTAGTTAATGGTAATTTCAACATTTACTTATACATTATTAAAATCAAAAGTTGTTTTTATTTACATTAATGCACTGAGAACTAACATGAACATGAATGTTCCTAACTAACATTATGATAAATACCAAATGTATTGCTCATTGTTTGTCCATTTTAGTTAATATACAGTATTAAAGGATTAGTTCACCTTTAAATAAACTTTTCCTGATAATTTACTCACCCCCACGTCATCCAAGATGTCCAGGTCTTTCTTTCTTCAGTCGAAAAGAAATTAAAGTTTTTGATTAAAACATTCCAGGATTTTTTTTCTTATAGTAGACTTCAATGGGCACCAAACAGATGAAGGTCAAAATTAGTTTCACTGCAGCTTTAAATTGTTCAACACGATCCCAGATGAGAAATAAGGGTCTTATCTAGTGAAACCATCGCTCATTTTCTGAAAAAAATGGAAAATTATATATAAGTTTTAACCTTAAATGCTCATCTAACTAGCTCTCTTCTTCTTCTCCTCTATTTGAATTCCAGCAGTGTAGATGCTGCTAAGCATAATACTGCCCTCCACAGGTCAAAGTTTGAACTAATTGTTATATACTTGCACTAGCATATTGCATATAAAAATTAGTTAAAACATTGGCCTATGGATGGCAGTAATACACTTAGCAGTGTCTACACTGCTGGAATTCAAATAGAGAGGAAGAAGAAGAGAGCTAGTTCAAGATGAGCATTTAAGGTAAAAACTTCATTTTTTTTTTTAGAAAATGAGCGATGGTTTCTCTAGATAAGACCCTTATTTCTCATCTGGGATCGTGTTGAACAATTTGAAGCTGCAGTGAAACTAATTTTGACCTTCAACTGTTTGGTGCCCATTCAAGTCTACTATAAGGAAAAAAATCCTGGAATGTTTTCATCAAAAACTTTAATTTCTTTTTGACTGAATAAAGAAAGACATGGACATCTTGGATGACACGGGGGTGAGTAAATTATCAGGAAAAGTTTATTTAAAAGTGAACTACTTCTTTAACTAATGTTAACAATTGAGACCTTATTTGCAATCAGAAGTCTGAGATTTCAATATGAACTTCAATATTCCTCATTAAACTTATCCAATCATAACTCTGCACAATAATTGGTTAAACTTTAGTTTAAGATATTTGCTACAGTCTAATTGCACAAATAACTACATAGAGTGTAGTTTAGGCTTTGGGGTTCAGTTTAGGGTTAGTTGTTTGAAATTAAACATAATTTACAGCTAGTAAGTAACCAACATAATATGTGTCACCTTAATTGTCTGTAAAATTAAAGGACACTTTACACTTTACACTTATCCCTTCTATTTAAGAAAAAAATCTTGCTTATAATGGAAGACATAAGGGCCAGTGAATCTGTAAAAGTTAAAATACTCACAGTTTTAAAAGTACTATATGGGGCATAAACACACAAACAAACAAAAAAACGTTTACTAACTTTTCTATGTAAAGTTCTAACCAATTTAATAATTGTATTGAAATTACGATTTAAACAGCTTTACAGCTCAAGTAATACAGTACTTTTAACTGAAGAATGAATATAAGTACTTTTAAAACAGCCTTGGCCCTTTTTACTTACATTGTAAGTGCCTTTAATTTTTTTTAAGGTTCTTTTTTTTTTTCTTTCTTTCTTTTACAGTGACCTCATTACATTACATCTAGTAATAACAGTAAATCTTGCAAATAACCCTAAACCAAACCCTAATAACCTATAAGTACAGGTGATTAATACTCAGTTGCCTACTTAATTGTACAATTACACTGTAACATGTTCATCTTAAAATAGAGTAAACTTTTTTATTTTGTAATAATCAACATTGTGCCATTATGCCACAAATGTGGTCAGCTGAGCATTACTTGTACAGAACATGAAATATTCCCTTAATATACACTTACTGAATGTCAGCAACTTACTCTTCATTTCTTCATATGAATTTACAAAAGAGACTTACATAGAGTATATTTGAACTTCATTTAGAATGTCTTCATTTAGAATGTCTTTTACTGAAACCATGCATTTCTGAAAAGAAAAAAAAAGTGCATCTATAATAAAACATTTCATGGATTAATAAGACATCTGGTGAGGATTCGTACACCTTTAAAAAGACAATTGCTGTCAAAGACATTAGCTGAAGGAATCTCTCAGGACTGAAACTTTAACTTCTCTGAAAGCTGGTAAAACCACAATAAAGCTTGGTCCAGATGTCTAATTATAAAAGCTGTAAATGGGTTTAACAGCAGTTAGAACCACACAATTTAAAGTACAAAGGTATTAAGGACACTTAACATGAAGCGGCCTGTCATGGTTATCTTAGACATCATAATAACATAAGGGTGGGGGAAGAGACCTCTTCTCTGTACTGATGTGTTGATTAAAGCCACGAAATGTGCATAGCCTGGCAATAATTGCGTTGGAGTCGGCAGGGTGCCCGCTGGTTTGGGCTGGCTGGTCTTGTCTACAGACACCTGCTAATTTTCTGTCGGCTTTGCTTGCTATAAACAGACAGTGAACCGCCATTGAGGATCTGTGGAAAGGGTCGGTGTGATAATTGGGCAGCACAGTCCTTTTCAGCTTGTTCGCCCTCTCCTTTCTCTCTGCCCTTGTCAAACATTTGTTTCAAGTCCAGCCAAGTGACAACAGCCGTCTGTGTTGGTCAACGTTTCTCCAACAACAATTTTTTTTTTCACACGCCAGAAAGCGAGCGGCTTTGTTTTGTATGGGGACATGGTTAAAGGAGCGGGCAGGAGGAAAGTGGATACAGGACATAAAGTGATCTCGTTAACATTCCATTAGACACTCCTGTCCCCCCTCGTCCCTCCCCCAGGAGAACTTCACACAGTCCCGGCCAGGCAGAGACCAGCTGACACGGTGTGGGACATGGCATAACCGAGCCCCACGGGGAGAGATCCCATCGGAAACGTAACGGCAGATCAAGGTACATCCCACATCTTTGATAGCAGTACCGCATGGAGGCAGACCTGAGCCCTGCTTTCCAGAGCTTTGCCTCTCTTTTCTCCATTTCTCCTTAAAATGCAATTGAATATAGTAAAATTTAATTATTGGTTGGATTTACTGAATTATATATTTATATATATATATATATATATATATATATATATATATATATATATATATATATATATATATATATATATATATATTCAAACCAAAAATTATTCCGACATTTCTGATATTTTTGATATATTTTTACTAGTGGGTGTAGGACACTATAGTTCATTTATGTAAGTGAGGATAGCAAAATAAATATGTGACATATTATACCCAAATATTCTTCATACAATGGACTTCCAGTAAAATTGATAAAAATTTGGAACCAAAAATATTCAGAAACTTTGACCTGACCATGTTTTGCTTAAGTGTTATCTGACATAATTAAGATAATTTTTTTCTGACAAAGTTTAACTTGTAATATTAACTTATCTTGTCATATTTTATTACCATTTTTTAAACTATAGTGAATAAACTGTATTAATGAATGAAATGTTCAAGGTGTCTGAATACATTTTGGTTTGACTCTGTGTATGTATGTATAATATATATATATATATATATATATATATATATATATATATATATATATATATATATATATATATATATATATATATATATATATATATATATATATAGAGAGAGAGAGAGAGAGAGAGAGAGAGAGAGAGAGAATGCTATCAGAATGCTCTTTCTCACACACTTAGACATACATCTTAAGAATGAATGAAAAAGTTAAAATGTGATGATACACAATCATGTTAGCTAAAAATAATATTTTGAAAAAAAAGAGAAAAATAATAAGATAAATAAAAAAATGCACAATTGTTGGCTTAAGGTGTCACAATATATATATATATATATATATATATATATATATATATATATATATATATATATATATATATATATATATATATATATATATATATATATATAAAATATATATATTTAATAATACCATCTTATGTAAAACAAAACATCCACAACATATCAATATTTAAAACAATATAAGCTTTTATTTTGCTTTATATTTTTAAGCTTATATATATTTGAGAATATTTTATATTTGAGAATTTATATTTTATAATATATTTTATATTATTATATATATATATTATATATATTTTATTTATATTTTATATTTGAGAATATTTGAACTAAGTTCTATTGAAATAAGTAGGCTAATAACAATAATAGGAAGATTAAACATATATGACAACCTGCCACATATGTTTAAATAGATTTATATTATTTGTATATGAGGGCTACCTCATATAAAAAATAATAATATAAATCTCTTTAACGCTAATTAAACAACCATAAACAAGAAATAAGTTGCGTCAAAGAAAGCTTTGTGCGTCATTACTCTTGCTGTAACCAAGCGGACTGATGATTAATCCGCGGACTTTTGCACCCCCCACCCCGCCTAACTGCGCTGTCATTGGACGTTCCCCCTGTCAATCACGCCAAGAAATCCCACCTCCTGAGGTTTTAAACGCGTCCCAAAGTGTAAGACAAAACTATTCAACCTGTAGTTCTGGAAAGGACAGTACATCCCACGCAGTGGAAAGAGTGTATCACTACGACTATCATCATCTTGTCTGCGTATTCTCTGGCACTATGAAAACGCACATATGTGAAGGAGAAACCCGCTGAGGACCAATTTATATGGGAGCAAACTTTTGGAATTTCCTGCAACTTTGGGACCTTTGCCAATTCTTAAGTTAATCTTGTCCGTAGGCTGTCAGTTGTCTTAATACTTCAACGTCAGACAGAATGTATTGCCACAATCTGGTCCTTTTTGTATTTTTGTATTCCCACACGCTACTGATGATGAAGTGCCTGCCACCAGCCTCAGCGCAGAAGTCCAGTGGTCCTCGGGTAAGTCCGTGCGTAACGCCGCTCTCCGCCTCATGTGTTCACATTTACGCATTTGTCATTCTGATAACTTTAGTGCGTCAGTGTGACACATACACTGCTTATACTGTATCAATGACAATTCATTGTGATAAAATAATAATGCAAGACTGCAAGTCAATATTCTGATGCAGTGTTTCTATGTGTGAAACTTTAGACAATGCCATTAAATCAAAGTGCCCCAAACATATGTCACTGCATCCTACTCAGAATATAGTTTTGACCAGCGTAACCACCAAGCTTAACCAGACATAGGCAGAATAAACCAAATTTTACAGCATATTTTTGTTGCCTTATACAGTGACCCTGACTTAAAGTATATTGCATTGCATCCTGAATACCAGGGTAACTCATTTTCTGTCCTGACTTATTATTAGTTTTATACATATTAGAAGGATTAACTAAACTTTCTAGAATGCATAATAACCCAACGTCAGAGCATCTTTTAGTGATTCAGCTGAATAGTTGGGTTTTGCTTGCTGAGGCACATTGTCAGTGAGACTTGAGTACACCCATTGACCTTTTGTCATAAAGGTCTTTTGCTTCCTGTGCACCCCTCTGTGCCCATAGAAAAGAGGACCATTGCTTTTCCAATGCAGCATTTCATACGAGTTCAACAAAGAGTGGAGTATTTCTTTCTGCGGCTGAATCAGTTTGCAGATTTGAATAGTATATGATGTCTTTAATAAATGATCCTCCCAAAAAATACAAATGCGTCAGTCGGGATTACTAAGTTTGTGTCGAGGTGGTGAGCTTAACATCCTTTCTTGTTTTAGGATTTTTAACGTTTAAAAAATGACAATTAAAGGAACTTGGATACGTGATTAATAACACTAACCGGTCAAGGCATGACAACCTGCCCCAGAAATCAAATTGCCGCAGCATTCTTTTATGTCCTCAAGTATTTGAGCAATTCAGACAGAAGAATGGTTTGTGAAGATTGCCGCAGAGCTCTTGTGGTAAATGTCCATTCATTTGTGCACTGAGACCATTGAGATTGACCATTGAGAGTGAAAGTGAGTACAAATCAGAAAGAGAGCAGAAGAGAGAAATTTGTGGATGCTGCTGAGGTATTGTAATACTTGTGGTTGGAGGGGGTGGTCAGTATAAAAATCGCACACACTAAAAGCACACTACAATTGTATCTCCAAAAGTGAACAAAGTAAAGATGAAGTTAAAGAATTGTTTTGCTGAGAAGATTCTAACTGCAAGGTACAAAAACATCACATTTTTGCCTTCAGGAAATATTTTCCGAACCAGTTAATCTGAATGGAACACTTTGGACCTCATTGAGATACATAACTAGGTTTTAAAAGTGTATCAAAATAAATTCCTTTGGGAATGCAATTAATCAGCTGTATCTAGCTCACATGTATAGCCCTGCATCTAAATTTCTTTCTTAATTATGGATAAGAAACAATTACGCATTTTGATAACAGCACCAGTTTCTGCATGATTATCGAAAGAAATGAAGTTCTGACTGTTTAGAAGAGTTGAGAAGCGCGCTAGATAATCTTTGCATTAATGACTTCTTTCCTTTTAATGATTTTGCCCTTTTTCTGTACTTATGCAGCCGCGTTCTCATTTCTCTTGCCATTAACACTCACAGACTTTTATCTCTTGTGATATAATATCTGCTTACTTGTTTTATTTTGGCAAGAACTCTGCAGACTGAAATGTACTGTAATAGTAGCCATACAGAGTGTGTGCGTGTGTGTGTGTGTGTGTGTGTGTGTGTGTGTGTGTGTGTGTGCATGTACATATGTGATTTGTTGTGCTCAACAGCAGAAAAGAGTGCAGAAACATCTCCACAGTGCTAAAACATCCTTCATCATCCTCATCTAATCATTACAGGAGGCCAGAAAGGTTGTGTTAAAAAAGCTATTAAAAAATCTGAAGTTAAATGCTTCAAAAGTTATACTCCCTTCTGTGCCTCATTTGTAAAATCTTATCTCTGAATGCTGTCAGCTCCGAAACCCAAAGTTTCTTGAGGAATTATGGCTGCTGTGCTGGGCTGGAGGATGTATTTGGGCCAATAACAGGATCAAGCTCTTTTCTGAAAGCCAATTGGGTGATTGGGTTTATATATAAAAAAGAAAGAAAGAAAGAAAGAAAGAAAGGAAGCGTCCCTTGACAGTAGAGGGATTTTAGGTTTCCTTTTCCACATTTAACATGAATTTAGCACACTTTTCCAGTCACAGTAATTCAGAGCTCTTTGACCAAGCCAATTCTGACATGCCGCAGACTTAGAAGATAATATTTTGTGAGGATTTAATTCTGTCAATATGCAGTGATGCATCTGAGCACAGTGAATATACCGACTGTCAGTAGGCATTGGTCTGTTCATTTTAAGATCTTTGGGTTAAAGTATAATTTCTCTTCTGCCAGCATCACCAAATGGAATTGCATAAATAATCATAATAAACAAGTTTCCAAATAAACAACACTCCACTCATCTTCCATTGTCTGGACAAACAGATAGTCCCTCCCCCAAACTCACATGATCGGTTGAGCCAATATTGCCACAGTGAATCAAACTTTCTTAGAGTTGTCAGTCTGTATAAGGCTGGTTAAAGTATTTTAGCATCAAACAAATCATGCACTTCACCTTTAATCTGGTGCTGTGCAAAGGTCACTGGGAACTTTCGCTGTTATTTACTTGTTAACAGTCTGACAAACTTGATGCTTGTGGTAGCTTGGCATCAGCATTTAAAAGAACAACAGAAAAAAACAAATAAAACTTCAAAGTTTGAGTACCACAATAGGAAACACATTGTCAGTGTAGTTTAATGGTGAATTAAATCACATTATTAGCATTAAAAATGGTGATGAGTTTGACTTTAGCATTGGGCTGACACAAACAGGGTAGTTTTATTATTATTATTATTACAAAACACAATGTGTAAGGACAAATAAACGTATTTAAAATTCCTTCTATCTATCTATCTATCTATCTATCTATCTATCTATCTATCTATCTATCTATCTATCTATCTATCTATCTATCTATCTATCTATCTATCTATCTATCTATCTATCTATCTATCTATCTATATATCTATCAAAATTAAATTATAATAATGTACTGTATTACTGTGTAATAACAGTTGCCAATTGTGCAGATCAGAAAGTAACCAGTACATTCACATTCATTCATTTTACAGTAGTTCATACTTAATATATAATTTGGTAACAATAATTTAAAGTTGTTAAGGTTATGTCCTTATACTAATGCATTGCAGTGACTTTAAATTGGTTTCTTGTTGCAAAGTGAATGCTTTTAATATAGACTTTAGTCACTGGCATATTTGTGGGTTAATTGAAAGACTCTTTTATCGTTGTGTTCTTAAGCTCTTTGTTTTTTTTTCCCAACAACTTTCAAGAAAACAATCATGATTCGTACAAGACCTATTGAGAGCACTTTAATATTCCCTTCCCTTTGAAGTATGGACTTAATAGAGTGTGAACTTTTTCCAACATGACAAAAACATAGTCTAATCTGTTTCCATTCAGTAGTTCAATTAAATGATACGACATTAGCATTCCCAAAACGTTCATTTCTCAGACATAGCTATCCACACAAACAAATCATCTGGTCAATCTGCCCTGTAAAAACGAACCTAACATAAAATAACATAACAATGATTGAAAAATGGACACATGGAGGTGGCCTGGGAAAGCGGTGTATACAACATACCTGCTCAAGTACATCACTGAAACCTCGTAAAGTCATGTAAAGAACAAACACGGCGAGGCGAGTGTGAGTTCCATGCCAAGACAACATTCTCCCAACTCCGCAGATGAGCGCCAAGCCCCCGGCCCCCCTCCTCTCTGCTTTTTTTATTGGAGCGGCCCACATCACACCCAATGACCCAATGATGCAGGTGTTAGTGTTGTGTGTGTGAGAGAGAGAGAGTTTATGTGGGAATCATGTATTTGCAGGTTCTTATCTAAATGTATTTCGAAAGAGTGATTGTTTGGTGTGTGTTGCACAAGTAATAATTTTAACCAGGCATCTAATATTCTAGAAAAGTAGTCAGTCAGCAGTTCATTGTTTACCTTGTATATATAACTCATGATACACTGTACAGCATCAGCAGGCTTCAGCACTCTGTTGACATAGAGAAGGCCCACACAGCTGAGGTGATGCGGGTGAGAAAGAAAAGCTTTCACTTTCAATTCAAACAACTTGTACTGTCATAAAAATCAAGCCAGACTCACTATAACTGGTTATGTGCACTAAGGGTGTGTTCACATTTGGCAGGCTTGGTTCAATTAACATGAACTCTGGTTAGTGTGATTGCTCTGTTAGTGCAGTTCACTTGAATAAGTGTGAATGCTGCCATTCGAACATTGGCACGAGCCCTACCACTGAATAGAAAGGGCTCAGTCCGCTTCCAAATAAACTCTGGTGCAATTAGACTGAAAAGCTTTTCAGAAAGCTTTTTTTGTCTTTTTGACAAAATTAAAAATAAAGTCAAAAGGTTTCAGGTTTCGCGTAGCTCAATTGGTAGAGCATTACAATATGCGATCATGGGTTTGATCCCAGGGAATGCAAGAGCTCATAAAGTGTATATGCACTATAAATCACTAAGGGTAAGTTTAGGGTTGGGGTAGGTGTAGTCATTAATAAAAAATAAAAAAAAAGAGTTTTGCTAAATGGAAATAGGACAAATGGCGGGTAAGGGACCATGTAAAATTGCATTTAAATGAACACACATTTTGATTGGTAACGACAGTCATACGTCATTTCATGACGTCAGACATAACATGTAACATTTTTACACCTGCATGACTTTAAAACGTATACATTGGTCATAATAAGGTGCTTGAAAAAACAACCTATAGGGTCGTTTTTTGGAGGAGGAAAGTCTTCTTTATTTTATTTATAATGTTGTCTAGCACATATACCAATTTATAAGAAATAAAGGATATGGCTGTCATTAAAAGGTGCCGTAGAATGTCTTTTCAAAAGATGTAATATAAGTCTAAGGTGTCCCCTGAATGTGTCTGTGAAGTTTCAGCTCAAAATACCCCATAGATTTTTTTTTAATACATTTTTTTAACTGCCTGTTTTGGGGCATCATTAACTATGCACTGATTCAGGCTGCGGCCCCCTTTAAATCTCTCACTCCCTGCCCTCCCGAGCTCTCGACTATAAGTGCAGTTATACAGTGCATGAACAAAGTTCACACAGCTAATATAACCCTCAAATGGATCTTTACAAGATGTTCGTCATTCATGCTGCATGCATGCATCGATTCCTGTGAGTATAATATTTATTTGGATGTTTACATTTGATTCTGAATGTTTGAGGCTATATGCTCTGTGGCTAACGGGCTAATGCTACACTGTTGGAGAGATTTACAAAGAATGAAGTTGTGTTTATGAATTACACAGACTGCAAGTGTTTAAAAATGAAAATAGCGACAACTCTTGTGTCTGCGAATACAGTAATAAACGATGGTAAGTTTAACCACATTTAACAGTACATTAGCAACATGCTAATGAAACATTTAGAAAGACAATTTACAAATATCACTAAAAATATCATGATATCATGGATCATGCCAGTTATTATCTGCCATTTTTCGGTATTGTTCTTGCTTGCTTTACCTAGTCTGATGATTCAGCTGTGCACAGATCCAGATGTTAATACTGGCTGCCCTTGTGTAATGCCTTGAACATGAGCTGGCATATGCAAATATTGGGGGCGTACTTATTAATGATCCCGACTGTTACGTAACAGTCGGTGTTATGTTGAGATTCGCCTGTTTTCCAGAGGTCTTTTAAATAAATTAGATTTATATAAGAAGGAGGAAACAGTGGAGTTTGAAACTCACTGTATGTCATTTCCATGTACTGAACTCTTGTTATTCAACTATGCCGAGGTAAATTCAATTTTTGATTCTAGGGCACCTTTAATTTGGTAACATCTCTAATTTCAGGCAGAATTACTATAATGTGAAGTTGTTCCTTACAATGGTTGAAATTATTTTATATCTAGATAAAGATTTTAAAGGATGAAAATGTGAATTGAAAGCGAGGAAAATGGGGTAAAAAAATATAATGTAAAGCACCCTTGCAAAAATAGACTGGGATAGATGCGTGACTGAGAATTTAGCATGCAAAATGAAAGATTCCAAGTGTAGCCCAGTGGAATACTGATATTATTTAAACCTATAGTAAGTACTTAAGATCTTTCTACAGAAGTTCTTGTGATGTCAGTCACATGAAAAATACCAAGCGATACAAAAGTGCCTGAAAAATGTGTACAACCCAGTATCAAAAAACCCCAGTATGTCAAAGTAACGACT
The DNA here is from genome assembly GCF_024489055.1 of Chanodichthys erythropterus. Lineage (NCBI taxonomy): Eukaryota > Metazoa > Chordata > Actinopteri > Cypriniformes > Xenocyprididae > Chanodichthys > Chanodichthys erythropterus. Next base: position 28,839,973 of record NC_090238.1, read on the forward strand.
AATGATTATTTGTTGCACAACCATAGAGTGCAGCCCCTATAGTGTGTGTGTGTGTGTGTGTGTGTGTGTGTGTGTGTGTGTGTGTGTGTGTGTGTGTGTGTGTGTGTGTGTGTGTGTGTGTGTGTGTGTGTGTGTGTGTGTGTGTGTGTGTGTGTGTGTGTGTGTGTGCATGCATCATCTTTCCAGACTAAATTACACTAGGCAGACAGCAGAGTTGAACAAGGGCTGGAGCGGACAGAGCGAGAGAGATAGTGTGAGCAAGACAGAACTAGATAGTCAAGTAAAGAGAGAGAGAAAATGTGTGTGTGAAGGAGATAGACAACAAGTTGGGAGACAGAGTAAGGGGACAAAAGGCTGTTCTCCCTGTGTGGGCCAAAAGCAGTGCTGTGTGCTTGATATACAGTGAGCGACAGCTGGGATTTGGATAAGGAAGGTTTTCTGACAGAGAGAATGTGTTCTGGGTCAGTGCTATGGCATTTTGCTGTGGAGAGATAGCAATGACTATCAGCATTTAATGATACGGCTTTCTTTGAGAAAATACCAGAGATTACCAGCCTCCCAGAGGCTTCAATTACAGCCCGATAAAATAGTGTCTCTTTTTCCTCACCGGACAGCCATTAGTCATGACATAGCAGGTTTCATCAACTGAAAAGCATGTCACAAATTTGCCGTATTGGCATCCTAAAGTGTGTTTTACTGATGTCTGCAAAACTTATTGTGCTACTGAAATGGACAAACAACATTTAGTTGTTATTTAGTCTGCGTGTTTTCATTTGTTGCTACAAGCTCTGGGACAAATTATCAAAGGCATTTGGTAAACAACAAATTCCTACAAAGAATGTGAAAAATTGTTGTGTGTTTGTATGTGTCTCTGAAATCTGGATTGGCATTTAGAAGAAATCGGTGATTCCCAATAGGTTGTTTGCACATGACGTCACAGCAGCAGCGCAAATGAGTCTGGAGGGCAGGGAGTGATTTTTCTATATAGGAATCTATAAAAAACTCAAATTCGTATGTTTTGCGTCATTTATGGTTGCTCAAATCGATAAAATCAAGAACCCAGAAGGTGTTTATATCGTTTACATAACTTATACCGTTTTTATAACTTATATAATTTTTTAACTTTAAAAGTTGTCACCTTTAATAGCATTTTGCGTCTGCTGATACTGAAATGAATATGGATACCTGCTTACCTTATTTGTTTTTGACTTGGTTAAATACAGACTGTCCATTTTAACAAACCCAGACCTAGAGAGTGGAATTCACTCAATGAATAGTTTAATTGATAGTAAAGCACTGGGTCAAGGCCATTCATTACTTTGATGCTCAGAACTGAAATGCGAAATAGAAATTGGTAGCAAACATGATGTTTTTTTTAGATATATTTTCTGTTAGGACCTCTATCGTCAAAGATGATTGACAATTAGTATATAGTTTGGATTGGTGTCATGATTTTGCTCTGGGCAAGAACTCCCAGCCCATCCATGCAGCCTAGCATGTATAAGAGCAGGGAAAGCAGTGTTCTTATGATAAACAGAATGCATTGCAGATATCATTAATGTTCTTAATGACAATAATTTAATGTAACAGCATAATACAAGACAAATGAGTCAAAGAGGAATATCAGAATGCCAAGTCCTGATTGTGGATGGAGGAGGATAATTAGCTCCTGAGCAACACGATAAAGCTGCTCATAATACTGAATTAAACTTATATTGGGATGCTGTGTGTGTTAACGCTACACTTGATTTGTTCCTCAAATTTCTTCCGTTTTTTTTTTTTTATTATTATTTTTTTATGTGTGTGTGTGGATGATCAGACATTCAGTGAGATTCACCAGAAGAACTAACATGACTGTTCCTTAGCCAAGTTGTATCATTAGAGTGACAAAGTAGGAAGTTCAGGAAGCGGATTTCCTGTTAGCCTGGATTTAATTAGTCTAATGATCAGAGAAGAGGGATTATGATTTCAGATCTTCATTGTTTAAAATCTGACAGTTGTTACTTAATAATGCAAAGCTGTTTTAGGAGGGGATTTGAAGTTTGCATAACCAGTTTCTCACACTCTGTCTGCTTTCCAATTTGCATGTACTGTATGCACTAAAATATATTTTTTCACTATTATTACATAAACATTGGTCATTACATATTTAAAGGTGCCATCGAACATTTTTTTACAATGTGTAATATAAGTCTAAGGTGTCCCCTGAATGTGTCTGTGAAGTTTCAGCTCAAAATACCCCATAGATTTTTTTTAATTAATTTTTTTAACTGCCTATTTTGAGGCATAATTAGAAATGCGCCGATTCATGCTGCGGCCGCTTTAAATCGCGCACTCTCCGCCCCCTCCCGAGCTCTTGACTCTATCACTGCATAAACAAAGTTCAAACAGCTAATATAACCCTCAAAATGGATCTTTACAAAGTGTTCGTCATGAAGCATGTCTAATCGCGTAAGTACAGTCTTTATTTGGATGTTTACATTTGATTCTGAATGAGTTTGATAGTGCTCCGTGGCTAACGGCTAATGCTACACTGTTGGAGAGATTTATAAAGAATTGGGCTGGCATATGCAAATATTGGGGGCGTACACCCCAACTGTTACATAACAGTCGGTGTTATGTTGAGATTCGCCTGTTTTTCGGAGGTCTTTTAAACAAATGAGATTTATATAAGAAGGAGGAAACAATGGAGTTTGAGACTCACTGTATGTCATTTCCATGTACTGAACTCTTGTTATTCGACTATGCTGAGGTAAATTCAATTTTCAGTTCAATGGCACCTTTAAGTGTAGCAACCTTATAAGTTGAAAATCTGCAAAATATTGTTTGAAATTGAGTTCTAATTTGAAACAGAATTTGCACTTGTTTTTTTTTTTGTAACTTTTTGATGGATGCCAGCTATACTTGGCCCGCTATTTCTGTAGCAGCCAATCAGAAGTCCGCTTTTGCCCATTATTTTTGCTGTTATTCTTCCTAAAGGTAATGGGTGCTTCACACATTATCGTGAGTAGCTCTGGCACTCTTTTTAAAACCCACACACACACACACATACAAACAAACACACACTTTTAAACACACACACATGCACACACACATACACGCCTGCCAAGAATAAAAATCCATCTGTGCAATGAGATTTCTCTGGTGTCTCCAGCTCGTCCAGAAATCTTCACTTTATTGTGAGGAGTCCAGGCAAAAGTTAAGAGTATCCTTGTTCTCAAAATAGAGTGCTAAGAAGAAACATTAGTCATAACCCCCAAACTGAAAAACAAGAACATTTTTGGAGATCACTTTTAATTAGGAAAATGTGCTTGACAAATTGTTTAATCAACAAGAGGATTGTTTTAATGATTTACATAAGAGTTTAGCGGTGTCAGAGAACTAGTGGGATTTATGGATTGACTACTGAACAAATATTTCACTCTATAGGAAAGATGTGTACTGATTAGGAAACATTCGCAATGCAATAATGAATTACATACAGCGACCGCAAAAGATATTTAGGCAGCTATGCTACAGCTAAATACAATTATAAATGCATGAATATCATCATATTAGTTATAAAAACAAATAAATGTGCAAAAGAGATATCATAAATATATGTATGTTAGGTTTTAATGGTAAAATTGACAAAATGTTAGGTATTATTGGAACTTGTTCATATTGGTCCCACTGCTTGTTGTGTGAACTTGAGGGAGTTGACTTTATACATCCACATAAAGGGTTAGTTCACCCAAAAATGAACATTATGTCATTTATTATGTCGTTCTACACCCATAAGACCTGAAATCACGTGACTTTGGCGCTCCGAACCCCTGATTCGGGATTAAGGTAGAACCACTGTACTCACATAAAAATTAAATATGTCTTTAATACCTTTCTGGATCTTGAGAGGTTTAATGACATTGCTGGCAACGCAGGCCTCACTGAGCCATCGGATTTCATCAACAATATCTTAATTTGTGTTGCGAAGATGAACGAAGGTCTTTTGGGTGTAGAATGACATGAGGGTGAGTAATTAATGATATTATTTTCATTTTTTTTGGGTGAACTAACCCTTTAAAGTGCCTTGTGGCCACTTTTTAAAAGTAACTGCAAAAATGTTAGTTGTAAGAGAAGTATTAGAATCAGTTGTTTGTAAATGCCATTTGGCGTAGCCTCAAACTCATACAGAATCAAACGTAAACATCAAATTTACTCACATAATTCGAAGCATGCATACAGCATGCATGACGAACATCTTGTAAAGATCCATTTGAGGGTTATATTAGCTGTGTGAACTTTGTAAATGCGCTGTAATATAGTCGAGAGCTTGTGTGGCAGGGAGCAGGCGAATTAAAGGGGCGGCGCACTGCTAAAATCAGTGTATAGTTAATGATGCCCCAAAATAGGCAGTTAAAAAAATTTATTAAAAAAAATATATGGGGTATTTTGAGCTGAAACTTCACAGACACATTCAGGAGACACCTTAGATGTATATTACATCTTGTGAAAAAGCATTCTTGGGCACCTTTAAGTGTCCCCAAAATCTACAAATACTTTCTGGGGACGTTATAAATTGTTAAATGTGACAGTGGCAAAAGTGTGTAGGCTTCTGTGCTCCTCTGAGTTCTATGCTTAACTAAACTCCTGCCCACACAAACTGACAGAATGGGTGTGATTCATTTCCACTTAAGCTCATATTTTACAAATAAACACGTTCACAGACTTAGTCATATGTCACTATGCTTTCAATACGAGTGATGCACAAATATGTCATCTGCACCATATCAGTGGTGTAGGTTAACTTCTCAAAACCCCTTCTTATGTTTACAATAAAAGGAAAATTTATTATAGTTTAAATTTGTTAAATGGCATGTCTTTAAATATATTTGTAATTACACATTTGTAATAAAGTTGCAATTTAGTATGTTTAAAAATAAATTAACTTCAAATGTAATATTGTACACTACAGTTAAAATTATGATCACGTACTTTACATGTGCTTTAGTATATTTATTTAACTATCTTTAGTCAAAACATCAAAAGAAGTGTACTTCTTTAAAGCACAACAAAATTATTAAATATCAATTAAATTTTAATATTTATTAATTTTAAAGTAAACTTAATTTGTCCTAACAAGTTCCTTTGTAGTGGTTTTCATGTCGTTTTTAGAGTTTAAAAGCCTGGGCATCCTGTAAAATATTGTATTATCTTGTTTCACAGACAAAAAAAAAATCATGCAGATTGGCAACATGAGTGTGAAAAAATATTACAGTATCTTAGTGCACTTTAGTTTTCTGAGAGAAACTACAACTTTTTTTTTTTTGTCTATGGAAGCTTTGCCTGTTGCTTTCTTTTTTCTAGTTTTCTTCACAGAAAATGCACAAATAGTCAACTCACTATCTGGACGTGTACTCAGTTCTAAATCACCTTTAAAACAGCTTGCTTTGGATGAAGCTTTTATAGTGCTACTTAGACAGGGCAGCTTTCACTAGGAATATTTTGGCCTGTCTTAAACAACACTAAAGATTTGCTTTGGCATTTATTTTTAATGTGGCTGTTCTGGATTATTTACCCAAGTGAGAATTAAAAAGTATACATTGTGATATGGACATAAATGGAAACTTGTGAGTGAATTACATTTAGCGTGTATTAAAAACAAAACAAAACAAAACTAATGTAGTATACTGAACTAATATAGCATTAATATATAAGCACCATTTAGTACAGTGTTGTAAAGGAACCATACTGACATACTCTCAGCTGGACTTTCTGACATCAGGCATTCAGACTGATTCACTCCATGTCTAGTATATTAGTGACATCATTTGGTTCCATTTGCTTAATTGCTCAACTCAAGAGATTCAGTCCTGAAGCAACCTTTTGTTGTTTGCAGTGTACTCTATGTATGTGTATGTGATCAGAAACGGTCAGCTCTGTTTATTCAGATGGGTCTGGTTAAAATGGAAAATGTGCCCTGTTTCTGGCTAAAGCTACTCTTTTTCCAGTAGAGGATTTCCAGTTTTGTATACCTGCTGTGCTGTCAAAAGCCGCACTGCATGATAGTCCAGCAGCTACACCACAATCTATAGCAAATTTGTTGTGTACTAGGTAGCTGGCCAGCATATATCTACACTGAGTTAAGCTGGCATTTCTTTCTCTCTACCTCTAAACTGTTCTGACTCTTCTATCCCTCTCAAAGGTTGGGGAAATATGCGCCCTTCTGAAATAGTGGAAAATCAAGAATGTTATTATGTATATGAGTTGGCCTGTTACATTATAAATGCAGTTAAGCAAAAAGAAAAAAAGATACAATTGATGAATTGACTTCTCAATGTGAGGGAGAATAAGAAAATCATATTTTTATTTGACTTTTTCATCAACAAATCTTTTAATAAAGTAAATATGAAATCAGAAATGATATTGTTTAGTTTATAATGCACATTCCTAGTCTTATCGATCATGATTCATGAGTGCACATTATTCCATGGATATAAAAATGCCTCCATTCTGGTAAGGAATACTATTTTCACATTAAGTCCAGTCCCACTTGTAAATACAACACATTTTGGAAGTAAAATTAGTTTTGAATGGAGTGTCAAGTTGACTTGAAGCAAAAAATCAGTCTATGGAATTTGACAAAAAAAAAAAAAAAGAAAAAAGAAAGAAAGGAAAAAAAATTGAAATATTTCTGTTTTACCAGGCCAGCAAGCAGCTCTGCTTAAAAAGATCATTGCTGCTCTAAGACATAAATGGACTGGAAAGAAAAGGGATTTTCTTTCCAGTTATATCTGTAATAAATCAAATCATCTATTAAACATTAGTCAGGCATGTCAGAATTTAACTAATGGACTGATAACCAGAAAAAGATGAATGGATGTATTGATGGATGGATGGATGGATGGATGGATGGATGGATGGATGGATGGATGGATGGACGGACAGATGGATGGATGGATAGATATTTCAGCTGAGCTATTTTCAGATTCATGATTCCCGGCAATTCCACTAAATGACCTGAGCGTTTCTGCTACTAAAACCTGTGAAACTCATTGAGCTGTTTTAAAGCTCAGCAGCTCTGTTTAATTTATTGCTCAATCATTAGAGTCTAGTCAGGGTATTCTGTCAAGTGCTCAGTGGCTTATTGTACTTTCATGCCCTCACTGCTCCATTTAAATAAACTTCATATAAATGTACATGTGTGTGCAGTGGCTTATAGGGGACAGAGAGAGCCCATGTTCCCCTGCATGCTCCAGGAGTCACGGCAAGCCTGTGTGTGGGTCAGACGGACGCAGTTATGATACCAACTGTGACCTGGAGAGGGCGAAATGCAAGGACCGCACTCTCACCCTTGCCCACAGGGGCCGATGCAAAGGTCAGTGGACATCAGAAACTTTTGTGTGATAACTTCTGAAAACCATTGAGGCATCTTGAATTGCATGTGAGAACTGTATAATTTCTTTTAGAAAACAGATGCGGTTTACAGTAGCACTCCAGTGATGCATGATATTGTAACACTGATAACACATCTGTTTATGTAGTTATGGAGTGCATCATCACTCCACATCATCTGAATATTTAAATATCCCTAAAGCAAGACTATTATTCTATCCCTCACAGCCTTGTTTTAATTTCTGTCAAAAACTGAATATAGCACAACCCTAACTACGGTCTATACACATGAAAGCTAATCCTAAAACCTGCGCTTTGTCCGAAGTCGTGTAGGTACCACGTGATTAAATGACTTCTTTAAAACAATCTCTATGAATGTGTTTAGTATGAATGTAAACTGGATGTATATGTCCTCCGTGTTGGCACTGTCATGTGATCTAAGGCATCAGTTGCATTGCTTACCTGGCATTCATGACTTCTTTCCTGTGGCCTCTTGGGATAGTAAAAGCGTCCATCAAATATTGTACACTACAGAATCAGTAGTAGGTCATCTGGATACTTTTTGTCTATTGTTTTATGAATACTACTCTTTTTGCATACTATTTAGAGAAGTATGCATATTCGAACGCAGTGCTGAAAACTAGTTATAAAGGAAACAGGAACATGAGAGACAGGAAACAATGAACAAGGCAACAGGAACTAGGAACAAGAACTTCAACGTGAAAGCACATATCAAAATAAAAGACCTAATTCAAAAACATGAAGCCAGAACAAAATTAAACAGTAAGTGACAGTAAGCTAGACTGTTCCTTGAGTGTTTGTGTTAATAATAAATATGTGAATGTTTTTGTTTTTTAATATTGAAATTTCAGGTAAAAACTTTGTGAGGATTGATCAGCCTCTTCCTGCACCAACACTGGTTTCAGAGGTCAAAGAGCTAACAGGTATGAAAGGTATGAGCTATGACCGTTTCAACATTTGTATTATACCCACTATAATTTTACAAATACTACTGTTGTTGTTGTTTCATGGAATGTAGTTTTAAGAGATTTTAGACTTGAATGTAGTTGTTTAAACTTCTAAAGTGTAAAATACTAGTTCTAAAGTGACATTTTCGAATTAGTAACAGAGGCTTGGGCTCATCTGTTAAACGCTCACTTCCTTCCTGGCAGAAGGAAGTGAGCCATATCGCACTCCTACTCATGTGATATTGCTCATATATATATTACACCTTTAGCATTTAGCTTAATGTGTTTAAATCTGCTGTGACATTTTTCAAATTAGGATGCGGTTTTGTCTTTTATGTGTTGTTGGCTTGATCTCAAATCAACACATCTGTGTGTGTGTCAGTCTAGAAGGAATATACAGTCCCTGGAGCATTAGAGCAAACTACCAAGGGAATGTGTATGCCCAATGGTATGCATGTAAGTTTTTGCAGGCCGTGTTCACATACTAAAAGGCAGATTGACTGGCTTTAAGTCAAGGTCAGCCTGCAGCATCATCAGTTTCTTAGACTGGACCGTGTTAAACTGTCAGTTAAAGGTGACAGGAATGATCGCTGTCATCACTGTTTTTAGGAAAAACACTAATCGGTGACTATTAACAAACTCTCTTTAGATATTTCAGGTTGCGTACAGCTAAATAGAAACTTTATCATTATTTACTCGGCGTAAAGTTCATACATTACAAACAAAAATACTCTTTAGCAAACTGAAATAGGAAATTGATCATTAAAAATGAATGGAAAGTTAGCTTTATTAGGGCTCCAGACTAACAAAGAAAGACATTTACCCAAAAATATTGCATATTTTGTCCCATAGAAATGTACATTTGAGAGTAAAGCATTGATGTTTGAGTTTGGATACATATGTAAATTTAATGAGTTGTGAATATATTATATTAATTTTTATTATTATATATAATTTGTCTGAAGGCTTGTTTCTATATATTCTACAATAAAAAATATCAGATTAAGAACTGATGTGTTGTAGTTTGGTTGTTCTGTATATCTCAGTATAATAAGCACTTGTGTTGTCGGGGGCTGACTGCAGCCCACCTGTCTCTTCCAAACGATCGGTCACAGACTTCACAGATACAACAGGTGTTTCTCATTTCTGCATCATGGATGATTTAAGAGCATCTGCTCACAGGCATGCATAGGGCAGTTTTGCAATTTGTCTTTGTGTGCTTGCTAAACTTACATCTATCTGATTTCATATATTCAAGAATGTATCATGCAAGAATTTTAGGACTAAACTGTGGATAGATTAAAAGTTAAAATATCTGCTGGTATCACTGCTGGTATGCCGGTTTTTAGCCTCCCTACTTCTTGGGTTCAGTCCAGCACTGAGGTCCAACTTGTAAGTGTTGTTTATTTGACCAGGATGACTAAATACTCTCTGTATTCATACAAAGTGCCTACATGTTGGAACACAACACTCAGCTTTGCCATTTCAATACCTCATATTTTCCTTGCTTAGATGATGTTTCAAGATTAAGAATCTTCATGATGCATTTCTTGCCGCAAGTGATGAGACTTCTTTAGATGACTGTTGAATGAGATGGCTTTTCCAATAATCCTATTTTCAGAAATCCGCCTGTTAATTGTTTTCACAATTTCCATGGTCATGGAAATATCCAGCAATTTTATATATACATATATCATATCTAAAATAGAATTGCTCTTTGTGAGTAAAATTTCTAAAAATAAAAACAAATGAAAGCTGTTTAATAAGATTGCTTTTCTAATAATCATATCTTCAAAAATGCTCTTTTTTTAGGATTTCCATGGTCATGGTCAAGCAATTTCAGTTGGTGATTTCCAGGCCTGAAAAACTCAAAAGTGATATCTTAAACTATCAACTCAAGTGATATCTTAAAAGATCATGACATGGAAATTATATCAGGAATATACATTTCTCTAGTTACTTAGTGCTTAAATATAATTGCAATTTCTCAGTGAAATTTCTATTAAAAATCCCTATTTAGTAATCATGAACAACTGGAAAAGTCACGGGAGTACACTAAAAGTATGGGAAAAGTGTGGGAGTGTGTATGTATGTGTATGTGTGTTTGGTGTCTTATGTGATTTTTACCCCTTATTACTCAGCAACATTATTCAATTTATTAATTTCCTAGATAATATTTTCCAAAGCAACATATAGTGAATTCAAGGAATAATTTCTTATAAATATAAAGTGTAGCAATACTTGTACGGCAAATTTATAATTAGGCATGTTTGCATCTGTATTGCAGAAGCGGGCCAGACGAAATGTCGGACTGAGAGGATTCAAGCTCTGGAACAGGCCAAGAGGCCACAGGAATCCATTTTTATCCCAGAATGCAATGACGACGGAACATTTGCCCAGGTCTGTCAGAGTCCCGGAAGGCTACACTTAATATGTTGCTTTTGACATCGATGAATCCTAAAGCAAAGTGGACAAATTAGCCCTCTAACATCTTCCCCTGCCTTGATAGGATTCCAAAAAAAATTGCACTTCCCTGTGTTTCTCATCAGCACGGCCGCATAGGGAATTTGAATGGAAAGTGTACATTAAATCGCATTTATAGACTCGCAGCCTTTATTTCACCTGCGCCTCTGCTTTGTTAAACAGCGATCATCCGGTCCGCCTAAGCTTTTAATGCCTCATCGTTTATGAGAGTCGTTTTTCACTCTGAATAATTGTATTCCCCCAGCGCAAGCGCCGGGACGTTTCGTGCGGGTCGTCCAGGAGATACAAGAGCAGTTACTGGAATTTCCTCTCACCTCTATCCGTCTGTATCTCCTCCAGGTCCAATGTCACACCCTCACAGGATACTGCTGGTGCGTGACGACAGATGGCAAGCCAGTCAGCGGCTCTTCTGTCCAGAACAAAACGCCAGTGTGTTCAGGTACTGTATGTATGCAGATAGTATCTCTAGACTGTTTGCTTGGATTATCGCTTTGTGTTTAGGTCGTGCTGAAAAGCAGAACCGCTAAACCATCAGGTGCCTCGGTCAAGAAGTTGCGCCTGTAGTCCATCACTTTCAAAGCCATTAGACTTTGTTTGATTTAAATTGTGCTCTTTGTTTTGGTGGAGTCAGCGTGATGTTAAACTCTAGCCACCGCTCTGTTTAGTTTACTTCTACTGTGTTTGTGCATGGAACCAAGAGGTGATGGATAATATCCTGGAGGACTTAGGCAGACTCCGAAAGTTCATCCATTTTTCTCTTCTCTACGGTTTCTACATTTCTGCTTTTCTCTCTTTCTGTCGCTTTCCAAATTCACACTCAATCAATCTCTGTCTTAATCTGTTTCATTCTCTACAATTTTTCCTTCTTCTCCATCATTGCTTTCTCGTTCTCTTTTCATTGTATAACTGCTTTCAGTGGACGGTTGGAATGAGGGAGCTTTTCTCTTCATAAATGAATGGGAACACTTTGCTCTAATGGCCTTGATTGTTCTGTTGGAGATAACACCACCAACTGCTGCCAGAGCTGGATTACATTATGATTGGAGCACCTGGTTCTAGTCTTGTGTGTGTGTGTGTGTGTCTTGACATTTTATGATTACATGCTTACCTAACCCTGATGTTACATTTCTACTAGTTTACTGGATGGTACCTTCAACCATTGTCAGTTCAGTTCATCTGTAGCGCATTGCAGAGACACATGTGAAACTTTTTAGAATTTTTGCTTGTTCCATATAATTAATAATTGTATTCAAATATGTTTCTTTTTATTATGAATATATTACCTTAAGTTGACTTAACACTTTTACTATTTCTACAAAGAATTGCAAAATGTAATTACCAAACAATTTCCAAACATATTTCCCTAGCATTTTCACTACGTCCCATTTTGCATATTATCCGTGAAAATTAAAACTAGTGTGTGATGTGCAGATCCATGCATACTCTAATAGCTAATATTTCCCACAACCCATTGCGTGTTGGAAAAGGATTTGATTAGAACTACAAACAAGAAGAAAAAGTGTTAAAAAACAGCAAACATGACGGATGTGTGAGATCAATAGTTAAGTAGAGAGGTTTAGATAAAGGAGTTTGAGTGATTAATAATCAGTATCTAACCTGACAAAAAGATATTTATTTAGTGTTCTCTACATTATATGTCATCTGCAACAGCACTGTGCACTTTTATAATGATACGTTTGGTCATTAACTTTTAAATGCACTATTATGCAAAACCGCTGGCAGATCAGCATGCTACTACATTTCTCTCCGACCGATACAGTAGGAAATTATATTAAATTGAATTTGGAGGATTTGAACTGTGACATGATGATTGATGGGGCAGTTTAAATGGTGAGAGCATGCAAACTTAACTAAGGAACATAATGTTAAAGATGCAATTAGAAGTAGAATCCCAAAGCTTGCCTACCATTCTGCTACACACTCAAATGCATGTACTTTCTCTTCACAAAAACAGTATATGTAACCCCTCACCCAGGTCCTGCTCTCCCCAGACTTCAAACCTGGGTCTCCGACGCTAACAAGGAGGCTAAGGTCTGCAACCTCTAGCATCATTGTTTAGAGCATCTCTTGAGATCAGAGGAGTGAGGTTTACTTACACAGCGACTACTAGCTGGCCTCCTTTACATAAACTTTTAGTGCATAGTATAAATAGGCAAATTGGGACAGAACACTTATTATTTTGATCTCAAATTTATGACATTGGTTGAGTCAGTAAGTTTGTTCAACTTCATGTGGCACTGCAAAGTCTGAACAGTGTCTAACATGAAGCAGTGCATGCCGGTTAGAAATTTTGTCTGACTTGAGATGGCGGCGACACCACGTCACTGTTGCATATGTTGCACTGTTGCAGTCAGTTGGTTTATTCTGCAAAGTTTCTCCAGAGCGGCTGTAACGGAGGACAGCTATTGAGAGCTTTGCAAGTAAACCTCACTCCCTGAGTAGGACAGGAGGGGTTACATTGGTGCCGTGACCCGGATGGGAGTCAGGTTTAGGGGGGAGTGTAACGGAGGCCAGCTGGTGAGAGCTGTGCAGGTAAACCTCACTTCCTTTAATCTCAAGAGGCGCACTAGCTAGTGACGCTAGAGACTGCAGTATTTAGCATCCTTGTTAGAGCGCCCGCCTCCCATGACATTGGTTCGAGACCCTCTCGGAGCAGGGTGGGTAGGACTGGAGGAATTATATGGCTACACATTTTGTGTTTTTACAACAGTTTCATGTAATCATAAATTATATTGTGACGTTTATCAAAATAAAAATGATAAAACAAATACATCCCACTTTATTTGTATTTAAAAATTTTAACTTTATTCTTATACATACAGATGATGTATTAAGCAGTGCATAAAGTATTGAATGAAAAATGTTCATGTTGCTACATGAAAACATCTGTATTTGACAAATACTTGGCTCTGACTTGACGGCTCAATTTTCAACTCCTCCCCTGACTGCAAGCGGCAGATCTCGCCAATTGTTTAAATCCAGCCGAAGTCGAACACTCTTACTGTTATTATATTGGGCCACTCAAATAAACAGCAATGATTTGTTAGCAACACAGAGAAACAGACTGAGAATATAATAGCATGCTACCATACTATTTCTGCAGTATGCAGTGTGTACAGTACACTACAACATTAATTTCTTTATGATTGGAATAACAGACCACATTTGCCAAAATATATACTATACAACAGGGCATGGTGCGTGAAACATCATATCATGCACTTGACTTGACATTCAATTTCCTTTTCGAAAAATTAACTGGAATTTATAGAGAGCTGTTATGATGGCATATTTTTGTAGGCCAACCTAGAAGTTAGTATCAGCCTGTGGATAATATGGCTTGTGGATTATTCCAGAAAATCAACTCTGTGATAAACAAAAGTTTGCCTAAACGTTTTGTTCATCACAATAATCTTCACAAATGAACACAACGTTTATGAATTTTAAGCCTGAATACAGAAGCCAGAAATAAAAAGCAAAATGTAGGCTATAAACAAACTACACCATGGTCACATGACTTTAGCATCACAATCACTAAACTTCCACCAACTCTTAAAATATTGAAATATTAATTATATTATAAATATTATTATAATTAAAATATTTTCCCTGAAATTTAGAACTAGTGAGTAGATGAATTTACCTGTTCTATATGATGAAGTTTAATGTCTCTACAACCTCTGTAGTTCCATTTAGCCACTTGTTAGCAACAGCATTTTTTCCAGACAAGTAAAGGTTTTAAAGGTGCCCTAGAATCAAAAATTGAATTTACCTCAGCATAGTTGAATAACAAGAGTTCAGTACATGGAAATGACATACAGTGAGTCTCAAACTCCATTATTTCCTTCTTCTTATGTAAATCTCATTTGTTTAAAAGACCTCCGAAGAACAGGCAAATCTCAACATAACACCGACTGTTACGTAACAGTCAGGATCATTAATATGTACGCCCCCAATATTTGCATATGTCAGCTCATGTTCAAGGCATTACACAAGGGCAGCCAGTATTAACATCTGGATCTGTGCACAGCTGAATCATCAGACTAGGTAAGCAAGCAAGAACAATAGCGAAAAATGGCAGATAATAACTGGCATGATCCATGATTACATGATATTTTTAGTGATATTTGTAAATTGTCTTTCGTTAGCATGTTGCTAATGTACTGTTAAATGTGGTTAAAGTTACCATAGTTTCTTACTGTATTCACGGAGACAAGAGCCATCGCTATTTTCATTTTTAAACACTTGCAGTCTGTATAATGCATAAACACAACTTCATTCTTTATAAATCTCTCCAACAGTGTGTAATGTTAGCTTTAGCCATGGAGCACTATCAAACTCATTCAGAATCAAATGTAAACATCCAAATAGATACTTTACTCACATGATCTGATGCATGCATGCAGTATGCATGATGAACATCTTGTAAAGATCCATTTGAGAGTTATATTAGCTGTGTGAACTTTTTAAATGCACTGTATTATAGTCGAGACCTGGGGTGGCAGGGAGCACGCAATTTAAAGGGGCCGCAGCCTGAATCGGTGCATAGTTAATGATGCCCCAAAATAGGCAGTTAAAAACATTCATTTAAAAAAATCTATGGGGTATTTTGAGCTGAAACTTCACAGACACATTCAGGGGACACCTTAGACTTATATTACATCTTGTAAAAACTGGTTCTAGGGCACCTTTAAACAATCAAAAGAGAGTATTACTAATGTATTTTGTCATTAGAATAAAACGTGAAAATATTTTGAGCTTCTGTTCACCACAGATCTTCTTTCAGGCGTTTAACAAAAACCCATACAAAAAAACCCACTGACTTTAGGAAGAGCTAAAATACTAACTCATCTCCAAGTTTTGGCCCACAAAAATATGTCATCCCTGCAGCACTCTTTATAACCAAAGATTTGTAAAAAAAAAAACCTTCCCATAACATCTGATTTGACTCTCTTTTTTTAAAAAAAAATATTGTTTACACTACATTTTATTAAATTGCAGAGGAAATGTTTACATTTTTTGGATGACCATTGAAAGGCACTTGCTAGATGCTGTTAGGTAATGACATTTTAGCTCACTACTGTTTGAATTGTTTAGCATACTATTTCACATGCTAGTTTTTAAAAATAATAGACAGTGTTCAGTGTAAACAAGATTCTGTTCTGATCACAGCTTCAGTGCTTCAATAAATGAAAGGCTTACTTAGGCTATAGTTGTCTCTGCATATTTAGCTGGAATAGTTGAAAGTATTTCTTTCTAATACTGGTTTAATAACAAATGTTTCTAGCTTTTCTTCCTGCTGCTTGTTGTCCTGCATAAGATCCCATAATTGTATTATTGTTTCATTCAAAAGTAAAAGATTCACATTGAGGTGCTAACCATTTTTTTTTTTTTTTTTTTTTTTTTTTGCAATAATATCACACTCAGATGCATTCTCTTGTTTCAACCTTGGCTCACTGTTCTACATTTTATGAATGCTCAAAAGATGGACCAGTCCTGTCCCAGAAATGAGTGAATCCCATGAATCACCACTTAAGTGAAATGTCTTGCACACGTTTGCAGGAAACTTCCGTGAATTTATGGGAACTCATGCTGGGACAAGTGGATTGTCAGGTAGTAAATTTCATTCCAAATAGCCCTTTTGTTCAAAGTTCTCTTTCTCTCCAGCATTTTAATTTTTTGACTGTCTAATCTTGAATTTATGCATGCCTTTAATCCTGAGCATTTGCACGTATTTGGATCAATGTGATTGTTGATTGTTTGTGCATACAGTCAGTAACTATCCTATCCTCAATGTTTTTTATCTGTTTTGTGTCACATTAAAGTGTGTTTTATTAATGGGTATTCAATCCTGGAGATCTATCTTGCTGCAGAATTTTGTTTCAACATTAATCAAACACAACAGAACAAGCTAATCAATTATCCTTACACTGATGTCTACTCAGAAGACTTCAATCATGAAAAACACACTGTAGTTCCATTCCAAACAGAAGTTCTCAAAACATCTGCGTTAGAAAAAACGGTTGGAAATATATTCTGCAGGAAGGTATGTCTACAGTGCTATTTTCAATAACAGTAATAATAATAATAATGTATAATAACTGTAACAATGGATGTGGTGATTTTCACTACCCAAATAAATGAATGTAGCAGTGCAAACCATTTTTCCGTGTGGGTGTGGGTGTGAGTGTGGTACTGGTAAACAATTTTTTTTATAGATCATCCAGAATTGTTTTTTTGTTTTGTTTTTTGTTTTTAAATGTAAAAATGCAGAAAGTTGTCTGTGGTGGGTAGGGTTAGGGGTAAGTTTAGGGTTAGAGGATAGAATATACATTTGTACGATATATATATATATATATATATATATATATATATATATATATATATATATATATATATATATATGAAGAGTTTCGTTGCAAAATGAGATAAATCCATTTTTTTAATTTTTCAAAAATCTTGTTTTTTTGTTGTGCATTCCAATTAATATCAATTCAACTGCAGTTGGTTTGTTTTGATTTAAACCTTCATAACTTAAAAAATACAGCTAAGTAGCACCATAAAACAAAATAATAACATGATAACATAATAATAAACATGTTTTGACAAAAATGTTAAAAACGGATTTATCTCGTTTTGCAACGAAACTCTTCATATATATATATATATATATATATATATATATATATAAAAGTCCCCATAAAACATGGAAACATTTTGTGTGTGTGTGTGCATGCATGCGTGTGTGTATTTTATTTCTTTTTTCATATCCATAATGAATGATTGCCCCCAACACCTGGAATAACATGGAGTTTGACATTACAGGAAACTTAATTTGCAGATAATAACATTTCAACTTATTTAGCAGTGAAAATGTGGTTTCAGAGTGATCTAGTGGTTGTGGTCTGATTTTTGGGGGGGGGGGGGGTGTCTTTTCACTTTTTTCTTGAGCCGTTTCTCCCATTTGCGTAAGATAGGGTTTTACAGTTGTCACTCACATTTTGTATTCTTTTGTATCTGACTTTCCAAAGTGCATGCTGTGTTCCTACAAGTGCAAGTTAGACATATTTAACCTGTTCTTCCAAAGTGAGGTGGTTACTGTACTGCATTGCAAAAGTTAAGTAAACAATCTGCTCTCTCTTTAAAGGGTCAATAACCGATAAGACACCAGGACCTCCTAGCTCTGGCAGAAAAGGTGAGTTGAATTTCGCAGAAATGTGAGTGTGCGTGCACTTATGTATGAGAGATATTGAAAACTAACAAATCAGAAGGATGTCATACTGCAGCGCCACTAAACTTTGTGTTTTATGTCTCCTTTTATTTATTTATGAAAGAATAAATGTGTTTCGGCACATTTAAATAGATGTCAACTTTTGCCTCATGTTACTCTGACATGTTCATTTGGCCTGACTGTGACTCAACTTTGTCAAGCTTTTACTTCAGACTTAAGTTTCTCTAAGGGCCGTAAAGGATGAAAACCTATTCCAGTTGTTCCATTTAACAGCCAGTGTAAGAACTTCGCACACATCAAAGGCTGGGCTCTGTTACAGCAGTGAAATCTCAAACAGCTAATATAGATGTTAACAGCAGCAATGGCAGGCACCTACTTTTGTGGGCCTTAACTCAGGAAAGCCAGATTGTCATTTACAGGCCCCGAGGGTGATGTATTGGGGTTTGAGAGTGCGTTTTTAGTTTGTACCACTGGGGTGGGAGATGGATGTGCTGGGAATGTGTGGTAGGGTTTTCGGATTGGAGTTTGCCTCTGTTTTTTCAGATCTTGTTTCACCTCTTCTGAATTGGGCTGCACTCAAGACAAAGTGCATGTGCAACAGATGTTTATGTCACCAGCAGGTGGACTGTGGTTGTGTGCCACTGTACGTGAGTCTTTTGCACTCAGCCCTATAGAGTTCACTGCAGGGTTCCAGAAGTATAAATGCCATTTACACTCTTGATAGCATAATTGACATATAAACTTTTGGAGAAAGACCCACAATAAGCTCTGATTTTGTTAAAAATAAAGAATATTTTCATTATTGTGTTTTAGGCTTTAATGCTTCAAAATAACATGTACTCAGCTAGGTAGTTAGCTAACGGGTAGTTTAACTAGCCTTTGCTAGTCTGCTGCTCATGCCACTGGAACATTGGCTAAAAATTGGAAAACACTAAAGTCGTTATCTGATTGGTTGAATTCTACAAGATTTCTGGGAGAGGCAGTTGGAAATAAAGCCGAACCAAAAGCCTTCTTCATGGAAGAAAAAAGCCATTGTGTTTACAACTGTCACAATGAGCGTGTCAACTAAACGCTGGATTTTTAATGGAATTCGGCGACTCACTTTTGCCATTGTTGTAGTAAATTTTCACAGCGTTCTTTAATGAATGATCTATTGGTTGCACCTCTGTCTGTTATTGTAGGACCATCGACTTTATATATTTTTTACGCCCCTAAACCGTGATTGGTTGCTTTACATGTCAGCAGTGTTGGGCACATTACTTTAAAAAAAGTAATTTGTTATAGTTACTAGTTACTTCTCACAAATAGTAACTGAATTAGTTACATCATTATAAAAGTAACTAATTACCAGGGAAAGTAATTAGTGCATTACACTGTCAATTAACTTGGATGCCCCCAATATTAAATATGTCTAAAAATAAATTATTATTTCTTTAAAGTTGTGTTTTAAATTCATCTAATTGATTATGAAGAGTGAACAGCATGAGTAAGATAGAATACATCATAAGATGTGCAACATAGAGTGGGTCAGACATGATTTCCACATTAAGTTTTGTTTTGTAGAAATCCTTTCTTCGAAGTGAATTTCGTTTTGTAAAAATTGTATCTTAATTTTAATCAATGTTTCATCAATCGATTTCCTGGATTTAATAAATAAGAAGCAAATATAGCAGAAAATTTAATCATGAAAATATAATCATGGCGCCGGCACGATCACTTGCACGTGAACTGGAGCGCGTCTTATAGGCGAAATGAACCGAAACTCAGCGGCTGCTTGCCTCACAGACATGAGAAATATATCTATATAAAGCTTGAAATGTCTGCTTTTAAACAAAATAATTCAAAACAAAAAGAAATACGCTACTCTCTGATTATGTAATGTGAATGAAATGTGCATTTTCTCTCTAAGCGCGTCCACGGAGATGATGAGAGTCAGCAATGTCAACTTTGCACCCGCCTCGGATTCAGAAAACATTAATTTATTAATAAATAATTAAAATGTCTCCTTACTATTTTTGTCACATTCATAATCATTACTTTTGCTGGTTCTTTATGGCAAGCTTTATGCGTGCACTTGAGTGATATATAGCCTATATTACATAAACGCTCATTATTATGGTTTATTCTCTCCAGTATTTAAGAAATCAAATTAATATAAATGCGATTAGTCAACTAATGGCTTAAATGAACAACTATTAGTCCAACACACACACACCAGAGAAAAAAACTTTGCAGGTCCTATGGCTGAGAGAGAGCCTACTCGGATGAAAACCGCTTCAGTGAGCTCAGTTATAGTAACGCAGCATTTTTATTTATTTATTTTTTTTTTTTTTTTGTCAGTACCGGTAATGCCGTTGTAACGGGGGAAAAAGTAATTTGTCGAACTACTCGATACTGAAAAAAGTAACGCTGTTAGTAACACTGTTTATTTATAAAACCGTTATTCCCATTACTGCATGTCAGTCAGACGGCCTCTTGGGCGGTCCTTGGCCAATGAAAGCTGCTGTGGAGTCCAATGGAGTCTGAAGGTTTGGCTACACAAGACTAGCAAAAATCTGACTGTGTAGAACCCATTGTAGTACTTTTTTTTAACAGGCTAGTGGAGGTCAGCACTCCTTAGCTAGCTAGCTTGCAACATGCATAACATTATTTAATCTGTGATGCTGCATTAAATGGATAGTTCACTCAAAATTGAAACTTCTGTCATCATTTACTTACCCTTATTTTGTTCCACACCTGCATTTCTTTTCTTTCTTTTTTTTCTGAAGAACAAAACAAGATATTTTGAAACATTTCTGTGATTGAACAATCATGTAAAGCCTAAAACACAGTAGTGATTCTACATTTTCGAACACAATCTTGCACCTTTTTTTCTCAAATTTTCAATTACTTTGAATCAAATGCTGTGATGGTGTAATTAATCTTGAAGCTGGTTGTTTTTTTTGGTTTTTTGGTTTTTTTTTCAAAAACAAATGTGTGTTTGACACTGTTGTTGTCAATGACACATTCTCTGACACAGATTTAAAAATGTTTGTCTTTAAAAACAAACAAAAAAGGTTTTTGGCTTTTAACAATTTATAATTCATATTACTACCTATGTTATTTTTGTAAATTACACTTGTTTATATAAAAGACAAAGAATAATAAAATTCACTTTCAGAACATATACTTATTTTTCCAGAACACAGAAATGATAAATGAAGGGATAGTTCACCCAAAAAATTATCCCATGATTTACTCACCCTCAAGCCATCCTAGGTGTATATCACTATCTTCTTCAAGACGAACACAATCAGAGTTATATTAAAAAATATCCTGGCTCTTCCAAGCTTTATAATGGCAGGGAATGGTGCTCCTGATTTTGAAGACCAAAAGAGTGTATTCCTCCATCATAAAAGTAATCCATACAACACCAGGGGGTTAATAAAGGCCTTCTGAATCAAAGCGATGGGTTTTTGTAAGAAAAATATCCATATTTAAAACTTAAATAAACTAAAATAACTAGCTTCCAGTTGATGGCAGTTAGAAAAAGAGTATCTTCTGACACATTGTATGATGTAGGAAGTAGAGTAAGCTTAGACGCCTCTCACGGTTCAAACTAATAGGGCTGGGCAACAAACTCAAGCTCCTCTTCTCTTATATTGAAATCCTCTGATATTTCTCTTTAAAAGTTCTCATTTTAGACTTCTAATTCAGGACCGATGTTTTGTTTTGCTCTGTTCTCTTCTCTTCCGTGTTCATCAATGCGTCATGCTTTAGGTCAAAGATTACTCTTTTGGGGTCGATTTGCATATGCCGTCTGCCAGAAGCTATTTATTTTAATTTATAAAGATATAAAAATGGGAATTTTTCTAACAAAAACTGATCGCCTCACTATAGAAGGCCTTTATTAACCCCCTAGAGCCGTGTGGATATCTTTTATGACAAATGGACGCATTATTTTTTTTATTTCAAAATTAGAAGCACCATTCACTACCATCAAAGCTTGAAAAAGCCAGGATATTTTATAATAGAACTCCGATTGAGTTTGTCTGAAAGAAGATAGTCATATACATGGGTTGAGGGTGAGTAAATCATGGAATAATTTTTGGGTGAACTATCCCTTTAAATGTAAACATAGTGGACAGGGAAAATTACTATGTAACATTGACTGTAATTCAGTTCAGCGCACTACATGTATTCTTTGAACACTGCCACCTTATTGTGGCTTTAGCACTGTGGCTTTGGCCCCTCCACTGCCACGGCCTACAATGAAGTGAGCCACAAGGAAATCAGCCAGAATGCAATAGAACAAAAGTGGGTAAGTACTGTAGGACGTTTGACTTTTCTCAATTATCATGACAATTTTGACTAAGTGTGTTAAATAATCTACAGTTGCCTTTTTATACACAATTTTATTCCTATTTATCTCAACAGTATGCATATGAAAGCTAATTTATGCATTCTGATGTGTATATGTGTGTGTGTGTGTGTGTGTGTGTGTGTGTGTGTGTGTGTGTGTGTGTGTGTGTTACTGAGTGGATGAATACTCTTATTTATCTGTGTTTTCTCACTTGTATTTTCTCTCTTTGTACCATCTATCCCTCACCCACTTTGTTTTCTGTGCTATTGGCCGGGCCATGTGCAAATCCCAATCATTCAACAGTTGTGGAGAGTAGATTGTATTAACCTCAATAATGGTAGTCTCTTTCCGTTTCTTTCTCACCCTCAATCCAGATGATGGCTCCAAGCCCACACCAACAATGGAGACGCATGTTGTCCCAGAAGGTGAGGGTAAGTTTGGACCACATGCTAAATAAGCACCACAAGCATGAGTCTTGCATTTATGTATATTTTGCTGATATTCAAGTACAAATCAATTTTAATGTTGTGTCACCACAGAAATTACAGCTCCCACTTTGTGGATTAAGCAGCTGGTGTACAAAGAGAACAAACAGAACAGTACAATCGGCAGGAAGTCAGGTGAGAATCGATCAATCAATCAATCAATCAATCAATTTGTCTATCCCTATCATTATTTCTAACTTTATCAGTCCATTTGTAACTTTAATTTTGAAATTCTGATATCAAAATTAAGTTGTCTCACAATAGACATACCTGTCTAATGGTTAATAGCTGATTTGATTTAAAACAGATATAAATGAAAAGAAAATCCTTTCAGTCCATTTTTACTTCTTAGAGCAGCAAAAATGGGGTTAGATTTCCGCCAATAGTATTGCAGTTACGGATCAAAAAATAACAATGAATCGAAAAATTAAAAGCGCATTTAAAAAAATAACAAGCATGAATCAAAACTTTAAACACATTAAAAATTATATTGCACAAATCTTAAACTTGTGTTTATGTGTTCTTAAAAGTTGTTTTCCTTGCTTTTATTACTCTGTACTTTGTGCTCTCTTACATTTTCTGCTCATATTTTACTCTTTTGTACGCTTGTGCTGTTCTTCTCTTTGCTCTTCTTTCCATGTTCCACTCTTGCGCTTCCAAATGTTGCAGTTCGATTTTCATGTAAATTAGGCCAGGCTTAAAGGGTTAGCTCACCCAAAAATGAAAATGATGTCATTAATGACTCACCCTCATGTCGTTACAAACCCGTAAGACCTCCGTTCATCTTCGGAACACAGTTTAAGATATTTTAGATTTAGTCCGAGAGCTTTCTGTCCCTCCATTGAAAATGTATGTATGGTAGACTGTCCAGGTCCAGAAAGGTAATAAAAACATCATCAAAGTAGTCCATGTGACATCAGTGGGTTAGTTAGAAGTTTTTGAAGCATCTAAAATACATTTTGGTCCAAAAATAACAAAAACTACAACTTTATTCAGCATTGTATTCTCTTCCGGGTCTGTTGTATATCCGCTTTCACTCCACAGTGACGCATCTTCTTCTTCTTCTTTCCTGTTTTACGGCGGTTGGCATCCAGCTTATTGATGCATTACCGCCCCCTTCTGCTCCGGACAGTGACGCGATTAGGACATCCTTGACATGCACACCTACGCACCATTTTAAAAAATATAGCAATACCAAAATGCAAACGATGTAGAATAGCTTGAATACAGCGTGCGTCTCCCTCAGACTGTGAACGAAGCTCGGGCGCACTAGATAACACGTCAGCAGCGTCACTGCTGAATAAAGTCGTAGTTTTTGTTATTTTTGGACCAAAATGTATTTTAGATGCTTCAGAAACTTCTAACTAACCCACTGATGTCACATGGACTACTTTGATGATGTTTTTATTACCTTTTTGGACATGGACAGTCTACCGTACATACATTTTCAATGGAGGGACAGAAAGCTCTCGGACTAAATCTAAAATATCTTAAACTGTGTTCCGGAGATGAATGGAGGTCTTACGGGTTTGGAACGACATGAGGGTGAGTCATTAATGACATCATTTTCATTTTTGGGTGAACTAACCCTTTAAGCTTCTCCATTGGTCCACCAGTTCGAGATTGACAGCTCCTCCTCTAGCCAATCAATCAACGAGATGGAGATGGCATCACTTCAATGCGACTCATGGCTAGGGAGCTGGGGTAAAATCTTTATCGTTATACTGTATATGTACCTGCAGCTCGACCTGGCACCGGTATATACTTCTACCTGAACAATCGTTTACTGTTAAATTCACCATCCTAATGACAGCCTGTCACAGACAGTGCCTGTCTAAAGATCCATCACTGTTATATTCACCTTTAATGCGCCTACCTGGACCTGCACCGTGAAACGCAACTGACACTATGCACCGGCCTCACAACATCACTCTTATGTGTGTCTGGCTCGTCTACCTGTTACTATTACTTTTAAATATTTTTAGTATTCATACAATAATAATATATGCTTGCTTGTTGTCCTATGCTTGCAATAGCCTTCACACCAACAAGAGTGTTTCCCCAATATTAGAGCGATTGCAAATGTTTATTGAGCTCTTGTATAAATCAATATAGCAATAAGTTAATTTTGAGTGTAATTTTGATGAAAGGAGTATCAAACAAAGCCACAGTAGAACAGCGTCACTCGTCTCCGAGCAACACAGCAGTGTTTCGTTAATGCATTCCTGATTTGAACGAGACGTTTAAATGAAAGACTCACTCAAAGACAGTAACTTTCCGCCACCTACTGGCCATTTAAATTAATATTTCTATAACATGCATTGGTAAGTGCAGACCCTTCAACCCTAATCTTTTTTTATATAATAAGTTTGTGTTATATATTTTTACATGTGTTTTTTAAATTTTTGATTCACGCTTATAATTGAAACATGCTTATTTTTTGATCCGTGACCACAATACTTTAGGCATGAATCTAACCCCATAAGCAATGACCAAAAACACATTTTCAAGCAGAATTTTGTGCTGACACATAAGTCTGATGGTTAGCCTACACAATACTACAAAAATATTTCAAAGCATCATTATTGCAGCGTCCAAGTTGGTATATTCAAGTGAACTTGATTGTGCAACATTTCTGTTCCAGTCTTAGATTTAATATTCAGCATGTCCAGGGACGAGAAACCTAACACCGCTAGAATTATGGCGCCCCTCTTTCTCTGTTTGTCTCAGCTCTCCTCTGTGTAATTTGTTTAGCTTTCTGTGTCTCCTTTACAATTTCCTTCAAATGAGTCGAGCACCCTCTGGGCATGCTCAGTCAACTCCGTCAAGCTCTGTGAGGTTTTTTTGGGCAGTGTGAGGTTGAGAGGTAGGGAAATCTGAATTTTTGTAGCACAGTAAGAGAGCAGACTGAATGAGGGCAGAGATGTGTGTATGTGTGTGTGTGTGGTTCAGGTATACTCTACTTTATGGGGACTTTATTGACTTTTTTTAGTCCCCATGAGGATAACAGCTTATAAATCAAACTAAATTATGTTTTTTTGAAAATGCAGAAAGTTTTCTGTGATGGGTAGGTTTAGTTTAGGGGATATAATATACAGTTTGTACGCTAAATCATTATGTCTATGGAAAATCCCCATAAAGCATGGAAACACAATGTATGTGTGTGTATACGTCAAAGCATCTATATGTAGTTATGGTGTTCCCGTGTATGCTTTATGGCTATGTGCTCTATAGTTGGTAAACATTGAAAAATAATCTATTTATTTTACCAGAGAAAAATTGACAAAAATTTGACAAAAAATATTCTGTGTTCAAAGAAACACTTACCTTGAGCAGACAAGTTGTATATCTACACTGACAAGTCTTTGGAACACTTCAGAGTCTCCTCCTGTGACCAATTAGCATCTGTTGCACATCAAGACTCCAACAAGAATAGCAGATCCATGGTCATCACAGGGGTGCTTTTGATACAGAAGTGACGGAGTTGGCATCAGGCTCCACCGTTGCTGCTCATGGGAGCGTGTGTGGGATCTGAAGTAAATTGAAACACTGAGATGTTGCTTTTGCTGCTAAAGTAAATCTCGGAGAAAGCCAAGTTTCCATCTCTGTGCATTGTGGGTGGTATGCATCAGTTAGATCTTTCACACATCAACTCGTGCAGCATTAACAGTGAACATGCTCATCTAAGGTGAGGTAAATTGTGTGTTTCTATGGTAATTGTGGTTGTGGTCCCCATGAAACAGAACAAGCATAATTATCGTAGTGTCCCCTAAGATTTGGGGTTAGTAGTCACATTACAGGTTTGGACTAGCTACGGTATACGAAGCTTCCTTCTGGATCAAGTGCTGTTATAGATACTTGGCAAAAAAAAAAATGAATATATAGAGTTACCGTGACACCACAAGCTCATGAAAATTCTTTTAACCCCTGATGCTCCAGAATGACTGTATACCTGCAATTTTGTCATTCTCAGGAAACGTTGCCCTTTGTGTCTTAAAATGTATTTATTTAAAAGGTTTCTGTTGAAATTAGTACTGTAGAAAAAACCCCGTCTCGGGTTACTTGTGTAACCCTGGTTCCCTGAATAAGGGAATGAGACGCTACGTCATATGACGTTATGGGAACCCTCTGCGTGATTGCGTCGTGAAGCACTCTTGTATCTAACCAATAATGTGACGAGACGTCAGAGGCGGTTGACATCACGGACCAGGAAACTATAAAGCATACCCAGAACAAAGAAAGCTAGCTTCTGGATTATGGCTGAAGCAAGACACTCACAGGTATGCTGGGGGTACGGCAACGTGACGTAGTGTCTCGTTCCCTTATTCAGGGACCCAGGGTTACACAAGTAACCCGAGAAGTTCCCTTTCATCGGAACTGTCGACACTACGTCATATGACGTTATGGGAACGCTGTCCCAACTACTGTCGACACTACGTCATATGACGTTATGGGAACGCTGTCCCAACTACGCCGTAGAACCAAGTACCTGTCTGTTATCCTGTAGACAGAACTGAGGACCTCGGAGTGGAGCCTGCGTCCAGGTTGTAAAACCTAATAAATGTGTGCTGGGATGACCATCCAGCTGAACCACATATGTCATTAATGGATACTCCTGACATTAAGGCCTTTGCGGCCGCCATACCCATAGTAGAGTGGACACGGACAGCTAATGGAGATGGCTGTCCGGCCACCTCATAAGCAAGTGAGATCATTCTCTGCATAGATGCTTTATAGTTTCCTGGTCCGTGACGTCATTTGTTAGATACAAGAGTGCTTCACGACACAATCACGCAGAGGGTTCCCATAACGTTATATAACGTAATGTCGACAGTTCCCATGAAAGGGAAACATATTTTTCCACCTCACACCAAAAAGTACTAGGGTCACAATTGCCATAGATATTTGGGGACCACCCATTTATAATTTGAATAAAATAAGTGAATTCCAACCTTTGAAATAAAATGACTGTTATGGGTATTATATTATATTATATTATATTATATTATATTATATTATATTATATTATATTATATTATATTATATTATATTATATTATATTATATTATATTATATTATATTATATTATATTATATTAATTATATTATATTATATTATATTATATTATATTATATTATTTATCCCATAACATAATTAGTATACCGATTCTCTGAGACTGAAAGACAAATTTAGTTACCTGATAGTTACCGGTGTGATTGATTTATTTATTTATTTATTTTTTAACCCTCTATTGACTGTGAATGCAATTAGCTGATATTTCGATGAATAACAAACATTTAAATGCAAAATCTATTTTTTTTTTCTTTTTTCTTTTTTTGTAAAAACCATTAAACTACACTATATGACTAAGTTATGTATCATGTTTATTAAAGTTAGTAGTAAGTCATGGGGACATAAATGAGGCACAAATTGTTTCAGAATTCCAACTTCTCAGAATGCCCCTATATGGTAAATCACTTTGGATAAGAGCATCTGCTATATGGCAAATAACCAAGATGTGTCACATGCCCAGGAAGTTCTTAAAGGGTTAGTTCACCCACAAATGAAAATTCTGTCATTTATTACTCACCCTCATGTTGTTCCACACCCATAAGACCTTCGTTCCTCTTCAGAACACAAATTAAGATATTTTTAATATAATCCGATGGCTCAGAGAGGCCTGCATTGGCAGCAAGACAATTAACACTTTCAGTGCCCAGAAAGCAACTAAAGATGTATTTAAAACAGCTCATGTGACTACAGTGGTTCAACCTTAATGTTATGAAGCGACGAGAATACTTTCTTTCCAGCAAAAAAACAAAATAACGACTTTATTCAACAATTTCTAGTGATGGCCGATTTCAAAACAGCTTCGAAGCTTTATGAATCTTTTGTTCAAATCAGTGGTTCAGAGCGTGTATCAGACTGCCAAAGTCACGCCCCCAAGTGTGAACCATTGAAATTTCGAAACACTTATGACTTAACAAAGCCTTGTTTTTTAAAATCACGTGATTTTGGCAGTTTGATACGTGCTCCGAACCACTGATTAGAAACAAAAGATTCCAAGCTTCATGAAGCAGAGTTTTGAAATCGCCTATCTTGTTCAATAAAGTCGTTATTTTGTAAAAAGTATTCTTGTCGCTTCATAACATTAAGGTTGAACCACTGTAGTCACATGAACTGTTTTAAATATGTCTTTAGTAGCTTTCTGGGCACTGAAAATGTTAATTGTCTTGCTGGCAATGCAGACCTCACCGAGCCATCGATTTCATCAAAAATATCTTAATTTGTGTTCCAAAGATGAACGAAGGTCTTATGGGTGTGGAACGACATGAGGGTGAGTAATAAATGAAAGAATTTTCATTTTTGGGTGAACTAACCCTTTAAGCGATTACGCATCATTGGGTTATTCTGTTTGAAAAACAATACATTGTGTTTCTCGATACATCCAGTCATCAAACCTACTATTGGCCACATCAGGGAAATAAAAAATGAAGACGTTAGAATACTTCTGAGGATGAGGAAATGTTTGACTCGATTGCCTATAAACCTTTCCATGTAGCAAATACAAAATTGTAAGGAGAACATGGTGCCCACCCCTCCTCTTCTGGCCCATTATACCCTCTTCTGTTACGTTATGAGCGCAGAATGCATAGATCCAAGACTGGAGTGATTACTTGCCCCACAGCTGAAAACAATTGGGGGGATGGCATATGAAGAAAGAGCGATAGAAAGAGAGAGTAAGATATACGCATCTAAAACAGAAAGGGGGATAACAAGAGAGAGACAGAGAGAGTTAGAGAGAAGGAGAGAGAACGCTGTGTTTACAGGAGGCTGATAAGTCTGAGTTTCAAGCTATTTTGTTTGGCCAGTCTTGGCACGATGAAACACATGAGGCTCTGATTTTCAGCCGTGATAGTGAGGAAATCAGCAGAGTTTACCTACAACATACTGCGCATAAACTAATCAATACCAGCCTGTAAACAATGAGAGAGAACCACAGCAAAGCATTCTGGGGAGCAATGAGCAATGAGGTCTCACCTCGGCTGTACTCTCACTTATGTCTGTTTGTTTAAACAGAACTCATGCGACTCACTTCTTGGAATAAAAAGGGACAGAGTGCATAAAAATGACTCTGAAAAGAGAGGGGGCTTGGATCGAGTTTTACGTGCAGATCTTAAAAAAAATGAATGCATAACAAAAATGCATGACGTAAATAGGATTAAATAGGATCTGAGACTGTCCATCCTTTTCTGTCCTGTTTTATTGTATTAGGGCAAGAGAAAGAGGGGAGAAAAAAAAACAATTTTCTTTTGGGAATCCCATCTGCTTGGCGCAAGTATACCCTAGCTACAATAAACAGTGCTAAATAATTTAGATATGAAGGAACCTTGGCGGGAAGCGCAGGAGTCATGGACTCTGCCGTGAACACTTGAGTGCGGATTGTGAGCCCATCTCTGGAAAAGAGGACATATTAATGCTCAGATGGCTAGCTCTCCCCTGTTCCTTGTCTTCGCAGTCATGTTCCACTTAAAACACCCCAAGCCTTGTTCCCGATCACGCCAACGCTGTCAGTCCCCTTACCAGAACTGTTTGTAATGAAGACAAAAGCAAAAACAGCAGGATTTGGTTACACTGAAAGGGGTTGTAGCTCATGGTTTTCATTTGGAGGCTCATACGATAACTCTGAGTGGGTGGTGCTGTTCTCTGTTTAATTCTCTCACACTCCGGATCTTGTCCTACCTCAGTACCACCCCTCACCCTACAGCCAGGAATTTTATACTTCGGCAGAAATTCATTTAGGGACCATTTAGATTCCCCACCTCCCCCTGCCCAAACAATACTTGGGAATCTGGATTAGACACGTTTATGCACATTGTATTGTGCTGCTTGAGTACGCAATGCAAAATTCTGTCTCTTCCCATTATTTTTACAAACAGAATGCGGGCGATGTGTAATTTTTGTGCTACGAGCAGGGAAAAATAGAACTGCAAGAATAATGTTTTCCAAACATATTTCCCACACTACCCTAGCGCCCGAAATGCTCCATCTTCCATTGTTTGGACAAACAGATAATCCTACCCCAAACTCAATCCTTTGGTTAAAGATGCAGTAAGCGTTTTCTGAGAAATGATGTTGATATTTGAAATCACCAAAACAAACACAGCTACGTTTTATTACGTTGTTAAAATGTTAATGCTCTATCGCGTTTGAAAATAGCATACCACCTACACTGAACCCTACACTAAACTTGACATAAAAACACATTTGCTGAAGCAACCATGCCATTTCAGCTTGCTTCTACAAGTCTTTGAGCGGTTTTATCTTGACTTGTGCTTCATGGGACTCTCTGCGTCGCAAGTGCAGTGCTAAACCGGCACCAACAAGTTAAAAAAGCTATATGAAGCTGGATATGTGATGCATAATGTCGAAATGTATTTGTTTATAAATTTTTGAAGTCATAACATAGTACTGGAATGTGAAAGGAATGCAAAAATTAAGGTTGAGGTACATATAAATAGATATATTTGGATTTAATGTGTAATTTGTGTGATTAATAAGTTGATGAAGAATTAGTTATGAAGAAACTGTAACGAGGAAGGAGAAAGAAAAGACTTGAGGGAGTTTTGTATAGCTTATGCATCTGTTCAATCTAATGATTAACAACTTGATTGTCCCAGGCTGTCGTGCAGAGGAAAACAGCGGTTCTGATAACTGTTCTTGCGGCACATTATTCACTAAACATCTGATTAAAAATGACATCAATCAGGAGAGCTAAAAAGCTCTTCAGCACCCTGCTAGCTGGATTAGCTTCAACATCTGGTGCTATTATACTTGGCCCGATGCACTACAAGTGAGCAGCGTACTAAATGGATTTCAACATAAATAGAGATTTATGAGACAAGGTGTTAAAACATTTAAAAGAACATCTCTCAATTGTCTTTTGTTTTAATAAATACAAGAAAATTCAATCTTAATGGCTCAGAACTGAAAAGAACAGAAAAGTTTTTAAGTCAATTCTGCCTTGTGTTAATTTTAACACAATTTTGGTCAAGTTTTATTGTAGCTGATCTCAGTCAAATCTAATTTTTGATGACACAATTGAATCTGAACCCGAATATACAGTATGCAGCTTTGGTCATAAGAATCTTCTTTCAAATGATAAAAACAACTTACTGATCCCAATCTTTTTCTGTCTTTGTACAGTGTACAGGAAGAGAGTATAAAGTTGAGTATAAAGAGGCCAGGTTACAGTGGAGTGATATTATATATTCCACATATATTTTCCACATTATAGTCTTTTTAACAGTAGTCCTAAGAAGACCATTTTGAAAACTGCTGGAATTACACATTGTAAATGCGGATAAGTTCTACTAACTCAACAAATTTGAGGCAAAGACTATAGAATAACACAAGGCATGTCACTCATGCTTTTTTGAAAGGGAGAAAGTGTAACGCACAATATGGCGGAATAAGTCCCGCCTTCTAAATAAGAGCCAATCGCCGACTGGTAAAGTCATCGTGTCACTTCAGCGGCCATTAGAACAAAGTCCCTTTAAGACAAGCAAAGACTATAGAATAACACAAGACATGTCACTCGTATTGTTTTGAATGGGAGAAAGTGTAACGCGCAATATGGCGGAATAAGTCCCGCCTTCTAAATAAGAGCCAATCGCCGACTGTTAAAGTCATCGCGTCACTTCAGCAGCCGTTAGAATCACCGGTTTCTATAGAAACAGTCAGATGCTCGCCTCCGAAGAGATGCGCATTTAGGTCTGCCGTGCGCATTAGCTTGATCCAGCCTGAAAAATAGTTTTTTTTGTCATGATTCAAGCATTTAGAAACTAAATTTATGAGCCGGTTGTTGTTAGATTTCATTGGTGATTTCAAATATGAAATTTAATCGTAAGGTTGGTGAACAGTTTTAGAGAATTTGATGTTTCCTCATTCAAAGAGATTGCATGATGCCCAGGATGCCCGAGAGGCGTTTCAAAGATGGCCGCCGAGTGAAATGACTTGTCTTAAAGGGACTTTGTTTGAGGCAATTGATTGCCTCTATTTTTGTACGTTTGCAAACTTAAATATCATCAGTAAGCAGAGCTAGTTTTTTGAATAACTGTAAATTACAAATAAACATTAATTTAAATCAAAATATATATTTAGTGTTTTGTTTATCTTAATTTAATGCAATTTAAAGTTTTAACCTAGCCTGTGGGCGGATGATGTGAGTGCAGCAGATACTAATTAGACCAGCCTGCACCATTATTATAAACAGCTGAATACTTGCATATTTTGTAGCTATCGAAATAAAATTGCATGTATTTGGACTTGATTTGACCAGCTGTCAAATCCAACCGCCCTGCGAACGTCTGGGTATCTGTGTGGAGGGAAAGCGTCTGAGTGCATGTTCATGACATCACATTTTGATAAAAAAAAAATAAAAAATAAAAAAACACCACTAGAGGGCGTTTTTTTTTTTACATTAAAATATTTGATTATGGTTGAATCTATTTTTTCAAGTTCCCTGAACTCTAAACTTTAGCGGAGTTGTAAAAACTAAAAAAACTTGAATGAACTCAAAAATAACTGTTAGTTAAACCTTTTGGCACATTTTGAGTAAAAGGTACTTTCCATTTTAAGTTAATTATACTGTTTGGATTTACAGTGCATTAAAAGATTTCTCTGTATTGAGTGTGTTTCTCATGGTTTTAGAGAAAGTTCCCTCTTGTGACCAGGAGAGGCAGACGGCCCAGGATGAGGCTCGGCAGAACCCACGGGAAGCCATCTTCATCCCTGACTGCGGCTTGCAGGGCTTGTACAAGCCGGTGCAGTGCCACCAGTCCACTGGTTACTGCTGGTGTGTGCTGGTGGACACTGGGAGACCCATACCTGGAACTTCTGCAAGGTAAGACAGAGACAAACTGTTCTTATGACCAATTTTGTAATTGTGTCATTACCACTGAGTCAAGTTTGTGCTGTAACCCCATTATTCATACAACGTTTCTGGATGAGCTTGCATGCTCTAAACATCTCAAAATGCTATAAAAATGGCAATCATCAGTAATACAATCCAATGTGACTGATTAGTTAGTATTGGAATGTTATGACAATCGAATTTCTCTCCAAACCACAGTCTTTATTTTTCCATGAGCAAAGTTGTCAGTGCTGAATTTTGTTTAGAAAGCACTCAAATTGAAAGCGTGACACGTCCTGATGTGTTTCTACTCATTATGAGCTCTGATTTATTTTCCACTTTTGGAGATGTGTAAATTGCTCTCTTTTTTTGCCCTGGAAATATTGAGACGGTTTACCCAACTGGTTCTTGCTGAATTCAGTCACTGAGCACACGCTGCCTCTGAACCATGCTGTGATGGCTTGATCCTTTGGATAGATGTTCTGGATGTTTCCGTTAAATTCTAGATTTCTTGTTGTTTTTGTGTGAGCTTGCATTCTTATGTCTGTCTTACTCAATTTTAGTACAATTTTGTGTAGTAAAAACCAGTGAACCAAATCTGATTAAACAATGAAATCAAATACTTAGAGTTTGTCATTTCTTCATGTGTTTGGATAGCTGTGTTAACTGAGACAGGACTATAGCTGCATTTTTTTTTTTTTTTTTTTGGTCCTGTCTCTGAGGGCTTGTTACAGTGAAGGCCAAACTCTACATTCTTTACTAACGAGAAAATGTGTAATACTTGTCCATGATTATTTTGGTTGCAAAATTCATACTTTGTGGTCATCAATGTGTTCTGAGATGTAGTAGACAAATTGCTAAGCATTTGCTTGGAAGTTCTGGGCAGTTGCCTACTGTCAAAAGATTCCTAAAAGCCCCATTATATTCATGGCAAAGTTCTTTTCGTCCTTCACTTAGAGGTAAAAATAAGTTTGAAATGTATTTTACAGCAGTATACTGAGCATATCCCAATGCCGGGCTCTGCAGTTCGGCATTCCAGTCAAATCATGTCATGTTTACTTATATAGCACCTTATATACTACATTGTTTTAAAGCAAGCAGCTTTACAGTAGTAAACATGAAAAATGTCAATGTCACTTTCAATTAGAATTACAACTTCAATTTGACTATAAAGCAGCTCTCCAGCAAGTTGATGTTTTTACTCTCAGATGTTTGACTTTTACAAACTGAACAGAATAAATGTGGCTCCAGATAGAGCTTTGTACAGAAAAATATACTGAAGATATTAGAGAAGGTATGAATCTTGTATAAGTGCCTCATGTTTTATTCTCCATCAGGTATAAAAAACCAGAGTGTGACAGTGCGGCTCGTTCTCGAGACTCAGAGATGGAAGACCCTTTTAGAGACAGAGATCTGACAGGTGAGCAGAATGGTTGACATGGCATGAGGTACAACCCAAATTTTCCCAATTTGCATACTTAGTATAAATAGTATGAATAGTGTGTTTCTACTGAAAATTTAAACAAGAAGAGTACTTCAAATACCAGGATGATTCACTTATTTTTAACCCCAAAAATTTTGGACACTTTGTGCACTTAATGATCACATTTATAATTATGCTGTAGAAGGGGAGGGGCCAGACTGATACTTAATGACAAACTAGCTTCCTAATGCCAGGTTCAGACTACATAATATTTTTTTTTTTTTTTCTGTTGTGATTATGTGGTTTTTAACTACACAGACTACACATTGCTTGCCAACCAATCATTGCTTGTCTTTAACAATGTGCTTGACGTCATCGAGAAACAGAAATATTCTGGAAACAAGAGTGTAAACAAACTACCTAAACAAACTAAAGTGTTAGCTTAATGCTAATGCAAATTCCAGTACTCACCGCTATCGTTTGCCAGCATTTATCTTTTTTTAATTTGTCATTGTAGTCCCTCGACTAAAAGCAGGTGTATTGTTGGCATTGCTTCACATACATTTCCTCTTTCTTTTCGCCATGTTTGAAAGCTGTGTACGGAAGAGCTTCTGTGCTCTTATTGGTCATCGTCACAGATGTGATGGAAAAAATTAAACGTGCTAGTCTTTATGTCGGGACGTTGTGAAGCATTGCAGATGCAGCCATCGGTTGTCGTCCATTATGACACGTTACACAAGATAAAACGATCGATTCTTGCATCCCGACGAATCAACACGACACCCTACGTTAAAAGGATCATGCCAAAATCGAGCTGATATTGTGTAGTCTGAACCTGTCATTAATGTCACACACTAGATGGTAAAGTACATAGTGCGTAGTGCATAATGTAGTCTATATTATGTAATTTGGGATACAACTATAAGGGGTTACAAACTGGACGAGAAGCCGAATCATGTCATTAATATTCAATCATTTTTTCTGTGAGTGTATGCACACAGGCACCACCATTGTGTATTGTGAATTTTTGCAGTGAAACGTTTAACTTTATGTGGCTTGGAAAAACCTATATGCTTCATATAGAGACCTATAATAATATTGATCACACTTTCTCTCTTTTTCCAAACACCAAACTTTAAATTCATTGATGCATTGAAGTGAACTTTTGTCTATTTGGTGTTGAGGTTCACTGCACTGTCGTCTTGAACAGAAGCTAACACGGCCAGTGTGGGATACCGGTGAGCTGTCTTAGACACGGCATGGTGTTTGTCATCAAGTGTGCGACTGGCTTAACTATCTTCATTATAATATTATACACTCACCTAAAGGATTATTAGGAACACCATACGAATACTGTGTTTGACCCCCTTTCGCCTTCAGAACTGCCTTAATTCTACGTGGCATTAATTCAACAAGGTGCTGAAAGCATTCTTTAGAAATGTTGGCCCATATTGATAGGATAGCATCTTGCAGTTGATGGAGATTTGTGGGATGCACATCCAGGGCACGAAGCTCCCCTTTCACCACTTCCCAAAGATGCTCTATTGGGTTGAGATCTGGTGACTGTGGGGGCCATTTTAGTACAGTGAACTCATTGTCATGTTCAAGAAACCAATTTGAAATGATTCGAGCTTTTTTGACATTGTGCATTATCCTGCTGGAAGTAGCCATCAGAGGATAGGTACACGGTGGTCATAAAGGGATGGACATGGTCAGAAACAATGCTCAGGTAGGCCGTGGCATTTAAACGATGCCCAGTTGGCACTAAGGAGCCTAAAGTGTGCCAAGAAAACATCCCCCACACCATTACACCACCACCAGCAGCCTGCACAGTGGTAACAAGGCATGATGGATCCATGTTCTCATTCTGTTTACGCCAAATTCTGACTCTACCATCTGAATGTCTCAACAGAAATTGAGACTCATCAGACCAGGCAACATTTTTCCAGTCTTCAACTGTCCAATTTTGGTGAGCTCGTGCAAATTGTAATCTCTTTTTCCTATTTGTAGTGGAGATGAGTGGTACCCGGTGGGGTGTTCTGCTGTTGTAGCCCATCCGCCTCAAGGTTGTGCGTGTTGTGGCTTCACAAATGCTTTGCAGCATTCATCGGTTGTAACGAGTGGTTATTTCAGTCAAAGTTGCTCTTCTATCAGCTTGAATCAGTCGGCCCATTCTCCTCTGACCTCTAGCATCAACAAGGCATTTTCGCCCACAGGACTGCCGCATACTGGATGTTTGTCCCTTTTCACACCATTCTTTGTAAACCCTAGAAATGGTTGTGCCTGAAAATCCCAGTAACTGAGCAGATTGTGAAATACTCAGACCGGCCCGTCTGGCACCAACAACCATGCCACGCTCAAAATTGCTTAAATCACCTTTCTTTCCCATTCTGACATTCAGTTTGGAGTTCAGGAGATTGTCTTGACCAGGACCACACCCCTAAATGCATTGAAGCAACTGCCATGTGATTGGTTGATTAGATAAATGCATTAATGAGAAATTGAACAGGTGTTCCTAATAATCCTTTAGGTGAGTGTATTTCACTCATTCTTCTGAGTTTATATGCACATAATTTCTAAAATAGGTAGTTTCTGATTGGTTATACAGTGTATTCGCTATTAGCTCAATATAAGCTATAAGCTAGCTTGACTACCTTGCTAGATTTACGCATTTCTATTTTCACTTCTGGGACAATGGACCAAAATTATTGATTATTATTTTCCCAATCAGATGCACTTTTGAATGAGAATATCTTTTCCCCTGCAACTGACTAGCAAGTAGCAAATCACGGCTTATTGCTGAGATCTAGCTAAAGCTTATGCTTTTTTTATGTGCAACATTTGTTAATATGTTTCTCTACACTTTAATTTTCCTTGACTATGCTGCTTGCTAAAAAATGGATTTTGTTTTGTGCTTGCTAATAATGTTTGACAAATGTTTAACAAGAATATGCAGTAGGCCTACCACATGTTAGCATTTAAAAGTGGTTTTCTCTTGAAATATTAGCCTTTCGCTCGTTCCAGTTGTTTTCTGGTTTCTCGCTTCTTTCTTTTTCATTTAGAGTTTCATTGTAACTCCTTTTTAATTCCCCATCTGGTAAGTTTACAGAGTAAAACATGGCTCCTGACTGGGTAACAGATGTGTGGAGTAGTTTATGACGGCGTGGACCACTGGGGAGGACAGCGGCAGGGGGCCGAGAGGTGCTGTCAGTGCTCAGGGGGACTTCAGTCAAATTATTTTTATGTACTCTACTTGAGAGCAACCTGGCACCAAAGCAAAGAGTCTTGGTTTCATCCTTTCAATATAGAAATGTGGAAAAAATAACTTTTGTATAGATGTACTATAACCATTTATAGCCATGGGCCAAATTCCACTACAAGACCTACCTGTAGCATCATCGTACTAGTGCAAACAAACAAACAAACTCATGACTGATCTACATCAGAGCCTCCCACAAGCTGGCTTTATGAAGTATACATCTGTCGAATACAGTGTGGGACGTTTGACAAGATGAGTCTGATTCCATATGTTCTAATTTAACACTTGGGCTGAGAAGCACTGAGCCGGCACGTCATCACACTTGTCCAAACCTTACATATACTAATTGGAGTCACCTGGTAAGCCACAGGGCCCCAGCAAAATTGAACCAGCAAAATGAGAGTGAGGAAAATCAAGAAAGGTGGTGGCACTGAGGTAGAGAGTACATCACGAGAAAACCAAAATTAACCAAAGTGAAAACTGAGATTATTTTATTACATTCTTCTGTTTTAAGCCACCCTTTAAGAGATACAATTAAGGCCAAAACATTGACTCAAGTCGAGCACACCATTGCAGCCAAGCATCTGGGACAGTTAAAAAAGTGCTACCCAAGGTGTTCAGCAATGTGTTGTAAAAGTTAACGGGCTGCGGTGGTCTGCGAAAGTGCCCTCGTCACCTTGTCGCTCTATTTGCTACTTCACATTTCACACATGCACTCGAGCATTTGCAAATGCTAACATCTTTTGTTTGCCATGTTTTGTTGATTATGGTAGGCTATGTTAAAACTGATATCAGCGGTGACATTTATAGCCTTGATAAACAACCGTATTGCATTATGTTGTATTTTTCATTGGGACAGCTTAATAGTTCCTTCTCCTACGGCGAGCATAATTGAAAACAAGTTGGTCTAAGAAAAAATTAATGGTGAAATATTTCTTTTGTGTGCTGCTGCAATTCTAAATGGGAATGCGGGTCTCTCTTTAAATGTTACAGGGTGTCCAGAGGGAAAGAAAGTGGAATTCATAACCAGCCTTTTGGATGCCCTTACTACTGACATGGTGCAAGCTATCAACTCACCAACCCCCTCTGGTGGTGGGAGGTAAGAACTTAATAAAGTAATGTGTTATTTATAGATGTCATGCAACAGCATTTTAGTTCAAATTAAAATAAATCATTAATTAAAAAAGAAATTGATGATATGAGAATATATTTGTAT
Source organism: Chanodichthys erythropterus (assembly GCF_024489055.1). NCBI lineage: Eukaryota > Metazoa > Chordata > Actinopteri > Cypriniformes > Xenocyprididae > Chanodichthys > Chanodichthys erythropterus. The sequence continues at coordinate 28,879,691 of NC_090238.1, forward strand.
GAATCTGAGAATAAGCTGTATTGTTAATTGAAGAGTCATAAAATTGAGAATAAGGCTGAGAAAAAAGTATGATAAATTATCAGAAATTTAAATTTCAAAGTTTTCAATGCTAGAAATGGATGTGTAATTTTTATTTTCTCAAAATATTACTAATGTAGTGTTACAACTTGATGACTTCATTTACTTAAAAGCTTTATTTTGAGATTAAAGTCAGAGTGAGAATAGTCTCGAAATAATAACTAGATATGTGTATACATTATATATGAGTAGTTTTGCTTGTGCAAAACGTCCCACCACAATGACATATTTTTCACAAATTCTGACTATTTTTTCTTAACTTCCCCCATCTCTCTGATATTCTAGGCCTATTGGCCAAAGGTGTTACGTGTTCAGTGTGATCAATCAGTTTTATCATGTTTTAATTGCAATTCTTCAAAGGAGGTATCATTAATGTACATATAGGACAAATAGTTCTGGGAAAGTTGCATGGTGATTTTATTGTTTTTTAAGTCGAATACAATTCATATAGGAAATCTGAATCTGCCTAAGTGTGAAGTGATTCTAATTTGCTTCTAGTGAAAATGTTCAATTGGAGTCAGAGCAGTAGCCAGACCTTTGTGTCCCAATACCATCCCCCCTTTCTCCTCAGCCATTTCCAGTCTCTCTTCTCTCTCTGCCAAATTAAACAACAAAAAATCTTAAAGGGTTAGTTCACCCAAAGATGAAAATTCTATCATCATTTACTCACCTTCAAGTTTTTCCAAACCTGTATTATTTTTTTTTATTCTGCTGAACACAAATAAGATGTTGATGGGTCCCATTTTCCATGCTATGGAGGTCAGTGGGGCCCATCAACTCTTTGGTTATACCAACATTTATCAAAATATCTTTTGTGTTCAGCAGAAGAAAGAAATTCATACAGGTTTGGAACAACTTGAGCGTGAGTAAATGGCAGAATGTTCATTTTTGGGTGAACTATCTTTTTAAATGAAAAATAAGTTTGACTTATGTTAAATGTATTATACAGTATACTGCTCCAACTGGGATTGTTTCTGCTCCAGGTTTGTTGAGCCTGACCCAAGCCACACACTGGAGGAACGGGTGGTTCACTGGTACTTTGCCCAGCTGGATAATAATGGCAGTTTCGATATCAACAAGAAGGAGATGAAGCCCTTCAAGCGCTATGTGAAGAAGAAAGCCAAACCCAAACGATGCGCCCGCAAGTTCACCGACTACTGTGACCTTAACAAGGACAAGACCATCTCCCTTCAAGAACTCAAAGGATGCCTAGGAGTCAATAAAGAGGGTGTGCAATTTTTGTAAATGCATTTATGATGTAAAAACAGATGACAAATTACATTTGGTGATTTAAAGGAACTGCAGTGGTAGTGTTGTGCTTTGGTGGAACCACATTTTGTGAGGTTATTACGGAAGTTACTTAATTTCCCCTGCTACTTCCTGTTTCACTGAATACACAATGAAAGTTGGTGTTCCAACAAAACTTCCTACCAGTTTGATATGGTGGACTGAGTAGTTTCTGGTAATTGTATTTACATTGCAAGGAAGATAATACAATGTTAAACGTTTGACTGAAAAGTATTTGTAAATTAATGAATAAACATATGAATGTAGATGCTATTTTCCAGGTTGTTTAATAGGTTTTCTGTAACAATGTATTCAGTTAGCAGTAGTTAGTCAATCATTACCCCTCATGTTTTGTTGGAAATTCTACTTTCTTTTGGTAGTACTTTTACTTTTGAAATTAAACTTGTTTCCTCTAAATCAGTAGAAATATATTTTTGAAGTGTATTGTGTCTGTATCATGTGTTACTCCACTGATGCATATTATTAATGCAAATTTTGTTTATAAGTTCCCATAAGATTAGACAAAGTTCTCTATTGAAGCCTATGGAACAGTTAATTGTGACTGCTTCTCATAATTACAATTTCATATCTCACAACGTGACTATATTTCGCAATGTGAATTGATATCTTTCAAATTGCAAATTGTGGGACTTTATATTATATATTTATATTGTGACTTATTTTATCATAGTTGTGACATTGTCAATGACTTTTTAACTCAAAATGTGACTTTAAATCTCACAGTTGTGAGTTTAAAGTTCACGATGTTATGTTATTTTTACTTTATATCACAGTTAACTTCTAAGTCAAAAACAAGCTTAGTGTTCATACACAGTAAAATCCTCAGAGTTATATCAACTCTGCTCAGAGTACATATGGTCCCTCTCTAAATAGTGTTAAAGTAACACTGAAGCCGATGTTAAAGTTAATGAGATACTTAAGCAATTAATAAGACTGTGACTGAAGTCAGTTGTAGTTCTTGGGTTTCTCTTTTCTTCAGTGATTCTGCTTGTTAACAGCAGGTGTTCATCACTAATACGCAATCATTACTTAATTAATTGCTTAATTATCTCATTAACTTTAACTCTGCTTCAACGTTATTTTAACACTATTTATAGAGGGACCATATGTACTCTGAGCAGAGTTGATTTAACTCTGGAGATTTTGCTGTGTACTCAAACCCCAAACAGAACATGGGGTTAAATAAGGCTGAGGAAAGACAACTGAAAAACATTCTTTATAAATCTCAAGGTTCTGAGCAGTGACTGTATGACATGAGTCAAACACTGGCACAGTGACATCTTTGTAAGTTTCAGTAGTTTCTGACTACAGGAAAATTGGTAGTCTGGTAGAGACACTTGTCTGGGAAAACATGTTACTCAGATCTTTTTCTTGTTATTAACATACATCTGTCTTTCTTGTTTGTTCTGTTTGCAGGTAGCACCACAAGCAGCAGCAGTCAGGGGACAAGGCAAGGGACAAATTTGTTCAGTAAGGCCTGACTAATTGCTTTCGCACTAACATTTGCCTCAGCAGCTGCAGAGAGCAGAAATTATAATATATTAACAATATGAATAGAGAGCAAGCAACATAGTGAACAGTATAAACCTTGGCCTTTTATGATGGAGACGGCATGAATGATGCATCTTTATGGCCACCCACATAGTCTGCGTCTGTGTGCATGTATTCTTTGTGAGCTGGGTTCAATAGATGATTACTTTAATCATAGTTTTTCACAGTAGTCCTGGTGCTGTATGTAATTGAGTCAGAAGTGAACTATTCTCAGAGAATAATCAGGGTCTAAAAAATAGTAGATAAAAAGAAAGTGACATCATTACAGAGAGTAATTTAGTGGAAAATTCACTTTAAACTCATAGAGACTGTTGAGCTGTCATCTCAATGAGGAAAATATAAATCTTTGCTCACAGGCACTTTTTTAGTTGACAAGAACGTACAAATGAAATGAAATCACAACAAAAACAACATGTGAAAACTTTTGTGAAAACTTTAGAAATAACATTACAAATAAGTACACTATTGTATAACAATGTTGTGAATTCATGCTTTAGCTGTTCAATGTCCACGTTGTAGGTTGTTACGGAAAAAGTATATGCACAATTCTGATTAGGTGACATAGTTCTAAGTATTTACATTTTGCTCAGATGCAAACTTGTTTTTTGTTTTTTTTCCATAAATCATTGCTTTTGGTCAACATCTGTTGGTGGGTTATTTATTTAATGACGAGTATTAAAACAAGCTTGTGACTAAACCTCGTTACTCCGTTGGATCCTCAAACTGTCAGTAAAACCTCTATTGTAAATGAAGTGCCGGACGCAGTTTGGAGCATCTCTGCTTGTATACAATGCAACGTTAAATAAAGAACTGGTTATCTGAATAAGTACAGAGTTTTCTTTACTCAAGAAACACTGTATATAAAGGCTAATGTTGTATGTATTTGAGAAGCGGAGAAGAGTGTCTCGGTCTAGAGTTTGTCATCGAGTCATAGCCAGTACTGTCTTAAACAGCCTGTGCATAGCACTTAGTCTTTAAAAACATGAGATATTAGCCAAATTGCACACACACAAAACTGAGTGCCCACATAGCTACAATAACTTTTATAACCTGTAAGTTGATGAAAATGTAATGCGATGCACTTACTGCCTCACATGCGGCTATTCTAATGACGGACAAAACACCTTTGTCCGAAATTCTCAGAAATACGCTGGTCAAAAACTCCATTTGAGCTTGATTTTGGCAAAATGTTAATAATATAATGACACATGCAAGCACCTGACCATATACAAGTCACAATATCAAATACAGGTTTTTTTTTTAGATTTGCTAAAAAGTAGCGTTTTTGGTCATACAAGGTTTCCGCCTGACAGCGACAATATAGAATGCTGGTATGAGTTTCCAGCATTACGCACAAAGCAAATTAAGTAAAATGTGCTTTTTGCCCCCACAATGGTGTAGTTAGTTCGTGTACCAGCTACAGTAAATTGTGGTGAACAGCCCTTGGGTTGGAAGCAACTACTTCTTACTTCAGATAACTAGGCCAGATGGTGCGGCAGCCCACAATCCACCTGATTCCTCAGTGATCGAGTTAAAATAATGTTATATCCCATCATTAGCTCTACCAGAAGTTCTGCCACTCCATCACTGGCCAAAAGACTTGCTACTTATGTTACTTATTACAAGAAGACATCCCGTCTAATAGCTTTTGTTGGACAAAAGTTGCAGGTTTGGAGTTACTCTCTTCTCCTGAAACACATCATTTGTTCTGCTTCATAGATAAGCAATGACAAGTGCATTAGTAGGACTGTAAAATGTTTCCAACCTCATAAATCTAGTAGGAGAATACGATTTCCAAAATAACTACCAGGAGTCACGACCCTGGCCTTTTTTTTTACTCTTTTCCGTTTTATATCGCAAAAAAAATTACAGTACTGTCATGACTTTGCTGTATATTACCGGGTTATGAGAAGGAAAGTGTGGTTTTAATATTAATCCTGATGTGCATCTCCATATTGGCCTCTTCTGGTTTGTGGTTCTCTAAAGTGGAACTTAAGGGGAGAAATTATTTATCTAAATGCTATAATTCAGTGTGTCCAGACCCACCTGTTTCTCTTTGCTAAATTATAGCATGAGGTTTAATTCATTGGGCTCCTGTGTGTAGACGCTCAGAAGTCATGCGCAGCTTTATAACTGGTTTGAATAAGACTTTGTGGCACCATTTACTTCACATTTGATTAGTGGTAGTCTTCAGTGATATTTTCTTTAGAGCCAGAGAAAAAACACACTTATTTGGAAGCATGACTGTTTATTTGAAATGATGGCAACTGTAATAGCTCTGAGACTGAGACTGTCTCACTTGTGTATGTATGTTTTTTTGTTGTTTTTTTTTTACTATTTCAGAGACAGAGCAGAAAGCAGAGACGTTCTGTCTCATAGCACGATGACAAGTCGCTCTCTCGCTCATTTGCTTTCACTGTCTGACTTTTGCCAGCCATAATGTTTTGCCCGTAGTTAGGTGTTTAGCGTTTGATGACAGGCTCGCTAGCCCACTAGCACCATTTCTCGCCAGCTCGCTCTCCGACCAGTGGGATTTCCTTGTTATTAGTCGCATAGCTGCTGTTTACCCTGGCTTGTGGGTTCTGGTAGCCTAGCAGAGACTCACCAAGGACCCAGCGAGGGCTGAGCTCATGTGTTTACCCTGGCGCTGCCCACTTCAACCTAAAAACAGTGGCCGGGAGCGGGCAGAAAGTCAGGCCCAGTGGACCGTGACTAGCACTGCCAAGATAAACAGCTGCTTCGTTTGGAGAGCTGAGGGGGCTTCTCCTGCCCACAGCCAAAGAGTTTGCTTTTCGACACCCCCCTCCCGTGTACACACTTGAGGGTTGATGAATTGGGCCAAGCTTCTCCTAAAAGACAGTTTTATGTCTTGTCGCTTAAGTGTACTGGAAGTAAAATTGATGAGTCTGATGTAGTCATGATTTGGGACTGCGCACTGCCAAAATATCTATAACATGATGAGAGCCAATGGACGTTTCCTTCATCAGGCTGTGGCTGTTTGACAACAATGTATGACAAATAGTAACATTTATTTAGGTACAATACCAGTTACTGAAATCCAGACACCAGAATTATCTTTTAAAAATGTTGAGGGTGCTCCTTACTACTAGATATATGGTTATAACCAGGGACATACGCAGGGTTTTATAAATACAGAGGTCTTGAAATCGAGGTTTTCTTAACCCTCTGGTATTCTTCATGAGGCACTCAAAAATGTCTTTTTTCTTCTTTATTTAAATAAAATGAATGTACTATATTTTAGTTTCATAATGTTTTTTATGGACAATTTTGTACTTTTAGGGATTTTATGGTACTGAATTATATTTATGCAGTAATTATAATCCACTTATTACCTGTTAACCACTTTTTCAGCATAGACCTGAAAATGAAATTTCCTAATAAACTGTCATAAACTGTCAAATCTTGAATGCTTTGGAGCACAGACTTAAGTTTTGTCTCTTTTGAAAGAAGACACTTGGTAGATTATTGCTAGTGAAAAGAGTAAAAAAAAAAAAAAAAAAACTTAAAAAAAAGCTATGTATGTTATGAAAAATGCACAAAAATATTATTTTCAAGTTTTTATATAAAATATATTTTCTAAAATATGTTTTACTCTAATAATGTGAGAAAATCAAAGTTTGATGTTGATGTCTGAAAATATGAGCTTTTAGTAAGATTGTGTTTGGGCACAATCCAAAGTTTCCACTAGATGAAATTTGTTTACTTATTCAAACATACATTAAATATTGAAGAACACGTTAAGTAAAAATATAATGAATATGTAATATAGTACAAAATATTCCTCTCTAGAGTTAATTTTTATAGTAGACTAACGAGTTTGTGATCCTTGAATGACTTTTCTGAGGTAAATGTAACATTACATGACATTGCATGAGACATGCATGAGACATTACGGATTGCGATAAGTTGTACTATATTATTCAACATACCTTCTGATGTTCATTCATGTTTCTTTTGTGCTGCAACCAGAGCTGGGTAGTAACGAATTACATGTAATCTGGATTATTTAATCAGATTCCAAAGTACTTGTAATTAGAGTAAATTACTTTTTGAAATACTTGTAATCAGACTACAGTTACTTTTTTGGATTAAATGATTACATATTATTTACACAATGGCAGTAAGTTGTTCACAATTCATTGATTCTGTATTTTTATTATGTATTTGGTTCTTCTTTATGTAAAGCACTTTGAATTACCTTTGTGTATGAAATGTGCTATACAAATAAAATTGCCTTGCCTTGCATATTTTTTTTTTATTTTTTATGTTTATATTTTTTTCATAATAAACCTGCAGCTTATATACGTTCGTAATTTTTCAAGTTTTTCCGGCGGTGAGGGGGAAATATAGATAAATATATATATGAAATATAGATGAAATATTTATATGAAATAATAATATATAAAATCTAGATTAAATATTTGATGTAGCAATGATATTGCTCTGAATTAAATGTTTTTCAATATTTGTTTTTGTAATGTTTGCGTTTTCTAAATTTACTTAATTTTAAGTAAATATGTTTTAAAATCATAAGATGTGATTTTGTTTTATTCAGTGTTACTATCAGCAAACACTAACAGGTACAGTAGTGTTAGTATTTTGAAGTATTAACTGCCCATATGTTGCACTTTAAAAAGAATCTGTCGAGGCTCTTGTTGGTGAATAGAATATATTTTTTGGAATATATTTTTTCTTTGTATCTGTGAAAATAGCAGATTACCCTACAATATATGTGACATCAAATAAGGGTTAGCACAAAAGTAATCTAAATGTAATCCAAAAGTAGTCAGATTACGTTACTAAAAATGTGTAATCTAAGAGATTATATTACTGATTACAAATGTTGTCATGTAATTTGTAATCAGTAACTGATTACAATTCATAAGTAATCTACCCAGCTCTGGCTGTAACTAGTAGTAAAGTGGAAGAGATGAAGAGATCTAAGACGCTGAGACGATCTTTCATGTCCCATTAAAGAGTGCTAAAATGGTATTTATTGTTTGAATTTCACAGACTTTGGACAGATTTTGTTTTATATCAAAAGTAATCAAGGACAAAGCTTATTGCGATTTATTGAATGGGAGGTGCAATACAAAGTTAGACATGAGGTCCAGATATATATATATTTTTTTTAAAAAAGTGAAATATGCTATTCACTATCATACCATCTATCACACAGGCATTCTTTTCATTGTATGTAAGAATGTCAGAACTAAATGCACCAATTATTAGTCTCTAATGCACCGCTTAGCTTTTATGTCTTTGTTGGAAATTAAGAGGGCTCTTAAAACAGGTGGGCCATCCTTCCAGGCTAATTGTTTAAGGAGTAATATCATTATATGGGACCCACCTGCTCTGCACATTTCTACAGATTCTACCAGTGCATTGTAACACTTATTTTGGTACTTCCTCTCATTAATGCAGTTTAAAGTGTTTTAGCAGCATATTTAAGATAGCATGCATGCCACTCAACTGTTTTTGAGCTTTAAGAGGTAAAACTAGCCAGTGGCTCTTGGATGGACAAAAAGTAAATGTCAGACTGAAGAAGTTTTAGTGAGCTGGAAAATACGTCAGTTTGTTTGCTTTAATTTTGACAGCAGACGTGAGACTCGACTCTTATTTCTTACGTTAGAAAGAGGCTTTGTTTGTGCGTGCCATTAGCCTTGTGAAAAAGACGCTTTAAGCATCTGGCTGGGAGAATGTTGCAGACACACTGATTTGTTGCATCTTAGTCATTTACGATAATTATGGATGACATCATGGTGATGTTTTCTATGGAGTATGTAAAAAAGAAAGCAGACTACTTGCTAACTTGGAAAATTTGGCACTGTCTAGGAGACAGTGGGAGCTTTTTTTTTTTTTTTTTTGTCTAGGAGCTTTTTTTTAAATTGTCCTTTTCTGTAGTCTTTTGTATACAAGCACAAGTCTAACTTTAGTTTATTGTATGTTCAGAGTATATAGCATTTGCTTTCAATTTCCTGTTTTAGCAGTGTCCAATATTTTTTATAACTAGTGAGTTGTGGTCCAGAAAAGCAAGTTGCAGGTCTGAGAGTAAGTAAAAAGAAAAAGAAAAGAAAAAAATATGTATGTATTTTATTATTGAGAAGAAAAAATAACCCACCTCAGCCAATGTCCTGTTAATTATTTTGCACATTATTGGGTCATTATTGGATTTAGGGTGATAATAATAAATTTCAGTGTTTGATTTTAAGAACATTTTTGTTGACTTTTGAGTCAAAACACCATTGGTACTTTAAAGTCTTTAATAATTTACTCACCCTCAAGCCATTCTAGGTGTATATGACTATCTTCTTTAAGAAGATTTTCTACATCAATCAGAGTTATGTTAAAAAAATATGTATCCTCTCTCTTCCAAGCTTTGTAATGGGTAGTGAATGGTGCATGAGATTTTGAAACCAAAAAAGTCATCCATCCATCATAAAAGTAATCCAGGGAGTTAATAAAGGCCTTCTGAAGCAAAGCGATGCGTTTTTGTAAGAAAAATATCCATATTCAAAACTTTATTAGCTATAATGGCAACGGCCATACGCAAGTTGAGTTCTGACGGAAGAGTGACCTCTGACCCGTTGTATGACGTAGGATGTAGGAGTAGCATAAGCATTGGTGAGAGTAGATGCCTCTCGTGGTTCAAACAAATAGGGCTGGTCAACAAACTCAAGCTAATCTTCTCTTATATCAAAATCCTCTGACATTTGTTTTAGACTTCTAATTCATGACTGGTGTTTTGTTTTGTTTTGCTTTATCCTCTGCACTTCCGCATTCATCAATATGTTATGCGTCAGAGATCACTCTTCCGCCGGAACTATACTCATGTATGGCGTACGGCTTTTGCTGGAAGCCAGTTATTATAGTTTATAAAGTTTTAAATATGGATATTTTTCTTACAAAAACCCATCGCTTCTCTTCAGAAGGCCTTTATTAACCCCCTGGAGCTGTGTGGATATCTTTTATGATGGATGGTACACTTTTTTGGGCTTCAAAATCAGGAGCACCATTTACTACTATTATAAAGCTTAGAAGTGCCAGGATATTTTTTTTTAATATAGCTCTGATTGTGTTCGTCTGAGAGAAGATGAGTAAATCAAGGGATAATTTAAATTTTTGGGTGAACTATCCCTTTAAGCAAGACAAGTTGAGAACCACTATATATTCTGTAACAACACTTGATTTTGTACAATACTAGTAGTACCCCTATAAATGTTGTGCAAATCATGCAAAATATACTTTTGGTATATGCACCTGGTTGCACACCTTTTCTGCCACCAGGCAGTAGCCTACTCTTCCAGGTCTCCAATGTAAGGCTTAATCAGAGATCAGCAGTCAGGTAAGGCAGCTCTCAGACACACTGGATCTGGTTTCCCCAGCCTTTATCAGATGAGGGGGACGGGGTGAGCAGGGAGAGGCTTTGTGTCCTTAATGGCACAGTCATTTCATCACTTTACCGCTCTGAAAGAGTAGAGGCCAAAGTGGACCCTTTTTCTGGTGCCTGTTAATTACCGAAGGGAATTGGGCTTTTGAGGAGAATGAGTATGCAGACACTGAGAGCTAAAAGAATTCTCCACGCTAACGGACAAACAAGACATACTCTCAAATTCACCTCAAAACCACCCCCACAACTATGTTTAATAGGTATGTTTGTTGTGATGAATTTATAATACCTACAGTATAACATGTTTCTGTCAGTGGGAAACTATCTTAAACTGTAGCTTATAAAACTGCAAGCTACACTGTAAAAAATGACAGTGATTTTAACAGTAAAAGACTGTAAAAATGCTGCGGTGAAAAACTGTCAATTGGTTTACAGAAAGTTTCCGTACTATATATGGTGAATAACTTTAATAGATCTAACTGTACATTTAATGTCATTTTACGGTAAAATACCGTTAAATTAACAGTTTATGAAAATGAAAAATAACAATTCATTGTAAAATTTACAGTGAAAAAACGTAAATTGACATTCCCACAATTCCCTGCGTGACACTTCACATTTGATATATTTTTGTTGAAATAACTCTGTTTCTTTTTAGTTTTTCTCAATTTTTTCTAATCAGTTATGTACATTAGGGTTTTATGTTACATCTAATGTTGTTAAATTAATGTTTATTGCATTTTAAAAATTTCATGCATGTTACCATGATGGTGTTTAGTGTGCGTGTGAATGACACTGTGTGCACCTTCTAGTGATGGGATTTATGGCTCTTTGAGGGGATCCGGATCTTCGCGATCCGTTCCTTTCAAAGAGCCGTTCAAAAGAACGGCTCTTTTGGCTCTTTTTAAATATTTAGTCAGTTTTAAGAAGCCAGCTTGGGGGCATCTCAGTTTATCACTGGGAGGAATGATGAGGTGAGATTTGTAGTCAAATAATTAAAACTCGGATATCACACACCAATATCTGAGTTTGAATTATTCTGAAATATTGATTATTACCTCATTTGTCATGTGTGGACTATATTCCATAGGGTTGCACAAATCCCTCTGCTTAGACAGTGACATCACTATTTTGGATTTACCTTTAGTACAGTGTGTGTGTGTGTGTGTGTGTGTGTGTGTGTGTGTAAAGCTACGTTGACTTATGTTATTCATACAATACCTACTCACAAATAAGCATCAAAAACAAAGCCGGCTGCAATGAATTTCTGTGCAAAACAGCTTTTACTACAAACACTTCCACACAAGAACAGTATCACACAAGAACATTTTGATAGAAAACAAAAAATATTTAAAGTAGATAAAATTAGAAAAAATAAAATGGAAATGTCTACATACTACATACTATTACTACTGTAAACTTTGCAAATAGGACATCAGCCCCTTCAAGTCAATGAACAATAACAAAGTGGGCTGCAATGAATGTCTGTGCAAAACAGCTTTTAGTGAAAAATTTCAATACAAGAACAGTATCACAAAAGAACATTTTTAATGTTTTTAAAAGAACAAGTTTTAAATGAACACAAAATGCAATGTAAATAAATACAAAGCATGTGACGGCAGCGTGCACACGTCATGGCTCCGCTCCTACCCAATGACAGAGGAACGCAGGGTTTTTTTCCACTGGAGTAGCTACTCACGTGAAGGATGCGTGCACAACTAATAACTAATATCATCACGCTATAAAGGGTTGGCCTGCGCTGGGTGCGCCCCTCCCCCTATAACTGTTCTGTCTCGCGGAGGAGCTCATTTGTGTGCATCTGTGTGAAACACGCATAGGAAAAAAGAACGACAGAAAGAACGGCTCCCCTCCAGCCGCGACTCGGCTCCCATCGTTCATGTTTATGAGCCGTTCAAAAGAATCGGTTCGTTCGCGAACGTCACAACTCTAGCACCTTCTATATATTAGTGTTGTCCTTCTCAGCTTGTGGAAAATCTGCTTGTGATGAACTTTGATTCATCATGTGACTCTTATCACCACTGTGATTGGTGACTGACAGTGTATTATAAAGGTACAAAACAGATATTAGTACTTCATTAGGTTGGTAAATTAACATTATATCAGTTAATGAAATACGTTATTTTACTGTAAATGTAACGTTTTTTTTACGTTGCTACTGTATTTTTTACAGTAAAGTTCTGTTACGTTTTTTTACCGTAAATTTTACTGGGATTTTTTTTTTACAGTGTATATATAATTTAAAAAAGCTCAACCACAGTTAAATAAACTGCTCTTTTGAAACAGAGGTTATCTATTCTACAAGCTAATAGTGAAAATTTGCTAACAATATTGAAGCTAAGAGGGTAATTCTAGCAATCAGGGTGAAAACAATGAATGAACCTAAAGCTAAAACAGTTGCAATGACCGAAAACGTACAAAGTAAAATTCTGCAGTGACTCATGATTAAACAAACAAAAGTTGTTTTTATCGATTTGTTTTACATGTGTGAACCAATTGACTAGAATGAATCAGACTCTCCAACAGACGTTTCAGATAAAGTACCGCATGTAGCGTGTAAAACCTCACTTCAGTTAACTGTATGCACTGTGAACTAAGCTATGGCACAATTCAGTCAGACACTAAAAATCAAGATTTTATAGTGATAGTTGTTCAAAGTAGGTAAAAACTACATTATTGTAAAAACGTAGTCGGAAAAAGTTAAAGATGCACTATGGAACTGTAGCATCACTATCGCCATCGTCTGGTTTTTTATATGACAGGTCATTCATTCTACTCCAAGACCCACTGACATTAAAAAGAAAGTCATACAAGGCAAAAAATTTATTGACAGCACAAATAAGTAGCTGTAACTGTATCACACCATTGTAGCTGCATGCAAGGACAAATGACATAAATCATGTTCTGCCAAATGGGGTAAACAAAAAAAGGCAAAAATATTCCGCAGTACACTTTTGAATTGAGCAGAGACATTTTTAGTTAGTTAATCCCCAAAGTTGTGGTTTCAACTAAAGCCAAAACTATGCTTAGTTTTTTATGTGTTCCAGGGTATGCATACAGAGTGTGTAATGTACATTTCACCAGCAGCATGTTTCTGCATACTGTACGTGTGTAAACCACCCCCACCCCACTTTTTTTTCTTTGCTCTAATTAAGTTGTTCGCAAGGTGGCAACACTGGTAGGTCATGTTTTACAGTTGAAAAACTAATGGAAGGGAAGGAACAAAACTACTTTAGACCATAACAACAGTAAATGCCTGCTTTAATGAGCGCTTGTCTAAGTGGGTTAAAGGATACTCATAACTCTAGTTTAAACGAGTATATTTTTATCAGTCATAAGTTCTGGAGAGAGATAGTACAGGCACTGGATGAAGAGTGAGCATGTGTTGATCGCCAGTGTTCGCACACACTATCAAATGTACTATAGCGAATGTGAAGCTAAGTCACGTTGCATTGCATGCTGGGGCGGCACCTCCATCTTGGGCCCTCTGCTACAGATACTGAAATTAATACCAATACCTGCACCTTTTGTTTTGTTTTTGCCTATAAATTAAATATGCACATTGTTTATGGTATTGTTTGCATGGAAGAGAAGCTATTTTATTGCAGTGCATGATCATTTGATGTTTTCACTGTGTAGAATTCCGCTGACAATGTATGTGGTTACCATGAAAACAGTGTCACGCACTGGGCGCTGCTTCAGCCATAGAAATGTCTAAATAAAAATGTGTTCAACAAGCTGAAAGAAGTTGATCCATTTCTTTGTTAGAAACGTTTAAATGTAACTCAAGTTTTATTGTTGTCATTGTAAATATTCACTTTCCCATGGTCACGGAGGGGAATCAAAGACTGTGGGTCACAATCCAGCAGACATGACACTGTTGTTGTTGTTGTTTATTTTCTATCTCTCTGATTATTTCAACACACAACCACCAAAATCAAATCCCTAGAAGCTTGTGAACAGTTTCGTAGTGGCTGTGTGCAAGTTCTGCTGTTTCACAAGCCAACAAACTGTGCAAAGGTAATGTTAAAGCAAACAAAATACAAAATTTTCACTTGAAATTTTGGATTATTTGACCTCCTCAACCTGCTTCCCTTAGTTTTTTACGTATGAAAACATTTTTTACATTGTCAGTTTTTCCATTGCCAACGATGTTGGCGCGTTATTACTATGGCACTTGTCGACGACCTACAATGGTGACATTTTTCACAATCACAAGAAAAAAAAACACATTAAACTCAATAGCAGAAAGGCAGCGCGATCGTCCGAATATGGCGGCTAAACAAGACCCAGAACTCAACACTGCGTGACGTCAGCTTCACATTCTCTATACTTTGAAAGCCAATGCATTTGGCTATATGCATACACTACTGTAAGCGTTTGTGTAAAATGTGAAGTATACTTTAAGCATACGTTTGTGTAAGTAATAAATTCAGCATAGCTGATAAAACAGGTCTGTTTCTTTTGATTGAACGTCCACCTGCATTTCCCCACCCCCAAATGCCTGCTGTTGACCTCACACATACACACACATCTGATGGACTCTCCAGGGCCTGGGACCCCCCTCTGCCTGTCAGTCCCTTCCCCCATGGGGTAGAGGAGGGGGTTCTTCACTGGAACTCTTGTACTCCCTTCTACAGCAACCATCTGCAAGCAATCTGTCTGTGTTACCCATCTCCCAAGTTCCTCAGACTCTCTCTGATTGATAGCCCCAAAAGGAGTCCTATGGCCCAAACTGTGGACGCCAAATGTCCCTGTTCCCAATGCCATCATGATCCAATTATACGCCACATGAATCCATTATGTTTACTGTACTGCATGGGATAAATACTCGTTCTGCCGCATGTTGGGTTTATGTTATGTAAATACATTTTTATACTGAAAAGCAGCACGAATCGCCAATAATTTGTGAGCCAATGTCAAACGTCCCAGCCTCAAAGGCAAAATGGAAAAGTGAGAAAACTTAAGACAAGGAGGTAGCAGTAGAGAAAAAATTACACATCAGCCGCAGGGGAAGTATCTGTTTCCCAAATGACTTTGCAGAGAGAACAAACATGGCCTCTCATCCTTCCATCAACATTAAGATGCTCACATATGCACAACATAATCTGAATGAAGCCAGTGCATCTTTGGAGCTGACATCGAACATATCATCTTGAATGCGTTTGGTGCATCTGGAGATGTTCTGCTCGCAGACAAAGCTCACACATCCGCAATGTTGTTTGCCCCCATATCTCTCCTCCTATTTTTCATGTGTGTGGGAGATCGCAGACAAGATCTAGGCCGCATGTATGTGCGCATATGTGAACATGTGCATGCATGATTGCAGATAATCTGAAGAATGCTGCCGTCTTGTCACGCTATGGCTGTGTTTTGGCGCATCTGTAAGCCAGCATGCTGAGCGCAAACACCTCGCCGCTCACCTATCTCACCAGACTGTCTGTTTTCCAGTAGGTCGTCTGGTCTGAAGACAGAAAGTTCCAGAAGATGAGGCAGTAGCACAAAGCACAGTGGGAAGGCATCTGTTCACTGCTGGAAGAGTACAACGAAGGATTTTGAGAAATTATTATGAGGTTCCTAATGAAAAAAAAAAAAGAGGAAAATGATATCACGGAGCCAAAATATTTGCACTTTCTCCTCCCATTGTTAGGCATTTTATTATGTCCTTTGTTTGTGTTATAAACGTTTTATTAATATGACTTAAAGATTGACAAAAACGTATGTCAGAGAACACCGATTGTGTTTGATCGATTACCTGCTACCGTCCACATGTTCAGCGCATCCACATTCACTGTTAATCCAGACAGTATTATATAGTTGTTTTTGAATGAGAACTTTTTAATGTCAATTTAAAAATTAAAAAAAGCAAGCACTCCATTTTGAAATTAGCTTGCCTTGAAATGTCTCTTCTTGTGTTTGCTGATGTTTTTAAAAATGTCCATTCAACCAGTATGTTTGCTCCATTGTTCACCTTAGCAACGGACCTAATGGAGCATTAGTGAACAAGAAATGGAGCAAAATCTTTTCTGTCAACAAACATTAGCTACAATCTCTCAGTCTTGCACCTCAGGACACTAGTAATGTACACATAACCATCGCCTGAGAATTAGCAGTAAGTTCTACATGGTTTGTTCAGAAGTCAGAGTTCAAAAACACTTTCATGCAAAATTAGTTTTGTAAAAGTCACGAAACACTTCACTTAGCTTTACTTTCTTCAAATGGATTATTCAGTAAGTATGGTGTGTCTCACATACATAACAACTTGTGTTCTGTTGCTTTTTCACAATGTCTTTATCAAATCTTGAACCTTAAATATGACATGAAATAGTACAGGGTGTTCCAATTGCTATATACTGATAAATGCACGCAACTGGCCTAGTTTAGGATCCATATTTATAATATCCTTTCATAAGACATACTTGAGTGTAACAATTTTCCATATATATGGGTTTTGGCACACACTAACAGAAAATTCACTAGTAATACTTTTTTTTTTTTTTTTTTGGACATGTACCATACTTTGAAGTACTTAGGAGTGACATGGAAAATTACAGCGTAATTAAACCATGGTATTACCACAGTTTTTTTTTTTTTTTTCTTTTCACATTTTCTTCTCTGGCTAGAAGAGGATTTTCGAAAGATGTTCGAAAGCATTTTTTTTTTTTTTCTCAGCCAATGTAATCAGTTGTGTAGTAATGATGCAGGAACAAATATCAAAGGGTAATTGATTAAAAAGTAAATAAATAGATGTATTTACATTGACTCAAAATAACATTCTATGTCATCATTTACTGGGCTTTGAAAATGAACAATTCTTGGAAATGAACAATGAATTCTTGTCCATTCCAAAAGCGAGACTTCCAGCGTCTTGCAAGAAAACAATAAAAATAGAGTTACATAAATATATTTACCCCTTATTTCTTTTTCAATAACTTTCTGCTTTAGGAAAGATGTGTTTTGTTTTGTGTGTGTGTGTGTGTGTGTGTGTGTGTGTGTGTGTGTGTGTGTGTGTGTGTGTGTGTGTGTGTGTGTGTGTGTGTGTGTGTGTGTGTGTGTGTGTGTGTGTGTGTGTTCTTGTATACATGGTTTATGAGGACACAAGTATGTATAATGACATGGGTATTACAACGTAAACATAGTTTATGAGGACACTTCCTGTGTCCTCGTCAACCAAAAAACATACTAAAAGATTCAAAATTTAAAAAAAAAAAAATGCAGACAGTTTTCTGTGATTAAGTAGATTTAGGGGTAGGGGTAGTATAGAGGGATAGGAAATATAGTTTGTACAGTTTATAAACCATTACGTCTATGGAGAGTCCCAATAAACCACATATACAAGTGTGTGTGTGTGTGTGTGTGTGTGTGTGTGTGTGTGTGTGTGTGTGTGTGTGTGTGTGTGTGTGTGTGTGTGTGTGTGTGTGTCTTATGGACATGTACTTGGAAGCCATTACTTTGGCTAAAAAATTTAAATAGTCAAGTTGTAAATATTTATCACATGTGCTTTTTTTCTTTCTTTTTTTTTTTTTCTTTTTTTGTCTTTTCTCCAATTCTTAAAACATTGTTTAACAAACTCTGAAGGCAATGTCAACATCAATTAGATTATATCATTGAGGAAATTGTAAGTAGGCTGTTTTGCTTTCATCATGAAATGTCTGTTTTGTTTTTTTTTCTGAAGTCTGTTCAACACAATGTAAAAATGAGAGCCAGTGACAATACACATTTAAAAAATTCTAACTGTGTCCATTTGTTTTTTATCCGATAATGTGCATCTTTTGCTCATAGGAGTTCAAATCATATATTCCCATACATAACACTACAGTCATGATGCTAATCAAGTACTTATTAGACATGCTAGTCACCACATCAAAATAAGTTTTTTACAGCACAACAAAATATTAAAACAATGATTTCAAATGTATTTTAAAGTAAAACTTTTAATTTCACATTATTACAAAGTGCACCTTTTAAAAGTGTACTCTCTTTAAGAACACTTATTTTTAAGTACACTACAAGTACAGTTAAGCACACTAAACTAAACTTGGTTGTTTTACTCATTATCTTAAGAGAAAATACATAAGTTAAGAAAATGTACAAATTGTGTAATGCCTAATTATACCCCTTCTGTTGACTTTGATGAAATTAACCTCTTATTTACTTTTAAATTCTTTTAATAAACAACATTTAATCAAAAAAAAATAAAAAAAAATTGTCAGTAAGTATGTTTTAAGCAGGCCTGCAGATTTAATGGTTCACATTCAGTAATAACTCTGAAACTGGGCATGGCAATAGTAGTCTTGGGACAGCTATGTTTTTTAATAGAGAAGTAAACACACCCTTGTTCACAGCTTCCGCCCATTTTCTCTTTTACGCCCACCTGAAACGCAGGTCTGTGCATCCCCTGAAGTACTTCCAGACCTCAGCTGAGGCCTCATCACATTTTAAATGTTTCAAATTGTTTGAGCTGTAATCACGGCCAATCAAACGAGGGAGCCGATCTGGAGAGAGGCACAGATTACTGTTAATATCACAGATAGACAGAGGGTGCCTCAAAAGAAAGGTATTTAGACAGGGAATTGGTCTAAACCATCCGTCCAACCACCAAATTGACCTAAACCATCGCCATTCCAACGTCCCTGTTCCGGCAGCATTAAAGAAAGGGCCACAACTCCCTGTTCCCAGGTGCGCAACTGATCAGATGTCTAGTGATACATATCGACAAGGACAGATCCAAAGAGGAAGTGAGATCATTGTTGAAATGCAGTAGAGCATTGAGGTATCAAAGTTTAATCTTCCCTTAGAAGCAGAAGCACAGAGATAAGTTCTTGAAGACGAGGATGGTGTCAGAGGTGGGGTCAAGGATTTTAGTGATAGTGGGGGTGGAGAAATGAAATAAGGGTTGTAAAGCAGCTGGAATACATGTGTCTAACACTGACACATGTGGCATTTGACTTTCAGTGTGAAGTTCAAAAGAATTTTATAATGACGCAGCTGCTTAAGGATGTGTACATGAAAGAGTGTGTGTGGGTGCTTTGCGGAGGAGGATAATAGATTTCCATTGTTCTTAAAAACCTATTGACTCCTTAAAAAAAAATTGAATTATTTAGAAATGTCATGTCGGGTGGTTTCATGCTGTGTTAATTTACTTCAGCCATACTATATTTATTAAAATATCAATTAAGTGTTCATTTATTATGATCAAGTTCACTTAAAGAAGGAAACAAGAACGTGTACCGAACGTAGCCATTTAGTAGACACAATTACAGTAGATTTATTTCTGGCTTTCCGTTTGTGGGAATCAAATAAGCATCCTTCAGATTAGGAGCTCCTAACTACACCACTCTACACTTTTATGTGGCTAATTTTGGGTTGCAAGATATCTACAATGTTAAAATAATAATAAATAAATAAACATCCACCTATTTTAAAATGGAAGTTGCTGCCTTAAATTTGTCATTTGCACTTAAATTATATTAAACTGACTTAAGTTGAATCTCATTTCGATGTAGACATTCTATTAACTTTAAAGGGTTAGTTCAACCAAAAATGAAAATTCTTTCATTAATTCCTCACCCTCATGTGGTTCCAGACCCATAAGACCTTCGGTCTAAGACCTAAGATCTTCGGAACACAAATTAAGATATTTTTGATAAAATCCGATGGCTCAGTGAGGCCCGCATTGCCAGCAAGACAATTAACACTTTCAGTGCCTAGAAAGCTACTAAAGACGTATTTAAAACAGTTCATGTGACTACAGTGGTTCAACCTTAATGTTATGAAGCGACGAGAATACTTTTTGTGTGCCAAAAAGACTAAATAACAACTTTATTCAACAATGTCTAGTGATGAGCGATTTCAAAACACTGCTTCATGAAGCTTTGCAGCTTTACAAATCTTTTGTTTCGAATCAGTGGTTCAGAACGTGAATCAAACTGTCAAAGTCACGTGATTTAAGTAAACGAGGCTTTGTTACGTCATAAGTGTTTCGAAATTTCAACGGTTCACCAATGGGGGGCGTGATTTTGGCAATTTGATACACACTCCGAACCACTGATTTTAAATAAAAGATTCGTAACTATAAGTAACTTTGCAAGTACATGTCAACTTATTCTCTTGAACCCTGATACTCTAATGAGAGTTAGTTGCATAGTTACTAATATATTGTCTAAAGTGGACTATCAAAGTAAAGTGTGACCTAACTATTTTGTTAATTTCAGTAAGAGGGTATTTAATAAAACCAACAACAATATTTCATTTTTTAAAAATATTTTGGGTGTATATTATGTAGGTTTGGACACAATCCAGAATTTAAAACAAAAGGAAAATTTTTCCACTTAAAGTCATTTCAGCAGTCTAGTATGAATTACAAAAAAACAAAAAAAAAGAAAGAATTTTATTTTATTACAAAGAACTCCTTCTGAGAAAGAAAAATAACCAGATTTGATTAAAAGAAATGGACCATTTAATGCGTTTAATGCATTATTTTGTAAGAGTCAGTCCAAATGTTGTGATTCACTAGCTTTAGCCCTTGTGTGAAATAAGGATCTTACATAAGCAGTTCCGCACATGTGCAAAACTCTGTAAGCCATTATAAAGCACATTAGAGCTCACGGAGGGCAGTCATTTAGACAATAATGCACTTAATAGTTAAAGCAAAATACCTTGTGAAATTGGAAAGGGGCATGTTAGGTCTAGCAGTGTGAACCATTTGTGTCTAACACACTGCTGTCTGTCTGTCTGGAGCAGCACCTGCCTAACAGGCCGTGCTCTCCAGGGCCAGGGGTCACCTGCCAGGAGGCCTAGGACTAAGGTCAAAGGTCATATCTCAAACGGGCATGTGTGATTGAGAACACAGCTGGACTAATCAGGGCAGGTGTTTGTCCTTTTTTACCCTTCATCTTGAGCTACTTATCAGAATGGAATACTAAAGCACTGCTTACTGTTTACTGCAAGTATACAGCCTGCCATAAAATTGGAAGTCTCTGTGCTCACCAAAGCTGCATTTATTTCATCAAAATTTATTTCAACTCATCAAAACAAAGTATTATTGCAAAATAATATTACAATTTAAAATAATTGTTTTCTGTTTTAAAAAATGTATTCCGGTGATGACAAAGCTGAATATTTAGCAACATTACGCCAGTCTTCAGTGTCACAGTGTCCCACAGAAATCATTCAAATATGCTGGTTTGCTGCTCAAGAAACATTTATTATATCATTGCTATTATTATCAATGTTGAAACTGTTGTTTTTGCTGCAATTTGTGGTAAATGTTTTAAAAAGAGAGAAAGAAATTAATACTTTTATTCATCAGGGATGCATTAAAATTGATCAAAAGTGACAGTGAAGAGAAGACATCTATAATGCTTAATATAATTCTTCAATAAATACATTTAATAAATGCAAAAACTTTCTATTCATCAAAGAATTTTGATGAAAGTATCACCATTTTCACACAACTGCTTTTGTAAAAGCATTTTCATTCTTCAGAGTCCAATCAAATGATAAGTCTAGGGAGAAATAAGAAATATTTGGAGATATTACTTCTTGTTCATTCATCAGACTGGAAATGGAAGGGCAAGTTGAACATCATTTGAATAAACATTTATCCTAAGTATTAAACCTTTGCACTTGAAGGGTTAATTCACCCAAAAATGAAATTTCTGTCATTCTGTCGTTCCAAACCTGTAAGAACACAAATTATGACATTTTTGTTCAGATTAGGAGCTCCTAACTACACCACTCTACACTTTTATGTGGCTAATTTTGGGTTGCAAGATATCTACAATGTTAAAATAATAAATAAATAAACATCCACCTATTTTAAAACAGAAGTTGCTGCCTTAAATTTGTCATTTGCACTTAAATTATATTAAACTGACTTAAGTTGAATCTCATTTCGATGTAGACATTCTATTAACTTTAAAGGGTTAGTTCAACCAAAAATGAAAATTCTTTCATTAATTCCTCACCCTCATGTGGTTCCAGACCCATAAGACCTTCGGTCTAAGACCTAAGATCTTCGGAACACAAATTAAGATATTTTTGATAAAATCCGATGGCTCAGTGAGGCCCGCATTGCCAGCAAGACAATTAACACTTTCAGTGCCTAGAAAGCTACTAAAGACGTATTTAAAACAGTTCATGTGACTACAGTGGTTCAACCTTAATGTTATGAAGCGACGAGAATACTTTTTGTGTGCCAAAAAGACTAAATAACAACTTTATTCAACAATGTCTAGTGATGAGCGATTTCAAAACACTGCTTCATGAAGCTTTGCAGCTTTACAAATCTTTTGTTTCGAATCAGTGGTTCAGAACGTGAATCAAACTGTCAAAGTCACGTGATTTAAGTAAACGAGGCTTTGTTACGTCATAAGTGTTTCGAAATTTCAACGGTTCACCAATGGGGGGCGTGATTTTGGCAATTTGATACACACTCCGAACCACTGATTTTAAATAAAAGATTCGTAACTATAAGTAACTTTGAAAGTACATGTCAACTTATTCTCTTGAACCCTGATACTCTAATGAGAGTTAGTTGCATAGTTACTAATATATTGTCTAAAGTGGACTATCAAAGTAAAGTGTGACCTAACTATTTTGTTAATTTCAGTAGAGGGTATTTAATAAAACCAACAACAAATCAAAAATTTGTGAAAATTTGTGTATGGTATATAAGAAATTATCTGTTTGTGATGGAGAGCTAATTTAAAACATTTAATAAAAACTCATTTGGCATTTATACTCCTTTGGATTCAGTTTTGGAACATCTGTGGACTGGAAGAAACTGTATTCGGATTGTTTCTAAATTCACCATTTACTGCAATTGATGAACAATTCCACCAGCACTGCCAGTTTGGAAAGTATGGAAAAAGTTTCCAGCTTATGAATTTCAGTAATTTCTGTTTAAAAAAACAAAAAAGGACTGGTTTTAGGCCAGACGTTTTTGATCACATAATCCACTCTCTTTGCAAGTCATTAACCTTAGACCTGCTTCATTCTAAATACAATAGTACTGCTACAAATTTATAAAGACACACATAAATGCTTTGGGATTAGTTCTTATGTTAAAGACCATAAACAAGAAAAGCAAATTAATGTAATGCACATTATGGTCTATTAAAATGGAACAACAGCAACTTTACTGTAGTTCTTTGGCAGTATTTATAGACGGGCAAGTCATTCTGTGTGAACGTGGGCCCCCTGTTGGGAGACAATTGAAAAAACATGCGTCCAATTTTACTTCTGGCCCCTGATAGGAGAAGTGACATTATGCTTAAGTATCCACTTTTTCAAAACCCCTTGAAATAAAATCAGCGAGGCAGTTAAATTTGAATTTCAAGAAATCTAAGCACAGTGAAACACGAGAGCAGCCAAATGACGTCGTCACTACGCTAACAGCAGCGAGTCACATGCTTTACCTGGAACTCAGCACCCCTGAGGGCACACAGAGGGCACTTTGACTTTATAGTGTTTTTACCCACTTTTATTGTCGTGCTGTTTCTGCCCACTTGTGATGTGGTCTGTGCGCAGGAATGCCTCTTCACCTCTGTTCATTATCCCACTGTGTTTGGCCTCCCCTTTTTATTCTCTTGGATTGGCTGCACATATGAAGTACCCTGGGAATTCTTTGCCTCCCAATTGGCTTCACTTACTCAGTGCATATGAAGTGTACAATAAATCATGTTCTAAAGCCTTAATGAGTAGGTAAATCTGGCTACAGCTGAAGCACCCCACATGTTCAACTCCAATTGGTTTGTTCTAGTATTTTTATTGATTTATTTATTTTGAGGAAAAGATAAATGTGTGATGTGTAGAAGTCTAGATTAAGATAAATTACTGATGCATCACAACACATTGAAGCATATGGGAATTTTAACTTTTACATATGCTAATTCACACATTTGAAACGTGTTCGGGGTGCGTCTGTGCATCTTTTATTATACAAAGTGTCTTGAACTTGCTTCATGTTACTCCTCTTTATTATTAAGATTTACTAATTCTTTATATAATATATTAAATAGCTAAATCTATACATTCAATAAAAACCTGTTAATAAAAACGCCATTTCAGCATCGCTTTTATCAAATCCCTCGGTTCTCACTATCTCTGAAAAGCTAAGCCAGTGTTGATTCTGGTTTTATTATGAGCTCTGTCGCTCTGTTCTGCATTTTTTTTTTTTTTTTTTTTAGGGGTGATTCCCTTTAGGTTAGAGATTTAGCTGATTTAGCCACTCCCACACCAGACACATGTCAAAGTAGCCTAAGCAACTTTTCTCTATTTCTGGATATGAGACACACAGGGGTGAGTAATGTATGTATGCAATTTCCTGTGAAAACCATGTAAAAAAAAAAACAGGTCTAAAATAAAAACACTTATAATAGGCTTACCATATTGAATAAGGGTTAGACAAAACATGTATTGGAAGGATTGATGTCTTCAATAAATATTACAATTTTGCTTTTTATACACAGTTTATAGGTAGTTTGGGGTGTCCAAACTACTGGGGTGTGAATTTTAAGCGGCCCGCAGCTTGTCTATTAAAATATATTATGTGTGTCCCGCCATACATAATATATAAATCGTGCAGTTTCGCAGTATCAACACAAGGCGGCAGTACTAGATTTTAGGCAAAGGAAACATTAACGCACCAAAAGCGGAACGAAACAGCGCTACTTGTGCGACTCACGAGCTTACAAATGTGTTTACTTGCTGAGTGTCTCGATCACACGACCACTAAACAGCCAGCGAGAAGTGTTCGGCGTAGAGGTCTCAGGTACAAGCTGCAAATCTCTCTGTGATTTAATTCAGTTTAAAGCCCATTGAAACAGCGCTGACTTAATCAACAACACTAATGTGCAAATCAGGAGAAACATTGAACCGATCCAGTTAGAATATTTTTCAACCAATTCGCCAACATTTATCATGGATTTACTGTGGTAACACTAACTGTAACCGTGGTATATTGTCAGGAATGTAGGTTGATATCTGATTTTATTTCATTTTTAATGTAGACTTAAATGCCAGTAAGGCCATATTACAGACTGTTTTTGTCATAAACTTGCAGTTTTGTGCATTCGTATTTATATTAAATGTGTTTATAGACCAAATACCTGAAAGCCATTCTAGATATAGAAACAATATTTTTTACTTTTTACCATGTAGTGAAGTGCCATGTGTGGTTTTACCTGTGGTGATCTAATTAGAGTAACGTTACTTTTAATTTAAATAAGAATAGAGTTCTAACTCCGTTATAATATTTAAATTTCACCCTTTAAAAACTGGGTTAAGTTTTATAGATATTGTTTGTGTATTAAAGGGTTAGTTCACCCAAAATGAAAATTCTGTAATTTATTACTCGCCCTCATGCCGTTCCACACCCGTAAGACCTTCGTTCATCTTCGGAACACAAATTAAGATATTTTTGTTGAAATCCGATGGCTCCGTGAGGCCTGCATATGGAACAATGACATTTCCTCTCTCTCAAGATCCATAAAGGTACTAAAAACATATTTAAATCAGTTCATGTGAGTACAGTGGTTCAATATTAATATTATAAAGTGACAAGAAAAATTTTGGTGCGGCAAAAAAAAACAAAATAACGACTTATTTAGTGATGGCCGATTTCAAAACACTGCTTCATGAAGCATCGGAGCATAAATGTGATTCGACACTGATTGTGTGTCGAATCTGCTGTTCGGAGCGCCAAAGTCACGTGATTTCAGCCGTTGGCAGTTTTACACGCGATCCGAATCATGATTCGACACACTGATTCATTATGCTCCGATGCTTCATGAAGCAGTGTTTTGAAATCGGCCATCAGTAAATAAGTCGTTATTTCGTTTTTTTTGGCGCACCAAAAATATTCTCGTCACTTTATAATATTAATATTGAACCACTGTACTCGCATGAACCGATTTAAATATGTTTTTAGTACCTTTATGGATCTTGAGAGAGGAAGTGTCATTGTCTATGCAGGCCTCACGGGGCCATCGGATTTCAACTAAAATATTTTAATTTGTGTTCCGAAGATTAACGAAGGTCTTACGGGTGTGGAACGGCATGAGGGCGAGTAATAAATGACAGAATTTTCATTTTTGGGTGAACTAACCCTTTAAATTTGCATCTGTTTCCTATCTTAAACTACTCTACTGTCAGCTCAAGCTTTTGACAAATCTGTTGTTTTCAAGAAACCATGTTTAATATTTAATATTTAATATTTTAATATTTTAATATTTAATATTATAAAATAGAAAAGGAACTGGCCCTCAGATGAGTCCCCTTTTAAAAAAGTTTGGACACCCCTGGTTTACAGTAAACGCAATATCTTTGATAGATACAAAGACTAAATTGAGTACATTCATTAATAATATCATTTAAACTGCTGCATCACAGTTACAACACATACAGTACAGCAAAGGCTACAGAACTAATATCCATGTGATGTGTGCAAAAATACCAGAAAGGGACAGATTATGGCAGTGTTGTTCATAAGTAAATTCCACCCACAGGAATTACATTAGCATTGCATAACTTAAGATAATAAGTTAATCTGCCTATAACAGCAGCACATTAAAAATTGAGAGATGAGTCAAAATGCTGCTGATGACAGCACTTATTTTAAATCTGGAACATTCATTTGGCAATCTTGTTTTGCACTTCAACAGTGCAAAAATGTAATTTCTTAACAGTTAAATGAAAACTTCAACTATGAAACTTTTCCATACATTGCAAATGAAGCGAAGCGGTTCAAGCGCTCACACATGAACTGAACTGAACTACAAAGGTTGTGAATTGTTGCATGTTCTTGTGAAATGCATGAGACCTTGACGCACTCACTCATAGACACACAATAATACATATGCGCTAATCGTACAGCTCTACTTACTGACTGCATTGCAGTGGTTGAAGCAACTATGGTGGTCCTCCGCACTAAGCATTATGAGCCAACTTTTGACAATATCTCACATTCACATCCCCACAAAGCAGTCCAAAGTCTGACACTGCAAAAATGCTTCTATTATATATTATTTTAATATATAATAATGCATAGACAACTAATATAGTTTGTCTGGCCAAACTAAACTATACAATTACATAAAGCTCCCTGCATGCATTGCAAATGATGTGGTTATAGTGTTACAAACCTTTTTGCTTTGCTTTTAGTGACTGCCAGTATATGTATACTGTAGTTGTTGTTTTATGTCATGAGGTCAGTTATTTGTTGTGTGGTGTGATGCAAGCTCTTCTTTTCACTTAATGGTTGTTGTCACCATTATTGAAATTAAGTATTTATGTCTATGTACGTTTTGACAAAACTGAATTAAATGTAATGTAATATTGATAAAACACCAGATGTATGAATCAAATATTTTCTAAGGGAAAATATACCTTTATGCTGGCCAAGTCAAAAGGCCCAGAGCTCCATGAGCAGTGAAGGTTCATTGCTGCAATTCCATCAGACCCAGCTCAAATTCACCAGTCCGGTGTGACTTCATTGCGGCTCTCAGGGGTCCCAGAGACGGTGGTGTGAGTCCTGGTAGGTGTAGGGGTGTGAGAGATGGTTCAACGTAGAAGGAAAGGGGGAGGAAAAAGAGAAACCGTGGGAATGGGTGGGGTGACAGGGGTTTCAGAGACAATTTGGGATAGATGGGTGCCATTCTGCAGAACGCCGGTCTCCAATGGTGCTATTGAACAGTGAGGTGTAATTTCATGGATGAAGTCAAGACATACACAAGAAGTGCCAGGGAACAGTGAGGAAATTTTTGAGCCACTGTCAGCCATTTCTGAGCCGAGCTGTTGGCATCCATAACCTGACTGTTACACACCGGTAAGCGATATGTCATTTTGTTATTGAAGAGAATTTGTCAGCACAAATACTTCATTGACATATTTGTTGGGATAAAAACATCAACTCTGTATGTTATAAAATACAGTGACATTAGACATTTGAATAGTTTGAAACTCATGTTAAACTGTAAGTAAAGCAAAGATTACTGGAATACATTTTACAAGAAAATACTATTTCAGTCATTCTAAAGTGTTTCACATTTAATTCAAAGCTTTAATTGCCTATTTGTGATATTTACTAGCAATTCATGTCACACGTTGAGCATGAATGAACCTCAAAGTCATTCAATAAATCTTGCGTTATATTTCAGCAGTCTAAATAACCACTTGAGCAACTTTGACAGTTAATTTTCCCTTCATAAAGCAATTCAAGAAGCTGTAAAATTGTTTTTTTTAAAATACATTTTCACCCCCTTCATTTTAGGTGGTGAGATACATTCAAGGCCAATGGTTTTTAAAGAGGTTAGTGCATATCATGAACTCATTAATTTATAATAATGATTAATAAGAAAAATTCCTTTATAATCTGTAAACAAATTAGTTGTATTGTTGGGTATAGATACACTTTATAAACCTGGGTATGTATAGTTTGAACACCATATGAACACAACCAAGAATGCTTTATATGTGATTGCCCTGTTGAATCAATAAACCACATTCTTGCACTCAGAATCAGCTGACCGTTCCGCTGCTGACCTCCATCGTGGCGGCAGTGCTTGGCTCCCTCCAAATAGGATACCACACAGGCAACATCAATGCCCCTGCCAGAGTGAGTAAAGTTGACTTTGGGGGCCAGGTGCTGGTTAGCATGGTTTCTCAGTTTACATACAAACTTCTCGGGGTCCTCATAAAACACTGAATAAACTTTACCAAGTCACAGAATATTTCTCTTCAGCCAGCGTTGGATTTGGAAAGCTCTGTATTTGAGCACCAGTAGCTATGATGTCTAGCTTGTGTTGATTTATCGTCTGTGTGTGGATATAGTCCAGTTCCCTCCGGTCGGTTTTTCATTATGAAAACATTGGGACAGGTCTCAAGATATTAGTCATGTCTTTCAAGCAAGTGAAATGCACTTTCAGAGTAAAGTATTAAAATTACAGGCTGCTCTGAGTTTTTGTCCATGTTAACATTACGTATGCTGTTTGTTTGTTGATGCATTATGTAGTGTCTGAAATGAAAGTATTGACTCGTTTAATAATTACTCAGACCCATTAAAGACTGAAATGCTATGAATATTTTTGAAAGCCAACTGATTATATTTAGTGTGTTCATGCAGAAAGATTGTCAGACTATATTATGTATTGCATAGCCTACAGTATATATCATGAAATTACATGTGTAAGCACGTAGCAAGGTGTGGTATATGATTAACATCTGTTGGTTTTTTTTCACTGAGGTCATTGAAGAGTTTTTCAACACAACATGGAGATCCAGACACAATCAGTCGATACCAGAACACAGTCTCACATTCATGTGGTCCCTTTCTGTTAGTATTAAGGACTTTGGAGCACTGCTTGGTTCACTGGGGGTCAAAGGTCTTGCTGACACTTTTGGGAGGTGAGAAATCTTACTTTTCAAAAATCTTCTCATTGATTGAAATACTGAAGAGATATAGTATTAGGGTTAGTAATGATAATTATTAATTAACAATTAGGATTCATTGTTAATCCACTAGGGGGATGCTGTGGTTAAAGGATTAGTTCACTTTCAAATGAAAATTTCCTGATAATTTACTCACCCATATGTCATCCAAGATGTTCATGTATTTCTTTCTTTCTTCAATCGAAAAGAAATTAAGCTTTTTGATGAAAACATTCCAGGATTTTTCTCCATATATTGGACTTCAATGGACCCCAAACGGTTGAAGGTCAAAATTAGTTTCAGTGCAGCTTAGTTTGAACTAAATTGTCATATACAATATGCTTGTGCAAGTCAAACTTTGACCTATGGAGGGCAGTAATACATTAAGCAGTGTCTACGCTGCCGGAATTCTAATAGAGAAGAAGAAGAAGAGAACTAGTTCAAGATGAGCATTTATGGTTAAAACATATATAATTTTTTATTTTTTAATTTTATTTTTAGAAAATGAGCAATGGTTTCTCTAGATAAGGCCCTTATTCCTTGTCTGGGATCGTGTAGAACGCTTTGAAGCTGCACTGAAACTGTAATTTTGACCTTTAACTATTTGGGATCCACTGAAGTCCACTATATGGAGAAAAATCCTGAAATATTTTCATTAAAAACCTTAATTTCTTTTCGACTGAAGAAAGGATATGGACATCTTAGATGACATGGGGGTGAGTAAATTATCATGAAATTTTCATTTGAAAGTGAACTAATCCTTTAACAAATATAGGTTTTTCAGTGGCAATCCATCCATCCATCCATCCATCCATCCATTTCAATGGTCAATTCATACAATATTACCCCCAAACCTTGTAATAATAATTATTCATCATTACTAACCCTAATGCTATAACTAGTTAAAAATAACTCACTTTTTGTACTTTTTGCTCTTGGTTACACTTTATTTCAATACTCCACTTTAGACATTTAACTTACTATAAATAAGTTTGCAATTACATGTCAGATAACTCTGATTAATTTGCAGCTACGTGGTATCGAACTCATTAGAGTATTAGTAGATTGTTAGCATTAGGGTTACTACAGTAGTCAACATTTGAAGTGGATCAAAAAAAGTTAATCAAAGTTGTCCTAAGAACTCAGTTGTCCTAAGAATAAGGTTCTAGGACAACTTTGATGAAAGGTTTTGATCCACTTCAAATGTTGACTAGTGTAGAATAAGTTGACATGTACATGCAAATTTATAGTAAGTAGAATGTCTGTTGGGGAAGCTTAAAAATAAAGTATTAGCTGATATTAAGCAAACAGTCTACTAATACTCTAATGACTTGTAGTTGATGCATACCTGCAAATGTACTTGTAGTTAGTAGAATGTCTGAAGTGGACTATCAAAATAAAGTGTTACCAAACTTTTAAAAAAAACATCTCTCTATTTTTGTTCCATTACCCAAATGAAATTCAGAGCTTGATAAGGTCAATACAAGTGAACACTTGAAATAGCTAAGTGATATAGGTACTGATTAAGAGAAATTATATTATTGATAGAAAGAAAGCATAGTATTAATTTGGAGAATAGCACCTTTTCCTAAATGTGGCCCACCCACAGTATGTACAGTATGTGAGTGCTATTTTGAAATAATTCTATCAATACATTTCCTTGTAGGCGTAATGCCATTCTGATAGTAAATGCCTTATCAGTGGTGGGTGCCTCCCTGATGTTCATGAGCAAAGCCACAGCATCATTTGAAGTGCTTATCGTGGGTCGGCTGATCTTTGGTTTGTTCTGTGGCCTGGTGATGAGCCTGAACCCGCTGTACATTCAGGGTGTCTCACCCACAAACCTCCGCGGTGCCTTTGCAACTCTGAACCAGGTCTCCTTTGCCTCAGGCATTCTGCTGGGCATGGTGAGACACACCTGCTCCCATTCTATTTCCAGCTTTGCCCTTAAAAGTTACATGAATTGTAAATAACTGAGGCCTGGATCTCATCATTGCAAGCCTGATGGTTTGTTGTGTGCATGTCTTAGGTGGTGGGCTTGGAAACGGTATTGGGTACAGAGAAATATTGGTCCCTGATGTTGTCTCTGTCCCTTATTCCTGCAACGCTCCAATATATGAGCCTTCCATTTTGCCCTGAGAGCCCCCGCTACCTCTTCATCAACAGGGGCAAAGAAAAAGAAGCAGAGGCAGGTGAGTTAATGGCAAATCTGGTGGAACAGAAGCAAACATGTTGAACTTATTGTGAAGAGAAGTTCGATCCAGCATCTTACTTTTTATTGTCAGCCCTGAGGAGACTTCGGGGAAATCCAGAGATGGTGATGAAAGAAATGGAGGAGATGAGAGAGGAAGCTGCCCATAGTGAAACAGGAGTGACTGTGAGAGAATTCCTCAGGAAGCGACGCTATAGGCAGCCAATAATACTTGTGCTTATCATAAACTTGGGCAGCCAGTTATCTGGATTCAATGCGGTTAGTTTTCCAATTGAAAAATTGTTCCTTTGCCTGAATCTCCATCATTGCAATATCTGTTTTAAACATGATTGTACACTAAAATACAACTTGTTTTTCTAGGCTATATTATGAGTTATGATTTATGATATATGTAAAGGTTTTACGCCTCTTTCCATAGTCTAATGATGACAGCAAATTCAATAGATTGGATTGAAACTATTTCATTCTTAGTCATAGTTAAATGCAAGGCTTGATTTACACACTATTTTTGTATATGATTTATTGACACCTTTTGAGTATTAGCAAAAATTACCTTGTAATTTAGCATTTATTTTTGTTGCCCATTTTGTCCCATGTCTCTATAACAAGATAATAATAATAATAAATTCCATATTGTAGCTAATTTCAGTGCCAGTTGCACTAAAGTTCTTTTAATCAAGAATCTGATTTCAAATTAGAACAAGCTAAATGTGCTTATAATGTTTTCTCATACCATTCCAGGTTTCCAAAGGTAAATAGTCTGTAAGGATCCTCCAAGCTCAGTAAAATTGCCCAGAATAACTCTTTCAAATGTCTCTTACTCTTCTTCTAGATCATAAATTATTCTACAAAAATGTTTGCCCAGTCCAATTTTGATGAAGCCAAATATCTGACACTAGGGGTGGGGGCCGTCAATGTGGCATTCACCATAGTAGCAGTGAGTATTTATCACATGATTTATTACATGATGTAATTTCAGTCTGCTGTTATTGGCGATTACTGTCATTTGTTCAAAGAATTGTGCACTAAGCAGTCGTTTTTATTTATTTATTTGTTTTGTTTTTTTATGTGTTTTATAGAGTGCCCCAGGGATGACGTGTTTTTGTAGGCCAACCCGGAAGTTAGCGTCCCTCGACTGAAAGCCTATTCATTTTTCCCATAGACTTTTGGAAAATCGCAGAAAATAAGCTCTGTGTTTAACAAAGGGTTATGACACTTACACGTTTTGTCTATCAAGATAATCTTTACAAGTTAACACAACATTTATAGTTTTTGAAGCCTAAATAAAGTCGTCAGATATAAAAGGCTAACAGTAGGCTATAAACGAACTACAGCACACCATGGTCGCGGATCAGCGTCGTCACCACTAAGCGTCCTCAAACTTTATTTAGAAAACAACACTATTTAAAAACATGCTCGCTGATTATGATCTGCGCTGTGTATGAATACTTATCCACTTTTTCATGAGAAATGCTGTACAAATGTCTCGTTTTTAATGATGATGTCTAAAGTTCCCGCCAAAGGAAGTCGTCCCTTTTAGCAATTTGTTAGCAACCGCCGATTTGAAGACACAGTTAAAGTTTAAAAAATCACAAGTGGGTTATAACTGGTGTGTTTTATGTCATAGATCAAAACGTGAAAGTATTTAGAGGCTTTGTTAACCACAGACCTTATTTCAGGCGATTTACCAAAAACCCATTCAAAAAACCCATTGACTTTACGGCGTTGGAACCGGAAGTCCTAAAATGCTAACTCGCTTCCGGGTTTTGCCTACAAAAACGCGTCATCCCTGGGGCACTCTATTGGCCTATATAGTTTAGCTGTTCTTTTTTCTCTTTTTTTTTTCAAGATAAAAAAAGTGGAGTAATAGGAGGGTTGAGAAGAAGTGAGAAGTGAGGAGACCCGCTTTTTGTAGAATAAAACTACTTCTAGGCATCTGATATGGCTGTAATCTTTATCTCATGTCAAGTCATATTTATTTATATAGGGCTTAATACAATACATATAATTTTACAGCAGCTTCACAAAACTCATCTGTTATGCAACTAATGAGCTGTACAGCAGCTCTACAGAAGTGTCATTATTCAGCTCAATTTAGTTCTGTGTTTCAATTCAGTTAAAACACTGTCAGCATAAGCATTTTATTCAGTTCAAGTCGGTTCAATGTTGATTCAATTCAGTTCAATAACAGTGTCAGTGTTGCAAAGTTTATTATCCAACTCAATTAATTTAAAATTTTGTTCTCATAATAGTGTCAGTATAGTTAATTTAAAAATATGATGGACGAATGATGATGATGATGACGAAATATGAGATTTAGAGGATCTTAAAATGCAGTGTGAACTTAACAAAAACAAGAGTATATTCCAACAGAACAATAATCCAGCATAAGAGAAAGGAAACATGACAGCATGAATGACCACAAACAACACCAGATAAAGAATTATTGAATTAAAGGCAATAAATGCACAGAGAAATAATTAACTAATGAGGGACTGGTGTGAGAAATCAATCAAACAATGAATAATCATGACAACCAAAGAGAAGCGGGAACATAGAAATAAAGAAAACAGGAAACAAATAGAAACAAACTAAAAGTCTTTGAAAATGAAACCAAAACATTGACATGAAACCAAAGCATATCATGATATTGACTGAATATTAATTGTCTTTTAAATCATTACATGAAAGTGCTTTTCAGTTCTTTAAAAAAAATTGTGGAAAAAGTTTATTTGAGCCCTTGAATAGACTTTAAAGGTAAGATATTTTAAATAAAAGTTTTTTTTTTTTTCTTTTCTGCAAAGTTCTTTTTGGTGGAGAGAGCGGGACGCAGGAAGTTGTTGCTCGCTGGATTTCTGTCACTAGTGCTCTGCAACTTACTTATGACCATCACATATTCCATACTGGTGAGATTGAGGATCCATCTTGTTTCCATACTCCAGAAATTAGATCAAAATTCTTGACTTTTGCTCATCTCTACCCCTTCTCTTTTCTCTATCCGCAGACCATAATTCCAGACATCCGTAATATTCAAGTGCTGGTGGTTTTCTTCCTGATCTCAGCTTATGAAGTGGGGCCTGGACCAATCTCTTGGTTCATTGCCGCAGAGCTTTTTGACCAGTCGGCCCGTCCCATTGCCATGGCCTTCACTAGTATGCTTAACTGGGGAGGGAAGTTTTTACTAGCACTGCTCTTTCCACCTCTGCTGGTATGTGCATCTCTTATTTTCAGCCACATATAGAATAAGATCTGTATTTGACATAAACAGTAGTTTACTTTAACAGCTGAGCCTTGTTTGCAGAAAATTTGTGGAGCCTACGTCTACCTCCTCTTCATGTGTATGGCCTTGCTCGCCTTCACTTACACCATGTTTCGTCTTCCTGAGACCAAGGGACGCACTTTTGATGACATTGCGGCTGAGTTCCGTGGGGCCGAGGAAATTCCACTACATAACAAGACCACATTTAACACGTTTAGCTGATCACTTTCAGCTTTGAGGTTATCGGGACCATTAAACAGTAATCAACTCAAATGCAACTGGTGCGTTTATGCTACATATTAATGAGTATCAAAGTATATTAGGAATTCTGCATAGAATATCTAATCAGAAAATGTTAATCTACAATGTATATTCTAAAACTGGACCACCTTTGTAGACGTTTACAGACAAAACATAACCTTTTATAAGTTTTTATAACACTGTGAAATCTCAAAAGGAGTTTGTGTACTCTTTGTATACTCCAGTCATCTATTCGGTAAGCCAAGATTAAGAAAAAACATTCTACCAAACAAATTGACTGATGATATTGACAGGTATAATAATAGCGAAACTACTTGATAAATCCATGTAAACTGTTTTCACTGTATATGCATTCCCTGAGATATTTGCAATGTGTTTCACAGCAGTCCGTTCTTTTCCATTTAAACACTGATAGATCATGTGAATATGATTGTAAACAAGAAATAAAAAAAAATTCAGCATTTTGTTCAAATATACCAACCACATTGCTCTAATTTGCCTCTTGCATATTTGTCCGTTTCTTTCTTTCTTTCTTCTTAAATTGGAAACATGCAGAGTCCCCACAAACTGAGAAGGTGAATTTCATAACAGCCTTTGTAAAAGAGAATATTGAGGACATGACATTGTGGACATCTTGTGAACTCAAAGAAAAGAAAAGAAAAAACTTGCTTTCTTGTTGCATGTTGTCACAACAAGCTAATTACAAGATTAAGAACAGAGAGAATTTCTTGTTAGCAGAACCCATTAAAAACAAATATTAGAACAAACACACTCTTCACTGTGGAACAATGAAATGCGCTCGAAAGAAGCCACAGAGTTTTACAGCTCAATTAAGTAGACCTGTAAAATATAGCAGCATTTCTTAACAGTCCTTCATAGCCCAATAATGAGAACCGTTTGAAACTGTCAGCTTTCGTGAGGAGATCCCGTCACTTAGATGTGAAGTATGTGCTTGTTATATCTAATTACTTTCTATGAAAATAAGCAGCCAATCACCAGAGATATTTGATGTAAACTGCCAGTTAAACAACACTGATCAAAAAGCTAGATGGTTCACTTGGAGGGCAGACCTATGAATTTTGGCTTGCGCCTGAAATGGCAATTATCCTGCTTGTATTCTAAAGATAAATAGCATAAGCACACTTATTAAGCTAACATATTACAAAAAGAAATGAATAACACAAACAGATTGATGAGATTATGTTTAAAATAAAAACACTTTCTGTCTGGTTCACTTTATTTAAAACAAAGTAAATTTGTTTGGGAGAAATCATTCTTAGTTGTTCAAGTCTGGGTCAACTAGAGTTTACTGTATAACTTTAGAGTACTTTATACAATGCCAACTATGAAAATCGTAATATTGAGTCAAAAATAATAATAATTAAAATTGTGAGTGATATTACCAATTTATTTGTCAAGCATGTTGCATTATGGGACACACTACATGTGCTGTTGTTTAGCTTACTGTGTATTTTGGGAAAATACATCATCAAACTATCATCCAGGATTTTCATGTATAAAGAAAATACTGCATTCTGCAGAAATAGTGTGTACTATATGGCAGTGTAACACCTGTAATTTTAAATGAAAACGATAGGGGGAGCTCATTATCTATTGTATATTATTGAAAAGCTAGATTCATATCTACAGTACCAAGTCCAACAGAATCTGGACAAATTTAAAGTTGATACTTTGTGAACAGAGCATTTTCACAAAACTTATACTTTGTTACAAGCAAATTTCTGAACAGATTTAGAGATGCCACATCCTGTGTCTCTCCATTAAAGCGTTCATAATTTCCTTCTGTATTTATGACATTTCTAATCTACAGGGAGAAATAACACGACTTAATCATTGATAATTCAAGTGATAAGTCTGCAACATATTATACAATAGGATATCATTAACTTCCTATATCATTGTTTTGGACTTAACCTAAAAAAATCTAACAAATTGTATCATTATTTTTCAGAAGCCAGTGACATTTCACAGACAGCAATATTATGGCTTCCACAGGGTGAATCTGCACAAATGAACTGCAGTCATACTAAGGGTTCTACCTATTTCTACATGTATTGGTTCCAAAAAACAGCAACTCAGATTGCAACTTTGTGCCGGCCCAGATTCAGAATATATCTGCCATGCATGGTGCATGATCTAGGCCACATGTGGCGTTAAATAATGGGATTTGGGTGGACTGCTCCTGTTTACCGTATCTGAGCCACAAGCAGACCATATGTCAGCCAAGAGCATTGAAATAAACCAGAACTTGACCTTATCTGAGCCACAAAATCTTTCTATACTATTTATAGAATCATCTTAGCATTAACCTAA
Source organism: Chanodichthys erythropterus (assembly GCF_024489055.1). Classification (NCBI taxonomy): domain Eukaryota; kingdom Metazoa; phylum Chordata; class Actinopteri; order Cypriniformes; family Xenocyprididae; genus Chanodichthys; species Chanodichthys erythropterus. The sequence continues at coordinate 28,917,554 of NC_090238.1, forward strand.
TAACAAGCAGAATCACTGAAGGAAAGAAGAGAACATAAAAAAGGGACAAACAGCAACACAAGAGCTACAAATGACTTCAGCCACAGCCTTAGATGAAATCAGCTGAAGATAAAAGAAGGCATTAAATCTCTCCAGATCTCAGCAGAGGAGGATTAAACAACTCAACAAACAGCATTACAGCTTAACATATTATTTACCAGATTGCCTTTTATTTCTGTCATTCATCTACAGAAGTTGAACTTATAAAAGATAACAAAAACCACAGCAAAAAAAAAAAAAAAGCAAATAGTTAAAATTAAAGAAAATAATAGGAAATTCAGCAGAGGTGGGTAATCCAGGGGTCAGAGAGTAAAAGTCCTGGCATATTTTTATTCCACCCACTGAAGCATTAATGAGATAAATAAGTGTTTAATTGAGTGATGATTGAGCATTATTGAAGACACCTGATGATAACAAGCAGAATCACCAAAGAAGAAAATCACAATTTTTAAGTTACCATCATCAAGGTCACGGTTTGTTTTAGTTGAGCTCTTGACCCTTGACTTTTTAATGTTAGATTTTGTTTGGGCAGTTTTAACTACATTAAAACTGACCAGCCAAGCAAAGTTAAAAGACGGTGGTGTTGGTTTTGTTTTTTTTAGGCACACACATACATCAAGAATCAGCCTGTGAATCTCAACAACAACAAAAACATTACCAACACCACCTAATCATCTTTTAACTTTGCTTGTCTGGTTGGTTTTAATGCAGTTAAAAGTAAACAATTAATATCTAATAATAAAACGTCAAGGGTCAAGAGCTCAACTAAAGCAAACCTTGACCTCGATGATGGTAACTTAAAAATTGTGATTTTCTCCTTTGGTGATTCTGCTTGTTATCATCAGGTGTCTTCAATAATGCTCAATCATCACTCAATTAATCACTTATTTATCTCACTAATGCTGCAGTGGGTGGAATAAAAATATGGCAGGACTTTTACTCTCTGACCCCTGGATTACCCACCTCTGCAATTCAGCTGCATAATGTATTCATGCTGTGATGCATGCTGGGAGTTTTGTATTGTTCCCAGAATGCATTGCGGCATGACACTTTTCATATCATCATTGTTGAGATTCGTGATCTTGATGTCTTTGTGTGTCATCCTAGAATTTTATTGTGTGTGTGTGTTTTTTTTTGATCTCCTGATTGTTTTTTGTTTTTTCTATCTTTCCATTATATTACAGCATTTGCTTTGTCTCCTGGTCAAATAGCATATTGACTACAACAGTGGTTGTACCAGCTGGACGTAAAAAGTTGGGTGTAAGATCTACGCTGGACTTAGTTACGTCCAGCTTTCAGAGGTGGGTAATCCAGGGGTCAGAGAGTAAAAGACCTGCCATATTTTTATTCCACCCACTGAAGCATTAATGAGATAAATAAGTGATTAATTGACCCTTGACTTTTTAATATTAATTTTTATTTGGGCAGTTTTAACTGCATTAAAACAAACCAGCCAAGCAAAGTTAAAATATGATCAGGTGCTCTTGGTAATGTTTTCACATAATCATTATTTGATCTGAATCACTGAACTCATTTAGAGCCCAATCTCTGAGTTAGATTGACATTATTGATTACAGCAGCACTGTGATTCTACAGCAGATCAACTTTATCAATACAATTTTTTTTTTAAAGTTCTGATTAAAAAAAAAAAATTAACTCATTTAAACACACACTGTTAGTGGTAACTGTAACTGTTGGTAACTGTTAGTTTTGCGTTAATTAATGGTTCGATTTTTTTTTTTTCTTTTTTTACAAGTTTTATTTTTTTTAATTCATTATAAAGACAGTTTTGAGCAATGTCTTTTAGACTCACACATGACATCATGAATCAGCATATGAACACCAACAATGGTGACACTAAGGCCGTGTGTTCACTAAAGCCAGCTGAAAACACCTATCTGTGAACGCTTGAGAGCATTTTTATATAACTGATTTTTCAGGTAATTTGTTTAGACTAAAAATGTTGACACAATGTGGAATTACTTGCTATGTATGTTCGGAGACCAGCAATATTAATTTCTCATCCATTGTGTTTCGTTCTCTGTTTGTTGATGTCGCTATACAGCAAAAATGTCGTGACAGTTGGTCGGTGTAGTATCAAAGTATATCATATCAAAGCAAGACAGGATTATACATATATAGGACTACAACAATAAATAAACAAAATATTCAGAGATCTATAAATAAGGCCATTGCATGATGATAAAATAACCAATAATGAGCAACCAAATATATTTGATCAGATTTTTTTATTATTATTGTTTGTAACAAATGTCCTTTAGTTACAACATTCAGAAAATAAAGTCAAAACATCATGGATTCCAAGTCAGGAGCCCAACTAAAGCAAGCGCTTACCTCCGTAACGGTGACATTTATACATTTTCATAAAATATCAACACCTTATTAAGAAGATTTGTATGAAAAAAAAAAAGTCAGAGTGGTTTGTAATAAGTGAAGATGCATAGATCTAGAGAGATCTGTTAGTGTTTAATGTTCTGTTTCTGTTATCTGAGTTTTGTGAGGTTACCATTGTCCTGGAGAGTAGCGCCTGTGCTTTAGTCAATGATGATCCAAAAACGATGCTGTTATACTGTATGTCACTTTATTTAAAGGCTGTAGTTGCTGAGTTACAGCACTTACGTTAGCACATGCATGTGCAGTTGTTGTTTTTTTGTCTTTTGTAAGACATTTAAGAAAAATAGTTTTTGTTTGAGTAGCAGCTTTTGTTAATCATTTTAACTCTTATTTTCAATTAAATCTTTTGACAAGGGGAGCAGGGATGCTCTGAAAACATTTCCAAATAAAGTATGGTTCCATAAACGTTCAGAGAACATCCCGAATGTTCTGTGAAGGTCCACCAAATAACATCCCCCAAACCTTAAAGAACTCCACATCGTGACCGTATCTGAACGTACTGGGAACGTTACTAGCCCACTGAACAAAGCTATGACCAGAAGACGTCTTTTCAATGTCTTTGTCACAAAAGTCAGACGTTGAACAGACATCCATTGAGGAGCCAGAATGAAAGTTTTTAAGATGTCTTTTTTTTTACGTCTTCTGCATGTCCGATATAGACGTTCATTGAACCTCCGTACAAGGTTAAAATGATGCTAACCCAGCTAGAAATGTGATTGTTATAAGAATGTTTTGAGAACATTATGCTATGTTCAGTGGCAAGTTTTATTTTTGTTACCAGAATATTCTCCTAAAAAGGTAGGATAAAATTATTCAAAAACATTGTAAAAATGTTTAGTGATAACATTGTTAGAACATTATCCCCTAACGTTCTTATAAAGTTTTTAGAGGGAAGTTTCCCATCGGGCACTGGATATGGACTTCAACATCACCCATAGACGTCAAACTTTGATTGAAAATGAAAATCAGGTTGATGTCTAAACACAAAATTGTTTTGATGTCAAGCTCCAATGTCATTAAACATCTCCAAAAACAGCATTACCAGATTCACATTACAAACCAGACTGACTTTATTTCTGACATAAATCTACAAAAGTTGTTATTGAGAATTACCAGAGGTTTAGATGTTGATGATTTGTTGAAATAAGTTTGGTTTGATGTCACCGTGATCGAGGTCAATGCTTACTTCAGTTAGGCAGTTTGACTCTTGACTGTTTTAATGTTAGTGTTTCTCTGGCTGTTCTAGCTGTTTGCTATGGCAAGAAAAGCAAGAGGTAATGTGTATAGCTGTTGTCAGCTGATTGGTGATAAGTATATGATTGTCTTCATGTGGTGGCTTTACTCACTGATTTAATAAATGTTATATGAAAATAAATTATTAATAGAGTTGTGACGTTCGCGAACGAACCGATTCTTTTGAACGGCTCATAAACATGAACGATGGGAGCCGAGTCGCGGCTGGAGGGGAGCCGTTCTTTCTGTCGTTTTTTTTTTTTCTTTCCTATGCGTGTTTCACACAGATGCACACAAATGAGCTCCTCCGCGAGACAGAACAGTTATAGGGAGAGGGGCGCACCCAGCGCAGGCCAACCCTTTATAGCGTGATGATATTAGTTATTAGTTGTGCACGCATCCTTCACGTGAGTACTCCAGTGGAAAAAAACCCTGCGTTCCTCTGTCATTGGGTAGGAGCGGAGCCATGACGTGTGCACGCTGCCGTCACATGCTTACTCCAGTTAAAAAAAAAAATGTTCTTTTGTGATACTGTTCTTGTATTGAAACTTTTCACTAAAAGCTGTTTTGCACAGACATTCATTGCAGCCCACTTTGTTATTGTTCATTGACTTGAAGGGGCTGATGTCCTATTTGCAAAGTTTACAGTAGTAATAGCAGGGGCGCAACTATCCAGTGTTAAAGGGGTATGCAACAAAAATTTTTGGCGCCCCCCCACCCCTACTTCTAAATAAATAAGTGTGCCGGACATCATCATGTATGGGTTTGAAATAATAAATGTTTATTTTAAAGTATATCAGACAGCCACTGTAAGCCTACCATAATTATATGGTATATATGTACACATATATATGTAAAAAAAAAAAAAAAAAACTATTTGTTTCCATGATAAACCAGCCTTATTGCATAAGTAAGTTTTCCAGCTTCTAGTCATTTATTGTGCATGCCAGTGGCGCCTGCAGCGCACTGTGTGTACCTTGAGAGGACGCTAATTAATGCCGTTTTTATTTTTTACATAATTTTTAAATTGATTATTAAAATCTATCTGCGTACACTCGACATATTAAGAGAGAAAGAGAGAGAATGAGAATACATAAAGGTGTGCGTTTGTGTGTTGTAAAGTCAAAGGTGTGTATGTGCATCTATAGGTGGGCGTGGGGGATATGGGTGAAAAGAAATCTGATTGGCTACTTTGGTTTCGTTTTTTTCCACATATGAAAAATTACGTTACAAATAGTTAATGTTTAAAAACAGGCTCAAAATGAGCAAACACTCTCTAAAACAGCTAAATTTGACTGAAACATTTGCAAAATGGCCTAAAACTATTGAGTAGTTGAAGAAATGAAGCTTTTCTGTAAAGGTTTTGGGAAAGGTTTATGGTTTCAAAGCATCAAGAGTGTCGAAAACAGTGCCATCTTGTGGCAGGTAAAATTTACAGCACCCAAAAACTTGAATGCGCAATTCCGCTGTTTTATCCATTAAGCACAAACAGCCTGACGACGCTAAATGTGTTTATTTCAATAATATAATTCACATATTAAATTTGGCAATAGATGAAATAGATAAAAAAAAAAAATAATAATTATAATAATAATAATGCACACTGAGTTGTTTGAGGCAAGTAAATTGTTGTTATTTTATTGTAAATACTGTTTATATGACAGAACATATGATGATGTAGTATAGGCTACAGGTTTATATATTTAAAATGTTTAGTAAATGGATTTGAACTTCCATGGTGGTCTGGATTCAAACATTCTGACACGCAAAGTATTCACTTGACTGGAAAAAAATGCGACGCTTCGTTTCTCTGAAAACAATACCCACATTTCGGGACAAAGCTGCTCAGAGACAACGTAAAAAAACAAAACAAAAATTTCACGAAGCATCAAGCACATCAGAGTGCAGTTACATGCATCAGATTTTCTAAATGGGGAACATGAAAGAGACAGTCGATCACTCGATTTGTGCATTAGATCGTTCCACCAACTCACTGATTGATTTAATCGGGTTTTGCGGACAGGAGGAGTTTCAGAGTTTAGAGATAAAATCCTGCAGGCGCCCCTGGTGCATGCTACCTTATATTTACCAGTTGTCATTTTACTTTAATAAAATTAAGATGTGTCATGAATGGGATTGGTACCAAAGGGTTTAACCAAAATCTTAATGTAGATATCAGCAACATTATTTTGCAGTAAGTTAGTAAACACTTGTCAGTCAACATTAATATTTGCAAGCCTCCAAGTTTGGTAGCAAATATGATTCCACGGTAAACCAGAGATATTAAAGTTGTTTTCCAGATTCTTGTCATTTATTGTACATGCTACCTTATATTTTTTTCAGTTTTCAGCTCAGCAACCTCGGTTTTGCATATTCTAAGCTAGCTACATATTCTGTCTGCTACATTCCCAGTATTAGCAAATGCTATTCTGTTAACATGAATAACGTATTTGCAAGCCTCCAAGCATAGACGTCACATTTTAAATCCTACCTGTTGCCTTTCACCATCCACTTATTTAGCTGCTGTCGCATCCCTTGACATGTCATTTCCTTTTCCCTCTTTCTTTTTCTATTTTTAGCCCCCGATAGCTTTTTTTGCTTTATCCATCTTTTTCGAGTTTCAATTACAACTCACTAACGTTACTGCTGCTCACTCAGCGCTACGCCCCGCTCACTCGCGATATTACCCTTCTATGTCTAAATTCTATGATGGAATCTTATGAGGGCACCGGCGCCTACTCTAGCCTGTTAGTCCTCTAAAATTTATATAACTTTTTTTTTTTTATGTATAACTTTTATATAAATTTATATAACTTTTATTATTTAAAAAAAAATTAACCATCGCTTTGGCGCCCCCATGGTGCGGCGCCCCTATGCGCCGCATATAGCGCATACCCACTTTTTGCGCCACTGAGTAATAGTATGTAGTATGTAGACATTTCCATTTTATTTATTCTAATTTTATCTACTTTAAATATTTTTTGTTTTCTATCAAAATGTTCTTTTGTGATACTGTTCTTGTATTGAAATTTTTCACTAAAAGCTGTTTTGCACAGAAATTCATTGCAGCCGGCTTTGTTTTTGATGTTTATTTGTGAGTAGGTATTGTATGAATAACATAAGTCAACGTAGCTTTACACACACACACACACACACACACACACACACACACACACACACACACACTTTGTACTAAAGGTAAATCCAAAATAGTGATGTCACTGTCTAAGCAGAGGGATTTCTGCAACCCTACACTGTTAATTATTTGACTGTAAATTTACAATAAATTGCAGGTTAATAATTGCATGACTTTCACAGTAAGTTACTGTAACATTTTTACAGTAAATTATTGTGAAATGACAGCTGTATACTGTGACTTCACAGTAATTATGACATCGCATTACTGTGATTTAGCGGTAAGCTGCTGTAGAATTAATGTATTTAACTGTGAAATTACAGTTGGTGTCTATGTATTACTGTAATTTAACAGTAAGCAGCTGTAGAATTCATGTATTTAACTGTGAAATTAGTCTATCTATTACTGTAATTTAGCAGTAAGCAGCTGTAGAATTATTGTACATAACTGTGAATGTCTATCTATTACTGTGATTTAGCATAAATGAAGGACCAAACAAAACTGATAAAAACAGTGACATAACTTTTATTTTTTAGAAGTAAAATACAATTTAATTACATGAATAAAACACTGGGCAACAGGGATTGACACTGGGTAACAGGAACGTGTGTCAAAAGAGAAAGAAGGAGACAGAGAAGAGAGAGTGAGGGAGAGAGATGTAAGAAAAGACAAAAAGGTGGGAATAGAGAGGGTCGCAGGTGTCTCGCTCCTTCCATCGCAGCTGGCACCTGCATAGTGTGGGTTCTATCCACTATATACAAAAGATAAGAAAGACAAAAAGTTTAAGTTACTCTGTGGTGGACTGACTCCCTGTAAGTATGGTGCTCGCATTGTAACACTAATCCTAAAATGTCTACAATTTAAGTAATTTCAACTATTTAAAAAAAATTATGTGAATAGTACTCTTAATTAATATTAAATCAACAAACCAGGACTCTTATCACTCCTGTTACTTTTACCCAGTCCTATTATTTTTCACGTGAGTAACAGGACTGAAAGTAACATGATTGAGGTTAAAGGTTAGTTCACCCAAAAATGAAAATTCTGTCAGTAATTACAGAGCACAAATTAAGATATTTTTGATGAAATCTGAGAGCTGGATCACTCCTCCATCGGCTTCTAAGGGTTTGAAACTTGCTGGCCCAGAAAAATGTATTAAAGATATCTTTAGTCCAAGTGACTCCAGTAGCTCAATCTTAAGTTTATAAAGCGACGAGAATACTTTGTGCGTAAAAAAAAAAAAAAAAAAAAAAAAAATTTATTCCACAATTCATTTCCTTCTCTGTGGGCCTTGAGTTTTTTCTTGTAGTATAACAGCGTAGCGCTTCTGTGTTATACGTCACACGTATGCTCACTATTGGCCGACGCTGGTCATGTGTGTGATGCATGTGACATATTACACAGAAGCGCTACGCTGTTATACTACATGAATTCACCCGAAAAAATAGTGGAATAAAGTCATTATTTTTGGGGGGGTTTTGCGCACAAAAAGTATTCTCGTTGCTTGGTAAACGTAAGATTGAGCCACTGTAGTCACTTGGACTATATTAACGATGTCTTTAATAACTTTTCTGGGCCAGCAAGTTTCAATCCCTTAGAAGCCTATGGAGGAGTGAGACAGCTCTCAGATTTAATCAAAAATATCTTAATTTGTGTTCCGAAGATGAACGAAGGTCTTACGGGGTTGGAACAACATGAGGGTGAGTAATTACTGACAGAATTTTCATTTTTGGGTGAACTAACCCTTTAAGTAAAAATTGCATGCTAAATTGCATAGTAATTCAACACAGTAGCAAGTAATGTAAATTTACACTTAAAAATAATGTAAAGTACTGTAAATTTGACGTTTTTTAGACGTCAAGGCATGTTAAATTCAAATAAACGTAAAAACAATTAATTTTACACATTTATTTTGCAGTCTATCTAAACTCTACATTGAATCAGGAGACACTATAGAACACATTAAAGGGATAGTTCACCCCAAAAATCTTTGGAACACAAATTAAGATATTTTAAGAAATCCGAGAGCTTTCTGTATCCTCCATGGACAGCAATTATTTTACTTTCAAGGCCAGGAAAGATTGTTAAAATAGTCCATATGTATACAGTGGTTAAACCTTAATGTTATGAAGTGACGAGAATACTTTTACTGCGCAGAAACAAAACAACACAAAATAGAATACCGACTTGATTCAACAATTTTTTTCCTTTCTGTGCCAGTATCCGATGCGTTTCACGTGATGTGTTCTCGATCATGCATGTGATTGCATTGCGCACAAAAAGTATTCTCGTCGCATCATAACATTGAGGTTGAACCACTGTAGTCATTATTATTTTAACGATGGTTTTACTACCTTTCTCGGACTTGAAAATGGTTATAACATAGTAGTCTATAGGTGGGATCAGAAAGCTCTCAGATTGCTTAAAATTTTCTTAATTTGTGTAGAACAAAATTCTTGTGTTTGGAACATCATGAGGGGATGTAATTAATGACAGATTTTTCAATTTTGGGTGAACTAACCCTTTAATAGCTTCAGTAAACTTCTTACTGCATAACTACATCTAGCTTAAAGGAACACGCCGACTTTTTGGGACTTTAGCTTATTCACCGTATCCCCCAGAGTTAGATAAGTCCATACATACCCTTCTCATCTCCTTGAGTGCCTCTGTTTGACGCACCCACCGCTAGCCCTAGCTTAGCACAAAGACTGGAGGTAAACAGCTCCAGCTAGCATACTGCTCTCAATAAGTGACAAAATAACGCCAACATTTTCCTATTTACATGTTGTGATTTGTATAGTCACAGTGTGTACAAATAACAAGGTCATATGAGACAACCATCTTCTAACTGTATACATACTGGGAACTAAATTCTCAGAAGGCGAAGCACTGCTACTTCCCCAAGTATATTCTGAGAATATAGTTCCCAGTATGTATACGGTTAGAAGATGGTTAGAGTCACTGTAACTATACAAATCACAACATGTAAATAGGAAAATGTTGGCGTTCTTTGTCACTTATTGGGAGCAGTATGCTAGCTGGAGCCATTTACCTCCAGTCTTTGTGCTAAGCTAGGCTAGCGGTGGGTGCGTCAGACAGAGTTACGGCACGCACAGAGATAAGAAGGGTATGTATGGACTTATCTAACTCTGGGGATACGGGGAATAAGATAAAGTCACAAAAAGTCAGCGTGTTCCTTTAACACAGATACTGTGTTTCATTAGTCCGTTCTTAAATTGGAACACAGCTTACATTAGATTGACATCCATTCGAAGTCAATGAGCTTCCTGATAAGAGTGCAGACTTGCTGGTTCATGTGACCTCTCTGCCTCTTAGATTTTGTGCCTGTCTCTGGGTTGATGCCCAAGAAGCACCTACAAACAAAAAGACAGAAGAAACCTGTTAGTTTAATTCAAGTGTGATGAAAAAGGTGTCAGTTCCCAGTCATCACCTTCAGTGGGTCACTGCTTTTGCAGTACAGAGTCAAACTAAAGTTAGCTCAGTTTAAACAAAGGTGTAATTCAGGTGTAAGTACTGTAATTCAGAAAAAAAAATGCATGGAACTGAACTGAAAAACATTTCCATCACAAACACAGTCAAGAATAGACCTTCACCAAAGTAGAGGTGTGTGATTTACCTAGGCAAAGCATTCGCACACAACAATTTACATAATTTACATGTTCCGTTTGCAGAGGATGGAGTAAGAGCCTGTTGCCTCTCCATCTCCCTATGGCTGTTTCTACTTGTACTCTTCCTCCTAGAATTATTACCCGTTCACAGATGATATGATAAACATTTCATTTCTTATATCTTTTTCACAATAAAGCACCCAGTTTTCTAGTTGTTTCTGACTTTTTTTAAGCTTTGTCTCTGGTCTAATCTGGTCTGGTCTCCAGCACAGAAACACAAATTAAGGCCCCGTCCACACTACTGCGTTTTCGTTTGAAACGGAGAATTAAAACGAATACGATCTCCTGTATTTGGATCACCCACACCTAAATTACTAAAGACTACTGAACCACATAAAAAGTAATGAACAATATATACACATTAGTTAAAGATAAATGTGAAAATATAGAATCTATTAAGGACTACTCGGGTTTTTAACTTTAAAATGAACAGTGTGTAGTGTAGCTAGGAAAGCTACATCACCACCCTGTAGGCTACTGGAAACTAAACTATACGGTTTGTATTTAAGTTGAATATACAAACACCATTACCAGATGACGATTAAAAGACAATAATTACAAACGTATATCCTACAGATACAAATCACTGCAATTACTTTGGACTGTCTAGTTATAACCAACATTAATGTACTGGCAAAACACAGATAAGTGCACATTGGTCTAACAGCGGGAAAACTGCCGCGCAAAACATTTATTTTGGCAGTGGAAAATTCCAGAGACAAGATAAAAAAAAAAAAAAAAAAATACATGGACATGCGCACTTCATTTTTCTGTTGACCAGAAAGACAACGGTTGCTCCGTTTCACACACACAGCAGGGAAGAAAATTATAAAGTTACTAATTTTAGATGAATTTAATCCACCTTTGCCCAAATCCACAAACACCATAATTTATCTAGTTGATAATAACTGTCATAATACCCACATTAAGGCCACATCTTACCTTATAACTTTATGTATCGTCGGTCAATGTAGAAGCTGTGGTAAAAGAGAGAACGCTGTTAAGAGTAACTAATATAAGCTTTAAGTAAAGCTAAAGTTAAATGTTCGACGGTGTATCTAATCAGACATCTCACAGTTAACTTAATACGGTATAATTAACACTACAACCAACGTCTTTTCAAATTTGCGCGCTTAAACGTCGACGCGAGTCTGCTCCAGCTAAGTTACAAAAACATGACAACAGAACCTACAACTAACGCTAATTTGGTTCATACTTTTAAATTACATGCACTATCATATAAAAAAACATCAAATTGATAAAGTTTGACATTTAAACACTTACCGCTGTCTGAATCCACCGAATGGGACCACGTAGATCAGAGAGCTCTGATGACGCTCTGATGACGCTGCCGCAGTTGCCACTCAAAAAAGTCAAAAAAGACGGCATTCACAGTAGTTTCTTGTAAAAGCCCCGCGCCTGCATTATTTTCACAGTAAAAGTCTAAATACGGTATTATATTGTGAATTATCACAGTTAAAGCCTGTGAAGTGGTAATAATGTAATTAACTGTGAAATATTACAGTTATATCTTGTGAAATCCTGGAAAAATTTTACAGTGTATGGAATATAGTCCACACATGACAAATGAGGTAATAATCAATATTTCAGAATAATTCAAACTCAGATATTGGTGTGTGATATCCGAGTTTTAATTATTTGACTACAAATCTCACCTCATCATTCCTCCCAGTGATTATTTCCAGGATAAACTGAGATGCCCCCAAGCTGGCTTCTTAAAACTGACTAAATATTTAAAAAGAGCCAAAAGAACCGTTCTTTTGAACGGCTCTTTGAAAGGAACGGATCGCGAAGATCCGGATCCCCTCAAAGAGCTATAAATCCCATCACTAATTATTAACTTTGAGCTGGAGCTTTACTAGAAAAATAAAACAATTGAATAAACCAGAACAAAATAACAAATCTGAAAATACAATGTCCACTAAACACTTTAAAACACCTGTAAGATTAATTCACACAGAGACATCAAGAATCAGCGTATGATTCTCAACAATGGTGACATGCTTCATGCCGCAATGCATTCTGGGTGCCTCATACAAACAGAGGTGGGAAGTCCAGGGGTCAGGGAGTAAAAGTCCTGCCATATTTTTATTCCACCCACTGCAGCATTAATGAGATAAATAAGTGTTTAATTGAGTGATGATTGAGCATTATTGAAGACACCTGATGATAACAAGCAGAATCACCAAAGGAGAAAATCACAATTTTTAAGTTACCATCATCGAGGTCAGGGTTTGTTTTAGTTGAGCTCTTGACCCTTGACTTTTTAAGGTTAGAATTTGTTTGGGCAGTTTTAACTGCATTCAAACCAACCAAACAAGCAAAGTTAAAAGATCATCAGGTGGTGTTGGTAATGTTTTCACATAATCTGTTTGAATGACATTATTGATTACAGCAGCACTTTGATTCTACAGCAGGAGCTCCGCTTTATCAATTTTTTTTTTTTTTTTAATTTTCTAAAAAAAAGTTTCATTTAAACATACAGACATCAAGAATCAATCTGTGAATCTCAACAGTGGTGAGAATAATAAAGCATGTTGCAATGCATTTTGGGTGCCACCAATCAAAATTCATCCATGCCTCCCATCATGCATTGCTGCATGAATAAATTATGAGCTGAATTGTCTTAGTAATTTTCTTTATTCTCACTATTTAAAATTTGCTGTTTTTCTGTGACTTTTTAGTAGCTTGTTTTCTAATGTTCAGAATTGATCTGTTTATCAGAATATGTTGCTTGTCACCGTTGTTGAGATTCATACACTGATTCTTGATGTATGTGTGCCTAATTTTTCTATTTTTTTTTTTTTTTTTTGTGATGAGGACAACTTTAAAAAAAAAAAATGTATTGATAAAGTTGATCTGCTGTAGAATCACAGTGCTGCTGTAATCAATAATGTAAATCTAACTAAGATAGGGCATTTTTAGATAAGGTTCAGTGATTTAGATCAAATAATAATGATTTGAAAACATGACCAACAGCACTTGATCATCTTTTAACTTTGCTTGGCTGGTTGGTTTTAATGCAGTTAAAACTGCCCAAACAAAATCTAACATTAAAAAGTCAAGGGTCAAGAGCTCAACTAAAACAAACCTTGACCTCGATGATGGTAACTTAAAAATTGTGATTTTCTCCTTTGGTGATTCTGCTTGTTATCATCAGGTGTCTTCAATAATGCTCAATCATCACTCAATTAAACACTTATTTATCTCATTAATGCTTCAGTGGGTGGAATAAAAATATGGCAGGACTTTTATTTTCTGACCCCTGGATTACCCACCTCTGTTTGTATGAGGCACCCAGAATGCATTGCGGCATGAAGCATGTCACCATTGTTGAGAATCATACGCTGATTCTTGATGTGTGTGTGTGAATTAATCTTACAGGTGTTTTAAAGTGTTTAGTGTACATTGTATTTTCAGATTTGTTATTTTGTTCTGGTTTATTCAGTTGTTTTATTATTCTAGGAAAGCTCCAGCTCAAAGTTACTTTTTTTTTTTTCATATAACATTTATTACATCAGTGAGTAAAGACATGATGACAATCATATTCATGTCACCAATCAGCTGACAGCAGCTATACACATTACCTCTTGCTTTTCTTGCCATAGCAAACAGCTAGAACAGCCAGAGAAACACTAACATTAAAACAGTCAAGAGTCAAACTGCCTAACTGAAGTAAGCATTGACCTCGATCACGGTGACATCAAACCAAACTTATTTCAACAAATCATCAACATCTAAACCTCTGGTAATTCTCAATAACAACTTTTGTAGATTTATGTCAGAAATAAAGTCAGTCTGGTTTGTAATGTGAATCTGGTAATGCTGTTTTTGGAGATGTTTAATGACATTGGAGCTTGACATCAAAACAATTTTGTGTTTAGACATCAACCTGATTTTCATTTTCAATCAAAGTTTGACGTCTATGGGTGATGTTGAAGTCCATATCCAGTGCCCGATGGGAAACTTCCCTCTAAAAACTTTATAAGAACGTTAGGGGATAATGTTCTAACAATGTTATCACTAAACATTTTTACAATGTTTTTAAATAATTTTATCTTACCTTTTTAGGAGAATACTCTGGTAACAAAAATAAAACTTGCCACTGAACATAGCATAATGTTCTCAAAACATTCTTATAACAATCACATTTCTAGCTGGGTTAGCATCATTTTAACCTTGTACGGAGGTTCAATGAACGTCTATATCGGACATACAGAAGACGTCAAAAAAAAAAAAGACGTTTTAAAAACTTTCATTCTGGCTCCTCAGTGGACGTCTGTTCAACGTCTGACTTTTGTGACAAAGACATTGAAAAGACGTCTTCTGGTCATAGCTTTGTTCAGTGGGAGGCCACCACCACCACCACCACTAGTGGAGACGTAAAATTTCTAGCGGGAAAATGACTGTTAGTTTTGTTCCTTTAAAAGATTTCAATGATTGACGGTTTTGTTCCTTTACAAAATTACAGTGACGGATGGTTTTGTTTGGTTACGAGTTTTTAATGGCCACCGGTTTTGTTCTTTTTAATGATGGTTGGATTTGTTCATTTCAAAGACAGTTGCTTTGTTTCCATTATGGGATTCAATGATGGTCAGCTTTGTTTCGTTGAAAGATTTCAATGACGGTTAATTTTGATCCTTTGTGAGATTTCAAAGTCAGTTTTGTTCCTTTAATACATTTCAATAACGGTCTGTTTTGAGATTTAATTGACAATGTTTTATTCTGAGACGAGATTAATGTTTTTTTGTTGTTGTTTTGTTTTTGGTTTTTTGTTTTTTTTACAAAAGCTCAATGATTGTCCTTTTTATTTGATTACAAGATCTCAATGATGGTCAGTTTTGTTGGGTTAGGAGATCTTAATGTCGGTTATGTTCAATTAAAAAATGACGGTCAGTTTTGTTGTTGTTGTTGTTTTTTTGCGTTCTCACCTCCCATGCTGGTGATCCACGTTTAATTCCAATCTGGGGTGCATTTCCCGTACAACAACGTAACTCGCTGATTCACTATGATGCATTGTTAAACAAATCAGCAACAGTAGCAAGTCAAGACACCCACGTTCAGCTACAATGGTAAATGATAACTTCTTTAAATGAATCCATTTGAGATTGAATTAATACTAGATTTTTTACTATAAATTACAGACATGACATCTGAAGGTTAATTCTCATATTTCTCAGTTATTTTACTTTATTACTTTATTTTCAGTCTTAAAGGGATAGTTCACCCAAAAATGAAAATTTGATGTTTATCTGCTTACCCCCAGTGCATCCAAGATGTAGGTGACTTTTTTTCTTCAGTCGATCACAAATGATGATTTTTAACTGCAACCGCTGCCCTCTGTCATTCAAATAATGGCGGTTGATGGGAACTTCATCTATAAGAGTGAATAAACCTTGCTTAGACAAATCCAAATGAAACCCTGCGGCTCGTGACGGCACATTGATGTCCTAAGACGAAACGATCGGTTTGTGAGAGAAACCGAACAGTATTTATATCATTTTTTACCTCTAATACACCACTATGTCCAACTCCGTTCAGGACTCCTTTAGTGATGTCTGATCGCGCTCTGAAAACGGCAGTGATGTCTCGCGCATATACTTCAATGAGTGTCACGCGGCCTCGTAATTCCTGTAGTTACAAGATTCTAGCTTGTAAAAAGCGTTCACGTCCTCGTAGAGCTCGTAATTACAGCTTGTAAGCTGGGAGTTTTCTGAAAGCTCCCAGATGTACCACGTGGCCGCTGTACCACCTGACCGCTGCAGATTGATTTATTACACAGCTCCGAATATAACGTCACGTGTTGTCATTTCAAGATTCCGGTAAATACGAGGTGACGTGAATGCAGCTATACATGGGTTTCAAAGACGTCACTTCCGCTATGCCCGCCGCCATATTTGGGACCAGTCACAGCTGGGCGCCCTGTTTAAGTCTATGGTGACAGCAGCTACAACTACCAGAGGAAGGCCAACAAAACGCTCTCAGAAGGTTCACAACAAGTTTACAACATATCTGGGATATGTGGTGCTGTTAGCCGTTTCAAGAGTCGTCAGAACTACAAATTAAACATTTGCTGTGTTTCGGCGTGTTGTTACAGGATAAACAAATTCACGACACCAGCTGACTACATTACTTAGTTCAAGTACATGCGTGCATGATTCTGTGCAAATATAAGTTGTAATTTTATGTATATCTTGTATAAATATATATAAATTACCCTATATAGGATGTGTCCCTTTGAGTTAATTAACCTTCTAGCAAAGCGCTTCAGTTTACGGGTGTTCATTCAGCGCGCGCAGCTCAAATAATACTGTTATCAAAATGAGATGATTTGAGGAAAAAAAAATCTGTTATTGTTCATGATCCTTATTATTAATCAAACTATGTGTTGATGAAAATAATACTAGAACAATATAAGAGCTAGTTATTAAAAATAATGCATTCATTTTCTAAAGGAAATATTAAAGTTTTAATATTACTGTGTAGTAACGTTAAACATTAATGACTTAATCATTTCTGTTTGTGCTGCGCACGCTGAAGCTGAAAGTTAATTAACTCAACGGAACACATCCTATATAAATATTACAGATATTAATACAAAATAAAAATAATATTGCAACTAGTATTTGCACAAAATCACGCACAGATGAACTTGAAGTAACGTCATTGAAACTCCGAAACACAGCAAATAAGCCCAAATAATTCACAACGTTATTTTACAAGTAGGCTATATACGATTATAATATCATGTATAAGAAGACAGTCCCAATCATATTAATGTTTTGCCTTGCTTTTTGAGCGCTCGCGCTGAAGCTATAGATGATCAGCTCTGTGGGTTATTTACCTCAACGAAACACATCATTTATGAGAATAATTAGATATTTATACTTAATAAAATTAATAAGTTTTATCTGTACAAAATGACGCGAATGCACAAGTGAAGTTTGAACAAGTTATGTAATCAATGTAATCAAACTCAGTCGACGTGCTCTTACCACAACAACACGCTGAAACAACAACACAGAGAATTCACGACATTTTATTACAATAGTGTTCTCGTTATAATGTTATGTAAATGACAGTCCCAGCAGTTATTAATGTTGTGCATTGCTGTTTGGCTGGCAGTGGTGTGGTCCCTTCTGAATGAAGCCAATAATTCTGCCGATCTAACTACTTTGGGATCAAATAAATTTGTAGTTCTGACTACTGTTGAAACGGCTAACAGCACCACATATCCAAGGTCCGTGTACGTTTTGATAGTTTGTTTTCCAATTTGAAATGAAACGCACAGAAACGAGAAAACGGTCGTTTCCCGTTTTTTCAATTGTTAAAAAAAACCGGAAAAACGAGATTTTGACTCGATTTTCGTTTTTTTGGGTCACGGATAGAAGGAGGAAACATGACTTCAAAACTCGTTTTCCACATGTGGGCGGTCATTACACGCCCCTTTCAGCCGATTGGTCTATCAAATCTGAGCCAGTGACGTCATCTTCAGTTCCTTCAACAAAATAACAGTCCTCTGCCTCTATATCAGTAAATGTAATAAATCGGCTTTCTTCTGTGCAACCTAACGCGTATTTCACAGAAATATTTTTGCATAGATAAAAAAAAGTTTAAAAAACCTACAATAAATTTAATTAAGTCTGTTTTTAAGCTGTCATTTTGTTTTTAAAATGTAAATGCCTCTACATCTGTTACCAAGCGCATGACATCCTTTGGGCTACTACCACCGATCAATAGGCTATACATAATGATAGGCTATTCTCTGTTATAGATCAGTGGCTACTGCACTCATTTTTTTTCTTATCTTAATGTTTTGTTTACATTTTATACATTTAAATTCAATCATTTAGCAGACGCATTCCTTGCAGTAGACTATGCAGTCATATTAGAAAATAGGCTATCCACTAGGTGGCAACACCTAATAACGGTATCACCATCGGGGGGCTTTTTAGTTTTTTTTAGCTTATAAATGGCCATGCTGACTTTATCTCTTAAATTAAACACTTTTATGAACAGTGAACATTATTATATGTCACAGTTTACTTGCTATCCTCACTTTTTCAGTCTTTCCTTCGCTTTTGAATGAATTAGCTATAAATGGCCCTGAACATTTTACTTTCAATTTCGATTTAACGGCTATTGGCGATTCTGCGTCAATTGCTTTAGTGGACAACAGCATAACAAAAACTCTCGTATATTAAACATAGAACTTTTATTATCTTTGTAATTATTTTATTTAGCAAATATTCGTGGCTTAAACAGCGGGAAAATTTACTGTATGCAGCAGCAGTTCTGTGGATGTTTTGAAAAAATTAAACTAAACGAAAATTATTGTTGCTTTGCAATATAATTTCTGTTTTTTCCCCCTGACTTTTTAACTGATGCGATCATCGTTTCATTAACCGACAAAGATTATATTAAATTAGAATTAAACGAAATTTGATAAATGTCTGTGAATCAGGGGTTTAGTTTTAGCCTACATGAACAAATAGCAGAATAAACAACAGAAAATGAGGGTTCATCATCATCATGCACCTGCAGCGCTTCTGTGAACGGAGAAAAAAGGATTCAATTATATAAAGGGAATAAATAGCCTATATGCGCGAAATGTATTTCACTTAAGTAATTAACATATTACCAAAATGAAAGGGGAAAATTGCGACAATATGAGCGTCGGTTCATTTTTGAGAAGTTCACAGAAAGGAAACCGAGACGGCAGAAAATGTCTTTGTTTATTTTACGAGCAATGTTTTGTTTTTATTGTGAGTGTACAAAAATAATAGGCCTATTTAACCCTTCACAGATTCGAATGGTGTTACATATATTTGACCATAAATGTCTGAGTATTTTAAGTTGTTTCCGCTTTTAGGATAAGAAAATTCAAGTGAACTCGTCGGCGCATCACGCGCAACATCAGTTTTAGTAACTTGACATCGCAGCCTGTTAACTGTCAAAATAACATACATTCAACCAAATATATAAAAAGTTATACTGCTCATTTTAAGTAGTCTGTGTAGGCTACAATAAAAGCGTTTAAATAATAAATATAGTTTAGCCTCCAAATCGTGAATATTGAAACATTTGGATTTGTGTCAAACTAGAGAGGTAGTTATAACGCCGGTTTCTGTTTCAGTTCAAATTAATTCGTTTTGGCTTAACATTTATATATTATTTTTGTCATAACTAAAATAGCTATGTAGCTGTAATTTTGATCTTTAATGTTTGATCTTTACATATTCCCTCAATCTTTTAACCAAAGGGTTATTAACATTAGCCATTCAGTAGGCAATGTTAGGCTATATAAAATAAATAAATAAAGAGAGATGAGCTATTGTTCGTTTTTTCAAAATTGCTTACACTATTTATTTATTGTGATTTATTCTATTTATTCAAAATAGAATAAAATAAAAACTGTAGTTTTTTTGTTAAAAAAAATAAATAAAAAATCTGTGCTTTTCATCCGCTCCTCTGTGTGGGTAGTGCAGTTTCACTATGCATATTAAACTACAAACAGCATTACAACAGTCTGTGTGCTGATTAACATTTCTGAAATAAATATTTCTGTGAAATACGCGTTAGGTTGCACAGAAGAAAGACGATTTATGTCATCTACTGATATAGCCATATAGCGGCAGAGGACTGTTATTTTGTTGAACGAACTGAAGATGACGTCACTGGCTCAGATTTGATTGACCAATCGGCTGAAAGGGGCGTGTAATGACGGCCCACATGTGGAAACGAGTTTTGAAGTCGTGTTTCCGTTTTCTATCTGTGACCCGAAAAAACGAAAATCGAGTCAAAATCTCATTTTTCCGTTTTTTTTTAACAAACGAAAAAACGGGAAACGACCGTTTTCTCGTTTCTGCGTATTTCATTTCAAATTGGAAAACAAACTATCAAAACGTACACGGACCATCCAAGATATATTATAAACTTGTTGTTCTTCTGAGAGCGTTTTGTTGGCCTTCCTCTGGTAGTTGTAGCTGCTGCCACCATAGACTTTAATAGGGCGCGCAGCTGTGACCGGTCCCAAATATGGCGGCGATAGAATACAGTGACGTCACATGAAACCCATGTATAGGCTCGGACGTGCGCACATGCGCACTCTTCAAAAACGGGGCATACAATCTCTTGAAAAACTATGTAAAAGACATTTGTATATATTTGAAATAAAAGATATACATTGTAGGGTGAATTGCCCTAATGTGGGACATTTTTTGCATTTCAGACTTCTGTGACATATTGCAATTTGTAGCCAAAACATTAAATTCACACACAATACCATTTTAAAAACCCCAGGATGTCTCCTAATCAAATCAAAAGATAAAATGGAGATAACACATTCATAAAAGAAATTATAGACATATTAGTGCTCTTAGTGCAAGTCGTCTAAAACAATCTGGTGTTTCCTAATGTGGGACAGTTGTATCCCTAATGTGGGACACTGAAAATTCTATGATAAAAGGCCAAAATCTATGATGATAATAATAAGAATAATGATAATAATAATGATAATGATGATAATAATAATCATAATAATAAAAGGTCTATGAAAAGGCCAAAGTCTACGATAAAAGGCCAAAATCAATTGATTCATGCAGAATAGTAAAAATCTTCTTAAGTTAGTAATTATCTTGGTTATGGATGGATTGATTGATAATTGAACATCATCAGAAAAATAATACAATATGATAGTTTTGATGCATTTATTGTAAAGACATTAGGCATCTATTTTCATAGGCTATGTTATGTAATATATAGAAAATAATTAAATGCACAGTCAGAATTCTTCACTGTTCTCTTCAACATATAGCCTAGGCTTATTTGAAGGCAAAATATAAAATCTTGCAACCTGCAAAAAATAAATAAAAAAAAAACCTTGAACAAACTTTAGGCTAGATTTAACATTGAGTCAAAATTCATAAAAATGCTGCGAACTGCATAAATGTTTATTTGGCATAATGTTTTCTATTTCACTAAACAACAAACACACACAATCATTCTATTATTGCACAACAACATTAAAACACTGTAATTAACCATTTTTGTCCCACAAACCATGCCCCAATACACATTTTTGACTGACTAAAGTACTGTCCCACATTAGGCAATAATACTGTCCCACTTTTTGAAACCACATTTCCTAATGTGGGACACTAGGAAATTTGATAAAAATATAAAATATATAGTTTACACATACAATGTTATAGTATTTTTTGATGGGCATACATTTCATAAGCACATTAGGCCAAAAGATATCATGATTTTTTTGTTTAAAATTAATTTATACTCCTTAATGTCAAGTTTGTCAAAACTCTATGTCATTGACCTTTGGGTGGCTTTCACACAAGGTCCTTCCTTTTTGATGATTGCTACAGTCTCATATATGACTGGACATTTGAGAGGCTATGTGATTTTGAGCACATGGCACCACAGCTTCAGATAACCTATAGTTTCACTGACATTCATGTATTTATGCGGGACCTACAAACACTAAACCTTAGGTGTCCCACATTAGGCAGTGTCCCACTTTAGGGCAATTCACCCTACTTAATGTCTGCTTGCTTATTTTGCAATTTTGCAATTTATTGAGTCCATATGTCAGAAAAACAAGAAAACTACACTTTAAAACAAAATACTAATTTTGCAGAAAATAACTTTTTTCAATTTTTCCGGTAAAATCACAAAACATATGCACACAAACATGTCCATGCTTTTGATATACAACCATTGATGGACATCTTTGATGTGGATTTAATGAGGGGGGAAAAAACTGTGCGAGGGCGGAGTAGAACACGCAAACTTTGATACTGTTAACAAAAATTCTACCACTAGACCACAAGATACTTTGATCGCTTGATGCCGATCTTTGTATTTATTGACTAAATTGAAGGATCTCGGAACTAACAATATATTGTATTATGAAACTATCACATTAAACATAAGTTCTCAATTGACTATTAAAATTGATATCTGGACATTGTGATGTTATTTTCTTTCATCAAAATGTAGCATTGTATAAGCAACAATTTCGTTCACTGTTTTTTTTTTTTTCTTTATGGTTTATTAAAAAAAAGGTTCACACCCCCCACCCCCGTGTTCAAGACATGATTACTGCCTTGATTAGATGCTATCTATACTTCACCTCAGTATTTTTGTACATTAAAAGGATGCAATAATATCATAGAATGTAAATGATTATATTTATTAAAATTATTAAATGGATGAGAAAATTGAGAGAATAAAAACCCTTCCTTCACCTTCCCATGAACCTACCCAATAAACACTTTTAATATTATTAAACACTTGCTCGCAGTTTATTTCCACTTTTAGAACATAACTTTCATTTAAAAATAAACGCGAGCTCTGCCAAAGGCGGATTCGAACCCGTGTAGATCGCGTTAAAAGCCAAGTCTGATAGCGTTACTTACTACCGCTGGGCCACTGAGCTCCCTCACCTGCATTTTTTAAAACTTACACATAACGGGTAAACTTCACTCCTCGATCTGATGAGGCACACTAGCAAAAGATGTTACTGTGGTCTTCCTTGTTAATGTGGCCCTTTTGTGGCCGGGAGTTGTTATTTGACAGTCAAATAAAATAATACACATATAAACTTTTGGTGATGCAAGGATTAGTGTTGTTGTTTTATTATTATTATTATTATTATTATTATTGTTATTATTGTTATTTATTTATTTATTATTTTTTGTAAAAGGTATTTTCATGCATGTTTGGCTGGAGTTTTTGTTGCATTTACACTGTTCTGACCAGCAGAGGTCACCAGCATGTGGTGTTTCAAATTCTTCGAAATCATTTTGCAAAGCAATTGGTTCAAATGACTGGAAGCTTTGATAAGCACTGAATAGCTTAATTTCTCCTTTTACAAGTGTAATGTATTAAAACACTTTTTTTCAAACATGTGTAAGTGGGAGTTAGACTGACAGGCGATCTGACCAATCATAACGCTCAATCTGACATAATGTCCGACACATTTACCAAACTGTTGAGTTAGAATGATGTTGGTGGACATGTAACTGAGACCAGCTAGTGAGAACTGTGCAGTTACACTTGCACTAGAGATTGCAGTCTTTGGTGTTCTTGTTTATGGACCCTTCCTGCGACCAGCCACTCGGGTTTGAGTCCTGCTTGGAGCGGTTCAGACTGCACAGGTTATATACATACATTTAAAACATGGTGTGCATTGAAATCTTTCTGCAGTTAGAAATATTTTGTAACAACATATAATATTTCCAAAATATAATCATTTAGTAAAACTGATTAAAACTGTTAAACTGATAACAAGTGAGACTAAAGGCTTATATTGTTAGAAAAGATTTCTATTTTAAATAAATTCTTTTCTTTTTAACCTTTTATTCACCAATAAATCCTGAAAAAAAAAGTATCACAGGTTCCAAAAAATATTAAGCAGCACAACTGTTTCCAACACTGATAATAAATCAGCATGTTAGAATGATTTCTGAAGGATCGTGTGACACTGAAAACTGGAGTAATGGCTGATTAAAATTCAGCTTTGCATCACAGAAATAAATAATATTTTAAAGTTTATTAATATAAAAAAACATTATTTTAAATAGTGATAATATTTCACAATATTACTATTTTTCTGTATTTTTGATCAAATAAATGCAGGCTTGATGAGCATATATAGGCCTATTCCAATTCTTTCAAAAACATTAAAAATAGTAATGAAAAAATAGAGCTAAGTTGTAAAAACTAAATAAAGTATAATTATAATTAAGTAATTACTTATAAAGTAATTGTGATGTGAAACTAACTAACTATCTGCAAGGATTATTTTTGCCCCAGGGTTACACCCCTTATGGGGTTTATTTTAACCCTTTATTCAGTACAGCTTATTGCGACTGTACTGGGGCGTTGGGCGGTATGTGATGTGTTGTATGGGCTATTTTACACCAGGGTTACACCCCTTATATTCTGGGGTTTATGTTAACCCTTTATACAGTACAGCTTATCAGGGCCGTGCAGAGACCTTTGGAGGGGCAGGTGCTCAAAGTATAAAAGGGGCACATGGAACAAGGCTTTAGCGCTGCTCAAAATATCAATACAGCAATATATTGTGATGCATTCCTTGCTGATTCGCGTATCGATATGGATGATTATGTATTGATACAGCAGCAAATGCTGTGATGCAGTTTTGAAAAAGAAACAGAATGGGAAAGTTTAAAAGTTAAAAAAATATTTTCTTTCCACCTAATAATAACTCTGGGATTAGAAAGTTGTCTTAAGTTGTCCCAACCTGATGGCTTTTTCTTCTCTGTTTTACAGAATAATGAAGAACAGCTGTTATAGTAAAAACTATAGAAAACTTTATAGTGAAATCGACGTGGCC
The DNA here is from genome assembly GCF_024489055.1 of Chanodichthys erythropterus. Taxonomy (NCBI): domain Eukaryota; kingdom Metazoa; phylum Chordata; class Actinopteri; order Cypriniformes; family Xenocyprididae; genus Chanodichthys; species Chanodichthys erythropterus. Next base: position 28,942,464 of record NC_090238.1, read on the forward strand.
CATGTTTCGTACAGTACAATATAGTTTTATTATCTGATAAAAAAAAACAAAAAAACATTAATTGGGGGATAGGATGATGGTGGCCATGGCAGGGGTAAGAGTGAGAAATCATCAAAAATATAAATAAAGAAACTAAAATGTGTGTGTGTGTGTGTGTTCATTCTGATGGCACCCACTAAAAATCACAGTGTAGCATTAATCTTATAAGTGGAGGATGAGTGGTTGTAGGCACTTATTACAGAAGTTTCCTGTTGGACATGTCCCTAAAAATGTTAATGACATCATTGTCACTATAGGGTCACATATCCTTCACACTGCACTTTGATGTCAGGTCAGGTATATTATTCATTTTATATTGACATTGATATTTTTACATTTATTTCCAGAGAGATATTATTGAGTTTACAGGCTAAAGTGTTCTTTCTGTTGTAAACAATGTCTTTCTGTTGTAAACAATTAACATTATAATGATAATTCAGAGAATGAGAAAATTTGAATAAGTCTTACCAGTGTTGTGATAATTATTTTTAAGGCACTCTACGTTTTAAAATAAATAAATAAATATTGTAATATAATAATAGTTTAGTCAAATAACATAAAAAAAGAACAGACCCCTCGATGCCTGCCTGTGAAACTTTTCTCCCTCAAACAGCACGCTAACGTTACTTCTACACTACAGACTACACACAGCAATATAAACAACCCATCTGAATGTTCTCACATCACATCGTTCTTGTAAAATAATAATAAGTAAATAAACTTCAAAATCACTTCGCTGTGAAAGAAACACCACTTACCAGCTGCCGCGGTGTTGAAAATATCCCCTGGCAATTAAAAATGCGCGTGTGGCGTGGGGAATCGTCCCGGTCGGATGAGGTCGTCGTCGTCAGGTAAAAGGTCATCATGTGGGTCATTTTATTTACGGCTAAATTATTATTAATAAATTTTACTTATATTTAGACATTCACAAAAGGTCATGTTATTACAAAAAAAAAAATAGAGGAAATTTTGCTTTGACAAAAGGGCACTTTGAGCACCAAGGGGCAAAGGGGCAGGTGCTCAAGCACCCTCGAGTTCACGCCGAACTGACAGTGATTATAAAGGAAGCGCTCTTTACCTCATGTCCTAACCAGACGCGACGCGATGGACATGCCAATTTGTACTAACCAGCCGCGGCGGCGACACGCAACGATTCTATTTTAGAAACAGTTTCTAAATTTCTCAGATATCGCGGCTGGAACAACAACACAAAGTATATGGCAATAATCTCCGGTACTGTTTATGTGCTTTATTTAGGTTTCATGCATATAGTCCTGTTAATAGTGCCCTATGTGAACATGTTCTGCATTTATTTTCCCCAGGTTTTTCTTTTTCTTTTTTCTTTCTTTTCTTAAAAATCGTTCCCTAAAAGTTCTTTAAAGGTGACGAAAGTTCAGAACATTCGAGAGTTTCTTTGACGTACCATTTTGGTTATTTTATGGTCAAAAAAGAACGTTACAAAGAGGACATTTGGGACATTAACAGCACGTTCCCACACGGTCCTCTGTTGGTCATTTAATTACGTTCCCGATATGAGTTTATGGGGACGTTCTATTTTGGTTATTTTATGGTCGTGCAAGAACGTTAAAAAGAGGACGTTTGGGAAGTTAACAGAACGTCCTATAGTAATAGTCCCCGAAACATTCACAGAATGTCCTGAATGTTCCCTGAAGGTCCACCAAATACCCCAACCCTTAAAAGAACTCCACATTGTGACCGTCTCTGAATGTTCTGGGAACGTTAGTACTACAGGTTACCCTGCTAGAAATTTTATGTTCCCAGAACATTCTCAGAACATCCTCACTGACATCATCATACAGTGGTCTTATTCACTGATCTCTGAATATTGTATTTTCTTTCATGTTGTTGTAGTCCTATAATAATAACGTTCTGGGAACGTTACAACGTCCTTAATACCAGAGACGGTCACGATGTGGAGTTCTTTTAAGGTTTGGGAAACGTTATTTGGTGGACCTTCAGGGAATGTTTTGGGGACGTTCTGTTAACTTCCCAAATGTCCTCTTTGGAACGATCTCAAGTGACCATAACCAAAATAGAACATCCCCCTAAACTCATATCGGGAACGTTAATAAATTACCAACAGAGGACCATGAACGTTCTGTTAATGTCCCAAATGTCCTCTTTGTAACGTTCTTTTTTGACCATATGTGTAATATACATTTAAATGCAACTGGATGCACAGTAAATATCACATAAGTCTTAACCTGCAAACTCATCACCTATCAGCGGAATTCACCATTCTGACATTGAAATAGGCCATTCCCAGATAGATGTCTGCTAAAGAGTGCTTAACCTGGAAAACATCTTTTGTGTATAAACATCTGATGAACATCTAAAAGCAGTTTTACATGCATTATTAATAATAAACATCTTAAAGACATTTTAACCTTTGACAGGAAACATATTATAGATGAGAAAACACTAAAAAAATATTGCAGATGTAAATGCAGGGCCATCTAGAAATGCGAAGTAGTGTTAAGCACTGTTTTGTGTAAATGGGTAACCACATTGGCCGCTGTATATTTATGCTTTTCCATAAGTGCCACCTGAAAGAATGAACTTGCATTTTCATTCAGCATGTCTGCCGTTTTTGTTCAGACCAATTATAACTTATGAAATCATTAGGCCAAAATTTGAGGTTTACCATTTAATACAATGTTTTGTTTTTGTCAAAGCTATTAACCTATTTGAACTGTAAAGCTGTTTTTATGGTCGTTTTACAGTTTAGAATGTTACCTAAACAAGACGTACTTCTATTCTAATAGGCCAATCAGAATTTTTCAAAAATATTTCAACTGCTGATTCCAATTATCCCCCACTATGCTTTAATCTGACATGAATTACTATTATATAAAAGCAGAGTGATGTCATAATGATGTCACAGTTTGTCTCTTCCCATTAAAGCACTCGTGACTTTCTTCTGTATTCTTCATTCTGACACTTCTAATCTAGCCTGAGAACTAACATGATTATATTAATACTCTTTACACTGATCATTCTGCATCTACAGCATACTTTAGGTAAAATATCTGTTCCTATATCATTGTTCTGGGTTTAATATTAAACATGAAATATTAAATAATATATTATTTAATGTTAAAATTAATTTTCAATCTTTTCAATTATTTTGCAGAAGCCAGTAGTGTTACACAGAGTCCAATATTATGGGCTCAACAGGGTGAATCTGCACAAATGAACTGCAGTCATACTATGGGTGCAGGCTTTATCTACATGTATTGGTTTAGACAAAAGCAGGGAGAGACAATGCAACTCATTGCATTCATAACGACAAACAACAAGCCAGAATTGGGTGACTTTTCTGATGAGAAATACTCAGCCAGTAAGACTGTAGCTGAAAGTGGAACTTTCACAGTAAAAAAGCTGAAACCTGACGACAGTGGTGTGTATTTCTGTGCAGTGAGTGAGCACAGTGACACAGACTCACTGTGCTGCTGTACAAAAACCTATAAAAATTAGATGACACATCATAACTTCTTTAACTTCATAACAGTCCATAATATGACTTTGCAGTGTATAAACCACAACATACTGTATTATGTATGTGACCAGCCTATACAAACAATGTGACATTTTAGGAAAATAAATATAAGTACATGCATAAATTTGCTTTTATCCAAATATATTTATAAATGAGGAACATCACAAGCAATTTCATAAACTAAGGCGCATCCTTAGTAAGGTCCAAACATTTAATCCCAATATCCCTACCCCTAAACTTAACTCTACCCATAAGTTATCCCTAAAATCAGAGGGAATTGATAGGTGAATAATGATGTAGAAGCACCTAACCCTGGTTCTAAGCCAAAACTTGACATAAACTGTAAACTTGTCCCTCAAATCTGATTGGTTGCTTGCTTGGAATGTTGTTGCTGGATCAACAAAGATGTCAATCCAGGAACATGTTGCACTGGTTCTGTGTCATAAAGCAAGTCAGTGAATTAATTTAAAAAAGAATGGAAATATGATTATAAAATGTAACTGAAAATCATTTGTATGAAGTAACTATTTAGTAATATGAACTAATTATGCATTAAAAAACATGCAAAGTCATTTGGCAGAGTCACTGCCTTTATACATTTGAGCTGCAATAAGACATGAATCCAGCTGATGGCAGTAACATATAACATTACCAATAGTATGGGTGTGGAAGTGGCTCACAGACCTCAAGTTGCTTTAATATCTCGGTCACTTAGAGGAAACATAGTGTCACATGATGTTTCGTAACCTTATGGAACCAGTTCTATCCAGTAACTGCCTTTTCAGGCCACTGATAAAATTAACACTAGCTTTGTGTTCTTTAACTATTTATTATTAGTATAATTAAACATTAATGCTTATTGCTTATATGCTGTTAAGACATCAACATGTATTTGTTGTTTAGTTGTTATAAAACATAGCATAAGTAACAGGAAGTCAGCGCCCATCTTACTAAGGCCAAGTTTTGCTGAGGAGTAGTAGGCGTAGTAGAGTATAGATGTTATGATATAGACACGGAGGCAGAGATAAAAGCAATCCAGGTGAGTTTATTGGAACAATATGTGGAACACAGAGTGGTAATGGCTGTTATCAGGTTCTTGAGAGATGAATATAAAGTAATACTGTCCTTGTGTGGTTTGTGGATCCAGGAGTTGAGCTGAGATGGAGGGAGACGTTGGAGACACTCACACACACAGATGGGTAAGCACACGAAGGGACCAGGAGACGAAGGAGATGAAGGAGATCGCTGGAGCAGGTAAGTATGTTGAAGGGGAGTCCTTAAGGTAAGCATATACATGGCGTAGTGCAAACGAGACCGGACAGTGAGTGTGTGTGAGAGTGGTGGCTTTGTAGTGCTGGTGATTGCAGAGTGAATGAGGTGCAGGTGGCGGTGATTAATAAGCTGGTGATTGGGTGCGTGGGTACTGTGGTGAGGTGGAGCCTGGCGTGTCTGTGACAGTACCCCCCCTCCCACGGCCCGCTCCTGAGGGCCGCGGACCCCGACGTCGTGGTGGTCTTCCCCTGGGTCGTGGGGCAGGTCTGTCTGGATGGTTGGTATGGAAGTTCTGTAACAGAAGAGGATCAAGGATATCGTTCCTGGGAATCCATGAGCGTTCCTCGGGACCATAGTCCTCCCAGTCCACGAGGTATTCGAGTTTACCACCACGGCGCCGGGAATCCAAGATCTCGTGGACCACGTAGGCTGTGCCGTCTTCTAGGAGAAGTGGAAGGGGGCTCGGCGGCTGCCACGTCAGGCTCTGTGGAGGGAACAACAGAAGGGTGGTGAGGTTTAAGTAGAGACACGTGAAATGTAGGATGGATTCTACTATACTGTGCCGGGAGTTGGAGACGATAGGTGACGGGGTTGATCTGCCGAAGGATGGTGAACGGGCCAATGAAGCGGGGACTCAGCTTTTTGCAGGGCAGACGCATCCTGATGTCCCGGGTGGACAGCCAGACCTTCTGCCCCGGCTGGTAGACAGGAGCCTCGGAGCGTCGAAGGTCGGCTGCCATCTTGCGTCTGCGCAGGGCCCTCTGCAGCTGGTGGTGAGCTGAGTCCCACACCCTCTCGCTCTCCCGGAACCAGTAGTCGACTGCCGGAACGTTGGAGGGTTCCCCGTCCCAGGGGAACATCGGGGGTTGGTAGCCGAGTACGCACTGGAAGGGTGTTAGTCCCGTTGAGGCTTGGCGGAGAGAGTTTTGTGCGTACTCGGCCCAACCCAGGTACTGGTTCCAGGAGTTCTGGTGGCCGTGACAGAAGGTACGCAGGAAGCGGCCGATCTCCTGGATCTTCCGTTCCGTCTGCCCGTTCGACTGAGGATGGTATCCAGACGATAGGCTGACGGTCACACCCAGGAGGGAGAAGAAGGCTTTCCAGACGTGTGAGACAAACTGGGGTCCTCTGTCGGAGACGATGTCTTCAGGTAATCCATAATAGCGAAAAACATGATTAAACATTAGTTCTGCGGTGGCCATGGCGGTAGGTAGACCCTCCAGGGGTATCAGACGGCAGGACTTTGAGAAGCGGTCCACCACCACCAGGATGCATGTGTGACCGTCAGACTCGGGGAGATCGGTGACGAAGTCCACTCCCAGGTGTGACCAGGGTCTCTCAGGAACGGGCAGAGGAAAGAGCTTGCCGGTGGGAAGATGGCGTGGGCTCTTGGAGATGGCACACTCCCTGCAGCCCTGCACGTACCTCCTGACGTCGTTGGCCATGTTGGGCCACCAGAAGCGTTGTTTGAGCAACGAGAGGGTCTCCTTGACCCCCGGGTGACCAGTGCCAAGTGAAGAGTGAACGTTGTGCAGGAGTGGAGTGCGACGTGTCCGTGTGATGTACTGCAAGCTCCGGTGGGCAACCCGGCGGAGTGCGTGTGGAGGCATTGGCGGAGGGAATGGTTTCTTCGGACCACTGGATGGGGCTCACGAAGATGGACTCCGGCAGAATAGTATCAGGTTTTTCGGGCTTTTCCTCAGGAGCATAGAGGCGAGATAAGGCGTCAGCCTTCGTATTCTTTGAACCAGGACGATAGGAGATGGAGAAGTTGAATCTAGAGAAGAACATAGCCCAGCGAGCTTGGCGAGGATTGAGTCTCTTTGCGGCCTTCAGATATTCGAGATTCTTGTGATCAGTGAGGACTTGAAATGGGTGAGTAGCTCCCTCCAACCAATGCCTCCACTCCTCAAGGGCAAGCTTGACGGCCAGGAGTTCGCGGTCACCGATGTCGTAGTTGACCTCCGCCGGGTTGAGCTTGCGGGAGAAGAAGGCGCATGGATGGAGTCTACTTGGTGTCCCCTGCTGCTGTGAAAGGACCGCTCCCACTCCGGTGGTAGATGCGTCCACCTCTACTATGAACGGGAGGTCCGGGTTAGGGTGGACGAGGAGGGGAGCGGTGGTGAAGGCCTTCTTCAGGGTCTCAAAGGCGTCGGTGGCTAATGGAGACCAGGACAGAGACTTGGGCTGGTGACGGAGGAGGTTGGTGAGTGGACTGACGATTGTGCTGTAGTTTTTGATGAACCGGCGATAGAAATTGGAGAAACCTAGGAATCTTTGGAGTTCTTTGATGGTGGTAGGAGTGGGCCAGGACTGTATGGCGGAGACCTTCCCCTCGTCCATCCGGATGCCACTGTGATCAATCACGTACCCCAGGAACTGGACGGAGGGTTGGTGGAATGAGCATTTTTCAGCCTTGAGGAAGAGATGGAACTGCCGTAAGCGCTGGAGGACCTCCGCAACGTGGTGGCGATGTTCGGCCAAGCTCCGGGAGTAGATGAGGATGTCATCTATATAAACCAGAACGGACTTATGGAGAAACTCCCGGAGCACCTCGTGGATGAAATCCTGGAATACGGAGGTGGCTTTGACCAGGCCATACGGCATCACGAGGTACTCGTAGTGTCCAGTGGGCGTGACGAAGGCGGTCTTCCACTCGTCCCCCTCACGTATCCGGATGAGGTTATACGCGCTGCGGAGGTCCAACTTGGTGAACACAGTGGCACCGCGGAGATGTTCCAGGGCCGCTGGGACGAGGGGAAGTGGGTATCGGAACTTGATGGTGATCTTGTTGAGTGCACGGTAATCGATGCATGGCCTCAAGCCTCCGTCCTTCTTTGCCACGAAGAAGAAGCTTGAAGCAGCAGGGGAAGTAGACGGGCGGATGTAACCTTGTTCGAGTGCCTCCTTGATGTATTCCTCCATGGCCTTCTCCTCCGGTATGGACAGGGGGTATATGCGTCCCCTGGGCACTGGTTCACCCGGCAGCAGATCGATGGCGCAGTCCCATGGCCGGTGTGGAGGAAGCTTGGAGGCGCGTTGCGGGCAGAAGACGTCGCTGAAGGGGGCGTAGTCAGGGGGAACATCCACCGAGCGCTTCTCAACAGGGCTCTCGATGGACGTGGCATTCACGAGAAGAGACTTGGAGAGTGGAGGTTTAGGAACAGGAAGCGCTGGGAAGCAGTCTGGGAAGCAGTGATCGCCCCACTTCAGGACTTCGCCCGTGCGCCAGGAGATGTTGGGGTTGTGTTGTTCCAGCCACGGGCGCCTAGAACCACGTCAGCGGTGGATTCCTCCAGAACCAGCAAATGGATGTGTTCAGTGTGCAGGATACCGATGCTGAGTTGTAGTGGACCCACGCAGTGACGGATGTGTCTGCGGCTTAGGGGTTTGCCCGTGATGGAGTGGATTTGATAGCTCGTCGGTGAAGGAGAGATCTTAAGGTTGAGTTGTCTACAGAGGGTGCCTGAGATGAAGTTTCCGGCTGACCCTGAATCAAGGAGCGCCACCACTGGAACAGAGATGTTAGCAGCAGTAAGAGTTACAGTTGTAGTGAGTGGTTTCATTTTCTGAATGGAGGGAAATATTGCACTCACCACGGGTCGAGGAGGACGGATTGGGCATGTGGAGAGATTATGCCCCATTGTTCCGCAATAGAGACAGAGATTCAGGGCCAGCCTTCTTTGTCTTTCGTTAGGGGTGAGACGAGAGTGATCAATTTGCATGGGTTCGTTGGCTGGTTCTGGGGAGCTGACGGGTTCGGACCGACGGAGGAGGTTAGTGGTGGATGACTGGCCCTGGTGTTCTTGAATGCACGACTGCATACGGGACCCCACGCGGATGGCGAGTTGGATGAAGCGTTCTAATCCCATGGAGTCCTCGTATGCAGCGAGATGCAGCCGCACGGAGGGTTCCAGCCCCTGACGGAACGTGGTGATGAGGGCTTGCTCGTTCCATCCGCTGGTGGCGGCTAGCGTTCGAAACTGCAAGGCATATTCGTTAACAGATAGGTTTCTTTGCTTTAGATTATAAAGTTTCTCACCAGTCGAGGAATCAGTCAGAGGTTTCCCGAATACTTCCCGGAAGTGGGAGACGAACGCCGAATAGGATTGGACGACTGGGCCTTTCTGGGTCCACAACGAATCTGCCCATTGCAGAGCCTTCCCTTGCAGTTGTGAAATAATGAACGCTATTTTAGCCGTGTCTGTGGTGTAGAGGTGCGGCTGCATCTCCAGGACCAGCTCACATTGGAGAAGAAATCCGCTGCATTCCTCCGCCGATCCAGAGTAGGGCGCCGGTTTGGTGTTCCTTGTAGCAAATTAGTCTAGTATTACAGTATAATATACAGCATAACTTCTTACAATTTCAAGCAGTGATACAAATAATATATTTGTGTACTTGAACTTTGTAATTTCTCCACATTTGTGAAACTGGATACAAAAAAAATAATAATAATAATAAATGGCATCATATTGTAATGTTTAATTAAACTGAATTTTAGAAACTAAATATTTAGACAATATTTAATTAGATGAGGTAAAAGTAGATGCATCAGAACATAGCTCATTGTTACAGTTGCTTATTACAGTACAGCTTATGTCAATAATTGTTTTGTAGTGTTCATTTATCTCTGAATTATTTACCTCATTGAATTAATAACCACATTTCTAAGTTTAGCAAAATGCTGATTTACTAATATTAAAATATTTAATATAGAGCTAATCACCACACATTTTAATATATAAGAATGCTCTGCTGTTATTTCTCAGTCCACATAAGATAAAAAAGTCACTCAAAGTGATAGTAAATTGATTTTCACGTTGTATAAAAAAGGTACATACAAAGTGACTTACAGTATAGTACACTTTATACATGAACATCCCCCTTGACCAACCTGAGGTTAAGTATCTTTCTCAAGTCAAGTATTTATAGTAGATGGATTTCCCCTAGACCAACCTAGATCTTTATCCACTAAACTACAGCACCCAACCCCACCTCTAGAGGCTCACCATGTTTATTTAAGCCTCGAGACTTTGCTAAGTTCAGCTATTCATGATGCATTTGCATTTTGCTATCTTTTTTGTGTCATTACAATGGCCTGCCACTATGTGTAAGCTGTTGATTTGCTCAAAAACAGCTTTAAAATGTTTTAACCCTTAAATCGCTCATTTCAATTCTTTTTACCTCAGGTCTTCAGGTAAACCAAAACCCATTGGAGCTTATTGTTCTACCTGGTGTGCCACTTGAAGTCAACTGCTCCATCACAGGCACTGATAACCCAAACCTGTACTGGTACCGCTGGACCCCAACAGATGGTCTCAAGCTGATGTTCAGTTCTTTAGGTAAAGGAATGGTGGATCCGGAAAGCATGGGAGATTTTTCATCTAAAAGACCAGAGGCTCTTCAGATACTGCTGGAGTCCAAGAGTGTAACTCATATTGGTTCTGCTGTTTGGTATTGTGCAGCCAGTCCCCACAGTATGGCAGACTGCAATGAAGCTGTACAAAAACTAGGCCCTGTTTACACCTGGTATTAAGATATGTTTTGGTCGATCGGATCACAGGTAGATAAGGGAGACACATTCCCTTTTTTACACCTGGTGTTTTAATCCATCTCTTTTGTCCACTTTCAATCACTTCTGTTCTGATTTCTTCGAGGGGAAGGTCTATGGGTGGTAATTGTATGGGTTTTTTTCAAATCTATTGATTAAATTTACGTCACACACAAATAAATGACCAGAAACGACAAAAAAATAATAATAATATGACAAAACACAGAACATGCTCCAATAGCTGCAAGACCACACTGAATACAGATAAGTGCTAGAAATGAGGAATGCTGAGAGAGCATTGTGCTTGGTATACATTTTTTGTCTTCAAACCAAATTTTGGTCTTCAACCAAAAAAGTTTAAATCCCGTCTGGCTAGCATGCTTCTCATAATGTTTACACATTAGGTCAGTAGGCGGGGAATAGATGGTCTTTTGTGGCTGTTCAAACACATTCGACCACGTGAGCATTTCCACTACAAAAACAATCGACTAGTGGTCGAAAGTGGACAAGTTCAAAATGTTTTAGACCATATTTACTTATAAATACAGGAGTATGTCGTCCACTTGTGATCCGATCGACCAAAATGCATCTTAATACCTGTTGTAAACAGGGCCTCAGGGACATTTTTTTTTTTCACCCCCCAAAAAATCATCTAAGAAGTTAACCCTTGTGTTGACATTGACTTTACTGTTTTTGATTTTGAGTCCCAGAGACCCCCATGATTTATGTGTAAAATAACAATCATAATTTACAAAAATAACATATTTTCTCTCCGAATTCTTTAAATATGTTCATCCAACCTAATCAAAACCCATTTGAATTATATCATTGAAGCATTAACCCTCATAAGGTAGCCATATACTTTTCAGAAATGTCATACATTATAGTATTGCTGCTTCAATTTGGGGTCTTTGACACTAAAATAATACAATAGGAAAATACACTAAATAAACACAAATATGCAACTGGCAGCTACTACATTGTGTACATCAATGAAAAAAATCTAGCATATATATATATATATATATATATATATATATATATATATATATATATATATATATATATATATATATATATATATATATATTAGTTAACACAAACTAACAATGAACAATACAGCATTTATTTATATTAGTTAATAGTCTCAGCCTTTATAATATCTTTGTAACATCAAAACATAAGATCAAAAGTTCATAAGATCAAAAGTTGTATGTTTACATTAGTTAATGCACTGTGGAATAACATGACAAAGGCCCTTTTAATCTTAGAAACATACATGGTACAGATTGGTACTTTTATCTCATTTTAATTTTATATTATGACACATATTTTACCTTAATGATTTTTTTTTTAAAAAGTCAATGAATTCCACGAATTATATATATATATATATATATATATATATATATATATATATATATATATATATATATATATATATATATATATAATTCATTCAAAAATAGTTCATTTTTATCATAATGATCAAATAAAAACTTTATTAAAAGACTTTCTAAATCACCAGTTTCTAAAAAACATTTCAATGTGTTGTTGTTTCAAATTACTCAGACCGAGCAACTGATTCATGATGCATGAGTTAAACATGTTCCAGAAAAACAATACAGATGTGGGGGTGTGTGGTGCAGACTGTTGAAACAATAACCTGCAAACATCTCCTCGAATGAATCAGCTCTGCACCAGTTTCCAACAGCTCTTTTCTGTTTTATTTGGTTTAGTCTATAGACGTGTATAAGCTTTGAGGCTTGTGTGCAGCAGCAGGTGTGTGAAAGATGCAGGATTGAGCATGAAAAGCTCTGACCACATCCTCCCCAACACTCTACACTGCTCGCAAAGACCTGACACCACATCCTGCTTTCAACTACAGCAGCCCGATGCTTAAACTCATCTATACATCCTTCAAACTAGAACAATTCATGTTGTATTCACATTCTTAAATGAGAGTAAAAAACACAAATATGGTCCACTTTGAGCACTTTACAACTTAGGCATTTTACAACTGCTGTAACTTTGCAACTACAAGTCAACTAACTCTAATTTGAGTATTAGTAGGCTGTTTGCTTCATATTTGCTAACACTTTATTTTGATGGTTCCCCAACAGACATTCTACTGACATTCTAAGTTTGCTACTGTCACTCTACTAACCCTTACCTAACAGTCTGCTGATACTCTATTGACAGTTAGTTGACATGTAGTTCTAAAGTACTTATTTTGAAGAAAGCATCAAAAGTGGTCCACTGAAATAAAGTGTATGCTGTTATTTTCAGTTGCAGTCATTGTTCTCAGTACTTTTGATATGCTTTGTTCCTGGAATTTTAGAAAAGCTTTAGAGCTCACATTATGAGAAATATAAAGATCACAAGTCATATAAAGTCTTATTTTTCTTATTGCAGTGGAAGATTCTTACATAACTGAGATAACAACCCACACTTTCCAAAAGTGCATATTTTCCACTGCACAAGACATATGCAAATATTCTGTTTCTTGTAATCAAAGGCCTCAAAATAAGAAATACAGGATGTTTTAGTCATAGCAGAAAGTAGACTCCAAAAATTATTTTATATTCTACCGAATTTGTTTCTCATTGCAAGTTGTTCATTCCTGATTAAAGTTTCAGGCTAACTAGTCACTTACATGCATTCAACTTTTTTGATACATGTGCTTAGCAAGCAAAAACGTGTTCAGCTTTTGGGAGGCATTTGTAAAATTTTATTATTCAAAAGGAGAAAATCATATTATGTATAATTTGAAGTCATACAAAACTACACAAATCTACTAAAATATGAAATACACAGAAATCGTACACATTTCGTAAATATATTTTTCAAAAAGACATTTCTGGCCTCTCAAGGAGAACATTTTTGGAAAAGATCATAGTCAGTCCTCGGGAAATGGTTTCATCTTCATTGAAAACTGCAGCGAAATAAATTCATATTAACTTATGTGATCACACTTATCTATCAACGTATGGGGCTGTTTACACGACACTGTTTTCAACTAAAAACTGAACACTTTTTATGTGTTTTGGTCGTTCATTTGCCATTTTGGTCATTTTGGGTGCCTGAAAATGCAAACTCTTGAAAACAGGTTTCAAAGTTTTTAAAAACAATACAATTATTGTCTCTGTAGAAACTACAAAAATGTGAACAGGCTTGGTTTTGACAACTTTTTTGCAAAGGAAAAAACACCATTGTCGTGTAAACGTACCCTAAATCATCTAGATATTCTGTATGCATATTTGATGTGTGATATGTGCATTATGGTTTTCAGGGATTACCTTGAGTTTCCACACAACACCAGACACAATCAGCGCATAGAGCAGGCTCTTGCTGAGGAACAGGATGTAGCCAAAGCCAAGCAGTTTCAATCCCTTTGGCTTCTCTAAAAGCACCAATATAAAAACATGGCTGATACATCACTTTAAAGTCATAAATACAATGACTGTCAAACAATTAAATATCAGCAATCTATGTTGTCTTGTATAGTCTAAACTTTGAATATACAGTGGCCTGAAAAAGCACTTAGGAAACACTATCAATCTCACTGCAATAGATAAAGATATCAAACAATCTGCAAAGGAATTATGCTAGATATTTCACAGAGCTTTCCTTTCCATTTTGCAATTATATCCAAGCATTACAGCCTAATAACCTGTTTACATAGATTTGTTGCATTTTCACAAACCTTTTTGACCCTTTATGGTGTTTGTGACATTGACATAATCTTCTCCGATGTAGAATCGAACGATACAGGTGAATTTATTGCTGGGGTCCAACCACTTTTCTTTAGAAACTTTCATTCTGCTGCTGATATGGTACAGTAATGTCGTATTGTCCTGTTGGGCTGTGGAGTCAGTTGATACACTGTCCGCTCTCTCTTTGCCATTCACATTCCAAGTCAAACTCACATGATCGGGATAAAATCCCGTCGCCACACACACTAAAGTTAGATTAGAATCTCTCTCTTTCTGGGAACATATTTCTCCTGGAGATGGTGGTAGGATCTTGACTTTAGGTAGAGTGATGTTTGTAGCTTGAGAAGGAAAGCACAGTGTTAGGAAGTTTGGTTACACTTTATTTTAAGGTGTCCGTGTTACAGTGTAATTATATATGTAAGTACTGAGTAGTAATTATTACATGTACTTACTATAGGGTTAGGATTAGGGTGTGGTTTAGAGTTAGTTGCATGTAATTGTGTACAGTTTAATTACTACACTCTAAAAAATGCTGGGTTGTTTCAACCCAAATTTGGGTCAAATATGGACAAACCCAACTGTTGGGTTAAAAAAAAATGCATTTAAAAAATTTAACCCAATGGTTGGGTTTGTCCATTTTGGACCCAAACTTGGGTTGAAACAACCCAGCATTTTTTAGAGTGTAGAGTAACTACATGTAACGTGTAACAAGGACACTGTAAAATAAAGCGTTATTGGAAGTTTATTATACAATAATTACTATGTTATTACTACTGTTATTTTTAACCGACTCAGTGAACTCAGTGATTTTCAATTGATCATTCATAGCATGGCCTGGTTACTTTTTTTTTTTTTTTACAGTGATTGCATTTGATTGTTGCCCAAAAGCAACATATGTGATACTGTAGACTCTAAAAAATGCTGGGTTAAAAACAACCCAAGTTGGGTTGAAAATAGACAAACCCAGCGATTGGGTTGTTTTATCCCAGCGTTTGGGTTAAATGTTTGCCCAACCTGCTGGGTAGTTTTATTTAAACCAACTATTATTTAAAAATTGCTATATGGCTAGCTTAAAATGAACCCAAAATAGTTGGGAAATTAAAAACCAGATGCAATTAGAGACAGCAATAATAGACAAAAGGTGAATGATTATTAATAAGCTTTAATATTTTATTAATATAAATTTAATAGTTTATTAATATAAATGTATCAATAAGCAATTTAATAAATGTTTATTGTTTAATAATTATTCATTGAACATTAATAAATGTTTATTTCCAACATAATTTTAATTAAGCAATACAGTAAACACAAACATTTAACCCTACCGCTGGGTTAAAACAACCCAATTGCTGGGTTTGTCCATTTTCAACCCAACTTGGGTTGTTTTTAACCCAGCATTTTTTAGAGTGTTATGTATTTTGTATCATTGTACTAAAGAGTGATTTATGCTAATTTTGTAAAATTAAAAGTAATCTTTCTGTACATTTTGTACAGAATGTGGATTAAATACTGTATCTATTCAAACAAATGCACATAGCAACTTGCGTGATCTTGCTGCTTTGTTTAAACTACATTTAAATGTTTAGATGGTTTTGTTTGTATGCGATTTTAAATAGTTTTTATGCTTTCAACACATATTTTAAATCATTGTTTTTACCTTTATGTATTATTGTAGCTGAAATTTTCACCAGTTTACTTATTGAAAATAGATAAGAAATTAATATATTATTGATAAAAACACTAACAATCCTTAATTATTAAATAAACATTTTAAATATATAAAATAAAATAATTTGTATACGTCTAAATTTTAGTGGCCAATTTGGTCCTTGCGTCTTTTGCCAATCCATTTTTCATTTGCATGCCATGTACAATATAACCCATTTTACTGTATTTCACAAATCAAATAAGTGAATTTATTGAATGATGTTTACTTAAGTATTTCAGAGTTTAAAAATTCAGACTTACCCAGAACCGTCAGTTTAGTCCCTTCTCCAAATTCTAGTTTTGCGTAGCTAGTACACGATGATTTATCTCATTACCTAAACCTCAACAACTAACAGCTAATAATGGGCAATGGTACACTGTTTTTGGGGCCCCTTTTCAGTTTGAGACCATGAAAGCCATAGTGGCCTCCCAGCTGTTACCCAGAGAGGCCTCTTATGAGCACACGGTATAGACTGAAATTTAGTTTGTTTATTGTGCAATTATGTTTTTTTTTTTTTTTAAGTAATTAAAATGAACAAAAAAGTATATACAGTGGCCCCAAGAACACTCAAAACACAGAAAAATGATGAATGTCACTGTATTGGATAAAATATCAAACCAAATACCTTCTGCAGGGAAATGATGCTAGAGATTTTATTAGAACTAACTTCACTGTTCATTGTTTTTGCAATTAATTTTACCAACTGGGCATCCAGTCTGGTGGATATGAAGTAATTTGTACTCAAGTTCACACAGATACACTATGTGTAGTTCATCATATTAACAATGAACATGTTCTATTTATGTTTGATAATCACAGAGTGTTCAAAAACATGGGATGAATAGGATGTACAGTTTGAGAAAAACCTTCATAAAGTGTTCAGGTACAAGTCTGTAGCATTCAGTAAACTGAAAATGTAGAATTTTTTACCCCATTTTTTAAATGGTGGTGGCGTAAACTGGAAATAAATATCGCAATAATACATGCTTAGAGGTTGTCTTCGTTTTCATTCAGATGATAGAAAAATTCACCTGCAACTAGTTACTTAAAGACTCTGGAACATGTTTCTGCAAGAAGAGACAAAGAGTGACCACTAAAAGTAATTTCTTGCTTATAACAATGTTTAGTGCTCAGTAACAGTGTATTCACTAGAGGGTCTCTCAGGGAACATAAAGACCACATACTGTAGGCTACAGGATATAACCAACCACTTACATCATTGTTACCATGTTATGACTTGATTCACAGTAGTTTGGAGATCAGTGTAGTAAGTCCTATAAAGGTTATTAACTACAGATGGACTATAAAAGGTAAACAATTTATTTGTGTTCCCTGGGAATCAAACCAATGACCTTGGCATTACTAGCGCCACATGCTCTACCAGTTTAGCTACAGCAAAAATAAAAGCTGTCAATTAGCTAATAGTCTTGAATTTGTGAACTATGTGCCTATAAAATAAACAAGATGGGATAATATCCATGCGTCATGTATTTTATTTGTGTTATTTATAATACAAAATAAAATAGAAACAAAATACAGTAAATCTCAATGTGTAAAATAATGAATTATATTAACTTCTGTTAAGTCTATTTATAGTAGTATACTATCATTATCAATTCTTACTAAATAGCAAGGAAACAAGAAAAGAAAAAAATAAAGCAGGGTAGTAAACTAGATTTTATGATTAATCTGACCTGAAGCATCACTTTCATTGGGATAAATATTCAGAAAAGAGCAATAAAAGAGAGAAATAAAAACTAGAGAGAATCTTCAGTCATACAGCATCTCTTCTCCTGGATAAAGTAAATGGAGAGAGTCTTCTTGGTAACTTCATCAATCCAGACATGTCCAGTTCATTCACTTTCCTGAACCCTGTAAAACAAATACATAAACATTTACACATTCCGAAAAAAAAAAAATCTATCTATCTACCTATCTATCTATCTATCTATCTATCTATCTATCTATCTATCTATCTATCTATCTATCTATCTATCTATCTATCTATCTATCTATCTATCTATCTATCTATCTATCTATCTATCTATCTATCTGCTGTATAACCACAATTTTAAAATTGTAGTAATATATATGTAACCAAACACAACAAGTTGCTTATGATGTTAATATCCCTCTATACTTATTTATTATTTAAACTAATTAGAAGTTAATCAGCCTTACCTTTCTCCATACATACACAAAGATGACCAGGCCATACAGTGCACTCTTAGCAATGAACACGCCGTATGACAGCTTTATCATCTGTGATGAATTTACATAGTCCTCTGCAGATTAAGAGAACAAATCATATTATTCAAAATAGCATTACTGATCAACCTTTGATTCTAATTCCTAACATTCATCTTTTGGAAAAAGACATTAAAAAAGAAAAGAGGAAATCCTTACCTCGGGTATAACCACTCCCTGCAATTAGATGATAATGAATTAGAAGACCCAAATATTAAAATATGAAAACACATTACATTCAAATTCAGCACTTTCTTTTTTATCTTTCATCTAACTTATCTGTAATGTATACCTGCAATTCCATAGACCGGATTTTCATTCGGAACCTCCAAACTGTGGGTTCCATTGTAGAACGTCAATGTACATTTGAATTCAGTTTTTGGGTTGTTCCATTCTTTTCTAGAGACTTTAAGTCTGCTGGATATGGTGAAAGGTTTTTTTGTTTCGTCTCGGATGGCATTAGGGTCTGTCGCCACACCATCGGTTCTTGGTTCGCCTCCAACCGTCCATTTTATGCTCACATGGTCTGGGTAGAAGTTCTTGGCCACACACACAAGAGTCACCGTCGGCTTACAGCTCTCCTTATCAGAGGGTTTTATAATTGTGACATTTATTTCATCTTGATTACTGACTTTATGATCTGTAAAATAATAGTATAAGCATATGACAGTAAGAAATACATAACTTAATCATATATACATGAACAATTTTGGAGACTGTTTCCTCCCTTGACATTTCAGTCTACTGAAACTTTTTTCAGTATTATGCATTTTAATGAAGTTAACGTTCTTCTTCTTCTTCTCATTATTATTATTATTATTATTATTATAAAAGACATAAAAGCCTGAATTCCAAAAACAAACTCAATTACTGAAAGCAGAGAAAGGCAAATCACAATTAAAAATTCGGTCATTACATTGTACTTACTTAAAAAAATAAATACTTATAGTGTTCATGTTGTATTGTAAAACACTTTTTCTGCTATTGAGGTGGGATATAAGTAAGGTTAGGGACAGGTTTGGTGGTATGGTTAGATTTAAGGGTGGATTAAAAGGTAAGGGAAGTGTCAACAGTGTAATTATACATGTAATTACAGAAATTAATTACAGATGTAATTACCTGCAGATTTTATAATAATTTAAGTACAACAAAAACATGTATGTACATATTAAGTGCATTGTATCAAATGATTAATTTAAATGTTAGTAGTACTTAAAGACACAATATAAAGTGGGACCCAAAATTCTTAAGAACAGTTTGGTCCCTCACTGAAATTGCAGGATATGTGCCAGTGCACAACAAACATTAAGAGTGAAAACACTGTTTATTAACAACTTTTTCTGGATAATGTTACCATATTAAACTAAATTCAGAGTATTTTACTACAAGGAATCTAGTGAATAATGAGGTTGCATTTCTACAGTTTATGTGCTCAATTGCTTCTTCAACAGGAAAACCACAAACAACTTTACATGAAACTGATGTATCTGCTCTCAGCTCACAGTTATATGCAGCTCATAGGAACAATCTTACTTGATAGAGCATACAGAATAGTATCATTATTACAGGCTTATAAATCACTGATTCATATAGTGCAAAACAACAAGAGTTTCCAATGAACTGCTTCAACACTCAGATCTAGAAAAACTACATGTATAACTACACCTATATATTCAACAATTGACATTAGCTATTCTGACCATGCAAAGTACTTCACAGTTATCCCAAACAAACTTAAAAAACAACATTATTTAATCTCTTACCTAGAACAGTGAGTTTGGTCCCCTGGCCAAAGTATGCAGGTCTGTTGTTCACACTGCTCAACAGCTGCAGTAAAACTCTTCCTATCACTTTAACCTGATTGTCTTCTACAACGTTTGAATTAACACTAAGCATATTTTAAACACCGCTGCAGACTAATTGTAGTGGGCCTGATTTTAAATACCATATACAATAAATTTATCAAAACTTTTCAGAAAAACAAAAAGCTTCCATATCGCCAAATTAAACATCATGGATGATTTGAGTGATAGTAAAGCAAATAGCTTGCCTAAAGGCAGTTATTCTGTTATTCTGGTACCTCAGACTCTAATGCCAGTTTTGATTTAGTTGTACTTATTAACTGCAGTATTAAAGAAATACTTTTTTACATTTATTCACAGAACATACCAACAAACTCATAAAATACTAAGAGACAAGCAAACAAAAATATATTTTCTTACCTAAAACTGTAAGTTTGGTGCCACTGCCAAAGTGTGCAGGACTGTTATTGTTCACACTGATTCTAAGCTGCAGTCAAAACCTCAGCTATAGAGATCATGTAACAATGCCACTTCTCCTACTATATATAACTCTGTTCTTTAAGACAAGTTCACTTCTCCAGTTCTAATTAACATTGTCATTTTAGATATACTAAATGAAGTTCTTAAAGATCAGAATGTTCTGTTTACTCACCTAGAACTGTAAGTTTAGTACCACTGCCAAAGTATGCAGGGTTGGCATTGTTCACACTGATTTTATGCTACTGTTAAAACCTCAGCTATGGTGTAGATTTTGTAAACATATCCCACTATTTATTTATTTATTCTTAAAGATGAGTTAACTAGTCCAATTCACCCTCATTTGAGATACCCTAATAAAAATCTTTTAAATAGCAGAATACTCAATTTACTCACCTAGAACTGTTAGTTTAGTGCCTTTGCCAAAGTATGCAGGGCTTTGATTGTTCACAATGATTCCAAGCTACAGTTAAAACCTCAGCTATACTGGAGATCATATGAACATTGACTAACTTATCCCACTATAACTAACTTCATTTTTATAGACTACACCTATTCCAGTTCTTCTGATGCATGCGTATACCAAAATTAGATATTCTATTGAAATATTTGTTTATAAATATCAGATATAATACTGAAATTACTCACCTAGAACTGTTAGTTTAGTGCCATTGCCAAAGTATGCAGGGTATTGATTGTTCACAATGATTCCAAGCTACAGTTAAAACCTCAGCTATACTTGAGATTATATGAACACTGACTAACTTGTCCCATCTAACTTCTATTTTAAAGACTACACCTATTTCAGTTCTTCTGATGCATGTGTATACCAAAATTAGATATTCTATTAAAATATTAGATTATAAATATCAGACATAATACTTAAGTTACTCACCTAGAACTGTTAGTTTAGTGCCTTTGCCAAAGTATGCAGGCTGCGATTGTTCACAATGATTCTAAGCTACAGTTAAAACTTCAAATACACTGCAGAGCATGTTCCTAGTATCATCTAACTACATTTTTAAAGACTATTCTAGTTCTTCTAATTCACGAGAATACCACAATCCTAGGTAACTTATGTGCCTGAATATTAAGCTTTAGAAATCACATATAATACTCAAATTACTCACCTAAAACTGTAAGTTTAGTGCCATCACCAAAGTGTGCAGCATATCCAGAGTTCACACTGATTCTATGCTACAGTTAAAACCTTAGCTACAGTTGGATTCATATAAACAATGCAACCTATCCCACTATATCTAACCTAATTTTAAAGACATAATTAGATTCTCAAGAACTCCCAGTTCACCCAATATCACATCATCAATTTTAGGTGACATATTGCAATTTTACTTTTGTTAATGACCTCCTCTAATGTAAAACAAATCACATTGTGCTTTAAGTCTAACATACAAATGTTATTAATGCCAATCAATTAAATAGCATAGAAGTGTTTGATGTTTCTTACCCAGTACAGTTAACTTTGTTCCAGTGCCGAAATAAGCCTGACCACCACCAGTGTCACAGCACACATGTGCACTAACAAATTTACTCAAGACACCAAATGCTAAAGCCTAGCTTCTGTTTTTGCTTGAATGTACTGTGAATATCATAACAATACCTACAGTACTATAGAACAAGTAATTTGCTATATAATATATACATCCAAGAGATATAAAACAATATAATCTTGAAAGTTCTCAAAAAAATAACATCTTTTCAGACCTGAACATCAAATAGGCAGTGTATGTTTCTAAATATCCTTGTAAGTTCATAAATATTAAGCAAATTACTCACCTAGGACTGTAAGTTTAGTACCTTCGCCAAAGTGTGCTTCACTACCCATGTTCACACTGATTCTATGCAACTGTTAATACCTCAGATAGTCAAAATCATGAACTATGCTACTCACCTCGACACATCTAACTTCATTTTAAAGAATGATTATCTCAAGATTACTGAGAAGTATTCCAATTCAATTAATTTCATTTGAATATTATTTTAGATATCACATAGCAACATGCAAATTATTAACTTCCATTTGCCATAAGTGCATTGTGCTTTACTGTTTAGCATAGACATGCCAATGGCAATCAATGAAGTAGAATGAAAATCTTTTGAATATTCTTACCCAGAACAGTTAGCTTTGTTCCACTGCCGAAGTAAGCTTGATAACCACCAGAGTCACAGCATTCATGTGCGCTAACAAATTCACTCAGTGTGGCAAATGCAAGTTCTGTTTTAACTTAAATGCCTCATGAATGCTGCTAGACTATATCCATCAAATTAACTTCAATTACTTATGGCCACTGTGCTCATTTAAGTCATTTCATAAGTATAAAATACAAACGACATAACTTAGAAGCTTCATTGCATATCAAAGTCGATAAATACCTAAACATCACACAGCTACATTTCTGTAATATCTTGATAAGGATTTATATATCATGCAGAATACTGAAATTACTCACCTAGGACTGTAAGTTTAGTGCCATCGCCAAAATATGCAGGATCGCCAGTGTTCACACTGATACTAAGCTACAGTTAAAACCTCAGCTATAGCCGAGATCATGCAGACTTGCTGCTCAAATTATCTGACATAATTTTAAAAAAAATATATATATATGATTTTTCTTACCTAATACAGTTAACTTTGTCCCACTGCCAAAGTATGCTGGATAACTACCAGTGTCACAGCACTCATGTGCGCTAGCAAATTCACTCAGAGCAGCAAACTGCAATTTCTTTTTTAACTTAAATGCCTCATGAATGCTGCTCAACTCCATCAACATCACCTAAACATCACACAGCTACATTTCTATAATATATTGATAAGGTTTTATATATCACACAGAATGCTGAAATTACTCACCTAGGACTGTAAGTTTAGTGCCTTTGCCAAAGTATGCAGGATCAGTGTTCACACTGATACTAAGCTACAATTAAAACCTCAGCTATAGTCAAGATCATGTAGACTTTGCCACTCAGATTATCTGACATAATTTAAAAAAAAAGGGGTTTTCTTACCTAATACAGTTAACTTTGTTCCGCTGCCAAAGTAAGCTGGATAAGTACCAGAGTCACAGCACTCATGTGTGCTAACAAATTCACTCAGGGTGGCAAATGCCATTTCTGTTTTAACTTAAATGCCTCAGAAATGCTGCTCAACTATATCAATCAAATTTACTTCAATTACTTATTGCCAGTGTGCTCATTGAAGTCATTTCATAAATATAATACAAAGACAGCATAACTTAGAAGATTCATTGCATATTAAAGTTAGTAAAAACCTAAACAATACATAGCTACATATATCGATAAGGTTTTATATATCACACAGAATACTGAAATTACTCACCTAGGACTGTAAGTTTAGTGCCTTTGCCAAAGTATGCAGGAGTGCCAGTGTTCACACTGATACTAAGCTACAGTTAAAACCTCAGCTATATAGTTGAGATCATGTAGACTTTGCCACTTATATTATCTGACATAATTATAAAAAATTGATTTTTCTTACCTAATACAGTTAACTTTGTTCCACTGCCAAAGTAAGCTTGCAAACCACCAGAGTCACAGTGCACATGTGCACTAACAAATTTACCCAAGATGCCAAAGCAAATGCTATGTCTATGTGATACACACAATATTTTTTGGAAGATTCTACATAGTCTACTCAATAAATAACATTTCTTTAGGCCTGAACATCAAGATACTTGATTTACTCATCTAGAACTGTAAGTTTAGTGTCGTTTCCCTGTATGCTTGGTTGAAATGATCATGTAGACTTTGCCACTCATATTATCTGACTTAATTGTAAAAACAGATTTTTCTTACCTAATACAGTTAACTTTGTTCCACTGCCAAAGTAAGCCTGAGAAGCACCAGTGTCACAGCACTCATGTGCACTAACAAATTTACCCAAGACGCCAAAGCAAATGCTATGTCTATGTCATACACACAGATTATTATTTTGAAGATTCTACATAGTCTACTCAATAAATAACATATCATTAGGCCTGAGCATCAAGATTTTTGACTTACTCACCTAGAACTGTAAGTTTAGTGCCGCTTCCAAAGTATGCTGGGTCGTACTGATCACACTGATTCTATGCTACAGATGAAACCTCCTCAAGCCATTTCTTATATATTGAACTTTAAGGTATTTCTAATATTTACAACATGTTTGTAAATGTCAGCTTATTAATAGAACTTTAGTTTTATGTCTTACCAAGAACTGTTAATTTTGTTCCATCGCCGAAGAAAGCTTGTCCACCTCCACCAGAGTCACAGCACACATGTGCACTAATAAAATTACTCAGACTCTGTGGACTTAAGTCATGTGATTTTTCTAAACATTGAGGCTTCAGAAATGTTACTTAGCCATTTTATCTAAAACAA
Organism: Chanodichthys erythropterus; assembly: GCF_024489055.1. Lineage (NCBI taxonomy): Eukaryota > Metazoa > Chordata > Actinopteri > Cypriniformes > Xenocyprididae > Chanodichthys > Chanodichthys erythropterus. The sequence goes on from NC_090238.1 coordinate 28,967,197, forward strand.
GGAAGATGATTTTTACTAATTTGACTTATTTTTGCTACTGATAAAATTACACAATGTTTCTTGAAGCCTAATATCAAATAATATCAGTGAAGGAGTCATCAGAGACATTTTTTCTTAGTTTTCATGCAATGATGCAGCAAGTTATGAAAAGTTAAGGCAAAATATTTCTTACCTAGAACTGTGAGTTTGGTTCCAATACCAAAGTATGCAGGGTTGTAGTTGTTCACACTGATTCTACGCTACAGATAAAACCTCCTCTACTCTTAAAACTATCCATATGCCATCACTAATTCCACAATATAGAGTAATTTTTCAATGCAAATAAAACAAAGCGTTTTGGGTCAGAAAAAACTCAAAATGCATTAACTCTAATATAAAGTTTGACCAACATGTACACACACTAACTGTTATCAGAAATTTTGAATAGAACCCTTACTATTTGATTAAGCATTGCCATTTTAATAGTATGAAGTGTGTTTCTTACCAAGTACAGTTAACTTTGTTCCTTCACCAAAATGAGCCTGTCCAGTAGTAGACACAGCATATGAATGCACTAATAAAATGTCTATGATATGTGCCAGGTCTGGACACTAATCAACAGCTGGTTACAGACTTGTTTCCAAAAAAATTATCCACAAATTTCAGCACCTAATAATATCAATCCAACAAATTTAGTCAAAATGTCTCACCTGTTACTGTAAGTTTAGTTCCACTGCCAAAGTGTGCAGGACTGTACTGATTACACTGATGTCGATTGACGGTAAAAAACTCCACTAAAGATTTTCTACTAATTGACACTGGCTATAACAACTTCAATAAGGAACAACTTAAACAATAGAACATGATACAAAGACACTATCTAATAATACTTTGCAAATCTTTGATGTTTTAAAACCTAGTCACGAACAAACTCAATCATTAGACACAATGAAGATATTACTTTGGCAACTATTTTTGAAGTTTTGATACTTTTTGTGTCATTCCACTTAGTATTTCTAGAAGATTTAAAATTGTTTTTCTTACCTAAAACAGTAAGTTTGGTGCCGCTTCCAAAGTATGCTTGCGTGTTTGAGCACAGAGTATCAAGACCGTATCACTAACTTCTAGCTTACAAAAATGTACTCCACTATATTATGCAATTCCCATTGGTATTCCCATTATTTGAATTGTCTTTTACATTTACATTTTACTTACCTAGAACAGTCAATCTTGTCCCTTCACCAAAGAAAGCCTGGCTAGTTCCAAAGCACAGCATGCAGCTCACTGATAAAATGACTTCGACTGCATAACCCTTACATTTACTAAACTTGTATATGGTTCTTTTTATAGTGTTGGGATATCTTTTCCCTCATTGTTCTCCCAAAATACACATTTTATATTTTCAAACATGTTACGTTAAATTATCAACTCAAAAGACAAGAAAGTAAATGCGTAAAAGCTTCCAACTGAAGTTGAAGTAGTACTTACCAAGAACAGTTAATTTGGTGCCGCTACCAAAATAGGCCTCATAATTGGCACAGCATACAACAGTCATGTCAAAAAGGGTCTCAAATTGAATACTATATTTTACTTTAATGGACAATCATCAGCCACTTGAGGTCAACAAATATTTTTGTCGCATAGGCCTACATTTTAGCATAGTCAAAAGTGTTTCTTACCTACAACTGTTAATTTTGTTCCAGCTCCGAAGTATGCTTGATACGCATTGTCACAGTGAGATTGTATGCACAAATTTATGACACAAGTGTCAGATGTTACAAATAGTTAAAAGCTTTTTTTGAATGGGCCCCTTCCCTACTGCTTTCATAGTCGAGTCATAATAAATGGAAGGACAATATTCGAACACTACACAGTAAGAGCATTTAACCAATTAAATCAAGTAAACTTACCTAAAACTGTCAGTTTTGTTCCACTTCCAAAGTACGCTTGTGAGCCAGAGGCACATCGTTAATGAGTGCTCCGAAATTTGCATTAGAATCCTCTTTTTCCATGGTCATATAAAAGTCCATTCATTCCATAACAGTTTGTCTCCCAGGAGGTTGTTTGATGTAAAAGCATGTAAATGTGAAATATACATTTATTTGCCACAAGGAAAAAATATCCAATAATCCAATCAAGTCCGACTTCAAATACACATACTTGTATTTACCGCCAATAAAATGTGTTCAAATTCATTAAAATGTGGGAATTACTTAAAATATTATTGCTCCTTCTGTCCTAGATATCTGTTATATTTAATATTGAAATCCATGAGAAATCTTTGCAGTGTTATTATTTGTCGCCATCTAATAATTGACTGTACATTGAGGGAGGTTTTTGTACAGCGGCTCTATGGGATTGTATCACCGTGGCCCCCTGTCCCCACGGTGCTAAAACATTATACAAAAACAAAAAATTCTCTTGCTCTCTTTCCCCCCACTCTCCCCCCCAACCCCCATTTTATCTTTATTTTTCATCATTCTCTTGCACATGTTCTTTTTTTATGTCTATCTGTATAAACTCTATGTTGCTATTTCTGTGATTACTGAGAATTTGGGCAGGTGCAGATGTCTCCACCTAAAAATGTCTCTATGACAGTTTGCCGACCCCTCCCACATCCATATGTTACAATCATCAGAGGTACTGTATCTGCTCTATGTTTTAAGTCTGTAAAGCACTTCTGTAACACTTTACCACTTTAACACTTTATTGTAAGTGGTAACCTGCAAGTATTACCTTAAAGAGCTATTTTTAACTTGTTTCAACCGCCCAAAAATCTTTTTTTTTTAGCACATATTAATGCATTTTGGTTGATATTAAATACTATTTTTGACTTGAATAAAAACTGTTAATTTAGATGTTATTTTTTTTTCAGGGAAGGTTCCATTGGTTAACATAACTTAAATACATTTGTTAACAATGTTAATCTTATTAATCTTAATTAATGTTAATTTTAACATTTACTAATACATTACTAAAGTAAAAAATTGTATCTGTTAATAGTTTTTATTGGACCTGAATTAACAATGAACTGCTGTGTTTATACAATGTTAATATTAAAATATAAAATAATAATAAATATTAATTTAAAATACGGTTACAAATGTATTACTCATTGTTAGTAAATGCATTAATGAGACCTTATTCTTAAGTGTTACTGATTGTTGTTTTAGTAACACTTTTAGTGTTTGTTTGTTTGTTTGTTTGTTTGTTTGTTTTCTATGCATTACATGTACTTACTATAGTAATCATATGTAGTAATATATAGTAGTCATTATGGCCACTGCTATTGGGTTTGTGTTGGCTGAGCACATATGAGTCTGCTCCAGAGCCTGCTCCAGTCCTTTGAATATGCTCCAGAGCCTGCTTAAATCTATGAGTCCAGTCCAGTGTTTGGTCCAGTCCTAGAATCCAGCCTCGTGGTTGTCCCAGAGTTTCCTGTCCATCTTAACATGACCAAAAAGAACATTCCAGTCAGCGCCCTGGAGGGCTTTTCTGAGCTCCTGTCTAAGCAAATCTTCCAGAGTCTCACTTCATCAGATCTTCCAGAGCCTCATCTCATCATATCTTCCAGAGCTTCGTCTCGTCTCATCAGATCTTCCAGAGCTTCGTCTCGTCTCATCAGATCTTCCAGAGCCTCGTCTCGTCTCATCATATCTTCCAGAGCCTCGTCTCGTCTCATCATATCTTCCAGAGCCTCGTCTCATCTCATCATATCTTCCAGAGCCTCGTCTCATCTCATCATATCTTCCAGAGCCTCGTCTCGTCTCATCATATCTTCCAGAGCCTCGTCTCGTCTCATCAGATCTTCCAGAGCTTCGTCTCATCAGATCTTCCAGAGCCTTGTCTCATCTCATCATATCTTCCAGAGCCTTGTCTCGTCTCATCAGATCTTCCAGAGCCTCGTCTCGTCTCATCATATCTTCCAGAGCCTTGTCTCGTCTTATCATATCTTCCAGAGCCTCGTCTCGTCTCATCAGATCTTCCAGAGCCTCGTCTCGTCTCATCATATCTTCCAGAGCCTCGTTTCGTCTCATCAGATCTTCCAGAGCTTCGTCTCGTCTCATCATATCTTCCAGAGCCTCGTCTCGCCTCATCAGATCTTCCAGAGCTTCTTCTCGTCTCATCATATCTTCCAGAGCCTCGTCTCATCTCATCATATCTTCCAGAGCCTCGTCTCGTCTCATCAGATCTTCCAGAGCTTCTTCTCGTCTCATCATATCTTCCAGAGCCTCGTCTCGTCTCATCATATCTTCCAGAGCCTCGTCTCGTCTCGTCAGATCTTCCAGAGCCTCGTCTCGTCACGTCAGATCTTCCAGAGCCTCGTCTCGTCTCGTCAGATCTTCCAGAGCTTCGTCTCGTCTCATCATATCTTCCAGAGCCTAGTCTCGTCTCATCAGATCTTCCAGAGCCTCGTCTCGTCTCATCATATCTTCCAGAGCCTAGTCTCGTCTCATCAGATCTTCCAGAGCCTCGTCTCGTCTCATCAGATCTTCCAGAGCCTCGTCTCGTCTCATCATATCTTCCAGAGCCTAGTCTCGTCTCATCATATCTTCCAGAGCCTAGTCTCGTCTCATCAGATCTTCCAGAGCTTCGTCTCGTCTCATCATATCTTCCAGAGCCTCGTCTCGTCTCATCAGATCTTCCAGAGCTTCGTCTCGTCTCATCATATCTTCCAGAGCCTCGTCTCGTCTCATCAGATCTTCCAGAGCCTCGTCTCGTCTCATCATATCTTCCAGAGCCTCGTCTCGTCTCATCATATCTTCCAGAGCCTCGTCTCGTCTCATCATATCTTCCAGAGCCTCGTCTCGTCTCATCATATCTTCCAGAGCCTCGTCTCGTCTCATCAGATCTTCCAGAGCCTCGTCTCGTCTCATCATATCTTCCAGAGCCTCGTCTCGTCTCATCATATCTTCCAGAGCCTCGTCTCGTCTCATCATATCTTCCAGAGCCTCGTCTCGTCTCATCATATCTTCCAGAGCCTTGTCTCGTCTCTTCAGATCTCCCAGAGCCTCGTCTCATCTCATCATATCTTCCAGAGCCTCGTCTCATCTCATCATATCTTCCAGAGCCTCGTCTCGTCTCATCAGATCTTCCAGAGCCTCGTCTCATCTCATCATATCTTCCAGAGCCTCGTCTCGTCTCATCATATCTTCCAGAGCCTCGTCTCGCCTCATCATATCTTCCAGAGCCTCGTCTCGTCTCATCATATCTTCCAGAGCCTCGTCTCGTCTCATCATATCTTCCAGAGCCTCGTCTCGTCTCATCAGATCTTCCAGAGTTTCGTCTCGTCAGATCTTCCAGAGCCTTGTCTCATCTCATCATATCTTCCAGAGCCTCGTCTCGTCTCATCATATCTTCCAGAGCCTTGTCTCGTCTTATCATATCTTCCAGAGCCTTGTCTCGTCTTATCATATCTTCCAGAGCCTCGTCCCGTCTCATCAGATCTTCCAGAGCCTCGTCTCGTCTCATCATATCTTCCAGAGCCTCGTCTCGTCTCATCATATCTTCCAGAGCCTCGTCTCGTCTCATCAGATCTTCCAGAGCTTCGTCTCGTCTCATCATATCTTCCAGAGCCTCGTCTCGTCAGATCTTCCAGAGCTTCGTCTCGTCTCATCATATCTTTCAGAGCCTCGTCTCGTCTCATCATATCTTCCAGAGCCTCGTCTCGTCTCATCATATCTTCCAGAGCCTCGTCTTATCTCATCATATCTTTCAGAGCCTCGTCTCGTCTCATCAGATCTTCCAGAGCCTCGTCTCGTCTCATCATATCTTCCAGAGCCTCGTCTCGTCTCATCATATCTTTCAGAGCCTCGTCTCGTCTCATCAGATCTTCCAGAGCCTCATCTCGTCTCATCAGATCATCCAGAGCTTCGTCTCGTCTCATCAGATCTTCCAGAGCCTCGTCTCGTCTCATCATATCTTCCAGAGCCTCGTCTTGTCTCATCAGATCTTCCAGAGCCTCGTCTCGTCTCATCATATCTTCCAGAGCTTCGTCTCGTCTCATCAGATCTTCCAGAGCCTCGTCTCGTCTCATCAGATCTTCCAGAGCCTCATCTCGTCTCATCATATCTTCCAGAGCCTCGTCTCGTCTCATCAGATCTTCCAGAGCTTTGTCTCGTCTCATCAGATCTTCCAGAGCCTCGTCTCGTCTCATCAGATCTTCCAGAACTTCGTCCCGTCTCATCAGATCTTCCAGAGCCTCGTCTCGTCTCATCAGATCTTCCAGAGCCTCGTCTCGTCTCATCATATCTTCCAGAGCCTCGTCTCGTCTCATCATATCTTCCAGAGCTTCGTCTCGTCTCATCAGATCTTCCAGAGCCTCGTCTCGTCTCATCAGATCTTCCAGAGCCTCATCTCGTCTCATCATATCTTCCAGAGCCTCGTCTCGTCTCATCAGATCTTCCAGAGCTTTGTCTCGTCTCATCAGATCTTCCAGAGCCTCGTCTCGTCTCATCAGATCTTCCAGAACTTCGTCCCGTCTCATCAGATCTTCCAGAGCCTCGTCTCGTCTCATCAGATCTTCCAGAGCCTCGTCTCGTCTCATCATATCTTCCAGAGCCTCGTCTCGTCTCATCAGATCTTCCAGAGCTTCGTCTCGTCAGATCTTCCAGAGCCTCGTCTCATCTCATCATATCTTCCAGAGCCTTGTCTCATCTCATATCTTCCAGAGCCTCGTCTCGTCTCATCATATCTTCCAGAGCCTCGTCTCATCTCATCATATCTTCCAGAGCCTCGACTCATCTCATCAGATCTTCCAGAGCTTCGTCTCGTCTCATCATATCTTCCAGAGCCTCGTCTCATCTCATCATATCTTCCAGAGCCTCGTCTCATCTCATCATATCTTCCAGAGCCTCGACTCGTCTCATCAGATCTTCCAGAGCCTCGTCTCGTCTCATCATATCTTTCAGAGCCTCGTCTCGTCTCATCATATCTTCCAGAGCCTCGTCTCGTCTCATCAGATCTTCCAGAGCTTCGTCTCGTCAGATCTTCCAGAGCCTCGTCTCGTCTCATCAGATCTTCCAGAACTTAGTCTCGTCTCATCAGATCTTCCAGAGCCTCGTCACGTTTCAGCAGACCTTCCAGTAGTGATGGGATGGTTGATAACGAGGCTCCGATGCTCCGACGATGCTCCGAAAATAAGTCTAGCCACCAGATGTCGCTAATACGCACTGTGTTAAAAGTATCGAGTAATAAACCGTTTTTCGGCACAATTTGATGAAAGCCTCAAACGCTTCATAAAGCCTCGGTTTCCCATCACTACCTTCCAGAGCCCCGTCACGTCTCAGCATACCTTCCTGAGCCTCGTCTCGTCTCATCAGATCTTCCAGAGCCTCGTCTCGTCTCATCATATCTTCCAGAGCCTCGTCTCGTCTCATCAGATCTTCCAGAGCTTCGTCTCGTCTTATCATATCTTCCAGAGCCTCGTCTTGTCAGATCTTCCAGAGCTTCGTCTCGTCTCATCATATCTTCCAGAGCCTCGTCTCATCTCATCATATCTTCCAGAGCCTCGTCTCATCTCATCAGATCTTCCAGAGCCTCGTCTCGTCTAATCATATCTTCCAGAGCCTCGTCTCGTCTCATCAGATCTTCCAGAGCCTCGTCTCGTCTCGTCAGATCTCCCAGAGCCTCGTCTCGTCTCATCAGATCTTCCAGAGCCTCGTCTCGTCAGATCTTCCAGAGCTTCGTCTCATCTCATCATATCTTCCAGAGCCTCGTCTCATCTCATCAGATCTTCCAGAGCCTCGTCTCGTCTCATCAGATCTTCCAGAGCCTCGTCTCGTCTAATCATATCTTCCAGAGCCTCGTCTCGTCTCATCAGATCTTCCAGAGCCTTGTCTCGTCTCTTCAGATCTCCCAGAGCCTCGTCTCGTCTCATCAGATCTCCCAGAGCCTCGTCTCATCTCATCAGATCTTCCAGAGCTTCGTCTCGTCTCATCATATCTTCCAGAGCCTCGTCTCATCTCATCATATCTTCCAGAGCCTCGTCTCGTCTCATCAGATCTTCCAGAGCCTCGTCTCATCTAATCATATCTTCCAGAGCCTCGTCTCGTCTCATCAGATCTTCCAGAGCCTCGTCTCGTCTCATCAGATCTTCCAGAGCTTCGTCTCGTCAGATCTTCCAGAGCCTCGTCTCGTCTCATCATATCTTCCAGAGCCTCGTCTCATCTCATCATATCTTCCAGAGCCTCGTCTCATCTCATCATATCTTCCAGAGCCTCGACTCATCTCATCAGATCTTCCAGAGCAGTGTTAATTTCGTTGACGAATAATTTTCGTCATAATTTTCGTCAACGACATTTTTTCACGGACGAAAACGAGACGATGACTAAATAAAAATGCGTTTTGAATGACTAAAACTATGACTAAAATCTACTCTAATTTTCGTCAACGAATAAAAACGAGACGAAAATGAAAGAGAGGGACGATTTGGGAAGATATCCAGTCAGGACTGCTTTCCTGTGTGGAAGATGCGCACATTTGAACTGTAATGTGCTGATCTAACCGCGGGAAACGCGGCGCTGTTGCGCGCTCTACAGGCTCGTGCAGCAGCACATCTGACTGCTGCGCAATTAATGAATAGCGCACATTTATGCCATCCGATTGCTTATAAGCTAATGTTGATGAATTATGACAATGTTTACTACACGATGTTTATATGGTAGCATGTTTTAGACGGTTGAAAGAATGCATATTTATCTCCCTCATGAGCAGCCTGCTACAGTGCAGACTGCAGACATTTCAGAATAAGAGTCACGGTGTATTTCGGGATGGTTTATAATTATTATTTTTTTCCTGGTCATTATTGTTATTTTGTTTAAACAATAAACTGTATTTAATTTATTTTCTGTTTAATTCATAGTAAACTACTGTATCTTCTGTCACAGGAAGGAAAGACTAAGAACATTATTTGACACATTATTCAATATATTTTACAAGTATTATAGTTATTAAAGTAGTTATTATAGTTAACTAAACCTAAAACCAAAGAAATCTTCATTACTTTAAATAAACATTAACTGAAATAAAAGATAAATATATAAAAATGTAAACTTATAAAAATGTAAACTTAATAGTTTCTAAGCTTTAGCTTAACCTGAGGTATTAAAATAAACAAAAAATAAAAAGTTATAGACATTTAAAAGCAAAATCTAAAAGACATAAACAAAAAATTACTAAAACTTTTAACTAAAATTACAATGAAAGCAGGAAAAACTAAAAATCAAATCTAATTTTTTTTTAAAAATGAAATCTATAATAGTAGCCTACCTCAATGATAAGTGTGTCAATCCCTGAAAAGTACTGAATTTTGCTCTTTCACGTGTTTTGCACTTGAACGGTCAAAAACCGTCCGCTTTGGTGAGCAAAGTACAGTTGGGTGAACATAAACAGTTTGGGGAATATCAGATGTACCTATATCAGTGTATTGGATCTGTGGAAGCATTTTTATTGGAAATGCTTAATGCTTACAATTTAACTAAATTAGATTTTAGTCGACTAATTCTACTGTAGATTTAGTCGACTAAAATCTTATGATATTTAGTCGACTAAAACTAGACTAAAACTAAAACAATTTCCAATGACTAAAATATGACTAAAACTAAATGGCATTTTAGTCAAAAGACTATGACTAAAACTAAATCAAAATTTGCTGTCAAAATTAACACTGTTCCAGAGCTTCGTCTCGTCTCATCATATCTTCCAGAGCCTCGTCTCATCTCATCATATCTTCCAGAGCCTCGTCTCATCTCATCATATCTTCCAGAGCCTCGACTCGTCTCATCAGATCTTCCAGAGCCTCGTCTCGTCTCATCATATCTTTCAGAGCCTCGTCTCGTCTCATCATATCTTCCAGAGCCTCGTCTCGTCTCATCAGATCTTCCAGAGCTTCGTCTCGTCAGATCTTCCAGAGCCTCGTCTCGTCTCATCAGATCTTCCAGAACTTAGTCTCGTCTCATCAGATCTTCCAGAGCCCCGTCACGTTTCAGCAGACCTTCCAGTAGTGATGGGATGGTTGATACCGAGGCTCCGATGCTCCGACGATGCTCCGAAAATAAGTCTGGCCACCAGATGTCGCTAATACGCACTGTGTTAAAAGTATCGAGTAATAAACCGTTTTTCGGCACAATTTGATGAAAGCCTCAAACGCTTCATAAAGCCTCAGTTTCCCATCACTACCTTCCAGAGCCCCGTCACATCTCAGCATACCTTCCTGAGCCTCGTCTCGTCTCATCAGATCTTCCAGAGCCTCGTCTCGTCTCATCATATCTTCCAGAGCCTCGTCTCGTCTCATCAGATCTTCCAGAGCTTCGTCTCGTCTTATCATATCTTCCAGAGCCTCGTCTTGTCAGATCTTCCAGAGCTTCGTCTCGTCTCATCATATCTTCCAGAGCCTCGTCTCATCTCATCATATCTTCCAGAGCCTCGTCTCATCTCATCAGATCTTCCAGAGCCTCGTCTCGTCTAATCATATCTTCCAGAGCCACGTCTCGTCTCATCAGATCTTCCAGAGCCTCGTCTCGTCAGATCTCCCAGAGCCTCGTCTCGTCTCATCAGATCTTCCAGAGCCTCATCTCGTCAGATCTTCCAGAGCTTCGTCTCGTCTCATCATATCTTCCAGAGCCTCGTCTCATCTCATCATATCTTCCAGAGCCTCGTCTCGTCTCATCAGATCTTCCAGAGCCTCGTCTCGTCTAATCATATCTTCCAGAGCCTCGTCTCGTCTCATCAGATCTTCCAGAGCCTTGTCTCGTCTCTTCAGATCTCCCAGAGCCTCGTCTCGTCTCATCAGATCTCCCAGAGCCTCGTCTCATCTCATCAGATCTTCCAGAGCCTCGTCTCATCTAATCATATCTTCCAGAGCCTCGTCTCGTCTCATCAGATCTTCCAGAGCCTCGTCTCGTCTCATCATATCTTCCAGAGCCTCGTCTCGTCTCATCATATCTTCCAGAGCCTCGTCTCATCTCATCATATCTTCCAGAGCCTCGTCTCATCTCATCAGATCTTCCAGAGCCTCGTCTCATCTCATCATATCTTCCAGAGCCTCGTCTCATCTCATCAGATCTTCCAGAGCCTCGTCTCATCTCATCAGATCTTCCAGAGCCTCGTCTCATCTCATCAGATCTTCCAGAGCCTCGTCACGTCTCATCAGATCTTCCAGAGCCTCGTCTCATCTCATCAGATCTTCCAGAGCCTCGTCTCATCTCATCATATCTTCCAGAGCCTCGTCTCATCTCGTCAGATCTTCCAGAGCTTCGTCTCGTCTCATCATATCTTCCAGAGCCTCGTCTCATCTCATCATATCTTCCAGAGCCTCGTCTCGTCTCATCATATCTTCCAGAGCCTCGTCTCGTCTCATCATATCTTCCAGAGCCTCGTCTCATCTCATCATATCTTCCAGAGCCTCGTCTCATCTCATCAGATCTTCCAGAGCCTCGTCTCGTCTCATCAGATCTTCCAGAGCCTCGTCTCGTCTCATCATATCTTCCAGAGCCTCGTCTCATCTCATCATATCTTCCAGAGCCTCGTCTCATCTCATCATATCTTCCAGAGCCTCGTCTCGTCTCATCATATCTTCCAGAGCCTCGTCTCGTCTCATCATATCTTCCAGAGCCTCGTCTCATCTCATCATATCTTCCAGAGCCTCGTCTCGTCTCATCAGATCTTCCAGAGCCTCGTCTCATCTCATCATATCTTCCAGAGCCTCGTCTCATCTCATCATATCTTCCAGAGCCTCGTCTCGTCTCATCAGATCTTCCAGAGCCTCGTCTCGTCTCATCATATCTTCCAGAGCCTCGTCTCGTCTCATCAGATCTTCCAGAGCCTCGTCTCGTCTCATCATATCTTCCAGAGCCTCGTCTCGTCTCATCAGATCTTCCAGAGCCTCGTCTCGTCTCATCAGATCTTCCAGAGCCTCGTCTCGTCTCATCATATCTTCCAGAGCCTCGTCTCGTCTCATCATATCTTCCAGAGCTTCGTCTCGTCTCATCAGATCTTCCAGAGCCTCGTCTCGTCTCATCATATCTTCCAGAGCCTCGTCTCGTCTCATCATATCTTCCAGAGCCTCGTCTCATCTCATCAGATCTTCCAGAGCCTCGTCTCGTCTCATCATATCTTCCAGAGCCTCGTCTCGTCTCATCAGATCTTCCAGAGCTTCGTCTCGTCAGATCTTCCAGAGCCTTGTCTCATCTCATCAGATCTTCCAGAGCCTCGTCTCGTCCCATCATATCTTTCAGAGCCTCATCTCGTCTCATCATATCTTCCAGAGCCTCGTCTCGTCTCATCATATCTTCCAGAGCCCTCAGCCGAGATGGCTACCACGCCTGAGCCCTCAGAGAGTGCAGCTTATAAAGGGAACCTGATGGGAATCAGGTGTGAGTGTGATCAGTGCCTAGCTGGGGAATTGTGGGAAATATAGTCCAGAGTGTGCAATGAAAAAGTCTTAATGGTGAAACGAAGACCTCTGGTGGGGACTGGAAGGAAGCAGCAGTTGGCGGAAACATGACAGAATGAATGTTGCATTTATATAGCGCTTTCATATCGTTAATTATGCATAATTACATGCAACTAACCCTAAACCAAACCTAATCCTAACCCTAACCCTAGAGTAAGTATATGTTATAAATTAATACCTGAAAAAACATGAATCAAAATTGCTACAAGTACATAAATACACTTGTATTTTTATAAACATTTCCAAATAAATGAATGTCTGCACTTGCAAGTTTCTAAAAGCTGAAGAAATGCAGTACCGCAATTCCATTATATTATGAATTAGCAAAATATATTTTTGCAATATTGTGTAAATGTATGTAACATAAATATAACTCTAATTAACAAGATCTATTTAAATTAAAGACAAAAAAAAAAAAAAAAAATACAGAAATGCATGTGCTCTCTCTGTGATAAAACAACTGCCATATGTGACCCTGGACCACAAAACCAGTCAAAAGGGTCAATATTTTGAATAAATAAGCTTTCCATTGATGTTTGGTTTGTTAGGATAGGACAATATTTGGAAAATTGAAAAACTATTTGAAAATCTTGAATCTGAGGGTGCCAAAAAAAAAAAAAATCGAAATATTGAGAAAATCGCCTTTAAAGTTGTCCAAATGAAGAATGCATATCCACTCACAAAAATACATTGATACATTTATGGTAGGAAATTAAAAAAATATCTTCATAGACCATGATCTTTACTTAGATCCTAATGATTTTTGGCATAAAAGAAAAATTGAGCATTTTGACCCATGCAATGTATTGTTGGCTATTGCTAAAAATATACCCGTGTGACTTTGTTTTTGTGGTCCAGGGTCACATATGGTAACAATTGGTACCACAGAGGGATCAATAAAGCAGTTAATAGCTCTTTATTAACTGCTCTTTAATAATTAATTTCAGTCATAGCACAGTTTTAAAAAATCTCAATCTTTCTTAACATTACAGCATCCTTTAAAATTAAAATCCTGAAAATTGTGTTTTAGTGACTTTTACTTACAGTATTCTTATAGCATACTATATAATATGATAAAATAATGCTTACTTTATCCCATCTGGCAATAGAAAATGCTAAACAAATCAGAAACAAAGATAGAGCAACATTTAAACATTTTTATTGCTCATAATAATCAAAGATTACAGTGGAGAAGTGTGGAAATATATCAAGATATCATTTCATCTGCTGCTTTAAAATACAGTAAAGAAAGAGCACTAAAGTTACTCATATCATCCTGCAGAGGTCAGCATATGATCTTTAATCCAGAGGATGATTAATTCATATTAAACTGTACTGCTCTTCTGAAAGTTGTCTGTATTATTGTCATATACTGTATAAAGAGCACACTGATATAGATTAAAAAACAAGAACATTTAATAAATTATAATTATATGCATCTGTTTTATGTGGGTTATGAACACATGTCTGAGTGCAGATGTAGAGATAAGATTGCAAATGATTTCCAAAGCCAAGCTGTTAGTGTTGGGGGCTTTTGTGATCAAGAGTCCTCCTGTTTGACATTTTATCAATGGGTAATTTTTTTTTTTTTTTTATGAAAATATAATTCTTAATCTGAATAGATATTTGTGATTATATTAAGAATCTGAACAGCTTTCCGAGAGAACAGATATTTGGTCCACTTGGATAAGCACAGGGATTTTTTATTATTATTGTTTAGACTGTCTGAGGGCATCAAATGTCTGTCTTTTTTGAGGAACTCATTGAATTCACTTGGACATCAAAAACACAGACTCGTTCTGTTTACTGAAGCATTAAGCAACTAATGCAGTGCCATAATTTTATCTCATATGTCATATAGTTAGAAGAAAAAAGAGGAAAACAGAGAGATGGATTACAGCAGTCAGGAGATGTAATCAAGATTCAGTTTAATGCCAAATGTTATAAATGTACATTTCATTAGCAATAAAAATATTAAAATAATAACAGATTAAAGATAGGCCTACTCAAAATTAACAACCTTTACATAATTAGTCAATACATCACCAGTTCTTCTTCCGAAACGTGTTATTGTTTTATTCTGCTTCACTAAACCTATGCTAAGTGTTTATTTTAGAAAGGGCGGGACGGTTTTCGCGGGGATTATAGGCTACGTCACTCGCCCGTGCGTGTCTCGTCATATCTGTAAATAGAAAATAGATGCTCCGGCTACTTTGACACATAGGTTAGTAGTCACAACAACTAGTAGAAAGGTTGACATGGAGCAGCTATTATGAACCTCCGGGTAATCACCCGTTTTAAACAAACGCCGAGCAGAGGAGAGTCTGCGGGCAAAAACGAGAATCAACGTCGGCTTGGCTTTCCGGAGATGGCGAGAACTGAGGGATTTTATATGTTGTGAAAGCGACGCGGAGATGGAGTTTTAGCAGGTAAGTAAGCTTTTTTACTTACCTTACAGTTTATATATAATAAACTGCCATATGTATCTCTCTAACAGAGGTCATTGTAAAGCAATAGCATAACTATTGTGGAAGGTCTTGTCATTATGGTTGTTGTAGCGCTGTGCTGGCATTTATTTTCAAGTATCGTGTCTTCAGCTAGTCCGCTTGAGATCCTGAGATCCTTTCCATCTAACGTTAAACTGGTTATATCTCTTAAGCCTAGTAGTGAATGTATTATGAGAAGTAAAATCATCTTTCTTTCTTTCTTTCTTTCTTTCTTTCTTTCTTTCTTTCTTTCTTTCTTTCTTTCTTTCTTTCTTTCTTTCTTTCTTTCTTTCTTTCTTTCTTTCTTTCTTTCTTATTACTTTTGTTAATAACCACATTCATCCGCACAGTCATGCAGAGCCGAAGCACAACCAAAATAATGATCCTCCGCAAAATGCATGCATACAGTTTTGTTTTTAACCGCTAGAGGGCCAAAAGTTACATAGTGTATCTAAGGTAAATACCATAGACTGTAAAAGGTAAATACAGTGTTAACTGTTGATATTGCATATTAAGCAGTGCAACCGACATTTATAACTCAATTTAGTACTTTAAATTTAACTTAAATTCATAAGAAATATATTATATTAACACACATGCATTTAAATAAAAGTATGGTAATTTATATATTTATTTTCTGAAGTATATTATGTCATTATTCCTTAAAGTCCTCTATTTGAAAGAGCTAAGCATAAATTTCCAAATGAAGTGACATACAGATTTGTATGTGTTCCAAATGAGACAGTAAAAGTATATTTACCTTTATATATTTCGATTTATAATATGCATGAATACATTTAAGTGTAGATATTAAAATTTACAACTACTTTTCAGGATTTACAAATATATACTGTTTAACTAATATATTCATTATTTTCATGCATATATATTTTTAGATTTTATGTAATTATTTCCCTTTGTCTTATGACTGGAGAGATCAAAAATAGGATATACCACAACCACATTTATTATGTATTTTTTTCTTATCATTGTGGCTCAGATTGGGGTTATTGTTCAGGTGTTTGACTAAGTTAAGGTACTGTGTAATGCTAGAGGCACAGAAATAAATGCCTGAGTCTTCCTCTACTAGATCCTTGATCTCCATCGAAGATTCTTCAATCTTAGGTCGCTTCATTATGTGTTTGGTGTCTGTGAATGGGGCAACTGTTTCTACTGTATCTTTTCCCAAAGAAATAGCAACAAGGGTCATTTCACCTTGACTTCTCTGTCTGTACCAGTACATATAATAATAGCTGCTATCGTCATGGTTACATTTTAGAGTAACTGTTTCATCCCGTTGAGTGATCAGTTGAGTTTTACTAACTTGATCATTCTGAGTGATGATTATTCCATCTAATGTTCCTGTTGGGTAGAAAACAATTGATTATATCAACTTAAGATAAGATTTCTTCATAAATGTTTGACTTCAAAGAACAGTCTGGATAAACTTACTAATAACTAGCAGGAAAATAAACCCCAAACACAGCAGTCCCATGACATTAAAGAGGACAGTCAACACCTTTCTGTCTCTTACCCCTTCTAGATATATTTTGACTGCCCTATTTAGTGAGTCTCTGGAAGGAACAGGAAATGACATCTTAAATGACAGATTGAAGCCTTGTGGTACACATACAGTGAGCGACGCAGTGCAATTTGTAACTGATCTAAACTTTTTAATCATTTCCCTTTTTTCTAACCTAGAATGAAAACTATGTTTTGACTTGAATTATTTGAACTTTAACAAAAATACCAATTATTAATATTAAAAATATTAGATTTTATACCACCTTGCAAAATGGTAAAACAATTGTTTTTCATGTATCAACCTTTGAAAGTAATTACAATATTCACAATTCACATTATTATTCTAACTGATAATGATGAATGTCTACGTTTTCCATCCTCCTGTTCTCAGCACAGTGTTAGAGTTGTGGTTGTTGTTTAGCAGTGCAGCTGTAATATGATACTGTGTGCTTGTGGCACAATAATACAGAGCTGAGTCTTTAGTCTCTAGTTTCGTAATCTGCAGCGTGGACATCTTTATTTCTGTACGGGTTGCATTATATTTGGAATCAGGAGTATTAAATGGTGCTTCAATTTCCACCATATTTTGGCCAGCAGAAAATATCAGTAAAGTCAAACCAACATCCACCTTTGCTTGCTTGTACCAGAACAATCTGTAGTGATCGAGATTATCATGTTCACATGTTAATGTCACAGTAGAACTGCTTTTGGCAAAGATGACTGGCAGTTGATGAATTTCTCCATTGGATTTATCTGGAAAACAGGACAGTTGATAAAGATAAAGATAACTGCTATAATGTTGTTGGTAAACCAGTGCACATTATTGTACAGAATGATCTTAAAAGTATTTTTTTAAAATGTATTTCTAGATAATATCATATATATTAATGAATTTAAAAACCACTTAAATGTATTTAAAGAGAGTATACTTTAATGACTATATTTCCTAACACACTAAAGTAGTTTTGAAAAACACACTTTTTTTTAATAATCTGCTTTAAAGAAGTATACTTATTCTGATGTGACTATACTAGAGCCCTGCGTGTAAAATACTTGATTATGGTTTTAACTGTGGTTTGTTATTCAATATTCCGTTTAAAGTTAATATATTTAAGTGTACCAACTTTATCATTACACATGTAATTACAAATATATTAATTAAATATAAGGCATACAAGTTTCAATGGAAATTACATTCCAGTTTATTCTAATTTACCATAAAATACTTGTTAGTATTTTTTACATTATACTTTATATCAAAGACAATAAAAGTAAATATGAAATTACATACAGATATGTACTTTCATCCTACTTATGTATAAAAAAAAAAACACTCTAAAGTTCAGCTAATTGCATCTAATATAAATTTAAACTATAACACGCAATTAAATGTGTGGAAACATTAAATTATCTTCACAAAAATAAATTATTTTAAAGTATATTATTTCTGTAATTGCTCTTTTTAAAAGTATGCACCTTTTAAAAGGTGTACTTCTTTACAAGGAAATGTATAAATGTAATAAAAGTTTGAAGAAAAAAAAACAAAAAACAATCAAAATCCAGTAGCCTTACAGACAGTCAGCAGTAAAGTGAATATGAGCCGGCTGAGCTCCATTCTGTCCCATTAATGAATGAGGTGCTCTCAGCAATGCTGTGACTGACGTCCTATACAGTTATGGGTCTGCAGTATGGCAGATAGTGTCAACTTCCTGTGAAAAGAAAAGCACAAGCCCCAATAACACGCCTCTTTAGCACAGATGAGCTACTCAAGCTATTCATAATTTTGAGTAAAAAAACAATACAAAAAGGTACAATAAAGTTAAAGTACAATCACTCTATACCATTTTCAGAGAAGTACACTGCAAGTTACTAAAAAAAGTTTATAAATAATTAATTAATTGGCTAATCAATGAAGATCTCAGTGTGAGTATCCTATGATTGAATCTGGAAATAAACCAAAATTAAAAGAGAATTAGTCATCAGATGCCATGTCCATAATTTGTCCAATAAATTGGAATAGAGGATTTGGGCTCGAAGAGGAATGGTGGAAGAAGTATATGAGCTTGCTTATATGAGCTTGTGATTATGATTGACAGGACTGAATGATCAGCCTCCTTCCAAACTTATGTTTGGAACTTTATTATATGATGGACAACTCAAAGTAGCTTGTTACTCCAATGCAATTTTTGACTAAAAAATAATATCTACATTTTCCATCCTCCTGTTCTCGGCACAGTGTTAGAGTTGTGGTTGTTGTTTAGCAGTGCAGCTGTAATATGATACTGTGTGCTCGTGGCACAATAATACAGAGCCGAGTCTCCAGTCTCTAGTTTCGTAATCTGCAGTGTGGACTTTATTTCTGTACGGGTTGCATTATATTTGGAATCAGGAGTATTAAATGGTGCTTCAATTTCCACCATATTTTGGCCAGCAGAAAATATCAGTAAAGTCAAACCAACATCCACCTTTGCTTGCTTGTACCAGAACAATCTGTAGCGAGTATCATGGTCACATGTTAATGTCACAGTAGAACCACTTTTGGCAAAGATGACTGGCAGTTGACGAATTTCTCCATTGGATTTATCTGGAAAACAGGACAGTTGATAAAGATAAAGATAACTGCTATAATGTTGTTGGTAACCCAGTGCATCTTAAAAGTATATTTAAAAAATGTACTTCTAGATAATATCATATATATTATCTATAATATCATATATATTATCTATATTATCACCTTGTGAAGAAGGTGTACTTCTTCACAAGGAAATTCATAAATATATAAAAGTTTGAAGAAAAAAAAAACAAAAAAACAATCAAAATCCAGTAGCCTTACAGACAGTCAGCAGTAAAGTGAATATGAGCCGGCTGAGCTCCATTCTGTCCCATTAATGAATGAGGTGCTCTCAGCAATGCTGTGACTGACGTCCTATACAGTTATGGGTCTGCAGTATGGCAGATAGTGTCAACTTCCTGTGAAAAGAAAAGCACAAGCCCCAATAACACGCCTCTTTAGCACAGATGAGCTACTCAAGCTACTCATAATTTTGAGTAAAAAAAAACAAAAAGGTACAATAAAGTAAAAGTACAATCACCCTATAACATTTTCAGAGAAGTACACTGCAAGTTACTAAAAAAAGTGGCTACTTAATTGTAGCTATTAAGGGATAAAATCAATGAAGATCTCAGTGTGAGTACTGAACTGAGGTGGGTTTCCCAAAAGTATTGTTGGCCAATTCCGTCATTATTACCATAGCTCAGTGAGTCAGTGTTTTTACCGAAACCATAGTTCAAATGAACGTTCACAAACAGCATTGCGAAGTTGTGTGGTTGTATTGACAGCTCTCGACCTGTGGTTATTGTTTGTATGACGTGAACTTTATAAATCCTTATCTTAAGCAAAACAAGTAAGCTTACATTCATCTATATCTTTCATTTGGAATATATACACAAATGTCATTTACGTCTTTTAATTTGTCGAGAGATTTAAAGCACCATTTTTGAATGGTGTGCATGTACAGTACGAATGTGCTCTAGAATGTAAGAACGATCCTATGATTAAATCTGGAAATAAACCAAAATACTGAGAAGAAATGAATTAGTCCTCAGATGCCATGTCCATAATTTGTATCAAAAAATCTAGCATTAAATCGATCTCAAACAAATTAATTAAAAGAAGTTATTTCTCCACCATTACTGCATGACTTCATTAACCAATGTGGTTAAAAGACAAATTTGTGACAATGCGGTTTTTGGAAACGGTCATGACTAGTTGATTTCTTCAATGATGCATCATACTATGGTAGTTAAGCAGTGAGTTACTGTACGTCGTTGTACAGGAAACACACCCCTGAGCAGATATTTTTATACTAAATTCTAATTAATCTTGAGTTGAAAACATGATGAAAAGCTGCATTTAAGTAAATGTTCATCATCAAAAACAAAGATGCAGGGAATTTAAAATGATGTATTTACATGTATTTACCATTCACATGAATGAACTCACTAAAATGACTTTAATGAGTTCACTGCCCGTCCAGTTCAAAATAGAATTAAAGGTAAACAAATTTGACTCGTCATCCTTAGAAGGAAGTAGACTCAAGCTCAGAGCTGATCTGCAGACTATGGAATTTGATAAAATGATGTAAATTGGAATAGAGGATTTGGGCTTGAAGAGGAATGGTGGAAGAATTGTCACTGGATAGGTGGCTGCTTATATGAGCTTGTGATTATGATTGACAGGACTGAATGATCAGCCTCCTTCCAAATGTATGTTCTTATGTTTGGAACTTTATTATATGATGGACAACTCAAAGTAGCTTGTTACTCCAATGAAAATTTTGACTAAAAAATTGTGAGTGAAAAGGTTGTTAGCATTTCTTTTATTTAGTAGCACTGCAGCCAATGGATTACAGAATTGTCCATGTCTTGTAACCACAACAGCTTTTAACCAGGATATCCTTAGAGCAAAGTTTATCATAAACCAGGTGTCAGTTATATCAAGCTTCTTGTTAGAGTGTGCACAGTTCTGGCTTCACTGTGCCTTGCAGCACAGTAATATGTGCCACTGTCCTTCTGCACAGTGAGGTTTGAGAGAATCAGGCTGAACAAGTTGTCCTTTGTGTTTAGAATGGCTTCAAAGTTCTGTGTTGGTTTGTCATACTCTTTTATAATAAATTCTACAGGCTGTCCATAATGGACTTGCCTGTACCAAAACATAGTGTAACTACTCATGCTAACTCCTGCTGCCATGCTGCAGTCTAAAGTCACTTTATCTCCTGGTACTGCTGTCATGAAACGTGTCGACTGAAGCACGACATGAGCTGATGTCTGACCTACAGAAATAAAAATGTTAGATAATTAACACTGAACCAGTACTTTGAGGAATAAAATCATGCATTTTTGACTAGCATGTGATTGTCTTGAATAAGTTGTTTGTCTTCAATAAATAAAGAAGTGGTTCTAAATTTGACAAGCTTCTGTTGTTCATAATATGTAAACATCCATATTACAGATATGATACTCACTTTGACAGATAATAAGGACCCATTTGAGTAGAAGTATGGAGATGCAGTTCATCATCTCTCTGTAGATTGAGCCAAGTTCAAGTCAAAATGTAAGTAGCAAAAAGTAACAGACTCTAAGAGGAGGGGCTGTGCATTGCAGATGATGATTGGTGGCCATTGCTCAAACAAAACTGAATGGTTCTTTTAACCCTTAAAGATGGAGTGTGTAGATTTTCATTTCTTAAACAACCATGTAGGAAGACACATCATGGCCATATTCCAGGATGACAATGTCAAGATTCACCAGGGTTAAAATTGTAAAAGAATGGTTTAGAGAGCATGAAGAATCATTCTCACACATGAATTGGCACCTCTGAGTTCAAACCTTAATTTCATTAAAAGTCTTTGGAATGTGCTGGAGTAGACTTTACAGAGTACTCAACTCTTGCATTGTCAATACAAGATCTTGACCAAAAATTGATGCACCTCTTGATGGAAATAACATCACAAGATTTATTTCCATCGAGAGGTGCATGTATCGAGAGGTCTTTCTTTCTAACGTTGTTTCTTTTTTTTCTCCATTTTGTTAACTTATAAAATACAGAATATTCAAATTCTGTTTCTGTGTGCAACATTTAATGCATATTTCATCTAGACGTAATATAAATGACATAGCAAAATTCGGTAACACTTTACAATAAGGTTTCTTTAGTTAACATAAACAATTAACAATACTTCTACATTTATTAATCTTATTGTTAATTTCAACATCTACTAATACATTATTAAAATCAAATGTTGTATTTATGTTAGTTAATGTACCATGAAGTAACATGAACAAACAACTGTATTTTTATTAACTAACATTAACAAAGATTAATAAATATTGGGTAACACTTTACAGTAAGGTTCATTAGGTAACAATAGTTAACTGCATTAGTTAACATGAACTAATAATGAACTGCACTTATACAGCATTTATTAATCTTTGTTAATGTTAATTTCATCATTTACTAATACATTATTAAAATCTTGTTATTCCTCTGTGTTATGCTAACTGGATTTAATTCAGGAGAAGTGTGGGTCCCACTGGTGCCTTGCCTTTTAAATAAAGCCATACAAAGCTTAGCTACTGACAAATTTGCTCTTTAGTGTGTTGTTTAGTGTGAAGCCTGCCTCAATCACAAAGGGTTTCAAAGGACCTTAAAAAATGCATTTCAGAGATACAGAAAGTTGGCAGTGAAAGCATTGCTAAATACCTGAATGAATACATAGTAAGATACCCTGTCTACAAATGTAGAAAATCCTCTCTTTAGGAGTGGGCATCCTGCAAAGTTTACTCGAAAAAACACAACAGGCAAAGAGGTGAGAAAGAACCTCAAGGTCAACAGCAAAAGACCTCCAGAAAACTACAAACTGTGAAAGTCTTTGTTCCTGTGTCCATTACCAAAAAACAATGAATAAGAATAGTGTTGATGAAAGGACAACACATAACCACTGAAGCAACATTGAATTCAATAGTGTATTTTTACAGGATAACTGTCAGGACAGTAGTTCATGACTTCATGCTTTAGAGAGGTTGGGCAATTCAACAAGACAATGAACTAAACCAACCAACTAAAGAATGGTTGAAAAAAATATGTTTTCCTGACTTTAAGCCAACTGAGATGCTGTGGCATAACCTAAAGAGGACTGTGCTATCAAGACGATCCAGAAATTTTGATAAACTGAAACAAGTTTGTAGGGAGGGATGGTCCAAAATTGGTCAATAACACAGTGCAGTCATCTGCTGCATCCTCCACAATCTAGCACTCAGATCTGACTACAAGGTCAAAAACTGTGCCTTGCTAATTGTGGTTAGCACATATGGTTACATGATTTGTGTAATTTCTTCAATAAATCAGACACTAAAATGGAAGGCATATGCATGGGCAAATAAACAGCACTAACAGCAGATGCAATTCATTCTTAGTGAATTTTCCATCGCTTTTTGATTACTTCTCACCTGAAAGGAAGCTCATTTAGTACTGGCAGTTTGTGTATCATGGTTTGTGTAACACACCTGATAGTGGTTCACCACATGAGTTAGAATCAAATCTAAATCTTTTACAGTAACATGAAGCTGAGGGGAAAACTTATCTTAGAAGTAGAGGGTTTTTCTGTTAGAAAAAATTGATTTTGCAGCACCGTGTACTAGCAGCACAAAAATAAAGAGCCGAGTCTGACAGAGTGAGGTCTGAGATCGTTAGAGATCCTGTCATTGTGTTCTGTCTAGTTTGTGTAAATCGCTCTGTGAATCCAGGCTCAGGGTTTGGTGGAGATCCTGTGTAGCCATAGCCGATTAGATCTAGAGGCATGCCTGTTCTCTGTTGTCGATACCATAACATGACAACTAAGTTATTGTCATCATGCTTGCAGTTGATCTCTGCCTTGTCATTTTGATTGGCAATCAAATTTGGAAACTTTTCAAACTGTACACAATTTGCAGTCCCTGTGGAGAAAATATTATTCAAATATTAGAAAAGTATCCATCAAAATTCATTAAATAAATAGAATTATTTATATAACTTTGTTAGCTTACTTAAAAATATGATGAGAAAAATGCCCAGCCTAAAAGCAACCTGACACATCTCTGAAGTACAGCGCTATAAGGATTGAAACAGATGTTTAGAGTCATTAGAGAGAGGGATGCTTGTAATATCCTGTATTCTGTCACTTGCCAGTGCTTAAATACACAAGTTACATCTCCCCCTGTTGGTTCATTGTTCAAATGTTTCTGTTCTCCAATAATTTTCATGTTTCTTCTCAGCATTATTAAATATGTATATATTTTTCTGTACAAGTTTATTATGGCATAATATACTGTATGTTAGATAACCCCACCCCAGAGGAATAAAACAAATTGTGAATGATCACCTGTTATCATTAAAATGTAGTGCATGAATTAAAAGAGCCACTTTTGTAAATGTTGACAGCAGAATAACTTAGCTATAATCTGTGACTATAACATTAAAGTTGGACCACTGTAATCATCTGGACTATTTGTCACAGTGCTCTGAGACTTGGAGGTGAAATCCAATTGCAGCTTTTATTTAGGGATAACTGAAGAATAGTACAATGCCAGGCAAAGGGTAAAAATCCATGAAAAACAGTCCACAAGAAACCAAACCAGAGAAAGTGCTCAGACATACAGGTAACATTCACAAAAACTCAATGAA
The DNA here is from genome assembly GCF_024489055.1 of Chanodichthys erythropterus. Lineage (NCBI taxonomy): Eukaryota > Metazoa > Chordata > Actinopteri > Cypriniformes > Xenocyprididae > Chanodichthys > Chanodichthys erythropterus. The sequence continues at coordinate 28,991,861 of NC_090238.1, forward strand.
ACTGACAGAAACAAACCAGGTTTAAATAGGCAGAAACTAATGACATAAGTGAAGACAGCTGTGTGCAATGATCAGTGATGAGTCCGGAACAAAGGGTTATGGGAGATGGAGTCCTAAGAGTGATACAATATTTTGGGGTGGAGTGCCCTCTAGTGGGTAACCAGGGCACTCCAAACTGGTGATCATGACACTATTTTATCGATGTCTTTAATACCTTTATGGACCTCGAAAGGTGCAATAACATTGCTGCCTATATGTGGTTCCGAAACCCTCGGATGTCATCAAAAATATCTTTATTTGTGTTCCGAAGATGAAAGGTTTTAGGACAACATGAGCGTGAGTACTTAATGACATAAATTTAATGTCATTACATTTATAAAAAGTGTAAACTAACCCTTTAAATGTTTGTCTAGTTTGAACTTGTTCAGACTAAAAGTTGCTTGATGGCAACTCACAGAAGATTTGCATTGAGCTACAAAAATGAATACTTTGTGTCCAATTATTTACTTATGTGGGAAGTAGCCATGTAATCAGTAGGACAATCAGCATCCAGCTGGATGTTATGGCAAAATAAACCCCTTCAGGGTGATACAAGATCTCTGATTACCCTGAAACGGTTTATTCTGCGATAATAACTGGCTGGATGTACATTATACCTTAATTCGATCACCAATGTTTTGGTTTCCTGTGTGCTTGAGTTTTAGTTGAGCAGTCATTTTAGCTTGTGGCACTGTGCATACTGACAGCACAGTAATAAACAGCAGAGTCTGATGAACTGAGATTGGAGATTTCTAGAGCTCCAATCAGTGTACTTGTTTTTATAAATGTAAAACGTTGGTCAAATCCATCCTCATTGGTGGGTTTACTTGTACCATAGCTGTAACTGATAAGAAGCATTGCTGCATTCTTCTGCTGATACCATAGCATGGTTAGCATGGTACTGTCATCATGACTACACTTCATCTCTGTTTTGTCATTTTTGTTGGCAAATAAGGACGTCACCTTCTGTTGAACATTTACACATCTCACCATCCCTATGAAAAAAAGTCAGGCTTTAACAAACATTCCACTTCAAATTAATCATATTACACTTAAAACATCTATTAAGCATTGATAAAAAATAATAATTGTTATTTCAAATGAATTTTTACCTATGTAAAAGACGAAAAATATGCACAGTCCATATGTAGCTGCAAACATCCTCCTGAACTAGGGTTACAAAAACTCTGGTAATGCACGCAGCAAAAATAATCTGACAAGACAGAGAGTGAGACTTTAGTGAAGATAGAAAGAAAGGAAAACCTCTATATTAAAATAAACAGTAACATCTCCCCCTACTGACTGTATTACATCAATGAGACCTTGGAGTGAACTGTGAAGGTGTTTTTGGTGGAAGGAGGAGTATAACGTCATTAATGAGAATGAGATCTGTATGTGTGAGTTCTCAGGTTCTACTGACTTAAAGATAAGGGTTCATTTATTTGTGGTTGAGTCAGGTGTGATTGCAGGTTTCCATCAAAAAAGATTTTGTCACATAGTTTATGGTCTTTTATTCACTGTGTAAAACTAGCAGCACACAGATACACAGCATCAATCCCCTCCTTAACATCCACAGTCAGGGTCCATTCCTTTGTTTCTGTACCTGACATTGTAAAGCCACTCTCAAAATCCTTCTCACTGGAAGGAGAGTTAAAATTGTAGCTTCCGATAAGCACTGGCCCTTCACCATTTATTTGCCTGTACCAGTATTTGTAGTTATAGTCTGTGTCATTCTGGTAACAGTGCATTTGAACTGGAGAGCCTGGGAGACTGGATATGTACTTCGGCCATTGAGTGATCAGAACACTGTCACAGAAATCTGCTGTAAATACAAATTTATACTATTAAAATCAGGAAATGTTATTCATTAGAAATCTACATTTTGTTAAAACCAAGGGAATCACTGCCAGCTCTTATCTAAATTAAAATAATACCTTTAAAGCAAAGCAATGTGAATAGGAGAAGAAAAGAGTCCATTTAGAGATGTTTTTCCTGAAATATTCTCTGATGTACAGTTAACTACACAAAGACAAAAAAGTGTTTTTTTATTTAAGACACACCCCTTTGTTGCTCAGTCATTGGTGGAAAAAAGGATGACACTTGTTCTGTTCCAAAAGCTCTTGCCTACATAGTCAGCTGTTTTCTGAACCAGCAACCAATGGAACTTTACAAGTGACTGATTTCTCTACAACTCAACGTCAACACCACCAAAATTAGTCCTCGATTCACATTGAACAACAGTGTAGTTTGACATTAGCATGTTTCAAATGTTATACTGTACTAAAATGAAATAATACATGTAGCAAACACAAATATGGAATCATTTCAGATTTAAAGGTTTGGAATCTTACAGTAAACCCCATTTAATCTCTGTGTAATTTAGCACATAGCACAAACTAATGTATTACAAATGTACAGTATTTTTTTCATTAATATATAAATAAAGCTAAGTTAGAAGTATTGTGAAAATATGTCATCACGGGTTCCTCCTGTTCCAAGAATTCTGACATGACATGGTGCAATTTTTAGTTTTTATAACTGGGAATTTTCCGTTACTGTCACTCTGTATGTCTTGTCGAAAGCCTGTCTTTCTAATTTTTTAATGACTCTTTGTGCAAGTTGTTGATATGTGAGTAGTAACGTCAAGTGTCTGTCATTGAGTGAGTCAAGTGAGTCATTGAATCATTCAAATCATTGTGTTAATGAGTGAATTACTGAATCATTCAATCAACTGTTTCTTTGGGGGTTTTTTTTAATTCAGGGACACTAACACTTTGTGTTGCTCACAATGGAATGTTTAACTGTTGCTTTGTTTGTAACTACTTTTTGGCAGAGCAAAAATTGTCTAATGCCAAATTTACACTGCAAAGTTTGCACAGAAATGCTTCTGAAGTGCCAGTTAGGTGTCTTTACACAGACTGTTCAATGCTGCTCAGAGGAGGCATAAATGCATTTACACAACAATTGTTATACTAGGGGCTGAGGTGAGTCAGAGAAGACATTATTTAGTCTGGGTTTTATGCAGCATTGTGTCATTACACAGAATCTTGAGCAGGCACAGAGCAGCCTTTACTTCAACTGTGTAAAGATGCCTTGAAGTTACTCAATATTAACTTCATGTTAATTGAATTGTTGTATAAAAGCAATATCATACTCACAAATTGTGGCATTTTTCCCAAAAACCAATAAGGCTGTGATTAACTGCAGCATGAGGCTGCAAGGTTACTCTTGCTTGTGTGAAATTGGTTACCTATTCGTATCAATATGTTTATCTTCAGGGACCAGTTGTTCATGAAGTTTAATCTGGATCAGAATAATATGGATTGTGAAATCCCATGTTTCGCTATCCAGGATCAGATAAGCCATCTTACTTGTGTGCTGTTTTTTCAAAGCAAAATTGGATTGGATCACCCTGATCCAGATACACACCTTTTCAGATTACCAAATCTGGATTACTAGTGCTCTACGGAGCACCTAAAGGGATGTGGTGATAGAAAGAATATGAGATGGGGGAGAAAAAACCTTTTCATTGCTTTTGTGTTCTCTCTTTTGTGTTCTGCATAGGGTTCACCCAAGATATTTTGCGTTCACTCGCAAATAACTTTTGAATGGTTCATCTCTTATGATTGTGCCAATGTAGTTTACAGTGATAGAAAAACATATTGAATTAAATGTAATAATTTGTCTGATATTTACAGCTGTTTGGGGATAGTTTTTTGTCACCAAAATCTTTTTTTACTTTACTGTAGGTTACCAAAAGGCTTATTAGGTAGCCTAATGTCTACTTCTAATTTATTATTTTTAACAGTTAAACTAAACAACAGCAAAATAAAATGTGTGTGTGTGTTATTACATGATACAAATGTTGTATTTTTTGACTAGTTTTAAATTTTAATTGAAGTTTTGTTCCTGAAATCCACCCTTCTCCTGGGATCAGTATAATCCTGATTTTTTTTTTTTTTTTTTGGATCAAAGGTTGCCCAATCTTACTAAAAAGTTTGGAAAAACACATACTGATGATTTGATCTACATCAAAATAAAGATTACATTTTGTGATCTAATCTGATTTCAGAACCCCTTTTTTTTCTTTTGAACAACCTATTTTCAAGATTTGATCCAGTCTGATCAAAACCAATTACTTTTGAACAACTGAGCCCTGATTGTGACCTCTATTATGTTAAAAAAAATTATATTTTTTATATAGAAATTAAACTTTGCAACAAGTCTTTTGCATAGAAACCCATACGTAATTTTCCTGAGTCCCACAGATGTTGAATGTCACTTTTTGTGTATTTCCTGTAAGTTTAGTGGTTTGGTTTTAGGTCAGGCAGGTAATAAAGACTACAGCACTGTGCATACTGACAGCACAGTAATAAACGGCAGAGTCTGATACATTGAGATTAGAGATTTTAAGAGTTGCATTCAGTGCACCTGTTCTTTTCAATTCAAACCGCTTTTCAAATTCATCCTCATAGGTTGGGTCACTTGCAAGACCGTAGCTGAACACGATTAAGACCATGGCTGTATCCTTTTGTTGATACCAATACATATATGTCATGCTACTGTCATCATAAATACACTTTATCTCTGTTACTTTGTTCTTGTTGGCTAATATTGGAGTCAGGTTCTGTTGAACATTCACACATCTCGCATTCCCTGTGGGGGAAAAAATACACATTTAGAGATGTTCTACTTTAATGTAAAGGATAATGACAAACATAATAAAGAGTACTAATTACTTATGGTTTTGCTAACAAAGAACATCTTACCTATATACAATAAAAAAAATATGCACAGTCCATATGCAGCTTCAGACATCCTTCTAAAACAGGGTTAGAAAACTAGTCATGCGCACAGCAGAGATAATGTGACAAGAAAGACAGTGTATGAGACTCAACTAAAAGAGAGGAAAAACTCTACAGTAAATAAACAGTCACATCTCCCTCTACTGACTGTATCACATCAATGATGTGGAAGTGTTTTGGGTGAAAGAGGAGGAGTAAACCTCCATTAATTCAACTGTATGTGTGAGTTCTCAGGTTCTACTGACTGTAAAGATAAGGTTCATTTATTTGTGGTTGAGGCAGGTGTGATTGCAAGTTGCCATCCAAAAAGATTTTTGTCACATAGTTTATTGTCTTTTATTCACTGTGTAAAACTAGCAGCACACAGATACACAGCATCAATCCCCTCCTTAACATCCACAGTCAGGGTCCATTCCTTTGTTTCTGTACCTGATATTGTAAAGCCACTCTCAAAATCCTTCTCACTGGAAGGAGAGTTAAAATTGTAGCTTCCGATAAGCACTGGCCCTTCACCATTTATTTGCCTGTACCAGTATTTGTAGTCATACTCTGTGTCATTCTGGTAACAGTGCATTTGAACTGGAGAGCCTGGGAGTTTGGATATGTACTTCGGCCATTGAGTGATCAGAACACTGTCACAGAAATCTGCTGTAAATACAAATTTATTCTATTAAAATCAGGAAATGTTGTTCATTAGAAATCTACATTTTGTTAAAACCAAGGGAATCACTGTCAGCTCTTATTCTAAATTAAAATAATACCTTTAAAGCAAAGCAATGTGAACAGGAGAAGAAAAGAGTCCATTTAGAGATGTTTTTCCTGAAATATTCTCTGATGTACAGTTAACTACACAAAGACAAAAAAAAAGTGTTTTTTTTTATTTAAGACACACCCCTTTGTTGCTCAGTCATTGGTGGAAAAAAGGATGACACTTGTTCTGTTCCAAAAGCTCTTGCGTACATAGTCAGCTGTTTTCTGGACCAGCAACCAATGGAACTTTCCAAGTGACTGATTTCTCTACAACTCGACACCACCAAAATAGTCCTCAATTCACATTGAACAACAGTGTAGTTTGACATTACCATGTTGCAAAGATAATACTGTTCTAGATTAATTAATACATATAGCACACACAAATAAGGACCCATTTCAGATTTACGGTTTTGGAATCTTACAGTAAACCCTATTTAATCTATTTAAGTTAATTTAGCACATAGCACAAACTAATGTATTACAAATGTGCAGTATTTTTTCATTAATATATAAATAAAGCTAAGTTAGAAGTATTGTGAAAATATGTCATCACTGTGTTTGAAAAGGGTTCCTCCTGTTCCAAGAATTCTGACATAACGGTGCAATTTTCAGTTCCCTTTCGTGGGAACTATCGACGCTACGTCGGATGACGTGATGGGAACCCTCTGTATTTTTGTGTTCGTGAAGCACCTCTGTATCCAACCAATGAAAAGACGCGACGTCAGAGGCGGGTGACGTCACGGATCAGGAAGCTATAAAGCACACCTGAACACAAAGCACGCCAGCTTCTGTTGTCTTCAGCAAGCGTTCTCTGTATCTTGTCTGTCTTATTTATTGTTGTCTGTCTGATATATATATATATACATATTCACACAGTGATCTCTTCGTCCGAGGACAAGAGTTTCAAAGCACAAAAATAAGACAAAAAGCATTATGGCGGAAAAGCAGCAACAGTTTAAAAAGTGTACTCCTCCTTGTCCACGCTACATAGTGACAGGAGATTCACACGACATGTGTGTGAAATGCCTGGGGGTTGAGCATGCACAGGCGGCTCTCGAGGGAGCCGTCTGTGTACACTGCGATCAGCTCACCCTCAGAGTGCTGCGATCTCGCCGGGCGCTCTTTGAGGAGGGCGCCGAGGCGAGTGTTCCCCGCGGGTCTGGTCCCGCTGTTGCCGAGGCACAGCGAAGGCTGCACTCGTGGGGTTCACAGATGGATCTAGCAGAGGGGGAAGAGACGGGCACTGCCCTATCGCTTCCCTTACCTGCTAGACCCAGTGTCTCTTCTTTGGTGGCGGAAGCACGCGTAGCGGTTTCTTCCCCCCGAAGAGAGGCACCGATGCTTAACATATCTTCCTCCGAGGAGGTTGATGTGGAGAGCGTCGATGAGGAACCGCCATCCTCATCCCCTGATTATGAGGAGCTATTAGAGGTAGTGACCAGGGCAGTAGAAAAGTTAAAAATCGACTGGCCCGCGGAAAAAGCTGAAAATAAACCAAAAAGTAAGCTTAATGAAAGGTTTCTTCCCGCGCGGTCACTACCTCAGCGCCGGGGTCTGCCGTTTTTTCCGAGGTGTCGAGGTCGTGGAAGAGGCCAGTACAATACAGACTGTACAGCCCGCAGACGTCACTATATAGCAATATAGTTGGGCTGAAACGTCACGGCTATGGGGCGATGCCTCGGGTCGAGGAGACGCTCGCGAGCCATCTCTCACCCGAGCCCACATCGTCCCTTAAGACCCCGACGCTGCCCACCAAGCCCCTAAAGACAACTTCCAGCTTGGTGGGCAAGGCTTATTCGGCGGCAGGTCAGGCGGCGGCATGCCTTCATACCATGTCTATCTTACAGGCATACCAAGCCGACCTGCTGGGGGAAATTGATGACACTGGGGAAGCGTCCTTTGAGGCTATTCACGAGCTCAGAAAGGCAACAGATTTAGCTCTCCGGGCCACCAAGGAGACGGCCAAATCCATCGGCCGCTCTATGGCAGCCCTGGTGGCCACGGAGAGGCATCTCTGGCTCAACCTCTCAGACATCAAGGAGAGAGATAAAAATGTTCTCATGGACGCGCCGCTGTCTCCTGATGGCCTGTTCGGCGACGCAGTGTCAACTGTCGTCGACAGGTTTCAGGAGACACGAAAGCAGACAGCGGCATTTTCTAAAATTATTCCCCGCCGCTCTCATCCCCCCGAGGCTGCTGGGCGGGAGCAGCCTCGGCCGACAGCCAGCTCCTCAGCACACAGGGTGCAACAAAGAGCCAGTGTCGCCTCCCGCGCTCCCCCACAAAGATTTGGGGGGCCGGGGCGGGTGGCACAGGCGAAGCCTTCCGGAGGTAGGACGGATCTGAGGACCGTCATTATCTCCCGGAAGGCTTCAAAGAAGAGGTCCTGACCTTTATAGTGCAGGATCTCTCGAGGGCAGCCCCTCCGGGGGGATTCGGATATCGGGTCCCTCCCGGTGCCCTCAGGGGACCGTCCTGTCAACCCTGCCACCCAGCGTGCGTCAGGGCACAGCGGTCTCCGCCGATCCTCCGAGGAGGGTTGGCCAGCACGTGATTCGCCTGTCTGCCGGTGCGCCGCGTCAGATGGACGAGCCAAGTGCTCAAAAAACACCAGAGACCAGTCTCGAGAGACTGGTTCCCTTAGTAGAATATTTGGAAGAGTGGAAAAATCTCCCGAATGTTTCGAAGTGGGTGCTGCTCATGGTAGAACAGGGCTACAGAATTCAGTTCGGTTCACGACCGCCCAAGTTCAATGGGGTGCTTCCTACGGTGGTAACCCCAGAGCAGTCTCTGGTGATGGAGCAAGAAGTAACGACGCTTTTGCAAAAAGGGGCTATAGAAAGGGTTTCTCCTCCCAGCAAAATGTCGGGCTTTTACAGCCGCTACTTCATTGTTCCGAAGAAGGATGGAGGGTTGCGTCCGATCATAGATTTACGTGTGTTAAATCGATCAGTAAGGAAGTTGAAGTTCAAAATGCTTACACTCAGACAGATCATCCCTCAGATCAGGTCCGAGGACTGGTTTGTAGCGATAGATCTGAAAGACGCATACTTTCATGTATCCATCCATCCTTCACACAGGAAGTTCCTCAGGTTTGCTTTCGGGGGCGAAGCTTACCAATACAGGGTTCTTCCGTTCGGCCTATCCCTCTCACCCCGCACGTTCACGAAGTGCGTGGATGCAGCGCTGGCTCCGCTGAGACTCCAGGGCATCCGCGTGCTGAACTATATCGACGATTGGTTGATACTAGCTCAAACAGAACAATTGGCAGTTCAACATCGAGATGTTGTTCTGTCGCACATGAAAAGGCTTGGGCTGAGGCTCAACGCCAAAAAGAGTGTGCTGGTCCCAAGTCAGGTTGCAAACTATTTAGGTGTAATCTGGGATTCCACAACGATGCAGGCGCAGTTGTCCCCTGCTCGTGTGAGTTCCATTCTCGGGGCCGTGAAAGGGGTGAAGTTAGGCCAGTCACTCACTGTAAAACAGTTTCAGAGACTGGTGGGTCTGATGGCAGCCGCGTCCAACGTCATTACTTTTGGCCTCCTGCACATGAGACCCTTACAGTGGTGGCTCAGGACCAAGGGGTTTTCCCCGAGGGGAAATCCTTTTCGCATGATCAAAGTCACGCGGCGATGCCTTCGTGCTCTGGTCATGTGGAAGAAGCCTTGGTTCCTAACCCAGGGACCCGTGCTGGGGACTTCTGGTCGTCGTGTAATGCTTACGACAGATGCTTCCCTCACGGGCTGGGGGGCGATCATGAGTGGTCGCTCGGCTCAGGGTCTTTGGGAGGACCATCAGCTCTCCTGGCACATAAATCGGCTGGAGATGATGGCGGTGCTTCTTGCACTGAAACACTTCCTCCCCGACCTGAGAGACCATCATGTGCTGGTCCGAACGGACAACACTACGGTGGTCTCGTATATCAACCATCAGGGGGGTTTGCGGTCTCGCCCATTATCAAAGTTGGCCAGTCGCATCCTCCTCTGGTCCCAGGGAAAGCTCCTCTCGCTGAGAGCAGCCTACATCCCCGGGCGGTTGAATGTGGGAGCGGACGCCCTGTCGAGGCAGGGCGCGAGATCGGGGGAATGGAAACTCCACACCAAGGTGGTGGAGTTAATATGGAAAACTTTCGGTCGAGCTCAAGTCGATCTTTTTGCCACAGAGGAGTCAGCTCAGTGTCCTCTGTGGTACTCACTTCAGCACCCAGCACCTCTAGGGCTGGATGCCATGCTACAGACGTGGCCGAGGCTACGTCTGTATGCATTTCCCCCAGTCTCAATGCTCCCGGGAGTTCTGGAAAAGGTTCGCCAGGAGAAGGTCGACCTAATATTGGTGGCCCCTTACTGGCCGACCAGAATATGGTTTTCGGACATAATGTCTCTTCTGCACGGCTCTCCCTTAGAGCTTCCCCTCAGGCAGGATCTCCTGTCTCAAGTGGGCGGCACGATTCTCCATCCCCGCCCAGAAATGTGGAAACTGTGGGCCTGGCCCCTGAGGGGGCAAGGCTCATAGGATCTGGTCTCCCAACTGAGGTTGTGGAGACCATCCTTCATTCCAGAGCTCCCTCCACGAGGAAGTTGTACTTATACAAATGGAAATTGTTCTCTGTGTGGTGTGAACAACATAATTTGGACCCGGTCCATTCTTCAGTCTCAGACGTGCTTCGGTTCCTTCAGGAAAAGTTCTCGGAAGGTTTAACCCCTTCCACGCTGAAAGTATATGTGGCCGCTATTTCGGCTCATCATATTCCTGTAGGGGGCTCCTCGCTGGGTCAAGACCCTCTAGTAGTACGCTTCCTCCGTGGTGCACTCAGGTTGAGGCCTGTGGTGCGCACAAAGACCCCGACCTGGGACCTCACTATTGTGCTCCAAGGGCTGGCTGAGGCTCCCTTCGAGCCAATAGAGGAGGTGTCAGACAAATTCCTGACACTTAAAACTATCTTTCTCTTGGCCGTCTCTTCTTTGAAGAGAATTGGTGATTTACAAGCGCTGTCAATAGCTCCATCTTGTCTTGAGTTTGCGCCTGGTATGGTGAAAGCCTTTTTGCATACCAGGCCGGGCTATGTTCCAAAGGTTCCGACGAGGGTCCCAGGCCCCATTGTACTTGAGGCTTTCTGCCCGCCTCCTTTTGCAAACTTGGATCAGGAAAGGAAGAATCTGCTTTGCCCTGTAAGAGCATTAGATGCGTATGTCCACAGAGCTGCCCTGTGGAGAAAAACAGAACAATTGTTTGTGTGTTATGGGTCCCCTAAGAAGGGGGGCCCAGCATCTAAACAGCGGATGAGCAAGTGGGTGGTCGAGGCCATCTCACTTGCATATGAGACGGTGGGGCGCCCGTGTCCTTTGATGGTGCGGGCTCACTCCACGAGAGGTATGGCCGCGTCCAGAACTCTTCTATCTGGTGTCTCTATGGACGACATTTGTGGTGCGGCTGGATGGTCATCCCAGCACACCTTTATCAGATTTTACAATCTTCACCTTAATATCACTCCGGGGGCCAGGGTGCTACAAGATAGCAGCCAGACACTTGGAGAGACGGCGTAGTTGGGATTGCGTTCCCATCACGTCATCCGACGTAGCGTCGATAGTTCCCACGAAAGGGAACGTCTCGGGTTACGAGTGTAACCCTTGTTCCCTGAGTAAGGGAACGAGACGCTACGTCACGTGGCCGTATCTCCTGCATACCTGGTGCGCTTGCTTCAGACAACCTACAGAAGCTGGCGTGCTTTGTGTTCAGGTGTGCTTTATAGCTTCCTGATCCGTGACGTCACCCGCCTCTGACGTCGCGTCTTTTCATTGGTTGGATACAGAGGTGCTTCACGAACACAAAAATACAGAGGGTTCCCATCACGTCATCCGACGTAGCGTCTCGTTCCCTTACTCAGGGAACAAGGGTTACACTCGTAACCCGAGACGTTTTTATAACTGGGAATTTTCCGTTAATGTCACTCTGCATGTCTTGTCGAAAGCTTGTCTTTCTAATTTTTTAATGACTCTTTGTGCAAGTTGTTGATATGTGAGTAGTAACGTCAAGTGTCTGTCATTGAGTGAGTCAAGTGAGTCATTGAATCATTCAGATCATTGTGTTAATGAGTGAATTACTGAATCATTCACTCAACTGTTTTGTTTGTTTGTTTGTTTGTTTGTTTTGATTCCGGAACACTAACACTTTGCATTGCTCAGAATGGAATGTTTAACTGTTGCTTTGATTGGAACTATTTTTGTTGGCAGAGCAAAAAATGTGTCTAATGCCAAATTTACACTGCAAAGGTGGCACAGAAATGCTTCTGAAGTGCCACTTAGGTGTCTTTACACAGACTGTTCAATGCTGCTCAGAGGTGGCATAAATGCGTTTACACAACAATTGTTATACTAGGGGCTGAGGTGAGTCAGAGAAGGCATTATTTTAGTCTGGCTTTTATGCTGCATTGTGTCATTACACAGAATCTTGAGCAGCCTTTACTTCAACTGTGTAAAGATGCCTTGAAGTTACTCAACATTAACTTGATGTTCATTGAACTGTTGTATAAAAGCAATATCATATACACACATTTTTTCAGATGACCAAATCTTTTTAATATAGAAATTAAACTTTGTAACAAGTCATTTGTCCCACAGATGTTGAATGTCACTTTTTGTGTATTTCCTGTAAGTTTAGTGGTTTGGTTTTAGGTCAGGCAGGTAATAAAGACTACAGCACTGTGCATACTGACAGCACAGTAATAAACAGCAGAGTCTGATACATTGAGATTAGAGATTTTAAGAGTTGCATTCAGTGCACCTGTTCTTTTCAATTCAAACCGCTTTTCAAATTCATCCTCATAGGTTGGGTCACTTGCAGGACCGTAGCTGAACACGATTAAGACCATGGCTGTATCCTTTTGTTGATACCATAACATATTTGGCATGCTACTGTCATCATAACTACACTTTATCTCTGTTACTTTGTTCTTGTTGGCTAATATTGGAGTCAGGTTCTGTTGAACATTCACACATCTCGCATTCCCTGTGGGGGAAAAAATACACATTTAGAGATGTTCTACTTTAATGTAAAGGATAATGACAAACATAATAAAGAGTACTAATTACTTATGGTTTTGCTAACAAAGAACATCTTACCTATATACAATAAAAAAAATATGCACAGTCCATATGCTGCTTCAGACATCCTTCTAAAACAGGGTTAGAAAACTCTAGTCATGCGCACAGCAGAGATAATGTGACAAGAAAGACAGTGTATGAGACTCAACTAAAAGAGAGGAAAAACTCTACAGTAAATAAACAGTCACATCTCCCTCTACTGACTGTATCACATCAATGATGTGGAAGTGTTTTTGGGGAAGGAGGAGTATAACGTCATTAATACAACTATATGTGTGATTTCTCAGGTGCTGACTTGTCTGTAAAGATAAGGTTCATTTATTTGTGGTTGAGGCAGGTGTGATTGCCGGTTTCCATCCAAAAAGTTTTTTGTCACATAGTTTATTGTCTTTTATTCACTGTGCAAACTAGCAGCACACAGATACACAGCATCAATCCCCTCCTTAACTTCCACAGTCAGGGTCCATTTCTTTGTCTCTATACCTGACACTTTAAAGCCATTCTCAAAACCCTTCTCATAAGAGTCAGAGCTGACAATGTAGCTTCCGATAAGCACTGGCCCTTCACCTTTTATTTGCCTGTACCATTATTTGTAGTCATAGTTTGTGTCATTCTGGTAACAGTGCATTTCAACTGAAGAGCCTGGGAGACTGGATATGTACTTCGGCCATTGAGTGATCAAAACACTGTCACTGAAGTCAGATGGAAAATATATGTTAACAATGGAAAATATATGTTAACAAATCAAGTTCTGTTGATCATTAGAAACTTGCATTTGAAGCATGAGCATCACAGTTCATAGTTATGTAGTTTAATACCTTTAAGACAAAGCAATGTCAATAGAAGTAGAAAGGAGTCCATTTAGAGTTGCTTTTCGTGAAATATGATGTTCTCTGATGCTCTTTTAATGTAACAAATACAAAAAAAAACCTAGTGTCCTTTCATAAGACACACCCCTTTGTCGCTTAGTCATTGGTGGAATGAAATGACACATTTATTCTGTTCCATAACCTATTGCCTATGCAGCTGCCTTCTTTAAAGTTACTGATTTCAGATGCACTAAATATGCGCAACTCAGCCCACAACAGAAACAGCAGATACCAGTGGAGTTCAACATTAGCATGTTGCAAAGCTAATACAAATTGCAAAGACACAAATATGGACCATATATATATTAAAATTGACAAAAGTTTGAAATTAAGATGTTTTAATGTTTTGAGGGAAAATCTCTGCCCAAAAGGCTGCCATTATTTTACTGTAAAAACAGTATGTGTAGAGATAAGATGCAGTTTATCTTTGCAGTATTCAAAACTAAATTAATTTGTCATTATAAGCTACAGAATATGAACCCATGCAAGACTTTAAACCAGGGTTATCCAAAACCAAAACCGCTCTTCAAGGTCAATTGTCTTGCATAGTTTAGCTCCGACCCTGATTAAACACACTTAAAGCAGCTAATCAAGGTCTTCACACTCACTAGAAACTTACAGGCAAGTGTGTTGGAGCTGGTTGGAGCTAAACGCTGCAGGACATTGGCCCTCCAGGAGCAGGATTGGGCACCCCTGCTTTAAAAGTTCTGAAACTGTGACATTAAAGGCTTTAATAATATATGAGCTTGTGTCAGTACATAATAGGGATGGACATTTTTGTCAATTTTTCGTTTCCAGTGATAGATCTCAAAAACGAGTGCTCAGGGATAGGCCTTGTGTGGGGGGTGAGGCGTGTCCGTCATGGCGATAAAATATTTTAATTAAATCATGTTTACAAATACAAATATGAAAAAATGACAAGAAAAATAACACTGCTAGATTATGAATAATGCATGTTTTTGAAAAAGCAGAGCAGCGGAACATTGTCCTCTGGCTTTCGTTGAAACTTTTTGAGAAAAAAAAATGTAAGTAGTCATAAACACATTGTGTCAAAAATGTAAGTTACTCATTTATGACTTAAGTGTTGTAAAAAAAAAAAAGCAATATTACACTGGCAATCATATTTTTTCTCTGAAAATCAACAAGGCAGTAGCTAATTACCCAGATGTAGTGTTGTCAAAAGTACCGACTTCGGTACCTATCGGTACTGAAATTTTAAAAACGTGACGCTTTGAGCGCTGTTGAGCGGATTCATAAACATCTCCGATTGGCCGTTGTGTTGGGTCGCTCATCGGATATGCCTGTGATTGGCTAAAACGATCAACGCGTGGGAACATTTGAAAGCACACAGAAGTGTTTGAATTTGAAAGCGTTTTGAAAGTGGGAGCGCGAGCGATTGAAAGCAGGCGTCTAACAGTGGACCGATCCGCGAAAGACGCCTGCTTTCAAACGCTCCCGTGTGTATCTGTGTAAGCGCTTAGTGAAGAGATTAATTGATGACTATTTACAACGTTTTTACAGCGTTGATCATTGAAGCCTATCACAGACATATCCGATGAGCCATGAAAACAACGGCCAATCAGAGATGTTTACGAATCCACTCAACAGCGCTCAAACTACTATGGAAGTCAATGGTACCCCAAAGTGGTCTGGTTGCTTTCTACAAAATATCTTCTTTTGTACATACACAAGTCAATACATTTATACAGGTTCGGAACAACTTGAGGTGAATTAAATGATAAATACTGAAAGTTCACTCATCTTTTTAATGTGAAAATTAAACCCTGCAACAAATCTTTTGAATAGAAACCCAGAAGTACTTTGTATGAACCCTACTGATGTTATATTGCTTTAGTATGTATGTATTTCCTGTAAGTTTAGTGGTTTGGTTTTTAGTCAGGCAGGTAATAAAGACTACAGCACTGTGCATACTGACAGCACAGTAATAAACAGCAGAGTCTGATACATTGAGATTAGAGATTTCCAATACTCCATACAGTGTATCTATTCTTTTCAATTTAAACTGCTTTTCAAATTCATCCTCATAGGTTGGTTCACCTGAAGAACCATAGCTTAACGCTATCAAGACCATGGCTGTATCCTTTTGCTGATACCAATACATGTATAACATGCCACTGTCATCATGACTACACTTCATCTCTGCTGTATTGTTCTTGTTGGCTAATATTGGAGTCAGGTTCTGTTGAACGTTCACACATCTCGCCTTCCCTGTGAAAAAAAAGACATTTCTATTTCAAAGCAAAAATTAACCAAAATGATTAAAAAAGAATAGTACTTGATTTTACTGCTATCATAAAACATTTACCTATATACAAGAAGAAAAAAATGCACCATCTATAGACAGCTCTAAACATTCTTCTTATTTAAAGCAGGGTTAGAAAAACTCAAGCACACATGGACGGGTCAAGCACACAGCCAAAATAATGTGATGAGAGAATGTGTGAGACTTTACTAAAGAGGAGAGGAATCTTCTACATTTATATAAACAACGCCCATCTCCCCCTGCTGACTGTATCAAAGATGTCTTATTGTGAAGGTGTTTTTTTGGGGAGGGAGGAGTATAACATCATTAATGGGTTCTGTATGTGTTCTGAGGTTCTACTCACTTGTCTGTGAAATATTTATTTGTGGTTGAGGCAGGTGTGATTGCAGGTGCCATCCAAAGAGTTTTTTGTCATATAGTTTGTTGTCATTCATTCACTGTGTAAACTAGCAGCACACAGATACACAGCATCAATCCCCTCCTTAATATCCACAGTCAGGGTCCATTTCTTTGTCCCTGTACCTGACACTTTAAAGCCAGTTTCAAAGTCCTTCTCAACAGTATCAGAAGTCCCGACAATGCTCCCGATAAGCACTGGCCCTTCATCTTTTATTTGCCTGTACCAGTATTTGTAGTCATACTCTGTGTCATTCTGGTAACAGTGCATTTCAGCTGAAGAGCCTGTGAGATTGGATATGTACTTCGGCCATTGAGTGATCAAAACACTGTCACTGAAATCTGCTGGAAATACAATGATAGATCAGATTTGTCACCCCATAAAAGTCTACATCAGGAAAACCATACACATCTTGTCTTGATATTACAATTTAATACCTTTGAGAAAAAGCAGTGACATGGATAGAAGAAGAAACATTGCCATTGAAATTTCTCTCTGCAATCTGTGTTCTGATCCTTTGTTCATTACGCACTACTTGACAAACTAGAGATTTAGAAGCCACGCCCCTTTGTTACATCATGCTTGGGGCAAAATGGAATATAATTGGGTGAATCTAATGTGTAATAAAAAAAGATTTAAATAATTAAAATAAAATCACTACTTAAATTCGGCATCAGTTATGTCCAGTTTAACAGATACTATTTTATTTACTATTTTTCATACTACAGTATGTAATGTTTATTTTCATATTATAGTATATGGGGAGTCCAACAAGAAGTAATATAATAATAAAATAATTTCTTTGACTTTTCTTCATAGTTTTTGTGAGAATGTTTTGTGAGAATAACTCAATAATAGCTGCCAATAATCACCCTCTTTTAGAATTTCAGCTCTGCTATAATCAGATTATGAACTACACTGTCATTTTAAAACCAAATACCACAGATATGGTTCCATTTCCTGTTTTAATGCTTAGGTTTTTAGTCAGGCAAATGATTGAGAATATAACACTGTGCCTTTTAGCAGCACAGTAATAGACACCAGAATCTGAAAAACTCAGGTTAGTGATTATCAAAGCTCCAGTCTCGGTGTTGTTTCTGGTAAGACTGAATTTCTTTTGTAATCCGGGTTCATAGCTTGGTTCAGCTGTGCCGTAGCCATAGCCAATGAGGGCTAGCGATTTGCTGTTATGGAGTTGTTGATACCATAACATGACATCTAAGTTGTTGTCGTCGTGTCTACAGGAGATCTCTGCCTTCTCATCTTGCTTTCTGAATAGAGACAAAGGCTGATCAAACTGAACACAGTCTGACAGACCTGTATGAAGAAAATTAAATTAAGTTATCTTTTTCTTAAAACATGAGTTTTTCAAAAGAGAATAAAAAATGTAATATAAATCAAGAACATCATACGTGTAAATAAGATGCTAAAAATGGCTAGTCCATAAGCAGCACGGCACATCCTGTTATCACGAAGTTGTAGAGTGAGTAAGATTTAGCACCTTAGCAGCAAGTAAATTAGCAGCACCTCTGCTGTAATTTTATTCACTAGAATTACACCTCCCCCTATCGTCTGATACATGCCAAATCTAGTTTTGGATAAGCAGATGTACAATACCATATAAATGCTAACCACAGATTAAACTTACAAAAATATAATATATTATAAAATCTATTTTGTGCTCTCTAAATGTTTGAATTTAACCTTATTTTTAGTTTATCTATGTTTTTATTAAAAGTTAACATGAATGGTGGATGCTTATCCTTAATTTTATTGAATGTGCACTTGTACTTCAAATCCTTATTTTTTTTTTTTTTTAATAAAAACTGTACTTTTACATAATATTTATATGTATTTATGTGTGTGTGTGTGTGTGTGTGTGTGTGTGTGTGTGTGTGTATTAAATAATTTAATATATTTAATATTTAATATAGCAAGTAACATATAATGGCAAGATCTTTTAAATTATTTTAAAGTCATTAAAACAATGATATCATTACTTTGAATTGTTAGAATTATCATGATTACAAAAGAGAAACCTTAAGCCACTAACAGTTTGTATCATTCCTATATTGCTAAAAATCTATATAGATAGATAGCCTTTGTTAATGTTAATTTCAACATTTACTAATACATTATTAAAATCAAGAGTTGTATTTGTTAACATGGTTAATGCACTTTGAAGTAACATGGGCAAACAATGAACTGCTGTATTTTTATTAACTAACGTTAACAAAGATTAACAGATAACAAAGGTATTGCTCATGGTTAGTTCATGTTAGTTAATACATTAACTAATGCTAACAAATGAACCTTATTGTAAAGTGTTACCAATATAATTTCTAAAAGGATCAGCTACTTTAAACCGAATACTTATAAATACAGTTCATTTGGAACTGCTATGAGCCTCTATGAGAAGGAGAGGCTTTTTGTTGTACACAGCAGAGTCCTGTCAAACTGTGTCACTCACAGCACAGAAATACACTGCACTGTCTCCTGAAATAACACTGGAGAGCTGAAGTGTTGCTTGGGTTTGTGAGTCTCCATAAATATGACAGCGATCATAGCCCTCCTCGGGATTGAATTTTGTTAGGTAAAGGTGCCCAAGAAGTTTGAAGGATTTTTCTTGTGTTGTTTGTTGGTACCAGTAAAGGTAGTAATAGTTGCTGTAAGTGTGAGTGCAGCTGATGTTCACGGCGTCTCCCAGATTAGTTATCATGACAGCAGGTTGATTAATGGATGCACTAAGAGAAATGTCTTAAAAGAGAAAAACACACGTTGATGCCATCAAATGTAAAATTCATCATTACTATTTTAATTAATTTGTATTTATAAACATTCTTCATTAAGAAGAGTACAAACATTACCTGTAAAGCAGAACAGCACATAGAAGAAAATTAAGTTAAGCGGCATCATTCTTGCTTGAAATAAACATCTGATTCTGATGCAGACTCTGCAGCTACAGCATTTAGGAAACATGTGACTTGTTCTGGTCTGTGATTGGACTTTCGTTGCTCAAGTCCTAGTACCCTGTCAGCGAGATTCTCTTAGGATTTAAGATGATTTTTTTATATACTTATTCTTAAGGTCAAGATGTACTGTAGATTAGTTAGAATTACAAATCATCTTTAAAAAAGTATTCTTCAACCTTAGCAATGCTTCTGGATTGATGCCCTTTCCAATTCTTTTTTGTTCCTCAGAAGATAAAAGTCATGCATGTTTGGAATGACATGTATGTGAATAAAGTATGACAGAATTTTTATTATTATGAACTATCTGTTGAAGATTGGGTGATTAAGTGCATTCAAGATACTTGCACACTGAAACATCACACCATTTTATATTAGTGCCCTCTATTTGTAAACTTTTTTACTACCAGTTTTGCCATGGAGATAAAAGACACCGGGTGGATTTTTTTTATTATTATTCAAACAGGTGCAAAGTGTACAGTTATACAGTTTTTTGTCAGCAGTTATAAGGAGTTGTACGGCTGTGCACACTAGCTGCACAGAAATACACTGCACTGTCTTCAGTAGATATGTTGGAGATGATCAGGAATGCATCCTTTTTTGCATGCCCTGTGATGTTAAATCGGAGTTTGAATTTATCCTCTGGAGAAGCTGATTCATAACTGAGCATTCCAATAAGTTCTAAAGAACCACTATTGCTTTTCTGCTGATACCAGTACAGGTATGGATAGCTGTTGTCACCGTGACGACAAGAAAGCTTTGCCTGTTTCTTCTTCACAGTCTGTAGAAGATGTTTGGGAGACTGCTGAATGACAGGAGAACAGACCACACAAACTACAACAGGGTGAGGAGAGCATTCAGTGCATATGAAATAAAGAACATAGACTGCATTGCACTAGAAATGCTTACCTGTTAACCATAAAGTAGTGATTATGGCTAAAGTGATTGCTCTGATCATGCTGTTGACATTCAAGAAAGGCAACAAAAGAAATAACATTAAATTCACAAATGCAGTGTTTGCCTCTCTAAAATGTTCTGCAGGCATAAATGTAACAGCTATCACATATCTTGAGGCTGAGACTGAGACCTCAGAAACCAATCGCCTAGATGTTAAATGTTAGGTGTTTCCTTATTTGTCAAAAGAGCCCACCCACAACTGTCTGTAATATTGTAGTCATTATAGCTGTGGATCCTCCTTCAGTGCAACTGTGATTTCTTTTCATCTTGCTTCATCTTCTGTATGCAATAATTCTAAGTTTGATCATTTAAGAAAAGTATTAGGGCACCTCTACACAGAAAGCTCCACAGTTTGAGGTGTCATCTTGTCTGCAGCACAAACAGGTTCACCCAAAAATGAAAATGACTCAAAAATGATCATTCCACATCCGTAAGATGTTTGTTCATCTTCAGAACACACATTAAGATCTTTTTATGAAGTCTGAGAGGTTTCTGTCCCTTCATAGAGATCCAACGCAACTACCACTCCAAGGTCCAGAAAGGTAGGAAATACATTATTAAAGTACTCAAAATAATATTAGTTAATAAAAGTACAAAATAATATTATTTAAAGTGTTCACGCAACAATGTCATCTCTCGCTTGAACACAAAACGTATGCGTCGTATGCTCTTGTGAACACTCACCCATGTGCATTGAGTTGATGCACGAGTCTGAACACAACACTCATGCATCTGGAAGCTCTCGTGAACGCACGTTGCAGATCAATATTTAAGTAAAGTGGTAAATTATGTTGTTTTTTTCTGCAAACAAAGCACTCGCGTCACTTCATAAAATTGAGGTTAAACAACTGGAGTCGCATGGAGTATACTTTAATGATCTCATTCCTACCTTTCTGGACCTTGAAAGTGATCTTAATTTGTGTTCCGAAGATGAACAAAGGTCTTATGGATGTGGAACGACATGAGGGTGAATAATAAATGACAGAATTCTCATTTTTGGGTGAATTAACCTTTAAACAGTGCATTTAAATACTTAGAATTAGGGTTTTGCTCAAATTCAGGTGCATTAGTTAGTATTAATTCAATTCTGTTTCATTTTTTACAAACAAAGGTCAATCCAGATGTAAACTATGTGGAATGTGTATGATTAGTGCAGATAGGAATTGGCTACTAACATGACTGGTCTTCAGATAAACAACAAACTTTACTATAAATTGGGTCCCACATTTTTAACATTATTAAACATTATTAAATTATTAAACATTATTAAACATTATTAAAGTACTCAAAATAATATTAGTTAATAAAAGTACAAAATAATATTATTTAAAGTGTTCACGCAACAATGTCATCTCTCGCTTGAACACAAAACGTATGCGTCGTATGCTCTCGTGAACACTCACCCATGAAAGACATCATTAAAGTACTCCATGTGACTTAATTTACCACTTAAACAACATAAACAACATAATGTACCACTTTATTTACAAAATAATATTATTTAAAGTGTTCACGTAACAATGTCAGCTCTCGCTTGAACACAAAACGTATGCGTCGTATGCTCTCGTGAACACGCACGCATGTGCATTGAGTTGACGCACGAGTCTGAACACAACACTCATGCATCTGGAAGCTCTCGTGAACCCGTGTTGCAGATCAATATTTTTGTAAGTAAAGTAGTAAATTATGGTTTTTGTTCTGCAAACAAAGCACTCGCGTCACTTCATAAAATTGAGGTTAAACAACTGGAGTTGCAAGGAGTATACTTTAATAATGTCATTCCTACCTTTCTGGACCTTGAAAGTGATAGTCAAAAATGTCTTAGACTTCATCAAAAAGATCTTAATTTTTGTTCCAAAGAAGAATGAAGGTCTTATGGATGTGGACTGACATAAGGGTGAGTAATAAATGACAGAATTTTCTTTTTTGGATGAAGTAAACTTTAAAACACTGCTTTTTAATCCTTAGAATTAGGGGTTTGCTCAAATTCAAGTGCATTAGTTATTTGTGCAGTTTAAAGATACATTTGGAGAAGTATTAATGCAATTCTGTTTCATTTCACAAACAAACTTAATCCTTTTTTGTTCCTCAGAAGATAAAAGTCATGCATGTTTGGAATGACATGTATGTGAGTAAATTATGACAGAATGTTTATTTTTGGTGAACTATCTGTTTAAGATTGTGTGATTAAGTGCATTCAATATACTTGCACTCTGAAACATCACACCATTTTTTATTAGTGCCCTCTATTTGCCATTTAGATCAAAGACACTCTGTGGCTTTTTTTATAATTCAAACAGGTGCAAAATGTACAGTTACAGTTTTTTGTCAGCAGTTATAAGGAGTTGTACGGCTGTGCACACTAGCTGCACAGAAATACAATGCGCTGTCTTCAGCAGATATGTTGGAGATGATCAGGAATGCATCCTTTGTAGCATGTCCTGTGATGTTAAATCTGAGTTTGAATTTATCCTCTGGAGAAGCTGATTCATAACTGAGCATTCCAATAAGTTCTAAAGAACCACTATTGCTTTTCTGCTGATACCAGTACAGGTATGGATAGCTGTTGTCACCGTGACGACAAGAAAGCTTTGCCTGTTTCTTCTTCTCAGTCTGTAGAAGATGTTTGGGAGACTGCTGAATGACAGGAGAACAGACCACACAAACTACAACAGGGTGAGGAGAGCATTCAGTGCATATGAAATAAAGAACATATACTGCATTGCATTAGAAATGCTTACCTGTTAACCATAAAGTAGTGATTATGGCTAAAGTGATTGCTCTGATCATGCTGTTGACATTCAAGAAAGGCAACAAAAGAAATAACATTAAATTCACTGTGCAGTGTTTGCCTCTCTAAAATGTTCTGCAGGCATAAATGTAACAGCTATCACATATCTTGAGGCTGAGACTGAGACCTCAGAAACCAATCGCCTAGATGTTAAATGTTAGGTGTTTCCTTATTTGTCAAAAGAGCCCACCCACAACTGTCTGTAATATTGTAGTCATTATAGCTGTGGATCCTCCTTCAGTGCAACTGTGATTTCTTTTCATCTTGCTTCATCTTCTGTATGCAATAATTCTAAGTTTGATCATTTAAGAAAAGTATTAGGGCACCTCTACACAGAAAGCTCCACAGTTTGAGGTGTCATCTTGTCTGCAGCACAAACAGGTTCACCCAAAAATGAAAATGACTCAAAAATGATCATTCCACATCCGTAAGATGTTTGTTCATCTTCAGAACACACATTAAGATCTTTTTATGAAGTCTGAGAGGTTTCTGTCCCTTCATAGAGATCCAACGCAACTACCACTCCAAGGTCCAGAAAGGTAGGAAAGACATTATTAAAGTACTCAAAATAATATTATTTAAAGTGTTCACGCAACAATGTCATCTCTCGCTTGAACACAAAACGTATGCGTCGTATGCTCTTGTGAACACTCACCCATGTGCATTGAGTTGATGCACGAGTCTGAACACAACACTCATGCATCTGGAAGCTCTCGTGAACGCACGTTGCAGATCAATATTTAAGTAAAGTGGTAAATTATGTTGTTTTTTTCTGCAAACAAAGCACTCGCGTCACTTCATAAAATTGAGGTTAAACAACTGGAGTCGCATGGAGTATACTTTAATGATCTCATTCCTACCTTTCTGGACCTTGAAAGTGATCTTAATTTGTGTTCCGAAGATGAACAAAGGTCTTATGGATGTGGAACGACATGAGGGTGAATAATAAATGACAGAATTCTAATTTTTGGGTGAATTAACCCTTTAAACAGTGCATTTAAATACTTAGAATTAGGGTTTTGCTCAAATTCAGGTGCATTAGTTAGTATTAATTCAATTCTGTTTCATTTTTTACAAACAAAGGTCAATCCAGATGTAAACTATGTGGAATATGTATGATTAGTGCAGATAGGAATTGGCTACTAACATGACTGGTCTTCAGATAAACAACAAACTTTACTATAAATTGGGTCCCACATTTTTAATAATATTAGGAGTCTTTAACTGCAATGTACTGACATTTAAATGAATAATTTGATACACTGCACTAGTGTACTGTACATACATGTTTTTACATTACAGCTGTAATTAATTTCTGTATTCACGTCTATCATTACACTGTTGACCCTTCCTTTACATTTTAACTTATCCTTAAACCTACATGCACCATTAAACCTGTCCCTAACCTTACCCGTATCCCACCTCAATAGCAGTAAAAGAGTTTTGCTATACAGCATGAACACAATAAGTATATTGTACCTATTTTTTAATGTGAGTAGTAGTTAAAGACACATAAAGTGTGACCGTAAATTGCAATGTGATTTTCAAGCAGGGAGGAAATATGATAAATTCCTATGCATTATTTTCTTTCTTTGTTTATTGGCCTTTTGCTCTCCTTTGATAGCACAGTGTAGAAGTGGCAGGAAAGTATGAGAAAAAAAGAGATGGAACTGGACTGGAACATGTCCAAGTTTGGTCTTGAACCTCGGTCCCCATGAGCAAAACTTCTCATCATACAGTGTATCGTGAGCAATGCAAGTCTGTGAAGAAAGCCATTATGCTGCTGTTCTACATTAAACCCCACATTTAAACAGATGCATACTGAAACATCCCAGTTTCATTAGTGCCCTCTATTTGTAAATGTTCTTATTACCATTTTTGGCATGAGATGCAAGAAACCTTGTGGCTTTTATTTTATTTTTCTATTCAGACAGGTGCAAGTCAGTTTTTTGCCAGTGATTATAACAAATTGTATGGCTGTGCATACTAGCTGCGCAGAAATACACTGCGTTGTCTTCAGCAGATATTTTGGAGATGATCAGGAATGCATCTTTTGTAGCATCCCCTGTGATGTTAAATCGGGGTTTGAATTTATCCTCTGGAAAAGCTGCTCCGAAATTGAGCACTCCAATAAGTTCTAAAGAACCACCATTGCTTTTCTGCTGATACCAATACAGGTATGTGTAGCTGTTGTCACCGTGACGACAAGAAAGGTTTGCCTGTTTCTCCTTCTCAGTCTGTAGAAGATGTTTGGGAGACTGCTGAATGACAGGAGAACAGACCACACAAACTACAACAGGGTGAGGAGAGCATTCAGTGCATATGAAATAAAGAACATAGACTGCATTGCACTAGAAATGCTTACCTGTTAACCATAAAGTAGTGATTATGGCTAAAGTGATTGCTCTGATCATGCTGTTGACATTCAGGCAAGACAAGAGAAGAAATAAGTTCACAGTGCAATGGCTGCTTCTCTAAATTGTTTCCTCCACAGTCATAAATGTAACAACATCTATCAGATATCTTGAGGCTGAGACTGTTGTTCACCTGAAAAAGCAACTCTAGATATTAAATTTTAGGTGTTTGCTTATTGGTCCTAGTCAAAAGGTCCCACCCACAACTGTCTGTAATGTTATAATCATTATATAGCTGTGGATCCTCCTTCAGTGCAAGTAAATGGATCTTCCTTCATCTTCTAAATGCAAAGATTATATGTTCTGTATCTATAGAGATGTAGAGTATGTGGTTTTTTTATGATTAATGCAGACAGGAGTTCGCTGCTAACACTGCTGGTCTTCAGAAAAACATCAAACTTTATGATAAATTATAGGCAGCAGCTGTTTGCACTAAGTGTAAATAGTTATTAGATGCTATTTATACTTAGTGCAAATAGTGGCCAATACAATTTGCACCTCAGTGTATTGTAGTGAATTATAAAATAGTATTCAATTATAACAACATATTCAGCGTATTTGATTATATTTTGTAAAATCATAAATGGATGCTGCTTTATTATTGGGACATTATTTGTCCCTGTCCCTAAAGCCCCCAACTATTCCCATATTAAATATCCCTTAGGCACTTTATTTCCATTTTTTAAATATTTTCTTAATTTTTAATTTTAAAATAATTGACTCTCAGAGCTGATATGCATTGGGAATAGGGAGAAGAATGAGTTCGGGAAAAAGGCGGATTTGAACTTGAGTCGGTCACATGACTCGCGTCAAAAGTTAACACCACCCACGTTACTCTCCACTCTCCACAATTTTGTGTGCTGCAAAGTTTTTCAGCCTCTGCCACTTGATAGACACTCCATAAATTATTATAATATGTATTTTGAACAGTGATGAAAACGGATTTAAAAATGACCAGCAATTGTATGCATTCTTTCTTTCTTTGTTTATTGGCTTTTTGCCTTAATTTTATAGGACAGTGTAGAAGTGCCAGGAAAGTATGAGAAGAAAGAGACAGAACTGCACTGGAATATGTCCAAGGTTGGTCTTGAACCTCAGTCCTAGTGAGCAAAACCGCTCATCGCATGTCCAGGGCATTGCACAAGTCTGTAATGAAAGCCATTATGCTGCTGTTCTCCATTAAAACCCACATTTGAACAGTTACATACTTCATTTTCATTAGTGCCCTCTATTTGTAAATGTTCTTATTACCAGTTTTGGCATGAAGATGCAAACAGGTGCAGAGTCAGGTTTTTGCCAGTGATTATAACGAATTGTACAGCTGTGCGCACTAGCTGCACAGAAATACACTGCGCTGTCTTCAGCAGATATGTTGGAGATGAGCAGGAATGCATCCTTTGTAGCATGTCCCATGATGTTAAATCTGAGTTTGAATTTATCCTCTGGAGAAGCTGCTTCATATCTGCGCATTGCAATAAGTTCTAAAGAACCACCATTGCTTTTCTGCTGATACCAGTACAGGTATGGATAGCTGTTGTCACCGTGATGACAATAAAGCTTTGCCTGTTTCTCCTTCACAGACTGTAGATGTTTGGGAGACTGCTGAATGAAAGGAGAACAGACCACACAAACTACGAGAAAGAGAGCATATCAATGCATGTATGTTAAATCATTTAGACTGCTTTGCATTGTAAATGCTTACCTGTTAACCAGAAAAGATTGATTATGGGTAAAACGATTGCCCTGATCATGCTGATAACATTCAGACAAAGCAACAGAACTTTAAATTTACAGTGCAGTGCTTGCCTCTCTAAATATTTATTTCCTCTGCAGTCATAAGAGTGCAGCTATCATGTATCTAGAGGCTGAGACTGTTGTTCACCTCATTTAACTGGGCTGTCAACCCAGGTGCAGATGTGTCATGTGATGTGGGAGGGTTTTTTGAGTGCAGTCTTGTATAAACTTGAAGCACTGTGCAGCACTCACTGCGCAGAAATACACACCGCTGTGCTCAGATTTCACAGAGGACGCCAGCAGGTTCGCCTCTTTCTCTGCATCTCCTGTTATTTTGAAACCTTTTCTGTCAACCAAGGCTTGTTGGAAGGAAAGGAAGCCAAGGTGCTCGAGACTTTGCCCATTTGTCTGATGGTACCAGAAGATTTTGTCATAGCTTTTGTCATTGTGACTGCAGGTGATGTTCATGGACGATCCATTGGCTAAGAAAAGGTCGATAGGTGTCTGTGTGACTTTTAAAGCTACAGACAGCCCTGTAAGGCCATTGGAGAGATAGTTAGACAGGTTAAACTACAGTGAGGATATAGATAAGTATCCACAAGTAATATCACGCGCCTCACCAATGCAACACTGAAGCAGGAAACATTTGACATTTGGAAATCCACTCATGTTGAATTCTGGTTTAAATGGACACTCATGAGTGAGCAAGTCAGGTTTAATGGATACATGGGTGGAGCCTGATTTATGCTGTTCACATATGTGTTTTTACTTCTGCTGCCCCCTGGTGGTGTGGAAATGAACTACTCACTGTCCAAACAATTCTTTACTACATCTGCTGTGTTAATAAACAATGTATTTTATATTGAAATTAATTGTTTTGTCTGAAGAAAAGTCTAATTTAAAATTGTAATAGTTGTCTGAGAGGCAAGGGTTAGTTGTCACAACAGGCAATATCTCATATACTATTAAGTTTTTGGAATTTCCTATTATTTTTCAAATAGTGGTTACATAAACAGGTGAACAAAACCTCACTTGCAGATATTAATAAAAGGGTCAAGGTTATAGTGTAAATCTATATATAAAAACTTTTTTTATAAACGTAAACTGGTCAGTTTGAACCATGTTGTCACATATTTGAAGCAAGCTTGTGTTTTATATGTTGTAATTTTATTTTTAGTAATTAATATAATTTATTAATTATCTTTTTGTTGGCTAAAATAATGGTTTCTCAAAAAAGTAAGAAAAAAAAGGATGAGCTTGCAGTGTTGGGTATACTTTACACTAAAAAAAATAAAACAATTCCTAGCAACTAATTATGCCTTCAACAGTGTAAATAGATTACTAATTACTTTTTCTAAACAGTAATGCATAACTTATTTCTAATTACTTTCTAAATCCCATATCAACCTTGATCAGTTGAACAATACAAGGATAGACATGAAACTGCTCAAATTCTTTCAAATAAATAATATACAATTGCATAAATTATTCTTAAAGTGATCATAATATTTAAATGGAGAAGGTTACATTAAAAACATAAATTTTAGCATTAGACTTTAAGTTCTGATGTTAAATCCACTATTGTTTTATTGGCTAAAGTATATACCTCTACACAGTATTTAATGTAATGACATCAGAAGAAACTGAAATGAAATTACAAAAAAAAAAAAAAAAAAAAAAACTTTAAGAGTAATCCTTTACTTTTTCAAGTATATTAATTAATTACTTACAGTAGAAATGCATTACACCCAGCACTGAGAGGTTGTTACATATGATACATTTTTGGTGTAAATATTTGATAGTTTAACATAAATGGACCTTGAGACCCAGAGTATGTGACTATGCTGAATTTGTCTTTCAAAAATGTGCAGTGCGAAAGTGAGAAATTAACTGGAGTAAAAAAAAAAAAAAAAAAAAAACACTGTAACAGCTAGGCCCAGTTGCCTGTAACCTTTTACATTTGACCTGTTAAAAATAACTTGTTGCTCACAACACATATACCCTCTTAACATAAAGAGTGATGCTGTAATGTAATGTATAGGAGATTCATGATAACGTTTTTGTACAGAAGTGCAGGAAACCCACAGCACCGTGTTCTCTTGCAGCACAGTAATAGATTGCACTGTCATCTGAGGACAGGCTTTTCAGTATCAAATTGCTGTTACTTGCACCATTCCCCAGTAGCTCGATTTTCTTCTCGAAAGCTGTTTCTGAGTTGTTATTTGTTCTGTATAGATAACCCATGAGCTGCATTTCTCCATTAAAAGGCTGCTTGTACCAGAGGATGACATTTAAGCTTGAACTGGTGTGAGAACAGTGAAGACTCACTGATTCTGTGTTGGTTTTAGACAGTAGATCAGAAGGGGTCTGTGTGATAATAGAGTTCACTGAGAAGCCTGTAAAGAGAAAGAAACATTTACAATAAAAATACTGTTAATGAACAATAAAACCGATGTAACAGTAGCTCTGCACTGTAAATCCTGATCCAGAATAAACAATTTTGAATACATTTTATTACCTTTAAAAAAGAGCAACAAGATAGCAGTGTTAATCAGAAGTCTAATCATGTTGCACCTAAAGACAAATGATGAGATAGGACAAACCAACCAATTCTTAAACCTTTTTTCCTTTTTTTCATGTCAGAAAGGAAGCAACATCATAACTTTATCAGTGAGATAAAGTGAGATCTGCCCTCTGGTGTGCAAAAAGGGTTTTTGGTTGCACTTTATTTTAAGGTGTCCTTGTTACAGTATAACTATACATTTAAATACTTAGTAATAATAACTGACAACATGTACTTAATATATATTTAGGGTCAGGGTTTGGTTTAGAGTTAGTTGCATGTCATTATGCATAATTTATTTTTACTAGTAAGTACATGAAAGTTTAAAAGTTTGGCTTGACAGATCGTGCCTACACATTTACAATTGGAAAAGACCGTAAACTTTTTGTAATTTGAATACATAAAACATAGATAGATACATACACTATATTGCCAAAAGTTTTGGGACACCTGCCTTTCCATGCACATGAACTTTAATGACATCCCATTCTTAATCCATAGGGTTTAATATGGAGTTGGACCACCCTTTATAACAGCTTCAACTCTTCTGGGAAAGCTTTCCACAAGGTTTAGGAGTATGTTTATGGGGATTTTTGACCATTCTTTTAGAAGTGCATTTGTGAGGTCAGGCAGTGATGTTGGCGAGAAGGTCTGGCTCGCAGTCTCCGCTCTAATTAATCCCAAAGGTGTTCTATGGGGTTGAGGTCAGGACTCTGTGCAGGCCAGTCAAGTTCCTCCACACCAAACTCGCTCATCCATGTCTTTATGGACCTTGCCTTGTGTACTGGTGCGCAGTCATGTTGGAACAGGAAGTGGCCATCCCTAAACTGTTCCCACAAAGTTGAGAGCATGAAATTATCCAAAATGTCTAAGAGTTCTTTTCACTGGAACTAAGGGGCCAAACCCAAACCCTAAAACTTTACACTTGGCACAATGCAGTCAGGCAAGTACCGTTCTCCTGGCAACTGCCAAACCCAGACTCGTCCATCGGATTGCCAGACAGATAAGCGTGATTCATCAGTCCGGAGAGCACGTCTCCACTGCTGTAGAGTCCAGTGGCGGCGTGCTTTACACCACTGCATCTGACGCTTTGCATTGCACTTGGTGATGTAAGGCTTGGATGCAGCTGCTCGGCCATGGAAACCCATTCCATGAAGCTCTCTATGCACTGTTCTTGAGCTAATCTGAAGGGTACACAAAGTTTGGAGGTCTGTAGCTATTGTCTCTGCAGAAAGTTGGCGACTTCTGCGCACTGTGTGCCTCAGCATACGCTGACCCCGCTCTGTGAATTTTACATGGCCTGCCACTTCATGGCTGAGTTGCTGTTGTTCCCAATTGCTTCCACTTTATTTTGATACCACTAACATTTGACCGTGGAATATTTAGTAGTGAGGAAATTCCATAAATGGCATTATTGCACAGATGGCAACCTATCACGGTACCACTCTTGAATTCACTGAACTCCTGAGAGCGACCCATTCTTTCAGAAATGATTGTAGAAGCAGTCTGCATGCCTAGGTGCTTGATTTTATATACCTGTGGCCATGAAAGTGATTGGAACACCTGAATTCAATAATTTAGATGGGTGTCCCAATACTTTTGGTAGTACAGTGTAGATATATTATGCATATTAGATATTTGAAGTTTGAAGCAAGGTGGTTTCTAGTGTGTTCTGAGTGTTTACTAGGAAGTTGCTATGGTATTTTAAGTGGTTACTAGGGCATTGCCTAGCTTTTGCTAGGGGTTCTGATGGTTGCTTATTGTGGTTGCTAATGTGTTCTGGTAATTAGTCATTTAATAATGCATCGAGAATATTTTGCTTTTCAAAAAACGTGGTTATGTTGATTCTGAGCTGTTGAAACTGTTGAAACACAACATTCCTACCAAAAATGAAGAAAGAAATATATCATGTACCAAATTATGTGACAGCTGTACAGAACAGCTTTCTGTTGTGTGATTATTAAAGATGGGTTTTTGTTTAATGGAAAGGCAGGAAACACCACTGTGGTAATAAGCTGCACAGTAGTACACGGCACTGTCTTCAGATTTTCTCAGCTGAATAAGATGAAGTGTGGAGTCTGTTTTACCATGACCACTCACATTAAAATGCTTCTCAAACGGTTGCTCAACAGTTCTTTGGGCAAAGTACATATAGCCAATGAGTTTCAGCTCAGTGTCTGTCTGTGAACGCTGGTACCACAGTAAAGTGTCATAGTTAGTTATTTGATGGCGGCAGGTAATTTCAGCCGGTCTGTCAGGACTCCAAAAAACTGAAGAAGGAGTTTGATCAACCTTATTAGAAAACACAATACCTGTAGAGACAAGATGACAATTGCTATGCTTGCCTTTCAGCTTGAAGCTAATTGTGTAAAATGAGCAAATATATTTAAAGATACAGTAGCATATAAATGTAACTAGGAACAAACATCTTATAGCATTACCTATGAAACAAATCACGGTGGTTGAAGAAACAAGATATCCTGTCATGTTGATTTTGTTGTAAGGGGTGTATGCCAAAGAACAGATATGAGTGAATATAAAAAGAAGGAGGAGATTCAGAATGACATCATTTTAAAGTGGATTATTTCACACTGCAGTGGATGATGGGTAATGCTGCACCTCCCACAAACAAAGTCTTTTGAAGGATTGTGTCTATAAAGAGCAGTGAACATACATGAATTAAATTGGTGCTCCTTATATTCTCCAAATATTTTAAAATAAAATGTAATAATATTGTATTATATACATTCTGTATACATTCTATATATGCGTACAGACGGCAATGTTGTCAAAATTATCCACGTTCACATGGATCCGTGAAAACAACTCAAAACGCTGCATTCTGCTGCCAGGCCAGTAGTTGATGTCACTTGTAAGAAAACACTACGCACCTATAGACTGAACACGTAATATCAAAGTCCCTTTCAAGGAAAGTTCACTCAGCAGCTATATTTGCAACACCTCCGGTAGGACTGCATGATTATGACAAAAATCATAATTGTTGATTATTCCCTTGAAATTGTAATTGCGATTTATTAATTATGATTATCACAATTTACATTGAATGATGTATGATGTAGCTTTATTGTTTGAAGCAACTGCATGTTATTTTTGTATATAAAAAAAAACTGAAAACACACATTTTTTATTGTTTTTCTATAGTATTACACCTTAAATGTCAACTATATATTGGTTTGGTTTCTTCTTTAAATAATAATAATAAAAGTTAGCATCTGCATGCTATAATATTAGGGGCTTTTGCCACCAGTGTGGTTCCCAGAGAACTAATGTTCCCCTAGGGCCTGAAGTGACGTAAACTGCGCTTGTTGTTGTTATTTTTATTTTGATGGAGCTGAGAACAGTTCAGACAGATTCTGAGCACACCGTGCTCGCATTCTCCGTCTTCATTAGTTTGCAATCTGTTTAACAGTCCTGTCTAATACGTTATTAGAACTGTTATACAAAGAAAGTAGACAGTATATGAAAAAGTATTAGCTTTTGCCGTGCCCTTGTGGTTTATGCCCAATGTCACTAGCTTAGCAGAAATAAATAATCATGTTTGTAGAGTTAGTTTGTGGAGTAAATATATAGGCTGTGTAGATGGCTTTTTAGAAATGGCGGGTGCTGGTGTTTCGAATACATTCAACATATCAGCGTACACCTACGTCACTGGTAGCTCCTTTTATGCTGGGTTAGGCCTTTTACATTCTAAAGTAGTCATGATTCGCCTCTCACAATGAGACATGCTCATAACACACCTCTTAAACACCAGAACAATGTAAGTGGATATTTTTATGTAATTTCGCCTTTGAAGGATTACGAAATCGTGGCATCCGTAATCATAATCGTGATTAGAAAGTCGATTAACTGTGCAGCCCTATAACCTCCGGGCAATCTGTATGGGGGAATCCTGAAATCTCAACAAACATTTCAAATCAGCAACAAAATCTGACATGAACTGTCCCATAAATGTTGTTTTTTATGCTCAAATATCATTAAAATAAGCTTATTTTTCAGGCTTGACCAGCCAAGGCATATGTGCAGTCCTAAACGTGAGTCTCAGGTTTTTATTGGAACCAGAGTTTATTGGAACAGCAGTTGCAATGACTTTACTAATCAACGATTTGGCACAATTACTAATTTCACGAGTTCAAATGTACATATAATTCAATATAATAAAAGTTATGCATATTTGGCCTGCTGTCCAGAGGGAGGGCTCCAAGCTCGAAATATTGGCCTGAACCCAGAGTACTCCCCCCGGTGTGGTAAAAATAGATAGAAGTGAGGCGATGGGGTGGAGGAGGGATGCTGGTAAACTCTCAAATGAACTGAGGTAGGTCTGCTGTATTTATACCTCTAGTCATTGATTGAGTTGATTAACTGAATGCTCTTCACCTGTGCTAATTAGGTTAATTATCTGAACCTGCTCCTCCCAAATTTTGTTAATAAAACATCATTACTTCTGCCAAATTGCACGTCTTTGCCATCTTTCTATATCTATAGTCTTTGGTAATGTCCATGCGCATGATGTCCTTGTTTTTACAAATTCATGCTTTTTGTAGTTTACACAGAGACGATTACAGTATTGTTTTCAAAAACTTGCATGTTTTGAAAAGTTTGTGTTTTCAGGCCCCCAAAATGTTGTCATGTAAATGAAAGGCCAAAACGCATTAAAAGTTTTTCTGTTTTTAGTTGAAAATGATGTAGTGTAAATGGCCCCTCAGTCTGAAGTGCATATCAGGCTGCAACTTGCTTGAGAACTGTGATATGTTAATATTGTAATATTAATAAATATATATTTTATATATTAATAATTATATAATTTTAATATTTTAAAATATATATTTTTAAATGTTTCCTGATATTTTACTGACATTATGAGGCAGCCAAGCTAATTTTGATTTTTGAATAATGTATTGTTTTTGAATTATTTATTTTGAATAATTTGTACAGTAAGTGATAAAAAAAATGCATTACATTCTATTTATCTTTTTTAGTTAACACTTAATTTCAATGTTCCAGTTTAGAAATTTTACTAAATGTTAAGTAACATTCCAACTACATCATGTCAACTAACTCTTATTAGGGTATTAGTGTTACAGTTATGCTTTGTTTTTCTTAGTTTCATGGACTTCTAGTTTGTTTTCATGTCACATGTCTTCCTTGTTCTGTTTTCCCGCCACCTTTTAGTTGTCATGGTAATTAATTTAATCATCACATGTTCTTCATTAGTTCCCTCATTTGCCTTGTATTTAAGTTCCTGCCTTCTCTTCCTTTAGTTGTCCGGTATTGTTTGTGAGAACCTGTTTTGTAAGAACACTGTTAACGTTTTTGGAGTACCTTTAAGTCTTGTAAATAAATGCTGCTGGATTTCTTTATTCATCTTCCTCTTCCTGGGAGTGTTTAATATCTACTAACACTTTATTCTGATGCTCCCCAACAGACATTTTACTGACTATAAGTGACTTTGCTACTGCATGTCAACTTACTCTACTAACTCAAGGCCTAACAACTAACCCTAACCTAACAGTCTACTTATACTGTCATGTGTTATACTGTAATTAGTTGACATGTAGTTGCAAAGTTACTTACAGTAAGTAAAATATATTAAATGAACCATTGAAATAAACTGTAACCCATGTTTAAAATGATTTAAAAATAAACTTTTTTTCAATAATAAATTGGTTAATTTTTTATTTTTATTTTTTTTAATAGGAATATTCTGCAGGGCTTTCAACAATAGGGATAAAGGTGGGAATAATTCAAGAAGAAGAGGAATAATTCTGAAGAAGAATCCAGTATAATCCCACAAATTATGAACTGATGAAGTAGTAATCAGCATACTCAAGATACCTATATGAATTAGACTCCTATAAAATGATTCTTTCATCAATAACTAAGACATCTGTGTTAAAAAAAATAAATAAATAAATAACACTGACAACACCATTTTATCATTTAGAATAACATGTTCTAATCTACTTCTCAAAAAATGAACCATCTGCTCTGACACAATAAGCACGATCATATGTTGTAAGACATAGAGTGATCAGAAAGGAATGTGAGCCAGAGCTGGTCTGTGCAGGTGCTCTAAAATAAGAGGAAGGTAATTGTAAAGAGGGCTGAACTGTTGCAGCACTGTGTAATACTAGCAGCACAGTAATACATTGCTGTGATGTCGGCTTGTTTGTTACATTGCATATGAAGCGAAGCATTATTTTCCCCATCACCTGAGACATTAAAGTGGTCTCTATATGGATCCTCAATCTTTGGTGTTTTATAGTATATATAAGCTAAAAGTTTCAGTTCGGTGTCCCCAACAGAGCGCTGATACCATAATATGGTGTCGTAGCTCTTGATGGAATGGCTGCATTTCAGTTCAACCATTCGGTGACTGTCAGTATGACACAACACTGCAGCTGGAGACTGATCGACATCTTTACACACAGCGGGGGCTGTAAAAAAATAACGTGTTTGTTACAGAAAAGATTTCGATTGAATACATGTATTATTAAATAATTGTAAAATTGAAATCTGAAATTAAAAATGGGCATATAAAAAAATATGGCACCTGTTAGCAAAAGCACGGTCACAATTTGGATGGAGAGGCAAGACATCATGTTGAGTTCTCAAGTGCGCTGAGCTGCATTGAGCCAATTTCTTGTAGACAGGAAATGACATCACAAACTACCACAATGATCACACTGATGGCTGCCATTTTTGAGTTTTTTTTCTTTTTGTTCACACTTTATACTAGGTCTCGCTAAGTACAATGAACTTGCATAAAACTAATTGTTATATACAATGTATTTATTGTGTTTATGTTGTATTGCAAAACTTTTGCTGCTATTGAGGAGGGATACCAGTGTAATTATAGATGTAACTACTAAAATGAATTACAATGTAATTACATACATGTATTTATTTATGCACACAAGTGGATTGTATTAAATGATTAATTTAAATGAGTTAGCACACTTAATGTTTTCTGTTTTCAATGATCTTTTCTAAAACTTGCAAATGTGGTTTCATGCAGGTGTACCATGATATACTGAACATAAAAGTTTTTGTCATGGAAGAAAGCACTTTTGTGGCATTGTGCATAAGAAGCTGCACAGAAATACTCTGCACTGTCCTGGTCTGGTCTTGCTTGGAGAATCTTTAAAGTAACTTC
Organism: Chanodichthys erythropterus; assembly: GCF_024489055.1. Lineage (NCBI taxonomy): Eukaryota > Metazoa > Chordata > Actinopteri > Cypriniformes > Xenocyprididae > Chanodichthys > Chanodichthys erythropterus. The sequence goes on from NC_090238.1 coordinate 29,028,710, forward strand.
ATCTTCTCCATTTCCAGTTAAATTGAAATGATTCTTATACGATTCCTCAAATTCTTTTATGCTTGTATATCGTGCATAACCGATGAGTTTCAGGCTAGAATCTCCATATGACCTCTGATACCACAATATTGTGTCATAGTTCTTAATTTTATGTCTGCAGGTCAGCTCTACAGACTTCTTGGGTTCACACAGCACATCTGAAGGGGACTGATGCACCTTCTCACAAATTAGACAACCTGAGAATCCAATAAAATTCTGTTAGGTACAAATCCTCATGCATTTTGATGTCTTTGTAGCTGTCATATAATATTCTGCAAGTGTATTTATAGTTTCACTAAAATCAAGATACCTGTAAACCAGCTCAGGAACAAGATTATTTTAAATACAAATCTAATCATGTTGGATGATGCTGATGCCATGGAACACTAATGAGGTCTTCAGTAAAGCAGCAGAACTAGACACAGGAAGTGATGTCATGTTAAAATGGGCGGCAATAGTTCTCAACTGAAAAAGTTCTAAGGCATAAACCAAATTAACCAGCTTTAAAGTGTTAGTTCACCCAAAAATGAAAATTATGTCATATATTACACACCCTCATGTCGTTCTACACCCGAAAGACCTTCATCTTCGGAACACAAATTAAGATATTTTTGATAAAATCCGATGGCTTAGTGAGGTCTGCTTTGCCAGCAAGATCATTTCCTTTTTTTCAATGCCCAGAAAGGTACTAAAAACTAGGGCTGGGTATTGATGCAATTTTCACAATTCTATTCAATTTCTATTCAAATGCTTGCAATTTGATTCGATTATGATTTCAATTGAATTTGATTCGATATCGATTATTTTGGATGTAGTATATCAGTTAGAATGCATGGCAAATTTTCTAGAGCAAAAAAAATCTCTCAACTAATGCTGTAACTACACATGGAAGTAATTTTCATTTTTGGGTGAACCAAACCTTTAAAGAAGCTTCACAGTAATAAACAGGAAAACAACAGTGTTTATTTTGCGAAAGGTATCAGTTGTATCAATAAAAGTCTCTGTTGGTGCTGGGTGAATTGGCCATAACCCTTCTGTTGCATTCTGTTGACCTGTTTGCTTTCTAAATTGATTGATTTGAATGGGGATGCCAGGTACTGCTCATGGAAACCAGCTCAAGTGCTTGAAATGTTAGTGAAAGATGCACAAAAGATAATAAGCTTTTTGTAGGGCTTATGGGGGGCCTACAGCACTGTGCACTTGCTGCACAGAAATACACTGCACTTTCATTCGGCATGAGCTTTGAGATTGTCAGGTTCACAGAACTCTTGCCATCTCCATTCAGACCATATCTTTTACTTGCTGCATTCTCCAGGTTGGGGGTCGAATGAAAGGAATATCCAATAATGTGCATATTTTGCCCACGCTGGTAGTACCACAGTATGGTGTTGTAGGAAGAGATGCTGTGGGAACAGGAGAGAGTGCAGGACTCTCCAGAACTCACAATGATTTCAGCAGGATTTTGATCAACATTGCTGAACAAATGGCCTGCTACACAGATGAAAATAAAATGCAATATTACTGCATTGTCCATTGTACAATTTGTAACCAAATAATGTTACAAGAGTACAAAGAATGTTGTGTCCAAAAATAAAACATATAAATTCACTTACCAAAATGCCAACAGAGCAAATATGAGAATAGAACTGGATTTCCGATCATTATCAAGTTCTTACAGGGTTCTTATAGGCTACTTATAAGTTCAAAAACATAGGCCTATAAGTTATCAAAACAGCATGGCATTTTTTTATCCGTCTAACTCTATTTGTTGCAAAATTCATCTGAATTTCATCAACTGCTTCTTTCACAGGTCAGATGTTCCTCCTTCACCCTCTTGAGTGAATGTGTTGCAAAACAGCTCCACCTATTGAAACAATGGGATAACATTGTGTTCATCAAGCCACGTCTTTGAATGTTTGTTCAGTGTTTTATTTGCATGATTATAGAGTTTGTGTAGTTATGACATGCTTTTGTGTTTTTTACAAGATTTATTCTTCACTGTGAATGACTTGACGTCAAAAGCAAAGCTTACAGAAACTGAATTGTTTGCTATAAAAACAGGCAGTCTGAAATAAATACCACAGGAGCAGATGTGGATTAAGGCACAGTACTCTTTTTTCATCACAGAATCAAAGAGATGTTTTTGTAATGAACAGCAGGGATCTAAAACACTGTGTAACATGCAGCACAAAAATACACTGCACTGTCATCAGATGAGAGACTTTTAATGGTCAAAGATCCGTTGCTATTTCCATTCCCAGACATTTCTATTTTGTCTTTGAAATCCGTTTCTATGTTTGGTGTTGTTAAGTATAAGTATCCCATAAATGTGAATCCTTTGTCCTGGTTTTGTCTGTACCAGCTGATTTGATTGTAACTGGACACACTGTGTAAACACTGCAATCTTGCAGATTCCCCTTGTCTCACAGTCACATCAGGTGGAGACTGGTCGACTTTGTTACAATAAGAAAATCCTGCAAAAAAAAAAAAAAAAAAAAAACGTCAGATAAAAGAAGAAAGAAAACAAAGTATGTTAATATCAAGTATGTTAATATCAAGTATTTTACTACATGGATCTAGTTAACAATACAGCCTTACCAGACAGATTAATTAGCATAACGGTAATTAAGCTAAAAAGTCTCATATTGATATTTAGTTGTGGAGAGATCAATCTAAACAGTCATGAGTGATTGTTACTCTGACACTAGTCTCGCATAACCAGACATTCACTCTGACGGCAGAAGGTCTGGACTCCATAGCAGTATTCATTCGTCAAGGACTGCCCAAGAGGCCGCCTGACTGACATGTAAAACAACCAATCACAGTTTTAGTTCAGTGTCATGTTTAGGGGCATAAAAATGTAAAGTCGATGTCCAAACAATAACAGGCCAGCCTGTAAAACTCTTGGATGTCTTTTAAAAGAGTCTATGCGTAAACTTTACATACTTCACATACTTTTGAAAAAATCAGCATTTAGTTGATACCAATAAGCCCTCATTGTCACAGTTGTAAAATTATGGTTTTCTTCTTCCCTGAGGGGGTTTGGTGCAACAACGGCTTTGACAAGAACGTGACACACACGTCTCCCGGAAATCATGTACAATTCAACCAATCAGATGACATGTTTCCACTTTTGTGTGCCTTATGCATTAGGCGTGCAGCCCATGACCATGGGCGTGACGTCTGAGGCTGAGACTACACCGACACTGTTCATGTGCATGGCTGTGTCTGAAATCACATACTCTCTTGAGTAGGTAATTATTTTGAATATGTAATTATTTTGCACCTGCTAAAAAAAAGTAAGTTTCACTTGTCTCTTCACTGCCATCCAAAAATCCTCTCCCCTGACTTTGTGGGATAGTGAAGTGTCCATTGTATGCACACTTAAGAATCTCACAGGAAGCAGTAGGTCATCTGGGGATTTTTTTTTTTTTTTTTTTTTTTTTTTGATGCAGCCTGTGACTGTATCAAATATGTTTTAAATATGTTTTTATATCAGATTGAAAGGAGACTCCTACTGGTCTTGATATTAACACAACAGTGGTCTTTTTAACTGCTGGAATGTTGCATTAAAAAAATTGTATTAATATGTACTAACAATTAGGGCTGGGCGATGTATCGAATGCTTTTGTCACGCGCATTTCTTCAGTAAAGCCGGTTCCCTGATTGCCGCTAAATCGCCATCACCTTCTTTCAAATGAAGCGGCATTTAATAGACAGAGCCGTAGATCACTGATAAGACACGCAATATCGCGTTCAATATCGGCGGCGATACATATCGATATTGAACGCGATATTGCGTGTCTTATCAGTGAACTACGGCTCTGTCTATTAAATGCCGCTTCATTTGAAAGCAGGTGATGGCGATTTAGCGGCAATCAGGGAACCGGCTTTACTGAAGAAATGCGCGTGACAAAAGCATTCGATACATCGCCCAGCCCTACTAACAATTATGTCAAAACAATTAAATATATTGATTAGATATATTGATTGTGCCAGTAAAACTTAGAACACTTTTGAAGGTCTTCTGAAAGAAACCAAACAGGACACTTTTTTCATCTAGTTAGTTGTTTAAATGCAGTACATGCAGTAATGTTTGGATTAGATATGTGAATTAAAATGGCTTTGATGTTTAATTTGTCAAAAACAATATTCAGCAGTGCTTATACCTGTATCACAGGAGAATTCTGTCAGTTATTTTCTTCACCTCCTGAAATGTACTGTAAAATTGTCAATAGTTTAACAGAAGACCCTACTACAGTTTTGGTTTGTGGTAACAACAGATGGTTTTTGTTGGAAGATTAAATGATCTCTAACACTGTGCTTTACTGGCTGCACAATAATACATAACAGAAGTCCCAGATACATTCAGCTTAAAATCAAGAGTAGAGTCTTTTGCACCATCTCCTGTGATCTTGAACTGTTTTTCTGCATATTGACTTTCAGTGACTGCATTTGTGAAACGCACATATCCGATGAGATTTAGAGCTGTATCACCCTTCAGCTGCTCATACCATAATATCATGTCATAGTTTGGTATTGTGTGAGAGCAGGTGAGTGTAACAGGTTCATGAGTTTTAACCAGCAGGTCTTTCTGTGTTTGATTAATTTTGTCACTCAGTGATTCCCCTGTATGAAAGAGAAGGAAAAGCACATTAAAAACAATGTGGGAGTCTAGAGCCATATGAAAATACATAAAGGAATGATTCTGTACCTGAGATCAAGAATGGCAGTGCTGTGAAATAAATGAAACATACTGTAAATGTCATAGTTGATTCTCTCTCTCTCTCAGAGTGATATGGAGTGACAGAGTGAATAAAATACATAAATCTCTCTCTTAGTGCTCTCTGTGAAACATAAAGCCTCTCCCACTTCCTTTGATATGTCTTTATATCAGGTTAAAAAGAGACTCCTACTGGTCTTGGTAGTGATTGCACCAGTACATACGGCCATTTTACTGTAAACATTTATCTTTTATTGAAGTTTATTATTAGGTTTAAGTATTGAAAATGTTTGCTTTTATTGCACAGAAATGTAATGTCTACTATGTGTTTTGTTATTTTAATACAGTGAGATCACTCCATGCTTGATAAAAGTTAGTACTCAGTAAACCAGGTTTCAGACAATATTTGAATATATTATTACAAAAGGTCTTACAGAACCCTCTCAGTGCAACAATAGTTGATTGTTTTCATAACCTGAGTCTGAAATAAAAACCAAAGAAGCAGGTGTGAATGTGGATATTAAACTTTTTTCAACCTTTATCTGTTAACCACAAGATTCAAAGAGATGTTTTTGTAATGAACAGTAGGGATCTAAAACACTGTGTACTAGCTGTGCAAAAATACATTGTGCTGTCGCTAGACAAGAGACTTTTAATGGTCAAAGATCCATCGCTATTTCCATCGTCAGACATTTCTAATTTATCTTCAAAATCACTTTCTTTATACGGGTTTATTCCAACCAAATATCCCATTAATGTGAACCCATGGTCCTGGTTTTGTCTGTAAAAGTTGATTTGATCATAAGAAACACGGTGAAAACACTGTATTTTTTGCAGATTCTCCTCGTCTCTGAATAACATCAGGTGGAGACTGGTCGACTTTGTTGCTGTAAGAAAATCCTGTGTAGAGAAGAGTCACATATTCACAAAACAGAAAAGAGGAAAGGTTGAATGAATTTATATAAATGCATACAGGGCCTTACCTGAGAAACTGATCAGTGTAACAGTAATTATGAACACAATTCTCATGTTGACACTGGAAAGAATCTAGACTGTTATGTGGAATATTACTGAAGCAACAACAGTGTAAATCAAATCAATATGACTGATATGATGTGGATATACATACACATATGAGGAAAATGGAAGCAGTTTGAACCAGGTGGTCAAATTTAGCTGAACCCATTAACACCTGCTGGAGGATGCTGGAACTACAACTTTTGGGGCAAAAAGCATCTTTCTCTACGAACAGTAATTTAAAAGTAGGCATGTATTCTGACAGAATAAAATTTGGTTGCACTATATACTAGGTGTCTTTACTATGGACTAACATTTAAATGAATCATTTGATGCAATGTATTGTATACATACATGCTTTTACATTGTACTTAAAGTAAAATATCTGCATGTAATTACAGCAGTAATTAATTTGTATTACATCTATAATTACATCTGTAGACCCTTCCCTTACACGTTAACAAACCCTTAAACCTGCACTAATCCTGACCGTAACTGTCCGTAACAAAAGTGTTTGGCAATACAACATGAACAGGATTAGTGGATGATGGATAATATTTTTAAAATTATAAAATGTATTATTAACCTTTAAAATTGTATTGACATTTGAAGTGAATTTCAATGAATTGGTGTCATTTTTCCTTTAAATCAATCAGTCAGTTTGTCAGTTTGTTTTGCTATGCTATGGCTCCTTTCATAATTAACATTTTATTTATCCTAAATGCACACAGTTAAAGATTTGGTTTGTGGTAATAACAGATGGTTTTTGTAGGGTGAGTAGAGTTTTTGCACCATCTCCTGCGATCTTGAACTGTTTTTCTGCGTATTGACTTTCAGTGGTTGGTGTCGTTGAATACACATATCCGATGAGATTTAGAGCTGTATCACCCTTCAGCTGCTCATACCATAATATCATGAAATAGTTTGGTATTGTGTGAGAGCAGGTGAGTGTAACAGGTTCATGAGTTTTAACCAGCAGGTCTTTCTGTGTTTGATTAACTTTGTCACTCAGTGATTCCCCTGTATGAAAGAGAAGGAAAAGCACATTAAAAATGATGTGGGAGTCTAGAGCCATATGAAAAAACATAAAGGAATGATTCTGTACCTGAGATCAAGAATGGCAGTGCTGTGAAATAAAGAACACATACTGTAAATGTCATGGTAATGCTTCAGTGCTGGAGCTCTCAGAGTGATGCACAGAATAAAATACCTAGATCAAACTCTCTCTTAGTACTCAATGAGAAACATAAAGCCTGTCCCACTTCCTTTGATAAATATGTCTTTATATCAGGTTGAAAGGAGACTCCTACAGGTCTTGATAGTAATTGCACTAATGATGTACATACAGTAGGGTGACCAGACGTCCCGTTTTTCCCGGGACAGTCCCGTATTTCAGCTCTATTTTTAGTGTCCCGACTTATTAAGAAAAAAATAATGTTTTGTCCCGTATTTCATCTTTCAACTGGGTGATGGAGTTCTGTCACACAAGAACAGCCTAATCAATTCGTCATAGAACAAAGTTACCATTCAATCACAATTCGTTATCGATTAGTGAAGGCGGGATAGGCGGAATCACGCTGAATAACACAGACCAGAAGCCTCTCTCTCACGCACTCTCTCTCTCTTTCGCGCGATCAGTTCTCCTCGCGCCCGAATGGTCAAATGCACACATAGTTTTTCAAAATGTCCATCGTGTGGAGTATCTCACGTAAATACAGTCGGTTAAGTGGACGTAAACAGGTGGGTAAAAACAGGAAATGTGTCAGTAGCCTATATTACATCCATGGATTCGGTCTTAAAGGGACAGTAGCCTAATTAAATATTTGTCAGTATATTCAAATGTGAAAAAACAAGTTTAATCTCTGTCGTATTTGTTGTATTGTTTGTAACTTGTTTGTAAATTTCTTTTTATATAACAATATATAACAAATATTTATATCTACACTGCCCTCCAAAAGTTTAGAAACGCCCTAGAAAAGTGGGGTTTTGGACAATATTGGCATGAATCCTTTTTAATTTGTGATAATTTTGCACAGGTAAGGGACAACACAAATTATAAAAACACATTTTATTACATAAACAGTTTATACATAGAAAAAAACTTAAATTTTTGATTCATCAAAATATCCAGCATGAGCAGCTATCTGACCTAAACTGGGTTCTAATTATTTCATTGTATTCTAAACTTAATTGGCAATCAATTGTTGAAGCTATTAAGGTGTGCTGACCCAAAAATCTTTTACAAACCTGGGCCAAGTTTAAACCAGTAACCAGGCATCACAGCTGGCAAAGGGGCATGTCTGACTTTGACATGTATATACTGCCATTATTATGTAATGAAATGAAATGAACACATGAAAATTATTATTGCTGGATAATGTCAAGTTACTGTAATGTATTTGCACCAAAAAATTATAAGGATTTATGCTGATATCGTCCAAAACCAGACTTTTCCAGGGGTGTTTTCAAACTCTTGGAGGGCAGTGTATATATATATATATATATATATATATATATATATAATATAGTGAAATAAAATTTCTTATATCATGGTCATATTGCGCACTCGTCCCGTATTCCACCATGAGAAATCTGGTCACCCTAACATATAGCCATATAAATTAAAGTTTTTCTCAATTGCTTTCAACAGCCGTACCATTCTCTAACCTGTAAGTGTTGCACAACTGTTCGCTGGAACATCAGAACTCTGTTGTATGTCTGCAAAATGTAGTTACTCACCCAAAACCTTTAATTTATGCTTCAAAACGTCTCGTTTACAAAGGTAACCCTCGTTCCCTGAAGGAGGGAACGGAGACGTACGTCGGACAGACCGACGAATAGGAATCTCGCTAGAGAGGCCAATCTACTTCGAGTGTAACTAAACGAGCCAATGCACATTGGCATGCAATCATATGCATCAGCTGCTCGCCTCGCAGCGCGGGTATATAATGAGCAGCAGGTGCGTTGCATCTTCAGGTTTTCGCTGAGGAGCCGAACCGGATAGGCGGCAGCATCAGCGGGGTACAGCGACTGTGGCGACGGGACGTACGTCTCCGTTCCCTCCTTCAGGGAACGAGGGTTACCTTTGTAACCGAGACGTTCCCATTCAGTCGGTCACGTTCGACGTACGTCGGACAGACCGACGAATAGGAATCCCTACCAAAGCGCCACAGGAGCTGCCCCCTTCCAGCGCTCTGTTGCAAGCCACCTGAACCCCCTTGCCTGAGGATGGTGGGACAGGGCTAACACAGAGAGAGTCGATCACTGCTGTTCCCCAAAACCCATTCAGTGAGACTATTGGATAACGCTGGGAAAGCGTACCCTTCGCTGGGAAAGGAACGCTGCGGAAGCCACATCCTTCCCCGAAGGAGTTATGTGGAGAAGTACATATGGACTAACCCTGTAGGGCTGTGCTACATATGGAAGAGCTGGGGTGACTCCAACCCGATGAAGGGTAGGTTCTCCCAGAGGGAAAGACACGGGCTTCGTTTAGGAGCAACCGTGGAACCAACCATATGGGATCCCCGTAGGGTCACACATATGGAACCCAGCCTAAACCCGGTTCTCAAGGATACAACGGAGTATAGGCCTGGCGCCAGACGCTCCGCCACGTCGGCTGCCGAAGGGATATCGGAGGACTCGACAGGGTCTGCCTTGTAGGGACTCTCTGGAGAAAGAAGCGCATGTAGCGCAGCAAGCCGACACTAAGCCGGGGCCTCTCCGTGCCTCTGACCTGTGGCGAGAACATGGGAGGAGACCGGCTCGACACGAAGGCTATAGTATCTAGCGAACGTGTTAGGTGTCGCCCAGCCCGCAGCTCTACAAATGTCTGTCAGCGAGGCGCCACGAGCCAGCGCCCAGGAGGATGCGACACCTCTCGTGGAGTGAGCATGCAACCTGAGCGGGCAGGGCACACCCTGAGCTTGGTAAGCCAGGGCGATGGCATCCACTATCCAGTGGGCCATCCTCTGCTTGGAGACAGCCTTTCCCTTCTGCTGGCCTCCATAACAGACAAGAGCTGGTCTGAGGTCCTGAGGCTTTAGGTTCTGTCTATGTACAGTCGCAAAGCGCGGACTGGACAGAGTAAAGCCAGGGCTGGGTCTGCCTCCTCCGAGGGCAGCGCTTGCAGGCTCACCACCTGGTCCCTGAAGGGAGTGGTAGGAACCTTGGGCACATAGCCAGGCCGGGGTCTTAGTACCACGTGGCTATCACCCGGCCCGAACTCCAGGCACGATTCGTCGACCGAAAATGACTGCAGGTCCCCTACCCTCTTGATGGAGGCCAATGCCACCAGCAGCAAAGTCTTCATAGACAGAATCTTTAAGTCTGCTGACAGCAAAGGCTCAAAGGGAGCAATCTGAAGTGCTCTCAGCACCAGAGTGAGGTCCCAAGAGGGTATGGAGAGGGGACGAGAAGGATTTAACCGTCTCGCCCCCTAAGGAACCTGATGACCAGGTCGTGCTGACCAACAGATTTGCCATCTAAGTGGTCGTGGTAAGCGGATATAGCAGCAGTATGGACTTTTGAGGGTGGAGGGGGACAGCCTACGCTCCAACCCTACTGCAAGAAGGAAAGCACGACTCTGATCGAGCATCTTCGGGGGTCTTCCCGGCGAGAAGAGCACCACTCGACGAACAGGTTCCACTTTGGAGGCGTAAGCACGTCTCGTAGACAGTGCACGTGCCGAAGTGATGGTGTTAAGTACCTCAGGGGGTAAGTCACCTAGAACCTCCGCATCCCGTCCAAGGGACCAGACATGGAGTTTCCAGAGGTCTGGACGCGGGTGCCAAAGAGTGCCCCGTCTCTGAGAAAGAAGGTCTTTCCTCAGAGGGATGGGCCAGGGAGGGGCTGTCGCGAGGAGTGAGAGTTCTGGGAACCAGGTCCGGTTGGGCCAGTAAGGCGCAACTAACAAGACCTGCTCCTCGTCCTCCCTGACTTTGCACAGGGTCTGTGCAAGTAGGCTCACTGGGGGAAACGCATATTTGCGCAGGCCCCGGGGCCAGCTGTGAGCCAGTGCATCTGTCCCGAGTGTCCCCTCGGTCAGAGAGTAAAACAACTGGCAGTGGGAGGTTTCTGGTGAGGCAAACAGGTCTACCTGAGCCTTTCCGAATTCTCTCCAGATCAGCTGAACCACCTGGGGGTGGAGTCGCCACTCTCCTGGCAGCGCAGCTCGTGATAGCTCGTCGGCCACACGGTTGAGCACACCGGAGACATGAATGGCGCGAAGCGACCTCAGATGCTTCCGACTCCACAGGAGGAGATGGCGGGCGAGTTGTGACATGCGACGGGAGCGTAGACCACCTTGACGGTTGATGAACGCAACGGTCGCAGTGTTGTCCATACGGACCAGTACATGCTTGCCCTGAAGCAGGCCTTTGAGGCGGCTCAGAGCAAGGCGTACTGCCAGCAACTCGAGGCAATTGATGTGCCAATGCAGATGGGGTCCCGTCCAAACCCCTGAGACTGCATGCCCGTATTACGTGGCACCCCAGCCGGTGGCAGAAGCATCTGTGAACACCACAGCATGCCGGGACACCTGTTCTAGGGGCACTCCTGCCCGAAGAAACAAGGGGTCCGACCACGGACTGAAGGTTCGGCGGCACTCCTGAGTGATTGGCACCCGGAATGTGCCGCGCTGCCACGCCCATCTCGGGACTCGGCCGTGAAGCCAGTGCTGAAGCGGTCTCATATGAAGCAGACCGAGCGGTGTTACAGCCGCAGCAGCCGCCATATGCCCCAGGAGCCTCTGAAAGAACTTCAGTGGGACCGCTGTCCTGCCATTGAATGTATTCAGGCAGTTCAACACTGACCGAGCACGTTCCTCTGTGAGGCGTGCTATCTGCTCGACCGAATCCAACTCCATACCGAGAAAAGAGATCCTCTGCACCGGGGCGAGTTTGCTCTTTTCCCAGTTGACCTGAAGCCCCAACTGGCTGAGGTGTCTGAGCACCAAATCCCTGTGTTTGCACAACTGATCCCGGGACTGTGCTAGAATGAGCCAGTCGTCGAGATAGTTGAGAATGCGAACACCCCGTTCTCTCATGGGAACAAGGGCTCCCTCCACGACTTTCGTGAAGACGCGGGGAGACAGGGCCAGCCCGACGGGTAGGACTCTGTACTGATATGCTTGACCTTCGAACGCGAATCTCAGGAATGGCCTGTGTCGCGGAAGAATTGAAACATGGAAGTACGCGTCCTTCAGGTCAATCGCTGCAAACCAATCTCGGGGACGGATGCACTCGAAAATGCGTTTCTGCGTGAGCATTTTGAATGGTAGCTTGTGGAGGCTCCGATTCAAAACTCGCAGGTCCAAGATCGGTCGTAACCCGCCGCTTTTCCTGGGTACAATGAAGTAGGGGCTGTAGAACCCCGACCTCAAATCGGCTGGAGGGACCGGCTCTATCGCGTCCTTCGCCAGTAGGACTGCGATCTCCGCACACAGGACAGGGGCATCGGCATCTTTCACTGTAGTGAAGAGGACGTCCCTGAACTTGGGGGGGCCGGGCGAACTGAATCGCAAAGCCGACCCTGATGGTCCGAAGGAGCCAGCGAGACGGACTGGGGAGCGCTAACCCGGCTCGCAGAGACCGTACAAGCAGGACCAAAGGGACCACCGGTGTACCCGCAGCAGGGCAGCGAGGTGGAACACAGGGACGCGGCTCGGGGGGCTCTCTTTGTGAGGCGGCCCGAAGCGGCGTCACAGTGTGCTAGGCAACACTTACCTGGCTCCACGGATGGACAGAGGGAGCAGTCGAGGCTTTGGCTGCCCGCTGCTCGCTGCTGTCCGCTGGCGACAGAAGAGGGGGATGAGAGTGGTGAGGTTTTTCTCCTCCCACTGCTCTCCAAACCCTCTTCAGACCTGGAAATGGAGGAACTGCTCTTTAAAATTTGGGTACCGCTGCCTCTTGGGTCAGTGGCGGAACAGAAACAAACCCAATAAAGGATTTACCACCTGGCCCTCCTCCAGGGGTGGAAGAGCAGCCCCACCCATCTCTGGGTCGCCCGTCTCAGGGGTGATTCTCACCAACCAGTTAAACAGCTGCAGAGACGGGAGGCGTCATCTCCCCGCAATGGATACAGCAGAGCCTGCTGGGCCGGAGTTTCTTGCAGGGGACGACACCCTTGGCGACGAGCAGACTGAGGGGCGGCCCAAGAGGAACTCAATGGTTTGTCATGGGAAGCTCCCCTATCCGCTACTAACTGAGGAGAACCGCTGGGCTCAGTCCTCGACAGTGTCACCGAAAGGCCACCTCGTAAGATGGGAGCATTGAGAAAGCATTTAGCTTGACAACCTCTCACACCTCACAAGGTAAGCCAGGGGGCACTTCTGGACCACGGAGGTGGACATCGTCTGGCTGAGGGCCTGCGCCGTGACTTTGATCACGGTTAGTCAACAAGCGCAGCTCAACCCCAGCACAGAACTACCCTCATGCAAAAAGAGTGCCTTGGCCTCACATGCAGGGTGGGTGTGGTCTGTGTACAGCCACCCCATCCAAGAGGGTAGTGAGAGAGGAAATACTTATGCAGATTGGCACCTTTGGCATTCCATATTTATGGCACCAATATACCCCCATACTGCCAAGTTTTCCATGCACATCTGGAAGACCCAGGAAAGCATGGCTGTAAACTCTGAATCTGAGTCAGCATAAGCACACACCATTACAGTGGGCAGCGTCACCCTCATTTCCAGAGCATAACAGCACTCTCTCCGATGCTGCAATCGACGTCTGTCCCTCAGCTGGAGCTCTGAATGAAATGCTAGGTTCCCCTATGAAAAGGACCAGCAATCCAATCCAGAAACTGCACAGCTTGCAATGCGCTAGAGAGGGAGGGGCCCTAGGGGGTTGGTTCCCCGAAGGAACCCCTCAACCTCATGTCACCCAAGCCATATCAGCAAAGTAGACCTCTTCTGGTGCACCAGAGAGGGCGCTACAATGGAGATTACGCAAGGGAACCGCGCATCTAGAGCGCCGAGCGAGCGCTGGGTTGCCGTGACAACCCGCGCTGCAGCACGGCAGCTCGACGGCACACGACACGCAGAGGAGCGAGAGGTTTGCTCTCGCTGATCTCCGCGGTCTCCCAGAGTGTCGGGCAGAGCCGCGGCTGTGCTTTTACACACAAGCGGCAGCTGGCCAACAACAGAGGGGACTCAAGCTTCCCGGAGAAAGAAGAGTCACGACCGGCGTGTCGACGTGATCATGTTCTCATATGAAAACATGAACACCCACGAACATCATTTCAGCACGCGCCCAGACATGCGAAACGGTGATCGTGGCCGTCAGTGAGGACAGGAACGATCGCATCCAGAAACACAAGTAGGATGTCGTCTTTAAAAAGACGCGAATCTACTTGTGTAAGCTCTTTCAGGGACTTTACTCTTTTAGAAGTGCTGAAGCACGCAGGGGAACGGCCACCGCAACACAGACAGGGATTGTGTGCAGCCTGTCATGTGCTTTCTCTCTCTTTGAAGGCGCTCACTCTTACCAGCCGTAAAAACGGCTTTTCAGCGCTCAAAAGCGCACCGTACCGGCCATGAGAACAGCCTTCTGACGCTGTCAAACAGCTATTTGCTCAAAAACGGCAAACGAAACAGAAAAAGAGAGGACGTCGACCCCGCTGCTGTGCTGTTCGCCCGCACTCGGAAAAAAAAGAGAAGTTCAACCAAAAGCTTGACTCGTCTTCTAGCAGACACTCGCTTGCAGAGAACAGGAACAACACCGTTCGGCTCCGAAGCGAAAAGCTGAAGATGCAACGCACCTGCTGCTCATTATATACCCGCGCTGCGAGGCGAGCAGCTGATGCATATGATTGCATGCCAATGTGCATTGGCTCGTTTAGTTACACTCGAAGTAGATTGGCCTCTCTAGCGAGATTCCTATTCGTCGGTCTGTCCGACGTACGTCGAACGTGACCGACTGAATGGGAACCTAGTTGGTTCAGTCAGTCAGTCAGTCAGTATTGTGTCAGTAAGTTAGCCAATGCCACCAAAATAAAAAATGTTTTTGTCGTCATGCAAGCCACACTGGTCGATATATTAGTTTAAATATTTTTTTTCACTATGAAAATATTTGTTATGTACAAATTGCACATGTTTTCTAGTTTTTAGTTGACACTGTTTTCTACACTTTACAAGAATGTCAGTTTTGTTTTGCTGAATGCTCTTTACACTGAGCTTTATACAGATTTCAGCAGTAGGTAATAAAATTACTAGGAAAAGTCAATACTATAGTACACAAAAACAAACTGTACTGTATTTACTGAGGTACAGTGTACTTACTGTATTCATATTGTATTACAAAACACTTATGCTGCAATGGAGTTGGGATGCGGGTAAGGTTAGGGGCAGGTTTAGTGGTATGGATAGGTTTAAGGGTGAGGTAAGGGAAATCTCAACAGTATAATTACAGCTGTATTTTTTTTTTTTTTTTTAAGTACAATGTAAAAATATGTATTTACATAATAAGTGCATTCTATCAAATGATTCATTTACAATACATGTCAATACAACGACACCTAATATAAAGCAGGACCAAACATTTTTTATTTATAGCACATTTATTTTTGTAGAAATTAGTTACATCATGTAAACTGAAAATTCGCAGTTGCTTGTTCATTTTTACATATTCTGTTACAGTATTACAGTCTTCCCAACACCATACATTCTTACATACATATTGTTCTTCCATGACAAACAACTGTGTATTTTCAGTTTATATTTAACACATTTCTACAGAAATAAACTGTTGTTGCTGTTTGGGGATTTAGACATTCCTCCATGTTCGAAAATGGTAGTGATTGTGCCAACTCTATATAGCCTACTACTGTATGCTTCCAAATTTGATTGGTTGATTAGTAAGATGGTGATTCCTATTTCATTACAATGGCAGACCATTTGCCAATTCAGCAGACGTTACAAATATTCCATGTCATAGGTATTTTTGGATGCATGCATGTCTGACAGAATTTGATAACTAAATGGATCATTTTGCATGTGGAGACTCACACGATGAAAGAATGTTTAGAAGTTGTGAACATTTTGACAGTTTTACTGAAAATCAACTATATATCGATATACAATCTATCTATCTATCTATCTATCTATCTATTTTGTATCTATATGATATGCTATGGCTAGTTTCATAATTAGCATTTATGTATCCTTAATGCACACAGTTAAAAGTTTTGGTTTGTGGTAATAACAGATGGTTTTTGTAGGAAGATTAAATGATCTCTAACACTGTGCTTCTCTAGCAGCACAATAATACATAACAGAAGTCCCAGATACATTCAGCTTAAAATCAAGAGTAGAGTCTTTTGCACCATCTCCTGTGATCTTGAACTGTTTTTCTGCGTATTGACTTTCAGTGGTTGGATTCTTGTAATATACATATCCGATGAGATTTAGAGCTGTATCACCCTTCAGCTGCTCATACCATAATATCATGTCATAGTTTGGTATTGTGTGAGAGCAGGTGAGTGTAACAGGTTCATGAGTTTTAACCAGCAGGTCTTTCTGTGTTTGATTAATTTTGTCACTCAGTGATTCCCCTGTTTGAAAGAGAAAGAAAAGTGGAAATTAGTGTGAGTCTAAGTCTAGAGCCATATGAAAATACATAAAGAAATGATTCTGTACCTGAGATCAAGAATGGCAGTGCTGTGAAATAAATTAAACATACTGTAAATGTCATAGTTGATACTCTCTCTCTCTCTCTCTCTCTCTGAGTGATATAGAGTGACAGAGTGAATAAAATACCTAAAACTCTCTCTTAGTGCTCTCTGTGAAACATAAAGCCTCTCCCACTTCCTTTGATATGTCTTTATATCAGGTTAAAAAGAGACTCCTACTGGTCTTGGTAGTGATTGCACCAGTACATACGGCCATATTACAGTAAACATTTATCTTTTATTGAAGTTTATTTAAGTATTGAAAATGTTTGCTTTTATTGCACAGAAATGTAATGTCTACTATGTGTTTTGTTATTTTAATACAGTGAGATCACTCCATGCTTGATAAAAGTTAGTACTCAGTAAACCAGGTTTCAGACAATATTTGAATATATTATTACAAAAGGTCTTACAGAACCCTCTCAGTGCAACAATAGTTGATTGTTTTCATAACCTGAGTCGGAAATAAAAACCAAAGAAGCAGGTGTGAATGTGGATATTAAACTTTTTTCAACCTTTATCTGTTAACCACAAGATTCAAAGAGATGTTTTTGTAATGAACAGTAGGGATCTAAAACACTGTGTACTAGCTGTGCAAAAATACATTGTGCTGTCGCTAGACAAGAGACTTTTAATGGTCAAAGATCCATCGCTATTTCCATCTCCAGACATTTCTATTTTATCTTCAAAATCACTTTCTTTATACGGGTTTTTTCCAACCAAATATCCCATTAATGTGAACCCATGGTCCTGGTTTTGTCTGTAAAAGTTGATTTGATCATAATAAGAAACACGGTGAAAACACTGTATTTTTGCAGATTCTCCTCGTCTCTGAATAACATCAGGTGGAGACTGGTCGACTTTGTTGCTGTAAGAAAATCCTGTGTAGAGAAGAGTCACATATTCACAAAACAGAAAAGAGGAAAGGTTGAATGAATTTATATAAATGCATACAGGGCCTTACCTGAGAAACTGATCAGTGTAACAGTAATTATGAACACAATTCTCATGTTGACGCTGGAAAGAATCTAGACTGTTATGTGGAATATTACTGAAGCAACAACAGTGTAAATCAAATCAATATGACTGATATGATGTGGATATACATACACATATGAGGAAAATGGAAGCAGTTTGAACCAGGTGGTCAAATTTAGCTGAACCCATTAACACCTGCTGGAGGATGCTGGAACTACAACTTTTGGGGCAAAAAGCATCTTTCTCTACGAACAGTAATTTAAAAGTAGGCATGTATTCTGACAGAATAAAATTTGGTTCCACTATATACTAGGTGTCTTTACTATGGACAAACATTTAAATGAATCATTTGATGCAATGGATGTATTGTATACATACATGCTTTTACATTGTACTTATAGTAAAATATCTGCATGTAATTACAGCAGTAGTTATTTTGTAATTTCATCTATAATTACACTGTAGACCCTTCCTTTACATGTTTGCAAACCCTTAAACCTGCACTAATTCTGCCCATAACTTATATCTTCCACTTCCACTGCTGCAAAAGTGTTTGGCAATACAACATGAACAGAATTAGTACATTGGATGGATGGATTTAAAGACACCTATAAACTGTGACCTGAAATTACATTGTTTGCAACTACATGTTAACAAGCAGTCATCAGAGTATTAGTAGACTGTCTGCTTAATATCGGCTAACACTTTATTTTCATGTTGCTCCACCACCAGACATTCGACTCACTGAAAGTAACTTAACAAAAACATGTCAACTTATTCTACTAACCTGAACCCTTACCCTAACCTAACAGTCTAATATTCTAATAAGAGTTAGTTGACATTTAGGTGCAAAGTTACTTATATTTAGAGTGTCTAAAGTGATCAAAATAAAGTGTAATCAAAACTGAAATCATGCAACATGTGAAATGAATGAATAATTTAAAGGGTTAATTCACCCAAAAATGAAACCTTAATATTATAAAGTGACGAGAATACTTTTTGTGTGCCAAAAAAAAAAAAAAAAAAAAAGACGACTTTTCAACAATATCTAGTGAAGGGTGACTTCAAAACACTGCTTCATGAAGCTTCAAAGCTTTTCGAATCTTTTGTTTTGAATCAGTGAATCGAATCGCGTATCAAGCTGCTGAAATCACATGACTTTTGCGCTCCGAACAACTGATTCGAAAAAAAAGATTTGTAAAGATTCGAAGCAGTGTTTTAACATCACTAGATATTGTTGAAAAGTTATTATTTAGTTTTTTTGGCACACAAAGTATTCTTGTCGCTTTATAATATTAAGGTAGAACCACTGTAGTCACATGAACTGTTTTGAGTACCTTTCTGGATCGTGAAAAGTTTGGTGGCATCGCTGGCAATAGAGACCTCACTGAGCCATTGGATTTAATCAAAAATATCTTAATTTGTGTTCTTAACAATGAAGATGAGTAATAAATGATATCATTTTTAATTTTTGGGTGAAATTATCCTTTAATCACAAATAATTATATAATAGTAGATGTTCCCACCAGGCCTTTTTATCAGCTAAACCAGTAAAACCTTGTTCAACTAAACAGAAAGATCATTGTTTGGTCAGCTCCACCGGCTAAACCAAAGCCAATCCCACAATAATCAACATACTGTACATGTGCATGGAAATTCATGCTGGTTGAATCGGGTCTGTTTAGTAGTGTTGCCTGCCACAGTCATAGAAACAGGTTTAGTGGTTTGCAGCAGGTGAACGAATGCTATCACCTGTTTTAGTGCACACTAAAGATATTATGATGTGATAAAGATGGTTTTTGCGCTGAGTTGTGGGGATTTAACACACTGTGACTCCGTGCTGCACAGAAGTAGACTGCACTGTCGACTGGAGTCAGATTCTTGATTGTTAGTGTGGAATGACTTGTGCCATCTCCATCCAAGCCTGTTTTGTTTTTAATCTCCTCTTCAAGATATGGAAAATTCATATTGAGATAACCAAGAAAAACGAATCTCCCCTCATCAGATTGTTTATACCAGAGAATGAGATCAAAGCCCTGGACTGAATGTGAGCAATTGAGAACAGCAGATTCTGTGAGCTTTCTCATCAGGTCTGGAGGAGACTGCTCAACTTTATGACTTTGTACAAGACCTAAACAGAAAGAAATGGTGAATGGTAAAATGGTATTTTCAGAACCTTAATTTAATTTTGTTAAATAACATACTTTGGACAATCTTACCTGTCAACAGGAGAAGGAATACTGCAAACATTATCACCATGGTGATATTCTGCACTTAGTCAGCGTATGATGGATCACAGCTTAACAACTAACAACACTGAGACAAAATAAAAGTCATGACAAGTGAAAGGAAGTGACGTGTTCTCACACGGGAATAAAAATGACAACTGAGATCTATTTAATATAATTTTCAAAATTAATATTTCTCATCATCACATTCTCACAAGACATTATATGAGCTTTGCTAATTTTATTACTGTATGTCATAAAAAGTTTGTCTATTTTTATTTTCAAGGAACTTCAAGGAATCATCTGAGACCATGTTTATACCTATGAAGAATTGTAAACTGAGACTATTATGTCACCTGATCTTTCTTTATGCTGAGAATTATTCACATACTTTCACAAATATGATATTATGTATCAAGGTTTCAACAACTTGATTGAATCTGAGTCAGAATCATATACTGTGAAATCTCAGCATTTTTGGAGTACTTTTGTATTCAGCCAAATCTATAAGACTTAAAACATTTAATTAGAATATGAATGGCAAAATAATGGAAGCTTGTTTCCTTCACGGAATAATAAAAAAAGATAATTGCGACATTTTCTCACAATTCTGACTTTTTTGTTTCTCACAATCGCGAGTTTACATCTCGCAATTCTTACTTTTTTTCTCAGAATTGTGTGATATTAAGTAGCAATTACATGTTATAAAGTCCAGTTCTAAGAGGGGAAAAGAGTTTTTTTTTTTGTTTGTTTTTTTTTTTTTTTTTTTTTCAGAACTGCAAGTTTATATTATGGAATTCTGACTTTATAACTCGCAATTGCAAGTTTATATCAAGCAATTCTCAGAAAAAAAAAAAAAAAAAGTCAGAATTGAGATATAAGATGTCGCAATTTCCGGAAACAAGCTTTCTGTTGTGAATGGAGACTCAGGCAGGGGATCCAAGTGCAGCGTTTTATTAAATGTAACCGTGGTCGTACAGGCAGGGTCAATAAGGAGCAAGCAGGTACAGCAGAGGGTAGACAGAATCGTAATCCAGGTACAGGCAGAGGTCGGGACTGGCAGATATCACTCACAGGTCGGTATACAAAGCAGGGGTCAGGACAGGCAGCAACGGGTCAATAAACAGGGAACAAGCAGGACCGGAAACAGCAAAACAGGCAGACAGAAAACACAGGGGAACGCTCGGAATTGCAACAACAGTTAACAATACTTCGCGGTGAGGTGGTGTGAGTGGAAGTCCTTTATAGTCCTGATAATGAGCAGCAGCTGGGTGTGGTGATTAGTGATTAGTGTTAAGTGTGTGCAGGTGAGTGGCAGAGAGGATGATGGGAGATGTAGTCCGGGAACTGACAGGAACAGACGGTGATCATGACATAACGCCCCCCTCCCGGAAGGCGCGTCCTCGCGACCTAAAGGAACAGCTAGGGAGGGGGGGTGGGTGCATTGGAGATCTAACAGTAGCCGGGAACGGGATCTCCAATGCAGCCCCAGGGACTCAGGCAGCCACGGTGGGTCAGGTGGCTCGGGCGGCCACGGCAGGTTAGGTGGCCTGGGCGGCCACGGCAGGTTAGGTGGCCTGGGCGGCCACGGCAGGTCGGGTGGTTCAGGCAACCACGGCAGGTCGGGTGGTTCAGGCAACCACGGCAGGTCAGGTGGTTCGGACAGCCACAGCAGGTCAGGTGGTTCGGACAGCCACAGCAGGTCAGGTGGCTCGGGCGGCCACGGCAGGTCAGGTGATTCGGACAGCCACGGCAGGTCAGGTGGCTTGGACGGCCACGGCAGGACAGAGTCCATACATGGCCCTAGTGGCCTACAGTCCATGAATGGCCATAGTAGTTCAGAGGCCCTTAAAGGCCATGGTTGAGCAGGGTCCCCACCCACAAGCTCCCCACCCCTAGGTATACTGCCCCCCCCCAAAAAGTTCTTGGGGAAATCAAGGCGGGTTCATGGGCAAGGAGCTCGGGTGGCGCCAGCAGGGCAGATGGCCTGAGCGGCAGCGGTAGAGCAAATGGTCCAGGCGGTGGTGGCAGGGCCGACCAAGGCTGCTCTGTGGCCTTATCAAGGAGAGCGGGCAGTTCGGTGACGGCCTCCATGGCCGTATCAAGGAGAGCAGACAGCTCCGAGACGGCAGCGGGCTCGGGCTGCTCCGGGACGGCAGCGGGCTCGGGCTGCTCCGGGACGGCAAAAGAGCTTGAGTTCCTCAACGCACGTAGGACAGCCAAGACATAAAAAGTGAGCACAGCCCTCTGGGCCAAGACAGGACAGACCAGGAGAGCAGGCTGTGCTGGAGCGGACTCACTGGCTGGAGCGGACTCAATGGCTGGAACAACCCCTGCATCCTTGAGCACCGCAGGGGCGGCCATCTTGCCCGTGGGCACTGGCAAAGCAGCCATTTCGTCCATCGCGTCCAGGGTGCTTAAGTCCACTGCAATCGGCGAACAAGAGTCCATAGCAACCGGCGAGCTTGAGAGCGTTGAAACCGGCGAGCTTGAGAGCGTTGAAACCGGCGAGCTTGAGAGCGTTGAAACCGGCGAGCTTGAGAGCGTTGAAACCGGCGAGCTTGAGAGCGTTGAAACCGGCGAGCTTGAGAGCGTTGAAACCGGCGAGCTTGAGAGCGTTGCAACCGGCGAGCTTGAGAGCGTTGCAACCGGCGAGCTTGAGAGCGTTGCAACCGGCAGGTTTGAGAGCGAAGCGGCCGGCTGGCTTGAGAGCGAAGCGGCCGGCTGGCTTGAGAGCGAAGCGGCCGGCGGGCTTGAGAGCGAAGCGGCCGGCGGGCTTGAGTGCGAAGCGGCCGGCGGGCTTGAGAGAGAAGCGGCCGGCGGGCTTGAGTGCGAAGCGGCCGGCGGGCTTGAGTGCGAAGCGGCCGGCTGGCTTGAGTGCGAAGCGGCCGGCTGGCTTGAGTGCGAAGCGGCCGGCTGGCTTGAGTGCGAAGCGGCCGGCTGGCTTGAGTGCGAAGCGGCCGGCTGGCTTGAGTGCGAAGCGGCCACCGGGTTTGAGAGCGAAGCGGCCACCGGGCTTGAGAGCGAAGTGGCCGGCGGAGACTTGGGGATGCCAGCTGCTCGGACTGAAATCAACGGTGGATCGGTCACACTGGAACGCAACCCTCTCCGCTCCCGGACTGATCTAGAGACCTGACGTGACTCTGGGCGATCAGCGGCGACGTGACGTTGCTCTGGGCGATCAGCGAAGGCGTGACGTTGCTCTGGGCGATCAGCGAAGGCGTGACGTTGCTCTGGGCGATCAGCGAAGGCGTGACGTTGCTCTGGGCGATCAGCGAAGGCGTGACGTTGCTCTGGGCGATCAGCGAAGGCGTGACGTTGCTCTGGGCGATCAGCGAAGGCGTGACGTTGCTCTGGGCGATCAGCGAAGGCGTGACGTTGCTCTGGGCGATCAGCGAAGGCGTGACGTTGCTCTGGGCGATCAGCGAAGGCGTGACGTTGCTCTGGGCGATCAGCGAAGGCGTGACGTTGCTCTGGGCGATCAGCGAAGGCGTGACGTTGCTCTGGGCGATCAGCGAAGGCGTGACGTTGCTCTGGGCGATCAGCGAAGGCGTGACGTTGCTCTGGGCGATCAGCGAAGGCGTGACGTTGCTCTGGGCGATCAGCGAAGGCGTGACGTTGCTCTGGGCGATCAGCGGAGGCGTGACGTTGCTCTGGGCGATCAGCGGAGGCGTGACGTTGCTCTGGGCGATCAGCGGAGGCGTGACGTTGCTCTGGGCGATCAGCGGAGGCGTGACGTTGCTCTGGGCGATCAGCGGAGGCGTGACGTTGCTCTGGGCGATCAGCGGAGGCGTGACGTTGCTCTGGGCGATCAGCGGAGGCGTGACGTTGCTCTGGGCGATCAGCGGAGACGTGACGTTGCTCTGGGCGATCAGCGGAGACGTGACTCATTGTTGCGGCCGCCATTTGGTGAGTGTCATCTGGCGCGGCGGCCATCACACACCCAGACGAGGAATCGCGTTCCTCCGCGTCACCCACAGTAAACGGAGATCCACTCAGTAGCAACGCCAGCTCTATATACTGTTCTAAAGTCCCATTTGGCTCATGTATTGGCATAATAGAGCTGAGCGGTTCAGACAGTCCCCCGCGAAAGAATGTCATAAGACATAACTCATCAAAGCATGTTAACGGAGCCAGTTCAATAAAGTCCAAAACATATTCATCTCCTTGACGGAGACCGATCAACTGGGCGGATGGATTCATAATTGTTGAGACAGGAACACTCACGGTAGCTGCTGGATCTTGGTAGTGGCGAAGTATTCTGTTGTGAATGGAGACTCAGGCAGGGGATCCAAGTGCAGCGTTTTATTAAATGTAACCGTGGTCGTACAGGCAGGGTCAATAAGGAGCAAGCAGGTACAGCAGAGGGTAGACAGAATCGTAATCCAGGTACAGGCAGAGGTCGGGACTGGCAGATATCACTCACAGGTCGGTATACAAAGCAGGGGTCAGGACAGGCAGCAACGGGTCAATAAACAGGGAACAAGCAGGACCGGAAACAGCAAAACAGGCAGACAGAAAACACAGGGGAACGCTCGGAATTGCAACAACAGTTAACAATACTTCGCGGTGAGGTGGTGTGAGTGGAAGTCCTTTATAGTCCTGATAATGAGCAGCAGCTGGGTGTGGTGATTAGTGATTAGTGTTAAGTGTGTGCAGGTGAGTGGCAGAGAGGATGATGGGAGATGTAGTCCGGGAACTGACAGGAACAGACGGTGATCATGACACTTTCACCACTGTTATACCAAGCTATAAAAAATCAATTTTCACAGTCTGTAAAGAAGTTCATTCAAAAGATTTAAGCTTATGAACATCTGTACACACTGTAATCACTTTGATCATAAATCAGAAATATTTTTAAAATTATAAAATGTATTATTAACCTTTAAAATTGTATCGACATTTGAAGTGAATTTCAATGAATTGTTGTAATTTTTCCTTTAAATCAATCAGTCAGTCTGTCTGTCTATTTATCTCCGTCTATGCTATGCTAAGCTATGGCTCCTTTCATAATTTTATGTATCCTAAATGCACACAGTTAAAGTTTTGGTTTGTGGTAACAACAGATGGTTTTTGTAGGAAGATTAAATGATCTCTAACACTGTGCTTTACTGGCAGCACAATAATACATAACAGAAGTCCCAGATACATTCAGCTTAAAATCAAGAGTAGAGTCTTTTGCACCATCTCCTGCGATCTTGAACTGTTTTTCTGCGTATTGACTTTCAGTGGTTGGTGTCGTTGAATACACATATCCGATGAGATTTAGAGCTGTATCACCCTTCAGCTGCTCATACCATAATATCATGAAATAGTTTGGTATTGTGTGAGAGCAGGTGAGTGTAACAGGTTCATGAGTTTTAACCAGCAGGTCTTTCTGCGTTTGATTAACTTTGTCACTCAGTGATTCCCCTGTTTGAAAGAGAAGGAAAAGCACATTAAAAATGATGTGGGAGTCTAGAGCCATATGAAAATACATAAAGGAATTCTGTACCTGAGATCAAGAATGGCAGTGCTGTGAAATAAAGAAAACATACTGTAAATGTCATGGTAATGCTTCAGTGCTGGAGCTCTCAGAGTGATGCACAGAATAAAATACCTAGATCAAACTCTCTCTCAGTGCTCTCTGAGAAACATAAAGCCTGTCCCATTTCCTTTAATAAATATGTCTTTATATCAGGTTGAAAGGAGACTCCTACTGGTCTTGATAGTAATTGCACCAATGAGATACATACAGCCATATTAATAAATAATCAAATCTTTTATTGAAGTTACAATGGCAAAACCACCACTGTCAGACTAAGCTACCAAAAAAAAAAAGTTTCTACATCCAATATAGAAGTTCATTCAGAGGATTTTTTAAGTTCATGAATATCTCTGTATAGACTATTGTAATCATTTTAACCATAAATCAAATGAATTATTAAAATTAAAAACATATTATAAACCTTTAAATATTTATCTGTCTATCTCATCTCATCTATCTATGCTATGCCATATAACTAGTTTCATAATTAGCATTTATGTATCCTTAATGCACGCAGTTAAAATTTTTGGTTTGTGGTAATAACAGATGGTTTTTGTAGGAAGATTAAATGATCTCTAACACTGTGCTTCTCTAGCAGCACAATAATACATAACAGAAGTCCCAGATACATTCAGCTTAAAATCAAGAGTAGAGTCTTTTGCACCATCTCCTGTGATCTTGAACTGTTTTTCTGCGTATTGACTTTCAGTGGTTGGATTCTTGTGATATACATATCCGATGAGATTTAGAGCTGTATTACCCTTCAGCTGCTCATACCACAATATCATGAAATAGTTTGGTATTGTGTGAGAGCAGGTGAGTGTAACAGGTTCATGAGTTTTAACCAGCAGCTCTTTCTGTGTTTGATTAACTTTGTCACTCAGTGATTCCCCTGTATGAAAGAGAAAGAAAAATGGAAATTAGTGTGAGTCTAAGTCTAGAGCCATATAAAAATACATAAATGAATGATTCTGTACCTGAGATCAAGAATGGCAGTGCTGTGAAATAAAGAAAACATACTGTAAATGTCATGGTAATGCTTCAGTGCTGGAGCTCTCAGAGTGATGCACAGAATAAAATACCTAGATCAAACTCTCTCTCAGTGCTCTCTGAGAAACATAAAGCCTGACCCACTTCCTTTGATAAATATGTCTTTATATCAGGTTGAAAGGAGACTCCTACTGGTCTTGATAGTAATTGCACCATTGAGGTACATACAGCCATATTAATAAATAATTAAATCTTTTATTGAAGTTACAATGGCAAAACCACCACCGTCAAACTAAACTACCAAAAAATCTATTTCTACATCCAATATAGAAGTTAATTCAGAGGATTTTTTAAGCTCATGAACATCTCTGTATACACTATTGTAATCACTTTAACCATAAATCAAATTAGTTTATTAAAATTAAAAATATATTATTAACCTTTAAATATTTATCTTTCTATCTCTTCTATGCTATGCCATATAGCTAGTTTCATAATTAGTATTTATGTGTGCTTAATGCACACAATTAAAAGTTTTGCTTTGTGGTAATAACAGATGGTTTTTGTAGGAAGATTAAATGATCTCTAACACTGTGCTTTGCTAGCAGCACAATAATACATAACAGAAGTCCCAGATACATTCAGCTTAAAATCAAGAGTAGAGTCTTTTGCACCATCTCCTGCGATCTTGAACTGTTTTTCTGCGTATTGACTTTCAGTGACTCCATTTGTGTAAAGCACATATCCGATGAGATTTAGAGCTGTATCACCCTTCAGCTGCTCATACCATAATATCATGTAATAATCTGCTATTGTGTGAGAGCAAGTGAGTGTAACAGGTTCGTGAGTTTTAACCAGCAGGTCTTTCTGTATTTGATTAACTTTGTCACTCAGTGATTCCCCTGTTTGAAAGAGAAAGAAAAATGGAAATTAGTGTGAGTCTAAGTTTAGAGCCATATGAAAATACATAAAGGAATGATTCTGTACCTGAAATCAAGAATGGCAGTGCTGTGAAATAAATGAAACATACTGTAAATATCATGGTAATGCTTCAGTGCTGGAGCTCTCAGAGTGATGCACTGAATAAAATACCTTGAACAAACAAACTCTCCCAGCACTCTCTGAGATCGCCCACTCTTTTTGACTGATGTTTCTTAAAATAAGGTTCAAATGAGACTCCTACTGGTCTTAATAGTAATTGCACCAAACAAGTTTCAAAGTGTTCACTAACTACTACCTTTACCATTATAGCAGAACAATAAATATGCTCTTTAGTGAAATAGACTTTCAGCATTTTCAGCAATATTTTTTTTGCTTTCATGTACCTTTAAAGAGGTACTTTAAAATGAGCAGTATGGGCTTTCAATAGGACTACTACATATTACATGAAGTCTGACAAATCCTCTCAGTGAAAACTGTCATGGTTGAGTCTCTTCCACAGGAACAGGTGTAAATAAACACTTTCGTGTTACTTTATCTGTTAATCACAGAAACAAAGAGATGTTTTTGTAATGAACAGCAGGGATCTAAAACACTGTGTAATATGCAGCACAAAAATACACTGCACTGTCATCAGATGAGAGACTTTTAATGGTCAAAGATCCATCGCTGTTTCCATTCCCAGACATGTCTATTTTATCTGTAAAATCATTTTCATTGTATCCTGATGTTGCAAGCAAGTATCCCATTAATGTGAACCCATGGTCCTGGTTTTGCCTGTACCAGTTGATTTGATTGTAATTGGGCACACTGTGTCGACACTGGATCTTTGCAGATTCCCCTGGTCTCTGAATCACATCAGGTGGAGACTGGTCGACATTGTAACACAGAGAAAAGCCTGTGGAAAAAAAGAAAAAAAACAAAAAATCAAACAAAACAAAAAAATACTTGACAAAAATAATAGTGACCTAAATGCTTAGAGCCTTACCTAAGAGATTGATCTGTGTAAGAGTAAATATGATGACCACTCTCATGTTGACACTCAGTACTTAAAATAATCTAACCTGAAAACTTTGCAACAACAATAATAATAATAAAAAAATAAAAAAAACACCACAACAAAATCACTGATATGCTGTGGATGTGCGCACAAACATGAACAAAGTTCAACTCTGCTGTGAGCTTGTTTAAATCAGGTGGTCAAAATTAGCTGGAATAGCAAGACAAGCTATCCCCTGCTGGTAAATGTTGTAACTACACCATCTTGAGGCAAAAATAATTTTTCTCCATTGATGGCCATTTTAATAATCATCATAGATAGATTATCTATCAGTGCTTAATTTATGGAAAACCTGTGGGGGTGTTATGGGTTTATATGTAGTGCCTTTCTGAGATAAATTGGAATGTTAATGTTATCTCCATGTATATAGACATTGAATTAAAAATGCAGCATGATTGTCATCATGTGATAACTTAGTGAGGTCATGTGACAACAATGTAGTTTATTACAGTTAAAAATGTCACAAAAGTCACAAATGTGTATCTTATTTAAATAAGAAAGGGCAGAGAAGTAGTTTGTTTTTGTGAAACTAACAGTAAAATAGCCTACAGGTTTAGTGGTTTTGTAGCAGGTGAACGAGCGGTAGGCTATCACCTGTTTTAGTGCACACTAAAGATATTATGATGTGATAATGATGGTTTTTGTGCTGTGTTGTGGGAATTTAACACACTGTGACTCCGTGCTGCACAGAAATAGACTGCACTGTCGACTGGTGTCAGATTCTTGATTGTTAGTGTGGCACGACTTCTGCCATCTCCATCCAAGCCTGTTTTGTTTTCAAACTCCTTTTCAGGGTTTTTGAAGTTGTTGTTGAGATAACCAAGAAAAATGAATCTCCCCTCATCAGATTGTTTATACCAGAGAATGAGTTCAAAACCCTGGTCAGAATGTGAGCAAGTGAGAACAGCAGATTCTGTGAGCTTTCTCATCAGGTCTGGAGGAGACTGCTCAACTTTCTGACTTTGTACAAGACCTAAACAGAGTGAAGTGGTGCATAAATTATACATGTTCAGGAAATTAATTTCTTAACATTAAAGTACATGTTTTGAAGAATCTTACCTGGCAACATGGTGAAGAATACAGCAAACATTATCACCATTGTAACATTTAGCATAGGCAGCCAGTGATGGAAAGCAGCTTAACACCTGCTAACAACACTGAGACAAAATAAAAGTCACGACAAGTGAAAGGAAGTGATGTGTTTTGCTCCAGGAAAGAAACGTCACCTCAATTCGATGCACACACTATGCTAACCATATTTAATGTATATCTCTATACTCTTGCTGTACATCTCAACAACAGTATCATTGAGAACATGACGTCTTGTGAGCTATAAAAGAGCAACCTCTGAGAAATAAAAATAGGGGGGAAAAATACTGGGGCTGTACAACCATACATACAAACGGAAAAAAAAAAACAGATGAGGTTTTAACATTGTATTTTCCTGTATGATATTTAGATAACGGCATGCACGACCAAATAAACTCACATCACCAATTTGTATGTTTGGTCCCACTTTATATTAAGATTCTTTAAAGGTGGACTTAGTAGATTTTGAAAAACACTGTCTGGAAATTAGTTGGGCCGACACCAATAACAAACGTGTAACCATGCAGCATTAGGGGTGTATGACGGTCGAGGAGAGAGGACCCGAGTTTATATTAGAAAACCTTTCCAGCACTGGAGAGAGCTTTGATTCCTTCACATGTGAGTAATACTGGGTTTTGATTGTCTGGAGCTGCTGTGCTATTGGCAACTAACATTGAAAACATTGTATTTACTCTTGTGTACTGCACGTTCATTTTTTGTGCTTCCTTGTTGTTCGTTCATCAACTGCGCTTTATTTTACATCAAGCATTTTGTGATAAATAGACACCCACTCTTGCATTACAGTGGCCAGATAGTGAGAGTTGTGCAGTTAAACCACTGCACACTGATGACCACTAGAGAATGCAGTGTTTAGTTTCATTGTTAGTGCACTCGCCTCGCCTGCCAGCAGCGATCAGCCCAGGGTTCAAGACTGACTCGGAGCAGGGCGGTTAGTATTGGAGTGTGACTTTTGGAGGCAGAGCAATGAAGAGAGGGATGGGTTTGCTTGGGTTGATTTTAAATATCAACAATCTCCAACAGCGTTTTTCAAAATCTACTGATCCCACCTTTAATTACTATGTACAAACATTTAATTTAATCATTTTATACAATGCATTTATTGTGCACATACATGTTTTCACAATGTATTTACAGCATGCAATTACAGCTGTAGATAATTTGTAATTACAACCCTTATATCTTAACCCCCCTCTTTAGACCTGACCATACCAGCAAACCTATGTTTTACAATACAACATGAAGACTAACATTTGTACCTAACATTTTTCTATGTAAGTACATGTTAGCTAAAGTGTTGACATACATAGTATAGTTAATATAAAGCGTGACCGAATTTTATTTTGTTTTTCAGACTGTTTCATATGCATTCCTGATGCCTGGAGTTCCTGTAGTTCAAACATTAGAGAATGTTACTTTAATTCTCAAAAGAATGTCAATAACCTTAATGAGTCGCTTTGAGTAAATACCAATACATACACAACACGCTTCTTTGAGCAAGTAAGACATGCTGCTGAAGTACAATAGCATACATAAATCACCCATAGCAGATCTATACAGGTGGAGCTGGGGAAGATGGAGGGTTTCTGAAAGCGTGCTGCAGTTAAGGACCTAGCAGCCTGCGCCATCTAGAGTTTCATGACAGAACTTTATATTTGTGACACTCGTCATGTGAACTCCTCTACACAAAGGTCAGTTGGGAGATATTTCGATCAGCCCAATTGGGTTTCAGAGCTGTTCTGAACATATTTTACTTCTGATATTGTAACAGGCCAGTGACTACGAGTAAACCTCACTCCTCTGATTTCAAGAGATGGTCTAGCGACTGATGCTAGAGGTTGCAGTCTTTAGCCTCCGTGTTAGAGTGTCCAACTCCCAAGCCGGAGACCCAGGTTCAAGGCCCGCATAGAGCAGGGCAAGTAGGACCTGGGTTAGGGGTTACACTATATATTCTTGTATTTTTCTTTAATTTTCATGTTGTTAATCAAAACATACTGTATAAACAAGTGACAAAATCCTCTGTGGTTGATTATTATTTTTATCAAAACTGGCAGAGTCTCAAATACAGTAAACACCACAAGAGCAGGTGTGATTCAAGATATTAAACTTTTCATGTTTTTTTTTTTTTTTCTTAATAGCAGAATCAAATAGATGTTTTTGTAATGAACAGCAGGGATCTAAAACACTGTGTAATATGCAGCACAAAAATACACTGCACTGTCATCAGATGAGAGACTTTTAATGGTCAAAGATCCATCGCTATTTCCATTCCCAGACATTTCTATTTTTTCAGTGAACTCTTTTTCTTTGTTCGGACTTTGCATAAGTAAGTATCCCATGAATGTGAACTCTTGACCCTGGTTTTGTCTGTACCAGTTGATTTGATTGTAAGTGGACACACTGTGTGTGTGTCTATAGTAAATGTGTTGCAGTACAGCTCCACCTATTGAAAAGTAGGCATGTCATATCTCATCAATATTCAACAAAAGATGAAAATTCTGTCATCATTTACTCATATTCATGTTGTTCCATCCAGACCAGTTGCATTTTTTCATCTGTAACAAAGATTTTGCAGATTGCTTTGCCATACAACAAAAGTGAATTCGGAGTTGCTGAGTTGCAAAAATATCAAAATATCACTATAAAAATAATATATATAAGTAATTAATAAGGACCCATATGTTATATAATCCAAATGAATTGTGAAAGGAACAGAACAATATTTTTTATAGAAAAACTGTATAACATTTCCTCAGTTATAGAAATACTGTGAATTGATGCAGTAAACTTTGTAATTAAAGATCTATAAATTACAACATACTCTAATAAAAAAGTGATAAATTGCCACAACTTAAAATATATCAAGTAGACCTTTGCTTTGATAGATATATACATATAGTGGATGGATGGATGGATGGATAGATAGATAGATGCTCAGGTGCTAAGAATTTTGTGGTAAAGAGGTTTAACAGAAGGTTATTGTATGAGTGATTAAAGGGTCTTTATCACTGTGCTTTGCTGGCAGCACAGAAATACATTGCAGTACTCCCAACAAGATTCCTTTCTAACGTGTAATTAAGAGTAGAGGATTCTGCACCATCTCCTGTAACGTTGAACTGATTTGCGAATTGGCTTTCAATGGTTGGAGTTTTGTAATATACATATCCAATGAGATTTAGAGCAGTATCACCCTTCAGCTGCTGATACCATAATATCACGCGATAGTCTTTAATGGTGTGCGAACAGTTGAGTTGAACTGTTTTCTCAGCATTTGTTATCAGATGTGTTGGAGTCTGATGAATTTGGTCACTTAATGATTCTCCTGTTTAAAACAGATAAAAATGTATTTAGCAGTAGAAGGTGGTAAGAAAAACATAAACCGAAGGACCAAATATAGAAATAGTTTACCTGAGGCCCAGAATAGCAGTGTTGTTGAATAAATTAAACACACTATAAATGTCATATTGATGATTCAGTGCTGCAAGAATGACATGAATGAACAACAGTGTATGTGTGTGAGGTCTGAACAGTGTGTGTGAATGAACGCACATAAGCCTGTTTCATTCCACGTGATATGTGACTTTTTTATTTAGGCTCAAAGGAGACCCCTATTGGTTGTTTCAACAAAGCGACTCAAAATCGGCAAAAACATGCTTTCTATTGACAATAGAAGAAGAACCAAAAAGAATTTAGTTTATTTGTGTATGGACCAAAATGAATTAAATGAGTCAAATAATGTGTGTCACAGAGAGTTAGTAGTATTCAGCTTGTCACATGATTTCGATATGTGGATGGATCATGTAGAATAAAACGACTGATATGACTTTAAACTACTTTTATGCATTTCTCATGTGAAAAGGTTTACATTTTGTGTGTAAACTAAAATAATAATACAAAACAAATGCAAATACTTTATCTACTCATCCTTGCATGTAGAAATTCACCCACAGCCAGCAGGCGAGCAGGTGTTAGATGTTTATCTGCAGGGGAAGGACTGCATGTTTTTGTTGAACTTATAGATTGGGCTATACAGCTGTGCATCCTGCTTTGCACAGAAGTAAACACCACTGTCAGAGCTCTGTACTTTGAAAAGAGTCAGGTCTAAAGATGCCCCATTCCTTGCAGCAGATGCTCTCTTTTCAAAATTCTTTTCCCAGGTGAGTGATTTAACATAGGAATACACTATCTGCTCCAGTGGCTCAGCAGATGTTTGTCTGAACCAGTACATGCTGTTGTGTGATGTTCCAATCTGGGAACATGATATAGTCACATTGAGATCCTCAGTTACAAAGAAATCAGGTGATTGCTTTAATCCCAAATCTGTAAAAGAATGAATTGGTGAAAAAAAGAATGCATTTTAATAAAAATAACATTAGTTTCAATGATTCTGAAAATACACATTTCAAATAGATAGTTTGATAGTTTGAAGTTTAGATAGTTTGAAGGTTAATATATAACAAACTAGCATACATTTCTAAGTGTTGTGAAATGTGTGATTTAAGTTAAAATATTTTTATTTAGCCTACCTAATGGAAGAAGCAAGAGCAAAAGCAGCAAACCAAACATTTTGTGTGTGTGTTGTAACAGAGTGTTGTAAAGAAACTCAGCAGCTATAGCTGCATGTGAGGACATCTAGTGGATTGAACAAATAATGCTGGGAAACATTAGTCCCTCCTTCAAAAATGATTAAATCTAGCTGCTGAATGAAGTTGTGAGGAAGTGATGTGGCATCTTCATGCTGCAGCTTACATTTTTAACTTGTCCCATTCACTTACATTTTTTCTTTTAGGCTTTGGGTAAAATTATGATTTGTATGTGTTAGATTGTGCTGACATCCTGTTGATAACACCAAAAATGTTAGATCGGATCTCTTTGCTATTGGATCCAGTCTCTTTACCAGATCCTGTCAGAAGACATGCCTTTGTATCCGAAACTGTATTAGAGTTTTGTCTGATACCCAAAACCATAAAACTACTTTTTGTCTGGTACTCAAAATGATAATAAAGG
The DNA here is from genome assembly GCF_024489055.1 of Chanodichthys erythropterus. NCBI lineage: Eukaryota > Metazoa > Chordata > Actinopteri > Cypriniformes > Xenocyprididae > Chanodichthys > Chanodichthys erythropterus. The sequence goes on from NC_090238.1 coordinate 29,062,990, forward strand.
ATTAGTTCACATTCAAATTAAAATTTCCTGATAATTTACCCCCATGTCATCCAAGATGTGCATGTCTTTTTTTTCTTCAGTCGAAAAGAAATTAAGGTTTTTGATGAAAACATTCCAGGATTTTTCTCCATATAGTGGACTTCAATGGAGCCCAAACGGTTGAAGGTCAAAATTACAGTTTACAGCGACCGAGAAATTCTTGAACTAGCTCTTTTCTTCTTCTCTATTTGAATTCCAGCAGTGTAGACACTGCTATAAGTGTATTACTGCCCTCCACAGGTCAAAGTTTGAACTAAATTGTCATGTACAATATGCTAGTGCAAGTATATAACAATTAGTTCAAACTTTAACCTGTGGAGGGAAGTAATACACTTAGCATATCGTTTTTTTGTTTGTTTTTTTTTTAGAAAATGAGCAATGGTTTCTCTAGATAAGACCCTTATTCCTCGTCTGGGATCGTGTAGAACGTTTTGAAGCTGCAATGAAACTAATTTTGACCTTCAACCATTTGGGCCCCATTGAAGTCCACTATATGGAGAAAAATCCTGGAATGTTTCCATGCATCAAAAACCTTAATTTCTTTTCGACTGAAGAAAGAAAGTCATGGATATCTTGGATGACATGGGGGTGAGTAAATTATCCTTTAACTAAAAGTCTTCTATCAGCCTGAGAGGTTGACGGGGGAAACCAAGGAACAGCGGAAAGCAGGAGACAAAGTGGTGATGATAAAACAATGAGCAGGGTTTATTGAAGAACATGTTTCAATGCTCAAACTTTGACTTACACAGCTACTCTGGGACATAATTTAATGCATTTTCCTTCTATTGTCACTATATTGAACATCTTTTGATGTGCCACTATGTTGCCTATGCTGCCTTGCTTTAACATATTTTCTATGTTGAAAAAGCATCATAAAATATACCCTTTGTGAAGCAGATAACCCCATAATGCATTGTAACCAGATAAATGAGATGAAAGGTTCTTTGGGGGAAATGTATCTAATTAAAATAGACCATTTGATCCAATATTTGTGTATTAATGTAAATTAATGAATTGTGAGAATCAACAACAATTAAAATCAGTTGTGAGTTTACATGAAATGATCATTGAGTGTTAAATTTCTGTTTGAATTTTTTCTTTTGTAAGTAGTAAGGCAACTCACTAGGTTTTGGAACAGAGTATCTAGCAGTGGTTTATCACAGGTGTGAGACCTAACAATAATTCTTAGTAGTAGGTTTTTGTATGGGAGGAACAGATTTGGTATTACCGTGTAATAGGCTGCACAGAAATAAACAGCATTATTTTCTGATGTAGGACTGATCAACATTAAAGTGCCATTAAACTTATTGGCATCCCCCTCTATTTTAATTTTGTTCTCGAAAGCTTTTTCTGGGTATCCAGTGCTACCCAAAAGATATCCCATGAATTCTAACTCTTTGCTCTTGGATTGCTTGTACCACAACAGGCGGTCATAGTTTGTGATTTTGTGGAAGCACTTAATCTTAGGAGATTCTCCATTATTTATTATCAGATCATGAGGTTTCTGATGAACAGTCTTGTCCGCCTTTTCACCTGTGGAAAGAACAGAAATCACAATTACAAACTCAAAGTTTTTTAATTATGAAGAATGTTATGACATTGAAAAACTTAACCAAAAAGAATCAACATTACCTGGGACAAATGATGCCAAACTTATATATATAACGAGTTTCAGGAACATTATGAGTTTATAATAGGAGCTTTAGTAGTAGTGACAGGTCCGATGTGGATTCATCAAGTATGTAGACACCAGAATGCCATGGAGGAAATAAGTGTGTGGAGACACACTGCCCCCAGCTGACAGAAAACAAAGCTGATGCATAACATTAAAGCTGTTTGGGAAGAAAAAATTATTGTGATCTTTGCAAATGTGTAAGATGTTGTGTCTAACAGCCAGGTGAGATCTCAAAAGGTTTTTGTGGGGCACAATGCTCATTTTTAGTACCGTGCTCGTGCAGCACAGAAGTACATGCCATTGTCTTGAGTTTGCCTCAATTTTATAGAGCGAAGATATGCTTCTTTTTCTCCATCTCCACTCACTTCAAAGAGCTCTGTAAATTCTTTCTCAGTAGTTGGTTCTTTATAATACACATATCCAATGAGTTTAAGATCTGAAGCACCAATCAGCTGCTGATACCACAAAATAGAGACATAGTCAGTAATGTTGTGGCTGCACTTGAGATCCAATGTGCCATTAAGATTCAACAGTAGATCAGGAGGTTTTTGGTGAACTTTACTGCTACTAACAGTTCCTAGACAAAAGGAAATTATGCAATAATTATGAATTATGTAAAACTGTATTCATTTTTAAATATTTATACTATTGATAGCCTATGAATTACCTTTTTGCCAGAGCAGAGAGGCAATAACCACAATTAAAACTCTGATCATGTTGAATGAGACCCGAATGAGAGTCTGAACTCAAGTCATTTGAGGTGAAAGACACAGGATATGACATCAGACCTCTCAGCTAACAGGGAACATTCTCAGAACTTCAACATTCTGGCAAGGTTTTCTCAAAATTATGAACAAACAGACATAACCTACTATGTTTGCTTGGATACTCGCCAATTTTTGTGTGAATTTGTTCATTCAAGTGCAAGACTTTAAAGAGAACAATAAAGTTTACAGTGGCTTCATAAATTAATTAAAAATATTAAAAAACAAAACACCTGATGCACATTTTTTATTCTTCATTTTCTGGAAGTAGAGTTTAAAAACCTTGCTGTATTTTTGTGTAGTTAATTAAAAGAATCACTGGCATCTTTGCCTTAGAAACAGCACTGATGAGTAGAAGAGATACTTCAGTGCATAACATTTGCATAACCAAGAAAAACATTTTAAAAGGGACATTTTGAACATTCTGAGAACATTCAGAAATGATGTTTTCACAACTTAATGGGAACATTAGCATATAACATAGACATATTTTGTTAGCTGAACTATAGCAGATGTTTGGATGGTTAACCACATTATGTCAGATTAATTCACAACACATAAAGACTAAAATTCAGGTGAATTGATAATCATTTTGTGGTCAAATGTATCCTGTCAGCAGGTTTTTGTAGAGGTGATACAACACATGTGTGGCACTGTGTAGATGCTGCGCAGAAATATGTGCCAGTATCATTAAACTCAAGGTTTTTTATAGTCAAATTGCCATTATTATTTCCATTTCCATCTAGATCAAATTTATCTTTGAATTCAGGCTCTAACTGAGAAGATTCACCAACGAGATATCCCAAAAAAACAAGTTGCTTGTCCTGTATTTGTTTGTACCACAGGATACAATTATAGGTTGAAATGCTATGGGAGCACTGCAGTACTGGAGACTCCTTAACATTCTCTATCATGTCAGGAGGTTTCTGACGAACTTTGTCACTGAGAGTGGAACCTACAAAAAAACAACAACAACAAAAAATTATTGAGGCAGTTGAACCGGTGATAATGAATTTCATCTCTACAGATTGGATTTTGAATTAACTGTAGTTTTTTCTGATATCATATTAGTGAACAGATTTCATATATAAAAGAAATAACACATACCCTGAATCCAGAGAGAAGAACATAAACAGGTTGAAAAAATGAATTTGATCATAAGTTGACTCATGATGAGCCCTTATAAGATCATTGTATGCTGAACACAGTGATGTGTGCTGTTGCTAATGCAAATGAATGAGATTTAAGAAATGTTTCCATCTTGTACAGAGGAGGTCATACTAAAATGTAAGCTACATCTACACACAATTACAACACTTCCCTCTGTTGTTCACTTTTCAAACTACATGCCCCCCTCCCCCCACAGATTAGAAATGTAACTGATAAATTTGAATAATTTAAAAAGGAAAATTATTTCATATCACTCTCATGCTCATAAACATATTCACATATTACTTTTAATGATGCTCTTACATGTACCGGTATTATGATTATTTTTTAATTGGGGAATGGGGACATACAGCTTCCAAATGGGAAAATAACAGTAAAGATTTACATTTCAGGCTGTCCATCTATCACTATTGTATGTTTGTATGGCCTTAGAAAATATGGAGCACTTTTAGGATAGTTTTATGATGCTTCTGCACTGTTTTTGAAGCTTGAAAGCTCCAGGTTCCACTCATTGTAATGGCATGTTAATACACCAGGGTTTTTGCTGAGAAGGAAGGGAACCCACAGCACTGTGTAAACTAGCAGCGCAAAAGTACACTGCACTGTCATCAGATGAAAGATCCTTTAGTTTTAAAACACTCTTTTTATTTGCATTGCCATCCAGATTTGCTTTATCTTTGAATTTATCCTCAACTGTTCCACTAGACATCACAAGGTGTCCAATGAGCTCCAACCCTTTGCCAAGTGTTTGTTTGTACCAGAGCATGACATTGTAAGAAGATGAACTATGAGAACAGTGGAGCTCTTCTGATTGTCCAGGAATTTTGATCAGATCCGTTTCATTCTGAAGCACATCTTGACTGTTTGAAATACCTGTTATAAAAGTGAAAATATGTAAATAACTTCAAACAGCTCTGTTTATTCATTTAGCATCTTGATTTATTCAATAATCATTTATTTATACAGTATAATGTATTCAAATTATTAATAATTTTTGGAATAGTGATAAAAACCATAATTTCACAAACAATGTGAAGGGTGTGAATAGTCAAATATTTTGTACCTGAGAGACAGAAGAGAAAAGCAACACTGATGAGAGTCTTGATCATGTTGACTTCAGTGTTCAGAAAGAGATGTGCGTGGACAAACCTTCACCATCACCTTTCCCTCATTTCCTTATAGAGAGAACAAAGAGTTTGTTTTGAGTGTAATAGTAGCAGGTTAAATTAGTACAAGAAAGGGTGTATGGTTAACACCACCTCCTGCTGTTCATGTGTCAAATTTCAGATGTGCTACATATCCCAAAGCTGGATTTCTAAAGGAATAGTTTAAAATTCTGCTATCAGTTACTAACCTGCATGAGTTCCTGTCTGAATAAGTGTACAGAATATTCATGCTGCTCTTTGCCATACCAGGTCCTGCCAAGTCCTGAAGCCATACATTATGAGTAAGGAAACGACAGAGACAGTTTTTATTCACTGTTAATTTTCCTTTCCATCGTTAAATCTTGTTTACACTTATTGTGCATATTTGAATATTGGATATGGCATATTGGTTCTTGTGTCTGCGCCAAGTTTGAAAAGTGTTAACAGGTATACCATGGGAATATTGTGATGATTTATTAAATTAATGAATGATGTATTGTCAATGTACAGTCATTAAACATTGATCCTGGAACATTATTCCAATCAACCAATCAGATTTGAGAGATTGGTTTACAGTTAATGTCAAGTTTAGGCTTACCTCAAAGTTTTAATTCTTCCACATGATTCTTGTTTATATAATATCCCTCTGATTTTGCCAAGGAAGGCATGTTCCTGGATCAACATATTTTGTTAAACAACATTCCTCTCTGAAAATGTTGTCCCTACCCCTAAACCTAACCCCATGAGTTATCTCTAAAATGATATTGTAATGATAGCTGAATAACAGTGATGTAGAAGTGCCTAAACCCTTGTTGTAAGCCTAAACTTGACATAAAGTGTAAACTTGTCCCTCAAATCTGATTGGTTGATTGGAATGTTGTTCCAGGATCAACAAAGATGTTGATCCAGGAACATGTTGCACTTGGGGAAATCCTGTTCACCAAAATCACACTAATCTGTGAGGCATTTTATAAAGAAAATGTATTCAGATTTTGCTATAAATTTGGCTGCATGGTTTTGACATGAAACAGGTCAAAAAGAATGTGCTGAAAATGATTTAAACAGTGTTAATGTCATACAAATATACTTTAGTATCTAAATCATTCTATAAGGCTGTATTGTGATGTTGAGCACGAGTGCCACCTGTCTGTGATCTTTTATATCACTTCTCATGACAGATTAAAAAAGGGGGCTTTTTGTACATCTGTGAAGTGATTCTGCTGCACTGTGTTGATCCACTGCACACAAATACAGTGCACTGTCATGAGACTCCAGATTGTTCACAGTAAGAAAACCCGTCTCTGCAGATTCATGATTGACTGAATATTTTTCTTTGTTGAGTTTTCCAAATTCCTTGGTGCCAAAACTTGTTGTGTACACTATGAGCTCCATAGTCTGTCCTTGATGCTGAATGAACCAGTACATTCTGTCGTAATTAGCATCTTTTGTGTGACTGCAAGTCAGAGTGGCATTATCCTTAAGAGGTAACATTATGGTTGGAGACTGTGTAATATCATTTACATCAGCAAAACCTGGCAAAACAGAGAGAAGTATGCAATGACATCTCTATAACTGATCAAGAAATTTTAACAGCTAACATAAATGCAATTCAAATATGATTTAAACACTCATCTATCAATCAGATTGTCAAATACCTGAGCTCCACTGAAGTGATATTATCAAACAAACTACAACTGGGTTCATCTTGCCACTTGGTTTCAAAACAATGCCAAACTTGAAGGGATGTCTAATGTGTCAACGCAATGTGTGTCATCTTTCATTGGCTGTTACTAAACAGAAGAGGTGTTACCACTGCCTCTATGGTATCAATACATCATATGACGTGTAGAGGTGAAAGTTCTGGGTTGTGTTCAAAACCAACAAGTAAAGCAGCACAGCAAATTTTGGTATGTGGGTGTAAACAGTTTAGATGCAAGTTCCAGCAGTTGGATAAATCTGGTAACTTTACTTACTTCAGCATGCACTCTAATGTTAGTTAATGCATTAATAATGAAACATTTAGTTAAAGCTGCTGTTATTCATGCATGAATCCACAGGACTCCAGTCATAGTTAAGGATAGCTCTTCATTGGTTCATGATTAGTTCATATTTTTTACTAATCATGAGTTAATGTTGAAGTAAGTATTAATTCAGGTATTGGTACATGATTATTCATGTACCTTTACTGTAAAATGTTACCAAAAATCTTTTATGAAATAGTTGCAAAGAGGAAGTAAATGGAAAGTGAATGGCTGGAAACAGTTAAAGATTTCATCCAAAAATGTAAATTCTGTCATCTGTTACGGTAGCTGGTAGAGGGATGAGGCAGATACGGATTTCCACAAGACGAACTATACATTTATTAAACAGAAAGCAGAGATAACCAAACTACACATTAACACAACAGAGAACGGACGAGGAGTGAAGGGAGTGAGTGCATTATAAAGGGAGTGCAGATGATAGAGTCCAGGTGCAGGTGATCTGTGATGATGAGGAGCTGACGAGGGAAGTGAGTGCAGGTGATGAAACAGGAGGATCATGGGATATGGAGTCCAGGAAGACAAGGGATCTGTAACATCATCATTTCTGTCATCAATTCTGTCATTCTGTCATTCAGTCTGAGGGTGTTGATAGTCAGAATCACATTATTTCTTCCATCTCCTCTCAATTTGAAAAAAAAATTTAAGCCCTGATGTTTATGCAATAATTATGAATTATGTAAAACTGTATTCATTTTTAAATATTTATACTATTGATAGCCTATGAATTACCTTTTTGCCAGAGCAGAGAGGCAATAACCACAATTAAAACTCTGATCATGTTGAATGAGACCGGAATGAGAGTCTGAACTCAAGTCATTTGAGGTGAAAGACACAGGATATGACATCAGACCTCTCAGCTAACAGGGAACATTCTCAGAACTTCAACATTCTGGCAAGGTTTTCTCAAAATTATGAACAAACAGACATAACCTACTATGTTTGCTTGGATACTCGCCAATTTTTGTGTGAATTTGTTCATTCAAGTGCAAGACTTTAAAGAGAACAATAAAGTTTACAGTGGCTTCATAAATTAATTAAAAACATTAAAAAACAAAACACACCTGATCCACATTGTTTATTCTTCATTTTCTGGAAGTAAAGTTTAAAAACCTTGCTGTATTTTTGTGGAACAGACTGCAAAGTTGTAAAGCTGAAAGTGTATCATAAATAAAGTACACCAGGTACGAAAAGTTACGGTACGAAAGTGACTTGACACCTGACGTCATAAACACAACTTCCCAACTCGTAAATACGAAGTTCCCATGACTTGAATGCTCCGTTACGAAGAGAAACCGTTAGACAGACTCACCTTAGAAACAGCACTGACGAGTAGAAGAGATACTTCAGTGGGCCTTTAACATTTGCATAACCAAGAAAAACATTTTAAAAGGGACATTTTGAAAGTTTGGAGAACATTCAGAAATGATGTTTTCACAACTTAATGGGAACATTAGCATATAACATAGACATATTTTGTTAGCTGAACTATAGCAGATGTTTGGATGGTTAACCACATTATGTCAGATTAATTCACAACACATAAAGACTAAAATTCAGGTGAATTGATAATCATTTTGTGGTCAAATGTATCCTGTCAGCAGGTTTTTGTAGAGGTGATACAACACATGTGTGGCACTGTGTAGATGCTGCGCAGAAATATGTGCCAGTATCATTAAACTCAAGGTTTTTTATAGTTAAATTGCCATTATCATTTCCCTTTCCATTTAGCTCGAATTTGTCTTTGAATTCAGGCTCTAACTGAGGCTCTGAACCAATGAGATATCCCAAAAAAACAAGTTGTCTGTCCTGTGTTTGTTTGTACCACAGGATATGATTATAGGTTGAAATGCTATGGGAGCACTGCAGTACTGGAGACTCCTTAACATTCTCTATCATGTCAGGAGGTTTCTGACGAACTTTGTCACTGAGAGTGGAACCTACAAAAAAACAACAACAACAAAAAATTATTGAGGCAGTTGAACCGGTGATAATGAATTTCATCTCTACAGATTGGATTTTGAATTAACTGTTTTGCTGATATCATATTAACAAACAGATTTCATATATAAAAGAAATAACACATACCCTGAATCCAGAGAGAAGAACATAAACAGGTTGAAAAAATGAATTTGATCATAAGTTGACTCATGATGAGCCCTTATAAGATCATTGTATGCTGAACACAGTGATGTGTGCTGTTGCTAATGCAAATGAATGAGATTTAAGAAATGTTTCCATCTTGTACAGAGGAGGTCATACTAAAATGTAAGCTACATCTACACACAATTACAACACTTCCCTCTGTTGTTCACTTTTCAAACTACATGTTTTGTTCTGTTTTTTCACAGATTAGAAATGTAATTGAAAAATTTGAATAATTTAAAAAGGAAAATTATTTCATATCACTCTCATGCTCACACACATATTCACATATTACTTTTAATGATGCTCATACATGTATTATGATTTATTTTTTTAATTGGGGAATGGGGACATAAAGCTTCCAAATGGGAAAATAACAATAAAGATTTACATTTCAGGCTGTCCATCTATCACTATTGTATGTTTGTATGGCCTTAGAAAATATGGAGCACTTTTAGGATAGTTTTATGATGCTTCTGCACTGTTTTTGAAGCTTGAAAGCTCCAGGTTCCACTCATTGTAATGGCATGTTAATACACCAGGGTTTTTGCTGAGAAGGAAGGGAACCCACAGCACTGTGTAAACTAGCAGCACAAAAGTACACTGCACTGTCATCAGATGAAAGATCCTTTAGTTTTAAAACACTCTTTTTATTTGCATTGCCATCCAGATTTGCTTTATCTTTGAATTTATCCTCAACTGTTTCACCAGAGCCCACAAGGTATCCAATGAGCTCCAAACCTTTGCCAAGTGTTTGTTTGTACCAGAGCATGACATTGTAAGAAGATGAACTATGAGAACAGTGGAGCTCTTCTGATTGTCCAGGAATTTTGATCAGATCCGTTTCATTCTGAAGCACATCTTGACTGTTTGAAATACCTGTTATAAAAGTGAAAATATGTAAATAACTTCAAACAGCTCTGTTTATTCATTTAGCATCTTGATTTATTCAATAATAATGTATTTATATAATGTATTCAAATAATTATTAATTTTTGGAATAGTGTTAAAACCCATAACTTCACAAACAATTTGAAGGGTGTGAATAGTCAAATATTTTGTACCTGAGAGACAGAAGAGAAAAGCAACACTGATGAGAGTCTTGATCATGTTGACTTCAGTGTTCAGAAAGAGATGTGTGTGGACAAACCTTCACCATCACCTTCCCCTCATTTCCTTATAGAGAGAACATAGAGTTTGTTTTGAGTGTAATAGTAGCAGGTTAAATTAGCACAAGAAAGGGTGTATGGTTAACACCACCTCCTGCTGTTCATGTGTCAAATTTCAGATGTGCTACATATCCCAAAGCTGGATTTCTAAAGGAATAGTTTAAAATTCTGCTATCAGTTACTAACCTGCATGAGTTCCTGTCTGAATAAGTGTACAGAATGTTCATGCTGCTCTTTGCCATACCAAGTCCTGCCAAGTCCTGAAGCCATACATTATGAGTAAGGAAACGACAGAGACAGTTTTTTTTCGGGGGGGATGCGGGTGTTACTTACTTCAAAAAAAAAAAAAAATCACCATGAAATTTACGGTAAAAAAAACGGCAGCTGTGGTTGCCAGAACTTTACCGTAAAAAATATGGTAGCAACGTCTTAGGTTTTATAGGACAGTACTTAGTCTATTATACAATTCAACACCACATAATTTAAAGGTTTATATTGTAAAAAATACAGTTCATAACTGTTTATTTTACACACTGTAAAAAAAAATTCTGTTAAATTTACGGTAAAAAAACATATTTCATTAACTGATATAATGTTATTTTACCAACCTATTTAAGTACTAATATCTGTTTTGTACATTTGTAATACACTGACAACCACCAAACACAGTGGTGATAAGAGTCACATGATGAATCAAAGTTCATCACAAGCAACTTTTCCAAAAGCTGAGAAAGACAATACTAATATATAGAAGGTGCACACAGTGTCATTCACACACACACACTAAACACCATCATGGTAACAGACATAACATTTTAAAATGCAATAAACATTAACTTAACAACATTAGATGTAACATAAAACCCTAATGTACATAACTGATTAGAAAAAAATAAGAAAAACTTAAGAAGAAATAGAGTTATTTCAACGAAAATACATCAGATGTGAAGTGTCATGAAGGGAATTGTGGGAATGTCAATTTGTTTTTGCTTTTTTACTATAAATTATACAATGACTTGTTATTTTTCACTTCCATAAACTGTCAATTTAATAATATTTTTTAACCTTAAAATATATATAATATATAGTACGGAAACTTACTGTAAACCAATTAACTGTTTTACACTGTTGCATTTTTACAGTCTTTTACCGTTAAAATCACGGTTATTTTTTACAGTGTACAGTATAGCTTTAAGTAAGGAAAAGACAGAAACAGTTTTTATTGACTGATTTACTTTCCATCGTAGCTGTTAAATCTTGTTTACACTTATTGTGCATATTTGAAATTCATGTGTAATGACTTGCTGCACCCATTGGTGGCAATGATGCCAAATTGCATTGGTTCTCATGTGTTTGCACCAAGTTTGAAGTGTTAACAGGTATACCATAGGAATATTGTGATGATTTAGGAATTTAATGAATGATTTATTGTCAATGTGCAGTAATTAAAAGTTGATCCTGGAACATTATTCCAATCAACCAATCAGATTTGAGAGATTGGTTTGCAGTTAATGTCAAGTTTAGGCTTACCTTAAAGGTTAAAGGCTTCCACATGATTCTCGTTTGCCTATAATTTACAGTGATGTAGAAGCACCTAACCCTAGTTGTAAGCCTAAACTTGACAAAGTGTAAACTTGTCCCTCAAATCTTATTAGTTGATTGAAATTTTGTTCCAATATCAACAAAGATGTTGATCCAGGAACATGTTTCACTTGGTGAAATCATGCTAATCTGTGAGGCATTTTGTAAAGAAAATGTATTCAGATTTTGTTATAAATTTGGCTGCATGGTTTTGACATGGAACGTCAAAAAGAATGTGCTGAAAATGATTTAAACTCACATTATTGATGCCATACAAAATACTGTATTGAGGACGAGTGCCACCTGTCTGTGATCTTTTATATCACTTCTCATGACAGATTAAAAAAGGGGAGTTTTTGTACATCTGTAAAGTGATTCTGCTGCACTGTGTTCACTCACTGCACACAAATACAGCGCACTGTCATGAGACTCCAGATTGTTCACAGTAAGAAAACCCTTCTCTGCAGATTCAGATTTTCCGTCTCAGTGTTTTTCGTGTTTCACTCCTCTTCCCCGTCACTATGTACACACCCGCATTTCTGTTAATCTGCCTTGAGCAGAAGGACCGCTCCCTCGAGGAACATTTGAACGACTTTCTGTTTCTTGTACCATCGACACATTACCCGGACAGCAGCCTTTGCAACTTCCTGTTTGCTGGACTGAACACCGCCACCAAAGCGCTGCTGTCCGGGGAAGGACCTCGAGGGAGCTTCCCTGAATACGTGGAGTGGGTACTGGCGTCCTGTGGATCGTCGTTGACCGTGGATTTCTGTGACAACGATGCCAGTCCCACTCCCACTCCAGTGCCCAGCCAGGAACCATCAGACAGCGTGGAAGGACAGCACGACCCCACCAAAGACAGAGAGACCGCCTCCACCGCGATGCAGGAGCCAGCGACCAGCGGAACGACTGAGCGTAACATCGCCGCGGAGACGGAGCCCAGCGTGTCTGACCAGGTGTGTGAGTCTGCTGCTACCATCGCCGAGGGAGACAGTGTGGAAGACGAGGGGTTGGATGGGAGCCCTGCCCACACTCCCGCCACTGAGAGGGAGTTCCAGGCAAGCACTATAGACCATTATGACTTTGAAGAAGATTCCTTACCTGCGTTAGTACCTCCTGAGACTGTCATTTTCATTTTAGATGAAATGGTCCCGCCCAGCCTCCCTCTCCCATCTCCTCTCCAAAACCCTGTTAATGACTTTGTTTGTCCTAGTCCCTCTGCTTTTCTGCCTGTTCTCCAGCCCACAACCTTGCCTGCTACCCAGCCTTCACTGTCTCACATCACGCCCTCAGCTCAACTCCAGCCTCCTCTCAGTGGCGTGGCTACACCTGGGGCCTGCTGTGAGCCAGCCTCAGGCGATGAGGATCCTGTGGCTCCGCCTCTGGCCTCAGATCACGTCATTCCACCTCGACTCATCGTCCTGACTCCTCTGCCTCTGCTCCGTCACGAGGACGTCGTCGCGGACTCAGAGGTCATCGGAATCACTCCGCTCCTTCGGCTCTCTGTCTTCGCCTAAGGGTCCCTCTTCATCGGCGGCGCTGCTTCCACGCCTCCCCAACGTGGTTTGGAACGCTTCACCACCTCGGCTCCTCCCTCCAGCAATGCCGCCTTGGATCGCCGTCCTGGCTGTGGCCTGGAGCAACATCTGGTCTCCTCTGCTCAAGGCCATTCACTGGACTTCACCACCATCGGCACCTCCCTGGACTCCTGCACTTCGCCTCCTCCCAGATAGCCGTCCGCCTCCCGAACCGCCTCCTACACCATCAGCACCATCCATTTCTTCTTCCCCTCTCCACGGCGCGAGGACGCGCCTTTCCGGGAGGGGGCGATATGTTACATGTGCACTCTGTTTTGGACTCACTCTGGACTTTTTGTTGTTCTATTTCCCGCCACTAGTCATTCACCATGGTAACTGATCACACCCAGCTGTTCCTTATCACCCTGCTTGTTATCCCTTGTATATAAGCCCTGTGTTTCCAGTCCTGTGTTTTCCGGTATTGTACTTGTATTGTTTGGTGTATGTTCCTGTATTCTCCTGTGGATATTCCAGTAAAAGACCTGTTTATGTATATTTCTCCTTGTCGTGTGCTTTATACACCAGCAACCGTAACAGCAAACAGTTTAGATGCAAGTTCCAGCAGTTGGATAAATCTGGTAACACTTTACTTACTTCAGCATGCACTCTAATGTTAGTTAATGCATTAATAATGAAACATTTAGTTAAAGCTGCTGTTATTCATGCATGAATCCACAGGACTCCAGTCATAGTTAAGGATAGCTCTTCATTGGTTCATGATTAGTTCATATTTTTTACTAATCATGAGTTAATGTTGAAGTAAGTATTAATTCAGGTATTGGTACATGATTATTCATGTACCTTTACTGTAAAATGTTACCATAAATATTTTATGAAATAGTTGCAAAGAGGAAGTCAATGGAAAGTGAATGGCTGGAAACAGTTAAAGATTTCATCCAAAAATGTAAATTCTGTCATCAGTTCTGTCATCAATTCTGTCATTCTGTCATTCAGTCTGAGGGTGTTGATAGTCAGAGTCACATTATTTCTTCCATCTCCTCTCAATTTGAAAAAAAAATTTAAGCCCTGATGTTTATGAGTTGGGGCGTGTCATTGAGAAACGTGGCGGAATACCACAATATTTATAGGTATTTAGCACTGACATTGTCAGGCTTTTTCATTTACAACAAATTAAGCTAATTACCTGCACAAAAACATAATGGCATTGCAATATAAAAATATAATATGTAATGATAAAGTTTACAGTGGCTTCATAAAATAATTAAAAACATTAAAAAACAAAACACACCTGATCCACATTGTTTATTCTTCATTTTCTGGAAGTAAAGTTTAAAAACCTTGCTGTATTTTTGTGTCCATTTAAACAGACTGCAAAGTTGTAAAGCTGAAAGTGCATCATACATAAAGTACACCAGGTACGAAAAGTTACGGTATGAAAGTAACTTGACACCTGACGTCATAAACACAACTTCCCAACTCGTAAATACGAAGTTCCCATGACTTGAATGCTCCGTTACGAAGAGAAACCGTTAGACAGACTCACCTTAGAAACAGCACTGACGAGTAGAAGAGATACTTCAGTGGGCCTTTAACATTTGCATAACCAAGAAAAACATTTTAAAAGGGACATTTTGAAAGTTTGGAGAACATTCAGAAATAATGTTTTCACAACTTAATGGGAACATTAGCATATAACATAGACATATTTTGTTAGCTGAACTATAGCAGATGTTTGGATGGTTAACCACATTATGTCAGATTAATTCACAACACATAAAGACTAAAATTCAGGTGAATTGATAATCATTTTGTGGTCAAATGTATCCTGTCAGCAGGTTTTTGTAGAGGTGATACAACACATGTGTGGCACTGTGTAGATGCTGCGCAGAAATATGTGCCAGTATCATTAAACTCAAGGTTTTTTATAGTTAAATTGCCATTATCATTTCCCTTTCCATTTAGCTTGAATTTGTCTTTGAATTCAGGCTCTAACTGAGGCTCTGAACCAATGAGATATCCCAAAAAAACAAGTTGTCTGTCCTGTGTTTGTTTGTACCACAGGATACGATTATAGGTTGAAATGCTATGGGAGCACTGCAGTACTGGAGACTCCTTAACATTCTCTATCATGTCAGGAGGTTTCTGACGAACTTTGTCACTGAGAGTGGAACCTACAAAAACACAAAATGATTGATGGAGTTTAAGCGATGATAATGAATTTCATCTCTACAGATTGGATTTGGACATATCATATTAACGAACAGATTTCATATATAAAAGAAATAACACATACCCTGAATCCAGAGAGAAGAACATAAACAGGTTGCAAAAATGAATTTGATCATAAGTTGACTCATGATGAGCCCTTATAAGATCATTGTATGCTGAACACAGTGATGTGTGCTGTTGCTAATGCAAATGAATGAGATTTAAGAAATGTTTCCATCTTGTACAGAAGAGGTCATACTAAAATGTAAGCTACATCTGCACACAATTACAACACTTCCCTCTGTTGTTCACTTTTCAAACTACATGTTTTGTTCTGTTTTTTCACAGATTAGAAATGTAATTGAAAAATTAGAATAATTGAAAAATTAAAATTATTTAATATCACTCTCATGCTTATACACATATTACTTTTAATGATGCTCATACATGTATTATGATTATTTTTTTAATTGGGGAATGGGGACATAAAGCTCCCAAATGAGAAAATAAAAATAAAGATTTACATTTCAGGCTGTCCATCGTACAAAACTATTGTATGTTAGAAAATATGGAGCACTTTTAGGATAGTTTTATGATGCTTCTGCGCTGTTTCTGAAGCTTGAAAGCTCCAGGTTCCACTCATTGTAATTGCATGTTAATACACCAGGGTTTTTGCTGAGAAGGAAGGGAACCCACAGCACTGTGTAAACTAGCAGCGCAAAAGTACACTGCACTGTCATCAGATGAAAGATCCTTTAGTTTTAAAACACAGTTTTTATTTGCATTGCCATCCAGATTTGCTTTATCTTTGAATTTATCCTCAACTGTTTCACCAGAGCCCACAAGGTATCCAATGAGCTCCAAACCTTTGCTACGTGTTTGTTTGTACCAGAGCATGACATTGTAAGAAGATGAACTATGAGAACAGTGGAGCTCTTCTGATTGTCCAGGAAATTTGATCAGATCAGTTTCATTCTGAAGCACATCTTGACTGTTTGAAATACCTGTTATAAAAGTGAAAATATGTAAATAACTTCAAACAGCTCTGTTTATTCATTTAGCATCTTAATTTATTAAATAATAATTTATTTATATAATGTATTCAAATAATTATTAATTTTTGGAATAGTGTTAAAACCCATAACTTCACAAACAATTTGAAGGGTGTGAATAGTCAAATATTTTGTACCTGAGAGACAGAAGAGAAAAGCAACACTGATGAGAGTCTTGATCATGTTGACTTCAGTGTTCAGAAAGAGATGTGCGTGGACAAACCTTCACCATCACCTTCCCCTCATTTCCTTATAGAGAGAACATAGAGTTTGTTTTGAGTGTAATAGTAGCAGGTTAAATTAGTACAAGAAAGGGTGTATGGTTAACACCACCTCCTGCTGTTCATGTGTCAAATTTCAGCTGTGCTACATATCCCAAAGCTGGATTTCTAAAGAAATAGTTTAAAATTCTGCTATCAATTACTAACCTGCATGAGTTCCTGTCTGAATAAGTGTACAGAATGTTCATGCTGCTCTTTGCCATATGAAAGCACATATTTACTATAGGGGAAAAGGGGGGGGGGGGGTATTTTCCAATTCTTCTGAAGCCATACAATGTAAAAAAAAAAAAAAAAAAAAAAAATCACCTTGAAATTTACAGTAAAAAAACGGCAGCTGTGTTTGCCAGAACGTTACCGTAAAAAATATGGTAGCAACGTCGTTTTATAGGACAGCACTTAGTCTATTATACAATTCAACACCATATAATTTAAAGGTTTATATTGCAATAATAACAGTTCATAACTGTTTATATTACACACTGTAAAAATAAAAATCTGTTAAATTTACGGTAAAAAAATGTATTTCATTAACTGATATAATGTTAATTTACCAACCTATTTAAGTACTAATATCTGTTTTGTACATTTGTAATACACTGACAACCACCAAACACAGTGGTGATAAGAGTCACATGATGAATCAAAGTTCATCACAAGCAACTTTTCCAAAAGCTGAGAAAGACAATACTAATATATAGAAGGTGCACACAGTGTCATTCACACACACACACTAAACACCATCATGGTAACAGACATAAAATTTTAAAATGCAATAAACATTAATTTAACAACATTAGATGTAACATAAAACCCCAATGTACATAACTGATTAGAAAAAAATAAGAAAAACTTAAGAAGAAATAGAGTTATTTCAACGAAAATACATCAGATGTGAAGTGTCATGAAGGGAATTGTGGGAATGTCAATTTGTTTTTGCTTTTTTACTATAAATTATACAATGACTTGTTATTTTACACTTCCATAAACTGTCAATTTAATAATATTTTTTAACCTTAAAATATATATAATATATAGTACGGAAACTTACTGTAAACCAATTAACTGTTTTACACTGTTGCATTTTTACAGTCTTTTACCGTTAAAATCACAGTCATTTTTACAGTGTACAGTATAGCTTTAAGTAAGGAAAAGACAGAAACAGTTTTTATTGACTGATTTACTTTCCATCGTAGCTGTTAAATCTTGTTTACACTTATTGTGCATATTTGAAATTCATGTGTAATGACTTGCTGCACCCATTGGTGGCAATGATGCCAAATTGCATTGGTTCTCATGTGTTTGCACCAAGTTTGAAGTGTTAACAGGTATACCATAGGAAAATTGTGATGATTTAGGAACTTAATGAATGATTTATTGTCAATGTGCAGTAATTAAAAGTTGATCCTGGAACATTATTCCAATCAACCAATCAGATTTGAGAGATTGGTTTGCAGTTAATGTCAAGTTTAGGCTTACCTTAAAGGTTAAAGGCTTCCACATGATTCTTGTTTGCCTATAATTTAAAGTGATGTAGAAGCACCTAACCCTAGTTGTAAGCCTAAACTTGACATAAACTGTAAACTTGTCCCTCAAATCTTATTAGTTGATTGGAATTTTGTTTAAACTCACATTATTGATGCCATACAAAATATCTAAATCATTCTATAAGGCTGTATTGTGATGTTGAGCACGAGTGCCACCTGTCTGTGATCTTTTATATCACTTCTCATGACAGATTAAAAAAGGGGAGTTTTTGTACATCTGTGAAGTGATTCTGCTGCACTGTGTTGATCCACTGCACACAAATACAGTGCACTGTCATGAGACTCCAGATTGATCACAGTAAGAAAACCCGTCTCTGCAGATTCATGATTGACTGAATATTTTTCTTTGTTAAGTTTTCCAAATTCCTTTGTGCCAAAACTTGTTGTGTACACTATGAGCTCCATAGTCTGTCCTTGATGCTGAATGAACCAGTACATTCTGTTGTAATTAGCATCTTTTGTGTGACTGCAAGTCAGAGTGGCATTATCCTTAAGAGGTAACATTATGGTTGGAGACTGTGTAATATCATTTACATCAGCAAAACCTGGCAAAACAGAGAGAAGTATGCAGTGACATCTGTACAACTGATCAAGAAATTTTAATAGCTAACATAAATGCAATTCAAATATGATTTAAACACTCGTTTATCAGTCAGATTGTCAAATACCTGAGCTCCACTGAAGTGATATTATCAAACAAACTACAACTGGGTTCATCTTGCCACTTGGTTTCAAAACAATGCCAAACTTAGAGGAATATAAGATTTTTTTTCTGATGTGTCAACGCAATGTTTGTCATCTTTCATTTGTTGTCACTAAACTGAAGAGGTGTTACCACTGCCTCTATGGTATCAATACATCATATGACGTGTAGAGGTGAAAGTTCTGGGTTGTGTTCAAAACCAACAAGTAAAGCAGCACAGCAAATTTTGGTATGTGGGTGTAAACAGTTTAGATGCAAGTTCCAGCAGTTGGATAAATCTGGTAACACTTTACTTACTTCAGCATGCACTCTAATGTTAGTTAATGCATTAATAATGAAACATTTAGTTAAAGCTGCTGTTATTCATGCATGAATCCACAGGACTCCAGTCGTAGTTAAGGATAGCTCTTCATTGGTTCATGATTAGTTCATATTTTTACTAATCATGAGTTAATGTTGAAGTAAGTATTAATTCAGGTATTGGTACATGATTATTCATGTACCTTTATTGTAAAATGTTACCATAAATCTTGTATAAAATAGTTGCAAAGAGGAAGTAAATGGAAAGTGAATGGCTGGAAACAGTTAAAGGGACATTTCATCCAAAAATGTAAGTTTTGTCAACATTTGCTCACCCTCATATCATTCCAAACCATTATGACATTCTTTCTTCTACAAAAACAAAAGATTATGTTTATTCATTAAGCAAAAGCCATCAATTTTCACTGAATTCATATCCCAAATAATAGGAATGCACCCAATAATGATGTTTTGATTGCTGTGCTATTTTGGTAGATAAAGTGCTTAGAGTTTTGCATTTTAATTCTGAGTTGTTATTGAGCAATGCAGTAACATTTCAAAGCTGTTAGTGGAACATAATTTGCACATATATTTAATCAAGAGCTCCTCCAAGTGTTTAGAGTACCTATTACATCTTGACTGCTTGATTAACAGAGCCCATGCATGTATCATGTATCATATACTCACAACACACTGTATATCACAATATGTATCCTTTGCATAGTGTAAGTATAAGTACTTCTTTATTTATCTATTTACTAATTGTTCTAGAATGGGGAGGATAAACAACAAGCATAAACTAGGAATTCTCAAAATAGGCTTTGAGGAACACGGGAGTAATGCATTACATAAGACAACAATCAACAAAGGATTAAACTGAACAATGAACTAAATAAAAAACAGCTGATGATGATTAACCATAGAAACAAACAAGGACATAATCAGAAACCAAGGAAACCGGAACCAAACAGCGTAGAAACAGGAACTAAAGCAAAATATCAAAATAAAGTCAATAATAATGACATACTTACTTACTTATCTACATACTTACTTGCTTACTTAGAAATATCAGATTATTCCGGGACACCCCCTGAATTAAACAAGCATATAATATGACAAACATAAAGAGGGCATGTGACAACAATTTAACTTAATACTGTTTGAAATGATTATTGCAAACTATTTCATATATTGTTCACTGATGCAGTAGTGAAAATGGTATTTTATAGCACACTTCAGTCTTATGTATGCTGTGAACAGTATGCAATACCTGATATCCATGAGGATTATATTTACTCAACCAGGTGTGAAGCGACAGTGAATTTGCAGATACTGATAAACTTGTACAACACAGTAGGGTTTTTGTATTAGACAGATGTGATTGTGAGCACTGTGTCATATGCTGCACAGAAATACACTGCACTGTCAGTTAGTGTGAGGTTCTGGATTGTCAGAGTCACATTATTTCTTCCATCTCCTTTCATTTTGATCTTGTTTGTGAATTCAGGCTCTTTGCTGTCTTGTTCAATATTACGGTATCCCATGAGTTGAAGATCCATGATGCTCTGTCTTTGTTTGTACCACTGTACTACATAATAGTTTTCTACTTTGTGCGAACATTCGATCTCTGCAGATTCAGCTTGTTTCATCAGGAGATCAGGAGGAGTCTGGACAACACTTTTACCAAGAATGGTGACTGTTGAAAGAAATATTAATGCATAAACTTGGTAAAATTCAGTCCTAATTCAATGGTGCAGTCAGTGTAGTACAAAAACAATATTAGATAACAAACGATTACCTGCAAGACACAGAAAAAAGACAGAAACATAGACACACGGAGCATTACTCATGTTGTCTCTCTCTGCTGATTGATTCCACTGTGAGTAAAATGCAGGAGATGCAGGAAGTGATGTCATCAAGAGTGGCAGCCATACATTCTCTAAATAGTTAACAAGAAAAAAGGAACCCAAGAAGAAAGAACATTTTTATCAGTGTTATATATTTCTGTTTTAATTAATTTTAAGAGCAAATTATTTGTCAGCATGTATAAAAATTTGTTGATTTAATTTTATTTTATTAATGTTTTTTTTTTTTTTTTTTAAGTTTAAATATATTTACATTTCATTTGTTTTAATATGTTTGGCATGATTTGTTGTCTGGACTCATCAAACAAGATGTGAATTCATGACCTGTTCAAGTTTTCCTGTTGATATTTAGATCACATGACTGACAGTACTGTGTGCATCTCAACACAGCAGATGCAAGTATTAGCAGGAAATTCAACCGAGTCCTTCAGCAGGTGCAAAAGCCCTGCTGTGGTTAATTGTGCAGCAGTATCCGTGCTCTCAGAGCTTTTTGTATAGTGACATGACTGCATATCACACCGTGTAAACTAGCTGCACAGTAATACATCGCACTGTCACTGGGAGCAAGATCATTGATTTTTAAGGATCCATTCTTGGTTCCATCTCCATTCAAATTGATTTTTTTACTAAAATCATCCTCTGGAAAGTGATTTTGATTCCAGCTATATCCCAGTAATGTAAATTCATTTCCATTTGTTTGTTTGTACCAGAAGATCATACTGTACGTTGGTATGCTGTGTTCACAGACAAGTTCTGCAGAGTTTCTCTCGGTTTTAATTAGATTTGAGGGTTTTTGATGAACTCTGCCATTGACAACAGAACCTGTGAAAAGAAACAAAAAGCAAATTACACTATTATTAAATAACTCATTTACTGTTTAACCTTGTATTTTATGTTGTAAAATATTTACCTGTAAGCCAAAATAGTAAGACAAGGAAAACTCTGATCATGTTGATTTAGACTGGAGAAATATTCTAAGTGGTGGAAAAAGTTTGGTTTGATATAATTCCTCATCCCAGTGAGCACAGCAACATCATGCCTTTATTCTAGTATGGACCCTTAGCGCCTCCTACCCACAGGCTTTGTGATTACAACAGTTTCCTGCCATGTGCTTAGACTGCATGTGAAGAAAGTTTAAATGTTAAAATATTTGTTTGTTTGTTTTTGAATCAATACTTGAATTCGCTTATTTACAAGAACAAATAAACAACTTCCATCATGAACAGAGGTATTAAAATGAATAAAGGTTTCACATTGTTTTATGATTTGTGATGTTGTGTGTCAAGTGCCACATTCTCTCTCTTTGGCTTTATTAAGGAAGTGCATGCTGATATAGGCAGACTTTGATAGACCTGCCCCATTGTCATAGAAGAGTAAAATCTTTTTCGTAGTTGGTTAAAGTTACACTGTTATGCATATGGAGTTCTGTGTTTTGACAATGGTGCCTATAGGACAGACCATAATATTAGACAAATATTTTATTTAATGTATTCTAGTTACCACAAATAACATATAAAATATATGTGTGTGTACTTGAGGTGTCTTTAAAGTGGGTGCATTACAGTAATGTCTATATAATAAGTACAGTAATAATATATACAGTAATAACTAAATAATTGACATGCATTTTACAATGTGGTGCACCCCTTGGAATAATCACTTTGGATGTAAAATACACTGTTTGTATTTGTAACCAAAGTTGGTTCGACTTTATGGTCATTTTTTTAATATTTAATATTATGTATCCAAGAACCATTTCAATTTACTTTAAGATTTACTCGTTCCACAAGAGGAGTTGAAGCCACTGGCTCAGCTTGCTCAACTTATTATTAACATAATATGTGAACCTCAAGGAACATATTAAAATAATAAAAATCCATGTCATGACCCCATTAATGGCACAATCCTCCAGGACATTTTGTTTGAAATACTACAGCGGTTTGTTACAGAGTTCAAAGGGTAATGCATAACAGGAAGAAACCATTAAATGTCTATAGAAAACCAATTATTTTAATAGGAAAGATGGGGAATGGGGAATTGCTTGTGCCATGCTAAGGCTTCTGTGTTTATAATTGGTGCTAAATCAAACCCCACAGGTCCAGGTGCAGAGTGGGAGGGAATTTGCAGCCAGATAAGCTAAAGCTTTTGTATTACAGGTTTTTGTATTAGACAGATGTGATTCTGAGCACTGTGTAATATGCTGCACAGAAATACACTGCACTGTCATTCAGTGTGAGGTTCTCTATAGTCAAAGTCCCGTTCTTGCTTCCATCTCCTTTCAGTTTGATCTTGCTTTTAAATTCAGACTCTGGGTATTCAGAGCCAATATTAAGATATCCCATGAGCTTAAAGCCCATGTCCTTTTTGTACCACAAAATACGATCATAATTCAATATATTGTGTGTACATATGATCACAGCAGATTCATCTTGCTTCTTTATGAGGTCACCAGGTGACTGGAGAACAGTTTTACCAAGACAGACGGCTGTAATGAGAGAAAATACATATATACTGTACCGTGACAATCTATGTTATCAGAGTAAAACATGTTCACATAATAAGCATTATTACAATTAAAAAGGTTCCATTACATATGGTTACCTGCGAGGCATACTAGAGAAACACTTAGAAGAATACTAGTCATCTTTGATTTATGCTTTTGGGGACAATGCTCTGCATTAAATGCAGGAAGACACTTATAGGAAATGATGTCATCTCTGGTAGCACTGACACCAAGCTGGTGAGGTACATAGTTGAAATTCCAAAGAGACATTTAAAGAGAAAGTAAAAGAAATCATAATTAACATATTTTAAGTTTCTCTTGTTATTATCAATGCCATAATATATTCTTACAATTTACAGTTCTTGTAAAATATTCATATTGTTAAATGTTGTTCTGATGTAGCATTAACAGAGAAAGGGCTCCCTCTGCCGTTCTGGGATAGTAAACTAGCCCAATGGCTAATCAAAAGTAGCCCAATGACTAATATCCAAATATGAAAACTCAAAATATGCCATTCCCATACCGTCACTGTTATGCATATTGAAAACCACTATATCGTAGTGATTATAAACACAGCTCAAAGGCTCCAACACTGGGCGTTCTTCATAAAACGTCTTGTGTAACTTATGCTAGTAAGTGCTGTGTGAGTAAACCTCACTCCTCTGGCCACAAGAGGCGCACTAGCAACTGGTGCTATAGACTGCCTCAGGGATGACGCGTTTTTGTAGGCCAACCCGGAAGTTAGCGGCACATGGGTTCCCTCGACTGAAAGCCTATTCATTTTTCCCATAGACTTTTGGGAAATCGCAGAAAATAAGCTCTGTGTTTAACAAAGGGTTATGACACTTACACATTTTGTCTATCAAGATAATCTTTACAAGTGAACACCACATTTATAGATTTTGAAGCCTAAATAAAGTCGTCAGATATAAAAGGCTAACAGTAGGCTATAAACGAACTACAGCACACCATGATTGTGGATCAACGTCGTCACCACCAAGCTTCCTCAAACTTTATTTAGAAAACAACTTTATTTAAAAACATGCTCACTGATTATGATCTGCGCTGTGTATAAATACTTATCCACTTTTTTATGAGAAATGCTGTCCAAATGTCCTGTTTATCATGATGACATCTAAAGTTCCCGCCAAAGCAAGTAGTCCCTTTTAGCAAATTGTTAGCAACCGTCGATTTTAAGACACAGTAAAAGTTTAAAAAAATTACAAGTGGGTTATAACTGGTGTGTTTTATGTCATAGATCAAAACGTGAAAGTATTTAGAGGCTTTGTTAACCACAGACCTTATTTCAGGCGATTTACCAAAAACCCATTCAAAAAACCCATAGACTTTACGGCGTTGGAACCGGAAGTCCTAAAAGCTAACTCGCTTCCGGGTTTTGCCTACAAAAACGCGTCATCCCTGGGGCACTCTATAGAGGCTGCGGTCTTTATTGTCCTTGTTAGCGTGCCCGCCTCACACGCCTGAGACTCTGGTTCGAATCCCCCTTAGAGTGGGTTGAGTAGGACTGGTTATGCTAGCTCAGTTTTATTATTGGGAGAATGTAAAATATTTCAGTACAAGTATTTCAGTCAAATATAATTGATGCAATTGACCCTCAGGGGAAAAATCATCCTGTGGCAACAGTTTTGAAAGTAACCTAATTCCACTGGAAAACTGCAGTCTTAGTATCCCTGGCATGTGTATCAATTTAATTGACTGTAGGAGGTCAAAATGTGGCGGGCCTTGTTCTATTCCCACATGGTTTTCCTCAAACATTTTTAGAAATTGGTGTACATCTAATAAAATCATGCTGTCATTTAACTGACATGAGACCTTACAGAACATCTCATCTCAATGTTGGCAGTGAATCAAACCCTTTGCAGGTGAGGCAGAGCTGTGGTGAGTCCTGTAAGACTAGCTTTTTGTATTAAGATTTGATTGTCTGTATCACTGTGTAATATGCTGCACAGAAATACACTGCACTGTCATCCAGTCTGAGATTCTTGATAGTCAAATTGCCACTTTTCTTTGCATTTCCCTCCAGTTTGATCTTGTTTTCAAATTCAGGCTCTATATTCTCGTTCTCAAAATTGAGGAATCCCATCAGCGTGAGGCCAGACATGTGACTCTGTTTGTACCACAGCATGCGGTTGTAGTCTTGTATATTGTGAGAACATGTGAAAACAGCCAATTCATTCTGGTTCTTCATGAGGTCTTCAGGACTCTGGAGAACCGTTTTGGCATGATTTACCACTGTGCATGGAGAGAGATAATACTGTTTGTAGTGAGTATTAATGATTCAAATAAAATGATCAGTGTAACATGGAAATAACATTTACATTAAAGTTAATCACAGTTTGCACAACATCATATTTTTACTATTACCTGTTAGCCACAATAGACATACAGCTATGCTAAGGAAAGTGTTCATCATGTCAGCTCTTTCTTCTAAAGTGAGTTCTTCTGTTATGAAGCAAAGGCACAAGAGAGGGGAAGTGATGTCAGCTAGCCTATAGGCTGCACAGACAGTTAAAGATAAGTCCTAAATGTTGATTATACTGTAGGATCAAATATATCCTGTCTAAAATTCTTCTAACATGTTGCACTTCATCATAGTTTTATCCATCATCAAAACTTAACAGTAATCAATACTTTTAAAAACTAAAACCCTTTAGAACAAAATATTTGCTTCAAGACTTATTGTGTTTAGTACTGACACTGAGTCAGAATCCAAAGTTGTGAGGAGAAACATAAATATGCTTTTCATAATAAGTTTTTGTATTAGACAGATGTGATTCTGAGCACTGTGTCAAATGCTGCACAGAAATACACTGCGCTGTCATCCAGCATGAGGTTCTTGATAGTCAGAGAGCCATTTTTCTCTGCATCTCCCTCCAATGTGATCTTGTTTAAAAATTCAGGCTCGCTAGTATTAGCTTTGTAATAAAGGTATCCCATCAACTTGAAGCCCGACAAGTCCTGACTTTGTTTGTACCATAATATTCGATCAGAGTTCTGTACATTGTGAGCACATGTGATCACAGCAGATTCATCTTGATTCTTGATGAGGTTCGCAGGCGTCTGGACAACAGTTTTACCAAGACATGAAGCTGTGGAGGGGGGAAAAACAGTTGTGTACCGTAATCTTTTACACTAAAGTAAAATTAACAAGTACATATTTATTTTTACCTGTAAACATCATTAGATATACAGATATGCTGTCAAACGTGTTCATCATGGTTTCTTTCACCAAGTTGTTTTGCTGGGAATCAAAGGCACATGTGGGAGGAAGTGATGTCAGCTATATCAGTCCCCAAATGGTGAAACCTAAGAGAAATATAAAGGGATAAAATGGTGAATATAAGATACAAGCTAAACAGAATGAGTTGTGCATAAATATCAGAACTGTACATACTGTTAGAGAAGCGGGACAATAATGAAGTTCATAATCGTTCATTAGAATCTATTTTAAAGCATCACCTTATGCAAAAAGAGACATTCATTTTGCATTGCGAGTAGACTGAAAATTACCAAAAGAACCACACTGCCCCCTGTTGATCAGTATTTATTTCTTATTTTAATGCACCTGTTTTTGTACATCTCTGCCTTGTGTTTGATTCACTGTGTGTTCGCTCACTGAACAGAAATATATGGCACTGTCATCCGGCTCCAAATTCTTCACAGTGAGAGATCCACTCTCAGGAACTGTTTTATTAGCCAAAAATTTATTTTTCTCAGAATCTCCATATTCTGGTTTGTTGAAAGTGGTTGTGAATGCTACGAGTCTCATAGTCTCTCCTGGACGCTGGCGGTACCAGTACATCAGTCTGTAGGCTGAACTCTTTCTGTGTGTGCAGTTCATATAAGCAGATTTCCCCTTTTGTTCCCAAAGAATTTTAGGATCTTGATCAACATCATCCCCACCCATAGTGCCTGTGGGGAAAAATAAAATTATAATTGGTAAGATTATAAGGTTATTGTTTCATTTGCTATTAATATCATTTTAAAAATATTTTGATACCTTGACTCAATTTCAGTAACAGAATCAATAAAATAATGTCCCTAGTCATGTTGAGTTTTAGTGGGGTGTAGAGTGAGTCCCAGCCTTTCAATAGATAAAAACTCTAGTTGTTGTACAGGATATGACATCATAGGTTATAACACTACAAGGGGAAAAGTAGTATAAACATGAAATATGAACATATGAACAGTTAAAGGATTGGTTCACTTTCAAATAAAATTTTCCTATTAATTTACTCACCCCCATGTCATCCAAGATGTTCATGTCTTTCTTTCTTCAGTCGAAAAGAAATTAAGGTTTTTGATGAAAATATTCCAGGATTATTCTCCTTATAGTGGACTTCAATGGTTAAATTACAGCAAAATTACAGTTTCATTGCAGCGTCAAAGAGCTTTAAACGATACCAGATGAAGAATAAGGGTCTTATCTTCTTAAGGAACTTATGGAACGAACGCAGAGCCAGTTCCATTTTATTTGTTTATATAAAGCATATACATTTACATTTTTTTCAAAAATGATCAATCGTTTCGCTAGATCAGACCCATATTCATTGTTTTGGTATCATTTAAAATAGCAAATAAATAAATAATAAAATGGTTTATCTTAAAATAACATTTTAATGAAATGAAAAATATTGTTTTAATTTTATCTACAACTTTTTTTATCCACAAGATTTTTTCAAGGGGTGCAAGGATGCCATAGAAGAACCTTTAGTTCTACATTCAATGCCAATACAGAAACTTTATTTTTAGCACATTCAAGTAGTGAGAATATTTGCTTTGTGTGCTGCTAAGGCATCTGTCTTCATTAATGGTACTGAAAAGCCCACATGTCCAGGTGCAGAGTGATAGTGACTTTGTTGTTGCAGACACTGATAAGCTGAAGCTTTCGTATCACAGGTTTTTGTATAATGCAGATGTGATTCTGAGCACTGTGGGTAATAGGCTGCACAGAAATATACTGCACTGTCATTCAGCATGAGGTTCTTGATAGTCAAAGTCCCTTCTTTTCTTCCATCTCCATTAATTTCGACTTTGTTTTTAAATTCAGGCTCTGGGGTGTTAAGTTCATTGAAAAGATATCCAATGAACAGAAAGTCCAATGTGCTCTGGCTCTGTTTGTACCAAAGAATACGATCATAGCTTTGCATATTGTGTGTACATGTGATCGCAGCAGATTCATCTTGCTTCTTTATGAGGTCACCAGGTGATTGGAGAACAGTTTTACCAAGACAGGCGGCTGTAATGAGAGAAAATACATACAGTAAAATCTGTGTTAGACTGTAGCAGCAGAAACAATAAAGTTAACTAAAAATATTCCATTAGATTGGATTACCTGTGAAGAATACTAGAAAAACATAAACACTGAGAAGAACGCTAGCCATGTTTGCTTCATGTGCTGGGTGATAATTCTTTAAATTAAATGCAGGAGTGCACTTGGAAGTGATGTCATGTCTGGGGGCACTGACAAGCATAGAGGTATATACATAGATGCCTCATCATCGGCTGTTTCTATGGGCCGGTACATAAGCCGTCCGTCACATTGGAATGGTCAAAACCAGTCTGTGAACACTCTGTAACCGTAGTTAGACACATGAATATCTATATCTGCAGTAGACTTCAGCAGATGATTTTGCTAAATTAACAATACAAGACAAGGCATCAGCTAACACAACATTAAAAAGTTACCAAAACAAAAGTAAAATCATTAAAAAGTACCATAGTCAAAGCTTGTAATACTGAGGTAATACGTATTAAAACGCAAACCAACACATTCTCAACTGAAAAGTTATCCCACTTCTTTGAGAATTTAAATCTTGGCGGTTTCACAACCATGAAGATGCACAATGTTGTGGCATGACGACGTGTTGACGACGTGTTGACGACGAGTTGCGAAGGTGATAATCTAAAGAGACCTTTAAAGAGAAAGCCTGAGAAAAAATTAAGATAAATAAGTTTAACATTGATGTCTTATTCTGATTTAAGACAGGACCTCAACTCTTCAGATGTTCATTAAATGTTCATTAAAAAAAGGTTGTGCTCTGTGCATATTTTCAGCATGTATCTGGTGTCTATTAAGAGAAAAAGACTCCTGCAGATATCATTGAACTGTTTAGCTAAATTAAATTTGGTATTAATTTTTTTAAAGTAGAAAAGTACTGTGGCCAATAATAAAATCTGACAAGATGTTACCTGCAAAAAAGCTAAATATAATTGTTTCTGCCTAGAATGGGTTGTAGTCTTAACCTGCCATGCTGAAAAATGATTCATGCGAGTCAGTTATAGCAAGTCTGGGCGAACATGCTTTAAATTTATGGAACCACATCGCCCCCTGTTGATCACTGTTCCTGTAATTATGACAGCTGTTTTTGTTTGAGTGTTGCTAAAGTTGACTGCACGGTTGAAATTTTGCCCTTTTTGCACCCCGTTTGCCAAAGTTGATTGCAACAGGGGCAAAAAGTTGACTGTTAAGTGATGCAGAATATGCAGAACAAGGTTTTTTGTTTTGTTTTTTTGCTTCAGTAGCCTAATTGCTTCTGTAAAATAGCTAGACCTATTGTGAACTGGCACTGAATCAAACCCCAGGTGTGAAGAGAAATGCAAATATGCTTGTCACAGAAACAAAAGAGGAGGTTTTTGTATTAGACAGATGTGATTCTGAACACTGTGTAATATGCTGCACAGAAATACACTGCACTGTCATTCAGCATGAGGTTCTGGATAGTCAGAGTGCCATTTTTCTGTCCATCTCCGTCCAATTTAATCTTGTTTACAAACTCAGGCTCTTTATTCTCTGTACCATAATTAAGGTATCCCATCAACTTGAAGCCCAACATGTCCTGACTTTGTTTGTACCATAATATTGTGTAATAGCCCTGAATATTATGAGTGCAGATGACCACAGCAGATTCATCTTGATTCTTGATGAGGTTCACAGGCGTCTGATCAACATTTTTACCAAGACAAGCAGCTGTGGAGAAAATAAAACAGTGTATAACCGTGTAAATCAGTGAGAAACAGTTTACAGCAATGTTTAGGATAAAAGATTTATACAAAGTCATTTTTTAAACAAGTGATCATTTTTGTTGTTTTTACCTGTAAACATCATTATAGATACAGATACGCTGAGGAACATGCTCATCATGGCTTCTTTCACCAAGTGCTTCTGCTGTGAGGAAGTGATGTCAGCTATATTTCATCTCTTCTCAACTGATGGGTCTTGACACTAAAATCAGTGACACGTCTTTTCTGATAAAGTTGTGGACATCAGGGGAAACAATATGACAAAAATAATAATAAAGCTAACCATTAAAAAAATTCAGTGTGTCCGCAAATTTTGGATTTCGCTTGTCCATTAGACAGTGTGTGATATGTTAAATGTCACTGCTAAATTGATTGTTTCAACTGTAATAATTAATATATGAAACTTTCAAAGGTCCATAAAAAACATGGTAAAACATTAAAAATTAGATTTTGTTAGAAATGTACCTTTACAATGAAGCACTTTTTTAGCTTTTATAAAGCACCTTCTATGGTGGTCGAGAAACTGTATTATGAAACGGTCTGATGGTGCAACAGGCTGCTTAGCTATTTGTCCCGTTTGCCATGTTCAAGGGTGCATAAAAAAGATCGGTGCATTAAAAACAGCTAGAAATTTTGTTAGAATATCCTGATTATAAAGCTTATTAATGCATCCTCTATGCTGGCAGCAAAACCATGTGTGAAATGGGCTCATGATGCAGTCTGTTTGTTAAGACCTTCTCAAATGGCACACTTCACATGCACTTACTGTTTTGTGGACTTATAATGGCCGCCACTGTACGTATGATTGTGAACTCCCAACGTGATCTCATGAGAATACGTGTATATTTTTACGTGAAGTGTGGTTCTACCACACGTACATTTACTAACGTTTTCATACACACAAAAACGTACAACATTGACGTATTTATAGCACTAAAGCGTACAAATACTTACGTATTAGCAGCTTAAAAACGTAAAACATCTAACGTAAAGTGTGAATGTATATGAATTACCATGTATTAATATTAAAATCGTGGCTTTAATGATTCAAATATGTTGTGTTCAATTGTCATTAACGTTACATAATGTTAAACGAGACTACACTTTGAAACCTTAAAATGAATAACATTTCTATAATCGTTTTGTAATATTTTGCTGTGCGATTTTTTTCCTATGCAGTGACTGACAATACAACCATAAGATACACCAAAGCACAACATAAATTAACAAATCACACCCATTTTATTTGTTTGCTGTACTCCATATCTTTAGAATCCATATGTTTGCGAGGAACAGATTCAAATTCAGCCCTTTATTTGTCGATCTTCACCTTCATTCTCAGCAACAGCGACCGTCACAGTCAAAGCCCGCGCACGTTATGATTCAAATTTTAAAAAATAGCGCCAGTGCGCCTGCGCCACCCTCGAGAAGCGTTACGACATGGTTTACGGCACTGATATCGAACGCTCATTGGTTCTCACCTGCTTCGTCGCAGATTGCGATATGCCGTGTTTCAGTGGATTGACATTTGAAATGAGTGCGCGCCTTCACGGAGAGAAGACAGATTCATAATTTCACGGATTAATAAATTATATTCTGCTCTGTACCCTATAAAAACTATTACGTTACAGCCAGAGAGGACTGCGACTGGAACTCATCATCATTTTAACTTTTGGTACCACTTTTGACATTTGCAAAAAATAAATGATTGTGATTAACGTTACGCTTGTTTGTCTGTTTTTCATTTATTAACAGTATGTAGTTTTAAGAAATTGTTATGGGTAGGTTTAGGGGTAGGTGTAGGATAAGTGGCTCAAAATATCGTTTTAATGTCATATTTTTACTAAAATTGTCATTTTCCTACACATTTCTGTCCATTATGATTTATTCTTTTAACATTATGTATAAAATGGGTAGGTTTAGGTTCGGGGTGGGGTGGGGTTTAGGGATATTACATTCATCTAAAAATGTTAAAAAGGGAACATTTATATATATTTTATACATGTATTTTTATGACATGAAAGATTCGTAAATATTTTACGTTTTATTCGCAGTAAAAACGTAAGTATGTTTACGTTTTGGTGCCATAATTACGTCAGTATTTGTACGTTTTAGCACCATTCAAAACGTACAAATATGTACGTTTTGTGTCTTTTAAAGTTACGTATTAATAACTACGTATTAACAATGAGACCAGGCTGGAACTCCACAAGATCGTATGGCAGTGTTTCCCAACCCTGTTCCTGAAGGCACACCGACACTACACATTTTCGAATTCTTCCTAATCAAACACATCTAATTCAACTCATCAGCTCAGGCTGGGACACTGCAAATGGGCACCGCCTTTGCGACCGATATGCACTCTCGATGCTTGCTTTTGCAGAGCCCACACTGAAGACTTCTTGGAATCACATCGCCCCCTGTTGCTTCACTGGTATCACATGGACCCTCAGTTAAAATCTCGACCCTTTTGCCCCCTTATGGCACCAGACCTGATGCTCGAGCAAAATTCACAATTTAAGAACTGACTGCATGATACAGGATGTTACTGTCACGATCACCGTCAGTTCCTGTCACTTCCTGGACTACATTCCCCATAATCCTCTCTGCCAATCACCTGCACTCACTCCACCAATCACTACACTAATCACCACACCCAGCTGCCATGCATTACCTGGACTATAAAAGACTCACACACTCATCACCTGATCGCGAAGTCTTGTTTTCACTTGTGTCACATTTCTGAGCGTTTCCTTGTATCCTGTTTGCCTGTCTGTGATTGATTTTGCCTGATTCCTGTTTTACGACCCATTGCTGCCTGCCTCGATCCTTGCCTGTACCCTGACTACGACTCTTCCTGTTCCTTATTGCTCCTGTTTGTTCCTGTTTGACCCTGCCTTAACGACCACGCTCACTTCTAATAAAACGCTGCAGTTGGATCTTACTCTGAGTCCTGCCTTCGTTACAGTTACAGTGGAATTTAAATCAAAATTGCAATTGAAGGAAATTTTAAAAAATACAATGGAATTTGTTTGTTCAAGAATATATTGGTTCAGTATATTAGTAATGTATTAGTTATTTTTGACTAATTATGTCTATTTATTAACTAATATGCTGAGTATATATTCAATTTAATATATTTTAGTATTTATTATTAGGAATGTAGAATATGCAGAATTAGTTTTTTTTTCTTTAATATTTGCTGCTGTAAATTAGCTAGACCTATTGTTTTTTGTTTTCGTTTTTAACGTTGAATTTCTTTCTGATTAGTGCTTCTGATATAAATTCCCTTTATTATTGCTTTGCGGTCTTTCTTGTTGTTCTTCTTATTGTGCTATATAAATAAAGGTTTGATTGATATTGTGTACTGGCACTGAATCAAACCCCAGGTGTGAAGAGAACTGCCAAAAACGCCTGTCACAGAAACAAGCCGTTTAAAAGAGGAGGTTTTTGTATTAGACAGATGTGATTCTGAACACTGTGTAATATGCTGCACAGAAATACACTGCACTGTCATTCAGCATGAGGTTCTGGATAGTCAGAGTGCCATTATTCTGTCCATCTCCGTCCAATTTGATCTTGTTTTCAAATTCAGGCTCTTTATTCTTTGCACCATAATTAAGGTATCCCATCAACTTGAGGCCCAACATGTCCTGACTTTGTTTATACCAATATATTTGGTCATAGCTTGGTATATTATGAGAGCATGTGAGCACAGCAGATTCATCTTGATTCTTGATGAGTTTTGCTGGCTTCTGAACAACTTTTTTACCGAGACAAGCAGCTGTGGAGAAAATAAAACAGTGTATAACCGTGTAAATCAGTGAGAAACAGTTTACACCAGTTTTTGGATAAAAAGATTTGTACAAAGTCATTTTTTAAACAAGTGCACGTTTGTTGTTATTACCTGTAAACATCATTATAGATACAGATACGCTGAGGAACATGCTCATCATGGCTTCTTTCACCAAGTGCTTCTGCTGTGAGGAAGTGATGTCAGCTATATTTCATCTCTTCTCAAATGATGGGTCTTGACACTAAAATCAGTGACACGTCTTTTCTCATAAAGTTACGGACAGAAGAGGGAGTAATATGGGGGAAAAATGAAACTAAACATAAAAATTCAGGGTGAGTAGGACACTTTTTCCAAGTCATCTCAATGGCAAAAAGTGTCCCAATCGTCCTGAATTCACCCTAATTATGCATTACATAGGCTGGAAATGTGGCTGGAAATTTGTTGAATCGCACTGCCTCCTGTTGATCAGTATTTATTTCTTATTTTAATGCACCTGTTTTTTGTACATCTCTGCCTTGTGTTTGATTCACTGTTTGCTCACTGAACAGAAAATATGGCACTGTCATCCGGCTCCAAATTCTTCACAGTTAGAGATCCACTCTCAGGAACTGTTTTATTAGCTAAAAATGTATTTTTCTCAGAATCTCCATATTCTGGTTCGGTAGTTGTGAATGCTCTGAGTCCCATAGTCTCTCTGGCAGTACCAGTACATCAGTCTGTAGGCTGAACCCTTATTGTGTGTGAAGTTGATTTGGGCAGAACTCCCCTTTTGTTCCCAAAGAATTGCAGGTTTTTGTAAAACATCACTTCCACTTGCAGAACCTGTGCAAAAATAGAGTGATAAACGTGTAAAGAGTAAATCATGGAGACAACTATGAAGGTGTTTTGATACCTTCACACCAATACAGTGATATAATTAATGGTATGATGGTTCTGATCATGTTGAGTTCTTTAAGCCTCATTTGATTCTTCTGTCTGCGACACTGAAGCTTCAGCTGTTGTACAGGATGTGACAACAAAAAGTTTAGAGTGTCAGGAAAAGCAAGATGAATATTTCACCACTCATATGTGTTTACCAAATCATGTCTCAACTAAAGACCTGGAGAGACTAATTAATTATGAAATAATTAATGGCTAGTGCGCCGCCATCTGGCGAGATATGGGAATTCATTTGGCGCATGACTCATGTAGTGCTTTATGAGTGTTTTTTAGCCGTTAACTTAGGGCTGGACGATATGGCCAAAATTTATATCACGATATAATTCTAAATTTCGGTCGATACGATATAATTCCGATATCGATATGAACTATATAATAGCCTCAGAAAAACTGCCAAGAACGGCCACAATGGATGTCTGTACCGCACCGAAACCGTGACCCTAAAAATAGGACTACTGTCAAATAAAAATAAAGAAAATAAGAACAAACAATCAAACTACAAGCAACATCACAAATAAGTACAATAAAGCAAATATTCAAATAAAATAAACAGTGCTTTTCAGGTTTTTCAGGTATGTAACAGTAGTTTTCAGGTACAGAAAATGGATAAAGTAATCAAATATAAAATAACACTGCATATTATCTTTACTGTATATAAGATGAATCATTATTGAAGTTACAAAAACTATTCAGTCAAGAGCAGTGAGTGATTTCTTTGTTATTTGATTTAACATTAAAAACAGGCAGCAGGAATAGTTTTTTTTCCCCTTTAAGACAACCAGTACATATACTGTTACACATGCGCTGTCTTTCTCGACTGTTATACGTTCACTTAAGACATAACTGACTATGTTTGCTAGGATACTCGACAAGACGGGCATGTTGACATCATTTTTTGTATGAATGTGGC
Source organism: Chanodichthys erythropterus (assembly GCF_024489055.1). NCBI lineage: Eukaryota > Metazoa > Chordata > Actinopteri > Cypriniformes > Xenocyprididae > Chanodichthys > Chanodichthys erythropterus. Next base: position 29,099,400 of record NC_090238.1, read on the forward strand.
CGTCGAAGCGCAAGACTTGAAAGAGAACTCAGTATTTGCGCGCTGTCTGAAATAAGCGTGTGCGCGCTTCGGATGAGCGCACACAAATCTTCTCATAGCGCGTGCAAGTTCTCTTTCGTGACTTATTCTTGAAGGTTTAAATCAGCAAGGCTCAAATGAGTTTAGTTTAAACACAGATAGCAATGTGTGCTGTTCAGGTCTCACCTGCGTTCGCGCGCTATCAACACCCGGGTGATGACGGCGTAAATGACTGGACATGAGAGCACACGGTACTAACGTTAGCTGTTTACAGTTTACAAAGAGTGACTGTTCTGTCCACGCTTTTTGATTATCGTCGTTTTGCGCATCCATCGACTGAAACATACATTATCTGAACTCTGTCTGTTTTCCACGTTACTATTTTAAACAAACCATATTAACCAATAGATACGCTGATGGCAGCGTGTCTCTGTGGTGTACGTCATCACGCAAATAGCCAATCTTGTTCTGCTCTTTCTAACCGCTGCGCCTCAAGTCAATGAGAAATGCTGTAATGTATATCGAAATACCGGAAATGTGTTTAAAAATCATATCACCGTTATCGAAAAGAATTACATCGAGATATATATTGATATTGAATTATTGTCCAGCCCTACGTTAACTCTAGTCGTTAAGTGTACATTGGCTGTACACTCATTATTGCAGCGCATTGTGGGATTGAATGAGTGCAATCAATAATATCCATGATTTTGGACACCACTACAAAAGGCTGTCCACTCAAATAGTGCCCTATATGGGTACTGGAGGCTATTGCAGACACGGCCGTTTTGTTTGCCTGAGTTCTCAGCTGTATCCATGTTTTTTTGATTATCATTCTCAGTGTATTTAAGCCCTCAGTTTCCTCTGTTCTGCTTCATTAATGGTTTGTTGTGTTGTATTCTAATTCTTGGTGTTCATTAACAGTATAATTTGTCATTTTTCCTGTCATTTATCATCATTTGGATCATACAGACCCATTTTTACATTAAACAATTGCATTATATATTTTTGTTCCAAAAAACATTTCTGTTACTGCAGAAACTAAATCTTTTAGTACTGATCCTAACTTAGTTGTTGATAGATGCTGGCAGGAAATAAAACCACATCCTTCTGCATAATTTAAGAAGAACTTATGAATGGATATGTTTTGTGACTTCTTTAGGTCAACAAAATGTCCCAATTTGGTCCATGGCCAGTGTTGACACTTAATATGCAATATATAGACTATAACTTAAATTCCACATGTAATATTTCTTATTCATTGTTTTGCCTCATCTCAACTGTTTTGACATGCAGCACATTGGTTGTACCAGACTGCCACCTGTTGACTAATTCTGTCACTGATCTTTCATGTACACAAAGATCACTCTCCAGCCTTTGACACACTGTGTTCACTCACTGAACAGAAATATATGGCAGTGTCTTCTGGTTCTATATTTTTCACTTTCAGCATTTCTTTTATCAGGTTCAAATTTATCTTTATCAACACCTCCAAAGTCTGGCTCTCCCTGAGCAGTAGTGATCACAATGAGTCTCATAGTCTCTCCTGGACGCTGGCGGTACCAGTACATCATATTGTGTGCAGCTCAGAACTGCAGAACTCTTTTACTTTCCAAAGAAAAGGTTCTTGTACAAGACCACTATCTCTTGCAGCGCCTGTGAATATTAAAAGAAAAAGTGCATAGTAAAAGATTACAGTTACTATGGAGATAATTTTAACATATTTTAGATACCTTTGCTGCAGTGTAACAGAATTAGCGAAATAAAGATTGTAATCATGTTCAGTTGTGATGCAGCATAGACTGAGTTCCAAGCTCTGATGATTCAAACTTTTCTGTGATACAGGATGTGACATCATAGGTTATAAGAGTCATGAGTAAAGCATTATGAATAAGGGATATGATCATCTTTACTAAGAGAGAGCAAAGTTTGATGGTTATTAATAGTACAGAGAACACTTACCAAGAATGGTGACTGTAAAAAGAAAAAAATGCATAAGCTTATAAACTCTATTAGCAAAACACTGAAATTAAAAGAAATTAACCCTGTAAAGATATATGAAATAATAGTCATAGAATAGAATAGAATAGAATAGAATAGAATAGAATAGAATAGAAGAATAGTTTATTGGACCTTTAGACAGAATAATAGAAAAAAGTTTGCATAATACAAGTTTATATATGTGCAATGCAATATAATGATGAATAAGAGATCAAATAAACATTCCTCAAAAGCCTGATGGATCATATTTGATACTTGATGGATAATCAGTAAACCTTAGTTGCTTCGGGCCAGTAAGTTCGTCTTGAAATATTAACAATATGAAAGTTATATTATACGTTTTAGTACTGTTTCAGTTTAATATAATTTTAAAAACATCCCCCTTCTTCAGGACACCACAACCTGAAGGGGGAATGTTTTTTAGAATCATACTAAAAGGCATTTTACTTGCTAAAAATGTCAGATGACAGAAGACTTCTTTTCAGATAGTTTTGATCATGTTGATAATTTAGAGGCCTTAGAAATGTGTGTCAAATATGATACAGCATGTACAACAAATGTGTTGTGCAGAAACTTAGATCACATGATTTCACAGCCATGACTTGTAATATTTTAATTAAGATACATTGTACTTTGTCTCTGTAAATTACTATAAACACGAACTGAATACAGTTTACATCCCTTTTGACAATTTTTTATGTTTGCAAGCATCAATATTCAGACCACATGACTGCTATGTCATCTCAGCAGATATTAGCAGGAAATTCAACCGAGTCCTTCAGCAGGTGCAAAAGCCCTGCTGTGGTTAATTGTGCAGGAGTATCGGTGCTTTCAGAGCTTTTTGTATTGTGACATGACTGCATATCACACCGTGTAAACTAGCTGCACAGTAATACATCGCACTGTCACTGGGAGCAAGATCATTGATTTTTAAGGATCCATTCTTGGTTCCGTCTCCATCCAAACTGATTTTGTCTTTGAAATCGTCCTCTGGATAATAACCTTTATTCCAGATATATCCCAGTAATGTAAATTCATGGCTAAGTGTTTGCTTGTACCAGAGGATCATACTGTAAGATGATACGTCATGTTCGCAGACGAGTTCTGCAGAGTTTCTCTCGGTTTTAATTAGATTTGAGGGGTTTTAATGAACACTGCCATTGACAACAGAACCTGTGAAAAGAAACAAAAATGGTAAATGATGTAAGAGTACACTGCACTATTACTAAACAACTCCTATTAAACTCATATTTTATATGATAAAATATTTACCTGTAAGCCAAAGTAGTGAGACAAGGAGAACTTTGATCATGTTGATTTAAACTGGAGAAATATTCTGAGTGAAATAAGCATTGCAGCACTACAACCCTGCATTGCAACATCACAGTCCTTAAGTATTTTACAAATTCTAGTATGGACCCCTAGCACCTCCTTCCCTCGGTTTTTGTAATTGCATAAATTTCCTGCCATGGCATGGACTTTGTCTGTGAAGAAAGTTTAGGACTGAAAATGTTAAAATGCTTATCTCCATTAATGTTTGAAACATTTAAAACAAATTAGCATTTAATCACAACTGAAATATTCTAGTAAATAAATGTTTCAAATATACTGTATCTATTTTGTTTTTATATGTGAATATGCACAAGGTGTTCTTTAGTGTTTAACACTATACATTAATCTTCTTAAAGACATATCTCTTTTTATTAGTTATTTTTGTGGAAGTTTGGAAGACGCTTTGGATGTGTGTACCTTGATCTTTAATATGTGGAAGTTTGTGAAAAATGTTATATTTTGGTAACAATGAGCTTCATATCACAGTAGGGTTTTTGTATTAGACAGATGTGATTCTGAGCACTGTGTAATATGCTGCACAGAAATACACTGCACTGTCAGTTAGTGTGAGGTTCTTGATAATCAGAGTGCCATTATTTCTTCCATCTCCTTCCAGTTTGATCTTGTCTTTAAATTCTAATTCTGGGTTTTCATATCCAAGATTAAGAAAACCCATCAAGTTAAAGCCCATGATGTCTTTTTTGTACCAAAGAATACGATCATAGCCTGATATTTTGTGTGCACATTTGATCACAGCAGATTCATCTTGCTTCTTTATGAGGTCACCAGGTGATTGGAGAGCAGTTTTACCAAGACAGACGGCTGTAATGAGAGAATATATACATTTAAAATAATAATAATAAACTGTAAGCAGTGTAGCACAAGTTCACATATTATAAAGTAATACAGCTAACTAAAACGTTAAATAGAATTACCTGTGAGGCATACAAGACAAACACAAACACGTAATAGAGTCATGTTTGTATGTGCTCAAATGCATTGCTGTGCATCAAATGCTGGAAGGCACTTCTAACAGGAAATGATGTCATCTCTGGCACTGACAACAGTTCCCTTTCAGTCGGTCACGTTCGACGTACGTCAGTAGTGACCGACGAATTGGGATATCGCTTAGAGAGCCCTATCATCTTCGTGTAAACTAAAACAAGCCAATGGAATTGGCGTGCGATATTTGCATAATGCGCACCGCCCCCGTCAGGTGTATATAAATAGGAAGCAGATGAAATCGCACTCTGTCTTTCGCTTCGGAGCCATTCACTGGTGTCCTGTTTTAGAAGACTCCTTTCTTCGTTTGTTTTATTCTAAAACATTGCCTCAGAAGAGGATTTACAGCGAGCTTTCAGTGCTGGTGAAAGGGCACGTTCAGCGAGGTCGCGAGTCTCCGAGGAGCTGAGCTATAAGCTCGAAAACTGCTGTTTTCACAGCAACACAAAGAGTGTGTGCGTGTGTAGCGATTTGGGCCGGTTCCTCGGTGTGTCAGGGAGTGGTGTACCTGACACATCGCGTCGCTCCCTGGGTGCTTCAGCACGAGTGAGTTGACTTCCCCTTCTAAAAGAGCTTTACAGACGAACCCTGACAGTATGTCATTTCGTCTGTGCGTTAATGGGTGCGGTCGTTCCCTGGTCCCTGCTGATGGGCACAATCGTTGCATCTCGTGTTTGGGCATTCTGCACGCTGAAGCAGCTTTTGTGGATGGTTCATGTTCCCATTGCGGGAACATGACTATCGCGATGCTGAGGTCGAGACTCTCCTTCCTGAAGTCTCAGGAAGCGGGGGTCCCCTCTCCTATGCCGCGTACGACCGTTTTTTCCGGCCCCGGGAACCGGAATGACGGTACGGCGCTGTATGGGAAGGGTGACTGGAGGATTACGGTCAGGGCTTCCCCGCCGAGCGGAAACGCTCCTCGGGCCCCTGCCGCCTCATCAGCACCGCAACCTATCGTGCCACCGTTGGTTTCCGCTGGGCCCTCTACGGACTGTCCAGCCGTTACCTTTGGTGTGCTGGCGGCGGATCGGATGTCGATCGCTGCATCGGAAGGTGAGCCTGAGTCCTCGGGGGAGGATTCGGACGCGCTGCCGCCCGGGACGGTAGCGTTGCCCGAGTCGGATCCCGAGCTCACGGCTGTGCTCTCCCGGGCCGCCTTGTGCGTCGGGCTTGAGTGGAACCCTCCACCCTGTCCCGGCCCATCTCGGTTGGACGATTGGTACTTGGCGGGGGGTCGCGCTGGTCAAATCCAGCTTCCCGCCCCAATGCCTTTCTTCCCGGAAGTACACGATGAGGTGACCAGGTCTTGGCAAGCTCCGCATGGGGCTCGTACAGGGCCTGGTCCCTCGTCCGCCTTCACCTCCCTGGACGGCGGGCTAGCCAGGGGGTACGCGAAGATCCCGCCAGTCGAGCGGTCTGTTGCGACGCAGTTGTGTCCAACGGCCGCTGGCTGGCGCGGTGAGCCGCGTCTCCCGTCCCAGGCCTGTGAATTCTCAGCCGGTCTGACTGAGAAAGCTTACAGTGCCTGTGGGCAGGCTGCCTCTGCCCTGCACGCGATGGCCCTTTTGCAGGTCTATCAGGCAAAAGCGCTGTCGCAGATGCCCCAGGAAGGTCCTGACCAACAGCTGCTTGGGGAGCTGCGCGCTGCCACTGACCTTGCCCTCCGGGCAACAAAGGTGACAGCGCGTTCTGTTGGCCAGGCGATGTCTACTCTGGTAGCCCAGCAACGCCACCTCTGGCTGACCTTGGCACAGGTGGCAGTGTGATGGTGCAGACCGCGTCCCGTGCGCCGTCTCCCATGCACACTGCTGCCTCGCAGAGTCCGACCCCACTCCGGGCCGCCCTCAAGCCGTCCGAGTCGGGTCCCTCTCTGCCTTGCTGCCCCACCCCCGGTGCGTCTGTGGTGCCTTTGGTCCCGCTGGCTCAGTGTCTGGAAGCGTGGATAGCGCTCCCCAGCCTGTCCAGTTGGCTCATTCGTACTATCAGACTCGGCTATGCGATTCAGTTCGCCCGGCGTCCCCCGGCCTTCAGGGCTGTCCACCTCACTCAGGTGTCGTTGGACAGTGCTCCTGTTCTCCGGGTGGAGATTGCTGTCCTCCTGGCGAAGGGTACAATCAAGCCGGTCCCTCCAGCCGATATGAAGTCGGGGTTTTACAGCCCCTACTTCATTGTACCGTAAAAGGGTGGTGGGCTACGGCCAATCCTGGACCGTCCCCAGGATTGGTTTGCAGCAATAGACCTGAAGGACGCATACTTTCATGTCTCGATTCTGCCTCGACACAGACCCTTCCTAGGTCGGTCTGCGTTCGAGGGTCGGGCATGTCAGTACAAAGTCCTACCCGACATGGTTGTAGCTCCCAACCGGTTGACTCTTCAGGTCAACTGGGACAAGAGCAAACTCGCCCCTGGGTAGAGGATCTCTTGTTTCGGTCTCGAGCTAGACTCGGTCGCACGGACTGCGCGTCTCACCGAGATGCGCGTCCAGTCGGTGTTGAACTGCCTGAGCTCGCTCAAGTGCAGGACAGCGGCTCCACTGAAAGATTTTCAGAGGCTCCTGGGGCATATGGCATCTGCAGCCGCGGTAACGCCGCTCGGATTGCTTCATATGAGACCGCTTCAACACTGGCTCCGCGGCCGGGTCCCGAGATGGGCGTGGCAGTGCGGCACGCTCCGTGTCCCCGTGACACCGAGCTGCCGTCGCACCCTTATCCGGTGGTTGGACCCTTCGTTCCTGTGGGCCGGAGTACCCCTCGAACGAGTGTCCAGGCACGCTGTGGTCTCCACAGATGTCTCTGCCACGGGATGGGGGGCCACGTACAACGGGCATGCAGTGACAGGTCTTTGGACGGGGCCTCAGCTGCATTGGCATACCAATTGCCTCGAGTTGCTAGCGGTTCGTCTTGCGCTGGCCCGCTTCAAGGAGCTGTTGTCAGGCAAGCACGTTCTAGTCCGCTCACTAAGCACTGCGGCCGTTGCGTACACCTACCGTCAAGGTGGTCTACGCTTCCGTCGCATGTTGCAACTCGCCCGCCATCTCTTGTTGTGGAGTCAGAAGGATCTGAGGTCCCTTCGGGCCACTCGTGTCTCAGGTGTGCTCAACCGTGCAGCCGACGAGCTGTCACGGCAGCATCTACTTGCGGGCGAGTGGCGGCTCCACCCCCAGGCGGTCCAGCTGATTTGGCAGCGTTTTGGCGAGGCCCAGGTAGTCCTGCTTGCCTCCCCGGAAACTGCCCTCCGCCAGTGGTTTTATTCCCTGACCGGCGGCACGCTCGGCACGGATGCCCTGGCACACAGCTGGCCCCTGGGTCTGCGCAAACATGCGTTTCCCCCAGTGAGCCTTCTCGCACAACTCATGTGCAAGGTCAGGGAGGACGGGGAGCAGGTTCTGTTAGTGGCTCCGTACTGGCCCACTCGGACCTGATTCTCAGACCTCATTCTCCTCGTGACAGCACCTCCCTGGCCGATTCCTCTGAGGAAGGACCCCCTAGCTCAGAGACGGGGCACCCTGTGGCACCCGCGTCCCGATCTGTGGAACCTCCACGTGTGGTCCCTGGACGGGATGCGGAGGTTCTGAGTGATCTCCCGCAAGCGGTCGTAGACACCATCACTTTCGCTAGAGCTCCTTCCACTAGGAATCTCTACGCGCTGAAGTGGAACCTGTTCGTCGAATGGTGCGCCTCTCGCCGAGAGGACCCCCGATCATGTTCGGTCGGATCCGTGCTTTCCTTTCTGCAAGATGGGTTGGAGCGAAGGCTGTCTCCCTCCACCCTCAAGGTGTATGTTGCCACCCATGCCGCACATCACCATGCAGTTGAGGGTAAGTCCCTGGGGAAACACGATCTGATCGTCAGATTCCTGAGGGGGGCCAGGAGACTGAATCCTCCTCGCCCTTCCTCCGTACCCTCTTGGGATTTGACCCTGGTTCTCACAGCTCTCCGGGGTCATCCCTTCGAACCTTTGCAATCAGTCGACCTGAAACTAATGTCTCTTAAGACGGTTCTTCTGGTTGCATTGGCTTCCCTGAAGAGGGTAGGGGATCTGCATGCATTTTCGGTCGACGAAACGTGCCTAGAATTCGGGCCCGGTGCTTCTCACGTCATCCTGAGACCCCGGCCTGGATACGTGCCCAAGGTTCCTACCACTCCCTTCAGAGATCAGGTAGTGAACCTGCAAGCGCTGCCCTCGGAGGAGGCAGACCCAGCCCTAGCTTTGCTCTGTCCCGTCCGCGCTCTGCGCATTTACGTGGACAGAACGCGAAGCTTCAGGACCTCAGATCAGCTCTTCATCTGTTACGGAGGCCAGCAGAAGGGAAAGGCTGTCTCCAAGCAGAGGATGGCCCACTGGATAGTGGATGCCATCGCCTTGGCGTACGAATCCCAGGGCGTGCCTTGCCCGCTCGGGTTGAGAGCCCACTCCACCAGAGGGGTGGCCTCTTCCTGGGCGCTGGCTCATGGCGCCTCGCTGACAGATATCTGTAGAGCTGCGGGCTGGGCGACACCTAACACGTTCGCTAGGTTTTATAGCCTACGTGTAGAGCCGGTATCCTCGCGTGTACTCGCATCCACTAGTCGGTAGACGTGTTGTACCCACTCTAAGTGTCGGCTTGCAATGCCATTCCCGCCACTGGCCGGATACGTGCATACTTTCACTCCAGTCGCGTTCCCCGCTTGGCGAACCCTCTCGAGTTCCTCCGCCTCCCCCTTCGGCTCGGACATTGCGGAGTGTCTGATGCCAGGCCTACATCCGTCGCTGACGCTGTCTGTTGGCTGGGGCCCATATGTCGTGACCCCTCTACGTGAGCGGTCCCATATGTGTATTTTCCACGGTTTAAAACTCCCTACGGGCCGAGTCCGTGTCTTTCCCTTAGCAGAGCCAGCTCTGCTGTCACCTGTCAGATGAGTCTCCCCCTAACCAGGTGGAGCCATCCCAGGGACATATGCGTACTGCCCCCCCGGGCCAGTCCATGTGTGTATTCCCACGTAAACTCCTCCCCCATTGGGTAAGTAGTGGTCTCCGCAGCGTCCCTTACGGGTTCGCTTTCCCAGTGTGTCTAGTTTACTTGTGGGTAGTGGTTAGGCAGCAGTAGACTCTCTCGGTGTAAGCTCGCCCCCTTCACCGCCAGCCGGTGCTATGGGCGGCTGAGCTTGCGCTGGGCACTGGAAGGGGTTTCGTAACTGTGGCGCTTTAGTTGGGATCCCAATTCGTCGGTCACTACTGACGTACGTCGAACGTGACCGACTGAAAGGGAGAGTCTCGACCTCAGCATCGCGATAGTCATGTTCCCGCAATGGGAACATGAACCATCCACAAAAGCTGCTTCAGCGTGCAGAATGCCCAAACACGAGATGCAACGATTGTGCCCATCAGCAGGGACCAGGGAACGACCGCACCCATTAACGCACAGACGAAATGACATACTGTCAGGGTTCGTCTGTAAAGCTCTTTTAGAAGGGGAAGTCAACTCACTCGTGCTGAAGCACCCAGGGAGCGACGCGATGTGTCAGGTACACCACTCCCTGACACACCGAGGAACCGGCCCAAATCGCTACACACGCACACACTCTTTGTGTTGCTGTGAAAACAGCAGTTTTCGAGCTTATAGCTCAGCTCCTCGGAGACTCGCGACCTCGCTGAACGTGCCCTTTCACCAGCACTGAAAGCTCGCTGTAAATCCTCTTCTGAGGCAATGTTTTAGAATAAAACAAACGAAGAAAGGAGTCTTCTAAAACAGGACACCAGTGAATGGCTCCGAAGCGAAAGACAGAGTGCGATTTCATCTGCTTCCTATTTATATACACCTGACGGGGGCGGTGCACATTATGCAAATATCGCACGCCAATTCCATTGGCTTGTTTTAGTTTACACGAAGATGATAGGGCTCTCTAAGCGATATCCCAATTCGTCGGTCACTACTGACGTACGTCTCCGTTCCCTCCTTCAGGGAACGAGGGTTACATACGTAACCGAGACGTTACATAGTAGAAAGAAAATCTATGCATTTGTTAGAGGAAAGCTTTAAGATTTGGAAGATTTTATACCCATAAATACACAGAACATTTAAAAAAAAAAAAACATAAAATTTGTACAGTGCAAATGCTGTTCTAAATGAAGCAGTAATAGAGAAATGTCTCCCTCTATCATTGTTGGATAGTGAGTTGCTGCTATTTAAATAGATTTTCTCTTACATTCTTAGAAATTGCTGTACATGTAAGCTGGGATAATGTTCATTCAAAATAAACCCTGATAGGGTTAACTCAACTAATAGATTGAGTTTAGTTTGCCCTGCTTATTACACAGCTACTCACTTTTCACTGTAATTGTTATGCTGATGATTGGTTATGAACAAATTACTTTTGCATTTATAATAAAATACAAAAGATAAACAATATTGCATAAGGGAATGAATGCATTCAGCGGTTCTTCAATGGCCATTTCTCAAACTCTTTCCCCAATCCTCAGTATGAATGACAGATTGTAGAATATTATCAGTTATCTATTGAGAGATAAAGATGCACCTGCCGATCTTCTTCTTGAAATGTTAAAACCTCAGTGCTTGGCCAAATTATTTTTGGTCATTGGTAATTGAAGACTGAAATAGCTCTGACTAAATGTACAACCTGACAAGAATAGAACAACACAGAGTTTTATAAAAATCAGTTCTACATAGAAAAGCTTGCAGCCATGCTGTAAAATTATTCACTGTTCCCAGTTCCAAAAAAAGCTAATAGATACATACAAATCTTATTGATAAGCACTTGAAGTACTGGTTCATGTGAGTCAGTTCAGATAAACAAACTACAGCAAATTTGGATGAACAGACATCACATTTGTTGAATCGCATCGCCCCCTGTTGATCAGTGTAATTATTAGTGGCGGCTGTTTTTGTTTAACTCTTGCATAAGTTCACTTCACTGTGTGCTGGCTCACCAAGCAGAAATAGACGGCGCTATCATCTGACTCCACATTGTTCACAGTCAAAGATCCTCTCTCTGGAACAGTTTTGTTTGCTGAGAATTTGTTTGGATCAGAATCTCCATAGTCTGGTTTGCTCAAACTGCTTGTGAACACAATAAGAGTCATAGTTTGTCCTTGCCGTTGTCGATACCAGTACATCTGAGTGTATGTATTATCCTTTTTGTGTGTGCAGTTCATTTGAGCAGAACTCCCCTTTACTGCCATTAAAACATCTGGACTGTGAAACATCACTGGTACCTGCAATTGGAAATAAAAATATTTCTGTAGCAATTTCAAAAGCTTATTCTGTTCTGTATATTACCATTGAGATGGTTTGGACACCTTGGCTCCAATGTACTGAAAGAATCAACAGAATAATGTTCCTCATCATGTTACGTTGAGGCTGGATGATGATGCGTTATATTATAATCTTCAGTGATGATTCCAATTTTAGTTGTTAGTACAGGATGTGACATCAGTATCATGGTAGTGGTGATCTCAGGGTGGGGCAAAATTCAGAATTTACATGTGAATTGAATTGACCACATTCTACAAGACATTAAGCAACACTTTAAGCAAGACTAAAACTTATTGTGTTTAGCATTGGCACTGAGTCAATATCCACAGGTGTGAAGAGAACTGCAAATATGCTTGTCACAGAAACAAGACATTTAAAAGAGGAGGTTTTTGTATTAGACAGATGTGATTGTGAGCACTGTGTAATATGCTGCACAGAAATACACTGCACTGTCATCCAGCGTGAGGTTCTGGATAGTCAAAATGCAATTTTTCTGTGCATCTCCATCCAATTTGATCTTGTTTGTGAATTCAGGCTCTTTATTTGGAACTTTATATTGAAGGTATCCCATCAACTTTAAGCCTGACATGTCCTGACTTTGTTTGTACCACAGAATTTGGTTATAGCTCTGTATATTGTGAGAGCATGAGATCACAGCAGATTCATCTTGATTCTTCAAGAGATCATCAGGCGTCTGGTGAGCAGTTTTACCGAGACAGGCAGCTGTGGAGAAAAAAATAACAACAGTTGTTTATATTAATATTTAGGTGAAATAATCTAATAATCTGTGCATTGTGTAAGTAAAGAGTTAACAAGTGTATATTTTTACCTGTAAACATCATTAAAGATACAGATACACCAAGGAACGTGTTCATCGTTGTTTTTTCCATCAGGTTTTTCTGCTATGAATTCAAGGCACAAGCAGAAGGAAGTGATGTCAGCTATACCAGTTCCTAACTGGTGTAACCTGAGAGAAAAGAGTAATAAAATGGGGGCAGTCAGATTCAGTCTACAGAATGAGTTTTGAATATATATTAAGACTGATATGCAAATCACAACGATTATGACGTTAAAGAGCTTTCATATTTACTTTATGCAAACAGATTATTTTATATTTCAAATAGGCTGAAATTTGTTCAACCACACTGACACCTAACTGTCTTTTTTAAGACATTTAAAAAAACTTGTATGTACAGTTCTCCTTAAAGATTGGTTCTCCTTAAATGCCCACTTAAGAGAACTTTTGCACATTGCATTTACTTTATATTTCTTTCGCTGGAATTTATCAACTTCACTGTAAAGAAGAATGGAATGATCTCAAAGATTTGTTTATATGACTTAGTATAAAATGAACTTTGTTTGATATGATGTGTTCATTTATTAATGATGTTAAATGTGAACAAAATTGTAGTTTGATCTCCAGTTGTAGATATTGCATCACTTTTGCATTAAGAAACATTTGTTTTACACGTGTGAGTGTAATCTTAAATCAGTTGTTGGGAAAGGAAATAAAACCACCTCCATCTGGAGGTGAAACAGAAGTTGGTTCCATCTAGGGATGTCCAGATCCGATCATGTGATCGGAAATCGGGCCCGATCACGTGGTTTCAGACTCGATCGGAATCGGACGTTACCTCCCGATCAGGACTCGGATGTATTAGGGGTGCAACGGTTCTCGGTAAAAAAATTGAACCGTACCATATAATTCAAATAATGTACGTTTCAGTCGATGGATGCGCAAAACGTTACAACAACGATAATCAGAAAGCGTGGACAAAACAGTCACTCTTTGTAAACTGTTAACTGTGAGTGCCGTCTGCTGCATGTCCAGTCATTTACGCTGTCATCACCCGGGTGTTGATACAGGTGAGACCTGAACAGCACACGTTGCTATCTGTGTTTAAACTAACTCATTTAAGCCTTGCTGATTTAAACCTGATTTAAAGAACAAGACGCGAAAGTGAACTCGCGCGCGCTGTGAGAAGATTTGTGTGCGCTCATCCGAAGCGCGCACACGCTTATTCCAGTCAGCGCGCAAATACTGAGTTCTCTTTCACGTCTTGCGCTTCAGCGGACAAATTCATACAAAAATTATTTAAAAATGGCCGTCCTAGCGAGTATCCTAGCAAACATAGTCGGTTATGTCTTAAGTGAACGTATATTAGTCGAGAAAGACAGCACATGTGGAACAGTATAGGTATGTACTGGATTGTGCATGTCTTAAAGGGAGAAAAACTATTCCTGTTGCCTGTTTTTAATGTTAAATAAAACAACAAATAACAAAGAAATCACTTACTGCTCTTGATTGAATAGTTTTTGTAACTTCAATAATGATTAATCTTTATTTATTTTATACAGTAAAGATAATATGCAGTGATATTTTATATTTGATTACTTTATCCATTTTCTGTACGTGAAAACGACTGTTAGATACCTGAAAAACCTGAAAAGCACTGTTCCTGGATCTGTTTTTTCGCTCTTCTTTATTCTTTTTCATGTATTATAGAAGTATCGGATCGGGACTCGGTATCGGTAGATACTCAAAATCAAATGACTCGGACTCGAGGGCAAAAAAATGTGATCGGGACATCCCTAGTTCCATCTAAATTCAGAAGAATATTTAAATGAATAAATTTACATTGAATTCTTCAAAAATTACAGAACAAAATATGTCAATAATGGTAATCTCTGGTCCATGGTCATACTATGTTGTTTTGTTGGGACTCAATCTCTACTGAACTAGTTTTAAATCAAATTCTGCCAACACATTGTTTTACAAACTGAGGTTGAAGTTATTTTCTGTGATAATGGAGAGCATGCAACATGCTACACATGCTAGCGGTGAATAGCTACATGCTAATAGTGATTATCTAAGTGCTAAAGTGGGCTGAGAACACGCCAGGAACTCTATAGAAACTCCATAGTAACTATCTGTGACAACTACCAACCACCTAGTAACACCATAGCAACCACCCTGGTTACCATAGCAAACGCCTAGCAACCACGAGAACACCCTAGCAACCGCCTAGCAACACCTTAGCAACCACTCCAAGTACCTTAACAACTGCCTAGCAACACCTTAGCAACCACCCAGGTTACCATAGCAACCGCCTAGCAACCACCAAGAACACCCTAGCAACCGCCTAGCAACACCGTAGTGACCACCCCAGGTACCTTAGCAACTGCCTAGCAACACCCTAGCAACCACCCAGGTTACCATAGCAACCGCCTAGCAACCACCCAGAACACCTTAGCAACCGCCTAGCAACACCTTAGCAACCACTCCAAGTACCTTAGCAACTGCCTAGCAACACCTTAGCAACCACCCAGGTTACCATAGCAACCGCCTAGCAACCACCGAGAACACCCTAGCAACCACCTAGCAACACCTTAGCAACCACTCCAAGTACCTTAGCAACTGCCTAGCAACACCCTAGCAACCACCCCGGTTACCATAGCAACCGCTTAGAACACCTTAGCAACTGCCTAGCAATACCGTAGCAACCGCTCAGAACACCCTAGCCACCGAGTGGCGAATTTTGCCACTGCAAGCACCATTCACATTTTCTTCAGGAAATGTACATTCTAGTTTTAAATCAAATTCTGCCAACACATTGTTTTACAAACTGAGGTTGAAGTTATTTTCTGTGATAATGGAGAGCATGCAATAAATAGTGTCAGTAACTTGTATTTTGACCTATAATAATCTTGATCGTTTTGACTCATCTCAACTGTTTTGACATGCAGCACATTGGTTGTACCAGACTGCCACCTGTTGACTAATTCTGTCACTGATCTTTCATAATGTTTTTGTACAGCACTCTCCAGCCTTTGACACACTGTGTTGACTCACTGAACAGAAATACATGGCACTGTGTTCTGGCTCTAGATCTTTCACTATTAGAGATCCACTATCAGCAACACTTTTATGAGCTTCAAATTTATCTTTATCAACATCTCCAAAGTCTGGGTCTGAACCAGCAATAGTCAATACAATGAGTCTCATGGTCTCTCCTGGACGCTGACGGTACCAGTACATCTGTTGGTATGTAATATCCTTATAGTGTGTGCAGTTCATATTAGCAGAACTCCCTTTTGGTTCCCACAGAATTTTAGGCTCTTGAAAAACACCATCTCCACCCACAGCGCCTGTGGAAAAAATGTAAACAAACGGATAAGAATATAAGGTTATTGTTTCAGTTGCAGTGGAGACAATGTCACAGAGTTTCTCATACCTTGGCTCCAGTGCAGGAACAGAATCAATGAAATAATGGCTCTAGTCATGTTGAGTTCTGGTGGAGCACACAGTGAGTCCCAGCCTTTGAAATGATTCAAACTCTAGCTGTTGGTGAACAGGATATGACATCATAGATTGTAACAGTAATGAACAAACCAGTGTGAACATGGAATATGTATATATATTACTAAAAATCTATTGATTTATAAAACGTTTTTTATAATACAAATATGTGGTACTCAGAATTAAAGTGAATCTTTAATATGGGAAATCAAATGAGGCCTTGTGACATTATTAATCTGTGTGAATATATTTCCCACCTCACTCAAGAGCTCTTGTCTGATTAGCTGTCATTTACAAAAAAATAAGTTTATTCAAGTTCATTTTATTCAGTATATTTTAAGTATACATTATGTAATAGGTATAGCCAACTAACATTAGTGCACTACTAGCATACTTGTAAGTTAACTATTTCATGCTTGGGACTAAACTGGCCAACTTGTTATTGTATAAAAGTACTTTTAAGTGTAACAGTAGTAAACTTTAAATACACAACTAGTTTACAACTATGTTTTACTGTTTATAATGCAACTACACTACAAGTGAACTTGTATTGATAGGTCAGTAGTTAAATACTTGTAGCACTTTTTTTAGCTTATGAAGTGTACTCTCTGTAAACTACTTTTATACTGCAAGTATATTTGCATGTTTTCTTTACCTTTTTCAAACCATTTAAATTTATAAGACAGTATGTTAAACTATGTGGGAAAAAAAGAGTAAAACATAAGTATAAGTAAACTTAAGTGCAATTTTATGTATATTTCTGATAAGTACACACAAAGTAACATACACTTGAATAAACTTCTTTTTGTAAGAGGTGCTCTTAAAGTGTAACATTTCTTAGTTATTGAACTCAGCTGAATTACACATTAAATAAAATAATAATATATACATAATCATAAAGATTATGACACATGCTGTCCTGAAAGCTTATTTTGAGATCAACCGAGATCAAACTACTGCTTAGATACCTTGAAAAAAGTTGACAGGATTAGATGAACAAGCTCCTTCTGACATTTTATGTTCCAACAACTCCATTTAACATAGGTTTAGGGGTTTGTTCAAATTCAGTTAAGTAACAAAGTGTGAGTAACAGTGATGTGTCCTTTAGTAAGCAGTCTAAGCACCACTAATAATAGGCTATACTAATCCAAAATCATAATACAAAGGATATTTTCTTTTGCAACCATCACATTATTGCTCATTATTTCAAAGAATGCCAAGTTGAGTTAAGCCACAAATAGAAAGTTTAGCCTGTATCTTTTGTTGATAACCCAATAGTGTAACTGTGTCAGGTTTTTGTATTAGTCAGAGGAAGTTTAGAGCAGTGTGTCATATGCTGCACAGAAATACACAGCACTGTCATTCGGTGTGAGGTCTGTGATAGTCAGAGTGCCATTTCGCCTTCCATTTCCCTTCAGAATAATCTTGTTGGTAAATTCTGTCTCTTTGTTGCCACTTTCTCCGTCAAGGAATCCCATTAGTTTAAGTCCCTGGGTGCCCTGGATCTGTTTGTACCACATAATTTGGAAATAACTTGTTATGCCGTGTGTACATACAAACACAGCAGATTCATTTTGCTCCTTTATTGATTTAGGAGGAGTCTGGTGAACAGTGTTACCAAGAGTGGAAGCTGTGAAGAGACAGATAAATGACATTTAATGCTGAAGAGTCAATAAAATAAGATTTATACACAGTTGTTGTGACAAAAATCAAGAAAAACTTGATAAAAAAACATTATTACCTGTGAGCCACATAAATGTGACAGAGAAACTCAGGAGTATGTTATTCATGCTGTTTCTCTGTGCTGTGTGACTCGGTTGATGAAATGAATAAAGATAATGGAGGATGTGATGTCACCAAGGGAATTTCTGACAACTCAACTTCATGATTTTACAAATTACATCCAGTCAGGCCCTTTGTTCCTAAATATACTGACAATGATATTTGTATATTCTGTAATGATATAGTGAAGAATTTCTGACTCATTATTTTGTAATTGTGAACCGTGTATTTCATGAATGAATGTGAATGTCATGTGTGCTCTGAAACACATTTTAATTGAATAAATGGCTGAATAAATAAAATCGCACACTTAAAACCCTTAAGGTCCAGATTTTTCTTTAAGAGTCTGAAAACATTTTCAGTCATAGTCTTTTAAATTATTAAAAAGTAGGCTATTATTTTTGGTACTGCAATGACATTTTCAGATGTATTTCATATAGATCTATGCTACAATTGTAATATAATCATTAATATTATGCTGCATTCTGTGTTATGTGTCATTCTTGCAACTATTTTATGTTGCACTATCTCTCCATATATTTTAATGCATTATATGTGCCATTTATTAGTTGTACCACATTGCCACCTGTTGACAAATATTGTCAGTGTAATTTGTTTAAGTATATTTTTTTGATGTAGGTTACCTGGAAATGTATACCGTTATTATCTGGCTCTAGAACGTTCACTGAAGAAAGTTCAACACTACTTCTGCAATAAAAACAAACAAAAAAATGAAGCACACATGTGATGTTTATCTAAAGTCATTTTACTTATTAGTATGCTTGAATTGGATCATTAAAGGTCAGCAGCACAGACATTGGGCCCTATTATACACCCGGTGCAATGCGACGGCAGGCGCAATGCAAGTGTTTTTTGCTAGTTTCAGCCCGACGCATTTATCATTTTCACGTCCAGAGCCCACATTGTTTAAATAGCAAATACACTCGCAAACATCTGTTTGCCCATGGGTGTGCTGGGCTGAAAACAAGGTGTGTTCAGGTGCATTGTTGGCGTGTTGCTATTTTGAGGCATCTGGAAATGACTGTGCCATTGACCAACAAAAACCTGATCTAAACTTATGGTGCAGTATTTTTTGTTGTTGTTGTTATTTAAAGGGTGCGTTAGTGATATGCCATGGAGCAAGTGCACCTGGTTTTAAAGGGAATGCGAGATGAGACTCTGATTTGTTTATTGCACATTACACTCATGACTCATTAAGGTACAATAGGTACAACCCTTTTGGACCATTTCATCGTTAAACTGGCAAAAGTGGATTCGGACACAGTGCACCTATGCCATGCGCTTCAGACCATGTGCTTGGATTGGTAAAATAGGGCCCAATGGTTAACAAAGTGAGATTAAATACATAAAATATATTTGTATTACTGTATTTAGGCCGTTGTGGCCTAGTGGTTAGAGAGATTTTGTGTACTGCTAAGCTGCTAGTGTACATTATAATCACTGAACCACTAGTCCAGATGCAGACTGGGAATGAATTTGCAGTCACTGATAATCTTGTAACAGGGGAGGAGTTTTTGTATTAGACAGATGTGATTCTGAGCACTGTGTAATATGCTGCACAGAAATACACTGCACTGTCAGTTAGTGTGAGGTCGTTGATAGTCACAGTGCCATTATTTCTTCCATCTCCTTTCAGTTTGATCTTGTTTGTGAATTCAGGGTCTTTATTATCATCTTTGTAATAAAGGTATCCCATCAACTTGAGGCCCGACATGTCCTGACTTTGTTTGTACCAAAATATTCGTTCATAGTTCGATATATTATGAGTGCACAAGATCACAGCAGATTCATCTTGATTCCTGATGAGGTTTGCAGGCGTCTGATCAACATTTTTACCGAGACAAGCAGCTGTGGAGAAAATAAAACAGTGTATAACCGTGTAAATCAGTGAGAAACAGTTTACAGCAATGTTTAGAATAAAAAATGTATACAAAGTGATTTTTTAAACAAGTGATCATTTTTGTTGTTATTACCTGTAAACATCATTATAGATACAGATACGCTGAGGAACGTTCTCATCATGGCTTCTTTCACCAAGTGCTTCTGCCATGAGGAAGTGATGTCAGCTATATTTCATCTCTTCTCAAATGATGGGTCTTGACACTAAAATCAATGACACCACTTTTCTGATAAAGTTGTGGACATCAGGGGAAACAATATGACAAAAATAATAATACAACTAGCCATAAAAATTCAGGGTGAATGGGACACTTTTTCCAAGTCATCTCAATAGCAAAAAAGTGTCCCATTCGTCCTGAATTCACCCTAATTATGCATTACATAGGGTGGAAATGTGGCTGGAAATTTGTTGAATCGCACTGCCCCCTGTTGATCAGTATTTATTTCTTATTTTAATGCACCTGTTTTTTGTACATCTCTGCCTTGTGTTTGATTCACTGTGTGTTCGCTCACTGAACAGAAATATATGGCACTGTCATCCGGCTCCAAATTCTTCACAGTTAGAGATCCACTCTCAGGAACTGTTTTATTAGCTAAAAATTTATTTTTCTCAGAATCTCCATATTCTGGTTTGGTGTAAGAGGTTGTGAATGCTATGAGTCTCTCCTGGACGCTGGCAGTACCAGTACATCAGTCTGTAGTCTGAACCCTTATTGTATGTGCATTTGATTTGGGCAGAACTCCCCTTTTGTTTCCAAAGAATTGCAGGTTTTTGCAAAACATCACTCCCACTTGCAGAACCTGTGCAAAAATAGAGTGATAAACGTGTAAAGAGTAAATCATGGAGACAACTATGAAGGTGTTTTGATACCTTCACACCAATACAGTGATATAATTAATGGTATGATGGTTCTGATCATGTTGAGTTCTTGAACCCTGAGTTTATTCTTCTGCCTTGCGACACTGAAGCTTCAGCTGTTGTACAGGACGTGACAACAAAAGCTTAACAGTGTCAGGAAAAGAAAGATGAATATTTCACCACTCATATGTGTTTACCAAATCATGTCTCAACTAAAGACCTGGAGAGACCGTAATTAATTATGTAATCATCAAAGAATAAATTAGTAAACGGGCTAGTGCACCATCTTCTGGCGAGACGTGGGAATTCATTTGCCGCATGACTCTTATAGTGCTTTATGGGTATTCTCTAGGTATTCTAAAATTTGATGTTTATCTGCTTACCCCCAGGGCATCCAAGATGTAGGTGACTTTTTTTCTTCAGTCGAACGCAAATTATGATTTTTAACTCCAACCGCTGCCGTCTGTCAGTCAAATAATAGCAGTGAATGGGAACTTGAACAATAAGAGTCGAAAAAACTTCCATAGACAAATCCAAATTAAACCCTGCGGCTCGTGACGGCACATTGATGTCCTAAGACACTAAAAGATCGGTTTGTGAGAGAAACCGAACAGTATTTACATCATTTTTTACCTCTAATACACCACTATGTCCAACTTCGTTCAGCTTCCGGCTAGTGTGGTCTGATCGCGCTCTGACAACGGAAGTGATGTCTCGCGCTCATTGAAGTATATGGGCGAGACATCACTTCCGTCATCACAACGCGTTTTTTGACCTCACTAGCAGGAAACTGAACGAAGTTGGACATAGTGGTGTATTAGAGGTAAAAATTATATAAATAATGTTCGGTTTCTCGCACAAACCGATCGTTTCGTGTCTTAGGACATCAATGTGTCGTCACGAGCCGCAGGGTTTAATTTTGATTTGTCTAAGCAAGTTTTATTTACTGTTATAGTTTAAGTTCCAAATCACTGCTATTATTTGACTGACAGACGGCAGCGGTTGCAGTTAAAAATCATAATTTGCATTCGACTGAAGAAAAAAAGTCACCTACATCTTGGATGCACTGGGGGTAAGCAGATAAACATCAATTTTCATTTTTGGGTGAACTATCCCTTTAAGCCCTCAGTTTCCTCTGTTCTGCTTCATTAATGGTTTGTTGTGTTGTATTCTAGTTCTTGGTGTACATTAAAAGTATCATTTGTCATTTTTCCTGTCATTTATCATCTTTTGGATCATACAGACCCATTTTTACATTAATTTTTTTAACCTCTGATGGTAGATATAAACGATTGTATTATATACTTTTGTTCCAAAAAAAAAAAAACATTTCTGTTACTGCAGAAACTAAATCTTTTAGTACTGATCCTAACTTAGTTGTTGATAGATGCTGGCAGGAAATAAAACCACATCCTTCTGCATAATTTAAGAAGAACTTATGAATGAATATTTTTTGTGACTTCTTTAGGTCAACAAAATGTCCCAATTTGGACCATGGCCAGTGTTGACACTTAATTTGCAATATATAGACTATAACGTCTCGGTTACATAGGTAACCCTCGTTCCCTGAAGGAGGGAACGGAGACGTACGTCGGACAGACTGACGAATAGGAATCTCGCTAGAGAGGCCAATCTACTTCGAGTGTAACTAAAACATGTAGCGCAGCAAGCCGACACTAAGCCGGGGCCTCTCCGTGCCTCTGACCTGAGGCGAGAACACGGGAGGAGACCGGCTCGACACGAAGGCTATAGTATCTAGCGAACGTGTTAGGTGTCGCCCAGCCCGCAGCTCTACAAATGTCTGTTAGCGAGGCGCCACGAGCCAGCGCCCAGGAGGAAGCCACACCTCTCGTGGAGTGAGCATGCAACCTGAGCGGGCAGGGCACGCCCTGAGCTTGGTAAGCCAGGGCGATGGCATCCACTATCCAGTGGGCCATCCTCTGCTTGGAGACAGCCTTTCCCTTCTGCTGGCCTCCGTAACAGACAAAGAGCTGGTCTGAGGTCCTGAAGCTTCGAGTTCTGTCTATGTACAGTCGCAAGGCGCGAACTGGACAGAGCAAAGCCAGGGCTGGGTCTGCCTCCTCTGAGGGCAGCGCTTGCAGGCTCACTACCTGGTCCCTGAAGGGAGTGGTAGGAACCTTGGGCACATAGCCAGGCCGGGGTCTCAGTACCACGTTGCTGTCACCCGGCCCGAACTCTAGGCACGATTCGTCGACCGAAAATGACTGCAGGTCCCCTACCCTCTTGATGGAGGCCAATGCCACCAGCAGCAAAGTCTTCATAGACAGAATCTTTAAGTCTGCTGACAGCAAAGGCTCAAAGGGAGCAATCTGGAGTGCTCTGAGCACCAGAGTAAGGTCCCAAGAGGGTATGGAGGGGGGACGAGGAGGATTTAACCGTCTCGCCCCCCTAAGGAACCTGATGACCAGGTCGTGCTGACCAACAGATTTGCCATCTATGTGGTCGTGGTAAGCAGATATGGCAGCAGTATGGACTTTGAGGGTGGAGGGGGACAGCCTACGCTCCAACCCTTGCTGCAAGAAGGAAAGCACGACTACGATCGAGCATCTTCGGGGATCTTCTCGGCGAGAAGAGCACCACTCGACGAACAGGTTCCACTTCGAGGCGTAAGCACGTCTGTGCTTAGCACAGGGTCTGTGCAAGTAGGCTCCCTGGGGGAAACGCATATTTGCACAGGCCCCGGGGCCAGCTGTGAGCCAGTGCATCTGTCCCAAGTGTCCCCTCGGTCAGAGAGTAAAACAACTGGCAGTGGGAGGTTTCTGGTGAGGCAAACAGGTCTACCTGAGCCTCTCCGAACTCTCTCCAGATCAGCTGAACCACCTGGGGGTGGAGTCGCCATTCTCCTGGCAGCGCAGCTCGTGATAGCTCGTCGGCCACACGGTTGAGCACACCGGGGACATGAATGGCGCGAAGCGACCTCAGAAGCTTCCGACTCCACAGGAGGAGATGGGGGGCGAGTTGCGACATGCGACGGGAGCGTAGACCACCTTGACGGTTGATGTACGCAACGGTCGCAGTGTCCAGACAGACCAGTACATGCTTGCCCCGTAGCAGGCCTTTGAGGCGGCTCAGAGCAAGGCGTACTGCCAGCAACTCGAGGCGGTTGATGTGCCAATGCAGATGGGGTCCCGTCCAAACCCCTGAAACTGCATGCCCGTTGTACGTGGCACCCCAGCCAGTGGCAGAAGCATCTGTGAACACCACAGCATGCCGGGACACCTGTTCTAGGAGCACTCCTGCCCTAAGAAACAAGGGGTCCGACCACGGACTGAAGGTTCGGCAGCATTCCTGAGTGATTGGCACCCGGAACTTGCCGCGCTGCCACGCCCATCTCGGGACTCGGCCGTGAAGCCAGTGCTGAAGCGGTCTCATATGAAGCAGACCGAGCGGTGTTACAGCCGCAGCAGCCGCCATATGCCCCAGGAGCCTCTGAAAGAACTTCAGTGGGACCGCTGTCCTGCCATTGAATGTATTCAGGCAGTTCGACCGAATCCAACTCCATACCGAGAAAAGAGATCCTCTGCACCGGGGCGAGTTTGCTCTTTTCCCAGTTGACCTGAAGCCCCAACTGGCTGAGGTGTCTGAGCACCAAATCCCTGTGTTTGCACAACTGATCCCGGGACTGTGCTAGAATGAGTCGTCGAGATAGTTGAGAATGCGAACACCCTGTTCTCTCATGGGAACAAGGGCTCCCTCCACGACTTTCGTGAAGACGCGGGGAGACAGGGCCAGCCCGAAGGGTAGGACTCTGTACTGATATGCTCGACCTTCGAACGCGAATCTCAGGAATGGCCTGTGTCGCGGAAGAAATGAAACATGGAAGTACGCGTCCTTCAGGTCAATCGCTGCAAACCAATCTCGGGGAAGGATGCACTCGAAAATGCGTTTCTGCGTGAGCATTTTGAATGGTAGCTTGTGGAGGCTCCGATTCAAAACTTGCAGGTCCAAGATCGGTCGTAACCCGCCGCTTTTCTTGGGTACAATGAAGTAGGGGCTGTAGAACCCCGACCTCAAATCGGCTGGAGGGACCGGCTCTATCGCGTCCTTCGCCAGTAGGACTGCGATCTCCGCACGCAGGACAGGGGCATCGGCATCTTTCACTGTAGTGAAGAGGACGTCCCTGAACTTGGGGGGGAAGCCGGGCGAACTGAATCGCAAAGCCGACCCTGATGGTCCGAAGGAGCCAGCGAGACGGACTGGGGAGCGCTAACCCGGCTCGCAGAGACCGTACAAGCAGGACCAAAGGGACCACCGGTGTACCCGCAGCAGGGCAGCGAGGTGGAACACAGGGACGCGGCTCGGGGGGCTCTCTTTGTGAGGCGGCCCGAAGCGGCGTCATAGTGTGCTAGGCAACACTTACCTGGCTCCACGGATGGACAGAGGGAGCAGTCGAGGCTTTGGCTGCCCGCTGCTCGCTGCTGTCCACTGGCGACAGAAGAGGGGGATGAGAGTGGTGAGGTTTTTCACCTCCCACTGCTCTCCAAACCCTCTTCAGACCTGGAAATGGAGGAACTGCTCTTTAAAATTTGGGTACCGCTGCCTCTTGGGTCAGTGGCGGAACAGAAACAAACCCAATAAAAGGATTTACCACCTGGCCCTCCTCCAGGGGTGGAAGAGCAGCCCCACCCATCTCTGGGTCGCCCGTCTCAGGGGTGATTCTCACCAACCAGTGAAACAGCTGCAGAGACAGGAGGCGTCATCTCCCCGCAATGGATACAGCAGAGCCTGCTGGGCCGGAGTTTCTTGCAGGGGACGACACCCTTGGCGACGAGCAGACTGAGGGGCGGCCCAAGAGGAACTCAATGGTTTGTCATGGGAAGCTCCCCGATCTGCTACTAACTGAGGAGAACCGCTGGGCTCAGTCCTCGACAGTGTCACCGAAAAGGCCACCTCGTAAGATGGGAGCATTGAGAAAGCATTTAGTTTGACAACCTCTCACACCTCACAAGGTAAGCCAGGGGGCACTTCTGGACCACTGAGGTGGACATCGTCTGGCTGAGGGCCTGCACCGTGACTTTGATCACGATTAGTCAACAAGCGCAGCTCAACCCCAACACAGAACTACCCTCATGCAAAAAGAGTGCCTTGGCCTCACATGCAGGGTGGGTGTGGTCTGTGTACAGCCACCCCATCCAAGAGGGTAGTGAGAGAGGAAAAACTTTGCCAAGTTTTCCATGCACATCTGGAAGACCCAGGAAAGCATGGCCGTAAACTCCGAATCTGAGTCAGCATAAGCACACACCATTACAGTGGGCAGCGTCACCCTCATTTCCAGAGCATAACAGCACTCTCTCCGATGCTGCAATCGACGTCTGTCCCTCAGCTGGAGCTCTGAATGAAATGCTAGGTTCCCCTATGAAAAGGACCAGCAATCCAATCCAGAAACTGCACAGCTTGCAATGCGCTAGAGAGGGAGGGGCCCTAGGGGGTTGGTTCCCCGAAGGAACCCCTCAACCTCATGTCACCCAAGCCATATCAGCAAAGTAGACCTCTTCTGGTGCACCAGAGAGGGCGCTACAATGGAGATTATGCAAGGGAACCGCGCATCTAGAGCGCCGAGCGAGCGCTGGGTTGCCGTGACAACCCGTGCTGCAGCCCGGCAGCTCGACGCCACACGACACGCAGAGGAGCGGTCGCCCAGAGTGTCGGGCAGACCCGCGGCTGTGCTTTTACACACAAGCGGCAGCTGGCCAACAACAGAGGGGACTCAAGCTTCCCGGAGAAAGAAGAGTCACGACCGGCGTGTCGATGTGATCATGTTCTCATATGAAAACATGAACACCCACGAACATCACTTCAACACGCGCCCAGACATGTGAAACGGTGATCGTGGCCGTCAGTGAGGACAGGAACGATCGCATCCAGAAACACAAGTGGGATGTCGTCTTTAAAAAGACGTGAATCTACTTGTGTAAGCTCTTTCAGGGACTTTACTCTTTTAGAAGTGCTGAAGCACGCAGGGGAACGGCCACCGCAACACAGACAGGGATTGTGTGCAGCCTGTCGTGTGCTTTCTCTCTCTTTAAAGGCGCTCACTCTTACCAGCCGTAAAAACGGCTTTTCAGCGCTCAAAAGCGCACCGTACCGGCCGTGAGAACAGCCTTCTGACGCTGTCAAACAGCTATTTGCTCAAAAACGGCAAACGAAACAAAAACAGAAAAAGAGAGGACTTCGACCCCGCTGCTGTGCTGTTCGCCCGCACTCGGAAAAAAAGAGAAGTTCAACCAAAAAGCTTGACTCGTCTTCTAGCAGACACTCGCTGGCAGAGAACAGGAACAAACACCGTTCGGCTCCGAAGCGAAAAGCTGAAGATGCAACGCACCTGCTGCTCATTATATACCCGTGCTGCGAGGCGAGCAGCTGATGCATATGATTGCATGCCAATGTGCATTGGCTCGTTTTAGTTACACTCGAAGTAGATTGGCCTCTCTAGCGAGATTCCTATTCGTCGGTCTGTCCGACGTACGTCGAACGTGACCGACTCAATGGGAACTTAAATTTCACCTGTAATATTTCTTATTCATTGTTTTGCCTCATCTCAACTGTTTTGACATGCAGCACATTGGTTGTACCAGACTGCCACCTGTTGACTAATTCTGTCACTGATCTTTCATGTACACAAAGATCACTCTCCAGCCTTTGACACACTGTGTTCACTCACTGAACAGAAATATATGGCACTGTCTTCTGGCTCTAGATTTTTCACTTTCAGCATTTCTTTTATCAGGTTCAAATTTATCTTTATCAACATCTCCAAAGTCTGGCTCTCCCTGAGCAGTAGTGATCACAATGAGTCTCATAGTCTCTCCTGGACGCTGGCGGTACCAGTACATCATATAGTAAGCAGCACACTTATTGTGTGCAGCTCAGAACTGCAGAACTCTCTTTTACTTTCCAAAGAAAAGGTTCTTGTACAAGACCACTATCTCTTGCAGCGCCTGTGAATATTAAAAGAAAAAGTGCATAGTAAAAGATTACAGTTACTATGGAGATAATTTTAACATATTTTAGATACCTTTGCTGCAGTGTAACAGAATTAGCGATAATAGCTTAATCATGTTCAGTTCTGATGCAGTATAGACTGAGTTCCAAGCTTTGACCATTCAAACTTTTCTGTGATACAGGATGTGACATCATAGGTTATAAGAGTCATGAGTAAAGCATTATGAATAAGGGATATGATCATCTTTACTAGAGAGAGCAAAGTTTGATGGTTATTAATAGTACAGAGAACACTTACCAAGAATGGTGACTGTAAAAAGAAAAAAAAAAATGCAAAACACTGAAATTAAAAGAAATTAACCCTGTAAAGATATATGAAATAATAGTCAAAGAAAAAATCTGTTTTTAAATGGAATAGTTTATTGAACCTTTAGACAAAATAATAGAAAAAAGTTTGCATATGTTTTTTGTAGAATATTATATTTGATACCTCAGGTTTATATATATATAATAAACCTGTGCAATATAATGATGAATAAGAGATCAAATAAACATCCCTCAAAAGCCTGATGGATCATATTTTATACTTGATGGATAATCAGTAAACCTTAGTTTAGTCAGTCCAGTAAGTTTGTCTTGAATTATTAACAATATAAAAGTTATTCTATACATCTCAGTATTGTTTCAGTTTAATATAATCATCAGTTTAATATAATATTACATCCCTGTTGACAATTTTTTATGTTTGCAAGCATCAATATTCAGACCACATGACTGCTATGTCATCTCAGCAGATATTAGCAGGAAATTCAACCGAGTCCTTCAGCAGGTGCAAAAGCCCTGCTGTGGTTAATTGTGCAGCAGTATCGGTGCTTTCAGAGCTTTTTGTATTGTGACATGACTGCATATCACACCGTGTAAACTAGCTGCACAGTAATACATCGCACTGTCACTGGGAGCAAGATCATTGATTTTTAAGGATCCATTCTTGGTTCCGTCTCCATCCAAACTGATTTTGTCTTTGAAATCATCCTCTGGATAATAACCTTTATTCCAGATATATCCCAGTAATGTAAATTCATGGCTAAGTGTTTGTTTGTACCAGAGGATCACAGTGTAAGATGATACGTCATGTTCGCAGACGAGTTCTGCAGAGTTTCTCTCGGTTTTAATTAGATTTGAGGGGTTTTGATGAACACTGCCATTGACAACAGAACCTGTGAAAAGAAACAAAAAGAGCACATTGCACTTTTACTAAACAACTCCTATTAAACTCATATTTTATATGATAAAATATTTACCTGTAAGCCAAAGTAGTGAGACAAGGAGAACTTTGATCATGTTGATTTAGACTGGAGAAATATTCTGAGTGAAATAAGCTTTGCGACACCACAACTCTATGAGCATTGCAACATCACAGTCCCTATTTTAGAAATTCTATGGACCCCCAGCGCCTCCTTCCCTCAGGTTTTGTAATCGCGTCAATTTCCTGCCATGGCATGGACTTAGTTTAGAGAAAGTTTAGAACTGAAAATGTTAAAATGTTTATCTCAGTTAATGCTTGAATCATTTAAAACAAATTAGCATATAATCATAACTGAGATATTCTAGTGAATAAATGTTTCAAATATACTGTATATGCTTTATATTGACGTAGACAGAGCATGACTTCAATAAATAATTCAGCAGGTGATTTAATCATAATTTTGTACCAGAGTGCTTCTTTTTAGTAGTATTTTCTTTGTTTTTATATGTGAATATGCACAAGGTGTTCTTTAGTGTTTAACACTATACATTAATCTTCTTAAAGACATATCTCTTTTTATTAGTTATTTTTGTGGAAGTTTGGAAGACGCTTTGGATGTGTGTACCTTGATCTTTTATATGTGGAAGTTTGTGAAAAATGTTATATTTTGGTAACAATGAGCTTCATATCACAGTAGGGTTTTTGTATTAGACAGATGTGATTCTGAGCACTGTGTCATATGCTGCACAGAAATACACTGCACTGTCAGTTAGTGTGAGGTTCTTGATAATCAGAGTGCCATTATTTCTTCCATCTCCTTCCAGTTTGATCTTGTCTTTAAATTCCAATTCTGGGTTTTCATATCCAAGATTAAGAAAACCCATCAAGTTAAAGCCCATGATGTCTTTTTTGTACCAAAGAATACGCTCATAGCCTGATATTTTGTGTGCACATTTGATCACAGCAGATTCATCTTGCTTCTTTATGAGGTCACCAGGTGACTGGAGAGCAGTTTTACCAAGACAGACGGCTGTAATGAGAGAATATATACATTTAAAATAATAATAATAATAAAAAACTGTAAGCAGTGTAGCACAAGTTCACATATTATAAAGTACAGCTAACTAAAACGATAAATAGAATTACCTGTGAGGCATACAAGACAAACACAAACACGTAATAGAGTCATGTTTGTATGCGCTCAAATGCATTGCTGTGCATCAAATGCTGGAAGGCACTTCTAACAGGAAATGATGTCATCTCTGAAGGCACTGACAACAGTTACAAAGTAGAAAGAAAATCTATGCATTTGTTAGAGGAAAGCTTTAAGATTTGGAAGATTTTATACCCATAAATACACAGAACATTTAAAAAACAAAAACAAAATTTGTACAGTGCAAATGCTGTTCTAAATGAAGCAGTAATAGAGAAATGTCTCCCTCTATCATTGTGGGATAGTGAGTTGCTGCTATTTAAATAGATTTTCTCTTACATTCTTAGAAATTGCTGTACATGTGGGATAATGTTCATTCAAAATAAAACCTGATAGGGTTAACTCAATTGAGTTTAGTTTGCCCTGCTTATTACACAGCTACTCACTTTTCACTGTAATTGTTATGCTGATGATTGGTTATGAACAAATTACTTTTGCATTTATAATAAAATACAAAAGATAAACAATATTGCATAAGGGAATGAATGCATTCAGTGGTTCTTCAATGGCCATTTCTCAAACTCTTTCCCCAATCCTCAGTATGAATGACAGATTGTAGAATATTATCAGTTATCTATTGAGAGATAAAGATGCACCTGCCGATCTTCTTCTTGAAATGTTAAAACCTCAGTGCTTGGCCAAATTATTTTTGGTCTTTGGTAATTGAAGACTGAAATAGCTCTGACTAAATGTACAACCTGACAAGAATAGAACAACACAAAATTTTATAAAAATCAGTTCTACATAGAAAAGCTTGCAGCCATGCAGTAAAATTATTCACTGTTCCCAGAAAGCTAATAAATACATACAAATCTTAATGATAAGCACTTGAAGTACTGGTTCATGTGAGTCAGTTCAGATATACAAACTACAGCAAATTTGGATGAACAGACATCACATTTGTTGAATCGCATCGCCCCCTGTTGATCAGTGTAATTATTAGTGGCGGCTGTTTTTGTTTAACTCTTGCATAAGTTCACTTCACTGTGTGCTGGCTCACCAAGCAGAAATAGACAGCGCTATCATCTGACTCCACATTGTTCACAGTAAAAGATCCTCTCTCTGGAACAGTTTTGTTTGCTGAGAATTTGTTTGGATCAGAATCTCCATAGTCTGGTTTGCTCGAAGTGCTTGTGAACACAATAAGAGTCATAGTTTGTCCTTGCCGTTGTCGATACCAGTACATCTGGTTGTATGTAAATTCCTTTTTGTGTGTGCAGTTCATTTGAGCAGAACTCCCCTTTACTGCCATTGAAACATCTGGACTTTGTGAAACATCACTGGTACCTGCAATTGGAAATAAAAATATTTCTGTAGCAATTTCAAAAGGATATTCTGTTCTGTATATTACCATTGAGATGGTTTGGACACCTTGGCTCCAATGTACTGAAAGAATCAACAGAATAATGTTCCTCATCATGTTACGTTGAGGCTGGATGATGATGCGTTATATTATAATCTTCAGTGATGATTCCAATTTTAGTTGTTAGTACAGGATGTGACATCAGTATCATGGTAGTGGTGATCTCAGGGTGGGGCAAAATTCAGAATTTACATGTGAATTGAATTGACCACATTCTACAAGACATTAAGCAACACTTTAAGCAAGACTAAAACTTATTGTGTTTAGCATTGGCACTGAGTCAATATCCACAGGTGTGAAGAGAACTGCAAATATGCTTGTCACAGAAACAAGACATTTAAAAGAGGAGGTTTTTGTATTAGACAGATGTGATTGTGAGCACTGTGTAATATGCTGCACAGAAATACACTGCACTGTCATCCAGCGTGAGGTTCTGGATAGTCAAAATGCAATTTTTCTGTGCATCTCCATCCAATTCGATCTTGTTTGTGAATTCAGGCTCTTTATTTGGAACTTTATATTGAAGGTATCCCATCAACTTTAAGCCTGACATGTCCTGACTTTGTTTGTACCACAGAATTCGGTTATAGCTCTGTATATTGTGAGAGCATGAGATCACAGCAGATTCATCTTGATTCTTCAAGAGATCATCAGGCGTCTGGTGAGCAGTTTTACCGAGACAGGCAGCTGTGGAGAAAAAAATAACAACAGTTGTTTATATTAATATTTAGGTGAAATAATCTAATAATCTGTGCATTGTGTAAGTAAAGAGTTAACAAGTGTATATTTTTACCTGTAAACATCATTAAAGATACAGATACACCAAGGAACGTGTTCATCTTTGTTTTTTCCATCAGGTTTTTCTGCTATGAATTCAAGGCACAAGCAGAAGGAAGTGATGTCAGCTATACCAGTTCCTAACTGGTGTAACCTGAGAGAAAAGAGTAATAAAATGGGGGCAGTCAGATTCAGTCTACAGAATGAGTTTTGAATATATATTAAGACTGATATGCAAATCACAATGATTATGACGTTAAAGAGCTTTCATATTTACTTTATGCAAACAGATTATTTTATATTTCAAATAGGCTGAAATTTGTTCAACCACACTGACACCTAACTTTCTTTTTTAAGACATTTAAAAAAAAAAACATTTCTCCTTAAAGATTGATTTTTGCTTGTCATTGTATTGCTTAAATGCCCATTTAAGAGAACTTTTGCACATTGCATTTACTTTATATTTCTTTGGCTGGAATTTATCAGCTTCACTGTAAAGAAGAATGGAATGATCTCAAAGATTTGTTTATATGACTTAGTATAAAATGAACTTTGTTTGATATGATGTGTTCATTTATTAATGGTGTTAAATGTCAACAAAATTGTAGTTTGATCTCCAGTTGTGTTGTTTTGTCGACACTCAATCTCTGCAGAACCAGTTTTAAATCAAATTCTGCCAACACATTGTTTTATAAACTGAGGTTGAAGTTATTTTCTGTGATAATGGAGATAATGCAATAAATAGTGTCAGTAACTTGTATTTGACCCATAATACTCCTAATTATTTTGACTCATCTCAACTGTTTTGACATGCAGCACATTGGTTGTACCAGACTGCCACCTGTTGACTAATTCTGTCACTGATCTTTCATAATGTTTTTGTACAGCACTCTCCAGCCTTTGACACACTGTGTTGACTCACTGAACAGAAATATATGGCACTGTCTTCTGGCTCTAGATCTTTCACTATTAGAGATCCTCTATCAGCAACACTTTTATGAGCTTCAAATTTATCTTTATCAACATCTCCAAAGTCTGGGTCTGAACCAGCAATAGTCAATACAATGAGTCTCATGGTCTCTCCTGGACGCTGACGGTACCAGTACATCTGGAAGTATGAAATTTCCTTATAGTGTGTGCAGTTCATATAAGCAGAACCCCCTCTTGGTTCCCACAGAATTTTAGGCTCTTGAAAAACACCATCTCCACCCACAGCGCCTGTGGAAAAAATGTAAACAAACTGATAAGAATATAAGGTTATTGTTTCAGTTGCAGTGGAGACAATGTCACAGAGTTTCTCATACCTTGGCTCCAGTGCAGGAACAGAATCAATGAAATAATGGCTCTAGTCATGTTGAGTTCTGGTGGAGCACACAGTGAGTCCCAGCCTTTGAAATGATTCAAACTCTAGCTGTTGGTGAACAGGATATGACATCATAGATTGTAACAGTAATGAACAAAACTGTGTGAACATGTAATGTATATATTACTACTCAAAAATCTAGTGATTTATAAAACGTTTTTTATAATACAAATATGTGGTACTCAGAATTAAAGTGAATCTTTAATATGGGAAATCAAATGAGGCCTTGTGACATTATTAATCCGTTTGAATATATCTCCCACCTCACTCAAGAGCTCTTGTCTGATTAGCTGTCATTTACAAAAAAATAAGTTCATTTTATTCAGTATATTTTAAGTATACATTATGTAATAGGTATAGCCAACTATTAGTGCACTACTAGCATACTTGTAAGTTAACTATTTCATGCTTGGGACTAAACTGGCCAACTTGTTATTGTATAAAAGTATACTTTTAAGTGTAACAGTAGTAAACTTTAAATACACAACTAGTTTACAACTACGTTTTACTGTTTATAATGCAACTACACTACAAGTGAACTTGTATTGATAGGTCAGTAGTTAAATACTTGTAGCACATTTTTTAGCTTAAAGTATACTTGCATGTTTTCTTTACCTTTTTCAAACCATTTAAATTTATAAGACAGTATGTTAAACTATGTGGGGAAAAAAGAGTAAAACATAAGTATAAGTAAACTTAAGTGCAATTTTATGTATATTTCTGATAAGTACACACAAAGTAACATACACTTGAATAAACTTCTTTTTGTAAGAGGTGCTCTTAAAGTGTAACATTTCTTAGTTATTGAACTCAGCTGAATTACACATTAAATAAAATAATAATATATACATAATCATAGAGAAAAAGGCATTAAAGATTTGGCATGCTGTCCTGAAAGCTTATTTTGAGATCAACCAAGATCAAACTACTGCTTAGATACCTTGAAAAAAGTTGACAGGATTAGATGAACAAGCTCCTTCCGACATTTTATGTTCCAACAACTCCATTTAACATAGGTTTAGGGGTTTGTTCAAATTCAGTTAAGTAACAAAGTGTGAGTAACAGTGATGTGTCCTTTAGTAAGCAGTCTAAGCACCACTAATAATAGGCTATACTAATCCAAAATCATAATACAAAGGATATTTTCTTTTGCAACCATCACATTATTGCTCATTATTTCAAAGAATGCCAAGTTGAGTTAAGCCACAAATAGAAAGTTTAGCCTGTATCTTTTGTTGATAACCCAATAGTGTAACTGTGTCAGGTTTTTGTATTAGTCAGAGGAAGTTTAGAGCAGTGTGTCATATGCTGCACAGAAATGCACAGCACTGTCATTCGGTGTGAGGTCTGTGATAGTCAGAGTGCCATTTCGCCTTCCATTTCCCTTCAGAATAATCTTGTTGGTAAATTCTGTCTCTTTGTTGCCAGTTTCTCCGTCAAGGAATCCCATTAGTTTAAGTCCCTGGGTGCCCTGGATCTGTTTGTACCACCTAATTTGGAAATAACTTGATATGTCGTGTGTACATACAAACACAGCAGATTCATTTTGCTCCTTTATTGATTTAGGAGGAGTCTGGTGAACAGTGTTACCAAGAGTGGAAGCTGTGAAGAGACAGATAAATGACATTAAATGCCTGTGTCAATAAAATAAGATTTATACACAGTTGTTGTGACAAAAATCAAGAAAAATTTGATAAAAACAAAAAAAACATTATTACCTGTGAGCCACATAAATGTGACAGAGAAACTCAGGAGTATGTTATTCATGCTGTTTCTCTGTGCTGTGTGACTCGGTTGATGAAATGAATAAAGATAATGGAGGATGTGATGTCACCAAGGGAATTTCTGACAACTCAACTTCATGATTTTACAAACTACATCCAGTCAGGCCCTTTGTTCCTAAATATACTGACAATGATATTTGTATATTCTGTAATGATATAGTGAAGAATTTCTGACTCATTATTTTGTAATTGTGAACCGTGTATTTCATGAATGAATGTGAATGTCATGTGTGCTCTGAAACACATTTTAATTGAATAAATGGCTGAATAAATAAAATCGCACACTTAAAACCCTTAAGGTCCAGATTTTTCTTTAAGAGTCTGAAAACATTTTCAGTCATAGACTTTTAAATTATTTAAAAGTAGGCTATTATTTTTGGTACTACAATGACATTTTCAGATGTATTTCATATAGATCTATGCTACAATTGTAATATAATCAGTAATATTATGCTGCATTCTGTGTTATGTGTCATTCTTGCAACTATTTTATGTTGCACTATCTCTCCATATATTTTAATGCATTATATGTGCCATTTATTAATTGTGCCACATTGCCACCTGTTGACAAATATTGTCAGTGTAATTTGTTTAAGTATATTTTTTGATGTAGGCTACTGAGAAATGTATACCGTTATTATCTGGCTTTAGAACGTTCACTGAAGAAAGTTCAACACTACTTCTGCAATAAAAACAAACAAAAAAATGAAGCACACATGTGATGTTTATCTAAAGTCATTTTACTTATTAGTATGCTTGAATTGGATCATTAAAGGTCAGCAGCACAGACATTGGGCCCTATTATACACCCGGTGCAATGCGACGGCAGGCGCGATGCAAGTGTTTTTTGCTAGTTTCAGCCCGACGCATTTATCATTTTCACGTCCAGAGCCCACATTGTTTAAATAGCAAATATACTCGCAAACATCTGTTTGCCCATGGGTGTGCTGGGCTGAAAACAAGGTGTGTTCAGGTGCATTGTTGGCGTGTTGCTATTTTGAGGCAACTGAAAATGACTGTGCCATTGACCAACAAAAACCTGATCTAAACTTATGGTGCAGTATTTTTTGTTGTTGTTGTTATTTAAAGGGTGCGTTAGTAATATGCCATGGAGCAAGTGCACCTGGTTTTAAAGGGAATGCGAGATGAGACTCTGATTCGTTTATTGCACATTACACTCATGACTCATTAAGGTACAATAGGTACAACCCTTTTGGACCATTTCATCTTTAAACTAGCAAAAGTGAAGTTAGATTTTTTAAAATAGGGCCCAATGGTTAACAAAGTGAGATTAAATACATAAAGTATATTTGTATTATTTAGGCCGTTGTGGCCTAGTGGTTAGAGAGTTTTTGTGTACTGCTAAGCTGCTAGTGTGCATTATAATCACTAAGCCTATTACTCTTACTGTTTCTGCCATAGAAATATATGGAAAATGTAGTACAAGAGGTAGGTGTATATAGTAGTATGTGGTTCTGAATTGTTGAACAGGAAAGCATTGGCTGTCATTGCACAAGACATTGAATGGAAGATGCTCTTCATCTGTACTAGAGTGCCCCCTTTTGGAGAGTATATTCATATGATATGTGTACAAGCTGTTTTTGTACATCTGCCTTCAGTGTTTGATTCACTGTGTTTGCTCACTGAACAGAAATATATGGCACTATCATCTGGGTGTGCATTCTTCACAGTGAGAGATCCATTTTCAGGAACACTTTTATGAACTTCAAATTTACTTTGATCAAAATCTCCAAATTCTGGTTGCCCATAGCTTTTTGAGAACACTATGAGTCTCAGACTTTCTCCTTTTTTCTGCTGGTACCAGTACATCTGATTGTAGTCTGCACTCTTATTGTGTGAACAGTTGATCTGGGCAGATTTCCCCTTGAGGATCCAAAGAATGCCAGACTGTGAAACACCATCTCCACTTGAAGCACCTGCAAAATATGCTAAATTATTATTTCTGAATCAACACAATATAGTTGTTCATTCTATTGTATTATTTAACATTGTAATGCTCTGGATAAATAATCATACATTGACTCCAACAAAGTGACAGAATTAGCAGAACAATGAACATGTTAAATGATGGCTAGGAGTGCAATGAATCATGGTCCTGAGAGATGATTCTAATTCTACCTGTCAATACAGGATATGAAATTTGGATGAACAGGTTTCACATTTGTTGAATTGCATCGCCCCCTGTTGATCAGTTCATTTGAGCAGAACTCCCCTTTACTGCCATTAAAACATCTGGACTTTGTGAAACATCACTGGTACCTGCAATTGGAAATAAAAATATTTCTGTAGCAATTTCAAAAGCTTATTCTGTTCTGTATATTACCATTGAGATGGTTTGAACACCTTGGCTCCAATGTACTGAAAGAATCAACAGAATAATGTTCCTCATCATGTTACGTTGAGGCTGGATGATGATGCGTTATATTATAATCTTCAGTGATGATTCCAATTATAGTTGTTAGTACAGGATGTGACATCAGTATCATGGTAGTGGTGATCTCAGGGTGGGGCAAAATTCAGAATTTACATGTGAATTGAATTGACCACATTCTACAAGACATTAAGCAACACTTTAAGGAAGACTAAAACTTATTGTGTTTAGCATTGGCACTGAGTCAATATCCACAGGTGTGAAGAGAACTGCAAATATGCCTGTCACAGAAACAAGACATTTAAAAGAGGAGGTTTTTGTATTAGACAGATGTGATTGTGAGCACTGTGTAATATGCTGCACAGAAATACACTGCACTGTCAGTTAGTGTGAGGTTCTGGATAGTCAGAGTGCCATGTTTTTTTGCATCTCCCTCCAATTTGATCTTGTTTGTGAATTCAGGCTCTTTATTCTCACTGTAATAAAGGTATCCCATCAACTTGAGGCCCAACATGTCCTGACTTTGTTTGTACCATAATATTCGATCATAGCTCGGTATATTATGAGAGCATGTGATCAGAGCAGATTCATCTTGATTCTTGATGAGGTTCACAGGCGTCTGATCAACATTTTTACCAAGACAAGCAGCTGTGGAGAAAATAAAACACATGTTTATAATTAATGTTTACACTGAAATAATCTGTATAATGTGAAAGTAACCTAAATATGTACTTATTGTTTTCTTACTAATATCCATATTTGTTCATAATTACCTGTTATTATCATTAGATATACAAATGTGCCAAGGAAAGAGTTCATCATGTCAGCTCTTTTTACAAAGTGATTCTGCTATGAATTAAAGGCTCAAGCAGGAGGAAGTGATGTCAGAAGGAGTCTGGTGAACAGTGTTACTGAGAGTGGAAGCTGTGAAGAGACAGATAAATGACATTTAATGCTGAAGAGTCAATAAAATTATACACAGATTTATACACAGTTGTTGTGACAGAAATCAAGAAACACTTGATAAAAGACATTATTACCTGTGAACCACATACATGTGACAGAGAAACTCAGGAGTGTATTATTCATGCTGTTTCTCTGTGTGACTCTGCTGTGAGTAAATACGACTGATGAAATGAACAAAGACAATGGAGGATGTGATGTCACCATGGGAATTTCTGACTCAAATTTTGTGTTTGATTACTTGTATAACCACCATAGAGCACGTTATTCACTCTACTGGATCACACAATAATAAATAAATTACAATGAAAATGTTATCTAAATTACTTTTGCTTGTCATTGTATTGCTTAAATGTCCACTCACTCAGTATGAGGGAAACACATTGCACTTTATATTTCTTTTGGTGTTTGGCTGGAATGTATTACAGTTTTTTACAATCGCTAGGACACATTTCTCAATACTTGGGTCACTTTTGCAAAACTCTTCACACAGTGAGCACAACAGAAGTCTATGTGGGCTACTGAGGATCAATTATCATTGCTTTGGCACAAAATGCATTCAATGACTACATCTCTCAAATTTCATGAATTCTTTTCTCACTCAGACACAACAACTGCCAAAACTCTTTGTACTTACAGGCCAATCTGCACATGCTAACATACTGTTTTCAAAACTGGTAAACTTATGTTCAAAACAATAACACAATATAAAACTCAATAAGACAGCAATTTGCTACATTTCTACAGTAATATTTTAATTAAATATATTTTAAATCTTAAAATTACATTTTTTTACAGACGCTAGGACACATTTCTCAATACTTCGGTCACTTTTGCAAAACTCTTCACACAGTGAGCACAACAGAAGTCTATGTGGGCTAAAATGAGGATCAATTATCATTGCTTTGGCACAAATATATTTTAAATCTTAAAATGAAATGCTATAAAAACAATTGAATTGTATCTGTATCAGTGGATGGTGTGTATACAAATTCTTGTATTTTGGAATTACTCAGTGCAAAAAAATAAAAATAAATACAGTTTTTTTACAGACGCTAGGACACATTTCTCAATACTTAGGCCACTTTTGCAAAACTCTTCACACAGTTCTCCTAACCAACTTTCATCTTGGCAAAGCAGTTTATTCCACATTCAAAATGCACTACAACTACCAAAACACTGTATTCAGGTCTCAACTCATTTTTCCAGAACACTAGCAAAGGTTGACAGCCGACAAACACACTTTGTCACCCACAAAACAATGACCTAAAAAACACTAACAACATGTAGCATTATACAATGTTTTCTTGTGTAAAACAAGGACACATCTCTGTTTATAATTCACTGCAGTATATGTTATTGAAATGAATCAGACATGATGCAGAATTCGTCAATATTTGATGTTGTTTATTTATTTTTATAATTCTTTATAATTCCAAAATACAAGAATTTGTATACACATCATCCACTGATACAGATACAATTCAATCGTTTTATAGCATTTTCAGATTTAAAATATATTTCATTTACAGTTTTTTACAGACGCTAGGACACATTTCTCAATACTTAGGTCACTTTTGCAAAACTCTTCACACAGTGAGCACAACAGAAGTCTATGTGGGCCAAACTGAGGATCAATTATCATTGCTTTGGCACAAAATGCATTCAATGACTACATCTCTCAAATTTCATGAATTCTTTTCTTACTCAGACACAACAACTGCCAAAACTCTTTGTACTTACAGGCCAGTTTGCACATGCTTACATACGGTTTTCAAAACTGTTAAACTTGAATTCAAAACAATAACATAATACAAAACTCAATAAGACAGCAATTTGCTACATTCCTACAGTAATATTTTAATGAAATATATTTTAAATCTTAAAATCAAATGCTATAAAAACAATTGAATTGTATCTGTATCAGTGGATGGTGTGTATACAAATTCTTGTATTTTGGAATTATAAAAAATTATAAAAATAAATAAAAGACATAAAATATTGACAAATTCTGCATCATGTCTGATTCATTCCAGTAACATATATTGCAGTGAATTATAAACAGAGATGTGTCCTTCTTTTACATGAGAAAACATTGTATAATGCTACATGTTGTTAGTGTTTTTTAGGTAATTGTTTTGTGGATGACAAAGTGTGTTTGTCGGCTGTCAACCTTTGCTAGTGTTCTGGAAGAATGAGTTGATTTGAGACCTGAATAAAGTGTTTTGGTAGTTGTAGTACATTTTGAATGTGAAATGAACTGCTTTGCCAAGATGAAAGTTGGTTAGGAGAACTGTGTGAAGAGTTTTGCAAAACTGACCTAAGTATTGAGAAATGTGTCCTAGCGTCTGTAAAAAACTGTAAATATTAATGTAAGAATGTAGCAAATTGCTGTCTTATTCAGTTTTGTATTATGTTATTGTTTTGAACATAAGTTTAACAGTTTTGAAAACAGTATGTTAGCATGTGCAGATTGGCCTGTACGTACAAAGAGTTTTGGCAGTTGTTGTGTCTGAGTGAGAATAATTCATTAAATTTTTGAGAGATGTAGTCATTGAATGCATTTTGTGCAAAAACAATGATAATTGATCCTCAGTTTAGCCCACATAGACTTCTGTTGTGCTCACTGTGTGAAGAGTTTTGCAAAAGTGGCCTAAGTATTGAGAAATGTGTCCTAGCGTCTGTAAAAAACTGTAAACAACATAAAATATCGGTGAATTCTGCATCATGTCTGATTTATTTCAATAACATATACTGCAGTGAATTATAAACAGAGATGTGTCCTTGTTTTACACAAGAAAACATTGTATAATGCTACATGTTGTTAGTGTTTTTTAGGTAATTGTTTTGTGGGTGACAAAGTGTGTTTGTCGGCTGTCAACCTTTGCTAGTGTTCTGGAAGAATGAGTTGAGACCTGAATAAAGTGTTTTGGTAGTTGTAGTGCATTTTGAATGTGGAATAAACTGATTTGCCAAAATGAAAGTTGGTTAGGAGAACTGTGTGAAGAGTTTTGCAAAAGTGACCTAAGTATTGAGAAATGTGTCCTAGCGTCTGTAAAAAACTGTAACTTTACTGTAAAGAAGAATGGTCTCAAAGATTTGTTTATATGGCGTAGTATAAAATAAACCATGTTCTAATGTCAATTTGATATGATGTGTGTTCATGTGTTAATGATGTTAAACGTGAACAAAATTTTTGATCTCCAGTTGTTGATTTGCATCACAAATATGTTAAATGTCGTTTGCATCACTTTTGCACTAAGAAACATTCAGTGGCGATTCTAGACTTTTTTTAACAGGGGTGGCCTTAGTGGAGCACTGATTAATTCAAGGGTGGCATCATAAAATCATGCATGTCATTACTGCATTGGTGATGTGCAAGTCGAATTCAGTGCCTGTCACTTTAAGGCCCTGACAGCCGTGAGGTTTGCTTGATTCTCACGGTTTAAGCTAAATTGTTGTTGTGCATTGTGCATAAGGATATGTGGATGAAATGAATTATGTTTTCCATGTCATTTGTTAAAATAAATGCTCTAAAGCCTAACAACTCGTCTTGGATTACAGGAGATACTGTAAGTGTCTTGTAATGATAATTTCTATGATTTTGGCGAGCACAAACATCACCAGATGTAAATGGTTGCATATCCTATTACTCAAATTCAACTAAACCCACCAGTAGACCAATTTCACAGCATAGGCAGGTTAGCAACACAGGGCTTGAAAACACTGACTGTATAGCCTATAGAACAAACAAAAACGAAACCCTGCGTGGAATTTATCTGGGAATATAGCCTTAGCCTAACTTACTGAAGGTTGGGGCGAGCTATGGCGTGTTTAATTTGGTTAAAATATAATGCAGGCTACGTTTTTTCGCACAAAATTGCGTCTGCTAATCTGTTAATGATAAATCTTTACAGTTTTTTACAGACGCTAGGACACGTTTCTCAATACTTAGGTCACTTTTGCAAAACTCTTCACACATTGAGCACAACAGAAGTCTATGTGGGCTAAACTGAGGATCAATTATCATTGCTTTGGCACAAAATGCATTCAATGACTATATCTCTCAAATGTCATGAATTATTTTCTCACTCAGACACAACAACTGCCAAAACTCTTTGTACATACAGGCCAATTTGCACATGCTTACATACTGTTTTCAAAACTGTTAAACTTATGTTCAAAACAATAACATCATACAAAACTGAATAAGGCAGAAAAATGCTGCATTTCTATAGTAATATTGTAATGAAATATATTCTGAATATAAAAAATCAAATACTATCAGAGGAATTAGATGAAACTGAACACCTACACAAGCATTTGTTTTTCAGTTTCATTACCATCCATTCAAAAGGGGAAACTTAGGAATAATTTTGTTCTGTAATGTAAACATGGACCATGTAACATGTACTGCGGTGAATTATAAGCAGTAGAGAGTGTCATTCTTGTTTTATAAAGAAATTTAAAAAAAGAAAACATTGTATAATGCTAACTGATGTTAGTGTTTTTAAGGTCGATGTTTTATGACTGACAAAGTGTGTTTGCTTGGTGAAAACCTTTGCTAGTGTTCTGGAAGAATGAGTTGATTTGAGACATGAATGAAGTGTTTTGGTAGATTTAGTGCATT
Source organism: Chanodichthys erythropterus (assembly GCF_024489055.1). Lineage (NCBI taxonomy): Eukaryota > Metazoa > Chordata > Actinopteri > Cypriniformes > Xenocyprididae > Chanodichthys > Chanodichthys erythropterus. The sequence continues at coordinate 29,142,560 of NC_090238.1, forward strand.
TTGAATGTGAAATTAACTGCTGTGCCAAGATGAAAGTTGGTTAGGAGAACTGTGTGAAGAGTTTTGAAAAAGTGACCTAAGTATTGAGAAATGTGTCCTAGCGATTGTAAAAAACTGTAAATGTTTTTTACAAAAGTAGCCTACAGTTAACAGTTAATGACCTAGCAAATGTCGACTGAGTAGGCAGAATAGGCAGGTAACTTACAGTAGATAAATTAGCCTACATGACGTGATTCAACAGACGTGATACTGGGCTGTGTGTGCGATTAGATATCAAGGCAGATGTGATAGGTAAATAGATATCTTTGCGTGCTAGCACAAGTAGTAGTGCTGTAAACTCACATGCTAAAAAACAATAAGCCATGTATCGTTGGTTAGCTTATATCAAACACTTGCTGCTTACATTTCTGAGTTCTGGTGTCTGACTGTTCAAGCTCCCGTGCTGATTTAAAGGCAGCAAAGTGCGTCAACAAAGGTTCCGCCTTTGACCACGTTGATGGCCAATCGTAGAGTAGGATTTTGGGGTGGCACCTGGGGTGGCAAATCGAATCTCAGGGGTGGCTCCGCCCCTGGAAACATTAGTTTTACACGTGTGAATGTAATCTTAAATCAGTTGTTGGTAAATGTTGGCAGGAAATAAAACCACCTCCATCTGGAGGTGAAACAGAAGTTGGTTCCATCTAAATTCAGAAGAATATTTAAATGAATAAATTCATTTTGTTTTGTCATTCAGATTGTTTATACCAGAATAAAAGTTACAGCCATAACCCTCACTGCTTTCTTATCACTTCTTGTCTCTGATAGACAGAAAGATACACCAAAAGATACACAGACACGCTGCTTGAGTAGTTTTTCTGTTTGTTTTTTTTTTCTTTTCTTTCAGATTCTTAAACATATGATTAAACCATTTAAAATTATTAATAATTAAAAACAAGTATTCAAAATCATAAACTTTTAAATTCCCTTCGTTGTGTACTGCTAAGCTGCTAGTGTGCATTATAATCACTGAACCACTAGTCCAGATGCAGACAGGGAATGAATTTGCAGTCACTGATAATCTTGTAACAGGGGAGAGTTTTTGTATTAGACAGATGTGATTGTGAGCACTGTGTAATATGCTGCACAGAAATACACTGCACTGTCAGTTAGTGTGAGGTCGTTGATAATCAGAGTGCCATTATTTCTTCCATCTCCTTTCATTTTGATCTTGTTTTCAAACTCAGTCTCTTTGTTCTCATGACCAATATTAAGGAATCCCATGAGCTGAAGGTCCATGATGCTCTGACTTTGTTTGTACCACTGTATGACATTATAGCTTTGTACTTTGTGCGAACATTCAATCTCTGCAAATTCCTTTTCTATCTTCAGGAGATCAGGAGGAGTCTGGACAACACGTTTACCAAGAATGGTCACTGTAAAGATACATATAAATGAATAAACAATATAAAGCTGTGAAGAGCTCATATATCTCAGTGACACAAAGTATTAGAAAAACACCTTTAGACTAAAAAGAATTACCTGCAAGACACAGGACAAAGAAAGAAACACTGAGATGAGGAGCATTACTCATGTCGTCTCTCTCTGCTGATTGATTCCACTATGAATTAAATGCAGGTGATGAAGGAAGTGATGTCATCTAGTGACACATTGCTGAATTCTGAACCGCATAAGCCTGTTACTCTTACTGTTTCTGCCATAGAAATATATGGAAAATGTAGTACAAGAGGTAGGTGTATATAGTAGTATGTGGTTCTAATTTCTTGAACAGGAAAGTATTAGCTGTCATTGCATAAGACATTGAATGGAAGATGCTCTTCATCTGTACTAGAGTGCCCCCTTTTGGAGAGTATATTCATATGATATGTGTACAAGCTGTTTTTGTACATCTGCCTTCAGTGTTTGATTCACTGTGTTTGCTCACTGAACAGAAATATATGGCACTATCATCTGGCTGTGCATTCTTCACAGTGAGAGATCCATTTTCAGGAACACTTTTATGAACTTCAAATTTGTTTGGATCAGAATCTCCATAGTCTGGTTTGCTCGAAGTGCTTGTGAACACAATAAGAGTCATAGTTTGTCCTTGCCGTTGTCGATACCAGTACATCTGGTTGAATGTAAATTCCTTTTTGTGTGTGCAGTTCATTTGAGCAGAACTCCCCTTTACTGCCATTAAAACATCTGGACTTTGTGAAACATCACTGGAACCTGCAATTGGAAATAAAAATATTTCTGTAGCAATTTCAAAAGCTTATTCTGTTCTGTATATTACCATTGAGATGGTTTGAACACCTTGGCTCCAATGTACTGAAAGAATCAACAGAATAATGTTCCTCATCATGTTACGTTGAGGCTGGATGATGATGCGTTATATTATAATCTTCAGTGATGATTCAAATTTTAGTTGTTAGTACAGGATGTGACATCAGTATCATGGTAGTGGTGATCTCAGGGTGGGGCAAAATTCAGAATTTATGAAAAAGCTTCCTTGAATTGTGATGTGAATTGAATTGACCACATTCTACAAGACATTAAGCAACACTTTAAGCAAGACTAGACTAAAACTTATTGTGTTTAGCATTGGCACTGAGTCAATATCCACAGGTGTGAAGAGAACTGCAAATATGCCTGTCACAGAAACAAGACATTTAAAAGAGGAGGTTTTTGTATTAGACAGATGTGATTCTGAGCACTGTGTAATATGCTGCACAGAAATACACTGCACTGTCAGTTAGTGTGAGGTTCTGGATAGTCAGAGTGCCATGTTTTGTTGCATCTCCCTCTAATTTGATCTTGTTTGTGAATTCAGGCTCTTTATTCTCACTGTAATAAAGGTATCCCATCAACTTGAGGCCCAACATGTCCTGACTTTGTTTGTACTATAATATTCGATCATAGCTCGGTATATTATGAGAGCATGTGATCAGAGCAGATTCATCTTGATTCTTGATGAGGTTCACAGGCGTCTGATCAACATTTTTACCAAGACAAGCAGCTGTGGAGAAAATAAAACACATGTTTATAATTAATGTTTACACTGAAATAATCTGTATAATGTGAAAGTAACCTAAATATGTACTTATTGTTTACTTACTAATATTTAAGTCCATATTTGTTCATAATTACCTGTTATTATCATTAGATATACAAATGTGCCAAGGAAAGAGTTCATCATGTCAGCTCTTTTTACAAAGTGATTCTGCTATGAATTAAAGGCTCAAGCAGGAGGAAGTGATGTCAGAAGGAGTCTGGTGAACAGTGTTACTGAGAGTGGAAGCTGTGAAGAGACAGATAAATGACATTTAATGCTGAAGAGTCAATAAAATAAGATTTATACACAGTTTTGACAAAAATCAAGAAACACTTGATAAAAGACATTATTACCTGTGAGCCACATACATGTGACAGAGAAACTCAGGAGTGTATTATTCATGCTGTTTCTCTGTGTGACTCTGCTGTGAGTAAATACGACTGATGAAATGAACAAAGACAATGGAGGATGTGATGTCACCATGGAAATTTCTGACTCAAATTTTGTTTTTTCAAATTTTGATTACTTGTATAACCACCATATATCACATTATTCACTCTACTTGATCACACAATAATAAATAAATTACAATGAAAATGTTATCTAAATTACTTTTGCTTGTCATTGTATTGCTTAAATGTCCACTCACTCAGTATGAGGGAAACACATTGCACTTTATATTTCTTTTGGTGTTTGGCTGGAATGTTTTAACTTTACTGTAAAGAAGAATGGTCTCAAAGATTTGTTTATATTATGTATAAAATAAACCATGTTCTGTCATTTTGATATGATGTGTTCATGTGTTAATGATGTTAAACGTGAACAAAATTTTGATCTCCAGTTGTTGATTTGCATCACAAATATGTTAAATGTTGTTTGCATCACTTTTGCACTAAGAAACATTAGTTCCCTTTCGATACTTCACTCGTACTGGGTATGGGGAAAAGTCTCCCTTTTTCCCCGTCACTGAAGCCTTTTTCAATAACGCAATGTAACTGCATCGTCATTGGTTCACTCATTGAACCAAGTTGAACCAATGACGGCGCAGCATAGCTGCGCGACCTATGGCGAGAGAGCGCGCAAACTTTCCCGCCGAAATGGGTGGGGCAAAGGGCTATATAAGCAGGCGTTTCGCCATAGGATTTCAGTCCTTTCTCCTTCAGCGACGACAACGCATCTCTTCGCTGATCTCCGCCTGAAGCCTGAGGAAGCTCGCCGCCTTCAAGAAGAGGCCCCGCAGCGGACCCAGCTGAACTAGCCGGTCGGAGACAGCGCAGGCGCCCTCGCTGACTGCCGCCCCGAGCGCCGTCCTCGAGGCGCCCGCCTCCCGCTCCCGCTCCATCCGGCGCGCCTTTGAGAGTTTCTCCGCGGCTTATTGCCGCTCTAAAAGAGCGTTTCCTCAGCGGTTCTACCGCTCTAAAAGAGCTTCCGCGGCCCTCGCCGCTCTAAAAGAGCCCCCACAATCGCCGTTATAACGGCGGCGGCGTTGATGCAAATGCCGCGCCACTCTTGTGGCACATGTACAGCCCCTCTGCACGATGACGACGGACACAGTGAGTGCGTTGTGTGCCTGGGCAAGTCCCACGCCAACGGCGCGCTCGCTGGAGCCTGATGCCCGCACTGCGAGAGCATGAGCCTCGGTTCTCTGCGCTCGCGGGTCGCCTTCTTCACTGAAGGCGATCTCGCCGCTCGCGCCCTCCCGTCTCCTTCCTCCCGCGAGCCGGCTAGGAAGAGACAGCGTGGTAGAGCGACTCAGCGCCCGGAGTCGTGCAGGCTCACGCCGGCCCAGCCCCCGCGTGCCTCGCCTTCTCCCACTAGAGAACAATCTCCCGTCTTGTTCTCCCGACCAGAGCAGCATCCCTCTGCAGATGCGAGCGACCTCGTCTCGTTTGGAGGATCTGACGAAGAGCCCGACGACTCCATGTCTCTTGCGGCTTCTGAAGCGGAAGGATAGGCTGGCGAGCCGGACGAACCTGCTCCCCCGCCTCCTCTGGAGCCCATTGAACACGGCCAGGGTATGGATGCCGAGCTCTTCCGCATCCTATCCAGAGCAGTGGAAGAGCTAGACCTCGACTGGGCCCCGCCGGAGGAGCCATCATGCAGCCGCCTGGATGAGTGGTTCCTGCCAGGCCGCCGCCAAGCCCCACGCCATCGTTCCGCTCCATTTTTTCCTGAGGTGCACGAGGAGCTTACGAAGTCGTGGCGCGCTCCGTACTCCGCCCGACTCCACACAACGCACCGTTCTGCCCTCACTGCTGTCGACGGCGCAGAAGAAAAGGGCTATGAGCACTTGCCGCCCCTAGATGAAGCGGTGGCAGCTCACCTTTGTCCTCCCGCGGCTGTGGGGTGGAAAACCAAGAGAGCCCTGCCTTCCAAGCCCTGCAGAACCACCTCTACACTGGCTGGAAGAGCCTATACCTCGGCTGGCCAGGCTGCTTCGGCGCTTCACACCATGGCGATCTTCCAGGTGTTCCAGGCCAAACTCCTCCGCTCCTTGGACGAGTCCGGCACTTATGCACCTGCCTTCAAGGATCTCCGCAGCGCCACCGATCTAGCCCTGTGGGCCACGAAGGCCACTGCCCAGGCCATCGGACGTTCCATGGCCAGCCTGGTTGTGCTTGAGCGCCATCTTTGGCTCAACCTCACGGAAATCAAGGACCTGGATAAGACGGCCTTTCTGGATGCCCCGGTCTCCCCTTCCGGTCTTTTTGGGCCAGCGGTGGATAGTTTCACAGCGGCGCAGAAGTCATCTCAGGCCATGAGACACTTTCTGCCCAAGCGCTCCAGCTCTGCGTCTGCTCCTAGCCGCCCCAGGACTGCGCCGGCTCAGCAGACCAAGCCTGCCCCATCCACCTCTCAAGCAGCACCGCCGAAGGAGCATCGTCAGCGCCCTCGCCCTGCTAAGCGCCAATCCTCCTTCCCGAGACGCCAGGGACCCCGGCCCAAGATGTGCTGGACCCGGTGACTCCGAAGACGTCCTGATCCAAAAGCAGGAAGGAAGAGGGTCGGGGAATGTCTCGTTACGACCGGACCACCCCAAAAGCTCCCTCGTGCGGTCTCCCCTCCGCCTCGTTTAAATCCGGGCGTGGGAGAAATGCTCTGTGTTATAGCTGGGCCCACACGTGTTGCGCCCAAACAAAACGCCGTTTTCACGGTGAACACTATTTTACTTCCTAAGTAAGCCAAGAGCTCTCTGCTCCCCAGCCAACACATTTCGTTTCTGGGGGCAGTTTTCAACTCAGTCCGCATGACGGCAGTAGTCTCGCCAGAGCGCGCCCTGGCGGTACAGCAGCTCGCGGCTTCTGTCAAGAACAAAGCCTATCTTCCTCTGAAGCTCTTCCAGAGGCTCTTAGGGCTGATGGCTTCCGCCTCCCCGGTTCTGCAGCTCGGCCTTCTTCGGGCCGCTACAGTTCTGGCTGAAAGTCCGGGTCCCCCCACATGCCTGGCGGCACGGCCGCTTTTGTCTCAAGGTCAACCGGGCCTGTCTTTTAGCCCTGAAACCTTGGATGAACCCTGCTTGGTTCAGTCTTGGGGTACCCCTACAGGCGGTGTCACGAAGGACGGTGCTCTCGACGGACGCATCCAACTCAGGTTGGGGGGCTCTGTGCGAGGGCAGACCGGCCTTCGGCTCGTGGTCCCACGAGGAGAGCCATCTCCATATCAACTGCCTCGAAATGTTGGCAGTGATGAAAGCCCTGCAAGCTTTCCAGGCTCACTTGACGGGACGCCACGTCTTAGTCCAATCGGACAGCATGACTGTGGTGTCATATATAAATCACCAGGGCGGTCTTTCGTCCAGCCGCTTATGCGCTCTGGCGAAACGTCTTCTGGAGTGGGCAACACCAAAGTTTCGGTCGCTCAGGGTGACTCATATACCTGGCAAAACCAACCTGGGTGCAGATATGTTATCATGGAGCAACGTCCCCTCAGACGAGTGGATGCTCCATCCCCAGATGGTTCTCAAGATTTTGGAGCTCTTCGGGAGAGCAGAGATAGACCTCTTCGCCTCAGAAGACAACTCTCATTGCCCAACATATTTCTCAAAGGAAGTCGATGAGCTGGCCCAAGCCTGGCCCAGCACACTCCTTTACGCATTTCCCCCGATCGCACTGATCCCGCAGGTCATCAGGCGAGTCAGGGAAGACAGGCATAGAGTCCTCCTAGTGGCCCCGCTCTGGAGGAGCCAGACTTGGTCCTCAGAGCTGTTCAGGCTCTCCACGAGAGCCCCATGGCCCATTCCCCTGAGGCGGGACCTCCTCTCTCAGGCGAACAAAACAATCTGGCACCCACAGCCAGAGCTCTGGGCTCTGCATCTCTGGTCCCTCGATGGGAGCCGACTAACCTTCCCAGGCACGTACTAGAGACCATATCTCAGGCGAGAGCCCCGTCCACGAGACGCCTCTACGCCCAGAAAAGGTCGGTCTTTGTTGATTGGTGTTCCACACGCAACATAGACCCCGTAGAATGTGACGTATCTCCGATACTGTCCTTCTTACAGGAGCGTTTGGATCTGGGGCGCCCCCCCTCAATGCTCAAAGTATACGTAGCAGCCATCTCAGCGTTTCATGCTCCTATCGCTGGCCAGTCAGTGGGTCGAAACAGCCTTGTGGTTCGTTTCCTAAGGGGTTCTAGGCGATTAAATCCTCCTCGTCCCCTTACTGTTCCCACTTGGGACCTTTCCTTGGTCCTTAGGGCTCTCAAAGGTAACCCCTTTGAGCCGCTGAGTTCAGCTGACCTCAGGCCGCTAACCCTGAAAACCGCTCTGCTACTTGCACTAGCATCGGTCAAGCACGTTGGCGACTTGCAGGCCCTCTCGGTGAGCCCTGCGTGCCTCGAATTTGGGCCTAATGACTCTAAAGTCGTGCTGAAACCTAGACATGGCTACGTTCCCAAAGTGCTCTCTACTCCGTTTAGAGCTCAGGTCATTTCGCTCTCTGCTCTTCCTCCCTCCACGGATGAACAGGAGCTGGAGTTACTCTGTCCTGTCAGGGCATTGAGGACCTATGTAGAACGATCGCAGCCTTTCAGGCAGTCGGATCAGCTCTTTGTCTGTTTTGGTGGCCGCACCAAGGGGTCCTCGGTCTCAAAACGTCTCTCGCGTTGGATAGTCGACGCGATTAATCTCTGTTACTCCTCCTTGGACATTCAATGCCCCTTAGGAGTTAGGGCCCATTCCACTAGAGGAATGGCTTCCTCCTGGGCCTGGTCTAATAGAGTTTCCATTAAAGACATCTGTGAGGCGGCCGGCTGGTCCTCGCCGTCCACTTTTATCAGATTTTATCATCTGGACGTTCCGGCCTTACAAGCCCGGGTCCTCTCGGTGTAACTAGGTGGCCTCTTCGAGTTCCACCTCTCACCGATCAGGAGTTATCTCCTCCTTGTAGTGTAACAAGGGTTTCCGACGGCTTTGCCTTCCTACTTGTTCTCTTGGTCCCCCTTCGGTGTCCAAAGCAAGTTATGTCGTTCCCTGCCGTGGCACGGCGCGGTTGAATTCGTTCCCCATACGCAGTACGAGTGAAGTATCGAAAGGGAACATACTCAGTTACTAACGTAACCTCGGTTCCCTGAGATACGGAACGAGTACTGCGTTACTTGCCGTGCCACGAGGCTGCGGCTTCAGTGTCGTCGCTTCAGTCGATTGGCCTGAAATCCTATGGCGAAACGCCTGCTTATATAGCCCTTTGCCCCGCCCATTTCAGCGGGAAAGTTTGCGCACTCTCTCGCCATAGGTCGCGCAGCTATGCCGCGCCGTCATTGGTTCAACAACTTGTCTATGAGTGAACCAATGACGATGCAGTTACACTGCGTTATTGAAAAAGGCTTCAGTGACGGGGAAAAAGGGAGACTTTTCGCCATACGCAGTACTCGTTCCATATCTCAGGGAACCGAGGTTACGTTAGTAACCGAGTACGTTTTACACGTGTGAATGTAATCTTAAATCAGTTGTTGATAAATGTTGGCAGGAAATAAAACCACCTCCATCTGGAGGTGAAACAGAAGTTGGTTCCATCTAAATTCAGAAGAATATTTAAATGAATAAATTCACATTGAACTCTTTAAATTACAGAACAAAATATGCCAATAATGGTAATCTCTGGTCCATGGTCATACTGTGTTGTTGTGTCAGGACTCTATCTCTGCAGAACTAGTTTTAAATCAAATTCTGCCAAAACATTTTTTGAGGTTGAAGTTATTTTCTGTGATAATGGAGATAATGCAATAAATAGTGTCAGTAACTTGTATTTGACCCATAATACTCCTGACTGCCACCTGTTGACTAATGCTGATCTTTCATGTACAGAATGTTTTTGTACAGCACTCTCCAGCCTTTGACACACTGTTCACTCACTGAACAGAAATATATGGCACTGTCTTCTGGCTCTAGATCTTTCACCATTAGAGATCCACTATCAGCATCTCTTTTATCAGGTTCAAATTTATCTTTATCAACATCTCCAAAGTCTGGGTCTGAACCAGCAGCAGTGATGGGCCCTATTTTAACGATCTAAACGCAAAGTGTAAAGCGCACGGTGCAGGTGCACTCAGGGCGTGTCCAAATCCACTTTTGCTATTTTAACTATGGAAAAACGGTCCGTGCGCCGGGCGCATTTTTGAAATGGGTTGTCCCTATATGCGCTCGCGCCATGGCGGATTGCTATTTACATGGCGGAATTTGTTGGCGGAAAAGCTGAACGCTTTTCAAGCGAAGAAACCGATCTGCTCGTGCGCAAAGTTAAACGTTTAGTTAGAAGTTAAACAAAGTTACATATTTATATTTATGTAGCCTACACACAGGCCCGGATTAAGACCACGTTGGGCCCTGGGGCTATAGCAACACCAAGGGCCCCCTTTCATATGTTTGCCATGCTACAGTGTCTTGTACCACAAGAATTGTTTTTTATTTATTATTATTTTTATATTTTTTACAAATTTCATTTTATCAAATCATTTTATATAAGCACACTAAATATTCCATGCTATTTAACATATTTTAAAATATATTTAAAATACAAAATATTTAACATATTTTAAAATTGTATTGCATATATTGCTGACACAATAATTCTTTCCTCTGATTAACACAAAATAAACTATTTTGAAGAATGTGGGTAACCAAACAGTTGATGGTCCCCGGTGATTTCCACATTATATATATTTTTTTCCTACTATGGAAATGAATGGGGACCAGCAACTGTTTGGTTACCCACATTCTTCAAAATATTTTCTTTTTGTGTCCAACAGAAGAAAGAAACTCATTCAGGTTTAAAACAACTTGAAAGTGAGTATGTGATGACAGGATTTTAATTTTTGGGGTGAACTACAGTATCCCTAGGGTCCCTAAACAAGGGTCCGCATGCTAACTATTAGGATGCTGTCACTTTAAGACCTGCACGCGTCCGATTTTCTCAACTCACTTCAGACATAACCAACTGTGTTTATGTAAACCTTTTGTGTATTTGACAGTATTATAGCGCAGTCAGACGCGAAAGATGAAGTCCAGTAGTCAGGTGCTGTTTGGCAGGCTTGTGTGCACGCTTTGGGTGTATGGGGTCAGAAAAAGCGCATCTCAGAACAGCACACGAATGACATGTTTAACTGGCAGGGCTTTAAAGCACATGCAAATAAAGAACTTTTGTGGTTGCGAATAAGAGCAGTGTCCCGTGAGTAACTCTACCGCTGTGTTAACATGTGATGTGAATGTGTCAAGGTCAAGTTGTACGGATGGATGCACCAGAACTGAAACTGATAAAATGTGCTTCAAAGGCTGATAGTGGAGACGTCACTCGACATTGGTGTTCGTCAAAAAACAGTAGGAAAGTTAATTCGGGATTTTTACACGGGTGATGATGATGAGAGAAAAACACTGACATTCTGAATTCAAACGGCAATAAAATCAATCGACTCGTCCCTGTAAATGTTGAAAACACCTTACGTTTTAATGAGAAACAATTACTATCCGAATAGGGCTTAACTCGTAATAAAAATAATAACTTGATGCAGCTGCTATCTCACCTTTTTCAACGTGTAAAGCACGCAGAACGGCGACGGTGTCGGTGGGTGAAGATAATTGTGAGCTGCCGCTGCACGCGCGGGGTCCTCCACTAGCTCGGATGTTTTATGTGAACCGAAACAGTTAGTTAGTTTTGTAATTTTTGCTGTAAGATTAGCATCCCTTTTCTCCCTTTCAAGCTTATTTTTCCTTTTTTGCGCACCACTATCACTTTTTTTAATCATTTTGAACACCAGCGAGGCTGAAAAAGCAATAAAGGCCAATTTTCTAGTCTACATGCAATGCGATAGCATAATGCAAAGAGGCGTTTCCCGATGTCATGTCGCGAATTGTAAAGTGATTTTGATTGGACGGTGATTTATCAGTCAGGCACATTTTCCAATAATTTTTTCTTGTTATTTTATTAGACACAAATCAACCACCTTTGACTTGTCAATCTCATTTCCTCCAGCCAATCACGGGCCCCCTCTACCCGTGGGCCCTGGGGCTTCAGCCCCACCTAGCCCTTATGTTAATCCGGCCCTGCCTACACAATAATATTTTTTTACACTGTAATCCTTTTGTTTTTAATATTTGGCATGTTTGTGTGATGCGCATCCCTGTGTGTAATAAGCAAAGTCAACGCGCACTGTGGACGCGCCCAGAGGCGCAGTTTCTACCAACGCGCTCTAACAAAAAAATATTGCGCCATTGACTTTAGACCAGGTTTGAGTTGATCTATGGCGCAGTCTATTTACAGCTCCTTAAAATAGCAATGCGCCGGCAATGCGCCTGAACACACCTCTTTTTTAGACCAGCACGCCCATGGCCGCACTAACTGGCGCAAATGCATGTATTAATTTAAGGACGTGGCGCTGAACGGGAAAACGCGAACGGCGCCGGACGCAAACTAGCCAACGCACTTGCATACACTTCCTATAATACACTTGTCGCATTGCGCCGGGTGTATTATAGGGCCCTATGAGCCTCATGGTCTCTCCTGGACGCTGACGGTACCAGTACATCTGGAAGTATGAAAGACCCTTATAGTGTGTGTGCAGTTCATATTAGCAGAATTACCTTTTGGTTTCCACAGAATTTTAGGCTCTTGAACAACATCATCTCCACCCATAGCACCTGTGGAAAAAATGTAAACAAACGGATAAGAATATAAGGTTATTGTTTCAGTTGCAGTGGAGACAATGTCACAGAGTTTCTCATACCTTGGCTCCAGTGCAGGAACAGAATCAATGAAATAATGGCTCTAGTCATGTTGAGTTCTGGTGGAGCACACAGTGAGTCCCAGCCTTTGAAATGATTCAAACTCTAGCTGTTGGTGAACAGGATATGACATCATAGATTGTAACAGTAATGAACAAAACGTCTCGGGTTACGAGTGTAACCCTTGTTCCCTGAGTAAGGGAACGAGACGCTACGTCGGATGACGTGATGGGAACCCTCTGTATTTTGTGTTCGTGAAGCACCTCTGTATCCAACCAATGAAAAGACGTGACGTCAGAGACGGGTGACGTCACGGATCAGGAAGCTATAAAGCACACCTGAACACAAAGCACGCCAGCTTCTGTAAAATGTCTGAAGCAAGCGCACCAGGTATGCAGGAGATACGGCCACGTGACGTAGCGTCTCGTTCCCTTACTCAGGGAACAAGGGTTACACTCGTAACCCGAGACGTTCCCTTTCGTGGGAACTATCGACGCTACGTCGGATGACGTGATGGGAACGCAATCCCAACTACGCCGTCTCTCCGAGTGCCTGGCTGCTATCTTGTAGCATCCTGGCCCCCGGAGTGATGTTAAGGTGAAGATTGTAAAATCTGATAAAGGTGTGCTGGGATGACCATCCAGCCACACCAAAAATGTCGTCCATAGAGACATCAGATAGGAGAGCTCTGAACGCGGCCATACCTCTCGTGGAGTGAGCCCGCACCATCAAAGGACACGGGCGCCCCACCGTCTCATACGCAAGTGAGATGGCCACGACCACCCACTTGCTCATCCGCTGTTTAGATGCTGGGCCCCCCTTCTTAGGGGACCCATAACATACAAACAATTGTTCTGTTTTTCTCCACAGGGCAGCTCTGTGAACATACGCATCTAATGCTCTTACAGGGCAAAGCAGATTCTTCCTTTCCTGATCCAAGTTTGCGAAAGGAGGCAGGCAGAAAGCCTCAAGTACAATGGGGCCTGGGACCCTCGTCGGACCTTTGGAACATAGCCCGGCCTGGTATGCAGAAAGGCTTTCACCATACCAGGTGCAAACTCAAGACAAGATGGAGCGACTGACAGCGCTTGTAAATCACCAATTCTCTTCAAAGAAGAGATGGCCAAGAGACAGATAGTTTTAAGTGTCAAGAACTTGTCTGACACCTCCTCTATTGGCTCGAAGGGAGCCTCAGCCAGCCCTTGGAGCACAATAGTGAGGTCCCAGGTCGGGGTCTTTGTGCACACCACAGGTCTCAACCTGAGTGCACCACGGAGGAAGCGTACTACTAGGGGGTCTCGACCCAGCGAGGAGCCCCCTACAGGGATATAATGAGCCGAAATAGCGGCCACATAAACTTTCAGCGTGGAAGGGTTTAAACCTTCTGAGAACTTTTCCTGAAGGAACTGAAGCACGTCAAAGACAGAAGAATGGACCGGGTCCAAATTATGCTGTTCACACCACACAGAGAACAATTTCCATTTATATAAGTACAACTTCCTCGTGGAGGGAGCTCTGGAGTGAAGGATGGTCTCCACAACCTCGGTTGAGAGACCAGTTCCTATGAGCCTTGCCCCCTCAGGGGCCAGGCCCACAGTTTCCATATTTCTGGGCGGGGATGGAGAATCATGCCGCCCGCTTGAGACAGGAGATCCTGCCTGAGAGGAAGCTCTAAGGGAGAGCCGTGAAGTAGAGACATTATGTCCGAAAACCATATTGTGGTCGGCCAGTAAGGGGCCACCAATATTAGGTCGACCTTCTCCTGGCGAACCTTCTCCAGAACTCCCGGGAGCATTGAGACTGGGGGGAACGCATACAGACGTAGCCTCAGCCACGTCTGTAGCATGGCATCCAGCCCTAGAGGTGCTGGGTGCTGAAGTGAGTACCACAGAGGGCACTGAGCTGACTCCTCTGTGGCAAAATAGATCGACTTGAGCTCGACCGAAAGTTTTCCATATCAACTCCACCACCTCGGTGTGGAGTTTCCATTCCCCCGGTCTCGCGCCCTGCCTCGACAGGGCGTCCGCTCCCACATTCAACCGCCCGGGGATGTAAGCTGCTCTCAGCGAGAGGAGCTTTCCCCAGGACCAGAGGAGGATGCGACTGGCCAGCTTGAATAACAGGCGAGACCGCAAGCCCCCCTGATGGTTGATGTATGAGACCACCGCAGTGTTGTCTGTGCGGACCAACACATGGTGATCTCTCAGGTCTGGGAGGAAGTGTTTTAATGCAAGAAACACCGGCATCATCTCCAGCCGATGTATGTGCCAGGAGCGCTGATGGTCCTCCCAGAAACCCTGAGCCGAGCGACCACTCATGATCGCCCCCCAGCCCGTGAGGGAAGCATCTGTCGTAAGCATTACACGACGACCAGAAGTCCCCAGCACGGGTCCCTGGGATAGGAACCAAGGCTTCTTCCACATGACCAGAGCACGAAGGCATCAGCGCGTGACTTTGATCATGCGAAAAGGATTTCTCCTCGGGGAAAACCCCTTGGTCCTGAGCCACCACTGTAGGGGTCTCATGTGCAGAAGGCCAAAAGTAATAACGTTGGACGCAGCTGCCATCAGACCCACCAGTCTCTGAAACTGTTTTACAGTGAGTGACTGGCCTAACTTCACCCCTTTCACAGCCCCGAGAATGGAACTCACACGAGCAGGGGACAACTGCGCCTGCATCGTGGTGGAATCCCAGATTACACCTAAGTAGTTTGCAACCTGACTCGGGACCAGCACACTCTTTTTGGCGTTGAGCCTCAGCCCAAGCCTCTTCATGTGCGACAGGACAACATCTCGATGTTGAACTGCCAATTTTTCTGTTTGAGCTAATATCAACCAATCGTCGATATAGTTCAGCACGCGGATGCCCTGGAGTCTCAGCGGAGCCAGCGCTGCATCCACGCGCTTCGTGAACGTGCGGGGTGAGAGGGATAGGCCGAACGGAAGAACCCTGTATTGGTAAGCTTCGCCCCCGAAAGCAAACCTGAGGAACTTCCTGTGTGAAGGATGGATGGATACATGAAAGTATGCGTCTTTCAGATCTATCGCTACAAACCAGTCCTCGGACCTGATCTGAGGGATGATCTGTCTGAGTGTAAGCAATTTTGAATTTCAGCTTCTTTACGGATCGATTTAGCACACGTAAATCTATGATCGGACGCAACCCTCCATCCTTCTTCGGAACAATGAAGTAGCGGCTGTAAAAGCCCGACATTTTGCTGGGAGGGGAAACCCTTTCTATAGCCCCTTTTTGCAAAAGCGTCGTTACTTCTTGCTCCATCACCAGAGACTGCTCTGGGGTTACCACCGTAGGAAGCACCCCATTGAACTTGGGCGGTCGTGAACCGAACTGAATTCTGTAGCCCTGTTCTATCATGAGCAGCACCCACTTCGAAACATTCGGGAGATTTTTCCACTCTTCCAAATATTCTACTAAGGGAACCAGTCTCTCGAGACTGGTCTCTGGTGTTTTTTGAGCACTTGGCTCGTCTATCTGACGCGGCGCACCGGCAGACAGACGAATCACGTGCTGGCCGACCTTCCTCGGAGGATCGGTGGAAACTGCTGTGCCCTGACTCACGCTTGGTGGCAGGGTTGACAGAACGGTCCCCTGAGGGCACCGAGGAGGACCCGATATCCGAATCCCCCCGGAGGGGGCTGCCCTCAAGAGATCCTGCACTATAAATGTCAGGACCTCTTCTTTGAAGCCTTCCGAGAGATAATGACGGTCCTCAGATCCGTCCTACCTCTGGACTTTTAAATTCCTCAGAATTTAATGTATTCAATATTTCATTTAATCCTCAAATTAAATGCAGCCAGTTCTTATATAAATATATATTTTTTGAACAGACTGAATATATTAAGAATACAAAAAAGAATTATAGCTCGTAATAATTCGCAAGGTATTTTAGGGAAAGAGAGAAAGGGAACTCCTGTCTACTCAGATCCCTTAATATATACATACACATACACACACATGCATAATTACGGATACGTGATATATGCGCAGCCTCGGCAAACGCAAGACCCGAGCCGTATTTTCATTCTTGCAGACTTAATCTACGCGCTGCCTCGGCAACGCGAGATCCGAGCCATATATTCTTTAATGAAAACTCAGTCTACACGCTGCCTCGGCAAGCGCGAGATCAGAGCTATATACTTTAATGAAAACTCAATCCACGCGCTGCCTCGGCAAGCGCGAGATTCGAGCTTTGCAATAGACTTTTATTCCCTCGAGAATAAAGCCAACAGGAGTGGAGCTACAAAACTCCCGCTAGTGCATACTTTTCTTCGGGACATTTTTATGAATGAACACTGTCACTGTCAGTTGTGAGCTGACGTGCACGCTCCACTCCCAGCAAACAAAACATAAATCGTGTGTATCCCAACTCGCTTTGTAGTGTAGCACAGGGGGAAATCAAACTGCTGTTCACGATTGATTTGTTATAAACGTGTGATTTTGAAACACGATATGTGTGTGAGGTGGCGATCCTCAGATCGATATCACAATATCCACCTCCTCAGAGCTGGACATGTGAGTATCGGTGCCTCAACCCGGGGGAAGAAACCGCAGAGCGTGCTTCCACCTGGGAGACGGCGCTGAACCTGGCTGGTGAGGGCAGAGAAAAGGCGCGCCCGTCTCTAATCCCTCTGTCAGATCCATTTGTGAACCCCACGAACGGAGCCTCCGCCCTGCCTCAGCAGAAGCGGGACCCGATCCGCGGGGAACACTGGAGCAGTGTCCTGAGAGCGAGTTTTTACAGTGCACACAGACGGCTCCCTCGAGAGCTGCCTGTGCTCACTCCCATTTCACTGCTGTTTCTCGCCATAATACGTGTCTTTTTTATATATAAATATATGGATTGGTGTGAGATACTCTTGTCCTCAGACGAAGAGATCTTGACTTGTTTATATGTAATAAGACAAACAACACCAAATAAGACACAAAATACAGAGAGCGCTTGCTGAAGACAACAGAAGCTGGCGTGCTTTGTGTTCAGGTGTGCTTTATAGCTTCCTGATCCGTGACGTCACCCGTCTCTGACGTCACGTCTTTTCATTGGTTGGATACAGAGGTGCTTCACGAACACAAAATACAGAGGGTTCCCATCACGTCATCCGACGTAGCGTCGATAGTTCCCACGAAAGGGAACTGCATGAACATGGAATATGTATATTATTAACAGTATTGTGGAAAGTTACTTTTAAAAGTAATGCATTACAATAATGTGTTACTCTCTAAAAGGTAACTAATTGCATTACTTAGTTACATTTTACTTTTGCGTTACTTTTTCTAATCTAGGCTGTTTGTTTGTTTTTATAACAACAAAAAAGTTATATTTTTGGCAAATGTAAAGGCTCTTTCACACCAAACGTGAAATGAATTATGGAGGACTAAACCTGCAGATATTAAAAATGAATAAATGAATAAATAAATGAAAGAATAAATAAATAGATAAATTAATAAATAGATAAATAGGTAAATAAATGTGATAATAGGAAAATAAATAAATGAATAAACCAATAAATATGATTAATTTTTAATAAAATTTATTTTTCCCTTTAATTTATTATTTTTCTGCATTTATGATTTAATTATTTCTAATTCTATTTATTTATTATTTTATTTATTTTTCCATTTATTTTATATTTACTTATTTTATGCATTCATTTATTTTTATATTTATTTATTCCAATATATATTTTTTCCAGATTAATTTATTGTAACATTTATTTATTTTAACCTTTTAAATTTATTTTCGTATTTATTTTGACATTTCTTTGTCTTGTATGATAATTAGGTGTTTTGCTCATAGGGCTTGCTTACCATTGGTTCATCATTGATTGAAGCTCTCGCTCGATTACTCTGGCTTTGTAGTGACAGCTCTTGCGTGTGTATCAGTTTATGTTCGCGACAACAAGGGTGACACCATTGCGTTCGTTTAACTTCTCTTACTTCTGGCTGAGAGGGAACTAATGCTAGTCGCTAGCCGTAATCCTATAGCTGTAACGGTATATTAGATTAAGCGGTCGGAGTGTTGCGCTGCACTTTATGATTTACACCCTCCACCTTAAGACGAGGAGCACCTGAGGCACTAGCTGAAGGCGCTAAACTTGAAGTGCCCACCCAAGCGTCCGTATGTGTTTTCGTAGCATTTCATGGACGGGAAGCTGACTGACGAACACCCTTACCCGAGAAATGTGTCGGCTATGATGCTCCAGTAAAGAAGTCACGGCGGCTGCTGAACAGGTTGTCAGATTCAGGTAAGCTAACTTAGCTAGCCATGTGCTTGTTAACCTAATGCTAGATTTGTGAAGGCCCTTCTATGAATTTTAAATCAATATTATTCATAAAACACAATGAATCTTGCACTATTACCATTGCCACCAATATATTTAATATTTACGATAGTACAATGGTACTTATTTACTGTAGTATTATAGTACATTAGTCTTACAGTAGCTTACATTATTCCTGTAAATTACAGAGATTGCATATGATAGCAGGCAATCTAGCTACATCTTTCATATTGATATTGACTTAAGTATTAACACTAGAGTTAGAGATTGTGTATAAACTCATTTTTAATGCGTCTCTCACACTTTTCTGTTCAAGTATGAGTGCCATCATATATTCTCATGATGTACTATTACTAATGTAAACATTTTTATGGTTGTATATTCTTCCACAGATGCATCGATGAGCATCAGTGATCAACTGTGAAGATGATCACATCCACATGCCCTGAACTGTGATGCAGAAACACAACAGGAGGATCCATCTGTCTCTGACCACAACTACACTTCAAAATCACATCTCAATCTGAAGCCACCTACATCTGAGATGAGAACACAATGCGTTGAGCCGGCACCATTGTACACCATCAATTGCACCATCTTTGTCAGCACACAGGGTTGACATTGGATGCATTTCATTCAGTTGCCGAGCACCTTACCAACACATACACCAACAGCTTCCAGCTACACAGTTGGGATCAGCTCCTGATGACTGATGAAGCTGTCTTAATTTATTGCAGGGTTATCTTGCTGAAAGGTTTGGTGTTTCAAAACCTGTTGTTGTGGTAAATTCATAACTGCAAATTCCGGGTTCCTGGAATCCCTTCGTCCAGGCGATGAAGTAACGGCAGACAGAGGCTTCATCATTACCGATCTCCTCTATGAAAGGAAGATGAAACTCGTCATTCCAGCATTCACCAAGAGAGACTCTCTGAAGAAGACACCACCGACACTATACGCATCGCCAAGTGGTCATACGACTGAAAAACTTCAAAATCCTTTCTTACAACAGTTCCAATTATCCTCACCTCTAAAATTGATAAAATGTAGATAATTGATCCTGTGTAACCTTCTAAGCAACATGATTTCTGATGTAGAGGATGAATAAGTGTTGATTTGTAGGTGCGGTCCACATCTGTGCTGTGGTTTTGATTTAACTAATCAGTGTAAATAGTGTATGTAGTCATTTTTATAAACCTTTACAATGTGACCAGATGTTACTTATCTGTAAAGTTATTTCTATAAACCTTTGCAATATGATTAGATGTTATCTTTTGTGAAGTTTTGTTTTAATCTTTACAATGTGGCCAGATGTTAGCAGTCAGTAATTTCTTATAAAACCATATAATGTAATCTCTGTAGATTCCCCTTAAAACTTAAAGGAATGAAGTCTTCTGATTTAAACGGAGTAAGTCATGTCAAGTTTGCAAATTAATTCCATCTTGGTTTATTGCATATGAGAATTAAATGGTCAAATATTGCATGAAGGTCAGTAAAAGTTCTCTAGCTTCCTGATAACAACAAACAACTCTTACAACTGATTTTATGAAACTTATATTAAATGATACATTTTCTAAAATCACAAAGTTATCACTTTTTTTACAGAGCTGAATTTAAAATAATTCCAGTCATTTTCAACTACACCCTCTACATGCTGCTCCAACTTCTGACAGTCCCATGGTTTCCTCTGGCTCTTCTTCATATATCTACGTTAACAATGTCGATATGAGACCATCTGATCGTCGTATGAAGTTTTCTCCGTGCTCCAAATTTAAAGCATTAACGGCATTAATGTTATTTCTCATTTTGCTAAAGTTATAGCTAGGTATCAACAATCTTCTAACCTAGGCGTCATCACTCTAGCGTCTGAAGTCGACGGTTCCAGACTCGATGATGATGATGATGCTGGGGATCACATAAGTAGCTTTAGCTTCGTGTTTTTATTTCTGGAATATAGTTTAAATATTTCGGCACAAATCGAATAACATTAGGTGAAAAATAACTTGCAACTCTCCAGCTGGTGCCATTTTCTTTGAAAACTCCGATCTCTATCGTTTAGCTGGCCTGATGAGTCTGTGCGTGAGCTCTTAACCAATGATGCACTGAAGCTACAGAAGGACTGCCTTCCTCATTTCCATGTTACACACGGAAAAGTAAAAATAAATGAATCAATAAATAAATCTAAAAATAAATACATGTGGGAATAAATATATCTACAAATAAATGAATACATACATAAATAAATCTAAAAATGAATGTAAAAATAATATATAAATATAAAAATAAATGAAAAATGTATAAACAGAAAATAAATTAAGGGGGGAAAATAAAAAAAAATGATTTATTAAAAATGAATCATTTATTTTATCAAGTCATTTATTTATTTTCGTATTATCACATTTATTTACCTATTTATCTTTTTATTAATTTATATATTTATTTATTCTTTCATTTATTTATTCATTTATTCATTTTTAATATCTGCAGGTTTGGTCCTCCATAATGAATAAGCCTCAGGCAGTACAGTAGAGGGCGCAGCTCAAACAAACCTTTCAGCTGTGCTGCTATTCTGGAATACAGAAGAATAGGACACAGGAGAAGTAAATGAGTAAATGTACGCTCACATTTAGCTTATAGTCTAGAATAACCATCATGTTCACACAGCGCACACAACGCCTCTGCACTCCCGATTTCTTTCAACATGGAGACAGGAGAGCTGTCTGTCAATAAATGGGAAAACAAAGTTACTTGCGTTACTTACTTGAAAAATTAACTCAGATATTTTGTTGTAAATTTAAAAGTAATGCGTTACTTTACTAATTACTTACAGTATATACAGTGTATACTTTTCTGTCAGTATAAGGATACTTAGGTGCAATTTTAGGTATATTTCTGAGAAGTAAAAAATAGACTGAAAGTATACTTTTGTTTTGTTTGTTTAAAAGAAGCATACTATAGTAGTCAACATTTGAAGTTTCATCAAAGTTATCCCAAAACCTTCTTCTTAGGACAACTTTGATGAACTTTTTTGATCCACTTCAAATGTTGACTACTGTAATAGCACACTTGAATAAACTTCTTTTGTAAGATGTGCTTTAAAAGTGTAGCATTTCATAGTAATTGTACTCCACTGAATTACACATTAAATTAAAATCATATAAAATGCATATAATAATAATAATTATATATATATATATATATATATATATATATATATATATATATATATATATATATATATATATATAGGATATGTATACAGAGCAAAAGGGATAAAAGATTTGGCATGCTGTTCTGAAAGCTCAGTTTTGAACTGCTCTTAATTATAATGAATCATACTGACGACATCCAGTTGAACTTGTGTGGACATACAGATATGTCAACATCTGAATGATCATATAAAATATACAGATTAAATTGAGTTTGTGGAAGATCCACAACCGCAATATTGAACCACTAGTCCAGATGCAGACTGGGAATGAATTTGCAGTCACTGATAATCTTGTAACAGGGGAGAGTTTTTGTATTAGACAGATGTGATTGTGAGCACTGTGTAATATGCTGCACAGAAATACACTGCACTGTCAGTTAGTGTGAGGTCGTTGATAATCAGAGTGCCATTATTTCTTCCATCTCCTTTCATTTTGATCTTGTTTTCAAACTCAGTCTCTTTGTTCTCATGACCAATATTAAGGAATCCCATGAGCTGAAGGTCCATGATGCTCTGACTTTGTTTGTACCACTGTATGACATCATAGCTTTGTTCTTTGTGTGAACATTCAATCTCTGCAAATTCATTTTCTATCTTCAGGAGATCAGGAGGAGTCTGGACAACACGTTTACCAAGAATGGTCACTGTAGAGATACATATAAATGAATAAACAATATAAAGCTGTGAAGAGCTCATATATCTCAGTGACACAAAGTATTAGAAAAACACCTTTAGACTAAAAAGAATTACCTGCAAGACACAGGACAAAGAAAGAAACACTGAGATGAGGAGCATTACTCATGTCGTCTCTCTCTGCTGATTGATTCCACTATGAATTAAATGCAGGTGATGAAGGAAGTGATGTCATCTAGTGATGCATTGCTGAATTCTGAACCGCATAAGCCTGTTACTCTTACTGTTTCTGCCATAGAAATATATGGAAAATGTAGTACAAGAGGTAGGTGTATATAGTAGTATGTGGTTCTGAATTGTTGAACAGGAAAGTATTAGCTGTCATTGCACAAGACATTGAATGGAAGATGCTCTTCATCTGTACTAGAGTGCCCCCTTTTGGAGAGTATATTCATGATATGTGTACAAGCTGTTTTTGTACATCTGCCTTCAGTGTTTGATTCACTGTGTTTGCTCACTGAACAGAAATATATGGCACTATCATCTGGCTGTGCATTCTTCACAGTGAGAGATCCATTTTCAGGAACACTTTTATGAACTTCAAATTTGTTTGGATCAGAATCTCCATAGTCTGGTTTGCTCAAACTGCTTGTGAACACAATAAGAGTCATAGTTTGTCCTTGCCGTTGTCGATACCAGTACATCTGGTTGTATGTAAATTCCTTTTTGTGTGTGCAGTTCATTTGAGCAGAACTCCCCTTTACTGCCATTAAAACATCTGGACTTTGTGAAACATCGCTGGTACCTGCAATTGGAAATAAAAATATTTCTGTAGCAATTTCAAAAGCTTATTCTGTTCTGTATATTACCATTGAGATGGTTTGGACACCTTGGCTCCAATGTACTGAAAGAATCAACAGAATAATGTTCCTCATCATGTTACGTTGAGGCTGGATGATGATGCGTTATATTATAATCTTCAGTGATGATTCCAATTTTAGTTGTTAGTACAGGATGTGACATCAGTATCATGGTAGTGGTGATCTCAGGGTGGGGCAAAATTCAGAATTTACATGTGAATTGAATTGACCACATTCTACAAGACATTAAGCAACACTTTAAGCAAGACTAGACTAAAACTTATTGTGTTTAGCATTGGCACTGAGTCAATATCCACAGGTGTGAAGAGAACTGCAAATATGCTTGTCACAGAAACAAGACATTTAAAAGAGGAGGTTTTTGTATTAGACAGATGTGATTCTGAGCACTGTGTAATATGCTGCACAGAAATACACTGCACTGTCAGTTAGTGTGAGGTTCTGGATAGTCAGAGTGCCATGTTTTGTTGCATCTCCCTCCAATTTGATCTTGTTTGTGAATTCAGGCTCTTTATTCTCACTGTAATAAAGGTATCCCATCAACTTGAGGCCCAACATGTCCTGACTTTGTTTGTACTATAATATTCGATCATAGCTCGGTATATTATGAGAGCATGTGATCAGAGCAGATTCATCTTGATTCTTGATGAGGTTCACAGGCGTCTGATCAACATTTTTACCAAGACAAGCAGCTGTGGAGAAAATAAAACACGTTTTATAATTAATGTTTACACTGAAATAATCTGTATAATGTGAAAGTAACCTAAATATGTACTTATTGTTTACTTACTAATATTTAAGTCCATATTTGTTCATAATTACCTGTTATTATCATTAGATATACAAATGTGCCAAGGAAAGGGTTCATCATGTCAGCTCTTTTTACAAAGTGATTCTGCTATGAATTAAAGGCTCAAGCAGGAGGAAGTGATGTCAGAAGGAGTCTGGTGAACAGTGTTACTGAGAGTGGAAGCTGTGAAGAGACAGATAAATGACATTTAATGCTGAAGAGTCAATAAAATTATACACAGATTTATACACAGTTGTTGTGACAGAAATCAAGAAACACTTGATAAAAGACATTATTACCTGTGAGCCACATACATGTGACAGAGAAACTCAGGAGTGTATTATTCATGCTGTTTCTCTGTGTGACTCTGCTGTGAGTAAATACGACTGATGAAATGAACAAAGACAATGGAGGATGTGATGTCACCATGGAAATTTCTGACTCAAATTTGCAAATGTCATATTAGGAAATTTTGTGTTTGATGACTTGTACTGGATCACACAATAATAAATAAATTACAATGAAAATGTTATCTAAATTACTTTTGCTTGTCATTGTATTGCTTAAATGTCCACTCACTCAGTATGAGGGAAACACATTGCACTTTATATTTCTTTGGCTGTTTAGCTGGAATGTATTAACTTTACTATAAAGAGGAATCGTCTCAAAGATTTGTTTATATGATGTAGTATTAAATAAACCTTGTTTGATATGATGTGTTCATGTGTTAATGATGTTAAACGTGAACAAAAGTTTGATCTCCAGTTGTTGATTTGCATCACAAATATGTTAAATGTTGTTTGCATCACTTTTGCACTAAGAAACATTAGTTTTACACGTGTGAATGTAATCTTAAATCAGTTGTTGGTAAATGTTGGCAGGAAATAAAACCACCTCCATCTGGAGGTGAAACAGAAGTTGGTTCCATCTAAATTCAGAAGAATATTTAAATGAATAAATTCACATTGAACTCTTTAAATTACAGAACAAAATATCCCAGTAATGGTAATCTTAGGTTTTAAATCAAATTCTGCCAAAACATTTTTTTACAAACTAAGGTTGAAGTTATTTTCTGTGATAATGGAGGTAATGCAATAAATAGTGTCAGTAACTTGTATTTGAGCCATAATACTCCTAATTATTTTGACTCATCTCAACTGTTTTGACATGCAGCACATTGGTTATACCAGACTGCCACCTGTTGACTAATTCTGTCACTGATCTTTCATGTAAAATTGTAAACAAACTGATAAGAATATAAGGTTATTGTTTCAGTTGCAGTGGAGACAATGTCACAGAGTTTCTCATACCTTGGCTCCAGTGCAGGAACAGAATCAATGAAATAATGGCTCTAGTCATGTTGAGTTCTGGTGGAGCACACAGTGAGTCCCAGCCTTTGAAATGATTCAAACTCTAGCTGTTGGTGAACAGGATATGACATCATAGATTGTAACAGTAATGAACAAAACTGCATGAACATGGAATATGTATATTATTAACAGTATTGGGGAAAGTTACTTTTAAAAGTAATGCATTACAATAATGTGTTACTCCCTAAAAGTAACTAATTGTGTCACTTAGTTACTTTTTATGGAAAGTAATGTTACGGTACTTTTGCGTTACTTTTTCGCAAATGGGTTGTTTGTTGTTTGTTTGTTTGTTTTTATAACAACAAAAAAGTTCTATTTTTTGACAAATGTAAAGGCTCTTTCACACCAAAAGTGAAATGAATAAGCCTCAGGCTGAAGGAAATGCAAATTCACTTCTGTACATTAGAGGGCGCAGTTCGAACAAACGTTTCAGCTGTGCTGCTATTCTGGAATACAGAAGAATAGGACACAGGAGAAGTAAATGAGTAAATGTACGCTCACATTTAGCTTATAGTCTAGAATAACCATCATGTTCACACAGCGCACACAACGCCTCTGCACTCCCGATTTCTTTCAACATGGAGACAGGAGAGCTGTCTGTCAATAAATGGGAAAACAAAGTTACTTGCGTTACTTACTTGAAAAATTAACTCAGATATTTTGTTGTAAATTTAAAAGTAATGCGTTACTTTACTAATTACTTACAGTATATACAGTGTATACTTTTCTGTCAGTATAAGGATACTTAGGTGCAAATTTAGGTATATTTCCGAGAAGTAGCCTACATAAAAAGTAGACTGAAAGTGAACTTTCTTATTTTTTTGTTTAAAAGTATACCAAAAGACAAGGCAAGGCAATTGTATTTGTATAGCTCATTTCATACACACGTGCTTTACATAAAGAAGATCCAAATACATAATAATAAAAATGGAACGCAATCGAATAACTTTTTTTAATATCACACTCTAATAACTTTTATTGTAAGAGGTGATTTAAAATTGTAATGTTTCTTATTTATTATACTCAACTGAATTACACATTAAATAAAATGCATATAATAATATATATAGGATATGTAAAGGGATAAAAGATTTGGCATGCTGTCCTGAAAGCTCATTTTTGAACTGCTCTTAATTATAATGAATCATACTGACTAACGAAGTTGAACTTTTGTGGATTTACAGATATGACAAAATCTGAATGATCATATAAAATATACAGATTAAATAGAGTTTGTGGAAGATGTCACATTTTAATATAAAAAATGTGCCTGTTGAGAGTGAGTGAATATAGTTATAAAAAATCTACCATCTTTGCTCATTGGATCACAGGGATCTAGTGAGATCACTCTGGGGCTAAAATGATATTATAATAATGCACATTTGGGAACACATATGGATTGTTTATACCAGAATAAAAGTTACAGTCATAACCTCACTTCCTGTCTCTGACATCTACATCTAGACAGAAAGATACACCAAAAGATACACAGATGCTACTTTGAGTAGTTTTTCTTTTTCTTTTCTTTCAGATTCTTAAACATGTGATTAAACCATTTAGAATTATTAATAATTAAAAACAAGTATTCAAAATCATAAACTTTTAAATTCTTTTCTTTGTGTACTGCTAAGCTGCTAGTGTGCATTATAATCACTGAACCACTAGTCCAGATGCAGACAGGGAATGAATTTGCAGTCACTGATAATCTTGTAACAGGGGAGAGTTTTTGTATTAGACAGATGTGATTGTGAGCACTGTGTCATATGCTGCACAGAAATACACTGCACTGTCAGTTAGTGTGAGGTTCTTGATAATCAGAGTGCCATTATTTCTTCCATCTCCTTTCAGTTTGATCTTGTTTTCAAACGCAGTCTCTTTGTTCTCATGACCAATATTAAGGAATCCCATGAGCTGAAGGTCCATGATGCTCTGACTAGACTAGAACCTATTGTGTTTAGCATTGGCACTGAGTCAATATCCACAGGTGTGAAGAGAACTGCAAATATGCTTGTCACAGAAACAAGACATTTAAAAGAGGAGGTTTTTGTATTAGACAGATGTGATTCTGAGCACTGTGTAATATGCTGCACAGAAATACACTGCACTGTCAGTTAGTGTGAGGTTCTGGATAGTCAGAGTGCCATGTTTTTTTGCATCTCCCTCCAATTTGATCTTGTTTGTGAATTCAGGCTCTTTATTCTCACTGTAATAAAGGTATCCCATCAACTTGAGGCCCAACATGTCCTGACTTTGTTTGTACCAATATATTTGGTCATAGCTCGGTATATTATGAGAGCATGTGATCAGAGCAGATTCATCTTGATTCTTGATGAGGTTCACAGGCGTCTGATCAACATTTTTACCAAGACAAGCAGCTGTGGAGAAAATAAAACACATGTTTATAATTAATGTTTACACTGAAATAATCTGTATAATGTGAAAGTAACCTAAATATGTACTTATTGTTTACTTACTAATATTTAAGTCCATATTTGTTCATAATTACCTGTTATTATCATTAGATATACAAATGTGCCAAGGAAAGAGTTCATCATGTCAGCTCTTTTTACAAAGTGATTCTGCTATGAATTAAAGGCTCAAGCAGGAGGAAGTGATGTCAGAAGGAGTCTGGTGAACAGTGTTACTGAGAGTGGAAGCTGTGAAGAGACAGATAAATGACATTTAATGCTGAAGAGTCAATAAAATAAGATTTATACACAGTTTTGACAAAAATCAAGAAAAACTTGATAAAAGACATTATTACCTGTGAGCCACATACATGTGACAGAGAAACTCAGGAGTGTATTATTCATGCTGTTTCTCTGTAATGATATAGTGAAGAATTTCTGACTCGTTATTTTGTGATTGTGAACTGTATTTCCCTTTCGATACTTCACTCGTACTGCGTATGGGGAAAGGTCTCCCTTTTTCCCCGCTGCTGAAGCCTTTTTCAATAACGCAGTGTAACTGCACCGTCATTGGTTCACTCATAGACAAGTTGTTGAACCAATGGCGGCGCGGCATAGCTGCGCGGCCTATGGCGACAAAGCGCGCGAATATTCCCGCCGAAATGGGCGGGGTATAGGGCTATATAAGCAGGCGTTTCGCCATAGGATTTCAGTGTTTTCTCCTTCAGCGACGACATCTACTTCTCTTCGCTGATCTCCGCCTGAAGCCGAAGAAGCTCGCCGCCTTCTGCTCTCGCCGCCGTCTGAAGAGGCTCCCGCAGCGGACTCGCCTGGACTCGCCGGTGGAAGAAAGCGCCGGCGCCCTCGCGGACTGCAGCTTCTAGCGCCGTCGCCGAGCCGCCGCCTCCCGCTTCCCGCTTCCGGCCGCTTCCTGTGCGTCCCCTGCCGCCATCCGGCGCGCCGCCTGAGAGCTTCATCCGCGGCTTAAACGCCGCTCTAAAAGAGCGATTTCCAGCGGTTTTCACCGCTTTAAGAGCTTCCGCGGCCCTCGCCGCTCTAAAAGAGCCACCCAATTGCCGTTTTCACGGCAGCGGCGTCTCACGATGCCCCGCCACTCATGTGGTACTTGCAGGGCCCCCTGCACGACGACGATGGACACAGCGAGTGTGTCGCTTGCCTGGGCAAGCCCCACGCAGACGGCGCGCTCGCTGGAGACTCATGCCCGCACTGCGAGTGTATGAGTCTCGCTTCCCTGCGCTCGCGGGTCGCCTTCTTCACTGAGGGCGATCTCGCCGCTCGCGCCCTCCCGTCTCCTTCCTCCCGCGGTCCGGCGAGGAAAAGACAGCGGGGTAGAGCGACTCAGCGCCAGGAGTTGAGCGAGCTCACGCCGGCCCAGCCCCCGCGTGCCTCGCCCTCTCCTCCCAGGGAACTCTCTCCAGTTCTGTTCTCTCGCCCTGAGCAGCGTCCCTCCGCAGAAGCGAGTGACCTCGTCTCATTCGGGGGAACAGACGACGAACAAGACGACTCCATGTCTCTTGCGGCTTCCGAAGCGGAAGGATGGGCTGGCGAGCCGGAAGACCCCGCTCCACCGCCTCCCTTGGAACCCATCGAGCATGGCCAGGGCATGGATGCCGAGCTCTTCCGCATCCTGTCTAGAGCCGTTGAAGAGCTGGACCTCGAGTGGGCCCCTCCAGAGGAGCCGTCTCGCAGCCGCCTGGACGAATGGTTTCTGCCAGGCCGCCGCCAAGCACCTCGCCAGCGTTCAGCGCCCTTCTTTCCTGAGGTCCACGAAGAGCTGACGAAGTCGTGGCGCGCTCCTTACTCTGCCCGCCTCCACACTACGCACCGCTCCGCCCTCACCGCCGTCGACGGCGCCGAGGAGAAGGGATACGAGCGCTTGCCACCCCTAGATGAAGCGGTGGCTGCTCACCTCTGTCCTCCCGCGGCTGTGGGTTGGAAGACGAAGAGGGCCCTTCCTTCCAAGCCCTGTCGGACCACCTCTACTCTGGCTGGACGGGCTTACACCTCGGCGGGCCAAGCTGCCTCTGCGCTCCACACCATGGCCATATTTCAAGCATTCCAGGCCAAACTCCTCCGCTCTCTGGATGAGTCTGGAATCGACGCGCCAGCCTTCAAAGATCTCCGCAGCGCCACGGATCTTGCCCTGCGAGCTACGAAGGCTACGGCCCAGGCCATCGGTCGTTCCATGGCCAGCCTGGTCGTGTTGGAGCGCCACCTGTGGCTCAACCTAACGGAGATCAAAGACCTAGACAAGACGGCCTTCTTAGACGCCCCGGTCTCGCCTTCTGGTCTCTTCGGGCCTGCAGTGGATGGCTTCACTGAGCGCTTTACTGCCGCGCAGAAATCGTCTCAGGCTATGAGGCATTTCTTGCCTAAGCGCTCCAGCTCCGCTTCTGCGTCTAGCCGCCCCAGGACTGCGCCGGCTCAGCAGAACAAACCAGCCCCACCTGCAACACAGGCAGCGCCGCCCCAGGAGCATCGCCAGCGCTCGCGCCCTGCGAAGCGCCCTCCCTTCCCGAGGCGCCAGGGACCCCGGCCCAGGATTGTGCTGGACCCGGTGCCTCCGAAGTCGTCCTGATTCGTCGGACAGGAAGAGGATGGGGGACCGTCCCGTTACGACCGGACCACCCCAAAAGCTCCCACGGGTAATTTCCCCTCCGCCTCGTTTATTTCCGGGCGTGGGAAACATACTCCAAGTGACAGCTGGGCCCACACCTGTTGCGCCCACTCCAAACGCCGTTTTCACGGCGGACAAATTTTTACCTCATCACAAAAAGAGCAAATTTCCTCTTCCACCCCTCGCGGTGTACGACCCTCTCAACGGCGGTCTGTCACCCAACATTATTCAACCCCTAGCCACTCGGGCCGAGGCCTGGCAGGCCATCCCCGATGTGTCAGAATGGGTCATGGGGATCGTAAACCAGGGCTACTCGCTCCAGTTTGCACGACGGCCCCCCGCTTCGCCGGGGTGCTTCAAACATCGGTCAATCCGGACGACGCTCATGTCCTCCGGGCCGAAGTCATGTCGTTGCTGGAAAAAGGAGCTGTGGAAATGGTTCCTCCGTCAGAGAGCGAGACAGGCTTTTACAGCCGCTACTTTCTGGTCCCCAAAAAGGATGGCGGTCTCAGACCCATCCTAGACCTCAGGCTTTTGAATCACTCCCTCATGAGACGGAAGTTCAAAATGCTGACGCTGAAGCAGATCCTCGCGCACATTTGCCCCGAGGACTGGTTCTGCTCGCTGGACCTGAAGGATGCGTATTTTCACATCCAGATAGCCCCCCGTCACAGACGATTCTTGAGATTCGCATACGAAGGGGTGGCATACCAATATACGGTCCTGCCCTTCGGGCTGTCTCTGGCTCCCCGCACTTTCACCAAGTGCATGGACGCGGCGCTTTCCCCTCTGAGACAGATGGGAATCCGGGTTCTGAATTACCTCGACGACTGGCTCATCTTAGCCCGTTCGCGAGACGAGCTGGAACGCCACAGATCCGTGCTCCTCAGCCATCTACAATGCCTGGGTCTCAGGGTCAACTTAGCCAAGAGCTCGCTATGCCCCACTCAACGAATTTCGTTTCTGGGAGCAGTTTTCGACTCGGTCCGTATGACGGCAGTAGTCTCGCCAGAGCGCGCCCTGGCAATTCAGCAGCTCACGGCATCTGTCACGAACAAAGCCTATCTCCCTCTGAAGTTTTTCCAGAGGCTGCTAGGGCTGATGGCTTCCGCCTCCCCGGTGCTG
Source organism: Chanodichthys erythropterus (assembly GCF_024489055.1). Taxonomy (NCBI): domain Eukaryota; kingdom Metazoa; phylum Chordata; class Actinopteri; order Cypriniformes; family Xenocyprididae; genus Chanodichthys; species Chanodichthys erythropterus. Next base: position 29,174,151 of record NC_090238.1, read on the forward strand.
CAGCTAGGCCTTCTTCGGATGCGGCCTCTTCAGTACTGGTTGAAGTTCCGGGTTCCTCCCAGCGCATGGCGGCACGGCCGCCTATGTCTCAAGGTCAATCGGGCCTGTCTTCTAGCCCTGAAACCTTGGATGGATCCAGTATGGTTCCAACGCGGAGTCCCCTTACAGGCGGTCTCACGGAGGACGGTGCTCTCAACAGACGCCTCCAACTTGGGCTGGGGCGCTGTGTGCGAGGGCAGACCGGCCTTCGGCTCGTGGAGCCACGAGGAAAGCCATCTACACATCAACTGTCTAGAGATGCTAGCAGTGATGAAAGCCCTTCAGTTCTTTCAGGCTTACTTGACGGGACGTCATGTTCTAGTTCGGTCAGACAGTATGACGGTGGTGTCATACCTGAACCACCAAGGCGGTCTTTCGTCCAGCCGCTTATGCGCTCTGGCGAAACGACTGCTGGAATGGGCTCTTCCGAGGCTTCAGTCGCTCAGAGCGACTCATGTTCCTGGCAGGAACAATCTGGGTGCGGACATGTTGTCACGGAGCAACATCCCCTCCGACGAGTGGATGCTCCACCCCCAAGTGGTCCTCACGATCTGGGAGTTCTTCGGGAAGGCAGAGGTAGACCTCTTCGCCTCAGAAGACAACTCTCATTGCCCAACATTTTTCTCGAAGGAAGTAGATGCTCTGGCCCACACATGGCCCAGCACGCTCCTTTATGCTTTCCCTCCGATCGCACTGATCCCCCAGGTCATCAGGCGTATCAGAGAAGACCAGCACAGAGTCCTTCTGGTGGCCCCGCTCTGGAGGAACCAGGTTTGGTCCTCAGAGCTATTCAGGCTCTCTCTAAGAGCCCCGTGGCCGATTCCCCTGAGACGGGACCTCCTCTCTCAGGCAAACAGAACAATCTGGCACCCACAGCCGCAGCTCTGGGCTCTGCACCTCTGGTCCCTCGATGGGAGCCGACTAGCCTCCCCGAGGACGTCCTAAATACCATTTCTCAGGCTAGAGCCCCATCTACGAGGCGCCTCTACGACCAGAAGTGGTCAGTCTTTGTTGATTGGTGTTCAACACGCAACATAGACCCTGTGGAGAGTGACGTATCTTCCATACTGTCTTTCCTCCAAGAACGCTTGGAAATGGGGCGCTCCCCTTCCACGCTTAAGGTTTACGTAGCAGCCATTGCAGCGTTCCACGCTCCTATTGCTGGCCAATCGGTGGGACGAAACGGGCTCGTGATCCGTTTTTGAGAGGTGCTAGGCGTTTGAATCCTCCTCGCCCTCTCACTATTCCCTCCTGGGACCTCTCGTTGGTCCTCAGGGCCTTGAAAGGAGCCCCATTTGAACCAATGGGTTCAGCCGACCTCAGGCCCCTAACACTAAAAACCGCTCTGCTACTAGCACTAGCATCGGTAAAGCGTGTTGGCGATTTGCAGGCCCTCTCTGTGAACCCTGCATGCCTCGAATTCGGGCCTGGTGACTCTAAGGTCGTTCTGAAACCTAGGCATGGCTACGTCCCTAAAGTGCTCTCAACTCCGTTTAGAGCTCAGGTCATCTCGCTCTCTGCTCTTCCTCCCTCGGCGGACGAACCAGAGCTGCAGCTACTCTGCCCAGTCAGGGCATTGAGGACCTACATAGACCGATCACAGTCTTTCAGACTGTCGGATCAGCTCTTTGTTTGTTTCGGCGGCCGCACCAAAGGGTCTCCGGTCTCGAAACAACGCATTTCCCGTTGGATAGTGGATGCTATTAACCTGTGCTACTCCTCACTGGGCACTAATTGCCCCATAGGAGTCAGGGCCCACTCCACTAGAGGAATGGCTTCCTCGTGGGCTTGGTCCAACGGAGTTTCCATCCAAGACATCTGTGAGGCGGCCGGCTGGTCTTCGCCGTCCACCTTTGTCAGGTTCTATCACCTCGATGTCCCGACCTTACAAGCTCGGGTCCTGTCGGTGTGATTAGCGGCTTCCAACAGGTCCCGCTTCACGCCACCATAGGAAGTATCTTCCTTCAGTGTAACCATGGGTTCGGTTAGGCTTTGCCTCCGCTTGTCCTTTTTGCCCCCTCTGGGTGGCCAAATGCAAGCTATATCGTTCCCAGCCGTGGCACGGCGTGGTTGAATTCGTTCCCCATACGCAGTACGAGTGAAGTATCGAAAGGGAACGTACTCGGTTACTAACGTAACCTCGGTTCCCTGAGATACGGAACGAGTACTGCGTCACTTGCCGTGCCACGAGGCTGCGGCTCAGGGTCGTCGCTTCAGTCGATTGACACTGAAATCCTATGGCGAAACGCCTGCTTATATAGCCCTATACCCCGCCCATTTCGGCGGGAATATTCGCGCGCTTTGTCGCCATAGGCCGCGCAGCTATGCCGCGCCGCCATTGGTTCAACAACTTGTCTATGAGTGAACCAATGACGGTGCAGTTACACTGCGTTATTGAAAAAGGCTTCAGCAGCGGGGAAAAAGGGAGACCTTTCCCCATACGCAGTACTCGTTCCGTATCTCAGGGAACCGAGGTTACGTTAGTAACCGAGTACGATTTCATGAATTATTGTGAATGGCATGTATATATTTTTACACTTAAAATAATTTTATTTTAACCAAATTTAATAAATGGCTCAATAAATAAAATTGCACACTTAAAACCCTTAAGGTCCAGATTTTTCTTTTAGAGTCTGAAAACAAGATCAGTCTTATAGACTTTTAAATTGTTAAAAAGTAGGCTAATATTTTTGGTACTGCAATGACATTTTCAGATGTATTTCATATAGATCTATGCTACAATTTTAATATAATCAGTAATATTATGCAGTGTAACTTGCATTCTGTGTTATGTGTCATTCCTGCAACTCTTCTATGTTGCACTATCTCTCCATATATGTTAATGCATTATATGTGCCATTTATTAGTTGTGCCACATTGCCACCTGTTGGCATATATTGTCAGTGCCATCAGTTTAAGTACAATTTTTGATGTAGGCTACTGAGAATTGAATACCACTATTATCTGGCTCTAGATCTTTCTCTGTAAGAGATCCACTTTAGGAACACTTTAAAGAGCTTCAGATTTGTTTTATCAACATCTTTAAAGTCTGAATCTGCATAAGCAGTAGTGAATACTTTAAATCGTTAGATCACCCCAAAATGAAATTTCTGTCATTAATTACTCACCCTCATGTCGTTCCACACCCATAAGACCTTCCTTCATCTTCAGAACACAAGCTAAGATATTTTTGATAAACCCTATCTTATAAGGTTTTTATTTTCTATAGAAAGCAACGAAATACCAATTTCAAAGTTCTGAAAGGTACTAAAAACAACATTAAAATAGACAACGTGACTGCAGTGGTTCAACCTTAATGTTATGAAGCAACAGTAATACTTTTTGTTTGCAAAAACAAAACAAAAATAACTATTTTATTTAATGATTTCTTTTCTATCCTGTCAGTCTCCTATGCAGTGAAGCGCTTTCGTGTTTACATCTGAATGTCGGCTCAGTATTGGCCGACACTGTTCACGTGAGCAGCACGATGCATAAGTGTGATGCTGACGCAGGAGCCGGCCAATAGAGTCGCCGTTCTGACGTGATTACAAGTTTGCCATTTTTTTCTCACTTGGACTGAGCTTACTTGTTTGTTTTATAATAATAATAATAAATAAATCTATTTTTTGGCAAATGTAAAAGCCCTTTCACACAAAAAGTGAAATGAATAAGCCTCTGGCTGAATGAAATGCAAATTCAAGCCTGTACAGTAGAGGGCGCAGCTCAAATAAACCTTTCAGCTGTGCTGCTATTCTGGATGGCCAAAGAACAACGCAGGAGAAGAAAGTTAAACACTTCAGCAATAAAAAAAAAAGAGAGAAAGAAACACAAATGTGAATGTTTATCTGAAGTCATTTTTGCTTATTTAGTATGCTTGAATATGATCATCAAAAGCCAGCAGCAAAGACAATGGTTAATAAAGTGAGATTAAATACATAAAGTATATTTGTATTATTTAGGCCGTTGTGGCCTAGTGGTTAGAGAGATTTTGTGTACTGCTAAGCTGCTAGTGTGCATTATAATCACTGAACCACTAGTCCAGATGCAGACTGGGAATGAATTTGCAGTCACTGATAATCTTGTAACAGGGGAGAGTTTTTGTATTAGACAGATGTGATTGTGAGCACTGTGTAATATGCTGCACAGAAATACACTGCACTGTCAGTTAGTGTGAGGTCGTTGATAATCAGAGTGCCATTATTTCTTCCATCTCCTTTCATTTTGATCTTGTTTGTGAATTCAGGCTCTTTATTATCATCTTTGTAATAAAGGTATCCCATCAACTTGAGGCCCGACATGTCCTGACTTTGTTTGTACCACTGTATGACATTATAGCTTTGTTCTTTGTGCGAACATTCAATCTCTGCAAATTCCTTTTCTATCTTCAGGAGATCAGGAGGAGTCTGGACAACACGTTTACCAAGAATGGTCACTGTAAAGATACATATAAATGAATAAACAATATAAAGCTGTGAAGAGCTCATATATCTCAGTGACACAAAGTATTAGAAAAACACCTTTAGACTAAAAAGAATTACCTGCAAGACACAGGACAAAGAAAGAAACACTGAGATGAGGAGCATTACTCATGTCGTCTCTCTCTGCTGATTGATTCCACTATGAATTAAATGCAGGTGATGAAGGAAGTGATGTCATCTAGTGACGCATTGCTGAATTCTGAACCGCATAAGCCTGTTACTCTTACTGTTTCTGCCATAGAAATATATGGAAAATGTAGTACAAGAGGTAGGTGTATATAGTAGTATGTGGTTCTGAATTGTTGAACAGGAAAGTATTAGCTGTCATTGCACAAGACATTGAATGGAAGATGCTCTTCATCTGTACTAGAGTGCCCCCTTTTGGAGAGTATATTCATGATATGTGTACAAGCTGTTTTTGTACATCTGCCTTCAGTGTTTGATTCACTGTGTTTGCTCACTGAACAGAAATATATGGCACTATCATCTGGCTGTGCATTCTTCACAGTGAGAGATCCATTTTCAGGAACACTTTTATGAACGTCAAATTTGTTTGGATCAGAATCCCCATAGTCTGGTTTGCTCAAACTGCTTGTGAACACAATAAGAGTCATAGTTTGTCCTTGCCGTTGTCGATACCAGTACATCTGGTTTTATGTAAATTCCTTTTTGTGTGTGCAGTTCATTTGAGCTGAACTCCCCTTTACTGCCATTAAAACATCTGGACTTTGTGAAACATCACTGGAACCTGCAATTGGAAATAAAAATATTTCTGTAGCAATTTCAAAAGCTTATTCTGTTCTGTATATTACCATTGAGATGGTTTGAACACCTTGGCTCCAATGTACTGAAAGAATCAACAGAATAATGTTCCTCATCATGTTACGTTGAGGCTGGATGATGATGCGTTATATTATAATCTTCAGTGATGATTCAAATTATAGTTGTTAGTACAGGATGTGACATCAGTATCATGGTAGTGGTGATCTCAGGGTGGGGCAAAATTCAGAATTTATGAAAAAGCTTCCTTGAATTGTGATGTGAATTGAATTGACCACATTCTACAAGACATTAAGCAACACTTTAAGCAAGACTAAAACTTATTGTGTTTAGCATTGGCACTGAGTCAATATCCACAGGTGTGAAGAGAACTGCAAATATGCTTGTCACAGAAACAAGACATTTAAAAGAGGAGGTTTTTGTATTAGACAGATGTGATTGTGAGCACTGTGTAATATGCTGCACAGAAATACACTGCACTGTCAGTTAGTGTGAGGTTCTGGATAGATAGAAAATGCAATTTTTCTGTGCATCTCCCTCTAATTTGATCTTGTTTGTGAATACAGGCTCTAGGTGAACAGCCTTAAAATTAAGGTATCCCATCAACTTGAGGTCCAAGAAGTCCTGACTTTGTTTGTACCATAGTATTCGGTTATAGCTCTGTATATTATGAGAGCATGTGATCAGAGCAGATTCATCTTGATTCTTCAAGTGATCATCAGGCGTCTGGTGAACAGTTTTACCAAGACAGGCAGCTGTGGAGAATATAAAACAGGTGTTAAAATGAATGTTTACAATGAAATAATCTGTATAATGTCAAAGTATCCTAAAATGATTACTTATTTACTTACAAATATTTAAGTCCATATTTGTCCATAATTACCTGTTATCATCATTAGATACACAGATATGGTAAGGAAAGTGTTTATCATTTTAGCTCTTTTTACGAAGTGTTTCTTGCTAAGGCGCAGCTCTATCAAGTTCTCAAATAGTGAAACTTGGAAAAAAAAGGTTGCATTTTGATGCATTTTTTTGTATAGCTGCTTTGAAACCACACTATCTTAAATCAGTTGTTGGGCAGGAAATAAAACCACCTCCATCTGGAGGTGAAGCACATTATTTTATACGTCTAAGTTATTTTTCTGTGGTAATAGACAGCATGCCACAGATGCTGTCTATAGATCATAACTTGTATTCAGCTGTTTTGACATGCAGCATATTGGTTGTACCAGACTGCCACCTGTTGACTAATGCGGTCACTGATCTTTCATGTACAGAATGTTTTTGTACAGCACTCTCCAGCCTATGGCACTGTATTCACTCACTGAACAGAAATATATACAGCTCTGGAAAAAATTAAGAGACCACTCCAAGTTCAGAAATCAATGTTAAGAGGTCTCTTAATTTTTTCCAGAGCTGTGCGTATGTTCGTTCTCTGCACACACATCTGAGAAATGATAAGATCAATGGTTTCTACGCAAAATTTTATGAATGAAAACCCAGAAAACATGCATTTTTATTAACTTTTGTTAACAAAGATTAACAAATACAGTAACAAATGTATTGCTCATGGTTAGTTCATGTTAATTAATACATTAACTAATGTTAACAAATAAACCTTATTGTAAAGTGTTACTAAATATTTATACATCAATCCTCAGAGATTACCACAGATGTTAATTGTTGGCCATTTTTCTGGCAATCGATGTCAAGTAGACACAATAAACAAGATGACATTAAATAATTTATTTCCCTTTCTTGATAATACATGCTTTTGTATAAATTGGGAAAATGACCTGTACATCTATGTACATGAAATATTACCACTTGAAGGAGAAAAAAAAAAGAAAAGTACAATAAATATTAACATTTGAATTAGGAAGAGTTTGAAATATGAAGCTAAAATTAGCTGTCATTTCTCAATTTTGTGGCATATCAAACTAACATTTACTCACACGAGCAATGATGTCATAAAGACAAAAAAAAATTCTGTCAAACTACGATTTTGATAATCATGAAGAACAGAATATTAAAATTCTTGTCTATTTGACAGTTTCAACAAAAAGGTAAACTATATAGACAATTTATGTCAATCTAAAGATTCATTTCATAAGACTCGTTTTGTAATGCAGATGCTTAGGGAATGTCACTCAAGCAGATGCCGTCTTGACAGCTTAATAGAATTGAAAAAAAAAAAAAAAAGAGAAGAGAACAGGTGAAAATTTCTGGGATCACTTAAGTACAAAGTGCAAGTGGTAAATAATAACCGCAAAACATTCCACGTTTGAAGACTAGTTTCTAACACAGTATCTGTAAAGAGAAACACTACACCATATTGTGTTACTTAAGCCATAGAAATCGATCCGGTGCAATTTAAGAGTCGCTGTCTTCCATTTAAATTGTTAAAAGTGTGGTTAGGTAAGAGATGATTATTGTAGTAGAAATAAAAAGAATGATACTACTAAATGGCTCATTTTTGCCCTTTTCATAGTTTACAATAACTTCAGTATTTTTTAGGTTTAGATTTTGATTCTCACAAAAAACTGTCAAGAAATGGCACCCCAAATTCAAAAGAATAAAATAAAATATATTTTTAAATTTTAGGGTTTTTTTTTTTTTGCATTATTATTTTAATCAAATTAGGCACTATTCTTGAATTCTCAATTCTACGGAAGAGGATTAGGGCCAAGCAATAATAATATAAAAAAAAAAAGGTTGAGATAAAATGTTGAGAATAAAGTCATTAAATTACGAGAAAAAAGTCGTTAAATTACGAGAACAAATTCTTTAAATTATGAGAAAAATGCCATTAAATTGATAAAAAAAAGTCATTAAATTACGAGAAAAAAGTAATTAAATTTTGAGAACTCGTTAAATTTTGAGAAAAAAGTCGAGATAAATGTTGAGAATAAAGTCATTAAATTACGAGAACAAATTTGTTAAATTATGAAAATAAATAAGTTAATTTAATGACTTTATTCTCAACATTTTATCTCGACTTTTCTGGAAATTTAACAGCATTTTTCTCATAATTTAACGAATTTGTTCTCGTAATTTAATGACTTTATTCTCAACATTTTATCTCAACTTTTTTCTCGAAATTTAACGACTTTATTTCTCGTAATTTAACAAGTTTATTCTCAACATTTTATCTCAACTTTTTTTTCTAAATTTAACAACTTTAATCTCGAGATATTTTTTTTTTTTTTTTTTATTATTATTGCTTGGCCCTAATCCTCTTCCATACAATTCTCAGTACTGTATGCAAGTCAATATATGAATCAGCAGTGAAGTATACATCATAGAAGTATTTGTTGTAATTTAAGTTGATTTTATTTTTTAACATTATATGACTGTTACAGTAATAAGAATGTGTGTGTGTGTGTGGGGGGGGAGGTTAAAACAATATTAAAACCCGAAATGGTCCTGAAATAGGCTTCATTGTCTTTATGCACAGTGTTACTTTTTTTGTTGTTTTTTCTTTTGATTTTGGGGTGAAATATGACTGTGATTTTTTGTGAGATTCTCCCTTGCATCCAACATAAGACGTCATGACGTAACCAACACAAGTCACATTTTAAATTACTTGAATGCTGTTGTATAAATTAAATGATGAGAAAACCCATGGCACAGAAATCTTGTTCCCTACAAGACACTACACCACATCATTCATAAAACAGATAAACATATGATATTAATAAACTATGACATGAAGGCACTACAAGGACGTTTAATAGGGGGCTGAGATGAGACAAATCTAGTTAAATCTACTCCAGCGGGAGCTGTGCGTCTCCAGTTCTGCGGCTCAATGACTCCAGTTACATTAAATGTCAAGCACAAGTGCTGTTGAGAAAAAAGCTCCAGTCTTTCTCCGGTACTTCATTTGGGGGTTATATTTGTGCTATCACAGCCTCTAGCTGTCTGTCACTCAGACACCACAAACGCTTTAAACTAAAGCATAAGCAGCAAAACAGAAAAACTGGTCTCATATGATCTTTACAGGCATAAACACACCAATACATAAAATCCAACACACATATCTGGGCTAAAAGGCCAGTATGAATATCAATTTTGATGTAATGCAGGCCAGCAGAGTAAATTTCAGTGAAGAGAGCTCACTCTTCTCCTAGGCGCCATTTTTGGGACTCTTCCTGACGTGCATCTGGGTGAATCTGGTTCCTCATGCCTCCCAGCACATTGGACGTTGCTTCTGTGGCAACGATAAGAGGTTTAACAACAGCTGGAGGAAGCTGCCGCAGGACTCCGCCCACAGCGCCTGTCATGCCCCTCTGTTCATGTTCGCGTGTCGCAGTGTCATAAATGGTCAGAGCTGTGTCGGTAATGCCCTGCAAACACAGTGCATAGGAACGGTTAATATAAACAAACCAGTATATACCTCAGTCACTCTTAAAGGGACAGTTTGCCCCAAAATGAAAACTCTGTCATCATTTACTCACTTTGATGTTTTAGAAAGTTACATAATCCATATAAATTGAGCAGTTTACCCCACGTCGTCTGAAAGGACATGATCGCTTTATCTGATGAAGATGTTATTTAGGCTATTATTCACATATACACAAACCTCATTTGTTCTCGCACATGAAACAAACAATGTTTGAGCTTTTGTTTACCATATTTGATGTTCTCTATGAATTTGCGCTGATCTATGCTATATGTTAATAAAAGGCCTAGGTTAAATCTGTTCATTATATAAAATGACTGAACTAATCAATTCACATGGATTACTTTTATGATGTCTTCATGAACTATAAAGGTTTGGTGAAATGGACTTTCAATGGGGGGACAGAAATCTCAGATTTCATTAAAAGTATCTTCATTTGTGCTTCAAAGACATGTGGATGAATACATTCTCCTATTCCTTAAAATGCTGATGAATTGTGCAATTGGGAATGTGCATTAAAAAAATGATTTTATATTAACTTTCTATGATTACACATACAGGGGCAAAAATGTATATTATGAGCCAAATAAGGGGACAACAAAGTGCTCATACCTCTTTTACTACGCTGTATGCCTTGGCCACCCCCTCTCTGAGGTCCACTGGCTGATGGGCCAGACAGTAATGCGAGTACCGTTTAATCTTTTTGGATTCTTTCTCATCTGGCACGGGAGACACCATGTCATAAGCCGTTTCAGCAGCCGCCTACACAAAACAGAGCAAATTAAGTTTAATGTGATCAGTATGATAAATATATCTATGCTCATCTTCCATTGTCATATGTTGATGAAAACATTCACATACTGCCACAGTCGCCCCAAAAGGTCACACACTAAAAGGAAGTAACACAAATCAGGGTTTACCTGTATTGTTCGCACCATCCGATTGGTGAGCTCCAGAGCGGCCATTGCGGTGGAGGTTCCGAAGGAAGCTGTGCCCCGCTGAAAGCCACGCACTATTCTTCCATCCTTACGGTACTGCTCAATTGGCAGCCAAACTAGATCCCTAAAACCTTGAACTATAGTTGCAACAAAGAGGAAACAATGCTTAACACTGAGAACTCTGATTAGACAACTTTATTTACATGGTCAATATAAATATTTGGACAATAAAACTTTATAACAAAAGTACTTATTCAAGTGTGGATGGAATAATGTGTGTACGAATGTGTTGTGCTAACCTAGCTGAACCAAGGAATGAATTGGCCCCACGCCTCCCAGAAGCCCCGGCAACTGGTTCTTCTTTATGTCATTCAGCCACTCATTAATGGCATATGAAAAGAGTTTGTCAACACCCAATAACCTGGGGGAAAAAAAAATCACATTGAATATATAGGCTCAAATAGATTTGTGAGGTAAATATAATAAATACAATTTTTTTAAACGCTACATTTTGTTAATTTTTCTTACCCTTGTCTATAACACAGGCGCCGTAATTTAAGCTCTGAGCAGTTCAGTTGTGTCAGTCCAATCACAATACCAGCAAATGTGCCCTGTAGAAAATAAAAAGACAAACATTATTTTATATACACATTATAATTAATTCATTGTTTAGTTACTAAGAGAAAATGAAATCTACAAGCTTGTTTTGTAGCAAAATATTGTGTTACTTGACCCGTGCTTTTTATTTAGATCAAAATACCATTTATTACATCTAACAGTGCAGTTCAGGTATTAACCCACTATCAAGTGAGTTTTAAACCTAAAATCTGGAAAGATTTTATGTGTTTTGGCCGTTCATTTACACAACAACGCAAACTTTTGAAAACTGGTTTCAAAGTGCAAGTTTTTGAAAACGATACCATTATTGTCTCCATGTAAACTGCAAAAACATGAAAATGGTGACGTCATGCATTTTATGTAATCAGTCTATAAGTGTGTAGTCTCTTTACAAAGTGACATCGCCAACTACTGGCCTGGCATGCAGAATACAGTGTTTTTAGTCAGAGATTGTTTTACACTGCCGTCGCCTGTAAGTGAAAAACACAAAGGAAAAACTTTTCTGTTTTTAGCACATTGTCGTTGTGTAAATGTAAATGATTCATACCCAAAAAAGGAGTTTTGTTGACTAATAATTGCATGCATATATATATATATATATATATTATGTCACTATGCTCTTGTTACAATTCACAAATTCAAAATACATGGAAAAATGACGCCAAATGTATTTGATATTTGTATTTGATATTTGATAATAAAGAATAAATTCTGAATGAAATATGATATTTAGCAAAAGAGTAAAACAATTTGTTGTCATTTGGATTTTGTAGATAGCTCACCTGCTCCATGGCCATGTGTTTTCCATGGTAGTCTAATCGAATTGGCACCTCTGAAGTGAATCGGAACTCTCTGGAAAACAACACGAGTAAATGTTTAATGTTGTAAATGAGGGGTGTCCAATCCTGTTTCTGGAGAGCCACCGTTATTTCCAGCCCTAATTAAAACAGCTGAAGCAGCTAATCCAGGACCACTAGAAAACTAAAGCTAGACATCAAATTTCTGGAGGAAAGTGGCCCTCTCACTGGACACCCCTGTTGTAGATGTGTATGAATACTGCTTCCTCTCACACACCTGAAGAATATGGGCTGGTCTGTGAAAGATGTGGAGGCAGTGTCTGTCTCAGCAGTGCTGTCTTGGCTGCAGGTGCGGAGGAGGCTTGGACTAGAGCGGCTTTGTGTTGGCACTGAGATGATGGGCGCAGGGTCTTGAGCCGCTGCACCGTTGTACTTGGAAAAACTGCAGGAAACCTCCGGGCCAGGAGGCTTCTTCATTGACACACAGAATGCTACAATACAAATCAAATAGTCACATAGATGAAACAATTGCTTGCAGAACAGAACTGCTGTTGCAAGATCTAGTGAGCTGCCTTACTGTCTACTGCCTACATACATAGAAAGCAACTCTGCATGCCAAACAAACAGCGCTCCTCAAGAGAAGTGCATAGACCAACTTGAATATTAGTTTCAATGGCTTTGTCAGCATAAATAAATATACAAAGTACATGCCAAGTATTGGGTATAATACTACAATTTTAATTCAGTTCATTTTATCAATGCTTTTTAATATTTAATTAAGTATATTGACATTCAACTTTTCTTAAAATCACTTAGCTTTCCATTTATGTGTTGATGCCATGTTGGAATTACCATAAAATTCCAACTTGTGAAAAGCGTTCTTTGTAGAACTCATAATTACAACTTAGGTAGTAGTAACAGTAATTAGGACACGGTGTGAATGCAGAATAGACATCTTTTTGACTAGTGAACCTGCATTGCCATACAGAGTTAATTTTGCATATTGATTGTTACCTTCCTGCTCTGGTGGGGAAAACAGTTCAACCTCTGCTGCCAGACTGGTGAAGAAGTTCTTCAGGAAGAACAATGCATCCTGTACAAAAAAAAAAAAAAGTGACAAAAATGAGGGGGATCACTGACATTTAGTCATCAGTCTGAACTATGCAGTTAAAAATGTGATTTGAACAGTTTTGTTCTGTACCTGATCAATGTTCAGACGGAGGGGCATTAGTGACACACGTAGACAGCACTCCTGAGGTGCCTGTCCTGCTTCCGCACACAAGTGTAGGGCTCTGATGGTCAACTGATGTACACAACACATGCTCAGACGATATCATTTGATATTTTAGAAACCATACAAACCACCTCTAGATCATGTAATATATAAAGATAATTATCTGTCTGTGTCTATTTAATCGTACCATGTTGGAGTGAGCTTTCCTGGGCATCTCTTTACTGGAGTACAGGTAGAGGAACTTGTTCATCATAGAAGAAGCCAGCCTGTCTCGTATCTCCAGATCCTGCACTGAGAACACCTGTCTGGACACCGGCTGCTCCGTCAAAACGCCTGCCTCTGGAGCCATCTGAGGATACACTTCATGCTGGAACCGCACCTAATATAAGACATGAAGAAGCCTGAGACTCATGCTCACGACTGCACATGCTCATCGGCTGGTCTAAACTGAAAAATTCGCTTTTTTAATGCTATTTGAACATAAGAAACTACATTTATGGGACAGTTTATGTCAGATTTTGTTGCAGATTTTAAATAAGTTATTTAATTCTGAGTTCGGCCAGCAGCTTTTGAGATTTCAGGATTCCCCCATTCAAATAGATAGGACTTGGTCTTGGATGCCTGAAATTATGGAAGCTTGTTTGCGCCACTGAATAAAAAATAAAAAGGTAACTGCTGCATTTTATCTCGCAATTCTAAGCTTTTCCTCAGAACTGGACTTTAAAACTTGCACTTGCGAGTTTTTATCTCAAAATTCTGAGAAAAAAAAATCTGAATTGTGAAATAAAGAGTCGCAATTATCCTTCAATTTTTTTTATTCCGTGGCAGAAACAAGCTTTCATATGAAATAGTTGCCCAGGGGGGTTGCAAATATGGTCGCAGAGTGAACGGACTTCCCTTGAAATGGACAAAAGGGCTGCTGAATGCTTGATTCTGATTGGTTGACGAACTAAGCTTTGCAATTATTTTCCAGTAAACGCATAACTATGAAGTAGTTCCAGGTCTGTTGACGACTTTTCAGTTCAATATAACTTCAGTTATTTCAAAGGTCCTTTTAGCCTACATTAGTAAAAGAACCATCAACCAATTTTCATATTTTAAGCATTATATTCATGTTCATATATTAAGCAGGCAGATGATTATGTTTTTCTGACCTTACTGAGTTGAATCTCCATCAGAACATCAGGGTTTCTGCCCCATCCTCCAGCACGAGAGCCTCTTCTCACCTGTCTTACAGGAGTCTGTGATGGAGAACTGTGAGGAGTGCACCTACACACACACACAAACATGCTCTCTGAATACACATTGATAACACAAGCAGATTTATATGAAGCATGACCTAATTATGTACCCTTGACTGCGAGCTGGTGATGAGGACAGTGCGCCACCGCTGAAGTCCTTTCCTCCGTAGAGGTGCCACACAACAGAGATCTCTTTGACCAGGTATCTGATTTCCGGCACAGGGAAATGAAGCGGCCCCTTATTCGAAGTGCTGCCCTCCAGGGGGAGACTGAAATATTCTTCCTTCACCAGGATAGGTTCAGAGGTTAGCTTCTTTACCACAGGCTCCTCATCCCGTTCCTGATAGGCAAAACACTTTTGATCAAGTAATGCATGCACTAATTAAGATGCCTATTTTAAAGAACAGTTCACCAAAAAATGTGAATAACGTCTTGAAATTCAGTCAGTTCTTCACATAAAGCTATTGTATTTATTCAGAAGAATAAGAGATATGCATATGTAAATACTTTCACCTTTCATAAATGCTTGAAATATGTATGAAATTAAGATCTCACCTCTATTCTGGAGCCTGGCGTGTCCAGGATGCAGAAGTCATCAGAGTCGTGGAGCACAGAGGGGGCAGGGGGAGAGATGAGTGGGGAGTGCAGGGTTGGGTATGTGGGGCTCGGGTCCTGCCCCAGGTTTCCACTCTCATCAGGGAAAAGGAAGAGGTCAGAACGGGGTGGCTCATGATCATGTGAACGGTCTTCGTTGATGCCTATACAAAAGACAGATGTAATGTGAGCAGTATTATTCACATACTATTATAGTATTTTTTATTTTAGTTTTTTGTAATCTTTTTATGTGCTTTTGTAATTTTTTTGTTAAATATTTTTATTTAGCTTAAATTGATTTTTATTTCAGTTTTAGTCATTTTAGTACCTCAACTTATTTTATTTCAGTTAGCTGCCAAGGCTTTATTAATGAACAAGTCTGACCGTTCTGTTGCAGCATATGGCTCTGCAGGCTGTCCGTCTCTTCCATTGCATCACTCATCAGATCCTGAAGAATCTGCTGCTCCGCTTCAGGAAGTAGAGGTGCCGGAGCTGGTGGGCGGCTCACTGCTTCCGTCTGGAGAACATTAAACGTTCATCATGACAACAATAGCTCAAATAAGCTAACAACTACTCAGCTATCAAAACATTTGGCAAGATTATAATTACTTTGATAGTTAGATTTTAAATATTAAGCTTAATGGAATGCGTCACTGTCGAATTTCTGTAGATTTTCGATTGACCTGACCTTAACCCTTTGTTTAGTGCTTCTGCGCTTGGCCTCCTGTCCAGAAGGGGGCAGTAGATCTCCATAGCTGGCTATGTACTGAATAAGGTTCATAAGAGCAGCACAGGAGTCTGAACAGGTGCGAATGTGAATAACATCACTTGAGCAACGCAGCTCAAACCTTGGCTCCGTCTACAGAGATATAAATGGCACAAGATAAAGACATTGGAACATTTTGCATAAGAGGGTAGACAACTTTTTGATTTAACGGAGGACTTTCACACCATTTTGCCATCTGCTCCTGGTTTGACTGCAGTGATCCTCAGTTCCAGAGTCCCCATATCAACCACTTGCACATAATCTAAATACACAACAATAAGAAAATGAAACCAGAGTGCTCTGTAGACCTATTCTGAAACAGCACAGACGAGTAAAACTGCACACCTCGCGCCAGATTAACAGACACAGCGTTGATCTTGTCAGACAGAAACAATGCAGCTTCATCTAAAATTATTCTATAAGGGAAGAAAGCATAAACCATTAGAGAAAAGTAACTAGGAAATGTTCAGTTATAGACAGAAAAATATTTCAAGAACTGATGTTGCATCAGTGCAAGTTTTTACCTCAAACTGGAGGAAGAGTGATCTAAAGACACACTGCTGGAGATGCTAAAGGTCTCCACAGTCAGCAGAGATCTCACAGGTAAATACAAAGGTCTGGAGAGAGAAAACTACTGCTTAGATCAAAAGTCTTTTAACAGAAAAGCACATATCATTTCTGTGTAGACTATGAGGATTATTAAATATTAAAGTTGAATTTATTTAAAAAAAATAATAATAATAATAGTATCACAAACACCTTTACAGTAAAGTTTGTTACGTTCTAAATAAAAACAACATATGTTGTTCAAAATTTATACTAAATTAATTTGGACACTTTTTGATGAAGTTCTATGCCTCACGTGTTTGCAGATTCACCCATTTAAGTGTCCAAACAGTTTTGGGAGGCACCGTTTTCTCTTTAAATACCGGATAGATGTATTGGAAAAGATAGTGCTAGAATCTAGCTAAATGCATCACCTATAATCCAGGGAGCAGCTCCATAGATGCAGGTGGAGGGTGGATACAGATGAAGGGGGTGTGTAGCCAAGCACCGGCTCATCTGACACATTTAAAAAGTCAACTATCTACAGTGGAAAGACAACCAATAATGTTTAGCACAGATAAATTAACTACAGTCAGCAATTACTTAGTCGGATTGATAATAATTGAGTCAACAACTCATTTATCAGTGCAACTTTATAAAGGTGACCTAGAACTTTTTTTAAAAGATGTAATATAAGTCTAAGGTGTCCCCTGAATGTGTCTGTGAAGTTTCAGCTCAAAATACCACATAGATTTTTTTTTAATTAATTTTTTTAACTGCCTATTTTGGGGCATAATTAGAACTGAGCCGATTCAGGGTGTGTGGCCCTTTAAATCTGGTGCTCCACGCCCCAAGAGCTCGTGCTTGCCTTAAACAACATAAAAAAAGTTCAAACCGCTAATATAACCCTCAAAATGGATCTTTACAAAGTGTTTGTCATGCAACATTACTAATCGTGTAAGTATAGTGTTTATTTGGATGTTTACATTTGATTCTGAATGAGTTTGAGGCTGTGCTCCATGGCTAACGGCTAATGCTACACTGTTGGAGAGATTTATAAAGAATGAAGTTGTTTATGCATTATACAGACTGCAAGTGTTTACAAATGAAAATAGCGACGGCTCTTGTCTCCGTGAATACAGTAAGAAACGATGGTAACTTTAACCACATTTAACAGTACATTAGCAACATGCTAACGAAACATTTAGAAAGACAATTTACAAATATCACTAAAAATTCGGCTGTGCACATCCAGACATTCTGCCCTTGTCTAATGCCTTTCATAATTTTGGGAACATTGGCTGGCAATTGCAAATATTGGGGGCGTACACCCCGACTGTTACGTAACAGTTGGTGTCATGTTCAGATTCGCCTGTTTTTCGGAGGTCTTTTAAACGAATGAGATTTATATAAGAAGGAGGAAACAGTGGAGTTTGAGACTCACTGTATGTCATTTCCATGTACTGAACTCTTGTTATTCAACTATGCCGAGGTAAATTCAATTTTTGAATCTAGGGCACCTGATGTCCACAATCCCAAAGTTCATAGGCGCTTTTGTATATATTAATATTATTATATTATTTTTATTACCTGGTCATACCAGCCCAGACTTGAAGGCACCACTCTGTGTTCCAGTGTGACTCCCCTCATGCCAATGGCTATGAGAAACTCCTGAAAATACAGGAGTTTAAAAACAGTAATAATATAAAATAGTATAACAATTTTAAATAACTTTTCTATTTTTTAAATGTTATTATATTTAATGGATTCTTTAATGAATAGAAAGTTCAAAACAACAATTTATTTGAAACAGATTTTTTGTAACAATGCAAGAAAGTCTTTACAGTCTTTACAGTTATACTTTTGATCAATTTAATGCGTCCTTCCTGAATAAAAGTATTTATTTCTTTAAAATATATATATATATATATATATATATATCTTACAGACCCCAAAGTTTTAAACAGTAATTTATGTTAAAATTTTAAACAGCATTTGTCTATGCCAGTTATGTGGCTTACCTTGACGTTGCGCTCAGTGTTGTGGGAGGAAATTTTAACAGCGACAGACAGCATGCTGTGGGGCTCCAAACTGAGCCCTTCAGAGGGAGATGCCCTCTCTGGGGCAGATTCAGACGCATACATAACACGCTCCAGCCAAAGAGGACGCGTCCTACAGGGCAGATTAACACTCCACTCGGGGGCATCCCCATCCACCGTGCCTGAGGAATTAAATACGCAATTATCATAAAAAAAATCATCATACATACTTATTAATTAATAACTTATTATTAATACTTATTAATATAAATGAGATATGAGAGAAAAATAGTATCATACAAATAATAAAGCACTAAAATATAATGAAGTAGGAGCATCTATTTCTGTTTACACAGTAACAATAATGTACCAGGAATCTATATAGACCATTATATAACTTAACTGAAAAACAACAGGTAAAACTACTCAAACAAAATATCTTGTTTACCATGGTGATAGAGGCAGGCCTGAGATGTGTGGAAGCAGACATAATGCTGGTCTTTATAGCCTTCATGTTGCGTAACGCCAAACAGCGTCCCGTTTTTCACCTCCATCCAGAATTCACCATGTTTTTTTTGTAACACACTATTATCATCCTGCTGGAAGAATTGGCATTTATAACATGAAACATCCCTTGACTCAATATTGAAGCACTATCTTTGCGATGTTGGTGTAATACCTTTAAGTGTGTGTGCAGAGCTAGCAGACCATGGTTAACAGACAGGACGATGGAAAAGAGGCTCTGAGAGTTCTTAGGCTGCATCTTACTCCTCTTCTTCCTTCTGTTCCTATAACCCAGTTCAGCAGGGGTGTAATACTGCAGAGTCTCTTCTTCAGAACCACTCTCTTCCTCTTCACACACATAATGAGAAAAAAAAAAAAAAACAGAACAAAAGACCAACAGACACAGGATGTCAGATTATTACCTGAAAACAACACCTTTCCAAGAATAAGTGCTGGCAGTAGTATCAAAAAGCATGTTAACGCTTTTTCTAGTCTGATATTAAATATTCAAGTGAGCAGAAGGCAAAATGATCTTTACCCTCTGGGCCAGTGGATCTAAACTGACTGAAGCTGTCTTTACTGTACGTGTTGATGAGTTGACTGGCTACAGACAGGCCCACTCCATATGGGATGTTCTCCACAGTCTCGACTGGAGATGGAGCTGTGGGTTCCCATAGCAGCAGGTCGTTATTAATCCTGGTACAAAAAAAGGACATGGTAGCTGAAACTCACAAGAACATGAATATGAAGTTTTTAATGATGTACATTTATAAGACAAAGCTGTGAATTTGAAGTTTTCTTCATGCATTAATAATAATTACCTGTTGTGTAGTTTCTCATAAAAGTCTTTATTGGGCAAAGAGAGCTGCACATTAGGGAAAAACAGCTCAAGGATGTAGCGGGAATTGCTCATGGTTTTATCTTGGAATTCCATCATCTCCACCACATCTCCTGGGATAACCATCTGTATGAGGCGCAAAGTTATTATGCATAATTAATAATTACTATTTATAAGTCTATGTAGAAATTATATTATATTATCCAAAAAGAAAAATAATTAGAAATTAAAATACAAAAATAAAAAAATCGAAAACACACCAAAAAAATAAATCTCCCCATACCTCCTCGTTCTCATACATGACACGTCGTGAGGAGAAAGGGGATGGCTCAGGTTTGCCAAAATCACACACATCCTTCAGGGAGTGGGCGGCACCTTCTTCTTCCTCCTCTTCCTCCTGTGAGTGACCATCTGCTTCTTCTTCCTCTTCCTCAGCCGTTACACGCTCTAAGATGGAGCGCACAGCCTTGGGGTTCACCTTCAAAACCACTCTGAATGGGTATTGAGCAGAAAATATTTTAGTTTCTGTATCTGGATGAATCTTATCAGTAAAGATCCACAGAAAGACTATGAACAAAACAGGATACACAGAGCACAGTCTACCTGGGCCAGTCGAATTTGCCACAGTCGGACGATGTCATATCCTCCTCCATGGTGTTAGCTACTCTTAAGAACCTTGCCGCAGGGTGATCTTTGTCTTTTTGGAATGACCCTAGTGTAACAGAAAACACATTGTATGGTTAAATGTATTAAAAATCAACCATTCTAATATTCTTTGGATATTATGTTATGAGGTTTTGTATTGCAATATCATATATTCAATTACTTTTATACTCTTAAAAAAATCTCCCATTGACTTACATTGTTAGATTGTGCACAAATCTAGTCAGCACAGATGACATAATTGTAAAATTTGCATATTACAACGTATTGTTATTGTAAAATAATATATATTCACAAAAAAATGGTCTTTTCTTTCAGGCATCTATTAAACCATCTATTGGTGCCATTAGACTGCAAAGGCAGTGTTGTGAGGATTCTTGTGCACAGACCAAAAAAAAAAAAACATACAGAAACATTCAGGAAATGAAAATCTAGCTCACATTAAATATGGTTTATTCTTTTTAGAAAAGAATAAGTGAAGCTTGTATATAAAGGTATCTCTGCATCCTGTACGTGGGGTATGCTGCAGAGGAACATTTAAACTGTTTCCTCATCCAGTGATTACTTTCAGAATTCACTCAAAATGCAAAGCTGGGACATTATTTTTGGCATGATCAGGTTGTTTGTAAATTAGTACCGCTGAGCTCTTTGAAAGTGAGCTCCATCTTGGTCTGCTCTGATGAGTTTCCTCCAGTGAACTCCGTCTTGAGCTCCAGATCTTCCAGCTCCAGCTGCAGCAGCTCTTTCTGCAGGGACTTCTTAAACCAGGGGCCCCTTTCCTGATCTGAGCGCAAGTCTGGGATTGGAAACCGCACCACTAGCACCAGTAGAGGTGCATTTATTGACACAGACACGTGGCAGTGCGCTGGGGTGCGACTATCATCCAGGAAGACCTCTGCAAAGGCTTTGTGCTTGTGAGGGAAGCACACAACCACAATAAGATGCAAAGTGATATAAAAGTAAAAGAAAAGAAAGTAAATTAAGTGCAGGTAGATAGTCACTAATGTTTCTCACCAGACTGACATGTTTATTGTAGGATGTGTACATGTGAGATGCCATCATCTCTGTTGTAACCAGTTTCTGAGGCTGTAGTAGGGAGTTGAGCCTGTCCACAATGCTGACGTCACACTCTGAGCGGACTTTACCCAGCTCCACCTGCAAATCTGCCTTGCGAGGTACAGTACTCAGGCGTACCTGCCCACCCTGATTAAAAAATTAATAAATGTTGGACCATGTTGACTGTCTGCTGTAAGTGACTAGATCTGTGATTAATTTGAAGTATAAAAAGTAAAAATCAAACAGTTAATGTCACTATTAAAATATCATATAAATGGACTAGTCAAGAACATAATCATGTGGTCATTTACTTTAGTATGAAGAAGTACTTTAATCAGCTCCAATCAACACTTCTAAAGAAGTGTTATTTCAGGCAGTTACCTGCGGGCCTCTGCGTTCTGTTAGTTTGTAGTGTAAATGTAGGCATGTAGGAGGGGGAGACTCACTACTGGCTGGGACATCAAACGCAAGAAGCTAATGTTTGACACAGAAGAAATGAACCATTATTATTATGTAAAATAACTATTCTGGGTGCATACAACATTTGTTAACAGACAAAAAGTACCTCTGTGTACTGGGCTCCACTCTGTGTAGTGTGGCTGTCAGTAGAGTACAGGCATTCCAAAAGCTCCACCTGACTCAGAGAGAGATCCGTGTTCAGCGTACGTACACTGGAGCCTTGGCAGTGCTCGTATGTCACCTTTAATCCCTGACCAATGAACCTGAAGATGAAGAAAAATGCATTTTAAATTTCCTGCTATCTTCAGTGGCACCTTAAAACATATACTACCTAAAACAAAAGGAAAGGTTAAATACGGAGTTCCACAAGGCTCTGTCTTAGGTCCTTTCTTGTTATCATTATCTTTTGCTTTCATTGTTTCATTGGTGATGACTCACAGGTTTAAATTTCCTCGACCCATTAAAAATTTCAGTTTTTCCAATCAATGAAGTGCAATGAGGGCATTAAAGACTGAATGCAAAGTTATTGCTGTCCCACCTCATCTTTTTTGTGAACTCACATCCAATGTCAGCCATTCAAGATAATCTAAATATTGATAATTGCAAGAAGGTTGGTAACAAAATAATAAGCGACCATTCTTATAATATTCTGTATTAAGTTTATATTGCTTAAACATGCCAATGGGCTACGCCACGGAGTCTTGGTTTCTCCAGTTTTCTTCCTCATCATAACATTTAAAGCAGGGGTCTCCAAACTCAGTCCTGGAGGGCCACTGTCCTGCAGAGTTTAGCTCCAACCGCAATTAAACACACCTGAATCAGCTAATCAAGGTCTAATTAGTCATACTAGAAACTTCCAAGCAGGTGTGTTGAGGCAAGTTAAACTAAGCAGGACAGTGGCCCTCCAGGACTGAGTTTGGTGACCCCTGATTTAAAGGGTTTGAAAGCCGTTTTTTTATTTATTTATTTATTTTTTTAAAGCTCTATTAATTCAACTATCAGATAGATATGACGAACATTTTTAATTCGGTGTTAAAAGGCTAAGAAGTAAAAGCTTACCTGAGATGATCATGTGGACAGGCTTCATCAAAGATAGTTCGTGATTGGAGGAAACCACCAGCAGGGAGTTGATTTACAGACAGAATACGGAAAAACTCTGAGGCCATTGGAGCAAGATGGCTGCGGGAGGAGTCTGGAGGTGGGAGGGGATCGATATGGAGAACAGACAGGCAGAGATTGCCCACTGTCAGCCTGAGAACCAGCTCAGGCCTGGACTCATCACAATGGCCTTTAGATGGATGAGCTGGAAAGATCACACACAGGGTATACAATGATTAAAGATAGTCATAAGGTCAACAATTACCATAAATCATAAAGATTATGATGGGACTCACATGTCTGGCGTAGCAACTTGTGGGTAAGCTGAGAATCTCTAGAAAGTTGAGGTGTTTCATTGATCTGTTTCTCCTTCTGTCTAGGAACATCCATGTACTCATCCCACACCGTCTAGGGAATGTGTCAAAAATGTTTTACACTTGCAATATCTTAAAGTATGTAAAAAAAAAAAAAAAAAAATGTATGTTAAAATACATTCTCTAGTTTATTGTTCATTAACTGCTATTAGTATGACATTAGTGGGTTTATCTCTCCCAACAAGTGTAAACATTGAAACGTACTCGGTTACTAACGTAACCTCGGTTCCCTGAGATACGGAACGAGTACTGCGTATGGGGAAAGGTCTCCCTTTTTCCCCGCTGCTGAAGCCTTTTTCAATAACGCAGTGTAACTGCACCGTCATTGGTTCACTCATAGACAAGTTGTTGAACCAATGGCGGCGCGGCATAGCTGCGCGGCCTATGGCGACAAAGCGCGCGAATATTCCCGCCGAAATGGGCGGGGTATAGGGCTATATAAGCAGGCGTTTCGCCATAGGATTTCAGTGTCAATCGACTGAAGCGACGACCCTGAGCCGCAGCCTCGTGGCACGGCAAGTGACGCAGTACTCGTTCCGTATCTCAGGGAACCGAGGTTACGTTAGTAACCGATGTACGTTCCCTTTCGATACTTCACTCGTACTGCGTATGGGGAACGAATTCAACCACGCCGTGCCACGGCTGGGAACGATATAGCTTGCATTTGGCCACCCAGAGGGGGCAAAAAGGACAAGCGGAGGCAAAGCCTAACCGAACCCATGGTTACACTGAAGGAAGATACTTCCTATGGTGGCGTGAAGCGGGACCTGTTGGAAGCCGCTAATCACACCGACAGGACCCGAGCTTGTAAGGTCGGGACATCGAGGTGATAGAACCTGACAAAGGTGGACGGCGAAGACCAGCCGGCCGCCTCACAGATGTCTTGGATGGAAACTCCGTTGGACCAAGCCCACGAGGAAGCCATTCCTCTAGTGGAGTGGGCCCTGACTCCTATGGGGCAATTAGTGCCCAGTGAGGAGTAGCACAGGTTAATAGCATCCACTATCCAACGGGAAATGCGTTGTTTCGAGACCGGAGACCCTTTGGTGCGGCCGCCAAAACAAACAAAGAGCTGATCCGACAGTCTGAAAGACTGTGATCGGTCTATGTAGGTCCTCAATGCCCTGACTGGGCAGAGTAGCTGCAGCTCTGGTTCGTCCGCCGAGGGAGGAAGAGCAGAGAGCGAGATGACCTGAGCTCTAAACGGAGTTGAGAGCACTTTAGGGGACGTAGCCATGCCTAGGTTTCAGAACGACCTTAGAGTCACCAGGCCCGAATTCGAGGCATGCAGGGTTCACAGAGAGGGCCTGCAAATCGCCAACACGCTTTACCGATGCTAGTGCTGGTAGCAGAGCGGTTTAGTGTTAGGGGCCTGAGGTCGGCTGAACCCATTGGTTCAAATGGGGCTCCTTTCAAGGCCCTGAGGACCAACGAGAGGTCCCAGGAGGGAATAGTGAGAGGGCGAGGAGGATTCAAACGCCTAGCACCTCTCAAAAAACGGATCACGAGCCCGTTTCGTCCCACCGATTGGCCAGCAATAGGAGCGTGGAACGCTGCAATGGCTGCTACGTAAACCTTAAGCGTGGAAGGGGAGCGCCCCATTTCCAAGCGTTCTTGGAGGAAAGACGGTATGGAAGATACGTCACTCTCCACAGGGTCTATGTTGCGTGTTGAACACCAATCAACAAAGACTGACCACTTCTGGTCGTAGAGGCGCCTCGTAGATGGGGCTCTAGCCTGAGAAATGGTATTTAGGACGTCCTCGGGAGGCTAGTCGGCTCCCATCGAGGGACCAGAGGTGCAGAGCCCAGAGCTGCGGCTGTGGGTGCCAGATTGTTCTGTTTGCCTGAGAGAGGAGGTCCCGTCTCAGGGGAATCGGCCACGGG
Organism: Chanodichthys erythropterus; assembly: GCF_024489055.1. Taxonomy (NCBI): domain Eukaryota; kingdom Metazoa; phylum Chordata; class Actinopteri; order Cypriniformes; family Xenocyprididae; genus Chanodichthys; species Chanodichthys erythropterus. Next base: position 29,199,501 of record NC_090238.1, read on the forward strand.
GCTCTTAGAGAGAGCCTGAATAGCTCTGAGGACCAAACCTGGTTCCTCCAGAGCGGGGCCACCAGAAGGACTCTGTGCTGGTCTTCTCTGATACGCCTGATGACCTGGGGGATCAGTGCGATCGGAGGGAAAGCATAAAGGAGCGTGCTGGGCCATGTGTGGGCCAGAGCATCTACTTCCTTCGAGAAAAATGTTGGGCAATGAGAGTTGTCTTCTGAGGCGAAGAGGTCTACCTCTGCCTTCCCGAAGAACTCCCAGATCGTGAGGACCACTTGGGGGTGGAGCATCCACTCGTCGGAGGGGATGTTGCTCCGTGACAACATGTCCGCACCCAGATTGTTCCTGCCAGGAACATGAGTCGCTCTGAGCGACTGAAGCCTCGGAAGAGCCCATTCCAGCAGTCGTTTCGCCAGAGCGCATAAGCGGCTGGACGAAAGACCGCCTTGGTGGTTCAGGTATGACACCACCGTCATACTGTCTGACCGAACTAGAACATGACGTCCCGTCAAGTAAGCCTGAAAGAACTGAAGGGCTTTCATCACTGCTAGCATCTCTAGACAGTTGATGTGTAGATGGCTTTCCTCGTGGCTCCACGAGCCGAAGGCCGGTCTGCCCTCGCACACAGCGCCCCAGCCCAAGTTGGAGGCGTCTGTTGAGAGCACCGTCCTCCGTGAGACCGCCTGTAAGGGGACTCCGCGTTGGAACCATACTGGATCCATCCAAGGTTTCAGGGCTAGAAGACAGGCCCGATTGACCTTGAGACATAGGCGGCCGTGCCGCCATGCGCTGGGAGGAACCCGGAACTTCAACCAGTACTGAAGAGGCCGCATCCGAAGAAGGCCTAGCTGCAGCACCGGGGAGGCGGAAGCCATCAGCCCTAGCAGCCTCTGGAAAAACTTCAGAGGGAGATAGGCTTTGTTCGTGACAGATGCCGTGAGCTGCTGAATTGCCAGGGCGCGCTCTGGCGAGACTACTGCCGTCATACGGACCGAGTCGAAAACTGCTCCCAGAAACGAGAATTCGTTGAGTGGGGCATAGCGAGCTCTTGGCTAAGTTGACCCTGAGACCCAGGCATTGTAGATGGCTGAGGAGCACGGATCTGTGGCGTTCCAGCTCGTCTCGCGAACGGGCTAAGATGAGCCAGTCGTCGAGGTAATTCAGAACCCGGATTCCCATCTGTCTCAGAGGGGAAAGCGCCGCGTCCATGCACTTGGTGAAAGTGCGGGGAGCCAGAGACAGCCCGAAGGGCAGGACCGTATATTGGTATGCCACCCCTTCGTATGCGAATCTCAAGAATCGTCTGTGACGGGGGCTATCTGGATGTGAAAATACGCATCCTTCAGGTCCAGCGAGCAGAACCAGTCCTCGGGGCAAATGTGCGCGAGGATCTGCTTCAGCGTCAGCATTTTGAACTTCCGTCTCATGAGGGAGTGATTCAAAAGCCTGAGGTCTAGGATGGGTCTGAGACCGCCATCCTTTTTGGGGACCAGAAAGTAGCGGCTGTAAAAGCCTGTCTCGCTCTCTGACGGAGGAACCATTTCCACAGCTCCTTTTTCCAGCAACGACATGACTTCGGCCCGGAGGACATGAGCGTCGTCCGGATTGACCGATGTTTGAAGCACCCCGGCGAAGCGGGGGGCCGTCGTGCAAACTGGAGCGAGTAGCCCTGGTTTACGATCCCCATGACCCATTCTGACACATCGGGGATGGCCTGCCAGGCCTCGGCCCGAGTGGCTAGGGGTTGAATAATGTTGGGTGACAGACCGCCGTTGAGAGGGTCGTACACCGCGAGGGGTGGAAGAGGAAATTTGCTCTTTTTGTGATGAGGTAAAAATTTGTCCGCCGTGAAAACGGCGTTTAGAGTGGGCGCAACAGGTGTGGGCCCAGCTGTCACTTGGAGTATGTTTCCCACGCCCGGAAATAAACGAGGCGGAGGGAAATTACCCGTGGGAGCTTTGGGGTGGTCCGGTCGTAACGGGACGGTCCCCATCCTCTTCCTGTCCGACGAATCAGGACGACTTCGGAGGCACCGGGTCCAGCACAATCCTGGGCCGGGGTCCCTGGCGCCTCGGGAAGGAGGGCGCTTCGCAGGGCGCGGCGCTGGCGATGCTCCTGGGGCGGCGCTGCCTGTGTTGCAGGTGGGGCTGGTTTTGTTCTGCTGAGCCGGCGCAGTCCTGGGGCGGCTAGACGCAGAAGCGGAGCTGGAGCGCTTAGGCAAGAAATGCCTCATAGCCTGAGACGATTTCTGCGCGGCAGTAAAGCGCTCAGTGAAGCCATCCACTGCAGGCCCGAAGAGACCAGAAGGCGAGACCGGGGCGTCTAAGAAGCCGTCTTGTCTAGGTCTTTGATCTCCGTTAGGTTGAGCCACAGGTGGCGCTCCAACACGACCAGGCTGGCCATGGAACGACCGATGGCCTGGGCCGTAGCCTTCGTAGCTCGCAGGGCAAGATCCGTGGCGCTGCGGAGATCTTTGAAGGCTGGCGCGTCGATTCCAGACTCATCCAGAGAGCGGAGGAGTTTGGCCTGGAATGCTTGAAATATGGCCATGGTGTGGAGCGCAGAGGCAGCTTGGCCCGCCGAGGTGTAAGCCCGTCCAGCCAGAGTAGAGGTGGTCCGACAGGGCTTGGAAGGAAGGGCCCTCTTCGTCTTCCAACCCACAGCCGCGGGAGGACAGAGGTGAGCAGCCACCGCTTCATCTAGGGGTGGCAAGCGCTCGTATCCCTTCTCCTCGGCGCCGTCGACGGCGGTGAGGGCGGAGCGGTGCGTAGTGTGGAGGCGGGCAGAGTAAGGAGCGCGCCACGACTTCGTCAGCTCTTCGTGGACCTCAGGAAAGAAGGGCGCTGAACGCTGGCGAGGTGCTTGGCGGCGGCCTGGCAGAAACCATTCGTCCAGGCGGCTGCGGGGACGGCTCCTCTGGAGGGGCCCACTCGAGGTCCAGCTCTTCAACGGCTCTAGACAGGATGCGGAAGAGCTCGGCATCCATGCCCTGGCCATGCTCGATGGGTTCCAAGGGGAGGCGGTGGAGCGGGGTCTTCCGGCTCGCCAGCCCATCCTTCCGCTTCGGAAGCCGCAAGAGACATGGAGTCGTCTTGTTCGTCGTCTGTTCCCCCGAATGAGACGGGTCACTCGCTTCTGCGGAGGGACGCTGCTCAGGGCGAGAGAACAGAACTGGAGAGAGTTCCCTGGGAGGAGAGGGCGAGGCACGCGGGGGCTGGGCCGGCGTGAGCTCGCTCAACTCCTGGCGCTGAGTCGCTCTACCCCGCTGTCTTTTCCTCGCCGGACCGCGGGAGGAAGGAGACGGGAGGGCGCGGCGGCGAGATCGCCCTCAGTGAAGAAGGCGACCCGCGAGCGCAGGGAAGCGAGACTCATACACTCGCAGTGCGGGCATGAGTCTCCAGCGAGCGCGCCGTCTGCGTGGGGCTTGCCCAGGCAAGCGACACACTCGCTGTGTCCATCGTCGTCGTGCAGGGGGGCCCTGCAAGTACCACATGAGTGGCGGGGCATCGTGAGACGCCGCTGCCGTGAAAACGGCAATTGGGTGGCTCTTTTAGAGCGGCGAGGGCCGCGGAAGCTCTTAAAGCGGTGAAAACCGCTGGAAATCGCTCTTTTAGAGCGGCGTTTAAGCTTCGCGGATGAAGCTCTCAGGCGGCGCGCCGGATGGCGGCAGGGGACGCACAGGAAGCGGCCGGAAGCGGGAAGCGGGAGGCGGCGGCTCGGCGACGGCGCTAGAAGCTGCAGTCCGCGAGGGCGCCGGCGCTTTCTTCCACCGGCGAGTCCAGGCGAGTCCGCTGCGGGAGCCTCTTCAGACGGCGGCGAGAGCAGAAGGCGGCGAGCTTCTTCGGCTTCAGGCGGAGATCAGCGAAGAGAAGTAGATGTCGTCGCTGAAGGAGAAAACACTGAAATCCTATGGCGAAACGCCTGCTTATATAGCCCTATACCCCGCCCATTTCGGCGGGAATATTCGCGCGCTTTGTCGCCATAGGCCGCGCAGCTATGCCGCGCCGCCATTGGTTCAACAACTTGTCTATGAGTGAACCAATGACGGTGCAGTTACACTGCGTTATTGAAAAAGGCTTCAGCAGCGGGGAAAAAGGGAGACCTTTCCCCATACGCAGTACGAGTGAAGTATCGAAAGGGAACCCCAGGCACCATCTAAACAATGAGAGCAGTCCGCTCAGATCGGTCAACCTCTTTCCAGCTCAACCAACAGAGTGAGTTTGGAGCATGGACACTCTAGCAGGCTGAGCCAGAGGGCGTTTAGCTGGTGTGGGACCATAGTTCACTTGTTACATGGGAAAAGGCATACAGTTTTGGGAGGAGGAATGCAGGGCCAAAACAAATTTTGCTGCATTTAGACCTTCAAAGACTGTGTTCCAGTTAATATTTTTTACTTTGACATGTCTAGTGCAGACAGTCTCAAATAGTTGTGGCACATCATGTCCAAAAATGTGCTGAGTACAGAGGCGTTGGATGGGATTATTATAAGCGAGATGCTCACATTCATTCTAGAAGAGTGTTAGCCTACTCTACTTAGGTGTCACAGAGTTCAAAAGCCAAGACTTACAGTTACATTTCCAGATGGCGACTCCCCCAGGGAGGCAGAGTAGTTGCTATTTACAGACAAATCTAGATCCACCGTGGGAGGATCCCCAAGAGGAGGCAGAGATGATAGGCTATGTGACATGTCCATATCAGCCATGGAGAAAAAGACATCCTCTGTCCAACCAATAAGAAAAATACAAATTAAATATGTAGTTAGAGATATGAAGACATTGTGCAAAAGCAGAATGTACTAAGAAGTAAAAGATGTGCTGTGTTAAACTAACCTCTGCTGGACACCGTTCTGGTGGTCTGGCTTTCAAACAGGTCCTGGTCAGTGGCACCTGTAATGGTGTCTTTCTTCAGGCAGCGGTTGAGCTCCATGTGGAGGCGATACTCATCCTCCTGCTGCATGGGCCGACTCTTCCTGTCCTTTCCTATTGCAGACCACTCCTGCCCGGCTGTATTCCAATATAAAAAGTCAGTCACATTCACTGGAAATCATTTATCACTAACTTTATTCAATGAGGGACACATATTGCCAAATCATGAATAAAAAATTATTTAAAAAAAAAAAAAAAAGTCACCCGAGCTGGAGAAGACCCCAAACATGTCCAGTAAGAGGTGGACTTGTTGTGGTGACAGCAGCATGATTAGAGAATCAAACTGTCCATCAATATCCAACTGTGAAAAGACCAGCCATTAAATCTTGCTATTAAAAAATTAACTTTTATTTTGAACAACATTTGTATTGTTTTATAATTTAGACAAAAAAAGCATTTAAATACTTTCTAGTTTTCAAATGTAGTGGAACACATTCAGTCAAGGAGTTACCACTGCGACAAAGAAAGCTAATCTCTGCAATACTTCTATAGCCAGCTAGAATTCAAATGAGTGTATATTAGAGCTGCACAATTAGTCGTTAAAAGATCACACCTACGCAATCGCATTCCTAAATAACAATGAATTCGCCTGTGTCTATTAAACCTTTGACAAAAATTACACCGGAACATCTGTGAGCGAGAGAGAGCAATTGTCATGTACAGTATAGGTATGAAACAAGCTTCACAAAGTACTTTCAACCACACAGTTTAATTATTTCTGTGTTATAAATAAACAAGGATATAAGTTTATAGCTCAGATATAAACACTGATGTCTACGGTAGCAATCAAAATAGAGCAAATCACCTTTTGAAAATAACAACGCTTTAAATAACGACTGCATCGATTACACTGTTACGCCACCAGGTGGCGACAAGTGACTTAAAAATGTCATTGAATCATTCATTCAAAAGATTCATTCAAAAACGCGGATTCATCCAGTAATTAAACAAGTGAAATATGAGTGAGTCATTGAATCATTATTCAAACTTAAATAATTCTTTAAAAATTTTAAATGGACTGCAGCAATTAACATTTTGTCAGAACCTCTAGTAAATTACATGTTATTTTGTTTAGCTGTATGTTCATAATCGTGATCTCTATTTGAAGCAAAAAAATTGTGATTCTCAATTTAAACAGAATTGTGCAGCTCTAGTGTATATTAACTGTACTGTATACTGCATGTACTCACCTTAGCTCCGGGCATAGCTTCATTCTGCTTCAGAACCACAGACAGCTCCAGTTTTCCACTAAGGCAGCACACCTGCACTGGTTCGAATGGTGTACTGGAAGACACAGGCTCTGGGAACTGAGGGTGAGGCTCACAGATGATTTTTGGGTTCCAACTCGGTGAAAGCTTGGGTTCAACCTCCTTTAAATTATAAAAAAACATTTGTCTAAGAGGGCTTTGGAATTGTACTGGTAAACAGCAACAAAAAAACTCTTGTGAAACTACTGTACTGCTATATGGTTAAGTTAGGCTTAGGTTGCACAACTATGATTGTGCAAGATGATTACAGCAGAGCAAACTCACTGTTTGAGTGGGGGATGATTTGGGGCCGGCGCGTGCAGACTCTGAAAACTCATCCCAGAACACAGAAGCTCCGTCCAGAGTGAGGTTTTTATGTGCAAATGTAGTAGGCTGATGGATATTGACACTGGAGGCCTCCTCCACACTCTCATCACAGTAAACCATTCTAAATATCACAAAATGTGCAGACAGCATGGTGATGATTAAAATGAAAGCATATGTTGTTGTGTTGAAAATATTTAGTTACAGCTCTAGAACTTACTTATTGATTCGAAGTTCGAGGGCAATGCCAGTTTTAGAGTTTTCAGGAATGTGTTCCATCCGCAGGACAGTATCCACAAAAGTGACCTTGACTCTTCTCAACACTAACAGAGAGAACAGGGAAAGGTTTTCAAAAAACAATGAGTAAATAAGATTTTATGGTCTACGGGAAGAGGCATACCTGTCTCAATAGTCTCGGCAAACTTTTCCAGACCCTCCAGAGGTTGGAAGCTCTCTCCCTGCTCATCAGTGAGTCTTTGGCTTAGACACTCTTTGGCCAGCTGCATACTGCTGGTCATGAAGCTGGACCAGCACATGGGCTCCATGCCTGATGCTAAAAAAGATTTACAGTAGGATAAGATACACAACATTAAAGGGTTAGTTCACCCTCATGTCGTTCCAAACCGGCAAGACCTTCTTTCATCTTCAGAACACAAATTAAGATATTTTTGATGAAATCCGAGGGTTTTTTTTTTTTTTTTAATCTCCCATAGAAAGCAACGAAATTACCACATTCAAGGTCCAGAAAAGTATTAAAGGCATCGTTAAATTGTCAATGTGACTACAGTGGTTCAACCTTAATGTTATGAAGCGACGAGAATACTTTTTGTGCACAAAAACAACAAATTTATTCAACAATTTCCTCTCTACCCTGTCATTCTCTTACACAGTTTATGTTGAAGACACATTACAGCGCTTCCGTGTTCTATGTCGCTTCATGGATGAACCACTGTAGTCACATTGACTATTTTAACAATGTTTTTACTACTTCTCAGATTTATTAAAACCTCTCGGATTTCATCAAAAATATCTTAATTTGTGTTCTGAAGATGAACGAAGGTCTTGCATGTTTGGAACGATATAAAGGGTGAGTAATTTATGACAGAAATTTCATTTTTGGGTGAACTAACCCTTTAAAGTAGTCATAAAATGGAAATTCACTTCAGTTCACTTCACAATTCGTTCATGCACATGTTTCTTTTATAAAAAAGAAAAATGACCTTGTACTTTTTAATCAAAATGTCATAATTTGATCTTCCGGGAAAAGGACTTCTCTCTCATAACCTTCTCTATTAATTAATTTCGGATAAATGCCCCTTTTCCTCCAATCGACTAGCTTGGATTCAGATCTGCTTCCATCTAATCAACAACCAATGGATGGAACCAAATCCCTGCCCAACACTTTTTTCTTTTTCAGTAATCTGTTTCACTCTGACGTACATCAAATTACGAAAGAAATGATCTGTCAGCACTCCCCTTACATTTCAACTTGATGGTCTTGCCAGAGAAAAATTATTATAGAAAAAAAAAAATAGTATTATAAAACCATTTTTGTATTAAAATGACTATACAATAGAAAAACAGATCATTAGACAATAATAAAATAAACTATTAAATACAAAATATTAGAGGGTGAAGATATCATAAATAAGAATAAATTTAACAAATGTGCAGCATTACAAATCAAAGAATTTGTCAAGATCATGGCATATCATCTAAAAAGAGAGTGAATTCAAAGATGATTCCTACCTATTCGAGGTCTTGGCCTGAACACCATCTCCAAGCCCCTCACTTCCAGTGCGCAGTTGTCCTGGAGCAGTGAGGCCCATGGCACAGTGAGAGAAATGGCCTGGATGAAGCCCTCACTCACCTCAAATGGTGCATCCACAGACTCCAGGATCTCATTCAGGGACTGAAGATGCATGAAACATGAATGTCACAGAAGACAAACTATGGATAAACATCCTTTTTGGATGGGTTTAAAATACTACTATGTAAACCATTCTCAGTAATATCTGGAAATGGAACGTCAGATTCCTTTGGAGCTAGAAACAGATAAGGTACCTTTTATTAAATTTCAGAAGTTAAATTACGTATCTGTTCATGTCTATTCTATATCTATGGCTATTTTCATGGGAAGAAAAATGCATGGCAAACTAACAGTTTTTTTTTAAAATCTATTTTTGCTAAAAACTCAGAAACTATATTTGGTTTATCTTTGTTAAAATTTCTTCCAAAGTGTTTCTCACAAGGTTATCTAATAAAACATGGTTCAGTGATAAAGGATTGTGATGAAAAGAACTTCTCTTAATATTAAAAACTTGAGTGTCATCCTGGAACGGCCTATCGGCAACAGGTATAAACAATCTGATAAATTATAAAAACTTCACCCAACATTTGGGCTGATTGCATGGAGTTTGTTCCATATGGAATCAAATACGGGTCAACATCACATAAGTAGAGAACTTACCCATTTGTCCAACGGCACTTGAGCGAGCGAGCCCGTGCCTTGATAGAGGTCCAGACTGAGCTGGTCCAAACTGAGCTTCTCCTGGAGGAAATTTCCAAGATATCGATGCAGCAGGTACCTGCAGGCCCGCTTCTTAATAGACTCAGAAAATGGCCAAGGCATCTTGACCAGCTCTTGGGTTCAGTGTTTACTGAAACACATTAAGACATCCAAGGTATTAAATGCCACAGACTAAAGAGCATTTTACTGTAAACCTCAATGAATAGAGTGGTTTGGTGGCGTATTAAGATAGAACATACAGATTAATACACCCAAGCATAAAAAAATCCTCATGGAAAAGAGTGACATTTATTCTCAGAGACTGACATTGTTTTGCTGAAAACGCACCCACACAATTATACGGTGAAGAGCTGTTGATGACAATGACTCAGTATAAATACATGTTCTGATTCTAGCTGACTAATGTAGACCTCCAACTGATGTAGAAGCTGTCTGAACCAATTACATATGCTGTACTAGTAATTCAATACACTGATGCGCGAAGGACTGTTAGAGCCTGAGATTACCTTGGCAAACCTATCAGTTCACAGCAAATGACTGGCATTTAGCTATTCAATGCCTTTACAACAACATCAGAATGTGTGGTGATGAGCTCACTTTAAAAGACTTGCAGTTATAGTTATTTGTCTGGCATACCTGACGTTGCTATCTGACCCCATAAATACATATACAGTATAGTGAGCACCAGTGTTTGCGCAATCCCTTTAAGGTTGGCGAGTTTGTTTTTTAGCAGCTAACAATGCCAAATCATGGAGAGACGCTGCACAACAGCAAAAAGGTTTGCCATTTGTTTGTATGTACCGTGGTCATTCAAAATAAGAATGTCAAAGAAAAATAACTCACCTGTATTATAAAATAGCTGACTAACCGTTGTTCCTTGGCTTAGGGTGAACTAGCATGGCTGGCTAAACACAATCCTTTATACCTTCATTCAAGTTAGTCTCTTCTGCTGATGCATCGCTCACTAATAACACCTATGTTCGGCTGGAGATGGTAGTCTTCATGCGCATTATAAGTCAGGTCGTGTGAAAGCAGCATCTCTGATTATAAGGCTAATGATGGTGTTTACAAACACGCTCGTGACTGCGCACTCTGTCGCGCGCCGCTCCACGCGGAGTGTTCACGAGCATCCGCTCTGCGCAGCCATTACACAGCTCACCCGCTCAGCTACAGGAGTGTATTTTTACTACGAATTGGAAGAAATCTTTAATAGTAAAGTCACTTTATTTATGGTAAGTAGGCTTAAATTACATGGTGTAACGGATTTAGTTGATGATCTGATATCAAGGTTTGTAAGTCATATCTTTTGTCTATTTCTTTAAATATGTGATCTGATCCGTTAGCCCGTATTTACATATTTCAAACTGATAGTACATAATACAGTATAATATTATTCCGAAATAGGTCAAAATTCGCCAGTATGTATATGTATATATATATATATATATATATATATATATATATATATATATATATATATATATATATATATATATATATATTTACCATTGTATTTACCATTACATCATAAATTGATTTTAATAACCTACGTTACTCATCTCACCATTTTTTTCGTTGGCGAGTGAATATACATTCTAAAGTTTAGGAAATAATGCGAATAATGGGATCTTAAGACATAAATAAGTTTCAATTCATGCATGAACAATCCAGTAAATTTCCATTAGTGAATTTCAGTAGTAACACTTGTGGAAATGCGAGTGATGTCACCATTGATAACGAAAAACAGTCAAATTTAAGAAAAATAACACAAATTTTTCAAATTTAATGAAGTAAATTAAATGTATTCACATCTTTGGACAATAACAATGCTTTGATTTTATTTGTGGAAAATAAAGAATTCTCTAGAAGCCCCTCCGCCCCCCCAAAGCTCGCGCATCCACCCGCACAATTTGTTAAGTAATGAACTTAGCTGTTAGCTTTGCATTATCTTAAACGATCAACAGCTAAATTATAGATTTAGATATTTTGCTACAAATGTGTTTCCTAAAATATCGTAACGTTTGTTGAGGCGGATACGCAGAAGCTCGGCTGCGCAACTGCTGCGCATAATTGAGTCACACATGAGTCCCAGCCGGCATGAGCCGGAAGTGTTCTGACGAACCACCCCAGGAGGAGGTTAGTAACTTATAAAATTATGTTAATAAATACATATTAATCGCTTCAGACTTTATCATATAACATATTAACTTCTTATGTATGCTGTCAGACTATTATTCTCTCAATATAACCCGGAATTGGCGTTAAATGGAACTTTAACGCTCCAAGAGCCTCGATTGGCAGTAATAATATTGTTAGCTAGCACTTAATACCTTTCAGATTGCCTTTATGCACGTTACATATTACATTACACCGATGATTTGCATTAAACTGAGTGTTTCTTCCAAAAACTAAGAGCAAAACGTACTTCGTGACTTGTTAGTTGAGGAATTTGAGGCGTTAGCATGACTTTACAGTGCTCGCGCCCCCTCATGATCAGACGACGTCAGATGTTTATGTACATGCAGTTCATCTCTGCGGGTTATTTGTCTGATAATCCATAATCTGGAGGCTCGCTGTTGTGTTTAGGGGATGGAGGTGGACTGTAAGCCAGAGGACCTGTCTATGTGTTCGTATGAGGAGCGCTGTGTGGAGCTGGGAGAGGTTAAAGACATGCGGCTGGAGGCAGAGGCGGTGGTCAATGATGTGCTCTTCGCAGTCACAGACATGCACGTCTCTCACAGTCTCACCAGCGGACTAGATATGGCGTATATAAACGTGGAAACCAGAGAGGGAAACCGATACTGCTTAGAGCTCACCGAGGCAGGGTTAAAGGTGAGTGATAAAGTATCACCTTCAACCCAAAAACAGCATTTTCTCTATAGCATTGATTGTAATATTGACAATCTGATGTTTTCCCAAAGATGAAGATGGGGTCCACTTTCAATCTAGGCCTCTACTTTAAAGTCACTATGAAATAAAAATTGACATTTCTTATTTTGTTAGGGAATATTGCAGTATTTATTATAAATTATCTGTGCACATCAATAATATATATAATGTGTGTTTGTGTGTGTGTATATATATATGTGTGTGTGTGTGTGTGTATTTATTATTATTATAGGGTGTTTTTATGCATTTACCCTTGTAATCTTTAATCAAAATAATTTCCCCTCCCTCTTCCAATGTCATCTCTTCTCTGATGATGTTTACAGGTGCCAGGGCGGGACAACCTGTCAATCACATTAGATTTCATCAATAACAAAAAAACAGATGGCACCAGTCTGCCTTCCATTAAATAACTTTGCTCTGTTTTTAACTTAAAGGTACATTGTGTAACTTTTGGCTCTCTAGCGTTAAAAAAACAAACATGCACTGCATGCATTTTGAGGAAGAACATTGTTTTGACTGTGCTTTGGTTCTGCCAGACTGTGTGGATAAATATGAATATGGATCATAAAGCATTCACTAAGCTACATATGGCAATTTATCTGTTCAATAATATACCATACTCACCTGTTAAGTATAACGGCATCTCTGTGTCACTTCTACAACATTTCAAATCCTTCAGTTCTCACCATCTCTGAAAAACCATTGACTCATTTAATTTTGAACTAAAAAAAAAAGGTTACATAATGTACCTTTAAACACTAACAGCTGAAGATATGAAATCTTTTTTTCTAATATTTGTATTTTGTATAGAAATGTTGCATAATTTAGAGGTGAATATTGTCTAGGACCATGAAGTCCCCTAAGAACAAGAACAAAAAACTTGTTTTACTCAATCCTGCCACTGATCACAAAGATGAAAAGTGAGAAATACCAGATGGTATGTTTCTACTGAGTCCTAAAGACTTGTTTGTTATTTGTCAGGTGGTGGGTCACACCTTTGATCAGGTGGACGAAGGCTTGAACACCCAGTATCATGAGACTGTTTACTCACTGCTGGATTCCCTCAGCCCCGGATATAGAGAAGCGTTTGGAAATGCTCTGCTACAGAGACTGGAGAGGCTCAAACAAAATGGACAGTGACGGGTTCAGTATTATTTTGCTTGCTAACAGTTTTACCATGTCCTGTGCCGCTCTCAGCTTTAAGCATCAGTGGTACCTTTATCAGTTTTTAGCCTGTGATATGTTTTAACAGAACTTCTTGGTGTTAATTTGACAAACTGACTTGCCTGTGATGTTTTAAAGTATTTTACTGTTATTTAGAGAGGTATCATTGGAGGCAGCGCTATAACACAATGGGCCCAGATGAATACTCTGTTTTTATTTAACATTTATGCAAGTGAAATAACCCTCAGAAATGCTGTTATGTGGGCTATGGAAAAATGTTTGAACTAAAATCTTATGTTAACATACAAGTGCTCTGATTTTGGATTAATTGAGTCCTGTAAAATGAGTTTGAGCTCCATACTGTACTTCAGTCTACCGTACAGCATGGTTCTTTGAGGTATTATCATTAAAAACATATCAGATGCCTTACTACTTTCATTCAAATGTGTACATTTAACATGTTTACCAGATAGTGGTTGTCTGAAAAAAATCCTGATACATTCACATTCTTCTCTTGGCTTGCTATTGATAATGTATCAAACTCCATTTGTGACTGTAAGAATATGTCTATTGCTTTGTTTTCTTTCTCAATCTGTCAAAAACAGGAGAAAGGACTGATGAGCCAAAACAAACAAACAAAAAAAAAGTATTTTTTGAAGAAAAGAGACATTTGTCAGTTTTCTTAAAACAGTGCATTTTAGCACTAAAACAGCAGCTTTATACTTCTGAGTTGAACAGAATCTTTTCCCCCGCAATTTCATTACATAACAGCATGTTTGTGTGGATGTCAATGCTTGACTTTTTGTTGTAAAGAGAGGGATATTTCCTATGTTTGATGATGGTTCTGTATCAGCAAGAGCCAATATATCATGGTGGCTTTTTAAAAAATATTTAAAATTTTTATTGTTTTGGGGATGAAAGATATTAAGTTATGTAGAACCTTTGCTTGACTGGTTAAAACATGTTCAATACTGCGCAGAATTGCACTAAAAGGTAATAAAGCAGCCATTTTCTGGCTTTCTTTGAAAGGGCTGCGTAAAAATATGCTACAAAATTTACATTCCATTTCTTTTAGGTTTAGAACAGCATTTAGATACTTAAACGCATACAAGTTCTTGTATGATGGGTTTCTACCTCATGTTGTTTTTATTTTGGCCATCTTCAGCATGCCTGTAAATTGATGTGTTTCCAGCTGGTTTTGGATAAGGTAGATGATAATGTTATGCTGTTTTGTGATAACGGGGCCAATGATCACGTGGTCCTTTAGTGTATTGTGTTTGACAGGAATTTGTTAAAACCAATCTCTGTCCCAAACAAGCATCCAAATAATTTACAGAATGTTTGCTCAAACAGCCAAGAGGAAAACGAGTATGATGTACATGGCACAAATAACTTCTGTACCTGTAACTTAATTTCTGTAAGAAATGTTGCTCGCTTTTGTTTCCTTGTAATAAAAAGCACACATTCAAATGTTATTGTGGTTTAGTGATTCAGTTTTGCCAATAGTCATATCCTGCTTGCTTAAGAGTTTATTTAAAGAATATGATGTTTCTTTTTGCAAGTTTTCAGTAAAATAATTGTGTAGTGAAGAAGTTATTGCTAATGTCCAATATTTAAACATTAAAGTTAACTACAAATTCTTCTTGGTCATAATACATTTATAACCTATTAAAACAGAACTTGACACAATTGACCTAGTAGCCCACAAACACATGATGGGTGACCTCAAAAATGAACAAAAAGCAGCTGTCAGAAAGCAGAACTGGAACAAGACACTGGACTCAGAAAGGAGAAACTGAACAGATCACTTTAATAGACAACACATCAAATAAAGATATCTTTAGCTGTAGAGAAAGCACTTTCAGCTTTACATTGAGCCTTTTACACACAGTATTATGTTTAACTGGTTTGCTTAAACTGGAGTGCACTCTTAGCTAACCAGCTGAGCATAAACAGATACAGTGTCCCCACTATTATGGAAATTTTACCATTAAAAAATGGTCATAGAAGTCTACATAATCAATATATACACAGCATTCCCACATCTTAAACATTGATCAAAAGGTGTGAGAACACTGGGAATATTTGAATTTAACATTCTGGATAAAAATACTCAAATCATTGTATACCATTAAAAAAATAGTTTACTTCAGTAACAGTACATAGTTGCGTGTCAAAACTGGCCACATTCGCCAATGTTTTAATAAAATATGCTCATTTTAAAGATTCAAGTTTTTATTAAATATGCAGATTTAAAAATGCAAGTAAAAATACACAAATAATTGCTCAAAGATGGTATGATTACAAACATTAGAACACTGTCTAGCCACACAGCAGCTAGTGCACACTTGATTTAATCACCGGCACTGACCACTGTCATTTGTCAGTCTCATTCTGGTGAATCATTGACAAATTTAGCAACAAACTAAGATTAGGCAATGTTTGTAGAGTGACACTGTGTGCATAGTTAAAGATAAATGTTAAAATAACAAATCTGTCAGGGTTAGAAACAAAAAAGTAGTAGTATAAATCATAAAATCTGTGTCTACTAATATTAGATCTTAAAAAAGTCCATAGAAAAGTGTTTAGGCACACATCCAGAGGCTTCCCTTTGTAAGCGTTTTTTTTTTTTATCCTGGCTTCAGTGTAGACCTTCAGTTCACAATCTGAACTGGGAACTTGATGCAAAATAAATCTTTGTTGGCGTCATCTCTTAATTCCCATTCCACAACCAGTTTTAGCTAATAAACAAACCAAAAAATAAATTAAGTGAATGCCTGCGATATTAAAGCACTGTTTAGAACCAGAGAAAGATGAGGAACTTAAACACTTACTGTTGGGTACTCGCTCTTGACGGGCAGCTGGTTGACGTAGCTGTACATTTTTTGTGGAGCAATAGGACACTGAATTCCAGACTTGCAACCATCATCACAAGGGATGGGGAAGGGCACGGGGACAACACCAATCACTCCATGAACCACAGCTTTACTGGTCTGACTCGCAACATCTATGGGAAATACAAACAAGTTGTTGTTTTCCTAGATTTAGATCTGATTTATTTAAGCTGCTACTAGATGCATAAAGCCACTCACTGCTGCTGAAGGTTACATTGACTGTATAGGACTGTCCCTTGTGAAGCTGGCATGGCTGTTGTGAGCAGGGCTGGATGTCAACCTCCACAACATTTCCGTCTACTGAACCTGTAAGGAAGTGCAATGATTGAAAAAACAACAGGGCAGAAAGACAATACAGATTATTAAATTTATTGAATATATAAATATGAGTGAGTACTTACCACAGTCCACAAATTTCACCTGCTCAGAATTAGTGTAGGCGAGGAAAGAGAGTAAAACAACGCAGAGCATACGGTAATCCATGGCTCAGACGAATCCTGTCAGGAAAGAGCAAACTACCTGACTGAGAGACTACAACAAACACAAGAACAACATCAGGTAGTCACATGACAGTGAATCTCTGCGTACTTTCGGTATACTTCCTCGTGAAGATGAATGTAACCGTTACCAATAAACACACAGAAAACTCAAAAAATAGCAAAACAGGAGCGAGTTCAAACGTTAAAACACTTATAATGTATTTATTTACTACCTTAAGTAATAGCTTACCAGTTCCTTCAGACCAGACTGTGCTCACACCCGATTTCCTTGTCACGAGATCAGTAAGTATGACTGTCTCCACCAATCAAATACTTTCTGTGTGGGCGTCTTTTTGACGCACGCGCCTTTCGGCGAACTCTTAACCAATAGCAGTGACTCATGGAAACAGGAGGGCATTCTGTTGCCAGATATTTCAAAACCCCCCTTTTCAGGCAAGAATGTTTACGCAAAGATTGATAAAGAGAAGTAAAACAATATCGGTTTTCAAAACGTTTACCAAAACTTGACTTTCTTCAAGTTGTTGATGGGTCATTCTTCATTTGTGGAGGCATGTAGTGTCCATCTACTCTGAAACAGCTTAAATAAACTTTTAAAACCAATAAAACATAAAATGTTTGCATCTTTAAGTTGGCTTGAAAAAGCCAACTTACTGTTGACTAAAATTTCCAACTCTAACTCCTCCTAGAGCTTTAACTCTGAACACTCCAAACTCGGGTCAGATCTTCAGACTGTTCTGACTAAGTGTGCTATATCTTTTCTAACTGACTTACGGTTTTCCTAAAAATGACTGTTAAATCTCTGAAAAATCCCATTGACTTTCATTTGCGGAATGTTCAAATGAGCCAAGACTGTTCAAACTCCAACTGTCAAAATTCTAATTTAAACTACGGAAGCAACCACCCCGAGTACCTTAGCAACCGCATAGCAACACCCTAGCAACCACCTAGAATACCTTAGCAACTATCCCGAGTACCCTAGCAACCGCATAGCAATACCTTAGCAACCACACAGAGCACCCTATCACTAGTATCAAAATTACTAAATTAAAACTGAAACTTTCAAACTTTTAAAACTGCTTCAAACTTGCTGGACCGGCTTTTTCAAGCCAACTTAAAGTTTGTCTCGACAAACTTTTTTTATCTAGTTGTATTCTGTAAGGTGAAAAAGAGCATTCTTAAAAGTTACATTGTTGTTTTAAAATAGATGTATCCTGGTGTAATTGCAACAATATAACAGGCAAATAAAGTGGTTATATTGCTAATAATGATTTTATGTACAATTTAATTAAATTGAAAATGTAAAAATTGTATTGTATAAAATCAGCCAGATTATATATCTGCGATACTTTACATACTTTACAGAGCTCAAATCTGGCATATTTGAGGCTTGAATGAAATTTTAGTCATAATTATTGGTACAGATATCAGTGTATTTATTTTCTATATAAAAAAGAGTTTATCACAGCAGGTTATTTTTACAATGTAGAAGTCATTTGTTTTGCCAATAACACTTGTCATGTTAGTTTTAAGGGGGATGTTTAATTTAACATGATGTTTAATTTAACTTCATTTAACAACTTTTTTTACTAATCATTAAAAAGTTTTTTTAATAAAAAGTTTTATTATTATTATTATTATTATTATTATTATTATTATTATTACTACTACTATTTATTACCTAAAATCACTTTCGATAACAACTAATAAGTCTTTATTTTTACTAATTAAAAGAGGAATTACTTAAAAAAAAAATACAATGGTTTAATTAGTTCACCCAAAAATTAAAATAATGTAATTAATTACTCACCCTCATGTCGTTCTACACCCGTAAGACCTTTGTTCATCTTCGAGAAAACAAATTAAGATATTGTTGATGAAATCCGTTGGCTCAGTGAGGCCTATTGAGAGCAAAGCCATTGAAGGTAACGTTACTAAAAAGAGTTAATGTGACATCAGTGGTTCTATCTCAGTATTATGAAGTGGCAAGAATACTTTTTGTGCGCCAAAAAATAAAATAACGACTTTTCAACAATATCTATATTGGCCTATTTCAAAACACTGATTCATGAAGCTTCACTTCTGAGCTTTATGAATCTTTTGTTTCGAATTAGTGATTCGGATCTCCTATCAAACAGCTAAACTGCTGAAATCACGTGACTTTGGCGCTCCGATTCACTGATTCGATTTGTAAAGCTCCAAAGCAGTGTTTTGAAATCGGCCCATCACTATATTGTTTTTTTTTTTTTTTTTAGGCGCACAAAAAGGATTCATGTCGCTTTAAAATATTAAGATAGAACCACTGAACTCACATGAATGTTTTAAATATGTTTTTAATAGTACCTTTATGGACCTTGAGAGTTTGAATGGGGCCATAATAGACGCCTCACTGAGCCATCGCATTTCATCAACAATATCTTAATTTGTGTTCGGACGTGTACGGGTGTAGAACGACATGAGGGTGAGAGTAATAAATGACATTATTTTCATTTTTGGGTGAACTAACCCTTTAACAAAAACCTGGCAACCCACACTGTAGATAACTCCGTCATGCGCATGCGCACTTGCTCAGTCCTATCTGAGTTATAGAAGATGTCATTCGCAAGAAGACTGCTCATAAGCGCCCCTAAAACAGCGTCATTTCACCTTCTGAAGTATGCACACATTAGCGAAATGAAATCCGGATGTAATGTCTAATATAAAACGACTTTGTTTGGTACCTGTTCTTCGGTTAATATAGCAATCGCAGGTAGCTTAGCTAGCTAGCTTGAGAACAGTTGCGATTGAAAGCTAACAGCACAGATGACAACATTGATAACTTAAAGTAGCACATCAACACTTTTGAATGTCGAATGATAATCGCCACATGTACGTTAAAATATTTGCTTTAATTAATTGCTATTAATTTAATTACGGTGAAATTGTTGTCGGTTGCTTAAAATAAATGTATCTTCTGTTAACGTACACACATTAAGCGTAATAAATAGTTTCATAGTTATTTTTAATGTAATATAACCATAATACTGTGCTGTGGATATCGAAAATGGTTAGTGTGATCAAGGGCATTGTGTGCAGCAGTTCAGTGTGTCACGTGTGTTTGTTTTTGTTGTTTAGCGTTTCCTCGGCCAGAGTTCACACAGTGAGAACATGTCCAGCTCCTCTCACCTCCACTGCGCGCTACAGCAGCGCCTCCTCCACCAAACAACTGCAAAACTCATCCATTGCAGCTGATGACATACTTCTCAGTGATTCCTGTGTCAAGGTTTGAACTCGCCTACACTTAAGCATACATCACATTTTTGTCAGTTACAAAAAAAAACCCATCATACTAGACATGGACAACAACAAATAATATTAATCAAATAAAAATGTCTTTGTTTTTTTATTATTCCTGCAGAGGCTTGGTGAGATAATGGTTAAGGGAGAGTATCTGAGGATATCAGTGGAGGGAGGGGGATGTTCAGGATTCCAGTATAAATTCTCAGTGGATGGTGCTAGAAACGAAGATGACAGGTAATTACAAAAATCAGTGCGAGGCACTGTCCTCAAACAGGGCTTGAAAAACTTGAATCACTCAGAAATCCATGTTTTTCATCAACCTCAGGTCAATATCATGTTATATTTACATGTACTGTATTTTATATGAGTTTTTGAGCAATTTTGTCTAACTTTAAGTGAGTTTAAACCCATGATTTTGTTGTTTTCTAGCAACAAACAATAAATAAACAAAAATTAGATAATCTAGGATTTATGTTATAAATTAGAATAAAATGTTAATTTAACTTACTAAATTATACTTAAAAATATTCAGTTTATATTTAATATACAATAATAGTATTCCTATATACTTCTTTTTAGTATCATATAAAAGAAAAAAAAAAATTTTTGATCATTTTATGTACAAAATCTTTGGAAGTTTGATGCTGTAGAAAGAGTCTAAACTGTGTTACTACATATTAAAAAATATATATTATTGCTAAATAATTCAAATATTTTAACACATTTTGGATGAATATTGAATAAGGAGGTGAGAGCGCCATTTTAAAGTCCCTGTAAAATCATTTTAAAGTATGTGTTTTGAGCTTGTCACACCACAGAAAAATGTGTTATTAACCACCCAGCCAAATTTGAATTATTAAAAAAATCTGCAAGTAAATGAAATAAGTTATCAAAATCTCAAAAAAATAGGCAGCGCTCTCTGCGCTCAAACGCAGGGGGCGTGTCCGCTGTCGGCGTTGAAACCACGCCCACTCGAGAGAGCTGCCGTCTCAACTGACTTTTCTAATGAGTCAAACTGATGCATACAAACAAAAGAACCACGTAAGAGGGTTGCACATTTTAGTAGAGTTACTGTGGAGTACCTATTATAACATAAGCACACACGACAACTTACACTCATTGGGCACGTACTGTTGTCGAGTCGACAAATGACGGTGCCGCGAGACGGGAGGATGAAGGCCGGGACGGGAGAGACTCTGTCCGGCCATATATATCATTGGTTATCATCGGGACGGTAAGAAGGCCGAGGCGGGAGGGATGGACGAGGTCTGTTCAGTCACATTCACCAAAAACAGCGGATTATCTGTGAATCCCAGCTGTCTGATCAAAGTTTGTAAAATATCCGGTTTACAACGATCACTTTAGAATCCTTCATATCGTTTTAGGAAATTTAAATAAGGAGACCGATATTGTATATTTTACAACCATGTAATATGCATTTGCGTGACGAAGGCATTACTAAATGTACAAAGGGCTGTATGACTGTAATGACACTCGAGACCATAGGCTCGAGACACAGCGAATGAACCGCTGTAGAGTTAGAGGCGGCGCCACGCTCGGTGCGTCATCGACAGTTGTATAGTGTCAGGGGTGGGGCTATGCTCGGGGGACGATGTGCGTCATTAGACCCCCGTTTTAGCTCCGCCCAAAAAATCCTGAGCAGAGACTTGGTGAAAAACTGTTTAATGCTCTAACTTCACAATTAAGCATTAATCAATTCACAGACTTTGTAATGTTTCAGCAATACATTTGTAACATTTATAAAGTGTTTAGAAAGAATTCTCAGAATTGACTTTACAGGGACTTTAAGGATAAGGGTACAGACTTTTAATCAATGTAAAACTTCATTCTATGTTAATTGTATCTTGTTGATCTAACTTTTCTAATAGTTCTCTCTAAAGAACATGAGATTTGTGCCTTCCTTTGTTACCAAGTCTTAAGATTTATACTGCAGAAATCATTTATGAAATGAATTTTTGATTTCTTGCATTTATTTCTCTTTCTTTCCAGAGTGTTTGAAAGAAATGGTGTTGGGATAATAATTGACCAGGACAGTCTGGAGTTTGTGAAAGGATCCACTATTGACTTCAGTCAGGAGCTCATCCGCTCTTCCTTTCAGGTGTTGAAGAACCCGCAGGCTGAACACGGCTGCTCATGCGGCTCGTCCTTCTCTGTGAAGTTCTGACACATATTCTCTCCATCACAGTGTTGCAATTTGTTAAGTTATTAATGCATGCATTGCTATGTGCTGCTTTAAGATCAGTCAGAAGCATAATAATAAGCTAACATTAGAGATTCTGATATATGGCCACAAATGACATGATGGAAGAAAATCACAACCTACAGATGTTAGTGTGTTGTATATAAGGAAGATTGTAAATATATTTCTAATAAAGTTATAAGATTATAAAATTTTCCATTGCCTGTTGAGATTCTTAAATCTGTGGAATAGAGCCTGTTGAATCACAGTGTTTGGAGGAATCATGTGATCAATAGGTTAACATTTCTGGAGATAAAGCTCAGAAAATGTGTATTTTGGATTGATCATAGAACTGAGTTAAAAAGCTTCCTGATTGCATTATAAAAACCAGTAAACTGTAAGTAAATATCATATTATATGGGTAATGAGGAAGTTCATTATCGTAGTGTGCTGTTCTTTTTTTTTTTTACACTGACAAAGTCTTTCCCTTGAAAGAAGATCAAATAAACTGTGCCAAAAGATTGAAAGGAATGTTACGGGTTCAAAACAAGATAAAAGAACTTTGACTCAGTCCTCATTTGAATTACATTACTGTAAACTATACTCTGATAATCAACAATATGACACAGATTTGTATTGAACCCGGAACGATCAGTCCACGTCGCTTTAGAACGAGTGAGATTTCTATAACTTGCAATCTGATTGAGACGATTCAATAACTATGACAATGTTTTACATGAATGTGTCATATATGTACATTTTTTTATTATTAAAGTTGGCTTTTAAGAAACATTTCACAAAAATATACAAAAGAATGTCTTTACAAATGATATTTACATCGATAACAAGAAAATCATAATACGCATTAAGCATCTCTTTCGATCAGAATGTTAACACTGAAGGAGAGAAAATGTTGCATTTCATATCTTCAGTTCACTCTGAGCCTCGACAATCCAGCAGAGTAAAATCAAATGGAAAAAAAACCCAACAATGATAAAAAACTGATTCCTAATCAGAATGATTGTGATGTCATAAAGGCTTCAGCAGCAAGATGAACAGTGAATTCAGATAAGACAGCATTGGAACAAACTCTTTTCATTCATTTTCTGAGGGATTGCATCACCATTTTTTTCTTTTAAACTTTGATCTCAGACATAAAACACGAAGCATACAGTTCATTCCTACTCACACACAGACATTTACTAGTCGAGCTAAAGCTGCTACATACGAGGTTAGGAGTGTCATCTACTGTTAAGGGAGATCAGATCACGTTCAAGATCAACATTAAAAGACCACTGGACAACCACAGTGAGCAGGTCAAGTATACAGTGCATAGAATGCTTTGGCATGCTGACATCCTAGAATATAACGCCAGTGTTACATTCAGGGAGAAGGCCACAGGAGATCTATTAAACCTTGAAAAGAATCACCCAACTAAACCAACATTAAGAAATACAACACAAAACAATCAGGTTATAATATAAAACGAAAATCTCCAACAAAAACACCACACCTAAATTAACAAAAAACACTCAACGGGTATTTTAAGGCTAATCGTACTTCGCTTGCTACAAGTTCTTTCTCAGTTGGAAGAGAACCTCAAAAACATTGATACAGATGGACTCCAAAATAAATTACGTCCTGCAACTTGTAGCTCAAGATTTTCTTTTAAATAATAATAATAATAATAAAAAAATAATAATAAAAAAAAAAGAGGGGTAAACACATACACATCTGACAGATCTTTTACTGTATGTTGGGTCTTTTGACACCTTGGCCCAACTATCATTCAAAAACGGCTCAGTTCAGGTATGGGTGACACATGCATCCGGTCACGGATCAGACGGGTAGTAAGACTCTGTGAAGATCAGCTTCTGATCTGTTCACTCGTGCTGTCAGCTGGGCTCGTGATGGTTTTGAGGCAGAGGGGAAGAGACCACATGTCCTCAGTGAGGAGCGTGAACACACCGCCAAACAAACAGGCTGTAGAACAAACACAGAGAAAATGTAACATTATAAATAGGAAAGTTTCTTTCTTCATTGTACAACATTTAGGACTGACTGACTGACTGACTGACTGACTGACTGACTGACTGACTGACTGATTGATTGATTGATTGATTTATTGATTGACTGGGCTTTTTCTAGATGCATCAGCGCCAATGCATCTCAAACAAGCTGATTGATTGATTCATTCATTCATTCATTTAAAGTTTCACTTAACATTAGCAAATATGGCAAAAAAGTACATTTTGTATCCTAATTTGTCATCTGTTAGTCATGTGTTGTTCCAAAATATTCATATACATGCACTACTATTCAAAAGTTTGGGATAGGTACTTTTTTTTTTATGAATACTTTTATTCAGAAATTATGCACAGTAAAGACATTAAAGACATTACATTGTTTTATACAAAAGAAAAATCTATTTTAAATTATCTACTTTAAAGGTGCCCTAGAACCAGTTTTTACAAGATGTAATATAAGTCTAAGGTGTCCCCTGAATGTGTCTGTGAAGTTTCAGCTCAAAATACCCCATAGATTTTTATAAATTATTTTTTTTTAACTGCATATTTTGGGGCATCATTAACTATGCACTGATTCAGACTGCGGCCCCTTAAAATCACACACTCCCTGCATCCCGAGCTCTCGACTATAATACAGTGCATTTATAAAGTTCACACAGCTAATATAACCCTCAAATGGATCTTTACAAGATGTTCATCATGCATACTGCATGCATGCTTCGGATCATGTGAGTATAGTATTTATTTGGATGTTTACGTTTGATTCTGAATGAGTTTGAGGCTATGCTTTGTGGCTAACGGCTAACATTACACAATGTTGGAGAGATTTATAGAGAATGACGTTGTGTTTGTGGATTATACAGACTGCAAGTGTTTAAAAATGAAAATAATGATGGCTCTCTTGTCTCTGTGAATACAGTAAGAAACGATGGTAACTTTAACCACATTTCACAGTACATTAGCAACATGCTAACAAAACAATTTACAAATATCACTAAAAATATCATGTTATCATGGATCATGTCAGTTATTATCGCTCCATCTGCCATTTTTTGCTGTTGTTCTTGCTTGCTTACCTATTCTGATGATTCAGCTGTGCACAGCCAGACGTTAATACTGGCTGCCCTTGTCTAATGCCTTGAACATGGGCTGGCATATGCAAATATTGGGGGCGTACATATTAATGATCCCGACTGTTATGTAACAGTCTGTGTTATTTTGAGATTCGCCTGTTCGTTGGAGGTCTTTTAAACAAATGAGATTTATATAAGAAGGAGGAAACAATGGAGTTTGAGACTCACTGTATGTCTTTTCCATGTACTGAACTCTTGTTATTTAACTATGCCGAGGTAAATTCCATTTTTGATTCTAGGGCACCTTTAAATAAATACTGTTTCTTTTTCTTCACCAAAGGATCCTGAAAAAATGTATTATGGTTTCAACAAAAAAAATTAAGCAGCATAACGTTTTTCAAAACATAATAAGAAATATTTCTTAAACATCTATCATCTATCTATCTATCTATCTATCTATCTATCTATCTATCTATCTATCTATCTATCTATCTATCTATCTATCTATCTATCTATCTATCTATCTATCTATCTATCTATCTATCTATCTATCTATCTATCTATCTATCTATCTATCTTTTGAGTTAACAGAACAGAATAAAACGTGTTAAAGTTTTTGATAAAAGTAAAACAAAGCTGACAACTTAGATTGGACCCTGAAACTGTAACACAGAAAACACACTGAAACTTTCTCTATATGTTGATTTTAAATAGGAATAATGCTAAAGAAAGTACAGAAAGATAGGGGCCTGTGAGCCCCTATCTTTAACGAAAGCACAAGTGAACAAGCACCTTCTATCATCGCCTCCAGCACTGACGACAAAGCGATCCCCACTGGTGAAGCGGATGTTGGTCAGGTGGGCAGAGTGGCCCAGAAAACGTTTGTGTTTGGCCTGAGGAAACAGATTCTAGTGAGACAATTTGCAATTTTATCCTTGATAAAGCAGAAATATGTGCTGCACAGGTCAAAAGAGTGGACGAGGGAACATTTTATTTTAATATATAACAAGTATGCATATATAATGAAAACACAAAAGATTTTACAGTCTAATTCAACAGCTGACCTTTGGCTGTTGTGAGAATGTTTTGTTCTGTGTTGACAAAAACTGTCACATCCAGCCCTTTACTGTCTTGTGATGTGCTGTCACATGCTAGGGCATTATACAATATGCAGAGACAGCGAAAGTGGTTTCTATTTATCTGTAGGAACAGCACTATTGACACTTGTGAAAAAGAAGTACACTTTAGCATACTTATTACTGAAATAATAAAAAATATACTTAAGGGTCTACTGAACATGTTTACGGACACTTACAGTAATTGCATGTTATTTACAATTAAATGAAAATGTATTAGTTTAAATTTATATTAAATGCAATCAGCTGAACTTTGGAGTGCTTTATGACCCAGTTTAGTAGGGTGTAAGTACATCAATATATGTAATTCCATAATTCTATTGTCTTTGAAATACAGTTAAAGTGTACTGTTGAATACTGGCAAGCAACTATAGTACACAAAAATATAATTTTATATATTTTTTATAGAAACTTGTATGTAATGTATTTAAATATATTTGTAATTACACATGAGGTTACAACTGAGTACATTTAAAATATTATTAACTTTAAATTTAAAATTATAATGAAATACTTTACATGTGCTTTAGTATGTTAGTCAACACATCAAAATAAGTGTACTTCTTTACAGCACAATAGATTATTAAAACAATGATTTAAAATGTACTATAAATATGGAGTACAAGTAAAAATGTGCACTTTTTAAACCTGTAGTCTAGAAAGTGTGTCATGAAAGTGTACTCTCTTTAAGTACACTGAAGTTGCGTTTGATTTAATTAGTACTATAATATCTGCAAGTACACTTTAAACAAAATACTTGGTTACACTTTATTTTAAGGTGTCTTTGTTACTGTAATTATACATTTAAGTACTGAGTAATATTAAGTAACCCTACAGTAACTACATGTACTTACTATAGGGATAGGATTACAGGATTACTGGTTTGGTTGAGGGTTGGTAGCATGTAATTATGCATAATTTGTAGTTATTACTATAGTAAATGCATGTAACATATGTAACAGTGAAAATAAAATAAAGTGTAAAATAAAGTGTTAATACTTTTAAGATATGAAGTACACTACAAGTGCACATTCAGTATAATAAGAGCACCTCTTTTTCACAAGGGGACTGAAATCAGGTCAGTTTTGGAACAAAAAGGACATCTTTGTGTTTCTTACTGTCGTATCGTTGAGTTACTTGGGTAACTTATGTTTAGTTAATCACAGAAACTAATTACAACCACAAATTTGAACCATTTCACATGTATAACACACTTATTTCATATGCAAAGACTTGCTGTTTAAGTTAAAGGAGAAATGCTCCTTAAACAGTGTTTAAATCAGAGGTTCAGAAAAGGTCGGAACATGGCCATTTATGTATATAATATGACTGCATTGCATCATACCAACCATACCAAATCATACCAACATTATAAGTGGCCACAGGGAACATGCCACATTTGGATGTTGTCTATTCAAATATGGCAATTGAATTTTCCTGATGCTTCTCAACAGCATCAGTCCCCATCCAATTTCATTGTATGTAAGAGAGCAGCGTGAACCTTCTTCAAAACATCTCTTTTGTGTTTCATGGAAGAAAATCATATGGGTTTGGAACAACATGAGGGTGAGTAAATGATGAAAGAATTTTTATTTTCAATCCTTAAGACCTCATGGATGAACGTGATTTCACCAAGTAGACCATGTTTCTGAATCAACATCTTTGCTGATCCTGGAACAACATTCCAATCAACCAATCAGATTTGAGGGTCAAGTTTACAGTTTAGGCTTACAATCTGGGTTAAGTGCTTCTACATCAGTGTAATTCACCTATCATTTAAGATCATTTATGGGTAGGGTTAGGTTCAGGGACTAAAATTTTCAGACAGGAATGTTGTTCCAGGATCAACAAAATACGTCTTATATTATTCCTGTAAAAAACACAGTATACTTACAAATTTTTCTGGACATGGAAAGTCGAACAGCTTAACCATTCCAAAGTCATCGCCTGTCACGATGTTGAGGCCGGAGTGAGACACACAAGCGCAGGTTACGTCTGCCTTATCTGTATTTCTGGACCAGATCCCCACCACTTCATCCCCTAGGACACTACAGAGACACCCAAACACTTCAACACTGCAGTACTGTCTCAGATTACTCTTTATTGATTTCATTTCTGTTTTATGGGACGCCCGCAGGGCTGGAACCACCAACTGTTACCAATGAGGTCTATAATAAAGGTGCACCAGACAGCAAAACAAGAAATTTAGCTTGAGTAACAAAATAAATGAAAAGCAATGCAGCAACCACAGACTTTCCTGTCCAGACAGGATTAGATTCCCTGAGTTAGCTGAAAACAGAAGGTAATTTGCTGTGTAATTTTTTATCACTTATGTGAGGAAAAACATGTTCAATTTAAACTGAATAAGATTATAAATTTATCTAACCTCCTTACCAAATGGATACTTATCATTGTTGTGAGGAGAAAAAATGCTACCTTTCAGAAAATGAAAAGAAAAAAAAAAAACACTGTATTTTTACATTAATTAAAAACTGTGTTGTCAAAGCAAATATTGTCGCTTTATATATGGCCAGACACTTGCATGTGTCATTATATTATTATCATTTTAAAAGATCAAGTTCAAATGGAGTTACAAGGTCTTTGGCCAGCAAATATCAGACATATATGGAATTAAACCACACCATGTTCGTTGATCTGACCAGAGGAGAAGTGTGGGTGCTTTGCAGCATTACCTTGTCCATGTGGCCCAGGTTATTCTGTCTATCACTGCTTGCTCAGTGACTTGCTTCCCAGAAGGCACCTCATAGACTACACGTTTATAAGCACCAGTAGACAACTGTAGAGAACACAGACAGTAAATACATTTGTAGAGCTGATCTAAAGCTGCCTAGCAGAGAAACAGCATAGAGAAAGTCATTACAATATCAACAATGTTTTAAAAAAGAAAAACCTTATATGTAATCAAATACTTTCTGTAAAGAATTCAGCTTAGGCAGTGATTCCCAAACATTTTAATTCAATTCAATAATTTAACAACACATTCACGTTCACGGTTCTTAGATGTTGTTTAATGGTCACAGGACACACAGGTAAACAAATAAAGTATTTGTAAAATAAAAACAAACAATATTTTGGTTTTATTTTGATTTTTAGTAAATAATTTATTTTAATTTTAAATTCTTATTATTTTATTGTTAATTTTATTATAACTTTTTAATTAATTAATTTAATTAACTCTTTCCCCACATATTTGATCATTTTCACAAAACTTTAATGGCCCCCAGAATATTTTATTGTATGTATATCTGAACATGCAATATATCAAAAGAAAAAACAGAGCCTCTGCTTTTAAACAACAACAAAAGATGTTTTATTCTAGCTTCATGTATTCTTTTTTAATCAACACTTGAATGTGGGGAAGTTTCATTAAAAAAAGCAACATTTTGAACAAAAAGCTGTTTTGTCTTTTTTGTTTGTTTGTTTTAAAGACCACACAATGTGCAAAAGCAATCCTTTTTTTTTTTGCCTGTGTTTTGATTCTGAGATTCTCTACTATTTGTGCAATAGCGCCCCCTACCATAAAAGACCTCAGAAGAACAGGCGAATCTCAACATAACACTGACTGTTACGTAACAGTCGGGGTGTACGCCCCAATATTTGCATATGCCAGCCCGTGTTCCCAACATTATGAAAGGGATTAGACAAGGGCAGCCAGTATTAATGTCTGGATGTGCACAGCCGAATCATCAGACTAGGTAAGCAAGCAAGAACAACAGCGAAAAATGGCAGATGGAGCAATAATAACTGACATGATCCATGATATCATGATATTTTTAGTGATATTTGTAAATTGTCTTTCTAAATGTTTCGTTAGCATGTTGCTAATGTACTGTTAAATGTGGTTAAAGTTACCATCGTTTCTTACTGTATTCACAGAGACAAGAGCCGTCGCTATTTTCATTTTTAAACACTTGCAGTATAATTCATAAACACAGCTTCATTCTTTATAAATCTCTCCAACAGTGTAGCTTTAGCCGTTAGCCATGGAGCATACTATCAAACTCATTCAGAATCAAATGTAAACAATATAACAGTATACAATACTCACATAATCCGACGCACGCATGACGAACACTTTGTAAAGATCCATTTGAGGGTTATATTAGCTGTGTAAACTTTGTTTAGGCACTGTTTAAGGCAAGCGCGAGCTCTGGGGGTGGAGAGCACGAGATTTAAAGGGGCCGCACAGCATAAATCGGCTCATATTTAATGATGCCCCAAAATAGCAGTTTAAAAAAAATTATTAAATAAAATCTATGGGGTATTTTGAGCTGAAACGTCACAGACACATTCAGGGGACACCTTAGACTTATATTACATCTTTTAAAAAAAACATTCGATGGTACCTTTAACTCTTTCCCCACCATTGACAGAAACAGGTGTGTTTGACTTGAAGAGGTGCTGTGCATGACACGGTGTATGACATCAAAGTACTGCAAGCGCGATTCGAAAGCATGTGTAGCCGTCTGCTCTCTAATTGCTCTTGCGGTACTTTTATGTCATACACTATTGGGTCTGCACAGTGCCGCTTCAAGTCAAACACGCCTGTTTCCGTCAATGGTGGGGAAAGAGTTAATTATTAGATTAGATTAATTATTAGATTCCCTCAGAAACCCAAGTGTGGGTAACCCTGGCTTAAGGCGCAGGTATAATTCGTTTTCCATGTTCTTCTCCATCTCTTTCAAAGTATAATCCTTTGACTGTGAGCATTAAATAATTTCAAGCACTCAAATCACTTGTACAAAAATCGGCTGCACGTGGACAGTGTGTGTGGACATCAACGGAATGAACCGATGATCAACAATCTGTGAGCCAGAGCAGAACAAAAACAAGTGAGATATTCTTTCAGCTTTAGGCCCCTGGTGGTGACATTTAGAATGTTGTAGCAGCCTTGTGAAAAACAGTACACTTGTGTATTTGTAGTGTAGTCCTGCTTCAAATCTTAAAATTGTATTTAAAAAAAAAAAAAAAAAACTGTGCTTGAAGATGGTATAATATAATTAAATAAAAGACCACTTAAGTGTACTTTGTAATAATGTCAAAGACACACATAAACACAGCCTAACATGCTGTACCTGCACAAAGCAGCTGTCAGCAGAAAAATCCATCTGCATGACAAAGCTAGGGATGTCCCTACAGCAGTTGATGCGGTTGAGCTGCGGTCCTAATGTCAGGTCGTAAAAATCCACAGCATTCTCACTGGAACCCACAGCCAGGTAGCGCGAGTCTGGACTGAACCTGAAGGAAAAGAAACTTTAGTTTTTGCAATGGACCACATTATTGGTAGAATTAAGCCCAAAGTATATTTCAGGTTCCCATGTTCAGCGACAGTCCGCGCACTGACGAAATTTTCATCATCAGGAGGGTCACTGGACATCTGCACACACTGTCCGCACAACCAATTTTTATGTCTGTGCAGACGGTTCGTGTACAACAGCGCATGTGAGAGACAGAGCGGAACGCGGAAAATGAAGTATACCTGGGGCTTCAAATAGCATTCACCTATGGAAGTTTGTTTCTGCCTCAGAGTAAAAATGTTTTGTGTACCTCATTATTGTGACTTTATTTCATATTTTTAAATTACCTTTATTTTTCATGCTGCAGTGGAAAATGGATTGAATTATTTTAGTGGCTGGAATTATTATGCATTTGTTTAGAATATTAAATAATACATAAGTCTCACCTGATATCTTGTATGGCAGAGCGCCGATCTCTCTTCTTCCCCCAGATCTTGAGTGAGGTGACGAGAAGGATGATGAACTCTCCATTCTTCATGCCGATGGCCACCATGTCCCCCTCTGGGCTATAGCTGACCGTGCGTGCAGGATGACCGAGGTTCACTTTATTGAGCATCTTCTGTTTTTCCACACAAGAAGACATTTGAATAAGCTTGTATCTCAGAAAACAAATTGACTATGCTTAGGCAGTATAGAATTTACCCTCTCTGAAATGTCCCAGAGTCGTACAGTGCCATCCTCTGCAGCTGACAGGAAGACGTCTCGGGTGGGATGAGCACCAAGTCCCCAGATAGGACCGTCCATGTGGCCGTTAACCAGGATGTTACATGCTGCATTCTTCTCACCGACCTCAATGATCTCAGCATTTCGAGTGCCTACAAGGATCTTCCCCTAAAGAATCAAGCAAGAGGACACAGGGTACCATACAGGCACTGTTCTAACTTGGGGAGCCACATTATTTATGAAAAAAAGGTTATTGACCCTTTGTAGGGAGTTCGATTGACAGGCCATCTAACCAATCATAACACCGAATTCACCATTATGTCCGACAAAGCAGTCAGGGGAGTTAGGAGATTACCTCGGTGGACTTGAACCTGCAAAATGGTGTGTATTTACGTTTTTCCACAGTTGAAACAAGATTCTTTCTGATGTTCTTTCATGTTTATTTGATGCTATAAATGAACTAGTAGGAAGAAGATAATCGGTTCACGAGCCACTTGAACTGAGGCGCTACAGCGATCTGTCACGAGTCACGACACATTAAAGAGCCACAAAACAGTATTTATTGTTTGAATTTCTTTAAAAATTAAATATTTTAAATTTGAGTAGTAACCGATAGTAACCTTCTCTGCCTTGTCTGTCGATGCATTGTCAGTGTCCTGTTTGCTCCGTGATGTACCTTTTTCACTGCTTGAGAACATGATGTGTGGCGTGAGAGCGGCATGGCTTGTCGGACATAGCAACAGTAACTAAAGGGGGCGGGTCTTTGCGAACGGTCAATTAACCATTTTCTCTTATTTCTATAGCATAATTGCTATATTAAATAATTATCTGTCTGTCTATCTGTCTATCTATCTATTTATCTATCAGATATCAAAAATATTGTGGGTTATTAATTACATATGCACACCAGTATCCCACACAAGGCATAATTCAGTGGAGTAAATCTTTTTTAAAACAACTGTAAATAAATAAATAAAAGTGGGTCCACACTATTAACACAACATCTGTTAAACACCTTAATGACTGCTGACCAACATGTACTGTCAGAGGTCCAGTAGTGTCCATCCTCTAGTCTATAATGTATTGATTTTGTATAAGCACTGTACCTTGCCCCTGCAGACAGAGCGAACACAGTCTATGATCTGGCCCGTCTCCAGTCTGAAGGCTCTGCATCGCTTCAACTCCTGATCCCACAGTTTCAGCGCGCCACCCTCCTTAGACCTGCAGAGGGCAGCCCACACAAATCCTCTCATTTACTACAACATCTTTTGAGGATTTTAATGCAAGTTCAGAAAACAAAATACTTTAGGTATAGATAGTCGGAAAGGTCAAGCCACTTACGGTCGTTCTTTGCCTCCCGTCACAATGAGTCCATCACGTAATGTGGTGTACATGGTGAACACAGGTCCAGTGTGAGCCTTAGCCACGATTCTCACTAGAATGTGTTCCTTCCACACACACACATCTCCACTAATGGTACCTGTAAATGTCAAGTTATTCTGAAAAGAAAACAAACCTGCACTAATCTAGTGACCTCTAAGAGAAAAACAGCACAAACATGGCAAAGCACAGCATTTTTTACATCTTTTTACACCCAATCTTTAAAAGTGTGAAATGTGATTTTTGAAGTTAAATATAATCATAAACAACTTTTTGAATTATTTCTTGACTTAACATCTTGTCCATTTAAGCTCTGACACACAAGTGCACAAACAAATGCACAAATGCACACATATGCTTGTATATATACATAAATACCGACTCGCACACATTCCCACATTCATTTAAAGGAATAGTTCACCCAAAAATAAAAATCTCAAATCTCATTAGTGCTTGTGTACATTAAAATATGGCATACACTACCGATCAAAGGTTTAGTGTCATTAAGTTTTTTTGTTTTCTAGTTTTTAAGTTTTTAATTAATAGGGTTAGGTTAGGGTTATGATTATTCAGCAAGGATGCATTAACAAGAAATGAGTCTTCAGTAATACCAGCCTTAGTTTCTGCACAAGCCTGTGTAGGTTTGTATCATATTTGCATAATGCCTGCCTATGGTCTTTTTTTGGCTGCCCATAAAATCTATAGCTCACCTTCAAACACTGTAGTTGTTGCTGAGGCCATCTGACCAATCAAAGAAGTGTAGACTCGTGGAAAGGAAGGGTTTAGCGAGACTGAAACCTTAATCGAACCCAGAATGTGTCTGTGAAGTTTCAGCTCAAAATACCCCACAGATCATTTTTTATAGCTTGTATAGCTTTTATAGCTTTATAGCTTTGGGTGTGAGCAAAAACATGCTGTTTTTGTGTGTGTGTCCCTTTAAATGCAAATGAGCTGCTGCTCCCGGCCCCCTTTTCAGAAGAGGGTGGAGCTTTAACAGATTGTGCTTCAATTGCTCAACAACAACAAAACTGGAGAATCTCACGAAGCCAAAATGAGGATTGTCAGTAACGGTGTTCAGCCTTACATTGTTCAAACCAGAGTCCGACACTGATGGAAGAAGTTACAACTTATAGAATACATATGGACGTTTCCGAATGATAAGTGAATAAATGTATGTAGTTGCTGTGGAGTTGATTCAGTTCATCGACTAGCATGTGCCGTCATGTTAATCTTTTGTGCAAATCAAGCATTGAATTGACCCTCATTTGTGAAGCAGTCCGGCGTAAAATGACGGCAAGGAAACAACACTGTACTACAACAACTCTTCCTCTTCTCTAAAGCAGCCCAACATGGCCTCACCCCCTTTGCT
Source organism: Chanodichthys erythropterus (assembly GCF_024489055.1). NCBI lineage: Eukaryota > Metazoa > Chordata > Actinopteri > Cypriniformes > Xenocyprididae > Chanodichthys > Chanodichthys erythropterus. The sequence continues at coordinate 29,234,413 of NC_090238.1, forward strand.
GTGTGTTCTCGAAGGCAGGGTTTATGTAAATTTTAGGGTTAGTGATGTCACTAACCCAGGAAAAAGATCATTGTAGTCTCTACCAGCCGTTTGATGTAGTCCTTAAAAAGAGATTTTGTAACTCTTTTGTAACTCATTGTAACTGCAGATATTGTTTGAGCTCTAACAGCAACATCACACACTAACTAAAGTTAAAAAAAGTGGAATCATAATCAACCACCTTTTAAAACTGCAATACTATTTATCAATATTACTGTTTTGCTGTTTTTTTTAATCAAATAAAATGCAGCCTTGGTGAGCATAAGTGACTTTTTCCAAAAATAATTAAAGAAAAATCTTACCTTACCCAACCTTTTCAATGGTAGTGCAGATAGAGCTTAATTTTGGGTGAACTATACCTTAATCTCTTAACATCATGTAAAAACAGAAGAATACTTACAGCTCCAAATGCCACTGAGAGCATGGTCTGCATACGGGCATCCTCAATGGAGCTCAGCACTCCTTTATTACTGAGCAGGGCCCTGCCGGCCAGCGTCCAGAACCGCACATGTTTAATCCCCACTGACACAAACTGAGTGTCCGAATCGGGTCGGAACTCTGCCACAAAGATCCTCTGGGTGTGACCGGCCCGACTTGCTACTTTGGCACCTTCAAAAAAAATTAAAACAGGTCACAAACCTGATATAAAAACACATGAAAGCAGCTGGAATGCTGTGGGTTGGTTGACCTGTACCTTCCTGCCACTTCCAGATGGTGAGGGTGTGCTGGGGGTCCAGACCCACAGAAAGCAGCAGTTTGCCAGTGGCACTAAAGCTTACAGAGCAAACGCCCCGAGAATGATGGCAGCGCAGCACAGAGAGGGTCTGTTTGTTCATGGCTTCCCACACGTGGATAGAAGGAGAAGTGGCTGCAAATACAGAGACTTTATTTGTATAAACTAATTTCACACTAAGTTTTAAATTTTTTTCTTAACCTCAGGTAAAGACCAATGTTTTTAGTGTGGAAAATTGTGAAGAGCCCAAAAGGGTTCTGAAGTATGCTAATATTTCAATAATGAAGTGCTAGTATGGGACAGCATTCCATGGAATTTTTTAAAAAACATAGAATGTCTCTTACCTGACATATCACCAGCATCACCTAAGTGAACAACAATAGCAGTTAAACATGGTAGGAGCAACACGTTTAAAAAATAAAAAATAAAATAAAAATTAGATAATTTTGAAATTAATTGGTGGAAAAATGTACTGTTTTCAAAAGTGTAGCACCACAATGTCCAAATTAAAAAATGAAATTTTTTTTTTTTTTTTTTTTTTAAATAAAGAACATGCTTCAAGCAATATGTGCAAATGGCAATAAAGTACAGCAGAGCAGAGGTGCAACTATTGGAAGGGAAAATTCAAAATTAGATTTTTTTTTTTTTTTTTTTTCAAAAATATTTTTCTCTTGAGGAAAAAAATCAAGTGATCTCATACACGTTTTGTCAAAATCAAAATCAAAATATTTTTTCAATTTGAACTTATTTCTCAGTAAAGTCTTCCAAGATCAACTTCTCTAAGCTATGCTATCCATGTTGTTTTTACAGCTCTATACTCTGACTGCATGTCATTGTCTCATTTGTTAAATGTTTTAGAGAAACATCCAGGACAAAGCTGATACCATGGCAGTCAAAGTGAGAAGAGAGGGTGAATGTTTTCACAAACATACCTACTTGGCCAGTTGCCACCACATTGGGGAACTTTGGGTGCTGATTAATAGTCAGGCACAGAATATCATCACTGTGTTCCAAATAGAAGCTCTGGCAGGCTGAAGGCAAGCAAACGGAAAACAGAATAATGATGCTCAACAACATTTTTGTCACGTCTTTATGCCTAAGATATAGATACCTGCCATATGTAGTGCATGTTTAATGCAATTTAATGTGCCAGAGTGGGTGGAAGTAGTGAGCAAGCATGGATTAGATATGAATTTTATTCATCAAAATTCATATCTAATCCATGCTTGCTCATTACTTGCGCCCACTCCAGCACATTAAAATGCAATAAACATGCATTACATATGGTAGGTATCTATGAGTTTTCTCCCCACCTGTTGTTAAGTTTAAGACGACCCCTACTGAGGCAGTGTGGTAAATGATGTCCGCCCCCTCATTAAGATAATGCACATTGTTACGGCAGTCGTTGCCTCGGTAACCAAACACCAGTTCAAGCACCAGGTCCTGCAGAGAGAGTCAAAGAGGGGTGTCTGAGGTCGTATCCATGACAACAGCAGAAAGTATCTGGCTCTCAGGATGTGAAAGGACAAGCACAGAGAAACTGGGCTGCAGTTCATTCAAGAGAGGTTAGGAAGATCATCTAACCACTGAGGAGACTGTAATGAACATTTAATGGATTGAAAAGTTATCCATATCCAAACTACAAACAAAACCACTACTAAGTAATTTAAAGTATAGTATAGTATAGTATTGAATAGGATAGATAGTACATGGATATGAATATAGTACAGTACTGTGTAGAACTGCATAGGATACTACAGAAAAAATAAGTGTGGCGTAAATGCGTAAGGCCACGTCAGGGAGGAGTAGGGCTATATATCCTGCCAACAACGATAGATAGATTGTTAGCACATTGTGTCAGTCTTTGAAAACCCCTGGTATATAGTATATGTAAGTAGTACAGTACTGTAGTACAAGACAGGACAGGACAGGACATGAAAGGAAAGGAAAGGAAAGGAAAGGAAAGGACAGGAAAGGACAGGAAAGGAAAGGAAAGGAAAGGAAAGGAAAGGAAAGGAAAGGAAAGGAAAGGAAAGGAAAGTGTAATAAAATAAAAGATGGGACAAGGCAGGAAAAGACAGGACAGAGTGGGATAGGATAGGATAGGATAGGATAGGATAGGATAGTGCAGTTAGGGTTCAGGTTAGTAGTACAAAATATAATGGGACAGGGCAGGAAAGGACAGGATAGGATAGGATAGGATAGTGCAGTGTAATAGTAAAGGACAGGACAGGATGGGAAAGGATATGTTAGTATAATATACAAAGAAAGGAAAGGAAAGGAAAGGAAAGGAAAGGAAAGGAAAGGAAAGGAAAGGAAAGGAAAGGAAAGGGTAATAAAATAAAAGATGGGACAGGTCAGGAAAGGACAGGCCAAAGTGGGATAGGATAGGATAGTGCAGTTAGGGTTTGGGTTAGAACAAAATATAATGGGACAGGGCAGGAAAGGACAGGATAGGACAGGATAGTGCAGTGTAATAGTAAAGGACAGGACAGGATGGGAAAGGATATGCTAGTATAATATACAAGGAAAGGAAAGGAAAGGAAAGGAAAGGAAAGGAAAGGAAAGGAAAGGAAAAGGAAAGGAAAGGAAAGGAAAGGAAAGGAAAGGAAAGGAAAGGAAAGGAAAGGAAAGGAAAGGAAAGGGTAATAAAATAAAAGATGGGACAGGGTAGGAAAGGACAGGCCAGAGTGGGATAGGGTAGGATAGGATAGGATAGGATAGGATAGTGCAGTGTAATAATAAAGGACAGGACAGGGCAGGACAGGATGGGAAAGGATAGGATATGATAGTTTAATATACAAGGCAAGGCAAGGCAAGGCAAGGCAAGGCAAGGAAAGGCAAGGCAAGGCAAGGCAAGGCAAGGCAAGGCAAGGCAAGGCAAGGCAAGGCAAGGCAAGGCAAGGAAAGGAAAGGAAAGGAAAGGAAAGGAAAGGAAAGGAAAGGAAAGGAAAGGAAAGTGATGGATGATGCATGTTTGACTTGATTACATATAGCTATATTCCACACAAAAAAAAAACAAACAAACAAAATAAAAATAATGGTTCTGATCTGCCATCGCTCACTTCAATAGGCCTCTTTTTCTTGCCCACGTTGTTGGTCTGTAGTTTCTCTGGCATTGGTGGAGCCCTGCTCACTGGGGGTCTACATCCAAAGACAAAACACAGCCACTTTATCAGACTTACAGCAGTAATAAGGTCGGTCAGTGACCGGGTGAAAAGGACACCAGACATCTGGCATGGTTATGTTTCACTTTAAGTGTTCACTGTAACATGTAACCAAATACTAAAAACAAACATTTTGAGTCAGCTCTATATCAGGTAGTTTGTGATGTATGATAAACGTTTGTGCAAAACTTTTGTAAAACTAAAAAAAATCCTTAAAGTATCAGGTAGAATAAGTTGTAATGGATCAGTCTAGTCTTACCTTGAGCCCCTTTACAAGCAGCATTAACAGAGAGAGAGAGAGAGAAAACATTAGAAGTGTCAATTGAGCAGTTCCCTCAAGTGCTCCAAAAACAAAGAAGCACAACACAGGGACATTGAGAACACAAAACAAAATACAACAAAAATGTATTCATGTTCACTTGACAGCATGTGTCAAACCACGGAATGACATAGAGCTAGTCAAGCAAGAAACCAGCTCTGTCTAAAGTTAGCTCAGTCAATAGGATCATTTCCTTACACTTAAAAGAATAGTGCACCTAAAATTCTTACTCATACCATTTGGTTCCAAACAACTATGACTTACTTTCTTCCTTATAATACAAAATGTGTAAGCTCCAAAATGACAAAAAGTCGCCATTAAAAAGTGTAATAAAAGTGGTACATATAATTTGTGTGCTATATTCCAAATCTTTTAAAGCTGTACAATAGCTCTTTGTGAGGAACAGACCAAAATTTAAGTTGTTCACCAAGCTCTCCTTGACATGTTCATGTAAGTTCCTAAGAGAAGTAGCCCCTTATTTCAATAGAAATTATATTAAAGTACATTTTAATTTACCATAAATGCTTTTCAGTATATTCAACAAAACACACAACCATATTTCAAAGACAATAAAAGTAATTATGACATAAGTGGGTCAAAAACACTCCTAAGTTCACACTCCTAAATGTATTTAAACATCGGTTTGCACTCAAGTATATTCTTTGAAAGTATTATTTCCGTAATAAGTTCTCTTTTGAAAAGTATGCCAAAGTGTACTTCTTTTTCATAAGGGACAAAATCTGATTCATAAACAAATAGTTTTTTGTTTGTTTGTTTGTTAGTTTTTGAGAAAGAAAGAGTCTGAATGATTTGTTCACTAATTAGACTGATCCTTGAATAAGAGCTGAAGATTATCAATGAATAACAAATTAAATTTTGATCTGTCCATCATACAAATATATAGTATGGCTTTATAAACCTTGCAATGTAGTGCATGAATCATGTTTCATGACACTTTTTTTGAAGATTGAAAAGCTTCAGTCCACATTTATTGTCATTGCATTAAAAAGAGTGACAAACTATCCATCCATCCATCCATCCATCCATCCATCCATCCATTTTCCAAACCATTTGTTCTATGTAGGGTGGTGGGGATACTAGAGTCTAAGTGATCAACTACATTATTTTAAATTTCTCCTTGTCTTACATGGAAGAAAGTAATGTTTGAAACAGCATGAGGGTAAATGATGCTAGAATTGTCATTTTTGGGTGAACTAATCCTTTAATCGTCTTGAGAGAGAATGCAGGGAGCAAAGCATGAGCAAATATCCCAGCAGCCAAAGAGGCAGCATTACTCTTTAAATAATTAGCAGTGGAGAGCAGTGATAAAGTCGCTTCAAAGCAATGACAAAATATCTGCCAGCAAAGCACTTAACGTAATACTGTGCCATCTACTCTAATTTAAGACTAAAATTACGTGCTTTTAAAGCAATCCGAATGTAAAATAAGAGCAAAAACTGAGCGACATGCGGTTTTATGATTCAGTTCAGGTAAAGGTAAGTGGGTTTATGGATATGATGGCTGTTGCCATGCGGCTTAGCAAACATCCAAAGAGCATGAGAGGAGGAGGCACATGAAACTGGTTATTTTCTGAACATATTACACGTTTTATTGATCTTCTTACCTGACTACGCCCTGCCTTCACATGGTGAGAGAGAGGAGTGGAGTTCAGAGACAGACAGAGGAGTGAGGAAAATTGGAAAAGACAGACATGAGGGTAGCATGTCACTCAAAGCCGAAGAGTTCCATGAATTTACACTCAATAATTGTAATACTTAAAAGAGCCTCTAGTGGACCCTGGTCACCATGGTCTATATCATAATTTTAGCAGTGACACAACTATTCTCAATCAATCAATCAATCAGTCTATGTATCTATCTGTTGCATCCCAATATAAATGCTTATTTGAAACCTACTACGTCAATTAACTCTCATCAGAGTATTAGTAGACTGTCTGCTTAATATCTGCTAACACTTTATTTTGATGATTACCCAACAGACATTCTACTGACTATAAGCAACTTTGCAACTATATGTCATCGTATCCCTACACTAACAGTCTACTAATACTCTAATGAGAGTTAGTTGACATGTAGTTGCAAAGTTACTTATAGTTAGTAGAGTGTCTAAAGTGTACCATCGAAATAAAGTGTAACTAATTCCTTAAGCTATTAAAGAAAGACAAAGTGATGAAAAAAGTGAAATCCGTGCTCCATCCAAAGTTGTTCGTCCTTACTGTTTGAACTTACTGTAACATTATATTACAGAATTGTCTTGCAGTGTCATTCCTAACCTACCTTTCGTCTACCGATGGTTCCTTCTGTTGGAAGTGGGGCTTGACCCCCGTCATGGGTCGCATGTTTGTGGATAAGGCCTTGATTACATATATAATCTCATTCTCCCGAGTTACATCACTGTCATACCCTACAGAAAGAGAGACAACTTACTTTTAAATCTTGACATATGGCATTTACATGAACATTTTTTCATATGATGGATGGCTTCCCTCTTTAAATCTAGATGGCAGTGAATGGCAGTGATGAATGATCTTTTTTACCTCCATCATCTTCACTCTCAATGTCTGACTCTTCGCTGTCACACTGTCTGGCCTCTCGGCAGCCCTCGGTCTCATGGCTCCAGATCATCAGACAGGTGTCAGAGCCACCGACGGTTGCCAGCAAAGAGTCATCATGTGACCAGCGCACATTAGTCACATGGGTACTGTGGGCCAAGTACCGTTTAAACTTGGCATATTTTCCCTATTCAGATCATGAAAAAATAAGTTATAAAAATCCAAAAAAGTTAACTTACCTATAATAAGTTACATTTTGCCTTATGTTTTGAGAAAGTATATTGATTAAGAACATGGTTTTATAATAAATATTGTTTTTACTTTGTATGAATCTTTTTGTCTTTGAGAACAAAAAAATTTGGATAAAAAAAAAGATACAATAAATAACATTACAATTTGATTTGAGCCATAATAGCACAGGTGGTGCACTTTAACTGTTTTTGCCCCTACAATGAAAGTCAGTAGAGTTCAAAACAACACTGAACCTCAATGACTTTCAATGTATAGTCAAAAAACAAATAAATTTTTTTTGTGTGTTCCACAGATTTAAAAATATATACAGCAGTCATTTGAAGTGGATCGAAAAAGTTCATCAAAGTTGTCCTAAGAACTAAGTTGTCCTAAGAAGAAGGTTTTAGGAACTTTAACTTTGATGAAAGGTTTTGTTCCACTTCAAATGTTGACTACTATATATACTATATATATAAAGAAAAGAAAGTCAAAGTTCTGGAAAAACATGAGAGTAAATGAGAAAATTTTAATTGTTGAGTGAACTATCCCCTTAGTATGAGTGATAGTAATAATCAATAAATAAAAAACATCTTAACCTTGACTGGATATTTGAAGAGCTTGACATATCCAAGGTCATCCCCAGTCGCTAACAACTTCTTGTCATTGCTAAGACATGCGGACGTAACTTCAGTAACTTCACTGACCACAGGCCAAATTCCCTCACAAGAACTTCCAAGCACACACGTCCATGTGCTCCAGTCGATCTTGTCCACCTGAGGAAGAAAAAGGCAGCATGGAATCTTCTGATTAATCTCAAAACGGCCAGTAAAAAGTTAAACATTTTCATGAAAAAATTTAATTGCTTGTGTCTTTGCCATGTCTTTCCCTAATTAGAACAATATTTTTTAACCAATATATAGAGTTTATGCTTTAAAGCTGAAGAATTGAGCAACACTTTTAATGAAAATGAATTGGCAGCACTCATTTGGATATTAAAATCCAACTCAGTCCAACAGAGACTGGCCAAAATGCTTACAGAAGCTGTGCACTTAGCTGAAGGCAGGTGATCAGAAACATTGAAGGGCTTCCAGCTCTTACTAAATCTTAAGTTATTAAGGTAAGCGTTCACTGTCTGTCCCAACGTACCATGGCCTTAAGCACGGCCTAATTCCCTGCCTCCAAATTTAGAGTCAAGCTAATGAAAAGTGGGCCATGTTCTTGCCCTAAAGAGTGCCCTTCCCCTCGCAGGGTGACACACAGTGAGATGTTCAAGATCCATACCTCTGTGGCAGGAATGGTTTGCTTCTTCCCACGAGGGGCCTCAAAAAATAGCTGCTCCTTCACCGATGTGTTGACCTGCAAAAGCTTCCCTAATACAAGACAACAGAAGAGAGATGCTGCGATGTAACAAAGTTAAGCAATGACAATCTCAAAAAATATGAATTCAGTATGAACAACCTGCAGTTTGTGATTATATGTAGAGTTACTATAGACCTTTTGCGGCAGAGAAACAAGTGTACAGCCATCTTTAGAATTCTGTTTTTGCGGTAGCTCTGTATATTTCTATGGCATTGCTGACGCTGGTAAAATGGATGTACTTATTGTAGAGTTAACGAAAGTTATCACGAGCATTGTAATGTTTGAAGTGGATGTCATAACAAAAGTCAGTAGATCGGGAAGATTTTAAAATGAGCGGTTCATTTATAAAGCTGTAAGATGTTACCTTCATGCTGTGGAAATACAAACCGGAAGACATGGTGAGGCTACATAAGGTCTTTATGAATCTATGTGCTTGTTTACATGAACTTCATATTAAGCCTTATTAGTAGGGAAGCAGTTTCACTCCTGAAGGGGGTGACCTGACAGGTTATCATGTGGCTACACTGTCAGTAGACTTCAGCTGTGGCATTATTTCCACTACAGTAAACAACTGTGCCCTTAATTAGATTTTTCTGAAGTCGGTGTACTTTACCAAGGAGACAACGGTGTCAATGAAGAACTTGGGATGAAAAAATAAATCAAAGAACAATCAAGCTAAATATCCTTTGTAAGCAGAATATTTTACTGTGTGTCATTTCCAATTAAGTTGTAATATTGTCAAATTATGCAAAAAGTGTGAAAATGTTATTAAATGTGAAGTATTTTGGGTACATAAAATGCTAGATGTAACATTAGCCTTATTAAGACAAAGTAGTCAGCCAGTTTGTTCCAAAAATTTTAGAAAATGTAATTTCACAGAATGTTGTCACACACAATTCATCTTTTGAAATATGGTGGAAATTACATTATAGTGGGAGTTTTCAGAGCTTTCACACACACAAAAAAAGGACAGATTTTCCCATGATATATACATGTATCAATTCTGGTATATATATAAATTTTCTATACATAAAAAAAAAATAAATGTAGAGTGTAGTTAAGGTTTAGTACGGAAGAGGATTAGGGCCAAGCAATAATAAAAAAATAAAACCATCTCAAGATTAAAGTTGTTAAATTTCGAGAAAAAAGTCGAGATAAAATGTTGAGAATAAAGTCGTTAAATTACGAATTTGTTCTCATGATTTAACTACTTTTTTTCTTGTAATTTAATGACTTTATTCTCAACATTTTATCTTGACTTTTTTCTTGAAATTTAACAACATTTTTCTCATAATTTAAAGAATTTGTTCTCGTAATTTAACAATTTTTTTCTCGTAATTTAATTACTTTATTCTCAAAATTTTATCTCGACTTTTTTCTTAAAATTTAACTTGTTTTTTCTCGTAATTTAATGAGTTTATTCTCAACATTTTATTTCAACTTTTTACTCGAAATTGAACAAGTTTTTTCTCGAAATTTAACAACTTTAATCTCGTGATGGTTTTATTTTTTTATTATTGCTTGGCCCTAATCCTCTTCCGTAGTTTAGAGTGTAGAGTGTAGTTAAGGTTTTATTTTCAGAAGGCCAAAATCCTCATATATTTTATTTGATTTCATAACCAATGACTTATAGAGACGGAGCGTTTTTAGGCCACACCCACACCGAGGGGAAAACAATCCAACCCTCTCCATTGACTTTGTATTGCGTGAAGCTGCCTCCTTTCTTGCTTCTAACAAAAGAGAAACAATGCCTAAAAGCTGCTGTGTGACAGGGTGTACAGCAAATAAGCTAAAAAACCCAGAGCTAAGTTATTATAAGCTACCGAACCGTAAAAGCCAGCCTTTAAGGAGACAAAAGTGGATAAAGGCAATAAGACGTGAAGCATCAGCAGGAAGAATGGGTAAATTGTGGGATCCTGACACAGCCTCATTATGCCTATGTGTGCAGTGAACATTTTGTCAATGGTTAATCAAATATCCAAATGTCAGTTTTATATATTATATTTTCTGTCGCCGATTACGTTCCCCTCCAGTGGGCGTAGTAATGTGACACGTTACGCTCTATCTCAATTGCCTGCACCCACTTTTGTGTCCTTAAATGCTTTTTTTTTTTTTTTTTTGGGTCGGCAGCTTATAAAAACTTAGTTCTGGGTTTTTTTAGCTTGTTTGCTGTACACCCTGTCACATTTAGAAATTTCTCTGTTTTTTGTTATAAGTCAGAAATGACAAGAAGGCAGCTTCATGCAATACAATGTATATGGAGAGGTTTGGATTAACCCCCTAACCCTTTCTGACATGGTTTTCCATCTTGCCTACACTCAAATCTACCAGGACACAGATCAAAAAGAACTCCAATGTCTTTATTTCCACTAGTCGCCACATTGCATAACTACTTAAAGTTAACCTCAGCTAGTCTTTCATCACCAGACACATTGCCTCTGTTTCTATCGCTCATTGCCTGAAATCCCCTACTCTTAGTGACGATGAATGACTTCTGGTCACTTTGTTGCTGTCAAAACTCTGTCAGTGTGAAGGTCCCTTGACTCATCCTCTCTTTGAAATACAGCCGCTGTGCCTTTTATCTCTCTCACCTCTCTTGTCCCAGTCCAGATGGGTGATGTAGTTCATGGATCCTTTGCACACACCAACCCTCTTGCTGTTCATCACATTGTAAATATCCACAAAGCTATCACCTGATGCCACAGCCAAATACTTGCCTGTTACTGTAATAAAAAATCAGATTTGAGCTCTTATCGTGACCCAGATCTCACGTTCTCATTAATATGTTAACACATTCCTGCAAATATTCATTAATTACATTAGCGTATGTGAAGGTACATAAATAGTTCATACTCTCTGTATCAGTCTTGTGTACTGAAATGAGTGTGTTAACTAACCAGGAGAGAAGCGGATTTCTGATATGATGTCTTTGCGGTGATGAAATGACACTAGGTCTTCTAGAGTGTCTGCGTTGACGATGAGGAAGCAGCCATCATTGAGGCCCACAGCCAGAGCTTTCCCATCTGGGGAGAAGCAGCAACAACGCCCACCTGCACAAAGTTATAAAGGTTAAATTCCATGTCACGTCAAGCATTTTGATGTTAAAAATCTATCATGACAGCTGAAAAGACTGGTTCTCTTTATAGCTGCTTATGAATCAATGTCGAAAAAGTAAGCAAAAGTATTCTGCATGCTACTATGTTTACATTTATATTCCCTTTGCTGACATCTAATGTTCACTTAATGTTAGTCTTAAAAACATTTGAATACACCGTTAAATGTAATCTTCAGAAAAATTCAAAATGTATAATTTTTCATATTGTACATTAGAATGTTGTGATGGCTAAATTCGTGTGTAGCATTAAAATGATTGATTTTAGTTAATGTTTAATTTTTTTTACTATCTAAACTATTTGACAAATTATTATAGAATTTTAATATCAACCATAAGATAAAAATATAATAACGGCCATAACATTAAATTAAAGGGAAAATTCTGTCATCATTTACTCACCCTGATGTGGTTTCAAATCTGTATGACTTTCTTTCTTCCGAGGAGCATATGATAAGTTAATTTGAGAATTTTTTTCCCCATCCATGCAATGGAAGACAATGGTAACCAAAATTTTTTTATCAACATTCTTTACAACATCAAAACATCACGCGAGTGAGTAAATAATGTGAACAATCCTTTTAACCCTTAAACCACCGAGGACTTCGTTCACTACTCTCCCTCTCATTCATTTTTTTAAGTTAGACATCAACCTTCTTAGTATTCATCAATCTATTTATTAAAAACAAAATAACAAGAAAAAAATAAAATTATAAAATAATTCCTGTTTTTACGGAAGAGGATAAGGGCTAAGCAATAATAAAAAAATAAAACCATCTCGAGATTAAAGTTGTTAAATTTCAAGAAAAAAGTCTAAATAAAATGTTGAGAATAAACTCATTAAATTACGAGAAAAAACTCGTTAAATTTTGAGAAAAAAAGTCGAGATAAAATGTTGAGAATAAAGTCATTAAATTATGAGAACAAATTCGTTAAATTTCAAGAAAAAATTCGTTAGATTATGAGAACAAATTCATTAAATTATGAGAACAAATTCGTAATTTAATGAATTTGTTCTTGTATTTTAACAAATTTTTTCTCGTAATTTAATGACTTTATTCTCAACATTTTATCTCAACTTTTTTCTTGAAATTTAAGTATTTTTTTCTCAAAATTTAACAACTTTAATCTCAAGATGGTTTTATTTTTTTATTATTGCTTGGCCCTAATTCTCTTCCGTATGTTTTCTAATTAATTTTTTGTAAAAAGTGTATAGGGTCACTAACGACCTGAGGTATGTAATAGTGCAAGTAAAAAAAAAATTCTGTGCAACATTAATTGAATTTCTGATGACTCAACAAGTGCTGCTCACCATTATTCCTCAAGGTGGCAATGTATGATACACAACAATGACATGATATTTCACTCATAACTACCGCAGGCATAAAACAAAAGAATACATAAGTATATGCCTGAGCTTGTGAATATGAGCTAGATGCTGAATGTACTGGGCAAATGAGTTATGATGATGACAGTGATGATGGTAAAATCATCTGCTCAAATTGAAAGTTGCTTTATATGCTTTTTTTTTTTATTTCTTTGTAATTGTTATTAAAATATCAGGTGAGATACTGTTGCAGCAGTTAGAGAACCATCCGTGTTAGATATAGATCCGGGTAGCTAAAGACCAAAAAATGTAATAATGATTGGCGAAACATTAAAACACTACATAAAAATACTAATAATCTTTAATCCCTAATGAAAATACCAGCCAAGCTTGTAGCCACTGGTTTTCACATGCCACATGACTGATTGCAACAAGTGAAGTACAAATAGCAGTCTGTTTTTCACAAAAAGTTAAATGGTCTACATTTATTAAACTTTATTTCAAAAGAACATTATGAACATTCAGTTTTTTTTTTCTGCAGAAAATATCTGGAACAATATGAGGATACATAAAGGTGATTTGTTAGGTGAATCTCTTGAACCCATTACACAATCCTCTGATCATTGTCAAGTAAGTTATCATTATTCATTAAAGTAAATATGCAAAGACCCAGTGTACTCTAAGGATGACCATCATAATATAATTTAATTAGGATTGATGAAGAGTTGATAGCTCATCTTAAGGATTTGGCCTATCAAGCTTTATTTGATTAAATCACTGGTCTATATGGTATTCCATGGATGAGTTGTACAAAATGTATTGCAACCATTCCCTTTAGAGATTCTGCCCTCAGGCAATCAATATGCTCTAAGGCTAATTTGCATGCTGAGTGTTCTTCACTTAAGTTATATTTTTCAATGCAAATTGAGTTTCTGAAGCATAACGAGGTCAAGCATGTAAAGGCCAAGCTTGGAATACAAATCACAAGGCGAGTTCATAGATAAGGAGCTATTTATAATCAGACAGAGGGGCTGTTTGTAGACGGTAATGCATTTGTGCTTAGAATGTATGTCAGTGAACAACAAGCTTAACTATATTTGGCCATAGTTATTTCTCCTTGTTACATCATAGTAGTTGCCCTAAGCATGGCTTATATTGCTGTAAGGGTTACTTTTTTGTAATTTACTTTTTTCACATTTGTGAACACAAAACCAGTCATAAGTCGCACGGGTATATTTGTAGCAATAGCCAACGATATATATAGTATTGGTCAATATTATCGATTTTTCTTTTATGCCAAAAATCATTAGGTTTATAAATAAAGATCATGTTCCATGAAGATATTTTGTAAATTTCCTACCATAAATATATAAAAAATGTATTTTTGTGGGTGGATATGCATTGCTAAGGACTCCATTTGAACAACTTTTAAGGCGATTTTCTCAGTATTTTGATTTTTTTGCACCCTCAGATTCCATTGTATCTCAGCCAAATATTGTCCTGTCCTAACCATCAATGGAAAGTTTATTCATTCAGCTTTCAGATAATGTATAAATCTCAATTTAAAAAAATTGACCCTTATGACTGGTTTGGTGGTCCAGGGTCACATTTATTGCACTGAAAGTTCTTCTGTCCCCGTGCAGAGGTGTTATGTGCGCTGTGTGAAAATGATGGATATTGTAGTTCTAGACTAAACATGCATTTACTCATCTCACTTGCACGAAAACGTTCAGTATTCCTTAGAATGAATAAAAACAGTGAAATGCAATCCCAGAATTTTAGTAGCGCAAAAGTAATGTAACGTGTTACTTTTCATAAAAAGTAACTAACACAATTAATTGCTTTTTTTAGGGAGTAACGCAATATTGTAATGCACTTTCCCCAACACTGATTGCAAGTAACTAATACCAAAACTAACCCTAAATCTATAGTAAGTACATTCTGTTAATTCATATTTTTAACTCATATTACTCAGTACTTACATGTGTAATTACACTGCAACAAGGACACATTCAAATAAAATGTAACTCAACGTTTTATTATGTTCTCTATGAACACATGAAACAGTGGAATTTTTAAATCTAGTGTAACGAGTAAGCCTTTGCTTACCTTTCTTGAGTTTGCGTACGGCGAGCATGCAGTGGCTGGGGGAGAGGTCCCATATGCGCAGGGTCTTATCGTCGCTGACAGTGGCACACAGTGGCAGATGTGGGTGAGTGGCAAGACCCCAGACCTCGCCCTCCATGTGACCCTAAGTACAGCCCCACCACCCACACAAAGACACACACACACACACACACACACTATTTAATATATACTAACAAACATACCTGCCATTCTTTTTAGCACAAACACGCCTCCATACTGTGAAAGTTATTCTCATTATAGAAAAGTTAGCAAATTCCATCACACTTTTACTGCATGAGAAATTTTATTTAAAATAGATGTTCAACTACATTTTTCTAGTGAACACGGCAGAAGTAATTCATCAAGTGATGAAGAAGATCATTATAACTGGGCATAAATCCAGACATATAGTGTTAAAGAGCTGATTCAGGAGTCTGGAACACAGTGATGGAGTGATGCTGTACAGTCCCTGTATGGCAGGCTATGTTCAGACTGCAGGCAAATCAGATTTTTTCTAAAATATAAGATATTTTCAGGCAGACTGTCCATACTATTAATTGCAAGTGATCAAATAAGATTTGTGTGTCCAGACATAACCAACCTATCTGCATGGGTTGCTTTGGCGAGGCTTTCATAACAGATGCAGGAAAAATGGATGTGCATCATACTGCTCTCCAAATAAATACCCTGTCGAGTTGCAGTGCAGAACTTTTCCCATCGCACAGGAAAATGAGGAAATCTTTGGACATACCATTTGAACACTGTATGAACACTTCCAGCATTTCCGTCACCAGTTTTGTTATGTTAAAAGTGAAGAAAAAGACAGTTTGGAATCTGACTGGATTGGAATTACATTTCAAACCATCTCCATATGTGGTTTGAATCAGATTTTAAAAAAAATACAATTTTGTGTGTTTTTTGCCGTCCAGACTTTCAAAAATTCATCTGGATAAAATATCCTCCACAACCTTTTTTGGTTATCTCTGTGGCTATACCTTTTTTTTTAATTTATTTTATTTTATTTAACCTTATTTTACTTTATTTTTTTTTATTTTACTTTAATTTATTTTATTTGTATATTGATTGCAAAAAAAATAAAAAATCCACTCAAATAAATAATGCTGTCAGTGTGCACAATTTCCCCACAGTGTATTCTGCTATAAACTGGAATTGATGCACCCATGAGATTCATAAAATGTTTTCCCAAAAAGCACTTTAGAGCACAATAAATAAGAATTTAATCAAGCTCAAATGTTTTCTAGCAGCGAGTAGAGCCTAGAAAAAGCTTTGACTAAGGCATATTTACTTACTAAATGCAACATGCATTTTTTTAATTCACCTTAATAATCACTGACATAATGCAATGCAATGGAAGGTATGTACCAACTGATATGTAACATTAATAGGTAAACAAGTACATCAATAACATGCACATACCTTTAATTAATGATTGTGCCTGACTCTAAAACACAAGTCGCACAAGCCAAACAAATACACATTTAAACAGCTGTTCCCTGCCATGCTGAAAACTAAACCATGACTGTCTGAGTACACACTAAAAATGTTGGGTTGTATCAACCCAAATTTGGGTCAAATATAAAACAAACCCAACCACTGGGTTCAAAATTTAATTTAAGCATTTTTTTAGAGTGCAGAAATATTGGGAAACTACTATTTTTGCCTGGTCTGCAGCTACTGCCATTTACCATTTATTACAACAACAGCCCCGGGACCATTCTATTTGTTTCTAAAATGAAACTGGAGCAATTTAGCTCCAGTGATGCTGACAAAACCCTTGTGCAGAACACAACATTACAAAGTGGTTCAGTGGTGAGGGCAGGTGCAGAAACAGACATCTGACTGACTCATTCATTCTCAGGGTCATTTACAGGTGCGGCTGTAAGAAAAAAAAAGTGTAAAAAGTAGATCTGAATTTCCAGAAGGAAAAAACAGTGCTTGCAAGTTTGCAACAGGCCTATCACAGACCTATCGTAGTTCAATATGCAAATATTACAATGATTACAATGATCACTCTCATCTAGATTTTGAATGGTAACATATTCTAACAATGTAAGTCAAAGGGAGATTAACTTAATTTAAAATTAATTTTAAAAATTTAAGTGTACTAAATTGTAACTTCATTATTAAAAATATTTAATTACAAATATATTTAAATACACAACATGCAAGTTTCAATTTTAGAACAGCTCTCTTAGTGTGTGTGCGTGTGTGTGTGTGTTCTTGTATACATGGTTAATGAGGACACAATTGTGTATAATGACATGGGTATTACAATGTAAACATGAGTTGCGTCCCAAATGACGCACTACACACTATGCACTTAAACACTGTGTACTTATGCATTATGTACTCACCCATGTTGTGTATGAATTTTATACGTTTTTTTTGTCATTCATCATCGGAGTCTGATCCCCCCCCCCCCTCCCCCTCCACAATGTAATTAAAACCAGTTGAATGCATAAAGTGTCCAACATTCCATTCTTTTTTCCCGTTAATTTAGTGCATCATCCGGATATTTAAAGCACACTTTTTTTTTTTTAATTTTCTGATGTGAACGCACTAGTGGTACAAGGTCTTGTACCACTCCGATAAACACTCAAATTTTAAAAATTAAAAGAAAATGAATTTCTGGTTAAAATGACCTGAGGGGAGGATGAAGTAGGTTCATATCCAAAGATGCATGTAAGTTTATGTAACATGACAAGCAGCTCCAGGGTCAGACTTGTAAAGCCCTGTTTAATGAATCAACAAGGCCAACTGAACATCTGAATTCTTCATTCAACCATTGTCTTATTTCTCACCGAGTTATTGTTATTATTTTTTTTAATCAAAATGGTCATGTTTTGTGGCTTGTAAAACTCATCAGCTTATTCAGCTTATCAACTTATTCAGACACCTGAATTTGTGCCTTACCTGAACCAGGAGAGTGATGGGCCCATTTTTGTCCACCTCCAGAATCTCTCCGTTCTTTGTTCCTACAAGAATATGCCCATGACCCAAAGATATGGCACGAATGGAGGGGTTGTCCTCTAAAAGCAAACCTGCAGGAAGGGACATGTTATAAATAAACACGCATCCATGACCTTGGCTTCCTACTTATTAAACACACTGAATGTTCTTGGAGGATGCATGGAGGTGTTTGACCTGATTAGCTTTAATTGCCAAGTTATTTAAACTGTTAAAGCTATACACCGCAAGAATTTTAGCAATTTTGTTTTGTTGTCCAGTAAAAAACATCTAAAGATTTTTAAATGCATAACTGTAAAATAATAACTAAAATAATTTACTGTGTAAAATAAATAATTAAAATATTTAAAAGAATTAAAAATTAAAATATTTAAGTTGTTTATAATTGTAATAAATTGTAATAACACATTAATAACTAACATTTATTTTATTTGTGCACAATACTTATAAATACTTAGAGTTAGGGGGATGTTTACATTTTTAATTACATTTAACTACATTCATTCATTCATTTATTTATTTATTTATTTATTTATCCAGCCACAGTTTTTCATTAACTTTATTTTTGCAACCCCTTTGACAAAGTATTCTTTTCTTTTTTTAAGCATAAACCTGATTCATGCAAGAAAGATAAGCATAGAAAATCTATATAAACTAGAAATACTCCCTGAAAAGTGTTATTAAAGAAATAGTTCACCCAAAAATGAAACTTTTGTCATCATTTACTTCCACTGTCTTACATGGTATGGAAAAAATACAATGGCTGACATTCAATACAATTCAATACAACAATACAATTACTGACATTCTTCAAAATATCTTCTTTTGTGTTCAGCAGAAGAAAGAAATTCATTTAGGTTTGGAACAACTTGAGGTTTGTAAATTTTTGGGTAAACTATCCCTTTAAATCTTATCATCTCACGACATTCTATTCTTTAAGTAAATGTATCTTGTGTTTCGATCATATTTTTTATTGGAAATCAGGACAAAAATTGCTCAGTTTACGAGGCATCATGTCTATAATATCTAAATTGTCATTCAAAAAATGCAAGTGACGTCCTCACCTTTGGAGCCTGGGGCCAGTACCGCTCGTTTTATGGCATATGTCTTGAGGCATCTTTCAAACGTGTCGTCCCACAAAGCCACTATTCCATCTTTTCCACCAGTCACAAAACCCTTTGCAAAATATATATTTGCATTTCAGTTCTAAGCATATTTAAAGAGAAAGGGACTCTGTTTGAAGCTAAATCTGATACCTTCTCCAGTGCGTGCATGCTGAAAACAGGCCCATCATGAGCTTTGACAGTTTTCACCAAGAACATATCTCTCCAGATGCAGATGTCTCCAGTGCAGGTTCCCGAGAACACCATTTCTTCGGTCCAGCCATACACCGCGCACATCATAGTCTCGGTTTTTCCCATGCTGCCCTTCTTCCCAATCAGTCCGCCACCTGAGAACATCAAAGGTTTGTGAGGTGACCTCCGATCTGCAGTGTACAGTGATTCACATATTTCACAAAAGGTTTATAGTCTTACCTGCTCTATGCCAAAACTTCATGTGTTTCACTCCAGCAGTGATCAGTTTGTCTGGCATGTAGGGGTTGATTTTAATGACAAAGATTTTGTCCTTACTTCCCCTTTAAATCAAAAAGAGAGGCATTTAATTTGTTAAAATGTATTTGGGATTCTTTTGCTTACGTGTTTAAAGGTTCACAGTAGGCACTGTAGGGCTGTAATTGACCTGTCTGCTGTGCTGTCTCCACTGTCTGAGTGCCAGGGGACAGTGGGTGTCTGCGGTTTTGCATTAGGCCTGATGCGAAGCGGGCAGAGCACTGAGCAGTGACTGCACTGTCAGGCTCTATTTACTTCCACCCGCACAAGCATCCTCGCTACCAGAGAAAGCCCCAGGGAAGAGTCGCTGGAGCCTTGCACTACCTCTGAACTCAAGAGCATCCAGCCAGGGGAATACAAACGCTTCAGACTGTAAGAGGAGGTACAGTATATGCTCTTTGAGACCATTCTATATTATAGCAATAAACCATGATAGGATGTACATTATAGTGTTTTACCACGGTAAAGAGTTGTAGTTGCTTGTAACTGTAGCAACAGATATTCTACACTAGATTTTGAGAAATTTTAAAGGATTAGTTCACTTGATCATTTACTCACCCCCATGTCATCCAAGATGTTTATGTCTTTCTTTCTTCAGTCCAAAAGAAATTAAGGTTTCTGAGGAAAACATTCCAGGATTTTTCTCCAAATAGTAGACTTTGCCAGGATACAACGGGTTGAAGGTCCAAATTGCAGTTTCAGTGCAGCTTCAAAGGGCTCTACATGATCACGGATGAGGAATAAGAGTCTTATCTAGTGAAACGATCAGTCATTTTCTACAAAAAATAAAAATTATATGCTTTTTAACCACAAATGCTCATCTTGCACTGCTCTGTGATATGCCACGCATTACGTAATCACGTTAGAAAGGTCACGCGTGACGTAGGTGGGAGTACCATGGTAGTACCATGGTCTCCTCCAACTTCAAAATTATCCAACATCATTGTTTTAGCCTTTTTTTTGTAAAGGTCATTTGACTTAGTCTTTGCACATTCGCTTTGTAGACACTGGATCAGTACTTCCACCTACGTCAAGCATGACCTTTCCAACATGATTACTTAATGCGTGGCACATCGCAGATTAGTGCAAGATGAGCATTTTTGGTTAAAAAGTATATACATTTTTATTGTTTTTAGAAAATGACAGATCGTTTCGCTAGATGAGACCCTTATTCCTCGTCTGGGATCGTGTAGACCCTTTGAAGCTGCATTGAAAACGCAATTTGGACCTTCAGCCTGTTGATCCCCAGTGAAGTCTACTATATGGAGAAAAATCCTTGAATGTTTTCCTTTAAAAAACTTAATTTCTTTTTGACTGAAGAAAGAAAGACATCTTGGATGACATGGGGGTGAGTAAATTATAATTCTAAATTTTAATTCTGAAGTGAACTAATCCTTTAAGTCATAGCCAACACAGTACTAGAATGTTATGGCTGTTTGCCAGGGATTTCCTGTTTAATATTTATAGGGAAATCTCAAACCCAAGTTTGAGCAATAATAATGATTGCTTTGGCATCACTAAGCCCCAAGTAAATGTATATTAATAATTAAATGTTGTTATAAATAACACTATCATATAATATCAAATGCGTAATAAGAGGCACTTTAACAACACTAATTAAATTATAATACAAATGATAATATTGCTTTGACCATGGTTTATCCACTCAAATTGTAGAGTTTTAAGGTTTTTTAATATGCTCTTGCAAGTGACGCTCTTTCTGAAATATTAAGCTTTATATTTTCATGTACAAAGACACATTTATATTGTGAAAAAATACAATATTATATTACAAATGTGATAAATATCATCTGGAAAGTATTTACTTTCTATTCAGTTGACTTTGTATCCATTTTTAACCCACCTGAACATAAAAACTGATGGCTGCCAGTTAATAAACTAATTAACATAAAATAATTTGTGATTGATCTCATGATTTCTTACAAATCCTTATAAATTTAAGACATTTTACATTTAAAAAAATATCCTTATCAGACTTCACACAACTTTAATTAACAACTAACACAGTACATTCTGACAGAAGGCTGAAACAATCCCTTGGTTTCCATAAATTAATCACGAAACGTATCATGAAGATCACTCTTCAGGGAGAGAAAATGAGAAAGGAGGTTTTGCGAATCTGTCCTGGGGTAATGATCATGCTGAGATAAAGAGTGTATGATAAACAGGCTAAAGTCATGAAGAAGTGCTTCGATGCTAATCTGCTGAAATGGACTGATACAAACATATTTTTAGAGGATGTATAACAGAAGAATAAAGGCTATCTGTAAAAATAAATATTTAAAAGAATTTAACTGCTTGGTGAAGAAAACTTGGTGAAGATTTCTCTTTATTCCCCAAGAAATAGTTTGATGAATGCAATTCACTTTTCGTGTGTTCCTTTTGAAACAAGAGGTTGGGACTGAAAATATCAAATTACTGGTCTCTTTTTTCAAATATAAGGGTTTGGTTTATGGCACACTGGGGGAGGAACATGATTCTAGACATTTTATCGGACAAAAATTTGTGTATGACATCAGATGAGATGAGTCATAAATATTTTTTGTCCATTAGACACTTTGATTTCCAAATGCCTATATCTGCCAAAATTGTATACAAGCTTTTAGGAGTACACTAGTATATAATTTGCCCCAAGCTAGCAAACATGCACTACTAGCCACAAAACTTCAACTTTAAGGAAGTAAAGCAGGTTTTATTCACACACCGGATGGTGGAGATCTTTTCTCCTTTCCTCCATTCCCAAAGGACGATGGTATGATTGTCATCCAGACCCACTGAAGCCAGCCTCTTCCCATCCGCTGCAGAGACAGACATCATACCCCTCTGATTACACTCAACATCAGCCAAATAACAGCATGCATATCATGCATTATACCCTCTCCACCCTGCTAACAATGAAACAAGACATCTCAAGTAATACAATCTGACAGCTAACAAAGACATCACTCCAGTGGATATTTCAGTTGGATGGAATCAAATGAGAATAATCATTTATGTTTAGGCCTTTGACATTGACAGATACTTGGAGGCTCTGCTATTTTTGCTTTGTCAAAAGAAGCTCTTCTATACACCTGACTCATTTATTTTAATCACGAAATATGTTGTTTAACATAAACTGTAGATAGTTTGTTCACAGAGAGTGTTCAGAATTATCACTAGTTTGTCCTAAATGGACTCTTCCTGTATACATTTTTTGTAAAGTGTTTTCAGAAACACTACTTATAATTAAGATACAAGAACTGAGTTTGTTACAGTTAGTTAAGTACTAATTAGCATTCCATACCTGAGAAGTCAAGTGCACACACCCCAAACTGATGGAATCCTTTAAGTACAGACAACGGCTTCAAGAACTCTGTTTCCCATATATGAATAGACGAATCACGGCCCACCTGTGTAAGAAAAACACAGATGTTAATGTGCCCAGACCATAAGGTGAACTGAAGTGATTCTGATGTATTCAATTGAGAAAACTCTCTGCTTTGTATGCTGCTGTTGACAAAGACAGACATTTGTCCAGTTTGACTGTACCTGGCCTGTGGCTACATAGTCTTTGACAGGGTGGATGGCCAGACAGAGGATGTCATCGTCATGGCCCAGGTAAAAGCGCTGTGTGTTCTGCTGTCTGTTGTACACCACTCCCACAGCTGCCACATGATACACAATCTCACCGGTCTGAGTGTAGAAGAGGTTACTTCTGCAGTCATAACCTCTGTAACTGAAACACACATTCACACACATGTTGGGTTTCCACGTTTTATGGGGACTTTCCATTGACATAATGATTTTATACTGTACAAACTGTATATTCAATCCCCTAACCCTAAACACAACCCTCACAGAAAACTTTCTGCATTTTCATATTTTCATAAAACATCACTTAATATGATTTATAAGCTGTTTTCCTCATGGGGACCAAAAAATGTCCCCACAAGGACAAGGATTTTGAATATTGCCATCTTTGTGAGGGCACACAAACACACACAAACACTGCAAATGTTTTCACAACCATATAGGTCACCCTATACAAGAATGAATCACTTTATGTAATACTCCATGTATGGATCTGAATTTTATAACCAAATTTGGATATTGTTATTGGTCTGAATCTTTTGAATCCATTCACCAAATCAGTTCACTCAGTAGGTAACTTCATTGATCCAGTATGTGGGAACCAGTAAATGTTTTTTTGTGTGTCATGTGTGAGTCACTGAATGAGTCACTCAACAGACTTGTTACAAAAAAGCATCGATCACAACTGAAAGAACATTCCATTATATGTAAATTTCAACATTACCAATACGTTATTAATATCTTCTTAACATTAGTTAATACACTGTGAACTAATATGAACAAACAATGAACAACTGTATTTTCATTCATTAACAATAACAAAGATTATTAAATACAGTAAAAAAAAAAAAAAAAGACATTCCATATTACGACATTCATCCAAGTTTAATGGATTATCAAAAAATTTGAAAATGTTGGATGAAGACTTGGTTCTATGCATCAGCTGTTGACTGGATTTTGAAAAGTGAGTGTTGCATTCCAAAGTGAAGGCATGAAATGAACATGCACTTGCAGGGGTGGGGCTTAAAGGTGCCATCGAATTGAAAATTGAATTTACCCCGGCATAGTTGAATAACAAAAGTTCAGTACAAGGAAATGACATACAGTGAGTATCAAACTCCATTGTTTCCTCCTTATATAAATCTCATTTGTTTAAAAGACCTCCAAAGAACAGGCGAATCATTCTCAACATAACACAGACTGTTATGTAACAGTCGGGGTGTACGCCAACAATATTTGCATATGCCAGCCCATGATCGAGGCATTACACAAGGGCAGGACATCTGGATGTGCACTGCTGAATCATCAGACTAGGTAAGCAAGCAAGGACAATAGCGAAAAATGGCAGATGGAGCGATAATAACTGACATGATCCATGATAACATGATATTTTTAGTGATATTTGTAAATTGTCTTTCTAAATGTTTCGTTAACATGTTGCTAATGTACTGTTAAATGTGGTTAAAGTTACCATCGTTTCTTACTGTATTCATGGAGACAAGAGCCGTCACTATTTTCATTTTTAAACACTTGCAGTCTGTATAATTCATAAACACAACTTCATTCTTTATAAATCTCTCCAACAGTGTAGCATTAGCCGTTAGCCACGGAGCATAGCCTCAAACTCATTCAGAATCAAATGTAAACATCCAAATAAATACTATACTTATGCGATTAGCCATGCTGCATGACGAACACTTTGTAAAGATCCATTTTGAGAGTTATATTAGCTGTGTGAACTTTGTTTATGCAGTGATAGAGTCGAGAGCTCGGGAGGGGGCGGAGAGCGCTAGCAATTAAAGGGGCCGCAGCCTGAATCGGCTCATATTTAATGATGCCTCAAAATAGGCAATTAAAAAAAATTAATTAAAAAAAAATCTATGGGGTATTTTGAGCTGAAACTTCACAGATACATTCAGGGGACACCTTAGACTTATATTACATCTTCTAAAAAAACGTTCAATGGCACCTTTAAGTGAACAGAGAGGTCTGGCTTACTGGTACAAGTAGGAGCTCTCGGAAAACTCCCAGCTTACAAGTTGTAATTACAATATCTTCGATGATGTGAATGCTTTTTACAAGCAGAAATCTTGTAATTATGGTAATTACGACATGGTGTAAAAGCTATAATGCATTTGAAAATAGATAGGGTGAATGATAATTCCATGCCAACTTTAAGTGTTTTCTATACAAATGACAACAAAGCATTTCTAAATTTTGACTTTTATTGAGCTTTAGAAAAGCAACACTGGCGTAAATACATTTAAAAATGTCCGTACATCATTTTAACTGTTTATGATCATTGCCATTTTTCATAATTTTTCCATTTCCACTTACAGCACTGTAAATGTAATTATTATATTTCAATAAATGGACAAATAAATAGAAACAAACAAATGGTATTTTATCTAGTGACCTAAATTGCCTTGCCTTGAATAAACTCATCTGAATATTCTCCTCACCATCATCTCTTCATCCTCTTAAGGCAGATTCAGGTGTGCTGTGGTAGCACATGCACATCTTCACTGAGCAATCACTATTACTGCCATGTTCTTGTTCAAATGTAAACATCCAAATAAATACTATACTTATGCGATTAGCCATGCTGCATGACGAACACTTTGTAAAGATCCATTTTGAGAGTTATATTAGCTGTGTGAACTTTGTTTATGCAGTGATAGAGTCGAGAGCTCGGGAGGGGGCGGAGAGCGCTAGCAATTAAAGGGGCCGCAGCCTGAATCGGCTCATATTTAATGATGCCTCAAAATAGGCAATTAAAAAAAATTAATTAAAAAAAAATCTATGGGGTATTTTGAGCTGAAACTTCACAGATACATTCAGGGGACACCTTAGACTTATATTACATCTTCTAAAAAAACGTTCAATGGCACCTTTAAGTGAACAGAGAGGTCTGGCTAACTGGTACAAGTAGGAGCTCTCGGAAAACTCCCAGCTTACAAGTTGTAATTACAATATCTTCGATGATGTGAATGCTTTTTACAAGCAGAAATCTTGTAATTATGGTAATTACGACATGGTGTAAAAGCTATAATGCATTTGAAAATAGATAGGGTGAATGATAATTCCATGCCAACTTTAAGTGTTTTCTATACAAATGACAACAAAGCATTTCTAAATTTTGACTTTTATTGAGCTTTAGAAAAGCAACACTGGCGTAAATACATTTAAAAATGTCCGTACATCATTTTAACTGTTTATGATCATTGCCATTTTTCATAATTTTTCCATTTCCACTTACAGCACTGTAAATGTAATTATTATATTTCAATAAATGGACAAATAAATAGAAACAAACAAATGGTATTTTATCTAGTGACCTAAATTGCCTTGCCTTGAATAAACTCATCTGAATATTCTCCTCACCATCATCTCTTCATCCTCTTAAGGCAGATTCAGGTGTGCTGTGGTAGCACATGCACATCTTCACTGAGCAATCACTATTACTGCCATGTTCTTGTTCTTAAACTTTAATCCGTAACACTTAATCCATTTTATGACCTATGGATGCACTTGAAATGAATGGTACACATATGCAGTTCAGCTGTGGTTGAAAATGCAGCCCTTTGAGTTCACCTGTGGGTTCTTCAGAAGGATTAGCAAGCCTTAAAAGACAAAAATTGAAGGCCAACTGTGTCCAACCCAATCCAGCTTCCAGCACAACTTCTATACTGATGTTCTGAAGCAGCAGGTGAACAGCACAAGACAGTCTTTCACTGCACTCCAACTCACCGCCAAGTTGGAAAGTATGAACTAGTTTTAACTACCTTCAGTCTGCCATATAAGTGTGAAAAGGAAAGCAGACAGTAGGGTTCCCTGAGGCACCTCAGTGCTGGTCACCATCTTCTCCAGAACACTGAACAGTAGGCTGTCAGAAAGGTGCTGCCTAATAATCCAGCTGACTGTGAGGATGTCCATCTGCATCATCCTGAGTCAGAGAGGCAGGCTGATTTTGAAGCTACTGGTAATGTCAAAGAAAATCATCTTAACTTTGAAGACAACCTTCGGAAGATGAAGTGTGAACTAACAACAACTGGTATATAGCTAGCCCCTAAGGGTGCTAAGACTCATCTTTGGGACTGACACTGGCACTTCTCAGAGCTGTGGCATGCATATTTATAGCTGGATAAACTTTGTTGCAGATATGCAGGTGCGTAACTAAATCATGTAAGCTTAATAGAGATCTCCTTACACTGTGTCTAAACTGGAAATGTGTCCTATTCAAAGCAATCGCTCCCAATAAAATGGAGAAAATACAAAAGATGCTGCAGAAGATGTCTTTATTTTCCACATCTCTCTGAAATAAACGGATTTTATTAACAAAATTTGTTAATATCTGGTGTAATATCTGCTATGAATTTAAATATAAGAAATGTAAGGTAATGCTTGAAAATATTTAATATTAAATTTAATATGAATATGAATATTTATTAATATTGATATATTGTTATATTACCTGAAATATTATGAGAGAAACAAAAAAAAATTTAGTGTAGGTGATTTTATAGCTTTGTAAGAGAAGATGCTTTTTTGCTAATCCTGAAAAGTATTAAAAAGTAGCATTTAGAAGTTATATTAACTAATAATATAATTTTCTACCATATGAATGCACCTAGCTAACAACAACTTGCTTTGTTCGGGTTTCACCTCAATCCAGCCTAAATTAACTGATTTTATAGGTAGGCCTAATTTACTACACATTTTCATTTAAATAACCTGAAAATATTGTGGATTATTAAGGCTAATTTTACTAACCACTCTTGCTAAATGGGGTCAGCACACTTATGTTCTCATTTCAGAGTTCGAGTAAATTATTCATTATAGACCGTGTGGACAGTTGTCATGATTCATTAAAATGAATCTGTTCAAATGAGTCATTAGGTTGCGAATTGGACATTAGCGGACGTTGACGCGTTGCGTGCGAATCGCGACTGTTATTAGGACATCGCAAAAGATGTCAACACAGAAAACACTTCACCACTGGATAGGATTTTCTTTTTGTTTACTGAAAGTGTGGTTTATGTCAGATGCACGTGCAGGGCGCCTGTCAGAGAAGATGAGGTGACGTTCTTTTGAGCACTATTCACACCCAGCGGTTATTCAGGAAAAACATTCTTCGAATGCGCCTCGTGAAACATGGATTCGGTCGTGCGAACTTTCAGCATTGTGTCAGTTGATTTAGATTATTATGTGTGAGGTAGAGAGAGTGCAAAGACGGTGCTTACTTTCTCGCACGCACGAGGGAGGAGCTCTGCTCGTTCTGTCCGTCAGCGCAGCAGTCCTCTCCCTCCTTTATTTTACAGTCGAATGGTGACTAGAACGGCTCCAGGTTCAAAGGTCAATACGAAATGGATTAATCTGCGTTATTTTTTTAATGCGTTATTTTTCTCAGATTAATTAATCGAAATTAACGCGTTATTTTGACAGCCCTAATTATATTATATTATATAACTCAGTATTACAAAATGTATCCAAATATTTTAACTAAGTGTTATAATAATGCCCAACAAAAATAAATTCCTTGCCAGAAAAAGCAGATCATAGTGGTCAGACTGTTTGCAACATGGTAGCTGGTTTGTGCACAAACTGCACACTACTAAATATGTTTATGTTTGAGGGACAAACTTTGCATGGTACTGATTTATTTGCTATTTGTTCAGTACTTTTGAGAGCTCAATAAATAAACCACGATGGCTGGCCGTGCGATGCTGGGGATCTACTGAAGCACTTACCCATGTATAAAGTGCAACCTCATTCCACTTGCTGGAGCTCTTTCCCTTTTCTTCATGGCCATGGCACGATGCTTCTCCTTACACTGCTCTTTAAGTTGAGGTAGATCTTCTTTGTAAACCTGAACAACACATTTTCATCATAAAACTTACCACACACAGAACTGAGGAGGGAATTTAACAAAGGATCCATGAGGAAGAGGATCTGCTTATACAGTATGTATAAAACAATGTCTTTTTTACTAATGTCATAACAAACCTGTCGGCGGTAAGTATGTTGTGTTTCCTGTTCGATTTCAGAGTCCATCTCAGGCACGTCTGACTGATCCGAGTCAGATTCCTCACTATGCGAGTCTATTAACGTCTCTGTAAGGTAGAGAGGGCAAAATTTCACCTCTTGCACTGATTATGCATTCCACTCAAGTAAAACAAATAAATGAATTAACAAATTAGCACAGATTCCATTTATCATGCTCTCCAGAGAAACCCTGAGTAACTTATTCGTCATTTCTAAGTGCTGCCCCTCCCCTTTATAGATTTATCACTAAGAAAACTGCTGATGGCTAATAAACAGAACTGCCAACGTGAGCAGTGCGAAAACCATTAGGAAAATGAACAGTGACATGGTAGACTGAGCATCAACATGCAAAGAAAAAAGACACAAGAAAAAGTAGACCCAATTTGCATTAGTAAAGGTGCTTTGCTTATTTAATCTAGCACATATTTCATGAGCACAGCCATTGCCTTGACATTCATTTATTTCTTCAATAGATTCATCCATAATTCAAGAGATTAAGGCTATGTGTCCACCATTTTTAACCAGCTGAAAACACCAGCCTCGCTGTGATTTGGTTGCCATGATATGGAATATCCGCGGAAGTGTTACTAGTATCTGATTTCAGAGGCAGTTTGTTTCTGAATATAAAAATGTATATATAATGTGAAGTATTTGCTCTGGCTCTAGTTTTAAATGAATTTGTTCCGTTGTTGTGCTTTTTGTTGTCGTCTGTTGCTGGTGTACAAGCAGGAAGTGGCAGTTGGTCAGTGTGGTATTTGTCCAGCCCCTTTTCCACTGTGATTGGACGGCTGAGTAAAAAGTGATAGTGATGAGCGCTGTGTTTTACCCAAATCCGAACATTCTTCAACTCTTGCCGAATGTAAAAAAACTAAATAGAAACTCAGCGGCTTTAAAAAAGGCGGCACTTCCATTGAAAATAACAGAAAAAAGCCTCAGGGGAAAAAAACAAAAAACATTTTGGTGGACACACAGCCTAAAAGTAATCTCTAATAATGCTGATTAAACTTGTCAAAAAGCCAGGCATCCAAAGAGAATATGGCTCACACCTTGAGGAGCTATATGAAGAGTTTCTTTTGACTTCCTTTCAGGGACAAACTTCCACTGGAACACTGAATGATCGGCTCCACCAATAGTAATCACCCACTGATAATCATGTGACCATCTGACATTGGTTATGTGTGCTGAATGTCCTAAATATTTTTTAAACTTTGCACCTAGAATGAAAATCACATACACTGAGTAGGCAAAACAATTTAAAGAGTGCAGTAAACATAAAAGAAGCTGAAAAAAGATGACCCACCTTTTCTTACACATGGGTACCGAAATAATTTAACTAATCCATAATCATCCGCTGTAACTAAAACTTGACTACTGAAGTTGGCATCTACAGAGTTGATGTCATTGATATCAGAGTATTTAGGCCAGATCCCGTTCACCTCCGGCCCGAGGACACAAGTCCATGAAGACCACTGGACAAGCTTCAGTTCTTCTCTGTTGGTCACTTCCTTGCCACCTAAACACATAGTCAAAACCATAGTCATCATAGTGCATCCGCTAACAGGAAATGCTAACCAAGTATTTGAAACTTGAGCTGCAAGTTCAATGGCTAGTGGATACTGATGCACCAATCAGCTGTGCCCTACAGACAATGATGTGATTGCAAGCAGAATGAGTTAAGGACCTATCAGCCTGCACCAGTTTCATGACAGAAATTTGTGATTCCAAGATGGCACAGAGCTCTTACTGGGCATCCTGTAGAAGAGCCGCCGACCGTTGCCATCATTGGTCTGTAGATACTTGCTGTCAGTGGACCAATCCATGTGTGTGATGAAGCTACTGGAGCCCACGCATTCGCCCACTTTCTTATAGCGCTGCACAACGCCGTAGATGTCCACTGAGTTATCGTTAGAGCCCACGGCTAGGTGCGCTCCGTCAGGGGAGTACTTCAGTTCATGAATGGCCTCTTTACGGTCCTTAATGTGGACCACCTCCGTCATGTCCCTGCAAAATGAGTGCAGTTATAACCGATTTGCATATTTTACTGCGTAGTAACATATTTTAGGTTGCTTTAGACCAGAGATACTCAAATTGTCCAGCTTAGGGGTCACTTTTAAAAAACTTGAAAAAAATTATCTGGTAATAGTAATAAATATTTGATTTGGTGGATACTTGACTAGCTTTAAAATGTGTAGCAACAAATAACTACAGCTTTATAAAAGCCTCATATTGTAATCACTTTATTCATCAAAACAGCAAGTGTCAGTTTATTCAAAGACCCTTTTCATTTTCTTAAAAATTAAACATGCTGGGTTAATGATATACTTTACTGTTCAAAAGTTTGTTTTTTTATTAATATTTTCATTCAGCATCAATTGTAATATTGTATTCTATTTTGAAAATTAACCTCTCTGTGACATCATTTCCTGTTAAATGTTTTTTTTTTTTTTTATATGCGTTGGTTGCACCATGACAAGCATTTTTCAAATATTAATAAGCAGTGAAGCAGTTTTGATAGCTTGTGGTATAGGACACATTTGTCGAGTATCCCTGCTCTAGGCTATTTTGCTTGGGTGTTTTTACCTGACTCTTAGCACTGTAAAGGATCCATCTTTCATGCCCAGAGCGAGGTGGATACCATCAGTACTAACAGCAGCACAGCGTATCGGCTCCTCCATGTTGCAGCGTGCTATTAGCGCATGATCTACGAGACTCCAGATCCTCCAATTTAAAAAGATATAGGCAGAGAAAAAAAGGAAGTAATGGCCCATAAAATACACAAATTAGTGCATTGAACATTAAAGATCATGTCATTAATAGTCTTGATCTAATCCAAGGAAAACTGTACTGCTCAGACCATCTATTATAGTCTATATTATATTATGGTCTAAGTGTTTAATGTCAATTACTTATTTTCTGTATCACTAGCAGCATCAAAAGAGAATTACACAAGTAATCCCTCATGAAGAAGGCTTAATTGTATTAAATGTGCACTTGTATGGTACTTGAAATCTTATGAGTGTATCATAACGTATAAAGTATATAAAAAAAAATGTGCAAATTATAATATAAATGGGCCCCTCAAATGTACTTTAAAAGTACATTTTCATGACTATGTTTCTTAAGACACTTAATTACACTTTTAAAAAAGTGTTACTTTACAGTACATTTTAAATCATCAATGTTCAGTTAATTGCATTTAATATAAATTTGAACTATAATACATTTACATATAATGCAGTTGAATGCAATTAAAACATTACATTCAGTTCACACAAGTATATTCCTTTAAAATATATTTTTCCATCACACGTATTAAAAGTGTGGACTTTTTCACAAGGGTTTCTTTAAGAAAAGCTTGTTCTCCATTTAATCTCATTACCATCTTAAAAAACAAAACAAAACAAAAAAAACACTGAGCAATTAATTTATTGATTATATATTAATTATATATCTCAGGGATGGGCAACATCAGCCCTGAAATGCTGCCATCCTGCAGAGTTTAGCTCCAATCCTAATAAAAAAAACTCACCTGCTAGGGCTGTCCTCACCTAAAGATTTTTCTAGTTGACTAGTAGTCATTCATGTAAGCGATTAGTCAACTAATCGTGCGTTTATATTAATAAACCAGACAAATCATAATAATGAGCCTTTAATCGCCTATATATAACACATACTGTGGCCTAAGGAGCGCTCAAACGCACAAATAAAGCTTGCAGCAGCGCACTGGCAAACGTAATGATTATGAATGTGGCGTGAAAAAACAGAAGGAGACTGTCTGAATATTTTAATAATTTATTGATAAATTAGCGTTTTGTGTGTTTTCGGCTGCAGATGAAGTTGACGATACTGACTCGTCATCTACGCAGTAGTGAACGTGCCTATATGCACGTTTCATATGGATTAAACAATCTGAGAATATTTGTTTTATACATTTCAAGTTTTCCATAGATATATTTCTCATGTCTGAGAGGCAAGTATATGCTAGGTTTCAGTTCATTTTTGTGACACGCTTCAAGTTCACTTGAGAAAGAGACAGCAGAAATCGCATCCTGTTTATAAAAACATTTTATAAAAGCACATTTTGTTGTTATTGTGAGATTACAGAAATAAAAGCAACCATTTACATTTTCTAATGTTGGATTATTCTTATCTGTGAGACCAAACATGTATTTTAAGTTTAATGTAAGTGATTGCACCAGCACCTCCAAGTCATGCAGTAAGCGCGCTCTCCACACAAACACTTGGATATGCGAAAATAATAGCACACATTTATCTAGGTTAATGTTAGAGCGAGCAGACATGTAAAGTTGCTACTACTCACATGTTTCAAGTGATAAGCCACATTGTAAAAAATGACCGTGATTTTAACAGTAAAAGACTGTAAAAATGCTGCGGTGAAAAACTGTCAATTGGTTTACAGAAAGTTTCCGTACTATATACGGTAAATAACTGTAATAGATCTAACTGTACATTTAATGTAATTTTACGGTAAAATACCATTAAATTCACAGTTTTTGGAAGTGAAAAATAACAATTCATTGTAAAATTTACAGTGAAAAACCATAAATTGACATTTACAAGTCCCTGCGTGACACTTCACATTTGATATATTTTCGTTGAAATAACTCTGTTTCTTCTTAGTTTTTCTCATTTTTTTCTAATCAGTTATGTACATTAGGGTTTTATGTTACATCTAATGTTGTTAAATTAATGTTTATTGCATTTTTAAAATTTCATGCATGTTACCATGATGGTGTTTAGTGTGTGTGTGAATGACACTGTGTGCACCTTCTATATGTTAGTGTTGTCCTTCTCAGCTTGTGGAAAATCTGCTTGTGATGAACTTTGATTCATCATGTGACTCTTATCACCACTGTGTTTGGTGACTGTCAGTGTATTATAAAGGTACAAAACAGATATTAGTACTTAATTAGGTTGGTAAATTAACATTATATCAGTTAATGAAATACGTTATTTCACAGTATATCACAGACTGCGTGATTTCTCCACTTCATGTGGAGTTTTTTTTTTTTTTGGCGACTGACCGACTAATTTTAATTTTGTCCGACTAAGCCTCTTCTCATCGACTAATGGCTAGTTGACTTTTAGGGGGCAGCCCTACCTGCCTGTAGCCTTAGTAATCTTGAAGACATTGATTAGCTTGCTCAGGTGTTTGATTTGGGTTGAAGCTAAATTCTGCAGGACAGCGGCACTCCAGGACCAATATTGCCCATACCTGATATAGCGAATGATTTCTCTTTTCTATAGAGTGATTCAGATTTATTATTCGTTATTTATTTTTTTTACTGCTTACCGAACAGAGCGGTCGTCACTGCCGGTCATGGCGAGGGGTTTGGTGGGATGAACAGCGAGGGCCCACAGCTCGCCCTCACAGTGACCCTGCATGATGAGGAAGGGCTTGGTGCGATCATGCACCACCACCTCAAAAATCTCACTGTCCTGCGTGCCCACCAGAATGTGGTCCCCTCTCCAGCACACGCTACGCACTGACAGGCCTGCACAGATCCATCACAAAAACAGTAAGTATGGAAATGAAGGTAATCGTGGAAGTAAACAGACATGATCCTGAAACATACTGAAGGATGTACACTGTAGACCGTCAAGGATGGAGAGGGTGCTTGGGTGCTTGATAATACATATAGACATCTGGGATCGGTGACAAACAGGGGTAAGAGCTATGGATATAACACAGGGCGGACAGCCCGCATAAAGAACACTGACAACTACAACGCACCTCTTGAATTTTCACCTCTAGCTACTGATGAGTCATAGAAAAAGAAAGTAAAAGAAGAAAAGAGATAAAGCTCTGTTAGAGACAAAGGACTTTTGCATTGTGGGATCCTGAGTATTTAACAACAAAAGATAAGTGGCAACTTAATGGATTAGACAAAATAAATGTCAGTGTAGAGTAATGCATTCTGGGAGTTAGTAGACTCACCCTTATATCCCTGGTCTGTTTCCCTGAGGTCAATGACGGTGATGGGTTTGAAGTTCAGGTCCCATAACCGGATGCAGCCATCCCTGCCTCCAGTGGCAAAGCCCTCTTCACATGCATTCATGCTGAAAATACCAGACTACACAAACACACACACACAGAAGCTCTGAGAGGCTGAATGTCTCTGACAACTGAAACAATTAGAGAACCTAAAGTCTCAAACTTTCACTGTAGTGACAGAACTAAGGGTCAAATAAAGTACACTTGAAAAACATTTGCAAATCTTAATGGGTTCATATCATGAGAAATCCAACCGTTCTCTTTGTTTGTAAATGAAACAATTAATTGCATTATTTAAAAATACAGTAACTAGTAAAATTCAAAACTTCATTTCCAGTTAAAAAAAAAGTAAGCCACAATACTTGGATTTCATCAGAAATCAAATTCAAATGATAACCACCCACATTTACACATCAACAATACCAATTTAGAGTTAATGAGGGAGTAGAATAGATCCGATTATTCTTAAACACCAAAGTA
Source organism: Chanodichthys erythropterus (assembly GCF_024489055.1). Taxonomy (NCBI): domain Eukaryota; kingdom Metazoa; phylum Chordata; class Actinopteri; order Cypriniformes; family Xenocyprididae; genus Chanodichthys; species Chanodichthys erythropterus. The sequence goes on from NC_090238.1 coordinate 29,270,129, forward strand.
AAAAACAATAATATGAGGAAAAGATTGAAAGCTGTAATATTACTTTAATAAAAATTTATTTAATAAAATAATTTCAATAACATAAAATTAATAAATAAATTACATATACATGTATAATAAAACATAGTATGTTTAGTAGCCTAATATTAGTTAATTAATTTTAGATTAAAAAAATAAATATTACCTGAAATATTAATATTATGAGTGGACTTTAGGGGAAAAATGAAATGAATAAATTGCAATGTATTAATTATTTTAAGTAATACAATTTCTATTATATTATATTATATTATATTATATTATATTATATTATATTATATTATATTATATTATATTATATTATATTATATTATATTATATTATATTATATCATATTATATTATAAAAAATGCCCTTGCTATTTATTTGCCTTTTCATTTAATTTGAAATATTCACAAAAAAATCTAACCTTTAATTTAAGTAAAATGACAGAAAAATCTTTCAATTATTTTACATTAAGCAAAGTTTTGATTTTGTAAATATTTTGATTGAAGGACAAAGAGGTAAACAGCAAATACATTTATTATTTATTTATATATTTCTAAATACTATTATTATGAGCGGACTTTAGATGTTATATTGTATGATATGAAATGCTTAAATAAAGTATAAATAATAGTTTACCTACAAAAATATTATTGGTTAACTGGAAATCGGAAATGACTAACAGACATTAATTATTACAGTGGCAAAAGTAATCATTTGCATAGACCACAGAGTATTAAAAGCTGTATCAAAAATAAGCATTTAGTAGGCCAAACTCAGTTCATAAATCAGTGTAAGCAGATACCAAAGTCACTCAGGAGTCAGACAGAAGTCATTCTGGAGATGCTGTGGAAAATTAGCCCTCACTTACCCCATGAGCCCCTTGAACTGTCCGGATTAAATTGATTCCCTTCCAGACATAGATGTCCCCGTTCAAGGCACCTGAATATGTGATCTCGTCCCTTGCGCAGGCCAGACAGAGTATAGTCTGAAGGTCTCCAGTCTTCCCAAACACGCCACGCTTAGGAGTCAGAGCGTTCCCACACAGACTCCAAAACTGAGGGCAAGGGAGAGACATTAACAATATATGTAAATTTCATAAACACACTTGGGCTTCATATTTTAATGGCACTCACTATTGCACATAATTTAAGTCTGATTGATGAAAGATGAATCATAAGGGTCTTTTATTTTGGAAATCAAAGATTTATATAGCAAGACAATTGCTGTTTCCTGCTAAATTTATTGTAACAAATACCCTATTTAAAGGCCTTACAGAATAAATTGTGTGACAGCTTAATATTGCGAATGCGCAACAGCATACATAAAGGTCTATTCACAAGCTAAATAAATCGTTGCGAACACTCACACGCATGCTCACAAACATACTAATGCTTACTCTCGTTAAACACATCATTAAAATGCACAGACACGATCTCAGTTCAGAACAAACACGGAAAGCTCCAACAGCCACCGCATAATAATTGGCTCATTGATTTTGATTCAGCTGTGTGTGCATGTGTGCGACACCTCAGAGCTCTATTTCATAAGGTCACATGCTCCTGATTAAGAGAATGGCAGGATCAACTCTGCGTGTGACCTCATCCTCAGTGGTCGAGTGCAAGAAAACCGAGGTGTAGTCCGACATGTCATAACTATTTTTTAGGTTTTCCACATTCATAGTTGTAGTGGCACCTAGTTGCTTTTAATTCTTCTGTACCACTTTTTGAAGTCAGTCTACAACCAGTATTTGGAAACTCGAGCAAACCAACAGTCTTCTTTTTAGATGTTTACTTCCAAAACAATAACTTACATAGACATGGTATGCACAGTCAAAAAACTGTGTTGCTTCCAACGTCTCTTACTTCAAACTAAAACTAACTACATCCGATCGTTTACGCTATGACATAGTGCTATCTGATTGGAAGCACAAAATACAGAAATGTTATCAGATCCAAACATTACTAAATTATGCATTTTAAACCAATAACTTATGAATTTTCATGAAATAGTTTTTTTTTTTTTTTTTTTAGATGAACTATAGTCCTTATGTGGCTCTTACATTACCGAATACAAAATGTAATTTTAAATTGAATGTACTATTTCAAAAAAGAGAGAGAGAGAGAGAGAGAGAGAGAAATATTATAGAATTAGCTATTAAGTCTCAATTATGTTTGCATACTCCTTCAAATATGGCACATAAAACACAAAGTTATTTCAATCATCACAACTCTTTGAAGATTTTTAGCATGGTAATGGATATGACAATGTTGATGTATTTGGTCTTGGCGGAATAGATCTACTATGCTGCTGCTGAATTGTTGCTGCTGTAGATTATTGTTGCTGCTGCAGAGAAAGTACAGGAATTTGCTATTGCCAATACACTGATACGCTGCTGCGAGTAAGACATAGTGCTGCTGCACAATAACATATATCAATAACCCATTGCAGATCTTTACAGGTGAAGCTGGGGAAGGTATGTACACTACACAATATGTTTTCATGTCATTATAAATTAATTACCTTAAGATACAGATTTAAAACTTAGACAGTGAAACAGTATGCACACAGTACACTACATGTTTTCATATCATTATGAATTCAATAATTTGTTGACTAGATGCTGCATTAGTACACTGAAAAAAAAAAATCCCAGTAAAATTTACGGTAAAAACACAGAAGCTGTGGTTGCCAGAACTTCACAATAAAAAATACAGTAGCAACAAAAAAAAATCTGTTAAATTTACGGTAAAATAACGTATTTCATTAACTGATATAATGTTAATTTACCAACCTAATGAAGGACTAATATCTGTTTTGTACCTTTATAATACACTGACAGTCACCAAACACAGTGGTGATAAGAGTCACATGATGAATCAAAGTTCATCACAAGCAGATTTTCCACAAGCTGAGAAGGACAACACTAACATATAGAAGGTGCACACAGTGTCATTCACACACACACTAAACACCATCATGGTAACATGCATGAAATTTAAAAAATGCAATAAATAGTAATTTAACAACATTAGATGTAACATAAAACCCTAATTTACAATGAATTGTTAGTTTTCACTTCCAAAAACTGTGAATTTAACGGTATTTTACAGTAAAATTACATTAAATGTACCGTTAGATCTATTACAGTTATTCATCGTATATAGTACGGAAACTTTCTGTAAACCAATTGACAGTTTTTCACCGCAGCATTTTTACAGTCCTTTACTGTTAAAATCACTGTCATTTTTTACAGTGTAGCTTGCAGTTTTATAAGCTACAGTTTAAGATAGTTTCCCACTGACAGAAACATGTTATACTGTAGTATATAGTAAGGAAACTTTCTGTAAACCAATTGACAGTTTTTCAACGCAGCATTTTTACAGTCTTTTACTGTTAAAATCACTGTAATTTTTTACAGTGTAGAGAAAGGATGTTTCTGGTAGCACAGCTAAAATTACTATTAAGTTCACCTGTATGCACCTGTATCACCTTCTAGTATGTTAGTCAACATATCAAAATAAGTGTACTTCTTATGACATTTAAAATTACTTAAAAGTAAAACTTTTAATTTATCATTATTACAAAGTACACTTTTTAAAAGTGCACGGACTGTAAGTGTGTTAAGAAACATCCATGAAAATGTACTCTCTTTAAGTATCCTTTTATTTCATTATTATTATATTATCTGCAAGTACAGTTTTTTTTTTTGTAAATACAGTATATAATTAAGATTTGAAGTACACTATAAAGTGCACATTCAAAAAAAAAAAAAAAATCAAATTTTCTTCCCAAGGGTCAGTTATTATATATATATATATATTTATATATATATATATATATATATATATATATATATATATATATATATATATATATATATATATACACACACGTTTATGAAGTGAAGTATACCAAAATCATGAAGTGCCAATATCAAGAAGACTAAAGTTGTCACTGCATTTTTATGGTGAATTTCTGGCAATCATAACTGCTAGAATGAAAAGATGAAAAAACAGTCGCTGGCCCATTAGCAACCTACACTGGGGCAGACGGAACGGTTCCAGACAGCCAGGCTGCCTTACATCACGGAGATTCAAAGCCATGGTGAATCACGGGCTCCGTTGTTTCTGCAGGTCTGTGCTCTGGTAAAGCTTTAATATAATCAAAATGAGTCAGTGCTATTCATCTGCCAAGACTCCATTAGAGGCAGACTGTCTTCATCCTGAGGCACGTCCTCCCCCTGTCTTTCTGCTCTACGGGGACAGCAACCTCCTGCTCGTGTGTGCAAGCCATCCTGAATCCAGCATATCTAGACTAATCAAACAGCCTTAAAGTCACCAAGATGGCTATAATTAGCATACTGCGAGAAGGAAAAGGATAATTAGTCCAGGGTGGCCCACTACACCTTAATCTAGTTACATCTAATTGTGTGGTCTGCGGCTCCTGTCACATATCTGATTTCTAAACCACTGTTGTGATGGCCATGTTGTAAATATGGTGATTTTGTTGGACCCTGTGGGCGAGGCTGTGATTATGTTGTGTGTGGTGGGAGGCAGTGAGTGGGATTGTTTGAACAGGCTGCCTCAGTTTGCTCTAGTCTAACCATAAAGGATCATCATGAGACTTATTGCACTATATATGCAGTTAAGTGGATTGAGAACAGCCTGGAGGGTCTGAACAAAAACCTCAGGAAATTTGTCAAAAGCTCAAACACATGCAGGCTCAATGGCTATGGTCGGAATAGAATACAAGCTACCATTTATGGAATTTTGCACAGTATACGCAAATAAAATATTTAGTAGCCATTTTGCAATGATAAACATTTCAAATAGTTGTTTGCCACATTGTCAGCAGGTGTGTTACTATTCTTTGTAATGCGTCCCAGTAAAATTCTGCTGCGCCTCAATAATATTTGACTGACAAATTCATAAGCATTTTCCATAAGCTTATCTCACCATCATTGAATCCATTTGTGATTACACGAAGAAACAATGAAACTAAGACAAACTAAATCCAGAAGAACTGTGGCCGTTTCTCCAAGACGCTTGAAGAAACCGACCTACAGAGATACAGTACTGTGAATAGTTTTAGGCACTTGTGTAAAAATGCTGTGAAGTGAGGATGCTTTCAAAAATACTGTCATAAATATATTTTATTTATCAATTAACTTCTATTAACTAAATCAAATCAATATTTGTTGTGACCACCCTTTGCGTGTTAAATCAACTTTCATATCATGAAGCTGGTTTGCTTTATCCAGCCGAGAATCAAAGTTTTCATATCATCTGGCCATACAGCAGTGGGATGTTTCGACGTTCCGCTCAGACAGGAACAGCGCAATGCGGGAGGGCACGCGCTCTTCAGATACAATGACAGGATATGACAGAGTTTTCATGTTTTAAATCAAAAAAGACATTGGAATGAATAATTCTCTGTGCCTTCTCTGATAAAATCAGCATGGACTTTAAGATCTTCTAACTGCGTGACGTAAATTATGTTATGACGCAATTTCACGAGCTTCCTTAATTTTTTCATGTTAAATGCGTCAAATTATTTTAACCCATTAGGATTTTGAATTAATTGCATGCGTTAATGCATTAACGTTGACAGCCCTAATACATATACATTATATATATATATATATATATATATATATATATATATATATATATATATATATATATATATATACACAAATGCATACATACACATTTTATTCTATATATTTTAGTGTCAAAAATCAGTGCCATTTTTTAAGAGTGCGCATATGCATAAATGTGTAAAAGAACCCCAAAGTAAGACACAAGAGGGAACCTGTGATGAATCAAATATCAAAATAGTGTGAAGTAGTTTTCACATGCCAAGTTACAGCAGAATTTCAGAAAAAATTTGTTGTGAAGAAAGCTGCTGACTGAATGAATCATATGTATACAGTGTACGCCAATTACTTGTTAACATGTACCAAATACATGTTAACATGATTTTAATAAATGAACTGCTTTCTGTTGTTAAATTAACTATAATAATCAGACATTAATTGTGATATCAAATTAATTAATTAGCATAAATTATTACTCCATAACCTGCGCATGATGTCATTAACATGACTAGAGTTCATTTTTCTAACGATGAATTGTACTATGGTGGTTAAGCAGCGAGTTACATAGTTGTATGGAAATCACAACCATGGGTAGCAAAATAGTTCGATTTTCTTTAATTTTTTAATTGACTCACTCCCTCACTGAATCATCTGATGTGGTTTCTCATTTGCTGACATAAAATATTTACCTAAACTAGCCTTAAATAACCTCCAAGTGCATCCTATTATTTGGCAGCAGTGCAAGTAAGGTAAACAATTGCATGTAATGCTTATAAATTACTCACTTCAAGTAAAAAAAAAAAAAAGAAATTCCAATTAAAAGAGTATCAAAGCACTTTTTTTTCTCCATAGCTTAATTTAATTTAACTATGTTGTTTTATTGTCTAAATGGTAATTATAGTTGATCATTTATATTTTAGGTATGTTCTGTTGTGGGAGGCTCATGCCTGATCTCACATAAAGCATCAGGACTGCTAACGGTAGAGTGCTCCAAATCAGTCACTTATGAGGTTTAATTTCAGTTAATATGTATGTGTGTAATATGTAGAGTATGTCCAGTTTCTTAAATGAAGAGCTATCTTTAGCTTGCCTTGAATAAATTATAGAACCACACAAAATTTTGCTTTTCATCTGGCACCAAAGAGTTTCAGTTTCTCTAGGGCTCTCTCAAAGAGAGAGAGAGAGCGAAACGGGGGATTACAGCGCGCTAAATCTCTGGCATGTATTGAGTGCATAATCGCTGAGTGAGTGCGGGCCTGGGGAGCAGATGTCATATGGTTGAGGGGGTAAAGACTCAGAAATTATGTGGGACAACTGCCACACCATTCTAACTACATGGAGAGGTGGCTTATATGAGAGAATGGGGGATATAGTAAGAGAAAAATACTGACACAGTAAGAGATATAGGGGATGCACAGTGTCTAAGAACAGAGTTGTGAGAGAGAAATAAAGAGAAAGATAGAGAGACACAGAAATAAAGATTAAAAGGTATAGCCCATGAGGATTGTGGATTACTTCATAACAGGAACCTAAAGCCAAATCTTTATGCTAACTGATGAAAGAGAAAGATACTCTACGTAATCATAGACAGCACTGGGTTTTACGTATGGTGTGCGTATTGTGTAATATTTTACTTATTTAATGGTGAAATTATAAAAATTAAGATATCTGCTTATGGCCAAATTCTAAGGCAGGAGAATGCACTGAAACAAGAACCGTGCTTGCTTGACGAACAAGAACAAACCTCACTGGTTCTTGTGGAAGCTCAACCGTGCTTGCTTGCAATCAATAAAGGTACCATTTTATTTTCTGTTAAACATATTTAACGAGTTCTGTGTTTGTGCATTGATCATCATAAAAAGCGACTTGTATTAAACTGCTCAATAGGTTGTTTGCAATCACGTGGTTCTGGTAACGCGCAAAATTCCGGTGGAGGGCAAGCAGTGAAAATTAGAATGGAAGAGATGGGGAAAAGTCCTTTCTTTGCTGGTTCAGAAAGGTATAAACAGAAAAATCACAACATATGTTGGACGCGATCCTTATGCTATGAAGAGGAGCGACTTTTCCGCTGAATTAAATTACTTTCCTGCCATCGAGGAGGCAGATATAGAGGATGTGAAGCTGCCCTCACGCCGTGTTCAGTTCTAGTCTGTTTGTTTATATCGCGCTGCCTTTCTACTAGTGAAGTTAGAGCAGTATTTTGATTTTCTGTTGTGATTGTGAAAAATGTCGCCATTGTAGGTCATTTATACTGAATCGGGAATTATAATAGGAACTCACGATATCGTTCGTGGAAAAAAAGATGGTAATACATTTTCACCTTGGTTAAGAAGGTGAGGGAAGACGACTAGCAAATGTAATAATGTCACTAAATAAACCCACTGCCTTTCACTCAAAATAATCACATACTTTGTTGAGTTTTGTATTTGGTTTTTGTGTAATAATTAACATTATGTTTTAGAGTACGATCACTCGGCTTGTGAATGATTATAACTTGCACACAGCCACTTCAAAACTGTTCACAAGCTTCTATGGGTTTGATTTTGGTTGTCATTGGTTGAAATAAATACAAAAATACAGCGTGTCTGTGTCCTGAACGTGACCCTCTGATTCTCCTCCATGGTCATATGGGAAAGTGAATATTTACAAAAACAACATTTAAACTAGATACATTTACATGCTTCCAACAAATAAATGGATCGACTTCTGTCAGCTTGTTGAACACATTTATTTTATTTGGACATTTTCTACCATACGATGGCTGAAGCAGCAGCGCGTGACATTGTTCTCATGGTAACCAGATCAACATTGTGAACAGAATACTACAAAACTGAAGTGAAAATACCAAATTATAATTAAATAGGATAAAATATCTTCTCCTCCCTGCAAACGATAGCATGAATGTGAATATTTAACCAAGTCAAAAAGGTAAGCAAGTATCCATATTCATTTACGTTAAGTATCAGCAGACGCAAAACGCTATAAAAGGCGACAACTTTTAAAATTAAAAAACGAAATAAGTTATAAAAAACGGTATAAGTTATGTAAACGATATAAACACCATCTGGGTTCTCGATTTTATCGATTTGAGCAACCATAAACGACGCAAAACATGCAAATTTTAAGTTTTTGATAGGATTCCTATATAGAATCATCACTCCCTGCCCTCCAGACTCCCTGCCCTCCAGACACGTCATGTGCAAACAACCTATTCAAATGCATTACTTTTATGAAATTTTCGTTGTGTTGACTTTCAATAGATGAACAAAAATGATGAGAGAATATTAAAAAATATCTTCATTTGTGTTCCAAAGATGAACAAAAGGCTTATTTACATTTACACCTTTGACTTTCAACTGCTTTGTTGGTGGAAATTGCTGTTGGTGGGAATCTGAATTTCATAAAGATGACCGACAGGAAGCAAAGTAGCATGCAATTTTTGGAAAAGGGCTTCTGTCTCCTGAGAGAACAACAATGATGGTTTCACAAGAGCGGAACACCCTCTTAACCCATTTGAACCATCTCACAGTAAAGATTGTGAGATGAAGAGATTGTAATTAGATCAGTAGCACTGTACTTCAATAGTATGAATCAACAATTGAAAGGTAGCTGAAAAAGAATTCCATAATTGCTTTCATCAAGCTGAGCTGGAAAAGTTTTTTTGAGTCCTAATCCCCTTCCTCCACTAACACTTCTAAAGGGATGCTCATGTTTTTTTGTTTTTTTTCCAGAACTGAGGCTGCAGAAATGAAGAGGTACATTTCAATGACTCACTGTTTGACCTAGTTCTGCTTTAAAGGTTTAGTTCACCCATAAATGAAAATTCTGTCATTCATTTCTCACCCTCATGTCGTTTCAAACCCATAAAACTTTTGTTCATCTTCAGAATGCAAATTATGTTTTTGATGAAATCTGAGTGCTTTCTGAAGATGAAGTCAAAATTGACCATTTACTCTTAATACACATTCCTGGTTGTATTGTAAATAATTAATTGGAGCAAATACTGTAACTCCAAAGAAAGATGTTTAAACATTAATCAAATGCTCTGTAATAACTCGCTCTTCCTCTGAAACGAAGGCTATTGCTTAACATTATCTAATATCCATTCCAAATAGCTACTGGCAAATGGCGTTGTTTTAGCAAAGTCATCTCCATTCTGGTATGCATATCTCACTGAATATCCTCTTTCACTCAGAAAGATATTATGAAACTACAGTGGGCTGCCAACAGCAATTCACATTGACTTTCACAAGTACAAAAGTATTTCAATACAAACATTTCTGAAGCCAAAACAAGAATAGGAAAAAGGAGAATAGGAAAACAGAGAATGCAAAAAGAGAATAGCAGTACCTTGATATGCTTGACTCCGCAGCTCACTAGCTTGCTTTGCTGATACAGGTCCCATGAAATGTCAAATATCTTAAAAAAGAAAAAGTAAAGTATGATGTATTATATTAGTAGGTATTTTCAGAACCCAGTAAAGTATATGCTGCCTTCAAGTCCTTGAAATTCCTACTTGCAGGTTTGTAAATCGTAATTTTAACATGATGGTTAGAGTTATAAGGTTGTGCTTGTTTAGCACTAGTGCAAATTAAGTATAATTGATGGTATATACACAACTATTCTGAAGGATCGTGTGACTTATTATGATCAGTACCTATAAGATTCTGCCCTGATTTTTTGTGTAACTGACATAGCTTCAACTCTGAATATTGGGGCTCAAAGAAAAGGCAGCGAGACTCTTGGTTACAACACACATGCAGGATAACCAGAGGCTGGTTGAGCAGAAAATAAGTTCTCAGGAGATTATGCAGAAATTACTTATGGAATTTTATAGTGAAGAACTATTTAATCTGTTTTAACTATTTGTGAGTTACAGAGTTAGAGAAATCAGAAAGGAAAATACAGCATGTGCAAATGTGTTTTGGCCCCGAGTATGTACCATAATTTGTTGCAGTGTTAATTTATGTAAAATGAAATTAATTCTGTCAGGACCACTTCCGTCAAAGATAATGACAATTAGCATACAGTTTGGATTTTCAATAGCCTTGCATGGATAAAAGCAGGGAGTGCAGCAATATCACCCCCCATGAACAAAACCGAAACAACATTAATGATATCTGTAATAATGTTCTTGATGACATTAGGAAATTACATTAGGAAGCTAAATCCTGACTGTTGTGAAGAAAAGGAGGAGCTGAGGATGGTGGATGGTAATTAGCTCCTAAGCAACACAATGAAAGGAGCTGAAGGATAACTAAAATGGCAACTAGGAATGCTGTGATAGGCATCGTATTCCTATAAGTAGACATGCATTAGCTAAGCATCAGCTGATGTGAGCTTGACTATCGTGACACTATACACTTGATTTCAGTGCATTCCCAGATGCTGTCTCCTTGAGTCCAAGAACTTATTCATTGCTAACATGCCTATGGCAGTCTGCTTTGTTTTTGTAACATATGATTGACGTTAGACTTACTGAGTGTAGCCTGAATGTAACTAAATTATTGAAGAAAGCCCACTAGATAATGAGAAGACAAAAGAAACGTTACACTGCCTGTCTACTGTGTCTAATGATGTGTGTGTGTTTGAGTTCTTACCCGGTCTGTATGACCAGGAGCAGCAGCCAAAACTTTCCCCCGTCTCCAGTCCCACACACAGATTGTGTTTTTAGAGTCCAAGCCCACAGATACCAAACACTATAAAGACAAGACAGAAAAGAAATAATATGATAACTGTAATAAGTTGGCAAAATCAATATGATACAAGACACCAACTCTAATCAAACACACTTGAACCAACTAACCAAAGGATTACTTAAAGGGGTCATGACATCTAACACCGTGTCCTACACCGGATGTGAGCGGCGCAACGCAACACATCAAAAGACAGTAGAAACCATTATAATCCCTGATATTGTCTACACTGGATGCGGCGTGACGCGACATGACAAATTCCCGACAGTAAACGGATTTACCGTTCTATTTCTGACGTAGTCCAACGGTCATCTTGTCACATTCAGTGTAGACAGCTTATAGCAAGGTTGGCTACGCCTGCTGTAAACCATTTATTAAGCAATTGCAAAAATGTGCTTGTGGCCAGATTTAGGGCTGGTTTTGAAAGAGTTTCTTAGTTCACCTGGTGATAAAATATAAGCTCTGTTAGCCTAAAATGTCTTAAAGCTCATTCACACCAAGTGTGATAACTATAACGATAACTAACTACAAAGTATTAATAATCGTTGTAATTTAATGAGAATAACGAAGCCCACATCACAGCTCTAACCAGAGTCTAGGAAAGTTAGTTTAAAATGAACAATATTGCATTACTCCCTAAATTTACTAATTTTACAAAATTAACTAATTGGGTTAATTAGGTCAGCAGTGACAAGTGAGTTTTAAATGACATTAAATACATAAAGTATATTTGTATTATTTAACATATTTAAATATTGCATGTTTACATAATATTGAGAATTTGCATTTCACTGTTTTTATTCATTTACTATTATGTTAGTAACAATACTATTATGTTCACACAGCACACGCAACACTTCTGCCCTTACTCCTGATTTCTCTCAACATGGGCAAAGGGGAGCTGTCAGTCAAGAAATTTGAAAACAAAGTAACTTACGTTATTTATTTGAAAAAGTTACTCAGATATTTTTTTGTAAATTTAAAAGTAATACATAACTTTGCTCGTTACTTGAAAAAAGTAATCTGATTATGTAACAAGTTACTTGTAATGTGTTACCCCAACACTGGCTATAATGATAATGGCACAGAGGAACAATATCGTTAACCTCACTTTCATGTTTTTTTCCTGCCGATGAACAATAAAAACTTGGCTAATCAGAATCCGCCTGACTTTAAAGAGCTCAAGCATTTAAAGCTATTTTTTCTATGTTGTATGTTGGTGTGGACGCTAATATAGTTAAACTTATGACACATATATGAATCTATTACCATCTAATATACTTCCTACTACAGTAACTACTTGAACTAAATTGCCAGAAACTTCAGATAACTGGATTTTTCTCTCAAACGGTGCACAAATCCTGTGTAATCTTCCAGAATGTTGTTTGCTGATGGGACCTCATTAGTTCAGCGCACCTTTGATGTGAGTATGTTGTTTTCCACCTCCGTCCCATCAAACCTGATGCACAAGTTTTCTTCTAAGATTGCACTATGCTGGCTTAGGCTAAAACGGAGTGCCTTCAGTCAATTATGGGATGCCAAACCTTTGATGAATTGGAGAAGAAAAGTGTTGCTTTAGACACCCCGGGTCTTTGAGACTGCATTTTGCCGCTCATCTCTTTGCCAGTTCATCCATCGGTGTGAAATAAATGATGAGGCCAATTTCCTGCTGAAACTCTGCAAATCACTTTCTCAGCTCCGCTGGGGGGTGGTGAGGGGTCAATTCTCTCAGTTAAAGTAAGAGTGAGCTAAGAAATGTGAAATGTCAGTCTCAGAGGTAAAAAAAAGTTTAATTCCATCACTCTTTCATCTCTTCCAGTGATGTGGAGTGCTTTTGATAAATTGACACTGTAACGAAACTCTCATTTATTCTGGTCTTTTATTGTGCAATGTTAAGACTTCAATATATCACATTTATACACTGAAAGTATTACACTGCCAGCCGTCTACATTGCACAATATTATATTTGTGTTTTGGATCAAATCAGGCTGGCTGAGCTCCCTGTACTCCCTGCTGCTATTAAATCAATATCACACTTACTTGCCAGAAACTAATTTTAACAATAATATTACTATTGTATTTAAAAAGTAAGTGCAATTACTAAAAATATAACTTTTTTTCTTATAAAAATGAACATTTGACAGTAGGCTACAGTTTTAAGTAGGCTTGACAGTAGGCTGCGTTTTAATTGGGATGCAGATGAAAACTTATGGATATTAATAACAGTCTTTAATAATCTTTAACTATATGGGTTCTAACTATATGGTTTCTATAAAATGGTGTTGTCAAAAAATATAATTTACAATATACTACAATAACTATAGTAATATATTTTTGTCTTATGATAATAACAAGAAACAAGAAAATAATTAGCTTTTTCTCTTTCAACAAAGCAACCGCAGAATTGTTGCAAGTATTTTGTTCCTGAATGTTTCAGTGTTTCGGTTAAGTAAATGATTCAGGGACTCATTCATAAAGACAGTCTCTTGTTTCATTCCTGAATAAACCAGCATTTTGAATGAACTGATTGAGTGAATGATTCAATGACTCAGCCTTAAAGACAGTCACTTAATTCATTCCTGAATTAACCAGTGTTTTTGAACTAATTGAGTGAATAATTCAATGACTCACCCATAAAGACAGTCACTTCCTGAATTACTTCCTGAATTAACCAATGTTTTTGAACTAATTGAGTCAATAATTTAATGATATAAAGACAGTCACTTGTTTTGTTCCTAAATATATTAGCATTTTTGAATCGATTCAGTGAATGATTTTGTTTCTGGAATGTGCAAATACAGATATAAACAGTGAAAGTCTCAGTGCTGTTGACTCTTTCACTCTTGGAATACTGTTCAACCAATCAGATTTTAGGTCTGTAACTAACTATAGTAAAATGAGCTATAAAACACTGCTTGAATTGGTCTATATGGGGCAGTTCTTACTAAGTGCAGCATCAATAGTTTTGCTAAAACGCTGAAAATTAATGGGAAGCAGTTTTATTGAACAATGTTGAACTGTAGCCATCCAGAAAGTGCAGCAAGAACATTTTAGCATATGATGGAAGTTTCTAAAGCCATTAGCTTCTAGCCATTGTCAAACCTCACAATGCAATGTCACATTCAATAAGGAATAAAACTAGGGAACCAGCAGCTCGACAAGACACGCAGTTATACAGTCTCACACATACTGTCACACTGCTGGAGTCACACCGTTGGTGTGTTCACAGGTCTGACTTCAACAACTAATAATAAACCTCACAGCACCTTACAGCACCTCATACTGAGAGATTAATCTTATGAGTTGTTAACAGTGTCAACTCCTTGGTAAAGAAGTGAAATCTTTCTTATTGCAGTAAGTTATTGCTCACAACACTCACCTGTCCATCAAGATCGAAGGCGAGACAAGCGATACCGTGTGTGTGCATGTCTTTCAGGATGGAAACTGTCTGCACAGTGTACGAGTCCCACACACAGATATAAGGCTCCTTTCCAACCTGTCCTGTGGCCACCAGAACTCTCTCTGGATGAAGGGCTAAACTGTGGAAAGAGAAAAATAATGAAGTTAGGACATTTAAAGTCTAATTAACAAGCCAATATTTGCCTGGCAAAACAAATTCATAAGTGTATGTGAATGCATACACTTTTTCAAACATATCAGTTAATTACCATTTGAACAATATTGCCTGAAACATATTCTATGCAAATACTTGAACTAATAGAGGGCTGCAGGGATGACATTTTTGTAGGCCAAAACAGCAACGATTTAGCATTTTTTTTTATAGATTTTTTGAATGCCTAAAATGAGGTCTGTGGTTAACACAAGCTCAAGATATTTTCATTTTATATTCTACGACATAAAATTCATCAGTGTTATTTTTATTTAAAAGCTTTTACTTAAAAAAAAAAAAAGTGGTTGCTAAAAAGGGGGTAAATGGGACTACAGAGGTTGCTGAGACGTCATCATGATAAACAGGTAAACTCATACTCACTAGTCCGCTTTTAAAGGTGCCCTAGATTGTTTTTTTACAAGATGTAATATAAGTCCTAGGTGTCCCCTGAATGTGTCTGTGAAGTTTCAGTTCAAAATACCCCATAGATTTTTTTAAATTATTTTTTTTAACTGCCTATTTTGGGGCATCATTAACTATGCACTGATTTTTTCAGCACGGCCCCTTTAAGGAATGCGCTTCCTCTGCCACACGAGCTGTCGACTATATTACAACGCATTTACAAAGTTCACACAGCTAATATAACCCTCAAATGGATCTTTACGAGATGTTCGTCATGCATGCTGTATGCATGCATCGATTCCTGTGAGTATTTATTTAGATGGTTACGTTTGATTCTGTGTGAGTCTGTTTGAGGCTATGCTCTGTGGCTAAAGCTAACATTACACACTGTTGGAGAGATTTATAAAGAATGAAGTTGTGTTTATGCATTATACAGACTGCAAGTATTTAAAAATGAAAATAGCGACGGCTCTTGTCTCCGTGAATACAGTAAGAAACGATGGTAACTTTAACCACATTTAACAGTACATTAGCAACATGCTAACGAAACATTTAGAAAGACAATTTACAAATATCACTAAAAATATCATGATATCATGGATCATGTCAGTTATTATTGCTCCATCTGCCATTTTTCGCTGTTGTTCTTGCTTGCTTACCTTGTCTGTGCACAGATCCAGCCGTTAATACTGCCTTTCCTTGTCTAATGCGTCAAATGGGCAGGCATTATGCAAATATTGGGGTCATACATATTAATGATCCTGACTGTTACGTAACAGTCGGTGTTATGTTGAGATCCGAGTGTTTTCCGGAAGTCTTTTAAACAAATGAGATTTACATAAGGAGGAGGAAACAATGGGGTTTGAGACTCACTGTATGTCTTTTCCATGTACTGAACTCTTGTTATTCAACTATGCCGAGGTAAATTCAAATTCTGATTTGAGGGCACCTTTAAAACTTCAATGTGTTTCTAATCATGCTCTTGCAAACTCTTCTAATTATATTTCAAACTTTCAGGGATTTTTTTTTTTAAAATAAAGACCAAAAGAGTTGTCGGAATCTTAATGGCGGTGACATATAAACTGGCCCTTACAAGGAGGACCGATGGCCAATATAAAGCCGATATTGTAAATATATATATCAATTTTAAATATAGCATAACATTGTACAACATTGCTGTAATTAAAAATAATTCATATAACTAGAGTAATTTTATGTTATTTATTTTACATATTATATTCATTAAAAAGATTTGAAATAATAATTTATTTAAATCAAATAATTTACATTTTAGTTTAGCAACCTCTCCTTGATTCTGTTTTGTAATCATATTATACTATTTCTTAAAAACATATTAATAAAAATGAAAATAAGCCTTGTAACCAACAGGCCCCTCAGTAATCTGGTAATCAGGCAATACTCAAGTCAATTTGAATTGACAATTTTCACCATTGCCACAAGAGGCACTACAGCAGCCAATTTTCATAGGGCTTCTATCCTGTCAAAACAACAGTTGGTGGGGAATAGAGACATGACAGGTGGGGCGCGAGAGGAACGAGAGGAAACGAGAGAAAATTTGATAATTTTTGTGCCCATCTCTTTTAACCTTTTGAGTCCTGTCCCACATATGGGATTTATAACGTTCAATAACGTCACTTATATGCCAGATTCAAACTGTGCTTTCGTGCTTTGGCTAGCGGTGAGCCAGAGACAGACCCGTTCAGCAGGTCTTGTCATTTGTCACAACTATGCAGTGTTTTTAACAACATAATGTTTATTTTAGGTGTCAGCCATTTAAATAAGAACTAGTAAAACCATACATTTAGAGTTTGTAAAGTACATACTGATGTCTATGGAAGCAGCAGTAACAATCAATTCAAATATAATTTGCCTACGTGTTTTATTCATATCAGACACACATAGTATAAGTAACTATAAAGTTTACTCTATTTTCTCCCAGATCACCGGCCACTTGCTAACATGGATTTCGGGAGAAATTGATGAATTCACATGCTATAAATCCGACTGACAGGGCTCGCTGAACAACTGCGCAAACAAACATGACGGCGCCCATCTCACGTTATAACTTAGATCAAGATCATTTATTAACGTTTTTAAACGACAAAACACACTCACTTATACATATTTGAGAATCAGAATATCAGATAGTTTGTGAATATTTTGAAAAAAAAGGAGAAACGAAATAAAAGTGTTACATCTGTCATACAGTGTTTATTGTGGCTGCGGTGTGTGACGTGACAAGCATGACGCGTTGCCATGGAAACAATAAAACCCTCAAATAATATTAAATTTATAATTTATATAAGTATAATAAATAAAGTTTTTAATGCTGTTATTTGATGTAATGTTTTAAAATGTAATGTTAATAAAATAAATGAATACATTTTAAATGTATTAAACTTAAAGCCTAGTTTATTAACATTTTGTTGGGGCGACTGGGGACAGGTGGGGCTCGGAACCCTTCCCTACCTCCAAAGTGGGGAATGGCAGAAAAAGTTTGAGAAACACTGCCCTACAGTAACACAAGAACACGTTAAGTATTTACAACAGGAAAGACCACAGTGCACTGGCCAAAATTCCCTAACTGGCCATTCTGCCAATGTTACACATTCCAGAAATCCATCATTAAATATTTGGTGAAATGGTCCCGTTCGAAATGTGGCCTTGATTTATACAGATACCTGATTTAATAAAAAAGGACATTGTGGAGAGCTATAATAAGATTAACTTTTTCTGGTTATCATTTATAATAGTCACGAGTGAATGTGAGAAAAAGACTTTTAGTTATCAGATACCCATGAAGAGATAATCTGAAGACGATGCAGTCTTCTGCAACCTAAGACTCATGAAACCGAAGCTCAGATAAAGTCCGTCAAACCAAGAAACATGCTTTGTGTGCTTTAGATATAAATGTTGTCAACATCCATTTCTATTCTGTATTCTGAAATAAGCTTTTATTTTTATCCCACAGCATGTAGCATTATCCATAATAATGCCCTGGTGCACAAATGATATAGACGTGAGGTGGAAAAATCAGGTCATCACTGTTCATGGAGCATTTTTCAATCTCACCATCACACTAGTCCACTAAATTCATTCAGGCTTGCCTTTACATGCCTTAGAAATCCCAGAGGCATCCAAATGTTGCGTAACATCTGTCCAGCTTTACTGTGGTCTCTCTCTCTCTTTCCGTCACGCACATATACACTCTTTTTCATAATTATCAGTATAAGGCTCAGCAGGCTTGCAGGCTCAGGGTCGTACACTGCGGCAGGCTGAATACCACAGTCTGTGGTGGGCTCTAGTGAATCCTCGGGTGAAGAACGGCTGGGCTCTGGGTCTGGAGTGGGACTTGTGTAGTCCTTCGCCATGCTAATGGTGAATGTCGAATTGTTGTTCACCAGCACCCACACTACGGAAGATGGACAGCGTGTCTTTGGGTGCCTTCACACCTGGTTTGATTGCTTGGACTGAACCCGAGTTCAATTGCTCCACCCTCCCCCTGCCCCCACTGGACTGTTCAAATTATATTATTTGGGTCCGACCCGCGGTTCGTTTGCGTCATCAAACCAGCAGCTGTTTACTCCGTTGCTTAGTAATGACAATGCAGGAGAAGGCGGCAAAATGCATAACGTTGCTCTCTTCACTTTTATTTTGTTTTTGAACCGTTGGTTTTGTATGAAGAACGCTGAAGGCGAGCAGAAAAGAAAAAGGCTACACTACAGCTCTCTGCTTGCAGCACATCAGTCACGCTCATCGGGAAAGTGAGTGAAACACACACACAAACACATATTTTAATACGGCATTAATAGCGGTTCACTTCTGCAATTTGGTGTGTTTACATTCATATCAGAAGCGAACCGTACCAGAGTTCACTTGAACGGTAACCTCAGACCACCCTTTTTAAGCGGACTAAAACGGTTCAAGGGTGCGCACCCGAGTTCAGAAGACAGTGTTCACATCATCCAAACGTACCGAACTCTGACGTCAGTCGAACCTGGGTAAGCACCAAAAGTGCTAATGTGAAAGCACCCTTAGACTTAGCTCAGGCTGGTGTGGAAAAAGACACAGAGCGAGAGGTCCATGTACACTCTAAAAAATGCTGGGTTAAAAACAACCCAAGTTGGGTTGAAAATGGACAAACTCAGCGGGTTGGGTTAAATGTTTGCCCAACCTGCTGGGCAGTTTTATTTAACTCAACTATTGTTTAAAAATTACTATATTGTTAGCTTAAATTAACCCAAAATATGTTGGAAATTAACATTTATTAATGTTTAATAAAATAACATTTATTAATAAGTTTAATGAATAATAATTAAACAATAACCATTTATAAAACTGCCCAGCATGTTGGGCAAATATTTAACCCAACTGCTGGGTTAAAAACAACCCCATCACTGGGTTTGTCCATTTTTAAACCAACATGGGTTGTTTTTATCCCAGAATTTTTTTTAGAGTGTAGCAAGTTTGGCATGCTAGATCGATAAAGTGTGGTCTTCTTGAGGACATTCTCCCTGCTCCAAGCAGAGAAGATGGACAGCTGGGTCAATGGGACAAAAACCTTCTGTCTTGGTTCAGTGTTCTGTCACACTTTGTAGTAGTATTCCCAAAGACAAGGAACTAGAGTGAACCGTCTTAGACAAGGAACTAGAGGAAACCATCTTAAATTCAATAATCCAACTCAGAAAACACCAGGAAATGAAGGAGTAAACACAACAAACAACTGATGACACTGAACCATCAACTCAGGAAACACAGGGCTTAAATAACAAGGAGAATTAATGAGATAATTAACAGAACAGATAAACGGACTCGGTAGCTGAGGGAACAAATTAAACCAGATCAAATCATGACAGGGAGACACACTGATCAAAACCATGAACCTGGCAGTCCATGAGTTTTTTTTTTTTTTTCATTCCACTACCGTGCCTCTCATGTTTTTAAATGCAAAACATGCTGTGTTGATGGCCTTTAACTGTACACTGACTCCGTAAACCATTGGGCTGTTGGAAAAGAACATAACAGCATAACAAAAGTGCTTGTTCCCTATCAGTCTTGGATTGGTTTAGTAGATTTTTTGGTAACACTTTACAATACGGTTCATTAGTTAACATTAGTTAACTACATTAGTTAACATGAACTAATAATGAACTGCACTTATACAGCATTTATTAATCTTTGTTAATGTTAATTTCAACATTTACTAATACATTATTAAAAGCTTGTTAACATTAGTTAATGCACTGTGAACTAACATGAAAAAAGAATGAACAACTGTATTCTCATTAACTAACACTAACGAAGATTAGTAAATACAGTAACAAATGTATTGCTCATGGTTAGTTCATGATAGTTAATCCATTAACTAATGTTTAACAAATGAACCGTATTGTAAAGTGTTACCAATTTATTCATGAACTGCAGGGGGAATCAAGAGGAACATTACATAAATATTAGTTTTGTAACTGTCCTCTTTATTGTAAGTTCACATAATATTGCAAATAGTATGTATTTTAATAATCTGCAATAGTGTCCACATTGCAGGGGAAGACCGTTTATAATTATTAATCAAATTATTTATAACTTACAAATTATTAATTATAACTATTAAAAGTATTGATAATGGTGTCATTATTGATAGTGATGGTCTATAAATATTTAGGTGTATGTGTATCTCTTAATATTCCTACATTTAGACATTTTTACACAGATTTTTCACCAAAAACTTTGTATTTTGAGCTGAAAATTCAGAGAAACATTCTGGGGACACTAAGATTAATTTTACATCTTGTAAAAAGGGATAACCATAAGGTCCCCTTCAAATGTGATTATTTTACGCTGTTGAAAGAACTAGTTTTAACAGATAAAATCTTATAATAAATTATTTCTCTGTGCACATAATTCTTTTTTTTAAATTCCCGTGCCCTTGTAATCTTAAATCAAAAACATTAACTTCCCTTCCCTCTAGCAACAATGCCTCTTCTCTGATGAACAAAATCAAGACCTGTCTTACATTTTTTTCTCATTTGAGAAGCCGTTTCACTTGGATATACATTACAATAGGAAATATTTAATTAATGCAACTTACGTTTCAAGACAACTTTTTTATAAATGCTATTTTAGAAAGTGGGACCCATGGGTTCCTTGCCAAAAGTTGTCAAAACCCTTAGTGTACATAGTTACTTGATGGTCAAATGACAAAGTAGACAATTATAACCAGGCATATATTCAGACAAATATACTAGAACATGGTCTACTGCATCTTTCACAACCTGGAACTTTGAAACGATCCGCAACCGCAAGATGGCAAATTTTGCCATTTTCTCACCAATTTGTATCCAGCACAGTTTTTATGGGTGCATTCAAATAAGCAGCACAATCAGTGAGTGCATTTCATCATTCCTCCACCCTCAGTGAGTCAGATTGGTGTAGACGGTCTGTTGAATCTGTTTCTAAACACAAAGACAGGGTCAGCTCAACCCTATGGATTACAGCGAGGTCTGTTTAGCCTTCACAACTGCTTTGTAAGTATGTGTTTGCCCCCAGCCTGTCTCATTAGCACTGCTATTGCCAAGTGAGACCAAGAAGATGGAGGGATTAATTAGTATTAATTATTAATCAAATTATTTATAACTTACAAATTATTAATTATAACTATTAAAAGTATTGATAATGGTGTCATTATCGATAGTGATGGTGTATTAATATTTAGGTGTATGTGTATCTCTTAATATTCGTACATTCAGACATTTTTACACCGATTTTTCACCAAAAACTTGGCCATGATAAAATGTGTATTGGTTTTTCCATTCACACTATAAAAATATAAATTAAAATTCATGTAGTAGTAAGAGTCCATTTCACAACTCAACTTCTTTTCTACTTTTTCTACAATTACATATTGTAGACTCTTGAATACTAATGATAGAAAGACATAATTTTGACATAACTGGTAAAGTAGCTGCCTTTTTTGTTAGAAATGGTCACAATAATGTATTACTCTCTATTAATTTAGTTTGAGATGGCAGAAGGTTATTTATCAGTATTTAAAACATTCCTTGTCTGACAGGATCAGCTTATGATCCTTGCATATGCAAAATGTGCCATAAATGTAGCATTTTGTCATGTTATGCCATTCCTTGTTGGAAATAAGAGCTACTGGAAAAGCTAGACCATTATGAAAACATGCGCTACTGTTGCTACTTTCCAACAGTAGCAACTTGTTTAGCTTCTCCCCAAGACTGTTTGAAACTTTGAAAAGAAGAGGATGAATTGGAGTGGATGAAATGATGAAATGAGGCTGTTTTTGTAAACCCAGTAGACTATGTGAGGGAACGTCTGTTTGGAGTTCAATGAAAAAAAGATTTCCTTTGCAGTGTTTGAAACCACACTCATCTAGGCTCTTGAATTGTCCAAGAGACACAATTTCACCAACAATTTACCATTGACTATCTGTCAAAACGCCTCCCTGTTCTAGAGGGAGTTCTGATGCCTGTCTCCTGCTCTTGACGGTGTGTGTTTATATTCAGCAAGAGTTTCCAGCTCTCACAGTCTGAGCCTTCAGATGAAGCTTTTTAAGCCTGCCAGGGTGATTCTGCTTGGCACTGAGGAGGAGTGACTACATTAAAACCCCTCAGGGAGCTGTACCGCTCATGAACATCGCTGTGTGTCTGCCTTGTCTGCCTTTATTAATCGGTCTCTCTTGCTCCCAGAATCTCCTTTCTCTTATACCTGTTCCCTCTTTCTACACCAGTAATTCTCATCCAGGGCTACAAGTACTTTGTTAAAGCTATAAAATTCAAATTATGACTTTCGAAATAAAAGCATTAGCACTGTCATAAGAGTAAAATAAAAAACCTATTTGCAACATCAGTTATGCTTTTTTCGTAAGTTGAATAGGGAAGGCGTAGGACGTAGTTGTAAGACTAATGCCGGACTGTCTGGACTGAGAAAGGGCTACTTGTTGAGAAAACAAAGGAAATTAACATTCGAACTCTCTCTTGCAAATTAGCATCCCCATTTGAGACGCAATCACATTGAGTCAATCACACTTCAGTATTGCCTTAATCTACATTTCCTTTACTTCACCGCCTCTTCCCCCATTTCTTCTCTCTACATGCAGAGATGACCTGAAATTCACCCAAAATCTATATGGTTTAATGTGAACATTTAGCATACAACATTATAAATGTTTGGTATCATTTGAAATGTCTCAGTGCGACTGGTACAAAGGTCTCATTCCCACAGAAGTAAACCAGAAGGTAATAAAGGTTTAAAGATTTTAGAGTTATTTTGCCCTCTGTAGTGGGTGTGACCACCTTCACAGGGTCTTTCATGCAAATGCACTTCTGTCCCTGAAAGGTGTAAACTACTCAGTCTGGGACCCTGATTAATGCAAATTCCAATTGTGAAGTCATGTTTCCATTTGAAAGAAGTTTCTGTCTTGGTCTGAGTATTTAAAGAGGTGTTGCAAGAGGCTAAGGGCTCGATCCTGTGCAGATGAGCCCACATTGCTGAGTGTCTTTCAGACAATCAGCAATGTGCATTTTTCTAATTTCAGGTATACATCTTTTACTCTGTTTCTGAGCATTTGATGTTTGTGTTGATCATCTTTGAGATGATTATGTAATTGGCATGATACATTTACCTGACTAATAAATTGTTACATTTGACTTTATTCTGACTTACTCTGAAATTATTGGCTCTAGTAGATTACGTTAAGTCCATAACCCCACAAATCTACGCTCAGGTTAGTAACGGACTAAAGTACAGTTTAGGTGGAGCAGTGGGGCACACCAACTGATATTTTAGAGCTCCGACTAGCACATTGGCATTAGTTAAGTATACTTAGACTGTGTAGGCTAATAATGGTTTTTTTTCCTTTTAGAGCAACAGAGTGTTGCTAGATCAATCTAAACAGGGTGGGCCTCAACCTCTGGTTATGGTGAGATTATTCTAACTAAGTGTCTGTGGGTAAACCACTGCGTGATTATGTAAAGTTACCAATAGAGGAAGCTAAATTGGTCAGCCTGATTTTATGGTAATGGTCATGGCCCCTAGTTAAAAGTAATCTTACCTTAATTCAGTGTGTTCAGATCTATGGGGACTAAAAAAAAAACGTATTCTAGAATTCTACGTATTCTAAACGTATTCTACAAAGTGGGTACGGCCTCTAGAATATTAGTCATCGCCTCTGTCTAATGACCAAGACTGATGAGATTGTGCGTATGAGATCGTATGCCCGGCCGGTGCGAGACTCAAAGCGTTATAGGAATCAGAATGAACGAGAACAATAAGAGTAAAGAGTTAAATAGAATCATCAAATGTATAGATAAATCGTTATACAAATGACCAATAATCAATTGACATTCTAAACTAAATTTGAGGTCATAATAAAATGGAGTCAGATAAAAGTTTACTTGGAATTAAACTACTTTGCCACACTGAAAAGACTGAATGCGCAAGAAACCTTCCCCGCCTGGTGGGAAAACGCCGTTGGGCCGATTGGGCGGGCCTTACATAGTGTAAGCTTTTGAACTGCGAGAGTTTTACACTTTCTTCATAAGTTAAATATGGAAGGCGGTCTGAACTTGTTAAATATGGATATTTTTCTTACACAAACACATTGCTGTACTTCAGAAGGCCTTTATTAACCCCCCGGAGCCATGTGGAGTACGCTTATGATGGATGGATGTACTTTCTTCAGCTTCATACTCGTTGGTCTCGTTCACTGCCATTATAAAGCTCGGATGCGTCAGGATATTTATTAATATAACTCCGATTGCGTTCATCAGAAAGAAGAAAGTCATATACACCTAGGATAGCTTGAGGGTGAGTAAATCTTGGGGTAATTTTCATTTTAAAGTGAATCCTTTAACAAATACAAATTTTGATTTAAATAATGTATTAGTAAATGTTGAAATTAACATGGACTAAGATTAATAAATGTAGAAGTATAGTAGAAGTATAGTTCATTCTTAAGTTCAAGTTAACTAAAGTAGTTAACTAACTAATTAATGAAACCTCATTGTAAAATGTTACCACAATAACAAAACTGATAGACTCCATACAGTCGTACATTTATGTTTGTTTTCATATTTACATATCATCAATGTAAGACAATCAAATCATTATCAAACAAACAAAATGCAGTTATAAAATAACAGATTAAATGTTTCTAAAAAAAGAAGCTACCTAGTGAGTCTTTTTCCAAACACAGTACTGACTGTTTTTTTGTAGTTTAAAACTAAATCCATTCTAATAATGACCATAATATTGTAGATCATGCAAAATGATATTTAGTATTAATCGAAAGCATCACATTTTGCACTGCATTGTTTTATGTTAAACTCAGTTGTGTTGAGACCAGTTAAAAGCAGTTCCTCCCAAATCTGTGCTGCTGTGTGGCTTCCTACATATCCCTGCTGTGAACGAACCCTCGAGCCAGTCGCCAGTCCTTATTCTTCTCTCTGTGGATTACATAATCTCACATAACTGAAAATAGAGCAAAAGCACTGAGCCCCGACACAACTCTGCATCACAGCACAACCTTTCGCTCAATATGAACGCAAACTGATTTCATCTCAAAGAAATAAATAATTGATGCAATTTATTCCATCATTGACCAAGAGAAACCCACATATTCAGGGGGATTTAAAAAGTCCTTCATATGACTTACAGTAAGAAGGAATACTTTGGCCTCTCTTTGAGAAACTGAGTAAGAATTCTGCTCATAACATCATGTGCAAAGTGTTACTATGTTTTTTTTTTTTATTATTTATTTTTTTATTACATTTCACCTAATTCCTATTTTATCATGAGATTAAAGGGGAACTACTTGACTTCTACATGGTGTTTGAATTTAAACGTGTTGGCAGTGTGTACACAACCACCCTATAATGGTAAAAATCCACCCACTCTTTTTTTCCCATTTCCTAAACAGTGTCTCACAATGAATCATTCGCAATTTCTATACGTTGTGATGTCACAGTGTGTCCTATTGGCTTAGATCCTCCCCAGCCCTGAGAGAGAAGTATCACAGTCCATCATGTTTATCTACTCGCTAGAGCAGTGGGAACACAAGAATGTCTCAGCTATGTAATAAACTATCTAAATGTTCTGTTGTTGGCTATATCAATGAACACAGAATGTGTTTTTCCATTCCACTGCGCTACTTTTCCATTGCTTTTATAAGTAAACACTATAGACGGACGCATTGGACAGTTGCTCTCGTGTCTCGCATTATTTTTAGACGCAAAGATGCGTTGTATTTAAATGGCGTTGGATGGGAGAAAAAAAAAATGTAAGGGTCTGAAAAATAGCATAGGGAAACAGCCCCATACAGTTACTTCTGTTTTGTTTGTTGCCGGAGTATCCGAAGCATGAGTTGTAAAGGCACAGCCCTCTTCTGGAAAGGGGCGCAGGGAACAGCAGCTCATTTGCATTTAAAGATACACACACGGAAGCCTGCTTCCACCCAAAAAGGGTCATTTTGGGCATGGTATAAGAAGTGATCTGTGGGGGTTTTTTATGCTGAAAATTCAGAGAAACATTCTGGGGACACTAAGATTAATATTACATCTTGTAAATAGGGGTATAACCATAAGGTCCCCTTCAAATGTGATTATTTTACGCTGTTGAAAGAACTAGTTTTTAACAGATAAAAACTTATAATAAATGATTTCTCTGTGCACATAATTCTTTTTTTTAATTCCCGTGCCCTTGTAATCTTAAATCAAAAACATTAACTTCCCTTTCCTCTAGCAACAATGCCTCTTCTCTGATGAACAAAATCAAGACCTGTCCTACATTTTTTTCTCATTTGAGAAGCCGTTTCACTTGGATATACATTACAATAGGAAATATTTAATTAATGCAACTTACGTTTCAAGACAACTTTTTTATAAATGCTATTTTAGAAAGTGGGACCCATGGGTTCCTTCGCAAAATTTGTCAAAACCCTTAGTGTACATAGTTACTTGATGGTCAAATGACAAAGTAGACAATTATAACCAGGCATATATTCAGACAAATATACTAGAACATGGTCTACTGCATCTTTCACAACCTGGAACTTCGAAACGACCTGCAACCGCAAGATGGGAAATTTCGCCATTTTCTCACCAATTTGTATCCAGCACAGTTTTTATGGGTGCATTCAAATAAGCAGCACAATCAGTGAGTGCATTTCATCATTCCTCCACCCTCAGTGAGTCAGATTGGTGTAGACGGTCTGTTGAATCTGTTTCTAAACACAAAGACAGGGTCAGCTCAACCCTATGGATTACAGCGAGGTCTGTTTAGCCTTCACAACTGCTTTGTAAGTATGTGTTTGCCCTCAGCCTGTCTCATTAGCACTGCCATTGCCAAGTGAGACCAAGAAGATGGAGGGATTAACTCCAAATTTCTCATTCAATCCTGCCTAAGGAACAGATGGGTCAAATCTCTGTTGTCCTCAATACACACATTCTCCAAAAACAGTTTGACACTCACTCTAAGTGTCTGTCTGTAACTAAGGCTGAGCTGTCAGTGAACAGATTAAAACATGAATTTGATTTTAACTTTGTCTGATGGAAAAAGTGAGTGCTGCTTTCATGCAGTTGCTATGGTTATTCAGAGTGGTTTAACTAAGGATGCAATGATATTAAAATTCTGTCTGATAGCTGATAATTATTTTAATGTCATGGTAAATTATAAAATTAAGATAAAAATAAGTCTGACCACTTAGAAAAGCAATAGCACACCTCTCCTCTACAGGTTACATGATTTGAGGAATCATTTATGTCCGTACCACAAAGTTGAATTCAAAGAGTAAGGGGTTTGTTCAATTAACAATAGTGTTCATATTGAATATAGTCAGTAAACTTATACATCACAGTCATGTGAAATTGATTATTAATTAGCAAGAACTGCTTGCTCTCTAGACACTTTACAGATACAAACTGTACTAATATCAGTGTGTGTTCCTCAGTGACTAGATATAGCTAGTTAGACATCTCTCTGCATATAAATGCTGTGATTTTCTGCTTTGATTTAATATGATCAGATGCCACAAGCCCACGCTATGTGGGCTCAGAGGAACTTACTCTCTGTAGTATTTCATCAGATGATGACCTGCCAATTTCAGCTCAAACATCTGAATCTTAAATGGTAGATATGAAAACGTAGAGATTTGAATTTGTGTAAGTGTAAAAATAAATTGGCTTAAAGTTGCATTTTCTGAAGTCATTTAAAAACAAATTAACACATTTGCTACAGTGACCAATAGAAAGCTGATTGATTTGAAAGTGATTTGTACATTACTGCACTATTGACAACAGATAATGTTTTTTTTGTTCTCAAAATTTCGAGAAAATTAGACCTGGAGCGATTTTTAAAACTTTAAAAAAAATAATAAATAAATAATCAGAATCAGTGATTCGGATTGTGTATCAAACTGCCAAAGGCAGGCCCCCCAGTGGTGAACCATTGAAATTTCAAAACACTTATGACAACAAAGCCTTGTTTACTGAAATTACATGACTTTCACGCTCCAAATGATTCGAAACAAAAGATTCGTAACAAAAGATTCGTAAAGCTGCAAACTTCATGAAGCAGTGTTTTGAAATTGCCCATCAACAGATATTGTTGAATAAAGTCATTATTTTATTTTATTTATTTTATTTTTTTTTTGTGCACAAAAAGTATTATCATCACTTCATAACATTAAAGCTGCATTCCGTAACTTTTTTTGGTTAAAAATGATCCAAAATCAATTTTTCAGCAAGTACATAACCGGCCAGTGTTCAAAACTATCTAATTATCTTGTCTCGATTCACAACGGTAAGCTTGTAATAATGTTTTATAATAAGAGCGACATGGTGGATTTCTGCGGGAAATTCGAGCAAGTCTATAAACAGAAAGGAAGAAGAAGTCCGTCTAGGCTAGTCGGTTTTATCAAACGAGGATGCTGCTGGTAGCGGATCATTTATAGCCTTTTCTCACAGCAGCTGAAATAATTAAACTTATCATTTTGATGACGGATTGTAATCCAGAAAGATCCAAATGACAATCATCAGTGACTATTGAAGATTAACCTGTAGCCAAAAAGCAAAAGACTTTGGATTGTGGAGTGGATACAGAAATTGAAATCTACAGGTAACGCTAATATACACTAAATACACATAGTCACGCAATGCTGATGTTGTTAACATTAACAATTTGAGAACAATATAACAGTAATAATAATTTGCATGGTTTGGCATGATCCGAGCTAAGCGATCATTAGATCATGATTAGCAGCGCAATTTATTGTTGGCCTAAAGCTTTTTTCCTCAGTTGGTCAGAACAAAAATGGCAGACATGTTACTTATTTGTTCAGATGATATTTTCCAGTATTTTCCAGACATAGAATCTGTGATTCTGAAGTACAGTATCCACACCGGTACGGTGACTGACAGCAAGCATTAGATTAATCCGCGCTGATGAGCTGTGCCGAGGCACAACGCACGTACACTGTTCCGCATATGACTGCAATTGCAGGTTTCAAACAGAGATGGCGACAAAGAGGAAAAATCGCGGACTGCAGCTTTAAGGTCGAAACACTGTAATCACATGAACTGCTTTAAATATGTTTTTAGTAGCTTTTTGGGCATCTGAAAGTGTTAATTATCTTGCTGGCAATGCAGGCCTCACTGAGCCATCGGATTTCATCAAAAATATCTTAATTTGTGTTCCGAAGATGAATGAGGGTGAGTAATTAATTACAGAATTTTCATTTTGGGGTGAACTATCCCTTTAACTATGATAAGTAAAAGGGCAAATTTTGATTTTCATAGTGAATTTCAGCTTTAGACAGGAAGGCGATTTGACATGTAACCCGTTCTTCATGTGGCTGAATATTAAATCTGCCTCTCAGTGATCTAGAAGTGAGTAAAAATACATATAAGTGCCCTCAGATAACCTCTTGGCTAATTTATTGGCTACCAACAGTCCATCAAAATCTTTTTTCTTGTTTTGCACTAAAACACTCTCCTTTCTCTGTCCTCTTTCTCTTACATTACCTTTCTATTAGCTAATGAGCTCGTTTAGTAAGTGGAGTGTTGTCACGGCACTGTTCCTGTGATGTACAGCCGGCCGCTAGCCCAGCCTATTAGCTAATGGGTCCGATGGAGGCCTTTAGTGGGTGGACAGGCCAGCGGTGCAGGACTGCAGGGCTGCTGGACAGATATACTGCAAGGAGTCTCTCGCTAAAGGGCTTGATGACTGCTTAGGTGGGCAGGTGGGTGGAAGCGTTTAGCTGCAGAAGAGATGAAAACTAAAGGCAAAGAGCTTCAGGGTGAGAAACAGAAGCATATCATGGGAGCAAGAGGAGGAGTGGGAAGTGAAATGTAAAGTTGGACAGCTGGAGTCTGCTGTGCCACCTGATAGAGATCAGTTCACATACAAGTTCTGTTTAATAGAGCAACGTTGTTAATGAAGCAGTAGAAGCAACAATCCAGTATTTTCTAAGCTGCTGTTCAGCCATGAATGGCTCTGCAGTGCCAGAGCAAAAGAATCAATCGATTCAAAAATGTCATATTAATTTACAGAATGCACAGATTATTCATAGACAGAACTGTACATAGTTGGATAGCAATTTAACATGCATTTTCTGAATAAGAGTATTAATTTTATCAATAAAAAAAAAACCCCTACTGATCCCAATCTTTTAAATAAAATTGTATATCAATATTTACTAAGAAAAAATCAATTCAATTCAATTAAAAAACATTACTGTGGCAGACTAGTAGACCATTGAATAGACATCAGTAAATATATTGTTTTTTCCATTAACATAACATTAGCCTATGCCTTATTATGAATTTATGAGTCTCACAACATGGTAAATATAAAGTAAAAATTCTTCCTAAAAAAGAAATTAAAGAAGTGAATATTTTCCTGTCTGCTGTCTTTGGTGTCACGGCTCATGCGCCAGCTGAGAAACTGCTATTGAGATGAATGGGAATGAATAACTCTCTCCACATATTATAGACCTCTTTGCAATGACTAGCTATAGTAAACTGCAAAACATGGTTTCATGAGTGAGTCTAAATTTATCTCTTTCCCCAATCAATTGGCTGCAAAGAAAAAGGCTGAAATTTATTCAAGTGTCCACATTGCTTTACAAGCTATCAAATGTGTTTTGTCACATCAACACTAGCAATTCACTAACAATTCTGCGCTCATTAAATCAGTTCATTCAAAGACAAAACAAAAGTTCAGCTTGTAGATTCAGTCAATCAACAAACCACAAAAGGTCAACAGTCATTGAAGAGGAAGCCTAAGGTATTTATTAGATCAAATGCTCGAATAAAACAAATGTTATAGACCTTAGTCAAAGTAGAAGCTGTGGTTTATTTGACATGAATGAAAACAAGACTATGAGGTATTGAAAGTGCAGTCCATTCAATGTCAAATTGTTGTGTATCTGTCTGTCGATTATTCGGTTGACAAAACATTGGCAAAGCAGACATATTGAACTTCCAGTTTTATTTGTGTCAAATTAAAAAGAACTCCACCCTGTTGAAATGTATTTCTGATCGGTCAAATAATTTTACTTGTTTTTGTTTTCCAGTCAGCTTTTTATTTGATCTTAATTGCAGGTCTGAGATGGCAAGCAGGGTTATCATTGTTAAAACTATTAAAACATTTTTGTTAACTGAATAGTTTGTTGAAGTTCCAAAATTACCAGCTGAAAAAATATGAGCTAAAAAATTTGAATTTATGTAACATTTAAAAAAAGACTTTTAAAAAGAAAAATGACTTTTAAAAAATACTACTAAAAAAAAAAAAACCTTAGTTATTAATATTAGTACTAATATTAGATGAAAAAGTTAATAAATAAATCAGTTAATAAAATGACAAAATAACAAAAAGTCTAATAAAAATTACTAAAATTAGAAATAAGCCAATATTATTACCTGGAAATAGAAAAGCTGAAATACAACAAATTAAACATAAATACTGATATTTAAAAATAATAATAATAAAAATGACTTAAAAATACCAAAAAACTAAAATTAAAATAAAAACAGAATATATAGTATTCAAAATACTAATAAAAATTATAATAGTATACAAATAATACTAAAATAAGACTGGCTGGCAGGATGGTACGTCACATTTGGGTTCATTGTGTCACATCTGTGCGACCCGCATACACACACACACATTCTGGATGGTGTCCAAATCAGGTCATAGCAGCTACTGCAGCAGTCACCTTGCTTGCCCTTGTTGTGGATTACCAGGAAGGAGAGGATTAGCACATTTCCAAAAGTCAGTATTTATCTTGCTTGCCTTGGCTTCTATAGAGCAAGCTAAATCCCGACAACCAATAACACTTCATGCTCAGCACCTGTCTGCAAATAAAAAAAAAACAAATATCCATGTGTGCCTGATACATACTACA
Organism: Chanodichthys erythropterus; assembly: GCF_024489055.1. Taxonomy (NCBI): domain Eukaryota; kingdom Metazoa; phylum Chordata; class Actinopteri; order Cypriniformes; family Xenocyprididae; genus Chanodichthys; species Chanodichthys erythropterus. The sequence goes on from NC_090238.1 coordinate 29,302,913, forward strand.
AGTGTCACAGCTGTAAGTGTGTTAAATGAAGCAAAATAACTGAAATGCTTTGTGACTTTGAGAAAATGTTGTTAAATGCGATGTCATACATTTAAAAATGTTAAGTAACCTTGGTTGTGTCATATGATTGGACTGATGAAGTCTGACGTTTAATCTCTCAGTGTTTCCTAATGCAGCCCTGCTATAAAAATTAAGAGATAAAAATGGGCTACAATAGGATCAGACATTAGAAATATAATCCAATGGAGACAGACCACGCGGACAGAATGATCCACCGCTGAAGAGCTGCATTTGCTTGAATTTCTGGGCCACGTTTTCCAGCGTTTTAATGTCATGCGGCCCCCTGGCTTGTACAAATGTGCATTTCTACTTGATAGTAGGCTGAAAATGTTTTTGTAGTCACAATCTGTGATTTCTAAAGAAAAGGAGCCTATAGAATGCAGTTAGAATACCCCTAAAATGTAAGATATCAGGGCAAAAAGGGCTCTATATAATTTTTGGTCTATATAGTTAAGCAATATCACAAGAGTGATGTTTTTATCCCGAATAGCACAAGTGCAAATGTGCTATTGATTTTATACAACAGTTCAATAAATAAGTTGATACTGCATTATATTTTAGACACAATATTGTCTGTTTTTGCTCAATTTTGTCAACGAAAATATTTCAGTTTTCAATATTAATAAAACACCCATTAAAGGTTTAGTTCACCAAAAAATGTAAATTCTGCCATCATTTACTCACCTTCATGGCTAAAATTTTGCGTAATAAATTCTATGTTGAATCAAACAAAACTAATTTTTGTAATGTCTATCTGATGCTTTTTTCGCATTTAACACAATTATGACTTTAAATTATCTTTCGGGGGTAATGTCTCAGCCAAATTTAATGTGCGATTAATTAGATTAATTAATAGCCACGTTGTGTAATTAATTAGATAAAAAAATGTAATCGCTTGACAGTCCTAATATATATATAACAAGACAAAGGACAAGCTCCCTCATCCCTTTCTGGTTTTAGAGCACAGGGAATGCTCTGAGTTCCTTCCCTAAGTGAATTTTCTGTGTGAAATTAATATTAATGTTCAATATTATTCATTAATGTGCCTCACTTTATGTCAGGCTACTTACAATTGCACACTGTGTCAGGACTAGTTAATAAAATGCTTCTTAAAACTGCACTCTATTGCCCACAATTTTTTTTCTCATTAATGTTACTATTGAAAGATGTTTAATAAATTTTTTCACCCACATAAGATGAAGACTCCAGGCATATCAGTAGTCTAATAAAAGTTTTATTTTATATGTAGTGTGTCCCCTCATGGAGACTGCTATGTTGAGATCATATGACCAGATGAATACTAAATGAATGAATACTAAATTTTTTATGCAATTTTTTTATGCATTTTCCTCTCATTTACTCGGATGTATGTCATTGCTTACATTGCACAAGTGCCCACTACTAGAGGAACCCTTGTAATGTGTTTAAATAAAACACCCTAAGCCCTTGATCACTTGAAATCTGATATGGAGCTGATTTATTATTTACAGTTTTTTTCCTTATGAATCTGTTTTACGCACCATTCTATAGGCCTGTATGCTTGGGCTTTTGGAGAAAATATTAAAGCTGCTGTCCGTACCTTTTTTTGTGTTCAAAATTTACAAAAATTATATAATGAGAATGTACAACATGAATCCATTTTCCAAACCGTGTTTTTGTCTTACACTGAATCATTATGGTACACTTATAATAAGTGTTTATATTCAGACTATTTCAGACTGGACTGGTAGGACCCGCCGCAGAGTATCACAGTAACTGCGTGACTCGTCATAGACATACATGGAGAAAAGTAGCTCCGGCTACAATGTTCTTCCGCAAGACGCTTGCAGTTCTGTTTATTAATCGCTAGAGGGCCAAAAATCGCGGACTGCAACTTTAAAAAATTACACAAACAAAAATGATAACAATACAATAAACTATAACAGTCAGTGGTTAAGTGTCAAAATCTGCCTGAAGTGTACATATTAAAGCTGAACTCAGTAAGATTTGCGAAGCTCCCCCTACAGGTTCCTTCAGTGAATCACACTGTCGTAAATAATCCAAGCGCAGCTCTGGACTACAACGACTACAACGCTCACCAGCGCAGTAGTTTTGCAAATACAGTACAAGAAATCTCAATGGAGGTGGGTAATTTTCGAAATTGTCTTATAAAGTCATAATATATACATTGTTTTTGAATTACCGTAAAGCATTTTGTCACTTTCGCGTGAACGTGAACATGAGACGAGATTGTGTCGGGTCGGAGAAGCTCAACTTGCAAGTGCTGTTTTCTGGCGTAGACGTGCCAGAGGGGGTTAGTGCGTGCCTCAAACACACCACTACAAGACAATTAAGCATCGTAAGGACTTAGAAAACTATTTATGAAGGTAAAAAAAGTTACTTAGTTCTGCTTTAAGTAGACTCATTCCCTCAGTCAAAATCGATGGTCTGTCCAAATAAACTTCCCTAACCCACTTGATGAAGTTGAACGCACTTCAAAATGGCGGCGGAGATTCCCCAAGGGGAAGTACTTAGGGAAGTTTAAGTGTATGTCTAAAAGTTGAGTTAAACGCAGCCCTGTAATGTCAATGTCCCTACAATAGCAGACCATTGTGTAAAACTTTTGGACTTATTTTAAAAAGTCTATGCTGCGAACTTCACATACTTTCAAAAATCCAACATTTAATCAACAATGGATTTCTTTTTCCATGAGGGGGTTTGGCATCATGCCAACTTTGCTTCCAGACCATTAAAGAACGTGATACACACGTCTTCCGAAAATCATACAGAATCCAACCAGATGATGATTTTGAATGTCCTTAAGTGTTTTAGCCAACAGACCATGGACATGACATCTAAGGCTGAGGCTATTTTTCTGGTAACCCTCCTGTTATAGGAAATTTTTGTTCATGGAATAAATTAATTTTAGCTGACTGCATAGAAATCCACCTGCAATGGATCATGGGCTAATGGGCACACAAAGGGATGCCTTTCTTGGTCTCAAAACGCTCAATGAAAGACCACTCTGCAAAGTGAGGACATTTACACTGCCACACAAAACACACCATATGCTAGTGTGTGTTAGTATGTCAGGCTGTTTGATGTGTGTAGATGTGTCAGATAAGCCGCTTTGGGATAATGAATGAGAGGGTGATTGTAGCGTTCACTGGAACTACTATAGAAGGGGTGGGGATTCCCTGCCAGAGGGGCGGTCCATTGCTGGGAAGAGGGAAGCCTAGCTGATCGCTGTGAAACCGGTAGGCACAGGACGCCTGTCACCCAGCATTAGCGTCACTCTAATGGGCTCAAACACGCATGACTGCATTTTGTCAACATATATGCAGCATGCTTATTATGCCCAAACATACTGACTCATCCTGACACACACACACACACTAGCGCATGAATTTTGAGGTCTACAAATCTCATTAAAAGATAATCAGGCTGTAAGACAAGAATATATATGATACACCTTATCATTCAAAAGTTTGAGGTCGGTAAGGTTTTTTAATGTTTTTGAAATAATATCTCACAATATGCTCACTTACGCTGCATTTACTTGATCAAAATACAGTAAAAATGAGAATTTATTGCATCCATTAGGAATTGATTAGATCGTGAAAACTAAAAAGGACCCAGGTGGTTGAGAGGAGGAGGTAAAAATATAAGAGTTCTTGGTGATATCATTCAAGAAGAAAAGTTTTTGTTACATAAATTAATTTGCATTACATTAATATTTGATTACATTATATTAATTTTTGCAGTTTTTTTTCTTTGGAATAACATGCAAATTGAGACCAGAAACATTGAGTCTGCCCTAGCTTATGATCTGCTTTCATTTTCAAGCTAAATAAACGATAACTTTTCTATCTTAAAACCATCAGTGGTGATTTTTCTACTTAAGGATCAATCCTAGCACTAAAACATGGTAAAACAAGTGAGAGAAATACCACTATTTCACTGATTCACATCCCTACTATACGAGAGTCTTACAACTGTCTGACAGTATTCAGTGGGCAGTGATTTCTGCCTCTAGAGGAGGTTTTACTCTGTAAGCCCACAAAGCAATAGTTCAATCACGTTAGGTGGAGAGCTGCCAAGGCCGTTGACAAAAAGCTAACAAGCGGACTGCGCCCAGAGGGGCTTATATAGAAGGTATAAAACCCCTACATTTAATCTCAGTGGCAACTGAAGCTTCAATTTCAACACACATACACAGGGATCACAATCTAACCCAAACCCTTGACAGGCATTTGTGCATTGTGCGCACATGATCTGTGCTAAATTTGACAGCCAAGACCACAAACGCACAGCGCCACACACCAGTACACACTTTCCAACAGTTAGACTCATTGATACTATTAGAGTAAGAGCATCAGGAGGCAGCGCAGATTAAGGATTACATTAGAAATGAGTGCATATGAGTGCACATGGCTTACAGATGGACTCGAGCATGACCGAGAGAGGGAGAGAGCTTCCATCTGATAAGATCACATGGTTTAAACGCGACACAATGTCCACCCCTCCCCCTCACATGAGCAATCAAGTCAGTCAGTCAGTCACACACACTCATACGTGGCTTTGCAAATGTTGCTGAAGTCAACAAATCCTCATCTCAATAAGGAAAGAACCTCTTTTGTGGTATTCAACCTCCAAAATATCCGGGACATGAACCTTTTAAAGGGACATGCACGCAAAAATTCACAACAGAGAAATCTAGTTGATAGACATTCACTATCCAGTCACATGAAAAAAAGGGTGGATGGATACAACACAGCAGGTCGACAGATCTTTTTCAGTCATTCGTTGCCCGACATGTCCAGTCTCTATCTGCCCCTATTAATTTTTTGAACACCTGTTGTAAACAAACAATTGCCCGAGAGCATAAGGCCTCAGGAGCATGACCAACATGCACCTGTCCATGGGACTCATGTATGCTCACACGTGGACATTTCTGGGCTAAAAACGTGATTTTCATGCATATCGGATGAGGTTACACTAAGCTATCATATCATGTGCTGTTTTGGAAATGTTTTAAACCATTGTTTTAAGACATACAAATTCTGCAATAATTTACTCACACTAATGTTGTTTCAAACTCATATGACTATCCTTCTTTCTGAGTAGAGACCTGCACGGGACAGATTTTTCAGTCCCACTCCCACAAAAATGTGTTACCTTCTGCTGCTCCCACTCGTAACATTCATGTTTTGTCCCTCTCCTGCCCACAAAAGCCCACAGTATACATCGATTTTTTTAGTACGTCTATGAATTTTCCATGAAACAGTTTTAAAGTTACGTGTTGCCTAGCCACAACATCCCAGCATAAACACTCCTGTTTGCTACATTCACTACATTCACACTCCTACATTCACAATCCACTGTTAATTTTAAGAGAAAAGCAAGCATATGCGGGATTTGGCATGGCAGAAAGTGTGCTCCCTTTATAATCACATAAAAGCTGTCACTCATTTTAGTTAATTGCGATCTCACAAAGTTTTGTTATAATCAATGAGGCTGTCTACACTACACAAAAAATCATTTATTTACATTTTGTCTATACTTTGTTTGTTTTAATAAAATGATTCACGAGTGTGCAGAACACTGAACAAAAACTTTTTGAGCGGTGAGTGGATTCTAACTTAAATACTGAATTGCCATTGTGTTCTAGAAATCAACAGATATGTTTGTGATTGGCTTCATTGCTCAATACTGCAAAAACACGTTGTAAATAAAAACCTTTGACTCTCTCCAGAGTGCATACACAGATAGGCCTACACACTGGACCGCTTGCCAAATCTGTTTTGCAATGTGAAGTTAATACACGTAATTTCGTGAGGAGTACGCCCATCTAATGTTCCAATTAATACCAAGGTATAAAACCAGCATCTTACCTCTTCCTGTTGTTAGTTCTTTCGGCATCCCTCCTCCTCCTTTTTGTACAATTTTGCCTGTTATAGGGGGGCTCGAGTAGAATATCCTCTCCGAGCCCCTCTATAGCAGACAGCAAGCCAAATCTGTTTACAACTTACGCTAAGATTATATGGGCACACAAACTCGTGAAATGCTATTATCACGGAGAAAACTGATCCTAGACTAACAGTTATGGGCAGCTTTTCCCTCTAAAAGCGATCAAAAGCAGCAGCAGGCAGGGGAAGGCAAAGCCTTGCCCAACCTTAATATACTTCAAGCGAAATCAAAGAACAAACTAGAATGAATTTTAAACAAAATCAGGGAAAAACGTTGTTCGCTAACAGTATATCGCTGCTCACGTATTCTGAACTTCTTTTTACCCCTAAGTAAAAAAAGACAAAGAACTTTATTGTGTATATCAGGGCCTTTACATACACTTTGTCTATGCTTATCTATTGACACACATTTGATTTATTTCCCAACTATGTTCATTGTTTAAAGGTGCCATCGAATGTTTTTTTACAAGATGTAATATAAGTCTAAGGTGTCCCCTGAATGTGTCTGTGAAGTTTCAGCTCAAAATACCCCATAGATTATTTTTTTTTATTAATTTTTTTAAATGCCCATTTTGAGGCATAATTAGAAATGCACCGATTCATGCTGCGGCCCCTTTAAATCGGGAGCTCTCCGCCCCCTCCCAAGCTCTCGACTCTATCACTGCATAAACAAAGTTCACACAGCTAATATAACCCTCAAAATGGATCTTTACAAAGTGTTCGTCATGCAGCATGTCTAATCGCGTAAGTATAGTATTTATTTGGATGTTTACATTTGATTCTGAATGAGTTTGATAGTGCTTCGTGGCTAACGGCTAATGCTGCACTGTTGGAGAGATTTATGTCTTCGTGAATACAGTAAGAAACAATGGTAACTTTAACCACATTTAACAGTACATTAGCAACATGCTAATGAAACATTTAGAAAGACAATTTACAAATATCACTAAAAATATCATGTTATCATGGATCATGTCAGTTATTATTGCTCCATCTGCCATTTTTCGCTGTTGTTCTTGCTTGCTTACCTAGTCTGATGATTCAGCTGTGCACAGATCCAGACGTTAATGGCTTACCTTGTGTAATGCCTTGAACATGGGCTGGCACATGCAAATATTGGGGGCGTACATATTAATGATCCCGACTGTTACGTAACAGTCGGTGTTATGTTGAGATTCGCCTGTTCTTCGGAGGTCTTTTAAACAAATGAGATTTATATAAGAAGGAGGAAACAATGGAGTTTGAGACTCACTGTATGTCATTTCCATGTACTGAACTCTTGTTATTCAACTATGCCGAGGTAAATTCAATTTTCAATTCGATGGCACCTTTAAGACAAACAAACGGTTTATGTGAATAACTGCTAAGATAGGCATTTTGACAAAAAATGTATATTTGAAGAGTTTCGTTGCAAAACGAGATAACTCCGTTTTTAACATTTGTCAAAACATGTTTATTATTATGTTATCATGTTATTATTTTGTTTTATGGTGCTACTTGGCTGTATTTTTTAAGTTATGAAGGTTTAAATCAAAACAAACCAACTGCAGTTGAATTGATATTAATTGGAATGCACAACCAAAAAGCAAGATTTTTGGAAAATTAAAAAAACTGAGTTATTTCGTTTTGCAACGAAACTATTCATTTGTATATTTGAAGACTTCAGATGCAAAAGCCTCTAAGTGCCGTCTGAAATTTTCTTATAAAATGAGCATTTATCAAGCTCGTATGTTTAGGTTCAGTAATTTTACTTTAATGGCAATTAATAGGTCCTTTTCATTGCCATAATTGAACATAAACATACAAACTTGATAAAAATGCTAATTTTAGAAGAAAATTTCAGATGGCACTTAGAGGCTTTTGCATCTGAAGTCTTCATGGTCATTCAAGTGTAATAAGCTGCAAAAGAGAACTGAATTTAATATTGCATGATGTCACTTTCAAACCAAGCAGTTTTCTGTTTGTCAACACGACGTGGAGAAATCTGCTTGGGGAAATCATTTGCCCTTATGTGAAATTCAAAACCGCATAGATTCCAAATAGAATGAATTTCTCCTGCAAAAATTTGCCAAACAACAGTAAATGTAATGTGATTCTCCCTTAATACCTCATCAACATCAAGCACGTCTTGTGCTTTATTTTTCTCATTCATGCATACATTTTTACTGGTCTAGCGTGTCAAGAACAAGCAGTCCTGCACTGCAAGGATATATTTACATCCCACAACACACAATGTACTCGATACACACTTTATATTGTCACCACAATATATATTGTCATACCACCCACCCCTATAGCAAGGACATTCTGCATATTAACATATGGGCATATGGAGATATGCTCATTTCAGCTCAAAATTCAGTGCTTACCTTGGTGAGTGTTGTCATGTAACATTTACAAAGAATGGGGACATATATCAGCAGTTTTCGGCACAGCACAGCATGATCACACAGCTTGCTTAATAGAGTTGATTCAGACCAACTCACAGTACCATATAAACAGAATCACGTCTGTTAGGTATGAGAGGGTCTCTCATTCTCTCTCTCTCTTTCACACACACACACACACACACACACAAGCTGCTGTTCAACATCTGTAGCTCAGTCTGGGCTCCATCCTCCACCTCCCACTGAGCATTCTACTCAAGGGCAAATAACAAAGGATACAAACCAACTCCACCATCAACTACCGATCCATGTCAACAGCAACTCAGACCGGCCACTACAAGAAATACCTGTATTTGAATGATGTATATTTCTACTTGGAAACATTATTTGGTGGTTTTTTTTTTCCCCATCTCAGAATATTGGAAGACTTACTGTGTCTTGATGAAACAGGATGATTCACATTAGATCATCATTTTAATTAGGAACACCTCAAATGGGGAAACAATGTAGTTTTTATTAAAATCTTTTTAAATTTAACAAAGTATAAATACTGTACAATAATTAATATACCAATTTGAAAAATGTCATTTTTTTATATTTAATATTTCAATGTTTTTTTTTTTTACCAATTTATTTTTTATGAAATGTGTGTTCCCTCAAAAACTCAAAAGAAAAACATCATGATGCAATCCTAAAAATTAGAAAATGTGCTGAATTATTATGAAAATATTATCATAATACAAAAATATGGTCCTTTTCTTTATGCATAACATACTTTCTTTTCTTTTTTCCTTTTGATTTTGGTGATGAAATACTGTATGACCCAAAAATATTCCTCACAGGCTTCCCACATAGAGGCTTCATATTTCTAAATTGTCTTTTTTCATAGTAATTCCCTTATTCATTTTCTTCACTGGAACGGAGTAAGTGGTGTCATTATAGAGTTATTGCTGCTTCTGGCAGCGGAAAAATGTTAAAATATCTCCTTTGTTCAATATCTTTCACTTAGTCTTTGTTTATTCATTTGTCTTGTATTGAATGTATGAATAATCATTTGGTTCTGAATTGTATGCTTGACATATGAATCACTTATGACTTCTATGTATTTAGATACCTGTGCTGATAACTTAATAATAGGGCACTGCTGGCATATGGACGCATCAGATATGCATGAATAGCAAATAATGGCTCTCCCAGAAAGTCAAGCATTGTGTCACATTCTGATACTGAAGTAACCAGAGATGGATGGGCCCCTATGAGACATTTGACACACAAATGCACACCGGGGACATACTAGGAGGTAGTAAATGTATGTAACTAGTCATGGATTTCATATTTGAACCAATTTTATACACCTGAGAACACTGTAAAAAAATGTTTTATAAATATGCTATGTACAAATGGCAGCACATGCACACTGATGTGTTCACCAGCCATTCACACATTCAAACAAATGCAAGGCAGCCAAGGTCAGTTACTCTGTCACCTAATTAATAATAGAGAATTGAGGCAGATGACCGGCGGTGAAGCAGAACGCCACCCCCTCAAGCTCTCACTAAAACACCACACACGTACAACACACACAGACACACCCACAGACACAGACATCTGTAGGATGCCATAACCTTGATGATCATGTGACTGAATTATAATGTCTTCACCATCAGTCGAAAGCACCTTCACATGTATATGAATACAGCTCTCCCTAAATAACTGAAGTCCTATTAAGGTTAAACACAGATAAACCTTGGATGATCATCATATATAAATTAAGAGAACATACATCAATATCATGACTTCAGATAGAGGTCATTTCATGACAATTAATTGTCAAGATCATTGGATAATATTATATTAGCTAATGAAGTAAAGCTAACCTACAAAGCTAAACATTGACATACTGGGTCGCACTTTGTCTATAGATAGATAGTTAGAGCTATTATATTTACAGTTAATAAATGATATTAAATAAATAGTAATTCATATGAGCAGTTGTGTACCGAATGGACAACTCAATCTCATGGCAACTATTTGACATTTCGTATGAATTAGTATGATCTCATTTGTACAATTTTATATGTTCTGCTTATGCCCCAGTGACCGTTTAGGTGTGAGGTTAGTGGTGGATCTTCGTGCTTAATTTTTTAATAAAAATCTTACATTTTTGTACAATGTAAAATCATCAGAATAGAAGCATGGCAAAGTACAGGGTAAAAGCCAGCTGGAACTTTGTAAATGAATGGAGTATATGAATGGAGTGGAGTGACAGAACTCCTCAAGATCCACTCCGGGATTTCCATTTCACCATCCCTGCACAGTGCTGTTATAGTAAATATGATCACTCTTCAGTGTTGCCAAGTCTGTGGTTTTCACACGGAATTGAGCTACTTTTACACTGTTGCCGCGGGTTGTTTTTCATGTTTGCGGGTTGAATCGACCCCAAATAACATGATATTTAGCCCCTGGAATGAAAATTTTACCAGGGGGGCGCCGCCAAAAACACACGGTTTTTACCCCCTGGAACGCGATTTTTACTGTAGGATCCCCCCTGAAATGTGATTGGGCTAGTCTTGAGGAACAATAGGCCGGGTTTTGTTGTGAAAACCTGGCAACCCTGGCTACATTTACACTGTTGCCGCGGATTGTTTTTCATGTCCATGGGTTAAAATGACCCCCAATAACGTGATATTTAGCCCCTGGAATGTGAATTTTGCCAGGGGAGCCCCGCCAAAAACACGGATTTTACCCCCGGAACACAAATTGTACTGTAGAAGGACCCCCTTTGAAATGCGATTGGGCTAGTTTTGAGGAGCAATTGGATGGGGTTTGGTGTGAAAACCTGGCAACCCTGTCACTCTTGGAACTGCGGGGCAATTTCATTTCAAGTAGTGTGTTCACAAACTCTTCAGTACAGCCCCCTCAGAACTGTGCTTGACGAATGTGTATATTTGAGGACAAAATGCAAACGTTATTGAGATTCTTGAAGTTTTAAGATGCAGTCAAATTAGCGAAATTTCGCGTTCAAAAAAGGTCAGTATTGTCAATAGTGTAGCGAAACATGAAGCACAGCTCACTTTCAAACCAAGCAGCTTTCTGTCGTTCAACGCGGCGAATCTACCGTCGCGAAATCTGCGTGGGCAAATCTTTCACCCTCGCGTGAAATTTCCGTTGGCGTCCATTCCTAATTGAAATGACTGAATTTCACTCGCGAAAATTCGCTTAACATTTGTAAATGTTATTTATTTTATTAAAATTTAAAATAGCCTGTCGCGATTTAAAAAGGGCTGTTCACAACGGACGCGTCGAAAAACAGCTAGTAACTGAATGATAGAGAACGCGTCGCGATGCGTTTTTCAAAGTTGAATTACTTTTAACTTGCCACAAAACAGTGAGACGCGACGCAACGTACGCCTGTCTGACGCATGTGTACATAGACCAACAAAATAAAAAAATAGCGCTGACAGAATTCAAGTCCCGTAAGTTGCTGCTCTGAGGCGCTGTCCAGCACGACAGCCTCGTGAAGGTGATCGGGCGACCGCTTAGCGTGACGGAGATCACCTTCAGCAGCCTGGCGTGCTGGACAGCGCCTCAGAGGAGCAACCTCCACCTCCATCTCTCTCCACTTTCTCGTTCTCGCAATTAAATATACAGCAACGTCTGGTGTACAAGTAGCCTGACACTGGCTTGAATGCATTAGCACCATTGAGTTCACTACTTTAAGTGTGATAGTTTGCGTGCATTTGTATGGATTTCCTTCAAAACATCCACGTGAATGTGCCTACCTGATTATGTCATCGTTATGTCCCAAATAAAATTTCTGCTTGTGTTCCCGTGTGTTGTACACAACTCCGACGCCGGCGACGAAGTACACGATCTCTTTGGCGGCCGTGTAGTACAGGTTGTTGCGGCACTGGTGTCCCCGGTAGCCGTAAACCCACTCGAGTCGCAGATGACAGTTCGGAGCTGTTCTGTCAGCCATGTTCGGACGTGTTTTGCTAAGAAGCGAACGGCTGGTGCTTCTTCATTCACCGACGCGACGAGCCGTCACATTCAGTCCCGTTTATCCGCTCAGTCCGCTGTCAGCAGCGCAGCTTCGTCCGGCCAAAGACAAACGAATCGACGACATATTTCAGTTCAAGTGAAGTGCACAACTTTAGGCTGTTTGCATGATGTTAGGGCAAATGCTTTGTTTTGTTTCAGACGCTGTAAATCGGTTTGAGTCTGGCGTGTACTACTTGTGACATGTGCGAGGCATGAAGCTACTCTCTCTACTTCTGATCAGACGGGTGGCTTTGCTCTAATGACATGTCAAAACCTGAGAACATGGATTTTTCGCATTAGTTAACTGGGACCGGCCAATCACGAGCGGCGGTAGTGATTGACAGAAAGTATGGCCAATCACGTCGTCAGGATGAGTTGAATTAAAATGTGTGGACCAATGGAGAGCAGGAGAAGGATGGCAAAGGGGTCTAAGCTGTGTATGGCCTGCTCATTTAGCACAAATGGCAGTTTAATAGCTTTTGTTGTAGGCCTACTAGAGTACACTACTCTGAACTCTTACTGACCTTAACGACTTTACAAAAAACGGGACTGGATATTTTGTAACCCTCTAATATGGGATAACAGCAAACTTTTTAAGTTTAAGTACATCAAGTTAAACTAAATTAAAATAAGAAATGGTGTCTTGTCAACTAGACTAGCTAAAATTAATTTACCCCGTTTCACAGACAAGGCTTAAAGGAACACTCCACTTTTTTTTTTTTTTTTGAAAATGGGCTCATTTTCCAACTCCCCTAGAGTTAAACAGTTGAGTTTTACAGTTTTCGAATCCATTCAGCCAATCTCCGGGTCTGGCGGTACCACTTTTAGCATAGCTTAGCATAGTTCATTGAATCTGATTAGACCGTTAGCATCTCGCTCAAAAAAAATGACCAAAGATTTTCGATATTTTTCCTATTTAAAACTTGACTCTTCTGTAGTTACATCGTGTACTAAGACTGACGGAAAATTAAAAGTTGTGATCGGCTGAATGGATTCGAAAACGGTAAAACTCAACTGTTTAACTCTAGGGGAGATGGAAAATGAGCCTATTTTAAAAAAAAGTGAAGTGTTCCTTTAAGCCCAGACTAAAATGGAGGTTTGATTGTATTTTACTGAAAGCAACTTGCACTGACATATCTTAAAATATGTTTATAAAATGTTTATAAAAGCTACTTACATGTCCTGATTGAACATGTCTGTGAAACCAGGCCTTAGTTTTTATATTTTATTTTGTAACATTTATTTTTGTTTCTTTTCCAGTTAAAGGTGCAATATGTAAGATTTCTGTCCACTAGAGGTCGCTAGAGGCCCATTCAAAACAAAGGCGTAGCTTGATGACGGCAAGTTTGAGCACAGTATCTTGGGACATGTGGTCTTCACTTCAATGGCTGGTGGAAACAATCGGGATAGGACTCAGGAAGAAATCATGTTCATGTATGCGATTATTAACGTTGCTGTAGTATGAAGCAGAGCAGGACCGAGTGTTGTGGGAGCTGAACGAGGCCGCTGGAGCGATTGCGCAACACACACCACGAGCAGCGGAACTTTTATTATGACACAGTCGCCGGCGCCGCTTCCGCTTTTCCCTTCAAGCTTATGCGGTAACACAGCTCTGTTTATCATAATAGATACATTTGAGAGTGTTGAAAATGTTATTATTACGTTACTCTGTGCGTTCGCTCGGCAGCTGCTATGAGACACTGTTACACACTGCAGTAAACTAGAACCATTTTAGAATATATTAAATTCTGGATGGCTTGTGTTGATAAATGACATGCAATTAATTTTAAAACATATTGTATGATGGAGAAAGTTCTGAAATACTGTTACTAAAAATAAAGCTGCATCTGATTATGCTATGTTAGCTATTTGACAAATTAGTGTTTTTCTCTGATGCATGGTAAAGCATGGCACTCGCAAAAAATCAAGAAAATTGATTTAAACAATAAGACAAAACGTGTTGAGCTATATAGGAATTAGTTTTCTGTCTATAAATATATCAAAACAGTTGTTCCCTTGTCTATTAAAGCATGTAATATATTAAAGCGTCTTTGGTGTTTCCATGGTTTCTACAACCGAGGGTAACGCGGGTATGACAATTGACATGCGACTCCTCACACGTCCCGGAGCCTTGGTTAAAATTGCAATTTTCTCACGATTTACAAATAGTTGCAAACATTTGGGATATTGTAAGTACTCAAGTGAACAAAATATATAACTGGCCTAGTGGTTTTTGGATATTTTACTGCAAAAATCTTACATATTGCACCATTATTAATTCAAACAGGTATGGAGCAACATTAAAGGGTTAGTTCACCCAAAATTGAAAATTCTGTCATTAATTACTCACCCTCATGTTGTTCCACACCCGTAAGACTTTCGTTCATCTTCAGAACACAAATTAAGATATTTTTGATAAAATCTGATGGCTCAGTGAGGCCTCCATTGACAGCAGGATAATTAACACTTTCAAATGCCCAGAAAGCTACTAAAGACATATTTAAAACAGTTCATGTGACTACAGTGGTTCAACCTTAATGTTATGAAGCGATGAGAATACTTTTTGTGCACCAAGAAAACAAAATAACTTTATTCAACTGTATCTAGTGATGGGCGATTTCAAAACACTGCTTCATGAAGCTTCGAAGCTTTACGAATCTTTTGTTTCGAATCAGTGGTTCGGAGCGTGTATCAAACTTTCACGTGAACCATTGAAATTTCGAAACACTTACAACGTAACGAAGCCTTGTTTACTTAAATCACGTGACTTTGGCAGTTTGATACGTGCTCCGAACCACTGATTCGAAACAAAAGATTCGTAAAGCTTCATGAAGCGTTAGGCTTGTTTGAGATGCATCGGCGCTGCGCAGACCGATCGGCGCATGACATCAAAATGGAGAGCATGCGACTCTTTATGCTTTTGAATCGCTCTTGCGGTACTTTGATGTCATGCGCCGATCGGTCCGCGCAGCGCCGATGCATCTCGAACAAGCCTAGTGTTTTGAAATCGCCCATCACTATATTGTTGAATAAAGACGTTTTGTTTTTTTGGCACAAAAAAGTATTCTTGTCACTTCATAACAT
The DNA here is from genome assembly GCF_024489055.1 of Chanodichthys erythropterus. Taxonomy (NCBI): domain Eukaryota; kingdom Metazoa; phylum Chordata; class Actinopteri; order Cypriniformes; family Xenocyprididae; genus Chanodichthys; species Chanodichthys erythropterus. The sequence continues at coordinate 29,318,433 of NC_090238.1, forward strand.
TAAGGTTGAACGACTGTATTCACATGAACTGTTTTAAATACGTCTTTAGTAGCTTTCTGGGCATTGAAAGTGTTATCTTGCTAGCAATGAAGGCAAGCCTCACTGAGCCATCGGATTTTATCAAAAATATCTTAATTTGTGTTCTGAAGATGAACGAAGATCTTACGGGTGTGGAACGACATGAATGTGAGTAATTAAAGACAAAATTTTCACTACCCTTTAAGGTGAGTAAATTTGCTAAAAACTTAATTAGTCACTTCTAGCATATGGACACATCTGATATGCATGAATAGCATATAATGGCCCTCTCAAAAAGTCAAGCATTATGACACTGAAGTAACAAGAGAAGTTGACCCCTGGTCTTGATGGTTTACGGCCCTAGTGAATATGTAAATAAGGGGGCCTGAAATCTTATATGAGACCCAAAACCTTGAGGATGTCAATAAATAATGATAAGAGACAGAAAATTTAGTAGGTGAGGAGTTTTTCTATTTGATAGCACAATGAAGGTAAAAGTACAGAGACAAAAGGTAAAGCTGCGTTGAAGGCCGTCATTCTCTCTGCCTCTCATAGGACTCAGACTTGGAGCATTTTAGGTTATACAAAACACAACCTTAATCTGAACAACTCCTCATTAGACATATAAACATATTCCAAATCTCTTGATATAAATATCCATGGCAAGCAAGAGGCTACACGTTCAAAACAAACAAACAAACAAACAAAACAAAAAAAAAACGAATTCTTGTTAAAGTCAACATGGCTCACAATCTTTAAAACTGCATTTAAATGACAATGACCATTTAATTTGAATTCCATAACAATGGAGGGAGTTATTATAGAAAAAGACCTTAAACAGTTTTGTACACCTATGAAAATATTAATCTTAAATGTTATATAACATTAAAAAATGGACCCCTTTAGAACAAGAAAAGCATTAACATAAGGTGCTAAGGGCCGATGAAGTGGCACTAAATGTTCACTTTATATAAACTGAACAGAATGGGAGCAGATGCTGACGACAGCAGTCCATTTGCACCGCTCTTGTTTACCACATTAAGACATTGTGTCAAATATCTCCACACATTCATTCCTTTCACAGTGAACAAAAACAAGCTGTTTTCTGTTGGTCTTCAAATGTGTAGGTGTAACTTTATGGGCACTAAGTGGGCGAAATTTCTTTCATAAACATGAATACACATAAGATGAACTTCCAATCTACTGTTTGAAAAAAAAAAAAAAAAAAAAACGTTAACGCAAAAAACTGCTGTGGGATGTCTAAGGGTTTCATTACATATGCAAACAAGTGCTGCAAATCACGTTTTGGATTTATTACATTTTAATTAATGTAAATATTGTTCAGATGGTTTTAATTACAAATATTGATATTAATTAGTGCTAAACAATTTTTGGAACACACCACATGGCAGTTCACAAAACAAAATGAAACGTTCCGCTAACTACATGATGTATAAAACAAATACTTTGTATTCATTAGTGATTTTCAAACAAGCTAGCAATTATTCCATTTATAACTTGGAGGAATATGAACAAAATTGTATAAATCTATGTTAATTTTCCTTTTAATCCAGGAATGGTAACCAAGAATCAAAGCGTTTTAACCTTTATGGAAGAGATATGTCCTTCCTTGCAATTAGAACAAGAAAAAAATACTACCAACATATACATGAACATCCATCTTATACAGTTTGTTCAAATATTTCAAGGGTGTGTACTAATCTGAAGCAAAGTCATAAATGTGACTTTCAAAACTGAATCATGTACAAAACATTAGAACTTTTAAAGGAACGCCTGCTAAAAACATCTCTCTCTCTCTCTCTCACACACACACACACACACACACACACACACACACACACACACACACACACACACACACACACACACACACACACACACACACACACACACACACACACACACACACACACACACACACACACACACACACACACACACACACACACACACACACACATACAGGGAATGTCAATATATTCTCTTGCAACCGTCCAACCAAACTTGACACTGACAAACAACAGAGTTTAGAAGAATTTTTAAAAGAATAGTTGAATTTTAGCCTCTTCGGGGTCTTTCATAAAACTATCAAAACATTAACGGTACATGACACTGTTCACCTGGAACTTCATCATTCGATTTTTCTCCCACTTCATATAACACCTCATGATATAATGCGTTGAAATGCACATGAAAAATGTCAGGTGTCACAATGTTTATGGAAAGATGATGAAAGTCTTTCGGAGCATAATGGAAAGATTACGGAGTGTCACAAGATCAAACACAGTGGCACACAGTCTGCAAGAGCTGCACACTGGGCCTTCATTCGGCTTACAGGGCAGATTTGCAGACGTTGCACAAAGATATACACTGTGGATCATCACAATATAGGATTGCCACTAAATACGGAGCACAAAGACATTTTAGGTGTCCTGGTTGTTAGATTATTGGGTGTTATTTTCAGTGTCATTAAAGACACTGATATCAGTTAGTCTTTTCCATCATCAAGAAAAGAAAACTTTCAGAACCGTCTTCCAGCTTAAATATCTAACATGCCTAGTATGTTCACTTAACTAACATCCAATGTGACTAATTTAAACTGATTTAGATGTTGATTTCCCAAAAGTTCACATTACAGTACTGAGTTGTTTATATATATATATATATTATATATATATATATATATATATATTATATATATATATATATATATATATATATATTAAAAAAACTGTATGCAAAGGCATAGACGATAGAATTCAATGCCCATTATCAACATCATTATGATTCCCAATATAGTTTATTTTTGATTACAGATATATTTTATCAGTATAATAGTTGTCATTGTATATTATTCACTCTGTTTTCACAATTTGTTCAGGGAAGGATGGCGGAGGGGTGGGACAGTAGGGTGACGGCAGTCATTGTGACGAGGCTTTTGTGGCTATCGTGGACACGCAGTGCTGTTGGAAGTTGGGGGACATGGCCGAGTTGCAGCCCAGTCTCTGACACGGGCCTTTCAGACCACTGTCACCCTCCACGATCCAGGGGCTGCTGTCCGACTCCTTGCCCAGCATGCCACAGCACTCCTGGGAGGGGGCGCAGTTGCGCTCTCCAGCGCCTAAAGCGGGCAGCTGGCTGGGAGGGGGTGGGGCCGAGGGGTCGTTTGAGGAGTGGTCTTGAAGGACACTGATGATGTGGTTGAGGAGGTCATTGAAGAACTCAGGAACGCCCTCATATCCTGAAAGGAGTAAAGACAATGTGGTCATGATGTTTCTTGAGTGCAGATTGGTCAGTGAGAACATATTTCATGATGAGATACATGATGATATTTTTATTTTGATTAAATAAATGTACTATATGGTATTTCAATAATGTTTTTTATTTAATATTTTGTATTTTATGGTAGCAAATTATATTTATGCAGTAATTATAATCCATTTATTACCTGTTAATACCCTGTTAATACTGTGCATAGACCTGCAAATTAAATTTCCAAATTAAACGGTCAAGAATCTTGAATGCTTTGGAGTTAAGACTTAAGTCTGGACACTTTTTAAAGTACCTGAATATTGCTGAAGTGAAAACTGTGAAAATGTGAACTTAAAAAAGTTATAGATGTCTAAGTTTATTATGAAAAATTCAATGTTTTAAATTTTTATATGATAAACATTTTCTAAAGCATGTTTTATTCTAAAACTGAGAAAATCAAAGCTATAAATGTAAATCATAAATCTAAAGTTGTGTTTCCAAATTTGAGGTTTATCTCAAACTATGAGCTTTCAGTAAGATTTTGTTTGGGCGCAGTACCAAATGCTTCCACTAGATGAAATGAATTTCCAATGCGGACATTTTTGAGTGTGACTATTTTTTCAGGACCATTTAACCCTTTTGAATCATGTCAATGATTTGTGTGCGTCCGATGAAGTAAAACATTCTCATAAAAAAAATTAAAAAAAGTAAAGTAAACATTTTTTTTGTCAAAAATGACCGAAAAGCAATACACACACAATATTTAAAAAGTCATAATTAGTAGTAATATAAATGTATTACATTTCATTTTTAATATTAACATTTTTTTTAATTAACATAATATAAATACAACATGATTAGACAAACAAATTACTTATTTAAATGTCTGAATAAAGTTTTTGGTGACATGATGCCAAAACTGTCTAACTTGCTGGATATTGTACTATAATATTTTATTTTAAATATTATTAAAAAAAAAATTAAAAAAACCTTGCCTGTCAAATGTGGTGTAACCAACATGTAGAAGCTATTTTGCTGTCATGTGACAAGAAAACCACAAAATATAAAAAATACTAGATATATACAAGATATAAGACACTCACATGTATTCAAAATCTGAGGTAAATATATTACTTTCACAAGCAAAACATTTTATGTTTTTCAAAAACATGAAACCAACATAAAATTATAACTTTTGACAATTATACTGTCACAAATACAAATGATTCATTTTTGGGAGATGAATATCTTCATTTTCTACTGAACCAGCATGTTATCAAAACAACATACTTTGGGGTTGTAAAGTTTGGGGTCAGTTTTTTTTTTTTTTTTGAAAGAAATTATTATTTTTATTATACTTTTATTTAGAAAGTTTTCATTAAATTGATCGAAGTGACCGTAAAGACATTTATCATGTTGCAAAAGTTTTATATTTCAAATAAATTATGTTACTTTCATCATGCTTAATGATGAACATAATAGACGTTTTTTAAAAACATAAAAAAATTGTACTGACCCAAAAGTTTGCACGGTAGAGTATGTGTGCAAAATGAAAAAGTTATTAAATGTTCTCCAGGAGTTCTGGACTCTATCTGGGCAAGGGAGAGTCGTCTTGTGGTTAGCAGGATGTTTGCATAGACAGATACACACCAGGGAATGCATTGATGTCAATGATAGCATGTTGGCCCGTCTGGTTGTTAATGATGACGTCGATGCCAAAGAGTGAAACCCCGAGAGCTTCCCGTAGAGATTTACACAGTTCCCTGATGACATCATCATTCGGGGGCTGAGAAACACCTTCTACATTATCTCTCTGTCAAAATTTCAAACAAAAGTGAAGTGAATAAAGAGCTTTGGCCAAAAGCTTTAGTGAACACAACACTGTGTGCCGACTAGCGAGAACTGCAATTTATACAGGATGCTCACTTACAGATGTGAGGTCAGAGGACGACTCTGGCTTGGACACATTGTGGCTATTGAAGAAAATCGCTTTTCTGTCTGTAAAGGCATAAAAAAAGCAAACAAATTCATGTAAAAAATCCAAACACACTCAGCTGAAAGTCAGTTGAATCAAAGTGAAAGTGTAACAGTGCAAGTGCACAGGAAGCCACTAGACAGCAGCAGAGAGTTGCGGTTCAGATGAGAGATTCAAGACTTCAGGAGTGCCAGGCAGAGAGGGAGAGAAAGAGACAGTGAGGAGGAGGAGGAGGAGGAAAAACAAAAATCTAGTGCCAAGGGAATGCTGAGATTTATGACTTCCCACTCAAATGGCAGTAAAGAAATTCATTAAGGGAGACAGCAATCCACCATTTAGCCTTCCTTCTGCAGACATCAAAACACCCCAAACATTCACAATGTACATCTATTAATCCTCAAAGTTATCTTTTTGAACTTAAGAAAATTCTCTTCATCTGTATATCTTCTAAACATGGCTGTTATGCCACTGAATAGAACAATGGACAGAACCCAGGAAACAAGCCATTACAATGGAATATACTTAGTTGCAATAGAAATCCATGTTTTAAAACACATTTAAATAGAACATGTATATATAAACCTTAATAATATTTGTCAAACAATTAATCGTATCCAAAATAAAAGTTTGTGTTTACAAAATGTGTGTGTACTGTGTATATTTATTTTGTATATATAAATACAACACACATACATTAAATTAAGAAACATTTACATGTATACATGTATATTTATATATTTAGAATTTATTTTATAAATAAATATAAAAATTGTATATATAATTATAATATATTTTTTAAATATATACATGCATGTGTGTTTTTATATATACAAAATAAATATACACAATAAACACATTATGTAAACAAACTTTTATTTTGGATGCGATTAATCATTTGATTATATATCATTTGATATATATATAGCAATTACGGGGCCAAGCACAAAAACGTCAGAGTGAGGTGAGGTGAGGTGAGGTGACAATGACATTTGCAAAGTTTGGTGTCAATATGTCAAAGCATTACGGAGATACAGCTTCAAGAGTCGTTTTTGCGTCATGCCTCAAATTCGTTGCTCCGGTATATGAAAACGGTTTGATGTTATCGACTTGAAATCCATAACTTTTTGTCGGCATGGTCTGAAGATGATACAGTTCAATATTGGTGAAAATCGGAGCGACGGTCTAAGAGGAGTTCGAAAAAGTAGGTTTTTAAAGAAAAACAACATGGCGGACAGGAAGTTCAGCCGACTATGTCAAATTTGATATCTATGTTCTCAGCATGACCCAAGGAATCTACTAAGACCAGTTTCATTACAATGGGCTAATATAGTCAAAAGGTATTAGCATTTTTGTAAATTTTGTTATAACTTTTGACCACCAGGTGCACCAAAAATTTTTGAGTATTGTCAGGACATGGTGCCAAAAACCCATACCGAGTTTCGTAACGATACACTAATGTGTTCGTAAAATACAGCATTTTAGCACAAAATTCAAAATGGCCGACGGACAAAATGGCCGATATGGGAAAATTGGATATCATTCGACTCGACATGATGTCCTGAATCATTCAACCCAACATGATGTTGGTCTAATGAGACCAGATTTATGATTTTTGGACAAACCCATCAGAAGTTATAAGCAAAAATAGCCATTTTTCATATCTCCGCACCAGTAGGGGGCACTGTGCCGAAGCAATGCATGATGCCTCAGGTCATGCTTGTGATGACATGTACCAAGTTTAGTCTGAATACGATAAAGCGTTGCGGAGATACAGCCTTATGTCTATTTTCGCAAGTACTACGTACAATTAGTTTGCGTGTTTTTCGAAAACGGTTTGAGAAATAAAGATAATCTGGTTCAATTTCCGTGAAAATCGGAGTAACGGCCTAGGAGGAGTTCGAAAAAGTAGGTTTTTCAGAAAATTCAAAATGGCAGAAAAATTTTCATGACGGAAAATGACGACATAGGGTGCAATCGATTCGTCTTGACCCAAGGAATCAGTTGTTCTAACCCTTACAGTTCAAAAGTTATTAGCATAAACATAAGTGAAATTTTGGACAGCTGGTGGCACTAGAAGGATTGAGTTAGAGACTCCAAATTTGGTATGGACACATTTCAGAATGTCCTCTAACTGTGTACCAAATTTCACAACTTTTTACCATACGGTTCTATGGGCTTCCAGAGACTTCTATGGCGGAAACGGAATAATAATAATAAGAATGCCAACAAGGGACTTTACAAACCCATAAGAAATTCAATTCAATGTTTTTCTTCTCGCCTTCATTCTTAGAAAACATTAACAACCTAATCTGTATTTAGAAACACAGTGCCACCCCTTTTTCTTTGTTTTAATCTTCTAAACAGGTTTTTTTTTTTTTTTGAATACTGCTTGAAGGCAAGGCGCGATGACATGGGAGTTAATTTTCATATGTGTGTTCATGCAGAGTTCAGCATAGTTTCATGATTCACAGGTATGACCTCATGAATTTGCATTAAACTAACAGGTCGCCCTACCAGGAGCCATAACTGGTTTGCATGGACTGCAAGTACATATGCATATGCAAACGGACCATCCTGTACAGCGGCCTGTGGCGGAAACTAGACTTGAGTAAGCACTTTTGCTGACAGGGTAGGAGCAAAACACAATTGACTGTTTCCACTGCAAAGTCAGCTATGCAAAGGCATCTGAGTTATAAAGCAGGAATGTTGTAACGTAAATCATGCCTAAACAAACTGAACTGTTCAATTGCAGTAAAATGAACCCTATCGCAGGAGTGGCCTTTCATGGAAATAACATTTATAAAGAGCTGAAGTGTGGACTGAAGGTTTACCAGATGGTCCAGAGGGGAAGTTCTTGAGTGATGGTCTCTCCACCACAGTGTATGACTCGCCCACCACAAACACCTTATAGAGCACGGCATTGTGGTTTATAAAACTCTGAATGACACACGGTGGCTTCACGTCCTTTAGGTCCTCGGCGTTGAATATTATAGCCATCTGCAGAGGAACACATTATCTATTTAAAATGATAAATACACTCTTTACAAATAAAGGTTCCAAAGGGGGTTTTTGCAGTGATGCCAAAGTAACAACCATTTTGGGCTCTCCAAAGAACTTTTCAGAGAACAGTTCTTAAAAGAAAATTAAAGTGTTTTTTGACCTTGGATGCATATAAACCTGTTGTGTTGTACCTCCAACACAAAATTAGGAACTTTTAAAATAGCATAATAGGGGCCCTTAAAAGGTTCTTCATGGAACCATAGATGCAGATAAAAAACTGTGGTCACATTTCACAAAAACAGATTTTCAAAAGAGTATTACCTCATGAGAGTTAGTTCCGTGAGCAACCCGTGTTTTGCAAACTGTGCAGGATGAGAAGAAAAAAACACTCTTGTTAAGTCTAGTTATCAATGCAGCTCTTTAATAAACCTTAAATGCAGTGAAATCCTTGTGAAATGCAACCTAATAGCATTTTGGTGAGTTATACTGTAGTCACAGCTGCAGTTTTTAAAATCATTTACATATTAATTTATCAATACATACAAATTATAGGTTGGTCAGTACTGGAATTTGCTGATACAATAATAATTATTTTAATAAAAGCAATAAAAAGACTGCAGATATTGTGCAGATTCTACTAAAATATAAATATTAAATGTGTTAAACAACAAATGTGTTTTTAGTCATTCCTTCCTATGACCGGGCAAATTAAATGCCAGATACAGTTTACTGTTTAACCAAAATTCCAATAAGAAAAAACAACAGATTTTACACATAATGTGGGACTTTTAATAATAATACACCGTGACTCTTATTTTGAAATGCTGCATTACTACCAGCTGCTCATTCATAATGAGGAGTAAGATAAAATATGCACTCTTACAACCATCTACAGCATATTACAATATACAAACACTATATTATTGATTGTGAACTGCTCTGAAACCCGATCCTGTAGAACAAAGGTGTCCAAACCTGTTCCTGGAGAGTTACTATCCTGCAGATTTCAGCTCCAACCGCAATCAAACAAACCTGAACCAGCTAATCAAGGTGTTCAGACAGGTTTGTTGGAGCAGGGTTGGAACTGAAGTCTGCAGGACGGTAGCTCTTCAGGAGCAGGGTTGGACACCCCCGCTGTAAATACGCAACATCACTGCATTTTGACTTAGAACATTTATTAATCACATTAGGCCGTATTGCGCTTCCTGTTTTTCGGTCCCCAAATTTAACACCACATAAAATTATATGTCAGCTTTTTATGGCCTAAAATTTGAACAAAATTTTAAACCTTTTAAAAAATTTCTGTGAAATTTCAAGGACAAAAAAGGTCCTTTGTCCATTGTCAATAGTGTAGGGATGTATGAAGCACAGCTCACACTGAAGTGACTTTCAACCCAAGCAGAATTATTTTGGTCAACACGGCAAATTCGCTAAACCAATATGAACCCACTGCGAAATCTGCATGGAGAAACCTTTCGTTGAATCTTTTCTCAAGCAATATTCCCAATTCCTTCTGCAATTAATGGATTTTGACACCAAAAATTTGTAGAACAATTGTAAATGCAACCGCATCTTTAGAGTGAGATTTATAGAATGAGATGCCTTGGTTAAGCATTGCTTCCTGTTTCAGAAAGGAAGAGGTGAGAATCGTGAGACTTACTGAAAGGGAATGTAAGACCATGCTGCTCAATCTGCTCCAGTGTGTCTGGGCCACACTCACTGTTCAGCACCATAAATGGAGGAGAACAGATCCTTACATCTGCAGAGAGAACGAAAGACAGGAAGAGACAGGTGAGTCCTGCTGAAAAGACCTGGTTGAATCTTATATGAATTATAAAGGGAAAGGCAAGGGTTTGTGAAAGTGGAGTTTGTCATATGACTACTGTAACCAAGGAAGTATGTAATACCCGAAGAATTAGCGCTCTTATTTATCTCAATGGTAGTTGATTGGCTGGCGAAGGTATGTGATTTGATATGTGGCATCTTTGCTCATGGACCAATAGAACTTTTTTAGCCAATCGCGTGAGAGATAAAATGCCATGTGACTTGTAATCACTCTGGAGCTGCAGGAAAATGATGTCATGATAATACTGATTGGCTGATGGCACCACAGGAACGTACACAGTCCCAAAACCCTTCTGAGCTGTGACTATTTAGAGCATAAAATAAAATAAAATAAAATAAAATAAAATAAAATAAAATAAAATAAAATAAAATAAAATAAATAAAATAAAATAAAATAAAATAAAATAAAATAAAATAAAATAAAATAAAATAAAATAAAATAAAAAATAAAAAAATAAAATAAAATAAAATAAAAAATAAAATAAAAAATAAAATAAAATAAAATATAAAATAAAATAAAATAAAATAAAAAAATAATAAAAACTGACCTGTCTCTTTCTTAAAGTTGGCATTAAAAGAAACTTGCAAACATCTTTTCTCCACTGTTATAATGTAGTGAGTGAAACAGGTTTCATGAGTTTGAGCATGTTTAGGCCCTCAAAAATGCGATTCATTTCGGAATAGAAGAATAATTGACTTAGCAATTACAATAGGGTCCTCACAATATCGGTGCTCGGCCCTAATAATGATACATTATACATTACAAACACCACAATATTTCATCTGACCAATCAGAGCAGATTAGGATCTCAGAAAGGACGGGTTTAGAGAGACTGATATTTAAGCAGGAAAAAATCTAAATCAATTTAAAGACATGAAATTTAGAATAGACAGGACTAGTTAGGTGAGAGTAGTCAGATGAGTTTACATCACAGGAATAATAGTAACAGTAGAAGTTATCGGCAGCGACTCCTATAAAACAACTTGTGAAAGGTCTTCAGTCATCAGTAGCCCCTCTGGTTGCCTTTGCTCCCTATTTATTTTATCGAATGGAGAACAATGGACACAAGGCATTGAGCTCTGACTCACTCTGCATAATGCAGGAGCCAGTTAACAGAATCGCAGCAATTTGACCCGCGGGTTCAAGGCTTTGTTTGAAAATACCGTATTCTCACTGTCCTGGGGATTGCTCTGTTGAGCAAACAGAGCGATAGATGGAACAAAAGCATCAATAGCTGTGAATGAGTAGCTATGTTTGCAAAATCCAACCGGAGGCACATTATCGGATGGGGATGAATCATCAAAACAAAGATGCATACTGGGCTTAACTTGAGAATAGGTTCTTCTAACTTGGGCCAGTAAGCAACCGCCTAGAGGTTTAGTGAATGAATCTGCTTCCCTGCAGTAGAAATTGCTTTCAGTTGGATGCCAGTGTTGTTATCTAGGTAGATAAGGCACATTTTGGGACTTTTTAATAGTGTAGCCAGGAAATTAGTTGAAGAGTGAAGCCTCAACAGGCCGATGACACAAAGCGTTCTGATAGGATCACGGTAAACCGCCTGTGTGGAGGTAGCAAAACTGAAGATAAGATGCTTTTCAATGTTGTATATTGGAAATACTGAACATGACACCAGGATTAATATTTAGCACACATTACGAAATTATATTTAAAGCAGTAGAACAACAACAATTCATTTTTCAAGACTCTACAACCCTCTACAATGCAGTAAATTACTCGCATGTGTGACCAAATTTCACATTAGGTGACTAAAAATGTCTTTTATTAGACAATGGCTAGTAAATTGTACGATTACAGCCTGTAATTGAGTTAGAGGCAAAAAATATAAGTTTAGAGCAGATATAATTTCATTGCCTGCTGAACTTTATGCACTGTCACTTTCTCTCATACTTGCAATCATCATGCGAGAAAGAGAGCAGAGCACATGCAGGGCTCGGATCGGAGCTGCGTTGTCATGAAAGTTTATAATTTGCATGTGTTTTAAGCCTTGCCAATATAAACATTCGAGATAACTTTCACAACTGACAGGATGCGAATACTGAATTAAGCTCTCTTTCACATCTTGCACTTGAATGGACAATTTCTCACAAAATTATGTCAAAGTGCCCGTCTTGGCGAGTATTCTAGTAAACCTTGTCGGTTATGTGTTATGTGAAGGTAAACAGTTGAGAAATAAAACATGTGTATAGTATCAATATATTGGATCCGTGCATTATATCTTAAAGTGACAGCAGCCTAATAATCCTATAGCTTGTAGTTTGATTATTTGTTCTTATTTTATTACAGACTGTTTACTTGAATTTAATAGTGTTTGAAATATAAATTTTATATTTCTATTGTCTATTATATTTATATAGAATTTATTTATTTATTAATTTATTTTCATTTGCATTGTTCTTGCATTCCATGTAAAAAGTCTGGCAGGTAAAATAAAGCAATAAGCCCCAAGAAGCCGTGGTTTACAGTGAATTTATAACAGCCAAGGCTGTTATTTATAGCAGTTATAAATTCACTGTAAACCACGGCTTCACAGGGTTTATTGCTTTTATAAAACAGTTACTACACAATACAAATACTGAAGGCAAAAAATATGTAACATTGCAACTTTCATGAAGTAAAATAATTAAAAACCTTCCTACCGTTGGAAAAAATTACGCCTTATGCCTCTAGATGGCGGCAAAGATTCTCTTTATGAGGGAGTCATTCAGTTGCAAAGACTTTTATATTGAAACTTGTTGTGAACACGGAACAAGATGCAAACGACAAATGCTTTGCAGGACATGGGTTGCGGTAGGGGGTTGCTCAACCGAGAACATCAAATACACTAAAAACACTAATATTGTGACATTGTATTACAATTTGAAATAGCTGTTTTTTTATTTTAATATATTTTAAAATGTAATTTATTTCTGTGATGGAAAATCATTTTAGCAGCCATTACTTCAGTCAATAGTATTACATGATCCTTCAGAAATTATATATGCTGATTTGATGCTTCAGAAATATTTCTATTATTACCAATGTTGAACAGTTATGCACCTTAATATGTTTTTGTAAAACCATGATTTTTTTTCATTATTTATTGATGAATAGAAGGCTCAAACAAACTGAATTTATTTATTTAAATATCTTTACTGTCACTTTTGATCAATTTAATGTATCCTTGCTGAATACAAGTATTAATTTCTTTAAAATATGAATACACTACCATTAAAAAGTTTGGGGTCAGTCATATTTTTTTACTCAATGCAAAGAGGACTCTCAACAACAACTTAAATCTCCTCAAAGCTAGGAACTTCAACAAGAACAGTTAGTTCAAGACAAGGTCATCAGTGATTGGTCAAAGTCCCATGCAGGAAAAAAACTGCAAGCTTTTCATTCACTTCCTGTTTTGTCTAGTTTTTGAACTGGTAAATGATGTTATCGTTACCGAAATATCCTGTAGTGTTGAAATGGAGAAAGCAGTGCTGGTTTTCTTATCATAGCTGGTTCATTTATCCAGCTGCTAGACTTTTGTTCTCCTATTCCAGAGGAAGCTTACATAAGCGTTTATGAAAGCCAGTAAAAAAGGGCAATGGCAATCTCCTGTTTAAGACCAACAAGCGGTTTTGTGGTGTAAGCAACCTACTATTACCATTTACAAACATTTTAACCACAATGAGCACACAGACTTACATGTATGGTTAGAAAGTATTTCCAACTTGTTACACCTGGTCTTAAGATGAGTTTTGGTTGAACGGATCACAAGTAGATGTAAGAGACACATTCCCGTTTACACCTGGGTTTTAATCTGTCTCTTTTGTCCACTTTCGACTACTTCTGTCCTGATTTCTTCGAGGGAAGGGTCTGTGGGCAGGTAAATATATGGGCCTTTTCAGATCTTTCGATTTAATGGACAAAATAAGCTTGCGCAGTTTACATATGAAACGATGGAGAGCATCAGCTTTCGTTTCCGCTCTGATAGCCTCAAGAATCAGGAATCAGGAATGGTTAAAGAACATTGTGCTTAGTACATTTTTCATCTTCAAATCAAACTTAGGTCTTCAGTCGAGAAAATTTAAATCCCGTCTGGCTAGCGCACTTCCCATAATGTTTACGGCATTAGGTTAGTAGGCGAGAAAAGGTGGTCTTTTGTGGTTGTTTGAATGCATTCGACCACTACGAAAGCAATCCGGCCGAATGCGTTTTCGGCTATCTCTAGAAGTGTTCAAAAGTGAACAAGCTCAAAATGAACATTTTGTTATCATTTACTCACCCTTAAGTTTTTCCAAACTTGTATGAATTTCTTTCTTCTGCTGAACACAAAAGTTTAGATATTTTGAAGAATGTCGGTAACCAAACAGTTGATGGGACCCCATTGACTTCTATAGTACTAACATTCTTCAAAATGTCTTCTTTTGTGTTCAGCAGAAGAAGGAAATTCATACAGGTTTGGAACAGCTTGAGGGTGAGTAAATGATGGCAGAATTTTCATTTTTGGGTGAACTATCCCTTTGCCAGGAGTAAACAGAACCTCAGATTGTTTAAAAGAAACTGAAACCAATGCAGTAATGCACATACAATAGAAGCTTATGGGGCAAGGTTTAAGCAATGGAATAATTATGTTCTTTTAATGTTTGTCGCCATTTCGTCAATACCACGAACATGTATATTAAAGCTGCAGTCCACGATTTTTCCTCTTTGTCGCCATCTATGTTTGAAACCTGCAATTGCAGTCATATGCAGAACAGTTATCTGTACATGCGTTGTGACTCGGCACAGCTCGTCAGCGCGGCTGAATCTAATGTTTGCTGTCAGTCACCGCACCGGTGTGGATACTGCATTTCAGAATCACAGATTCTAGGTCTTGAAAGTATGACCAATATAAGAATTTTCACTGGAAAATATTATCTGAACAAGTAAGTAACATGTCTGCCACTTTTGTTCTGACCAACTGAGGAAAAAAGCATTAGGCCAACAATAAATTGTGCTGCCAATGATGATTAAATCTTACGATCGCTTAGCTCGGATCATGCCAAACCGTGCAAATTGTTATTACTGTTATATTTTTCTCAAATTTTTATTGTTAACAACATCAGCATTGCGTGACTATGTGTATTTAGCGGGTGTGTCTCATACGTTCTGAAAAGTGAAGCCACGGGCTCTTTGATCGCCCCCTGGAGGCTGGATGCAGTACAGGTCATAAACCCCGCCCTCTCAATGCAGTCGAATGAGACTTCAGTGAAAACTTAAAAATAAATTCTGCTTCAAATAAAACTTTCTGAAAGATGGTTTTGGTCATTTAAGGTAGTTGTTATCACACTGATATATATTCAATTGTTCGTTTTTGTGATGATTTAGATTTTAGCTAGCAATTTGATGCTTAAAAACGGGGCACGTCGTCATGACTCGAACTTGATTGACAGCTTGTCTGAGGACTGTCGGAGCTTCGAGGGGAGATTGACGGTGTTAACTAACTGTTAATTTTCGATTTCTTTGTTATTTAACACCAACAAAATGAGTTGTTCAGCAGTAAACTGTACTAACCGACCTACAGGATCTGACGGATCACTGAACTTTTTTTCTGTAACATCAAATGTGGCCGTTATAAGATAATTAATAAATGTTATTAGTTAAGATAACACACCTAATGTTAACCATGTCGGGAAAAAGCAGGTGATCGTTATCTGGCAGTTACTTATTATTTTTATGGGTATAAAATAATAATTAGCAGGACAAAACTAATGATAGCTTACTCTAATTACAGCAATCGATCTCCTGTAATGTTAGTTGAACTTGATTTAAAATGGCAGGACCATTTCTGACGATTTAGAGTTGTTTCTAGTGGCATATTATATTGATTTTATCTACTAAATTTGCTGTTTCAAAAATATTATTGCTCTAGAAACAGAATAGCCTATTATTTTATAGGTAGACTTTTAAATTGTGTATAATTTTTTATAGTCTATTTAAAATACATGAATGATGACGCAGTCGTCTGGGCGGAAGTTTGATATCGCGACTCCGCCTCCGGCTCAACTGACGATTCCTTCTGCGCATGCCCCAACCTTTTTTTTTTTGACGTATTGCGTAACGTGTCAGCGCCCATTCGTCTGCCCATTTTGGCTTCAGTTCAATACAATGGAAGGAAGCGGCGTCGCGTCGTCCATCTTTTTTTTACAGTCTATGGTATTTAGTCTATATTAGAGTTACCTGTAGATTTCAATTTCTGTAGCCACTCCACAGTCCGAAGTCTTTTGCTTTTGACTATGGGTTAATCTTCAATCCGCTTGTTAAGTCATGACGTAAGGAACGCCGTTTCCGGGTCCAAGCCTCTAATCATTTCACTTGAGAATGCCATCGATGGCTGTTTATGAGCGCTATTTATTCATATTAAACATCAATCATTTTAAAAATTAAACATCTTAAATACTTACAGTCTACACAACAGTCTCCGTGCTCACAGCATCACAGACATTAATATTTTAACGATTTATAAAAGATGAATCATTGTCTGGCCATCTGGAATTTTGGTATGGAGATAAAGGTTATGATTATATTTTTTTTGTAGTATTACACCACATCGTGTGTGTATATTAGCACCATTTGTTGTTTTCTTGTGGTATGAGATAGAGCGTTAGGACCCGGAAGAGCTGCCTCGTGACGTCAGACTTAACAACCGAATTGTCACTGATGATTGTCATTTGGACCTTTCTGGATTACAATCCGCCATCAAAATGATAAGTTTAATTATTTCAGCTGCTGTGAAAAAAGGCTATAAATGATCCGCTACCAGCAGCGTCCTCGTGTGATAAAACTGACTAGCCTGGACGGGACTCCTTCCTTTGTTTACGGACGTGACGTAATGACGCACAGACGAACTGCTGCATGCTTGAATTTCCCGCGGAAATCCACCATGTCGCTCTTATTATAAAACATTATTAAAAGCTTACCATTAGCAACTGAGCTAAGATAATGAGATAGTTTTGAACACTGGCTGGTTATGTACTTGCTCAAAAATTGATTTTGGATAATTTTTAACCAAAAAAAGTTACGGACTGCAGCTTTAAGTAAACTCTATAACTTTCACTCAAGGATGCCAAATGAGGACATTACACAACTACCCACAATTATTATTTACATGAAGGAAACCTCACCCACAGGAATCATGTTAGAAAATCATAACCTAAATACTTAACTAATACAAATAATCGATAAAAAAACAAAAAAAAAAAAAACAAGTTAGATGATTTACAGATAATGTCAAACAATAAAATGTTCTTCCTGGATATTTCATGTAAATGCAGAGAAAGTAGAGCTACATATTTCTGCTTTTAAACCTTCAGGAACACTTGTCTTATTAACTTGCATTGTGCTTTATTTCCTTCTTTTTTATTTTTATCATCATTATCATCATTATCATTATTATCATTATTATCATTATTATTATTATTATTTGATTTTCCAAACTGAGGAACAAGTTGGGATTATTTTCTGTGGCAATCGACAACACATCACAGGCAAAGCTCTAGAAGCGTTTTTTGTACAAGACTTCAATACAGAGATATTAAGCAGTTTATGGCTGTTAATACATGACATATTATTAGAAATAGAGATTCCATTTAAATTAACCAAGAGATGTTCCGTAAATAAAAGGGGAAGAGTAATGAGATCCTCTTTAGCAGGTACAAATGCTTAGCAATGTTCCCGTTTCTGGCTCAGCGAGGGTCCAGGATCAATCTCCGCTCTGTCTAAACACTTCAAACTCTCTGCAGACCTGCCGGAGCCAGCCAAGAAGTTTATGAGACGTTTATGGAATATTTAGAATACGTTTATAAAGCATCGCTATGGAGTTTTGGCTCTGGTCATGCCGGACAGCACAGATGGCAAGCCTAATATCATATGAGACTCGTCCTCCATCCATTCATCCCTTTCTTACAGCAAACACAATGGTGGTTTTGTAAAATCTGACATACTGCCTAATCTGTAAAAAAAAAAAAAGTTCAACTGAATCTCTGAGATGACAGAACAAATTTTCCCAAAAGTAGCATGGAAAAGTGCAGAGACAGACAAAAAAATGTAACCTTGCAATCCATTTGAGTTGTTTTATTTGATCAGGTTTGAATTCTGCTAATAAAAGGAATAGTTAAACAATACCATAGAAGTGGATCTAGCTACGGATGAAATAAAAGGTGCGAACCTTTGCCTTATAAAGTCTGAAACACTCTTATCTCCTGCACAAACAAATGGTGTCCTGCTTTGTCTCCATGGACAGAATGTAAGACAGCATGACAATGCTTAGGTGAAGCTCTTCAGGATGTGCATGAGTCATATGGACAAGAGTCGAGCCAGAAAATGTGGCACTAAACACATCACTAGGCGTCTCATTAAGAAACACACTGGAAATGAGTGCGTGCTCAGATGACAAACAGCATTCATTACAGCACCAGTGTGGGGGCGACTTCCTGTGTGCTGTTGGTGAACATTGGTGGGAATTCTTCAACTGATACATACAAGCACAGATCATAGCTCTATTCCCCTAGTGAGCTACCAAAAGGTAAAAAAAAATAAATAAATAAAAGTTCATACATTTTTTTTATTATTCTATACCTGTTTCCAGGCATAGACGCCTTAAAAACATTTGCTGAACATGATCTGTAGCGCGACTCCTGTCCTGCAGATGTCAGCGAGTCAGTGGCGGATCTTCACAGATTTCCTCCTCTCAGAGGCACATTCAGCCTCTATCGCTCATCTGCTTCAGTTTTATTTAACAGGATTTCATCAGCTCTATGTTCAGTCTCAGTTCATCCCTCTTACTGAAAAGAAACAGTGCTTTTTTCAGACAGTACTACACTTTTACTATACAGTAGAGTACACCATGTACTACACTCTCCAATTCATCACTCTCTCACTTGAACTGCTGTCCATCTGTCCGCTCATGAGATAAGCCTCCTCACCTGTATGCATGAGGTATGCTGTGTAATATATGCAAATAGTACTGTGCAGTACAGTTTTCGATTGAAGCAGTAAAAAATGGGATGCACCAATGGAGCCGATAATAATTTTAACAAATCAATTACTGGCCGATTCCAATGCAGATATTTGTCACTTGCTCTCTTATCTTTTGTCATTAAAATAGATAACACTGCATATTCTTCACTGTATAAATTAAATCCATATATTATTATTACATTGAGACGTAGCTAAATTCTACTGTACGACAGTAATATATTTCTGTCACAATTACTTCAAATTAAACTGAATGTTTATTTTAACGGGTTGCAGTGAAGACCTTTGAGTTTCTGTGCGTTTATGACATGACGATAGATTTTCTCAAATGAAATTGTAAAATGCTCACAAAGTGACTCTAGAGATGAAGGTCATGTATTCATGTCCTCATGTAGTGAGGTGGCAGAGGCTGAAAAACACAGCGAGCATCACGCGTGCTTCAATGTGTGTGCGAGGTAAATGAAACCGCGCGTCTGCGCCATTCATTCACACAGAGACACGCATAACATGCAGGATTCATGTTTAAATAGTCTTTTTATGGCTTAATATTCACAGACATACGGAAGAGGATTAGGGCCAAGCAATAATAAAACAATAAAACCATCTCAAGATTAAAGTTGTTAAATTTCGAGAAAAAAACCCGTTAAATTTAGAGAAAAAAGTCGAGATAAAATGTTGAGAATAAACTCATTAAATTATGAGAATAAAGTCATTAAATTACAATAAAAAAGTTGTAATTTAACGATTTTGTTCTCGTAATTTAACGATTTTTTTTCTCATAATTTAATGACTTTATTCTCAACATTAAATTTAGAGAAAAAAGTCGAGATAAAATGTTGAGAATAAACTCATTAAATTATGAGAATAAAGTCATTAAATTACAATAAAAAAGTTGTAATTTAACGATTTTGTTCTCGTAATTTAACGATTTTTTTCTCATAATTTAATGACTTTATTCTCAACATTTTATCTCGACTTTTTTCTCGAAATTTAATGACATTTCTCATAATTTAACGAATTTGTTCTCGTAATTTAATGACTTTATTCTCAACATTTTATCTCGACTTTTTTCTCGAAATTTAACGAGTTTTTTCTCGTAATTGAATGACTTTATTCTTAACATTTTATTTTGACTGTTTTCTCGAAATTTAACAACTTTAATCTCAAGATGGTTTTATTTTTTTTATTATTGCTTGGCCCTAATCCTCTTCCGTACAGACACAAGTCTATAATCGCGATTTGATTTAAACGTACTGACCTACTTTTTATTGCTCATCAAAACTTTGACAAATTCCGTGACATTCTGTGTTATACAGTAAATTACGTTTTTATGACTGGATTCCACAATTCTGTCTGTTTTATGAGATGTGGAAATCATAGGACCCTATACATATTAATCCTTATTATGAATGTTACAAAAGTTATTTAGTAGTGAGTGATTTTTATTATTATTATTAATATTTTCGTCTTTTGCCGATTTATTTACATTAAAATGCAGACAGCAGCACAGCAAGAATATTAGATTATGGATTGTAACACAGTTCGTAAGTATGGGAAGCAGAAGGCTGGAACCGGCAAACGTTCAAACAAAGTTTTAATTCCAAAATAAACAGAGAACAAAAGGAAAGTAATGCCGGCCACATAAACATAATAAAACATAAAATAAAGTCCAGGCCTGGTCTTCTCTCGTCCTTCACTGTCGTCGCTCCTCCTTTTATGCTCTCGGAGCTCCTCCGTGAGAGACTCAAGGCGCCACCAGCCTTGCGCAGTTCCCTCACGGCTCTCGCGCCATTAATTTTGGATTATACAGCTCAGTGCCTTCACACATTTAATTAATAAACCAACGGTTTGTTATATCAGCCTTTTTCATGCTATAGCTGATATGTAGATAGTTGTAAATCGATCTAAAATCGGCAGCCGATACATCAGTGCATATCTAATTTATTATTATTATTATTATTATTATTATTATTATTATTATTATTATTATTATTATTATTAATAATAATAATAATAATAATAATAATAATAATAATAATAATAATAAGAGATGCACCAGTCGAACGGCCATCAATTGGAACCGGCCAGCTTTTGCTCCAAACAAAATCAGCAACCGGAAAGTTTTTTGTTTTATTTTGGCTGATTTCTGTTCAGGACTTGCATACAAACTGCACTGTAATCATTTCCCAAAATGATATTTGTTTGCACATATTACTAAGTCTGTAAACACGACGTTAACACAGGCCAGAGAAGGGACATGACACTGAATGCGGATGCAAAGAGGAGAGGAGAGCACAAACGCAACAGCAGAGAAAATACTGTATTGAATTTGGAGTGGGGGATTATATGCATCTCTGAAGGGAACTGACTGCCTGCAGAAAAGTTCAGATGCCATTTTCTTTTCCTTACACCTCCATATAATTGTTTATAAGCGCAGCGCTGCTTTGTGTACAGCGATAACCAAAAAAAAGCTATATTGCTTTTCCATAAGCGCCACCTACTGTCAGAGAGTGAATTTGCATTTACATTCAGTTCGTCTGCTGTTTTTGTTCTGTGCAGGTATGTTCTATGCAGCATAGTTTCACAAAGCTAAAGACAAACCATTTTGTTTTTGCTTTGAATCTTGAAATTTACTTGTGTAGCATCTTTGTTTGGATCGTGATTAAAATTCAGTGGTTGCCTCTAATTTCAAATTGCTTTCAAATTTTAATTTTTTTGTCAACAAAAAGGTAAATCCCCCAATGCTTTTCAACACGTTTATTAAAAAAAAAAAAAAATGCATTGAAGATGACAGAAATGTTGATTATAAATATCTCATTCAATACTAAAAACTATTTTACCCAATATGGTGTGAGCGCTGCTATGCTTAGAGTATCTAGAGCGGCTGCCACTTGTGTTGCTATGGTAACCACTGTCAGACATGCTTACGGTTGCTAAAGAGAGGGATGTGGCGCTGTGTCTGCCAGTGAATGTGAGAGGACGAAAGAAACTGAGAGGGTGACAGATGGCCAGAGTGTAATTTGGTAGTCGTGTTATCTGCAAACAAGTACTGACAGCGTCCAATGTAACATTTACATTACTGCATGTTTAATGTTGCAACTGTCAATTTTACGTGTTACGATTTAATCTGTTATATGGATTTTCCTACCATTGGAGAAAGCTTTTTCTGAGCCTGCAGGTAAACTACCTTTAATCTTGACAATTGCCACGATGTGTCATAATATTAAAAAAAATAATAATAATTGCGGACAGAATTCAAGAATGCATCTTGTGCGTTTTTGAATTCTTCATTTGGGGCCTTTTTTAACAAATAATTATATATGTGAATAAATCACTTTTATTAAATTGACATATCATGTAATTAATTAAATTTAAATGTTTGCAGCGTAACTGAACATGTCTTTCACATTTCTTGAAATAAAGAGTGGGAGGCTTTGATATCAGGGCAAAAGAAGAAAAGGAGAAAAGGAGAGACACAGACTGGGGGCTTACAGATGATTTTGTTACATAACCATCTGCCACGTCTGGTTCAATAGAACCCGGACACACATGATGCCCACAAAGACAAATATAGCCGAATATACGCGTCTGCACAGGGTAGAACCAAATGCTTTCTGTGCACGAGGAGTTAATATAATATGGGTATTTTGGATAAATAAATTATTAAAAAGATTACTTAGGTGCTGTAAGGTGGATTTTCAGTGAATAATGACTCAAATTTCAGCCTGTTTGTCACACAAAACTACCGCATGGACTGTAGACCATTTTTATTATACTTTTATGGTGTATTTTGTCATTTTGGACCTTGACAACCCCATTCCTCTTTCACTTCGGCTGTATGGAAAAGATTTCTTTAAATTCACTTTTTTATTCCACAGAAGAAAGTGATATGGTTTGAAAAGAAACAGGGTGAGTAAAATCAGAATTTTTAATTTTGAGAGAACTATTTTTTAAAACGGAATGGAACATGTTGCATACCGGACTCAAACCTGCTTGACCTACATGAGCGCCACAGCTCAACATGGCCATTACATTAACAAGTTCACCCTAAAAAATTAAAGGGACAGTTGTTGGGATTAACCCAACAAATTAAAGGGACAATTCACCCAAAAATGAAAATTCTGTCATTAATTACTCACTCTCATTTCATTCCAAACCCAGAACACCGTGTCTACACCAGAAGCGATTTCTAAGCGACTATTATATAAGCTGTCTACACTGAACACGACAATATCACAGCTGATGTGAGCTGATGAATGTTTATATGTTAATAAAAGCCTAAATTCAATCTGTTCATCATATAAAGCAATCGAGTCTCTTCAGAAAATTTGGACTAAACCACTCAATTCATATGGATTAGTTTTATGATCTCTTTATGAACTTTATGAAGTGTCAAAGCAGTCTACAGAGGGTCAGAAAGTGCTCAGATTTCATCAAAAAGATCTTCATTTGTGCTCTAAAGATGAATGAAGTTGGTTTGGAATGACATGAGGATGAGTAATTAATGACAGAATTTTAATTTTTGGTTGAACTAAGCCTTTAAGTACCAACTGACGGCTTCATGTAGTTGGGCATATTACCATTTGCAAAACTTGAAAACTGCATAAACTCACTTTCACGAATATTGCTGAAATGAGGAAAAGGGGCGCTGGATCACAGTACCTCTCATACAGGCCTCTATCCTGTGCACCAGCTGGTAGGACCTGCAGCGATCTAGCAGAGTTCGGATGGCTGGAAGTGGGTCAAGAATAATGGTCTCTGGGTGAGCATCAATATAATCCTGCAAGACCAGTGGAATAGGTCAGAACAATGAAAGTGTGGTGGTGACATTTAAAGGTAAGAAGCTAAAACAGCAGTGAATAACATGACTAATCGTAACCTTCAAGTATAAGCATTTCTTATTGGTGTTGTTAAAAGGCATCCAATATGCATGAATGTACACGCCACACATACAAAGATATGTACACATGAAGCCCAGTTGCACTGCTGTTACATCATGCTAACTGAATGCAAGGCTGCGAGGTTGTTTCTTTTACATAACCACTCGCTCTCTCTCTCTCTCTCTCTCTCTCTCTCTCTCTTCACTGTCCCCATTCACTCAACCTCTCAAATCATGAGTAATTTTGACTGAAATACGTTCTGAAATACACTCTTTTGTCATGCAGTTTCCCATTTCTATCACTCATTTACTGTCCTCAATGGGAAATTTATTCACAGATCCCAGTGTATTGATTCTTAGATCAAATCACTTTCAAAATATGAATGTATTAATACACATTCTATGAGCACCGATTAAATGGGGAAAAACAGGTTACGCAATAGCAGAAAACAAACAAATCAAGTTTTTCAGAGGCTTTAAACCAAACACTGTACTTCAGTTCATTTTGTGTCTTACATAAATCTATGTAATATACATTAAGCGCATGCTTAGTGAGAGCACGGTCTTAGGAGGGAGCTTTGTTTAAGAACATTAAGAGGCTCAGCACTCTTACGTTCTCATTTAGAGGTGAGTACCTGAGGTGACATTTCATAAGACGACAAAACAAAAACAAAGTTGTAGGATGGGAATCTGAATTGAAGTAGAAATGTATTTAGTGCAATTTTATTACTGATGAAAACTAAACCTAAAAAGCAGTAAAAATATTAAGCAAAAAATAAATACATACACCAAATAATAAAAAAGATGAATACATTACATTACATTAGGTGAATTTTGAATAGAGTGGTGCAGGGATGATGTCAGAACCCAGACTAAAGACTAATTTTACACATTATACATTATATCACACTCACATCCCAAACCGTCACATCTAGTTACTTACATTTCCAAAAATAAACAAAATTCGCGTTTATGGTATGAATGTGTGCAATTTATGTTGTAGAACAAAACGTCAAGGTATCGTCGAGTTATGGTTACCACCAGCTTTATTTAACTCATAAATGGAAAAACCCAATTATAAAACCCCATCGAAAAATCTCGAAGGAACCAGCGGCAAATTAGTCTTCCAGTTTTTGACGTTACCCCTGCGGCATTCTATTTCAGAAGTCATGGATGCACCAAACACCGAAGTCAAGTGTTTTACTTTAAAATTTAACTGTAGGAAATAAATAATATGAATAGGGCTGGAACAGCATTTCGACGTAATCAATTACGTCTTTTACTCTGCACATTTTCAGGACTCACAACCACATTCAGCGACCGTATCAAAAATGTCCATAACATCGGGAAGTTTTATCACAAATGACAGCGTGTTATTAAATAAACGAGTCCAATCAAGGCATGAGTTTATCCATCAGATATTTTAAACAACCAACAAGTTCTGACGGCAGAATACGTCTGAGCCATGCGCCTCACAGCAGTTCTGTCGGATCTGCGGATGAATGCAAATAATTTCTCCATCTCCGTGAATAAACTAAACCCATCATGATTACACAGTTCACTGTGGCTCTCACATTATATGACGTGGCAAACAACTAGTTGTCCATTGCGGTTCCGTTCATTCAGCGCGGGTTTGTCGAGAATACGGTTGTGAGTACTGGAAATGTGCGGGTGTCAGTTCGGTCACATCAAGGATGATAACTATAACGATAGAATGGGGTTGTCAAGCTCGTAAAAAATAAAACGCTACATGAACGCAACCACATTAAGTGGCGCTGCCATATGAGCCATTAGCATCTGCTCTTGAGTTTTGTTTTGTGTGAAACACGACAGAGGATTCGGGACAAACATAAACAGCGAGTAATTGAAGTAATCGATTACTTTGACACGTCGTTCCAGTCCTAAATATGAATATACACAAATAAATTATAATACAAGATGTAAAGAATAACATTTTTTATATTATATTGTTTCGGTATATTATTATTATTATTTATATATATAGGGATGTGTTGATACAATAATAATAATATTAATAATAATAAAATAATAAAATAATAATAAAATAATAAAATAATAAAATAATAATACAATAAAATAATAAAATAATAATACAATAAAATAATATAATAATAATAATAAAATAATAAAATAATAATAATAAAATAATAAAATAATAATAATAAAATAATAAAATAATAATATTAATAATAATAAAATAATAATAAAATAAAATAATAAAATAATATATATATATATATATATATATATATATCAACACATCCCTAATTTGAGAATTGAGATCCCTAATTTATGATGCAGTTTCATCTAAATCAAATACTGAAACTAGAACAAATCCTAACAGTAGTCACTTTCAAAGAATGAAAATGAGATTAAAAGTTTAAAATGAACCAAAACTAACTAAAATGAAAACCCAAACAGATAAAGATATTCAAATATTATTAATTTGGATAAACACTGAGCCAGCACCTGAACCTGTGTTTACTACGTTAACTGCGTAGGAGACTGACATGGAAGAGAAGAAACTGAGTAAAGTTGCGCACAAAAAGTATTCTTGTCATTTCATAACATTAAGGTTGAACCACTGTAGTCACATGGACTATTTTAACAATGTCTTTTCTACCTTTCTGAGCCTTGGAAGTGGTTGTCGTGTTGCAGTCTATCGGAGGCCAGATAGCTCATGGATTTCATCTAAAATATCTTAATTTGTGTTCCGAAGAGGAACGGTCTTATGGTTTTGGAGCAACATGATGGTGAGTAATTAATGACAGAATTTTTGGGTGAACTAACCCTTTAGGACAGCTCAAACATGCATTTTAGTCTGGGACTAGGTTTAACCCTTGTCTGTGAAACCAGGCAATAGAGATTAAATTCAGGTAGATAAAATTCTTGTTGCTTAATCAGTCTGAGATTCCTGCCTCCTAATCAGGGCTGTAGATCTGCTACACACATGCTCAGACAAGCCCACAACATGCTTCTCACCTGCACACGCTGGACCAGCAGCAGGGACTGGGTGTCATTCTGGTCCGCCTCCAGGATCAGGTCTGTTAGCTTGTGAATGATGACATCCAGGGGACCCTGCTCCTCTAATGGCTGACTCAGGTCAAGCTGCAGAGAACAGAAAGGTGAAAGGTCATCATTTACACTCAGAGCAGTGCTGACATTGAAAAAATCCAATGATGTTAAATACCACTGCAGTTTAATACAGACTAACATTACATGTACTGAACAAATTAATGTCTACTGACAGCCAGTCTGTGCTTCCATAATAAAAAAATAATGCATTGGCTGACACACTGTATGAAGGTCAACGTGATTTCAACAAAGTACAACATGTTCCTGGATCAACATAGAAATCAACCAGATTTGAAAGATAATTTTACAGTTTATGTCAGGTTTAGGCTTACAACCAGGGTTAGG
Source organism: Chanodichthys erythropterus (assembly GCF_024489055.1). Classification (NCBI taxonomy): domain Eukaryota; kingdom Metazoa; phylum Chordata; class Actinopteri; order Cypriniformes; family Xenocyprididae; genus Chanodichthys; species Chanodichthys erythropterus. The sequence goes on from NC_090238.1 coordinate 29,345,871, forward strand.
TGCTTCTATATCTGTGTTTTTTACCTATTATTTCCCTCTGATTTTAGCTATTAGTTATGGGTAGGGTAGGGTTAGGGGTAGGAATGGGGTTAGGACAAAATTTTCGGACAGGAATTTTGATCCAGGAACATGTCTTACTTGGCAAACTCAGGGTGACCGACATATGAATGTGTTCATATCATTTAGGTTCAAGAAAAACAGCATGGGGAAAAAAAAGATCAACTGAGAATGAGTCACTTATAAACAGCATTAAAGGGTTAGCAGGGCTCGACAATAAGGACTGCCCCATGGCTTGAAATTGTCACTTTTTTACATTTGATTGCTTTATTCAGTTTCTGTACCTGGAAACTACTGTTAGATCTACCTCAAAAACCTTAAAAGCACTCTTTATTACATTTTCATGTTTGTTTTATTGTATTTATTTGTGCTATCGCTATTATTTGTTCTTATTTTATTAGTTTACTTGTATTTAACATTTTAAAGTTAGCTGTTTTTGCTGTGATATCAAAATTGGAGTTAAGAATTGTGAAATTTCACTGGCATCTGAAATTTGGTATCATAACCTTATTAATTAAGACTGCATGGGTCAAACACAATGAAAACTATAACTATTTCAATTTATCTATTTATTACTTTTTTGTGGTGGGGTGAGTGAAAATTTTGTCAGGGTAAGGAAAAATTTGAACCAGCGTTGAGCACTAGTTTGTTCACCCAAAAATTTAAATTCTGTCATTCTGTAAATAAAAAAATTTAAAAAATGGAAGGAAGAAACTCGGGCTCAGTCGGGGGACGAGTTCTCCTCTGGCCAAACGATATATATGTATATTGAATTATTGTTCAATTCCCTTTCTACACCTTCTACAATCACAAAAATGCCATTAAACATACATTAAACAAGGGGCATGTTTGCCAATGTTACGACCCAGATTAGGGACCAACATAAGAAGCCGTTCAAAGAAAGTTATAAACGAAATTCGCAATGGCCAGGGCAAAAAGAGATCAAATTTATTGGTAGTAGAAGTATCAAAACTATAACAAACAATGAAAACAAAAACAAAGCAACAAATGAACATACAAAACTCAAATCAGGACTGGTGAGCTAACTAATCTAAACTACAACTCAGAGTTAAACTTTCCTTACTCCCGAAGAAAAATAACAAACACAAAAGAATCTTCCGGGTCAGCTTACTTACCTATACCTTCCCGCTAACCTAATATAGCTAAACAAACAAATCTCACCATCCTGTACAAAAACAAAAAAAACAAACTCCAAAACCACCAACAACAAGTTTCTTGAGGTAGGCCCCAGTGGAGTGCCACCAGCAGCTCTTAAATGGGCAGAAGCCACAGGTGTTGGACATAATCAGGCTCCGCCCCCATCCAATTAGCAACTATGCTCAGAAAGGGAAAAAGAGAAAAAGAAAGAGCAGGGGCTCGTAACAGCCAATAACCTTTACATTTAAAAAAAAATAATAAAGGGAAAAAAAAGTGCAATGCACTATTTATGGCTGGGAGCGGTGGAACACAATTAATTTCCTTGTATGGCTGAATGTCTATACCCATCTGACTGCCCAAAGTGGCTTTATATTTAGTTGTTTTTTCCCTTCCACTTTGTTTCCAGCACGAATCGTCCCTCGGGTGGTCGGATGTCGATGTCAAGAGCAACTCCAGACTACACAGAGCTCAAATCCCAAGGTGCTGATGTGCTGACAAACCTGTTCTGCCTCCGATAATCTCATGCTTACTGTACACGAACAGGCCGTTCCACCACAAGCCCATTTGTGGACAGTGGAAACACACCCCTGACAGCCTATTATTGTGTGTTCATCCTTGCTAAGCAAGGTACAACAACCGCAACTCTCTCTGTCAGACAGTTTGTTGGCTATAGAGCAGCTCCTCCCTCACGCTGAGGGGCCATAAAGTAACAGGAGACAGATCGCTAACATATAACTACAATGAAAATGTGCATGATACTTAATGAAAGAAAATTAATACAGTGATGTAACCAGATCAGATTAGTTCTTACAAGTATTTCATCATACATTTTTCAGGAAATCTCATCTCATGTATTGCACTCTACAGTTTGCTGTACAGTGAATTTTACATTTGAGAGAAGATTTTAATCTTTATTAGGGGTCTGTTATTAAAATAAACAGTATAACGTTCATAATCTAACAAAAGAGTCAAAAGGGACCCCTCCCTACAATATAAAAGCAGCTATATAATTGTGTATATAAACCAATTATACTGTAAAAAAATACAAAAAATGTAAAATTAAAAAAAAAAAAAATGTAAAATGGAATATATTTATTTTTCGTCCACCATTGTAGAACTGTTAGAGGCATAAACATGAAGAGAAACATAGAATTATGGCAGTCAATGGAATAAAATAATTGACTAATCATGTCAAATTATGATGATGATGAAGATGATGTATTATTTTTATTATTATTAACTATTTATATTTATTTACATTTTATTTTTACATTTAATTATTTTCGATGACCTTTTCCTTGGACGCAAGAAAAAAGAAAGCAATTGTAATAAACATTTTACTAAATAAATGTTTTATTGACCCATTGACAACAGTCCTCTAGTTAATAATTTAGTAAAATTTAACACCCAATTGTGTATTGCATTAAACAGATTTACGTATACTTCTACGGATATGCTTACTAGAGTCAAAGGTGTAAACCAACTAGGTGCTTACCACCTAGCTTTAGTAGGAAATACTTCTTAGAAAACTTTCAGTTATAATGGTATTGACATGTATTGTTCCCAGGTGCAAGGAATTAAAAAGAGTAAAATTACTTTTGGTTTCCAGTGAAGGATCCAGCGCTACAAGGCTCAAGGCTACAAAGAATCATAAATATGGAGAGAACACAGCAACAGAATATCTGAAAAAGCTCTGTGTTTGTAGTCAACATTTCAAACTGGATTACTGAGCACTGTGTTTTAGGCCAAACGGAGGGGGAAAAAAAACAAAGAAACTGTCATTCCGTTAGTTCCGCCTGAAGCAAAACGCTGTCACATGCAGGTAAGAAAGCTGTTGCTGTAGTGTTCCATTTTACTATAATGCTGTTTAAAGAGTAGACAAAGTACAATTCAATTTTCAGTGGTAAATCTACCCTTACACTAGCTGTTCTGTTAATAACCCTCTGGACGTGGACGGGAATACAAAAATGCAGAAGTATAAATCTGTCAAAACACGTTATCCAGGTGACATTTGCTGACAAATAAACATAAATTTATCAGTGTACGAATAACACAGAGTATGAGTAAACCTTGTTCATTTACATATACTACCATAACTGTAGCAATACAAAGTATGATGAAAAACTGGCAGTTACGCTTTAACTGTTTCTTCCATTTTGCCTTCAATTGTTTTTGTTTAGTCATCTAATTTTCCCTCACAAAAACAAGTCTATTCATGATGCTGTGAGCCACTTCTTTTTCTCCATGCACGTCTGTGTAGACGTGACCAATCAGTTATTCATGATGCTTTATGCCAAGTGAGACAAGTAACTAAACACTGACGTCTGTCTGCCTGCTACTTAAGGCACAACATGACCTGTGACGTCTGTGTCTGTTTTAAAATGCCTTTCCATGGCTCATTTGCACTAAACAAAATTTATAAGCAAATATATAACCAATTTGACTCCAAAGAATCTATATCTATTCAATAAATGTCAGATTCCTCCTGTCATTACTAAAACATACTGAGAGCTCATGACAGAAATGAGCAGGCAGAGGTCAGACACTGACCCAGTCCTGCACCGATGACTCATGCCCGCAGATGGCTGGCGGAGGGAGACATGCGCAACTCAAGAGCTCAAAGATGAATTTAGCTGAGTCGCTCGGGCAGTAACATTCTGAAGCCGTCGTTCAGAGTTAAAATCATCAGGACAGGAGCTGATTAGAAGCAGCAGCAGCAGCAGCAGCTTTGAAAGCAAGGCATTAATGAACAGGAACAAAACGCAAGGAAATGGATTTCTGCTTGGTTGAGGCCGATCTGAAAGCAGTTAATATATAAACCGTTTTCCTATAACTTCTGACACAAACATATTTGTCCAAACAATGAGTAATGCCTTTCAAATCTATCATCTGCCATAACATTAACCAGCATAAAATGAAGATTTAAAAAAAGATAAACCTAAAATATATCTAAATATCTATTTAGATAATGTTTAAAGGGATAATTAACACAAAAATGAAAATTCTGTCATTTATTTATCCTCATATTTCAACACATTACTTCCATTAATCTAAGAAACATTTATAAAACACAAATTAAGGTATTTTTTAATGAAAGATTTCGGTCCCTCCACTTACAGCGCATTCGACCAAAATTTTTAGGGTTTAATTTAGAATGGTATAGCACATTAAATATTGTAAACGTAAGCTCAACCTTACTTGCTTCCTATATCTGAATAAAAAAAAATAAAAAAAATACTTAATTAAACCTGTTCATCATATAAAGATGCCATGTGTACTCAGAATACTTGGACTATATCTCTCAATTCATATGGATTACTTTTAATATCTTTATGAATCATTAAAATATAAATTTGGTGGAATGGACTTTTGGGTGAACTATTCCTTTAATGGCCTTGGTGATGTCAGGCGAGTTTGCTGACCAATCAAGCACAGTAACACCACGGTCATTGAACCAGCTTTTGGTACCTTTGGCAGTGTGGGCAGGTGCCAAATCCTGCTGGAAAATGAAATCAGCATCTCCATAGGGCTTGTCAGCAGAAGGAAGCATGAAGTGCTTTAAAATTTCCTGGTAGATGGCTGCGTTGACTGTGGAGTTCAGAAAACACAGTGGACCAACGCCAGCAGATGACATGGCAGCCCAATTCATCACTGACTGTGGAAACTTCACACTGGATTTCAAGCAACATGGTTTCTGTGCCTCTCCACTCTTCCTCCAGACTCTGTGACCTTAATTTCCAAATGAAATGCAAAATTTACTTTCATCTGAAAAGAGGACTTTGGACCACTGAGCAACAGTCCAGTTCTTTTTCTCCTAAGCCCAGGTGAGACGCTTCTGACGTTGTCTTTGGTTCAGAAGTGGCTTGGTACGTGGAATGTGACAGTTGTAGCCTATTTCCTGAAGACGTCTATGTGTGGTGGCTCTTGATGCACTGACTCCAGCTTCAGTCCAATCCTTCTGAAGCTCTCCTAAGTTTTTAAATCGGCTTCGCCTGACAATCTTCTCAAGCCTGCAGTCATTCCTTTCACTTGTACACCTTTTCCTACAACACTTTTTCCTTCCAGTCAGCTTTCCATGAATATGCTTTGGCACAGCACTCTGCAAACAGCCAGCTCTTTCAGCAATGACCCTCTGTGGCTTACCCTCATTGTAGAGGGTCTTGATGATCTGTCACGTCAGCAGACTTCCCCATGACTGCTGTTGGGATTACTGACCTAAACCCAGTATTTAGACCCTGAGAATGGTAATTTAATAGAACTTGAAATTAAATATTCTAATAATTTGAGATACTGATTTTTTTATTTTGATGAGCAGCAAGCTGTAATCATCAAAATGAAAACAAAAAAGTCTGGAAATATTTTACTTTATGTCTAATAATCTAGAATATATTTAAGTTCTACTTTTTGAATTAAATTACAGAAAAAAATAACTTTTTCATGATATTCTAATTGATTGAGATGCACCTGTATATTAGGAGCTAGGTAGCATCAATTTCGACTTTAAATAAGCATTCATCAGCAAAAAAAAAAACACCCTTGAATAGAAGGAGGAAGCTAAGGCAGGGGGTAAATCTTTCCCTGCTGATGTCATCACTCTTTAATCTTCTTTCATTCATGAAATATTGACACTCTTCCCTGCCAGTGCTCATGTTTGATGGATCCATTTTAGAAAATAAGCAGTGAATTAGAATAAAAGCACACTGAAAGGGGAGATAAGTACCCTAGAGTCTGTATCTCTGGGTATAAAAAGAACCACATAAAATTACCCCCAGTAAATTGCTAAAAACGATAATAGAGGGGCTCGACTAATGATTCGTCCCATTATGCCCGTACAAATGCGTCAATCAAAGAAAAAAAAACTGACCAAGGATTCTTCATGCACCAATGCACTTGAGAGAAACAGGATATGTTCTTCATCCTAATGGAGCCTCACAGCCTGAAAGCTGGAGAATTAAACATGAATCATGTAGCATTTAGAGAGGAAATGAGCCTGATGAAGTCATTGTCTAGGTTAATGTGGTTGAATGCATTACAATATCACTGGATTACATAGACAACCAAATTGGCTGACAAGTAGTCTAAAGAGGAAAAGAATAAGAAAGAGAGATGATCAACATTATTACAGCAATACAAATTGTGACTGAGGTGTGTTTTGCTTTATGCTTGAGGGCTAAATTTCTCAAAATGTCCTCGGAAATATTGTAAAAACTCTCAAGACCTGCATTATATCATGAGGACAGTACACACTAGCAAATAAGGTTTATAAATGGGCCAAAATCATTAAAAACAGTTCCTTTAATGTTGGGTTAAAGTAAGGGTTAGAATATAGTTTCTAAAATTAAATCAAATTAAAGGGTTCTCCCATAACCGACAATATCATCAATTACTCATTACAACATTACTACACTACTGTTCAAATGTTTGGGGTTGGTAAAATTTTCTTAATGCTTTTTAAAGAAGTCTCTTAAAAACAGTTTTTGTGGATATTTTTTGTCATCTTACTGATCCTAAATTGTTTAATGGTAGTGTATTAGTGTGGAACAATAGGTTTTTTTTTCCATGCAATGAAAGTCAATGGCCCTGTTTCCACCTGGTATTAAAATGCGTTTTGGTTGATTGGATTACAAGTGGACAAGAGAGACACATACCCATTTACACCTGGTGTTTTAATTTGTCTCTTTTGTCCACTTCTATCCTGATTTCTTCAAGGGGAGGGTCAATGGGCAGGTAAATGTATGTTTTTTTTCCAGAACTTTTTTTTCCCAAAAACACAGAGAGCAACATCTTCCATTTCTACTCTGACAGCCACGAGACCATGCTGAATGCGGTGAGTGTGTGATAGAAATCAAGAATGGTGAGAGAACATTGTGCTTGGTACATTTTTCATCTTTAAGCCAAACTTGGGCTTCAGCCGACAAAGTTTAAATGCCATCTGGCAAGCGCGCTTCCCATAATGTTTACACATTAGGTCAGTAAGCAGAGAGTATGCGGTCTTTTGTAGCTGTTCGAAAACATTCAAACACATGAGTGTTTCCACTACAAAAGCAATGCGGTCGAATGCGTTTTCGACTACCTCTGGTCTGGAAGTGGTCGAAAGTGGACAAGCTAAAATGCTTTACACCCCATTTACACCTGTATTTAGTGTCGTCCACTTGTGTGATCCGATTGACTAAAATGCATCTTAATACCAGGTGGAAACAGAACCAGTGGGGTCCACTGGCAGAATTTGTATTTTAACATGAACTACCCCTTTAAGAAAAACAGAAGTGAATGGAAGGTCCTCAAAAGTGCATGTACTCAAGTTTTGTGTGTGTGTGTGTGTGTGTGTGTGGTAAGGCAATTCCAAGGAGCTGGTTCTGGGCTATTTATTCACCAGAGACTCCTGCCTTTGTTTTTTCCCACACTTAAATAAAAAGACGTGAGGTCAGCCTGTAGGGACTGCTCGGTTTTGAGATATTTGCATGCATTGATGTGACCCCTGATTACAGTGAATGTCAAACGCACACATGAAAAGTGATGACATCACTAAGAGCAACCAATGCCAAATGACAGAACTCAAGAATAGGACATTAAAAACTATAAAAACTACATTTTCATAATGCTGGAGTTTTCTGAGTGGCTGCTAGGTGGTTCGTTACTGTACACATTTCTATAATATTCTGGTTCCAACAACAGTTTGTTGTATTGTTTCCAGCAGGTATTACTGAGAACTCTGTGGAGGAACTAATATGTCATGTAAGTCTTCTAAATAATATGTCATGTAAATAATCTGGAAACACCGCTCTCTCTCTCTCTCTCTCTCTCTCTGCACTCTGGGTTAAAGGCACAATATGTAAGATATTTGGAAAACCACTAGAACAATGTTATATAAAAGAGTTCCTCAAATCCAGTCCTGGAGGAGCACTGCCCTGCAGAGTTTAGTTCCAGCCCTAATCAAACACACTTAAACAAGTGAATCAAAGTCTTCAGAGTTACTAGAACATTATGGTAGGTAAGTTTAATCAGGGTTTGAGCTAAACTCTGCAGGATAGTGGCCCTCCAGGGCTGGATTTCAAGAACCATGGATGGATTTCAAACAGAGCAACAGACAATATTCTAAAGATGGCTGTGCTCTTGTTTCTCTGGTGCATTAGGTCCACACCACTGAAAAGGTTTCAAACTTCTATTTTAAACTTCTTTTGCACCCTTATTCGAAAAAAAGTAAAAATTAAGGCCTTAAAAGGGTTAGTTCACCCAAAAATTAAAATTCTGTCAAATTAAGATATTTTTGTTGAAATCCGATGGCTCCGTGAGGCCTTCATAGGGAGCAATGACATTTCCTCTATCAAGATCCATTAATGTCTTAAAAACATATTTAAATCAGTTCATGTGAGTACAGTGGTTCAATATTAATATTATAAAGCGACGAGAATACTTTTGGTGCGCCAAAAAAAACAAAATAACGACTTATTTAGTGATGGCCGATTTCAAAACACTGCTTCATGAAGCTTCGGAGCATAATGAATCAGTGTGTCGAATCTGCTTTTCGGAGCGCCAAAGTCACGTGATTTCAGCCGTTTGGCAGTTTGACACACGATCTGAAACATGATTCAAAACACCGATTCATTTATGATCCGATGCTTCCTGAAGTAGTGTTTTGAAATCGGCCATCACTAAATAAGTTGTTATTTTGTTTTTTTTGGCGCACCAAAAATATTCTCATCGCTTTATAATATATTGAACCACTGTACTCACATGTTTACTCACATATTACACTGTACTCACATATTTAACTGATTTAAATATGTTTTTAGTACCTTTATGGATCTTGAGAGAGGAAATATCATTGCTCCCTATGCAGGCCTCACAGAGCCATCAGATTTCAACTAAAATATCTTAATTTGTGTTCTTAAGATTAAAGAAGGTCTTACGGGTGTGAAACGGCATGAGGGTGAGTAATAAATGACAGAATTTCATTTTTGGGTGAACTAACCCTTTAAGTCTGATGATCTTCAAAAGTTGACATTCAATTGTGGTCATTTGCTGAAACACTGCAGGGAGATGTTCTACTGGCAAGGATTTTGTGGTCTCACTGTGAAAGGAAAGCTTTCCAGCCCTTGGCTTTGTTGAATGTTCAAATTTTAACATTAGCATGCTTAGCCAAAACCAATGAGAACAATTTGGGCTTTACTATCAAAACAGTATCTCTAATGAAAACAAGCTAACCACATTTTCCACTTTCAAAAATAAACGTAATAGAAAACGAGACAGAAATATTTTGTGTTTAGCACTTTCCAGTACTAAACACCTGCTCAATCTCCTAGGAATCAGGGAATGGAGCCTTAGCCAATAAGATTATCAACAGACCCGGACCAATTCATTCACATATTCAGTTCATCTGTCCACTGTAATACGCAAACAACTGCATACCCAACACATCTTTCTACTTCTACTGTAAACTACTACCAAACTTTCTATCTATAAAATCAGAGCTACAATGAACGCAGAGGTTGTTCAGGCTTGGTACACTATATGCCAGAAGCCACAAGTCAGTGTATTTTGTTTAAAATATTATGTTTAATGTGTTTAATAGAGTGCCCGTCTACCTTTTCAGTAGCCTTGGTTCTGGAAGTATTTTTCCTATATGTTTTTTAAAGGCTTTCATTAAGGCATTATAAGGCAACCAGCCAGCTATGAAGGGAATCACAACATTACAAATTTGAAGTTAAAAGTATTTGAAAATCAGACAAAAAAAAGCATGCAATCCCATGAAGCACTTTGAATGACAAATTAAAAATGATGGATATATGAAACTATTGATTTAAAGATTTATTGAATATACAGATCAATCAATTTATGTTGATTGCAAAATATGAATATATACAAATATTTAAGTAATTTGAGAGTTAAAGTGTTCTTTTTTGTTACGTGCTTTTTTATTTTCTGATTGGTGAAGATTTCTTTGCAGAGACATTGGTAATGTAGTTTTTCACCAGAAATGACACTTGAAGATGATTATTTAAAAAAAATAAGTTGAAATAATGCTTCAACAAAAGCAAATACCATTGATTAACAACCTCATAACTTACAGTAGTTCTGTCTTTAAAGGTTATTGTTAAAAATCAATTCCGCTATGGAGACAATGGGATTTTTATTTTCAGAACCCTGCTGTTGCCGAAGTTGGATTATGGATATGGCAGACTAGCTTGGTAATGTAATGCTAATGCTAACATAGCTAGCTATTGGGTCTGCCTTAGTCTCTCATGGCAACCAAACTGCATTAGACAAACATTGATAAACAGAGCTAGCATTTATGTTTTTATTATTTATCATTTTTATTATTGTGTAACATAGGAACTGAGTCACTGATAAATTTTATTTGCATTAAACTTAAGATTTTTCATTAACTGAGTTTTCAACTTCAAAGTTGCAATGAGCTGAATGAGAAACAGCAAAGGAAATCTTTCATGAACATTTTTCTGAAATGCCTATGAACAAGAAAAATGCTTGTGGACTTAAACACAGAAAAAGTGGGTGGACACCGTTTGTGATTTTACACATTAGATAAATATCTGAAAATAAAAGTTATGGGGAGATCCACTTACCTGCACAACATCTATCCCTCTTTTCCTGAAACAAACAAACAAACAAACAAACAAAGTTATTTTTTGTACATGCCACATATGTTTACCAAAAAATTAGAGAAACAAAACATATATTACATTAAAATTTTACTAAATTTTTAAATTCAAGATACTATCATAACAGATTACATTTTGACATGAAAATGCAGCCTGAATAAAAATATCTGTTGCCAAGCAACAGAGTTGAGATCAGAGAACCCCTGACTGGCTGTAGGAAGGGAATCAACACCATAGAAGCTGATTTGTGCTCAAACCTGTCGGAAGTCAGAGCCATCAACCCGCCTGTGCTGTTAGAAAATCTCTGCATTTAGACAGTGCACAACAAGGATCGACTGTCACAAAGCAAGCGCTAGTCAAATGTTAGAATTTACCCCAGTGTTTCTGTAAACAACAGGATAAGCTGACACACAAGAATGCTCCGTTTTCGAGCGGTTATATTTTTGCACTACATTTTGTAAAGTTAAATATTTTCTGCATTTTACTTAGGCTTTGTAGTGAGATCCTGAAATTGGATCCTGATATAAATAAAGCATGCTGGTGGGGAAAACCTTTGGATGATTTTAAGGAGCCATTAAAGTCGACATGAAACAGAAGTTGCGGTAGATTTTCTTCCCTATTGTGACATATGTCCAAATGAAAAGGCTGCTCGAACAAGAAAAAAAAAATGTAGGGCGAGACTTGATTTTGTCGATCAGCAATTGATTGAATCACTGGTTTGCTATTGCTGTGATGTCATGTGACTGACAGGTTGCCCTGCCCTCACACCAGTAAACACATCATCAGAGAAAAGATAAAAGATGATAAAAGATTACACATGAATGTTTGAAAAAAATAATGGTAATACTTTACAATAAGGTCTCATTTGTTAACATTAGTTAATGTAGCATGAACTAACAATAAACAATTACAGTATTTATTCATCTTTGTTAATGTTAGTACAGTCGTTCGTTGTTCATGTTAGTTCACAGTGCATTAAGTAATGTTAACAAATACAACTTTTGATTTTAATAATGTATAAGTAAACATTGAAATTAACTAACTAATATTAATAAATACTGTATAAGTATTGTTCATTCTTAGTCCAACTAAAGTAGTTAAAGTTGCCCTAGAATGTTTTTTAAAAAGATGTAATATAAGTCTAAGGTGTCCCCTGAATGCGTCTGTGAAGTTTCAGCTCAAAATACCCCATACATTTTTTTTAATTAATTTTTTTAACTGCCTATTTTGGGGCATAATTAGAAATGAGCCGATTCAGGGTGTGTGGCCCTTTAAATCTGGTGCTCCACGCCCCAAGAGCTTGCGCTTGCCTTAAACAACATTAAAAAAGTTCAAACCGCTAATATAACCCTCAAAATGGATCTTTGCAAAGTGTTCGTCATGCAACATGTCTAATCGCATAAGTATAGTGTTTATTTTGATGTTTACATTGATTCTGAATGAGTTTGATAGTACTCTGTGGCTAAAGCTAACATTACACACTGTTGGAGAGATTTATAAAGAATGAAGTTGTGTTTATGAATTATACAGACTGCAAGTGTTTAAAAATGAAAATAGCGACGACTCTTGTCTCCTTGAATACAGTAAGAAACGATGGTAACTTTAACCACATTTAACAGTACATTAGCAACATGCTAACAAAAGACAATTTACAAATATTACTAAAAATATCATGTTATCATGAATCATGTCAGTTATTATTGCTCCATCTGCCTTTTTTCACTATTGTTCTTGCTTGCTTACCTAGTCTGTTGATTCACCTGTGCAGATCCAGATGTTAATACTGGCTGCCCTTGTGTAATGCCTTTCATGATGTTGCGAACATGGGCTGGCATATGCAAATATTGGGGGTGTACACCCCGACTGTTACGTAACAGTCGGTGTTATGTTGAGATTCGCCTGTTCTTCTGAGGTTTTTTAAACAAATAAGATTTATATAAGAAGGAGGAAACAGTGGAGTTTGAGACTCATTGTATGTCTTTTCCATGTACTGAACTCGTGTTATTCAACTATGCTGAGGTAAATTAAATTTTTGAATCTAGGGATCCTTTAACTAATTATTTAAATAACTGTTAAATAATGAAACCTTATTGTAAAGTGTTACCAAAATGATGTGCACAGACAAATAATTTATAATAAATACTACAATATTCCAATAATCCATTTTGATTTCATGGTGACTTTAAGACAGGCCACCGTTTTCCCCTTCTTATGTCAGATTATTCCACACCAATGTCAAAATAATCAAACAGTGTATAAGCCAGAGCTTATTTATTATTCTGTCAGGAAACATCGTGAGTGGGGCTTGTGGGAATAAGTTTCAGCGAGACAGAACTTTTCTGTGTGGTATCATTCATTATGGAAGGAAGAATATTTTTGAGGGAGATAGATTAAAAAAATATGGAAACTGAAAAAAACATTTATCCAAAAAGTATTAAGCAGTGGTTTCAACAGAGCACTAGTGCCTCCCTGAAAACCACTGGGTCTGTCACAGCGAACAGACGAAACATGCCTGAACTCCTCCTGAATGTGGAGTATGTTGTCAGTATTATATGAATCAAAATGTGTGCCAGGAGGCGGGAAATCCGTTGTGAAAGGAAAGTAATTAAAATGAAATAAAATTCATTGACTGTACTAGTCAGAGGTCCTTGACCAATGGAAGGCACTCAAATGTCAACGGTTGTTCTCAGAAACCAACCAGGACTGCGTTTCTCAAAAAGCACTGTTAGCCAAGTTGATCATTGGTGCCAATGGTTCAATCTGTCAGTAGTCATTTTGTGCTCTGTTCTGAGAGAAAACTTCCTGAGGAGAACTTCCTGAATGAAATTAGGGTTTGTATTACATTGTATTCTATCACATTACTGTTCGTTGTTTACATGCAAGTCTGCTTGGAACACTACCCTTCTGCAGAATACACCGAATCTACACTCAGAGCCACTGTGGAAGTTTCACCTCCTGACAAACAAATGCATGACCAGGGCTGAAACACTACACACCACCGCTGTAATGTGTAACAAAGCTCCACTGACTACAATAGGAGCGCTTCTGATCTAGTGCACTAGTCGTAGCTGTGGTCACGCTATATGTTTGATGGGTCGAAACTTAAATGAGATGAGATAAGATGAGATGGCACAAGTTAACTATTCAAACATGAATATGTAATTTAATGAACTGGAACAGCCTACTGATACCAGTTCTTCCCACAGATTCCCATTGGCTGCTCCCGATGCTCCTGTCACATCTTAAAATGTTTACTAAATGTTAGAGTTTTTTATGATTTTATGATTCTGATCATTATTACATTTACATTTTTTTGGGTGAAAATAGTCTTTTGCACAGTGTTGTATATGTATGTATGCACGCAGAGGACAGGAACAGTCATATAAATACACACACACAAATATACATATTTATACAGTATTTGTGTGTATTTGTGTGTGTGTGTGCGCACGCGTGCTTTTGTGATTTATGGAGGACACAAATTCGTATAATGACATGAACACTGAAAATGAAATGAAATATGAGGACATTTCCTCATATTTAAAATAGCTTTAAAAACATACTAAACAATGTTTTATTAAAAAATGCTTGGCTGAAATTATCCAGGAGAAGTATGGTGTGAAACGAGACGCAGAGTTTTGGACTGAGCTGGGTCACAGTGACAGATCAGGGCCGCTGGATTTAGAGATACGGACAGAGGAAAGTGTGGCTCAGATTTCATTGGTTTCATTCTATTATCCAAGTGAAGCAGAATATGGGATAGAGAAAACAAAACATGGTGAGCACAATCACTTTTATTATGACTAAGATACAAAAGAGGGTAAAGGAAACAGTCCAACAACACAATGTGCTCAGTTTCAAATATTTTCCTCATAAACCATCTAGGTTAAACCAATAATGTAATTTATGCCAGAAGACGAAACAATCTCCAAGACCCATTTTCTTGTTAAAGGGTTAGTTCACCCAAAAATGAAAATTCTGTTATTAATTACTCGCCCTCATGTCGTTCCAAACCCGCAAGACCTTCATTCATCTTCGGAACACAAATCAAGATATTTTTGATGAACTCTGAGAGGTATATTAATCATCCATAGACAGCAATATAATAAACAATTTCAAGGTCCAGAAAGGTACTAAAGACAAAACCTTCGACGTGACTTCAGTGGTTCAACCTTAATTTTATGAAGTGATGAGAATACTTTTTGTGCGCAAAAACAAAACAAAAATAATGACTTTATTCAACAATATCTATTCTTCTGTGTCATTCTCATACATTGTTTACATCCAGCGCTTCCAGGTTCAATGCCACAACGCCGACTCATTATTGGCCGGCTCCTGCGTCAGCATCACATGCATGCGTCATGCTGCTCACGTGTGCAGCTTTGGCCAATACTGAGCCGGCATTCAGACGTAAACACGGAAGCCTTCATTGTGCTTACTGCGGCAACTGGATAATGACAGGAAAGAGAAGAGATAGTTGAATAAAATCATTATTTTTGTTTTGTTTTTGTGCACAAATGTATTCTCGTCACTTCATAAAATTAATGTTGAACCTCTGTAGTCACATTGACTGTTTTTACAATGTCTTTAGTACCTTTCTGAAACTCAAAAGTGTTGATTATATTGCTGTCTATGGATGAGTCATAAACTTCTCGGATTTCATCAAAAATATCTTAATTTGTTCCAAAGATGAACGAAGGTCTTACAGGTGTGGAACGACATGAGCGTGAGTAATAAATGACAGAATTTTCATTTTTGGGTGAACTTAACCCTTTGAAAGGTACAATTTGTAAGATATTTGCAGTAAAATATCCAAAAACCACTAGGCTAGTGTTATATATTTTGTCCATTACTAACAATATCTCTAATGTTTTCCACTACTTGTAAATCATGAGAAACTTCCCATTCTAAAACAGTGACACGGGGCAGTGCAGTCGCCTGTCAATGACATCAGTTACCCTTTGTTACCGCCTTTACTGACGTAGAAACCACATGACAACAGTGTCGTGGACAAATGCGGAAGTAGCGTTTAGCGTCCAGCAAACCACTAGCTTGCGTCTTTGCATTGACTTTGTATGTAATCCACTCGCGCAAATCGGTTGGGTAGAAGACAACAAATCCCATCATTCCACGCACCTTCTTAGCGTCATCAAACCACGCGATTGTTATTGTTTTGGTAGTGCGCCCTCTAGCTTGGAGGGTTTCATTTAGATTTTCTCAACTTTTGACTATAGCAACAATGAAGAGATGCACAATTCTGGATAAATTGAGAATCATGATTTCTTTGTTTGTTTGTTTCAAACAGATCACGATTCTCCCACAATTCTGAACAGGCAACTGATCAAAATACCATGTAATTTACTAGAGGTTCTGACAAAATGTTAATTGCCGTAGTCTATTTAAAAATATTTCATTTGAATTAATTAGTTTTAAAAAAGGGTTGAATGAATGATTCAATGACTCACTCATAAAGACTTGACTTGTTTCATTACTAGAAACCCTCATGACTCATATAACGCATTTCATTAATACCCAACCCTTTTAAATGAATGATTCAACACATAGCTGACTTTGCTGTCATTAAGCGTGGGTGTTTAAAATGAGATTGCAATCTTTTACCAATTAATCGTGAAGCTGTACAACAAAGTGTCAAAAAGTTTTTAGAATTATTGTTACAATATTGTGAAAAAGAAAAATCAAATAGTTAGGAATGATCTGTACCACATCAGTTATCAGCAGTTATTTGAGATTTTTTAAATTTATTTATTGATATCGGTCAATATTGGTTCTGTCACCTCCTCTATTTTTACATTTTACAATTTTTACTCTTATGTTTTTTCAAAGTTAATTTTAACACTAATAATATAACAACACTGTAATCTTTAGCAAAACTCAATTTTTCATACTGTACATTATAATGCCAAAATTCATTTTTAAATTCATTTTTTTAATTTGTTAACAAAATAGTATAGAATTTTAATTATCAGCCATTTAACAATTATCAGTCATAACACAAAAATGTTTTTAATCGGATTATAAGAATTTCAATGTCAGTACATCCATATACATACAATGCAATGCATAAATATTTGGACCTAATGTGAACAATTTTTTTAAGTTAAAGAAAAAAAAACATCTAAAAAATCTGATGAGCAAAGTCAAAAGCAGCCTTGTGTGCGATTCAAAGATAACATCCATGCTTCACTGAGCACATTCATTTCACAGGCCTGTGTTATGGCACATGTGTGGTTACGCAGCACGCACATGACTGCACCAACCGTGATGGCTCTGCCAACTTCCTTAAACATATGATTATACACACACAAGGCAATATTGCACCTGAGATTTGTCAAATTTAGTCAAAAGACCTTCAGCAGTTTTAGAGTGCCTGTCCTGAAAGATTATTGAATGTCACTAGTACATAACACACATCTGTCAATCCTTCATCAGACTTGTTTAATATTAAACCAAATCTATTTGACAAGATTAACAAACATTCTGTGAAACGTTTGAGATGGACAAAAAGGGGGCTGGAAATCGTGACCTCATTTCTACGAGAACACAGTCATGACCTCTCTAGACCTCTGTTTATCTCTGCAGCTGTGAGCGAGGACTGCTTATAACCTCTGCAGGGAATATCACAGCCATTTGCCGCCTGGGACAGGACACACACTCGCACATGTTGGCGGGGGAAATACTTGTGGTTACCAAAAACACAAACCGCTTTGGTCTTACACCTCTGTTGTTGCTATGCTTCCCTTGTTGCCCTGGTTACAAACAAACTGGAACTGTTGCTTGTTTAGTGTGTAGCCCACAATTAATTATGAAATGAAGGCATAAATAGAGTTTGTGCTACAAACATTCATAATACTACAAATCATGCAGATTGCTTAGGGAGAGGTATGTTATTACTTTTCTTCATGATCAGATGATTTTTCGCCTGTCGGGCCAAACCGTTCTCGTTGCTTAACACAAGGCTCCAGAATGTGACCTTTTTTCCTGCTGGTGCGACTAAATTTTGTTAGAGGTCGCACTGGTGCCACCACCTCATTGGCCAACTGATAAGAGCTGCCATTTATGTTGCATATGAGAAACAGCAAACGAAACGAAAGTGCAACATTGTGCCATGAACAAACAAGTTATAGAAGGCTTTTCAATCCACAAGTCACCAACATTCATACATTTAATGTAGTAACGCTAACTGTAACCATGGTATTGTGGCAGAAACAGTCAAATGTATTCATCTGAGGGTTCGTACAGCCTTTTGCAAGTCAAATTCAAGCACTTTTCAGGGGCTTTTAACTTTATACCTCAGCGATACCAAATCAGGTGCTGGTGCTACCATCTGTAAAACTTATAGTGGCATCGGTGCTACTGCTCTCAAATGTTAGTTTGGAGCCCTGTTTACCATTCCATTTCGTGCCAATCCGGCCCAGCCGGTACGGATATGGTTTCATTTTCCAATGTGGGGCTGATAACAGCTCTTTTAAAAGGTGCCATCGAACGTTTTTTTTACAAGATGTAATATAAGTCTAAGGTGTCCCCTGAATGTGTCTGTGAAGTTTCAGCTCAAAATACCCCATCGATTTTTTTTAATAAATTTTTTTAACTGCCTTATTTTGGGGCATCATTAAAGGTCCCATTCTTCGTGATCCCATGTTTCAAACTTTAGTTAGTGTGTAATGTTGTTGTTAAGAGTATAAATAAAATCTGTAAAATTTTAAAGCTCAAAGTTAAATGCCAAGCGAGATATTTTATTTAACAGACGTCGCCTACATCGAATGGCCAGTTTGGATTACATCCCTCTACTTCCTTCTTTAATGACGTCACTAAAACAGTTTTTTGAATAACCTCCGCCCACAGGAATACACAAGAGTTGCGTTTGTAGAGTGTGTTTGTCGCCATGTCGTCGAAACGCTGTTATTTTCATCCCGCAGTCCAATCACCTTTGTTTGGCCTTCCCAGGGACGCTGGACTTACAATTTATGTTTAACTCGGTTCCCGAAAATTATAATTGTGGTATCCTTACTGCAATAGTTAATGTTGGACTGCAGTGCACATAATGGCCACAAGAGGGGACTATGTTTATGTATATGGCTGTTTTCCGTATGAGGTACTCTTCTGAGTGAGTGCTAACGTTGTACATTTTCTGTCGCTGCTTGTGGAGACTAAAGAGTTCAGTCTCTCTGGAATTATTGTCTTTTGTGTTCATTCGGCACAACACCACAATAATCCACATGTAAAACTATGTGCAGCGCACGTTATGGTAAGAGGCGTGACCTTTCCGGGCAAGGAGCGCTAAGCTGCTGTCGAATCACAACACAGGAACCGCTGGCACAATCAGAACTCGTTACGTATTTTGAAGGAGGGACTTCATAGAACAAGGAAGTCATCAGCCCGTTTTTATGACAGTGGAAACAGCGGTATACAGATAAGTAAATTATGTGAAAAAGACTGTTTTTTTACACATGAAACATGAACACATGTCATATTGCACACTATAAACACAATCAAAGCTTCAAAAAAACACGAAAAACAGGACCTTTAACTATGCACCGATTCAGGGGCTGCTGGCCCTTTAAATCTCATGCTCCCTGCCCATCAAGCTCGCGACTCTATAATACAGTGCATTTACAAAGTTCACACAGCTAATATAACTCTCAAATGGATCTTTACAAGATGTTCGTCATGTATGCTGCATGAGTATAGTATTTATTTGGGTGTTTAAATCTGATTCTGAATGAGTTTGATAGTACTCTGTGGCTAAAGCTAACATTACACACTGTTGGAGAGATTTATAAAGAATGAAGTTGTGTTTGTGCATTATACAGACTGCAAGTGTTTAAAAATGAAAATAGCGACGGCTCTTGTCTCCGTGAATA
Source organism: Chanodichthys erythropterus (assembly GCF_024489055.1). Lineage (NCBI taxonomy): Eukaryota > Metazoa > Chordata > Actinopteri > Cypriniformes > Xenocyprididae > Chanodichthys > Chanodichthys erythropterus. The sequence continues at coordinate 29,365,588 of NC_090238.1, forward strand.
CAGTAAGAAACGATGGTAACTTTAACCACATTTAACAGTACATTAGCAACATGCTAACGAAACATTTAGAAAGACAATTTACAAATATCACTAAAAATATCGTATTACAGAATACTGGCTACTAGCAACACACTTAAAACTACCGTACTGTTCCAAATAGAAGTCAGTGTTATTTTCTTGGAAATACATCCATAAAAATGGGGTCATATTATATTCAGGATCTAGACTTCCAGTTGAAGGCACTGGATATTGCCAAAGAGCTGAACATACCCATCAACGAGCCCCTCATTTATTCTTTCGTCTACGTACTGACACACTTGCCTGTCAATTCCTTCGAAGCCAATTAGATGCAGCATAACGGTGCATGTCCACAGGGCGGAGCAGAGCAAACATTTTCAGTTCATTGAATTGAATTGAAGACGCTCGCACCATAAGAATGATGTGGCGTAATGGATTAGCTTTACGCTGCAAAAGTCTTGCCCAGCACTTGACCTCCGACTTCAGGGAGAAAATGCTGTCTTTTTATGAAATGCGGATCAAACACCTGTGTTTTTTGACATGCCAACATCTGTCACTGTACATAAAAAAAGAAATCAGTCATTGTGAAACTAAAATCTACTGGAAATGAGAACTACAGGTTATTTTTATGGTATGCCATAAAGTGTTCATTTTTAAATGTGATTGCTGGTCCATTTTACCAGTATTTACCATTCTTATAATATAAAAATTAGAAATAAAAATATAAAAAATATGCAATATGAAAATTATTTTCAAATAAAAGCATTTTCTTTCTAAAAGATAGGATATGGCCCTTAAAAAGCCTTTTTTCCATCTTGAAAAGGGGGGGGGTTCTCATTATGGTCAGGGTCATCTTATATTCCAAACAATATGGTACTACGGTAACTTTGATCAAAGAAAGATTAAGAAAGCTGAAGAAAAAACAATGTTTAAACAAGCAAAATGCAAAATGCAAAAAGCAAAATGTCCAGCAACAAAGCAAGAGAGAAATATGAAGAATGAAAAGAAATAAGCAGACTCCTTTTGTCCAATGACATGAGACCAAGTAAATTTATGATCATTTTATTGTCAGGTGAACTATTTCTCTAAATCTAAAATAAAAGCAATAGGTTTTTATGCAACACCGTTATCTTGCAGGATCTCCAACATCAAATGGATCTCTAGAGAAATCTAAACTAGAGCTGATAGAAGACTAGCGGCACTGTCAGAGTCAGTGCCAAAATATGAAAAACAACAAGACAGTGCTAGAGAAAGCCTGTCCCAGAAAATTATACAGTCATTTGAAAGGTGTGACATGAGTTAGAACAGCTGAATAGATCTTCGCTCAACTCAGATTGATTGACTCTGGACAGTTCAAGTAATTTGGTTGAAGAGGTTATAAAAGGATTAACATTTTAATCCACAAAACATTTTTAATCTGTGCTAGTGTGATTGACATGCTCAGAGGGTCACCAATATATCCAAGTGACATTCAGACTTGCATTAACTTGATTTACTCAAAAATGTGAATGTCCTCGAGTGGCCCAGCCAGAGACCGGACTTGAACCCAATCAAACATCTTTGGAAAGACCTGATAATGACTGTCCACCAACTGCCCTCATCTAACTGGACAGAGCATGAGAGGATCTCCAGAAAAAAAAAAAAAAAAGGCAGAAAAGCCTCAAATCCAGGGGCTCAGTTGCACCAGCTGTGTGTAATAGGAGTGGGAATCTCTAGGCACCTCACGATTCGATCCAATTATGATTCAGAGGGCTGCGATGCGATGTTAAAACGATTATCGATGTAAGTGAACACTGTAAGCATAAAAAAAGCAAAGCGTGTGTTTCTCACAGTGCAATGAAGCCTGCAATTGCCCTAGTAATTTGCTTCAACCTTTTTGAAATGTATGGAAGATTATTTATATTTAATATTTAAATTATAAGGTTTGAGGGTTTTTGTGTGTGTGCAAGTTTATTGGAAGCAAACAGAATGGCTGTTTCTAGACCACAAAGGGACATTGCGCATCTGCGGTTAAAAACGAAACTCAGAAATTCTCAGAAATTATTCAGAATCGCTGAAGAATTGCAATGCATTGGAGAATCTTTTTTTTCTCCCACCCCTAGCTGCAACAGAAAACGATACTAAGTTACTTACGCACTATTAATTATTTTTAAATTGCACTATTAAACGTAACTAAGTATAAACTAAATATTTACAAAAATGTGGATAAAAATTATTATAAACGTTGACAAAAGTCACATGTAGCAGATTATGCATTTGAAATTGTTTTTGTCTCTCATCTACATAACGAATCAAAAATATTGATGACTCATGTTGTACTAAACAGATTTCTGTCCAATCAAATGCTCTTAACAATGAGAATGCCCCTTCCCCAATACAACCTGTCTCCAGCTAGCTAGCTCAACTAAAAAAAAAAAAAATTGATTTGGGTCAATGACATGACAGGTCTTTTTTTTTTTTTTTGTCCAAAGGCCATAATAATAATTAAAAAAAACAAAGATATGACATCCAAAGTATGTAAGGTAGCACAACTAGACCTCTTTTATTGAATCCAAAAGGTTTTAATTATATTTTGCTACATAAAAAAGGTATTTTAAAGATTCTGAAGTGTCAAAAGGTCATTCGGTTTAACCGTCCAAAGGCCAATACAGCCATTTCATTAGTGATCAAAATATCTTAAAATGTAATAAATGTAATTTTTTTTTTATTCTGGCATGATTTTATAACATCATATATTAACGTAGTACAAAATGGCATTAAAATTATGTGTAGAAGTCGTTGCTTTGTTATGAGAAAGAATGTCCGGAAAAATGAATTTCATTGATGTCATTCAGAGTAACAAATATAAAGGGACCATTTTGGATCAAGTCATGTAGTCAATATCATGTGACATCAGACACCTGCAAAGAACCACATGGTCATGAAGCAAAGTAACAAACTCTCTCTTAACTATTTGAAAATGTTTTTACTTGCTCATACGCATGTCCCGAAACATCAGGTCATTCGGTACAACCGCTATAAAACATGGAAAATGTTGTAATATTTCAAAACCTAAATATAAAATATTTGATTGTCCTTTTGCTAGCTAGCTAGATATCAGCCTGTTAGCATTGTTCGAAAATATCGTCATTTGGTATAACCAAAGGCGTCATTCGGTAAAATCGAAATTTTGGTTAAACTGAATGACTTTTTAGTGACGAATATTGTCCGTCTTGTAAAAAAAATTTAAAAAGCAGTGTTAATTGATTATAAAAACCACAATCTCATTGTTAATACTTAATAAAACTTCTAAATTAATTATATCTCCATTATGTTTTTTTTACACTTTTATAAACCTTATTCATCAATGACCCATTTAAAATGAATAACAACATATTTTTTTGTCCGTTTCTCAAACAATGCTACTTTATGGCTTCAGAAGACTTGGAATAGAAAAGTCTAACATTTTTCCATTGTTCAGAAATTCAAACAAGTTCGGAATGACATGAGGTTGAGTAAATGATGACAATTTTCATTTTTGAGTAACGTGTCCCTTCAAAATTGCTAATGTGTAACACACAAAAACATATCCCTTTGCTAACTGGCTGACAGAGTTGACCGCTTACACTGCACACATTGTTGTATTCCCTCGATCCCTCACTTTCTCCAGCTCAGTCACACAATTCCTCACACACAGTCACGGCCACTAAGGAAATCCGATGCAATGCTGGCTTCACACATTACACAATTGTTCATTCAGCTGGAGACAGAGGGGCACAACGAGCAAAGCGCAAGACAAAAAAAAAAAAAAAAAAGAGAAGACGACGACCAACCCCACACACATAATCTTTCACTACACCACACATTTACGACACACACAAAGCGCTGTAACCTTAACCCTTTGCAGGTCCAGCAATTCAGTTTGCTCAGGTTACACATGCAGCCCATACAAACACAGCACCCAAGTGCATCGTCCAAGTGCTTGCTATGCCAACTTTCACTCACTCATTCACTCTCTCTCCCTCTGAATGTTGGGTAATAATCCAGGGGCCCTTCAATGATGAGTAAGCCAATCTGCCTAACTGCAAAGTCATAGGGAATAGAAGTGCTGGCAGAGTGTTAAAACAGCCAGGCCAAGACTAGTCACCTACATGCACCATGTAAAATCAATCAAGGGTATCATAGTCTGGATAGCAGAGATACTTAAGCCAAAGAACAGTCAGAGCATAACAAAACACAGGCTTGAGGAAAATACTGCAAATATTTTACAGCAAGCTCGGTTTTAAACTGGCAAATTACCCTTTTGACATTGTGCATTGTGAACGGAACAAAATAGATGACTCTTTATACAAATTAGACCTGCACGATTAATCGCTAAAAGATCGCAATCTCAATTCAAACACCCACGCAATCTCATTCCTAAATGACAATGGTTCGCCTGTTTCTATTAAACCTGACAAAATCACCAAGGAACATTCCTATCTGTGTTTGCGCTGCCGCTGACACAGAGACAGCAGGAAACAGCTTCACAGACAGTCTTTCACAGTATAGTTGTGTTTGTTACAAATATTCAAATGATCACAGAAGTACTGGGATAAAAGCTTATAGTTTGGATATAAACACTGATGTCCACAGCAGTGATCAAAATACAGCAAATCAGCTTTTGAAAGTAACTTGGCACTTCAAATGACGATTGTGTCATTACATCGTTACGCCAGTAGGTGGCGACAAGTGACTTAAAAAATGTATTTGTCATTGAATCATTCATTCAAGAGATTCATCCACTAATGAAACAAGTGAAGTCTTTATGAGTGAGTCATTGATTTTTAAATGATTTTTAAATTTTAAATTAAATAGACTGCAGCAATTAAATTACATGTTATTTTGTTCAGTTTGTCTGTCCAGAATTGTGGGTGATCTTTGTTTGAAACAAACAAAAAAAAAAATTCTGGATTCTCAATTCATCCGGAATCGTGCAGCTCTAATACAAATAAAACCACTTTAGAATAACCCTGCAGAGTAAGATAAAATAATATATTTTTGGGAGGGGAAAGTAAGTATGCAACCATGCAAAACTCACTACCACAATGTTAGGGTGCTGAAAGTAGTAGCCAGGAAATTGCTATTCAGTTGCCAGAATGTTCTTAGTGGTTTTCACCATGTTGCTATGCAGTTGCTAGGGTGTTCTGAGCGTTTGCTTAATGGTCCAAGACAAATCAGCCCAAAACCCAAGTGTATGTTATATTCTGGCCCCTACATATGGCTCAGGGGCCAGAATTAGAAGAATAAAAAAATTGAGGACAAATTATAAGAAATACTTAGGTATGTTCTTAAAGGAATAGTTCACCCAAAAATGAAAGTTATACCATAATTTACTCATCCTCAAGCCATTCTAGGTGTATATATGACTTCTTTCAGCCGAACACAATCAAGGTTATATTAATTGATATCCTGGCTCTTCCCAGCTTTGTAATGGTATCACTGGCTTACGGCAATGGTCGTATGCACTTTCATAAAAGAGTAGAGTTCTGGTGGAAAAGTGACCTCTAACCCGACGTATGACGAAGGACGTAGCCTAATCCTGCGTTCCAGATGAAGTTGGAGCTGGTAATATCCCAAATTACATGTCCCAATTCAGACCTCAGTGAGTTTCAGTCAATCACACGTCACGTTCACATGTTGACCACATGATGTCGTCAAGCTTTGAAAACAGCTGACGAAAAGCAAAAACGAAGGTATCATTGTATAAACAATTTCTAATGTCAGTTTGTTTTTATGTTTATGCTCATTGGGAACAGGGCTTGGAGACATCTTGGAAGTGACGTCAAATGACGCGTCTCGCCAAGGTCAGGGTTGATCAATGTACAATGAGTTCACACGCCGAATGTCCGACTTTTAGTGGCGTTGAATACGTTATTTCCCCATTTCCCAGAAGGAGGTGGGAAAAATCCAAATTCTGATCTGTGAAAGCAAAAGCACAGAGGATAGAGCAAAAACGCCGGTCACTAATTAGAAGTCTAAAACAAGAAGTTTTAAAGAAAAATGTTGGAGGATTTCGACATAAGAGAAGATGAGCTACATCTATAATATCTATTTTTTTATATATATATTATATTATATTATTATATTATATTATATTATATTATATTATATTATATTATATTATATTATATTATATTATATTATATATATCACACACACACACACACATTAGGCCTATATATTTACAAACTTTTGTTAGATGCAATTAATCATGATTAATCGATTCAGTAACTAAGGATTTTATTCAAACAAACAAACAAAAACAAAAAACACACCACAATTGCTAAAATATTAACAACACACATTTCCTAAATAATTCATATTTTCGAGTAATCGAGTAATGTCATGCCTGACATGTCAAGATTTGCTCAACCAATGCATGAGTTTGGGATGGTCTATCCCTTTATCCAACCAAACACAGACAGGGAGTGTTTGGGAAAAACCATTTAAAACTTGCAAAGTTGATTATTTTAGCTATATAAGTGTGGTACGAGTCATTTGCGCACTTCTTTAAATCAGATACACAGTCTGTCAACCTAAACAACAATTTCTGCTTATGAAACACTTCCACAAGAAATAGTGTCTTAATATGCATCTTATGTTAACATGGATCTCTGCTGCACAGTATTACACAACCTCAAGCAAGCAACCTTCCTGGATCTTTCTCAACCACAGTTCAAAGTCCTTTCTAACATGCACAATGAAGAAAACATTCAAGAAAAAAAATCCTGTCACATTTCTTTTTATTCAAACAACTCAATCAACTGATCTGTCAAGCAGCAGAGTGATACTGGAACAAAAGCAGACACAGAAAACAGCTGTTCTGGATGAACCGCTGACCACAAGTACGGCCTAAGCCCAACAGCAACAGACACCTGCTGTGCTCTTACATGGAAACACATGCAGGAAGAGATCCAGGCTGATGGATCTATATTCACCTCTCACCTGCACATCTCTGCAAAGGCCAAGAAATTGAGTTTCTTCATCTTCTTCTCGCTGAGCCAATAGCCCACTCGTCTGCCTCTCAGGAAAGTCTGCATTTCAGCGGCTGATGGCCAGATGTGACAGCAGTGTCACTCCAGTGAAAACAGGAAACAGTCTTCTTATACAACCCTGTGAAATCAAAGCCAAGAGAGATTATCAGTGCCTGAAATGATGAACATTTTTTCATGAGGGTTAAATCAAACACAGCTAATGACTTACAGTGAACAATAAAGAGGCATAAATGTGTCTGTAAATATACTAGCCAGATTCTGTCCAATATTAATGCTCCACGACCAAACAAACCTAATGAACTGCCTAGAGAAACTGAATGTTTGGGTATCAACAAGTGAGTTTCAATGTTCTATTAGAACAGTCAATTTAGAACATCATGAGATGCATCATTCAATAAACAAATCATATGCGAGTTTAATTCAAAACATCATGGGAATCAAAGGTTTGAATAAAAAGTCAAAAAAAAAAAAAAAAAAAGATTAATTACAAGCAAGTTTAAGAATTTGTTTTGTTCATGCAATAGTCTTAACTATTTGACAATCTGATGCATTAGTTATGAGTGCGAAAATGTGACTATTATAAGCGTTATGTCTGAACATCTGATGCATTATAAGCTAATTCAAAAGGTTCTCATGTCAAGTGTGAAAGCTCAGTTTAAACATTCAATGCATTATGCAAACATTCTCTGGAAATTCAAAACCTCATTGGTGAGTTCAGCGCCTTGATTCGAAAAATCAAAACATTATTGGAGAGCTTATACTACGGAGCTGTTGAATGCTCGAATCTGATTGGTTGACCAACGTTCTAAGGCGTGCAATTATTTTCAGAGAAACGCACAGCTAAAGTAGCTCTAGCTAGGGCTGACCGATATATCACATGTGTTTGTCACGCGCATTTCATCAGTAAAGCCGGTTCCCTGATTACCGGGAAATCGGCATCACCTACTTTCAAATGGAGCGGCATTTAATAGACAGAGCCGTAGTTCACTGATAAGCAACGCAATATCGTGTTCATTATTGCAGATGAATCGCCTTCGATATTGAACGCGATATTGCGTAGCTTGTCAGTGAACTACGGCTCTGTCTATTAAATGCCGCTCCATTTGAAAGCAGGTAATGGAGATTTAACGGTAATCAGGGAACCGGCTTTACTGACAAAATGCGTGTGACAATCGCATGCGATATATCGCCCAGCCATAGTTCTAGCAGGTCTTGACTGCTTTACAGTTCCATATCACCTCGCCAAATGATTTCAGTTATTTCTAAAGGTCCTTAAGGCTGGAACACACCAAGCCGACGAACTAGTGGTGACAAAAGCAGACTGCGGGATTGGCTCAAGTTGGCAGCGTTTGTGTCCAAAGTTGGCCTGACACACCAAACCAACGCTCGACAGCCGACGGCCAAGTAGCACGTCCATTCTGCGCCTGCGTGAGATGAAATGCCTTTCCGAACCAGCAGGTGGCAGTAGCTGAACAGCCAATCAGAATGATCAGATGGCTCAACGGACAGACAAGCTCCGACGCTGATTCAACATTTCGAATCGGCCGAAAAAGGTCGATGAGGACCAACTTCAGCCGATGGTGCAGAACATACTGAGAAAACTTTGTCGGCCGACGAACAAAAACTTCCCGACATCCGACTGTCGGCATGGTGTCCCTGCCTTTACAGCCTACAACCGCAAAAGATGGATTTACCTGCTGTAGAGTTCATGAAAGTTATCATGAGCATTGTTATGTTTAAAGCAGAGGTCTTAACAAATGTCAGTAGACCGGGAAGATTTTAAAATGAGCAGTTCATTCATAAATACGTAAGATCACTGTGGAAATACAAACCAGAAGTCAAAAGACAACGAGCGCAGCGCTGAAAAGGGGCGGAGCTACATAAGTCGACACAAACTTGCACAGAAATGTTTTGTCAGCGCTGCTCAACGAATTTATTAGTAAAATATTTTAGCAACTTAAAAGCTACATGCCATTTCTCACCAGCGAGGTAATAACTGTGCGGTTCTTGAGGTAGATAAACTTACAGGTTTCGCTATTAGTAGAGACACTGCTGCTGTTAGAGACGCACAGACTCAGGTAGGCTAATTCACATATGCTGCTTATTCTCTCAACTGCGTTAATGACTGTATCAACTGTATTATTCTGCTATCAAGGCTCAAACCTCCGATACTAGTTCTTAAACAACATTTTGGAATCAGCAATGGAGGCATGGGATGAGATGCGTAAGAAATTAGTCCCACACCCAAGAGTGTTTTAAGGACAAAAACCTGACAAATGTCTTGAAATACAACATTGGAAGTGTGTTTTGAGGTGTGGTAACCATAGTATAAGCAAAATAATTGACTCTGGAGTCAAGAAAATAATGCACACCCGAGGTGTAACGGCCACAACGCATTACCACCTCGGGTGTGCATTATTTTCTACGAATTCAACAGCCCAAAGTCAATTAAAGCAATAAGCACCAAGAAGCTGTGGTTTACAGTGAATTTATACCAGCTAAGGGCCGTTGTTAGGCACTACATAATGCAGTAAAAGCTTCAATTAACAAAATCAATAGAGAACAAACATACGTTTACATTGCTATAAGTGGTTACTAAGACAGAAGCAGCAACATACACACTCAGTGGCGAAGCGATACTTATGTAATGCGGTCAGCTGAATGTTTTCAGGAATTTTACAACGGCTTCGAACGCGGCTCAACCAATCAGAATCACTATCCGTTTTATAATATTCCTAAATTAATACATAAGTCCTGATGTTTGATTAGAATATTTGATAATTATTCGTCTTTGAACTTTCAATAAAAGCGAGTTAACATTATATTAAAAAAAAATTTATTCACTACATAAATGTAAAGGGTTAGTTTACCCAAAAATGAAAATTCTGTTATTAATTACTCACTCTCATGTCGTTCCACACCCGTAAGAGCTTCGTTGATCTTCGGAACACAAATTAAGATATTTTTGATAAAATCTGATGTAGGGCTGGGCGATATATCGCATGCGATTGTCACACGCATTTTGTCAGTAAAGCCGGTTCCCTGATTACCGCTAAATCGGCATCACCTGCTTTCAAATGGAGCGGCATTTAATAGAAAGAACCGTAGTTCACTGATGAGCTACGCAATATCGCGTTCATATCGCAGATGAATCGCCTTCGATAATGAACGCGATATTGCGTAGCTTATCAGTGAACTACGGCTCTATTTATTAAATGGGGCTCCATTTTGAAAGCAGGTGATGGCGATTTAGCGGTAATCAGGGAACCGGCTTTACTGACGAAATGCGCGTGACAATCGCATGCGATATATCGCCCAGCCCTAATCCGATGGTTCAGTGAGGCCTCCTTAGACAGCAATAACACTCCCTTTTCAATGCCCAGAAAGCTACCAAAAAACGTATTTAAAACAGTTCACGTTACTACAGTGTTTCAACCTTAATATTATAAAGCGCCGATACTTTTTGTACTTTTTTGTACTTTTTATTCCACAATATCCAATAAACACTGCTTCATGAAGCTTCGATTCTTTACGAATCATAGGTTTTGAATCAGTGATTCGGAACGTGTATCAAACTGCCAGTCACGTGAACTATTGAAGTTTCAAAACACTTATGACATAAAAAGCCTCGTTTACTAAAATCATGTGATTTTGGTGCTCTGAACCACTAATTCGAAACTAATGATTCGTAAAGATTCGAAGCTTCATGAAGCAGTGTTTTGAAATCACCAATCACCAGATATTGTGGAATACAGTCGCTATTTTGTTATTTTTGGTGCAAAAAAAGTATTCTCGTCACTTTATAATGTTAAGGTTGAAACACTGTAGTAACATCAACTGTTTTAAATGTGTTTTTAGTAGCTTTCTCGGCACTGAAAAAGGGAGTGTTATTGCTGTCTATGGAGGCCTCACTGAACCATCGGATTTGATCAAAAATATCTTAGTTTGTGTTCCGAAGATCAACAAAGGTCTAACGGATGTTGGACGACATGAGAGTGAGTAATAAATGACAATTTTTCATTTTTGGGTGAACTAACCCTTTTTAAAAAAAAAAAAAGATTCGAACATACGATGAATCATATGCGAGTTCGAACTTTCTGTGCGAACATTCGAACATTTGACGCCTCACAGACCAGGTAAACCGTGAATCGAACATTCGATGCTTCACAGGAGAGCTGAAACTTTCCGATCATTAGAAAGCACCGAGATGCCCACATACGCTGTCCAGGAAGGCAGCTCACTAGAATTGGAAACGCAGCCCATGTGTCCCTTCTGATGTAAGACTTACTTTCACTCTATCATTGCTTCAGAACAGTAATACACTTGATTCTACTCGTTATACATACTCTGTTCATTTTAGAAAACACATCAATACCATGGACCCAGTAGGACTCATGAAATCCGCCATAAGCAACCCATTCAGCAGCAGCGCAAACAAGCTAGCACTGCACCTACTTTCACATACAGATCATCTCAAGTCTTACTGATGGATGTCAGAAAGCTTCAACTCTTGTTTTCTCCCCGGTGGACACAGTGATAAAGCAGATGCAGAAAAGTAAATACCTGTCTAGCGCATGTTTTCGGACTCCGATTAGATAGCGGTTAGCTAGCTGGAGGGCAGTCTGGTCTCCATGACTCGTGTTGCTGCCTGTCTGTCGCTGAGACTGAGAATTAAAGGCGCTTTGATGATGATCAGATGAATCGAATGCGTTCTGGTCTCAATCCAGACACCTAGAGAGCGAGCACTGCCTCCTCCTGAGGTGGGGCTGGGATCAGTTCAGTCCGGCTAGCGAGTGTGTGTGTTCCTCCTGAAGCATGACAGGAGGTTTGTTCTGCTCTGCCCCTCACTGCTGCTGAATCCACTGTGTGAATGTTGCCGCAAGGGGGCGCCAGTGCAATACAATCTCTGGTATTGAGAACTTCACGCGCTGACTGGGTTTTGAAGAAAACAAGGTAATAAATTCAAAGCACTCGATGTGGTTATTTTTTGCGCGATGGAAAATACTTGTTTTCAACGTGCCTTACATAAAAAATGACTGCTGTAAATTAGGCGTGATAAACAACAGGTGTTCCAAAATGTTTATATTTTCTTGGTTATGTGTGATTTTAAGCTCCTAGAATTTTTATTTTTTTTTTCAAAAACATAAAATCCTACCGACCCCAAACTTTTGAAGTGCGTATATGAAGACATGTATATGTAATCATTTTAAAAATATGTATTTGTGGAAAAAATAAAAAGCAAAAGAACTAAACTTAAAAAAATTACTATTATCATATATAACTACAAGAACTCATAAATATGCTTTACAATTTAAAAAAAAATACTCTTTAAGCATAAGATTGTTTGCACTGCAATGAGCAACTGATTCTTTATGGGAAAAAAAGTATTATTTCTATAGATTTTGGGGTAAAATATGACACATATTTTGAGTTTTTGTGAGATTCATCCATTTATACTTGAATTTGCATTTTGTCATTATCAATAACCAGCTGAATACTTTAGTAAATCCTGCCCACATGTGCTTTAAATAAACACAGAAGAGAGAAAAAGCAATAATACACCAGGCAGCAGATGTTTAATGCTTGTATGTTTGTACAGCTAACATTTCATTGAAGCACTAAGTAGAAAACTGGTAGACAAAAATAAAGGCACCACGCACAAGATAAACACAGGAAACCCATTATGTACAACATAAAAAATATATAATTTTCATAATCTGTGGGACTATATGTACAAAGGTTTAAAAATATATATTTACAAACACTCAAAGCACATTCATGAGAATTTGACATTGCTGTCGGTGCTTCCGACAGCAACACACAGGTCATATGAACAAGTTCATTTGTGCTCCTCAGCGTCTGGCGGCAGGGCTGGCGAGAAGGCCCAGGATGGTGGAGAGACAGTGGAGTTTCTCTTTGACCAGCTCTGGTAGCTTTTCATTCTCTTTATACCTGAGAGGAAACAGACAGCATGACAATTCAGAACAGGAGCATTACCAGCATTCATTCTCAAACACAATGTGCAATCAAAAAAAGACCTATTTTAATGGTTTTATGAAATGTCCCTGGCCTTATTATGCAATTATGGAAGTTATGAATGTTGCAAATGCAGTCATTGTCCTTAAATAATTTTCTTTTGATTTTTCTATGTGACAAGCTTTACCTGGTGATTTGTCCATCAGGGGAAGTAAAAGTGATGCAAGAGACGCCAACTTGGACCATCAGCTGGGATCCGTCATTAAATTGCACCCATACCTCACCACTTGTTAGCTAAAAAACAAAAATAAAAATATAAATAAACTGACTTCAATGATAATACTATAGTTTATATGAGAAATGTTATACATATAAAGTTTATTATAAATTATGTTGGTATATCATTTCTAAATATGTAGTTTATATCAAATTATTTATATGCATAATGGTAGATGGTAACACTTTAGTATGGGGAACAATTCTCACTTTTAACAAGGTGATTATTAGCTTGCATATTGGCTGTTTATTAGTAGTTATAAAGCATATATTAAATGCCTTATTCTGCATGATCATATTCTACATCCCTAAATCATACCCCATACCTAAACTTACACGCTACAACAACTACCTTACTAACTATTATTAAGCAGTAAATTAAGAGTTAATTAAGGCAAAAATCTTAGTTAATAGTGAATGTGTGTTCCCCATTCCAAAGTGTTACCATGGAGAGATATCTATTTATATAATACAGGGTTATTATTAAATAAAAATATTAAAAAAAACAATTGTATAAAAAAAAAGTCATTACTTGAAATCAAATAAAATATTAAAAAAAAAACTATTACTCATTTTCATTTAGTTTAGATTGATGAACTAAAATAACTAAAATTAGATAAACTAAAACTTAGACAAAATAAAATGACAACTTTAATATCAAAATGAACACAACAAAAAAGAAATCAATCTAATTCAAAATATTAACAAAAACTATAATAGTATATCAATGATAAATAACACTGGGATGACAAGGATAATAAATAAAAGCAAATAAATTATTATTTATGAATAAATAAATATAAATACATACATACATACATATAGTATCTTGCGGACAGCATTAAAATGTACTTTTTGATAGCTAATAATGGTGTATGCATATGTATATATTTATACATTTATTTAACATCATAAAAAAAAGTCTCCAGTTTCACAGACAAGGCTTAAGCATGTTTGAGCTGTTTTAACTGAAAGCAACTTGCACCATTGTTTTGTCCCAAGATGCACACCGGTGTTGTTTTTTCTAAGGCACATTTATAAAAGGTACTTAAATATCCTAATTGAACTAAGGTCTAATCCTCACTTAATCTAAGCCCTTACTGTGAAACCAGGCCTTTAAGTCTTAAATTAATTTATTCCTAAACTATCCAGTCAAACACTTTACCTGAGAGGCCCAGCCAATGTTCGGCACAAAAATGGACTTGAGCACCTTTCCTGTGTTAATGGTGCGTTCATCTTTGCCTGACTGAGGTGAGCTGCCTTTAGCCACACTTGCTGTGGTGAAGTCCGATCCCGCGTAGGAAATCATCTAGGCGTGAACACGACACATGAATTACTATTAATGAAAAATTGTATTTCAGAGAAGGACGTACTCAGAAATAAATAGATGTGCTTGGAGATAATATGCCTGCATGACTTACTGATGGTGTGATGTGGGGTGGCTGGGGCGGACTCAAACACACCTGAGCCACCTCTGCAGGTGCTGCTGGGCTGGAGCCAGAGGAACACTGAGGCTGAGGGGCTGGAAAAGCTGGATTGGTGGGTCTCCTGGTGGAGCATAAGACAACCAGTGTGAGACATGCCTCATGTATGACATTTAATCTCAACCAATAGCATGGGTTTATTTTTAGTTAGCTGGTGACACAAGCCTCACCTGCCGATAGTGATGGGAAAGAAAGGAGTGTTTTTAGCACTGCGCTGCTCCTCAGCAGTAATTGCTGCTTCCAAAGACAGACACATTCGATGCCCCTAAAAAAAAAACACACATTATAACTCTAGCAAGCAGCACGACCAGACATCTATGAGTCCTGAAATAAATATGAAAGCTTTAAACGTGCACCTATCAAAATGCATAAAGTCAAGTGCAACATGTAACCACAGTTGCAGTAATGCATTACCTCCTCAGAGAGCTCCATGTAGAGTCTGCACTCAGGACTCAGTCCGCTCAGCCCTACATCACCCTTCACTGTATACGATTTCCCGCTCTTCTCCACCACACGCACCTGTTCGCTCGTCTTATGGGTTTTTGCACCTAATGGACGAATAAAAAAGAAGAAATCCTTAAGCCTAAATTGGATACACTCTGCACTGCACACAGTTCATTCTGCATGAGATATTACTGAATCATTTGTGCCCCTCACCATCGTAGAAGCACACCTCCAGGTCTGCATTAGGAGTGTTCTCCATCAACATGCACTTGGCAAACTTTGTGTACAATGTGACTTTGGGGGTCTTCGATTTCACCAACTGTACAAACTTTGTAGCATACTGATATTTCTTCCAGTATTTTTCTGCAGGGAAACAGAGTTAAATATTGAATATTACATACACATCTTGCTTCCAAAAGCTTTTCCGTCAAGTCTTGTATAAGTCACTGTACCTGGTAAATCCTCATAGCTGCAGATGAGAATGTCTTCAGGTGGTGAGGGCGGGTGGTCCAGCACAGGGAAGCCTTTACCTTCATTAGGTTGGTACACTGTAACCTAAAGACAGTAAAAATACAAAAGCATGAGAATTAGAGATTTCTGGGGTTCTTCTGGGGTAAATTTCTATAGTAGTAAACGAGAGATAACAGCAATTTTTTGTATTTCTATTTGCTCCAATAGCAAAAAAAAAAAAAAATTGTGATAAGTGTTTCCACGACTTTCCAAAAGAGGACAAAAAATATAGAGAGATTGATTACACTGGTCAGAAACAAGTTATGTCCATCTCTCATGTTAAACTCCTTTCTGTGTTTGATCCATCCTGTAACTTCCACACATTAATTATACTATATTAATTATTGATTTTTTAGTCCCTCACCATGGATCCGTCACAGGATATCCTAAGTACTTCTTTGACTCTCTCCTGAGCTCCTTGTCCTTTCAGCAGCTCCATACACACCTCTCCAGAATCCAGGATACTGACCTAAGGAAATACACGTTGTAACATTATGTTGTTCTAAATGAGCAATTCTAACTTATAAGTTCTCTCTATCTATCCATCTATCTATCCATCTATCTATATATCTATCTATATACACACACACATAAATTTATACAGTACATATATAAAATATTATAAATATTAATGTCATGATTTTCTGTAAAGCTGCTTTTAAACAATGTGTATGTGAAAAGCGCTATACTGATAAATTTGACTTAAATTGTACCCATTATAGGAGATAAATAGCTTCACTCACCACAGCGTTTTTGGTCTTTTGTCTGATGGGCTTGAGTCTGGCAGCACAGAGCGGAGGGAAGCTCTTTGTAGGACATGCCTTCTCTTTCTTCTCTGTGTTTGCTTTGCCTTTGGAAAGGGGTGGACCCAGAAACTGCGGCTCCGAGTAGCCCTGAGGTTCTGACACATGTCCTGATCCAAACCCATCTTCCCTGCAGGGCCCTGGATTGTTGTGGGGGAAAAGGTTGGGTTGCTGCTGAGAATGAAGGCCGCTGGGTTTGTCGCTGCAGGAGGTTTGTGTTCCGACGGGCCCTCGTCCAGAGTGAAAACTACCACTGCTGCTGTGACTGCTCAAATCTGCTGGCCTCTTGAACATTCCTAAATGCAAAAATGTTTTAAGGTTTAAAATGTCTCAATATGCAAAGCTTTTAAAATAAGTCATATTAAAGTAATAATTCACACAAAAAGTTTTTTCTAAAGTTTTATGATTTTTCTTCTTTCCATTGTACAAAAAGGAGATGTTTTGTAGAATGTTCATGCTGCTCTTTTCCATACAATCATTAAAGCAATCCACATCTCATGCATTATTTATGTTCAAGTCTTCTGAAGCTAAATGATAGCTTTGAGTGAATACAGCTTAAAATTGAAGTCATTACTCTGAAAATATCTGCCTCTGTTATAGCTGTCAAAATCTCATACTTGAGCATATTTAAACATGACGCCTCATGAAGCATTGATCCAGGTTTGACATGATGATGTTAAACGGAACTGTTTCTCTCATGTCTCAGTCTCACCATGAGATTCGTTCGAATGCTTTAAATTTAACATTAGCATTAATAGGACTTGAAAGCTAAGATGTAGAGGAAGTCAAGCACAACAAATACTGTTCCGTTTCTCATAAAAATCAATTATATGGCTTTTGAAAACTTGGAATATAGTGCACAAGTTGCATGGACTACTTTCATGGGGGTTTTTTATTCTTTCTAAAAATGTTGGCAGTGTGAATCAACATTCATTTTCATTGTGCTAAATGAGAAGCTTCGACATTCTACAGAATAGTTCCTTTTATATTCTACAGAAAATTAAACAAATACTGTTTGTACGGAGCCCAGTACATGACATGCAAGATATCATGGCCATGAATTAAGAATTTGTTCACTTGTTTTAGGTAAAACATTTTATACTAATTTGTTCCCTTGTTTTAATTTAGTTAAGTTATGGCCACAAATCGGGGGAACAAATTCTTAATTTGTGGCCACAATATCTTTTTTTTTTTTTTTTTTCCATAGGATGTGTGGGGTAAACGATGACAGAAATGTAAATTTTGCTGAAATATTTCTCCTATAAATATAACTAAAAATTCAGCAGGGCATGATACCATCGTTGCTGAACCAGGCCTGTGTTTGAGAATCAGGGATCTGTGGTCTCATCGAATGGGTGGATGTAGAGAAAGATGATCCCGGACTGAGGAAAGAGGGGAACAAAAAAGAAGCAAAAATGTAATAATTATAAAATAGTGAAATGATGCTGAAATCCAAACATGCCAACTGCACTCAATACATTATTAAATTTTGCAGTCATTTTTGATAGTTTGACAGAATCACACGGCTCTTACTTTGCAGGCTGTTTTACAGGTGGAGAGGGAAGACGCCCATGCTCAGAGTAGCCATGGTGAACGTTTCTGTAACTGGATGTTGGTTGGAATGACCGTCCAGACCCTGAAAGCATCTCTTCCGAGTGGCATCTCTCGAGCTCCGCTTCCTGTGGAGTGTGGCTAAACCCAGCACCGGATCGATCTGATGAATGAGCCCGTCTCAAGTAGCGAGAATGAGGCCTTCCACTGTCAGCACCCAAGGGAACTCTCCCAATACCCATCCTTGATAAATCATCTTGAAAATTTGTCTGCCAGTCTTGCCCACTCTTAAAACTGGAGCTGGTAGAATGATGGGAGTGGCTGGGGATCGGAGCCATACGATTGGGTAATGGCTGTCCAATCATCTTCCTGGTTTTCCTCTGTAGCCGGCTACTGCTGCTGCTGCTATTGGTGGCATTGGAGGCTGTGGATATGGTGGCTATCCCGCTGTCTATGGACCCTCCATCACTGCTCCCAGAGTCTTTGCTTGCAGTAGGCCCAGTTTGAGTCATAAAAGGGTGGTCCAGCACCGCAGAGAGACTGGGCCTGAGTGCGGGGTTCTTTTGCAACAGCTGCTGAATCAGGTCCTGCGCTTCTGCTGATATGTGAGTGGGCATCTGATAATCTCCCAGAACAACTTTATTGAGTGTGTGTTTCACAGTGTCTGTGTCAAAGGGAGGTCTGCCCGTGAGAAAGGCGTAGAACATGCAGCCCAGTGACCAAACGTCCGACTCCAGGCCGTGAGCGCTGCGTGTAGCCACCTCAGGAGAAATGTAGTTCGGTGTGCCGCACATGGTGAAGTGCTTCTCGCTGGGAAGTTTGAGTTGCGTTGCCAAACCAAAGTCTGCAATTTTAATGTTCATGCTGCTGGTGAGCAGGAGATTAGATAAGGTCAGGTCCCTGTGCATGATCCCATGAGTGTGAAGATACAGCATTCCCTTTACGATCTGATGCATGAAGTGCCTCGCTGTTGATAACACAAACAAAAATCAAAATAAAGACTGAAAACACAGTGTTCAGAGACAAGAGGCATTTTTTATGAACAGAAACTGAGAGTTTTGATCAATTAAATGTATTAATCATGAATCATTTCGTTATTCTAAAAGTTTCAGAAACTTTGTTCTGTAATAAAAAAAAAAAGGTTTGATTTTTAGTTTTTAGTTGTTGATTTAGTTGTTGATATATATTTTTTGCATTTTAGTTTATATTAGAATTAGATTATTTTATTATACTATTTTTTTTTTAATGCTTTCAATACTTTTTGCTTTAATTAAAAGAATCCTTTAGGATTGTTACTTGAATATTAATCTAACTCTATGAATCAATATTTAAAGATGTGTTATGTTATGAAAGGTAATACTGTTTTGTTTAGCACACATTAAACCTGATGAGGAAGTGCTAGAAATGCAATGAAAAAAAAAAAAGAATTCTGCAGGAAACACCGATATAGACATTGCATACTAATAAGATATATATATATATATCTGTAGAGTAAAAGTAGCAGCAGCCACTGATTTTAAAATGGAATTACATACAGAAAAGATTTTTTTAACATTTATAATGCATGAATGTGATGAACTCACCCTCCTCCTCTGTAAAAGGTTTTTTCCTCTCCTTCAGGTAGCGGCTCATCTCCCCATTGTGACACATCTCCAGCACCAGGTACACATAATTACTGTCCTCAAAGTAATTATACAGCTTAAGAAAGGGAAATAACAGGAATGGTCAATATTTAGTTTATGAATACAAGTCATTCAGGATGGCAGTTTCCTTCAAGTAATATTGCAAGTGCATAATAATGTCACATTACACAAAAGCTGCAACATTCATGCATATAGTTCTTTCTTCAGTCCATATACATCTCATTGCTGCTAACAAATATAAAAGCAAAAATCTGTATTATACTTATTACTATATAATCTTCCATTATCAATCAGTGTTTTTGGTGTTCTCATATCTATTAATGCAGTCAGGTCTTCCACACTTTTTTGTCCAAATAATTTTTATGACTTATCTATGACCTTTGCAATCATTTTTTACTAAATAATGATAAAAATAGAATTATTAGTGTCCAAATGTCTTCCATAAGACCCTGATAAAGACAAATCTCTCTAGCCTGATTCTCAATGCATTAAAAAGACTAAAACAACTACAAATCAAGACATTTCTTATGTATAATTTCTTTTTATTTAACCCTATTTTTTCATTGAAGAACCAGGGTTTGCAAATGTCTTGAAAACTCTACATGAGGCAGCTAATTTAAAAAAAAAAAAAAAAGTATTTTATCATCTAGAAATAATAAAAAATATTTTTAAAATCATTATCCTTATTCAGTAAATCACGAACCAAACTTATAGTTAAAACGAGTGGGAACCTTGAAAAGCATTCAGCTCTGCAATCCCGAAATTTAATTCACACAAACAAGGAGTATTGCGCCTTCAAATACTGTTAAGGACAATGAGGAATCATCGCTGTAGCTGATGAAACATCATAATCAAAACAAAAAATTTTATTTCCACTATATATTTTTCTGTGGCATTTTAGGATTTTAATGATCTGTATAAAACTATGCAAATCTTTTTCTTCATTTAAAAGTAAAATATTAATTCTAATCTAACATGAGCATCAGTTGAAGTCCGGTTAGGTCTGTGATGAGTGTTAAGGGCTCACCTCAAGAACTGAAGGATGCTTTAACCGACACTGAATCTCCACCTCATTAATGACTCTCTGCACCATGCCAGCTTTGTGCATGGCTTTCTTGTCAATCTGCAAGTACACATGGGGATCAGTGGACGGTTTTGAACAGATGCTGCACAACCACAACCCTGGCACTATGGTTAATTAAACAGAAAATCTCGTTCTTACCATTTTGATTGCCACTTCCAAGCCTGTGTTTACAGATTTTGCTCTGTAGACACATGCAAATGAGCCTTTCCCCAACAAGGTGAGAACCTTGAAGTCCTGAAACATAAAAAGCAATTGTTTGAATTAGATGGGAAAATAACACACAGACCAAATGAGATCATTTTAAGAGCCTGTCCCATGAGATCGATCTTGTCCCCTTGAGAGTTTCTGTGCCCCTAAACCTCTAAATGACATCCCTATTGAAGCTTGGTTCCACCACAGAATAAAAAATTGCAACTTTTTATCTAACAATTCTTACTTTTTTCCTCACAATTGCAGAAATACCTCATTATTTGGACTTATTTTCCTTCACACAATTGCAAGGTATAAACTTTTAATGAGTTTCTCATTATTCTGACTTCTCTCTCAGAAAATTCTGGGTTTGCATCTCGCAATTCTGACTTTTTTTTTTTTTTTCCCACCACAGAATAGCAAAATAAAACAGGTATTTCTTACCTCACAATTCAGACTTTTCCCCTTACAATTCAGACTTAATTGAGAGTTAAAATCTAACAATTCTGACTTTTTCTCAGAATTATGAGGGGGGGGGGGGGGGAGTCAATTACCTTTTTATTTTATTATTATTATTCCATAAAAATCTCCTACCTCGATTTTAAGATCCACAGATGATGCCAAAATTCTGTCCTCATGTGGATCTTTTCCTTTAGAAGTCAAATTTATCAGGAATGATTGAATCACTTCCAACATGTTTCATAAAGTGTTTCGATCACGGATCAAGCCGACAACACAAAAGCAGCCCGTTGCGAGCACTGTGCAATCTTTGTTGACGAGTCACTAGTTACCTGCATCTGACAGTGACATCTGTTCATCACTCTCCCGCTCTCCTCCCGCGACTCTACCTGACACTGACGCTACCGCACGTCGCCTAGCAACAGTCTCCATGCTCCCAATCCCCAAAACACCTTTGGCTACACTGAAAATTTACCGCAGATGGATGAACAGAAGGCGCGATCCAGACGGAAGTGTAACCGTGTGTGGATAAATCAGAATGTTTTACTACAAATGTTATGAATTGAAGTTTTGTTACTGTTTAACATTGCGTTTTAAATGTTTGACCAACTAGAAATAACGAAAGCAACAACAAACCAAAGTAAAGACCAACAAATGGATAATTTTAGCTGGTTATGGGAGCCTAAAATATACACACAACCTCCGAATTTAATACAATAGTCAGTCGGGTTGGATGGCTCTCGAGCCGCTAGCGGCCGCGCTACTTACCTCAATTTTATCACCGATTGAGACACTCATTTTCACTTCATAATCTCTTCAGTCCGTCGACTCGTGTGTGTATTTAAAATATCCTTATTTTTCCGTGATGTTTTGACTTGAGCATGACGTATAAAAATGCTTTTAATCGATATATTTGTATTCCCCTCCAAAATGTTTGCCTTTCCTCCATTTTGAAAAGTCCGCCCGTTAGAACTCGTAATGACGTGATCGACGTCGCTGCGCAAACTGACCAATCGGTGAACAGCTTATAGCACAACACAAAACTCATCCAGAGCCTGTCAAAATAAAAGTTCTACATTTTCTACGTTAACGATATCAAGTTTTTAGTACATATACATATTTATGGAATACATAAAGTAATTCAATTTAATGGTTGTATGGTCTTGTTTATGATTGCAACACTGGCTTCTCTTTAATTAATAACATTAAATACAACGTTCACTTAAACATTGTTTAGTCAGGGATTCTCAAAGTTTTTTGTCCCTTTGACCTAAAATATTAACTATAAGATTTTAAGTTAAAACATTTCAGTGTTTAATAACACATTCACAGTTCTCTGATATGAGGTAATGGTCAAATGACAAATATTTTTATGGAACAAATTTTTTTTTAGGGCTGTCAAAAGATTAATTGCGATTAATCGCATCCAAAATAAAAGTTTGTGTTTACATCATGTATGTGTGTGTACTGTGTATTATTATGTATATAGAAATACACACACATTCATGTATATATTTAAGAAATATTTGGATGTATATACTGTATATAATTTATTACATAAATAAAAATATTTTATATATAAATATAACAGATTTTTCTTAAATATAGACATGAATGTGTTTGTGTATATTTATATATACATAATAATTATACACAGTACACACACATATATTATGTAAACACAAACTTTTATTTTGGATGTGATTAATCGCGATAAATTTTTTGACAGCCCTCATTTTTTTTATGATTTAATTATTACCTCTTCATCAACTCACTAACCCCAATTTGTGTAAAGTTATTATGCATCAATTTAGAAATATTTTGTGGCTCATTAATTACTCCAACAAGTAATACAAATTGAGCAAACATCTCTTATTATCGGAAAAAAGTATATTCGTCAGTTTAAATAAGACTGCAAGTTTGTAAATAAGGAAAACAATTTGTATATCCTTTGACTTATTTAAATCTAAATTAATTAAACTTATTTAACTTTAAATGAATACAATGCATTTTTGCCTGTATGTTTTGCAAAAAATAAATAAATAAATAAAAGTTCTAACACTTTTTCTATATATTTCTAACACTTCTACAAACCTTCCTGTTCTTATAACTATAGAATTACACTTAAAATCTCTCATATAAACTGACACAAACATTAAAATGGCAACAAACGCATTCAGTCATAAAGGCATGTTTTATTATTTGTGATCATCAAACCTCAAGACTTGATATGGGACTGCATGAAAACTGGGAAAAAAGGTAATGACCGGCTCAGTACATTCTACTTTCATATGACACTACGGAGCTGAAAGCATTGCAATGTCAACAATAGGAGTGTACCTATATCTAAGCACCCATAAATTCAAATTACTAAAATAATATTTACAGGCTCTAAACAACACATCCTTTGGAAATTTATATTTTAAATACAAATATAAACCATATATTTATATGTATTGCATACATATTTGCTTGTTTCCCCTCAATCTTAACGATTGATCGAACAGTATTTTGATTCATGTTCCCATAACAAGTTACCGTGTGATATGATTCACCTCAAAAAATGCCTTTGGCTCTCCCAGAATGCAAGTATCACATTGTTTTAGGGATAGCTTTTTGTTAAGAGCGGCAGCATCGTTTCAGCTACTGAACTACATCTATTCTATATGATCCTATCATGGACGTCCAATCCCGGACTGAGTTTCGAATACAGCTGCAACATTCAAAGGACAGCCTGTCCTGATCCCTTAATAGGTACAAGAGAAAAACCAACAGAGGAGCAGACTTCAACAAACAGATGCACAAATACAGCCAACTGAGTGGTGGACACAAAGAGAATGGTTCCAGCTATTGGTTCAGTGTAAGTTGAAAAGGTTTAATGGTGGCTTAAGTGAGAATGGCAGCAGAATCAGATGGTTGAGTGTGGAAGAGCTCAGTCCACCTCCATCTCTCCAGATGGAGGCTTTGTCTGCTGATTGCCTTTGCTGTCAGCACCTTGCTGCGCCGTGGGGCCGTTGTGTGCCCCGTTGTTTTTGTCTCCCTCTTCTACGGGCTCCTCTGTTTTGGGTTTGGGTCGGTTGAGGACAGGATGGCAAATTTCCTCTAGCTCCTACAATTCAACACAGAGCAGATGGATTAATTTATTAAATTATGCAGTAGGTTAGACTATTGTCAGCCAGTACCAGAATATAAGGATTCTTTATGGGGAACTATTTTGCATCATAAATAATATATATATATATATATATATATATATATATGAAAATGTATTAACTTTTTTTTTTACATGAATTAAAGGGAGTAAAACAATTACTGTGCTACAATGATGTATGAATACTTTAAAAATTACATTTAAATATTTACTGTATATATTTTGCATTTAAGTAATGAAATTAAAAGTTTTCACATTATAGTAATGAATTTTTTTTTATTTTTTTACTTTAAATTTGCATAAATGAATGACAAAAACAAATACTACCACAAATGTATAAATATTTCTAATTAATATTAATTATTAAATAAAAATTTGTAGTATACTTAAAATATACAAAAGGTATCAATGTAGTTATGTAGGACTTTTATTTTGACAGACGGTCTAGTTCTTTGTTCTACTATAATTAAATATTGTATATTTGTTTTAGAATAATGACAATTTTTTTTACATTACTGTAATGAAAATTTGCGAGAAAATTGTCACAATGTGGTTCAAATTTTGGCTCTAAAACACTCCTCTGTTCTGAAAAAAATTGGAACCAAATTTTTGGATTTGGAACCAAAAATTATTCAGACACTTTGACCTGACCATGTTTTGCTCAAGTGTTATCTGACATAATTAAGATTATTTTTTTCTGACACAGTTTAGCTCTGAGATCTTGTCATATTTTATTACCATTTTTTAAACTATAGCGAATATAATAAATATAATAAATAAAATATAATGTATTTTTTTGTAAATGTCAGTTAGCTATGTTTTCATGAGATTTAGTCATATTCATTCTCAAAGAAACAGGTGTGATCATTCTAATGACAGTGAAAAATTTCATTGCAACTTTATGGGAAAGCTAGACAAACAAACCTGAATCTTTTGAATGATCTCTGCTACTTTGACTGCTGGGTCTTGAGCGATGGTGAGTTTGCTCTGGGCGTTCATCTTCGCATTCATCCAGCCTAAAGCTTCATTTACACTCTTCTCAACAACACCCATCTCCTCAGTGCTCAAGTGTTGGTAGCGCTCGTCCTGTTGGTCAAATGGCAGACATTTCCACAGTATTTAATGCATCACAGCTCCCATTCATTTCAATAATATCCTTTTCAGTGCTAAGTGTACCTCAGCATTACATTACCTTTAAGTGCATCAACATTGATGATAAACAATATGACCATCAACAATATGTGAAGGAAATTAATGTGAAATGCTCTTAAAAATAAGTGAGCCAATCTGAACAATGCTAAAGATTAAGATTCAGTCATAAACACAATTAGTCTGACAAATACATCACTATATAATGACATAAATGACCAAAACAACTGATATAAAGATGGTCACTTGAAACTTCATCTAATATATTAAAAAAGAAGAAGAATTATAAAGTGAATATGTTCCCTAGAGAATAGTGGGAGACATAACAAGGTAAATTAAATAGCTTGTATATGATGAAAAAAAAATGTAAGCTGCGAAAGTAATTAGGCCAGTAGATATTTGGAGATATCCCAAAATATAACCCATTAACGTCTGTAAAAAAAAGAAGAAGAAGAACAAAAAATGTTTCACATCATTCTAATGCTGCTAAAAACACAACAGGCTGCTTTATAGTTACAAAAACAAAAGCTTTTTTAAATCAATTAATATTAACAGAACTACACAAAATCAAAAAAGTATGTAATTACAGCTTACCTTCTGTTTATACATGTCCACTGCCTTCATAAAAAGCTGAAGTTTCTTGCCCAGCTCATCAAACGCTCTGGGTCGGCCCTCGTGCTCTCTGTACCGCTCTTCAATGGGCTCACCAAACTTCTACAAAACCCCAGAAAACATTTTCAGTTGAGGTTTTCATTGGAAGAACTGACACTCATGAAAAACAAGCACACTTAAGTATACTTTTAAAAAGAGTACGTATTAAAGAGATAATATACTTTAAAGAAAATATACTTAAGTGCGAACTGAATATGTCTTCAGACACTTTATTAGATGTTAAATGCAATGGAAATGTATTCTAGTTTAAATTTATAATAAATTCATTTAGCTGAACACTTAAATAGGACTCAAGTATATCTTTATATGTCATTTCATAATTAAGGCAAGGCAAGGCAAGGCAAGGCAATTTTATTTGTATAGCACATTTCATACACAATGGTAATTCAAAGTGCTTTACATAAAAAAAGAATAATAAAAATAGAACATAAGGAATAGAAATAATTTTGCTATCTGGATGGAAGAGCTAGGAAGTCTCAGGGAGTTTGTTGTTGTTGTTGTTGTTGTTGTCGTCCATCAGAGTTGGATCTAAACAGATCCATTCATCAGAGCAGATCAGAATGGATCTTCCTCATCCAACAGGACTGCTACCTGTTAAGGCACTTCAAACTGATAAACATAGTTTCAATCTCCCCTTTTGCCAAGAAACCTCAAACTCCACCACACAGCCCTAATCCCCCTTCCGGAGATATCTTACCAATGGAACGCAGTTCAAATTTTCCCTTTGGAAATTTCCCCCTTTGGAAAGTGTCCTGACTGTAATCCAGAGATATCTTAACCATGCACTACAGCTTAAATTTCCCCATGGTTTGTCAAATTTACCAAATTTTAACCTAATCAATTTCTTCCTAATTCTCCCAGCTCTTTCAACCAGACAGCAATAATGCATTAAAAGTCAGAATAACAAGATGATACATAAAACATATAAAATACATTAAAAATGAAATAAAAACAGGAAAAGCAATTAAAAGAATAAAAAGATAATACGTATAAAATAAAGTGCAAACAATTACTCATATTATCTTTTAAATATGGGTAAAGTGCAATGCCGATTGTACTGAAAAGTATTTATGAAACTTGTATGTCATTTATTTAAATTTAAAATTACACATTTGTAATGACGTTTAAATGTAATATTGAAACATGTTACAGTTCAAATAATACTTTACATGTGCTTTAGTATGTTAGTACACACATCAAAATAAGTGTACTTCTTTAAAGCACAACAAAGCATTATTAAAACAATTATTTCAAATACACTTTAAAACCAAAATTGTAATTGTGTTAAGAAACAGTCATGAAAGTGTACCCTCTTTAAGTACGCTTGAGTGGCCTTTTAATAAACTAATATTATATTTTCCGAACATACCGCTTTTTTTAAAGATACACTTTTAAAGTGCCTCTATTATGCTATTTTAAAGGTTCCTAATTTTGTTCTGGAGATCTTCAAAACGCTTTAATTTTCTCATAATAGTACTGATCTGAAAATGATTCGGTCTCTCTAAACCCCTCCTTTCCGAGGGTCTACTCTGCTCTGATTGGTCAGACGGCCCAGTCTTTTGTGATTGGTCAACCGCTTACAGCGCTTGTCAAAAAAGAAAAGCCATTACCATGTCTGAATTTAAACTCTGGATCTTCATCAGCGCTTGATAAACAGTGATACAAATGATGGCATCAGTTTTTCAGTATCGGTTCCAGCATAAGACCTCATCCTTTTGAGGTGCAGCTAAGTGGATTTGCAGAACTGAAAACAGCGTCTTCTCAACATTTTGACAACTCGAACCAAACTCTTCCAGGCCTCAGTGTTTGAGGGCAGGTCAAAGTAGATGTTGTTCACAGGCAGCCAATGAAGACCATAGACTGGCATTATACATATTTGTTGCGTTGTTATGTAGGTATGTAAGAGGAAGTGAGACTGGAATTGCTGACAACTTATTTTAGCAGTTCAGAATCGATTCTTTCTTTTAGGAGACAATAGCTTTACTTGTCATGCACTTTGATCTTTAAAACTTTGCAGAACTTTTACATTCACAAACAGCTATATTACACACTGCATGAAAGGTAATATTTGAAAAAGCATAATAGGGGCACTTTAAGATTAGAAGTAAACTACAAGTGCACATTCAATACAATTAAGCACACTTCTTTGTCGCAAGAAGAAACCATTGCCTACATGATATCCATTTGTTTAGCAAAAAAACGAATTACCGAATTAAATTAAATCATGCTTGGAGAAAAATATTAACCAAAGAAAAGTATAAAAGATATATGTATATAAAAGAATAATTGTATAAACAGTTAGAAATAATGCAAAATGTCACAACTGTAGAACATACACATGACCTGAAGACTAAAACACCTACTTTGAGTTCAGACAGTTTGTCTTGATAGATTTCTTTCTCCTGGTCCTCTCCTTCTTCATACAGCCAGTTCTCTGTGTCCTCAAGCATTATGGTGAGCTGGTTGCTTTCCTGCAAAAGAGAACATCAACACACATACATTATAAGCCTTACCTGTGCTTTGTTTTGGTAGCTATATTTATTTGTTTATATTCTGTTTGATTTGTAAAATGATTTGATATTCTCTGAATTGCAGAATTGAGGCAGATAAAACATAAGCTCCCTATTGTCTTGTCTGAGAACATCAGCTCCGGATATCAAAGAGATTATGTGCTCACATCTTCAGTGACATATTTCTCATAGATGCCACACAGTTTGTCTCGCAGGTCGTAAACATATTCCTCCACACCATTTTTAGCATCATTCCTCTCCTTTTCCAGCTTGTCTTGTATGATCATTTTTTTCTGAAAGACAGAATGGAAAGAAAACATTCACAAACTGGATCATTGAAACTTTCCACCCTTTTCCCTTTTCATTCACACAAAAATTCTCAAACACTGTAATTATCCACATGGGACAGTAAACATACCCTTGTGACAAGAAGTGCACTTACTTGAATGTGGATTTGTTGTGTACTTCAAATCTTAAAATGATAAATATATATATATATATATATATATATATATATATATATATATATATATATATATATATATATATATATATATATATATATATTATAATTTACTTGCAGATAATATATTAATGAATAAGTGCACTAAAAGAGAGTACACTTTCATGATATGTTGTAGTTATCAGTACACTTATTTTGCTGTCTTGACTAACATACTCATGTAAAGTTTATAATTTTATTCAATATTACATTCATTGTATTTCAGTGTACTATACTAATTATACTATACTAATACTAAATTGCAATGTCATCATTACAAATGTGTAATTATATAATTACAATTATAAGTACAGTGGCATGAAAAAGTATGTGAACCCCTTGCAGAATCTGTGAAAATGAGAATTATTTTAATAAAATAAGAGGGATGATAAAAAAATGCATGTTATTTTTTGTTTTGTACTGTCCTGAGTATGATATTTTACATAAAAGATGTTTGCATTTAGTTCACAAGACAAAACAATAGCTGAATTTATTAAAATAACCCCATTCATAAGTATGTGAACCATTGATTCTCAATACTGTGTGGTTACCTGATGATCCACGACTGTTTTTATGTTTTGTGATGGTTGTTCACGAGTCTCTTGTTTGTCCTGAGCAGTTAAACTGAGCTCTGTTCTTCAGAAAAATCCTCCAGCTCCTGCAGATTCATCAGTTTTCAAGCATTTTTGCATATTTGAACCCTTTCCAGCAGTGACTGTAGGATTTTGAGATCTGTGTTTTGGACAACTAAGGGACTCAAACTCAACTATTAAAAAAGGTTCAAACATTCACTGATGCTCCAGAAGGAAACACGATGCATTAAGAGTCGGGGTGTGAAAACTTTTGAACAGGATGAAGGTGTC
Organism: Chanodichthys erythropterus; assembly: GCF_024489055.1. Classification (NCBI taxonomy): domain Eukaryota; kingdom Metazoa; phylum Chordata; class Actinopteri; order Cypriniformes; family Xenocyprididae; genus Chanodichthys; species Chanodichthys erythropterus. Next base: position 29,395,888 of record NC_090238.1, read on the forward strand.
ACAATCTTTCTTATTTTGTTTAAATATTGTATATTGTATTATATATTGTTTTTCATTTAGTACTGCCCTTCGTAGCAACAGAAGATACTTGCATGTTTCCCGGCAGAAAAATTAAGTACAATTTACCTTGATATTTGAATTCAAAAGTTTTCACCCCTCGACTCTCAATGCATCGTGTTTCCTTCTGGAGCATCAGTGAATGTTTGAACCTTTTTTAATAGTTGCGTTTGAGTCCCTCAATTATCCTCAGTGTGAAAAGATGGATCTCAAAATCATACAGTCACTGCTGGAAAGGGTTCAAATATGCAAAAATGCTTGAAAACTGATGAATCTGCAGGACCTGGAGGATTTTTCTGAAGAACAGAGCTCAGTTTAACTGCTCAGGACAAACAAGAGACTCATGAACAACCATCACAAAACATAAAAACAGTCGTGGATCCTCAGGTAACCACACACAGTATTGAGAATCAATGGTTCACATACTTATGAATGGGGTTATTTTAATAAATTCAGCTATTGTTTTGTCTTGTGAAATAAATGCAAACACATTTTATGTAAAATATCTTACTCAGGACAGTACTAAACAAAAAATAACATGAATTTTTTTATTATCCCTCTTATTTTATTAAAATAATTCTCATTTTCACAGATTCTGCAAGGGGTTCACATACTTTTTCATGCCACTGTAGTCCTACTCAAGTGGGTCAAAAAAGCACTCTGAAGTTCAACTAACTGTATTTAAATTTAAACTATAATACATTTTCATTTAATTGCAATGAACATGCAATTAAGTGTCCGAAAACATTCACTCCACACTTAAGTATACTATTTTAAAGTATATTATTAATTCATGTAATAATATTAATTATATGTTTAAAAGTATGCTAAAGTGTACTTATTTCTCATAAGGGTATATTTAGACAAAATAAATATTATTGTAACATTATTGAATCTGTAATTCAAAACCTCCGGTATGGAGACAAAAAAGTGCAGCCAAACATTTAATATTTTGTAATGCAAAGGGATATTTTAAATAAAGCTGTGATGCCAAAGCTAGCCTCGATTAAAAAGCTTTATATTGTGAGATTACACACTACACAAAAAACAAATTGAGTATTTATTTTCTAATGATAAAGGGCATTAGTTTAATGCCTAGAGCTGTGCTGTTGCATCACTGACGTAATGATCTACTAATATCTTTTCCCTGTGGTCTGAATTGAGCTGTGTCATGGATATTTAAATCCCTCATACGATTTCAGCAACATGCAGAGAACAAGATACAGTCAGTTCTGCTGGCAAGTGTTATGAACAGGAGCTACAAAGAGACTAATATAATGAGAACATATAACCAAAATGCATACTGCCTAAAAGTGCAGAAAATGGAGCCCCGAGTTGAGATGGGAATCAAAAATGCACGGGGTGGATGATTCAAAAGAGGACTTCTTTGAACTGAGCTGAGTTAAACTAATCGTAACACTCCGCATGTTCTCCAGGGAAATGAGGCAGACTGAACGTGAATGGAAAAGCACTAGACTTGCCTCATATTCAACAAAGTTGTTGAGCACATCTCGATCCAGCTGTCGGGTGGTGTTGGACAAAATGGGCAGATCAACACTCTTCACCTTTGACTTGGCTTTGCTACTGCTTGCACCTTGATCTTGTTTATCACCATCCTTTAAGAAAATAAGAAAATTGAAAAGATATAAGCAAAATACACAAATATCAGGAAACACACTGCCATTAAAGGGGTCATATCAGAAGAGAGATGTCTAAAGTACCGACTTCGGTGCCAAGTCGGTACTGAATTTTTAAAGATTTGACCACTGTTGAGCGGATTCATAAACACCTCTGATTGGCCATTGTGTTGACGCGCTCATCAGATATGTCTGTGATTGGCTTCACGGATCAACGCTTCAAAAACGTTGTAAATAGTTATCAATGACGCTCTTCACCGAGTGTTTACACAGATACACACAGGAGCTTTTGAAAGCAGGCATCTATCGCGGACCAGTCCACTGATAGACGCCTGTTTTCAAACACGCTCACTTTCAAAATGCTTTCAAATCCAAACACTCCCATGCCTTGATCATTGTAGCCAATCACAGATATATTCGATGACCCCATGAACACAATGGCCAATCAGAGGTGTTTACGAATATGCTCAACAGCGCTCAAAGCATCACATTTTTTAAATTTCAGTACCGATTGGTACCGAAGTCAGTACTTTTGAAAACTCTATATCAGAGAAATCAAATTGTTTAACTATTAATTTCAGAAACCACAACTTATTCCACAGTACAGAAAGACTATCTATTGAAAATAAGCTACAAACATTAGATAGATAGATAGATAGATAGATAGATAGATAGATAGATAGATAGATAGATAGATAGATAGATAGATAGATAGATAGATAGATAGATAGATAGATAGATAGATAGATAGATAGATAGATAGATAGATAGATAGATAGATAGATAGATAGATAGATAGATAGATAAGATGTAAATTGTACCTTGCTGCCAGAATTATTCAGTCTTTCCTCTTCAGTGGGCTGTTCTCCTTGGCCTTCCTGGTCCACCTGCATTTTATTCTATTAACAAATGTGTAAACACAGCGTCAGTGATGTAATCCTGCAGCTTTACTATCCATAAATTCATTTAAAAAAAGCTCACAGCGCTAAAAATTTTTGCTTGTTTTGAATATTCTTCATAAACAGGGGACCATTGAATAGCTGAGGCTGAGAGCCATAGAAATCATTACAATTCAGACTTCCTCCTCTCGCATTCACAAAACAAATGAAACAAAAGCAATGCCATGAATGAAATGAATAAAAAGGCATGTAACTGACCTGAACTAAGCCACCAACCCCAAACTTTTCAATGGTAGTCTATTTAATTTTTAATAAATGCATACACTATCAGTCAAACTTTTTAACACACTGACTTGATGTTTCTTATTATGTAAAAAATTGTTTGCTCAAAATACTTGATACTATTTTTTAGACAAATTTAAATACAGTGCATAGTATTATGTACTGATTGATTGAATGAGGTCATAATTGTGCGCCAGGCCATCTTTTGGCCTAGTTTATAAACCGTTGTACCAAATTACAGCTGTTGAAGTCATGTCAGAACCCTGGTAAGCTAAATAAAGTAACACCCAACAAAAGAATGACAATCCACCTCCTCCAGGACAGAGATGTCATTTTCAGTGCCGAGCGCAAATTAGTTACAAAGAGCAAAAGTAATGCTAATGTTGTGCCTGTGTATATAATCATTTTCCACAGAAGAAAGAAAGCCTTACTGTATTGGAACAACATGGAGATGGCAGAATTAGCATTTTTTGGTTGAACTAATCATTTCTCTATAGTCTTGTCAACAGCGGAATAGCCACAAAACTAGAATTAGATTCATTTGTTATAACATGACTGAACTTTTTTTTGCTGGTCAGTGTCTCCAAAGACTATAGAATAACACAAAACATGTCACTCGTATTGTTTTGAATGGGAGAAAGTGTAACGCGCAATATGGCGGAATAAGTCCCGCCTTCTAAAAAGAGCCAATCGCCGACTGGTAAAGTCATCGCGTCACTGCAGCGGCCGTTAGAATCACCGGTTTCTATAGAAACAGTTAGCACCTCCGAAGAGACGCGCATTTAGGTCTGCGCATGCGCATTAGCTTGATCCAGCCTGAAAAATAGGTTTTTTTGTCATGATTCGAGCGTTTAAAACTAAATTTATGAGCCGGTTCCTGTTAGATTTCATTGGTGATTTTAAATATGAAATTTAATCATAAGGTTAGCGAAAAGTTTTGGAGAATTTGAGTGTTTCCCCATTCAAAGAGATTGCATGATGCCCATGATGCCCGAGAGGCGTTTCAAAGATGGCTGCCGAGTGAAATGACTTGTCTTAAAAGGACTTTGGTGTCTCTTACCTGTTCTTCCTGCCTGCCCTCATTCTGTACAGTTGGCTCTGTGTCCATCTGCACATCCTCGGCCTCTCCTTTCTGCTTCTCTATCAGAGAGGCACTGGACACGCTGAAGATGCCGTGCACATTCACACGCACTTTCACCTTGACCTTTGAACTGTCCCCATCAAGTTGTGGCACAACATTCTGGACGGTAAAGCGGCCTGACCACAACAGAACAACATGGTAATCAGAACCAGAATCAGACAATAATAGTATTAGTATGGCAGCATCAGAAACTAATGATGCCTTGGGGGCAAAAAAGTCACCAAAATTAACAATATGCCCCCTAAATTCAAGATAAGGGGTCAAAAAACACACAATTAAACTAAATCTATTACGGCTCGAGCTTCCGGAAGAGGTTTGATCTTGTGCGTCATTCAGGTTCAGTTGAGCTTCTGCTTATGTTCACTGATGCAAGTGAAAGCCTAAATTAAATTTGTTCATCATCTAAAGTGACTGTCTCTCTTTAGAAAATTTCTGCTCGATTCATATGGATTAGTTTTACGATCTCTTTATGAACTTTTTGAAGCGTCAAAGTTTCAGTTGCAAAGGCAGTCTATGGAAGGAAATCTGATAGCATTCTGTCATCGAAAAGATCTTCATTTGTGTCCTGAAGATGAATGAAAGCCTTACAGGTTTGGAACGACATGAGGGTGAGTAATTAATAACAAAATTTTCATTTTGGGGTGAACTAACCCTTTAATGTTAATTTCAACATTTACTAAAACATTCTTAAAATCAAAAGTTGTGTTTGTTAACATTAGTTGATGCACCCCGACCTAACATGAACAAACTATGAATAAATGTATTGTAAAGTGTTACCGAAAGTTCTTTTGCAAGTGTTGTCCACCTAACAATTAAATACAATAAAACATACACTGGCACATGGAAATCAATCCCAGGGGGCAAATAAAGTTAATTTCTGACCCTGTCATATGGAAAGTTAAGGTAGACCTACACACACTCAACAGACACTCAGTATTAAGAGATGTGATGGGAGTTAGAGCTTTAGGGACGTCATGTCTCAGTCCTAATTACCTGGCTGTTAGATGTATTTTGACACCTCTGTGACACCCCCAACCCTAACCCACTTCAGTTAATGTGTTGAAGATATAACAGGTGCTCGGACACAATGGATCACAATGCTGAGGGCATTCTTAATCAAATGAGGACATGAATGTCTATTTAAGGATCCCCTGGGCTTCGCACCAGAGTGATTGGTCTCATTTTGGTCGTAAATTAGGCTAGACTAAAACTCAAAGTGAATCATTTTATATTTATTTATAGATGTTTAAATAAAGTCTGGTTTCAGAATGCCTTTACAGAATGTAGTCAACATGATACTGAGGATACCACACAACACACAGTAATACACACCTATTCTGCTATCTGGATAGGGCAGCTCATGTGGAGAACTATAGAATGCTTCCAGGTCAAAAGGTTCCTTCTTGTGAAAGGTGATGACTTTGGAGAAAGGTGCTGCATGGTTCTTATTGTACACCTCACATTCCCTGAAGATGGAAAAACAACAGTTAGAAAACAAATTCAATATAAATTATTTTTAATTTGTTTATAATTCATGTGCCCTCATAATATTTTATCGAAAACATTAATGTCCCCTCCCCCTCATGACAGTGAATGTCGAAGTGTGCACCAGCACAAGGGCTTGGCAATAAAGTTGTCCCATGGCCAGACAAGTTTCAATTTGTCCTTTCCAACTATCTGTCACTCATTTGAAACTATCGCAGAAATTAGCAAACATCCAAAATCCAATCAACTCCGATGGACAAAATCAAGTCCCGTCCTAAAATTGTTTTCTAGGATATATGTCACAATAGGAAAGAAAAGACTATTACAGTTTCATTTAATAGTTTCAATTTCTTTAAGAATACATTTCTTACTTTAGTTCTAAAAGAAATATTTATTTATTTAAATGATCATTAATATTTTTTTATTAAATTATGAATAATTACATTCATATTTAAATTAATATTTAAGGGGTTTCAAATATTATAACATTATATTACATTATTATACAAATTAATTCAACAACATTTTGTCATTATATATATTCTAGCATATTTTTTAACATATTAGATGCTATAGTTCATACAAAAAGATCAACACCTCATATATTTCGCACAAAAAGGTTGTTAGATGGTTGATGGTATTGTTATTATATATATATATATATATATATATATATATATATATATATATATATATATATATATATATATATATATATATATATATATATATATATATATATATATATATATATATATATATATATACAGTCAACAGTCAAACCAAAAATTATTCAGACATTTTTGATATATTTTTACTAGTGGGTGCAGGACACTATAGTTCATTTATGTAAGTGAGGATAGAAAAATAAAGTAAACTGTGACATATTATACCCAAATATTCCAGTAAAATTGATAAAAATTAGGAACCAAAAATTATTCAGACTCTTTGACCTGACCATGTTTTGACATAATAAAGATTTTTTTTTTTAAAGAGTTAATCTCTGAGATCTTGTCAAATTTTATTACCATTTTTTTTAAACTATAGTGAATAAATTGAATTAATGAATGAAATGTTCAAGGTATCTGAATACATTTTGGACTATATATATATCTCTTGACAATAAATTTATCCATCTAATAACCTTTTTGTAACCTTTTTAACATCTAATAGAGTATTATATATATATATATTATGTGAGTGGTGCTGCCACAGTGCTAAACTGGGTCGTCGTCTCTACTGCATGTAGCTGCTACAGTGATTTTTAGCACATTACTATGAATTTGCTAGGATGATATGGTTGGTTTCTAGCATTCGCTGGTCTGTGTTATATTCTCATGCCTAGATGGCTTAGGTCCCTTCTGTAGGTCTTTTTATGGCCCACCAGGTGCAAATGAAAGTGTGATTGCCAAGAAATGTAATATCACACCTCTCCTCAATAAGCCGCACGATCTGAGGTATCATTCACTGGAACCAGTTATATGTTGATGTTCAATTCTTGGAGGGTTTGTGGTTTGTTCAAAACCTTAACTCTAAGCACGAGCAATAGCAATACTGATGTGTGCCTTAGTGAGCACTACAAAATAAATGATGACTTGGTAAAGAGAATAACTGGGACACAGTGTACTAATTCAGATATGTGCACTGGATTCACGGTTTATAATGGCTTCGGTTAAGTCAGAATGAGAAGGCTCTTACCCAACACTTTCATCAGTCTGAGACTTCCAGCGAAGAGTAATCGGGAAGGGAACCGCGTCTGTAATGGAGAACTCTCGGACTTTGAAGGCCGGAGACAGGATTGCACACTTACGCACAAAAACACACACACACACAAAATAAACATTTCTGTATATACAAGCAAATGCAGTTACATAAGCTGTCTAAATAGGGTATTACTGTAAGGAATCAGAGACAGCGTTGGATGGTAATCCATGCATGCATCACACAGATTTCATCTTGTTTCTACACCTCTCCCACAGAATCCATTACCTCCCCAGGGAAGTATTGTTCAACAACTGTTCAGTATCACAGCCTCACACTGTTCACACCTTTGCTGAGTCTGTTCTGACATCTATTACGCCTGTTATCAAGGCCATTTTAAGTGCTTTAGTCAGATTATGGTCATGCACCTAATTTTTTAATGAGGCTTTATGACTTTTATGGCTTTAAGGATAATGGCACGTTTTACCTGTAATGCACATCCACGTGCTACAGCCTCGTCTGCGTTCAGTGTGGTGCTGATGTCTTTACAGAAGAACTTTGAGATTTTCTCCTTTATGGCTGGGATTCTGGTAGCTCCACCCACCACCTCAATGGCATAGATCTCGTCTCTGCTAAGCTCTGTACCAGGATGAATACAAATTAGGAATGGATTTAAATTTCACATCTGTGATAAATGATTTCTTTGGTGAACCGTCTGCTGCTACTTACTTGATTGTTCCATGACCGATTTCAATGGCGCCTCCACTTTCATCAAGAGCTGAGCGCACATCTCTTCAAACTGAGCCCTGTGCCCAATCACAATAACATATTTCTGCTCAAACCATCAATCCAACCTCAAAAGAAAAATTATCATTTTGTATTAAGCCTGAAATGTTTCATTTGCATATATTTAATTTCACAACACTTTGGATCTACTTACGACAGTCAATAACAACTCTAACCTTACCTCCCTAACCTTATCCATATCACACCTCAATAGCAGCAAAAGTTTTTGCAATGCAATATGAACACAATACAATTACATTCTTTTGACGTACATACATAGTAGAATGTTGATATATTTAAAGAGTGACCCTCTGTTTTTGGAATTACCTGTTCATTTTGCCATGGACATCAATGTCATTCATGAAGCACTCAATGTTGAGAGGGAGATCAGAAGAGTTTGCACTCATGAGTTTCTTCAGTTTCTCACACTCCTGATAGAGCCTTAGAAGGGCTCTTGGGTTGTCTTTAACATTTAGTTTGAAACGGTTTTTGAAGTCTTCACAGAAATACTCCACAAGTATTTCATCAAAGTTGCGTCCGCCTAAATATGGGTCAAATGCTGTAGCCAACACCTGAAACAATAAAAGGTTTGATAATATCTTTGAGAATGGCTTTGTAATGGATTAAGCATTATATTTTGAAGCAAACATATCTCACAAAAGGATATGAATAATACAGACCTTCAATTTCCCCTTGTTAAAGGAAGCAATGGAGACTTGATAAGATGAGTGCCCAATGTCAACAAACACAACATTACGGGGTTTCTCCTCTGGATTTGGCAAGTCCTGTTTATAGATGCCGTAAGCCAAGGCCACTGCAATAAGAATAAAATGACAAATTGTAAAAAGGCCTTGTGGACGGTAGTACTAGACAAGAGGTGAAAATAATTCTAAATGTGGTTCATCCAAATATTCAATTAACATTATAACCAACAATTCTGTCTTATATATTGCACAATTATGTATTCTAGCAATAATATACAGTGGGTACGGAAAGTATTCAGACCCCCTTCAATCTTTCACTCTTTGTTATATTGCAGCCATTTTTCTAAAATCATTTAAGTTAATTTTTTTCCTCATTAATGTACACACAGCAGCCCATATTGACAGAAAACACAGAATTGTTGACATTTTTGCAGATTTATTAAAAAAGAAAAACTGAAATATCACATGGTCCTAAGTATTCAGATCCTTTGCTCAGTATTCAGTAGAAGCACCCTTTTGATCTAATACAGCCATGAGTCTTTTTGGGAAAGATGCAACAAGTTTTTCACACCTGGATTTGGGGATCCTCTGCCATTCCTCCTTGCAGATCCTCTCCAGTTCTGTCAGGTTGGATGGTAAACGTTGGTGGACAGCCATTTTTAGGTCTCTCCAGAGATGCTCAATTGGGTTCCGGTCAGGGCTCTGGCTGGGCCATTCAAGAAGAGTCACAGAGTTGTTGTGAAGCCACTCCTTCGTTATTTTAGCTATGTGCTTAGGGTCATTGTCTTGTTGGAAGGTAAACCTTCGGCCCAGTCTGAGGTCCTGAGCACTCTGGAGAAGGTTTTCGTCCAGGATATCCCTGTACTTGGCCGCATTCATCTTTCCCTCGATTGCAACCAGTCGTCCTGTCCCTGCAGCTGAAAAACACCCCCACAGCATGATGCTGCCACCACCATGCTTCACTGTTGGGACTGTATTGGACAGGTGATGAGCAGTGCCTGGTTTTCTCCACACATACCGCTTAGAATTAAGGCCAAAAAGTTCTATCTTGGTCTCATCAGACCAGAGAATCTCATTTCTCACCATCTTGGCGAACTCCATGCAGGCTTTCATGTGTCTTGCACTGAGGAGAGGCTTCCGTCGGGCCACTCTGCCATAAAGCCCTGACTTGTGGAGGGCTGCAGTGATGGTTGACTTTCTACAACTTTCTCCCATCTCCCGACTGCATCTCTGGAGCTCAGCCACAGTGATCTTTGGGTTCTTCTTTACCTCTCTCACCAAGGCTCTTCTGCCCCGATAGCTCAGTTTGGCCGGACAGCCAGCTCTAGGAAGGGTTCTGTTCATCCCAAACGTCTTCCATTTAAGGATTATGGAGGCCACTGTGCTCTTAGGAACTTTAAGGGCAGCAGAATTTTTTTTGTAATCTTGGCCAGATCTGTGCTTTACCACAATTCTGTCTCTGAGCTCTTCAGGCAGTTCCTTTGACCTCATGATTCTCATTTGCTCTGACATGCACTGTGAGCTGTAAGGTCTTATATAGACAGGTGTGTGGCTTTCCTAATCAAGTCCAATCAGTATAATCAAACACAGCTGGACTCAAATTAAGGTGTAGAACCATCTCAAGGATGATCAGAAGAAATGGACAGCACCTGAGTTAAATATATGAGTGTCACAGCAAAGGGTCTGAATACTTAGGACCATGTGATTTCAGTTTTTCTTTTTTAATAAATCCGCAAAAAATGTCAACAATTCTGTGTTTTTCTGTCAATATGGGGTGCTGTGTGTACATTAATGAGAAAAAAAAATAACTTAAATGATTTTAGCAAATGGCTGCAATATAACAAAGAGTGAAAAATTTAAGGGGGTCTGAATACTTTCCGTACCCACTGTATATATCAGTTAATTAGCAATTACCCTCGCACACCTGCAGGTAATGGATAGGTGCGTAGGAGAAAGGACCAAAAAAAGTAAAAAATAAAAAGAAAGTCCCACACACTATTAAAGCTTAGAAAAGTATGAAAATGTCTTATTTATCATGACGTTTCAGTCACATGATCTTCATTTTTAAGCAGTAATATACATGAAATACAAAATATTTTACACATAATAGTGTTTTTATGAAAGTAACATTTGCACACAGTAATGACTAACAATGAAGATTTTCTGGCCAAGATAATGTAAGTAGTATATTATTTATATTATAGTATATAATTATTTATAACATTTAACTATTATAACATTTTGTGGGCATTTAGTATTTTATGGTATAATATAGTATAATGGGTATACTACTAAGCTATGCCAGTTTCATGCATCTCATATCACTTAGCAATCTCTTTCTTCTAGCATAATCCAATAATTTTATTTATTAATTTATTTGGTAAACATCTGAAGCAAACAAATGAGAAGAAAAAACAAAAACTGAACATACAGTACATAATTGTGTATACAATTGAGTTGTTTAGTTGCCAGCAGAACACCAGCTTCAGACAAACAATGACACTCAAAACTGTCCTGTTACTATAGCTAACATTACAACAACAGCATATTTTGGTTCTGTGAAACACAGCAAAACCAGTGTTACTCATGTATGGAGTAGAAACAATGCAACTTCTGTGTCCATTTTCAGGCCTTCCCACTTAGGTCTGTCCAGCACTGGAAAGCTGTTCTAATATTAACGCGGGTCCTAAAGCTCTTGCCTGATCATAACCCTTCTTTTTCCAGTAATATTTGACCTTTTCTCTTTTGTGATGTTTTTCAGCCATCTCTCTCTCTCTAGAGTCTTTTTTCAAATCTCACTCTTGCTCACTCTCTCTCCTCCCCCATCATGAGTTGACACGCCCCTACTGCTGATTGGCTACAAGTGTGTTGTGGTACTCGGTCCAATCCATTTTCAACAGCTTTTCTCAGAAATTGCTTACTGCTAACTAAATTAAAATGAGGTTACAATATGGCCACAATTTAAGTAAAACAAGGAAACAAATTAGTATAACATACAGCTACAATTTAACTACAATGAGGGAATGAATTAGTACAAAGTAGTCACAATTTAGCTAAATTAAAATGAAGAAATAAATTAGCACAACATGGCCACATTTTAACTAAGAAGAGGGAACAAATTAGTTCAACGTGGCCACAATTTGACTAAATTAAAACGAAGGAATGAATTAGTGTAAAATTACCACAATTTAAGTAATATAAGGGAACAAATTAGTACAACATGACCACAATTTAAAATAGAAAAGCAAGGAAACAAATTAGAACAACGTGGCACTGGCAAGTTGTTGGAATTTGTTTGTTTTAATAAAATTGTACAATGTGGCCATGATTTAACTAAAACGAGGGAACAAATTATAACAACTTACATTCCTAAGTCGTAATTTTGTGATAACCTGCTGACTGTATATTATGCCTTACTTAAAGGTGCCCTAGATTCAAAAATTGAATTTACCTCAGCATAGTTGAATAACAAGAGTTCAGTACATTGAAATGACATACAGTGTGTCTCAAACTCCATTGTTTCCTCCTTCTTATATAAATCTCATTTGTTTAAACGACCTCCGAGGAACAGGCGAATATCAACATAACTGTTATGTAACAGTCAGGATCATTAATATGTACGCCCCCAATATTTGTATATGCCAGCTCATGTTCAAGGCATTACACAAGGGCAGAACGTCTGGATGTGCACAGCAGAATCATCAGACTAGGTAAGCAAGCAAGGACAATAGCGAAAAATGGCAGATGGAGCGATAATAACTGACATGATCCATGATTACATGATATTTTTAGTGATATTTGTAAATTGTCTTTCTAAATGTTTCATTAGCATGTTGCTAATGTACTGTTAAATGTGGTTAAGGTTACCACCGTTTCTTACTGTATTCACAGAGACAAGAGCCGTCGTTATTTTATTATATTTTCATTTTCAATCTCTCCAACAGTGTGTAATGATAGCTTTAGCTACATTCAGAATCAAATGTAAACATCCAAATAAATACTATACTTATGCGATTAGACATGCTGCATGATGAACACTTTGTAAAGATCCATTTTGAGGGTTATATTAGCTGTGTGAACTTTGTTTATGGTGTTTAAGGCAAGCGCAAGCTCTTGGGGCGTGGAGCACAAGATTTAAAGGGGCCGCGTACCCTGAATCGGCGCATTTATAATGATAGGCAGTTAGAAAAATTAATTTAAAAAAAAAAACTATGGGGTATTTTGAGCTGAAACTTCACAGACACATTCAGGGGGCACCTTAGACTTATATTACATCTTTTGAAACATTTTCTTTGGCACCTTTAATTGTGGTTGGTGTCTGAGTTACTATTTATGATGACTAATCAAATGCACTTGACTTATTTTGTTTGTAGTAGATAACACGTTGCTTAAACATGTGGCCATGAAGAAGACTCTCCACAGTCAAACAACTTGTACATAAAACAAACAACTGTTTAGCTGCCCAACAGGAGCACTGGCCAGCATCATTATTACTGCAAACACTTACTGTCCAAGATGCTGAAAATAAATAACTAAGGAAACTTCATTACACAAGGGAAGGAAACGGTAATCACTTGTTTCATGAATCATGTACTTGTCAAACATCCCACATTAAATATGCTTCCGTAACATCCTCACACATTCAGCTAGAGCAGAGGATTGACAACCTTAGCAGGGTTAATCACTGTCATGAGAGCAATAGCGAGAGAGAGAGAGAGAGAGAGAGAGAAAAATATGTAGTCATTTTAATTAGCCATTTAAAAAAGCTGAAATCCCATATGCATGTGCAGTATGCCAATCTTCCCTTACAGTAAATCTACATAATAGTCATGCAGCCTGTTTTAGGATGTGTTCACACTTGCCGTTCGGTTCCCTTGGTTCTTTCAAATAAGAAAATACTACATTTAGTCCTAGTTCGCTTAGCAATCACAATGTCATTTTTAACACTGAACATAAAAAAACCCAGCTTTTATGACGTATATTTTGCAAACTTACTAAACATCCAAAACTATGCTGTGTGCTGGGCTAAATGTGTTTGTTGTATGCGCGTACATATGATATATTTGCCAGGTCAGAACTCACAAAGAGTTTAAAAAATGGACCCAGAATTCCTCCGTCACACACACAAACGAAGATCTGCTGCAAGGAGATGGCAGTTCTGACACTTGTAACGAGCAACATTGTGACTATGACAAGAAAAAACAGGTATGCTTGAGCATTCTGTCATTTTTAGGTTCAGATTTTATGACATCACATCCTGTTTTTGGTTCGTTTAGATGTCTTTGGTTCGTGCTGAGTTCAGTTGTTACCTTAAAGTGCTATTTGTACCTTATTTATTGCATTAAAAATTGGTTTTGTTGGTATACATTAATGTATTTAGGTTAACTCAAAGATGTTAAACTTGAATAAAACCAGTTAATTTAGATGTTACCATTAGTAGGTTACCATTTTTTCTGTGTAGTTGTAGATAATGCCAACATAAAAACCATTTTTCAGCTTAATTTTACTGACCTGCTGTTGTGTCATTAATCAGCCTCAAGCAGTTCAGCCCAGCAATCTGAGTTGCATCCATCAGGGATCTCCTTTCAACATCCGTGAAGAAGCTGGGGACCTGGAGAGAACCCAAACATGTCAAAGAGATGTCAAGCATGTCAAATCACTACTGGAAATATGCGAGGTTCAATGATTCACAAGCACTCACAGATATCACACAATCCACCACAGGCTTCTTCAAGGCATGCTCAGAAGTTTCTTTGAGCTTGGTGAGCAACATGGCTGTCATCTGCTCGATGGTAAACACCTTGTCCTCATTCAGGTAACGTACCTGTGATGTAGGTAAATGTATGAAATCTCTGGCACATTTAACATTCGACAAGTTGTTTTTTTGAAGGGGCTATATGTAAGAATTTTTATGTATTAATCGCTTTGCCAATGTGTGAACAGCTTGTAATGAAACTTGAAAAAGAGACCTTCCCCAACTTCCTAGGTTGTCTATAAAAGCCTGTAGACTGATTTTTATGTGAAGAACTGGGGTCGTTTTGGCCGGGAAAATCAAAAGGATGTGTCTTTTATGAATGCTTATACAATGTTCAGGAAAAAATCCACAATGCTATGATCAGATGCTTTCTTAACTACTGTTTTCTCACAGCTGTTATTTTTGTTGTTTTTATTTTGTTATTGAGAGGAAAGCAAGCAGCACGTTTACGTATTCATCTAAACGTCGCTCATTAACTGTATGTTCGTTAACAGTATATTGCTGCAAAGGTATTTTCAACTTGTTTTTACAGAAGAACAAAAAAGAACTTCACCATGAGTATATCGGGACATTGAATCACGTTCAGTCTCTTGTGCATGAGGCTGCAGTTCACTTAACAGCCACTGGTGTCGCTAATAACAAGGGTTGCTGATTTTTACATACAGCCCCCATAAAATAGCCTAGATTTTGGATGGTGGTCTACAACAGCAAAACAGCAAGTGTTTCAGACTGTTGGCAGAACACAGTTATAGCATATTACCTTTATTCCAGCGTTGCCATTGTCCAGTTTGTGAAGGCTGTAAGGCAACTTGGATTTTTCCCCTTGAACAAATGGATCATCAAACGCTCGACCGTGAAACTTCTTAAAGCCATGAACTGTGTTCTTGAAGTTAGTTATGATCTGCAAAGGGGATGTTTATTGATTAATAGCCCACTTAATCTGAGTACTTTTACAAACAACAAAGGTTCAATAAAGTAGAAAGCATGAAATGACTAGCATTTCATACCTGACTTTTGGCAGCATTTCCAATGGTCCGGTTTTTAGAGGCCAGAGAAATGCACGCTCTGTTGGGAAAGATGACATGTTCATAAATGTATCACGCATTTCGGTAATATTTAATTTCCAAACTGATGCATTAAAGAACCTGGGTGAGTAGGGTGTGGATCAGCACCTTGGACAGCATCTTCACTAGTGTTTATCAGAAGCCTTTTCTGAGTCTCAAACTATGTTATGGTGTGAAATAAGCTTTTAAGATTTGAAAAGGCATGTCAAGGTATATCAAGACTGCTAGCAAATGGAGGTCTTCAAAATAATTTCTCATAAGGTGACTTCTGCATTTCATAGCCACTAGAATTATGATAGTGGAACTTATTAGTGGAATTAAGCTATGAACTGAAGAAAAAAATAAAGTTGTATAAACGAGTTGGACTGATCTGTTCAACATGTTCAAAACTGTTTGGTTTGGGTATATTTGGGTGCAACCTCCTGCTGAAATGTATGTTTTCCATGCTATCAATCAATACAAGCCAACATCAGATACAATAATGTGTGAAATGTTAATTCACTTAAAGAATGAATGATATAAGACTACAGGATGTGACAAAAAAAACAACAACAAAAAAAAAGCAAATCAATCACACAAGTCAGTAGGCATTTCGTTTTTCTGTTATTTATAACTACTAATATGAAGGAAATTTTCTAAAAATCCCAAACTATTTCTTTAGAAATTGTCACCTTAATGAACCCAAAACAGGTGAAATATGTAAAGATGAAATTAAAGAGATATATATTAACATTATGTCTCCCTCATGTCTTTCCAAAACTGTAATGACTTTTGTTTAGTAAAATGTTTTTGTCCATACAATGGATGTCAATCGTTATCAAAACCATTTAGTTAGCGACATTATTAAAAATTATCTTCTTTTGTGTTCATTTGAAGAAAGAAATACAGATTTGGAATGACATGAGGGATAGAAAATAATGACAGAGTTTTCATTTTGGGGTAAACTACACCCTTACGAAAAATAATAACATTGATATTGCCTGATTTTTGTTGCTGTAAATCACTACCATTGATTAGGAGCGCAGCTGTAAAACTTTCTACATTTTCTTCTTCCAGGGCATTGTAGCAAAATTTCTGTTTTTCATAACTTTAATATATATTAACCAACACAAAGTATTGAGTTATGGTGTGAAGACAGATGGTTTTTGAGATCATAAGTAAAAAATCAAATGAAAGCTGCATTTGTGTAATGAACATCCTTGTCATCTCTGATTGATTTCAGTGCAAATGTTGCTATATTAAAAAAATGATTTGCAGGTACAGTTGTGCTACCATATTTCCAGAATAAGTGTCATCCATAACTAGTGTTGCAGGATAAACTGAGGATGCGCTAAAGACATAATTCGATTTGAGTAAGCACTGCAGTGACCTCCTACAACACCTCAATTTGACTGATTTCCTTTTAGGCCATTTGTCCAAAAGCCAGTGTATGAAAACACACGGATAAAATACAACAAAATATTGAGTTTTTATTTGGATTATATGTGCTGCCGCGCCCAAACGAGAGTGTCGACAGAACAACCTACACGACGCCGCGGTCACAGTCTCGTGGATTCACCCCATGAAGGGTGTCAGATTATATCGTTCACGTGCAGTGCTCGTGCACGACATGCAGTTTTGAATTCGGGCAACACTTGTGAAAAAGCCACAGACAGTTATTTTAATCAATTTCACTAGCGACTGAATGTTTGTATGGCATGTGGGAATTACACGCCGTGTATCCAAAAACGACAAGCCTTTGTGTTTTCGTATAATAAGCAAGCATACTTTAGCACTGCTCTCAGACAATCATTTATAACACCCATACAGAGGTTAAAGTTGGCTACAGCTTGAAATTTTAATGCAAAATGGAGGTTTAGCATCCCCAACATGCACTGGATCGGGAACACTGCCAGCTAGGCAACAGCAAACGTTGCGTAACAACACACAGCATCATTTTACAGGGATGGCAATGCTATACTTACGGTGTGCATCTGTCACTGTATTCATTTGCAATGGTTTCAATACCGCCGCTCCTGGCAACAGCGATGTAACAGTTCTGGAAACCCACATCAATTCCCACCACAGACATGTTCAGTCCTTATTTCTTTATTCTTAACACCTCCGGTCCAGTTTTAACAGTGCAGCTGGGTGAGAACACAACACCCCTATTCTACAGTATGTGCCTAAGTGCGCTTGTAACCGAGCTAGAAGAATTATACGCTATTATGTAAGTCAGGCTTTTTATAGATAATTCTTCCTCTCTAATCCTAGCAGAGAACGCTTCTACTGCATTCTTGCAGCCTCCACTGATATTCTCAACCGGCAATATGGGTAAACCTGCGCATTTGTTAAGAGCCTGGAATTCAGTCAAACCCCGCCCACAGGTGGTTCTGATTGGCTACTGGACGCCAACCATCAGTTCGATTGGTGCAGCATCCCAGATAAGGACGAAAAATCTAGAACCTCGCGAAAGAAGCTCACATTTTTACGTCACTGGGAATGACCGTGCAATTAAACGACCTATGAGGATGTCAGGGGTCAATCACTGGATGTGCTGAAAGGAAATAAATAAATATTTAAATAACCCTTATAATTGAAAATATCTGAATATAATTGAAGGCAGATATTTATTGAGATATTACAGAAAGGCGTTGCTGGATGGGTTTATTTCTTATTTATTTATTTTTTTGACGGGGTGAAATTAATTCGTAACACCAAACGTGTCCTATACATTGTAAATACGCTTATTTTCTCAGCAGTTCAGTTCTTGTTTTGCAGTGAACCTAATTAAGAATCAAATTATCATTTAAAATATTCAAAGCCTGGTGAGACCAAAGAGTCGCTTTATCAAAGGGTTGCACTATTTAGTTTCTAAAGCCTTTACCAGTGAGCCGCAACAATGAGAAACAAACAACATAGGGAATGAATACCCCCAAAAAAAAAAAAAAAAAAAAAAAAAAATATATATATATATATATATTATTATTATTATTATTATTAATTATTTGATTTTCGATGTTTAAATCACTATCCTAAAAATTAATTATTTTATCGTGTAGTTTTAATGCCGTTAATTGTATGAAAGTGTATTTATTATTTATCACATTATTTATTTAAATTGTAGAATATTGTGACGACAAAATTTACTATTTAGACATTAACAAACAATGACAAAACCATTTATATTAATTAATAAATGTTTAACATCACCATGGTAATGCAGATAATAATGACTAAACGTTTTTATGAATCGGCAACTAAAATGTTTGAATCATGCGGATGTAGGGGGGGGGGGGCATAGGGGGAATTACAGGTGGAGTCGGACTTTTATTTTGAAATGTAAACTATACTCCCCATAACCGGAAATTACCTATGTTGTCATACGTCGAGAGGCTGGAATCAGGAAGTGGACTTGTAATGTACTATTTAGGTTGAGCTCGTCTCTGTTCGACTATTTAATTTACAAGTTTAAAATGGGGCTTTTTGGAAAAACACAAGAGAAACCACCGAAGGACCTTGTAAGTGAAACATCGATCACAGTGGACGACGGGTGTTAACGGGTTTTAATAAATGTTCCATTGTAAATAATAGCAGGCCTATAAATAGCTCGCTTGTCATACTTGTTAGTTACATGCTGTATTACGTCATGTCTTTATTATTTACACACTTTAAAGTTGTGACCCGTACGTGGATTTTTATGAAAACCAAATTCAATAAATCGGCTTTACACGCTTGTTGGTTAAGCCCAATCACAACAGGTTGTTGATCTCAAACTGTCTTCATCTCTTTTCCACAGATCAATGAATGGTCTCTCAAAATCAGGAAAGAAATGAGGGTTATTGACAGACAGATCAGAGGTGTGGTCAAAATACACTGTTTATTATTGATTTGATCAGTCACAGTCTATTCTAATAATGTAATTGTTCAATTTGGTAACTGTACTTGTGTGTAATTTTCCTTAGATATTCAAAGAGAGGAGGAGAAGGTGAAGAGATCCATCAAAGATGCTGCAAAGAAGGGTCAGAAAGACGTCTGCATCATCCTCGCCAAAGAGATGATTCACTCAAAGAAAGCTATCAACAAGCTGTACGCCTCTAAAGCCCAGATGAACTCTGTGCTACTCAGTATGAAGAATCAGTTGTGTGAGTATAGTTTTCATTTTGCAGACCCAACAATAAAAAAAAAGATACATTTCTAGTTTCAACATTTTTTGGAGATATTCCTCTTTAAAAGAAAAAAAGTATCAGCTATATGCAAAGTGACCCACATTTGGTTTTTGACCACTGAAAATGTGTACAATTTACTCATGGAGCCACATTGAAATCATTTTATCTCTGGAAATGAGCCATATAGGGCCATAAAATATAGATACTAAAAGAAAACTTTGTTGATAAACAAAATATAAAAGAATATTAAGAGATCATTAATGCTCCTTGAGTTATAGGCATGCAGACTTCAGGCAGAAAAAAACATTCTGGCTCCAAATCTCAGCTGAAAATGGTCCCCCTACAAAATAGTGAATTACTCAGTAAATATACATCCATGACATTTAATATTTTGGTTTTATACTATATTATACAGTGGTATGTCTGATCATGAACGTGATGACACAGTGGATTATTTACATAAGCAGACCGAATGACAGAATTTTCATTTTTGGGTGAACTAACCTTTTAACATAAAAAACCTTATTGTAAAGTGTTGCTCATGCTTTTGTCCACTGGTTTCCCATTACAGCTGTATTAAGAGTGGCAGGTGCCTTGCAGAAGAGCACAGAGGTCATGAAGGCCATGCATAGCCTGGTTAAAATCCCAGAGATTCAAGCCACCATGAGAGAACTCTCAAAAGAGATGATGAAGGTACTTACATGAACACTTCTTCAAAGAAACTTCTTGACGAGCACATGTAACACATCTAACGTGGAGCACTCATACTACACAGGCTGGCATCATAGAGGAGATGCTGGAAGATACAATGGAAGGGATGGATGATGAGGAGGAGATGGAGGAAGCAGCAGAGGCTGAGGTTGACAAGATCCTCTTTGAGATTACAGCTGGTAAGGAACCACATATCCATCATCCAGGATGTGGAAATGGCCATTTTATCTCGCATCCCAAGGCTTTTCTTATTATGATAAATGCTTTAGCACAAAACATTTAGCCATTTTTAGGGTTTGGATGAAAATATTGATTTCTCAATTTTCATTTTGATGAACCAGTATTGATTTTTAAATCCCAAGAATGAATCTTTTCGATAGCACCTGCCGTCCAATAAATCGCATTAAGCTTTGTTACTTTTGCTATGAAAAGCCATTCAATGACCATAACTCATAAAAAAATTAAACTCTATAGAGGAGCGTTTTGATAAATACATACACTATTTGCATATTCATTAAATTTATTTGAACTCCCCTTGTGGTGAAAATCAAGTTTTTAATGTTATGTCTATTTGGTGTTTTTAACATTTTAACATTTCAACAAGTCAACACTATTGTTGAGTATTTTGTCTTCAAAACGGCAGTGATCTAAAGACAACATGTGGTTTGAAGTCGCTAGTGTCACAAACTACCTTGTAACCAATCACGTTAACTTGCGGGCGGGCTTTAGCAAAGGAGTCGTGTAAAATTAGCAACACATTATTAGCTGTTTGATAACACAGTCAAGCAAAAAGACTAGTTATATTAATTACCGTTATGTGTCCGATGTTGTAAAAAGCTATACCATTGTGCGGCGTCTACCTCAGTAATTTGACTGAGTGGATCTCTGACCTTGTGCAAGTGAGTTGGAGATGGGACTAATTAGCATAATCATAGATCCGTGTGTACTAAATGAAGCATGGGTGTATAGTTACATTCAAGCTATTTTAAGGCATGAAGTTTTTCTCACGAAAAAATAACATTTAAATATTTCATTTTGGTGATAAAAGATTAGTTTTAAAGGGTTAGTTCACCCAAAAATGAAAATTATTTAATTGATTACTCACCCTCATGTCGTTCCAAACCCGTAAGACCTTCGATCATCTTCGAAACATGAATAAAGACATTTTTGATGAAATCCGAGAAGTTTTTTTTATCCCCCATAGACCGCAATTTAACCACCACTTTCAAGGCCCAGAAAGGTACTAAAGACATTGTTAAAACAGTCGATGTGACTGCAGTGGTTCAACCTTAATTTTATGAAGCGACGAGAATACTTTTTGTGTGCAAAAACAAAACAAAATTAATGAATTTATTCAACAATATCTTCTCTTCTGTGTCTTTCACTTACGCTGTTTACGTCCAGCACTTCCTACAGGTTCTTTTATTGATATGAAAGAAAAAAAAGAAAATTGAAAAGAAAATATATACAGTGGCATGAAAAAGTATGTGAACCCCTTGCAGAATCTGTGAAAATTAGAATTATTTTAATAAAATAAGAGGGATAGTACAAAAAGCATGTTATTTTTTGTTTAGTACTGTCCTGAGTAAGATATTTTACATAAAATGTGTTTGCATTTATTTCACAAGACAAAACAATAGCTGAATTTATTAAAATAACCCCATTCATAAGTATGTGAACCATTGATTCTCAATACTGTGTGGTTACCTGATGATCCACGACTGTTTTTATGTTTTGTGATGGTTGTTCATGAGTCTCTTGTTTGTCCTGAGCAGTTAAACTGAGCTCTGTTCTTCAGAAAAATCCTGCAGCTCCTGCAGATTCATCAGTTTTCAAGCATTTTTGCATATTTGAACCCTTTCCAGCAGTGACTGTATGATTTTGAGATTCATCTTTTCACACTGAAGATAATTGAGGGACTCAAACTCAACTATTAAAAAAGGTTCAAACATTCACTGATGCTCCAGAAGGAAACACGATGTATTAAGAGTCGGGGTGTGAAAACTTTTGAACAGGATGAAGATGTCACAATCTTTCTAATTTTGTGTAAATATTGTATATTGTATTATATATTGTTTTTCATTTAGTACTGCCCTTCGGAACCAA
This sequence comes from Chanodichthys erythropterus, assembly GCF_024489055.1. Taxonomy (NCBI): domain Eukaryota; kingdom Metazoa; phylum Chordata; class Actinopteri; order Cypriniformes; family Xenocyprididae; genus Chanodichthys; species Chanodichthys erythropterus. The sequence goes on from NC_090238.1 coordinate 29,418,364, forward strand.
CAGAAGATACTTGCATGTTTCCCAGCAGAAAAATTAAGGAAAATTTACCTTGATATTTGAATTCAAAAGTTTTCACCCCTCGGCTCTTAATACATCGTGTTTCCTTCTGGAGCATCAGTGAATGTTTGAACCTTTTTTAATAGTTGTGTTTGAGTCTCTCAGTTGTCCTCAGTGTGAAAAGATGAATCTCAAAATCATACAGTCACTGCTGGAAAGGGTTCAAATATGCAAAAATGCTTGAAAATTGATGAATCTGCAGGAGCTGGAGGATTTTTCTGAAGAACAGAGGTCAGTTTAACTGCTCAGGACAAACAAGAGACTCATGAACAACCATCACAAAACATAAAAACAGTCGTGGATCATCAGGTAACCACACACAGTATTGAGAATCAATGGTTCACATACTTATGAATGGGGTTATTTTAATAAATTCAGCTATTGTTTTGTCTTGTGAACTAAATGCAAACATCTTTTATGTAAAATATCTTACTCAGGACAGTACTAAACAAAAAATAACATGCATTTTTTTATTATCCCTCTTATTTTATTAAAAAAATTCTCATTTTCACAGATTCTGCAAGGGGTTCACATACATTTTCATGCCACTGTATATATATTTATAAAATGGTTAGTTCCTGTCCTTGATTCAGATTGGGCAATAGCTGTGTTTTATTCACGATATAACCGCTTCACCCAATGGTTCTGTGTATCACTACACAACACCCTTAGCAACCACTCTGAGCAACGTAAACTGTTTGTTCTCAATTTATATTGTTTATTGAAGCTTACTGTATTATGTAGAAGAGTATTGTGAGAAAAAGATCGATTGAACGAGTTTATTACCTGCATTCAGATTTAGCATTTTCCTCCAGGTCAGTCCTATGTTCATAATAAAAATCTGTTTAAATGTCCGATGTATTATCCTTTCCTTTTAAAAGTTAAGAGGTTTTCCCATGACTGACAGCGCTAGTCAAAGCATTTGTCAGTTTTTGTCTTGTTCCGTGTTCACAACAGTTCAGTCTTTTCAATGTAGTGCTATACAAATAAATGTGGATTGAATTTAATTGAAAAGTCTTCGCCACTGACTGACACACTCACAAAGACTTTGTCGCCATCTAATGGCACAATAATGTAACTTCTGTTGCTGTTCATGGTCAGGGACTATTTTTTCCGGCAGAAGGAAGGCTTTAGTGATAGTTCATGAAAGTTGCATTGATATATACTTTTGGCTTTAATATTTGTATTGTGTGGTAACCATTATATAAAAGCAATATGGTACTCGAGGCTAGTGCTGTATCATTAATAAGTCACGGCTGAAGGGGTTACAAGCACTCTGCTTCACGTCGAGCCTTCAGCCGTGACTTATTCACGATACAGCACAGCCTCTCATACCTTATTGCTTAGATATGTGTATGTATATATCCAAATTAACTGAATCAAATTATGCAATTTGGGTCAATGCCCAGTCCTCATTATGCAGTCACTGATAATTAATGGAGAACCAAAGCTGAAAGTATTGCTTTGTTTAACAGGTGCACTTGGAAAAGCTCCCAGCAAAGTCACAGATGCCCTGCCTGAACCAGTGCCGGTCGGGGCCACGGCAGCCTCAGAAGATGAAGAAGAAGAAGAAGAAGATATAGAGGCAATGCAGTCCAGGCTAGCAGCACTGAGGAGCTAAAGGACCTGTGTTCCTTACCTTCAAGCTCTATAGGCATAGATAGCATATCTTACTTCCTCTGTAGCTTTTCTACCCACAAAGACACTTTGGCATGTTAAATATAGAACTAAATTCGGACTTCACGTAAAATGAACAAAGCTATATTGAAGTGGATATAGAATAGAAACAAAAATTCTATATTTCTATCAATTTCTAACTCTTTATTATGTGTGATAATAATAATAATAATGAACAGTGAAGTCAGATATTCAGTTGTTGTATTCATATGGTAGCAGGTGGATGGCCGTTTCAAATCATTCATTTTTTACAATATTTTGGCTCCACTCATTTGAATCTATGCCTATAGCTAAGCAGCTTGTCCAAGGATCTGTTGTGCAGTGTTGTCATATCGGTGTCGGTCTTAGTCGTTTTGTCTCTGTTGTCGAATTCGCAGTTTTATCTCAAGCCTTTCTTTGGCTAAGTGAGTAGTTCTTTACTATATCTGGCAAATTTGTTTTACTGAGTAGGACAAATTCATGGAAGCCATTACTTGTAAATCTTGTACAAATACTGAATATAAAAATAAATCCGTTTGCATTATTTTGTAAGTAAAGTTGTCGGAAAGTTATAAGACAGGCTTTCAGAATAAAGGAATGGCTGTGCTCGATAACTGACTGGCTTTTACACGCCTGGTGTTTTGGAACTTGAATGAGCTGATCCCGTTTCTGTCTTTGTTTCTGTTTAGTTTGTTACTTTTGGATGTTTAATATGGTTTAAATCCACTTCTGTCTTTGTACATTTTTTCTTATGAGTATTATGCCTTTGCTTTTAGGTGACTGAAATGCCTGTTTAACATGATGTAAATGGCTGACAATTTATGTTATGCTTTCTTCAACCTGGTCCATATTATATTTTAAGTTGAATGGTCAGCTGAGTTAGTTTGCTATTATTCTAACATGTCTACATATGAAACAGATGCTCTTTGTGCATTATAATTAGTTTTTTAGTATGGCGTGACCATTAATATCTGCTTATTTGACATAAACTGTTGCTAAGTATGGATTTTATACAGATCCAATCTCAATATGTTGGCTCATGAACCAAATGGATTATTTTAGCTTCATTTCATACCTTTGCTGTTGTGGAAAAACATTCACATCTGCATAAAAAAAGTTTTGTAAATGGGGAAAAATAACACTAATAAAATTTTATAGACAAAAAGAGTACATTTCACAACATTGATGAAACGATGTTGTATTGTTATCTGTTAATATCTCATATAAGTTATGGGGTTTTTACAGTAACTCAATAGCCCTTGTGGACTATGTTATTATCTGCTGCTTTAGTAGAGATTCTCAGAGGGTTATTTTACTTACCTCAATCTCTCTCCTTTTGACTCCCTCCCTGTCCACTCATCCAAAGCTTTGTGAAAGAAACCAGATCTTTTTTGGAGTCTTTATACTGTGAATCTGGGTTACTTCTCTATAGAAGCACTGTTTATTTCACAAAGACGGATGACTGCTTAAAAGATTGAGTTTAGAGTATTTAAAGGGTTCACCCTCATGTCGTTCCAAACCCGTAAGACCTCCGTTCATCTTCGGAACACAATTTAAGATACTTTAGATTTAGTCTGCAAGCTTTCTGTCCGTCCATTGAAAATGTTTGTACGGTATACTGTCTATGTCCAGAAAGGTAATAAAAACATCATCAAAGTAGTCCATGTGACATCAGTGGGTTAGTTAGAATTTGTTGAAGCATCGAAAATACATTTTGGTCCAAAAATAACAAAAACTACGACTTTATTCAGCATTGTATTCTCTTCCGGGATCCTTTCCATTGAATTGATTCCACTGAATCCTTTCATCTGTCGGCATTAGAAATGCACTTTTACGTCGCCGTGGTTGTTTTTGGTGATTAGGTCATCCGCAACATTTTGAAGCATCGAAAATACATTTTGGTCCAAAAATAACAAAAACTGACTTTATTCAGCATTGTTTTCTCTTCCGGGTCTGTTGTCAATTCGCGTTCACGACTCCGCTTCTTCTTCTTCTTTCCTGTTTTACGGCGGTTGGCATCCAGCTTATTGGTGCATTACCGCCCCCTTCTGCTGCTGATGTAAGACGCTGCTGGCGTGTTATCTAGTGCGCCCGAGCTTCGTTTACAGTCTGAGGGAGACGCACGCTGTATTCATGCTATTCTACATCGTTTGTATTTTGGGATTGCTATATTTTTTTTTTTAAATGGTGCGTAAGTGTGCATGTCAAGGATGTCCTAATCACCAAAAACAACCACGGCGACGTAAAAGTGCATTACCTATGCCGACAGATGAAAGGATTCAGTGGAATCAATTCAATGGAAAGGATCCCGGAAGAGAATACAAAGCTGAATAAAGTTGTAGTTTTTGTTATTTTTGGACCAAAATATATTTTCGATGCTTCAAAAAATTCTAACTAACCCACTGATGTCACATGGACTACTTTGATGATGTTTTTATTACCTTTCTGGACATGGACAGTATACCGTACAAACATTTTCAATGGAGGGACAGAAAGCTCTCGGACTAAATCTAAAATATCTTAAACTGTGTTCTGAAGATGAACGGAGGTCTTATGGGTTTGTAACGACATGAGGGTGAGTCATTAATGACATCATTTTCTTTTTTGGGTGAACTAGCCCTTTAACTAGCCCGAACACAAATTAAGATATTGTTGATGAAATCTGATGGCTCAGTGAGGCCTCTATTGAGAGCAAAGCCATTCAAACTCTCAAGGTCCATAAAGGAACTAAAAACATATTTGAAACAGTTCATGTGAGTTCATTGGTTTTATCCTAATATTACAAAGCAATAAGAATACTTTTTGTGCGTCAAAAACAAAATAAAGACTTTTCAGCAATATCTATATGGGCCGATTTCAAAACACTGCTTCAGAGCTTTACGAATCAGTGAATCGAGCACCAAAGTCACGTGATTTCAGCAGTTCAGCCATTTGATTGGAGATCCGAATCACTAGTTTGAAACAAAAGATTCATAAAGCTCAGAAGCTTCATGAAGCAGTGTTTTGAATATTATAGATATTGTTGAAAATTAGTTATTTTTTTATTTTTTGGTGCACAAAAGTATTCTTATTGCGTTGTAATATTGAGATAGAACCACTGAACTCACATTAACTGTTTCAAATATGTTTTTAGTACCTTTATGGACCTTGAAAGTTGAGGCCTCACTGAGCCATCGGATTTCATCAAAAATATCTTAATTTGTGTTCCGAAGATGAACGAAGGTCTTACAGGTGTAAAACGACATGAGGGTGAGTATTAAATTACATTATTTTCATTTTTGGGTGAACTAACCCTTTAAATAGCATTTTAAAACCCACCCAATTACTTAGTAATAAACAACTAGTATAATTTAAGATTATATAAAACCACAATTATAATTACCATATTTTTTTCACTAATGTTACTTAAAAATATATCTATATTGTTATATTTAAAACCATCATCTTTGGGTCATATAAGTTGCTGTTATTTTTGCCCATTATCTATAAGCCACATGTTCAGATCAGAGCGCCTGCGCTGTTGACGCGTCTGTCAAACGATAAATGCCGACAACAGTCTCGAAGGAAACTCCTCCCTGTTGACAACACGCCGCTCTCAGCGCAATGGTCTCCTGGATTATTTCTAGGCTTGTGGTGTAAGTCTTCATTCTGCTCTTGTAAAGCATTTTCATTGAGATGCATGAGAATGCTTAATCTTTTTATGAATATGTTGTTTTTAGCTTTTTTTTTTTTTTTTTTTGATGCGATAACGCAAGGGTTTCTAGGGCACCTCTTAATTCTAGGCAGAATAGAATCACATATGTAATGATTATGTATCAGGTCAGATTCGTCCTGATTAGTCTTTTGATTATTTTGTTTACATATTGACAAAAGCTAGCCTACTGTACACTTGCAAGATATGGATGATTTCCTTAAATAGGAATCTGACACCAAGTGACACGGTGAATTATGTAGGATATAAAAACAGTTTTAGCTCAGCTATTGAAGCAATTCGTTTTATTCAACACTTGATTCAATTACATTATCTAGTATTTAGTGTAAACGCACATGTAGGATGCGAATATTGAATCTGTTGTTTGGAATCGTAGGCACAGAGCAGGTCTTGGATGTGTCAGTATAATGGAGAAAAACAATGGGATGGTCAATCAGCTGATGCCCACAGATGTGTGTGTTTTTCAGCATTTAGTTTATTTTTCATTATCGCTATAATAATTAATTGACTTAACATTAGCGTTTTTAAGTGCGCATTTTAATATATTCCACGTAAATGTCTTAGTTTTGTTGTAGCGCTTCATTCAATCCTCTTGCTGTGTGTGCAAAATCTCTAAATAGCTGTTCAATTCATTTTAGATCACAATATCCGATGACATTGCACATATGGCAACACTTGTGAAGTAAACTAGCTGTGTGAAGAGTCTAAAAATAGACAACAAACCTGTGTTTTAGCTTGGTGTGCCCTAGATAGTCTGCTGTGTGCTGTATGTAGTCGGTAATGTTTTGTTTTGTGGGTCTCTGACGGTCAGGGGTGACTGAATTCGGTTTGTGGGTCGGTCATTTGATCGGGTCAGAGGCGCAGCTGTTGCTGGGCTGGCTGGTTTGGAGAAAGAGAGGACACTAGAATAGTGCTAAACTGAAACGCTTAAACACAGGTGCAGGGCACTTCTTTTGGCTATCTAGCACTTTCCAATCACCTATTTAACCTGTACAGGAGTGCGCAAACGGTATTCGTTCCGTCCCATTGGCTTCTGAGTTTGCGCCCTTGACGAGCATTCACTTGTCGGGTCTATTTTTATCAAGCATGCAGAATGTAAACCTGGAATATAAACGGGGTCGTACCGATCTGTCGCCTGTTTACGTGTTACAATGGCGTTAGAATAGGCAAGAATTGCAAGAAATATTTTCTAGGCTGAGTAAATAAGACTCCAGGCCTACTAAAGGGAGGTTATCTCAAATATCAATAATGGAAAGGGAGTGGAGCGGTTTCCCTTCAGGGAAGTAGAAATAGATGGGAATTATAAGTGGCTATTGTTATGTGATTTTGAAATAATATTGAAATCACGTAATACTATTGTCTTTAATTTCTCATACAAATAAACCCAAATTTAAAAACATGTTAATTCTGAAGAGATCCAAGTACATGCGCAAATGAGGTAAAACAAGCAATGATGTCATTTTGATGAATTTTCTGGTAAGGGAGACTGGGAATAGTTGTCACACTCTTTATTGCAGTGAATATTTTCCTCAAAGTAAGTGTCTTTTTGAATATCAATAATTCTCCATTATTGCCCAGGGGTGAAAAAACACTTAATTTAAAGCACATAGCCTGTAGGCTACTCTATATGGGATAAGTTGTCACGATTGGAACATGCTGGTTTTTTGAGACTGATCTTTTTTTTTTTACATTTTAATACAATAAAATAAAACATAAACAATTCAATGTAGCATACTACATAATTTTGATTAAATAAAATTGCATATATTTTAAAATACAACATATAAAACGAATGATTACACTGAGTGGTTGCAGTAAAGATGAAAAAGAGCAGGATCTATGCACAGTTATCTTTAATTAATATTATACAAACTCAGAATAACAAAAATATAAAAAATCTCAAAATACGAATGGAACAACCATCAAACATTGATGAGAACAGAACAAAGAATGACTGAAAACAAGCTCTATCAAGGTTAACAAATGGAGGAAACAAGAAACAGGTGAGGTGCATTATTCAAACAATGAGTAACCATAGTAACTAATTCAAACAGGAAACAGAACTGAAAACAATGATAAAAAGCAAAAACAACTTTGGGGCCGTTTACACAACACAGTTTTCAACTAAGAATGAAAAATATTGTGTGTTTTGGCTGTTCATTTACACGACAATGCTGTTTTGGGGGCCTGAAAGTGCTAAATTTTGAAAATGGGTTTTTTGAAGTGCAAGTTTTTGAAAATGATACCATTATCATCTCCCGGTTAACCACAAAAATTTGTGAAAACATTGAAGTCATGCGCATGCATATGTGTTCAGTTTATAAGCATGTAGTTTCTTAACAAATTGATATTGCCAACTACTGGCCTGGCATGGATAATACAGTGTTTTTAGTCATTTCCATGTCCCATACGAATATGATGTCTTGCCAGTGAAAAATACCCTTGTCCTGACTGAGAAAATACGTTTGTTCTTTTCTATCTGTTTTCCACTTATTTATCTTAAGCGTGTTTGTTGCATTTCTCACAGGCTTATATTTGGTACCCTTTACCCAGCATACTCCTCATATAAAGCTGTTAAATCAAAAGATGTGAGAGAATATGTAAGTACAGCTCAGATACTTTAGTTTATCAACCTTAATTTTTTTGCCTGCTGATTCTGTGATCTGCTTTATTTCAAACAGGTGAAATGGATGATGTACTGGATAATATTTGCACTTTTTACTACAGTAGAAGTGATTACTGATATCTTTTTGTGCTGGTAAGTACATGCGCCATTGCTTTTGTCATATCCCATTGTTAGGAATTACTCATATTTTTATTTCTGCTGATGCATATGGCAGTTTGATGTAGGCGGAAACCAGCATGACACATGAGTGTATGACTGTATTTTATTGTCTTTTATTGTCTTTGGTTTTGAAGGCTCCCATTCTACTATGAGCTCAAAATTGCCTTTGTCGTGTGGTTACTTTCCCCGTACACAAAGGGATCCAGTGTCCTATATAGAAAATTTGTCCACCCTACACTGTCCTCTAAGGAGAAGGTACTGTATCTGATGTGATTTGTTCACTGTTCATTTTAATTTTTTTCCTTTACCCTGTCTAGGCTGAAAAAATACCCAAAGACACTGTAGAACTTTCACTAATACATTTAATATTTAATACAAAAGCATTTCTATTGTAAATGTTCAAGCATCATCCTTAACAGCTGTGGAGAATCTCAACTGTTTTAATGCTAAGAAACTGAATTGTTGGAGGAAGTGCACATTTGACTCCTTTTCCTGTAACCTTTTTGAGTTGATTTTCCTGGTTGACCGAGGATGAGCAGAGGTAAGGAAATGGTACTGTGATTTTCCACAGTCTTTCCTCTGCTCTTTATTCTTGGGGCAGGAAATTCGTCAGAAGGACAACTTAAGTCCAAATGGATTTGACAAACACTGATAACAAAGAGAAAATATAAAGTATTAAAATGTTCTTTTGTTCATATAAAAATAAAACATGATGCTGATGTGAAAGAGTACAATGAAATGAATCATTTGCACACTGTCAGTTTTATTGTACATACAGCATATGTGAAATATTCTTTGACTCTTTCTCAGGACATCGATGAATACCTTTGCCAAGCAAAAGATAAAAGCTACGACACCCTGGTGCATTTTGGAAGGAAAGGCCTGAATGTGGCAGCTACAGCTGCAGTAATGGCTGCCACCAAGGTAATCTAATACTGTTATCTTGTTGTTAGAGTTTCACTTTCCATGAATATAATACAAAGGCTTAAAGCTTTGGTATCAAAATGAGTTACCAAATTCTGAATATAGGTTTGTGTGATTTCATTATTGTCTATCAATAAACAACAAATAAACATGAATAAGTACATAAATAAATAAAAAAAAGTAAGCAAACAAATAAAATTTATAACAAACAAAGTTAAAATTGGTAACAGGGTTGCAAATTTAGCCTAAATAAAGCTATGACTTAGCAGCTTCTTTGAGACAAAAATGACTTTGGGACAATATTGTAGCCTATAGATATTGATAAAATTATATTTTCAATAAATTATACAAATCAAAAAAGTTGGGACACTGTACAAATTGTGAATAAAAACAGAATGCAATGATGTGGAAGTTTCAAATTTCAGTATTTTATTCAGAATACAACATAGATGACATATCAAATGTTTAAACTGAGAAAATGTATCATTTTAAGGGAAAAATAAGTTGATTTTAAATTTCATGGCATCAACACATCTCAAAAAAGTTGGGACAAGGCCATGTTTACCACGGTGTGGCATCCCCTCTTCTTTTTATAACAGTCTGCAAACGTCTGGGGACTGAGGAGACAAGTTGCTCAAGTTTAGGAATAGGAATGTTGTCCCATTCTTGTCTAATACAAGCTTCTAGTTGCTCAACTGTCTTAGGTCTTCTTTGCCGCATCTTCCTCTTTATGAAGCGCCAAATGTTTTCTATGGGTGAAAGATCTGGACGCAGGCTGGCCATTTCAGTACCCGGATCCTTCTTCTACGCAGCCATGATGTTGTAATCGATGCAGTATGTGGTCTGGCATTGTCATGTTGGAAAATGCAAGGTATTCCCTGAAAGAGATGACGTCTGGATGGGAGCATATGTTGTTCTAGAACTTGGATATACCTTTCAGCATTGATGGTGCCTTTCCAGATGTGTAAGCTGCCCATGCCACACGCACACATGCAACCCCATACCATCAGAGATGCAGGCTTCTGAACTGAGCGCTGATAACAACTTGGGTTTCCTTGTCCTCTTTAGTACGGATGACATGGCGTCCCAGTTTTCCAAAAAGAACTTCAAATTTTGATTCGTCTGACCACAGAACAGTTTTCCTTTTTTTGCCACAGTCCATTTTAAATGAGCCTTGGCCCAGAGAAAACGCCTGCGCTTCTGGATCATGTTTAGATGTATGGCTTCTTTTTTGACCTATAGAGTTTTAGCCGGCAACGGCGAATGACACGGTGGATTGTGTTCACTAACAATGTTTTCTGGAAGTATTCCTGAGCCCATGTTGTGATTTCCATTACAGTAGCATTCCTGTATGTGATGCAGTGCCGTCTAAGGGCCCGAAGATCACGGGCATCCAGTATGGTTTTCCGGCCTTGACCCTTACGCACAGATATTGTTCCAGATTCTCTGAATCTTTGGATGATATTATGCACTGTAGATGATGATAACTTCAAACTCTGTAATTTTTCTCTGAGAAACTCCTTTCTGATATTGCTCCACTATTTTTCGCTGGGTTTGTAATAATTTTAATAAAAATATATATATAATTTATTTTTACAATAATGGTATCAGGGTTGAATAGTTGATTATGACAAATGCAGTCAACACTACAATTCATGTAAAAACTTATTAGATGTCACAATGTTTTTTTTTTAATTTTCCATCTTTTATTTTTTTAATAAGGGAAAATCATGTGGGTCCCACATCTATAATGAACTGAATATCAGTTTAAAAGATGTCAAAATTATAACACTGGTTTGATACAGTCCGTTACAATTGAGAGGGTCAAGACCATTTAGGTGGGACAATGCATGTTATGTAAGATAATAGCTTACCCAATAGTTCTTACGCCAAAGAACATGGTATTTATTGCTTAAAAGTATCATCCCTTTTGGGTACATTTTAACATATGCCATATCAACTGAGTTTATTTTAGATAATGTGTTTCTTTTGAAGTGAATATTTACTATATTTATACCTTATCATAATTTAAGCAGACTGGATAAACAAAACTTAAATACTTCTTCATGCTCATTTTGTCCAAACAAAACAGATTGTTGATGATCGTCTAGTACACAGCATGACAGTATTTAAACACTCTTAAGGAGTTCCATCTGACTCTCCGTGTTCTCGATCCAGGGCCAGGGCGTTCTCTCCGAGCGACTTCGCAGTTTCAGTATGCAGGACCTGTCATCTTTCCAGGCAGAGGGCCAGGCAAAGAACGCAAGTTCTGTAACCACTCAACCTGCAGCCGCACAGCACAGGACACGCACGATGATGCGCAGCAAATCAGAGACTGGTTACAGCAAGGGTAAGCAATGCCAAGCCAAATGATCAGTGCTGCATTTCTCTTAACCCTTTGAAGAAGATACTACTATCAGCCAATCAGATTTCTGCTAATCCTGTTTGGTTTAGCTGCTTCTCTCAATCATCCCTTACATGTAATTAATCCTTAACCTGAGCACTGTAGCCCTGCCAATGTCCTGGGTAAATGTTTGAAATTGTTTATTGCTCTCTATTTTTCATCTCCTTCTATTACACATTACTGTGATTCAGCAAAAGGATCGTAGATAAGCTTTTTTTTCTCTCTTAAAGGGGTAGTTCACCCAAAAATCATTATTCAGTGTCATGTTGTTTCAGATCCAAAAAGAGATATTTGGCAGAATGTTCCGCCAGTGGCATACAGCAGTGTTCTGAAATGTGGAGGCAAAGTCCTCGCAATTCTTTTTATGTTTATAAATATATTTTGTAATTTCATGTCCCAGTTTTGATGTTTTAATTTGATGACTCATGTCATCATACTCGGTACACACTGGTCACAGACACAGAAATGTACCTTTAATTTCACCAAGCTGATTGTGATTGCTCACTAAAAAAAAAAAACATTTCAAGTCCATTTTAAATTTTGATGTGACATAAACAGGTGATATCTAAGTGGCTGAACTGTTTACTCACTGTTTAACTAGTCCTCCCATTAATGCCATAATTTTGTTCATTCAGACCAATTCGCAAACACGCATGAAAACAAGAGGCGGGATTTATCACACAAACCAATCATATTCAATCATGACCAATCATATCGAATCTTAGCATGATGCATCTCATGTGATTTCCCTCCATTCATTTTCAGTTACCCCCCACCAGACCCACCCCATGCTTTAGGGGGTCTGTTAAAACTCAATGGGCTCAGGGGAGGTAAGAGAGATGCGGACTCCTGCTGTAACTTTACCTGTTGGTGTCGCTGTTGGGCAGTTTTACTTAGAAAAACAAGCGATTAATACACTTTTTAATGTCACATTTTGTAATATTTTTGTTGTTTTATTTTTGTAATATGGATTATTTTCTTATCTAATATTTTGAGGAGGCACTGCCTCTCTTGCCTCCTCAGAGGAAATGTCCCGGTTCCTGCTCTTTTCCATACAATTAAAGTGCGTGATTAAGGTCCGTCTTTGCTCCAAAAATGCAGAAAAGGACCAGAAAAGTACCATACAACCATATACCAATATCTGCCAAATTCCAAGTGTTCTGTAGTCATTTGATGGCTTTGGATGAGGAACAAACTTAAATCTTCACTTCCACTCTAGCTTTCAAATCTCATTGAGAGGCGCAACCTGGCACAACATGTCTTCACATGCCAATCGTACATGATCTGAAAGCTAAGTGGAAGATTTCAGAAAAATAAAAATGTTCATTTCTGTTTCTCACTCAAAGCCATGGCTTTTTTTTTTTCACTTGTGCTAAAAAGTGCTGCTTGGACATTCTGCAAAAGATCTCCTTTTCTGTTCCACAAAAGAAAGAAAGTTAAATGAGTTTAGAAAAATTTCTCATTGAAAATATACATTGTTACATATATTATTAATTCCACCATATTGTATCTCTCTGCCAAACATTCATCAACCCATGCAAAGACTTCACGCCTGTTCACACCATGGATGGTAACTATAATGTTTCAATAATTATTACGTTTCTATGAAAATACCGTAGCCCACAACACATCAATAAGGGGCCGTTCGCACAGAATATGTGTTCTTTTCATTCCACTGCGCTGCTTCTCCAGTGTTTTTCTGGATAAACATGCACTAAACAAACATGTTTTACCATTGCCCTGGCATCTTTTTCAGTGTATCACGCTAAAATTAAAAACTTTTTAAAAATGCGTCTTTGCATTTTTTTTTTTATTCCACTTTACTGTCTCACGTTTTAAACACGAAAACACATCATGTGTGTTAACGGCCCCTAACAATAATGATACAGAGAAAACAATTTTTTTTAAGCTGATATGTTAATAGACAGCCAATCAGAATCCAGTCGGCTATAAAAGGCTTGAGAATTTAAAGTGGCAGATGACAACTCTTATAAAAAACAAAGTATATTAACTCGTATATAACTTATTATAGTTTTAGTTATCATGCTCTGTGTGAACAGGCCTTTAGTGTTATTTAATACAACTGTCTAATTTTCATTTTATCCATCTGTTCTCCTAGTACAGGAAGTGATTAGCTAGGAATAAACAGGCCTTTCCTATTCCAGTTATAGATGTGAGGATCTTATTTCAGCACAGTTTAGAAACAGCAAAATGTAGCAGAATCGCTTTCCTGAAGAACAGAAAGAATATTGTCCACTGCACCAATCATTTTATCTTTCACACAGTGTCAAAACTCTGTTATTCAGCTTCACATGATTTTCAAGTCTTCCATACTGAAATTTATATTGGATCTAAAATATATTCAGAGTTTAAGTGCAGTTGGTGTCACAGTCTTTGTTTTGATTGTCATGGTACAGGCCATGATTTTGACATGACCGAATATGAGATGTTCAACTTGGAGCAATATGCGTCTAAGGAGCCTCCTGGCCCGCTGACTCCCACACCCACCCCGACCCCATCGCAGCCCACTGTGCCTCAACCTGAGCCCACAACTCCACTGCTTTCCCCCACTGAGTCCTTCCAGGATAATTCCGCATCCGCACCTGTAGCCTCAGAGGAGCCTCAGGAAAAGGAGGAATTTGCCTCATCTGCTTCACTCCAATTCAGATTTAAGAGGCGTGCCCCTGAGGTACCCCTGCTTTCTCGTGGCTAGCTGTTGACTTGCCTGGCTGCACCGGGGCTCTGTTAGCTCTGTTGTGACTAACCTGTGTAATCACTAACCAATGCTGCTGTTCACCAGCAAGAGTCAACTGAGTGAGTCTCCGAGTGAGTCTAACACTCTTACCTCAGGTTACACTGGAAGAGTTACAAAGGCATCTCTAAAAGCTGTGATGTTCATCAGTTCACTGTAAGACAATCTGTCTATAAATGGAGTTCAGCACTGTTGCTACTCTTAAGAGTGGACGTCCTGTAACAATGACTGTAAGAGCACCAGAATGTTATACTGTGATTAATATCAGTATTCCTGCTGCCTTTTACAGATGTGTGGAAGGACAAGATTAACATCTAAAAACCCACTTGCCTGTACACACCGGGAACGCACGCGTTTATTGCCAGCGTTTTTCGAGACGTTTTTTGTATTCACACCATAGGTTAACACCCAAGCGATTTTCACTGGCGATGCGAAGAGTGAACGTGCAAATTCACCGCTTGTGCTTAATGGTAGTGCAAATAAACATATTTATGATATTAATAAAGTTATAGAAGATACAAATGCAGATATAAACTATCTACACATATAAACACTATCATTTTCAAACGTTTTCCAAAAGTTGCTCATCCACACTGAAACGTATGAAAACGCTTACATCCCCCTACTGCTCATGAGTAAAGCTTCGACCTGCGTCATTCCCGCTAGGCGTTTATTTCCGGCTCTTTGAAACTTTGAGGCAATGTCGAGGAAAGGCACTGAGTTTTTTAAAAGAACACTCCACTTTTTTTGAAAATAGGCTCATTTTCCAGCTCCCCTAGAGTTAAACAGTTGAGTTTTACCGTTTTCGAATCCATTCAGCCGATCTCCGGTTCTGGCGGTACCACTTTTAGCATAGCTTAGCATAGTTCATTGAATATGATTAGACCGTTAGCATCGCGCTTAAAAATGACCAAAGAGTTTTAATATTTTTCTTATTTAAAACTTGACTCTTCTGTAGTTAAATCGTGTACTAAGACCGACAGAAAGTGAAAAGTTGCGATTTTCTAGGCCTATATGGCTAGGATCTATACTCTCATTCCAGCATAATAATCAAGGAACTTTGCTGCCGTTCCATGGCTGCAGCAGTGCAATGATATTACGCAGCACCCGTGAGCCCCTGCTTGCACAGGGAACGTGCCTTGCAACCATGGAGACGTTTGTGAGAGACGCTGTGTAATATCATCGCACTGCTGCAGCCATGATACGGCAGCAAAGTTCCTTGATTATTACGCCTGAATGAGAGTATAGTTTCTAGCCATATCAGCCTAGAAAATCACAACTTTTCATTTTCCGCCGGTCTTAGTACACAATGTAACTACAGAAGAGTCAAGTTTTAAATAGGAAAAATATCAAAACTCTTTGGTCATTTTTGAGCGAGATGCTAACGGTCTAATCAGATTCAATGAACTATGCTAAGCTATGCTAAAAGTGGTACCGCCAGAACCGGAGATCGGCTGAATGGATTCGAAAACGGTAAAACTCAACTGTTTAACTCTAGGGGAGTTGGAAAATGAGCCTATTTTCAAAAAAAGTGGAGTGTTCCTTTAAGTGGACCGACCCGACAGTGTGGTGGAGTTGTTGCTGCGAGTAACACAGGAGTATAAAGTGGCAAAGCAAGCGAGACTGGGGGACGTGTCTTGGCTGAATAGAGTGCCTCAGGGATGACGCGTTTTTGTAGGCCAACCCGGAAGTTAGCGTCACACGGGTTCCCTCAACTGAAAGCCTATTCATTTTTCCCATAGACTTTTGGAAAATCGCAGAAAATAAGCTCTGTGTTTAACAAAGGGTTATGACACTTACATGTTTTGTCTATCAAGATAATCTTTACAAGTGAACACCACATTTATAGATTTTGAAGCCTAAATAAAGTCGTCAGATATAAAAGGCTAACAGTAGGCTATAAACGAACTACAGCACACCATGGTCGCGGATCAACGTCGTCACCACTAAGCGTCCTCAAACTGTATTTAAAAAACAACTTTATTTAAAAACATGCTCACTGATTATGATATGCGCTGTGTATAAATACTTATCCACTTTTTCATGAGAAATGCTGTCCAAATGTCCCGTTTTTAATGACTACGTCTAAAGTCCCCGCCAAAGGAAGTCGTCCCTTTTAGCAATTTGTTAGCAACCGCCGATTTGAAGACACAGTAAAAGTTTAAAAAATCACAAGTGGGTTATAACTGGTGTGTTTTATGTCATATATCAAAACGTGAAAGTATTTAGAGGCTTTGTTAACCACAGACCTTATTTCAGGCGATTTACCAAAAACCCATTCAAAAAACCCATAGACTTTACGGCGTTGGAACCGGAAGTCCTAAAATGCTAACTCGCTTCCGGGTTTTGCCTACAAAAACGCGTCATCCCTGGGGCACTCTATTGGTCATATAACTGCATCACATGACTAAAAATGTGTCATCGTATTCAAAAGCCTCCGTTTTCACAGTGCACACTACGACGCGAAGACGGCGTTTCAAATTTATCCGCTTTGGAGAGCGTTTTCCAAAAGCTATGTTTTTGCTGACTTGAAACGCCGTCTCAGTGTGGACAGAAGGCCTTACTGTAACTTCAGCAGCTCCAGGCACGTGAACAAAAGCACCAATATCATTGGTCGGCCAGTTTTTAACGCGGCGCGTCAAACCAAAAAAAACGAACCCGAGGCGTTTTTTTTTTTTTTTTTAAATGACGCTTTTTTTCGCGTCGGTGTGCACACTCACATCGGCGCCCGTTGTTTAGTCACGAGCCGTTAAATATATTTAATTATAGCGATATTCGTCCCGGTGTGAACAGGACTTAACTGTTCTATTTCTTGGTGTTGCGACTGATTTTATATCTCACAATTGTGTTTTTGTTTCTTGTAGTTGTGATTTTATTTCCTGTTATTACGACTTTTATAAAAATCCATCATTTTAATAATTTAGACATTAATTCTTGTAATTTTGACTTGTATCCCACATTTGGGACAATTTCTTGTAATTGTGACTTCACAATTGCAATTGTATTTCTTTTAATACAGAGATACAGAAATACAGAGAATAATACTTTCATTCTTATAAACATGACTATAGGCTATCCAAGAATTTATTTCTTGTCAATGCGACTTTGTCTAACAACTTTATTTCTTGTAATCACACAATTCTGAGTGTATATTGTGGTAGAAATTCCCCTACGCACCTGACTTAGGTTAAACTAAGTGTAGCTTTTCCTAATCGACACTTTATGAACTCTTGCGCATCTACTGGCGACAACTTGCTTCGAGTCGGATGGTGTCTCGCCCCCTATGAACACTAACATTTGGGATTCATTTCTTTAGTGTTCCACTAACCTGCTCTACAGCAGTAATCAGACAACAATCCAGACAATGTCTTCAGTATGCTTTAATCGATCACGGTCGGGAGGATCTCAGACCAATTTCAGAGAGAACTCCCTGATCAAGAGGGTACAATAGTTTTTATTAAAAAAAAAAAAGTGACATGATGCATTACATAATTTTCCTCCAACTTGATTGGTTCTACATATTCTTTTTTACTAGGAGCTAATCTGGATAACTCCATCATGAGTTTGGACATACATAACAAAACTGGACACCTGTCTAGTTTTATTTCTCCTTTTGTTATTTTCAGACACACAGTAATTCTGGCCCAAGTGTTAGAGACATACAGTATTAAAACATATATAATTGTTATCCCTGTAAGGAAAGAAATGTTGATTATTAATAATTAAAGTTAAAATTTCTTCCACAATATCTCACAATGTGACTTTATTTGTTTTAAATTTCACAATTACCTTTTTAACTGACACCATGTCTACACCTGGCAGGTCCATTGCCACATCGTATTGCGCCGCCACAGCTTGAGGCCGTCTACACTGAACATGTCAAAGCAAAAGAACCAAATCCATTTGTCCTGTTGTCAGAAGTAGTGCAAGCATGGAGTATTTTAGAAATAGAACAGAGCATCAGCTTGCTGTTGATGTTTTGGCATGTTGTGCCATGCTGCATACAGTATAGACAGTATCTCAGATTGTGATGGGTTTCAGATTTGAACCAATCAGATTTGAGGGACAACTTTACAGTTTATGTCTAGTTTAGGCTTACAACAAGGGTTAGGTGCTTCTACATCACTGTTATTCACCTATAATTTAGGGTTAAGTTTAGAGGTAGGAATATGGTTAGGACTACATTTTTGGACAGGAATGCTGTTCCAGGATCAACAAAATATGTTGACTCAGGAACGCATTCAACTTGGAACAATCAGGACATGCAAACAACGTCATAAGTTTCTAAATGATTTGAAATTTCAATGGTTCACCACTGGAGGCAATCTCATGAACTCATGAACCAGTGTCTATATATGACTTTTACCTGATCTTGGATCAATTTTATAAATATGTACACATTTAAAGGCACATTTGTATAATAAAATGGGAGAGTTGTATTTAAAAGTCTCTTATTGGTCTGATTAAAGCTCTCCATACGCCTGATTTACAAGCTCTAAAATTGATCACAGATTATAAAGATCCTTCATATTTAATGGTATTACATGATTTGTTACATGCATTTAATTAATAACACCTTCAATACAACATTTGCACTTGGTATGTAAAAGGTGTTTTTATGCATGTTTGGGCATGTTTTATGCCACTGCATTTATACTGTTTTAAACCAGTGTTTGTCAACCAGGGGTCCATGGACACCTAGTGGTCCTTGACATAATGCCAGGGGGTCCTTATAAAATATCTGAATATCTGATATATTTTTTTGTGTATTTTGACATTTGACATGTTCCCATAAAAGAAGATAATATATGTATAATATAACTGACTGTATGAATATAGGACAAGTCAAGTAAATTACACTTGATTGCATTTGTTCATCACAAAGACATTAATTATACCAATTTTATTCTGGGATCCTTGAGGATGGTTCCAAATATGACGGGGGTCCATTACTCAAAAAAGGTTGAGATTCACTGTTCTAAACAGCAGGAACAGTGAATCAGTGAGTCATTTTGTGAAGCAAGTGGTTCAATTGATTCAAAGTTTCGAAAAGCTTTGTTTCTCCCATCACTTCCCAGGGGGCACTACGTGAATTACCTCTCATCTCGACAAATCTCGTGAATGCAAGCAGAGTCGGTCTACCCAGTAGGACATTTTCTTTTTTCAAGCACTGCGTAAACTTGCTAAATAGAGCCAAAATGTGTGTGCCAATAATTTTGTTCTTTTATAAACCAAAGCTGGTGGACCAGTTTAACTCCTGACCATAATACAACCTAACTGACTAAAAACAGGCCTTTGTGCACAAAGCATCCGTTTGACATGTGTTTGTCTTTCTTGGATTGACACATCACAGAAATATACATGTCCTCACTCATGTTGACCTGATCTTGTGATCATGTTTATTTGTGAACAGTAAACATGAAGTGTGCATTGCTCTCTGATTTGACCTACTGGTTCACCGAATGACTCTATCTCTTCTCTCTCTCAGCCTCCTCCTAGATCCCTAAGACCTGTCACCCGATCCAGATCAAAGAACGCCCTCTCTTCAGACACTGAAGCCATGTGACTGTGCATATGCTGCGGGAGCGCTTTAGCTGTCTAACCTGCAACATTAGGAGACACAAGAGAAGGCAAAGAAGAAAAAAAAAAGGAATGCAGCCAAAATGTTCAAATATTCAAAAGCAGCCTTGCTCTGTAATGAGGTAACCAAAGCGATGTGCAACCTTTCGCTTCTGATCTTTGACACTCAAGGGGGAGGGTATCTATTTAGGCAACGCATTTGTGTACATACTGCTGCTCTGAGACTCTTTTGAGGTTGTTACACTTGTTTTGTACATATTTATGATATGTTTGAGTGTAGATTGTTTGATTTCTTGGTATGATTTTGGGAGAAACAAATGCATGCATGTCCCTCTGGTTTTATGTCTCGAGTCACCCAACCATAATCACTTATTGTTTATGGGCATACTTTATTTTTGGGGGGGCTACGCTCATTTGGGTCACCCGACTACTGGGTAGCAAGATGTTTCCAAACCAGTCTTTTTTAGAACAATAGTTATTAGCAAAAATGTACTGCACTGATATGATTGGTGTGTTTGACAAACGTAACATTTATTTAATCATTTATGTATAAACAAATGCAAATGTTCTTCTGAAGAGAGGGACTTTTTAAAACAAACTCGTAGTTGAACCAAATTAAGGTATTGATTGACAATGCCTGACATGATTTATGATTTAAAATAGATGGACAAAGTGCAATGGATTTTACAATTCTGCTAAACTATCAATAGTTCAGCCATAACTTCATTATATATTTAGTGCATATATAAAAATGCACTAAAAAAGACCGAAAGAGACAATTGAATTGATACTTGTTTATCGACATTCTTATTTTACTTCATTACTTTAATTATTATTAGGCATGTACAGTATTTTTTAGTATTTAGAAACCTTTCAAAACATGGCATTTTTAAGTCTTTAAACCAAATATTTCTGTTTATTTCTTAAACCTCTTCAGTTGCTTGATGTTGCATGTATCAACATTGACAATTTGAATGTGTCTCACATTATTAGCCTCCACTTTCTGAGCGTGTGTTAAAGTGTTAAAGTACCTTATCAGAGTTTAGCAGGCATTAGTGGTGATTTGGTACAACACAAAGCGGGTCCTTCACTCTAGTAGTTTTACTTTTGTAGCATTTACAAATTTAATCATATGTGGGAGATACAAATGTCTGAAAACACTGTGCAATTACACTAGCATGTATCACAGAGAAACTCACAGTTTGGTGTTGTTATCGTTCCTGATCACAGTCGAGTGTATTTGAGTCACTGTAAATCTCTATGTCATGGAGAGGGCAGCAGTCTATCAACTCTCAAAAGCATTTCACTATGGAAAGGGTTTCACTATGTGTTTTATACTGTGAAAATGATGACAATCCTAATCTCATATACATGCTTTATCAAATTAAAGGTTCTAAGTATTTGATATCTTGTAGCTGTTCAAATGGTTATCAAACTTCACTGAAAAAAAAAAAAAAATCTGCCTCAGGAACAGTTTTTGTCATTTTATCACAATTTTATTTACACTTGTGAAATTATCTAAGGTGTGAACTAAAAAAAAAATAATTGGAATAGTGATAATCTGGTTGGCGTTCTTTTTGTTGCCTTGTGTTTCCAGTTTTAACAGCATTTCTTTCTCTATGGGTTGATTTTAAAGTGCTCTGTGGAACCATCTTTGGCCTTTTATAAATATAAAAACTGTTGCTTCTTTAAATATTCAGGTCATTAAAGGCACAAAGTTTGAAATTTCTTACCATGTGAAGAGCAGTGTAGTTGCTGATTTTGGTCTTCTATTATTCAGTAGGAGAATATATAGAACAGCTATTTATGAAGCAGTGTTAATTTCATTGAATAATTTTCATCATAATTTTCTTCATCGACATTTATTCACTGACAAAAATGATGATGAGATGATGATGACTAAATAAAAACCAGTTTTGAATGACAAAAACTATGAAGAAAATCTACTGACATTTTCGTCAACAAATAAAAAAAGAGATGAAAATGTCAGGGAGGGACAATGTGGGAAGATATCCAAAAGAACGGATGCGCTGCATGGTAGATGCGCACATTTGAATTGTAACGTGTCCGATCTACCCGGCAGAAATTAAGTTTAAATGTTTTAAACTCAAATGTTTAAAAATGTAAACGTCCGGGAGAAAGAGCAGTGCAGACATATGAATATATTTGAAAAACTCAATTCAGTCCAAGAAAGCCATAGAAAGCCAACTCAAACAGCACACGAGTACTGAATTGAGTTCTCTTTCGTGTCTTTTCGCATTTGAATGGACAAATACACACAAAACTGTCAAAATATCTGTTTTGGCGAGTATTCACGTAAACACAGTTGGTTATGTCTTAAGTGAACATAATATGATAATATGAACTTAAACGATTTTCATATTACAGAGCCCCTAAAGGGACACGTTGATGGGGGAAAAAAATATGAGATGGGAGGAAAAATTATACATCAATGATTTCGCTTTCTCTCACAAATGTTCCCCCAGGTAACTTTGCGTTCGATGGAAAATGTTTGCTTTCCCTTGAGAAACATTGCCTTCGCTCTCAAAATGTTTGTGTTTGCTCATAAAACTTTCTCGGAAAACGTTAAACTTTTGCGAGATAACTCAAATGCATTGTAATTTCTCTTATTTTTTCCATCACCATGTCCCTTTAGGAGCTCCATACTACGTCAACAAAATGGTGTTAAATATGAATCGCGTCGAAATATGCATCTGCAGTTTTCGAATATGAAAGTGAGACATTACACATTCGTGCTTTATCATGTCAGACAAAGATACTTTTAAATGCAGGGACTTAAGAAGAGGCTGTGCCTTTAAAGACTATTAAAGTCCTGGCTGTCTGTTAAAAACCATTTGAAGCTTAAATAATACCATGTATTTTTGAGTTGTTTGTGCCAGGTTGTTCAGAGTAGGAGTCAAAATGTCTTCACTATCCTCTTAAAAACATAATAGCTTGTAGCATCTCCATATTCCATAGCTGTCATGTCTGGCAGGCCAGAATATACTGTATGTCACTGTTCAAGTCCTTTATTGAATAAATCTTGAGTGAAAAAGACAGAAGTTGATGTAAAAAGAGTAAAATCTCTGTTTGAAAAAAAACTTCAAAATGTATTGGAATTCAGAAATTAAAAGTTGAACGTGAAACCCTGTGTCCTGGTACTTATTTAATCTGCAAAATAAAAGATTTGCTTTTATTTCCTTACCTGATCTGGTGTAAATAATCACATATAAAATATTAATTATATTATTATGATTAAATAATCTATGTGATTAAATATATTAATATGTACATCAGTTTATTTTACTGAAATTTACGGAAGAGGATTAGGGCCAAGCAATTATAAAAAATTGAAACCATCTCGAGATTAAAGTTGTTAAATTTTGAGAAAAAAACGTGTTAAATTTCGAGAAAAAGGTCGAGATAAAATGTTGACAATAAATTCGTTAAATTACAAGAAAAAACTCGTAAAATTTTGAGACAAAAAGTCATTAAATTACAACAACAAATTCGTTAAATTATGAGAAAAAATGTCGTTAAATTTCGAGAAAAAAGTCGAGATAAAATGTCATAATTTAACAAGTTTATTGTCAACATTTTATCTCGACTTTTTTCTCGTAATTTAACAAGTTCATTTTCAACATTTTATCTCGACTTTTTTCTTGTAATTTAACGACTTTTTTCTCGTCATTTAACAAGTTTATTGTCAAAATTTTATCTCGACTTTTTTCTTGAAATTTAGCAGTATTTTTCTCATAATTTAACGAATTTGTTCTCGTAATTTGATTTTTTTCTCGTAATTTAATGACTTTATTCTCAACATTTTATCTCAACTTTTTTCTCGAAATTTAACAAGTTTTTCTCGTAATTTAACAAGTTCATTCTCAACATTTTATCTCGACTTTTTTCTTGTAATTTAACGACTTTTTTCTCGTCATTTAACAAGTTTATTGTCAACATTTTATCCCTACTTTTTTTCTTGAAATTTAGCAGTATTTTTCTCATAATTTAACGAATTTGTTCTCGTAATTTAAAATTTTTTTCTCGTAATTTAATGACTTTATTCTAAACATTTTATCTCGACTTTTATCTCGAAATTTAACAAGTTTTTTTCTAGTAATTTAACAAGTTTATTCTCAACATTTTATCGACTTTTGTCTCATAATTTAACTACTTTTTTCTCGTCATTTAATGACTTTATTTTCAACATTTTATCTCGACTTTTCTCGAAATTTAACAACTTTAATCTCGAGATGGTTTTATTTTTTTATTATTGCTTGCCCCTAATCCTCTTTCACAGAAATTAACTAGTTTTAGCTATTGAAACTAAATCAGCCACTTATTGACTAAATCATTTTTACAATAAGACAACAGAACCATTTAATCAAAAAATAAAAATGGTAAAATAATCAGTTAATTCTTGTTCTGAATTATCAGTTCATTAAGTTTCTACGAAGCCCCTAGGGACATAGTGGTGGAAAAAAATATATGAGAGGAAAAAAATATATTTCAATGCTTTTGCGTTCCCTCGCAAAACTTTTGTGTTCTTTGAGAGTAAACAAATTTTCTCGGGGGAACGCAAAACATTTGTGGAAGAACGCAAAAACATTGAAATATATTTTTTCCTTCTGTCTCATTTTTTTTATTTGATTTTTTTTTAATCAGTCAATTAACTTACAGACCAGTTTGTGAACCACTGCATTAAAAAAAATAAACAAAAAAAGTGCAAAAATGTAGTATCCACCCATTGTAGGGGATACACATTTTTAAAATAAATTTTTTTTTAACTTTTAAAAATAGAAAGAATTACATTTATTCAGTTGCATTTACACATGATGAATTTCAATAGTGAATTCATACACACTTGCATCAATAGAAGACAACAGAAATACAGATACACATATCAGACACATCTTTATTTGCTTGAAAACGGAACAGAATAAGGTTAGGAGGGTTTTACACCTTCAGGTTCACTCTATCATGGTACTTCTGGTATGGGTCGTTGAGGTACCAGTTCCTTCTTTTCCAAAAGGATGTTGTCATTTTGTCCAGTAGTTTACATTGAGTTTTATTACAGAACACATGTTCTCTCAGCCGCTTCTTCCGGGCTGCTGACTTTTTCCACAGCTTTTTCTTATATCCAGCCTAAAAAACAACAGCATTATTTAACACACAAAGAACAAGTTTCAGTTTAGGTTCGCAGTCTGGGTTATTTGAACATCGGACTGGATTTCCAACATAATGCCAAAGAAATGTATGACAGGACAGCTCTGAATAATATGTGGGCATGCTTTACCTTTCTCCTCACCCACAGGCCACAGTGTAGCCTGAGAAACCTTTGAACCACTGACTTCACAGACTTCCTCTTGCCTTTCCTCAGACTGTAGTAGGTTAAGTTCCTGACTGGCTGGAGCATCAATGAAGGGATGAGGGGAGTTACGCTGAAGAAAAAGAAAAAACGTCACCATTACAAAAAGAGCAAATCGTCAGTCAAAAAAAATGCAACTAAAAAGATATAGTCATAAATCATGGGAAAACATTTTTTGTTGTTTTTTTTGTTTGCTTCAACAAAAATGGTTCTTAACGAAGTCAAAGCAGAATCAACTGTTCTGCATCCCATAGCAAACACACAGAAGAAGTTTGTTTTGATTCAATACAGACAGTCACTTGTCCCCACCTACTGGTTTAACAATGGGAAAAAAAAAAAAATCCCGAAACTAAAAGCATGTTCACACCAACAATTCCAGCTGATGAACAAAAAAATAATTGACACCCAACCAAAGTGATAAAAGGCACACTATGTAGTTTTCGCCTCTAGTAGTTTTCGCCTCTAGAGGTCGCTATTCAAAACAAAGGCGCAGCTTGATTTCGCAGAATTATGGGAGGAGTTGTCTTCACATCTACAGCCGGCGGAAAAGAATCCGATGAGACTCGGGCAAAAATCATATTCATGGATGAGCTAATGTATTAAAGATTTATTACCATAACTGTAGTATGAAACAGGGTGTGGCTGAAAGCCGCTGGAGCGATTGCTAATGAGAGACGAGTGCGACACACAGTTCAAGAGCAGTGGAGCTTTTATTATTCTTCAAAAGACCGCTTCTGCTTCTTCCAGTCAAGCGTATGTGGGGTAACGCAGCACTGTTTTATCATATTAGATACATTTGAGTGTTGAAAATTGTTATTGTGCTTCTCTGCATTCGCTCGGCGGCTGCTGTGAGACACTTGTTGCACACTGCAGTAAGCTAGATCAATATTAGGCATGATAAAACATGGTACTCGCAGTAAATCAAGAAAACGAGATGTAAACAATAAGACAATGTGTCAAGCTATATAACAATGATTAGTTCTCTGTCGATTAATGTATCCAAACAGTTGCTCACCTGTCTAATAAAACACAAAATATATTAAAGCATCTTTGGTGTGGTATGATGTCGCACAGACATGGTCCTTGTTCTGGTTAAAATTGCTTATTTCTCTGAATTTACACATTTTTGGAAACATTTGGCATAATGAAAGTACAAGTCAACAAAATATATAACACTTGTTTAGTGTTTGTTTGTTTATGATATTTTAATCCAAAAAAATCTTACATGTTGTGCCTTTAGGCAATGTCTTACCGATTCAGCAGGCCGGTGTTTTGCACGGGAGCAGCAGTGTGAACAGGAGGCAGAGGTCTGCAGGCATGTCTCTGCATTACAGCTGAGAAGCGAGCTGTCTGTGTGAGTTTTAAAGCAGGGGTGAGACAGTCCCTGCCTAAAACCGACAAGGGTCTCAGCAAACCTGATCATCAGAGGAGAAAGAACTGTAGTTTACAGTGTTGATGGGATTTTACTGCATCATGACATTCCTTATATTCTACCACAGTAATATAACGACAGTGTAACAGAAAATATAGCATTCAAGTCGAATAATATAAACTAGGAATGAATAAACTTTAAAAATCCAGTATAGTGCACAAATAGTCTCCACACATTGTAGCAAACACAGGAAACTTTTAGTTGCGTATTCCAATGCGCATCAACTTTAAGTCCACAGAAACTCATTTTCATTTTAGCAATGTATTTATGACATTCAAAAAACATTAAATGTGCACATTTCATACCCGACAGACCTCTCGTCAAGGTGGCCGCCATCTTAAACGACACTGACGCATTAACTACAGTAGGTGGTTTGGACAAAAAGAACGCGGTGCAAGCATACACAGAGTAGAAAGGTCCTACCAAAAACTAATAAAAGTTGATTCCCAGAAAGCATATATATATATATATATATATATATATATATATATATATATATATATATATATATATATATATATATATATATATATATATATATATATATATAATACATACACATACAAAAAATTATATATGCACAATGCACATATATATAAAAGAGTCATCTTTTTTTTTTTTTTTTTTTTTATGCTACGCACTGGATCTAGATATAGAAAACTATGAAGCAAAGGGATGCATGCTTTGTTCCAACAAGTAATTAATAATGATAACTGATATTTGGAGGAAACAAACACCACTGAGATAATTTAAGTGTTATTTACATAACTACTCCTGATGTTCTCATTGTGAACGATACAAGGTCTGATTAGTAAAAAGTTGGTTAATCTAACCTTCTAATCTTTCTGAGATGGATTTGATGTTGTTCTTTATTTGTCATATGACAGTTGAGAAAATGAAAGTTCATGTTGGGGATTTTTTTGAAGGGAAGTTCCTAGAAAGAACCGCACTGCCAAACCAGCAATAATAGTTCGTTTTGTGAGCAGAAGAAACAAAGCTGAACTACTGCGCCAGGCTCGGAAGCTTAAAGGGACTGGGGTGTACATTAATGAACACCTTACCAAAAAGAACGCCGATATTGCGAGACAAGCGCGGAGTTTATGGAAGCAAAACAAGATACAAGCAACGTGGAGTAGAAATGGTCGTGTGATGATTCGATTAAATGGAACGCCAGAAGAAGCAAGAGTGATCGTGGTAAGGGAAATCATCGATCTGGAAAAGTTTAAATGACTATTATGGGGACATTGCTGAACGAATTTTGTTATATTATGAGTGTTTTAATTAATGTTAAGTTGATTTTCTATAATAAGAAGGCTTTTTGTGTTAAAAGGAAGACCTGTAAACTTGGATATAAGATTTTCGTTAAAAGTTGTCTGTCTAATGGCCTAAGACCAAGGATCAACTCTTATCCTAGCCTAAATGAATTGGATATTTATCAGCAGAATGCTTATTTATTTTGTTTTGTTTTTTATTTTAATTTTTTGTTTGTAGATAGTTATTTATTTGTTTTCTTCTGTTTATTATTTCATTTGTGGGGATGGGGAAGGATATGATATTAGTAATGAGTAATACAGATCCAGAAAATGATATAAACCTAATTTCTAATTTAGGCATTCATGAAGATGATGACATAGACTTATTTGACACATCCAACAACTTATTTGACTTGTATAATTTTAAATTTATCAGACCCAACAAGTATGATATTGAGAGAGAGATTGACCCAGAAACTAATCTTTATAATGAACTAAATTGTCAGTATTATACAGAAGAACAATTTAATAGTAAAGTCAATATGAAACAATCTTTATCTGTAATACATTTCAATAGTAGAAGTTTATGGAAAAATTTT
The DNA here is from genome assembly GCF_024489055.1 of Chanodichthys erythropterus. Taxonomy (NCBI): domain Eukaryota; kingdom Metazoa; phylum Chordata; class Actinopteri; order Cypriniformes; family Xenocyprididae; genus Chanodichthys; species Chanodichthys erythropterus. The sequence goes on from NC_090238.1 coordinate 29,446,886, forward strand.
GCTAAAATTAAAGATTATTTAAACAATTTTCCAAAGTTTAGTATAGTGGCTATTTCTGAAACATGGCTGGATAAGGATAAGGTATCAGATGTAGAGCTGGATGGATATGAACTGTTTGTAATGAATAGGGAAGATAAAAAAGGAGGTGGAGTTGCTATTTATGTGGATTCTAATTTGCAATCTAATTTAGTAAATAATATGTCAACAACAATTGATAATGTCTTAGAATGTGTGACTGTTGAAGTTAAAATTGAAAAAAGAAAAAATGTAATAGTTAGTTGTATGTATAGGACTCCTGGTTCACCACTTGAAACTTTCAATGAATTTATAGTAGATTTATATCAAAGTCAAAGTGGAAACAGGACCTATATTGTCTGTGGGGACTTTAATGTTAACCTGCTTAATCCGGGAGAACATAGAGGGACCACAGATTTTATTAACACCTTCTATAATATTACATTATTTCCAGTAATAGTAAAACCAAGTAGGATAACAACAACAACAGCAACATTAATAGATAATATTTTTACTAATGAAATGGATAAATTAGATGCAGGGCTTTTAATAACAGATATTAGTGACCATCTACCTGTTTTTGCAGTTTTCCAAAATGTATGTAAAGTGAATTCCAGGTCAACATATGAGTCCAGAATTGTGAGACACAGAACACCAGAAGCAATAGAAGTATTTAAAGAGGAATTGGGCCGGCAAAATTGGGATGAGGTCTATGGTTATGAAAACCCAAATGAAGCTTATGATGTTTTTCTGGAAAAAATATTAAAAATTTACGATAAATGCTGTCCACTTAAAGCAATCAAAGTCACTAATAAAATACAGAAACCTTGGTTTACTAAAGGCATCATAAAAGCATGTAAGAAGAAAAATATATTGTACAGAAAATTCCTGAAATCTAGAACAATAGATGCTGAAAATAAATATAAAGATTATAAGAATAAATTGGTAAATATAATTAGAAACAGTAAAAAAGAATACTATACAAAATTGTTGATAGAACATAAACAAAATATACAAGGAACATGGAAAGTGCTAAATAGTGTAATACATAAAAGAAAATATAAGGGTGAGTATCCAAATCATTTTATTAAAGATAATAGAACTATAAATAATATTAATGAAATGGTGAATGAGTTTAATGATTATTTTGTCAAAATTGGTTATAATTTAGCAAATAAAATAGTGCATCCACATAATAAATCTATAAATATCGATTCTATCCACAAGAGTTCAAATTCATTTTTTTTAAGTCCAACCAATGAAAATGAAATATTAAGAATTGTGAGATATTGCAAAGGAAAACAATCGGTAGATAAAGATGGGTTGGATATGTATATAGTTAAGGAAATAATGTATAATATTGTTCAGCCTTTTACCTTTATTTGCAATCAGTCATTCAAAACCGGTATCTTTCCAAATGAAATGAAAATAGCCAAAGTTCTTCCGTTACATAAAGATGGTGATAAGCATTTGTTTTCTAATTATAGACCCATTTCGTTGCTTTCTCAGTTTTCTAAAATATTGGAAAAGTTATTTGTTAAAAGGCTGGATAATTATATAGAATTGAATAATATTTTAATGGAACAACAATTTGGTTTTAGAGCACATAGGTCCACAACAATGGCAGTTATTAATTTAGTTGAAAATATTACACAAGCAATAAATAAAAAACAGTATACAGTTGGAATTTTTTTAGATTTACAGAAAGCCTTCGATACAATAGATTATAATATCTTATTACATAAATTGCAAAAGTATGGTTTTAGGGGGATAGCACATTCTTGGGTTGAAAATTATCTAACAGATAGGTTTCAGTATGTACATATAAATGGTGTAGACTCTAAATTGCAGAAAATAAGTTGTGGAGTCCCGCAAGGCTCGGTGTTGGGACCTAAGTTATTTTTGCTCTATATTAATGATATTGGTAGGGTGTCTGATGTACTCAATTATATTTTGTTTGCAGACGACACCAATGTTTATTGCTCAGGCCAAAATTTGGAAGAGTTGGTAATGGTAGTGGAGAGAGAACTGTGCAAATTAAAGAGCTGGTTCGATTTAAATAAACTATCTTTGAACTTATCTAAAACAAAATTCATGGTATTTAATAATAAATTGATAGAAAATGATATTAAAATTAAAATTGACAATAATATGTTAGAAAGAGTTAATTACATTAAGTTCTTAGGAGTGATTATAGATCATAAAATGGCATGGACATATCATATACAGAATGTTCAAAAGAAAATATCAAAAATAATTGCAGTTTTATATAAATTGCAATATATTTTGAACAAAAGTGCCTTATATATACTGTACAGTTCTCTCATCACTCCATATTTAACATATGGAATAGAAATCTGGGGAAATACATATAAATCTAGAACTACTCCAGTTTTTCTACTACAAAAAAGGGCTATTAGAATAATTACACATTCTCCATATAATACTCCAACGAATCCTTTGTTTACCAAGTTAAAAATATTAAAATTCTATGATTTGGTAGATTTGTATACTGCTAAACTTGTGTATAAGGCAAGACAACACATCCTCCCTCAGTCCTTGCAAGCTATGTTTAGCTTGAGAGACAGTAATTACGACCTTAGAGGGATATATATGTTTAATATACCATATTGTAGAACCAATTTAAGAAGAAACTGTCCATCAAATAAAGGTGTTCTGCTTTGGAATAGTTTCCCTGATGAGTTAAAAAAGGCTATTTCATTAACACAGTTTAAAATACTTTATAAAGGATTGGTAATGAAAAGATATACTGAATAGTGATGATAATGTTAGTAGTAGCAGTGATGATAATAACAACAATAATAATAATAATATTGTATGTTCTTCTAAATATATATTGTTATATTGATGTCAATTAATATGTTAGTGCTGCTTGTGTGGAGTTAAGGGTAGGCATGATAAGCTTTAGCTTCAGCCTACACCTTTTGGTCAATAAGAGTGTAAACATCTTGTTTTTTTTTTTTTTTTTTGTTTTTTTTTTCCCTTTTTTTTTTTTTTTTCCTTTTTTGAATGATCTTGTAATTATTTTGATTTGTAAGGTTATGTATGTGTACATGCATATGCATAATTGTATGTATCTGTAAGTTTTATGTTTTCCTGTGCAAAAGGGAATTTTGCTTGTTGACCAAAAAATAATAATAAAAAAAAAAAAAAAAAAAAAGAATCAGCCATCAAACTTGCATAGAAACACTACAGTTTTATATCAAAGTTGTGCAAAGCTGTTTATTCCAGTATACAACATTGGAAATTGTCAAAATTTTGTTTCAAAAGTAGCTAATATGTAACATCACATGTTAAATACAAGAAATAATGGGCATTTATATAATATAATGTACCTTGAGTTGTCGAGTACCCCCAAGTAGTCAAATGTAGTGGTACCAAAAAATAAACACACATATGAACAAAATAAGCTTAATCCAGCAACATAGTCCTTTTTTTTTTTTTTTTTTTCAGTGCCATGGCTTAACTTAATATCCAGTGCAAAATTAAACAAAAGAAAACACCCCCCCAAAATACTGAATGGTTTACTCTTCAGACTCGAAAAGCAGTCAGAATCAAATCTATAAAGATGTAACTCCATAACAAGATCAGTAGTACACAGGTTTAAAAATGGAATGCAGAAAACCGCGTCTTCATTCATAAATATTTAATAGTATCTTACCAATATAAAGCTTAGAACAGTTCAATAAAAGTTCAAAATCAGGGGTGTCCAATCCTGCTCCTTAAGGGCCACTATCCACTCCAGCCCTAACTAAACACACCCGAATTAGCTAATCAAGGTCTTAAAGATGCTTCGATACTTCCAGGCAGGTGTGTTGGAGCGAATCTATGTAGGATTTTAGCCCTCCAGGAGCAGGATTGGACACCCCTGTTCTAACAGAAACATTCAGACAAAATATGTGCAGTTGGAATGTACATGATAATGTCACCAGCCTGCATAAACAGGCTCTGCATCACAAGGGATTCCATAGAAGCGACCAGGTGGACGGTCTTTTCGCAAGAGGGGTGTACGGGCGAGGGACAGCTCACTGTCATTATCTCTTCTCCTCCGCAGAACCAAAACAATGATGAAGAGAAGACCCACTGTAGAGGACAAAAAGAATTTAAAGAGGGTGACAACTGACCTTATGCCAAGCACCACCTTAAAAATGTTACTGACCAATCCTAATCGATTAAGTGTAAGTAGAAGTTTGATGACAAACTTTGATGTTGGCTTGACAAAGCCAGGTCTGAAAGTTTAATATAACTTTGAACAGCTTTAAGTTTGAAGGTTTTACTCAGAAAGTAAAACAATGTTACTAGCATGTTTTGCTAATGTTTTAACAGGTTGTTAGACAAATTAACATGTTTTGCTAGCATGATTTTACACATTACTAACGTGAATTAACATTATGCGAACAGGAATTAACATGTTTCTAACATGAATTAACCTGTTGCTAACTCGGGCTGCACGATTTATCGCACGATACGAAAAATAACATTGAACTTAAACACGATCATCATTTAAACGCGATTCTTAGTGCGTTTTTTTTATGTGCAGCTTGTCAATGAAGTATGGCTCCAAATGCTAATCCATCTGAAAGCACTGCGAGTTTGAGTCGCTTATAATGTACATTTGAAAAAGCAACACGCGTCAAACTTCTTTTCAGACACGAGAAGCATTTAATAACATCTTGTCCAACAAAAGACAACATTTAATAAAATGTTTTACTCCAAACTCACTTCATGACGGCAGTTAAGCATCCTTCTGTGAGATGATGTGGCTTCTTACACAGAATGTGTGTTTATTAGTCAAGTTTAATCAATCAAAACACTTCAATCTTCTGTTTATTCAGCTACAGCGATATGATGCGTGTTATCGTCTTCTGTGTTAGCCCCCTCTGGCTTTCAGAAAAGCATTTACTACCGATCACAGAGCCATACAGCTCTGACAAGCTGCACATAAAATAATCAGAGCTTTTGCCAAATCACATGCGGTTTAATAGCGATAAATCGTGCAGCCCTATTGCTAACATGATTTAAGACTTTGGTAGCCTGAATTAGCATGCTGCAAACATGTTTTATCACATTGCTAACATGATTTAACACTTTGGTAGCATAATTTAACATGTTGCTAACATGTTTTAACATGTTAATGCCATCAACATGTTGTTGGCATGATTTAACATTTTGCTAACCTGAATAAGAATGTTATTAACATGTTATTAACATGAATTAGCATGTTGTGAGAGTGAATTACATTACTAGCATAAATTAACATGTTGCTAACATGAATTAACACATTGCTAGCATGAATTGGCACATTGGTAGTATGAATTAAAATTTTGCTAACATGAATTAACACTCTGCTAACATGATTTAACATTCTGCTAACATGAATTAACATTTTGTTATGTTGGTAACATGATTAGTATAAACAAACACATTGCTAGCTTGTTTTAGCATGTTGTCCTAGGATAGTCATTAAGCTTTGCTAGTTATAGCTTAAATACTCTAATTGTACAAAAGTCTTGACGCCCTCAATGAAAGTCTATAGCGTCCCAAAAGGCGCACTATACACTATGCACTTATACACTGTGTACTTATGCACTATGTACTCATCCATGTATGAATTTGATAAGCTTATTTTGTCATATTGGAGTCTGATCCCCCTTCCCCCTCCGCAATGTAATTAAAGCTGCGACAGTTGAGTGCATGAAGTGTCCAACATTCCACACTTTTTTTCCTGTTAATTTGGTGCATCATCCTGTGCACTTTTTCTTTTTGTAATTTTCTGTGTGAACGCACTACTTGCACTATTTATACTTAAAAATGTTACAGAATAGTGGATAAGTATGCATTTAACGAAAATCCTAAGTCGGAGTTAGAAAAATATAGAGTAGGACACAGAGTCAGAACAGTCTGGAGGTCTGACCGGAGTTTGGTGGTTCTAGCTTGAAAGAAGGAGGAAACACTGTTTAAGTCTCGCTCATAATAAGCTTCACATCAGTATGTTGGCTCTATCTAGTCAAGATAATTAGTAGACATTAGTAACTTAAGCTTGTATGACAAAGTAAAGGTGCGATCACATTTACTGTTGTTCAGTGAATTTTCACATGCAAAATCAAGTAATTTCAACGGGAATCCGCACAATAGGGAATTTGGTGTGTGGGTGAAACATTTCCCTCAGCAGATTTCAATTCCATGTTGATCAACAGAAAGCTGCTTGGTAAGAAAGTAGCTTCTGCGTGAACTCTGTTGCACTATTGACAATAAACAACAGACTTTTTACTGGCAAAATTCTGTTGAAATCTCGCTAATGTGACCTTATGTGTAAACAAGGGGGCAGAGCTTAGCAAATAGACTTTATTTTGTGAAACTGACATTTTTTCACATTGTGGTTAATGAAAGAAAAGTTCAATGTGATGCGAATGTTCATACCTCCTCCTCCAATAACAAGCAGTGCAATAGTAACAGGAGCAAGTTCACACGTCTCCCCGACCTTTCTGAAGAAGGTCTCCATGCAGTAACCAGGGGCCGTGCTGCCCTCAGGACAGAACGCATCAGTGGGACATTGGATCGGATTTACATCAGGACTCTGGAGCATACAGACAGAGGCACATGTATTATATAGTGACATTTCATCATTTTCTTAGATAAACAAGGAAGTAATCACTTTTTAAAAACCTACAGTATATGATTTGCATTTCTTTGTGTTCAAGCAAGAGGAACCAGTCCTGTGGTAAAATTAAAGATTGTACGTGTGTGTTTGATTAAGGAAGTAATAGCTTACAGGGCAGTAATGGTTTTCAGGACACAGGTCACAGTTCTCCTGACCCCAGCGGATCTGATAGAAACCACTGCTGCAGATCTGACACATGGTTTGATAGGAAGGCTTGTGCATTCCTGTCAAAAAATATTGACATTTCATAAGTGTACCGTAGAAATACTGATTTACTTATCAAGACCTATATTCATGTACTGATCTATGACAAAACTGATGACCAATCTGATTTCTGAGTAGCTTTCATTATGTGGATGACCTGTCTTCAGAGTTTTATATCACTAAAGCTTTCATTAGTTTGCATGTTGTTCATATATTTTGAGTAAGCAATGTGGCTAAAGGAAGATACCTGGGCGACAGGGCGTACATTCTTTGGAAGCGATCTGTAGAGCCTCTGAGCCTGCAGGACAGATCCGGCACTGGGTACAACTGGAGGAACTATCAAAAAGGGAGAAGGGGAGAACTGTAATGGCGAAAAAAACTCTTTATAACAAATTATAACTGTCATTTGGCACTGCAATGACACCGTTATAATGATGGCGTGCCAACGTAATAGAAAAACAGTCAGCTGAAAAAATGTCATGAAGTCTATAAATGGAAATGCTTTTATGTTTAGGAAGTACGCCCAAAAATACTTATACATACACATATACATATACACATATACATATATATACACTCACCGATCAGGCAAAACATTATGACCACACTGACAGGTGAAGTGAATAACACGGATTATCTCTTCATCATGGCACCTGTTAGTGGGTGTCCTCAAAGTTGATGTTAGAAGCAGGAAAAATGGACAAGCGTAAGGATTTGAGAAAGTTTGACCAAATTGTGATGGCTAGACGACTGGGTCAGAGCATCTCCAAAACTGCAGCTCTTGTGGGGTGTTCCTGGTCTGCAGTGGTCAGTATCTATCAAAAGTGGTCCAAGGAAAAAGAACAGCGGTGAACCAACGGCAGGGTCAATGGTGGCCAAGGCTCATTGATGCACGTGGGGAGCGAAGGCTGGCCCTTGTTGTCCGACATAACAGACGAGCTACTGTAGCTCAAATTGCTCAAGAAGTTCATGCTGGTCCTGACTGAAAACGTCAGAATACACAGTGCATAGCAGTGTGTTGCGTATGGGACTGCATAGCCGCAGACCAGTCAGGGTGCTGACCTCTGTCCACCGCCACAAGCGCCAGAACGCCAGATCTGGACCACGGAGCAATGGCCTGGTCTGATGAATCATGTTTTCTTTTACATCACGTGGATGGCCGGGTGCGTGTGCGTCACTTACCTGATGACACATGGCACCAGGATGCACTATGGGAAGAAGGCAAGCCGGCAGAGGCAGTGTGATGCTTTGGGCAATGTTCTGCTGGGAAACCTTGCGTCCTGCCATCCATGTGGATGTTACTTTGACACACACCACCTACCTAAGCATTGTTGCAGACGGTGTACACCCTTTCGTGGAAACATTATTCCCTGGTGGCTGTGGCCTCTTTCAGCAGGATAATATGCCCTGCCACAAAGCAAAAAATGGTTCAGGAATGGTTTAAAGAGCACAACAATGAGTTTGAGGTGTTGACTTGGCCCCAGATCTCAATCCAATCCAGCATCTGTGGGATGTGCTGAACAAACAGGTCCAATCCATGGAGGCCCCACCTGGCAACTTAAAGGATCTACTGTTAACATCTTGGTGCCAGATACCACAGCACACCTTCAGGAGTCTAGTGGAGTCCATGCCTCGACGGGTCAAGGCTATTTTGGCAGCAAAAGTAGGACCAACACAATATTAGGACGGTGGTCATAATGTTATGCCTGTTTGGTGTATATATAGACAGCTGAGACACACATTTGATGGTGCAATGTTCAGAATGTTCAGAAAAGGAACTTACTTGCAGTACGTGCCTTGTGGACATGGGTTACATGATGTTGAATTTTGCAAAGATGCGTAGAAACCTGAAGCAATAAATTATTATTTTTTTAACCTTTTCAATTTTTATTGAATGCTTAATAAATCTTTAATATTTCAGATTACATTTTATGTCTCATAAATGTAAGATGTGTGTGTATGTAAAAATACATCATCTTCATAATAAATTTGAATTTATATTTTATATATATATATATATATATATATATATATATATATATATATATATATATATATAAAGTTATTTATATTCCGATATGTATTATCATTTTTTCTGCTTTTTTTCTCCACCCCTCTGTGTCAAATCATTCATATAGCAAAGCGAATGAATGAAGGAATGAATGAAGGAAGAAAGGAAGGAAGGAAGGAGTGTTTAAATGAAGAACACATCACTTGTTACCTGGTGTGCAGGCCCTGCAGGAGACAGAGCCTGTGTTATTGTTGTAGGAACCAGTAGGACATGCCTGGCAGACTGGGCTTCCAGTGGAACTAATGCAAAAAAAAAAAAAATGTATATGCTTATATAAAAAAAAGCATTTGCTTATGCTTTGAATAAACATAAACAATGTAATACTTTCTACTCTCACTTGCTGTAAAACCCAGATGAGCAGGGCAGACAACCCTGCTGTCCTGCTAGAGGCTGATAGAAACCCTGGACGCAGAGAAGACAGTCTTCAGGTAATACACACAGGCCTGCCTCAGGACAGCAAGAACACAGTAGAGTTTCTGAGAACACAGAAAGAGAAAGTGCATGTGTCAGCTTCAACATGTGAGGAACACTTTAAAGTCAACAATACATGAAAATGAACACACCGTTATAGGAGTAAGAGCCAGGAGCGCAGGCCGTGCAGGTGGAGGTGTTGAGCGCGGAGCAGCTGGGCCCTGTAGTGCTGGGAGCGGCAGTGGTTACGTTTGCACTCACTGTGGTGATAGTCACAGCAGGACTGAGTGTTGTCTGACTCATCACCACTCCTACACAACCGCAGACACATGAAAAACCAGCTTAAAATAAATCATATGACATAAAAGCATAATTAAATGCTTTTAAAGGCTTAGTTCCACCATCACCCCACATGTAATTCAAAAACACATCATTTTCTTACTTCTGTAAAGCACAAAAAAAAACATATTTTAAAGAACCACACACTGTTGAACGGCAGATGGTCAGTTTTACTAAATATAAATATTGTATCTAATTTAGTGTAAAGTACTGAACAGTCACAAATATGATATGATGTTAATTCTTGCTCATTTTGACTCAATACTGCTCGACTTTTTGACAAGGTCATTTTATTGCAATGGCATCACATGAATCATGCTCAAATTCTTTCGACTGTGTGTGTGTTTTTTTATTGTCTGTTGGTGTATACTGTAAATGGCACAGCATGCTTGTTAACCATCAGCAAAATAGGCAAACAGAGTCCTTATTGTGAGCATAATCACATTAGCCATGAGGCCGGTCACCCTCAGCGACTCAAGCTCCCACTGAAGAAATACAATTATTCTGAGGGGACGATCATATGACTTGATTTCACTCCAGAAATACTACGTGAGGGAACCAGGAACCATTTCTCTGTTGGTTCTCTTCCAAGCTTTTCCTATTTTTGATACTTTTCAGCTCATTTTAACAAAATGAGGAGGTTGACGAATCACATGTATATTGACAAAAGAAATAAAGGGGTCATAAAAAACAAGTACAGGTTTACTATACAGCAGAGGTTCTGGCCAACATATTTGCACATATTTTTAGGTTAAGGCCTGTTAGTAGATTTCACAAAGAAGATTGTTGTTGGTAAAAACCCTCAAAGATGTACTAAAGTTGTATCTGTATTGGAAAAAAAAAATGCTCCACCACCTCTGGTTATTTTGTTTACTAAAGTAAAAATGGTGAAACCTCTGGTTAATTTGTTACAAAAGGTAAAAATGGTGAAAAAATGATTTAAAAAGGTCAACACCTAAACAAAATTCCTCTTTTTTTATTATTATTATTATTATTATTATTATTTATAAATAATCAACTTTTATGTTAATAAAATAAACATTGTCTGGATAGATAAAAAAATATATATAAATATAAAAAAATAAAATATATTCTTGCCGAACAGGACGACTATTGCATGTATCTAAATAATAAACGCTAAATAATACAATACGTTATAAAAGCATGTTAAAAGTCACAGATTTTCTGTTGATTTGGAAACTCACCCAAAACACAAGCGGTAACGAGAACAGACAAAACCCTCAAACGCTCCATGATCCAGCGATTTACTTCAAGAGTTCCCACTGTTATCCATCTGCCTTCATCACGGTAGACGACAGCATTAGTAAAAGAGTGTAATATTGGGAACTAATGAAGATTTCTTCCCTCACTCTCATTCCCTCTGTCGAGGGCTCATCAAAGTCATATGACACTAATCATGTGATCACATTCCTAAACACTGCTTGCTTACTATAACTTTACTATTTTATCATCTACAAACATTCTATACGCATGAACTAAACTAAAACACGACAGAAGTTAGTTGTAATATTTAAGGTGGGTGACACATTAACCAGCTGGACGCAAGTTAAAAGTCCAACAGAGTTTTTCAGAGATTGTTCTGAAGTCCCGCCCTTTTTACCATGGTAACTGTAGGGCAAATACTGAGATCACCGGTTACCACGGTTGGTGTTTTTTGAAGAAGTAAAGACATATGAAAATTTCTGTAATTTCGCCACGTTTTACACAGTGACACAGCAGTAGAAAATATAACTAAAGCTGGATAATTCTACTTTTTCACACGGTCCAGTCTGCTCCATTTCAAATGACTGACATTCTTGTTTATTATATACTTACAGAGCTGGGTAGATTACTTATGAATTGTAATCAGTTACTGATTACAAATTGCATGACAAAATTTGTAATCAATAATATAATCTCTTAGATTACAGATTTTTGGTAACGTAATCGGACTACTTTTGGATTACATTTAGATTACTTTTGTGCTAACCCTTATTTGATGTCACATATATTGTAGGATAATCTTGTGCTATTTTGACAGATACAAAAAAATATATATATTCCAAAAAATATATTCTATTCACCAACAAGATCCTTGACAGATTCTTTTTAAAGTGCAATGTATGGACAGTTAATACTTCAAAATACTAACACTACTGTACCTGTTAGTGTTTGCTGATAGTAATACTGAATAAAACAAAATCACATCTTATGATTTTAAAAAAATTTTACTTCAGTAAATTTAGAAAATGGCAACATTACAAAAACAAATATTGAAAAACATGCAATTCACATCAATATCACTGCTACATCAAATATTTCATCTATATTTCATATTATATTATTATTATATTTCATATATAAATTTCATCTATATTTCCCACTCACCGCCGGAAAAACTTATATACGAACGTATATAAGCGGCAGGTTTATTATGATGAAAAAATATAAATGTTAAAAAAGAAGAAAAATTAGGAGAATCAGTGAATTGTGAACAACTTACTGCCATTGTGTAAATAATATGTAATCATGTAATCCATAAAAAAGTAACTGTAATACGAGTATTTTAAAAAGTAGTTTACTCTAATTACAAGTACTTGATTTTTGGAATCTGATTAAGTAATCCAGATTACATGTAATCCGTTACTCCCCAGCTCTGCGTACTTATATATTCTGAACTACAAGGAGAGAAAAAACAGTATTTTTTCATTAATTTCCTCTTAACCGTTTATTATGGTTTTAAGTGCAAACACTGACTTGAGCATGCCCTGAGTAACACATAGGCTATATATCACATCACACCCACACTACAGAGGTAACTAATACATTCAGCAAAAACTTAACCAAATTTGTACATGATAACACTGATGTATTAAAACACTGCATATACACAGATACAGAGTGTAAAACAGCCCTTTATGGTGAACAATCACAGAGATGGTCATTCAATACATGGCGATTACAATATAAAAGGCGAAAATATATATGGCTAGAAGTGTGAAAGGTGATATATTTTATCCAACACAGCATTTGGTGGAGTTTAGCTTGAGATAAGTTACACATTGGGCATAATAAGTAAACAACATGTACTTTTGCATTAGAACAGAACATTTTTACAATAACCGTTATTTTCTCGGTTTATTTATGGCTTGTTACAAGTTAGTAACCAAACAGAGCTTCCATTTTTGGAAGCTGGAAAAGCAAAATTAACATAGTCCAAAGCAAATTGACCAATTACAAAGAAAAATGTTCTTAAAAGCTTTGTTTTAAATTAATCACTTGATGGAACAGTATTCACACTAGATGCTTAGCTGACAGGTCTTTTTTTACTTCCTTCCCTGTCTTTGGTGGAAACTTCTGGGCAATTCCATAGGGAACATGAGCCGCCACAGTTCCAAGTTCCGCCGCTCCCTCCACATGGAACATTTGATCGTCGAAGAAGATGTGAGGTCTGATCTTTTCCAGCATGGGGCCTTTAGGGGCTCCTGCTAGGAAGAGAGCCTCATCTGTCTCCAGGCCCCATGAACGCAACGTCTTGAGGGCCCGGGTGCCTGAACTGGCTGCACTGCGAGCTGTAACCAAATAGGTGCGGATGGGACAGTCCAAGCGCTGGCCTTTGGCATAGAATTTCTGCTGCAGTTTCCCCAGGGCTTCCAGGAACCCTTTAAGTGGTCCCTATAGGAAAAAAAGATAATTCACTATTGTCAAAAGTAGGGTTGTCATTGTACCAAAATTTCAGTAGTCGGTACAATACCAGTAAAACTTGGTACCAATTTCGGTACCTGAGCAAAAACTGTTGAATGGCCTTTTACATGACACCATTTTCAACTAAAAACTGAAAACTTTTATGCATTTTGGCCATTTATTTTTACGACAGCGGCCTTTTGGGGGCATAAAAATGCAAACTTTATAAAACGGGTTTCAAATTGCACGTTTTTTAAAACGAAAGGCTACCATTATTGTTTCCCAGTAAACTACAAAAAAGCGAATTTGTTAAAATGGTGATGTCACGCGCATGCATATAGAGTACCTCAGGGATGGCGCGTTTTTGTAGGCCAACACGGAAGTTAGCGGTGCACGGGTTACCTCGGTTGAAAGCCTATGCATTTTTCCCATAGACTTTTAGAAAATCACAGAAAATAAGCTCTGTCTATCAAGATAATCTTTACAAGTTAAAACAACATAAATACATTTTGAAGCCTAAATAAAGTCGTCAGATATAAAAGGCTAACAGTAGGCTATAAACGGACTACAGCACACCATGGTCGCGGATCAATGTCGTCACCACTAAGCGTCCTCAAACTGTATTTAAAAAACAACTTTATTTAAAAACATGCTCTCTGATTATGATCTGTGCTGAGTACTTATCCACTTTTTCATGAGAAATGCTGTCCAAATGTCCTGTTTGTCATGATGACGTCTAAAGTCCCCGCCAAAGGAAATAGTCCCTTTTAGCAGTTTGTTAGCAACCGCCTTTTTTTAGAAAAATCCCAAGTGGGTTATAACTGGTGTGATTTATGTCATAGATCAAAACATGAAAGTATTTAGAGGCTTTGTTAACCACAGACCTTATTTCAGGCGATTTAGCAAAAACCCATTAAAAAAACCCATAGACTTTACGGCATTGGAACCAGAAGCCCTAAAATGCTAACTCGCTTCTGGGTTTTGCCTACAAAAATGGGTCATCCCTGAGGTACTCTATTACGTTCAGTCTATAGGCGCGTAGCGTTTCTTTACAAAGTGATATCGCCAACTACTGGCCTGGCATGAATAATACAGTGTTTATAATAATTTTCGCGGATCATTTTGCATTTTCCATTTTTAGTACATCGTTGTCGTGTAAATGTACCCTAAGGTTGCCTCTAAGGGTCCGTTTACTCGACAACGATGTACTAAAAACGGAAACGTTCTCACATACGCAGTCTTTTACAGAGCACTGACCCCAAACACGCATGCCTATAGACTAAATGTAATACACGTGTGCATACCATCACCATTTTCACAGATTCAAGTTTTTGCAGTTTACACGGAGACTGTATCGTTTTCAAAAGCTTGTACTTTGAATCCCATTTTCAAATGTTGGCATTTTAAGGCCACCAAAACACTTGTCATGTAAATGAACGGCTAAAACGTGTAAAAAGTGCAAGGTCGCTGAATTCTGCACTCTTACGAAAACTCGTTATAATAAAATTCTGTATTAATCGTACAATGAATCTCTACATCTTTACATCCTGTTTACATTTTGTTGGTTATAATGAACAGCTCACAGTGAACAAAGCAAAACCTCATGCGTTTTTAGCGGTGTTAAACAGAAAACTGTTCAGCTTACTGACTAGCACCTCTGATAGGCCACTGAGTTCATACGCTCAACAGATATGATTGTGATTGGCTACAATGCTCAATGCTTGTAAAAACATGCTGTAAAAAGAAACCTTTGATGCTCAGAAAGCGCTCAAATAAAACACAAATGAGAGTGTTCGAAAGCAGTGTCAATCAGCACGTACAGACTATAACCGGTACTACATTTTAAGGATTCACACTGTATAACATTACACTACTATTAAATTGAAATTGAACATACACGATCAAGGGGTTTATTTTCATGGGCTTTCTCATGCTCAAAGAACTTGTCCAGTCCGTGGGCTTTATAAATCCTCTCCGACTCATCCGAGAAGAGAACGGCATCTCCATCAAAGGCCACTCGCAGCTGAGTCTCCGGCACCTCTGTGATTTTTCCTTGTGAGAATACTGTAGCTGCTGCAATTCCTAAAAAAATAAGAATTTCACATTCAAACAAGATTTGTATATTTATGATTCTACCGTTAGATGATAATTCTCCAAACACTCCACTCACCTTCTTCAATGGCTTCTCTAACTTTCAGTGAATCAGCTGACAGATAAAGGTTGGTGTGGTAGGCTTTCAGATACCCAATGGGACTTTTGCCTCCAGTCATACAAAAGCGCTCTATAAACAGCTCTAGAATTAACAGACAACCCAACACATTATTTACACTTTTACATAATTACATAGAGATGACTACCGCCAAACTGAAGCCAAGTCAAGTCATCTTCATTTATATAGCGCTTTTCACAATACAGGTGCTGGTCATATGATTAGAATATCATGAAAAAGTTCATTTTTTTATTGTAAATTATTTTTAAAAAATGAAACTTTAATTTATACTAGATTCCCTACATGTAAAGTAAAACATTTCAAAAGTTTTTTTTTTTTAATTTGTTGATTAGAGTGTACAGCTAATGAAAGTCTAAAATCCAGTATCTCAAAATATTAGAATATTTACATTTGAGTTTCATTAAATGACCATCACTACAGTATAAATTCCAGGTATCTCTTGTTCTTTGAAACCACACTAATGGGGAAGACTGCTGACTTGGCAATGGTCCAGGAGACAATCATTGACAGCCTCCACAAAGAGAGTAAGTTACAGATGGTCATTACTGAATGTGGTGGCTAACAATATACAGATGATCTGAAGGCTCAATAGTGCCTCAGCAGTGCCACAGGCTGATCACTTCCATGCCACACTTCACTGATGCTGTAATTTGTGCTAGGAGCAAGTCATTTGCTGTAATATGTGCTGCCGACCAAGTATTGAGTGCACAAATGAACATACTTTAAAGAACTTGAACTTTTCTGTTTTGCAAATCCATTTTTTGATTGATCTTAGGAAATATTCTAATATTTTGAGATACTGGATTTTGGACTTTCATGAGCTGTACGCTCTAATCATCAAAATTAAAAAAAACTAAAAAAAAAAAACTTTTGAAATGTTTTACTGCTTTTACATGTAGGGAATCTAGAATATATGAAAGTTTCATTTTTAAAAATAATTGACAATAAAAAAAAAATTTTTTTCACGATATTCTAATTATATGACCAGCACCTGTACATATTGTTTCAAAGCAGCTTCACAGTGACAAAAGGAAAATTATTATCGAGCTAAAGTTTTTGATTGAATCACTTCCGTTGCACTTAAAAAGCTACTGTTACGTATGAAAGACACAGAAAAAGCATACAAAAACACATTAAAGAAAACAGGTTTTCTGATAAATCAGCATCTCTGGACGTAACAATACCTCAATACAGTCTTTTGATAACTGCATTGAGCTCATTAAGGCATGAATTAAGCATCTGTAAGGAAATAGATGCAGCTTTGGTAATATGTGAACTTAAAGGGATGGTTCACCCAAAAATGAACATTCTAATACAAGTTCACCATGTTTCAAAGGGACACAAATTCCTGATGTTTATTCAGCGAAAAGCAGAGCTTTGGGGTCAAAGATGTTTTGACTTACGGTGATGATTAATTGAATTTATGAGCCGAAGTCCCACATGAGCATGATTGCTGGTCATCAGAACCACATCAAAGAGCTCTTCACTGTCTGGATACAGCTCTCTGAGTCGAGCATTCACTGCCTCCACTGCCTACACATGAAGAACAGAACATTTCCCTATATCCATAGCACTGTTGGACAGAGTGAGCATTCATTTATGACAGATAATTAATTATCTCCATTAAGTTGAGATCATTTCTATATTCTCATTACTGATACCATTGCTGTGCGTAAGTACATTGGAACAGGTTTAACCTTAATGAAAGGGAAAGCAGGTCCGGGTGCAAATGGTTCGATCTCATGTTGGATCTGGTAGTTCAGGTAATCCTCCATTCCCTGCTGCTCATAAATGTCCTGCTCCTGATCCATATTGAAGAGGGCGCGGGAGGACACCGCGATAGTGATGGCATTCTGAGGCTTTGGCTGAATAAACAATTTTGTATTATTGAAAGTAGGACAAATATTTTTGATTACTATTTGAGTGTTATTTTCAAATTTTGTATTAAATAAATACATAAATAAATTAGGCTATCAATTTACAACTGATGCAAAAAAGACAAAATTGTCAACAACCAATTTTAAATAAATAAATGGTCAGAAACCACTATCAAATGTTTTTAGACAAGAAAGAAAGTTCCCATTAACAACATCAAATGTTAAATAAATAAATAACAGTGCAATAAGACCAAAAATGGCAATAACCAGTTTCAAATGTTTTTAGACAGACATTAAAATGTTATTTACACAAACAAACAAGATACAAATAAATAAAATAAAGACAAAACAATTGCTATTAACATCACTAAATGTTAAATAAATAAATAAATAACAGTGCAATAAGACCAAAAATTGCAATAACCAATTTTGGATGTTTTTAGACAAACAGATAGATATTAAAATGTTATTTACACAAACAAACATAAATAAATAAAAGACCAAACAATTACCATTAGTAACATCAAATGTTAAATAAATAAATAAATAACTGTAAATAAATAAATAAATAAAATGTTTTTAGACAGACATTAAAATGTTATTTACACAAAGAAACAAGATACAAATAAATAAAAAGACCAAACATTGCTATTAACATCACCAAATGTTAAATAAATAAAGTGCAATAAGACCAAAAATGTCAGTAACCAATTTCGAATGTTTTTAGACAAATACATATTAAAATGTTATTTACACAAATATACACATAAATAAAATACCAAACAATTGCTGTTAACATCAAATGCTATTTAAAAAAGACCATAAAATCGCAAGTAGCAGCATTAAATGTTAAATAAATGAATAAAATAATATAAAGTTCATTACAGTAAGACAAACAAGTGACCTAACCAAATGTCTTCAAAATAAACTATTTTTCGTCGTAAATCGCTACGCAATTTGCGTTGTTGCAACAGTAATCAAATCACCTACATATAAAAGAGCAACTGGTCCTAAGCGTTTGCTCATATCGCATTTTCTAAAAATGTACCAAATTTTGCGTTGTGATTTTATCTCGGATCATAGTCCCTTTCTGTTGATTGCCTTATTATTTTGTTTGCTGATACACTGTTGAATACAGGCTATGTTTTACTCCCACTTCAAGGCATCACTGCACCAAACGCTCTCACGGTCACGCCATCGTCCGCGCGCCTGTTTAATATCTCGTTGCAGGTGTCGCGTGTATTTTTAGAGGCATTATCAAATGCAGATAACTGAGCTCAAAACAAACCTTCATGTTTTTCATCACGACTAGTGTATATACTATCATGTTGGTATATTGTAAGGAACTTTAATAGACTCACCGGTTTAGGTTTCTTGCTGGGGCTCGACTGGTTCTCCTTCCTCTCCCAAAAAGTGTCTTTCATCAGTGGTTTATTCATGATAAACAGATGGGAGGCTGATGGTCAGAAGAGCCCTGCCCTGTTTGACCTACACACACACTGAGCAGTCACATGCCCTGGAGCAAAGCAGAATCCAGAAAGCAATAACACTGATTTAGATGTGGTCAAACTGAAGGGACGCTGCCTTCATCCTCATCTCTTCCCACACCATCACATCTCCATCATTTACTGCTTCCAGGGATCGATGATGGAGGATCTCCCTGTGGCATCCACTAAGCTATGAAAGTGGGTTTACATCATCTTTGCAAATGGAGGAAATGTATTTAGGACTCTGGGGATCTTAGCCAGCTGATGCAGATCTCAGAAATGTTCCCATGACAACTGCTGGTGTTAGGAGGCACCTAAAAGACATACTTGACTGATTCATAAGAGCACTTCATAATGACTTCAAAATACATAATGTAATATTTTTCATATTAAAATATAGGAAAAGGTCAAGTT
The DNA here is from genome assembly GCF_024489055.1 of Chanodichthys erythropterus. NCBI lineage: Eukaryota > Metazoa > Chordata > Actinopteri > Cypriniformes > Xenocyprididae > Chanodichthys > Chanodichthys erythropterus. The sequence continues at coordinate 29,466,300 of NC_090238.1, forward strand.
AGTCAGTTTTTTTTTTAAAGAAGTCTCTTATACTAATTTTTTTAAAAGAAAAAAAAAAAAAAAAAAAAAAAGAAAAAAAAAAAAAGAAATATTATATTTAAAATAAGAGCTTTCTATTTTAAAATATGTTAAAATGTAATTTACTGCGAATGGCAAACCTGAATTTCCAGCAGCCATAAGGCATTACATTATGATCTTTCAGAAATCATTCTGAAATGATTTGGTGCTCCAGAAACATTTATTATTATCTATGTTGAAAACAGTTGTGGTGCTTAAAGGTGCCCTAGAATTAAAAATTGAATTTACCTCACCATAGTTGAATAACAAGAGTTCAGTACATGGAAATGACATACAGTGAGTCTCAAACTCCATTGTTTCCTCCTTCTTATGTAAATCTCATTTTTTAAAAGACAGGCAAATCTCAACATAACACCGACTGTTACAGTAACAGTCGGGATCATTAATATGTATGACCCCAATATTTGCATATGCCAGCCCATGTTCAAGGCATTAGACAAGGGCAGGATGTCTGGATGTGCAAAACAGAATCATCAGACTAGGTAAGCAAGAAAGGACAATAGCGAAAAAAGTGGCAGATGGAGCAATAATAACTGACATGATCCATGATATCTTGATATTTTTAGTCATATTTGTAAATTGTCTTTATAAATGTTTCGTTAGCATGTTGCTAATGTACTGTTAAATGTGGTTAAAGTTACCATTGTTTCTTACTGTATTCATGGAGACAAGAGAGTGTCGCTATTTTCATTTTTAAACACTTGCAGTCTGCATAATTCATAAACACAACTTCATTCTTTATAAATCTCTCCAACAGTGTGTAATGCTAGCTTTAGTCACGGAGCACTATCAAACTCATTCAGAATCAAATGTACATCAAAATAAATACTATACTTATAGGCGATTAGACATGCTGCATGACGAACACTTTGTAAAGAACAATTTTGAAGGTTATATTAGCTGTGTGAACTTTGTTTATGCTGGTTAAAGCAAGCGCGAGCTCCGTGGGCAGGGAGCACGAGAATTAAAGGGGCCGCAGCCTAAATCGGCTCATATTTAATGATGCCCCAAAATAGGCAGTTAAAAAAATGAATAAAAAAAAAAATGTATGGGGTATTTTGAGCTGAAACTTCACAGACACATTCAGGGCATACCTTAGACTTATATTACATCTTTTAAAAAGACGTTCTACGGCACCTTTAATATTTTTGTGGAATCCTTTATACATACAGTCAAACTAAAATTTATTCAGACACCTTGAACATTTAATTCATTAATACAATTTATTCATTATGGTTAAAAAAATGGTAATAAAACATGACAAGATTCGAGTTAAACTGTGTCAGAAAAATTAATCAGATAACACTTAAGCAAAACACAGTCAGGTCAAAGTGTATGAATAATTTTTGGTCCCACATTTTTATTCTGCTATCCTCACTGACATAAATAAACTAGTGTCCTGCACCCACTAGTAAAAAAAAAAAAGATATCTAGGTGTCTGAATAATTTTTGGTTTTACTGTATATTTTTTAATAAAAAAAACAAAAAGTTCAGAAGAACAGCATTTATTTGGAATATAAATATTTTGTAACATTGTCTTTACTGTAACTTTTGATTAATTTGAGGCATCATTGCTAAAGAAAAATATTAATTTCTTAAGAAAAAATTCAGAAGGACAGACAGATTAGATTTTTCAAGATCATTAAAGACTATTGATTGTCTCAAACCATTTCATGGTGAGTTAGCTTTGCAATCTTATTGAAATAGGTTTTGTCATTAGGCAGCAGGCTCTGTAGAGATGTTTCTCTTGGTGACGAACATTCTTTACAGCTATGAAAACTGCTTCAGATGATGGTGATATTCCTCTGGAATTAAACTGGAAGATTCACATGCCCCGTTACATGCACACATTTATCAAACAAAAGCACTGATATCCTCTCACTTTAATACTTCAGGTTCTAATGTTTTAACAAAAGTTTAATGATGATTTCAGAGCAGCATATAAAAATGGTGTGAATGAGTAGGAATGCTTAACTGTTTAAATTCCATGTGCTTTTGTTTTGATTGTATTCCACTGATGGTGACTAGTGGCTGAATGTGTAATTGCAAAGGTGATTACTGAATACTGTGGTGATGTACTTTGAAATGTTTTACTGTTTAACATAAAAAAATAATAAAAAAATAAAGTTGAATTACAAAAAAATAAAATAAAATAATAATAATTATGATTTCAGCATGTAAAACAAAAACTGGGTATATGTGATCTTAATATCCAATGCACATATCTCAGAATAGGCCAATGCACCTTGTGTCATCCATTTGTACTCCGAAAACAAAGACACAAGAAAAACAGCAGAGACCTCCAGTTATGTAAAGAAAACTTCATTTATTACTTTCATCGCATGACATAAATACTTAGTAGACTTCGAAAAGTTCTTCTTTACATCTTATTAGACTGAACCGGCCATTACAAAATAAGAACAAGCTTTGAATAAATAGAGTAAATTCTCTCATTGTGATTCTCTTTATACAGAAAAAAGTAATTTTGTACATATATAATTTCATTATTTTTTTCTCTGTAAAATAAAACATCTGTATAATTTTAAAGACTCGTATCTTATTTTTAATACAAAAAAAAAAAAAAAAAAAAAAAAAAACAAACAAACAAACAAAAAAAGATTCAGAAGAGGGCACAAATCAGAAACTGAGCTTATCACATGACAGGCTGGAAGTTGAGTCTTCAGACGCTGAACCTGCCATCCGAGGAAGTATTCGACCTTTGGCTGATTCTCAGTCACCGTCTCATTTCAAATCATAAAACATTCCAAGAGTAGCTGTAAAATCAATCCTTCAGTATCAAGCCGATGTACAATCAAGACATTCCTGAGGAACACTCATGGTATCAAAACAGGAAGCAACAAGAAAAATGACAATTGTTCCACTCTGCAAATGTCTACTTGATCGTACCACTCAATAAAGATGGAAATCTGTATACAAGTCTATATCGCATCTACCCGGAAGTGATTCTAAAGCTATAACTGGAGTAGTGTGCAACTGCAAATTGATTCCAGTGTCAGGTGAAGCAGTCTATCCCAACACTGACAGACCTAGAATGTGTTCAGCTGACTACAGGTGAGTAATATGAAGGCAAAGCAATCAAGAGGTACTTTCAAATCTTATTATAACAACCAACTCCAGTAGTGGTAAATCTGGAAATAATCAAAAGACCTTGCCGTTAAAGGGATAGTTCATCCCAAAATTAAAATTCTGACATTTACTTACCCTCAAGTTGTTCCAAAACTGTATGAATTTCTTTCTTCTGCTGAACACAAAAGAAGGGTTTTTTGAAGAATGTTGGTAACCAAACAGTTGATGGGCCCCATTGATTTTTTTCCCCATACTATGGACGTCAATGTGGTCCAATGAAATGTTTGGTTACCCAAAATTCTTCAAAATATCAGCAGAAGAAAAAAAAAAAAATCATACAGGTTTGGAACAACCTGAGGGTGAGTAAATAATGACAGAATCTTCATTTTTGGGTGAACTATCCCTTTAAGAAAAAAAAAAAAAAAAGGAACTGAAAAGTCTGAATAAATATAGCTGTACCCTGCCGTTCCAAATGATCATAAGGGAAACGTAAATGCCATTTATCATTATAAACCTTTAAATATGCATAAATGAACAACAACAACAACAAAAAAGTTTTGCAGAATTTTAAAGCTGTAAGTCTGTAGACATTGTGAATGTCCAGTAAACGCAGCAGTATGATGAGAGCGAGGACAGGTTTGAATACGGGAATGATTAGCTTTAACACTCGGTCAAAGGTAATGAGGCAGAAAGAGGTAAAGTATTAACCATCAACCAGCAGAATCAAACTGCCTCAAGTGTGATGTAGCTTACAATATTGCTAGAACTGGTCATACTCAACTTAATAAACGCCACTTTACAAGATGCATGCAAACATTATTAGACCTTTATCTTACTAGAAACCATTTGTATTTGGCTGCATGGGTGCCAAGGACTTACAATAATAATTTTGGCAAAAAGGAATGCGTTCTGTACTCATTAATAAGGCTAAATAAATATATGACATGATAAAATTATGTAATTCATACCATTTCAGAGTCAATCAGACTCTTTAGTGTTGGAAAACAGTGTCTAATAAAGTATCTACTGAGAATGTTTAACACTAAGATCTCAGAAACATGTAATTAACATCTGAAATCAGGTGCAAGATTCAAGATATCTGACTGTAAAATGACTTGAGATCATTACACATAATAAATCGTCAAATGTGGCATCGATTGCAAGCTGTGGCCGACTTCAAATGCTCCTCTATTTGCCATACAAAGTGCATAATATGTTAGCCAGTAGTGTTTGTCATATCGCTCCATTTCAGATAAAACCGTTTTGAAGCACAATATCGACATGCTCAATCTTAGACCAGCTTGACTGCAACAGCTGGTGCATTTATACGGCTCCTGCGTAAATTTATAGCAATTACGGATATTGCCTGTTTATAAGAAAATAATCCTGTTTGATTTCTGAAAAGTGATGAAGTTATAAAAGCAGGTGTTTTGCAGTTAATACTGAGCCAAATATTGAGATTTCAAAAGCAGTGAACAAAACTAAAAAATGTTCCTGATCGCATTAAGATCCTAAACCAACACAGGATCATGATGTAGTATTTCATTCATTAGTTAATGTCAAAAGGAGGTCAGATTTCCAGGTTATCCCCAAAATCTGAAAAAAAAATTGCATAAAGAAAATGAAGCCAATTTTAGGCTGATTAAAAATAAAATCAGCATGAATTGAATTCAGCACAATTATTGTGAATACATCACAATTTATTTTTTCACATTACAATAATGAGAATTGGCAAAGTGCTAAATGACCTTAACATTAATGCAGAAATATAATAAATCAGCTTCATTTCCTTTATGTAACATAAATTAAAACATCTTTTTATTTTGAGGTAAAAATATGACCCAGATGTCATATTTTTGACAGGATTCATGAGATTCGTCATTATACATCTTCAAATATGATTAACTTTCTACAATTGCAAATAAAACGTAGTGGTTGGTCATTATATAATCCACAAAAAAAGTGCAAAGACAAAGAAAGGCATCTGCCTATTAGTGTAGAAGACAGTCAGGATTGACCGATACGGTAGTGTAGGCATACTGTAACGGGATGGGACAGTGTGAGAGGGGTCAACAGGGATGAGGTAGGGGGTGTAAAGTGTTCTTTTGTACCAGAGGGAAAAGCAGAAGGCTCCCAAACTGCTGTAAAAGGCAATTACTTTACAGTTACAGAAAGAAAAAAAAGAAAAAGAAAAGAACATCCAAGTGTTGCACATTCATTTGCATGAGGAATATGAGAGAATCTTCTCTTTTGGAAGATATATTAAATCCATGTCAAACTTTCAAGCATATATACACACATCTTTTTTTTTTTTTTGGCCATTCAACTAAATCCTCAAATATTACTTCTGTTTTACAGAAAGCAGCATTATTTCCTTAAAAAAAAAAAATTTTGGGGAAAAACAAACATCTGTGCTATATTGTGCCACAAAGGTGTCACTGATGGTGCAGTTAGTGTTAGTATTATTGTCTTCATAAGTCACAGTTTGTTATTCTCATATTTATAATGTGCTCACAGTTTACATTCATTCTAGAAATCTGAGCCCATAAAATCTCCGGCGCTAATAAAGCCGCAATTACTGCCAGACAAAATCCTGTTAACAAGCTGCATGTCTCTTGTTTGTGTTGTTCGGGTGCACTTCTGTTTCACAGAATAGACCGCTTGTTCCATGCTCGATTAAAGCAAATTTGTAATTAAGCTCATTATTCAAAAGCAAAGCCCTAAATAAATACTTTGGCTCCCATAGCGATGGGGTACTTCCTTTATGTGCTTGAGGCCTTCCCAACCCGTCCATTTGAGTCCTTCTTTGTTCCCTGGTCAAGGATTTTTCTTTTGCTTTGAAGTGATTGCATTTAGTGTTCATATTTACATTTTTTTTTTTTTTTTTGGATGATGGTGAAAATGATGTGCATGTCTGTTCTCACTGAAGTATCAAACCTCAGTAAAACTTCTTGTAGTGTGCTTATGTCTTTCTGTGTTGTGTGGATGTATGGTGTGGTCAAATACCAGTCCTGTCGCTGTAGAAAGGCGTTACGTGGAAAATGTAGCAGTGAGTGCAAACTCTCACCGGCTTCATCTGACCGTATCTAGGCAACGGAGCCGAGTGTGAAGAGCAGCGGGAACAGAAGATCTGCAATAAATATAAATCATCTGATTAAGATTTGAATCAGGTGAAATTGTTGTTGCAAACAATGTTCTTTCAGCTGAAAGCAATAGAGAGCAAGAGTAAGTGTGTTTACATTCACAATCTTACATAGATTAAGCTTAAAGGGTTAGTTCACCCCCCCTAAAAAAAAAAATTCTGTCATTAATTACTCATCCTTACGTCGTTCCAAACACACAAGACTTTTGTTTATCTTCGGAACATAAATTAAGATAGCAAACATGCTTGAGCTTCCACTTACCACATCTAATGTGGTTAATGAATGTTTATATGTAAAAAATAAAAGCCTAAATTTAATCAGTTAATCATATAAAGAGATAGTGTCTCTTTAGAAAATTTGGACTAAACTGTTCAATTCATATGGATTTGTTTGGCGATCTATTAAACTTCTTGAAGCGTCAAAGTGTCAGTCGCGTACCTGTCTATGAAGGGATAGAAAGCTCTCAGATTTAAAGGTCCCGTTCTTCGTGATCCCATGTTTCAAACTTTAGTTAGTGTGTAATGTTGTTGTTAAGAGTATAAATAAAATCTGTAAAATTTTAAAGCTCAAAGTTCAATGCCAAGCGAGATATTTTATTTAACAAAAGTTGCCTACATCGAATGGCCAGTTTGGACTACATCCCTCTACTTCCTTCTTTAATGACGTCACTAAAACAGTTTTTTGACTAACCTCCGCTCACAGGAATACACAAAAAAGGGGGCGTGGTCTTGTGTGACCAGAGTGTGTTTGTCGCCATGTCGTCGAAACACTGTTATTTTCATCCCGCAGTCCAATCACCTTTGTTTGGCCTTCCCAGGGACGCTGTACTTAGAGATCAATGGTTACAATTTATGTTTAACTCGGTTCCCGAAAATTATAATTGTGGTATCCTTACTGCAATAGTTAATGTTGGACTGCAGTACACATAATGGCCACAAGAGGGGACTATGTTTATATGGCTGTTTTCCGTATGAGGTATACTTGTAAAACTATGTGCAGCACACGTTATGGTAAGAGGCGTGACCTTTCCGGGCAAGGTGCGCTCTCTATGGCTCTAGGTGCGCTAAGCTGCTGTCGAATCACAACACAGGAACCGCTGGCACAATCAGAACTCATTACGTATTTCTGAAGGAGGGACTTCATAGAACAAGGAAGTCATCAGCCCGTTTTTATGACAGTGGAAACAGCGGTATACAGATAAGTAAATTATGTGAAAAATACTGTGTTTATTTACACGCGAAACATGAACACATGTTATATTGCACACTATAAACACAATCAAAGCTTAAAAAAATAAAAAACACGAAAAACGGGACCTTTAAGTAAAATTTTTCTTCTTAATTTGTGGTCCGAAGATGAACGAAAGTCTTACAGGTTTGGAACAACATGAGGGTGAGTAATTCATGATAGAATTTTGATTTTTGGGTGAACTAACCCTTTAATATCCTGATAGTTATTAAACTGCTCATACAGTTTAAGCAAATGTTGATCTGCACAGGAAGAGTTTTGCCATTATTTCCCTCTGCATGCAAACAAAATGTTCTAGTGGCTTGTTCAGCATGGGCATGTCTTGCGCGTGTCTATTTAGGTTTTGACATCAAAACCAAAGAAATTTTCATTTCAGGGTTCCTACATATTACAGTGTCAAAATGACTCAAATTTCCAAACCTCTCTAGATTTTTCACACTGTGTTTGTGGTTCATACAGCATTATATTTGGTATATAGTACAATCATCAGTTTTTTTTCCCCCTCGCAGTAATAACATGCGCTTACATGAGAAGAAACCTAAAACCCTTTATAACCTACATATATTAATTTCTGACACAGTTTGATACTGTAATCATGGTTTGATGTTGAATGATCACCAAAAAGCAAAGTACAGTCTGATTTGGATGACTGATTGTCACTTATGGTAAAAGACCAAGAGCTTTGCATAATGAAAATGTGTACCTTTTCCAATTCCAATTTCGATCAACTTAAGCTTACAACGCTTTTGGGAAATGCTGCCCTATAAATTACTCAAATGAAATTCCATACTTTTCCAAACTACGTAGGAACCCTGTCATGTAAACTTGGTTTTCTTGCATATTTATAATGAGCTGAATTATTTTTAAAGAAGTTTTCTCCCATTTATTTTCTACATAGAAAGTAACAAAAATAACAAAAACAGCAACAAAACTTTAAACCATAAACCAAATCTTCCTTCTCCAAAATGAATTACAACATTACAGACATTGATTTGAAGCAACAAAAAAAAGTTTAGAAAAAAAATAGTGTTTTTTTTTTTTAATTTAATTATGCTTGCTCATTTTGCCAATTTCTACATTTAGACTACCTTAGGTAAAATGTAAAGCTCATTTAAAAAAAACAAATGGATTTATATAAAGTAGTTTAAGAGTTTAGGCAGACTGACTATTTATAATTTTATAAGTTAAGTTAGTTTATAAGTTACATTTTACAGCTATGGAGAAAACGAATGGGATTTTTACGTCTGGAGCCATCTGTTGCACTCTACAGTTTGAAGGGTTTGAAGATCTGACTGCTGTACCTTTCCACAGCTCCTGCAGTGATGTTTTCTTCTGATGACTGTAAATGGTGCTTTACATGCAATGCAGGAATTGCAGGCCTCATCTGGTACCCATTCAGGAGGATCTGATGTTGAAAGAAGAACAGAAAAAGGGTTGCAAAAACTGATAGAGGTCTGCAGGTGTTGTAAGCAGTGGCTGTTTACATATTACTTATTAGCATTAAAATAAATAAAATAAAACCCAAAATAATTCTCATTTTCATTTAGTTTAACTTGAAGTACTCAAATAGCTAAAAATGAAATAAAAATTAAACTATGAAGAAATTTACAAATTTAAAGTTATTAATTACTATATGCAACAAATTTACTAAATTTAAGTAAAATTTAAAATGATATTAGCAAGTCAATGATACTAAAATAACACTGTCTAAACTTCAATATCAGATGCATTTTCACCAATCCTTTCACAAGTGGACGACGCTAAATACAGGTGTAAATGGGGTCTAAAACGTTTTGAGCATGTCTACAACCACTTCCAGAGGTTGTTGAAAAACATTTGACTGGTTTGATATTGTAGTGTAAACACTCATGTGGTCAAATGTGTTCAAATAGCCACAAAAGACCCAAAAAAGACAAAAAACAACAAAAAAAAAAAGACCAGAAAGTGGACAAGAGTAGTATGTCCAAATTCACAGCTTCATAAAACAGCAGGCAGAAAGCTCCTGGATGACCTACTACTTCCATCAAGAATCTGAATGTGCATACTAAAGAATCTTTACTATCCCAAAAGGACACGGGAGAGGATTTGTAAATGGTGGGTAAGTGACGCAACTTACGTATTAGGTCACATGACAGTGCCAACAAGGTGGATTTAGACATATTCATACTAAAGAAAACATACTTTGTCACCGAAAAAAAAAAAAAACAAAAAAAAAAAAAAAAGTAAAGTACGTACTTGAAAAGTACCTATTCAAAGTATGCGATTTCAGATGCAGCCTAGGTTTTGAACACAGTCGTATTATGAACATCAAAATAAAATTCTCTTCATATTGTGAGCATATAGGTGGTGTACTGAACTAACCTTCAAACTGTCCCTCTCGGGCTTTGGCAGCGAGCTCTGATGAAGAGATGGTCTCCTGACAGAGAGCGCAATCTTCCAGTACTGCACTGCCGAGACACGGACCTGAGGTGCATATCAAACAGCACATTAAACTAATGATGTCTGGCATCAAGCGATGAAAACATGCTGTTATAGTTTCCGTATCTTTCAGAAGCACACTGACCTTTCTTGGGCTTCTCATTGTCCCCTTGATCGGATTTTGTAGCCATGACCTCAAATAAAGTCTTTAAGATGCTTCTCAGGTCACTCGCATAATTTGTTTGCAACTGATCAGCCACACCTTCAGATGTTTGAAAAGACATCAACACAAGAATTGTTACTTAGTTCCTGGGGTTTAATTTAGTAGAAAATATGCTTTACCACTTAAACATGGCTTTACCAGTTCACATCACAAAAGCTCCACAGGCAACACATCCATGTCAATTCTATGTCATTAGGTAACACACCTGATATGCAGACAAAAAGACGATGGATGAGGTCACTACTGCTATGGAAACGGGATCGAATTTTGTTGTGAGCAGCAAGTTTGGCAGCTTGCAAAGCCACTTGAATCTCCTGGTGATCCAGATCCTCAGACATGTCCGAGCTGGTTGTCAGGCTACTGACAGGGCTGAAAGAGAAAAATATTAGATTTAAATGAATAATAATAATAATAATAATAATAATAATACCATATCTCTTCTAAAATATAATTTATAACAGCAAATTTAAAAAACAAACAAACAAACAAACAAAAAAAAAAAACTATGAAGTGTGACTAAGTAATTCCATGGTTTGAAAAAGGGTGAAGATTGCTGGCCTTCATCAAGGGAGAAATTCACATAATCAAGTTAATCCAAAAAGTGTGACCCTATGGCTGAGGGAACACTGTGGATTTTGTTTTTGCTGGAATTACAGGGCAAATTTTAGGATTTGATTTTCACATATCATTCACATCAGCATTAAAAGAAATATTTCTGAAAAAAATATGCATTTTCCACTGCAAAAGTGGTGCTTGTCAAAGTGTTATGTCATTGCTATGTGCAACAAGATATTCTGAGAGGTTGTTCAAAGCATTGCCATGTCATTACTGAGGGTGGTTGGGTGGCTGACAAAAAGGGTAAAAAAAGAACCCACTGCTAGAGTTCTCAATATCTCCAAAGCAACTGCATTTAAAATATACATTTAATCAGTTCAAGCATTTCCTGAGAAACGAACACAGGACGCTGGCAATGTTAAACTGAGCCATTAAAACATTACTGTGTTTGTTTGAACATCTCAACTCGAAACAGCACCATTGTCTAAACATTGGCTTTTGGGAGGGAGTAACAATGAAAAATGGGTAAATGAGTATTTAAAAACCTGTTTGAAAACCAAAATTACACACCTTAGCTAGTACAACCACAAACTAAACAACCTACAGAGTGCTTCAGGAATGAGTCCTAAAACCCGGTAATAAGTTGCCATTTTGCTCTTCTGTTCTATAGTCCCAAGTCAATTGGTTTTATAAATGGGTTTTTGATTAAATGCCAGAAATAAAGTCTTTGGTTAACACAAGCCCAAGATATATATACATATAATTTTTATACATTCACAAGCCATTATGGGTCTTGAAAAAGGTAGATGCTCACAAGTGGCTACAGAGGTTGTCCTGGACATAAAATAGCCTCACGCTGAACAGAAAAACTCATTTCCTCACTAGTCGCCTTGTTTATAGCCTAAATTTAGCTTTTTATTTCTGGTGATTGTATTTAAGCTTTAGAGCTTAAAAGGGTTAGTTCACCCAAAAATGAAAATTCATCATTTACTCACCCTGATGTCATTCCAAACCAGTAAGACTTTTCAACTTCATTCAACACTCTCACATTTTATTAAAAAGTTCTTCATTTGTTATCAAAAGATGAACGAAAGTATTGCGGTTTGGAACAACATAAGGGTGAATAATTAATGACAGAATTTTAAAGGTGCCCTAGAACTGAAAATGTAATTTACCTCGGCATAGTTAAATAATTAGAATTCAGTACATGGAAATGACATACATTGAGCCTCAAACACCGTTGTTTCCTCCTTATGTAAATTGGATTTGTGCAAAAGACCTCAGAAGAACAGGCGAATCTCAACATAACACCGACTGTGAATCAACAGTCAGGTCATTAATATGCACGCCCCCAACTTTTGCATATGGCAGCCTAAGCATTAGACGAGCCTGTATTAAACATCTGGAGCAGCACAGCCGAATCAACAGACTTTATGCAGGTAAGGAAGCAAGGAAAACAGCGAAAAAAGGCAGATTGAGCAATAATAACTGACATGATCCATGATAACATGATATTATTAGTGATATTTGTAAATGGTATTTCTAAATGTTGCGTTAACATGTTGCTAATGTACTGTTAAATGTGGTTAAAGTTACCATCGTTTATTACTGTATTCACGGAGACAAGAGCCGTCGCTATTTTCATTATTAAACACTTGCAGTCTGTATAATTCATAAACAACTTCATTCTTTATAAATCTCTCCAACATTGTGTAATGTTAGCTTTAGCCCCGTTAGCCGCAGCATAGGCTACTATCAAACTCATTCAGAATCAAATGTAAACATCCAAATAAATAAATACTATACTTACATGATCTGATATGCTGCATGACAAACACTTTGTAAAGATCCATTTTGAGGGTTATATTAGCTGTGTGAACTTTGTTCATGCAATGTATTATAAAGCGGCAAGCTTGGGGGCGGGGAGAGCGAGCATTTAAAGGGGACGCGCGCTGAATCAGTGTATTTATAATTATGCCCCAAAATAGGCAGTTGAAAAAATTGAATAATAAAAAATATATGGGGTATTTTGAGCTGAAACTTCACAGACACATTCAGGGGACACCTTAGACTTATACTACATCTTGTGAAAAAGGGTTCTAGGGAACCTTTAATTTTTGTGTGAACTAACCCTTTTAGATTAATAAACCCTGTGTTTAGTTGTGAATATTATCTTGATGAACAAAACATGTACGAATCATAAACTTTTGTTGGTGACAGAGCTTATTTTCTGCAATAATCCAAAAGGCAATGGAAAAATGCTATTTGCTTTTTGTCAAGGGAACCAGGCTCTTGCTAACTTCTGGGATGGCCTATGAAAATTCATCATCCCTGCAGCACTCCATAGCAACAGTGCTCACATATTCCACCATTACCCATCAGATAAAACTTTACCTGGGTGTGTATGAACTTGACAAACTGCATGTAGTGACAGAAACACCATCAATGTCACTGCTGGGGACAGAACTGAGGGGGGACCCTTGAGAACTGCTGCAGACCATTCCGAAAAACATGAGGGGGGTGAAAATGAAATATGAGAACTGAAAAGAACGGCAACCTTCATAATGAAATTAACTCATATACAAAACAAGGTAACAAAGAAAACATTTCCAAGGTTTTTCAAATCAAGAAAACCTTAATTTATACTCAACAAAAATAAACAAACCTAGAGATCTTTCTGTTATCTTCTTTGGACTGTTTTCCAAAACCTTCCGATCTCCCTTTTACTGTAGTGCTTTGTTGCGTATGGCATCCTGTGTCCTGATGGGTGCAACTAGGTCCTCCATCCCCTTGTCCCAAGCCTCTATCCTGAGCCAGAAGAACCCCTGAGGTGCATTTCTCACAGCAGGAATAGTGCGTACAGTCCTGACTGCCATTCTCTTCTCTCGCTTGGTTCTGCACAGAACAGTGTGGTACAGAAGGGGTGAGGTGGCCCTGAGAAGGGGGCAGGGTGAGCGGTAAATGTCCATTTCCCTTCCCTGGGCTGGCAGCAGCTACTGCTGATTGGATTACAGAGCTTGTGATGGTGAGCTTGTGCTTCTCAAATCCCAGCGCCATGCCCCGGCCAGCAGGCTCCATGGCATCCTCGTGGTTGTCAACGCATCCGCCAGCACAGCACACACAGGAATTAAGCAGGCACTGAGTGGCAACTAAAGTCCCACCCTCACCGGGTTCAGGAACGTCAGCTGAATGAGGCAAGACGACGGCTATGTCGGTCAAGCTTGGGGAATGAGGGTTAAAAATAACAGTGGCAGAAAGCTTCATTCCACCGGTGCGATTGGCGATTTCTTCCGCAGTCTGTACGCTATCTTCCTCCTGTGACCCTTCCCAGCCATTCACCATGGGCGATCTGTCGGAGTTCTCCACGGACTCAGCCGATTGGCTCAGTTTGCGCTGACATTCCAGATTGGTGGTGTTGCTTGATTGACAGATTGTCAACCAAGCATTACTTGATGAGTCAGTCAACGGGATGGGTCTACTGTCCTCAGGGGATCTGAGGCATACGGTAGGAAGGGCAAGTTGTCCGCGACACAGTTCGCTAGTTACACCAGACTCCAGGTCGTCCATAAAGAATAATCTATCGTCATCATGGTAGGAACCTGGGGCTCTCCTTGGAGATGCCTGCTGGCTGGAGGTGGCACTGGAACCATCGAGGCTACTTCCTCTATAGGGTCGAGGCTGGTGGGCTGGGGACTGATTCTGACTTGGAGGGGAAAGAAGTGTAGACATTTCATCCCCCACTTGATGCACCATCATATTAAGTTGCTCTATCTCTTCTTCATCATACTGCATAGAGCAAGCCAAGTCTGTATCTGTGGCCTCCTCTTCCTCACTCTCACTGGAGGTGTCGGGCTGCTCCATCTTCACCTCATCCTCTTTCCATAGAGAATCTTCTTCCTGTGCTACACAAAGTGTGAGATCCACCACCTCCTCAACTCTATCATCCTTTTCCAGTGTCTCTAGATTGCTCTCGGGACCAGTGGAAGCGGCCGGGTCATTGGTCGATGGCATGCTGGAACCTGCAGGGAATTCTCCATCCTGGGAGATGCAGAGGCTACGCTCCAGCGTCATGAGCTCTTCTTCTGTTAGTGTCTGCAGCAGATCCCTGATGTGAAGAACACAATTATATGATCAGAAACCTGCCAAGTTCTTCAGTTGCTACATAAAAAGTTAATATGATTTAAATTTTAAATGCCAGTTCTACCCAACTACAATTACCTTTTTTTGTCTGTGAGATTGAATCATTTTCAACATGTGGAAGCATATTCAAAGCTATTCCAGGGCTCAACGTTATGAGTGTTTCACTCGCATTTGCGAATAAAAATAGATGTGCGCAAATTGTAAAATGTATTTAGAAGTATGTGTATTTTTTGTATTCTAATAAATTAAATCATTTTGCTTGTGAATGTCTCACTGAATCCTTTATTAATGAGGTCCTAATTTTTTTAAACTTAGCGTCAAGCCCTGTATTCCGAAAGTTATAAGAACACATTTAAAGGGTTAGATCACCCAAAAATGAAATTTCTGTCATTAATTACTCACCTTCATGTAAGGTTTTTGTGCACAAAAAGTATTCTCATCACTTCATAATATTAAGATTGAACCGCTGTAGTCACGTTGACTACTTTATTGATGTCTTTAGTACCTTTCTGCACCTCAAAAGGTGCAAATGTCATTGCTGCCTATGAGAGGATCAGATACCCTTGGATTTCATCAAAATATCTTAATTTGTGTTCCAAAAACAAACAAAGGTCTTACGAGTTGGGGACGACATAAGGGTGAGTAATTAATGACAGAAATTTCATTTTTGGGTGAACTAACCCTTTAATTCTCACAGAAAATCATATTCATGTTATGGCTGACAACCAATACAAAAGCAAATATTATAAATCTAAATAAAGAAATAAAGTTTATTGCTTTTGAAGACTCATGCATAATGTTGGAATTTGATAAAAATAGTAAGTCTACACCATATGTGAATGGTGCAACAAACTAAAAGATATCCCATTATAAGCAGTAGTACTGTCTAGACTACATGTGGCATGGCACGGCGTGACTCAACGAAAACAACGACAGTTCTATTTCTGACATACTCCACGCACTTGCGCTACATCAGACAACAGTACAAATGGAGCGTTCAGTGTTCCAGATGTGGCGGTGTGGTATAAACACGGTTACTTCATTGACTACAAATATCAACCAATCAACACCAAAAAACAAACCAGATGAAAAATAAAAACAAATAACCAAACTTAACTGAAGGAAAATGCCAAACAAAAAAGCAAAGCAAAAAATCCAAACAAAAAACTAAATTGAAAATTAATCAAACAAAAAAAGCAAACCATACCTTATTTTTCTCAGCAAAGTACGGAAGGGCCGGAAAAGTTCAGACATGTCCTCTGGTTTGCGGTCGAGGTTAAGAGGTCCTTCAGAGTAGATAACAAGGCCACTAATAAGAGATAACATGACAAAGGATATCATTACCAGGTGAGCAGGCAGAAACGTGTATATATATATAAAAGAAAAGAGTATGACTACAGTGTGAGGACAATACTTAAAGAGGGATTTAGAGGTGAATGACAAAGAAAAGACAGATAATTAGAATGACATATCACTTACCAGACAATGGCAAGTCTAGGAATTGTAAACATAAGAGCTGGTTCGTAGTCATCAATCATGTCTTGTGTAAGATACTCAAGCTTCAGGGCCCTTGAGGTGGGAAAACATCAATACTGTATAATAATATATATAATATACACATATGCATATAATTAATATGTTACTTCAAAATTATATTGATCACGATTCTACTCCTGTTTCTTTCCAATTGATAATGCAATACATCATGAGTATTGAATTGCAATATAGTTGATGATGAAACCCAATCCAAGACCTGAATATTCACCTCTCAACTGTCTCACAGAAGAGCACAATCACCTCCTGCTGGATGTAATACTCTTTAGGGGACTTCACAGGCACCATGGCTGACACGTAGCTACAAAAGGAAATAGACAGATCCATGATTTGATCACATTAATTTCACGTTTTGTAATAATAGTACTTTTAATTGTCTGCTGAAATGATGTTTGCAAAGATATCTTGTAATGATTTATGAACCGTCCAAAAGCATAAATACAGTCTAGTCATCATTATAATTATATCATCATAAGTGGATGCAAAAATCGAAACAGCTGTACACATTTTAAGGTACCTGAGCTCAAACTCAGCGAAGAGGATGTCAAACTGACGTAGCGCTTCCTTCATGCGGTCTGTGTAGTTGTTGAGATCTCGTAGCGCTTGGTCTCGGGTGATGTTGCGTACTTCCTCCAGGCTACGGGTGAGGTCTTTAGCCAGTGGTCTCATGGCCATGCTCTCGATTTCACGATTCATGATGATCGATCCTGCTGCCAGGCACTGGAGAGAGAGGAGGGATAATAGAGTCTCTGCTTCTAATAGCTTATGCCGCCCTGATTCATGGCCACAAGTGACAGCTATGATACACTGATGGTGAAGTAGATCATCAAGTTCTTTATATTCATGTTCTTTTGAAAGTTAACAAGAAAGATTTCTAGGGAAGATCTCGTTCTGAAGGAAAGCAGTTAGTGTGCACTACCTCTGCGCCAAACCACAGCTGCCCGGCAAGGTTGTCATGACGGATCTCTTCTGGGAACTTCACGCAGAAGTCTCTGTTGGCTCGGTCTTCAGGTATGCATTCATCCATGATCTGATTTATGATGTTCAACACATTGTCCTATACATGTATTGAAAAGATACATAGAATAATCACTTGAAGGATCTACGCGAGACAGAATTGTAATTTCAATTTTTCCACTTTTCCAAGACGATTCCACTTATGGGATTAAAAAAAAAAAAAAAAAGGATTAGAGACTGCACTCAGAAATTGAGAATAATTTTAATTAAAAAAAGTATATATTCACTATAAAAATTCCAATTTCCATTACTTTACCAGGCCTAGAATTATTGATTTTAAAATTCCCTGATAATCCTGGTTTGTGTACAACAGTGAAGATCCTACAAACAGCTTCAAGGTATTTAGTGGATTTATTAAAATTAATTCACTCTATCCACCACCATTCAAAAGTTTGAGGTCAGTAAGATTTTATTAATTTAAAATAATCATAAAAAAATAATTATAATTTTAATATAATTTTATTCAGCAAGGATGCATTAAAGGGGTTAGTCGACCAAAAAAATGCAATCGGGGTTATATTTAAATATATATTTAATATCCTGGCATTTCCAAGATTTATAATGGTAGTAAATGGGGGGCGTGATTTTAATAAAGGCCTTCTGAAGTAAAGCGTTTTTGTAAGAAAAATATCCATATTTAAAACTTTATTAACTATAACTAGCTTCTGGCAGACGACCGTACGCATACTGTGCAAGTCGGCTTGTGCCACAAGAGTAACCTTTGACACGACGTATGATGGAGGATGTAGGAGTATAAGCTTCAACGCCTCTCGCTGCTCAAACAAATAGGGCTGGGCAACAAACTCAAGCTCATCTTCTCATCTCGAAATTCTCTGACATTTCTCGTTTAAGACTTCTAATTTGTGACCGGCGTTTTGTTTTGTTCTATCCTCTGCGCTTCTGCATTCATCACTACGTCAATTTTTTAATTTTTTGCTGACTTCAAAAGCTTGGAAAAGCCAGGATATTTTAAAATATAACTCTGTGTTTATCTGAAAGAAGATTGTCATATACACCTAGGATGGCTTGAGAGTGAGTAAATCATGGGATAATTTTCATTTTTGGGTGAACTATCCCTTTAAATTATTTAAAAGTGACAGTGAAGACTTCAACATTTTTACAAAAGATATCTATTTCAAATGTTCTTGTGAACTTTCTATTCATCAAATGGGACAGCTTTCAAAAACATTCTCAGCTTCCCCAAAACTTTTGCAACTTGTCATTGAAAGAAAAATGAGTGAAAAAGACTTAAAGGTCCCGTTCTTCGTGATCCCATGTTTCAAACTTTAGTTAGTGTGTAATGTTGTTGTTAAGAGTATAAATAAAATCTGTACAATTTTAAAGCTCAAAGTTCAATGCCAAGCGAGATATGTTATTTAACAGACGTCGCCTACATCGAACGGCCAGTTTAGACTACATCCCTCTACTTCCTTCTTTAATGACGTCACTAAAACAGTTTTTTGACTAACCTCCGCCCACAGGAATACACAAAAAAGGGGGCGTGGTCTTGTTGCGCTCCCACGGAGAAGAGCAAGAGTTGCGTTTGTAGAGTGTGTTTGTGGCCATGTCGTTGAAACGCAGTTATTTTCATCCCGCAATCCAATCACCTTTGTTTGGCCTTCCCAGGGACGCTGTACTTAGAGATCAATGGTTACAATTTATGTTTAACTCGGTTCCCGGAAATTATAATTGTGGTATCCTTACTGCAATAGTTAATGTTGGACTGCAGTGCACATAATGGCCACAAGAGGGGACTATGTTTATGTATATGTCTGTTTTCCGTATGAGGTACTCTTCTGAGTGAGTGCTAACGTTGTACATTTTCTGTCGCTGCTTGTGGAGACTAAAGAGTTCAGTCTCTCGGGAATTATTGTCTTTAGTGTTCATTCGGCACAACACCACAATAATCCACATGTAAAACTATGTGCAGCACACGTAATGGTAAGAGGTGTGACCTTTCCGGGCAAGGTGCGCTCTCTATGGCTCTGGGTGCGCTAAGCTGCTGTCGAATCACAACACAGGAACCGCTGGCACAATCAGAACTCGTTACGTATTTCTGAAGGAGGGACTTCATAGAACAAGGAAGTCATCAGCCCGTTTTTATGACAGTGGAAACAGCGGTATACAGATAAGTAAATTATGTGAAAAATACTGTGTTTTTTTTACACGCGAAACATGAACACATGTTATATATTGCACACTATAAACACAATCAAAGCTTCAAAAAAAAAACACAAAAAAACGGGACCTTTAAACATTAATCATCCCAGAATGGAAAACAAACACTTGATAAAACTGTCCAAACAAGACTAAGCTCTGTACTGTGAGACCATTCAGTGATTAACCTGGCAGGAGCGGAACTGGTTGACCAGCAGGGTACACCTCTGAGGGTCCTTCCTGCCGTCCAAACTGTCCAGCTCAGTGGCCACCTGGTTCAGCTCTTCATCTGCATAGTAGAACTGGGCCAGCAGCTGCGGATCTGACCTCTGCATGGAAAAAGAAAGTAAATGTAAACAGATGGTCTGAATGATCTAATCAAGTACCAGATGATCAAACAAACTAGTGCTGAATTAAGCAAGTATCAGAGTTCTGCAGTATGGTGTGTGTCTGGCACAGTGTAAAAACATTTGTCATTTAAACAGGCCTATCTTGCCACAACAGCATGTCGCACACATGAGAAGAGCATTTAAGGTACTAACTGAATGTAATGATAGATGTCAGCACTGGATTCAAAAGCACTGATGAGGATTTAGACCTTTGGACCCCTTCTGCTCCATTGGGCACTCAAGAGGAAACATTCTCTTGCATCATAGACAGTGAATATAGTCCAATTTCAAAGATCTTGGTGTCTCACAAAAAATTGGAAACAATTTTTGATGGAATATGCACACTACTACCAAAAACAGAATATGAATTCAATAGGTTTTTCTTTTTATCAAAAGGGACAGTTGTTTTCTAACGCCATAGCAGCTTCTGTGGCTATTTTCATGGTGAGAAAAAAATTATGGTAAAACTATATCAGGTTTCAACAATCCATTTTTGCCAGAAAGAAAACTATTAGGTTTAACCATTTTATAATGTTCTTCAAAAGTGTTAACGGAGTAAAAAAGGTTTCTCACAGGGTTAAACCCAGCACAATCTAATAAAACATGCTTCAGGGATAAAGGACTTTGACAGAAATAATATATTGGTGGATGATCTTCTCCTAATATTAAAAACTTGCGTGTCATCCAGAAATGGCCTATTCGGCTTTACATTGTTCTCTTTATCAAATAAATACTGTTCTTTTGAGCTTTCTACTTATCAAAGAAGTATCCTGATTTTTTTTTATAATAATAATAATAATAATAATAATAATAAGTTTTATTTATTTAGCGCCTTTCAGGAACCCAAGGACGCTTTACAGAAAGTTGCAATATAATATGAATACATATAAGTATACAGTCTGTATCAATCAACCAGATGGAACAGACAAAGAAGGTTAATCACAGTGCTGGAAAGTTGAGGCAGACAATCAATTAACAAAACATAAAGTGAATAAGTATGTTTTGAGGGCAGTTTTAAAGGTCTGAAGAGAGGAGATATCACAAAGGTTTTGTGGTAGCTTGTTCCAGAGCTTAGGAGCTGATATGCTGAAAGCCCTACCACCCACACTTGATAGACGGAACTTGGGTACTGCAAGCAAGTTTTCAGTGCTCGATCTCAGAGTACGGGCAGGGACATAGGGGATAATCATTTTGCAAAGGTAGGAAGGTGCTAAGCCATGACGAGCCTTAACTAGAATACGAATTTTAAACTGGATGCGGTAATTAACAGGGAGCCAGTGTAGTTGCTGTAAGACAGGGGTGAGGTGAGCTGATTTTTTGGTAAAAGTGAGGACCCTAGCAGCTGAATTCTGAATGAACTGCAAGCGATTTATGACTTTTTTGGGTAGACCATAAAGCAAGGAGTTACAATAATCAAGATGTGAAGTTATAAAAGCGTGAACAACAGTTTCTGCATCTTTGAGATTTAGTGAGGGTCTTAAACGGACAATGTTGCGAAGATGGAAGAAACAGGACTTGACAAGCTGATTGATGTGGGGTTCAAAACTTAGCTTAGAATCGAACACCACACCGAGGTTTCGAATAGTGGGAGAGGGTTGAACCAGGACACCGTCAATGTTAACAGAAAAATCGTGTTGGGTGAGATCAAGGGATTTAGGAGCTACTAGCAGAATTTCAGTTTTTTCCATATTCAACATTAAGTAGTTTTGAGCCATCCATATTTTGAGATTTTGTAAGCAAGATGTTAAGGAAGGGGGAGGAAAAACAGAGTTAGGTTGTACAGTGAAATAAATGTGTGTGTCAAATGTCAGCATAACTGTGAAAATTAAAGCCATGGCGCCAGATGATCTGACCTAGGGAAAGTGTGTAGATTAAGAATAAAAGTGGACCAAGGACAGATCCTTGAGGCACTCCACGGGAGAAGGGGACAGAATGAGAGTTGAATTTGTCAATGCTAATGAACTCTTGCCTGTCTGTGAGATATGATTTTAGCCATTGTAGAGCCGTTTCTGAAATGCCGATTGCAGACAATCGGGACAAAAGTACAGAGTGGCAGACAGTATCAAAAGCAGTCATTCTTTCCACCTTTTACAACATTGATAATAAGAAAAAGAAAAAGAAGAAAATGTTTCTTGAGATGCAAATCAGCATATTAAAATAATTTCTGAATGATCATGACGCTGAAGACTGAAGCAATGCTGAAAATATAAATTTGCATCACAGGACTAAATTATATTTTAGAATATATTCAAATTGAAACCTGTTACGTAACAGTCGGGGTGTACACCCCAATATTTGCATATGCCAGCCCAAGCAAGGACAATAGTGAAAAATGGCAGATGGAGCGATAATAACTGACATGATCCATGATAACATGATATTTTTAGTGATATTTGTAAATTGTCTTTCTAAATGTTTCGTTAGCATGTTGCTAATGTACTGTTAAATGTGGTTAAAGTTACCATCGTTTATTACTGTATTCACGGAGACAAGAGAGCCATCGCTATTTTCATTTTTAAACACTTGCAGTCTATATAATTGATAAACACAATTTCATTCTTTATAAATCTCTCCAACAGTGTAGCATTAGCCGTTAGCCACAGAGCACAGCCTCAAATTCATTCAGAATCAAATGTAAACAATATAACAGTATACAATACTCACATAATCCGACACATGCATGACGAACACTTTGTAAAGATCCATTTGAGGGTCATATTAGCCGTGTAAACTTTATTTAGGCACTGTTTAAGGCAAGCACGAGCTCCGTGGGCGGAGAGCGCGAGATTTAAAAGGGGCCGCACAGCATAAATCGGCTCATATTTAATGATGCCCCAAAATAGGCAGTTAAAAAAATCAAAAAAAAAAAAAAAATCTATGGGGTATTTTGAGCTGAAACTTCACAGACACATTCAGGGGACACCTTAGACTTATATTACATCTCGTAACAAAACATTCAATGGCAACTTTAATCAAATAAATGCAGCCTCGGTGAGCATAAGAGACTTCTTTGAAATACATAAATAATACCAACCCCAAACTTTTATTTTCCCATTTCTGAAGAGTTCTTTTTTACACTACTGAAAATGTTGCATGTCTGGGCAAAATCTCCACTATTATAATACTGTGGTTGCCAGGGTGTTGCCATGTGGTTACTAAGGTGTTCAATGCTAGCCTATTCTTTTTTTATGCATACTTTATCATTCATAACCGGTCCATTGCGCAAGCTATGCAGGATGAGTTACACAATACACCAAAGTTTTATTCAATTCCTTAACCTTAAACATAAAGATTAATAATAGCAATGTTTGCCTTAGCAAGCAAAACTAACATGTAGGTTTATGGCGTGTCTCATGTAGCCTGTACCTAAAGTTGAGTGTTATCTGCAAGTTGTGATTTGGAGTGTATCCAGATTGGGACATCTATGTTTCCTGGACTGTGGCCATTTGTAATCTGCACATGAATTTGACTGGGAAGTTGCACGTGGCTGGAACATGGACCAGAGCTGAGTATAAGCTGATTTGAACCCATCAGCCCTATGATGCCCACGCAGGTGCAATCAAACCACTAGAGACTCCAAATCACCAAAGAACAACTAACAGAGGTGTAAAGACTACCTGAAATCCACACTTGAGTAAAAGTACAGATATCTTACAGTAAAATGACTCAAGTCACCAATTCCAAAACGACTTGAGCAAAAGTCTTGGGCCTGGTTTCACAAACAGAATTAGGTCTTAGTTCAAATAGGACATTTAAGTAGCTTTTATAAACATGCCTTAGAAAAAAAAAGAAAAAAAAAATTACCTCTGTGCATCTTGAGACAAAACAATGGCACTGACATATTTTAAGATATTGTCTGTGAAACCGGGGGTTAGAGTATCTGATTTTAACAGTACTTAAGTATTTTACTCGTACTGATTGTAGGCTCAAAGATACACTAGTACTCAACAACTGAGAAACATGCCAGTGAAACACAAGAAACAGTTGATTTGTGAGGAGAGTATTCACGTTTTTAGATTCTAGAATCAAAATAAAACTCAACCTAAAAATTGCAATAAATCAAGGTTGACACAACAGCCTCTTAAACGTCTACAGACACTCATGTCTCAGTTAAACGCTCAAACAGGGCATAAGCAAAACAATATCATCCAAAATGTTCTTGTCAATTTAATGTATGAATAAAAAAATGTTAAGCAAAATGAAATAGTCAAAGCCTCCTTGCACTGGATATCATCGGCCTCATCACCGGCTGCAGCCATGTCCTCGTCTCATATATGAAACACCTTGCCAATACACTCGCATTCACATAAAGTAACCTTGTTGACAAGTTCGGGTGAGTAAGGGAAAAACGCACAAGATATAGTACCTTCAATGCCCTGTAGATGGCGATAGTGCTTCTTTTGTAGCAGAAATAAACTGCTACAGAAAACTTTAGGTGCCAAGCAAAATGAAACGAGTAATCGCATTACTCATTACAAATGTATTGGAGAAAAAAGTACATATACTTACTCAAAAATGTAGTCAAGTAGAGAGCAAAAGTTGCTAATATCAGTAAAAGTACAAAGTAGCCAAATAGTAATTAATTATATTTACTCAAATACTTTAAACAACTGGGGCCAGTTGCACCAGCTGTGCGCAAGTTACAACGTAGACTAGTTTTCACGGAAATGGGCACTAAGTTACAACTTACGCACTACTAAATATTTTTGTGTTGCACCATTAAACTTAGTTGAAGCGTAACTCTACGTACACACTAAATATTTATGGAAGCCTCCTATCAGGAGTAACGGTTGGAATAAAATAGCAGACTGACTGAACTGCATCAATAAGCTCTTGTTTTACCTGACAGACTTCATTCTTTACACATATATGATGCTGCTGACATTTACACTCTCTTAAATTTTAAGAGAGAGAACATCATGTGAAAAGATTACTTTGTTAGACACTCTTCAACACGAACCCGTTAAACAGCGCACCGCTGTGTGCGTCGGTCCTATCACTCTGTGTTGTGCATGTCAAATAAAATCAGTCATAATCAATAAATGTAATTTCTTATGTTTTTGTTGTTGTTTCAGTATTTATTTATTGATCCTTATTAATTTCGTTTCAAATACAGTTTCTGAATGTTATTTACATATAAAAACATTTATGATTAAGTAGTAGGCTATTATATTTAATGGGAACTTATTTTTACTGTTAGCTACGTGAGGCAAAATAAGTCAGAATGAAGGATAAACTGAAATTCACGGCATTTCAACAACTTCTGCTCCTGTATTTGAAGGATAACTGAAGGTAAACGTCATATTATGCGACTACGCATTACTTTACGGAGACCTTACGAGCTACTAGCTAAGTTCTGCCTTAAGAACAAATGGTGCAACCGAATAAAGTACAGAGTTAGTTACAAACTAGCTAGTAGTTACTAAGCCACTAGTGTGGACTTTACGTTCCAATTTAAGAAAGAACTTACGAACGGCTGGTGCAACCCTACCCTGATAACTAAGCGCACATGGAATTAAATAGGGAACTAAAAGATGCGGAAGGCCTATACAGAAAGATAAGGAATCAATATTTGTGTGACTAGCTATTTGGGTTGTGCATGGACTTCAAAGTGATGGAAATGTCTGTACAGTAGTTATAAAACTACAGAAAACTAAAAATAAGAACCTGCATCATGTGACTTTCGAAGCTTCATCCAATCATCTCGCATATTTGAATAATCTTTTCTATTTTACTGATTGTGTACACTAACAATCTGT
Source organism: Chanodichthys erythropterus (assembly GCF_024489055.1). NCBI lineage: Eukaryota > Metazoa > Chordata > Actinopteri > Cypriniformes > Xenocyprididae > Chanodichthys > Chanodichthys erythropterus. Next base: position 29,492,068 of record NC_090238.1, read on the forward strand.
TAATTTTAGAAAGGGTCACATACCATAGTTCATTCCCAATGACCACAACAGGCATGTTTGTGAAGAATGTATCCAAGTGAGTCACAGGCACAGAACTGCACCCATGGGCCAAGGCTTCTTTGACAACAATGAGTGTTTGTACATCTCAAGGGGTACCCAGGGTTTAATTCCAACAAAACACTTTTCTGCTCTAATATCCTGTTGTAAGATTATTCTGATTTTTTCAGACATGTTCCCAAAAATGTATTAGACTGAAAAGTGACCCTAATCTCTCATAGAAAGTCTTTAATGCATTGAAAACAGGTTGCAGACAAAACTGTAGCAAACCACAATTGCATCAGTTGCCCTAGGTGTGGACTGCAAGAATATTTCATAGCTAAAGCTATGAGCTGTGGTGAAATGTGTTTTTTGATGTGTAAAATACAAACTGCTGACAGCAAGAAAGTTTGGAGCCACACAAAGGGCCATTAGACCTCAACCTGGTGACAAACCTATAGCTACAGCCAATGTACAGAAATATCTTATCCAATCTAACTGTATTGATTTTTTTTTAAGGTTATTGTTGTCAACTAAAAAACATTTATACTAAATAAAAATATAAATATCAGATGAAAAACAAACTAAAATGAGAACTTAACTAACTGAAATAAGGCGAAGCACTAAAATGAATAAAACTAAAACTGAAATAAATAAAAAAATAACCTTTTAAAGCAATATTATGAACATGACTTTGTCCCTTCATAATGAACGAACAAAGTCCTCTGAATGAATAATAAAGGGCTGTGATTCAAAGATCTTACCTAGAAATAAGATAGTTCGCATTAAATTATGCCAAAAAAGCTGTCTAGGTAGGCAGCTCACATCATGTGATGCTAAAAGACTGTTTATGTAGACAGCTAGCCTTATACGACGCCCCAAAATGCTGTCTAGGTAGGCTGCCCACATCATATGATGCCCCAAATATACTGCCTAAGTAGATAGCTCGCTAGGTTTTAAAACACATTCATTTAATAATAAAGCTATCTGATGAGTATTTATTAATTGAACTGATGGCAAGCTTACCTTTGGCTTATAAAGCCACTTTCGGAACCGATTCATCTTTGGTCACCTCGCCAGTTTAGCGACAGCTCCGTACCAAACCCGAACCGAACCTTTAAACCCGCACACAAACACACAGCTAGCGTGCTAAGCTAGCGCCTGCTCTTCAACAATGCCGTGCTTACAGTATTAAGCAGAAGCCAAAATAGCAGACACGGACAGTGTTAGTCCACTATTAATTAATCGCAGGCACGGACTCTGCCCTTATATCCAGCAGTCGAGCGGTTGTCTTTGTCCCCAAACACACAGGCTGCTCATGACTAAGCTATTGAGCTAGAGCTCAGTCTGACTACGGAAGTTGCGCTGCTTGATGACTGATTACACTCGGGTTGCCAAACAATCCGCTTTTTTATTCCTAAATAATTTAGTGTAGTTGTTTATCGCTCTTCTGTTTTAGTTTAGATAAATAAACAAATAAAGGAAAAATAATATTGTCATACTGTCTTCACATAATAAGTTTTTATTTTGCCATTTTTTTTTTTTTTACTTTTCTTGTTTTTGTGTGTGTAAAGCACTTTAAGCTACCAAAACGCGTTTTAAATTAATTTTATCAATATTATATTTTTCCACTAAATGTTTATTTGTTTTGGACAAAAGAGAACAAAGGGAAATAGCACTGGATAATGAATAGTAATAGGCTACTGACGTCCTCTCAGGAAAAGTCGCACCGCCTCGCTGTTTCCAGGCAACAACAAAACACTGTCGTTGCTGGATGGATGAATGTTTTTCATAGGATTTTATCGTAATTCTAAACCTATTCATGTGGTTCAAGATAGTCGTATACTAATCAATTTTTATTAAATTGCTCCAATAATCTGAATCAGATAAGCTAAGTGAAAAATTAGCCACATTATCGAACTGCTGTCTATTAGTCAGAAAGTATATTTAGTTTGGCTGAGAAATCCAGTGAGGATGAACTACAAAGACCTTATCAACGAAGTCTCAAGGTTCTTGGACGAGTTTCAAGAAGATAAACAATGCATTGACAATTTTACGCAGGATGCTGCCAAGGATCTTAAGGTATATTTTCAATATATGTCTTTGTCTATTGTATATATGTCTATATATGTATATTTTCCTCCATATAAATCTTAATATGTGTAAAATAATGGGTATTTACAAACCCGATTCCAAAAAAGTTGGGACACTGTACAAATTGTGAATAAAAAAGGAATGCAATAATTTACAAATCTCATAAACTTATATTTTATTCACAATAGAGTATAGATAACATATCAAATGTTGAAAGTGAGACATTTTGAAATGTCATGCCAAATATTCTTGGCTCATTTTGGATTTCATGAGAGCTACACAGTCCAAAATAGTGGAGCAATATCAGAAAGGAGTTTCTCAGAGAAAAATTACAGAGTTTGAAGTTATCATCATCTACAGTGCATAATATCATCCAAAGATTCAGAGAATCTGGAACAATATCTGTGCGTAAGGGTCAAGGCCGGAAAACCATACTGGATGCCTGTGATCTTCGGGCCCTTAGACGGCACTGCATCACATACAGGAATGCTACTGTAATGGAAATCACAACATGGGCTCAGGAATACTTCCAGAAAACATTGTTAGTGAACACAATCCACCGTGTCATTCGCCGTTGCCGGCTAAAACTCTATAGGTCAAAAAAGAAGCCATATCTAAACATGATCCAGAAGCGCAGGCGTTTTCTCCGGGCCAAGGCTCATTTAAAATGGACTGTGGCAAAGTGGAAAACTGTTCTGTGGTCAGACGAATCAAAATTTAAGTTCTTTTTGGAAAACTGGGACGCCATGTCATCTGGAATAAAGAGGACAAGACAACCCAAGTTGTTATCAGCACTCAGTTCAGAAGTCTGCATCTCTGATGGTATGGGGTTGCATGAGTGCGTGTGGCATGGGCAGCTTACACATCTGGAAAGGCACCATCAATGCTGAAAGGTATATCCAAGTTCTAGAACAACATATGCTCCCATCCAGACGTCATCTCTTTCAGGGAATACCTTGCATTTTCCAACATGACAATGCCAGACCACATACTGCATCAATTACAACCTCATGGCTGCGTAGAAGAAGGATCCGGGTACTGAAATGACCAGCCTGCAGTCCAGATCTTTCACCCATAGAAAACATTTGGCGCATCATAAAGAGGAAGATGCGGCAAAGAAGACCTAAGACAGTTGAGCAACTAGAAGCCTGTATTAGACAAGAATGGGACAACATTCCTATTCCTAAACTTGAGCAACTTCCTCAGTCCCCAGACGTTTGCAGACTGTTATAAAAAGAAGAGGGGATGCCACACCGTGGTAAACATGGCCTTGTCCCAACTTTTTTGAGATGTGTTGAACCCATGAAATTTAAAATCAACTTATTTTTCCCTTAAAATGATACATTTTCTCAGTTTAAACATTTTATATGTTGTATTCTGAATAAAATATTGAAATTTGAAACTTCCATATCATTGCATTCTGTTTGTATTCACAATTTGTACAGTGTCCCAACTTTTTTGGAATCGGGTTTGTATTTCCATTAGAGACAAATGATCATATTCTTCTCATGTCTTCTGTCTTTTAGAATTTTTCCTCTACTGACCAGAAGTTTATTATTGATACTTTATATGGATGTATCACACACAAAAAGCTTTTGGATGTTGTGGTCAACATCTTTTACATTCACCATGGAAAATATTTATTCAGAGTGGACCGAAACCTGTTCATTGGTAAGTGTATTTTTGTTGATGTCGTGTACAAAAATAATGTATTACTATCGCCCAGCTGCTGTTTCTTTTTGCTGTGAATATTACTTCATGTCAGACATTCAAAAAGGTAACAAATCTTGTTTGGTTTTATCAGTTGTCTGTTATCTTGCCATGTTCCATCTTGATGATCTTGGCCTGAAGCATTTCAGTAGAATTATCAAATCTCTAGACATCTCAAAAATGCACAAAGTAAGCAACGCACATACATAATCAGATTTAAAAATGATATTTTTACCTATTAAACATTTATAATACAGTGGAATTGAATCTTAACTAAAGCATTTCAATGTTGAATTATACATTTTCTCATTCTTTGCTTTCTGTCTCTGTTACGGGGCAAATGTCCTGTCCGGTACCTCAGTTCCTGAGCTTTTTCTTTAACGTCAGCAATCTCACAACTCATATCCAGACGGAATGGAGTCACATCTATGATGCTGCTGTCGTAGATAACAACTGGATCACCCCATTGCTGAGGTAAAATGATAATAATAAAAAAGGAAAGAGTGTTTAGTAGTGCTGTATATCACATTGTTTTACACTCACACTTGCTACCTTTAGCTGATGAAACCAAAGGATGGTGTTGCATTTAGGCATGTAAATGCTTTGAAAATTAATTCACACTATCACAAAAGAAATATGTATCCCATTACTGAATTGTGATTGTAAGGGAGAGTTGTTTATAAATCATTAATTGAATTGGGTATATTAATTAGGTGGATATTTTTAGGAATCATTCAATTATTAATGAGAGTATGAATACTATCCACCATTGCTGGAGGCTTGAAGAGGTGTGGCACAGGTTTTCCTGATGCTAGAACATGTAACTAATACTGTACAGTATATCCTGCTGTAAACAAGACTTTTAGTTCTGTTATTTATTGATGGTTGTTAGCAAGCATTGTGCAGTGATGTCTTTATTCTCCTTTATAGATGGTGCAATGAGATTGAGGAGCTGCTGGATCAGCTTGCCAAAAAAATGGGCAGAGGAAGTCTGCCAAAAAAATCACCCAGGAAAAACACAGAACCCAGGGAATTTGATCTGACCCAGCCCAAAGCTCGACCACTCCCTGCTCCCGAAGTCATTCCACAGCAGGAAAGTCAAGTCAAGTTCAAGCAGGCAAGAATCAAAATAAATACTTGAAATAATGGAGTATGTGTTTTATGAGTCAGCATTTTTTTTATTTTAAAACACATCAACTCCTTTCATCCAATCATCATTTAATTATTGCATGATTTGTTGTTTGGTAAAAGGTCAAAAGATTGTACATTTTGAAGACTTTTTAATACTACAAAGATTCAGAGATATACTGTCTTTTTATTTTCAGCAATGACACAGATCAATACATTATGACAGTGGTTCTCAACCAGGGGGCCGGAGCCAATAGGGGGCCACAGAAAATTTCCAAGAGGGTCATAGGATGACTGAGTATTTAAATTAAAAAGATCATTATTAAAGGTGCTCTAAGTGATCTGGGTGTTACTGGGTGGAGTAACTTCCCGTTGAAGTTCGAAGTGTTGTCAAACAAAACAGAGGCTAGCTAGACCCTCCCTCCTCCTCCTCCTCCTCCCCCTCCCCTCCGTGCTTCCTGAAACAGTCATGAACGCGCATTTAAAATCATTCTCGTCGATTATTGGCTGGAGCATGTTTATTATGATTCGTGGTCCAGGCTGCACCAGTTTGTTTTTATTGCCGTTTTCGGAGCTTGTGGCGACTACAGAGACCGCGTTTTTTTACAGTGTGTTCAGGGGACAGGCAGCTAGCGGACAGTGAGGAGATGTTTGCTGTATGTGACAAAAAATATTTTGGCCTAAAAACGCATGACATCGCTTAGAGCACCTTTAATATATTTAAATAATCTGTAAATAATCTGACATTAAATTAAAATGCTAAAAACACAAACAATCAATAACTATTAAGTCAATAACTAATAACAAAAAATCATTATTGGAAAAACATACAGTTTATGAAACATCTGCAATCACAAAATGATTTGCAGCTTTGTCATAATTACAGCAGAAATACCAGAAATATTTTAGCCTGTATGGGGGGAGGGGTGGCCTTTGAGTCAAAAAGGCTGAGAACTATAGCATTCTCAGTAGTTGATATTATGACATTGTTCACTTCAGATTGTAAAATTATGTTGATTGTGGCATTTGCTTCCCTCAGGTACCAGTCACCACTCACAGATCTCCAAAGGAACAAGAGATTCTGGATGAGATGAAGCAGAGGAACCGACAAGAAGCTTTGGTAAACAGAGACAAACTGGGGAACTGCTTTTAATTTTGTTAATATTGCTTACTTTGTGTTCAGACCTTACCTCATGAAGTGCCTCATTTACTCTTCATTAGAAAGTCCTGAATGAAGCAAACTCTCAGCAGTTCAGATGTGCAAACCCACAGAAGTCTGAGAAAACTCAAGTAAGTGTCTTACAGCACAATTGAATGCATCAGCTGTTTGATGTTTCTTTAATGCCACATCATCACAGAATATAATTTTTTTTATATTTCCTGATGAATAGAACGTAATATCCCAAATTCTTCAAAGCCGTGATTCAGAACTCAAATTTGACCAGCTTTATACTTCTGGAAGCCCTGCCACCCAAAAGGTAATTCTGACTAGATAGAAAATGCATTTATGATAAAATGTTTCTTGACACATGCATCATGTGCTTTTGAACTTATTTTCTACAACTGAGTATCTTTGTGCAGTTAAATAGTGAACATATATTTATTTACAACGGCACAGACAAACAGCTTACCGGTCAGACTGAACACAACAGCCATACTGCGAGAGGGAGCTTTATATAATCGTCAACTGGAAGAAGCGTTACAAAGGTAGTGTCACATAACTCCTCGATGGTAATCAGATTTTATTATTTTCTTTGTGCAATTAAAAGCACCACAAACTGTCTGTATGACATAAAAATGATGAGAAATATTGAAAATGTTGCACTATTATTTCTGTCACTAATAAAATGTAATGCCATTGACTCGTTTGTATGAAACAGCTTCAACAATTTGGACCAAATTACATGTAGATGTGAATGGGAGATAAATGTTCTGGTTGATGGGATAATAAATATGAATATAGTTTGACCCATGTCAAGTCTTTTGAAACTATCAACAGTTTTGAAATTAGAAATCTCAAATCTCATTTGTATATATTTAAATATGGTGCATAAAAACAGACCACACTCTGACATCAATAGGGGCAAACAGCATTGGTTCTTGAGTCGTGTGGACTACATTTGTGGTTCTTTTATGGTGACTCAGAAAATCATGAGATTTTTGGGTAAACTAACTTTGAAGTTCAATCATAAGAGTCATTGAGATGTTCTCCACAACATTCACTTACATCAGTGTTCTGGCGTATATGTATTTTGGTGTTCAGATTCGAGCGATTGTCACAGGGTGCAAGCGAGCCGTCCGCATTCCTGCAGTGGCAGAAGGAGATGAAAGAGAAGGATCTACAGGAGGAACTAGCTGAACTGGAGCGCCGAAGACTGGAGGGACGGATCAGCCACGAAGAGGCGGTTCTTGCACGAGAACGCGTCTTGGAGCGTAACCACCATAAAGCTCAGCAGACTAAAGAGGAGGTGATCTCATAACAAACATCAGTGTTTACAGCAATACATGACTCAGTCTGTATTATGTTTATGATGATGTAATGTGTGATTGGTTCAGACTGCACAGCTTATGCGCAAGTATGCAGAGAAACGTATGAAGGAGGAGAAGGAAATGAGAGAGCTTGTGCAACAAGTGGCCGATGGTCACAAGAACTCTAAAGCCGCCAAAGATAAGCTACAAGAAATCAAACAACGCATAGGTACAAAGATTGTGGATGATACGTATGGCATAATATTTTCACAAGTCATGAATTGACAATAAAACACTGTTTTTCTCCGAGCAGTTAAGGAAGTCTCAGAGCAGAGCAGAGAACTCCTCAGCCAGGCTCTGGAGGAAGCTCAGGCCGAGCTAAGCAGGAAGATGGAGCTCATCCGTCAGATTCGCGCTTTTGAGTCAGTCTCTCTGGTCAAACAAAACTTTGTGGATGACACTGAGGTTAGTGTTTTATCTTGTTACGTTTATCAAAAATAGAATAAAACAATATAATGATATACCAGTCAGAAGTTTTGACACAGTTGATTGACACAATTTATGTTTCATGATCTTGAACATTTTTAGATCTTAAGATTTATGCTACAAAATGAAAGTAATTACTTTTATAGACAAATATACAGTAAATTGTGCTAAATCTGTGTTATTACAATGAATTAATTGACATTGGCCTTGATTTTACTAAAGCTGAGCAGTTGTATAGATACCTATGGGGATGAAAAAGAATGTATGCATCATCATGATCCAGCTATTTTGTTATATTACTCAGACTGCAGGTCATGATTTGCTGTGTGAGATGTCTCTGGCGGAGCTGCGGGAGCGTTTGGCACTCCTGAGAGAGACAGAACAATGTGAGCTGGAGGACAGGAGACAGCGCATCTTTCAGGAGAAACAACTCAAAGAGCAGCTACTACTCGAACAGCTGGACAATATCGCTCTACGCAGAAGTCTTGCAGAACATGCTGCTTCACGCAGGTAACATACCGGTCCAATCACACCTGTCCCTGCATCAACCTGCGGTCAGGTCTAAAAGAAAATTAAAAATGTTTGTTTTTTCTATTTAAGCCTGTAAAAAAAAATTAAAACAAGACAAATGAGATACAATGCACAGCATAAATGAGTACACCCCCTTTGAAACTTATGAAAGACATGTTAGGGTTCTTTAGAGATATAATTTTCCAGCAAGTCTGCTTAATCAGTTACCAAAGAAGCATGTCAAAATTATTCAGGAAAATAAGATTTTCTTATCAAATGTTGTGTAGCAAAAATGAGTACACCCTCCTAAAAGTTACTAAATAAAACTAAATAAAAAGTTTCTTAAGTAAGTTTAAGGCAACGTTTGATCAACAGGTAAGTATGTTGAACCAAAACATTTAAAGAGAAGTAATTTCTTGACAATTAAAAGTGTTATATAGCCCACTGAATCATTCTCAGACTTAATGCTGACAACAATGGAACCACTTGGGAGAGAACTGTCAGGAGACGTATTTCTTAGCACAAAAGAGGACAGTGGTACAAGAGGATTACCAAAACATTGTTTTAAGTGTGAAAATATAGCAAAAGTAACACAGAAATTCAAAAACAATGAACTTGTGACAAGGCCCCTGAAATAACCAGGCCATCATTTTTTTTTTTTTTTTTAAGCTTTCATTTAGTCATGAGGGATTTTTTTGCTAGACTAAAAACAGGAGAAATACCAAGTGAGTGTCTCAGGGTCAGCAAAAGCTATGAAAAGAGTGACTGTTTATCTCACAGAGTAAGATGCAGCCTGCAGAAATGACATGCATGGTTGTTGTTCTCACTGAAACTACTGTAGCCAAAGCACAATAAAGTCAGTTAGCCATTTCCAAAGCCCATATTTACAAAATATAGATTCTGGGAATCAATACTCTGGTCTCATGAGACCAAATCAATCATTCTGGATCTAACAGCATCCAAAATGTTATGGTGTTGCTAGAGGAGGAGTACAGTGAGAAGTGCCTGGTTCCCACAGTAAAGTTCAGTGGTAGTAAAGCTCTTATATAGGGATGTATGAATCCGGAAGGTGTGAGGGAGTTGTGCTTTATCAATGCTGTCATGAATTCCCACACCACGGTGTAATTTAATTCACAAACTTGAAACAGAAGATGTTACTCTTTCCTCATTCCCTGCATTGTTGGGCATTTTTTTCAACATGACAATGAGGATATGCATTTTCCTGGGGTGTACTCATTTATGCTGTGCACTGTAGATAAGAAATATTGAAGATTTTGCAATATTTCTAGATCACTAATTAAATAAGTCAATTTGTGATATTTGTACAAAAGGTCAGACTGCTTTAATTGAAATTCATGAAGACTTCCTATCATAGTACTTGTCAGAGTTACAAATGACCTACTTATGTTATCTGACTGTGGTTGTATTTCTCCACTTGACTTTAAGAGCTGCCTTTAACACTTATCATATTCTTCTGGACAGGCTTAAGAATTGGGTTTGCATTTGTGGACAGGCACTAGTCTGGTTCAAATCCTACTACCGCTTAGATCACTATGACTTTGTTTGGGTAGTGGAAATGACATCTGGGGCAAGTTGCATAAACATAGACATTATGTTAAGACATTATTTTAGCCTTGCTTTAAGTACAAGTATGACCAACTAGCAGTTAGTCAAGGGGCAGTCAGTCTTACTTTTTAGTATCAAATTAGACCAATCTCCCTTTTTATGTAACTGACTTAAAAGAGTTATGAACAGCCTTAAAGAAAAAAAAAAGAAGTGATGACTAACTTATAAGACCGGCCCCTGATCTTACAGTGGTAAACTATGGTGTGCCACAAGGCTCTGTATTAGGTCCTTTCAGGTTTTGCACAAACATACAGAGTTCATGCCAGCCTGAGTGCTGCTGTCCTTAAAGGGATAGTTCACCCAAAAATGAAAATTTGATGTTTATCTGCTTACCCCCAGGGCATCCAAGATGTAGATGACTTTTTTTCTTCAGTCGAACGCAAATTATGATTTTTAACTGCAACCGCTGCCCTCTGTCAGTCAAATAATAGCAGTGATTGGGAACTTGAACAATAAGAGTCGAAAAAACTTCCATAGACGAATCCAAATTAAACCCTGCGGCTCGTGACGGCACATTGATGTCCTAAGACACGAAACGATCGGTTTGTGCGAGAAACCGAACAGTATTTATATAATTTTTTACCTCTAATACACCACTATGTCCAACTTCGTTCAGCTTCCGGCTAGTGAGGTCTGATCGCGCTCTGACAACGGAAGTGATGTCTCGCGCTCATTGAAGTATATGGGCGAGACATCACTTCCGTCTTCAGAATGCGTTTTTTGACCTCACTAACAGGAAGCTGAACGAAGTTGGACATAGTGGTGTATTAGAGGTAAAAAATGATATAAATACTGTTCGGTTTCTCGCACAAACCGATCGTTTCGTGTCTTAGGACATCAATGTGCCGTCACGAGCCGCAGGGTTTAATTTGGATTTGTCTATGGAAGTTTTTTCGACTCTTATTGTTCAAGTTCCCATTCACTGCTATTATTTGACTGACAGACGGCAGCGGTTGCAGTTAAAAATCATAATTTGCGTTCGACTGAAGAAAAAAAGTCACCTACATCTTGGATGCACTGGGGGTAAGCAGATAAACATCAAATTTTCATTTTTGGGTGAACTATCCCTTTAAAGCAAAAAAGGGAACAAATAAAATACAAAGAAATTCTCGAATTCATGTTAATCTTTCAATCTAACTTTTCACCTGTTATGCTGCTGATATAACTTATAACGAAAATATTTGAATTAAATTAGAAAAATTATACATATGAATGATTATTAGTATTTATATATTATGTTTAGTTAAATATGTGGAAAAGAAGGGCTGAATGATTTCTGTTTTCAGTCAAGAAGAGAAAAGGGTGAGAAGTGAACTGCGGGAAGCTGTCAGGAGAGATGAGAGAGTGCTGACCCTACAGAAGACCCTGGAGCAGAAACAACAGGAAAGACATAAGAGAAAGACTGAAAAAAACAGTATGAAGAAAAATGAACAGGTGTTTCCACTCACAGTGAAGACCTCCCTCAACAAAAAGGTGAGAAGAGACTAGAATACAATGCAGAAGTCACAAATTTTGCCACAATAACAGAACACATGTTTATTATAGTGTTCTTTTTCTCCATTAAATGATACAAGCAGCAGGTTCTTGAGGAACAGCACTGGCAGGAGTTGGAACGCAATTTGGAACAACAAATTCATGGGGCCTTGCAGCAATCTAAAAAAAATAGGCCAGTTTTCTGATGCCTTATGTCTAACAATGAAAAAGAAAACCTTTTCTTAAATGTCTAGAAGCAATTGATATTGTAAAAATATATCTAGGCATTGTAGAAAAATACATAGTAATGATGCTCGGTATAAAGCTATCTATATTTTAAGTTGGTTTTTAGGTAATCTAACTCAGGTTTAACTGGCGTTACTAAAGAATGTGGGATGATGTAATGGAAAAAGCACTTTTACAGTTAAGTGAACAATGTCTTGGGTGTGGAAATTCAACAGAATGATTGCATGATTTTTTCCATACTGAAATATTTCTAATCAAAACACTACAGTAACAAAGGGCATTTTCTGTACTGCACAGGCACACATACTGAATAAGGACATCAGAATAAAATCAGTTTAGTACAACTTTAATGAAGTTGTTCCATTTCATTTAGAAGAATTACTGCCAATATCTTTTCCTGTTACATTAATGCCCAGAGAAAAACTAATGTTTGATGAAAAGTTAGTTACTCTAAGAAAAAAAAGAAAAACCCTGAAAAAGAACAGTTTCAATCAAAAGAAAATGTATTGCACAAAAAGTACCATAACAACATGAACCATCTCGAAAAGTAATCTACAACAGCACTTAGTATTCCACTAAGTGCTGTTGGAGTATGTGTGAGCTACTTAAACATTCAGATGTGTACATAAAAAGAAACAAAGATATTAAACAAATTCACCCTAAGACATTTTCATACACACTGTACCCTACATACAGCGTTACATAGTGCGCAGACCTTATAAAACACATTTAAACCATTTAAACTACTTGATTCAATACAACAGTATGAAGATTAAACCCTTAGTGTCTAACATGAACATTTTTAAAATGTTAGTTATTTAAAAGTATTAGTGTTTAACTGTATAAAATCATTCAGTCCAAAAATCTAGTTTCTACTGCATCTTCACCTACTGATTCTTTAAAAATAAAGCAGAAAACCTGCACATTTCCATAGCAGACATAATTTCTTATTGTATTATGACATTATTCTGTGATTGAAAGAAAAAAAAAAAAAAGTAACTGAAATGATGCAGCCGCAGTGGACCAAAATCTTAAAGTGCTTAGTTGTAGTGGTTACATCATGAGTGGTTATTACAGACAACTAATATTAATAGATATGATAGCTACACAACCTAAACTAGATCAAGATTTTAAAAGGAGTTGAAATGAATTGGGCCGCTATTCAGTCTTGAAAGTGAAAGTTATCAATCTATTAACAACAGGACCTAATTAGGTTAAGTATGCAATTAAATCAAATGAATGCGATTAAAATACTACAAAAATTACAACTTTTGTCCGATTATAGATGTTTGTTCAAGATAGAACAAACAAGATAGGTAATATACTTTCACTCCCAGCATTTTCATCTACATTCTCCTGACCCTTGATATGGATCAATAAATGGGTAGTTTATCTCCGTACGAGTCCAAGGACGTTTTATCTTTCCATAACAGATCATTAAAATCAAAGAGATGTCTCATGCCTCATTAATTCACCAGGCTTTTGGATTCATCTTGTCTCTGAATGACATCCTCAATTTGTTCCTGGGGGCCGGTACAGGTGGCTGAGGGACCTGACTGAATTCTTTCCCAGGATTTTCTGGCATATCCGACTCGTCATCTCTTTTTTGCGGGACGCAAGTGTGCTGACAGGGCTCGATCTGTCCAAGGGGTGCGTTTTTGCGTGTGGATGCGTGGCTCTTCTGCAACTGCTGAATGATGGCAGAGAATTTAGCATCCAGTGAGGGTCGCCCTGTCCGAGGCCTCGCCCCCTTACAGTTCTCTTTCTCCTGATTGGATAAGACGCTGGTAAATGGTAATTTATCTGGAGGGGGTGGAGGAGCTCTCCTCTTCTTTTTGCTGCCCGTGAGGGGACTGGTAATAGACTGATTGCTTTCTTTACCTGGTGACAGAACCGTTTTTTGTACTACCATTGGCCGGGATCCTTCAAACAGCGCTGCCCAATGAGGCGGCTCCGTGTCCTCCTCATGACCAATGAGAAAGCGGCCATCAGTTTCCTCAATCTTATTGTGAATTATGTCAGTCAAGCTCTCAAATTTCCCAGGGGACCCAATGCCTGAAAATAATACATTAAACAAACAATGAACACATACACAAAAATAAATAACAGGAAGTTGGACTAAACTGGTTCCTCATAATTCAGTCCAACCAAAAGCAGTACAAATCACTTTTATATTATAAACGATACATATAATATCCTTGATTACTCACTCAGATCATTATAAACAGAGTCAGCTTGCTTTGTGAGAAAGAGCGGGGGTTTTCGTGGTGACAAAACCTCAATGTCCATGAGCTTGTCACATGCATGTTGCCACTGACCTAAAAAATAAGTTCATAATAATTGTTAACACATACAAACTGTAGTAAAATAATTTCTGAATGATGTTAGTTGAACCAACTCTGGTCATAAATGTGCTGCCAGAGGGCGTCCAGCCACTCCTGCAAGATTTCAGGAGTTTCAGTAATGAACACATGACTGACGGAGTCTCCGTTTCTCGGGTTTATCAGGTTGAGTTTAGAGCCAGTCCTCTGGTGGTCCTTTTCTACCACACGAATACGGGTCTCCTGCATAAACAAACACATAGGATGGTTCTTCAATGTATCCCAGATGGTAAAGCTTTGTCAGTTATTTGCCATTATTGCTGTAACCTTTAACATTAACTGCAATTAAATTACTGTGTTAACTATAAGCTTATTAGATTAAGAAGGCTGCATATAGCAGTGTGGCCATATAGCCGATTATTATATAACCATGATTGGCTGATATTGGAATTTTTTATAATATCCCATAATTTAACACTAGTAGATGTAAAAAGCACAAAACAAAGTTGTGATAATTCACATGTAGTATATAAAAACGATTAATTTTAGTTTAAGCATTTTATTTTCAATTTACATGGCCAAAATAGCACATAAAATGAATGTTGCTTCAAAAAATTAAAGGGATATTTACCCAAAAATGAAAATTCTGTCATCATTTACTCAACCTCAAATTGTTCCAAACCTGTATGAGTGTCTTTATTCTGTTGAACAAGAAGTTTTGAAGAATGTCTGTAACCAAACAGTTGATGGACCCTACTGAATGCCATAGTATGGAGAAGAAAAAAAAAAAAAAACTATGGAAGTCAGTTAGGTCCATCAACTGTTGGTTACCCATATTCTTCAAAATATCTTCTTTTGTGTTCAACAGAAGAAAGAAATGCATAAAGGGTTTGGAACAGCTTGAGGGCGAGTAAATAATGACTGTCTGAATTTTCATTTTTGGGTGAACTATCACTTTAAGAGATTGAAAAATTAATCCAAACGAATGGAGTGGTTTAGTCCAAACCTCTTTATATGATGAACAGATTGAATTTAGGTTTTTATTCACATAAAAGCATTCATCAATGCACACATCTGATATGGTAAATGTAAGCTCAAGCATGCAAGAACCAATGAGGTTCATTCTCATGTTACACAGCACTTTAACGTCTCTTATGTTCACTGAGCAATGTTTATACGTGAATAAAAACCTATATTCAATCTGTCTTCTGAACACTTTTAGTCTCTTTTTCTTTTGGCAAAAATATACAATCATGCACAAAACCAAGAATTTTTATGTAGTGGTGACTTCAAAACACACTTGATCTTATACATTCCTTCCTAAAAGCAAAGTTTTGCATTCTGAGATTAAGAAAAAAGTGGCCATTTTAGAAATGTTTCTTACCTGGTTTATGGGAATAATGAGGCTGGGCTCCACTTTTGCTTGAATCTCTTCAGGAGTGTAATAGCATGAAATCTGTCCAGCCTTCAGCACACAATATAGCTTACAGTGGCGTTGCAAGCCCTCAATGCTTAGCTAAATGGACAGTAAGCAAAATGCTGATTTTACAAATTTCATTTAAAAATGATGATATGAATCCTTATGCTATATAATTTTCCTAGAAAAAAAGACCAGTTGATAGCTTACCTGTTGGCTCAGGTAACTGCTCATCATGTCTTGTGTCATGCAGTCAGGTTGTGCCACCAGCTGACAGCACAGGTTTCCATACAGCGGCAGCCATGACGAAGCCTCCACTGACAGACCAATAGCAGAAGATCAATCAGAATCACTATGCTAGTCAATTATTAAAATGCAGCTGGTTCGCACTTACCATTTTGCAGAATTATAAGAGAATGAGACTGGAAAGATCCCTCTGCCTGTTCCAAGCCCAGTGTGGTGTAGGCCAGCAATGAGTACCGTGCACCTCTGACACACACACATAAAAAATTTACATGCAATTCTCTGGTACTACAATTTAATTATTAAGGTAATAGAAATTATATCCATCCTTGCATACAATGGTATTGGGTTGGACTGGAGGAAAGTGTCTGGGTCTCCTCCATCCAGAAGAGGGCAGAGTTTCCTGCCTGAAGATCTGCCAAAAGAGGAGCGCAGCTTCCTGGCCAGTTTTTTGGGAGTGTTGACAAAGGTTGCTTCCTCCTCCAGTCCACAGCTATACAGCTCAAACGTCAGTTCAAAGTCCGGCTTTGCGTCAGAGCTGTTCAAATGATTGAAATTGAGCTCAGGACTCTACAGCAGTCAGATTTTTAAACAATCATATTTTATTATAGTTTTCAAATGACTAAATTTGCAGTGAAATAGGGAAAGCTGAGAACTTACAAAATTTTGACACCTTCAAAGCAAATATCGGTCATTGAGGGGTCTGCAATCACCATTTCTGTGTCAAAAATCTCTGAACCAATCTTTATCAAACAAAAGACTGCCACCCGCTGTGCATCTGTTGGGTTCAGATATGCATGACATCAGGATAAATGACAATATGAAGATATTATTTAAAATATACATACACATTACAGTTCATCGGTTTGTGGTTGTTAAGATTTGTTGCACTTTTTTGAAAGAAGTCTCTCACCAAGTGTGTGTTTACTTAAAATAATGGTATAAACAGTAATATTGTGAAATTTTACAATTACAAACTACTAAATTAAAAATATAAGAGCTGCATTTTCAGCATTACTCCAGTCTTCAGTGTCACATGATCCATCAGAAATCATTCTAATACGCCGATTTATTGCTCAAGAAACATTTATCAATTTTGAAAACAGTTGTGCAGCTTAATATTTTTGTGGAAACTGATACTTTTTCAAGATTCTTTAATGAATAGGAAAGCATTTATATGAATTAAAAATCATTTGTTATTTATAAATGTCTTTACTGTCACTTTTGATCAGTGTACTACAGTATGTTGTTGCTGAATAAAAGTATTAATTTCTTAAAAAAAAAAAAAATCTTACTGACTCAAACTAAACTTTAGAACTGTAGGGTGTGTAAGCAAAACCATTCAATTAATAAACACCAAAACAGACTTTGCATTTAATAAATAATTACAATAGTTACAATATGATAGTTTTTATATTGTCACTCACTTCCTTTGCTGTTAAAGTGTTCTGAATCTTTCCAAAACAATGGAATTCGCAGACCTGGATAGGTAAATGAAAAATACATGAACCAAAGAAACACTGAGATATTATTAACAACTATAACAAACCGGGATATATGAGGGAAAAAATTAAAAACTGATTCCTTACCAGATATGGCTACCTTTCCACTACAAGGGATTTGATCCTGAGAGACTGAGGATCTAAGAAATTTGTTTGTTTGTTTTTTTTTTTAAATAAAAATGTATTATTTCTATGCATGTTTGTTAATTTACATTAAAAATAAGATAATTTTCCACTAAATACACCTGCTGTTCTAACCTTCTGATGTCCTGCTGCGCTTTCCTCCTCTGGCCTTCACTCATGTAGGCTTTAATTCTGGCATTACAGGTTAACAGACTCCTGGAAGCGTCCAACACCTGCTCTTTTTTAGTGCTGGCAACCAGAAGCTTGTAAGCCCCGGCTCTCATTCGCATCTCAAACTCCAGCTTCTCTTGAATATCACAGTCCTGTTGGGAAGGGTGAAATCCATACTGTAGCTTTATAGACAAGAGCTCTCAAAGCAGTTCTGGGTAAAAACTAATTCAGACAAGAAGAATAATGTCATGAAAGAGAATGACTCTACCACACAGTCTATTCTACACAATAACTCCTGATGCAGGTGGATGCTGATTGATGGAGAGATGAGGGCATTGGGCACCAATGAATGTGAATGATATAAAAATAACAGAAGAGAAGAAGAGCTCACCCTACTTTAAGCCATTATTATCATAAGAGTAAAAGCAGGTCTCTTAGAACTGACAATGGTACATGGATTGATGAAAGTGAGTGGAAGTAACGGAACTCCGAGTCATTTTCGGCGAATCGGTTCTTTTAAAAAATAGATTCAATAATTATTTTGTCCATTCGTTATCACTTGGACACTACACGCTCCAATAAAGTTTTAATTATGTTGTTTAGTTTATTAATAGTCATTTCATTATTTAACTATTAGCTCATTTACTGGTTCTTGACTCATTCGTTTAAGTGAGTCAGCGCTTTGTTGACGCAAAAACCGCTCGCAATAATTCAGAACGATTCGTGAACAGTTCACTCACCCTGCATCACAATGTGCATACTATCCACCCTAAATAGTATTGAATATTACTAATGTCACATACTATTTAGGATTAATAGAATGCACATTGAGACGCAGGTTCAGATTTGCTTTGAGAACCAATTTAACAAATTCACTAAAAAGATCCGATTCACATGAAACGATTCGCCCAAGAATCGGATCCCGCAAGTGGGTAGTGAAGACTATTTGGACAAAAACATCTAAACATTGACACTTTCTAAGAAGCAATACAGCTTTTAGGAGGTGTTTGATGATGTTTCCAACACATAACATGGTATATAGAGAGAATATGAATGAAACATGATCACACTCTCCCCAGACTACCTTTAGTTTCTTAGAAGTCTGTCTTATGTACAACAAATTCATGTCTTCTATAATCTGCTGTGTGTCATGCACACTTGTGCATCGCTTCATATGTCTGTTTTTGGCCTGAGAAAAGTATTGAATGTGGCGGTTAGTCTCGAATCACATTACAGACATGAAAAACAATAACGCGAATTTTAAAAGACTCACCTCATTTTGAAAAAACATGCTTTCTCTTATTTTCTTTCTCTTGATCTCCATGGCTAGAGAGGAACACGATGATACCGTGGATCGAGTGGCAATATTTCGTTTAAAATGTTGAATATCCCGCGGTGGATCCATACTGGCCTCTTCCTCGAGACAAGCCCCTCTCCGCACAACAAACCAACGGATTACACAACCGCAAATCGACCAATCAGCTCATTCCAAAGCTCACCGTTGCCTATACAACAGTTGGGCGATACCATTTTTAAACTGAGAAGGGTCGCGGTAGCGAAAAAACTAATATGTGTGCTTAAATAAGTCGAATTTGTTAATAGATTTTATGTAAATAATACTAAAATGTAAAATTAGTACATTACAGACTAGTTTATGCTAACTATTATAAAGCGAGTTTAATGTTAACGCTGTGATTTTGTGCTCATCTCCCCCGTCTGTCTTTAAATAGATTAGACTGACGGTCTGCCGCACTGCATTCTAATGAATCTGACCGAATCTGTTCAGTCAGTGGCTGCTGGATCTTTTTAGATCGATTGTAATTTTACAGATAATGCGATGACATTTTATAACCATTTTGCACACGAAAACTGCATTCAGCATCATATGATAAGAAATCAATATCACCTCTGTCGCTGCTGTCACGCTCATTCTTGACAACGTCGTTAGTACCCAGATGACTTCATACACCTAGATATCGTTTCACTGTATCTCAATCAGAGAGGGTGGCCAGTGGGGTTCGGACTGAAATATCAAGCAACAGATAATCCGAAGGATCAACAGTTTGATTAAAGGTTGCAAAACACAATCCCATTGGAGCTCGTTCATTAAGGTATGATCGCATGCTTGGTGTTATAGATAATGTCAGCTGACTACCTGTCTGATTTCAGACTCTGGCCAGTAGATCGCCTGCTTGCATAAGAAGATTTGCATAAATATCGCTTTGGCAGTTTTATGTAAGTATAGAAAAAATTGTGGGTCATTAAAAGCATATAAGTAAAACATTTGCAAATGCATTTGATCTCACCATCGATGTGCATGCATTTGATTTGCCAAAGCTTTACATTAACCTATTTAAACCATGGATATGCTGAAATTAAGAGAGAACATACTAAAATAGTGGATGGAAATTTGTCTTTGTGTACTGAATGAATATCTAGCACGCAACCTAGTCGTGACAAGTCGTTTCTCTGTCACCATCAGCATACTGTCTTATTTGTATTTTAATGATACAGTCATTCATTCTGTCTATGTAAGGCTTTGAGAAAAGCTTGCTCCTGTAGAAAATGACCAGTTAGACAGTGAGGGATGCTGACTAACGTTAGGTGTCGACAGATATGGATTTTTCAATAGTGTATGCCGATATACAGAGAGTTCAGGGTGGCCGATATAATCCAGATACTGTCCGGGGCAAATTGTCACACTTTTGCTCCATTGAATATTTCCCAGCTTAGCTGTATTTTAAAAGCTAATTTCTGTATAAGCACATACTTTAATATCTGGGCTACAAAAAAATATGTTGAACATTTCCACAAGTATTGCCCAGGAAAAAAGATACAGTTCATTTAAAGGGCTAGTTCACCCGAAAATGTATTACTCACCCTCATGCCGTTCCACATCCGTAAGACCTTCGTTAATCTTCGGAACACAAATTAAGATATTTTTGTTGAAATCCGATGGATCAGTGTGGCCTGCGTTGGGAGCAATGACATTTCCTCTCTCAAGATCCCTTAATGCACTAAAAACACATTTAAATCGGTTCATGTGAGTACAGTGGTTCAGTATTAATATTATAAAGCGAAGAGAATATTTTTGGTGCGCTAAAAAACAAAACGAAATAACGACTTATTTACTGATGGCCGATTTCAAAACACTGCTTCAGGAAGCTTCGGAGCATAATGAATCAGCGTGTCAAATCATGATTCGGATCGCGAGTCAAACCGCCAAACTGCTGAAATCATGTGACTTTGGCGATCCGAACCGCTGATTCGACACGCTGATTCATAGCGCTTGAAGCTTCCTGAAGCAGTGTTTTGAAATCGGCCATCACTAAAAAATTAGTTATTTTGTTTTTTTTGGCGCACCAAAAATATTCTTGTCGCTTTATAATATTAATATTGAACCACTGTACTCACATGAACTGATTTAAATATGTTTTTAGTACCTTTATGGATCTTGAGAGAGGAAATGTCATTGCTGGCTATGGAGGCCTCACTGAGCCATCGGATTTCAACTAAAATATCTTAATTTGTGTTCCGAAAATTAACAAAGGTCTTACGGGTTGTGTAATGGCATGAGGGTGAGTAATAAAATACAGAATTTTCATTTTTGGGTGAACTAACCCTTTAATGCTTGTTGACGTTTTGTGACAACATGTCCCAGTAGAGTTGACAAAAATCAAAGCAGGATAAAACATAAGACCTAATTAATTATAAATTGGAAGCTGCTGTTACAAATGATATATTTTTAATTCAGATTCATGCAACATCTACCAGCAGGAGCTAATGTAGGCTAAATAGCTAGTTACTTCACCATCCTAACATGAAAAATACACAATGAAAATATATAATTGCACTTTTTTACATATTACATCTTTTTAATACTCAAAAATCTCTACAAATATTTGCATTTTTGCAAATAATCCCACGTGAAAATACTATAGTAATTTATAGTAAATACTATACTGTACTACTATACTACAGTACTTGAATTAATTTGTTGTGGTAATTCTATAGTTGCTGTGGTAATATACCAACTATAGTACTATAAACAAATTACTTTACCCAATACTGTACTAAGTTTTATAGTGTATATTATACTACAATACAGTAGTAAAAACTGAAGTGTACTACAGTATTTATTACAGTTTATCAGTTCACTATAGTAAATACTTTAATTCATTAACAAAGTGTTGTAAATACTATAATATAAACTGTATACTACTGATTTACTAGAGTACGGTTCAAAAACACTGTAGAATTTACTATAAATTACTATAGTACTTTTTTCATGTGGGATGTGCATTGACAAGACCATTTATTTTATAAATGATCAAAAAAGCACTACAAATATTTGCATGTATGCAAATAATGCCCATTGACAAGACAATTTTTACATAATATGTAAAAATCATTACAAATATTTGTATTATATTCAAATAATGTGCATTGACAAAACTTTTTGTTTTAAATACTACTCAAAAATTGCTACACATATTTGTATTATATGCAAATATAGACAGATTAATCAGCCTGCCTGATATATTTGTCTGTGACTAAGTTAGAATCATGTTTATGGTTGTTCTTTCTATACGGCAGAGGTGAACAAACTTTTTACTACGAAGGAACAAAAATCAAACTTGAGTGCCTTGGGATGAATGTAAATGTTGCATTATATCCAACTATGTTATATTAAATTAACACGATTAAAACAAAAAGATACTTTAGAAATGAAGATAATGCTTCAATATTTTCCCACTGTTGTGATATGGTGGGCCAAATCAATGGTCATCACAGGCCAACTCTAGCCTGCGGACCCTGGTTTGGCATTTCTGCTATAAGGTATTTTTATATCTAAGAACTGTGGTGCCAAATTTGTTTTATTTTTTTGTTGACAGGTTATCTGTGTCATGCAGCAGAAAGTGTGCACACGCAACACAGCGCTGTTTGTGAAGAACGGTCAGGCGTGTGGAGCCGGGGCCCCTCCTCAACTTCCTTTCCGCTGCCCGCGATGCGGAGAGCACGAACGTTTCCACAGTCTTTCATCTCTCAGAGCTCACCTTGAATACAGCCACCCGTTCCACACTAAACATGACATCAGCCTCCTATCCACAAGGGATTTCTGTAACACGGACCATATGGAAGGCTGCAAAATCTCCAATTCCGACATGCATAAAGTACGTGATGCCGGCACCAATACTAACTCAACTACGAGAGGAGAACACAAACACATATTCGCCGTTGACCAAGCTCCATCCCAGCAGCCCGCCAATCAAAAGCTCACGCCCCCCGAGAGGAGCCTCAGCGTTGGGGACGCATCAGCTGGTGCTGGACCCCTCTCGGCTCCAGTGGCGTCAGTGGAGAAGAGGCTGGAGGGGATGATGAGGACAGCCAATAGCAGCATGGAACGGCGTCTGCTGCGGCTGAGTTCTGAGCTGGCGCAGACGGACACGGCTATCCTGTGTGAGCGCGCTCACTCGCATCACCTGGCCCAGGAGAAACAGGAAGTGCTGGAGCGAGAGCGAGCGCTCAGCAGACAGGTAGATGCCGCTGTTATGGTGATCGCCACACTGAGGCAGCAGCTCAGCATCTCGGAGCACGAGTTGGAGCGGAGAGAACAGTGAGTTAAAGATTTAAAGAGTTACATACATACAGAGAGATCATACATAAAGCGAACTCAAATTTGGTAAATGGAAGCTTATGTATGCGCAAAGTTTGTTTGAGCTTCCACAATATTCCATAAGGTTTGTTCTCCCGCATCTAGCGAGCTTCTGTTTACTATATTTGAGGGCTCTATGTATGATCGCTGATCAATTTTTATGTCAATAATATGGAGAACAAGAAATGACTTAAGTATAAATAAGTAAATTAATTAATGAATAAATACATAAATGCAGAATTAAATAAATAAATACATGTAGAAATACATAAATAAATGAAGAAATAAATATATGATGGAATAAATATAGAAATACATAAATAAATAAATAAATAAATAAATGCTGAAATACATAAATAAATGAAGAAATAAATATAGAAATACATAAATAAATAAATGCTGAAATAAATAAATGTAGAAATATATATATATATATATATATATATATATATATATATAAATGCTGAAATAAATAAATAAATGTAGAAATGCATAAATAAATGTAGAAAAAAAAATATATATATATATATATATATATATATATATATATATATAAATGCTGAAATAAATAAATAAATGTAGAAATACATAAATAAATATATGAAGTAATAAATGTAGAAATACATAAATAAATGAAGAAATAAATATATGAATAAATAAATAAATAAATATAGAAATAAATAAATGTTGAAATACATCAGTAAATGAATGAATAAAATAAATGAAGAAATAAATAAATAGATGCTTAAATAAACAAATAAATAAATGTAGAAATAAATCAATAAATGTAGAAAAATGTAATATAACACAAATAGTACAAAAATAGCACAATTAAAAATGACACTTGACAAAAGTATTTATGTATTCATTCATTTATGCACGTCATCTGCATTTATTTATTTATTTCAGCATTTAATTATTTATTTCTTCATTTATTTACTTATGTATGTATTTCTATATTTATTTCTTCATTTATTTTTTCATTTATTTCATATTTTTATTTATTTAATTCTGCATTCACATATTTATTTATTTATACTTAAATCATTTCTCGTCCTCCATAGAATAAAAGCCTAAATTAAATCGGTTCATCATATAAAGCCATCGTGTCTCTTCAGAAGATTTGCATTAAACCGCTCGATTCATATGGCTTTATTTTATGTTCTCTTTATGAATGTTTTGAACTGTCAGATTGAATAGGTGTGTAGACTTTGAATGAAGGGACAGAAATCTCTCAGATTTCTTTAAAAATATCTTCATTTGTGTTTTGAAGATTAATGAAAGTCTTATGGGTTTGGAACTACATGAGAGTGTGTAATTGATGACACAGTTTTCATTTTTAAGTGAATTGTCCCTGTTAAATATTTATTTAAGCTTTGTGAATACGTCACCAGATTTGTGGTTTATCAGTATGGGTTTCAGATGACCTCTTCTTAAAGGAACAGTGCACAATTACTTGTCCTCATGAATTTTAAAACAAAGTGATTTTCTTTCCTCTGTGAAACACAAAAAGAGATGTTTAGCAGAATGTCCATTGTCTTTTCCATACAATGTTACTTGATGGCCTTTTTTGGAAAACCTATTACTGAACATTCTTCTTTTGTGTTCCACGAATAAAATAAAGTTATACAGTGTTGGAATGACATGGGGGGGGAGTAAATGATAATGAAATGAAGAAAGTGCTCAACTCTCTGGCTTATTTTTACACATAAAAGGGCTTCTTCAGTAACTACCTTTTACTGTATTGCAGGGAAGTTGTTACCATCCAGAAGTTTCTGGAAGCAGCGGCGCAGCATGAGATGTGTGGGAAGGTTCGTTTGCGGCGGTTCATTGAGAGCCTCTTGCGGCGGATTTCCCTGGCCGAGAGACTACTGGAATATTATCAGAGCGCCCCCCACAGGCATTACTGCACGGCTCACTCTGTATGTTACCAAAATGTGCATCAAACACTGTATATTTCACAACTCAAAATTATAAAAAAAAAAGAAGAAGGTATTTAAACATATTTTTGAAAGTATTTTTTTCCACACAGGGCCCCTCCGTTTCTATTGTTTTCATGTTAGATATACCGGTACTGTGATTTGCCTGACAACATTTTAAATAATATTTTAGAACAAAATTGCTTCACGTCTTTTTCAAAAGAAATTATATTAAAAGACTATGCCAATATTTCAAGAATTAAAATAATTTAATAATGAAACCATTTGTTTTTTAAAGACCCCCTGTGGTGAATATCAAATTTTTATTGTTGTTCATATGTCTATGTGGTGTTTTTAATATGCTTTAAGACAAACTATGTGCACATTCATATGTCAACACCATTGCTGAGAATTGTTTCTTTAAAACTGCAGTAAAAAAAGAAGAGAGTCTCAAGAGGGTATCCCAGTTTTTTTTTCTGATAATATGAAAAATCATGTAGATTTAGCAATATGGCGGGTGTATGATGAATGTTACAATGTTACGATGAACTATATGCCTTTCTCCACTGATGTTCTGAGTTGTTCAACGCATTTCTAAGGAGATTGTTAGAAGGCAGTCTGACTCTGGTTTGTGTAACATTAGCAAAACTTTATTATCTGTTTTATAACATAGTCAATCAAAAGGCTAATATTAATTACTGTTATGTGTCCGATGTTGTAAAGACCGATACAATTTGTGCAGAGTTTGAGCGGGTTCATCTCTGAGCTGCGTGAGTAAGTGGAGGCGGGGCTAATTTGCATATTCATTGATCCACATATACTAAATGAGGCAAGGGTGTAGAGGTACATTCAAGCTATTTTTGAGGCATGAAAAAAAAAATTTCACAGTAAAAAAACATTTAAATGTCATTTTGGTGATCAAAGATGAGTTTTAAGGGATATAATTATTGATTACAGGGGTTATACCACTATTTTTCTAACTTTAAGCTCTCCAAAAATGACAGATTTTTGATATTTTCCTATGTATTTTTACATGAATTGCATTTTTGATGCGATTTTAAATTTTAAATGACAAAGAGCATCAAGTCATTGACCATGTTGTACAGTACTGGTATAAAAAAGGATATTCCCATCGATAATGAATCACCTGACATGACCTACTTCAGGATTGCAATAATGAACTTCTATTTCAGAAATATGTCATTCTCTTCATTTCTCTAATTTGTCATTATTTCAGGTGCCTCTGCCATCAGAACTCGGTCCACATAGAATAACACAAAGCAGGTATTGCATGATTGGTTTTACTTTTAGGATTAAAGTCACATTAATCCAGTAATGAGTAATTCGTACAAGCATTTAACTTTTAACCATTTAATCTTCATTGTAAAAAGTGCAATTGTTACCTTAAAGAGCTGTTTTTTTACTTGATTTAACTAATAAACATTTATTTTGTTGGTATAAATTAATTTACTTAGGTTGATTTAGCAATATTAAATAATATTTTTGACTTGAACCAGTTAATTAAGATGTTAACATTTTTAGGTTACCTTTTTTATTTAAAGTGTTTATCTATACTTACCAGTTCAGAGCACTTCAATATAAATCATGTCCTTATTTGACTCAGGGTGCTCATTTTGTCCCCTCTAACTAATTCATGTGATCCTATCAAGACAGTAGAAGATCATGTTGCCCCTTGCCATAAATTACCTGTCTGTGTTCTTTTCCATTTAATTAGCCTTAAAGTGTGTAAAAAAAACCCATAAAACTTCAGTAATTTGCATTGTTTTGACTAAACAAGATTTGATATCTTCTTTTAGCTTATTTGATAATTGGTTAGTTTGCTGATTGCCATTGTATTTTATCAGGAGTGTGTTTACTATATATGTGAATATGAAATCCCTTATTTGTTGTTCCAATTGCCTGACTAAGACCTTGTTTGGTTAGAACATTGAAATATATATATTGAAGTTTTATGCGAGCAGATAAAGCAGTGTGCCATTTTCGTTGTGTGCTAACACTACTTTGAATAGTTAAATTAACTATACATTACTTATTTTGTTATTTTGCTGTTATTTGACACCAGGTCTTCAGGAGAACATCTTGAGCAAGATGAAGAGCAGCAGTTACTTGCACAGTCTGGATGGGAACTGTCCGAAGGTTCTGCTGGGAGACTGGGTTACGACAGCTGGTCCCAGCGGAGGAGGTCAGATGGGTATGAGGTTTAGGGACAGAAGCGGAGCTTAGCAATGAGTGTACATGCAAATAACACTGTTTAAAATATTGAAGTGAATATGTTGAGTATATTAACAATTATACAGTGGGGTCCAAAGGTCTGAGACCACATTGAAGATCTGGGATTTAAAATCTTTTTTCTTTTATTAAAATACACTACCGTACAGAAGAGGATTAGGGCCAAGCAATAATAAAAAAATTGAAAAAAATTAAAGTTGTTAAATTTTGAGAAAAAACTTGAAATAAAATGTTGAGAATAAACTCGTTACATTTCGAGAAAAAAGTCGAGATAAAATGTTGAGAATAAAGTCATTAAATCATGAGAAAAAAGTCGTTAGATTATGAGATCAAATTCGTTAAATTATGAGAAAAAGTCGTTAAATTTCGAGAAAAAAAGGCGAGATAAAATGTTGAGAATAAAGTCATTAAATTATGAGAAAAAAGTCATTAAATTATGAGAACAAATTCGTAATTTAATGACTTTATTCTCAACATTTTATCTCGACTTTTTTCTCGAAATTTAATAAGTTTTTTTCTCGTAATTTAACGACTTTATTCTCAATATTTTATCTCGACTTTTTTCTTGAAATTTAACGAGTTTTTTTCTCGTAATTTAACGACTTTATTCTCAACATTTTATCTCGACTTTATTCTCGAAATTTAACAAGTTTTTTTCTCGTAATTTAACGAATTTATTCTCAACATTTTATCTCGACTTTTTTCTCGAAATTTAACAAGTTTTTTTCTCGTAATTTAACGACTTTATTCTCAACATTTTATCTCGACTTTTTTCTCGAAGTTTAACAAGTTTTTTTCTCGTAATTTAACGACTTTATTCTCAACATTTTATCTCGACTTTTTTCTCGAAATTTAACAAGTTTTTTTCTCGTAATTTAACGACTTTATTCTCAACATTTTATCTCGACTTTTTTCTCAAATGTAACAATTTTTTTTCTTGTAATTTAACGAGTTTATTCTCAACATTTTATCTCGATTTTTTTCTCGAAATTTAACAGTTTTATTTTTTTATTATTGCTTGGCCCTAATCCTCTTCTGTACTACCGTCCAAAAGTTTGGGATAAGATTTTTTTTAAAAGAAAGTAACACTTTTATTTATTTCCTGCAGTCTGACTGTAGCCTTAATGACTAATTTATGACTCATTACGAGAACCAGCTCAGAGTCGGACTCTGGTCACCCTGTATGTTTGTTTTTGCATGCAGCCAGCAAGGATAACCTAAAAGAAAAACATGTTTTCTTCCTATTATTTTGCGGTATATGATGGGTTTTTTTTCATATCTTTTCACATCCAGTTTCGACTACTGATTCAGAAATGGTGAGATTTATACTAATCCTAAAATACCAAATACTCCAAAAATTGCATTTCATGCTAATTTTTCAAAACAACTGTTATGCTAATGAAATAATATGAAAAATAAAATCTAAATGGAATAATTTTCACTAGTGACTTTGGACTCCACTGTATGTAAATATAAGTTATACAAAACTCCAATAAACAACAGCGATGTCCGACTACAGATGGCAGATTAGTTCTTTGATACTTATTTGATTCTTAAATGTGAATATGGTCCATTTAATAAAATTGGCTCTAGTATGAACACATGGTGAAACTGCCCTTTAATTTAAATAGATAGAGCTGTTATTACAAGTTGCTTACATAAAGTGGAGATATAACCTAGTTAGTAATGCTACATGCTTGTTTTCTAACTAAAACTGCTGTTCAGGAAAATGAATGTAATTATATTATCTAAATGGAGGATGATGTTAAAACAAAACCTGTCGCACAGGTCGGATGTTACGCCACTTTAAGCTTGTAGTTTGTTCACAAACTTTCTCTCATAGAAAATGCACTGTTTCAGCAAGAAGCAAATGTATGTAGCAAATATCTAAATAATTTACTTGGGTCTTTTTTTGAAGGTACTGTTGTGTATTTTAAATAGTGGTGCTACATTTTAAGGGATGAATATAATGTATTTCCCTGCTTGTTAGCCAGCCTCATTAGAAACTTAAAACAGGAGAAAAAAAGGAAACTTGAAAGTCAACTGAAGTTCTCTTTTGTTTTAATACATGCAGCTATTGAAAGATGTTTTTAAGTGTTCTTAAATTCATTGCCAAGTAGTTTGATAAAAGATCCTTTTTGCCATTCTGTACAGTTGGAACAACAGCACTTTGGCTGAACTGTGAAACAATTCTGTCAAAGAATGTACTTTGATTTAAAGGGATAGTTCACCCAAAATTAAAATTCTGTCATCATTTACTTGCTCCAATACCGTTCAGTGATATTTTGAGAAATGTTTCAGTGTTTCTACAATGGAAGTCAATGGTCACCAAAACCACTATTCTTTGGTTGGTTTGGTTAACACTATTCTTTAAAATATCTTCTTTTGTGTTTCACAGAGGGGGAAAAGCATACGGGTTTATAACATGAGAGTGAGTGAGTAAATTATGTTTATTAGATTTCATTTTTGGTTTACTATCCCATTATGTAATTATAATTACACTAATTAAGTCAATTCAAATTGCAAACGAATGTTTCTGAGACAAACCTGTTTGAATTATCCCTCAGTTTTTAAAAACAGAAATTTTGTTTGTTTTTAGAAGCTATGGGTTAAGTCACAATTGATTTTGTGATATTTGTTGCACGTTACAGATGCCATAAAGCTTAAAGGGGTCATGACATGGATTCTTTATTATTATTATTTTAATTGTTCCTTGAGGTTCACTTATAATGTTAATAAAGTTTTTTTGCATAAGAAACTAATATATTATTTATATATGATTATTTTCAACCTTCATTCCGACCCTCTGTTGGAAATGATCTGTTTTTAGGGGGCGGCTCGGTCAGTCATTAAGCCACTGAATGCCAGTGGTGCAATGATGTAAAACTATTCGTCGATGTTTTGCTCTGAAGGCAGTCAAATGAAAATGTATTTGCTCGTGTGACGTCACAAATCCCACAATATCAAAATGAGCTTGATTAAATAAATGCTTTGATTATTATGAGGAGGATATTTTAATCTATGAAACTTGCAGGATGTTTTAATGGCACAAAGACCTCGTATATGTCAAAAGATCATGGCAAATTTGATTTCTCAAGTCATGACCCTTTTAACTTGTTCAAAGAGCTTAAAATGGAACATTTTATTAAATAATTACCAGTCAGTAAAGAAAGATCATTCTTGGCTCTGTACAACTGGAGCAGTAGCACTTATTCTCATCTTTGGCAGAGTTGTGAAACAATTCACTGAATAGTAGTATAGCTACTTTAAGTAATTACCAAAGTCCTGACATCATTCTTATATTAATATACAAGAAATACTGACATACAGTATGACATTTGAAATATAATTTCATGTATGATGAGGGTAGTGTCTATAAAACCAACAGATTTGAGGAACAGGGTAGTGCTTTTGGTGCATTGTTTATAGATTATAGGGGTCGATGCACGTATTTGGGTAGACCCTTCATTTGACTTTGACTTCACAGAACTTTGACTTCACAGTATTCAAAACTGACAATGTTTAGTAAATATTAGTATGTAGTGTGTCAGATGCAGGGTAGATCTTACACACAGCACCTTAGTCTTCATATGAAACCAGTCTATTTTGGGGGAAAAAGCCAAATGAGGGCATTTGCTAACATTTCAGCTCAGGCTACTTGTTCTGTTCAGTTTAAGCTCTAATGTTTTTCCCATGTTGTTGTACCAGCTGCATGTGACCAGCTAAATAGGACCTCTCAGCTTCATTTGTGAGACCTTTACCTTATAAATATACAAAAAAAAAAATAATAATAATAATAATGGGACTTGGATATTGAGTTCAGAAGATGAAAGTATAAAAACAGCTTCTTATTTCAAAGGTGCACTATGTAATATTGACAGTGGAGAGAGTTGTTTGCCCCACTCCCGGGTTGCCAGATTGAGGATACGCAACAAAAACTAGGGTAATTGACAATGAAAAGTGACGAGCCTTACAGTATAACTTGATTAGATAATGTAAATAGGGCTGGGAGATATATCGAATGCTTTTGTCACGCGCATTTCGTCAGTAAAGCCGGTTCCCTGATTACCGCTAAATCGCCATCACCTGCTTTCAAATGAAGCGGCATTTAATAGACATTTAAGCGGCATTTAATAGCGGCAAACAATAGTTCGCCGATAAGCCACGCAATATCGCGTTCAATATCGACGGCGATTCATATCGATATTGAACGCGATATTGCGTGGCTTATCAGTGAACTACGGCTCTGTCTATTAAATGCCACTTCATTTGAAAGCAGGTGATGGCGATTTAGCGGCAATCAGGGAACCGGCTTTACTGAAGAAATGCGCGTGACAAAAGCATTTGATATATCGCCCAGCCCTAAATGTCAATGTATGAAATGTTGTCGGGTATAAATTGCGATCTCTGACCCAGTTTGTTTGATGGCTTCCATCACTGTGTTTTCCACCACTTGGCAACCCGAGATGTCAAAATACTATTGGGTAAATCACACAGACCAAAACAGACATTCCGACACTGAACACACATTTCAATGTAGAAAAACCGGCTGTAGCATTGTTTTTCTGAGAAACAAGTATGTTTCCTACATCTCTGCAAACATATTATGATATTTTTATACTTTAGTACTGTCAAACAAATTACATAGAGCACCTTTAACCTCTCTTTGTGATGTTTTGTTCAGTGGTGGCAATGTCGTCCACTCCATTGTTTGCTCAGTTTTGACACTGTGATTATTAGAATCTTATTTTGTCTCTTGTGGTTCCTTCAAGATTTTGTATCACTTGAAATGTTGTGTTTACTTAGAAGGAGAACTGAAATACTGTAGTGCTGTTGTTTGAGCATGAGGTAGTTCACATCCATCAGTATTTTATTGTAAGCATGCTTTAATGCTTTATCCAGTGGCTTGTGCAATATGTGAAAATATTTTCATGATGGAGGAAAAGAAACGGTATACTGTAAAGAGGAAATTGTGAGGACACTAGGGTCAAGCAAGACAAAGCGGGGCTCAACCAAATTCACTTATGTGTTTATTTATTTATTCTTATTTTTTATTTTCCCAATTATCTGCATTATAAATGTGATCTGAGACAGTGTTCCAACAATATATTTTATTGTCTCATTATTAGTCCCAACTAATATTATGGATACTGAGCACAATGTCCAAAACACTGGTTCAAACCATCATTTTTAAGAATTGACAATATTTTTGCACTGACTGAATACATAAATATGGATGATGCTAAAAATAAGATTAGTATTAGTAGCATTAGTATATACTGTATATATGGTAATATATATATATATATATATATATATATATATATATATATATATATATATATATATATATATATACACACACACACACAGGTGCTGGTCGTATAATTAGAATATCATCAAAAAGTTGATTTATTTCACTAATTCCGTTCAAAAAGTGAAACTTGAATATTATATTCATTCATTACATACAGACTGATATATTTCAAATGTTTATTTCTTTTAATTTTGATGATTATAACTGACAACTAAGGAAAATCCCAAATTCAGTATCTCAGAAAATTAGAATATTGTGAAAAGGTTCAATATTGAAGACACCTGGTGCCACACTCTAATCAGCTAATTAACTCAAAACACCTGCAAAGGCCTTTAAATGGTCTCTCAGTCTAGTTCTGTAGGCTACACAATCATGGGGAAGACTGCTGAATTGACAGTTGTCCAAAAGACGACCTTTGACACCTTGCACAAGGAGGGCAAGACACAAAAGGTCATTGCAAAAGAGGCTGGCTGTTTAGAGCTCTGTGTCCAAGCACATTAATAGAGAGGCGAAGGGAAGGAAAAGATGTGGTAGAAAAAAGTGTACAAGCAATAGGGATAACCGCACCCTGGAGAGAATTGTGAAACAAAACCCATTCAAAAATGTGAGGGAGATTCACAAAGAGTGGACTGCAGCTGGAGTC
The DNA here is from genome assembly GCF_024489055.1 of Chanodichthys erythropterus. Classification (NCBI taxonomy): domain Eukaryota; kingdom Metazoa; phylum Chordata; class Actinopteri; order Cypriniformes; family Xenocyprididae; genus Chanodichthys; species Chanodichthys erythropterus. The sequence goes on from NC_090238.1 coordinate 29,525,408, forward strand.
AGTGCTTCAAGAACCACTACGCACAGACGTATGCAAGACATGGGTTTCAGCTGTTGCATTCCTTGTGTCAAGCCACTCTTGAACAACAGACAGCGTCAGAAGCGTCTCGTCTGTGCTAAAGACAAAAAGGACTGGACTGCTGCTGAGTGGTCCAAGGTTACGTTCTCTGATGAAAGTAAATTTTGCATTTCCTTTGGAAATCAGGGTCTCAGAGTCCCAGAGTTTCCACAGTCAGTGATGGTTTGGGGTGCCATGTTATCTGCTGGTGTTGGTCCACTGTGTTTTCTGAGGTCCAAGGTCAACACAGCCGTACACCAGGAAGTTATAGAGCACTTCATGCTTCCTGCTGCTGACCAACTTTATGGAGATGCAGATTTAATTTTCCAACAGGACTTGGTACCTGCACACAGTGCCAAAGCTACCAGTACCTGGTTTAAGGACCATGGTATCCCTGTTCTTAATTGGCCAGCACACTCGCCTGACCTTAAACCCATAGAAAATTGATGGGGTATTATGAAGAGGAAGATGCGATATGCCAGACCCAACAATGCAGAAGAGCTGAAGGCCACTCTCAGAGCAACCTGGGCTCTCATAACACCTGAGCAGTGCCACAGACTGATCGACTCCATGCCACGCCGCATTGCTGCAGTAATTCAGGCAAAAGGAGCCCCAACTAAGTATTGAGTGCTGTACATGCTCATACTTTTCAGGTTCATACTTTTCAGTTGGCCAAGATTTCTAAAAATCCTTTGTTTGTATTGGTCTTAAGTAATATTGTAATTTTCTGAGATACTAAATTTGGGATTTTCCTTAGTTATCAGTTATAATCATCAAAATTAAAAGAAATAAACATTTGAAATATATCAGTCTGTATGTAATTAATGAATATAATATATAAGTTTCACTTTTTGATTGGAATTAGTGAAATAAATCAACCTTTTGATGATATTCTAATTATATGACCAGCACCTGTGTGTATATATTTATAAATTGACCAGATGTCATTATATATATATATGGTCAATTGCATCAATATTTTGTCAATATCAATAATTGTCAATATTTTTTTTTTACCAAAAACAGGTATTTAGAATATATCAGCCTTTGGCCACTACATAAAAATAATTATCAGCCGTTGTTTAACGATGCATCCCTAATATTAATACCAGTATGATTTTTTTTTTTTTTCTTGTGAATTAGGTTGGACCCTAGAAGTGTAGGTATGCCATTAAAGATGACAATCAGAAGTAGAACAAAGCTAAATAGCTTAAACGTTTTGTTGTTTCTTGATAAAAATTAGTATAATTTGAGCTAATGTTTTAATGTTGTGCCCTGTTTTTTGTAAAAAAAAAAAAAAAAAGAAAGATTGAATTTGTTTTCTCTAGACTTATCTTAATGTTTGTGCCTTTCTCTTGAAACATTGTTGTCTGTATTACACATGTGATACTGTGAGATTTGAAGTCTCACGCTATCCTTGCTGCTGTACGTGAATAATAAATGTGATTAGAATTGATAATTTAAGATTGATTTGTTATTGCAATGCCTGTTATCCATCTCTTGTGGAAACTGCAGCATTATTAAAATCGAGAATGGTCATTCATTTGATTAGACACACTTTTTTCTGTTTTTTTTTTTTATTTTCTTATGATGTTATAGTTTTACATATGAATTTAAATTGTATTCACTACAATCAAAAGTGAGTCTTTAATTCACTTCTTATTTATCACTGCAATGCAGAGCATGAGCACTAGAGGGTATCCTTGATTTTACCATATGCAAATCTGATTTTAGGATCTCTGTGAAGAGCTTCTTGTACTTGTGCAATTATGAAAAACCCTGATCTAGAAGTTAAAATTCAGTAGGATCCAACTGGCTGCATCCTTACGCAACAATGTATGAAATAGAAGAGATGGTGGATTAATAAAACTATGTCATGTGACATTTTAAAATTTGCATTTTCAGACCAACTTTGGAAGATGTAGTAACCCCTGTGCAATCCAGTACATTGTAGAGTAAAACATCCAAGTATCGTCTAGTTATGTTCACCACAGACCTTATTTTCTCATAAATTAAAAAAAACCCATCATAAAAACCCATAAGAAAATAGTTTTTGCTCTGTGGATGTCTGTCATTTTAACAAGAAACTATGCTTATATATCCACACATTGTCTAATTTTGTAAATGAAACCACCAATTCAACATTAAAAAAAGAATGAAAGAAAATTTTGTCATTTACTCACTTGCATGTCATTCCAAACCTGTTTGATTTTCTTTCTTCCATAAAACACATAATGAGATGTTTAAAAGAATGTTCATGCTGCTCTGTTCCATACGATGAAAGTGACGGGGGCCAGAACAATTCTTTTATAGTGAACTTGTGCACTATACTAAGTCTTCTGAAGCAATACGATAGCTTTCTGTGAGGCACAGAATAATTTTAGTCATGCCAGTCATTTTCATTGTATAAATGAAAAAGCTTGAACATGTCTATTTTTTCCTTTTGTGTTCAGCAGGGGGAAAAACAACTTGTGGGTTTGGAATAACAGAATGGTTAGTAAATAAATTTTCATTTTGGTGCAAACTAAGTAAGATGTTCAAAGAATACTTCAAGAGATCTGTAGGTCAGGAGAGCTTTGGCTCTCACAGGCAGGCTGGGTGTCCAGGGAATTTGGCTCTATGTCAGGGAAAATAAACGGAACAGAAACACACATGAACCAGACAGCGTAGACCCCTCTGCTACATTAAATAAAGATGTCTTCTAGGAACAGAGTGAAAAAGAGTCAAGCTTATTATAAGGAGCTGTACTAGTACTAGCTCAATGAAGAAGATGGTTCATGTTAACATGAAGATCAAAGAATCTCTTGGCAGTGCTTTTGATTGGTTTGCTCTCATTGTTGCCTTTGAGGGGCTTTAATGGCTGCAGCCTCTAAGGCTCGTACTGACGTCACTCATTACATTTAGAAAGCTGAGGTCATGATCTCTCCAATTTACATTTTTCAGAAGGTTTTTTTTTTTTTGATGGAGGCCATTCATGACCATTTTATTCTGTGAAAACCAATATGGAGCAGAAACAACGCCACTTTGGCGTCCATTTTCAGGCCTTCCTGCCTCTCCAGTGCTGGAAAGCTTTTCTTATATTAACACGGGTCCTAAAGCTCTTGCCTGATTATAACCCTTCTTTTTGCAGTGATATTCCTCTGAGCTTTTCTCTATTGTAATGTCTCTCAGCCATCTCTCTTTCTACAGTGTTTCTTCAGTTCAAATCTCACTCTCTCTCCTCCCCCATCATGAGTGGACACGCCCCCTGCTGCTGATTGGCTACAAGTGTGTTGAGCTGCTCAGTCTCATCCACTGTCGCAGAAATCGCTTACTGTACCTTTAAGACATATTGAGATCACATGTCTAGCCAAAAACCATATGCTTTATCTCAGTAATCCCCTGTTACTATTTCTACTACACATTTCTACAATGACAGCATAACCAAAGACTATCTTGACTCTTTTTTTTTTTTTTTTTACTGTTTTATAAGTTTGACAAAGAAAAATTAAAGTATTCCTAAGTTCTTGGGGTCACATACCCCTCGTCAGCTGTTGTGTTGTTGTTTTGGCAGCGGTCAACTTCTAAAAAAATTGCAGAAGTTAAGTCAGAAGTTTACTGCAAAGATAAATAAACTGACTGAGATGCCTCTGTTTGTTTGAGTTGGATATGAAGTAAGTTTACAAGCCACATTATTAGGAGGAGAGAGAAATAAGCAAACTAATATTAGTAGACGTGTTTGCGTAGTCAAATGTGTTATTCGGTCATGATATGTATCATGACATAATGAGGACTGGGGAGTTTATGCATTTATAAATGTCTGGTGTGAATTCCGATGACATGGAGCATCCTCATGATGTCATCAAAAATTTTCTTCACAGTAATTTTGTGATTCACACACAGTGTGTATGTGGTTTTACAAGCTCAGAAGACTGGAGTAGGCGGTAGTGTTGCATCCTGTTCCATAGCTTTGGCTTTTTATAGATGCTCTGTTTTTATGTGTATGCCAACAAATTATCAGGCAAAGTATGTAGGAATAACAACATGACCACAGATGACTAAACCCCCCACATGTCTCTTTCTCTATAAATATATATTTTAAAACAATGTCATTCTTACATGTTTGTGAGTCATGATTGGTTGGGCAACAGCCAGAATGTCAACGGTCTGCTTCTGCACGGATAATGAGATCATTGTTTCATCACTTGCTATTGCAGTCAATTGTTTATTGATTGATTTATTGCCCATAATTAGGAATTTGATTTGAGTAACATCAAATTTTATAACAAATTATTAAATTGTGTCATTGTGGATTGCATTATACAGAAAAACAGTTCATTGTCTGCTGACACATTTCCATATAGACTGTGTATAGAGTGACACTGTGTTCAGTAGAGGGATAGTTATTTCTGGATAATACTCTTCACAGTGACACAAGTTATTGTGTGCATAGGCATATACTTATAATTGAGGCCATGGAAAATATGGAACCTAAAGGGATAGTAATTCTGTTATCAAAGAATTAATTATGATTATGATTTCACTTTTTTAACTTTAGTTTGTGTGTAATGTTGCTGTTTGAGCATAAACATATTTTCTTTGAAAGAATTCTCTGATTAAATTCTACAAAAAACAGCTAGTAGGGACTACAACAAGCTTATTCCCGGGTTGGTGAAATCACAAACCCCAAAATTTACCTAACCCTGCTCCCGGGAACACGAAGAAGAGTTGTTGTAGTAGAGTGTTTTTGCCATGCCGTCATTTTACGCCGGACTGCTTCACAAACGAGGGTCAATTTAATGCTGGATTTGCACAAAAGTTTAACATTACGGCACATGCTAGATGATGAGTTGAATCAACTCCACAGCAACTACATAAATTTGTCCACTAACCATTAAGAAATGTCCAGTTGCGTTCTAAAAGTTGTAACTTCTTCCTGAGTTTCTCCATCAGTGATTCCGGTTTGAACAATGTAAGGCTGAACACCGTTACTGACAATCCTCATTTTGGCTGCGTGAGATTCTCCAGCTTTGTTGTCGTTGACCAACCGCAGCACAAGCTGTTAAAGCTCCACCCTCTTCTGGAAAGTGGGCGGGAGCAGCAGCTCATTTGCATTTAAAGGGACACACACACAAAAACTTAAAGTTTTTTGCTCACACCCAAATAGGGGCTAATTTGACAAGCTTATATTAAATGATCTGTGGGGTATTTTGAGATGAAACTTCACAGACACATTCTGGGGACACCTGAGTCTTAATATTACATCTTGTGAAGGGGGGCATTATAATTGGTTACTGTATTAAAACCAATGTTAATTTTTGTACAGGGCTGCAAGTGACAGGCTATTGTACCGCAAAATGTATTTTTTTTTTCCTGATAGATTTCTTAAAGGTGCTAAAGAGGATGCTTTGTTTTATACATTTCTGCAATATTACTTGAAACTGTCTTTACTAACTGATAAAAGACTATTTATTAGGTGCACTGAAAGGAATAATATTAATATACATCATCTGTGCACGAGGTCGGGCCTTAAAAACATCAGCCAATCTTAGCGCGATAATTGGCCCTCTGGCTTGTCAATCACTTCCGTGTCATTCCTTGTTAGAGACGTGCGCGGTTGCGCGCTCCAGTAACTTTCCACACTCCACAGACGCCGCATGCAATGTTTTTGTCAGGAGACAGGAGTAACAACTGCAGATTATGAGTTACCTGCGGTGAGTCCGACATAATGAATCCACAACATGACACAGCGAATGCCGGTGATAAACACTCGTGTTCCAATACTCGTGCACGAGTTTTGGGAGGCGTTCCCTCGAAAGGAGGGGGGGTTGTTCTTATGCATGCGCTCATTTCAAAAACTCAGTAACAGTCTTTGGTTTTTCAGTCGACGAAAAGATCCTCTTTAGCACCTTTAACAGTAATTACAGAGCATAACATAATCCATTTGATCTTTTAATGATCACATAAATTAATTGCAAAAACTAGCCTAATAATAATAAATGTAACATAATTCAGTAGTTCAAAAGTTAGGGGTCGGTAAGATTTTTTTAATGTTTTCGAAAGAAGTCTCTTCTGCTCACCAAAGACTGCATTTATATAAAAAAATACAGTGAAAACAGTATTTTGTTTCCTATTTTAATATATTTTAAAATGTAATTTATTTTTCTGATGTCAAAGCTGAATTTTCAGCATCATTGCTCCAGTCTTCAGTGTCACATGATCCTTCAGAAATCATTCTAATATGCTGATTTGATGCCTAGGAAACATTTCTGACAAGCATGATACTTAAAGAAACGCAGCTTTATTTGAACAAGCACTGTGAGCGAAGATTCAGCATCGAAAGCTCACTATGATTGATTCATTCTGTCTTGTATGTTCAGATGTGCAGGAGAAATAGTTCTATCCTACACAATTATTCGCGAACATAGTTAATTTTTTCCACTTAGAAGCTTATTTCACGCTCTAAATTTCTTGATAATTACATTTACTGTATGTTACCCCTCAGTAGCCTATATATGTAAAATCTATATGCCTCTGCTCTCTTTCTTTAAAATAATTTCATGTTGTAATGGTAGGCTGTTTATACTTTTATGTGTCCAAATACTTTTTAGGGAGTTAATAAGCCCACACGGACCATGACCTCCTTTTTAAGTCTCACGGGCATTTTCAAATCTTGTGTTTTCTCTGAGTGTTGGTGAAGGACTTAAGTGTCATTGCCCCTTGAAGAGCAAGTATTATGGGAGTTGTATTGACCCGCTTTAAGTTTAATATCTCTTGTAGCGTCCATATAGGTCTTTACAAAGATATTTCTATTCGCTGCAGACCAGTGTAATTAAAGTTTTCAAATATTAAAGCACGAGTTTCTAGAATAATTCGTTTAGCAGTATCACTTCAGTTGCACAGTAGTAAAAACGACGTTTCCCATAATTCTCTGTATGACGTAACGCACTGTTGACATTGCGTACGTGTGAATCGGATGCCTGTATATGGAGTAGTCATGTCCATGAATGACTTGATCCTAACTGTATTCCCAGAAATGCGTTTAAGCTTGTACACATGGTGTCGATTTTGACGGCCCGAATACGAAGGTAATCTTTGAATTAGGAGTTGTACTTGAGAAGGAGCCAAGCGCGTGAAAAGCGGCGCGTGAAGTTGAAAGTCAAGTTGACGCTGGACACTTGCGTTATGATGCCACGAGACAACATGACTTCCACTGTCCAGAAAATCGCCAGACAGGCCCTCACGACATTCAGAAACCCCTCTGTCGTCGGAGAACACAATAAAGTGTTTTTGGAAAATCAAAGCAAGCTGAAAAGCCTTTTGGCGGAGGTCAGAGCGGCGGACTTGAAGATCGTACCCCGGACCATCGAGAGCGCCCCGACGCCGCCTCAGCGTGTCGCGCCTCCTGTCACATACATGCACATCTTCGAGACCGACACTTTCAGCATGGGAGTGTTTTTATTAAAAACAGGCGCTTCTATACCTCTGCACGATCATCCGGGAATGTACGGCATGCTGAAAGTGATCTACGGAAAGGTGCGAATCAGCTGTTTCGACAGGCTGGATAAACCTAGAGACGGTGCCAGCGGCGTGCAGTTCAACCCTCCGCTCATGCCCTTCCAGAGAAGCAATTTACGGCCTTCGATGCTGAGATCGGTGGGGGAATACACGGAGGAGAACGGCCCGTGTGTGCTGTCGCCCCAAAAGGACAATATCCACCAAATAGACGCTGTTGACGGACCCACTGCTTTCCTTGACATCTTAGCACCTCCATATGACCCTGACGAAGGGAGAGACTGCCACTATTATAAAGTTTTAAATGCCCATTCAGAGGCTGCAGACAGAAAGAGTGATGCTCAGGAACATGGTGATCTGTGGCTTATGGAAATACCACAGCCTAGTGAGTTCTGGTGTGGTGGCGAACCTTACCCAGGGCCTAAAGTGTCCCTCTGAGAGATCTGAATATAAACTGGCTTCTATTGATCATAGCCTTGGGTGATTCATTTTCCTTAATCCGTCAGACTGGGTACTTTATCAAGATTCTGGTTGTTTGAAATGCCTGTGCCAATCCACTGCCGCTGTCCATACAATTGTTTTGCATGTAGACTGTGCAGATTTAACAAAGGAACTAGTCTCTGTTCTTTACTGGCTTGTTGCTTTTGTAAGGCATGTGATAAATAATTGAATATTTGCAACAGATGTGAGATTTGGTTTAACAGATGCTTTGCAATAGTTGAACATAGCAGGAATCTTATCTTATCTTGTTTCTATTACTGTATATTGTTTTTGCATTATCAGAACTACAGTTTGACTCAGAAAAGTTTAGCTCTGCGACACTCACTTGGCACTGGATGCTGTTTTGAACACTCTTGGTAATTATGACAATAAAGCACTTAGAATGCAAGTAAAATAATAATACTAATTTAAAAATCAATAAAACATTAAAAATATTATAATTTTACATAAGAAACTAAAGTTCTGTTTTCCTTCCAATAAACTTGAACTAATAAAAGAAGTAAAAGTGTTGATTATTTTAATACATTTTTAGATTATTTTTTATTTTTTTTTTTTTATTTATTCAAAAGTTTGGACTTTTGCTCACTAAGAAGGCATTTATTCGATCAAAAATTTCAGTAATGTAGGGCTGTCGAACGATTAATCGCATACAAAATAAAAGTTTGAGTTTGCATACGTATACAGTACAGTCCAAAAGTTTGGAACCACTAAGATATTTAATGTTTTTAAAAGAAGTTTCATCTGCTCACCAAGGCTACATTTATTTAATTAAAAATACAGTAAAAAACAGTAACATTGTGAAATATTATTACAATTTAAAATAACTTTTTTCTATTTGAATATATTTGACAAAGTAATTTATTCCTGTGATGCAAAGCTGAATTTTTAGCATCATTACTCCAGTCTTCAGTGTCACATGATCCTTCAGAAATCATTCTAATATGATGATCTGCTGCTCAAGAAACATTTACTGTGTACAATTGTACAAAATATTTGTGTACAATATTTTTTTTCAGGATTATTTGATGAATAGAAAGTTCAAAAGAACAGTGTTTATCTGAAATCTAATCTTTTGTAACATTATAAATGTCTTTACTGCCACTTTTGATTGATTTAATGCATCCTTGCTGAATAAAAGTATTCATTTCTTTAATTTCTTTTCAAAAAAATAAAAATAAAAATTCTTACTGACCCCAAACTTTTGAACGGTAGTGTATAATGCTACAGAAGCTTTGTATTTCAGATCATGCTGTTCTTTTGAACTTTCTATTCATCAATGAATCCTGGAAAAAAAAGTAAACAACTGTTTCCAACATTGAAAATAATCATAAATGTTTATTGAGCAGCAAATCAGCATATTACAATGATTTCTGAAGGATCATGTGACACTGAAGACTGGAGTAACGATGCTGAAAATTCAGCTTTGCATCACAGGAATAAATTACTTTGACAAATATATTTAAATAGTACACAGTTATTTTAAATTGTAATAATATTTCACAATATTACTGTTTTTTACTGTATTTTTAATTAAATAAATGTAGCCTTGATGAGCAGACGAAACTTCTTTTAAAAACATTAAAAATCTTAGTGGTTCCAAACTTTTGGACTGTACTGTATATAAATACACACAAATTAATGTATATATTTAAGAGAAATATATTATGTACAAAAAAATTATTTATATATAATATAAATTATATAAAAATATACATAAATGCATTTCTTGTAAATATTTCTTAAATATATACATGGACGTGTTTGTATTTATATATACATAATAATTACACACAGTACACCCACATATATTAGGCAAACTCAAACTTTTTTTTTTTTTATGCGATTAACCGTTTGACAGCCCTATAATAATGTGAAATATCACACTTTAAAAGATTTGTTTTCTATTTTACTATACTTTAAAATAGAAATTATTCCTGTGATGCAAAGCATCAGTGTCACATGATCCTTCCGAAATTATTCTAATATGCAGATTTTCTGCTCAGGAAACATTTGTTATTGATGTTGTAAACAGTTCTGCTTAAAGGATTAGTTCACTTTGAAATGAAAATGCAGCCCAAGCTTTACTCACCCTCAAGCCATCCTTTATGACTTTCGTCTTTCTGATGAACATAATCAGAGATATTTTAATAAATATCCTGATGCATCCGTGCTTTATAATGGCAGTGAACAGGGTTCACGAGTAAGAGCTGAAGAAAGCGTATCCATCCACATCCATCCATCATAAACATATTCCACACAGCTCCAGGGGTTAATAAAGGCCTTCTGAAGCAAGGCAATGTGTTCGTGTAACAAAAATATCCATATTTAACAATTTATGAAGTCAAATAGCTTCCTAGACCGCCTTCTGTATTCAATGTACAAAGTAAATGTAAAACTCTTGCAGTTCAAAAAGCCTACACCTTCCCTATTCAACTTGTGGAAAAAAGTAAGTGATGCAATGCAGGTTTACACTTTCTTCGTAGCTTGAATATGGAAGGCAGTCTGGTGGAGGCTAGATATTTTACTTAACTTGTTAAATATGGATTTTTTTTACATAAACGCATCACTTAGCTTCAGAAGGCCTTTATTAAGAGCCGTGAGGAGCAGTGTTGCCAACTGCTTTCAATTGAAAGTAGCTAAAACTCTTAGCTAAATGTAATTAGATGCACATCACAATGGCAAATTCATTGATATATATGAATATGAATATAGATCGGGGGGGAAATGAGAATCCAGATAAGGTTCGTCCAAGAAGTTGCTAGTTTTGTTCCTAAACTTTTGAAAACAGTCTCAAAGGGGGGCATTAAAGTCACTAAATCTATTGACAAAATCCCTAAATTGGCAACACTGGTGTGGCGTACGTTTATGATAGAGAGATGAATATGGATGGAAGCGCTTTCTTCAGCTCATACTCGTCGTTCACTACCATTATAAAGCTCGGATGCATCAGGATATTTAGGCTATTAATATTTCTCAGACTGTGTTCTTCAGAAAGAAGAAAGTCAAATAGGATGGCTTGAGGGTGAGTAAAGCTTGAAAGTGAACTAATCCTTTAATATTTTTGATGAAAAGAAATGTCAGAAGATCAGAAATCTTATTGTAACATTATGTCTTTACTGTCACTTTTGATCAATTTAATGCATCCTTGCTGAATAAAAATATTTCTTAAAAAAATAAAATAAAATCTTGCTGTTTGAACGGTAGTGGGTCTATTTTACCAACCTGCACTTGATAGAGCAGCCGCACTCAATTGTTTCCAAATTGCGACCTCTAGTGGTAAAACATTTGCAGTGCCATGCGACACTTGTCACTTTCACTGGAAAGCTGATTCTCAAAAAAACACACTTTGTGTTCATTACAATTTATTAAGACACATAACAGTAATAATGTCAATAAAAAGACTCACTGTAAACACTATATCTCAAAACAACTGCATTTTGAACCACATGAAATGTTCTGTGATAATCAACTATCCTACTACAACAAACATTCAACACTTGATTCAGAAGCTGCCTTCGTGTATTTGTGCGCACACAAACAGAGCGATATTTCCAAGTTTTAATGGAGCAACGATTAACCCAGCAGTCAAAACCTGTTGTTCACATCGCTGTGCCATCGGCGCTCGAGCTGTGAGGGGGCACTGACACTTTTTTATCTCTCTGTCTCTGGTGAATTTTTGTGTGCCTCCTTCGCTCGTCGCTCCTCGCGAACTTTCTGCCGCAGAAGTCACAGGAGAAGGGCTTCTCGCCCGTGTGTGTGCGTATGTGAGTCGTGAGGTGGTCGCTCCGGCTGAAGCTGCGCATACAGATGCGGCACTGAAACGGCTTATGTCCGGTGTGGATGCGAACGTGGCGCGTGAGCTCATCCGAGCGCGAAAACCTCCGGTCGCATCCCTCAGCCGGACAGGGATACGGCCGCTCATGGACCGGCGTCTTGCAGGGTCGGTTCGGGTATTTCCGTGGCCGCAATATTGGCCTCAGTGGGACGTTTTGCGGATTGGTGCCGTCCATAGGTGGCCTTGACCCGTCTAGCGGACACGCCAAAGTAAAATTTCTTATAGTGTTCAAGGGAGTCAGAGGTGGTGGGACTCTAATAGACTCCAAAGAGCACGAAAATGGCTTAATGTCCTGAAATGCAGCCATGTTGTCCCTTTGGCTGTTGCTGGTCTGATAGAAACCTCCATAATCGGGAATGATGGAGAAAAGCGCCCCGTCTATAGTTGGTTTTGGGGCTGAGTAGGACGGAGTGGCGTATGTAATGGGGCAGGTAGTGGTGGAAAGGTAGACCGAGGGGTCCTGGTAACCTTCAGCACTACAGGTGTAAGGGGGCGGGCTTGTGTATATATGCTCCATGTTGGGAAAAGTTTGGTCTATTTTGGAGCAGTCTGGAGTTGGACCTGCGGGAGAACCCGTGGAGAATGATCCCGAGGAAGGTGGCCTATCTTGCACTCCTGCACTGACAAAGTTGATTATTCCCTCTTGATTCCAACTTCCTTGCGCGTCGATGGAAATTTTCCCTGTGTAGGCGACGGGCGCGCTGTGTGGAGTAAACCTGCTCGGGTCTGTCAGATCAAGGCCCCGTTTTTCCACGCCGAAGCTGTCGGTGCTCAAGCAACCTGTAGGAGTAAAAGCAAGACGTTATTGAGCAATTCCTTCTTATTGCGTTATAGGTGAAGCTTACGTTTCTACCACGTGGGATCAACTCTAGGAATTTTCAGTAAGCTATTTGTTTTCAAAAGATTGTATGTAGGTGGAAAATATATGCGGGTATCTCAGTATTCTGATTGGATAGATCGCAGTAAAATATACAGGCTATGCTTTTTCTAAAAAAAAAAATCTGGAGATAGAAATCTAAGTTTCTTTTATCGGCCTATCAATGTAGGGGGCCAAAATAACAGATTTTTTTCTCCAGTATTTCTTAGCACGAGTTTATTTTATACCCACGTAAAAGTTATTGAACATTTTCATCTTTTGACAACATGACGCGGTTTTCACCGCAATATAAACAGTAAAAAATACACACAAAGAAATTTAAAAAGGTACCCTATACGTACAAAAAGATCGAATTATTGTTTTGGACGACAGAAATTTTAATAATTGTATACATTTACAAAATATAAGTATGTGCGACGATGACAGTTCAACCTTCATTTAATCTCCTCTTGCCTTGCATGCCAATGGTGTTAATTTGTTTATAGCTATTTCAAAAATATGAATAACCAATATATATATATATGAATTAATATATTAATATAGCTACTTCATATTCATTTCATACACGAAAAAAAAAAACTTATATTACTGAGCTACAGCATCTTCATTTTAGTATTTCAGCATCTATTTTCTTACCTCCCGACGCCTCACTGAACTGGTCAGAACAAACCCCCACATCCACATCAGAGAATCCCGCTGGCACAGATGAGGGGATCTCATCCAGAGAGTAGACGTGTGATGGCAGACAGCGCATTAAATCATTTAGCGACGCGTTAATTTTGTCCCTGCTACTAGCTGCTGCTGTCATGTTGATCCTCGATGTTGTTTTAAAAAAGCAAGTTGAATTTTATTAAGTTGTTCTCAGAGCTTTTATAATCTGTGTTCACCTCAGTGTTGTCATCATAAACGCGCGCGTCGGTTTGTTAGAGCTCATCAGCTCCCTTCATATATGCCGCGGCAATAAGTGAAACTTTATGTGGTTGTATGCATTTATGAAGAGCCTGTCAATGCCCAGTGACGTCACTGACCATACAAGGACAGAAAAACGGGTTGGGCTTCTTCTTCTTTTCTTTTCTTTTTTTTTTTTTCCTGCTTTTGGCCATGTGACGACACGACCTCTCTTTTTAGACAGATCTCTGAATCTGATATTGCTATTCTTTTTTGTCTTTCTCTTTCTTTCTTTTTTAAAAAAAAAATAGAATAGAAATGTTCTAGATTTGTTAATGTTATATTTAAATATATGTGTGGTCTGTGGGAACAATTACATGTTTATTTGTGAACTTTTTGGTGCATGTTATTATCAGGAATTCCGGTTAGGGCGCACCCCATAAATGGATATTATCCGGTAACCTAAAACACGCCCCTTTTGACTTATATGGAACGCATCCGGGAAACTCGACACGGAAAATAACGAGCCGACTCGAGCTCACGTCCCACAGAGGAACCGCAATAAAACTAAATTCAGGAAAGTCATATTTGAATATGTTGGAAAGTTATTCTAGTTTCTAGAGTGTTAAGGAAACATATTTATTAATATACAGAACGCTTTTTCCCCTATAACAAGACAAGACCATTGTGATTATATATTTCTGCCTTGTAGGAATTGCAAACAATTTTAATATTTAACTATATTTTGAAGGATTTTAAAAACTCTCAATATAATTTCAAGCACTTTAGTTTTCAACTGTCACTCCCACATGAAAAAAAAAACTATAGTAATAGTGTTTTTGAACCATAGCTACTAAATTGTAGTATACTGTATTATAGTATTCACAACACTGTTAATGAATGCTACAGCATACTGTAGTATTAACTATAGTGAACTGATACTTAATACAGTATAGGGTAAAGTAATTTGTTTATATTAGTTGTTATATTACCACAGCAATAGAATTAGTACTTTAATAGTATGGTTCAGTATTTTTCCATGTAGGCTGATATTTGTTTGTTTAGCATATATATTTACAAAACAACCCTATATTGTAAGATCTTATACTGTATGTTCTCCCGTAGTATGACTGACACATGTAAGGCCGTCCTTGGCTCTTCATCATCCCTCTCGTCACTTTTTGTTTTTCTGTCACCGTGTTCTATTTTCATCCATAGCAGCATGAGCAACAGAGCGTTTTCTGTATGTGCGACTGAAGCCTAATTCATAGCCACCCACACTATGGAACAGCCCCTTCTCCATGGCGTCCTAGAGCAAGTGGAGCCTCTCTGAATAGATCTGCATCTGCCCTCCTCTTGCTTCTGTACAGACACCCCCAGCCTGCCTCCCTTCTCTCTGTTCCCATTCACACTCGCCCACATGCACAGGCTCTGCATGCTGACTGAGCTTCTGTGCATCAAGTATTGCACATTACAGCTCTCAGGATCTTTTTTTAACAGATTTAATGTGAAAACATTAAGCCATAAAGATTTTTAATCATCTACTGATATGGCAAAACTGTGCTTCCAATAAAATATTTACATAATTTGTTTTCAATATTTTTTCTTTTGTCAAAAATCAGTAATTAATGTGGTTCAGATAACATAATATTTTGAGTTTCTGTTGGTTAAACCAATCGCCTTCATTGTATTAACTCAAATTTTCAATTTCAATGAACTTAAAATTTTAAGGGAAGCACTTAACTTTTTTAAGTTAAACCAACAGTTTTAAGAGTGTAGGTATATTGAACATTAAACATCATGGAAAAGTGTATTAAACTGTTCACCAATATCACCAATATAATGTATCACTCAAAGATGTTTAATGGATTTTTATTCTGGAGTATTTTTTATTTTTTTTTAATCTATCTATTTTACCTCAGTAACTTTTCTGCTAGTTTTATTTACTTATTTTATTTTAATATTATTTTTAGGTGCAGTTTTAAGTGTTTTTGTTTTCACTTGGTCCCTCACTTCTTTATTTTATTATTTTATTTTATTATTTATTTATTTTAAATATACTTTACCTTACTTTACCCCTTACTTACTTTTTTTTGTGCCAAAAAGGTTAATTGTATGTATGTGTGTTTGTGTATTTGTCTCAGGTATGTTTTGTGCCAAAACGTAATTTTTTTTTTTTACTTTTTTTTTTTTTTTTTTTTTTAAATATCATTTTTAGGTGCAGTTTTAAGTGTTCTTATTTTATTTTATTATTTTTAACCTCAGGAACTTTTGTGCCAAAAAAAGTTAATTGTTTGTGGGTTTGTTTGTCTCAGGAATGTTTAGTGCCAAAAGGTTCATTGCATTCATTTGGAGTTGAATAAAGAGCCCTAACAAACCTTGTTTTTTAGAGTTTTTACACAGAATCGAAGTAACGTTCTAAAGGTGGGTGAGGGCTGTTGTGAGTAATGACGTGTCATTAAGGAGAATTAAGGTCCTCAGTATTAAACACACATTTCCCTTCCTGTCATCTCTGATGTGACAGCTCTGATAACGTGCCTGATCTGAAAGCATCATCGCCACCTCAGCAGCTACTCTGAGTGATTTTAGCAGCATCCTGCCGTCATTCAGAGAATCAGATGTTTGCTATCTGCGAGAACCTCTTCAAAATCTGTTCCCTTCTAAAGTTTCAAATGGGTATCACTGAAGTGAATTGTGTTGAACAGCTCAGTATGTTATTATGATTTGTGAGTTCAGGTGTCTTGTTAAATGAATAGCATGTTTCTCACAAAAGCCAAACATCTATTCATTCTCAAAATTGTTGGAGGGAGGGCAAATGTTTGCTTCCTTTGTCTTACGCCTACAGACACAAAAATTTCTTGCTATTGTGTCATTGCTGCTATTCACCAGGAAAAGTTAATTGCAGCTGTGGAAGACAGAATACTTATATAAGCCACAAGACAACCAGTTATAGCAGAAATGATCAAAAATGATATAGAAAATATTAAAAATAACTGGTAACAGAAAATTGATCATTATATGAAATAATATTTTTTAAACTAAATGTATTCTTCTTAGCAGATGGTAGATTATTTCGGCGGGTTGTTTGGTACCCCCCATCCCAACGGCCCCCTCCCTTTGTGCCCCTCTTATGCCCTCTGTGCCTTGCTCGCCCACGCAGCGCCATGTTGGGATGGGTTCACAGCCCATTTTGTTTGCGTTGGCTTTGGTGTTGCGTGGGGGTTTGGTGACCCCTGCACACGACGATTAATCAAACGTCACTCTGTGATTTCTCCAAAACTCATTATTCCTTTTTTATAACACAACACGCCTCTCTTAAATTCAGCTTTTTTGATAAATCACCCCTTTAGGCCTGTACACACTTCCATCTGAATCTTTTTACTCATTTAATTTAGTCAAAGAAATTCATTTTTCAAGTTTCGATAACTGTTCATTTATATTGTCAGTTGTTTTATTCACAAAGAAACAGACACTGTGCCATTTCATTTTCATGCAAAAAAAAAAAAAAAAAGTAATATTGTTTTAAAATTGGAAATTAAACTAGTTTATTAAAAAGTTTTGGAGAAATCACTTGTGAATATAACAAGTTTGGGGTTTGGTAAGGTTTTACAGTGAAAATAGTAATATTGTGAAAAATATTTGAATCTAAAATAACATTTTTCCATTTTTATATATTGTAACAAAGCTTAATGATCCTTCATAAATCATTCTAAAATTATTATAAATATATTATAAATGTTGAAATTGGTTGTGCTACTTATTTTTTTTGTGGAAACCATGATATATTTTATATATATATATATATATATATATATATATATATATATATATATATATATATATATATATATATATATATATATATATATATTCAGGATACTTTGCTGTTGTTTTGAACATTCAATTCATCATTTATTTATAAATAAAAGTCTTTACAGTCACTATTGAGCAATTTAATGCATTCTGACTGAATAAAAGTATTAATTTCTTTAAAATAAAATCTTTAAAATAAAATATGATCCCAAACGTTTGAACAATTTTTCTTTTAGGATATGTAATGAAATCTAATTTCAATATTAATTGTCAACTGTTTTCCCATTCATACATTTCAACCAAACATTGCAATTGTGAGTTTTACACTTACCATTCTTGATGACTGCATTCTGCTGAAGACGTGTTTGATTTTCATATCAACGTAGAGCTTTTCTCTTGTTCAGGTCCTTCACGGCTTTCTTCTGCTGTTACGCAAACACTACCAGCACTGATCAGATATAGCCCTCTACATCTCTAAGGAGGTTCATATATGCTTTTCTCTTCATTCAGAAACCCTGGACAATGCACTTGTTCCCACCTCCAAACACCCTCACAACTCAAGCTGGTATGGTAATGAGTGAGATTTGGGGAGGCCAGCAGATTGGGCCACAGAGCGGCTCTTTGGGTTGTGGTTTAAGCGTGTTACTCTAAAGGCGTGGCTTCAAAAAACAGCGGACCCTCTAGTGATGGAGGTCCAAATTAGATAACTGCAACATTGTCTTACGTTTCAGTTTTGATCACTTTTTGAGACTTTTGATGTAGTATGGTAGTCCAGTGTTGGTGGTAACGCATTACAAGTAACCTGAGTTACCTAATCAGATTGTTTTTAAAGTACTGGATTACTTTTAAAGGTGTTGTATGTAATTTGTTTGGCTGTACTAAAGCATAAAAATACCATAATATGCAGATATTTAGGAAAAATGCTAAGTTTACATACTTGTTTCTCAGAAAAACAAAGCCACAGCCAGTTATTCTACTTTGAAATGTGTGTTCAGTGTCGGAATATCTGTTTTTGTGTGATCCCGCCCACTGCCGATTTACCCAATAATATTTTGACACCCCGGGTTGCCATTTGGTGGAAAAGACAGTGATGGAAGCCAGCAAACAAACTGGGTCAGAGATCATTCAAGACCTAAAAAGCCTCAGCATCTGTCTAAAAATCTCTATGATGGGAGAATATTAAAAAGCAGATAAATCAACTCATCAATGTACAGTGTAAGGCTCGTCACCTTTCACTATCAGTTGCATTCACTCCTGTTGTGTGTCCGCAATCTGGCAACCCATGTTAGCGTTGAGTCTGAGGAGGAGGGGGCGGGGCAAACAAATCACTCCAATATCAACCGCTGGCTGTCAATATTACATACTGCACCTTTACATTTACAACAAAATATCTGAGTTAGTTTAGTTAGTTTTTTTTTCTTCAAGTAAGTAACTTGTAAGTAACTTTTTTCATAAGTAACCCAAGTTACTCTGTTTTTTTCATTTATTGAATAACTTCAGCCTGAGTTTTGTCCATTTCACTTTTGGTGTGAAAGGGCCTTTACATTTGCCAAAAATATAACTTTTTTTAATTAAAAAAACAAATAACCAAGCTCAGCCCAGGCGAGAAAAAGAAACTCAAAAGTAACATAATGCATTACTTTCTATAAAAAGTAACTAAAGTGCAGAGCTGGGTAGATTACGAATTGTAATCAGTTACTGATTACAAATTGCATGACACAATTTGTAATCAGTAATATAATCTCTTAGATTACACATTTTTGGTAACGTAATCTGACTACTTTTGGATTACATTTAGATTACTTTTGTGCTAACCCTTATTTGATGTCACATATATTGTAGGATAATCTTGTGCTATTTTGACAGATACAAAGAAAAAATATATTCCAAAAAATATATTCTATTCACCAACAAGATCCTCGACAGATTCTTTTTAAAGTGCAACATATGGACAGTTAATACTTCAAAATACTAACACTACTGTACCTGTTAGTGTTTGCTGATAGTAACACTGAATAAAACAAAATCACATCTTATGATTTTAATTTTTTTTTACTTTAAGTAAATTTAGAAAGTGGCAACATTACAAAAACAAATATTGAAAAACATGAAATTCACATCAATATCACTGCTATACATCAAATATTTAATCTATATTTCATATTATATTATTATTATTATATTTCATATATATATTTCATCTATATTTCCCACTCACCGCCGGAAAAACTTATATACGAACGTATATAAGCGGCAGGTTTATTATGATGAAAAAATATAAACGTTAAAAAAGAAGAAAAATTAGGAGAATCAATGAATTGTGAACAACTTACTGCCATTGTGTAAATAATATGTAATCATGTAATCCATAAAAAAGTAACTGTAGTCTGATTAGGAGTATTTACTCTAATTACAAGTACTTGATTTTTGGAATCTGATTACGTAATCCAGATTACATGTAATCCGTTACTCCCCAGCTCTGTTAAAGCGATAGTTCACCCCTCATGTTGTTCCAAACCTGCATGAATTTCTTCTGCTGAACACAAAAGAAGATATTTTGAAGAATATGGGTAACCAAACAATTGATAGCCCCCAATGACTTCCATTTTTTCCCATAAGTCAATGGGGTTCATCAACTGTTCGGTTACTAACTCTTTCAAATCCACTGGACATCCTAAATAGTCTGGTGGAGGGTTACATTTTGAAGAACTGATCATTAAAAAAGCCCCATTCCAACTCAGAAGTTATTCTAATCTATTTACTTGCCTCCATTTTTATAAATGGAAGCTCATTCTCAGTTATGAAGCTATTTAGGAAGTGCAATTTATTTAGGTAAAACATTGCCAGGGCAGAACATTACACAAATAGCCTCACTGCAGGCTGGCCATTAAGATTTTGGCTGATGTTTCAGAATTGCCGTCCAACAGAACCAATCGCCTGCGTGCCTAGAGCTCCAGATGATACAGCAAATAAATTACTGTTTAATCCACTGCTGGAGAACAAGACTATAATTAACAATTAAGAACTGAAGCAGTATGTAATATTATTGTCTCATGTTAAACTATAATAGAAACATTAGTTGTTTAAACAGGGTGAGCTGCGTATTATAATTCATTTAGTATCTGAGAGTAAGTGTTAATGTATATAGTAAAATACTTTAGTTCAAATTTATATTAGTCTATTTAAATGTTTAATTAAGATGATTATGCAGATATAATTTTAAGTTTATAAAATAATGTTTATTTAATATAAGTATTTATTAAATGCAATTTTACAGCTATATCTGATTGACTGATGAGTAATTTCAAGAGCTTCTGAGCAGATAAATATCATGCAATAATAACTCAAGCCAAGTATTTCTGGATAAGAAGCTCCAGATTTTTTTTTTCACAGGGATCAGTGAACCCCCATCACGCAAAATTCCCCATGCGTAGGAGGAAAGAGCAGGAAGATGGATGACCAAGCCCCTATAGTTTGATGGTATTGCCCATGTCATCACCAAGAAACAAAGACAGAAAGCAGCAGCAGGGAGAGGATGGGGAGCGTGGATCATTAGATGGAAAATCAACATGGACCAGCTGAAATACCACTATCGCTTTTCCATGACTTTGTCTTTATGTGCTCCATCTGTGTGAAGGCGGCGTGTATTTGAGTGTTAAAACAAATGACCGGGTTTTGAACTGATTTGATGTTTTTGCTCATGTTGTGTCTCATTTCAGCAGTTCAGCCAGCAGATATTGCTCAGGGTCCCACAAATGATTCTATGAATAGTCAAAGACAAAACATCCACCCCCAATGAGCACATGCTGGAGTACACCAACCTACATATTCAATAAAACAGTCAAATCAACCAATCAGAATGTGTTACACTGAATAACAAAATCAATGATACAAATAAGAGACTAAACAGAAAATACAGTTGAATTATTAAACCCTAATCCTAAAAGACATTATTATTATTGTCTCTAACTGTAAATGCGACATTATTTCAACCAGTATGTTCGGAATTTATTCTGAATAGATATATTGTGACAATATTTTTGTAATTTGGGGCAAGAACTGATCACCGCATTTTCACCCTATTAAAATACTGAGCTTGAAATGTAATGTTTGAATGTGACTTATATTTTGTATAGCACTTCAAAGAGATATCGAGAGCTCTATCAAATGTGATTGAGTAGCCTATCTATGATTTTTCTTGTTTATGTCCTGATAATGATCCATTTATAGGCTACACGTGACGCAGGTAATGCACTGCTGCTCATCTAAACAAAACAAGCATTCCACACTATTTACACACGCTCAATGCTGTTTTCTTATCAGTAGTCTTTTTGGTCTATGGTCGTGATGCGCCTGTGTTGTCCAGCAGATGGCGCCATACACTGTGAGTCAGGCTCCCGTTCTCACGTGACCTCACTTACAAACGCGCTCGTGAAGTTGCGCAAGGTGTCCAGTCACTGATACTGTTTGTCCTCGGAGTAAAATTAAGGAGTTAAACATTGGTAAATCGGTCAAACTACGGATTAAAATAGAAATGGAAGTAATGGAGAGCCCTCTAAATCGTGTAAGTGATTTTTAAATAACAGTATAACTTTATAATGTGCTGGCAAGTTGCGGTTACTGGAGTAACGGTTAAAATAAAGATTTTTTTTTTCTGTTGTGGCTTTACGTGTTTAAAGTTTTAAATGTGCAAAATATGTCCCACTTTATGCCTTAAATGTGATTCATAAGTGTTCATTTGACAGACCCTTATGTTAATAGCTTATTTATGCCTAGTAAATAAGCTTTAAGTTTGAGTAAATAAATAAAATTTATTTAGCACCAACGGACTTTTCTCTGGATCTTCGGGAGCAGATTTAATTTGTACATTTCCAGAACTGTTTATTTCACACCGAAATAATGTGTTGTTCTCCGATTTTCGCGGCTCCACTTCGCGCTCACTAATTACTCAAGATGTCAGCGCCATATTGACACACTTAAAGGGAAAATAATGTTATTTATTACTCACCCTTGTGTCGTACTACACCCGTAAGACCTTCGTTCATCTTCAAAAAACAACAAAATAACGACTTTTCAACAATATCTAGTGATGGGCCGATTTCAAAATACTGCTCCGGAGCTTTACGAATCGAATCAATGATTCGGATCTCCTATCAAACGGCTAAACTGCTGAAATCACGTGACTTTGGTGCTCCGATCCATTGATTCGATTCGTAAAGCTCCGGAGCAGTGTTTTGAAATCGGCCCATCACTATATATTGTTAAAACGTCGTTATTGAGTTTTTTTGGCACACAAAAAGTATTCTTGTCGCTTTGTAATATTAAGGTAGAACCCTTGAACTCACATGAACTGATTTAAATATGTTTTCAGTACCTTTATGGATCTTGAAAGTTTCAATGGCTTTGCTCTACTGAGCCATCGGATTTCATCAACAATATTTTAAAGGGTTAGTTCACCCAAAAATTAAAATTATGTCATTTATTACTTACTCTCATGCCGCTCCACACCCGTAGGACCTTCGTTAATCTTCGGAACACAAATTAAGTTTAAAAAAATTTAAATCGGCCATCACTAAAGTCGTTATTTAGGTTTTTTTGGCGCACCAAAAATACTCTTGTGCTTTATAATATTAATATTGAACCACTGTACTCACATGAACCGATTTAAATATGTTTTTAGTACATTAATAGATCTTGAGAGAGGAAATGTCATCGCTGGCTATGCAGGTCTCACGGAGCCATCGGACTTCAACTAAAATATCTTAATTTGTGTTCCGAAGATTAACGAAGGTTTTACGGGTGTGTAACGGCATGAGGGTGAGTAATTAGTCACTATTTTAAGACTCAAGCACCAACTTATTTATTGAACCCATAAGTGTCTTTAACTACTATGTACTAACATTTAATACAATGCTCTTATTGTGCTAATACATGTTTTTACATTGTAGCCTACTTGTTATTTTTTAAAATACCTGCATCTAATTTTAGTTGCTAATTTCTGTAATTACGTCTATAATTACACTGTTGACCTTCCCTTACATCCTTGAATCCAATCATACCACCAGACCTGTCTTAACCTTACACATATCCCACCTCAATAGCAGCAAAAGTGTTTTGCAATACAGCATGAACACCATACAATGTACCTAACATTTTTTAATGCAACTACATAGTAGTTAAAGACACCTAAATATAAAGTGGAACATCATTATTTAAATCCTGTGACCCTTTTCCCCCAGAAAACATGGCAATTGTCTTTACTACAGGCCCATCATTTTGGCGGAAAGGCAGATCAGTTGTTGGCGAAAGAGAAATATGAGGATGCGATTTTATGCCATAGTGAAGCAGCAGGTAAAGTAATGAAGCCCCCTTTGTTCTTCAGACAATCCACACATAAAGAATTGGCACAAAATAAACGAAAGAGTAAATGAATGTGTTGTTGTCTCTCTCTGCTCAGAGCTGTTGAAAGAGGCCTTATCAATGACACAGAGTGAACAGGTAAGACAAGGCAGGTGTGACTCCATTCCAACTGTCTGCCTTTGAGTAGCACTAATGTTAAGTGTCCTTTTAGTTACTTGTCCTTTCTTACAGTTTTTTAAATGGACTTTATAATATTCAAATACAAAATTGAAGTTTTTTTTTTTTTTTTTTAAGTTTAAGAGGCATGGTAATAGTTGAGCATATCACAAAAATCTCAAGGTTTTTTTTTGTAAATATGTGCAACAAATATAGACAGACCCATGGAATCTGGAGAATTTTTCCTCATTTTTGTCTGCATCAATTTTAAGGCAAAAGATACAGATGGTCTCAAATTCCATGTTGGCCTACTTAGAGTACATTAGTTGTGCCTTTAAGTGCAAAGACTTGCATTACTGTTTAAAGTTTGGACTTCAAAGGGTTTAAAAAAATGTTTCTGAAGGAAGTTTCAACCAGGCTGTAATTATTTGTGAATAAAGTATACAGTAACATTAATATTGTGAAATATTATTATAATGTAAAAATATATTTTTATATTTTAATATATTTTTAAAATTATATGAATTTTCAGCATCATTACTCCAGTCTTCAGTGTCACATGATCCTTCAGAAATCATTCTAATATACGGAATTTCTGCTCAAGAAACATTTCTAACAAATTTTTATTGAGACAGTTAAAATGTTTGTGGAAACTGTGATGCATTTCTTTAGGATTCGGAATAGAAAGTTATGTGTTTACTGTCATTCTTGATCAATGTAATACATATTTACTGAATAAAAGTATTAAATTCTTAATACAGTCCTCAAATATTTACTAATTTTCCTGGTACAAATATTTAGGTACAATATTACAGTGTGCTTAAATTCTTTTGACAGGTTGGATATCAACATCACACTAGAAGCCTAAATGTATATAATATAATTGGAATATCGAATAAAACATTTGTGAATAAAGCAGTGTTTCCATTCCATGTGTTCAAGAGAACAAAATCGTCACTTCCTCGGAAATTGGTGTAAATATCTGTAATAAAAAGGGAAGTTGCTGTAATCGGGGAAGCCACTGTAGCTCTATTTTTCTCCATAATTGACTTGAGTCTCAGAGCACGCAGACAAAACACAATAAACACTGTCATCTTGCGTTTAAATGCTGGTGTTTTGGAAAGCAGACGCTATTGTGAGGAAATTAAATCAAATCATTCTGATGTCAGACTTTGGCTCAGGCATTTCAGAATGAAACCAAATTTTGAGATGCAGTGCAATGAAATTGGTCCACTGGATAGTCCAGTTATCTAATCACATCCACCGATGAGGCAAAGTCACATGAGTTTTTTGTTGCACATCAATTTATTCAGTAAAAGTGTTTCTATTGTAGTTTATGCTCATGTCTTCTTATTGGATAAAAAAATGTATACACTTTTTATGCGCATTTTTAGAATTCATGCTGATCCTGGCATTTCCATCCAGCATTTTTTATGCAATATCCCAAAATGTGCATAAAAATAGGTGGATGGAAATGCGTTATCATCTTTAAGGCTCACCTACAGAAATGTAGCTCTCTTAAATTTGTACTGTACAGAAAGGACAAAATGGCATTTTGAAAGGTCTCCCGTTTACTTTTTAAAGGGTTAGTTCACCCAAAAATGAAATTTCTGTCATTAATTACTCACCCTCATGTCGTTCTACACCTGTAAGACCTTCGTTCATCTTCAGAAACACAAATTAAGATATTTTTGATGAAATCCAATGGCTCAGTGAGGCCTCCATTGACAGCAGGATAATTAACACTTTCAGTGTCCAGAAAGGTACTAAAGACGTATTTAAAACATAAAAAAAAAAAAACATAAAAATGTGACTACAGTGGTTCAACCTTAATATTATGAAGTGACGAGAATACTTTTTGTGAGCCAAAAAAAAAACAAAATAATGACTTTATTCAACATCTAGTGATGGGAGATTTCAAAACACTACTTCATGATGCTTCAAAGCTTTATGAATCTTTTTTTGTTTTGAATCAGTGGTTTGGAAAGTGAATCAAACTGCCTCACAAACTTTGGCTCACAAAAATTATTCTCGTCGCTTCATAACATTAAGGTTGAACCCTGTAGTCACATGAACTGTTTTAAATACATCTTTAGTAGCTTTTTGGGCATCTGAAAGTGTTAATTGTCTTTCTGTCAATGGAGGCCTCACTGAGCCATCGGATGTTATCAAAAATATCTTAATTTGTGTTCTGAAGATGAACGAAGGTCTTACGGGTGTGGAACGACATGAGGGTGAGTAATTAATGACAGAATTTTCATTTTTGGGTGAACTAACCCTTTAAGCACTTTTACATTATGTACTAATTTCTTAATGTGCCTTTTTTTTCACAGAGTCTAGACACTGTTGTAAAGAACAGTCATTTACAGTATAGTCATTTTAACTATATTTTGATATATATCAAGGTCCGGCTGTCTTTAGAGCTCCAGAGAGAACGACATCTCCAACAGCAGCGCCTGATCAAGATGAGCTGCAAACAGGCTAAACTCAAAGGAAAGCTCATGGTCAGCCCTTCAAAACACACCTCATCCCTGAAAACACAGTGTCCCAGTCAAACAGTCCTCCAGAGTCCTCCGCTCGGCTGGAAGGCTGCCAAAGATGACAAGACTCGACTGGAAGAGCAGAGCACTGCCATCGCTGACCTGTGGAAGCTCATTGGTTTCCTGCTCATGGAGAACAAGCGGTTGCTGGAGGAACACGAGAAACTGAAGGCAGAGAATGCTAGTCTGAAGAGAGACCCTTATGAGGAGCATCAGAGCCTCCTGGCTTCTCTAGCTCAACCTTCACCGCTGGGTATGAGGCTCCTGAATGTGCCCTCTGACCTCCAGCATGAGATCCAACTACTGTTGGAGACGGCAAATGACAGCTAGTCCTGCATCCACCTACACTACCTCAAACTATTGAGCACTAGTGAATCACCTTACATGAGAGCAGCCACTGAAAGCATGAACTTTAGTCAGTGTAATGTAGTTTAAAATGTCAATATTGGGTTGAAGTTGAGCCTGTTTATTTACTTTTTTAATAGACAAATTTTCCTTGTCTTGTTGAACATGTAATAATAATAAATAGGAAAAAAACTTTTTCTTGTTGAATATCCCTGATTCACTCTGAAATACATCACAGATGTAAAATGTGTTGCTAATGCTTTTTCATGACTTTAACCGTTAGATTCCAAGCAATATTACTGATATGTGTAAGAATTGAGCAGTATTTGTCTAAAAACTACATTCTTCTTTGTTTTATATTTCACTTTATAAAAGTGTATGTGAGAGCAGTGAAGTGAAATGGGCAATAGGGAATACAGTCTTATGAACATGCAGTCAGTGACAGAAGACATGGTCAAAGTCAGGATTTTTGCTTAAAGGGATGGTTGATTATGATTTTACTTTTTTTTACTTTAGTTAGTGTGTAATGTTGCTGTTTGAGCGTAAACAACATCTGCAAAGTTACGACGCTCAAAGTTCAATGCAAAGGGAGATATTTTCTTTTAAAGAATTCTGTTTAAGGACTACAACAAACAGCTGGTATGGACTACAACAAGCTTCTTCCCGGGTTAATGACATCGCTAACCCTAAAATTAACAAATCCCGCCCCCGAGAAAATGCAACAAAGGGGGTGAGAAGAGGAAGAGTTGCTGTAGAGTATTGTTGCCGTGCAGTCATTTTACGCCAGACTGCTTCACAAACGAGGGTCAATTCAATGCTGGATTTGCACAAAAGATGAACATGACGGCACATGCTAGTCGATGAACTGAATCAACTCCACAGCAACTACATACATTTATTCACTAACCATTCAGAAATGTCCAGTTGCATTCTAAAAGTTGTATCTTCCTGAGTCTCTCCATCAGTGTCTGACTCCGGTTTGAACAACGTAAGGCTGAACACCATTAATGACAATCCTCATTTTGGCTGCGTGAGATTCTCCAGCTTTGTTGTTGTTGAGCAACCGAAGCATGAGCTGTTAAAGCTCCGCCCTCTTCTGGAAAGCAAGCGGGAGCAGCAGCTTATTTGCATTTAAAGGGAGGCACAGAAATGGAATGTTTTTGCTCACACCCAAATAGGGACAAATTTTACAAACTCTAATAAATGATCTGCGTTTTTGAGCTGAAACTTCAGACACATTCTGTGGACACCAGAGACTTATATTACATCTTGTGAAAGGGGTTATTATAGGTCCCCTTTAAATAATAAATTAAATTTTGGTTTGTTTATCACCAAAGCCTCAGAACACTGTTTTTGTTAAAGCTTGAAGCTGGTCACTGTTCCATTTTATTGATTGGCGTGAGCTATTTTTGTGGACTGAAACAGTCATATGGCATTAGATCAGGGGTGGGGAACGTTGATCCTGTTGGGCCATTGTCCTGCAGTTTAGCACCAACCCTGAAAAAACACTCACCTGACTGTAAATTTAGTAATCCTGAAGACCTTGATTAGCTTCAGGTGTGTTTAATTAGGGTTGGAGCTAAACTCTGCAGGACAATGGCCTTCCAGGATCAACATTCCCCACGTCTGCATTAGATCAACACATGAGTAAGTAAATAATATTTGGCTGAACTATCCTTTTAAATAAAAACCTAGAAAACTGACTGAATAACCTTTCATTTCTTTAATTGATGGAGCACATAAACAGTCATGAAAGAGAATTTTTGATTATTCCATTTTTAATGGAAAATGTAAAACATTTCTTTAACTTCAATGTACATACAGTAGCAAACAACACATACAGCAAATAAAGCACACCATGTTATAGAAAATCATAATTAATATATATATTTATATATGTATATTCTGCTATTTACATAATACATTTCAGCTGAAAATTTCACAAGATCTTTTTTTCAAACAAACACATTTCTTTAATATTCTCCCTCTGCACAGTGAATATTTGCCAAACTGTAAATAATTTAATGTTGCTTAAACATAATAAAACCTGTCAGTTTGGCAGCTGCTGATTTGATGGAATGCTGCAATGATTGCGTTAGAATCTCGGCTCTCTCCAACTGTTCAAAACACAGCATGACAGCATGGTGAACACTTCGCAGTGCAAGAACTACTGATAAAGAACATGGATCATTATCTCCTTTGGGAAAAACATGTATTTGCCAGTGTTCTTCTTTCTAATTGTTTTCCATGGCCCTCTGCATGTGCGGCAAGTGGAAGCGATGGGCTTTAAAGCTCATTGCACCTGTCTGGAGAGCACAGTGTTCTACTTTTATCTCTCCGTTTGTTGTACTTCCACCCCTTACCTCACTTCCTGTCCATGCAGGAAGACACAACAGGGAGGGGCAAACAAAGAGAGAAAATCAAAGAGAAGAAAGTGACATCATAGAGGAAGTCACGGCCCGTTTTGTTGGAATCAAAGTTCTTTCCTGGAGAATCTTGGGATAGTCTTTATGCTCCAAGGGTTTGGAAAGAGGAAGAGATGCATTGTCAGGACTTCTCCTGTTTTAGCTCATCTGTGTTCTCCTTTAAATGTTTCCTCAATGTGGCCACAGCATCTTTCACAGAGTGATAAAAGATGTTTTTCACCTGAACAATAAATGAAAAGATATTGTGAATCAGATAATGATGCCTAATTACACTATGGATTACGAAAAATTTAAGCATCACAATCAGGGAATTTAAAACTGTAATAGCAATTGTGGCTACATCATGCCTCTTATTACTGAAGGCTGAAATACACTATAAGACTTTCAATCGTTCTAAACACATTCAAACTCACATGTGCATTGTTGCTAGGAGACACATGACAAATGAAAACAATATATGTTCTAATCTAAAATTTTAAATGTTTGATCCTCCAACTCCAACTGACCAAAATCTGCACACTGGCTCTGACTTCTGACAACTATTGCTGACTCCTTCGGACTGTAAATGGCAGCTAAAATCATGTAGTGTATTCCAGCCATAAGCCAAAATTAAAAGGAATGAATTGAAAATACCATGAGACACACCACCACACAACCAATAAGAAAGTATTTGATGATTAATATAGAGTTATGCGGAGCATGATTTTGGAATAATAAGATTTCACTGTGGGTGAGGTTACCAGCATGATGCAGTAGAAATGGAAATTAAACGATCGAAAAATAGGTCACAGTAGGAAGATGGAAGTACCTGGAGTTTGTCTTCATAGTTCACTTGGTCTTTGAGAAGGCGGAGCTCTTGAGTTAGATAATAGGAGTTGTGCGCATGTTCAGGGGACACAAAGTCTACATTCACTTGGATGCAACTGTGCAGATTCATCACCTAAAAAGACACAGCGTGAAATACTGAATGCTGAATGCCTGGTGGTTTGACAGCTTTAAAAAAGCAGCCATCCTTCCCAAAAGCACAGGACAGATTGCTTTAGGAGGATGTAGCTGGTATTGTGAGTGTTGTAATGTACCTGGTGCAGAGCTCCAGCAGGGATGATAACAGCATCTCCATGGAACTGGAGGAGTGTGCGGCTCTCAACGCCATATTCCTCTTGTAACTTCTTTCTTAGCCTGGGGCTCAGATACCATCCGCCCTCACGCAGGGGGTCGGCATCACTATCCCACTCTGAGTCCGAGTCCGTCCCTGGATCTGCTTCGGTCTGCTGCTCAGCAGCAACCTACACACACACACAAAAGCATGCATATAATATCCTCAGTGAGTAGGGAAGTGTTTAGTGAACTAATTTAATCTAGAGGTCTGTGTCATCTTCATAGTAATGCAAGCTAATGCCATGATTCAGGAGCATGTACTGAGAGAACAACAAAGGGCCCAAGACAGAGCCTTGTGGTACGCCATACTTTACATGCATTAGTTCAGGCAACTCATTCCTTACCAGTAAGTACATAAGGTCTACATGATCAAGTAGTGTGGTACCTTTTGTAGGAACTCCTGGATCTTTTGTAGGTCTTTGCTCATGTAGATGTGCCACAGAGCACCTGGCATCTCATTAGGGTCTTTCATTCGTTTCTTCACACTCTCATCCAGAAATTCCCCCTCCAAGAGCTTCAATACACCTAACACACAAAGGGATTTAAAAACCAAATTAATGCAGTCTTACACACACGTTATGGCTCACAATATTCCTTTAAAAGCTCTCATGCTGGCATTTTAAAGGACACCAATAAAGTTTTAGCAATTCCCAAGACTCTGTAAACACATAATTATACTAATTATACACGTAATTATAAAACCTTAGTGGCAAATCTCAAGCCTGAGTCTGGTAAATAAAAAATTGTTTTATTTCTTATCAACATTAAAAGAGACATTGTTAGCAATGATGTTACAGGAAGTCAAGGAACGATTTTGTATGTATTGACTGTTGAGTCATTTTATTTTTAAACATTCAAATCCACCTCCCTTATGAAGAAATACATTTTACTGTTAAATAATGTAATGAATATGCAAACTTACAAAGGCAAATCAATATTTTAGAGGAAAACATCAGTGTCATTCAGCCTCATAATCTAGTACCTGCTTTGGATGGGGCTCCGTTTCCTTTAGCCACTCCAACATATACCAGAATACTCATGGTGTCTGAGATTTCAACATGTAGATTACTGGTCCCGAAATCTTGCTCTGGACATGTTGTTATGCCTGAACAAACACAGGAACATGAGGTCCACTGTATAACAAAGAGCACAACAGCACTGTCAGTGACTACAGAAAAGAAAGAATACCGTGGGCGCAGCAGAGGCGAGGACCAAGGTCGGGTCGAATGAAGAAGGAGGGCAGATGTGAGGCTAGGTTCAGATGAGCCTCTGGGTCTGTGTATTCTGGTACTGGCAAAGACTTCATCACATCATGATATCTGAGATGGGCACACAAGATATGCCATTAAAAGCAATGTCATTTTTTTTAACATTAAGATTCATAAGAATTTATGTCAAAACTATTATAAAATTAAAATGCATTCTGCTTATTATAATAATGATGACAATAATTCTGTTTATATTGTTGTTTATAGTGTTGTTTAATATGGCTTGATGGTTTAATAACATTTTGAGCACTCATCATTTATAGTGGATTCTTTTTTTGGATTTTAATTTTAATGCATTTACTTTTTTGGTCAAAATCAAGAAATAATGTAGAGTCTGATGGAAGCGTTTGCAAAATAAAAAGCAATGCCACATTTTTCTTTAAAGGAGTAAATGATGACAGAATCTTCATTTTTGGGTGAACTATCCCTTTAACTAGAAGGCTGGTCAAATAGGAATCTATTTCTCTATGGAGAAATTAATGCGTTTTTAATTCTGGCACTTGTTCCACTCTATTATAGCATTCCTAAGTTCTAAGCTTGTGTAGAGGTGCATTCAAATAGTGGTAAAAGTGTATTCAAATTGAGAAAGCATTAGCAGTACAAAGTGGTGTTTTATGCAAATACTGGTGAGGTCTGAAAGACAACATATGCTTCAAATGTTTCCAAGGGCGTCAGTACCTGGCAGGCATGAGTGCCAAAAACTCCTCCCCTGATGGCCAGTCTTTCAGTCTATACACTACTGACTCCCCTTTAGCAGATTTAGGCCTCTCTATGGGTCAAATACACACACACATTCATGAGTCAAACTAAATCATATTCAGCGAATTAGAAATTAGTACAGAAATGCTAATCTGGATCACTCACTTGACACATCTTCAAAACCATCCCAGAACTCCTTGACCTTGGAGTTTGTGACGCTTCCGTCTCTGCAATTGTACAGGTCACTGTGGAGGCTGGAGAACTCACGACTGAAGTGCTCAGGCTTCCACAGATTAGCGTTCAAACTCTTGTGCAATCCAGACACCAGCACTGGCTAGAGTGACATACAAACTTCAGCTTCAGAATCATACAATACAAAGATTGTTTTACATTTGAATTGTACATTTTTAAAAACAAACATACAAGAAGCCTTTTCTATATTCAGCTAAAAACAACTTATATCAAAAAACTGATATTTCCTTCTCAACTAGTATCTATAGAGACAGTTAATACTCCACTAGCATGATATACAAACCTGCTCTTGTGTCCAGTTTTCTTTGAACAGTCTTTGGTTGCCTTGGTGACGGTGATCTTTGAGCCAAAGCAGCCGGTGGTTTCCTAGCCAATTGTGAGGGACAACGGTGTGGGGATCAGCCAATGGGCTTTCGTCAAGCTTTACCCCCTCTGGCCTCTGCCCCACCTCCTCCTCTGGCAGCAAATCCTGATTCAGCCCCATCCTGGCCATCTTTGTAGCGGGAATCTTATTTTCTACTACAGAAGCAATGATGTCATCCAGGATGTTGGGCATGCGAGTGTTCTGGGTTACCTAAAGAATGAAGCAAAAATAGAGTTTATTACATATTACAAGCCTAGTTTAGTTATCAACATATTATACTGTCATTTGTACAATCATGTATATATCAAACCTGTTCAGACATGTTGAAAACTGGTGCAAAAGCACCTCCAGCAGACCCAAGGCGTAACTTCCCAGCTGTGGAGGTCAAAAGGTCACGCAATGTTGATCCTTGTTCAGGGCTCACGGACTTCCTACTGTCACACTCGGCCTTCTCTGGATAAAAAAGAACATATTAAAACATATTGATGCGTTTTCTTCAGAAAATACACAATGTGTCAAAGTTGTGTTAAAACCTGGTGTGACAGGTTACTACTTTTCAATGAAAACAAAATGCTGTGCAAAATGACAAAAGCAACTCAGAACATATTTGATTTTCAATACATTATGTGAAGGAGAAAATCTGAACCAATGAGATTTCACTGTGGGCAGGGCCTACCTGCATGTTGTGAAAAAATAAATAAAATGTCTTATTGCGCATTTCTATTTGTAGACATGACTGGTTTGGAAAAAATTAAAATGGATGATGCAAGAGCAGAATGGATGAATGATCTGTGTTTGGTTTTGTGCCTTTTTGTAGGCACTTCCTTACCTCTTCTCTCAGTGTGTGCTCTCAGTGTGACATTCTGTGAGTTCTTCTGCTGATCTGGGATCTGCCGGCTCTTCAAGTCACTCTGATCTTTGTCTGAAAGCTGAGGTTACACAAACACTTTCATAAAACAGCTATACATTCAACTATACAGCTTCATATGCATCTAAACACTCCTGTAGCTCAAGCTGTACAGCATGGCTTTAGCAAAACCAAGGGTATGGGTTTAATTCCCAGGAAATGCATTAACTAATCAACTGTATACCTTGAGTGCAAAAACGTAAGTCGCTTTGTGTAAAAGTGTCTGCCAATTGCTTAAATGTAAATATAAATCTAAAGCAAGTGGAGCTACACAAAATTTGTGACTTGCCATAAAATAAATTATCATGTGAAGTTAGAGTCTTACTGGTGAGAGTCCGTTGGTAGTGGCCGCACTGGGGTTGAGGGTTTTGTCGTCAGTGCAGGGACAATGGGATGAGATTCCAAACTTTTCTTTCATCGAGTGCATAGAGCTCTGCATGTCTGCCAACACTTAGGGAAAGATGCACTATTTTTACTATCAGGTTCACAGTCAAAGGTGAAAAAGAACAGGATGTTATATTTAGATACAAATAAGTACACAAAACTACACCAATGCTTACCTGTTTCAGGTACAATCTGAGTAGGCATTAGGTTCTTCAGGTCATGAGGCTGGTTCTTCACGCATCGGACCCAGACATACAGCTCCTTATCTAATGACAAAATAAGAAAAATATACAAATTATGTGGAAAGAGAAAGCCAAAAAACCTGATGAAATGACCAGGATATTTTATGTTTTGGATGCTGATGGCCTCATAAGGCTTTTTAACTACCTTAACCATTAACCAAGACTTCCTTGGTCAACATGACTAATGAAAACAGTTCTCCCACACCTTCTGATCAATGACGTTTTGACTTTCTTTTGAGTTTTCCACTTTGAGATTTAAAAAAAAAAAAAATTTATATAGATTGAACTTTCCATCACCTTTGCTATAATGGAAATCACTGTTTTAAAATTTTCTGATTTTTTCAGGTTTTCAATGACTACTGGATTTCTGTTAGCAAGACCATGTTGATCATACCAGCTAATTTTTTAACCCTCGAGACCAAACCAGCATAAACCACATTGGACCAGCATGTCGGTCTAAGCTGGCTGCTTCCACGGAGAGGTGAAAAGAAAAGGGAATCTTGTAAGTAAATTTAAAATCAATAGTAAAATCTGTGATGTATGGAAGAGGATTAGGGCCAAGCAATAATAAAAAAATAAAACCATCTTAAGATTAAAGTTATTCAATTTCAAGAAAAAGGTCGAGATAAAATGTTGAGAATAAACTCATTAAATTACGAGAAAAAAGTTGTTAAATTACGAGAACAAATTTTTTAAATTATGAGAAAAATGACGTTAAATTTCGAGAAAAAAGTTGAGATAAAATGTTGAGAATAAACTCATTAAATTATGAGAAAAAGTCGTTAAATTACGAGAACAAATTTGTTAAATTACAGGAACAAATTTGTTAAAATATGAGAAAAAAGTCGTTAAATTACGAAAACAAATTCTTTCAATTACGAGAACTTGTTCTCGGAATTTAACGACTTTTTCTCCTAATTTAATGAGTTTATTCTCAACATTTTATCTTGAAATTCAACATTTTTCTCATAATTTAACGAATTTGTTCTCGTAATTTAATAACCTTTTTGTCGTGATTTAATGACTTTATTCTCAACATTTTATCTTGACTTTTTTCTTGAAATTTAACAAATTTTTTCTCGAAATTTAACAACTTTAATCTCGAGATGGTTTTATTTATTTTTATTATTTTTTATTATTGCTTGGCCCTAATCCTCTTCCGTAGTGATGTTATTTGCAAGTGACCTTTGGATTTCTTCTTCTCCCTGGCTTTGTAGCAGTCCATGCAAACCACAAAGCCACATTTGTGACACGCCCAGTGCATGTTGAAGAGAGTGGCCTCGCACGCATCACACATCTCCCTCACACCTCTCACCGCTCGCTTCCACATGATCTGGGCTGGAGAAAGGAAAAAAGAGAAAAGACAGCAGGGCAAGGTGAAAAAGACAAAATGACAAGGAATAAGAGACTTTGTGTATCCGTCATTCCACACAAACGTACTGTCTTTCTTGACCCAGGTGAAAGCAGTGTCCTCTGTCTTTATGAGCTGGCAGAACTTGTCTCCGATGAGCGCAAGGACAGATTTTGATGTCTCAAGGTCCATCTCTCTCTTCTTCTTATCCTCCTCGTCCTCTGAGCTGCCCGTCCACACTGTAACCGCCTCCTCATCTGTCTGCTCAGACATCGAAAACCCATCCGCACGGACAACGCCATTCTTACTGAACGACAGACTGAAGAGAGAATGGGAAGAATTAGAGTTATGTATGAATTGTGCTGTTCAACTAATGAAATAAGGAAATTTGTCACAAAATTACCATGTAAACAAAGTACAAATGTTCAGATATTCTTGCTTTCATTAAATCATGGATAATACGATTATTAGGTTTTATGCAAATTTTTTAAAGGTGGACTTCACTGTACTTCATGAGAGTTAAATAAATGTTGCACCAATGATGAAACAAACCTAAATGAAATGCATCACTGGGAGTTCACATATGTCCAAGAACAGTGTTAAACACTAGCCAACAGCATGAAAGACTAACCGTCGGAAGTAGTAAAATCGGCAGAAGACGGGTGAGATGGCAGGCTCCTGAGATTTACGTGAGCGATCCAAGCGACACTCTCGGCACTTCTGCACATTGGTCCCGATCTCTTTACATGAGTCGTCCTGCAAGAAAGTTTCTCCAGTTTGCTTGAGCTTTCTCACCTTCCTCCAGTCCTTCAGCACAGAGCGAGGGATGCCATCTGAAACAGAAATAACATAGTTGAGATGAATACACATTTGTATTCTCAGCGTCAGTTTGAATATGCCTGATTTGAATTGTCATGGCCTTCATTCCTTCTTCTGAATGCCATGGTGAAACTGAGACTCAATTACATTTCAGTGAAGACACATTATGTGTAATTGTTCAGCCAGTCAATCTTAAACGGGTTGCTTAAACAGAGCTGCTACAGAGTGCCACATTGAATACTGCAAAGGTTTATTATTTTCCCATTCATTTTTTTCCATAGGGTTTTGAGAATCTTTTATAAAGACCCATTAGGTCTGTACAGCTCTATACAAATATAAATGAAAGTTATTTTATCTTTAATACCAATGACAATGTTTTGATGTTCTAATTATTAACATTCTCTTCAGGCCTAAACATACATAAGCATTTAAACAGGTGGAAAAACTCACTGCTGTTAGCGAGCCTCTGTTGAGGCTTATCATTTGCACTTTGCAAAGTTCCATTGGGTTTGGCCTCTTCTTCCTTTTCCTCCTCATCTACTTTCTTCTTCTGGTTGTCATTCGGCTTTATTTTAAAAGAGGACTTAGAGGGCCGTTTAAACCCCCGTCCTGATCCACCACTCTCACTCTCATTGCCGGAGTCTCCTCCACTTTCGCTGTTACCGCAGGACTCTAATGGGCGTTTCTCGCCTCGTTTCTCCCTCTCAGGCTTTATATGTGTTGGGGTTGATTGTTTTTCATTTGCTTTCTTGTCCTCCACAAAGGACTCCTTACATTCCAGCTTTCCATTTCTGTCCAAGACAGGTTTAACATCATCCAAGGAAGACTTCTTGCCTGCTATCACTGGTTTCTCATAGGCTATGACAGATTTTTTGTCCTCTGAATTGAAACTTGTCCCATTACTATTAGACTTCCTGTCCTCTAAACCAGACTTCCAGTTGTCTTGAGTAGGCTTCTTGTCAATTATTTTGGACTTTCTGCTGTCTAAGGAGGAATCTTTGTCCTCCTGAGTGCACCAATTATCCACCAGTCCATTCACTTCCTGTTTGATTGGCACAGAGGTGCTTGTGCTGGTCAAAGTTACAGCTGTCTTAGTGCCATCTATTGTCTGGGAGGCCGTACTGCCTCTATCTTGCTCAGAATGGCGGGTCAGCCAGGCTTTTTTCAGTTTATGGTAGTTGTTCTGACTGAATTGAGCTGACTGGTTGGTTACAGCTGAAGCAGATATCTGCTCATTGGCTAGCAAACCTTGTTTGGTTGTTGGTACCGGGCTAGAAGTCCCTGATGCCAGTCTGAAACATTCAGAATTGCTAGTGTTGAATACAGACTCTTTTTCTCTTTCAGAAGCATGTGTAGAACACACAGTGTGTGTAGTGAGTGTAGTGCAAGTCCCATACCTACTATTTGAGAGGAGAGAGGTATGTTTCATAGTGTTTAAAGGATGTGTAGTGTGTTGAGGCTGAATCATATGTGTGTTAAGTCTAGATTCAGCAGTAACTAGTCCAGCTCTGTGTTTCTTCAGATGAGGGAAGTCTCTAGAAATGCAACCAGAGGTGGGAGAGGGCTCCATCTTCGGTTGAACGGCTAGACCATCTCTCCTCTTGCAGTGTTCTGCGATCAGATCTATCCTAGAGCATGTGGCATTCATATTTATTAAGGGGTGTGTCGCTCTGTGACTCGGTTGATCTGTGTTAATAGGTTTGGTTGTCATGTTTATGGGTGTGTTGAGATCTCCCTTTTGGGCAGTCATGTTGATTGGGTGAACAGTATCCATTGGAGTCCACAGGACACCTCTCTTATGCTGAACACTGCCCTCCTTAGAGTGTGGGTTGGATAAACTTTCCAATGGCTTTATGTGGCCACAATGCACCTGGGAAACTGAGCTGTCGGACACTGTGTAATTTATTGTTGCATGTGTGTGACTTGTTGGTCGTACAATGACTGACGCAGTGGCCGACTGAGGTTTGATTACACCTCCATTTGTTGTGTGCCCACCACCTACTTTCTCTCTGCCAAACATGACTCCACCCCATTGGTTATCACAGGCTTGTAATGAAGTTGCTTTCTCTGGCACAGGTCTTTTACCATCTAAGGTGACATGTTTGAGCTCAGGCAACAGGGTGGGTGGCCTCTGTTGCTTCTGACCTTTACCAGACAAGCTCATTGGCTGAATGGGTGTGAGAGTAGGTGGGGACAATCTGCCATGTCCAGAATCTTTAGAAACTAGAATGGTTGGTGCCGGAGGGTGGAAAATAGGGGCACGGTGAAGTAAAGGCACATTGCGGGGACAAGAGGAGACAGAAATGAGAGAAGAGCCTGGCCCCCTTCTCTCCACAGTCGCTACCTCTACTGCTTCCATGGAAGATGCTTTATGTGCAAGTTGCTCTGTGATCTTTCCCAGGAGACCTTCTTCTTTCTCGTGGTGGCGTTTAATGAGAGGTGGAGGTCTGGCTCTCATTGAGACCTGTGAGCTGGAAGAAGTTAAGACAGGGGTAACAGTGTTGCTGGCACTGAGCCTCTCATAGAGTTCTTTGCTGGCTGGCACTCTGCGCTGTGGAGGCTTGTTCTCTATACTGTTGGACAGAGATGTGTAGTAGCTGCTCGGAGTGAGGGTTGGGGTGGGATGGGCCGAATGTGGCCGAGGAGGAAGAGTGTGTCTGAATGCATGCACATCTCTCTTTCTCTCCTGGTCTCTCTCTCTGTCCATCTCTCTCTCCCTCTCCTTGGAAGGAAGGACGGATGTGGGGCTTCTAGGGTATCGCGGTTCCCTATCCGAGCCCAGTTTAGCAGTGAACGGTGCCACCTCACTGCTCTCCAGAAGAATGCGCCGGTTCTCTTCTTGGTAGCAGTTGGGTCTCTCACCTGTGAGATCATAAACAACAAGTGACTGTTTGGTTCGACTTGGAGGCGACTCAGGGGGGACTGGGGAGTAACTCTGTCCATTTTTGCCCAATGCTGCACGGACACGCTCCTGTTCAGACTTGAAGTGAGTGTGGATGAGTGTGCTCTCGGCGACAGCTCTTCTATCCAGCTCTCTAGAAAAAAAGGACACCAGGAATGAATGTGGAAAAGCTTGTTGTAAGGGTCAGTATGTATGATAAAAAAGATAATTGACAATGGACCATAGGAAATTAATTGAAAATGAATGCACACAATTAATGCACATCCCAGGTTGGTAATGTGAGTTTTAATAATTCAACACTCAGATCTTGCTTAAGACAGCCTGAGCCACCATTTCTAGATCATGAAGAATATGGAAAGTGATCTGGAAGTGCAATGCAGTCAATAAGCAGTTATATAAAATGAATAACACCCAGGAACATCTGTCATACCATCAGAAAGCAGTGTTCTGTAATTAAAGGCCCAACAATGATATGAAGTCAAACAAAAAGTGTGTACAGGGTTGAGCTGGAAACTTACTCTGTGGTTTTGGAGGAGGGCATGCAATGTTGAGTGCTCCTAGATGCTCTCTGAGGGTCCGCACTGGAGGGTCGGATGGGGAGTGGTGGTTGCATCCCTTGACCATCTGCATTAGTAACAGGGGTGGGCTGAGAAAGCCAAGGGCTTGAGGGGTTCTGTTACCACACAGAAAAAACAAGAGTTTCAGGCAAATGTATTTATTTATTTAGTTTTGGATCGATCTAGAAAAGTCAAAGAACTTCAAAGCTTAGGGAGATCAAAAAAAAAACTGATACACAATGTGCAAGGACGTAAGTCAATCCCCTCCTAGTATACAAAAGAACTCACACTGATAAACAATCTTTTTTATATCTATAATACATGTAAAGATGAACAGTGGGTTACAGATGACTCAAGGATTTCCTGATACCACATGAATAAAAAAGGGGGGGGGGGGCTTAGTCTGCTGCCTGACTTTCTTTTAGTTCATCATTCTTTTCACCACTTGTTGTGTTTTTTTCATTGTCTTGTTCCCTAATCTTCTGTCCATCTCTATTTACCATCTCACCCACAAGAGTTATAGGAGCCCTAAAAACCCAGGTCCCCTCAACCTCTTCATGTGTCAGAGCAACCCACTCTGTACCACAGCCTGACCAGGCTTAATATCATGACTGTTTCTAAAATCTGGTATGTGCATGCTAGAAGTGTGTGAGGATACTTACCCTCCTCACGTTGCTGTCAGAGATACCAGTGCCATCTGGGTGTGTCCATTTGGATGCTTGCAGGCCCAGTCCAGGGTAGCTATGGGCTCCATTGGGGAAAGGAGGCCACAGGAGGGGATATAGGCCAAGAGGTGCCAGAGGAGCTGCACCAGAGGTCTGGCCCATGAGAGATGGGTTACCTGAAAGGGCTAAGGGATGGTGGGGAAGGCCCATAGCTCCGATACGAGGATGTCCAGCTAAGAGTGCGCCAGATGGGGGCAGCGCAGGCAGAAGGGATGGAAGGAGGTGCGGGTGAGGGATGGTTGAGTGGGGTGAGCTCAGGGAGCAGAGGGGAGGCTGGGAGTGGAGGGGAATGGGAGAGAGATGTGCAGGATGAGGGGAGGGACTCAGTAGCTTGCT
This sequence comes from Chanodichthys erythropterus, assembly GCF_024489055.1. Classification (NCBI taxonomy): domain Eukaryota; kingdom Metazoa; phylum Chordata; class Actinopteri; order Cypriniformes; family Xenocyprididae; genus Chanodichthys; species Chanodichthys erythropterus. The sequence goes on from NC_090238.1 coordinate 29,566,664, forward strand.
GTGGGAGGAAGTAGGGGTAAGGCTGGGTGAGCTGGAGGAGGGAGATGGTGCTTTCAGGTGGTGTTTGGGGTTTGGGGGTGTGTGAGGGGGCTGGATGTAGGTGGGGTGGGCCTCAAGCTCTGCCCTGACTAAAGCAGGGTCTCTGTATATAGTGAAAGGCTCCTTCCTGTCAACAATGAGGGGACTTTTGGAGGACTTGTCTGGAGTGGGAGTGCGATTAGGTGTACAGGGAGGAGAATGTGTTGGGGTTCTGGATCGGTTTGGGGATGGAGAAGGAGTCTGAGTCAGGACCGGAGTTGCAGAGCAGGTCATTTTCAGATTAGGTGGCATTTTAAGGCTGCTAAGGGTTCTGTCCATAGATTTAAGCAGAGGAGTGTCCTCTTTCAACATCTCTAGAGATGCACTCTGCTGTCTGGAAATCTCCTGTACATTCTGAGGTTTCGATATGATCTCGGGAGAGGAGCAAGGACTGACGTGCACACTAGGCTTGTGGGTAGCTTCCAAAGAAATGACAGGTCCGTATTCTGCGTTCACAGCTTCTGGAGAACATCTCCGTTTAGAATCATCATCCTCCTTTTTGCTGCAAGGTTTGACAGGAGAGTGAGGGGATGCACCCCTTGGCTCCTCTTCTACTGTGACCGCAGTGTCATTGCTGGTGGTAATAGCCACACAATGGGGAAATTCTGACCTCTTGACCTCTGATTGGTTAAACTCAGACCCCTTAGCTTCTGCGTGGGTGAACTCTGACCCTCTGACCTCTGGATCATTTGTCGACATCTCATGCTCACCTTCCGCTCCTTCACACTCCAGAGGTGATGCATGTAGCAGCACACACGTGGTTTCCATGGAGACCAGCTGTTCACTCTCTTGGGATGCCAGCAGTGCAGACACGGCCTCCGAGTCCTCCCGAGACGCCCCCTCAGTCCTGTCTTCTATTTCTGTCGTTCCTCCATCACCTTTCTCATTTGATTTCCCACCACTGACACCAGCAGCACACTCCTGTGCCTCTGTTTTCCTGAATGCCCCATTGCAGGATTCACTAGGGAAATCGGTTGGAGGAGTTTTTCCCAATTTCTGAGTCTCGCACTCTCCTAATTGGCCGGGGGAATGTTCCCCGCCTTTATGGGAGAGGTGAACCTCACAGTCCAATGATCTCTTTGAAGTGTAATGCTGTTTCAGCTGTCTCTTTGATCCTGAATCCGAGGATGAATCCTGCACTCTGCAGCTGGAATTTTCAGAATCAGTGTTCTCAGACAGGTCGGACACCACACTGCACGCTTTCAGCCTCTTCAACCCACATCTTGTTCTCTGCTTGTCATCTTTTTCCTCATCGTCTTTCTTCCTTTTTCTCTCACCATTGCTGTTTTTAGATTTGGAAGAATCTAAAAATAAAAAAATATATATAACAAGATCAATAATACTGATTTATAAAAAGTTCAACAGCTACATCTAAGATTCTCATTGACACTTTGAAAAAAAATCAGCACTCCATATCAAGCTAATGCCATAAATTCGAATCCAGCTCAAAGTAATTTAACACAGATGGAGCTCTTAATATCATCATAATCATTATCCATGGCTACAGCTCACCTCTTCCCTCATCACTCCTCTTTCCGTCCCTCATTCCTTCTTTTTCATCATCTTCCAAGCCGCAGTTCTGTGAGCTCGGCGCAGATTGCTGCTGCATTGCCCTGGAGGTGCACAACTTCAGCACAGAAAAAGAGTGTGTTGTTAAACAAGATGATGTATAAGCATTCTGCTGTCACGCATTTGGAAGAGTATTAAAGTCTCTACCTGTTCATTTGTTGTAGTGTTATTTGATATGCTTTCTGTGCCCTGGAAGACACAAATACAAACATTTACGGTAACACTTTAGTATATGGAACACATATTCACTATTAACTACAACTTTTCCCTCAATAAACTCCTAATTTACTGCTTATTAATAGTTAGTAATAGTTAGTAAGGTAGTTAAGTTTAGGTATTGGGTAGGATTAAGAACGTAGAATAAGGTCATGCAGAATAAGGCATTAATATGTGCTTAATAAGTACTAATAAACAGTCAATATTCTAGTAATATGCATGCTAATAAGCAACTAGTTAAAATACCCTAAAATAAAGTGTTACCACATTTACTTAGCTATCTAAATGAGGACATACCATAGACTTCTATTGCTATAAAGTCAATACTAAAGGTAATTATAATTGCTATTAACCCTAACTGAAAACTTTTTCTGTATCCCTAACCCAGTGGTTCTCAAACTTTTTTGCTTGTGTCCCCCTCTCAACCTTTAAAAAACTCCGGCAATCAGCAGTTGTTTCATTCTGTGTTGCTGGTGAAACGTTTAAACATATATAACAATAACAGAGAATAACAGAGCAGTACTTTTCATTTAAATAAACAAAAAAAAGTAATTATTTCAGTGATGCTGATTTGTATGAACAATATATAATCAGTGGCTGCAGTGAGCTCTTTTGACGGCTGCCTCAGAAGCTCAGCTTCTTGTATGTCTTCTCGCTGGAACACGGCAGGGGAGCGGCGAGTTCACAATAGCAGCATGTGATGCAGTCTGTTGAAGAGGTGCTGTTCTACAGTGAGGATCATCTATATTGGGCTTGTTCAGATGGTGCGAAGTCAACAGTTTGAAGAAGAAAGATTTGGAGGAACTGGCATTTGGTGCCACTTTATAAGACAGAGAGCCAATCACCACTCATGCACTTGAATGCCTTTGCCACGGCTGTTTTCATTTTTTTTGTTTTCTTTTTCTGCGGATCTCCCGCACCCCCACCAACACCCCACACTATGAGAACCACTGCCCTAACCAAACACTTTTTTACAATGAACACATCCCCAAATGTCCCAAAGAAAAGTTGTCAAATAAACCATACTTTAAGGGGCGATTCTGGCCCAAAACTATGTAAAAAAAAGAAAAAAAAGATCATCTTTACTCACAAGAAAAATCCTATTGATCTTGGTGATATGTGATTTGCGTTTTGAGTTGTCTCCCATTATCGAGGAGTGGGTGATATCATCTAGTAACACCACCTGAACCAGCAACGGATCTATATTCACAGTCTCTCGAACCTTTTGAAGATTAAAAAAAAAAACCTTTTATATAGAACATATTTTTACATTACCTTACTCGCAACATACTCAACATGATATATATGTGTGTTTATGTGGTCTCACCTGGTCAGTCATGACAGCTACGGTTCTTTTGTTCTGATCGTAATGTGCGATGACTCCAGGAAGCCACTGGGTTTTGGACTCCTGTCTGAACACTTTCACTCTAAGGCCATTAAGAGAACAAGCACCTGTCGCACAAAAGCATATATCACACATATAACTAACATTGATTTTACAAAACATCTTACTCTATACCTTAAATCACCATTGAGATAATCAAATCATAAAAACACTCATGAAACTATTTCTTGAATGAATCAAATCCTTAGTTATAAAATGGACGGTTCTAAAATGTGTTCGTCAGCACTCATATTAATGCACCAACAGTAAGATTAAAAAAGTATAAAACTTGGCAAAAGAATTGGTAATGATTATTATTAATAAAATGAATTAATGAATTTATCAAACATTGGTGACTTATATTTCTGTTGCGATTATTTTACTATTACCATTGCTGTTAACCTTATTTTCATTGCTAAAAATACTATAATGCAAGGCATCTTGTGACTGTTTGCCGACCTATAAAATAAATGGTTTGGACTGTAAATTTGAATTGGATTAATCACATTCAAAAATGTGATGCACATGATTTAGATTCTATATGAACATCCCACATTGACGTGTCCTAACCAAACTCGATGCACTAAAATGCTAATGACAAGCAATTTGTCTTTCCATATTAGACACAAGGCTACAAGCCACAACATTAATCACAAATCTCAGCCAATCAGAAGAGTGTGTGGGCATAGTCTTTCTGCATTACCCACAACGAAATGTGTACATACTAAATTGAATAAAAATGAAACAATTTTAAAAAATTGTTAACAATATATACTAATATATACTATACTAATATTTTTGTCATGGAATACACTTGTTTGTTCACAGATTTCACAGTTTAAACAATCCTGTTTCCTTTCATTTATTTTATTTACATATCAGAGGTTATCCATTGTTGCTTTCATTATGGATATTATAGTCATGAACAATGATATTCAAACTACAATTAAACTCTTTTAGGATTATATAAAACACATAATCAGTACCTGTTATTATCATTGACATTTGACACAGTTTGTATGTCCCTGTTCCTAGCCAGAAATTGAAAAGAAAAAAAGAAAAAAAAAAAGAATCCCCTGTAAATTGTTGCATATCGCAGTCATGGTTGGTTGGAACAAAAAGAGATACCTTTTACTGTGTGTCACGGCCTCTGGAGTTGGGCTAATGAACTTAATAACAATTGTTTATTTTGATTAATATTAATACATGTAAACTCAGATTGTGCCTGAGGAAATCATTGCAATGGCCTCACGTGGTTTACAGCTTTATATGAATCCAGTCAAACATGAGTGTCAGCACTGATGAAGATACTGAATATGTAAAATCCTCTGTGTACTCAAGCAAACAGAATACACTGAGCAAAGATGTTTGACAGTAAGTCTTCAAACAGTCGACTCTGAGTTTATCAGATTGCTTAAGCATCCTTATCAGCCACAGATACCAAGAACAAACCAAATCACAGGATCTTTACACGATCAACATAAGAAAGATCTTTCCGCTAGAGAATCGAAAGCAGAGAGAATGTAGACATGAATACCTTGCTGAAGAATGTTCTGGAATTGGTTCTGTTTGAGCCAGGCCTGGACCTGTTCCTGCAGAGAAGGATCATCTCTCACAGCCGGATTTCCATCGCCCACTTCATCCTTTAACAGCAAAACAACACAGCTTGAGACAAGTTCTGGTTTTCTTTGCTTTTTTGAGGAGTGCAAAAGGTTTTATCTGCAATGATCATACTGAAAGCTCCAGAAGAAAAGATGAAGATGAAGGAAAGCAACAGTTGCACACCAGACAGTTTCAGATGGGGGAGGGATGATAGAGAGAGACAGTGAGAGAGCATGCACACACACACACACACACACACATTATTTACACATGGTATTACTCATCCATGCACACAATAGACACACCTCCTCACTGTACACACACAAGACTGGAAATTATGTAACGTAGTGTAGTGTGGATATTTAAGCTGAACTCCAGCTGAACTCCCAAAACCTCTGCCTGTTCCACACAAAGTGCATTAAAAATATATTATTTCCAAAAAACTATTACATCACATATCATTCTCTTTCTGTCACCTGAAAACACACTCACACACACGTTCTCTATACACCTATGATTTTTCTTCTTCTCAGGATTCAGGTTTATCTCTTGCTCTCCTTTAAGTTAAACTTCCTTGTTCCTAACACTATAAGCTACTCAATACATATGTCCAAAGAAAAAAAGAAAAGAAAATTATTGTTACTAATAAATATCAATTAATAATATTATTATATAAATATACTATTAATCAATAAAATTAATAAGTAATAACATTTATTACATGTTAAATATTATATAATTAGTATTTATTGTATTTATTATTTCTCATTAATAATCTGCATATTATTAATTTTAAAATTATTATTAGAATCATAATTTTATTTTATTGTTATGTTCTATTATGTTAATTAAAACTTAATAAATTAAATAAAGCACTTTGTATTAAGCACAGACAAAGATGAGTGGACCAGTTAAGGAAGACTTGCATGGATCTTTTTTGTTTTCTTTCTCTCTTTCTTTTTTCTTTTTTTGGTTGAAAAAGCAGTCAAATCCAATCCCAGTTATCAGCGCTCTCTTTCTTTCTTTCTCTGGCCATCAGTCTTCATCTAGCTAGTCTAATACCTCAGTCCAATTTCTCCTGTGTGACTCGTATATGGCTGACCCCAGAGTCTGCATCATCATCTTCCCTTTCTCTCTCTCTCTCTCTTACACACACACGCGCACACACACACATACACACACACACACACACACACACACACATAAACGTGCACGCATAGCGAGACTCAGGTGCAGAGAATAGAAATCTTTTACAGCAAAACTGTGAACAGTTTAAATTGACTTCAAAATGACAGAAACAGCCGAACTAAAGAAACAAATGATACTGATTGTGCTGATGTTCATCCAGCATGACACATTTATCAATGTGTGACAGAAACTGCTCTTGATTTCAGAGATGCACAGAAGCAGATAATATCAGGCACTACTGTAGTATTGTAGATACTGTTTCTATGCAATGCTAAGCGGTTGTATCATGAGAAAACAAATTTTCCTTGACAATGAGTTTTTTGCAGTAGAGTTAAAAGATCAGAATGTCCATTCATACAGTTGTAATTTAATTTCTTTTTAAATTACTGGCCATCATAATGGTTACTAGCAATATGTAATACAATATGTAATGTGTACATAAATGTAATTATTTGCTTCTGATATCAGCCAATTAAGCTGTATCACATGAGTAAGAGTGCTGTTGTACTTGAGAAAAAAAAAAAAAAAGACGAAAAAAACATGTGTAAATAAATCTGATGCAATGCTAGCAGATCTAAATGTAAAACTGCAATCAAGCCATAACAGATTTTAGTGTGCAGGGGTATTTTTGACACCCTTATCTTGAATTTAGGGGGCTTTTTTCTTCATTTTTGTGCCCTCATTAATTTCAGACCCTGTTAACAACTTTACTTTCAGCAAAATTAAATATATTGATATATATCTATCTTAATGACCAATAAAAATTACTCATTTTGATATAAGATTTTGGTCATTTCACCCATAAACATTAACAAGAGCACACCGCAGTACAGCAAAGAAAGCTGCTGCTGCCCAGCTGTGTAGGTGTGATCCAAATGTGTGCGTTTTTAAAGAGTTCTAATAATATCAGTGTGTGTGAGCGGCCATCTCTGATTACTATCTGCCCTTGCATAGCAAACATAAGGCGGTGTGTGTGTAAGAGAGCAGACTGCATTAGAGAGGGAATGAGAGAGAGAAGGGGAGCAGGACAGAGAGAGAGAGATAGTGCGTGTCTGTGTGTGTGTGTGTGTTACTCATCTGTGCTTCAGTTCTCAGGACGAAGGGAAGACATGATTTATTCATTTACCCACAGGCAGGTTTTGATCTCTCTTTCTCTCTCTCTGGCTCAGACTGTCTTTCTTGTCTAGCTCACACAAACATACACAGTCTCTCTCTCCGTCTCTCTCTCCCCCGCTGTTTCTGTGCCTCTCTCACCTCGCTCTCTATTTCTCTCTTTGACAAACACACACACACACACAGCTCTGCTTCACTGGCCTTTAGGAGGGGGGGGGGGGGCAATGGAGGAGGAATGAGAGAGGAGATAATAAGACAGGGGGATGAGGGAGGTGTGATTGGAGAGAGCGTTATGTGGGCAGGATGAAGGGCAAATTGAGCTAACGATGATGGTAAGGTTAATTAGTGTTAATTAGCATGTTTCAGCACAGCTTCCTTTGATTGGTGGGCTGTTTTCCTGCTTTTAAAGTTCTCTAAACAATCTAAAATTCACTCACTATGTCAATCAAGACAAACAAACACACACACACATAGTCAAACTTGCTCTGAAAATAAAAGCATCTCTGCATTTCCCTCATACATATGGAACACACACATACACACAATACACGATCACAATCACATTAACTCCCAAACATCCGCACACACAAACAAAACCTGAGCACACACACCTCAGCTGACCTTAACATGAGGAATGAGATGAAGGCAAGAGTGAAAAGAAACACAGTGACTCAAACACGCACTCCAGAGAATGAGTGACGCACCGCAGGACAGAATGAACATGATGATCAGAAAATTAGATCCATTAATAATGCATTTCATTTATTCAGTTTGTTCTTTATCTAATTTAACAGTACATATGGATATTTTAACTACAGATAGTCTGTAACTGCGAAGGCTGTGTTAAAGTTCACGTCTGACATTATGGCAGCCACTTTTTTCAAAAGAGCATGAAATTATCTCTATTTACGGTATTAAAATTGAACCCCGGTCTTGAATATTCCAGGTAAAATAGCTCACACAGAAAAGCATGGCCCTGCCAAAGCCAAGGTCAAGAGTTTGATTCCTAGGGAATGCATGAACTGTTATTAAATGCAATGTGAGTTTCTCTGGGTATAAGCATCAACTGCATATGAAATGAAATGAAATGTAATGTGAAGCTCGATTAACAACATGCGTGATATTCTGTTGACTGCCAAAGGCAATTACTCAGACTCATACCTCAGTGTGTAAAAACAGAAATGTGTTGACAGTTATGAACGAACGATGGTTAACTTGTACGGTTAACATTAGTACGGCTGCATCTGAGGCAGTAAGTGCATCGAATTAAGTTTCCGTCAACTTACAGGTTATGAAGTTTATTGCAGATGTAGCTATGTGGGAGCTCTGTTTTTTCTGTCATGTGGTCAAAATCACATGTTATTAAAAGGAGCCAATGAAATTACGAGGTTTAGTCACAAGCTGTTTTCAACACTTTTTATTGGTTAAATATTTGCAAAATCCACAGACAGATGTAAAAGTGTGACTAACAGTAATGATTTATGAAGAAAAATAAAGACGAAATATGGAGATATGAGGTTTCTGCCTGCCAGTGATGATACTTTACATGTTATTAATTCATTAAAGTAATTTTCTTAAAGAGTTTTAGCATTAGAATGAAATAATAATAATAATTAAATATTATTTCTCCTCATTGTAATTGGACATGCGAGCATAGACACATGCCTAGAATGCTTATGCATAAATCCGGCCGTGATTAGAATGATTTCTGAAGGATTGGAGTAAGGCTGCTGAAAATTCAGCTGTGCCATGACTGGAATAAATTACATCTGAAAACATATTAAAATAGAAAACAGTTGTTTAATTATAATGACTATTTTTACTGTATTTCTGATCAAATTAATGTAGCCTTGGTGAACATAAGAGACTTCTTTGGAAAAAGATACATTTTTACAAAGTGGATGGCGTGTCTCAGGCTGCACTTGACTTCGAGCAGCAGTGTCCGCGAGCCACAGGTTGAGAACCTTTTCAAAAGAACAAAAATGCTTCTTTATGTAAATTTAAAAGCTTTCTCCACCTATAACATTATGGCCTACTTTTCATGATCCAATCAGCAATAATACTCTGTACTTAGAAATATTAGTGTCACGTTACAGAATTTAAATTCTTGAAACTAAATCAGTTAATGGCATATTCAGAAATATGCATGCTGTAGTAAATAGTATGAAAGCCTGCAAAAAGATTAGAATGTAACAAAGTTTACCAAACTTATAGAGCTTTAAATGAGTTATGCCCAGCGTTGGGGGTAACGCATTACAAATAACACAAGGTAAGTAATCAGATTACTTTTTCATGTAACTAGTAAAGTAACGCATTACTTTTAAATTTACAACAAAATATCTGACAGCTCTCCATGTTGAGAGAAATCGGGAGAGCAGAGGCGTTGTGTGCTGCTGTGTGAACATGATGGTTATTCTAGACTAGTCCTAAGCTAAATGTGAGCGTACATTGCCTGCGTCTCAATATGCATTCTATCCATCCTAAATAGTATGTGACGTTAGTAATATCAAAGACTATAGAATAACACAAGACGTGTCACTCGTATTGTTTTGAATGGGAGAAAGTGCAACGTGCAATATGGTGGAATAAGTCCCGCCTTCTAAATAAGAGCCAATCGCCGACTGGTAAAGTCACGTGTCACTTCAGCAGCCGTTAGAAGCACCGGTTTCTAAAGAAACAGTCAGACGCGCACCTCTGAAACATGGCAGAAGAGACGCGCATTTAGGTCTGCGCATGCGCATTAGCTTGATCCAACCTAAAAAATACAGTTTTTTTGTCATGATTCGAGCTTTTGGATAAAACATTAATAAGACAGCTGTTGTCAGATTTCATTGGTGATTTCAAATATGAAATGTAATCGTAAGGTTGGCGAACAGTTTTGGAGAATTTGATGTTTCCCCATTCAAAGAGATAGGGCATGATGCCCAGGATGCCCGAGAGGCATTTCAAAGATGGCCGCCGAGTGAAAAGACTTGTTTTAAAGGGACTTTGGTAATATTCAATACTATTTAGGGCGGATAGTATTTAGGGTGGATAGTATGCACAGCAAGGATGCAGGCATTTACTCATTTACTTCTCCTGCATCCTGTTCTTCTGTATTCTAGAATGGAAGAACAGCTGAAAGGCTTGTTTGTTTGAGCTGCGCCCTCTACTGTACAGGCATGAATTTGCATTTCCTTCAGCTGAGGCTTAAGGTTTCACTTTTGTTGTGAAAGGACCTTTACATTTGTCAAAAAACTTAAAAAAAAACTGAACTTGAATGAAAAATTTAAATTGAACTTGTTTTTTTTGTTATAAAAACAAACAAGCAGCCTAGCCCAGATGAAAATGCAAAAGTAACACTTTACATAAAAAGTAATGCAATTAGCTACTTTTATAGGGAGTAATGCAATATTGTAACGCATTACATTTAGAAGTAACTTTCCCCAACTCTGGTTATAACAATTAACTACTATAGCACACAGAAAAAAAACTTAATCAAGGATAACCACAAACCAAACGGCACTAAACAGAATTCATGGACACTGTACACATAGTTCTATTTTTAGAAACTCAAGTGAATGTTTGTAGCCACAGTTTAGTCTTGAGGTTTAGTGGTTTAATTCCAGTTTCAATCAAAGTTGGGTTTGATCATTTTCTCCACTGTCGTTTCTAGGTTCTACAGGATGTGAGGTGAGACAGGACGCACTGCTGCGCGAGAGACAGGATGGGCTGATAGAGTCATGCGAAGAGTGAGATGACCTCAGTCTAGCACACAGCCAAAGCATCACCACGGCAACATGTGCAAGAGAGACATCAGGCTGATCCAACTATTGCATCAGGAAGAGAGAGATGAGGGGGGGATGGAGAGAAAGGAAGAAACAGAGAGGGAGAAAAACAGACATACAGACATATACAGACAGATTATTGAAAAGGATGAGCTAGTGTGTTTGCGTAGCATGTACAGAGAAAGATTATAACTGGAGAGCAGAAAGCAAGAAAGAGAATAAACAACCTTGTTCTCCTTCCTATGGCGAGAACAGCCACACACACATATATCCAGAGAGAGATAGAGGATTAGAAATAGATGATGCCGAAACGTGCATCACTGAATTCAAATTTGAGAGAAGAGAGAGGAAGAGAGAGGGAAATGTGCATGTTATGAGAGAAGAGAGACAGAAAGACTTGATTGAGAGGGACAGAGAGAGAGAGGGTGATGAAGTAGATGAGATAATGACAAACAGAGGAGAGTGAGTGAGAGAGGAAGTATAGAGGTGCAGACTGACACACACAGAAAGAGTGCTCATAAAAATCAATGCAGGAGTCTGAAGACCTGTCCTTCAGTAAGAGAAGAACTGAGAGCGCGAGATCAGACACAGACAGAGAGAGAGAGAGAGAGAGAGAGAGAGAGAGGTGCCCTTTCCTCTTAAATAAGAAACCCTGAACTATATCACTGTCAAATGAACTGAAATATCTACAAGGCATCTTATGCTGTCTCTCGCTGTGTCGACAGCAACAATTGTGTGTGTTTGGGGCGAGATTTTCTGATCAATAGCAGACTGTTTGAAAACAATCATATTTTTCTAATTGTTGATGATAGTGGCACAAAAATTACAAACTTTAATTGAATGAGAGGATCATGTTGTAGTCCATATTACCAATGAAACTAGATTAAATGCACCATTATATAATATTGGTGTGAACACACTGTTCACACATGAAATCTTATTAATCCTATTTATTTTCTTAATGTCTCAAATTATTGTGAATAATTAGTGCATGTTAAAATAATAATAATAATAATAATAATAATATTTACCAATAACATGATAATTTTACATCCATCCCATCAAATCCCAATGAATAAAATTATTTATGCACACACTGTACAGAAAGTGTGGCTTTTATCAATAACTAATATTTAGTTTTATGTTATGACTGATAACTGATATGATTATGATATAAATCTATACTGTTTTGCCCTTTTTCCAATGTTTACACTTCAATTTAGAGTATTAAAGTTGGATAAATAGAGTTGGATATGTGGGATTACAAATTTAAGAATCTGTTTAAGATCTGCGGATCTTACATCCTGACCATTTGGCAGGACAAGCTTAAGATACAGCAGTGTCTTTGTCTCTATGATAATGTAAAGGTATGGGCGATACTGTCAGACTGATTGGATTAGCACCTATGCATTTGAATGACACATTTATGCTGATTAGATCATGGCTGGGAAATGTAGGGAATGATCTGATTCCTTACTGCATTTGCATCCTTTGTTTAGATTGTCCACACCTCTACTCTATGTATCCCTCCCCCTTGAATGTATATGAACTACCAAGTCACTGCCTTAGTTAGACTTTGGATGACCACAGCGACGCACAGCGTGTTTCTCAATAAAGAGTAACTTCTGCTTCAAGAGATCCCAAAGTCTCCTGGTCTATGCTTCTGAGATTTCCAACAGATAATATATCCAACTTTTATTTAATTCTACTGATCTATTGAGTGTAATAATCAATAGAGTAGAGTGGAATATACCAGCATTGACAGTCAATAAGAGCAAAAGAGGATAAATTAATAAATAAGAGAGTGAAAACTGAAACAAGGAAGGTGAGAAAAAACTAAAAAAACTAATGTGAATGTGTGTGAAAAACAGAGATGGAAAGCAGCTTTTCTTTTATACGCACTGAGTGAAGACTGTGTTTGCAAGTGTGTGTGTTTGTGTCTCTGTGTGTGTGTGTATATGTGTTTGTGTGTGTTCTTGTATACATGGTTTATGAGGACACTTCCTGTGTCCTCGTAAACCAAATGGCTTAAAAAAAAAACCAAACATACTAAATAGTATTTTTTTGAAATGCAAAAAATGCAGACAGTTTTCGGTGATGGGTAGGTTTAGGGGTAGGAGTAATGTAGGGGGATAAAATATACAGTTTGTACAGTATATGGAGAGTCCCCGTAAACCACATATACATGTGTATGATCCCTATGATAAAGGGACTAAATATCCCCACAAGGATGGTAAAAAACCTGATTTTTTTTGACATTGTGAGGACATTTCCGGTCCCCATGAGGAAAACAGCTTATATTAAATTATGTATTTTTTGAAAATGTAAAAAACGCATAATGTTTTCTGTAAGGGTTCTGTTAGGGTTAGGGTCAGAATGTAAAATTTGTACAGTATAAAATCATTATGTCCATGGAGACTTTTGTAAAACACTAAAACCCAACACGTGTGTGTATTCGTCTAGATTGAGGGTAGCTGACTCACAGCCCAGTGTCTCTCTCACCACAGCCTCAAAAGGGAAAGTGTTCCACAGAGCCTAATGGAAACCACTCTGCCTGCTTTTCCCTTCAGTAAACCTCTCCCCCTTCTCTCACTTACTTCAGTCTATCTCTGTCATACACAAGAACACACACTCACTCATGCAGGCAAACACACTGTTTGGAGCTTCCTAAAAACAGCTGCACTGTTCTCATTTCAGCGTAACAGGTCAACAGTGCTTAACCCTTCCTTCCACACACACACACACACACACACACACACACACACCCACCCCGTCTCATTACTCATCAACTCACATACTTTCTCACACACACACACGCCCCTTAACATGTACTAAGTAAAAACACAGCTTTGAGTTGTCAAGGAAACAGCAATAAATACACAGTGCTCCATCCATGCTCCATTTTCCCTGATAGATCTCTCTCACTCTTTCTCTCCACCTTTATCTCTTTCTGTCTGTGTCCTTCTCTCTCTCTCTGTCTCTCTCTCTCTCACAGGCTGCTCAGTAATTTACTCACGTCTTAGAGCTCAACATTCAGAGCTGTGGGTAATAGAGCAGTGGAGAGAAACACAGTATAGTAAGTAGAGCAAAGAGTAAAGTTGAACATAAAAAGGAACAGTATAGTGAAGTACAACAGAATAAAGTAGAACAGAATAGAATGAATACAGCAGCATCTAATAATACAGAACAGAGTACAAGTGGAAAAGAACAGCTTGGAGCACAGTCGATTAAAATAGAATAGCGTGTTGCACAGAATATAACAATAGAATACAGTCAAGGGCAGTAGAATAAAATACAACAGAACAGAAAAGGAAGGAAGAACTGAATATATAGACTAGAGTAGAATAGAACAGAGTAATAAAATAAGTGCATAAGAACAGAAAAGTACAGTAAAGTATATAGCATAGAATATAGTATAACAGAATAGTAAAATATAATAAACATATGCAGGCCAGGTGAGAATGGAGAACAGTACAATTAAACAAAATGAGACTGTAATGTACAGTAGAATGGAGAATAGTAGAGTGTAGTACCATAGAATGAAATAGAATAAAATAAAAATAATAGAGCAGAATGGTGTAGAGTAGAATAGATCAAACAGAATAAAAAAACAGAATAAAATAGAGTAAATAAAAGCAGAATAAATGAGCAGAGCTGAGTGGAGTTCAAGTAGGTACATACAACAAAAAAAGAATAGAACAGATAGAATTATCTGCATAGAATTAGAATGGACTTGAATAGAATAGAATAGAATAGAATAGAATAGAATAGAATAGAACAGAAAAATAGAATAAAGTGCACACAAACAGAACTGACAAAGAACAGAAGAATTAATTAGAACAGAGTAGAACAAAAGCAGAATAGAAAAGAACATAACAGAATAAAATATAGACTAGAAAAGAACAGAATTATTGAGCAGAGTTGAGTGGAGTTCAAGTAGGTATGTACAACAGAAAAGAATAGAACATAGGCGCACAAAATTAGAATGGACCTAAACAGAATAGTGAAGAACAGAATAGAATTAAGTGGCCAGAAACAGAACAGTGTAGAATATAACTGAGTACAGTGGAGTACAGTAGAAATAAATAGAACAGAGTAGAACAAAAAGAACAGAGCCAAGTGGAGTAGAGCAGAATTGGGAAGAACAGAACAGAATACAATAGAGTAAAAAAGAACAGAATTAATGAGCAGAGTTGAGTGGAGTTCAAGTAGGTATGTACAACAATAAAGAACAGAACATAGAATTAGAATGGACTTAAATAGAAAAGAATACAGTACAGTAGAATAGAATAGAATAAAGTGGCCAGAAACAAAACAGTGTAGAATATAAATGAGTACAGTAGAAATAAATAGAACAGTGTAGAACAAAAAGAACAGAGCCGAGTGGGGTATAGCAAAATAGATAAAATGGAGAGGAACAGAACAGAATACAATAGAGTAAAAAAAGAACAGAATAAACGAGCAGAGTTGAGTGGAGCTCAAGTAGGTATGTACAAAAATAGAATTTATTAACAGAAAAGAACACAACAGAACAATAGAATAAAGTGGACAAGAAAAGAAAAAAGTAGAATTCAATGAAGTACAGTGAAGTAGAGTAGAATTAACTAGAACAGAACAGAATAGAATGTGGGATCAGAGTAGAGTATGGTCGTGGTTTTGAGGCTGTTCCTCACAGAACTGCAGCATTCAGAACACATCAGTGTCATGCGCCAGTGCTTTACCCAGACACTCACTCTCTCTAATGCTTTCCCTCCCTCTGCCTTGTGTTTCTTTCTCACAGCCTCACAGTTCCCTCCACACACACACAGATGAAAGAGAGGGGGTCTCTCTTTTATCATCCATCCACAGGCATCAGAGACTAGCAGTGATGAAATGATGCAGTGGTGTGTGTGTGTGTGTGTTTCTTCACATCTCACAGTGAAAGTAAACAGTTTTACGCAGAGGACTACAGTCCTGTGTGTCACCATGTCTTCTCCTGCACTAAATTATATGATTGCTCCATGTGATTATGAAAAACAAACACAGCCTGCAGGAGTATTTAAAGGAGGAGGAGCATGTGTCTAGGGCTAATTACACACCCCTTACAAAAACACACACTCATACACTGCTGAATACACCATGAGAATACTCTCTAAAACACACTCTAAACCTAACATGTGTTACACACTAAGAAAAGTATTTAACCCCTTCTGCACACCCTGCAACTATCAAATCTAACATAAAAACATGACATTCCTGATAGAAGTTAGCAAAACAGTATTAAAGACATCATTAGTCCAGATTCTAACCATTAAGATATGTTGCAGTTTTCCAAACTTTCCAAAGCTGATGCAGTTTCTATATATAACTTTGTGGGAAAAACTTCTTCCTTCAGTGGTGGGTTTGTCTTTGCTAGTGCCCCCTTAGATTCTTTCAATTGAACCAATGTGACAGTATTTTAAATTTGACCCAACATATATTTAGATCTGAATAAATTTGCTTCAACATAAAACTCATTTTACATGCCAGGCAGTAAAATTAACTTTGACATGCAAAAAGATTTTTAGCATTAAATATTCTCATTTCTCAACCACAGGCAGCTGTACACTGACAGGCTCATTATTTCTATTAAATATACTACACATAATGTACATGTACAGTATCAGTCAAATAAATGTTCTTTTGAACTTTCTATTCATCAAAGAATCCTGAAAAAAAAAAAGTATCGCAGTTTCCACAAAAATATTAAGCAGCATATCCGTTTTAAACTGTGGTGGTGATTATAATAATAATAAAAAGAAGAAATGTCCTTTGAGCAGCAAATAAGCATATTTCTGAAGGATCATGTGAGTAATGATGCTGAAAATTCAGGTTTGTCATCACAGGAATAAATTACATTTTAAAATATATTAAAATAGAAAACAGTTACTTTAAATTGCAATAGTATTTCACAATATGCCTGTATTTTTGATCAAATAAATGAAGCCGTTGGTGAGAAACTTCTTTCAAAAAGATTTTAAAAATTATACTGAACTTTTGAAAGGTAGTGGACCACTATATTCTGAACAAATACTGCAAAATACTGACAATATTATATATAAACACTACAGAATATAGTCAAAGAACATCCTATTAAGCCCGGGACACACTTAACGATTGTAAGGCCGATTATGAATGTAAATTGATACTTATGACTGATCGAGCTCAAACGTGTCCAGTCAGAGCCAGTTGCGTTCAGTTGGTGTTCAGATTCCCTGTGTAAGTACAGTGGCATGAAAAAGTATGTGAACCCCTTGCAGAATCTGTGAAAATGAGAATTATTTTAATAAAATAAGAGGGATGATAAAAAATGCATGTTATTTTTTGTTTAGTACTGTCCTGAGTAAGATATTTTACATAAAAGATGTTTGCATTTAGTTCACAAGACAAAACAATAGCTGAATTTATTAAAATAACCCCATTCATAAGTATGTGAACCATTGATTCTCAATACTGTGTGTGGTTTTTTGTTTTGTGATGGTTGTTCATGAGTCTCTTGTTTGTCCTGAGCAGTTAAACTGAGCTCTGTTCTTCAGAAAAATCCTGCAGCTCCTGCAGATTCATCAGTTTTCAAGCATTTTTGCATATTTGAACCCTTTCCAGCAGTGACTGTATGATTTTGAGATCCATCTTTTCACACTGAGGACAATTGAAGGACTCAAACACAACTATTAAAAAAGGTTCAAACATTCACTGATGCTCCAGAAGGAAACACGATGCATTAAGAGTCGGGGTGTGAAAACTTTTGAACAGGATGAAGATGTCACAATCTTTCTAATTTTGTTTAAATATTGTATATTGTATTATATATTGTTTTTCATTTAGTACTGCCCTTCGTAGCAACAGAAGATACTTGCATGTTTCCCGGCAGAAAAATTAAGTACAATTTACCTTGATATTTGAATTCAAAAGTTTTCACCCCTCAGCTCTTAATGCATCGTGTTTCCTTCTGGAGCATCAGTGAATGTTTGAACCTTTTTTAATAGTTGTGTTTGAGTCCTTCAATTGTCCTCAGTGTGAAAAGATGGATCTCAAAATCATACAGTCACTGCTGGAAAGGGTTCAAATATGCAAAAATGCTTGAAAACTGATGAATCTGCAGGAGCTGGAGGATTTATCTGAAGAACAGAGCTCAGTTTAACTGCTCAGGACAAACAAGAGACTCATGAAAAACCATCACAAAACATAAAAACAGTCGTGGATCATCAGGTAACCACACACAGTATTGAGAATCAATGGTTCACATACTTATCAATGGGGTTATTTTAATAAATTCAGCTATTGTTTTGTCTCGTGAACTAAATGCAAACATCTTTTATGTAAAATATCTTACTCAGGACAGTGCTAAACAAAAAATAATTTTGTATTATCCCTCTTATTTTATTAAATAAATCTCATTTTCACAGATTCTGCAAGGGGTTCACATACATTTTCATGCAACTGTATGTAAATCTGCTTCAGTCGAAGGAAACAGTCTAGAATGTTTCAGCTAGTCGTTATGTGTGTCCCCGGCTTTAGATGATAAGCCTTAGTATCAATAATGTGCCATCTGATATGTGAGATTTTTTTGATTATTTATATAGAAATGTTATTATAGAAATCTACATTCCCATGTTTACATCATAATGCTATTTTCCAACAGTGTTATCCCTGGAAAGCTACATTAATTTGACTTTCAGTGATTTTGTGAATATAAATCTCATTATCAACAAGTTTTATCACTTTTTTTTTTCATTGCCATGAGATGAAATGGTAATTTGCAATTAAACAGTCTGTCTGGGACATACATTCCTAAAGGCGGTTTCACAAACGCTCACTGATGCTGGAACACATAGACTAATTAAACCAGTAATGACTGGGAAATGTCATCATACATCACACTGTTATGAGGAGGTCTAAGAGAGCAGCAACACAAATCTCATCTTCAGCAAAAAAGAAAAAGAAAAGTAACATCTAGAGCAAGAGAGAGAGACTCCGCATGGAGGTTTATTAAATATGATGGTGTTGACACAAAATTAAATTCACTCAATTTTTTTCAGCCTAAACTGAAGGGAGATGAGAAAAGGCTAAATAGATTCTTATTTCATGCTTGAAAATATAGCTGTACATATCATCATATTTTCATTCTTATTTTTCATATTGCAGTGATACTTCAGGTCCTTATAATGATATTTTATGAATGTGTTTCATTCATTCATGTCATAAAAGTCTTCATGACTAAGTCAATAGATCAAAAGCTCACGTCCCAGAATTGCAGTCACCCAAAGAGACAATGACTTGCCCTAAGAATGCTTTGTTCAAAACTTTATACATTTTAACAAACTTTTTTTAAATGTAGTGGCCTGTAATTTAATCACATGAAACAATGTATTAATCATACATACAATCAAACATACTTACACAAATGCAACAACAAAACATTAATAACTTGCGCACACACCTCAAATGGCTGGAGATCCTCTTTTTCCGTGTAGAACTCCAGCTGTCTGTCAGAGATGAACTCCACCACCGACAAGCCTCCCACGCATGACTGACCAATCAGAGGCCGGAATCTCTGTAAAGCAAAATATCACAACCATTCAGTCCACTTCATCAGAAGGCAAAGTTATCGCAAACTTTTTCAGAGTCTTGAACTCATGTGAGTGTTCACCATTTGAAACATTATGTTTATAAAATGTTTTAAAATATATATTTCAAGGTAAAAAAATGGTATTCTTTAGAAATTATGGATTCATAAATTTCATTAGGTTTTTTGGGAGTCACACCACATTTACAAAGGCTATGTTTACAGTGTAAGTCTAAATCCAATTATTTGTGTATCCGATTGGAATCTAATCTAAATTACTGACTGACTGTCCACATTGTAGATGCGATTTGTGTGTCCCATGTCGCTCTTTCATTTTCTGGAATATCTGCATTGGTTTCTATCGCAATGACACAAAACAACATTTTACATGGCATGAGAAAGTCACATAAACCACACAAAATCCAATCAGAGCAGTCAGACTGAAATGGATTTACAGAAATGCAATTTGAATAGGATTTCAAACCACTTGAAACAGTTTTGTAAACATTGCATTTCATGTGATTTTTTTGCCATTCACACTTGCTAAATCTGATCGGATTTCAATCTGATTTGCACGAAAAATCGGATTTGGAATGACAGTCTGAACATGGCCAAAAAGAGTCAAATTATCTGCTATTTTAAGAGTTTTTAAACTTGACACGGATACTTGGGGGTCTGCAGGTCCTCCCTATTTCCTATTTCCATCTTTTTATGCTTGTTTTTGCATGTTCATTGGACCACTGGACTTTTTTGGTTGCACAATGTAAGGTTAATCCAAGGGTCGGCAACCCAAAATGTTCAAAGAGCCATATTGGACCATAAAAACAAAAAACAAATCTGTCTGGAGCCACAAAAAAATTAAAAGCCTTATATAAGCCTTACACAGGATGTATATTAGCTATATTAGCCTACTATCAAAATGACTCAGTAGGCTACAAATACATAATGAGGTATTCCCGAGGTAAGTTATATATTTAAAATCTGCTGAAAGCTACAGAAAAAAAGAAGCAAATGGATCGGTGCAATTCACAGAAACAGCTGGACTCCAGCAGAGAAACGTGGATTTGCAGTTATCATTTTGTGTCAAATTGTTGGATTTTGAGGTAAAATTATTCCATTTATATTGTATTGTTATATATTATGTTGACGAATCATCTATTAAATATTTTCCATCTTATATTCTGCATATTTTTTTTTAAAAGAACAACGAGACACAAACCTTTACATTCAATCCTGTTTGTGCTAGGGGGGTTGGGGGGCATGCTCCCCCGAGAAAATTTTGATTTCCTTGGTGTACATATATGCATTTTAATACGTTTTAAGGCCAACAAATTAGATAACAATAGCTTTAAACCATGTCAACAAATGCATACATGCATGCACAGTTTTGAGGCAGCTTTAATCGCATGTTTGGTAATTTCATGACTTCATTTACAACAGAATAACGACGGTGCATGCCCGTAGTTTCTTCTGCGCTTTAGTTAAGCTATAATAAAGTAATATGCAGCGCGCGCCGGCGCATTTGCTCGAGCAATTCTTGGGTTCACGCTTCAAGCACAGTAGGCTATAGCCTAACGGCTGATTGGAGTTTTACTGACATAGCCTGACAACATCTCATCTGACCGCAGTTCACTGTTGAAGCTACCTCCTGCCATCACAGGAGCAAATTACATTTTGAAATATATTAAAATAGAAAACAATTCTTTTAAATTGTAATAATATTTCACAATATTTCTGTTTATACTGTATTTTAGATCAAATTAATGCAGCCTTGGTACGCATAAGAGAGTTTTCAAAAACATTTAAAAATCTTACACTGACAAAATTTTTGAACTCTATTTAATGCAATTTTAATTGCCATTTTTCAACAAAGATTTTTTTTTCTTCATAATATCAGGACAGTTGATCACCCTGACTCCACCACTCAAAAATAAAAAATAAAAATGACTTAAATAAAAAAAATAAATTGACCACAAAAACAAAATAAAAAAACCTCATGCACAAAAGTAAGCATGTTGAATGCTATACCGCAGGATTGACCCTATGTGTGTGTGTGTGCGTGTGTGTGTGTGTGTGTGTTTGTGAGAGAGAGAGCAAGTATCTTGTGAGAATTCAGTTAAACTCTCATTGATCAAGTCATACTCTCTATGCATGGTTTCTATTTATATAAATACTAGGCCAGCACACTCAAAGTTTCCATGTCTGGCGGTGTGTGTGTGTGTGTGTGTGTGTGTGTGTGTGTGTGTGTGTGTGCTTTTGTTTATATTACATTGTGGGGACCAAATGTCCCCATGATGTAATATAAACCTGAGTTCACCTACATCGTGGGGACCAGCCAGCGGTCCCCACAATGTAAATGGGTTTATAAATCATATAGAATGAGTTTTTGTGAAAAAGTAAAAGTTTGCACAGTTTCCTGTGAGGGTTAGGTTTAGGGGTAGGGGCAGGGTAGGGGGATAGAATGTACAGTTTGTTCAGTGTAAAATGCATTGAAGTCTATGGAAAGTCCCCACAATTCACAAAAACAAACATGTGTGTGTGTGTGTGTGTGTGTGTGTGTGTGTGTGTGTGTGTGTGTGTGTGTGTGTGTGTGTGTGTGTGTGTGTGTGTGTGTGTGTGTGTGTGTGTGTGTGTTCAAAGTGTAAGTCAATGTGTATTAGTCAATTTGTAATACAGTCAATTTGCAATACAACAATTTTCATCTCTCTGAGGTATGCTGAAGTGAAACCTAATCTAAATGTGGCCACAGTGTTATGGGATGTGCATGTGTGTGTGTATGTGTGTGTGGGTCAAGTTTTGCTTACATTGCAGGGATAAAATGTCCAGCCAGTGTGGAAAACAACTTAAACATAATAAATGTTCTAATGAAAATGCAAAATAGTGTATGTCCAAAGGACAGATAATATCATAAGCTCAGTATAAAAACAACAGAAGTCCCCAACATGAACGAAAAACATATATGTGTTTTTGCAGAAGCATTATGCACATGATGACTTCTGTGGAGCCAAACATCAATCAACCAAAACCTCAATTCACTGTGTACTGTGTGCCAGTCTGACTATGTGTGTGTGTGACTCATAAACCATGAGCTGGAGGGTAAGGGGACAAACAGAACGTGTGTGAGCTATTTTTAGACACTCTACTGTGTGCAGTGCACTCGCATACACTCTGTCGCACACACCCCTAACACGTTTACCGCACTGTGGTTTGAGACTCTGTTCTGTCAGTGAGGCATACAGAGAGAAAGGACAGTCAGGACAAATATTCTTTTGCAGAAACAGCATACCGACTTCACTAAGACACAAATCTGTGCACAATAAACACATTTAATGCATGTATGTACTAATAGCTAAACTAATACAATTCTGCTTCTAAAAATATATAAATAAATAGACTAATTTAAAATACTATACATAACAGAATAGGTAAAGTGATCGACCAGACTGATAATTGAACATTTTGTAAGAGTCGTCATTAGCCAGTTAATGGTCAGTTAGAAATCATCAACATTCAAACATTTTCTGTTTCCAAATATTGTTTTTGGAAGTACACTGAGGTTCAAAAGTTTTTGGGCAGTAAGACTGTTTTTAAAGAAATTTATGCTTTTTTCAGCAAGGACATAAAATTGATCAAAAGTGACAGTAAAAACATTTTCAACTGTTTTCAACATTGATTAGACCAAATCAGCATTTTAGAATGATTTCCGAAAGATCATGTGACACTGAAGACTGCAGTAATGATGCTGAAAACACAGGAATAAACTACATTTTTAAATATACTACAATAGAAAACATTTCTAATTGTAATATTTCACAATATTACTGTTGTACTGTATTTTTAAATCAAATAAATGCAGCCTTGATGACCATTTTTCAAAACATTAAAAAAAAAAAAAAACTTTTGAATGCTAGCATATTTTAAGCAAATATTATCAAATACATGTTAATTTACATTTCAACTGCATGTCTCATTTCCCTTCATTTATTTAAATATTTGTAATATATCAGCATATATTGCTAGTATATTGTCCTTCATCCATTCTTCGCAGCAGATATCAGTGTTGGCTATTAAAAACCCTTATCGGTGGATCGCTAATGAAAATCATTAATGTATTGAGTAAGGTGTCCATGCGAGAATAAACCAGTGTCTGGAGTGTGATAGCACAAAAGCTGCGGTTAGCCATAAAACGAAGTCCAATCTAGTCTAATCATAAACTTAAATGAGATCCACTCCACCTTCAGTTTCTTTTTTATTCAGTGTCTTCATGTCTGTTTAATAACTCAGACACCATTTCCTATCATGCTGGGAACTTTCCACTGACTATAATTTTTATAGTGAGCTAGTGATATTTTCTACCCCAACCCTAAATGTACCCCTTCACAGCATTTTCATTAAGTGTCTTTCATTATTGTTCCTGCCCCAATTGTGGTCTTTGAACCTGATCACTTGTCTAGTTACAAGACGTATTTGCTATATATTTTTCCAAATATGCATGAAGACCGCAAGTGTGTGTTGAACTTTTGATTACTTGACGGGACAAACTTGCAACATGTTGGTGTAAAAATGTTTTTTTTACAAAGTTGTTTAAATAAACATTTTGATTTTCAATACATTGCACTTTAAAATAAATATCTAAATGTCCAGTAATCCCAATGTAACAGGCAACACAATTTAATTGTGGTGCTTCTAAATATGTGATAAAAGCTGCTGCAAAAGTTTTACAAAATACAGATACCAATCTCTGCACCATTATAATATGCAACACTATGTTTTACTACCAAATTATATGTAATATCTAAATAATTTAACTTTGGAAAGTTTTCCTCAAGTTTCCTCATTTTGTGAGATTGGCGTTGTAAGATATAAATTCACATTGTGAGATATTAGAGGAACAGTACACCCAAAATATGAAAATTAAGTAATTTACTCACCCTCATGTCTTTCCAAACCTGTATGGTTTTCTTCTGCGGAACATATGATATTTTGAAGAAACAGTTTTGGTGACCATTAACTTTCATTGTATAGACAACCACTGAAAGATTTCTGTAAATATCATCTTAAATGTTCCACAGAAGAAAGAAAACCATAGAGGTTTGGAACGACATGAGGGTAAGTAAACAATGACAGAGTTTTCATTTTTGGGTGAACTTTCCCTTTAAGTCTCAGTTGCGAGAAATAAAGTCACAATTATGTGAAATAAGTCGATATTAGGGATGGCTCGAAACCACAACTTTGGCTTTGTTTACAGTACCACAATCTAATACCATAGTTCTGATATTAAATCGATACCACTGTGCATAATTTAACTCATTCTCACAAGTTTCGCATTTATAAAGCGAGAAATTACCACAGATGTTTATTAGCAAATTAATCAACACAGATTTTGACATCAAATCAGTCATTTTAAATCTTTCTTGTAATAAGTAATTTCACCATATTGAGAGATAAAAAGTTGGAACATTACAAAATAGAGTAGCAATTTTGGGAAACTAGGTTACCATCTTATTTTTGAACTCTGTAGAAGAAACTAGCTTCCATAAGTGTGTTTATGAAGCCATTTTCCCCGAGAGAACCATTGGCTGGGTGATTTCAGGTTTTACTGTCCTTGTGGGGACTTTTGGTCACCACGATGTAGAACCACGGACATCACATTCAACACAAGATAAAAATCTGGACCACAAATGCCCATGTGATCAAACTCTGGAAGCCTTTTTAACCATGATCACGCACACACCACTACTTTCCCCTCTCCCTCTGTCCTTTCATTTCTCTCTCTCTCTCTCTCACTCGAACACAATCTAGGTCACACACCTGCTGAAGCACGGCCATACACCCTCACTCTTGGCAGAGCACACAGTGTTGCCATGGTTTTTGTGTGTGTGTGTGTGTGTGTGTGTGTGTGTGTGTGGAACATTAAGACTTCATTAAGCCTTTAAAGCTGCTTGGGTCTGTCTCTACACATGCTTTGAGGGACAGAGAGTGTTTTTGTGTATGTGAGGGAATGCATGAGTGGCTATATTTGCATTTGAGACCAATTGTATTTTGTGTGAAGAAGGATACGTGTATGTAATTAGAAAAGTCTGCTCAGCACAAAGCCATATTTAGGAACACTTAATAAAACAGGTCAGAGTGCACACATGTCTGGTTCACTATCTTTGTAGGGACTCTCCATAGACGTAATGGTTTTTATACTGTACAAACTGTATATTCTATCCTCTTACACTAATCCTACCCCTCACAGAAATCTTTCTGCATTTTTACATTTCCAAAAAAAAAAAAAAAAGTGAGTTCTGTATGATTTATAAGCTGGTTTCCTCATGGGGACCCCAATTTAGGTCCCCATGGTGACAAGTCTCCATGAGTCAGTGTGCATTCAGGTTGAAGTCCCCACCGAGACAGAAAAACAAGAACACACACACACTCACACACAAATACACAAAGGGACAATCAAACACAAACAGGAGTCACTGCTGATTGAAAAAAAAAACAGAGATAAAACAGAAACAGTTAGACAGTAAATGTCATATCAGTCCACACCCACTGACAGAGAGACAGACAGAGAGAGAGAGAGAGACGCTGGGGGAATAACAGCAGTGTTAATCACTGACCCTTGGGCTATGACATACTGACACGTGTCTCACCACAGTAGCTGCTCTTTAACCCATGCAGGATCAATTTCAGCTTGACTCTCCTGTAAATAACATGTGTATATTCTGTACTGAACTTGTGTGAAGAAAAATCACATTAATACCCCAATACTCCATTACACGAATACAATTTAATGGAGAACAAATATAGGCTTTTGAGAAGTCTAGTCAGAGTTGACTTCTGAGAAATAACCCAGGAAACTCACGTCTCCTCGTGAGTTTCAGAAGAATAATGCCTCACACTGAGGTCACAAGCTAGACAGTTCAACTTTCAGTATTTCTCAAATCCTCTCAAGTCCATATTATCTATGCTGCCCACCTGAATTTCATAAGAGCAACCTATACGAGCAATATCATTGTCCTCTGGGGAAGTACCAGTGCTCGAGAGCTCCTAAATGTTTCACAGCGAGGCAGAAATTGTTTGAGTTGTCCTGCTTTGTTCTCTCTCTCTCTCTCTCTCTGGGTAAACGTGACCTTTCGTGTCTGTTTTTCCCCTTCTTGGCAGGGCTGCAGTCACAGAGCTTGTTCTGGATGAGGAACTGTCTCTGCTTTGAATTTCTGATGAAGAGATTCAGTTAATACTTTCTTTTAAGTGCTTGACTGCATCCAAACTGCTCTGATTTAGTGTGGAAATCCCACTCAAGCTGTCTTTCATGAGAAATATTTTATTATGGAAAGACTTTGATTCATGCTTACTATATTTATACTTTTCCAAGAGTTGTTTCTGCTAAAGAGAAACTTCAATGTCCCTTATATTCACATACATATATATATATATATATATATATATATATATATATATATATATAAAGTTTGTTTATGTGTATTGTGCTCTTTTATAGTTCAGATGACTTTGAATATGAATATTATCTCAGATATTTCTCTTAATATTCCTTAAAAGAACTGAAAGCAGATTATGAGTATAGTGCACAAATATTTTGATATTTTGAGAAAGTGAAAGTCTGCAGACTTTAGCTATGTGCTTAGGTAATTTTATCTGTTTTTTCTATTTAATATTTCTATTTAGCTTTAATTTATATTTATTTCAGTTTTAATACTTCAAGTTAAACATTTTATTGCAGTTATTGAAGTTTTTCATATAACATTTAAACAGTTTAAGTTTGTTAACAATAACAACACTGAAAAGGACCTCATTTATTTTGATGTTTCTATTTTCTTATATATTTTACTGTAATTTTAATTCTTGAAATTATATTAGAGAGAGTGCTGCTTTTGGGTAGAATTTGATAAAAATGTACCAGCTGTGTTAAGCTGCTATCATAGATCAGTTTTAGTCAGTCTTATTGCGTTTGTGTGGTTTACTGAGCTTCTGTTAGGTTGTTGAACTCACTTTAATTATCAGTTTATATTGCAACAGTGTGATAAGAATGACTGTGATCTGATAGATAACAGAAATATGACCACAAACTGAGCACTAGTTGACTTCCCTTTAAAGTTCAACCAGTAACATGACTGTGTCTCTCTGACATGGCATATCTGGGAAATAATGTACTATATATGTGTTTTGTGGTAATTAGTTTTAATGATGCTTATTGTCAGTATCATTAAACACACATTCCAAGAAACAAGAAAGTAAAGCCCACAAAAAATGATCAGGGAAGCTGAAATCCTGAGAATATAGTGTGATATGAGTGCTGACTCTCACACTTTGCTTCATGACAAATGCTCACACACAGAAAAACCAACAGTGAACAAAGCTTGTAGGCCTTAGAGATATCTCAAAGTGCACAAAGACGGGTGGTGAGGTTCTTACTCTTTTCTTTTTCCTCCTCTCGCTCTCTTGCTCTGTTTATGTGTGTGTGCGCATGTGTGTGTGTCAGAACCCTCTTTGTTTTGGCTCTCCAAGTGGCTGACACACAGCCAACAGCAAGACAGAGCCTCAGTGTGTATGTGAGAGAGAGCTAGACAGACACACAGGGAAAGAGAGAAAGTGTGTGTGACTGTGTGTGTGTGTGGTGGGTAAATTTACGTCCAGCTGAGTGAGTAATAGTGAATGCACTCCCACAGAAATGACTCTCTCTCCCACACACACACACACACCGGCGGTAAATATGTACACATAAAAAAAACAAATCTGCCAGCCATAAATAGAAAATATAAACATACATCATAGACGACCTTTGCTCTGCTCTACACACAAGCAAAACTAACACATACACACCAAACTTGTGGTAATGTACACACAAAAAAACAAATTTGCCAGCCATAAACAGAATGTTGTACATTAACTTTTCTGCTATACACTCATACTGCTTATTACTTCCACAAACACCAAATCACTTGCTTAACTGACGTTGCTAATGGCAGCCTGGATAGACATCCACAACTGCAATTCTGCTCTCTCTCTTTCTGTGTGTGTGTCCTGGAAAACCCTATACTGTGAGGACCAAATGTCCCCACAAAGATAGTAATACCAGTCATTTTTGCCCTGTTAGGGACATTTTTGGCCTCCATATGGAAAACAGCTTCTAAATCATACTAAGGGATGTTTTTTGAAAATATAAAAATGAAGAAAGTTTTCTGTGATGGGTAGAGTTAGGGAATAGAATATACAGTTTGTACAGTGTAAAAATTATTATGTCTATGGAAAGTCCCCATAAAACATGGAAACCCAACCTGTGTGGTGTGTGTTGTACTGTCCTTGTTTACTATTTCTTTTAGTGTGATTGACAAAACAGGAAAGAGGGACAGAGAAAGAGAGTCACTTTCAATTTAATGATCAATTGAGATAGCAATTTAGAGGCATCATCCCCCCCTCTCTCTCACACACACACAAACATGCACCGACATACTCCCACATAGTCACTTCCTGACTGAGTCACACAACTGATTAGTAATGTGTGTGTTGAATATGAATATTGTGTTACAGTAAGGGATGAAAATCATTAAAGGGTTCGTTCTTCTAATGGACAGACTGATACAACTGGCTGTAACTCTAAACAGAGTGAGCAACCTGGACAGGATTTCTGGGCATCATAAGCAGATTAACATTTGAACATTAAAACACACTTATGTTTTCCAGAACTGCTGATTCAAACACTCAATATTACAAACTTTCAAATATACTTATATATGTAAGAATAATCTGATTAATCAAAATGCTGCATCAAATATGCATACAATATGAACATTTAAATCCAACCAATGAATGAAACTATGATTTAAAATAATGGATTATTGGACTGAAGATTCAAATGCACTATGATGATGGCCCAAAATGGTGAATCAAACATACAGTATAATTGTTAAAACTAACAAATAACACAGAAAAATGCTGAATTAAATGTATAAAAGTACAATATAACATTTTCAAACTTACAATGACCAAAAATGTAGTTTTGGCAGGCAGCTCGCTGACAGAGAGAAAATATGACCAAATGTTTTTAAAAACGCACAAACAGGACAGGGCAGAGCGCAGGACAGAACAGGACGCCCATTAAGGACAAATGTGGATCCATCAGTTTTTTATTCACTGGTTTAACCAAATTTCACTAGATTCATTCCTGGAAACAGAGTGAATTTAGTTTGGTTTGTGAGGAACTTGAGATGTAATATGTCTTCTGTGGCTTTCCTGAATCTGCTGTGATTCATTAAAATGACATTTGGGAAAAACGAGCATGTGTGCGCAGCGCCACTGTTTGTGTGTCTATTTCCTCTGCACACACACTGAGTTTAAGCAATCACAGCACAAACAAACATCAGTGTGTGTGTGTGTGTGTGTGTGGTCCTGTCTCTTATTAAATAATGACATCATTGGCGCTGACTGGAGCTCATCACACACAGGCTTTATAATCTCTTAACTTGGATCTATTTAACCGCCTGCCATTACAGACAGCAGAATCATCAGATAGAGAGAGAGAAAGAGAGCACATGTGTGTGTGTCTAACACACAGCAGAGCACCGACACGTATGTAAACACTGCGGCAGGGTGAATGCGTGTGTGCGAGACGGAGAATTAGTGAGTGAGAGAAGAGAGAGAGAGAGCGAGCTCGTCTGGTGGTAGATGTCGACATGTGGTTAGACCGTTACAGGCACGGTGCCAAGAACAGACGAGGGGGTGGAGGGTCACACACACGTATACACACACATGCTAAATATAGAGTCCTGCTGAGGCTTCAATCTCACACACACATTGTGAGACGAGTACAAACACACAGACAACCAAGCATGAGATGAAACAGATAACAAAACGTAGAACAATATCGGTGCGTCAAAATCGCGTACTGAGTGTGTAGGTACTACATTTGAATTTGAATTTACTTTGCGATCGTTAAAAAGTACGCTCTATATAGTATGAATATGTGTAGTACGAATGTAATCCAGACATACTACATCGTCTATGTTGTCATTATCATGTGACCTACCTTCACCTCCATTCATAAATCCTCTCCCGTGGTCTCATGGGATAGTAAAGCGTACATCGAATGCACACTTCCGAATCTCGCCCACAGTAGGTCATCCGGGGACTTTTTGCCTACCGTTTTTCGAATATGTATTCGGACATAATACTCTATTTTAACGATCTAAGCACATTGTCTAAAGCGCACGGCGCAAGTGCACTTAGGGTCATATCCAAATCCACTTTTGCTTAACAACAGGAAAAAATGGTCGGCGCGCCTGGCGCATGGTCTAAAAGGGTGGCCCCTATTCTCTTAATGAGTAATGGGTGTGTTTTGGGCGCAACATGCAATAAACCAATCAGAGTGTCATCTTCCATTTCCTTTAAAAGCCAGTTGCACTTGCGCCATGGCGGATTCGCTACTTACATGGTGGAATTTGCAAGTGGAAAATTTGAAAGCCTCTCTAGCGAAGAAACAGATCTGCTCATATAATGATCTGTAATTATTGTAATCCTTTTATTTGGCATGTTTGTGTGCTGCTGCGTGTCCCTGTGTGTGTAATAAGCATTGTGCACTCACCTATTGTCCACTCACCATTGTCCACTCACGCATATTACTAACGCACTCTTTAAAAAATAATAAAAATATAGCGCCATTGACTTTAGACAAGGTTTTTGTTGGTCAATGGTGCGGCCTATTTCAGTTGCCTCAAAATAGCAACACGCCTACAATGCGCCTGAACACACCTTGCTTTTAGACCAGCATGCCCATGGGCGCACAAATGGGCACAAATGCATTTGCCATTTAAACAACATGGCGCAGGATGTAAAAATGATAACTGCGTCTGGCTGAAACTAGCAAAAAACACTTGTGTCGCACCTGGCGCCGCATTGCACCGGGTGTATGATAGGGCCCTAGATAGTGGGTAAGTATTTGATGTCGGATGCAGCTTATGATTCCCACGAGGTGGAAATCCAAATCGCAAATCTAGTCATTAAAACGTAATTTACTGAATAAAGGTGCGGTCACATTCGCGAAATTTTGCTTTAATTTTGCAGGCAAAACAGGTCCATTTTCCACTGTCAATAGTGTAGCGATGTATAAAGTACAAAAGTCACTTTAAAACCAAGCAGCATTCTGTTGGTCAGTGTGACAAATTCCGATGACCAACTTTAACACAAGTGGAATCTGCATGGGGAACTTTTTCGCCCTTTTTCACTAAACTCCAGATCGCACAGATTCCTATTGAAATGAGTGGATTTGCCTGCTATAACTCACAAAATATAGGTTAATGTGATGTGTAATATCATGGAATTTGACAAAATTTGGATGAATAAATAAAAAGTAGGAACATACGATTCAATAAAATTAAATTGCAAAACTGACTATGGTCTGTAATTATTAAACCGCAAAAAGAACTTTCAAGTCTACATGTTTTGCTTGTCTGTGAATACGTTTCATCTACTACTCAAACATGCATGCTGTTTTATGAATTCATTTGATTACAACAGTTTTTGATGATAAATTTGTAAAAGAATATAAAAAAACAAAACAGAATTTGTGAAAAAAATAAATAAAACTGATTTCATACACTGTAAAAAAAAATAATTGTAAATAAAACAGATTATTGGTGTAAATCCTACACCAATGTTTTTCAGTGTAAGGCCCCATATTAGTTAGAATTTTAGAATTTTTTAAATTTTTAAAGTTTAATGAATGTAATTGATTAGATATGCTTTTTGATTCTTAAAATTTAATAACACCATTACATTTTTCAAACGGAAATGGAAAACAAAGAATTTAGGAGAAAAAGATGGAATTTGGGAAAATTTCATAGGGCCCTAAAAATGGACGTGCATGCTTTCTCGTGCAGCTGTGTGTTACAAGTTCCATCTATGTAAAAAAGTTGGAAACATTCATATAGCGGAAAACCAACACCGATGAGAGAGAGAGACCCCAAACCCCCAGAGGAAATAAATTTCCTAGGACACACAGAGCCGTGCACACAGACGTGCGGTTGACCTGTTATTCTGCGAGGTCATGGAGTAATGTAAGCTCTGCAGCTGGTACATAAATATGACTTTGAGAGCAGAGTCCAAGGTAACTCGACACAACTCTACAGCTGTGTACAAACACACACACACACACACACACACACACACACACACACACACACACACACACACACACACACACCTAACTCTCTATTTGAACTGCATTCAGAGTGATGAAGTGTAGCAAGAAACAGGTTTCTCTGTTCTGTGCTCTGCTGGTCTCTGGGAAGATAGAGAGGGAATAAAATGGGGGGGAAACAATGAAAAGAACTGTCGGTCTCTCTCTCTCTCTCTCTCTCTCTCTCTTTCCCTCTCTTTTTTTCTCTCTCTCCCTGCTGAAATGATGGCACTGCTGTGCAACATCCCTTCGGAAATAAAGTAAAGCTGATGTCATACTCTCATGTGAAATGTGCACACATTCACATATATCGCAGAGGGAATGACGAATTGGCACTGAATACTAATATAGTTATAATGACTGTTATCTTTACAGTTATTGTTTTGTTGTGAATGGGCCTTACAACTATTCATTTAATGATTAGTATTATTTATACAAAAAATAATAATTAACACTAATTACTCATTTTAAAAGCATTAATATTTTTTACAAATATCATACTGATCCCAAACTAATATCATGACTTGGGTAATACCAGCCACTCATTAAGACCATCCAAGTTTACATTAGTAAGATTAGAAAAGATTCTTAATATTGCACTAATATTTTAAATCTTTATATCAATATACTTTTTACATTTATGCATTCATGCACATGATTTTCTAAATAGTTAATTTAATGAATAAGCAGTTTGTCTAAATAAGATGCAACTGAAACAATTACAATATTGTGATATATTGCAATGTATATTGTATTATAATGTAGTTTATGATACCCTAAAGGCCCCAATATACTTCAAACGAAGTTCTTTTTCGTTTTTCATTTAGGGGTAAAACGAAGTTCGAAATTTGGTTGAAATGACGTGCTGTGAAATGATTTTGTTCGAAATGACGTCACATCAGTTCGTTCTTCGATTTCATTTGACATATATCGGGGCCATAGTCAAAAAAGCAGCCTTATGAACAAGAGCGTGAACAATGCTGCATTTATTTTGTAGAGGTTAGCCTATCTTAACAGGAGTCATTTACAAAAGTTTTAAAGGTTAACAGCCATTTAACAGTAAAAGGAAAATGGTCAAATAAAAATAAATTACAACTTGCTGGCAGAAGAAATCCTGATTAACATTTTAAATGGACCTTGAGAAACAAACTGTTAAATCAATGTTAAATTCCCAACATGATTTTTGGTTCAATATCGACTTTCTTGTATCAAAGTAGTCATAATCACTCTCATTTCCCAGAATCCCCTCACTTCCCATTCCAGTAAAAACGCAGGTCTTTTTGTTTTCATAGTGTCAATAAAAAAGACCGTAAAGGTCAAAACATCTCTCAGCACCTACAAATATGTACGAATTCCCACACACACATAAAGACAAATACACACACATCAAAGTACAAACACATAAGCTTTTCCCCCTCCCGACATGTTCATCTTTCTCTCTCTCTCACACACACACACACATAAGAACTACATAAGCACTGTGTTAATGGTCTGTCTGACAGTAACACGCACACACTGACTGGCTTTCATCCCATGAGTGAGCGTCTGTCTCTTCCAGACTCTTATAATCTCTATTTCTCAGTCTGACAAGTACTCTGACATATATGCAGTGTTAATTTTCAACAAAAAAGGTTGGACAGTGATAGCGAAAGGAGGGTCAGGGAGATTATACTAGAAAAAGAGAGCTAAAGGGAGAAAAAGATGGTGTGTGTGTGTATGTGTGCAAATGTGGGTAGGTCACTGTGATCGAGCACGGCTGCTGACTCAGTGATATTCTACAGCAGAGAAAGTCACAAGCAGATCAGATCTGTGTGTGTGTGTGTGTGTGTGTGTGTGTGTGTGTGTGAGAGAGAGCGAGAGAGAGAGAGAGAGTGTGTGTGAGAGAGTAAAAAAAAAAGGAAACCAGAGTGTGTCTGTGGCTGTTATAACCTACAGGAAAATGTATTGCTCAGAGGTTCCTTTCATATTCTATGTGTTCTCAGTTTTCATTTCATTTAAGTTTCTACTAACAGAACAAATTACATTATTAAAAGACATGCATTGAGAGTATAGACTTATTATTGTTTGTTTGGTATGACTTTATATACCATTCAATGTTAAAGATATTACAGGTATATTTGTGGCACAATTTAAAGTGCCCCGTTATGCTTTTTCGAACATTACCTTTCATGGAGGGTATATTATAGCCGTTTGTTGAATGTAAAAGGTCTGCAATGTTTTAAAGATCAAAGTGCATGACACAAAGTTATTGTCTCCTAAAAGAAAGAATCGATTCTGAACTGCTAAAACGAGTCATCAGCAATTCCAGTCTTACTGTTACATACCTACTTAATGTAACATATTTGGGTTACACTTTATTTTAAGGTGTCATTGTTACAGTGTAATTATTATACATTTAAGTATAATCAAGTACTGGGTAATAATAATTAACTTCATGTACTTACTTTAGGGTTAAGGTTAGGATTAAGATGTGGTTTAAGTTAGATGCATATAATTAAGCACAATTTGTAGTAATTACTATAGTAACTACATGTTACCTTTGTAACAAAGGCACTGTAAAATAAAGTGCTACCCTAATTTTTAAAATCCAGTCTATGGTCTTCATTGGCTGCCTGCGAACATCCACTTGGACCCGCCCTCAAACATTGTAGTTGTAGCTGAGGCTGGAAAAGTTTGGTTTGTGTTGTCAACATTTTGAGAAGACACTGTTTTCTGTGCTGCAAATCCACTTTGCTGCACGTTGCACTGCAATTGATACGGGAAAAAAACGACAGTATCACTGTGTATCAAACACAGAGAATGATCTGGAGCTGAAATTCAGACATGGTAATTCATTTCCAACAAGCACTGTAAGCGGTTGACCAATCACAACAGACTGGGCCATATGACGAATCAGAGCAGAGTAGACTCTCAGAAAGGAGGGGGTTAGAAAGACTGAATCTTTGAACTAACCGTTTTCAGTCTCTTTGAGAAAAAAGGTGATGTGAAATTGAAACTCTTTTTGACGTTCAATGCATGTACTGTTGAAGACCTCCAAAACAAAATTAGGTTAAAGAAATTGATTCACCTTATGATTGCGACACACTGAAATTGGGTCACAAATTGATATAACTCCATTATTTTGGAATAACTCAATTATTTAGCAAAATATGCTTCATATAAATGTAACAGGAAGTAAAATAGGAAGAAAAAGTGAGAGGAGTAAAAAGGAGCACATGAAAAGGGAAAGAAAGATGTTAGTGTGTGTGTGTGTGGGCAGATAAATGAGAGGAGAGGAATCAGTAGAGGCTGTGTAAAATTGCTCTCTCTCCCTCTCAGATGTTGCTGCAGAAATACCTTACTATACTGACCACACTGACATATAAAAACACTCTGCCCAGCACACACACACACACACACTTGCACTCTTTTATCAAAGCTATAAACACACAGTGCTCTGAATGGTGGAAGGTCACACACATACACTTGTTCACTCTTATCTCTGCAGCACGTTGACCAAACAGAGCTCTGTTGCCACAGTTACCCACTCCAGGTAACACATGGTAACCCATAGTAAGACACAGTAAGCCACAGTGACGTGCTGTCATAAATGAGGTTACATAATGCGTGATTGTAGAGTATGAGCCCGTAGTGGCACAAATGACTGCTTTAACGGCTTTGATCTGCCGTCTGGAAGAAGAGGAAAGGGTTTTTTCTTTTTTTTTATCTTTATGACACAGATGGCAGCTAATGACTCAGTCTAACAGGACTCAGTTAGGACTTATAAAACACATCAGCCAGCAAGTCTCCAGCAGTGGATACAGCCATATGAAAACAAAAGCCAGTTCATTCATTCTTTGCTGAGTGACTTCATCAGCTTGATGTTCATAAACACACAGATTATCAGCATAATGTGTGATGTGAGAATATTGCAGCTGAAAGCAACATACAGACATTACCAACCACAGTTCGCTTTTGAACATGACGTTTGAGGGTAAATCAGCATTTCAAAGTGCTTCCCACACCATTTTTTAATGGCAATTAAACATGTCTTTCTATTGAGTTTTCAAGAGCAAATAATCTATGGGCCATTTGTTTTGATGATTCATTCAGAAAAGCTCACAAAATTTACCGGTCTGAATCCTTCTGATGAATCCTTTGCTAAATGAACTTCGTCAGAATAGTTACTGAATCATCATCTGACTCACTTATCTTTCTGCAAGTTATCATTACTGTCAGTAAAACTGAAAACAGTATCATTAATAAGTGAAATGTGTAGTTAAAAGTACACATTTGTATTTTGAAATATAATATATATATACAGTCGTGCTCAAAATTATTCATACCCATGGTAAATATGACCAAAGAAGGCTGTGAAAATAAATCTACATCGTTAATACTTTTGATCTTTTATTTAAAAAAATCTACAAAAATCCAACCTTTCATTGGAGAATAATAATTTTAAATGGGGGGGAAATCTCATTATGAAAGAAATGTTTTTCTCTAATACACACTGCTCACAATTAATCATACCCTTTTATTTAATACTTTTTGCAACCTCCTTTTCCCAAGATAAAGGCTCTGACTCTTCTTCTATAATGCCTGATGAGTTTGGAGAACACCTGACAAGAGATCAGAGACTATTCCTTCATGCAGAATATCTCCAGATCCTTCAGATTCCAGCTCCATGTTGGTGCTTCTTCTCTTCAGTTCTCTCCACTCATTTTCTTTAGGGTTCAGGTCAGGGGACTGAGATGGCCATGGCAGAAGCTTGGTTTTGTGTTCAGTGACCCATTTTTGTGTTGGTTTTGATGTTTGTTTTGGATCATTGTCCTGATGGAAGATCCAATCACGACCCATTATAAGACTTCTAACAGGAACAGTTAGGTTTTTATTTTTTATCTGTTAGTATTTGATAGAATCCATGATACCATGTATCTGAACAAGATGTCCAGGACCTCCAGCAGAAAAATAGGCCCACAACATTAAAGATACAGCAATATATTTCATTGTACACATGGGGTACTTTTTACCTCTGTGTGCACCAAACCCATCTTGAGTGTTTGCTGCTAAAAAAGCAAATTATTTTGCTTCATCTGAGCATAGAACATTTGAAAAGTAACTGACACTACTGGAACTTCAAACAGGATGGGTTCTATACTCAGATGAAACAAAAATACATGGTATAGATACATGGCATCATGGATTCTATCAAATACTAACAGATAAAAAATCAAAACCTAACTGTCCCTGTTAGAAGTCTTATAATGGGTTGTGATTGGATCTTCCATCAGGACAATGATCCAAAACAAACATCAAAACCAACACAAAAATGGGTCACTGAGCACAAAACCAAGCTTCTGCCATGGCCATCCCAGTCCCCTGACCTGAACCCTAAAGAAAATGAGTGGAGTGAACTGAAGAGAAGAAGCACCAACATGGAGCTGGAATCTGAAGGATCTGGAGAGATTCTGCATGAAGGAATGGTCTCTGATCTCTTGTCAGGTTTCTCCAAACTCATCAGGCATTATAGAAGAAGAGTCGGAGCCTTTATCTTGGGAAAAGGAGGTTGCAAAAAGTATTGAATAAAAGGGTATGATTAATTGTGAGCAGTGTGTATTAGAGAAAAACATTTCTCTCATAATGAGATTTTCCCCCCATTTAAAATTATTATTCTCCAATGAAAGGTTGGATTTTTGTAGATGAATAATTTTGAGCATGACTGTGTGAGTATATATATATATATATATATATATATATATATATATATATATATATATATATATATATATATATATATATATATATATATATATATATATTCACAAATGTAAACATGTATTTTTTATTCATATGAATTTATATTACAGTCTCTGCTTCTCATCTCATATATTTAGAAACATATTTAATATAGTAATATTCTATATATTTTAATATTCTCTGACTGCGTAAAGCCAGCCAATCACTTTTAAGCTCTTGCCATTTTTGTGTATAATATGCATCAGACGTGTATAGTGCGAGTGGCAGTAATTTCAGGATTTTTGTGGACTCACCAGGGCGGGATGCAGTCTCCTCTTCTCCTGGGCACTGCTGCTGCCATTTGTGCCGGTTCTCTTGGCGGCCCAGACGAGTTCCTGCTCCAACAAAACCACCTCACATTCCTCTCGGAGTCTCCTCCACTTCCTCTCCGCGCTCTGCTCGTCATCCCAGTGCACACACACCTAATGCATAGAGAAAGAGAGAGAGAGAAGGTTGGTAGGTTGCAGATGTATGTACAGAAACACAGGTGCGTGTGCAGACGCATACAGAGAGCATATGTGTTCACAATTAACTTGATTGATGCAGCTAATTAATAAACCATTCAAAGGTGATAGATCTAGTAAATTAGAAACAAATGTCAACACACCAACAGCATACTTAACCACATAACTACTTGCACACAAACATCTGCCTACAAGCTCACACAAAACATGAAACAAAAATGAAAGATTACTTACATTGATGATGAAACATTCTTAGACAGACACACACACACAAAACAGATTACACAGTCCTGTCCACATCACTCCAGCTCAGAACCAAGTAAAAAAATTTCATTTGTAGGTCTGAATTCAATGATGTCATTCATATTTGTCACTCAGAGTGTCATCACAGCGTCATAAGCGCTGCTTCTGACTGATGACTGAGCCAGACAAAATTAAAACTCACTCACCGGCTGCAATGAGCCATCCAGCTCTACTGCAGCATGACAATATGGCTCAATCTGTGGCAGATCTGAATCACAAAGTCACCCATCACAAACTCACTATTAATACAGAACTGATCTAACCCTGCTTGCAGTGATTCAGAATTCATACTAACTTGACAAAACATTAGCAGTTAAGGGTAAATAATAAGGTGGGTTATCTCTGCTTTTCATCTGTGGTCCATGTGGAAGGAGAATCCAGCAGGACTGGTGATATACAAATGTGGGTTGTGCCTACTGAAATAGAACTGAGGGTACATTTGGATGATATTATTTGAATGTTTTATCAAGCATTTTTTAGACATTATAACTGCATTTAAAGTTTAATTTAGAATTAGTTATTATTATTTTAGAATATTTTAGACATTGTTCATTTTAGAAGACCTTTCAAATGTTTGATCTAGTGAATGATCCAGAATGTTGGATTATGTGCATTCAGAAATTGGATTTAACCATTTGAATGATAGATACAGACGTTTTGGATATCATAGGCTTGTTTCATTTTAACTTGTGAATGTTTGATTCTGTATTTTTTGGCCAGCATTGGTGCGCTTAAACATTCAACAACTCAAACTTTTAAATTTTCAATTTATCATTTTAGAAATTTGTAATCAAATGGTACAGCAACTCCCATGATCACAGCCTCAGCTTTTGATTTCCAAGGAACACACCACTGAGAAAATGTATAGCCTGAAAGCGCCACAGGATGGGTAAAAGTGTCTACCAAATACATATATGCTAATTAGTAATTAGAATATTCAGCATCTTTGGCCATTCTGAGTACATTTGAATGTTTGATTTAAATGTGCAAATGTTTGATCAAGTATTTTGGACATTATAACTGCATTTAAAAGATTTATTTAAACTTTTGAACATAACCTCAGAATATTTTGGACACTTCAAGTTTAATTCAGAAGATTGATTTGACCATTCAAATGTTTGATCCATAATTTGAGCACCGTAAATGTATTTAAAAGTTTGACTTAAATGGGTGGTTGATCAGGATTTCACTTTTTTTAACTTTAGTTAGTGTGTAATGTTGCTGTTTGAGCATAAAAAAAAACATCTGCAAAATGCTCAAAAGTTTGATACAAAGGGAGATATTTTCTTTTACAGAAATTGCTTTTTAAGGACTACAACAAACAGCTGTTAGGGACATGCTAGTCGATGAGTTGAATCAACTCCCAATTTCTCCACTAACCATTCAGAAACGTCCAGATGCATTCTAAAAGTTGTTACTTCTTCCTAAGTCCATCAGTGTCTGACTCTGGGTTGAACAATGCAAGGCTGAACACTGTTACTGACAATCGTCATTTTGGCTGCATGAGATTCTCCAGCTTTGCTGTTGTTGAGCAAATGAAGCAGCTGTTAAAGCTCCGCCCTCTTCTGAAAAGAGGGCCAGGAGCAGCAGCTCATTTGCATTTAAAGAGACACAGACAAAAACAGCATGTTTTTGCTCACACCCAAATAGGGACAAATTTGGCAAGATATAATAAATGATCTGTGGGGTATTTTGAGCTGAAACTTCACAGACACATTCTGGGGACACCGGAGACTTAC
This sequence comes from Chanodichthys erythropterus, assembly GCF_024489055.1. Lineage (NCBI taxonomy): Eukaryota > Metazoa > Chordata > Actinopteri > Cypriniformes > Xenocyprididae > Chanodichthys > Chanodichthys erythropterus. Next base: position 29,607,629 of record NC_090238.1, read on the forward strand.
ATTACATATTGTGAAAAGGGGCATAATAGGTCCGCTTTAAGTGTTCAATTCAGATATTTCTGCACTGTATCTGTATTTTGTAATCGAAATTGTAATTGAATGTTTAAATGTTCACTAATGCAATTTTTGGCCTTTATAGGCACATTTAAATGTAAACATTTAATAATGATATCCCATAGGCATTAAGGTAAAATTTTATTTTGATAGTCCACTTTCATTCAGATATTCTACTAAGTACCTTTGCAACTACATGTCAACTACAAATAATTATAGTATTAGTAGATATATATATATCTGCTAACACTTTATTTGAATGTTCCCCCAACAGACATCCTACTGACTATAAATATCTTTGCAAGTACATTTCAACTTATTCTACAAACCATAACCAAACAGTCAGCTAAAACTCTAATGAGAGTTATTTGACATGTGGTTGCAAAATAATAATGACAGTAAGATGACGTAGATGTAAGATGATGTAGTTGCAAACTTACTTATAGTTAGAAGAATGTCTAAAGTGGACCATCGAAATAAAATGTAACCAAATCAAACATTCACTACATTCTGTACCAGTCATAATGGGATCATCTCGTGTTTTTGAATGAAGATCTGAAATGCTTTTGGTGAGACATAAGAGTCACAGAGTTCACCCTCCTCTAGTTTGCTCTAGAATAGCAAACTTCACACATTATTAAGCATACCGATGTGCCTCAGCGTGCCTGTGTATGTGTGTGCGCCAGACAGATGATCTGTCTCACAAAAAGCCCTAAAATATCATGCATTGCAAGGACACACGTTGTCATTGGTCAAGATCCTCTGAGCGTGAGAGAGAGAACAGAGAGGAGAGAAAAAGGACCATTTTTTGAGTTGCTATGCTACCAACATCACTGTCACAGTCTCTCCATCTCCCTCAACTCCTTTTCTTTCTGCTGTCTTTCCTCCTCACCTTTCCCCTTCATCTTCTCACCGTCTTTTTCACACAAAGACACACTCAAACTCTCTCTCTCTCAGTGTAAGGATGCGTGTCGGACACCGAGGTGATTTACGTGCACTCTTGCCATTATCTCTGAGATGTGTGTGTGCCTGTGTGCCTGACTGAAAGTGTGTGTAAAAAGGGGGAGCGTGAAAGGAAAACAGCAATTATTCATTTAGAGGATATCATTAGTCATAGGAACCAGTCCTACTGCCTTTCGAATCCACACACACACACGCATTCACACAGAGCTTCATCTGTCCTGCGAATGTGAAGCGAGTCTACCATCACGTTAGGTTGTCATTTTTCACAGTGACTGTTTTTTCTGCCGCGTGTAATTATGATGATGTATGTGTAGCGTCTTTGGGCGTGTACGTGTGTGTCTCAGATGGTATTTACAAGTTGTGAGTGAGCTAACAAGAGGCTTTTTCCTGCTCTTCTTGCTCGCTCACACACACACCGGCTGTTCGGCCATGAAGCGTCGACAAGCTGTAACAGGTCAGGGAAGTGCTTCACACATACAGTCACATGGCCGCACACACACGTGCATACAAACTCACAGGTGCAACGGCAAATCAACTCAAGCATTGCATACTCACACTTCTGCAGTATCTCTTATTGACAGACTGCAGGAGAGAAACATTTACACACACACACACACTCTCTCTCAGTAAACACTTCCCCGAGGCTTGTGGGAGGGAAACATTCACCGGCATCAGATTTCAGCCTGGACCACAGCCAACGCTCAGGCAGAAATGTGCTTATAGCATCAGCATTTACACACATACACACACACACACATAACCTGACACTGCCTTCCTGTCTGACAAACCACACACACCTTTTTTTTTTATGGGTGGTTTTTGAAGAGATGTACATGTAAATATATTCTGCTAAATGTAATAATCTGTTCCAATCATTTCTGCAACACAAGCGGAGTGAATGAGATGGGTCTGGTGTGTTCCTGATGAAACCGACACCGTGTGTGTGTGTGTTTGAAAGGCGAGAGAGAAAGACAGAAAGAGTCTGGGGAATAAAAGCATGCTGCCAACATAGTAGCATGAGACTATCATGTGACTTTGTGTGAGCGTGTCCGTGTCTGTTGTACATACTGTCTTTAGCGCTGAGTGCAAACACACACACATATTCACAAACTCTGTGATCCACGGAGGCGCCTCACTGATCAATAATTTACTGAGCGGAGAGAGAGGGAGGAAAGGTGGGCGGGTGAGAGAGAGAAAGACAGAACAAGAGAGAGAAAAAAAAGACAGATGAAGACAGTGAAAATGTGAGTACGTTTATAAAGTGAACACACAGCTACACGAGAACACAGTGTGTATCTGTTAAATTATTAAAGTAACATTCATAATTTTAAATAATTTCATTTTAAATGTGTCATTTTCTGCATAACAAACAAAGATTAAATTGTAAATGAAATTAAATTGTTAAATAAATTATATTAATTGAAAAGTAATTATTACGCAATTAAATTAATATGTAATGTGCAACATGAACACTGTAATGTATAAAGCAAAATATTTTCGTAAGTTAAGGGATCTCATAGTGTACTGTTGCTAAACCCGAGGACGTGCTTGATATTAAACCATGTTATTAAAAGCACACTAAGCTGCAAAAGAGACACTGTTCCCCAGGCGACCTTCTTTCCTTTCCGAGACGGAGCTGAACGCAGAAATGCAAAGTATAAGTGGGCTTTGGATACACGCCTAAATGGTCAAATAGCCTACACACAAAAAGTCAAAGGAAAGTGCCGTTTTGGCAAGTATTCTTGTAAAAACAGTCGATTTTGTCTTTAAACATACACAATTAAGAAAGAAAACACATGTGTAACAGTATATTGCATCCATGCATTTGGTCTTAAAGTGACAGCAGCCTAATAATAAACCTGCTGATAAACAACAAAAGGCAAAGGAAAATCATTCACTAATCTTGAATAAATTAAGTAGCTTTAATAAGGCTAAATCAATATTGAATCATACAGTAAAAAAATGCAGTGTTATTATTTTACATTTGACTATTCAATTTTTGTTGTAGGCTATTACTTATGTGAATACCACTGTTAGTACATCTTTCTGAAAAATTAAAACTCTTTAATATGTTTTCTTCTGTTAAATGTATTTGTATTTTGTTTGTAATTAGTTTTTTTGTCGTTATTGTATTGCTGACTGTTTACTTGTTCTTTTTAAGGACCTTTAACTTACAACTAGCTTGGTGGTTAAGTATTGATAACTGTGAAATTTCTAGGGCTGTAGTCAACCAAAGAAATGCTTAGTCGACCAAAGTCCTGTCCTGCGCAACGATCAGTTGACTAAAAAAAAAAAAAAAGACGCGATGTCTTTTTTGATTGAACATTTATTAAACAATTATAATAGAGCATTTATAAAACAACAACGAAAAACATCAATAACACATAAAACTATAATAATAATACAATTATTTGAAAATTAGGTTATTTAAACTGCAAAGTGAGGAGTTCTGTCCTAGGTCTATAGTGACCGTCACAATCGTGCACCTGACCACACCACACGCTACAAAAAAAATAAAACTGCTAAAACTGCCAAATAATGAAAAATCCTCAACAAAAGCTCTCGATTATACAGGCTGTATATATTCTTCTTTACTTTCAAAACTATGGGTTAACTTTTGTCCAACCGATCTAGGCGTTTTAAAACAAACACAAACAAACCCAAAATAGCCTTAAAAAACACTAATAATAATAGGTTGTATAGTAGGAAGGCCTATAGATTTATTTCCGTTTTGTTACATTATATAGGCTACTTTCAAACGCGTCAAGTGTACAAATAAATTGAGTCAAAATCTATTGAGTCAGCATAATAAAGCCGTTTAGGCTACTTACAGATCTGCAGGCTTAGTCCACCTATTTTATGTTGTGGGCCAAAAACACTAACATGTCCACATTCTTGGGTAAAAGACAGCTCCTCGACTTGTTAACAATAAATCCTGCTTTGGAAAATATGCGCTCTGCAGGAGTGGAGGTTGCAGGGATGTAGCGTTCAAACTGAATGAATACAGCAAAACTACCTATATTCCTTACTGAGCGCGAAGCAGCAGTGCAGCCAGCCACAGGAGCGGTTCCCGAGTGTTCATGTGGTGCGCTAAACTGTGGCGCCGTTATAAAATAGCCTAAATTAAAGCATTTAAAGTTTGGTATAAAACATAGGCTAATTATATTTAGAATACAGTAATATATAACTGCTAATAAAGGAATAAATATCAAGGAGTATATCAATGAAAATTTCTTTATTGGTAAAAAAAAATAAATAAATTTGCAACTGGTCGACCAATGAGAATGTCAGTCGACCAAAACGGCATCGACTGATTAGTCGACTAAACGACTAAAGTTGACAGCCCTAGAAATTTCACTGATATTTAAAATTACTCATAGTATTGGCGACTACAAAAATCAATCAAACACCACAGCCAATCAGAACAGCATGTGGGCGGAGTCTCGTGCAAGTGCACGTCACAAGAGACAGCACTCGCAAGGAAATGTGCAAAGTATATAATCAAATTCATGGATTTTACACCATTTTAACATTATTATAAATACATACTGAGTTACTGAAACCATCTTTGTCACAGAATACACTTGTCTGTTCACAATGAATTGACAGTTTTAACGTTCTTGTTTCCTTTTATTTATTTTTAACATCTGAGATTAACTGTCCATTGTTGCTTTCAATTTGGCTATAAAAGACACACAAATTGATATTCAAACTCATGTTAGATGTTTTAACATTAAATAAAGCACATAAACAGCACCTGAGATTATCATTATCACACGTTGAGTTGTTGTTCCAGCCGTGACGTCGCAGAAAAATAGAAACCGTTTCTAAAATAGAATCGTCACATTGCAGCTAGTTAGGATAAAACCCTTATTAACATGGAAAAGATACCTTTTATCGCGTGTCGCACAGTGGTATCGTGAAATACGACTTTGATCATATCACCTACCAATAATCGTGTAAAATAATCGTGATTTCAATATTGACCAAAATAATCACGATTATGATTTTTGAAAAAAAAAAAATCGAACAGCCCTAGCTGGAGTGTGTGTGGTTAGGTGTGGTGGAGGACAGTGTTCTACATGTGAGTGAGTGTGTGTCAAGAAGGAGAGACCCAGACACACTGCTAGTGAACATAATAATGATTTGATAAGCTACAGTTAGTGTGTGTAACAGAGGAAGACAAGAAAGGACAAAGTGTCCTTTAATATCCTCATATAATACTAACAAAGCAGCAGCAGGCATTCTTTCACAGGAGGAATGAAAAGTTGGACACCTTGTGCGGCTGTAGGCCAGCTCTCCGGTCCCGTGACTGTGATTCTGTCATGCATAATATTCCACAGTTTAAACAAACTCTCTCTCTCTTCAGTCTGCCAGACACACTCTCTCTCTCTCTCTCGCTTGCTTTCACACTCTCTCCTCCACACATATAAAGACACGCAAACATTCACACAGATACTGTGAGAGTCAAAGAGACGAGCACGACTACACAAACATCCGAAACAACCACACCGAACTCCCAAGGGCCCTTAAATCAAAAGACGAAGATGATTTCACAGATTCTGCAGGAGTAATAGGAGATTCTCTCACACAAACAGACACATCAATGCAAGTAATGCATCATCAGATGGAGAAATGACAGAGTGTGGGAGTTGAAACAGCTTTGTATTGTCCTGTGTGTGTCTCAGCAAAGCTTAGATCTACAATCACACAGCCTGAGCCGGACTTCTTATGTATTTCAGGAGATAAGCTACAGCACACACACACACACACACACACACAAAATCTGTCTGCTCTGCAGAATCACACATTGCTTCCCTGGCAAAGCTTCAAACCATCTGCCAAAGGTCAAGGGTCAAATGAAAAGAAAGCTGTATATGGAGCACACCAACACACATTTTGCAGACAGACAGACAGAGGGTCACATAAACATATAAACAAGAATTCACAAGTTACGTCAACAAAGCATTAAAAAGAGAGACTGTTTTAAAATTTTCCTTCTCTCAGAGCTGATGAAATTCAACCCATGTCTCTGACACTGCAGAACCATATATCTGTGTCTATGTGTGTGTGAGAGAGAGAGAGCTGGAATACGGTGCTCAGTGCGAACACATGCACGGACGGGGAGGGGGAGAGGAGTGCTTAAATAGAGCACAGTACAAACACGCACAACCAAGAGAGAGAGAAAAAGACAAGACAGAGACGAGGCCAAGCTGAGACATCTGGCTTTAGTTAATGCAGTGCAGAACAGAATTAGAGTACTATCAGAGCGAGTCGATAAAACACACACACACAGCTGAAATTAATCAATGTCTGTATCAGACGCATGATATCACAGGATGAATATTACTGCAATATACTTGTGCAATCCAAACAGAAACACTGTCTGCGAAAAATAAATCATGCATCATAAAATATCATAATATTTTACAAGAGGCAATATTGTGTATATTATTATGGCTAAAGCCAAGGTATGATGTGCAGCATTCCAATATATACACAAGGACTGTCTATTTGCTTTTCAAAGTCAGAAATCTAATTAAAAACAATTGATTAATCTAAATACATGAATACATAAAAACGACTGGTTCATCTAAATACATTAGGTTACACAATCCTATTGCAATTCATAACTATTTTATGTTTTGGCGAATTAGTGGCTAATTTGTATTAATTTCTACTATCACAATTGTATGTTTTCGTATCTTCTTACATCCCAGTGATGTTATGTTTAGGGGTGTTGTTTGGGGATACACCTTCAAGCTTACTTTTTTTTTATAAAAATTGTACAATTCACATCTATCATACAAAAATAGTTATATTTTCATGTAAGATTGTGTTATAAAGGGTTGTTTTAAGGGTCAGATCGGTAGAAACAGACCCAATTTTAATGTTTTTTTTTTTATATGCATCATTATAATGATACTAATTTAAGTTTCACAAAATTTTAAAGGTTAGTTCAGCCTAAAATGAGAATTCTGTCATTAAGAATTGTCCCTCATGTTATTCCAAAGACTTTTGTTCATCTTTGAGACACAAATGAGGATATTTTAAAAGGCCTAAATTAAATCTAGCACATATAAAGTGATTATCATCAGAAGTCTTGGATTAAACCACTTGATTAATATGGAATTTGACTTTCAATGGATGGATACAATCTCTCATGTTCCATTAAAAAATCTACACTTGTGTTCCAAAGATGAATGAAAGTCTTTGGAATGATGTAAGGGTGAGTAAATGATGACAGAAAATTCTTTTTGGGGGGTGAACCGGTCCCTTTAAAGGTGCCATAGAATTAAAAATTGAATTTATCTTGGCATAGTTGAATAACAAGAGTTCAGTACATGGAAATGACATACAGTGAGTCTCAAACTCCATTGCTTATATAAATCTCATTTGTTTAAAAGACCTCAGAAGAAAAGGCGAATCTCAACATAACACAGACTGTTACATAACAGTCGGGATCATTAATATGAACACCCCCAATATTTTCATATGCCAGCTCATGTTCAAGGCATTACACAAGAGCAGCCAGTATTAACATCTGGATGTGCACAGCTGAATCATCAGACTAGGTAAGCAAGAAAGAACAATAGTGAAAAATGTCAGTTTGAGCAATAATAACTGACATGATCCATGATATCATGATATTTTTAGTGATATTTGTAAACTGTCTTTCTAAATGTTTCGTTAGCATGTTGCTAATGTACTGTTAAATGTGGTTAAAGTTACCATCGTTTCTTACTGTATTCACGGAGACAAGAGCCGTCGCTATTTTCATTTTTAAACACTTGCAGTCTGTATAATTCATAAACACAACTTCATTCTTTATAAATCTCTCCAACAGTGTGTAATGTTAGCTTTACCCACGGAGCACTATCAAACTCATTCAGAATCAAATGTAAACATCCAAATAAATACTATACTCACATGATCTGATGTATGCATGCAGCATGCATGACAAACACTTTGTAAAGATCCATTTGAGGGTTATATTAGCTGTGTGAACTTTGTATGCAATGTATTAGAGAATCAGTCTATCGGCGCATATTTAATGATACCCCAAAATAGGCAGTTACAAAAATTAATAAAAAAAAATGTATGGGGTATTTTGAGCTGAAACTTCACAGACACAGTCAGTGGACACCTTAGACTTATATTACATCTTGTGAAAAAGCATTCTAGGGCACCTTTAAGTATACAAACCTGAAGCCATTATATTATAATTTTTCTATATTTAATTCATAGCGTTAATATTTTTGTAACTGTGTAATTTAAACAGCTAGTACGCCATATTGACCCATCATAATCCAGGACTGCAACTGTTTTATATATCACACGTTCTTTCACATTCCTTTATTATCCCATTCAATTTTCCTGTAGTTTTAAAACTAAAAATAGTGCATATAAGCGGTCAAGCCAGGACACTTTGAAGATTGTTGGAAGTTCGAGCAAAGCAGCACTTGTGGTAATCCCATGAGAATTCAGCACAGTAAAACAACAGGCTATGAAAGAGATGAGAAGCATTAGGAGATATCTCTCTATGTGTGTGTGTGTGCGTGTGTGTGTGTGTGTGTGTAACACGACAGGAGGTTGTAACTCAGGGAAAGCTGTCAGTCACACGGCTAAGCCGCTGTTGCCACGGGGACATCGTCTAGCCAATGGTGTAAAAGACATGAGCCCCCAAAGACAAATACACACCAACACACATGCAGCACTTACAATCTCATGAAACACAAACACAAAAATTACACCAGGAGAGGAAACCGACAGCTGTTCTGATAAACAAACCAAGCTCTCATGTATATTCCCCAGCTACAACTATAACACCAGAGAGATTTTTCATTGCAGAAGAAAACTGAGGACACATTCCAAATAAATACTAGTACTATATAATAAGATTACAGTTTTATCTAATAAAATTGACTTCACAGAGGGTGAAATAAACTCTCATACAGTGAGAAAATCCTGTTGGTGAGAGTTTACAACCACAAAGACCTTGTTAAACAAACACACACACACACACCCTACAGATATACAAGCAATTCCGCACCTGTACTGGGAAAATGAATGACAGATTTGAAAGCAAGCCCCTGCCAGTCAGTCAGACTGCATATAATCTGCACAACAAAGCCTGTAATAACCACATTTTACATTTACATTTATTCATTTTAGCTTTTATCCAAAGCGACTTACAGTTGAAGAATACCTTTCTCTCTCATTCACATACAAACGCACAGTGAAAGACTGTGTGCAAACGACAGCGTGACCAAACTATCAATGCACATAAACACTGATATCAGAGAATGAATTAAACACAGTCATACAGACCGACACAAACCATCTTGTTCACGATGAGCACTTAGATCAACGTTTCTACTCAAACAACATAATTATTCTCTGTTTTTGCACCCCAGTGGAACACATAATGTAAATTTGATTTACACTTGAAATGTCAGTGAAACAAACCACCACAACTTGTTCAATCAGTTACGCAGTACGATCCTCAGAGGGTGATCTGCTCTTTCTCTGAGCACTAGTGCAGGAGGAAACTGTGCCTTTGACCCCCATAATTAGCTTCACAGTTGTAAAAATGCAAATATGTCTATACTGCAGTACAGGTGCTGGCGAAGATTCAATCCAACTGAACTGTAATGGCTTTAATGGAGTCAACATGCATTTAGCACATTTAGGAATGTGCAGGGTTCCCACAGCACTTTACTAATGAATTTTCATGGCTTTTCCAGTTGTTCGTGTTGGCTTTATGGATTTTTAAAAACGTTTTATAGAGTTCTCAATAATCAATCTGCAGCCATATATTTCAGAGCCTGAAGTCTACAGCATATGTGCATATTCGACATGTGTGTGTGTGTGTGTGTGTTTGTGTGTGTGTGTGTCTGTGTGTGTGGGTGTGTATGTAAATATACAGTCAAACCAAAAATGTTCAGACATTTTTGAAATATTTTTACTAGTGGGTGCAGGACACTATAGTTCATTTATGTAAGTGAGGATAGCAAAATAAAGTAAACTGTGACATATTATACCCAAATATTCTTCATACAGTGGACTACCAGGAAAATTGATCAAATTGAACCAAAAATTATTCAGAAACTTTGACCTGAGTATGTTTTGCTTAAGTGTTATCTGACATAATTAAGATTGATTTTATCTGACACAGTTTAACTCTGAGATCTTGTCATATTTTATTACCATTTTTTAAACTATAGTGAATAAACTGTATTAATGAATGAAATGTTCAAAGTGTCTGAATAAATTTTGGGTTGACTGTGTGTATATATTATATATATACTATATATATTATATACATTACACTCACATAGATGTGTATGTATATGTGTTTGTAAATAAATATATATATATAAAATGTATGTATATATGTGTGTAATGTATATGTGTATATGATTCATTTAAATGTTAGTACATAGTAGTTACATACATGGATTTCTATTACTTTTCCATGTCTGAAAATACTATTTCAAAATTCCTATTTCCATGACAGTGGGAATCCTGAACACACCACACAAAATATTACATGCCAACAAATGCTAGTAAGGCATATTACATGATGTTGTAACTGAACACTACTGAAATGTTAAGTACAATATAATTACATACACAAATACGTACTAACTAGTTAGTCATTTGACAGTACTTACATATGTAAACACATTAACGCTGTAATGTAAAGTGTATCATTTCTTTCTCACAATCAGTTTTAAGTAAATATCAATATATGAAGATAAAAGGAAAGCGTCCTCTAATGTAAGACAAGTCGTGATGAAGCTGTCTCAGTGCTGTGGTGGAGTGATGGAGTCATTAGGCGCTACAGCGGCAGTGCAGTAAACTGTCTCACAACAGCTGATTAGTCTGAGTGAAGCCCCGCTGAGCTATGACCACACACACACACACACACACACACACACACACACAGTTGTTTTCTCTATCATAGTAACACGCCCAGCCTTCGACTCATAGTAAAAAGCCGCCTGAATGTTTGTTGGCTAAACAACTGACAGAAACCAATGTACAAGCTTTCAAAACAAACAACTTTCGCTGTCATATTAGTAGTTCCGTCAAACTTTTTTTCTAGCAAACAAGCGAAAGGCAATTTGTAGAAGCTACTTCAACTGAAAAAGGTTCAAAATGAAGCGTAATTTCAAAAGTTTTCCTAAATGAGAGTAGTGAGGTAAGTTTTACCGTCAGCGCAGGCGAGTCAGTGATCGCGCGGATGACTCCGGCTCTCCAGCTCCAGCGCGAGACACTCGCGAGCTCCAACGGCTCTCCGCCGCTCACGCACAGGCAGCGCTTCCCCACCAGCTCCACCGCCATAGTCTCGCAAAAAGTGCGAGAAATGTCCGCGGACAACAAACAAACTTCCTCCTACTGTGTGCTACGGTGTTGACACATTATTAAATTATGGTGATTAAAAGAATATTCTTGTGTGTTTGAGTACAGGGGGGTTAAATTCCCTGCGTACGTTCTCTAGCGAACGCTGATGTCTCTCTGCGCCGAGAAACTGATTTACACTGGGAGTAGTAACAGTCATTATGGCTCCCTCTCACTAACTCTCTCTCTCTCTCTCTCTCTCTCTCACTCACTCACACGTGGTATTCATCCGCCCCTGTTAAAAGCACACAGGACTATCAAACCGCAGAGAGCAGATTTGTCCGTCCGCCAGACTTGAGTTCGCTCCTCTTTTGAAGGTACTGCCACAGACTACAGAAAAGTAGTCCCTCCTCATCTGCGTTTATATCCTGCACTTGAACTTCTTAATCATATTTTAAAATTACAGCTGGCTTTGATTATTTGGCTTTATCAGAAACTGCAGCTTTATAACAAAAATTACTATCTTTTTTATTAGCTACAGACAGTTTACCAAACTGTTTTGCTCGGAGAATGCAAATATTCACCAATACACCTGTATTATTTTTATCACCTGAATATTTTAATAACCTTATAGATAAGCGCTAAAATGTCACACACCATAAAAGGAGGTTATGCACTTCTGTATTCTGTAAAATACGTTGCATCGCTTCCCATTCAGGTATTTTGTATGTGCTTCAATAAAGGTGTAATGTGTAAAATTTGGGAGGATCTATTGACAGATATGCAATATAATATACATAACTATGTTTTGAGTGGTGTATAAAGACCATACATAATGAACTGTTATGTTTTTATTACCTTAGAATGAGCCATTTATATCTATATACACCACGAGTCCCCCCTCCATGTCAAGTAGTCATTTTGCGCCGGCATGTTTCTACAGCAGCCCTAAACGGACAAACAGAGTGCGTTTCATCACTTTGTTGTTGTTCTTCTAAATCGTTCGTGTTTTTAGAGGAAGTTTGCATCATCACTATGTTTAATATGCACAAAGAAGTAGTAGTAGTAGTCGTCTGGTTTATTAGAAGCAGAGAACGTTCTTTGATAGAAGTAAGAAGAAACCTCATTGCTTGACTGGCTAACGTACTCTCTGCTCGACAACGACGGGCTGACGACATATATGACTTGTGTCGGCCAGACGGCCACCGTAGCTTCGAAAGGGAGGAGTGAGCTGCTGTTGGTTGAAGTTTGCAACCTCACTGCTGGATGCCACTAAAATTTACACACTGCACCTTTAAATACGGAGCCGTTTTACTCAAGATCAGATTTGGGCTACTTTTAACAACATTGCAGAGGGCCGTTTTTCATGTCCGTGGGTTGAAGCGACCCCACATAACATGATATTTAGCCTCTGGAATGTGAATTTTACTAGGGGAACACAGCCAAAAACGTGGATATTTCCTCCCGAAATTTGTTGTGAAAACCTGGCAACCCTGCTCAAGATAGATATTTAAAATGTTAAAAAATGTTTACATTTTTAAATTTACAATTTTTTCTTCTTCTCACTTACATTCTACAACAAAACTCCATATATTGCTGTCAGTTCGTGTTGCTGTTAAAACTTTTTTTGACAAGCGGATGTGATAAGATCGACATGTTTTCCTATTTGTTCATGTGACGTTTATGTGAGGTTTTCACAACAAAACCCGCCCAGTTGCTTCTCAAAGCTTGCCCAAAACTAGCCCAATCGCATTTCAGGGGGTTCCCGTGGTAAAAAAATGTGTTCTGGGGGGTAAAATCTGCGTTTTTGGCCGGCTCCCCTGGTAAAATTCACCTTTCAGGTGTTAAATATCAAGGTTTTTGAAAAACAATCCGCGGCAACAGTGTAAAAGTTGCCCGATTCCGTGGGAAAACCACAGACTTGGCAACACTGTTCAACATAAAGCCTATAAGCCTATGGCCTGGTTTCACAGACCGGGCTTAGACTAAGCCAGGACTAGGCCTTAGTTAAATTAGGACATAAGTAGCTTTTATAAATGTACCCTAGAAAAAACATCACTAGTGTGCATCTTGAGACCAAAGAATGGCACATATTTGAATAAATGTCAATTCAAGTTGCCATCAGTTAAGACAGCTCAGCATTTTAGTCTACGTTTAAGCCTTGTCTGTGAATCCGGGCATATATGTACATATATTTTTAGGTAGTTTATCGAAAAATAAATAAATAAAAATAAAAAATTCCCTTGAGAATGCCAAATTTAAAATCTGGTAAACTGCAATCTAATTTCATTCACCTTACAGATGTGTTTTATTCTAAAGCAGTCTAATATTTTGTTCTGTAATTTGATCTGCCATCTGTTGGGTATATTCCTCTGTACAATGTTGCTGAAAGCTGGTGTTAGTGGTTAATTCTGTATCAGATGATTGTAGTGTATACTCAGACTGGTTGATGTCATTGGGCATGACTGGTGTGGTCATGTGAATGGTAAAAATAAACTGACTTACGCAAGTATTTGTGTGTTAACAATGAGGAAACTATTTTTCTTAATGTCAATACACTCTGGAAACAGCTTAAATCGTATGACATGTAACCTTCTAAGTTTTTGAATGTTTAGGAAATTAAACTGTCCCTTGACAGAGAGGAAATCCCATCAAGAAATTATAATTTGTCTGTCCTGCATGTGCATAGAGGAGACCACATGGAATTTGGAAGTAGGCCTGCCTACAAAAAGTGTACCAGACAAAACACCATTTTAAACAGCTGTGGTTATTCTGCCACCTGCTGGTTATAAGTTGCGCTGCATGACTTGACTTGTTCAAATGGCGTGACGGAGTAGTTTTTCAGTGGGTCCAAAACTATTTTAAAATGACATTGCATTAGATAACAAAATATTAAACCAACTGGGATCTGGCATCTGCCCTTTTTGTAGTTACTTAACCAACAGGTCTCAAAGTGACCTTTAGTGGATGAATGACATTCCCATCAAGTTCACACGACATGATACTTTTTTGGACCACTCTTTGATGTCTTGAACCTTCAGAGAGAACATTCAGAAATAACTTTTTCATAACTTAATGGGAACGAAAGCAAAACGTTCCGAATATTTTTGCTAGATGGTTAGCAGGTTCGTCAATAATAAGTCACCAATTGATTGATCAAACGTATCTCAGGGCAGAATAACGCAAATACTAATCAATAAAAGTGCAAAAACGAACAAAACATAACCAACAGGGGTCCATTTTGTGCACATGTCACTTTTTTTTTCACTTGTTTGAATCTGTTTAATCGCCCACAAAAATACGAGTCACCTTCACTGGCAAGTAAAAAAGTATTTTCAAGAACTTTACATTATACATCATCAAATGTTTTAGAGAAAATAACAAAAAACTGTGTGTCGCCTCAAGGCAACATTGTACTATAATGGAATTGCAAAAGGTCATGCAGGCATAATAGGTTTGAATACAAATGTATTATATTTGTGAGGAAAAGAGTTAGAATTATCTAAATATTTTTGCATTTTCACATGATTTTGTAATGCACTTATAAAAATAGTAATTCACATACTATATCTGAATATATTATGGTCTGCACATTTTCTATAGCACTTAAAAAAGGTATAAAACACAGGTAGCAGTGCCAGTTGATGAGGATGAGGGGTCATACTGTGATGAGGAAGATGAGGTCATAGTGAAAATCTGTCAGGGAGACAGTGAGGGTGAGAGCAAAGATGGAGATGAGGATAAAGATGGATATTATAACTTGATATAATAACATACAAATATGATGGTTTGGCAATACTTGTTTTCCACTATGGTACAATGTTGCCTGAGGGCAACAGCTGGATATAAAATGTTACTTTTTATTAAATATGAAACTTTTAATACATTAAAAACTGGATAAATTTGTTTGTTCAAATGTTTAGTTAAAGAAATTGATGTTTTCAATACATATATTTCTTTTTTGTACATGAAAATGCCAAATGTTTACATTTTTCCATTGTGGTACAATGTTGCCTCGAGGCAACATACTTATAAAAAAATAAATTAAAAAATTATGAAAATGTTTATTGATTTTGTTAAAGTGTCCAATAATTTTAAGCAGGAAAAACAACACAATGTTTTTTTTTCATCATTAATATTGCGTACTATAGAGGGTTCATCATCATCGTAAATCTTGCAAAGTTTTGCAATATAAATATATATATATATATATATATATATATATATATATATATATATATATATATATATATATATATATATATGTATGTATTTATAACACTATAATTAGTATTACCTTTTCATCACATTACAAAAAAATAGTTAACGCTGAGGGTGTTTCTAATACAGCGGCTATGGGAGTGACGATAAAGTTGACATCTTTCTCTCTTCTGACTGCCGTTATCAATCTCTCTCTATTTTTTTTCTCTTTTTGAAAGTTATGAAAACACTGTTGTTGAGTTTTTCTTTTGCTATTTGAGAACATGTGAACACAAACAAATATATTTAATGTATTCTCTCATTCACTGCCATAGTATTTTACCCAGCTATCACGACTTCCGCTTCTGAGAAACCCGGAAATGTGAAAAGGCTTTATCAAGAATAATAAAATAAACACGTGGATGGAAAAAAAAAATGGTTTGAGGATTGTTTACAAATCTCATGCCGCACGTGACAGGGGCGTTTCCTTTGTGGAGCTCGACCCCCTTGTTTTTCCCCCCATTCATTTCTCATTCAGTACTTCCTGTGAAAGGTAAACAAATGGCGCTCCGCACTTTAAACCGTAAAATGTATAAAAATGTAAGCCGAATACAGATATTTAAGAGTTTAAAATGCCCGGACAGAAGAGAAAATATAATGTTCGCTTTCCACCCGTGAGTATTTCTGTATTTCGAAGTTTCTATGCTTTGTGAAGCCATCAACTCTGCTGCTTAGATGAGCGACACTGAACATCTCAACTCATCCTCCTGTTCTCCGCTTGGCCAGGGACGCATCAAGAAAATAATGCAAAAGGACACAGAGGTCGGGCGAATCGCTACAGCTGTACCAGTCCTCATATGTATCCTTTAAACGCTGAATGTTGACTATAAAATCATTTATAGTCAGGAGTCATTTGCCAGTTGAATCTTTTGAAACATGTAAACAACTCTCTATTGTTTTCTTTTGTTGTTGTTTTTTTTCTTAACGAAGGACCATTAAGAAATATCATATTTACGATAGTTAAAATTTAGTTTTGCATTATAACATTATTTTAATTACATGTAAATAGAGGTGTGAAGCTGACTCCAAAAGAGTCGATTACTCAACTCCGACTATTCGGTTCTTTTGTTCTAACGACTCCTTAGTATCTATCTATGTATCTATGTATCTATCTATCTATCTATCTATCTATCTATCTATCTATCTATCTATCTATCTATCTATCTATCTATCTATCTATCTATCTATCTATTTGTCTATCTATCTATCTATTTGTCTATCTATCTATCTATCTATTTGTCTATCTGTCTATCTATCTGTCTATCTATCTGTCTGTCTATCTATCTATCTATCTATCTATCTATCTATCTATCTATGTGTCTATGTATCTATGTATGTATGTATGTATCTATCTATTTATCTATCTATGTATGTATCTATCTATCTATCTATTTATCTGTCTATCTATCTATGTATGTATGTATCTATCTAAGTATCTATCTATCTACGTATCTATGTCTATCTATCTATGTATCTATGTCTATCTATCTATGTATCTATGTCTATCTATCTATGTATCTATCTATCTATGTATCTATCTATGTATGTATCTATCTATCTATCTATTTATCTGTCTATCTATCTATGTATGTATGTATCTAAGTATCTATCTATGTATCTATGTCTATCTATCTATGTATCTATGTCTATCTATGTATCTATCTATGTATCTATCTATGTATCTATCTATCTATCTATCTATCTATCTATCTATCTATCTATCTATCTATCTATCTATCTATCTATCTATCTATCTATGTATCTATGTCTATCTATCTATCTATGTATCTATGTATCTATGTCTATCTATGTCTATCTATGTCTATCTATGTCTATCTACGTATATGTATCTATGTATATCTATCTATGTATCTATCTATGTATCTATCTATCTATCTATCTATCTATGTATCTATGTCTATCTATGTATATCTATCTATCTATCTATCTATCTATCTATCTATCTATCTATCTATCTATGTCTGTCTATCTATGTATCTATGTCTATCTATGTCTATCTATGTATATCTATCTATCTATGTATCTATCTATGTATCTCTCTATCTATGTATCTATCTATGTATCTATCTATCTATCTATGTATCTATCTATCTATCTATCTATCTATCTATCTATGTATCTATGTCTATCTATGTATATCTATCTATCTATCTATCTATCTATGTATCTATCTATGTATCTATCTATCTATCTATCTATGTATCTATCTATCTATCTATCTATCTATCTATCTAATTATCTATGTCTATCTATGTATCTATGTCTATCTATCTATCTATCTATCTATCTATCTATCTATCTATCTATCTATCTACATATTTTAGACTACATTATCACAATTCCTTCATATTACTGTTAAGTTCCATAACTGCACATTTAGCTAAAGCTTTAGAAATGTTCCTCAGGTCTCTTCTCAGCATGACCTGTAAAATAACCCAATCCAGAAACAGCAGAGTGATGTCCATCAATCACATGTGAGGTTCAAAATAGCCTCCTGTCTTAAATAACCATTCTCATGTATTGTACACTATTATACGAGTCCATCTCTTGTATAATCTTTGCAGGAAACAGTGCATTCATTCAGAGAGGTTGTTTGACTTCCTGAAGGATTTGGCAGATCAGGCCTCCACTGCGTCAACATCAGAGTGCAAAAATAAGGGCAAATGGCAGTCACTCGGGTACAGTACAATTAAATAAAATGTCCAGGTGCCCAGCAAATAAATAATAGTCCAGGGGTGTCCAATCCTGTCCTTGGAGATCTACCTCCTTCAACCCTGATCACAAAATTAAGATCCTTGATAATTACAGACAGTGTGTTGGATCAGGGTTAGATCTGAACTCTACAGGAACAGCATTGGGCATCCCTCCATAGTCCATACAAGCAATCGATGACTGCGTCCAAAATCACATACACTCTTGAATAGGTACTTATTTTGAACTAGTTACTTCGCGGCCGCTAAAAAGGTACATTCTATATAGTATGAGTGTGTAGTATGGATGTAATCCAGATGTACTACATTCACCATGCTTTCATTATCATGTGACCTACCAGTGTCAGTTACTTCATGTCACTGCCATTCACAACTCCTCTCCCATGGCCTCATGGGATAGTAAAGTGCCCATTGTATGCACACTTAAGAATCTCTGGAAGAAGTAGGTCATCCGGGTACTTTTTGCTTTTATGAGTGCTGTGAATTCGGACAAACTTCTTTTGTGATATTCACCTACTATATAGTAGGGATGTTTGCAATTTCGGATGCAGCTATTGTAATGAAATGATTTTCCTTTAGGAAACGGTGGAAAAGTGTGTCTATCAAAGCCAGGTCACCTGAGAGGGAGGAGCCACCCCAAAAAGAAACCAATGATGTGGTCATCAACAGTGATTCATCCAGTGTAAGTGACTTTAATATTTTATTGACATAAGGTTAAGAACTTTGATGAGAGATATTTGTGACTGTCTTCATTCTTTTTTTCTTTATCAGGAGTCTGAGCTGTTCATCTGCTTGGAAACACATTCACCTTAAGCGGGCTTCTGATAAGGTGAGATTCATTGTGATAAGTTCATGTGTGTAACTAACATTTTAACTTATCAATCCACTGTTTAATCTTCCATTTTATTCTTATTTAAGTTTCGCAAGATGCAACAATCTCTCACTGAAAACTGCAGTGTTATTTTTGAAGACTCTACATCTTTTGGGGGGTAGCTATTCTTAGCATCTGACACAAATATTTAATTTTTAATTTGTGAAATTGCTCTGTTGTGGTATTATGACCATGAAATTAATTCTATATTTTTTGTTTAAGTTTTCCAGGGAGTTTTAAATTCCCAATAGGGAAGAAAATCCTTTGTTTATTATATAACAGAGATTTTGTGATAGTGAGCAGCTCCACAATTTTTTTTTTTTCAGTTGGATTCATAATTAAAACTGTAGTTTGAACTGTCTAATGTTTATAACATGATTCTCTAAGCTGTGACTTATGTGATATAATATTTATAGATAAAGGTAAATATTTTCTTTTTCTTTCATCTTTAAATGTAAGTCACTGGTTTTGTTAACCATTAATTATCCACAGTAGATTGCAGGGTTCTTTAAGCGGCATATTGTATATTTGTATTTTATAGTGAATATTCTATAAAGTATGTTTTAAGATGGCGATATTACACAATATTGTATAAATATGCATTTTCTACTCTTATCCTAACTACTGTGATAACAAATGAGACAAGATGTAATAAAAAAAAGTTCAAAATCATCAAGAATCTATTAGAGTAATGCAAAATAATGGCTGAATAAAATATGAGGATGACGTTTTAAAGGTACTTTTATTTTAAGTAAATGATGCTCTTTGTATCGTCACAAAGTGTGATGCAGAAAATATACAAGAAAATAAATAAAACTCCAGAGGCTATAAACCTTTTTCTGAACCATAATTTGGGGAAATATATTCAACATTTTCTTCTGTTAGTTACTGAGTGACTTTAAATTGTGGTTTTCTTTTCAAGCATTTCAAACATATCAGAAGCTAAAATCATTGAAATACAGTACTTGCAGTAATACAAAGCAAATAGAAAAGCAGTGATCCAAGTTGTGCATTTGACATGATTTTCTTTTTAATATACTCTGTTTAACACATAAGAAACAGGCTTTCTGCACCTTGTTTTTCTTGATGAATATAAATGGAGCAAAATCATGTACATGAATAATACCATTTCCATCAGAAAGAAACATTAAGTGGTCTGAAATATCTCTTTATTGTTCCTCCAAACCATCACGAAGATCCAATTTTCATAACTCTGACAAAAGCCGCCCAGTGCATAAAAGGCACCATTCAACCCTGTGACCTTTGACAGAACAGGAGAGGAGTGCCATCAGAGAGTTACCATGCTAAAACAATTATATTACACACATACAGATATTTCATATGACCCAAGTCTCCCTTCTTTAGCACTCTTTCATCTCTTTTCAATTTCTTTTTCTTTATTTACTGTAAACATCAAAATCATCCAAATAAAAAAGCGTGATAATGGACCAATGTGATGCCTGCCGTTCAGTAGAGTCACTTTCAGAGCCTTCTCTTATTTGTAGGTGGAGCGAAATGAAAAATAAAAACAATACAACAAAGGAAAGAGCCAAAAAACCGTGGCTGCTACATCCTAGGCTCAGCAGAGTCGTGCGCCGTAGCCAAATGTCTGTTTAATAGCGTGGCAGTAATACCTCTGCCAGCCATCTCGTGTTCGTTCCTCTTCACTCTCAGGAACCGCCCGACATTCAATCTTTAACTCAGTCTCATTACCCTTGTCTATGAAAGTCAATGTCACCGTCGCATAGTGCTCTGAAATGAAAAGGACAGACAGCGAAGGTGAACAATGTGCCGAGACAATCCGCTAGACATTTCTCAAAGTCAACTGTCACACGGTAAAAGAGAGAGCCAATAAATATATTTATGATGTAGCATGCATTAGAAACAACAACATGGAATTTCAGACTCAAATGGTAAGAATTACTTCTTCAGCCATAGAGTAAACTATACTACCTCTCAAAAGTTTGGGGTCGGTAAGATTTTAGCATTTATATGATAAAAAAATACAGTAAAATATTATGTTACGTTTTAAAATATTACAATTATAAAACAGCTGGTTTCTATTGTAATATCTTTCAAAATGTAATTTATTCCTGTAATGCAAAGCTGATTTTTCAGCATCATTACTCCAGTCTTCAGTGTCACACTATCCTTCAGAAATCATTCTAATATGCGGATTTGCTGCTCAAGAAACATGACTTATTATTATCAATGTTGAAAACAACATTTCCAGTATTCAGTCCATTCTTCTACACTAAGAGCTCATTTGTTGATTGGGATCTGACGCTCTTAGATCTGACGCTTACATCCTTATTATAGCAACCAATGTAGATATACCAGATACTGAATAGACAATCTAAACAAATGTATCTGATTTCCTAACTAGCAATATGCAAGTCTGGACAGTCAATTGTCTGAGGTGTGAACAAAGCTGGTTTAACTTACCACAAGGCCATGAGTTGAACCTCCATTTCATGACTATCTTCTGCTCAGGTACCTGTTAAACCCACAGTACATGTTTTCAGAAACCAAATCATAATCCAGTCATCACTGAATGTACTTTTATCAGAGCTGTTTATTTACAGTAGAGCATATCCTGTAATTCTTATGCTTTATGTAACTGGAAACTGAAGTCTCACCAGCTCCTGAAACTCTCCATTCACATTTCCGTCCAAAAGGCGAAACTTCCCACCTTTTTCAGCTTCAACCATGGCGCCACTGCGTGTGAAAGCCTGAACCAACTGTAACACACAATTTAACATTCCTTTCACACAAATGCAATCACTAATGAGAAATAATTCAATAAGAGCCCAGAGAGTATCACTATATTTGAGATGCTGTAGCAACTAATGGCCTGTCAGCTGTGGTGGTGACACAAGACTCACCTCCTGATTGAGAAACACCCTGTAAAGCTCTTCTGGTGAGGTGAGGAAAGTGTCCTTTAATGAAAACTTGCAGGTGGGGATTTTTACCCCTGTGTTGGAAGGAGGAGGAGCGGCGCTACATGAGCCAATCTAAAAAACACACAAACGATGAGTTTGAACCAATGGATCTGATGAATTAAAGGGTTAGTTCACCCAAAAATGAAATTTCTGTCATTAATTACTTCAGAACACAAATTAAGACATTTTAAATTAAATCCAAGGGTTTCTGAACCACACATAGGCAGCAACGTCATTGCAACCTTTGAAAGGTAGTAAAGACATTGTATATATTGTTGATATATTCTAGTGTATATATCTATGGAACCACTATAGTTAGTAACCATTTAAAATAACAACAAAACTAAATGGTATTTACAAAATTACAACTTTACACATTATGAAAAAAATATATATGAGAACATATGATACTGTATTAATTTTTATATACATTATTCTAATTGCATTTAATATTTTATGTTCACAAACTGTGAATATACAGATAATTTGTGTATTTCATCCACCACTGCTTTTTTGCAGATGCCACTTGTTTTAGATATTTTGCATTCTCATCCATGTGGCATAAGTGGTGTTCACATACTTTTTGGGACCCCTGGATAGCACACACATCGATTTTTGAAGAAAATCAAGACCCTTTAAGGCTCACCTGAGTTTTGCTCGTCTTAGTTGTTGCCTGGGCTGTTTGCTGTTTTGTCACACCATTGGCTGTAGGCAGGATCATGCCCTGTGTGAACTCTACAACAGATAATAAGATTAAAGCAATCCACATCCAACACACAACACTTCCAACATCTCAGCGAGACGTACCTGTTTTAAGGAACCCCACATAGCTGGCCAGTGCTGTGCGAATTTTATCAGCTCCCTCCTTCCTCATCAGAGAAAGCAGCGCCGTCTCAGGCTCATCTTTACAAAGACTCACACTGATCTGTGTGACCCCGAAAAAAACACTTAATATCATCACTCACATAATCTATATACTCAGCATGGCTATTTAATAAATCACATCCAACATCAAAAATATATACTTTTGTTTCAGATACTTTAGATCAGGGCTTCTTAACCTTTTTGACTCCAAGGCCCCCCACTGTCCACAAGAATTTTCGAAGGCCTCATGACTTTTCCAGTTGTTTGTGATTTACTAAGGATTAAGGATAAGGATTTTTAAAAATATATATTTTTACTCACAATTTCTAATACTTTGGAGCTTGGCTTAACTAGAAAAACGTTCCGTCATTATAAAAGCGCGTCAATTTTATTTACATGACATTTCCAGGTCTAGAATTCAGACTTTTAAAATGAGGCTTCCTTCATATATCCAGGTTATCCAAGGAAATGGGAACACAGGTTCTTTAAAAACATCAAATGAATAAAAAAAAAAAAAAAAATCTTGATTTTAAATAATTTTACGTCATCTTGAGGCCCCTCTGGAAGTTTGCCTAAGCCCCCTAGTGGGCTCCGTCTCCTAATGGAGAACCACTGCTTTATATTCTCTAACACTTCAGTGTTCAAAGAGGCTATATGTAGAATTCAGAAACAATTGTGATTAGCGACACTGGTGGCCGTTAAGTGAACTGCAGCCAACAGCTTATTGCTTGAGCTAGTATGTGTGCAGACGTAACGTACAAGAGACTTAATATGATTCAATGCCCTGATATACTCATTGCGAAGTTCTTTTTCTTCTTTGATTAATGTAAAAAAGGTGGGAAATACCTCTGGAGCAATATATTAGCAAACATCTCAAAGCAGTCCACACTGCTAAGAGCAATGTTTAAATTAATATTTAAATATGTGCTGCACTTTCCTCTTAATTAAATAAATACACAACAAAAATGAGCAAAAAAGCAGCAGTTAAGAAAGCATTTGATCACAGAGACGTGGGATATGTTTGCACCAGCTCTGCAATTCACCAGCATCATGTTGACAGATGAGGTAGTTAAAATTACATTTATGATTGTTTGATTTATAAAGTATATTTGAGACTATATGTATAGACTATATAGATCTACCTATGTGAAAGTATAGTTTGAATAAATCCCTTTTTTCTTTGCATGACACAATGACATTACAGTACGGAATGACTCTTTCGGCATTATCCTGAACACTGTATAAGTATTCATTTAGGGGCTCTCAGTGGCGCGTAAATATCACATTCTTTTGATTTTTCCCTGCAAAAACATCCCAAGTCCTTCACATAAAAATCAAACACAAAAAAAAAAATTACAGGCTTTCACAGACAACCTAGGAAGTCAGGGAAGGTTGTATTTTAGATTTCATTACAAGCCGCTCACACAATGGCAATAAAAAAGCGATTAATACATAAATTCTTACATATAGCCCCTTTAAATAAATTGACAATGTTAACAATACACTGCTACAGTAGTCTTCTGTAAAATCTTCAGCCTGGTGATGCTACGGTATATATAAAATGCAATGTGAATAAGTTTACTTACATCAAGGTCGTCCATGTCATTTTCATCTGAAAGGTTTGGAACTTCAATGTTCCCCTTGTATTTGATGCCTGATTTTGATGTCCCTGTACAAACACAGACAGCCCAAATCATGTACATGAATATTAAAGCCAAGTCCCTGGTGTATTTATTTACACCAGGTATGAATATCATTCTGAATTTTAATACTGCATTTAAATTGACTGTTATTTCTGGCTATATTCTAATAAAGAAATATTTATATAAGGTCATTATATCATTGTTAAAACAACATCTAATGGTGGCCCAAGACTTTTGCACAGTACTGTGTATGTATATACAATAGGGTTGCACAGTGTACCGGTACTACGGTAGTACCACGATACTAAAGCTTCAAAATACTGGCAATGCCATTGTATTTTTTTAAACGGTAGTATCGTCAGTGCCGTAAGGAATGTTGTATGTGCGGCAGGTACACTTCAATTGAACATGCGTGCCTGCAAAAACATTACAGGAGACTGCCGTTGACTGTCTGCTGTGCCCTGCGTAGTAAATGCTCTGTAGAATTAGCGCCTTATTGTTTCCTGATGCTTCAGTTACTTTTACAATGAGATAAAGTTGCACTTGCCCATTGTTGTTCGCAGTGCATTTTATCTGGAGAAAGGGTCTGAAATTCACTTAATTAACATCATAAAATCTTTATATAAAAAATTAATTCTCACAGTTTTTCCGTTGCTCATTTGACCACTTCTGGAAAAGATTAAATAGTTTGTTTCTAGAAATGTCTTTGCGAACACGATTCAGACAAATGCAATTCCATTCATCAATAAGCTATAGCGGGTTTGCACTCGGTTCTTATCAGTCATATCAATCGTGATTTTATAATTATAAATGTATTATATGTTTCAATATACATACTGCTCTCCAGTCAGGGTTAGATATTTCAAGATAGGCTGGCAAAAATGCTCCTGATAGTTCGTGACATGAGCAAGAGCGCTGTTTTTGTTGTTTCTAAATGAATCTGTTTTTGAACAATTTGTGCGAATCACTGACTCACTAATCCATTCATTAAGACAGTCATTTGCTTCGTTCCTGAATGAATCAGCCGTTTTGAACGAATCGGTTGAATGATTCATTGACTTATTCATTAACACTTGCTGCCACCTGCTGGCGATTTTAGTCTCCCATCTAAAAGTAGGCCTATTCTATTATTTTTTACCATCTAAAAGTAGGTCTATCAATTTTTTCCGCCAGCATTTTTATTTCTATATTCAGATTTTTATATTTGAAACATTAATATCATAACACTATTTATGAAATTGTAATTGAAGTGTAAATGCATAAATGCTACATTGTAATGTCAGTTGATACAGCTTCTCTGCAGTGCTAACATGAATTTTGTTTACAATGATTCATTTGATTAGTAATAAAAGTCTATTATTCATTCTCATTAATGAAGTATTCTGAGAAAAATCTGGTCTGTTTTCATGTTTTTATGAAAGTTTGGTTCATTTTGTATACTGCATGGTATCGCGATACTACTTGGTATCATGATACTTCAGCTGGTATAGTATCGTAAGACATTTTTATGGTATCGTGACAACCCTAATATACAGTACATGCATATTTCCTCACCTGTCCAGGCAGCCTTCAGATTCCACTCATAAAAGAATATAAGCTTCCCTTTGCGATTATTTATGGATGCTTCTCCCTCCACCTTGCTGACCTCTGTGACCTCACACTTTCCTTCTTCACTCTCCACACACAATCCCATGAGCAGTTCCTTCAGCTTCTCTGATGACCAATTTGTGGCGTCCCTCTCCGTCCTGGTAATAAAGCACATCCACTGATATTACACCCTTATTTTGCAAGGCTCAATGCTACATTTTTTCCCCTACTGGTCCAATTTGCCCAGTGGTTCAGATTTTTACTCACCCTGGCAAAATTTTCACTTGTCCCAGTTTTCTATGACTTAATCACTAACCAGTTGTTTGTGGTTACTGTACACAGTAGGCCTGTCACGATAACTACTTTTTGTTGTGCGATATATTGTTTCAGAAATAATTGCGATAAACAATATTATTGTCATTTTAAGACCATTTTATGCCACTGAATATATAATCATAATATAACAGCATAATTATGCAAGTAGGCTACACACTTTCAAATGACAACAACCATTTAATTATTTTTAGATCATGGAAATGAAAGATCAAAAAATGTAATATCTAAAACTTGAATAAATGGTAAATATTCTCAATAAAGTAATGGTGCACTACTGTTGAAAACACAGATTACACTGTGACTGGCAAAATGTTGGTGACATTCATTACCATGTAAACATAATGGGTGATATATTGCATCACCAAAAATGACTGAGGTCAGATACATATATTGCACGATAAGTTGATATATTGATTATTGCAACAGGCCTAGTATACAGACTTAGATAAAAAGATATAAAATATAATAAATATTCTATCTATACAGGTCACTGATGTAGATTTCCATTTGTTATGCATCAGTTAGAATTCATAGATTAGATTACTGGGCTATATTTGTGTACAAAAGTCCCCAAGAACACAAAAATGTCCTGAGATCGACATCCATTCAATGGGGAAACTGTTTAATGAGCAATTACGTAACAGTGTTGTGTTGAGATTCGCCTGTTCTTGAGAGGTCTTTTAAACAAATGAGATTTATATGAGGAGGAGGAAACAATGGAGTTTGAAACTCACTGTATGTCATTTCCATGTACTGAACTCTTGTTATTTGACTATGCCAAGATACAATCAATTTTTAATTCGAGGGCACCTTTAAAAAAAAAATCACAATAATAATATTTATTTCCAGATTTCCAGACTGTGGAACCCTGAGAATTGTTCTTGACAAAACCTTGCTTCAATGTGACTGTCTTGTTGAATGGCATTTCCTGATGAGACCATGGTTGAAACTAGGATCTACAGTATTTAAAAGCCATTTAAATGGCCAAGAAATTGTAAGGTAATGGTAATGCGTCAGATTCATCTAGACACCTTCATAAGCAGTGTTAACCTAATTAACCACCCACTTTAACATTTAACTAGCTCTACGAGAACTGAGAGCATCTCTTCCTCAGTGTTATTCAACGTCCACGCTGCCTTCCGCTTATGAAGCCGAGACACTACAAGAGCAGAACCGAAGCGACTTGTCAGACAACAACAGCTGACAACCCAAGAAATAAAGAGTAAAAACTAAATTTCGTCAAATTATAAAAATATATCGACAAAAAAGCCGTCGCGTGAAGGATGCGGTGAAAGCATGGCATGAATAAACTTGTGGCTAATGGTCCACTAGCCAGACATCAGAATAAACACCAAAACAACAACTAACTTAGAACCTTCTCTGTGGCAGGGAGCTGTTCCAATGCCAAAACTATATTTTCTTCGGTTGAGAGTCTTTGTGAGGCAGTTGGTTGAAAGAAGACAGCTCGGGTCAGTGGCGAGTGTTCTTTAGCATGTTAGCATCAAGATGGCTTAAGTAAGTGAGCAAATGTGCCGGCTGACTCTCACCAGTGCCAGTTGTTGACGTTTGTAGCATCCGCTCTCTCCTCCACGATCCAGCGAGGGTCTCCTTCTCCCCACTTCGCCATACTGATTTAATACAGCTGTTCTGAATCTTGAATTAATTAAAATGTGGAGCTTGGCAGAATGTGTCTGACACGAGTGAGCTCTCGCTTCTGGAATCCTCTCGACTGCTGCCTCTGGTTTTGTTGCCCGTAGAAATTACTGGAAACGGAAGTCGCGCGCAAAGCAGTCCGTGCTAAACACAAGGCTGTTTGGAGATGATTCCGCGTCAACATGTTACAGGTGAGCTAATTCTGTTTGTTTGGTATTATATTAATAGTTTTTTAAAAAAACATAAATGATGGCAGTAGCATTGACCGAAAAAAATTATATTTTGAAATATTAAAAATCGTAGCTTCCTCGGAATGAGATGACACTTTTTGACTTTTGTCGCATTAGCAATAAATCAAGGACATGATTCGTATATGTTAAAAAAAGAAAGAAAGAAAGAAAAAAAAAAAAAAAAGTCACACTTACCTTCTTCGCGGTCAAAAATGACCGACATAGGAAATTAATGGGAAATACGAAAAAAATACGAAAACTCAGAGAATCTTTTGTTGGTACAAACTACAAATCAGCCGCTGTTCAGGAAAAAAGTGCACAGCAACGAAGGGGTGACACTCCTAAATGCCAAGAGAGCAAAATAGACACTAGCACGACTATAACACAGAGCAAGTTTATGCACATGTGTGAATAAAAAAAATAAAAACAATGAACAGCAAGAAAGAGGTTACACTCAAAAACATCGAGAATACAAAAGGGTAACACACATACACTTACACACATTCACAGACTCACAACACACCATTATACACACACAAATGACCTGGAGTGGCTGTAAGAATATGGTAAAATTGAGCCAAAACTCAAATAAGAGGTTGAAATCAGATCAGACACGGATTTATTAAGCTGTAATAAAACATACTGGTTATATTTTTTTATTAAATTTAATGTTATGTGTAACAAAATGCCCTCCTCTGTGTTCAGGTTTGACTATACAAAAAAAAAAAAAAAAAACTAAACCTTGACAAATTTAACCAAAACCAAATCCAAATTTAAAACTTAATAAAAATAAGTATTTGTCTAAAAACCACTAGAGAATTTATAAGCCATTTTATATAGAACTCTGTAGGAATCCAGTGGTTACACCATTGCATTACAAAAGTTTTTCTTTTTTTTTTTTACCCCCACCAGATGGCACTAATCTAATCTACCTTCAAAAATTGGATTTTAAATGCCTTGTCTCTACTTTAAAGGTGCCCTAGAACCAAAAATTGAATTTACCTTTGCATAGTTAAATAACAAGAGTTCAGTACATGGAAATGACATACAGTGAGTCTCAAACTCCATTGTTTCCTCCTTCTTATACAAATCTCATTTGTTTAAAAGACCTCCGAAGAACAGGAAAATCTCAACATAACACCGACTGTTATGTAACAGTCGGGATCATTAATATGTATGACCCCAATATTTGCATATGCCAGCTCATGTTCAAGGCATTACACAAGGGCAGCCAGTATTAATGTTTGGATTTGTGCACAGCTGAATCATCAGACTAGGTAAGCAAGCAAGAACAATAGCGAAAAATGGCAGATGGAGTGATAATAACTGACATGATCCATAATATCATGATATTTTTAGTGATATTTGTAAATTGTCTTTGTAAATGTTTCGTTAGCATGTTGCTAATGTACTGTTAAATGTGGTTAAAGTTACCATCGTTTCTTACTGTATTCATGGAGACAAGAGCCATCGCTATTTTCATTTTTAAACACTTGCAGTCTGTATAATTCATAAACATACATACATAAACTTCATTCTCTATAAATCTCTCCAACAGTGTGTAATGTTAGCTTTACCCACGGAGCACTATCAAACTCATTCAGAATCAAATGTAAACATCCAAATAAATACTATACTCACATGATCCGATGTATGCATGCAGCATGCGCGACGAACATCTTGTATAGATCCATTTGAGGGTTATATTAGCTGTGTGAACTTTGTAAATGCACTGTATTATAGTCGAGAGCTCGGAGGAGGGCAGGGAGTGCGCGATTTAAAGGTGCATAGTTAATGATGCCCCAAAATAGGCAGTTAAAAAAATTTATAAAAAAAAATCTATGGGGTATTTTGAGCTGAAACTTCACAGACACATTCAGGGGACACCTTAGACTTATATTACATCTTGTAAAAACTGGTTCTAGGGCAACTTTTAACATGGAATACTGCTTTAATTGAAAAATAATTAAAAATATATTAGAAAAAAAAGATTATTATTTTTTAAATGGGGGAAAAATAGTTAATAATAATTTTGTAAATTTTCCTGAAAAACAAAAAAGTTACATTTCAAGGATGAAATGTATATTTGAAATGTTAAATAGAGGTAGCTATAAGTAAGTGGCAGATTACTTGTCTGAAAATACAGACCTTATGCACTGAATTAACCTACATGGTGACGTCAACAGAAAAATGCATTCTGTGCAAGTGTAAATGTATTTAAGGAAAATCAGTTTAAAATAGGGCTGTCAAACGATTAATCACGATTAATCACATACAAACTAAAAGTTTAAGTTTGCCTAATATGTGGGTGTGCTGTGTGAAATTATTATGTGTATATATAAATACAAACACATCCATGTATATATTTGAGAAATGTTTACAAGTATATGTATTTATTTATATTTTTATATAATTTATATTATATATATAAATACATTTTTTGTACATAAATAACATATTTCTCTTAAATATATACATTAATTTGTGTGTATTTATATATACATATTATTTACACACATTACTCACACATATATTATGCAAACTCAAACGTTTATTTTGTATGTGATTAATCACGATTAATCGTTTGACAGCCCTAGTTTAAAAATCTAATTATTTACTACTACTTATTGCATTAATTAATTAAACATATCCGTCAGCTGCTGTTGATACATTTCAATTCTAATGTATGTTGATGTTTATCACGTTGGTTTAATGTTTAAATTAAATGTTAATTCTAGTGTGTGCAATGGTAAAAGGGTCATTATAGTTGCAATTAGAATGGAAATGAATTAGGCACAGACAAAAAGTTTTTGACTGAGGTGATTTTTGACCATTACGCCTATTATTAGTCATATGGATGTATCACAAATACATTTCGCATCTTTTTAATCTAAACAAAGTCATGTAAAAAGGTTATTTGTTAATTAAAAAAATAATACATAATAAATAATAAAACATCATTAACTGTTCAACTGTAACAAGTAGCCTGTTCTGACAGTAAACCACTATTGGCAGCACACAGATTTATAGATAACAGTTCTGTCATGAAGTTTGGCATAATTCACTAGAAGTACCAGAGATTTGTAACCCTCCTTTAGCCAAGTGGATGCTAACTGGCTAGTCTTTTGGCTATCATTAGCATCAATTCATGTGTAAATATGGTCATTACCTGAGCAATCTGCAGGGGGGTTGGGGGTGTGTGTGTGTGTGAATGGTTGCTGGTGGCTTGTTTGTATGTGTGGGGGAGGGAGGGCTGCTAAAAGCAGAGAACTTGATTGACCATGAGCCGGTTTCAGAAAGGAGGCACTGCAAAAAATGCTGTTCTTACTTAGAATTTTTGTCTTGTTTTTAGTCTTAAGTTCTTAAATCAAGAAGCATTTTCTTGACAAGTACAAATTATTTCCTTGTTTTCAGGAGAAATAAATCAAAATTGAGTACTTTTTTCCTTAAAACAAGCAAAATAATCTGCGAATGGGGTAAGCAAAATAATCTTAGTCCAAACTGAAAACAAGATTATATAGCTTATTCTTGGTTTGAAATAAGATTATTTTGCTTACAACATTGGCAGATTATTTTGCTTGTTTTAAGGAAAGACTTACTTAATTTTGACTTATTTTTCCTGAAAACAAGAAAATAATTTTTACTTGTCAAGAAAATGCATCTTGATTTAAGAACTTTAAGATATTTTGACTAGAAACGAGACAAAAAATCTAAGTAAGAACAGCATTTTTGCAGTGGGTTAAGTGAAAACTCTGAGTATGTTAACCCTGAAATGAGGGAGTGCAAGTGATGTTTAAAAAGTTAACTCACTCATTCACACTGCAAAAATGCTTTTCATACTAAGTATTTTTTTATCCTATTTCAAGTAAATTTAAAAAAAAAATCTTAAATCAAGATGGATTTTCTATATGAGAAAATTATATATGATATTTAGTCTTGTTTCCTGGGGGGATCTAAATTAAGTGCATTTTACTTAAGTAAAATGATCAATATCTGCCAGTGTGGTAATAAAAATAATCTTAATGCAAACGGAAAGTGTTGGAGTGTCTACCCAGGTGAAAAAAAAAGTGCAATAAAATACACTTTATTTTAGTACACTTTTACACTTCCATAATGTTCAGTGCTCTATTTCCGTGCACTTATTTTGTACTTAATATACTAAAAGCTCTTCTTTAGTACTTCTTAAGATAATCTTAAGAACATCTAAGTGTACTTAACTGTGCTATTTTGAGACACCATGAATTTGAACTAAAATGTGCTTTTAACATACTATCTCTGTATAGAAAAATGTATTTAGTTACCACTTGTAGTACACTTGAACCCATCTTTCAAACACTTTTAAAAATGGACTTATGATGTATTTCAAATATAAGATTAATATATAATGAATATATACAAAATGTATTTATA
This sequence comes from Chanodichthys erythropterus, assembly GCF_024489055.1. Taxonomy (NCBI): domain Eukaryota; kingdom Metazoa; phylum Chordata; class Actinopteri; order Cypriniformes; family Xenocyprididae; genus Chanodichthys; species Chanodichthys erythropterus. The sequence goes on from NC_090238.1 coordinate 29,640,521, forward strand.
ATATATTGCCAGGCAGTGCCAGGATTGTGAGTGATTGCTGGAATGTACTCACTCACTTTTTAATATTATTGTACAAATGGTTGGTTTCTTTATTTTATTTTGTACTATTTTTATCAATAGATCTCAGCAACAAAGGAAAAAAAAACATGTGTGTTGATTTCTCCCTAAGATGGCAAAGTGAAACACAAGTTTCCTTGAAGTGGCTCAGCATGGCCCCACATTGTTTACATAACAAAAGCAACTGTTCACAGCTGATTAAGGATATTAGCCTAAAGCCTTCCAGCCATTCGGCTGTCCTGCGGGTTTTATAGGTAGAAAAGCCAAATGGCTGCTCTCTGGGACTTCTAGTGTTAACTGTTCAACTGTAACAAGTAGCCTGTTCTGACAGTAAACCACTATTGGCAGCACACAGATTTATAGATAACAGTTCTGTCATGAAGTTTGGCATAATTTCAGAAAAGCCAAGGACAAGAACTACTAATATTGCGACACAAAGTTAAACAAAAGCAAATACTGGAAAGTGCTGTTTCTTTGTAACGACATTTAAAACAGTAGAGAATCTTCAGCAATTGTACCTTTTTTTTTTTTTGGAAAAAGGTGAGTTTCAATTTCAAAGAATGGACATTATTTATCATGTTAAGTTTTTGTGTGTGTTAGAGAAATTAATGACATTACATTATGTCTTTTCCATTTTACAAAAAAATTTTTACCAACGGATTACAATTTAGAGTTTTCTTGTACTTTACATTGTGAGTCGGTGCAAGAAAGGACTACATTACAAGAGCAACAGCACTTTACATATTTAGTAGTCTGTTGAACAGTAGACGTTCAGTATATGGACTCATCGGATTCATTGGATGTGTTTATGACACTGAGATCACTCACCCTCAGCTGTTTTCTTCTGCTCAAAGGCACAATGAAGCTCCTGATTGTGGCTGTTTTCGTTGAACTGTGTTTTGCCCAGCACAACCCAAACACTAAACATAATAGGACCTCCATTGTTCATCTGTTTGAGTGGCGGTGGGCAGATATTGCTGAAGAATGTGAGAGATACCTGGCACCAAATGGCTATGGAGGAGTTCAGGTATGGTTGGAATTCTTATTGAGTCTGCTCTGTTTTTAAGGAACAGCATGATAAATGTGATGTTTTGAACTTTTAGAGGAGTTGTTTATAGAAGGTTGTGAATTATGGAAGGTTATAAAAGTGTCAAAATGTCTTTGATTTTACAGATCTCTCCCCCGAGTGAGAGCATTGTGGTGACCAATCCTTGGCAGCCTTGGTGGCAGAGGTATCAGCCAATCAGCTACAATTTGTGCTCCAGATCAGGAACTGAGGAAGAGCTGAAGGACATGGTCACACGCTGTAACAATGTTGGGGTAATGCAAAAGTATTGTAAACATCCTATCATTTTTACAAAAAAACAAACAAAAAACTGGCAGCTGTGGTTGCCAGAATAGTTCTGTAAAAATACAGTAAAAATGTAAACATATTTACAGAACAACCTGTACATTTTACAGTCTAAAACTGTAATTTACAAAATAATAATAATAATAATAATAATTTTATTCTGGTAAATCCAAAGGCCATTTTTGCTGAATTAGCAAGGCCACTACCAAAAAAAAAAAAAAAAAAAAAAGGAATATTGTTCATTTTGAAAGTCTTTTGGTTCTGACAACTGTGTTTGTATAGTTGGGACAACATTTGGGGAATTCTGTTGGTTTAACATGGGTTTTTATGTAGTTTAAACTCAAAAGGTCCTGTAACCTGGAAAATATGTAGTTGCTTGCTTTGACAGAGTGTAGACAGCATCTCCATTGTCTGCTTTGCCACAGGTGAACATATATGTGGATGCAGTCATAAATCACATGTGTGGAGCCTCTGGTGGAGAGGGCACTCACTCCAGCTGTGGATCATACTTCAACGCCAACAAGAAAGACTTCCCTTCTGTCCCATACTCATCATGGGACTTCAATGATGACAAGTGTAAAACTGCCAATGAAGATATTGAAAGCTACAGTGACATTTTCCAGGTTCTTAAAAAAACAAAACAAAACAACACGACAACTTCATATTGACTTTTATTTCAGCGGAGGGCAATTTTAAGTCACCAAGATATGAAAATTCACCCTATTTATTGCACAAATGCATGTTGTTGAATGAATAATTTGTGTGTATGTTTAGTTTTTAATTTTTAAACTAAAGTGTCATAACTTGGTCTTCCAGTGAAATGACAAGCTTCTCTCTGGTGACTCTGGTATGCTGGACTTCTTCAGTCATTTTGTTGGCGTAAACCCCGCCCCTCACTTACAATTGACTGCAAGCTTACATTCAGATCTGTCTGCAATCCAATCAACAACCAATGGATAGGAGCAAGCCCCTGCCCTACATTAGTTTACATAGTTTTCTTTTTCAATCATTTATTTCACTCAAATGTACAGGTGCTGGTCATATAATTAGAATATTGTGAAAAAGTTCATTTTTTTTATTGTAAATTATTTTTACAAATGAAACTTTCATATTATTTTAGATTCCCTACATGTAAAGTAAAACATTTCAAAAGTTTTAAAAGCTTTTTTTAATTTTGATTATTAGAGCGTACAGCTCATGAAAGTCCAAAATCCAGTATCTCAAAATATTTGAATATTTCCTAAGATCAATCAAAACATGGATTTTCAAAACAGAAAAGTTCAAGTTCTTTAAAGCATGTTCATTTGTGCACTCAATACTTGGTCAGCAGCACATTTTACAGCAAATGACTTGCTCTAGCACAAATTACAGCATCAGTGAAGTGTGGCATGGAAGTGATCAGCCTGTGGCACTGCTGAGGCACTATTGAGCCTTCAGATCATCTGTATATTGTTGGATCGACTGTTTCTCATCTTTCTCTTGAAAATATCCCATAGATTCAGGGGTCAGGCATGTTGGCTGGCCAATAAAGCACAGTAATATCATGGTCAACAAACCACTTGGAAGTGGTTTTTGCACTGTGGGCAGGTGCTAAAGTCCTGCTGGAAAAGGAAATCAGCATCTCCATAAAGCTTGTCAGCAGATGGAAGATTAAAGTGCTCCAAAATCTCCTGGAAGATGGCTGCATCGACTTTGCACTTGATAAAACACAATGGACCAACACCAGCAGATGTCACGGCCCCCCAAATCATTACTAACTTCAGAAACTACCCACTAGGCTTCAAGCAGCTTGGATTCTGTGCCTCTCCAGTCTTCCTTCAGACTCTGGGACCATGATTTCAACATGAAATGCAAAATTTACTTTTATCTGAAAAGAGGACTTTCGACCACTGTTCACTGTCCAGTTCTTTTTCTCCTTAGCCCAGGTAAGATGCTTCTGACGTTGTTTCTGTTTCAGAAGTGGCTTGGTAGTCCTTTTCCTGAAGATGTCCGAGTGTGGTGACTCTTGATGCGCTGACTCTGGCTTCATTCTACTCATTGTGAAGCTCTCCCAAGTGTTTGAATCGGCTTTACTTGACCGTATTCTCAAGCTTGTGGTCATCCCTGTTGCTTGTGCACCTTTGCCTACCCAATTTCTTCCTTCCATTCAACTTTGCATTTAATATGCTTTGATACATCACTCTATAAACAGCCACCCCATTCAGTAATGACCATCTGTGACTTACTCTCTTTGTGGAGGGTGTCAATAATTGTCTCCTGGGTCCTTGCCAAGTCAGCAGTCTTCCCCATTAGTGTGGTTTCAAAGAACAAGAGATACCTGGAATTTATACTGTAGGGATGGTCGTTTAATGAAACTCAAATGTAAATATTCTAATATTTTTGACTTTCATAAGCTGTATGCTCTAATCAACAAATTAAAAAAATTAAATAAAAAAAAAACTTTTGAAATGTTTTACTTTACATGTAGGGAATCTAGTATAAATGAAAATTATTTTTTTTTAAATAATTTACAATAAAAAATGAATTTTTTCACGATATTCTAATTATATGTGACCAGCACCTGTACGTCACAATATGGAAGAAAAGATCTGTTGCTACTTCACTGCGAATTAAAAAAAATCCTAATTTGATAGCTATTTGAAAATTTGGAGGAAAAAAAACTGATTTATACAATTTATAGAAAATATTTAATTTGTATAAATATAAATATTTACTTTTGAATTGCAGTCAGTGGAGGAGTCAAGTCACATTAATTTATATGGCGCTTTGCACAATAGTGACACTCTGAAAGCAGCTTCACAGTAACAAACAGGAAAATAAGTTGCAAAATTTATCAGTTATGAAACAACTTCAATTTCAGCTGTAAAGCAGCTCAACAGATGATAATAGTGTCATTTTCAGCTTAATTTAGTTTAATGTTAACTTAATTCAATTCAGTATCAATGTCAATTTTGCAAAGTTCTTTAAAACCAATTTAAAGGTGCAGTAAGTGATTTCTGAGAAACAGCTGTTGATATTTGAAATCAACCCAAACAAATACACCCCTCCCTTCATTGCTATGCCCCCAAAATTCACAAACACGCAATGCAAGAGTGGATGTCTTTTTATCATAGCTGAAGAGAGGCAAAATTTGTATTCACAAAAAATAAAGCAAGAACAAACAATGTACATACAGTACACAAGAGTACATCCAAGCAAGAGTCGGTTGTTAGTCGCTAGCAGCACATCAGCTCCAGACAAACGATGGCACTCAAAACTGTCCTGTTAACATTAGAGCTAACATTAAAAAACAGCCATCTTGGTTCTGTGAAACAAAACAAAATCAATGTTACTCATGTTTGGAGTAGAAACAATGCAACCTTGGCATCCGTTCTCAGGTCTTTGGTCCGTCCAGCGCTGGAAAGTTTTTCTAATATTAACGCGGGTCCTAAAGCTCTTGCCTGATCATAACCCTTCTTTTTCCAGTAATATTTGACCTTTTCTCTTTTGTAATGTCTCTCAGCCATCTCTCTTTCTACAGTGTTTCTTCAGTTCAGATCTCCCTCTTGCTCACTCTTTCTCCTCCCCCATCATGAGTGGACACGCCCCCTACTGCTGATTGGCTGAAGTGTGTTGTGGCGCTGGTCCGATCCACTTTCAACAGCATTTCTCAGAAATCACTTACTGCACCTTTTGTTTAGCTATAAAGTAGCTCTACAGAAGACAATTGTGTCTTTATTCAACTCAGTTTATTTTAAAGTTGATTCAGTATCATTAACAATGTTGCAAAGTTCATCAGTTATTAAACTAATTCTATTTAGCTATAAAGCAGCTCTACAAAAGACAATTGTGTCATTCAGCTCAAGTCAGAGTCAATGTTGATTTAAAAAAAAAACAAATGATGGTATAGTTACAGTATCTACCAGCAGGGGGCACACTGCTCAAGCTAATGTTGGGTGCACAGCACTACAGAAAGCTAATCTTATATTTAAAGATATTTTCTGTTGTGTTAGTGCATGCTTTTCATAAAAAGCATTATCTTCCCTGACTTTAATTACAATCCACAAACTGCAATCCAAGTAGTAACACTAGCATCTGTAACTAGTCACAGCGTGCTTTATAGTTGTGTACACTAGAAGCCTGATTTCAATTCCCCTGCTAGCAGTTCAACAGGCTGTTTATTGCTGCACTGATTTTAAGACTTGCTGACTTGTTGATTTTGTGTTGACAGGTTAGAAATTGTCGCTTGGTGAGTCTCCTGGATTTGGCCCTGGAGAAGGACTATGTTAGAGGAAAAGTGGCTGAATACATGAACAAACTGATCGATATAGGTGTGGCTGGATTCAGAGTAGATGCTTGTAAGCACATGTGGCCTGTTGACCTTAGTAATATCTACGGCAGACTCAAGAGCCTGAATACCACTTGGTTTTTACCTGGAACCAAGCCCTTTATTTATCAAGAGGTATCACCATCTCATCCAGACCAGAGTTACTTAAAATGGTTGTTGAACGCATTAACAAATTTCTTTTTTCAGGTTATAGACTTGGGTGGGGAGGCCATTAAAGCCAGTGAATATTTTGAACTTGGAAGAGTGACAGAGTTCAAGTACAGTGCAAAACTGGGCAAAGTCATTCGTAAATGGGACAAAGAAAAGCTAAGCTATCTCAAGTATGCAACAGTAACCTCTATTATTATGATGCTATGTGGAAAATTTGATTCTGATTGGTCAATCACAACATTGAATGCTCATATATTTTTGTACATTTCACTGTTGTCCGTGGCAAATATACCAGTGCTATTTTAATGTCTCTCATATGTCATTCATTTAATTTTACGTCTCTCTTTTCATACCAGCGCAAGTGCAGAATAGTTATTTAAGGGCCACTTAACAACTGTTGCGATGTCAACTGCTAAAAAATAACTACATTGTTCATTCATAGCAAAACTAATCTGGATTTCAGATTAGTACTAATATATCTTAATACTGTTACAGGGTTTGTCTTGTTGCTAGGCTGACAGTTTTTTTTTATTTAATGATCTCCAGTATATTTCTGAGCATTAAGCAAATATACAATTCCTTACAGGGTCCTGATTACCATGTATGGGTTTATTTTGCAAAATTTACCAGCTTACTGTAGACCATATGTAGTGATATCTTCAATTTTTACAAAAATATAAGTGTTACACTTAATGACAATGGAACATTTTGACATTTTCACTTTCACTTATTTGAAACCTTAAAAGTAGACATTTTGCTTGCATTTAATGTGCTTTCTATGTACAGTACAGTCCAAAAGTTTGGAACCACTAAGATTTTTAATGTTTTTAAAAGAAGTTTCGTCTGCTCACCAAGGCTACATTTCTTTAATTAAAAATACAGTAAAAAACAGTAATATTGTAAAATATTATTACAATTTAAAATAACTGTGTACTATTTAAATATATTTGACAAAGTAATTTATTCCTGTGATGCAAAGCTGAATTTTCAGCATCGTTACTCCAGTCTTCAGTGTCACATGATTCTTCAGAAATCATTCTAATATGCTGATTTGCTGCTCAATAAACATTTATGATTATTATCAATGTTGAAAACAGTTGTGTACTTTTTTTTCAGGATTCCTTGATGAATAGAAAGTTCAAAAGAACAGCATTCATCTGAAATACAAAGCTTCTGTAGCATTATACACTACCGTTCAAAAGTTTGGGGTCAGTAAGAATTTTTATTTTTATTTTTTTGAAAAGAAATTAAAGAAATGAATACTGACACTTTTGACTGATTTAATGCATCCTTGCTGAATAAAAGTAAAGACATTTATAATGTTACAAAAGATTAGATTTCAGATAAACACTGTTCTTTTGAACTTTCTATTCATCAAATAATCCTGAAAAAAAATATTGTACACAAATATTTTGTACAATTGTACACATTAAATGTTTCTTGAGCAGCAGATCAGCATATTAGAATGATTTCTGAAGGATCATGTGACACTGAAGACTGGAGTAACGATGCTGAAAATTCAGCTTTGCCATCACAAGAATAAATTACTTTGTGAAATATATTCAAATAGAAAACAGTTATTTTAAATTGTAATAATATTTCACAATATTACTGTTTTTACTGTATTTTTAATTAAATAAATGTAGCCTTGGTGAGCAGATGAAACTTCTTTTAAAAGCATTAAAAATCTTAGTGGTTCCAAACTATTGGACTATACTGTATATAAAGTCACTTTTGTAAATTTCTATTGATGAGGACATCTAAATGTCTTTGACCCTCATAACTTTGAGAGAACCTTGCCAGAAAGTTTGAACAAAGTTCTGAGAACGTTTCCTGTTTGCTGGGTATGATCATGCACAGCAATCTTTTGGCTTTGAAGAGTTATTGAAAGAGCTGTTTGAAACGGTGTTTTGTCTTAGGAACTGGGGAGAGGGCTGGGCTTTCATGCCCTCTGATAAAGCCTTGGTGTTTGTGGACAATCATGATAATCAGAGAGGCCACGGCGCTGGCGGAGCTTCTGTTCTGACATTCTGGGACTCTAGGTAAAGTATTTTGTACAAGAACGACGACTATTCGTACTGTGAGTGATTTGTTAACAAAAAGTATATTTTGCAGGCTTTATAAGATTGCTTCAGCGCTCATGTTGGCTCATCCATATGGTGTCACCAGAGTCATGTCTAGTTACCATTGGGATCGACATTTGGTGAATGGAAAGGTCAATATTTAAAATGATTACACTTTTATTTGATGAACCCATATGCTTCACATTACATTAATGAATAGCGTGCAGCGGGGCTAAGGGCGCATCAGGGTAAATCCCCTAAACTACTAAATGGCACACAAACTCACTACAGCACTTTCCTCACTTTCCTATCCATGTTTCAATATGCAGGTGGAAATTTGGCTGATTCAAGAAGCGATTACGGGCAGCAATACAAAATAGATTCTGTGCTCGGTTGATCTAATAGTTAATGTGTTTTAAAATTATATAGATTTATGTAGCAAATGATAATCGTTAAAATTAGCAAATACATTTGAAGACAAAGGTCTTGTTAATGGTTTTCAGTTGTGTTTTGTTCAAGGGAATCAACAGTTTTTCAATAAATGAAGATTATGTAAAAGTATAGTATTTGAGGTAAAAAGCATCCCTATTAGGTTTAAAAGCACAATAATTGGAGTAGTGAAAATAATTTTCCTAAAGGTTTGCCTTTAGCCCTGTAACACCTAATAGATTATTTCATACCACACAAGTCTATAAAACCTGAACAAATAATGTTTTGGTGAAATAAAACACAGGATCAGAATGACTGGATGGGCCCTCCAAGCAATGCCAATGGATCCACTAAGCCAGTACCCATCAACCCAGACTCCACCTGTGGGGACAAGTGGATATGTGAGCACAGATGGCGTCAAATCAAGTGGGTGTGAATTTTACTTTTGCTGGACACATTTTCTTGAATTCATTGTCAAATCCCAGCAATTCTCTTGCTCTATTCCCCACCCCAGGAATATGGTGATTTTTCGCAATGTGGTCAACGGCCAGCCTCTCTCCAACTGGTGGGACAACGGTAATAGTCAGATCGCCTTTAGCCGCGGCAGCAAGGGATTCATTGTTATCAACAATGATGATTGGTGAGAAACTTGCAACACTAACCCAAGAATATTGAACATGTTAAATGTGTAATAATACAAATTTAGCATATGATTAATTAGGGTTAGTTCAGCCAAAAATGAAAATTCTGTTATTAATTACTCACCCTAATGTCGTTTCAAACACGTAAGACCTTTGTTCATCGTCGGGACACAAATTAAGATTTTTTTTTTTTTAACCAGGTTGAACCACTGTAGTCACATGGACTATTTTAACAATGTTTTTACTACATTTTTGGGCCTTGTAGTGGTACAGGGGTCAGAGAGCTCTTGGATTTCATCAAAAATATCTTTGTGTTCCGAAGATGAACAACAGTCTTAGGGGTTTGACAGAATTTTCATTTTTGGGTGAACTAACCCTTTAAGTCAGCATGGAACGGAAGTTGTGATAGTCTTTTCTTCCCTATTGTGATGTATATCAGAGAGAAATGGCTTCTCGAACAAGGAAATTTTTAGGGTGGGACTTGATTTTGTCCATCGAGAATTGATTGGATGGTTGTGGTTTGCTATTGTGATCTCATATGAGTGACAGGTTGTCCCACCCTTGCACTGAAAAACACATCATCAGAGAAGAAAAGAGATGCATGAAGCCCCTAAAGGGACATGGTGATAGAAAAAAATGGGAGATGGGAGGAAAAATTATATGTCAAAGCTTTGGGGTTCTCACACATTTTTTGAGTTCCCCAGAGAAACTTTGCATTCCCTCTTAATGCCTTTGTGTTCCTTCACAAAACTTTTGCGTTCCCCAGAGAAACTTTGCATTCGCTTGCAAAGAACTTGCAAAGGTTTGCGGGTTTCTCGGAGGGGAACGCAAACATTGTGTGAGTGAACGCAAACGGATTGATTTAAAATGTTTCCTCCCCATTGCATATTTTTTTTTTCATCACCATGTCCCTTTAGTGACTCCGTAGATATGTCACTGCAAGAGGGAGGGGAACCTATGTTCATTAAAGATTATGGGGGCTTATGAATTTTAGAAAAAATAATGATGTGCACAGATAAATCATTTATAGTAAACAATGAAATATTCCACACTCTTAGAAGAAAAGGTTCTGTATAGAACTTTAAAGGGTTCTGTCGTGTGCTTCATGTACAACCTTTTAGGAGTTCAAATGTGGGATAATTTTATGGATTTAGTTTTAATTCATTTTTAATTTTTATGAAGGAAACAATTCGTAAACATACTTTATCACTACAAAAAAAAGCAAAAAAAAAAAAAAGTATTAGCCTATGCAGACATTTTAGACATTTCTCCTTATACAGAACCTTTTTGGCATAAATGGTTCATAAAAATTGAGTCAAGAACTTTAGGGTTCTCTATAGAACCCCACTGAACATTTTTTTCTAAGAGTGCATAAAAAATAAGAATTGTCCATTTTGATTCATGGTAACTTTAACTGGTTTTGATTAATGCCACAGGCAACTGAATGTGACGCTGAACACTGGCCTGCCCGAGGGCACATACTGTGATGTCATCTCTGGAGATAAGAGTGGGGACAGTTGCACAGGAAAACAGGTGTCAGTGGTTTCTGATGGACGTGCCACTTTCTACATCAGGCACACAGAGGAGGATCCATTCATTGCCATCCATGCTGACTCAAAACTGTAGATTCACTTTGAATAATCACAATAAAGCAGAATCACTAAATTCAACAGTGTGGCGGAAAAGCTTTTGTTTACGATCACATCATAAATCATATCATGACAAAGATCAACCAAATTGTGTTATAGCCCACAAAACTACAGTCTCCTAATTCAGTGAACAAGCAGTCTACAAGTCGCTACATGTACATATTTTTTGATGTAAAGGAGTCAGATTTGCTGGGTTGAGAAATGGGTTTTTGTAAATCTACTGTACTTGACATTTTAGGGGAGGGGGAAACATTTATTTACATGAAATGTTTAAATTTTTCATTTTTTATTTTTTTTTTACAAAATAGAGGCCTATTCAAAACAAAGGCGTAGCTTGATGATGCCAAATTTGAGCACAGAATCTTTGGACATGTGGTCTTCACCTCGATGGATGGTGCAAAAGAATAGGGATTGGAGTCGGGAAGAAATCATGTTCATGGATGTGATTATTAACGTTACTGTAGTATGAAGCAGAGCAGGACCGAGTGTTGTGGGAGCTGAACAAGGCCGCTGGAGCGATTGCACAACACACCCCTCACGAGCAGCAGAACTTTCATTATGCCACAGTCGCCGGTGCCGCTTCCGCTTTTCCCTTCAAGCTTATGCGGTAACACAGCTCTGTTTATCATATTAGATACATTTGAGAGTGTTGAAAATTATGTTATAACATTACTCTGTGCGTTCGCTCGGCGGCTGCTGTGAGACACTGTTACACACTGCAGTGAGATAGATCGATTTTAGAATATCTTATTAAATGCTGGATGGCTTTTGTTGATAAATGGCATGCAATTAATTTTAAAAAATGCTTGAGAAAATGCTGTATTACTGTTACTAAAAATAAAACTGCATCTGATTATGCTATGTTAGCTCACAAAATAGTGTTTTGAAGCTCTGAAGCATGATAAAGCATGGTACTTGCAAAAAATCAAGAAAATTAGATTTAAACAATAAAACTAAACGTGTTGAGCTATATAACAACAATTCGTTTTCTGTCTATAAATATAATAAAACAGTTGTTCCCTTGTCTATTAGCACGTGTAATATATTAAAGCGTCTTTGGTGTTTTCATGGTTTCTACAAAATAAAACCGGAAACCAAGGGTAACGCGGGTATGACGCAATTGATGGGCGACTCCTCACATCCCGGAGCCTTGGTTAAAATTGCAATTTTCTCACGACTTACAAATAGTTGCAAACATTTGGGATATTGTACTCAAGTGAACAAAATATATAACACTGGCCTAGTGGTTTTTGGATATTTTACTGCAAAATTCTTACATATTGCACCTTTAATTTGGTTGCTTCTGGAGGTGAGTAAAGTTAAAGTACTTTTTTTTTTTTTACTAAATAAAATACTTAAATGTGTGAAGAATGGTTGTATAAGATACTAGTGAACACAAATAGGAACATTACAAAAGAAACGTAAAATTTATTCTAGGTAAATGATGACCAAATCCACTTCAGGAAGTTATTAAGGAAACGCGTAAACGCTGCCAATATTTTTTGACGTAAACGAGTCGAATTTGCGGGGTTGGCAAATTAATTTTTGAAAATTTCCTTGGCATTTTAGGTAAAAAATCACGCTTATTTACATTAAGTGTTTAAATGGTTTGTTTAAAAAAAAAAAAAAATAAAAAATAATTCAAATGGCTTGTACCACACGAATGAATCAGTGTGTCAAATCATGATTCGGAAACTGTTGAAATCACGTGACTTTGGCGCTCCGAACAGCTGATTCATAATGCTCTGAAGCTTCCTGAAGCACAAAAAATATTCTTGTCACTTAATAATATTAATATTGAACCACTGTACTCACATGAACTGATTTAATTATGTTTTTAGTACATTAAAGGTGCTAAAGAGGATGTTTTGTTTTATACATTTTTGCAATATTACTTGAAACTGTCTTTACTAACTGATAGAAGACTATTTATTAGGTGCACTGAAAGGAATAATATTAATATACATCATCTGTGCACGAGGTAGGGCCTTAAAAACATCAGCCAATCGTTTACGCAATCTGGCTTGTCAATCACTGCCGTGACGTTCCTTGTGAGAGACGTGCGCGGCTGCGCGCTCCAGTAACTTTCCACACTCCACAGACGCCACATGCAATGTTTTTGTCAGGAGACAGGAGTACAACTGCAAAATAAAACCGGAAACCAAGGGTAACGCGGGTATGACGCAATTGATGGGCGACTCCTCACATCCAGGAGCCTTGGTTAAAATTGCAATTTTCTCACGACTTACAAATAGTTGCAAACATTTGGGATATTGTACTCAAGTGAACAAAATATATAACACTGGCCTAGTGGTTTTTGGATATTTTACTGCAAAATTCTTACATATTGCACCTTTAATTTGGTTGCTTCTGGAGGTGAGTAAAGTTAAAGTACTTTTTTTTTTTTTACTAAATAAAATACTTAAATGTGTGAAGAATGGTTGTATAAGATACTAGTGAACACAAATAGGAACATTACAAAAGAAACGTAAAATTTATTCTAGGTAAATGATGACCAAATCCACTTCAGGAAGTTATTAAGGAAACGCGTAAACGCTGCCAATATTTTTTGACGTAAACGAGTCGAATTTGCGGGGTTGGCAAATTAATTTTTGAAAATTTCCTTGGCATTTTAGGTAAAAAATCACGTTTATTTACATTAAGTGTTTAAATGGTTTGTTTAAAAAAAAAAAAAAAAAAAAAATTCAAATTGCTTGTACCACACGAGCACCACAAGACAGGAGTGATTCTGGGCGCGAAAATTTAAGACTAGGCGACCGTTAATCTGGTTGCTTCCGGAGGTGAGTAAAATGTACTTTTCTTACTATATATACTACTTAAATGTATAAAGAATGGTTGTATAAGATAATAGTGAACACAAATAATAACATTACAAAATAAATGGAAAGTTTATTCAAGGTAAATGATGACCGTTACTCCACTTGTCTTACTTGACCGTTAAGTTAACTTACTTGATGTTGTCTTAATGAAACGTTATCATAAAAGCACTACAGACATCGTAATTAAACTTCGTTATAGTTAACGTTTAACTATTTGTGTAAATAATTATATTTTGCCATAAACATTCGCTAGGGCAGCAAATTCGACTCTTTTATGTGCTACAGTACCTACATTTAACCACTAGACGGCGTAATAGTAAAATTCAATGACGTTAATTTACCCAAAAATGAAAAAGTTGTCATCACTTACTTACCCTCATGTTGTTCCAATCCAAGCCTGTATGAGTTTCTTTCTTCTGTTGAACACCAAAGAAGATATTTTGAAGAATGTTGGTAACCAGATAGTTGACGGTAGCCATTTACTTACATAGTATTTGTTTTAGTCAATGGCTAACATCAAATGTCTGGTTTGAGGAAAAAGTAAAGTTTAGACTTACAACCAGGATACTATTTGTTGTTATAATTTAAATATTATACTTAACAATTTGCTAATAGTTGCTTTGATCTAGGTTAATTTGGGTTATTTTCACAGTAATTATTTTTCTAAAGCAGCCATGCAGATGTTGTGTAGCAGCACTGAAGAGGTGACACCAGGTTCAAGCTCTGAACCCAGGCCCTGCAGCAGCACTGTAACCCCGCATAATTTGTTCAGCTACAGTCCGGTAATCCATAGATGGCAGTATCCTCAGTCATCTTCTGGCCTACTGACTTCACGTGGATCCGATGACGTCAGGAACAGTCGGTGTGCAGGATCAAGCACTGCCACTGATACTGTGTTCACAGAAACAAAACAGACTGGAGGTGAGAGACTGAAAGCAACAATACATTAATATAAATATCTAAAAAAAAAGAGCATGATTACTGAACTTGACTTTGTAATAACCGATTTAGCAATGGATAATAAATTATTTGCTGAACAACAATACTTACTCCAAATTTAGAAAACAGAAATTGTTTAAGTAATTTGTGTACATCGCTTTTGCTAACATTAATTATATCCAAAATATTTACACAAAACAGTGGGGACCAGGGCTCTCAGGTATGAGACCACTAGAGAAAATGTTTTTGTTTTTGCTAATTAGATAAAAATGTTTAACTGCAAAACAATTTGAGTAAACCTTTTAATGAAAAATTAAGATTAATCGCACAGTTTCCAATGGCGGATTTAAAGGGTTAGTTCACCTATAAATGAAAGTAATGTCATTTATTACTTACCCTTATGGCGTACCACATCCATAAGACCTTCATTAATCTTCAGAACACAAATTAAGATATTTTTGTTGAAATCCGATGACTCAGTGAGACCTTCATAGCTAGCAATGACATTTCCTCTCTCAACATCCATTAATGTACTAAAAACATATTTAAATCAGTTCATGTGAGTACAGTGGTTCAATATTAATATTATAAAGTGACGAGAATATTTTTGGTGCACCAAAAAAACTAAATAACGACTTTTAGTGATGGGCCGATTTCAAAGCACTGCTTCATGAAGCTTCGGAGCATTATGAATCAGTGTGTCAAATCATGATTCGGAAACTGTTGAAATCACGTGACTTTGGCGCTCCGAACAGCTGATTCATAATGCTCTGAAGCTTCCTGAAGCACAAAAAATATTCTTGTCACTTAATAATATTAATATTGAACCACTGTACTCACATGAACTGATTTAATTATGTTTTTAGTACATTAAAGGTGCTAAAGAGGATGTTTTGTTTTATACATTTTTGCAATATTACTTGAAACTGTCTTTACTAACTGATAAAAGACTATTTATTAGGTGCACTTAAAGGAATAATATTAATATACATCATCTGTGCACGAGGTAGGGCCTTAAAAACATCAGCCAATCGTTTACGCAATCTGGCTTGTCAATCACTGCCGTGACGTTCCTTGTGAGAGACGAGCGTGGCTACGCGCTCCAGTAACTTTCCACACTCCACAGACGCCACATGCAATGTTTTTGTCCGGAGACAGGAGTAACAACTGCAGATTATGAGTTACCTGCGGTGAGTCCGACATAATGAATCCACAACACGACACAGTGAATGCCGGTGGTAAACACTCGTGTTCCAATACTCGTGCACGAGTTTTGGGAGGCGTTCCTTTGAAATGAGCTGTGAAGGAGGGGGGTTGTTCTTACGCATGCGCTCATTTCAGAAACTCAGTAACAGTCTTTGGTTTCTCAGTCAACGAAAAGATCCTCTTTAGCACCTTTAACGGATCTTGAGAGAGGAAATGTCATTGCTGGTTATGGAGGCCTCACTGAGCCATTGGATTTCAACTAAAATATCTTAATTTGTGTTCCAAAGATTAGCGAAGGTCTTGCGGGTGTGGAATGGCACGATAGTGAGTAATAAATTACATTATTTTCATTTTTGGGTCAACTAACCCTTTAAAACATAGGAGGCACACTAAATTGTAGTATTCTGGGTATCCCCTCCCAAGGAAATTTATTTACTTTTTTTTTTTTTTGCATGTACAGCAAGACAATATAAATATCATTTCACACACCTAGCCAGTCACTTGATGCAAAAATCCATCCTTCTATCTTTATTAATGTCTGTGTTAAAAGAGCATGTTCTGCCATTTAGTGAAGCTGTTTGCTGTAGCCTATATCCAGATCAAATAATATTCAGTAATTCTATTCTCCATATTTAAGATAGTTGGTACATTATCCGCAGTTAGCGGTTCAAACTAATATCACATAATTTACGAATCTATGCAAATAGTATAGATAAATGTCTGTCAATGTCAGTAAATGTCTGCCAGTAATTATGGAGGCAACATGGAGACATTAAAATATAAATATTAAATACATTAATCATTTATTTGCTTATTTATCAATATCCATGCACTTTTTTTTAAAGTATCAAGTGTTTCTGATGAAGTTAAAAATGCATTAATAATTCTCACCTCACACACACCGATCTGATTGGAATACATCACATCCAGTGTGTTGCAAACAATGTAGTTGCCTTGTAGTAAACTGTCTGGTCCATCAGTTGTCGTATGCTGTGTGCAGTGGAAAGGCGGCTTTAGACTCTTGAACCCCACTGTATTTTGACCATCTGCAATCCTGATCACTAGATAAGATATTTGTATGAAAACCCACATTGGTCGAATAGTTCTCTTTCTACTTAGCTTGGTGGCATGTCTCTGGAAGAGCAGACAGGATCAGCTCTTCTGTGGGTTCATCTGTCCACTCCTGGAGCTCCAACACGCCACATCTGAAGACCACACCTGCACTCTCACACCATGGCCAAACCCCTCAGAGAGACCTCAACAGTACGTAACTTACTAACCCACACCTGGCACTCAAGTTTTGATTTTTGTTTTTTTCTGGATGCATATTGTTAGTAGCTAGTCTTGATTAATTCATTTGTTTAGAATTAATGTGTTAAAACAACTGGTATCTCACTGTGCAACTTTTTTAATATAGTGACAACGTCTTCATCTGCGTCTGCGTGTCATGCGTCCTCTGTGATAGTGGCTGTGGTGGAGGGACGTGGTTTAGCTCGGGGGGAGATTGGCATGGCCAGTATCAACGTGAAATGTCCAGAGCTGGTGCTCTCACAGTTTGCAGACACTGGAACTTATGCTAAGGTAAAGATGCATCCATTCTCCAAACTGCCTGTCTTCTGTAGGGTCACAGGTAAGGTAAAGATGAAACCAGTTGTTGCGAAAGCAACAAACATTAGGAAAGCAATATTTTAGTGATAAAAAAACACCTTCTGTAAAGCTAAGACAATTTCATGCAGTAGAGGACTATGCTCTTTATAAAACTGACACAAATGATTTTGAATATTATTACAGGTAATTGCCAAGCTGCATAACTTGATGCCTCTGGAGATTCTGATGCCAGACACTGCTAGTGTGAAAGGGCAAGGAACCAAACTCTACAACCTCATCACAGAGACGTTCCCGGTATCATACTTGTTTGCTGTCTCTATCTCGGGTATAAATCAGGGTTGGGTAACTCACACCATACAGACTGTAAATCAGCACTATTGTCAGAGATTCTGCCCACAAACTGAGTTTTAGAATTAGAATCTTATTTAACTGAGTGCAGAATATTTATCTCTTTTTTTTACCTGTGCAGTCAGTCACATTTACTGCCGTTCTGAGGAGGTACTTCAACGAGAAAAAGGGCCTGGAGTACATACAGCAGCTTTGTGTCCCTGAGTTCAGCACTGTATTGATGGAGGTGCAAACGAAGTAAGCCATTCATCAATGATAAACTTTGGTTTTATGTATTTCCATGTACCTGTTTCAAGTTTTTGTTTTAGTTCCAGGATTTTGGATGTACATGATAAGTCACATTATTTGTAGTGCTGCACTAGTATAAGAACTCATTGTGACAGTGTGAATTATTATTATTGACAGTGTGAGTTTCAGTTCCATTTCATCTCTATGAATACAATAATTAACATTATTTGTAAGACAGGGGTGCAAAACTCTCAGTCCTGGAGAGTTTAGTTCCAACACACATAGTTTTCAAATAAGCCTCAGGGAATCAGTTGTGTTTAATTAGGATTGAAGCTAAACTCTGCAGGGCTGTGGCCCTCCAGGAAGAGAGTATTGCACCCCTGATGAAAGACATCTCAAAAATGCTAAATATGACTGAAACAATATCAAATAAAACATGTTGTCTCTCTATAGATACTACTGCCTGGCATCTGCATCTGCCCTACTAAAATACTTTGAGTTTGTTCAGAACTCAATATATGCCCCTAAGTCACTGAAAGTGGTCTTCACTGGTAGTGAGCAGACAGCCATGATTGACGCGATATCAGCCAGCAACTTGGAGCTAGTCGTGAACCAGAGAGATCACAGGTTAGAAATTAAAGACACAGAACATGATATTGCATAGATAAAATGACCTGCACAAAATCTTTATTACAGAATTCCACAGAAAACTTCACAGATTTCTATAGAATTTGAACACCTGTCATCCACAAAGATCCACACATTCCCTGCCCCATGTTCAGCTCCATTTCACACAGTTTATCGTATTTTAATACACACCAAAAAATGTAAAAAAGCGAAGGTGTGTGAAGCGACAGTTCCTTTTTTTTCTGCATCTAACGTTTTGCCTAAACTTTAATTAAAAACTGTGCGCATCATTTTTAAAAAAATTAATGTGCCCTCATAATCTTTAATCAAAATAACTTCCCCTCCCTCGTGCAACGACATCTCTTCTTCTCTGATGACGTGTTTACTAGCATTAGGGCGGGACAACCTGTCACTCACATGACATCACAGCAATAGCCAGGCATCCAATCAATTCCCGATGGACAAAATCAAGTCCTGCTCTACATTTTTTCTTGTTCAAGAAGCATTTTTACTCGGATATATGTCATAATAGGGAAGAAAGAGCTATCAAAACTTCTGTTTCATGCCGACTTTAATGTCAGTATCTATATGCTGTTATATGCAGAAGTGAGCACACTCTGTTTGGGGTCTTAAACTACACTAAGACTGCCGGTGGGGAGCGGCGGTTACGCTCCAATATTCTTGAGCCCCTGCTGGATGTGGCCACTATCAATTCACGTTTGGACACCATACAGGTGACCGCCTGTTATCTGTCTGTTTTTCTTTTTCTTTTTTTCACTCCGTTGTTCTGTCATTAGCTAATTAAATAGTCTTCTCTTTGATTTGTTTCCAGGAGCTGTTGCAGAATGAGGAGCTCTTCTTTGGTCTGAAGACTGGTAAATACTACAATTTATGTGTCAGTTTTAGAGACTGTTTCAGATCGTTTTTCCACCTTGTTTCACACTTTGAGGCTGCAGTTTAGAATGATTATTTGTTTATTAGGTCTGTATTGCACCACATGTGTAAGCAGCATGTACATGGTTTGCAACAGCAGGCTTATGTTGTGCTTTTATGCTAATGGTGTTTCTACTGTGTAACAGCAATACAGAAAAAGGTTATTTTAGGTCACTGTATTGAGAATTCAACCATGGTTATCAGGAGTGGCCCACTGAGAATTATGGCAAACATAATTGTCATGAAATCTTATTTATTTGAGGAGGGAGGCCACATTTACATTCAAATATTAGCCTAATTACACAGATCAGAACCCAAACCCTAAAGGCTTGGACTGATTTAAAATTGTTGAATAGAAAAGCTGTCTGTAACTTGCATCAAGCCATACAGATGTCTTTTTTTTTCTCACAAATAATGTGTGAGTAGCTTGCTTCATTATTGTTGGTTCCTTGATAACAGCCTATATTGCAAAAGACTATTGATAAATAGGCATTTTCTTACATTTATAGAGTATTGAGTATTGACACAAAAAACAACAAAACAAAACATACAAAAAACAAACAAACAGGTTCTGTACCAAAACTTTACAGTGTATACTGTAAACTGTTAATATGGATTCCAAAATAAATTTGCAGTGTGAAACAGGCCTTACTTGTTATGTGTAATTTTTTGGTGCTCTCAATAGCTCTTAAGCTACAGGATCACACCTACCTAGAATTGCACCCACAATCTTAATATAGTAATGTTAAACAGATGCCTAAATGTTTGGCTGGCACCACTCCATGGCAGGACATTACTGGTATTGTGCTTTTATTCACAGCCATTTCACACTTCCTGGATATAGATGAGCTGCTGTCTGCTCTTGTTCAGGTCCCAAAGCAAGAGACGGTAGGCATAGGAAACACATTTTCCAGAGTACTGACCTTAAAGATGTTGCTTTCTTATGAGAGCGATGGGGTGGGTAATTGATTTTACTATATTTTAAAAAATTCATCTTAATTTAGGATATCATTGGTGAGAGAATTTTACACTGTCTACAGGTCTACACTGGAGAGAGAAAAAAAGCAAAAACATCTGAATTAACTGGTTTTGTTCAAGTCAAAAATAAAATTTAACATAATTGAATAAACCTAAATAAATTAATTTATATCAACAAATCTATTTTTATGGGCTAAATCAGCTCTTTAAGTTTTAACAATTACAGGTAATACATTTTTACATTAAGTAGCAGGCAAAGTTCAGTAGATTATACATCCTTTAGCAAGAGAGAAATTTGGCTTAGAAATTCAAGCTTTTCATCTTCATAATGACATTTAAACTATTGTTTGAATTAGTGACCCTCAATAGTTTAGCAGTTACTCTGTACAAGAGATTTTTTAAATGATTTTTTTCCCATGTAGGTACCGGTGGCTGAAGCAAAAATAACGCAAGTAATTCAGCTAAAGCACATTCTAGAAGTGGTCCCATCACTGAAGGTAACTTTTAATAAAATACTGTCATTAAAAGGCCTGTACAGAATCACCCATATTTTTATGCATTTTGGTCAGTGTAACTAAGGATGTAAATGTAAGCAAGTAAATTCTCCCTGATTAGACGGTGCTGCAACCTTCCAAAACAGCCTTGTTGAAAGCATATTGTACCTCACTTGAAGACAGTAGGTAAAAAGTTTTACACACTTAGCTCTGTGAAATATATTTGCATAGTTAAACAAGAAAGATGAATCTGATTAGATGATGTGTCGTGCATACAGCAATAACACAGGCAGAGAGTCCCATGTATGTGTGCCGAGATCAATCAGCACTTTTATATGTGCATTTGATGGTTTAATTCTAGTATGCCGCCTATCAGGTTTTATTATATTATCTTTAATATTTTTCATTTGTGTTGGTTTAGGTTCAACATCATTCTGGATCAGATCAAATCGGTGATTACTGATGACACCAGCTATATGAAAGGCAGTTTGACTATGCGCACACAGAAGTGCTATGCTGTGCGGCCCAATGTCAGCGAATTCTTAGATATTGCACGACGAGCCTACACAGAGGTGATAGATGACATAACAGGTGAGCTCCTTAACCTCAGTGGACTATGAAAAGGATGGATATGTAGGTTTTTGTGAAATACTAATTCATCTGCACTAACCACACTGCCACAAAAAAATTTAATTACTGTTAAATACTTTTTATTATTTAATAATTTTATTATTAAATTTTAGTTCCTGAAGTCAACTCATAATGTTTATTAAATTCATAATTTAATAAGAAGTTTCTGAATTCCAAATAGGCATGGTGAATGTGGTTTGTCATGTGTGCATATGTTCAAATTAGTGCTGTTAATTGATAAAAAAAAAAAATTAACTAATAAATCATTTAATTTTTCTGTAAATAATCAGGATTAAAAACATTGGAGTTTTTAATATTTTTGTATTGTAATAATTTCACAGTTACTCTCCAAATTAATGTAGAAACAACTTAAAGACAGTATATTTTAAATATTTGTTTAATGGCATCTTTTTATGAATGAAGGCCAGTATCACTGATACTAATACTGCTACTGATGTATCGATGCAATTGTTTTTTTGTTTTTTTTAACATTAATTATAGACATTCAACATTACAGTATAACTGAAAGCTATCTAGCAGGTAGGAAATATACAGAAATTGGATAAAGTTATCAAATACTTTACAGTCTTCACTGCATAAATTATAAATGAAATATGTGTTAATCCTTATTAAAGTTACAGTTTTCTGTTACCTTTGATCTTTGATTAACATTAATTACAGACATCACAGCAACTGGTTTATTAGGCTGTTGTGACTTTAAGAGCTGCCGCTGCCAAACATGATGCGGATCTGACACGCATCTCATTAAGTTCATTTAAGACTTTATTAAACTCATTTAAAACTGCTCTTATGAGGATACTCAACAAAACCAGGTATTTTGGCATAATTCTGTGTGTAATTGTTTGTTCAAGGGCGAAAGAGAACTGGATTCTGGCGTGTCTTTCTGTGCACAGGAGTCGTGTGTGTGTCTCACAGACAGCGTGTTCTCCTTTGTTTTGTGGTGCTTGAATGGTTTAAAAACATTTGCATGAATAAGAGTGTGATCATATAATGTAACGCTAGCCAAATTAGGACTGAAAAATGGATGATGCGTTAATTGTGTTAAAGGTGCCGTAGAACGTCTTTTCAAAAGATGTAATATAAGTCTAAGGTGTCCCCTGAATGTGTCTGTGAAGTTTCAGCTCAAAATACCCCATAGATTTTTATTTTATTAATTTTTTTAACTGCCTATTGGGGCATCATTAACTATGCACTTTTCAGGCTGCGCGGCCCCTTTAAATCTCTCGCTCCCTGCCCTCCCCCGAGCTCTCGACTATAAGTGCAGTTATACAGTGCATAAACAAAGTTCACACAGCTAATATAACCCTCAAATGGATCTTTACAAGATGTTCGTCATGCATGCTGCATGCATGGATCAGATCATGTGAGTATAGTATTTATTTGGATGTTTACATTTGATTCTGAATGAGTTTGATAGTGCTCCGTGTCTAAAGCTAACATTACACACTGTTGGAGAGATTTATAAAGAATGAAGTTGTGTTTATGAATTATACAGACTGCAAGTGTTTAAAAATGAAAATAGCGACGACTCTTGTCTCCGTGAATACAGTAATAAACGATGGTAACTTTAACCACATTTAACAGTACATTAGCAACATGCTAACTAAACATTTAGAAAGACAATTTACAAATATCACTAAAAATATCATGATATCATGGATCATGTCAGTTATTATTGCTCCATCTGCCATTTTTCACTATTGTCCTTGCTTGCTTACCTAGTCTGATGATTCAGCTGTGCACATCCAGACATTAATAATGGCTGCCCTTGTGTAATGCCTTGAACATGGGCTGGCATTTATTGCAAATATTGGGGGCGTACATATTAATGATCCTGACTGTTACGTAACAGTCAGTGTTATGTTGAGATTCACCTGTTTTCCGGAGGTTTTTTAAACAAATGAGATTTACATAAGAAGGAGGAAGCAATGGAGTTTGAAACTCAATGTATGTCTTTTCCATGTACTAAACTCTTGTTATTCAACTATGCCGAGGTAAATTCAATTTTTGATTCTAGGGCAACTTTAAAGCTGCAGTCTGCAAGCCTCTTTGTCGCTATCTCTGTTTGAAACCTGCAATTGCAATTACTCGGCAGTCCGAAATCTTTTGCTTTTGACTACAGGTGAATCTCCAGTTGTCACTGATGATTGTCATTTGGACCTTTCTGGATTACAATCCGCCATCAAATGATATGTTTAATTATTGCAGCTGCTGTGAGAAAAGGCTATAAATGATCTGCCATCCTGGGACTCGTTTATGTAAACGGATGTGATGTAATGATGCTGCATGCTCCAATGGACTATATGCACGGAGCGTTCTTTAGAACTTCCGCATTAATATAAGCCAGCTCGAAAACTTCCGGTGAGATGTCATTTGCTGGTGTGTTGAGCATCAGTAGTGTAATACTTAGTTTATAATCAGAATATAGTCACTTAAATAGTGTGGCATAGCATTAATTTAGTTATTCAAACGTAAGACAGCATAAAAAATAAATAAATAAAGACGTACCTCAATGTTCCTCCTCGGCTAAATTCAATTCGACCATTAGTTTTCACACTTTTATGTGGAAAAAAAGCTTCAAAAATTAAATATTTATTGTGCACTTTAGTTAGATTGATTGAATAAATGTGTGTTTTCACAACTGCTGAAATCATTGATCTTGCACTGCACTGACTGACAGCTGCTGTGATTACAAAGGGAGAGCACGGTGCTCGCTTTCTGTGTAATTCACAATAAAAGTTATTGTTATTCATAAGATTTTGTGAGTATTTCATACTTCACATTGACAAAATGTATTTTAAGCCTAGTTATTTTATAATGTTTAATATTTAGTCAAAAACGAAGTGAAAAACTTTTAGAAGAAATGGCTGATATGTGCGCAAATAAATGTTACTTTGCCGCCATCTGGTGGTTAAAATGCTAATTACTGTCTTTTTTATTTTTAGATAAGTGTTTTCTATCAAATGTTAAATTTCCTATATTTTTAAAAGTTCGGTTTTACAATGGGGACAATCTCAGAAGGATGAACAAATAATGTTTGTGGTCATCGCATTAAAAATAACATTTGAAGTGCTGGGGAAAAAATGTGTGTGCGTGTCTAATTACAGACACGGCATTTTTAAACAGTTCCAGTAGCTTCGTCTTTATTGCAATCAATAAAATTGGTTTATTGGCAAATTAGGTAAATGTGATAACTACATTAAAATATAAATACAACATTAAAAAGTCAACCATAGATGGTTTTGTGTCGATGTACAACGACTACAGAATGAACAGCTAACAGTTCACCGGAAGAGCTCGAGCTGGCTTAACGACAACCAGGAAGTAACCCGTGCATATAGTCCATTTCCCACGGAAACCCACCAGTACCGCTCTTATTAGAAAACATTATTACAAGCTTACCGTTGTGAATCGGGCTAAGGTAAGGAGATAGTTTTGAACACTGGGTGGTTATGTACTTGCTCAAAAATGATTTTGGATCATTTTTAACCAAAAAAAAGTTACGGACTGCAGCTTTAAATATTTTTAACCTGTTAAACTGAAAAAAAAAAAATGTATTGCATGCATTACCAAATTAATTTTGATAGCCCTAGTTCAAATTAAATGCCACAATCAATTATGCAGTCCATATAGTTTATGATTAATCAGATCTTTCCACAATCCATCCTGTTTCTTTGTTAGACATGAACATTAGCATTATTGATGTATTGTGTTGTTGCTGATCAGGACTGGTGGCTCAGCTTGGAGAGAAGTACAGCCTACCTCTCCGGACAAGTTTCAGCAAAGCACGTGGCTTCTTTATTCAAATGAGGCTGGAGGGCGGGGTCTTACCTGGGGGGAAGTTACCAGAGGAGTTCATCAAAGTGAGCAAAAGATATTAACTTTTAAAAATTATTGAACATTTTCATAAGTGTTTAATGTCACATATATTAAACACATAATCTATGTGCATGTAAACAGTATAATTATTGACAAACATGATGATTCAAAATCTTAAACAGACAATTATTGCACTTTCCCAGCTAAAGGTTAACCCTATAAAGCCTATATCATATTTGATAAGGGCATTTTCTAATGCCTTTAAATGATCAATACTTTGCTGAAAAACCTCTTTGTATACAATCTTCTGCATTCCTTCTGCCATCTGATTGATAGTTTATCCTTTTTAATCAAGTAAAAGGCCTTTTAGTATAATTCTAAAAATGTCCACCTTCAGGTCATGCTACACGTGCCTTTTTGCTGGAAATCTTTACTGATTTTGAAAAGGTAAACAGCAATAACTTTTATATTTATATTTCAAGATGAAGCAACTTAGGTTTACTTAACAGGGCTGTACATTAACTTTTTTTTTTAAAATAGCAGAGATGTTGAAAGTTTTGTAAAACAGGCCACACAATTATTGAACAAGAATAAAATGCCTGTTACCATTTATGAAACCATAAATAGTGCAGTATTTATGTTATCAATAACATCAATAATCATTTAGGGGTGGGCGATGTGACCAAAACATTTATTTCTTACAGGGTATTTAGTTCATTTTATATTAATAAATATATTTAAAAAAAAAAAAAAAATATATATATATATAATATACACACACACACACACACACATACACACACTTCCCAAAGGTGCTCTATTGGATTGAAATCTGGTGACTATTTTTTATTTTTTTTTTCATATTTTGTCTGAATGTATATTTTTTGATGATTATTTTATATGTCAGGCTTTACAGGGTTAAACTGTTAAATAGCACATTCTTGCTAATGAGCTTAATATCAACACTATAGGTGACTAGACAGAAGAGCAACTATGGGTTCACCACTGTAGACCTCATGAAAATGAACGACCACTGTGAGGAGGCTTTGAAAGACATTTTTCACATGTCTTATGTGTGAGTATATTGTAGCTCAAAGTAAGTTTGACTTGTGCAAGATGACTAAATGACAATGTCTCATTTTATTCATCATAATATTTATGTGCACTGCAGGGTGGTGTCCAGGTTACTGAGTGAGGTCTATGAACACATCCACTGCCTATACAAACTGTCTGATGCTGTGTCAATGCTGGATATGATGCTCTCTTTGGCTCACGCCTGCACTGTCTCAGATTACGGTACTGTTTAAGCACAATGTAGGCGTAATGTGACATGAATTTACATGAATTTTTCATTCTTTAGATACTGATAGCATTGATTTATTTTTATATTATTTAATAACTTATGTATTTGTTTCCTTTAGTGCGTCCTGAGTTCACTGACACATTGGCAATAAAGCAGAGTCGCCACCCCATCCTGGAGCGAATTTCTGGGACACAACCCATCTCCAACAATATCTATGTCTCTGAGGGAAGCAATTTTGTGATCATAACAGGCCCCAACATGAGTGGCAAGTCCACCTACCTTAAACAGGTGGCCCTTCTCCAGATAATGGCTCAGATAGGTACACAGAGTTGATATTATATAAAAATTAGGGTTTGTTTGTTACTTGTTCACATACTTCCCATAATTCCCATACTCACAAACACCACTAATACAGACTAATAAGTGTAATGAGAAGGTTTGGGGTAGGTTCTAGGATAATGGATTAATTTGCGTGATTTAGCACTAGCTGTCTCCTAGTCCCGTGGGATCAAAACAACCTTATTCAAAATGTCTTCTTTGTCCCAGGATCCTTTCTGCCTGCGGAGTACGCCTCTGTTCGTATTGCGGATCAGATATTCACCAGAATAGGAGTGGATGATGACTTTGAGACCAACTCTTCCACATTTATGGTTGAGATGAAAGAGGTAAATTGTGGAAAATCAAAAACATTTTATTGATCTTTCATCAAGGAAACCTAAAATATGTATTTACGTGTGTATTTTTGTGTTCATTCTGAAATAACCATGAAATTTTCTACTAGACATGAAAAGTATATAGCTATAACCTTTTATATAGATACATATACCTATAGGTCTGAAGCTAGTCTCATATGCAATTATAAAAGTATTTTCTCATTTAAATACCTAACTGCACTCCAGGTGTCTTACATCATCCACAATGTAAGCGACAATTCACTCATCATTATTGATGAGCTGGGCCGAGGCACCAGTCCAGAGGAAGGCATTGGTGTTTGCCACAGCATCTGTGAATTCCTCATCAATTATAAGGTGCTGTATTTATTTTATCAACAGTATATTTGGTTCAATAGGCAAGAGGCAAATAGAAAACAAATAATTATTGTTATATGCCAAACATATGTGACTAGTTACTCTAACATTGCTCAACTCAAAGTATTTCCTTAAGAGGCTAACAAAACTTGTGCTGTAGGCCTTCACGCTCTTTGCCACACACTTTCTTGAACTGTGCCAGTTGCAAACTCTTTACCCCAACGTGGAGAACCATCACATGCAGGTTCAGCACGTCCGCGCAGAAGATGGCAGAGCAGAAAGGGTGGTCTACACATACCAGCTCAGCCAAGGACATTCAGAGGAGCGCAACTATGGTGGGTGAGACTATTCCAAGCTTTTCTAAACCATTTATTTTATTCTATATTATTCTTTTTTTATGGCAAATTATTCTGTGGCAGTATATATAAACTACATTTACAAATCTGTCGAACAGATATGTGGAATAAGTGAAGACGACACATTTGCTGCGTTCCAATTCACATACTTTGCATCCTAGAATTAGTGTGTCCCAAATCGTAGTATGTTGAAATCAGTATTCCAAAGATTCCCGATGGTCTACTTTTTCCAGTTAGAATCTGAAGTGCAGATCTATGTATGCACACTCTAATGGCTAAAATTGCTCACAAGGATTCGATTAGATCTACAAACACGAAAAGTGTTTAACTACAACCAGGTGAATGTGCGAGACCAATGGTTAAGTAGAGAGGTTTAGATAAAGGGGTTTGAGTGATTAATAATCAGTATCTAACCTGACAAAAAATATATTTATTCAGTGTTATCCACAAGATACACTATAAGTTTTGGGACGCCTGCCCTTGTGTGCACATGAACTTTTAATGACATCCCATTCTTAATCCGGAGGGTTTAATATGGAGTTGGCCCACCCTTTGCAGCTATAACAGCCTCAACTCTTCTGTGAAGACTTTCCACAAGGTTTAGGAGTGTGTTCTATCACAGTACCACGCTGAATTCCATGATTTGGAGGGGTGTCCTAATACTTTTGGCAATATACAGTATTTAATCTGCAGCAGCATTGTGAACTTTTATAAACATATGTTTGGTCATTACCTTTTAAATGCATCATTATGCAAACACATGAGTTGAGTTCTCTGCATGAAAGACCCACATCTGGGAGATCAACGCGCTACTGCATTTCTCTCTGATATGGTGTAAGAAATGAAATTACATTGAATGTAGATGACCTTAACTGTGACAAGATGATTGACAGGGTGGTGACAGGATGCACATAACTAATCGACAGAACGGTCCGTTAAAGATGCAGTTATGGTGAAGTAGTATGTCCTAAAGCTTGCCTACTCTTTATGCTACACACTCAAAAGTATGTCTGCTGTTTGTTTAGGTATAAGAGCAGCAGAGATGACCAATTTACCAGAAGAAGTTATTGAGGAGGCCAAAACTGTCGCAGCTAAAATCAGCCAAAAGCTGTGGGTATGTAATGAGTCATGAATAATATATTCCAGAGGTACAGGAGAAAAATCATATACAGATAACCTACAGAGTTAGTTTACCCTATATCTTCATTGTCATGTTCACAGGCCAAGCATTATAGTGATCCTGCCACTATCAATCAGAGGGCAAACTATCGTCTAGCCACCAGACTGCTGCAGACAGCCCGTAACTCACGGCTGGACTCAGAGGGCCTACGTCACCATCTGAAGGGCTTGAAAAGACAGTATGAGGCTGAACTTCAAAATGCTACAGAGTCAGTGCAGAATCTAGAGATAGAGAAGTGAGGTCTGCGCTTTGGAATGGGATGGTGGAGTTGGAATATTTGAGAAAATAGTTTGAGGAAAACAGATAAAATACACTTCTTGTTCCTGGTGTAAATGCATTTTTTTTAATCCTGAGTTGTTTATAAAAGGTTTTTTTTTTTTTTTCACAGTACAAGTTTAGATTCAGATTGTTTATTTTTTGTTTGTGACTAATCAAATATGTTATTTTAAATGTTAATTCATGTAATCCATTTTGAGCTGAAATAAACTGTTAACCAAACGTGTGAGGTGATGCATTTCTTTGTGGTGGTGGTGGTTCACCAGTGCTTTTAACGCAAATGTTCAGTCTCACAATCAGGCAGCTACTGTGCATGTAATATGTAATAGTTTATGAGACTTTGAGTTGGGGCCATTTTTGTTGGGACTGATTCCCGATCACTGGAAGTAGTATTGGCCGATACTAATCACCAAAATAAATTAGGGCTGTCACAAACAGTTATTTTGGTAATTGAGTAATTGGTCGATTGTTTTGACAATTAATCAGATATATTTTTTTTATTTCTGATGACTTGTGATAATGTAAGATCTGTAAAATTCCCTTAAGGGGGTCAAAACAACCCCTATATCTATTTTCATCTATTTTTGACATCTGACCAGTCTATGACATAATGGATAAATCCATTTGACCTTTTCTTATTAGAACAAAACATAAGTTTGAGTGGGATGTAAATTTCCCTATGCTTACGGTATAAAATGGGCTGAGTCGTTGATAGTTTAGCTTTTTCCTTCGCTTTTCTTTACTCTTCTGCTTCTTCTTTTCTAACTATTAATTACTTAATGAATTTGTTTGTCTATAATATAATTTAAAAAAATTGTTATTCCTTATTCAAATTTAAAGGATAAGTTCACCCAAAAATGAAAATAATGTAATTTATTACTCACCCTTATGTCGTTCTTTCATCTTCGGAACACAAATTAAGATATTTTTGTTGAAATCCGATGGCTCAGTGAGGCCCCCATAGCCAGCAATGACATTTCCTCTCTCAAGATCCAGTAATGTACTAAAAACATATTTAAATCAGTTCATGTGAGTACAGTGGTTCAATATTAATATTATAAAGCAAAGAGAATATTTTTGGTGCGCAAAAAACAAAACAAAATAACGACTTATATAAGAATGGCCAATTTCAAAACACTGCTTCAGGAAGCTTTGGAGCATAATTAATCAGCGTGTCGAATCATGATTCGGAAACCGTCAAACTGTTGAAATCACGTGACTTTGGCGCTCCAAACAGATGATTCGACACGCTGATTCATAACGCTCTGAATCTTCATGAAGCAGTTTTGAAAACGGCCACACTAAGTCATTTTGGTTTTTTTGGCGCACCAAAAATATTCTCGTCGCTTTATAATATTAATATTGAACCACTGTACTCACATGAACCGATTTAAATATGTTTTTAAGTACATTAATGGATCTTAAGAGAGTAAATGTGATTGCTGGCTATGGAGGCCTCACTGAGCCATCAGATTTCAACTAAAATATCTTAATTTGTGTTCCGAAGATGAAAGAAGGTCTTATGGGTGTGGAACCACATGAGGGTGAGTAAGAAATTACAGAATTTTCATTTTTTCATTTTCTACTAGGTGTAAAATATATTGTTCGCTGCAAACATGATGATATTACATTTATTAATTATTAATTTACTATTAATAAATGAGTAAAGTTGCATAAAATAGAAATACTCAATAAAGTAGGCGAACTAGGTTACCTCAGATGTTTGAATGGATTCCACAACTGGTAAAATAAGACAATACATTTACTGTAGGAGCCATACAATTTAATGGTGACTTAATTAAAAAAAAAATTCTATTGCGCTTCTGATTTGGCAGTGAAATTCACCGATTTTGGGTGTGTAAGATGTGAAGGATTCTATGATCCAGTAAGTATATTCACCCCATAATGGCGGCCGCGTCATCTAGTGGCTGTTACCCAAAAAGCATCAAAGTGTCGCCTCTTGACTGAGCTCCTGCCCAACCCATTCAGCAACAGCAAAAACTCCTCTTCTCGCGAGATTTCCGTAACCCGTCACCCCCGGTCTCTCTGGCAGAGTTCCGTTTTCTTCTCTCACTGTGCGTTTCATTCCACACTGACCTGACCCTACCAAAGCGAAACAAGTAGACGTGCCGCCTACAACCGGGCCGGAGCCGCAGTCCACAGCGCTTCCCCTTAAGGAACGCCTTTACATCTCGACAATAACAATAATAACGAGGACACCACCGCAGGTACGTGGAGCAGCGGCTTTATCTCGCTTTATATACAGATTGTGGCATTGAAGTGGAGCGTGAATGGATGGAGCAGATCACACGGGGCCTAGCGCACTGCTTGCTCCGCTGATCCTTCCCCATGCCACCATGCCGCCGGAAGACAGGCAGCCTCGCGCTGGACAAGGGTGTGGATTGAAACGGTGAAGACCTGAGATCCCGGCTAACACAGGATCTTAGTAAATATGTGCTTTGCATGAGGGGTTTAAACCTGCTGAACAAGCTGATGATGTCCGTTCAATCCACACCTCCCTCTTTACAGCTATGCTAAGCTAGTGATACTAATCAGTGCGATAGAGCTGAAGATATGCGTTTTCATTTCCCTGCTATTTTTTACCCTCTTTCGCTGTCAAGTTTAGAAACATGCTTGGCTGGACAGTCTCAGCACGCGCTGCGCTTCTGGTTAGTCAGTTCTTTATTAAACGTCCCGACCAACATTAAGTCATTTCAGCGATGGGCAGGTGTTCTCTAAGGACTTTGCCTCTTGTCCCGACCTCATGTTATCTTATCATGAGGTTTATTGTAGCTCTGGTGTTAATATCCAACTCACTATGAAAATATTTGTTGTTTTTTCTTAACTTATCTCTGCTTGTCGCAGCCATTAGAGCCTGGCTTGATTTAAGTAGCCCTGGTGCGCTGGACATTTCCCTTGATGAAGCAAACGGAAAGGATTATCTGTCAGTAGTAGATGGGTGGCTTTAAATAGTAGCTTTAAGTTTTGCGCATGCGCAAAGACTGGTCATTCAAAGAAATAAGGACGCCTTCATGCGTGCCAGTCATCATTTAAAGGGTTAGTTCACCCAAAAATGAAAATAATGTCATTTATTACTCGCCCTCATGTCGTCCTACACCCGTAAGACCTTCGTTCATCAACACAAATTAAGATATTGTTGATGAAATCCGATGTCTCAGTGAGGCCTCTGTAGTCAGCAATGCCAATGTAACTCTCAAGATCCATAAAGGTACTAAAAACATATATAAAACAGTTCATTTGAGTTCAGTGGTTCAACAATAATGTTCTAAAGCGATGAGAATACTTTTTGTGCGGCAGAAAAACAAAATAATGACTTTCCAACAATATAGTGATGGCCGATTTCAAAACACTGCTTCGGAGCTTTACAAATCGAATCAGTGACCCGGAGCGCCAAAGTCACGTGATTTCAGCAGTTTAACCGCTTGATAGGAGATCCAAATCACTGATTTTTTGGCGCACAAAAAAATATTCTCATTATTTTTGGGTGAACTAACCCTTTAAAGACCTTTAATGAAATCAAAATTGTACTTTAGTGGCTTTTAATACATGTCTATTATCTATAGCGCTCCTAAAAGTTCTATTTTAGCAGGTATATGTATGTTTAAAATTAATTTTTAATAGGAAAATAAACCTAAAATATCTATGACTCAGCAGTCAGGTTCTGGGAAATAAAAAGCCCATTCATTTTCTCCATAGGGGAATTGATTTGAATGATATCAGGTCTGATAGTCTCTATAAGAGATCTATATATAAGAGTGAAACGGCTTCTCGAACAAGAGAAAATGTAGGGTGGGACTTGATTTTGTCCATCAGGAATTGATTGGATCATTGGGTCATTGTCTCATGCTATTGGTTGATCTCATGTGAGTGACAAGTTGTCCTGTCCACTCGCCAGTAAACGCGTCAGCAGAGAAGAGATGTTATTTTGATTGAACATTATCAGGGCACATAAATGAGAAAATTATGATGTGCACAGATAAATCATTTATAATAAATACAACAATATTCCATTAAAAAAAATAAGAATTAATACATTTTGATTTCATGGTGACTTTAAAGACAGACCTTCTGTAAGCTACATTGTTGGTAACTGATGGTACAACTTTTTAATGAAGCCACTAGCCCAAATTATTTTTTTGATGCTGTTCAGTTTATTTAAACAATTTGTTTTGATTCAACAACATTGTATCAGGTTTCTGGTTTAAATGTGATTGATTCATGTTAAATTGACTTGAAATGATTACCCTTTGACTTAACTTGATGTTTTCATATTGAAATAACATGTTTCAATCAAGTAAACCCAACCAGGACTCAATCAAACAGGATTTTCACTTCCCATCATACTTTGCAAACTTTGAACTAGGAGTGTAAATGTTGAAATAAAGTGTTATTTTAAGCAGTTTTTAGGAAGATGAGAAAATGGAAAGACTTTTTAATGTTTACGGTTCTATTTTGGTATTTAAAGTTTCTGTTAATTTAATAGTTTTAGGGTTACCATTGTGGTGAATTGTTGTGCTTGGGTTGAGGACCTGCTAACAAACTTTCAAATTACTTTAATGAAAAAATTAATCACTGTGGTAGTGCATTTCCCAAAAGCATTGTAAGCCTATGTTGATTGTAAAACCATTGCCACTAATGGACTTATGTTCAATTTAGGCATTACAATGTTTTTGGTTAAGGCAATTTAGGATGAATCCAGTATCACATCTAGATTTCTAACACAGAATATCGCAAATGTTACATAAATCATAAAATTAAACAAGAATAATTAATTGAAAAAAAATCAATGTATATGAAAACAATTTATTATTTATTTATTTATTGCTTTTTATTTATTTTCCAAAACATTGCAAATTAGTTGGGCTGACACTATTAAATTAAGCTGTGCCCAACCATAGTAAATAAGTTGAATCAACCTTAATAAATTAAGTTGACCCAACGTAAGTACATTAAATTGGAATAACAGAATTGCATAATGCTGAAATAAAGCAACTTAATCATGTGGAAATCCTTGCCATGATTTATTTATGTTCGTTCAAAGAGTTCTTTTTTTGAGTGTTCATTAAAGCTGTTAATTACACAGTCTTGTACTTTTGTCAGGTTACCAAATGCTTTGTTGCTTTTTATGTTGCGATTCACTTCGTAGCTTGATCGGTTTGGAGGAAATAATAAAATCTAACAGACATTTTTTTAAATCCCTGTGGGAAAGTACTTTCGGAAACAAGGCCACTTAAAAAGTGGGCGGCACTCTATTGCATTTGCACTCAGGGGTGTGTACACATTTCTGTCCAATCAGTTGCTCTAAAGAATGAGAATGCCCCTCCCACTATTACCAACTGTTTCTTGATTAGCAACTAACTAATCATGGTCCTCGGCTTTGTTGTATGATGTTTTAAATGTATGATGTGTGATTTATGATATTAAAACAAAAAGGATATGTCCAGTCCCATTCCTGTTTCCATACAAAATGTTATTACGGTAAAGAAAATAGTGTGATTGAAGTATTTCGAAGAGACTTTGGAGAACTTTTTGTTTATATTGGTGTGGAGCTGCTCTTTTTACACCTTTTTACGCCTTTGCAGCAATACATAACCCTAGTTTCCTCTCTTTGTCTGAAACATTGTTCTGAGTACTGTGTGTGTATATAAATAAACAAAGAGAGAAGTTTACGTAATTAAGACAAGTAGATGACTTCATTTTCACTTCCTGTGCCTACTGAGTTGGAGCTTGCTGCAGCACAACTGGCTTACAAACAAAGGGTTTTCTTTGTCTTTCATGGATCTGAGACCGTTTGATATAAGCGTGTCAGTCATGCGAGTTTAAAATGGCGGAAGGAGGCGAAACACAGACATGAATATTAAAAAATGCACCTACAAATTTTAAATCTGAGATCTGGGCACACTTAATACTAGTGTTCATTTACTAGTGTATTTACTCTGTTCAGACTTTTTCAGTTTTATTTGAAGCAGATAAAATAAAAGGGAGTTCATATATCTGACTGCTTGTAGACTATTTACTGATGAAAATGTAGCCATGTGCAGGATTATTGAAAACCGAGGTTGCAAAGAATGCATCGTGAAATCGAATTGAATCGAATCGTTGACCATGATAATCATAATCGAGTTGAATCGTGAAACCAGTGCCAATTCACACCCCTAGTTAAAGGATTAATTCACTTTCAAATGAAAATTAGCTCAAGCTTTACTCACCATCAAGCCATCCTCAGTAGGGCTGCACGATATATTGCATGAGATTGTCACGCGCATTTCGTCAGTAAAGCCGGTTCCCTGATTACCGCTAAATCGCCATCACCTGCTTTCAAATGGAGCGGCATTTAATAGACAGAGCTGTAGATCCCTGATAAGCCACGCAATATCGCGCTCATATCGCAGATGTATCGCCTTCGATAATGAATGCGATATTGCGTGTCTTATCAGTGAACTACGGCTCTGTCTATTAAATGCCGCTCCATTTGAAAGCAGGTGATGGCGATTTAGCGGTAATCAGGGAACCGGCTTTACTGACGAAATGCGCGTGACAATCGCATGCGATATATCGTGCAGCCCTAATCCTTAGTATATGTGACTTTCTTTCTGATGAACACAATCGAATATATTTTAATAAATATCCTGACGCATCCGAGCTTTATAATGGCAGTGAACAGGGTTTGAGCTGAAGAAAGTGTCTCCATCCACATCTATCCATCATAAACTTACTCCAAAGGGTCCGGGGGTTAATAAAGGCCTTCTGAAGCGAAGCGATGCAAAAAATAAATAAATAAATCCCATCTTTAACAAGTTATAAAGTCAAATATCTAGCTTCCGCCAGACCGCCTTCCAACTTACGAAGAAAGTGTAAAACTCTCGGAGTTCAAAAAGCTTTTTCTACGTCCTACACCTTCTCTATTCAGTTTGTGGAAAAAGCTTAACTGACGGCAGTTCCGTTTTTTTTTTTTTCGTTTTTTTTCTTCATAATTTGAATTCAGAAGGCGGTCTGGCGGAAGCTAGATATTTTACTTCATAACTTGTTAAATATGGATATTTTTTTGTTTGTTGATTTTCAACATGAAACTTTGTGAAATTTTATGTGTATCAGTACTTTTTGAACTTTTCAGCATATTTTAACAATACTGTGATAATTTTGATAACTCTGTGATCATTTTGGCCACTAGAATTGTGATGTGAAATTTTCATAGCGTTTCATCTCTACACTAAACCATTTCAATTAATTTCCTAGTTCAGGGACTTTATGACTAATAGTCGATCTTGGCAATCATTGTTTGTGTTTGGATTGAAATATGCTGTATATATTGCTTCCAATTTTGTAAAAATAGACTAAAACAGTAATGATAAATATGTAGTGTGCACTGTAGTATATGACATGTCACGTTACCTGCATTCATTGCTTTTATACTTGTATTGCAATTTAGCAAGTGGCATTCATTTCAGGTATCGTCTTGGAAAGAAATACAGTTGATTTTTAATTTATACATTTCATATTTAATTTTTATAAATTAATAAATTAAATAATAAAAGTCTCATTTTGGCAGCCTGATTAAATACCAAGATGTTAAAATTATGGTTGGATTTACATAGTTTATTCAACATATTAGAAATAGGTCATGTTGAGCATGTTGCATTGTGGGATACAATACCATACAATACCATACATTGTGAGATACAATACCCAGTGCACAGTAAGCTCTGATATACACATATTGGAAAATGTAGACCAGCCGGGTATTTTGTGCATGAAGACAGTTCACATACTATGCAAAGTGCTGAAATAGTAGAGTATTACTACAAACGAATGCATTTCTGAACATATAGGGAGAGGTATAGTTTTGTTGACCAGATACAAGGCCACGGGTCCGCTGTGTTTGGCACCAGCAGTGGTCTCTCACAGATTTGCCATAGCTAAACACCTCATCCTGTGGCAGCGTTCTCAGACGCACTGCTTCTGAGTGATTCTCAGCTTTGTTTTCGTTTTCCTCTCAGCACGACAAAGAAAAGTACATACAGTTCAGAGCAAGTGAGCGCACCACACCCATCTCCACTTTGTTCTCTCACACAGGGCTGTGCGAATCAAACACATGTGAAGCCAAAGAAATGTGTTTCCACTTACTTAACATGGAATATGCAAGTAAGGGCAATGAGCAGATTTAGCTTACACCTCAACAGCTGCTTGTCCCGTCTTGTATGTTTCTAAAATTCCTTTCCCTCATTTTTCTTAGTCCATTATGCATTCACACAAGTATTTTCATTTTTATTATCATACTTGTATTTCATTTACAACAAAATTGTATGTTTTAACTGACAAAATAAAAGATGCAAGTTGATAATTGAATCACTTCAAAAAGCATGCATGCATTTATGTCAGTCAAACTGAGTGTAGTCATTTTCATCAAAGCTACTACAGTCATTTATCTGTCAGTCACGAAGCCGCTTTTAGTTGCTACCCAGATTAGTTTAAGCAAACTCTGGTTTTTCGGGTTCAAGGAGGTGGATTGGTGTTTAGTGGTGTTCATCTCCATTGTAACTTGCGCTACACGGCTAACCTGCTCCGGAGCAGGTTTCATTCTGGGTTAGAGTTCGCAAACCCAAACTGGACAAATCAGCTGTGAATAAAATGTGACATGTATCTGATGCAATAAAGGCTGTATCTCTCGATCCAAAATTGCTTATCTTTTTCTGTTAATTAATTATTATAATGATGTATAATTCATATATTAATATAATTATTATATTAATTGACAATATTACACTTTGCTTTTAGTTTTAAAAACAATCTCTTAATCTTCAGAAGAGAAGTGAATTCGCCATCTCTCGCGCGTAAAGTGAATCAAACAGACACTGATCCATGTGATTGGCTGTTTGCAGCACATATCACACTTTCAGGTGAAAAGACCACTGAACCTGGTTGGATTTATCTGGATTTTTGGAGTTTGTTCAGCTAGCTTCATACAACAGGCCACAGATCCTACAGAAATCATTCTAATATGTGGATTTGTTGCTCAAGAAACATTTGCTGCTTAATGTTTTTGTGGAAAGATACATTTTTTCAGGATTATTTAATCAATAGAAAGTTCAAATGAATAGCATTTATTTGAAACCTTTTGTAACATTACAAATATCTTTACTGCAAATTTTGATCAATTTATTGTATCCTTGCTGAATAAAAGTATTAATTAAAATAAAAATTCTTACTGACCCTAAACTTGGTAAGATAACATGGTAGTGCAGGTTTTAAAGGTGCTAAAGAGGATGTTTTGTTTTATACATTTTTGCAATATTACTTGAAACTGTCTTTACTAACTGATAAAAGACAATATTATTCCTTTCAGTGCACCTAATAAATAAATATACATCATCTGTGCACGAGTTAGGGCCTTAAAAACATCAGCCAATCGTTTACGCGATAATTGGCCCTCTGGCTTGTCAATTACTGCAGTGTCATTCCTTGTTAGAGACGTGCGCGGCTGTGCGCTCCAGTAACTTTCCACACTCCACAGACGCCGCATGCAATGTTTTTGTCAGTAGACAGGAGTAACAACTGCAGACTATGAGTTACCTGCGGTGAGTCCGACATAATGAATCCACAACACGACACAGCGAATGCCGGTGGTAAACACTCGTGTACCAATACTCGTGCGTGAGTTTTGGGAGGCGTTCCCTTGAAATGAGCTGTGAAGGAGGGGGGTTGTTCTTACGCATGCGCTCATTTCAAAAACCCAGTAACAGTCTTTGGTTTCTCAGTCGATGAAAAGATCCTCTTTAGCACCTTTAAATGTACCTTTATTGAAATGTGAACAAATGCAGATTACTGATTAATGAAGACTAGTCCCTTACGTTACTTAATTTAAAGAAAAGTAGTCGCTGCCCCAGGCTCTTGTCCATGTACGCAGATATGATTAGATACACTATGTACTTATGCACTATGTTCTCAATCGTGTAGCATATGAATTTTATTTGAAGGTTATTTTGTCATTCAACATCAGATAGCCCCCTGATAGCCCCTTCCTCTCATCTACGTTATTAAAGCTGCTACATTTGACTCGTATGAAGTTTCCAGCATTCCACACTTCGTTTAATTAAGTGCATCATCCGGGTATTTAAAATGTACTTTTTCTATTTGCAATTTTTAGCGTAAACGCACTCCTTGCACTATTTACGAAACTGCATAGAATAGTTCAAAAAGTATGTTCAAAAGTACTGTAACGTTAGCAAACAGTGGGTAACGTTAGCAAAATCTGAAAAATGCTAACGTTACCCATCAGATTGTGCGGGTAGGTTAGCTAGCTAACTCAGCACATCATTGCTTGGAAATAATGACGGTTCTTTGTTCATAATGCATATATTTGAACGTGAAATAAAATGATTAAAGGCAAGGCAGAGTTACGTTAGCCTGGCCTGCTAAAAATATAAGTGGAAATATGTTATCATTGCAAAGTGGCCAGGCTAACGTCTTGTGTTTATTCCACAAAACTTATGGATAAGCTGTTTGAAAAAAAAGTACACCTATTGTTTTCTAAATGAGAACTTTATTTTCTAATAATACAGACTCTGCAGATTTTTTTTTTTTTTTTTTTGCACAATTTCATGTAGAGCTCACCCGATATTGGCTTTATGTCCAAAAAAACAAGTTTCCTATAACGGATATGGAGTATAATTGTTCTATATTTTGTTTTATGCAATCATTCTTTTGGAAAATCTGAGAAATTCTGCACAATTAATTGCATTTTTACAATGTTTTAGATGAAGCTGACAGTACTACTGGTAGCTAAAAGCATAATCAAATTAATCAAACTGGACAGTAGAATTTTGCAAATGACAAGCATTCCAGTTCTACCCTAATTGTCTCTGTCTGTCTTGGGAATAATTGCTTGTTAAGAGTATGAAATAGTGTACAAATAAAGAGTTCACATGCATCCTTATTTCTTGGAAATGGTCTCTTGTTGGCTAAGTAACATTGTGAGATGTGACCGGAAAATGGAGAATGTTAGACTGATGACCTCTTTAGGGACTCCTGGGAAATTGCAATAGAACGGTGCTCCTAAATGTATTCTTAATGTAATCGGCTTATCCAGATTCCCAGCACAGTGGATCTCTCGGACACGCTTAACCGAACAGACTCCAGGCAGACAGAGAGCAAAAGGCTGTTCCAAGACCTGGTGCTTCTTGTCGTTGTTTTTCCTCACTGTCCTGAAGGCAGAATTCAGCCAGGCATATCATCCAGCACAACAGTGCAATGTTTCTGTTTGCTGTGAATTTTTTTTTTTTTTACAAAAGCATTCAACCAAACACCCACTTTTATGGCTTCCATCAGGCTGTCTTTTCCTTGTTGCCTCGTTGTAATTATAAATTTTTTCTTTCTTGGGTAATAATTTTTTTGATAACACTTTACAACAAGGTCCCATTAGTTATGCATTAACTAACAACGAGCAATACATTTGTTACAGTATTAATCTTTG
Source organism: Chanodichthys erythropterus (assembly GCF_024489055.1). Lineage (NCBI taxonomy): Eukaryota > Metazoa > Chordata > Actinopteri > Cypriniformes > Xenocyprididae > Chanodichthys > Chanodichthys erythropterus. Next base: position 29,681,493 of record NC_090238.1, read on the forward strand.
TTAACATCAGTAAATAAAAATTTCATTGTTAGTTCATGTTAGCTCAGGTCCATAAAAGGGGCCTATTATGAAAAATTCTCTTTTACATGGTGTTTGAACTTAAATTGATCCTTCGCTAAGCCACGCCCGAAAACCGCCACAGGCCAATCGTGGTTTAGCAACCATTACTAGGCGCGGGAGGTCTGTCAAGCTTTCGAGCGAGGGAACATGCCGAAGCGTTGTGCTTATGTGTTAACCTGATACCCAGTATCCTAAAAGTTTGGACGGGGTGGTGGAATTTTTTTCCCTTCCCGAAACCTAAAACCCAAGGGGAGAAATGCCGGTGCTCTGACAATTTGTGCTACCCTGTCAGATTTTGCTACCTCCCATTGAAACAGTGGGTAACGTTAGCAAAATCTGAAAAATGCTAACGTTACCCATCAGATTGTGCTTCCAGCGTGATATTAATGTGGACTATGGCTTTATTAACATCTACACCTACCCCAACCCTGAACCTACCCTTACAATAATGCATATACCGTAATTTTGTGTTATTTATCATGACAATAATGATGTAATATTGATGTATGCTATGCAGTAAGCCCGGGTAGGACAATCTGACGGATAGGTTAGCTAGCTAGCTAACTCAGCACATCATTGCTTGGAAATAATGACGGTTCTTTGTTCATAATGCATATATTTGAACGTGAAATAAAATGATTAAAGGCAAGGCAGAGTTACGTTAGCCTGGCCTGCTAAAAATATAAGTGGAAATATGTTATCATTGCAAAGTGGCCAGGCGAACGTCTTGTGTTTATTCCACAAAACTTATGTATAAGCTGTTTGAAAATAACCTAATAATTATAAATCACAAATTTCACTTAACCTGCTGTGGATGAACAAAGCTTTTCCTCAATAAATTGTGTGTTTCCCATTTGAATGGTCAGCATATGAGGCGGCTGCTGCTTGTGCTGGGAGCTTTAGCTTCAATTTTGATCAAATTATTTTCTAATCGGTTGCATATTATGTCATGGATATATCCCTTGAATGCATACTGCAGCCCATTTTGTCTTCCTCTCTGATATTTCACCTGTTCGCCAAAAAATGACAAATTATCTCCTTGAAAATGTCTGACACCGGTGCATACATACTGTAAATGACTTGCCAGATGCGAAAGCTTGACAGGCGTAGCAACAGTAACTAAGGAGGGCGGGGCTTAACAAAGGGTCCATTGGCAGTGTGTGTTTTTGGTTAAAAAAAAATCCATCAACTCTTTTTATTTTCATATTTCCTGTAAATCATAAGCAGTATCTCAAAACTAGTTATTCACATTTTCTGTCAATGTAACGTCACCGTGTTACAGATTATTGTTGCTTCCACCTAAAAGTATAAAACCATAAAATAAACACTAACTGAAATAAAATTTTAAAAATTATTTTATTCCAGCTAGTTTCCAATGCAACATTTCTCATTTTCTTAATTTTAGTTCGTTAAAGTACTAAAATAACTCAAACTTAATATAGACATTAAAAAGGAATGAAATTGACAAAAACACTCAACAAAATGGCTTAAACTTTAACTAAAATTATATATATATATATATATATATATATATATATTAATAATATTAATAATATTAAAAACTAAAATAGTATATCAGTGATACTAAAATAACACTGGTCAGACTAACATGGGAGGTGTTTTTGTTGTTTTTTTTGGGATGTTGTTTTCTTCCACTGGTTTTAATATCAACCAGCCGCAAGATTCACATTCAGTCTGAACAGATTTTTTTTTTTTTCGTCTGCACTGTGGCCTTTAATGGCTAAGCTTTGGACAGATTAGCATTGAGGGGGGGAGTCGGTGCCGTTTTCAGATCTGAGACCACTCGGTGTCAGCGTACTAGAGTGACATTTTCCCCGCTGGATATTTTTGTTGCTTGCAAAGCCCCTCTGCACTTGAGTTTAGGATGTCAATTGAGTTAGCTAGGGTGTCTTGAATGACCACTCTGGGTTGGAGTAGCTCCACGGTGTCATCTATTCAACAAAAAAATGCTTTTCTTGTTAATAATAAATAGAGGCAGTTTTAGCTGTGTTTTTATTTAGCTCAGCGATCATCATATTGCTCGTATGCAGTCTCTGTTCGAGAGCGAGTGTCACCCGTTAACAGGTACTTAGCTCGGTGTCAATAAGTAAAGCCAGATTGCTGCCCTCAGCACACATACTAATTGGCTCATACCACTGCGAGAGGGTGGAGGTGGAACGGACAAACCGGAGATATGGAGGAGGTGATGAGGTGTGCTTTTCAGAGTAAAAAAATGTCAAACAGAAGAGGAGGTGTTCCAGGGGAGTCAGTGAATACTGTTGGTTGGCCGTATTAGAACGTCTTATGCAATATGCTGAATAAGTGTGCCATGCATTCCATTTTTTCTTTTTCCAAGGAAGGAAGGTGTGCTGATTTTTGCTATGCCTAAGGTAATCTGTTATGCACTGCCTTTAAAGGTAGGCAATTTGTTTTATAAACACTTTTTGTTACACTGGTTGAAACTCTCTTCACATCCTGACAGCGATCAATAATAGATGTGGTCTAAATATTAAAACATGTATGTTTTTTGTGGAAGTCTCAGGACCAAAAACAATTTGCCCAATCATTGCATTCGGTCTCATTTCCATACCTCCACGCACCCTGCTCGCGCCGACATTACACATCATCAGCGTGTTCCATACGGCTATGCAGAGTTGTAGACACAGACAGTCACAGAGTGCCACAAACAAACAGCAGCCGCCTTTTACAGTTCCTTCTAAACCAAAACAATGAGCTTATGCTGCATTCATAACTGTAATTAAGAGATGGCAACTCTTGACGTTCTACCCAGAGCTGTTCACGTCCTCAGACTCGAATTTATGCATTTCTGTCAACACTATCAACGCCGAAATTAATCTGCAGCAGTCAGGTGGTACAACTAATGTTGTAATGTTATGTGCTTTGAGACATGAGGTAATTTAATGCAGTCTCTCGACTCGTGACACTTTGCAGACTGCTGTGAGCGTTCATGTGTTTTGAAGGAAGTGTGGCTTTGGAGAGCGTTCGGAAGGGAGGGTGGTAGTTGTCAAAAGTCCCGACTTCGGTACCTATCGGTACTGAAATTTTAAAAATGTGACGCTTTGAGCGCTGTTGAGCGGATTCGTAAACACCTCTGATTGGCCATTGTGTTGACACGCCCATCGTATATGTCTGTGATTGGCTGCTATGATCAACGCATGGCAGCGTTTGAAAGCACACAGAAGTGTTTGAATTTTAAAGCGTTTTGAAAGTGGGAACGTTTGAAAGCAGGCGTCTACCAGCGGACTGTTGGTGAAGAGCTTCATTGATGACTATTTACAATGTTTTTACAGCGTTGATCATTGTAGCCAATCACAGACATGTCCGATGAGCCATGAACACAATGGCCAATCAGAGGTGTTTACGAATCTGCTCAACAGCGCTCAAAGCGCTCCATTTTGAAAATTTTAAATTCTAGGTACTGAAGTCGGTACTTTTGACAACTCTAGAGGGTGGGATGTCATGCCTTCAATGTCTCATGTTGTTTAAAGGGTTAGTTCACCCAAAAATGAAAATTCTGTCATTTATTACTCACCCTCATGTCGTTCCACACCCGTAAGACCTTCGTTAATCTTCAGAACACAAATTAAGATATTTTTGTTTAAATCCGATGGCTCTGTGAGGCCTCCATAGGGAGCAATGACATTTCCTCTCTCAAGATCCATAAAGGTACTAAAAACATATTTAAATCGGTTCACGTGAGCACAGTGGTTCAATATTAATATTATACAGCGACGAAAATATTTTTGGTACGCCAAACAATTGTTTGTTTGGCCTTGTTGTTGTTGTGCATCCTGCCAGACTGAATATTTGCGCTAATCTGTCTTTTTACTCTTTATTGTGTTTTAAGAATGGCGCTGGACATGGCTGACTCACAGTACCTTCTCATCCTGGCACCGTCACTGGTAATTGCTCTCATGTTCCTCTTTTTCTGGCTCTTCATGAAAGAGACTTCCTACGATGAGGTTCTGGCCCGCCAGAAGCGAGACCTTAAACTGCCTCCCATCAAGCCCGAGGCTCGTAAAAAGAACGAGAAAAAGAAGAACAAGAAGAAGGAGTCCGGCGGAAGTGGAGTGGGAGGAGGAGGTGGAGGTGGTGAGTCGGAGGAAGACCTGAGGGATTTCGATACATCTGATGCCACTAGCCCTGCCTCAAATGATGAGGATTCTGAGGTGGTAACCGTGAGTCCACCTGTTGCTGCTCCGGTCCTGGCAGAACCTCCATCCGGGATAAGAGAGAGGAAGAAGAAAGAGAAGAAGCCAAAAGCTTCTCCAACCGCTGCCCCAGCTGCTGTCCCAACGGTTGTACCCCTTTCCCGTACCACCCCAACTACCCCTCCTGTCTCAGAAGAACCGGCAGTCAATGGTTCCAAACCTTCTGTCCGTAAAGAGCAAGCCATCCCGCTGACCAAGCAATCCAGCCCACCGCGGCCTCAGACCTCTCCCCCTGCCCACGCTGAGACTACCAGCAAAAAGAAAGCCAAGAAGCAGAAGATTGAGTCTGGTGAGTGGCAGTGTTAAATGGGTCATTGACAAATAAGGTTTTTTTTTAAAGTGTAAAAAAACATAATGGAGATAAAATTAATTTTGAAGTTTTATTAGGTGTTAACAATGAGATTGTGGACTTTATAATCAGTTAACACTGCTTTTGTCTTTTTTTTTTTTTTTTTTTTCAAGATGGACAAAATGTGTCACCAAAAAAGTCATTCACTTTAACCAAAATTTCGGTTTTACTGAATTACACATTTGGTTATACGAATGACGATGTTTTCAAACAATGCTAACAGGTTGATATCTATCTAGCTAGCTAGTTAACTTGCTAGCTACCTGGCAAAAGGACAATCAAACATTTTATATTTAGTACAAGTTTTTAAAATATTACAACATTTTCCATGTTTTGTAGCGGTTGTACGAATGACGTGATGTTTCGGGACATGAAAACATTAATTTTTCAAATAGTTAAAAGAGAGTAAGTTACCATGTGCTTCATGACCATGTGGTCCTTTGCAGGTGTATGAATGATATCACATCCTGTCACATGATATTGACCGCATGACTAGACCCAAAATGGTCCCTTTATATTGGTTACTCTGAATGACATCAATGAAATTCATTTTTTTGGACACTTTCTTATAACAACGCAACGACTTCTACACATGATTTTAATACCATTTTGCACTAAGTTGATATATGATGTTATAAAATCATGCCAGAATAAAAAAATATACATTTTATTACATTTTAAGATATTTTAATCACTAATGAAATGGCTGTATTGGCCTTTGGACGGTAAACCGAATGACCTTTTGAAACTTCAAAATCTTTAAATACCTTTATATGTAGAAAATATAATTAAAACCCTTTGGATTCAATAAAAGAGATCTAGCTGTAGCCTACTACCTTACATACTTTGGATGTCATATCTTTGTTTTTTATTATTATTAAGGCCTTTGGACAAAAAAATGACTTGTCCCGTCATTGACCCAATTACATTAACAAATATTTTTTGTCATAGTTTTCATTTAGAAAACGAGATAACTAAATAAAAAAACATTTTAAATGAAAAAAACTGATGAAAATCTATTGACATTTTTGTCCACTAATAAAAACGAGATGAAAATGGGGCGATTTGGGAAGAGATCCAGTCCGAACTGATGTCCTGCATTGTAGATGCGCACATTTAAATAGTAACATGCTGATTTGCTCAACGATACAAAAGTTGGCATACACTTGCTGCGTGTCTCATAAAACGTTCAAAAATGTGGAAAAAAATGGGAAAAGATAACAGCAGACTTATGATTTTAAAAAGTGTGATTACGTGAAAGAGAGCTCAGTTCAGTCCGGTTTTCCGTGCGTACACAGAAAGCTGCCTCTCACCGCACCAGTACTGAATTGAGCTCTCTTTCACGCCTTTTTGCGTTTGAACAGACAAATACACAGAAAATATCCGTTTTGGCGAGTTTTCATGTAAACATATTTGGTAATGTCTTAATTGAACATAAATAGTAGGGAGAATTTTGGATGTGTCAAGCAAGTGCCATGTAAGTGGTCAAATAGCAGTTAGTGATTTTCTTTGTTGTTTGATTTAATGACAGACAGCAGCAGGAATATTATTTCCTCTGGTGTTATTGTGCTTAAACAATTTAAAATCGCTTGACCGTTTAAACTGGCAAGACATGCAAATGATGTTTCATTTCACCAATTGGTCAAGTGACATCTCCCGTCAACTGTCCCAAGCTTATTTCACCGAAAGCCCTGGACTCGGGTGGACTCAACTCGCACTCAAGTCAGAGTAATGCATCCGAGTCCATGACAAGTACAAGTCCATTAAAAGTTGTCCCAACTCTACACTGTAAAATGGAAGTTCTTTTATTTGTTTTTTATTATTATGACTAAATATATTTTTTACTGAAATTCTTTTTTTCTCATGTTCCTCTCTGAAGATTTCTTGCTCTCTTTTCACACAGAAGAGCATCCACCTGAGGTCAAGCCTGATCTGTCTCCTGTGATTAAAGAGGAGCCTGTGATCATGGAGGTAAAGGTACAGGACGGAGCCGCCCCTGTTGTTGCAGCAGCACCACCAACTGCCTCTAGTGGCAGTGGGCGTAGGAAGAAGAAGCAGAAGGTGGAAGCTGTTGTTACAGGTAGGAATACACCAAAATCAAACAAACTAGAGAGGATAAAATTCTCAGTTGAATCAACAGTGAGAAAAGACTTCTTTGAAAACCATTAAAAAATGTTCTAAAGACAAGTTTTGTTTGTTTTTTTGGATAGAAGTGTTTATTATATTATATTTCTGTTATTATATGGAAAAGAGCTGTGTGAACATTCTTCTTTGTGCTCCATATGAAGTGAAGTCACATTTGGAACAACATAATGATGACACAATTTTAGTTTTCCATAACTTCCTTAAATGTTTCCTGTGGTCATATTTGTTTTAGTTGATGAGGCACATGTCCAGTCCTCTGCCCCAGTCACTCAGACTGACTCTGCTGCCCCGACAAACCACCAGAGCAACCAAAACAACGAGACTCCGCCTCCTGCTCCTGCACCCACCAAACATGGCAAGAAGCAGAAGAGTGAAACCAACAAAGGTACTAGGCATCTTTACATGCGCGTTTACAGTAGTACATAAAAATATATATGGGTATAATATGTGAGGATTATAGTCAGATAATTATTTTAAACCGTTTTTATTGATACTTTTCCATGTTAAACGAGATCCAAGTATATTCATAATCAGCATTTCTCTCAAGTGTTCCACCATCTTAGAATATTTGATTCACTCAGTTTTTTGCAAAGCATAATGAGATGGCCTTCTCCATGAAGGATGTTTGCAATCTTGATGTAGAATTTGGCCTAAAGAAGGCATATTAGGTGGCAGCATAAAATAATGCCTACGGGGGGTTTTAAAATTCATTTCCTGAAGGCCCGCAGTGTGAACAGGTGGCTAATATGTGTCTGTTTTTGTACAGAGAACTCTGAGGTGAAGCTGAAGGAGCTGCTGGCCAGTCTGAGTGGACTGGTGCTGTCAGATTCCGATGTGGTCAGTCTTGTCTCCCTGCTAAGAGACAAGAGTCCCAATGCTTTGGACAACTGGTACAAGGTTAGAGGATGAGGTTCACTTTTACTTTTTGTTTAGTGTTTTTTGCTGTCATGCAGTAATCAAATATGTTCAATAGTGAAAGTTTGAGTAGTCAAATTTATGATGATTTTTCTGGTTTTGTTTTATCAGACCGCAGCTAAGTTTGAGCCTTCGGCCCAGCAGCTCGCAGAGAAAGATCGTCTTCTGAGCACGTTACAGGAGGAGGCGTCCATCGCCAAGGGCAAAGTTAAACAGTTAAGCCAGGTTAGTAATTTATGTCTCTTATGTTTCCTGATATGAGTACCAGGCTTCCTGGTTTGTATGTGGAACTTTCTATGAACAGGGTACAAATGAATTAATTAAAAAAAAATTAATTCCTCATATGTGGGTCAATGATGTAATGGGTCTTTTTTTTTTTTGTCCAAAGGCCTTAATAATAATAATAAAAAAACAAAGTACGTAAGGTAGTACATAGGGCTGGGTACCGAACTCGATACTTTTTAGGTACCGATCGAACTGCCTCGATACTACCGAGTATCGAAAAGTGTCTTGTCATTCGGTACCAAATTTCGGTACCTCAGAATGGAGCCGAGGAGAGGGGCGGAGAAATGCTTTCGCTGTCTCGTTGAGGAGCAAGTAACGTTGCGCTACATTGTTATTTATATCTAAATGTATAAAACTATACGCGCGAGAGAGACCCTATGTACGAGAGGGCGATTGAATCAACGGTTTCGTTTTCAGTTTATCTCCGAATGGACGGGTGAGAAACAGCTGTTTATGTGAGCAGCCGGTTCACTACAGATACTGTTAACAGAAAACAAAAGTGTAGCACTGCCTGCAGAAACAGCGGAACGCGCAATGTTTTTTGTAGTCTAAGCTAAGGTACAACACACAGCAGCTTTACATCAGCGTTCGTTCCTCAAGTCTATGGAAACACGCGACCGGTTCGTGACAGGCTCGTTCGCCTGCACGAGCACAGGCTCTGCCTTTGGCTCCAGAACGCGAACAATTCTGCTGAAAAAGAGGTATCAGCGTCCTCCTGATACTGCGGATAATTTGCGGGTCGGGCCAAGTAATAAAAAAAAAAAAAATAACATTCAAATTAATTGCGGGTGGAAGAGAGATGAATCATTAATGTGTTGATTTTAACCCTCTGGAGTCTGAGGCTGATTTGGGGCCTGGAGAACTTTTGACATGCCCTGACATTTGTGCTTTTTTCAGTTGTTCATAAACATATTAATGGAAAAAGTGTCATTACACTGTATTCAGCACAAACTAGGCTACAATAATATGTGAGGAACATGTATGTACATGTTTGTGTTTTTGAAGGAATAACATTTATGCGTGGTTGTTGAAAAAACAAAAAACTTAAGTCACTGAAATAAGGCCAAAAAAAGTATAATAAATCTGTGTTCATAAGACTTTAGGGTATTGGAGGTTGTAGACTAGAGTTTTTGCTTCAAAATTATGTAAAAATTATGCTGCCTACTCCTTCATATAAAACAATATATTGATTTAGTTTTTGTAAGACACTTTTTGCCAAGAAACACAGTATGCGAGGAGGCGTGAATCACCACTGAAAATGGGCCATTCTCACCTGAGAAGACAAAAGAATTGGATAGTAATGAGCTGAAATGACTTGCATATTAATGAGGCATTTCAGTCAGGTAGGCTGTGAAAAAAAACCTTCTGTGATGTCTCAAGCTCATTATGATATATGAAACATACAGAAAAATATTATTACAATATAAAGTAATGATTTTATATTATACTTTAAAATATAATGTATTTCTGTGATGCAAAAAGATATAGATATAGACTTTTAGTTTAAAAGCATGCACATTTGGAGAAATATTGGATTCTCATATGCTTATGTCAATTTTCTATACAGAGGAGTTATATTAACTTAATATTCATTGTCATTACTATGAGCGCTGGTGTTTTCAATTCATCCTTGAAGTCGGAGGGCGCACTGTGTATTTTTAGTCCACAAATTCATCTAAAAGAAGAAGAGGCTATTCCATGAATGGAGTTTCCAATTCATACAGCAGCAGGAGGGCGCTAAAGAAACAAAAACTCATCTAAAATTCATCTGTAGAAGAAAAGTAAACAGGAAGTAACTGCATGTCTTCTAGAGATCGCTAACCATGACTTTTACATCCAGATAAACACTTTTCAAGACAATAAATACACGATTGAGACGATGAATGCATGTATTGACTGAATTAGCGTCTGAATAGCGCTGGATCCGTGGGCGTGGCCGCATTAGCAGATAATGAGCTGAATCACGGATTTCTGACATGGCTCTCTTTTCATACAGATTACATAAACACAGAAGGTTTGTTTTCGATTTGACTTACATGACTTAAAACCTGACATCTTAACGTTTTTTTAGACATAAGTGTAATTTTTTTTGTCATTAGTATTCACCAAGTTACAGTTCATTTTCTGAGAACTATCAGATTGGAGTTCGTTCAGAGGGAGACGAGAGATCACGCATCATGTTAGTTTTCTTTATTTTACAAAAAGCACAACATTCTGTTTTTACTCTGAGTGTACACAAATGAAAGAAGATATTCCACAGATTAAAATGGTGTATAACTCTTAATTGTATGTGCAACATTGACGGAGTATTTTTAGTCTCTTTCACACTGATAAGAAAAAAACCACGGTGGTATCGCCGGCGATACCGTCAGACCTCAGAGTGTTAATGAAGACACAGAACTCTTATTTCACGGTAAGACGCAACAAACTTGCGTCACTCTTACTTCCACTTTGATCTTGTTAATAATTAATTTTTTGAAGAACAATTGCTGAGTGATTTAAAAAAGAGCCTCACATACTTAATTTTTGCATTGAAAATTAAACTTTATTAAAACTATTTGCACTGATTTATTGTGTTGGGTAAATTTTTTTAATTTGTGCTTTTTTTATTCCCAGCAGTGGCTCAGGAGATGAGTCTTTGAGTCTGAAAAAAAGTCAACAAAGTTAAAATATAAAACCAAAGATTTTTTTGAGGTTATGTAATCTTGTTTAAACATATTTTATAAAACTGGTACCGAAAAAGGTATCGTTTAGGTATCGGTATCGAAGTCAAGGTATCGGTATCGTCTCGGTATCGAAAATTTTTGAACGATACCCAGCCCTAGTAGTACAACTAGATCTCTTTTATTGAATCTAAAAGGTTTTAATTATATTTTGCTACAAATAAAGTTATTTTAAAGATTTTGAAGTGTCAAAAGGTCATTCGGTTTAACCGTCCAAAGGCCAATACAGCAATTTAATTTGTGATTAAAATATCTAAAAATGTAATAAATGCATATATTTTTATTCTGGCATGATTTTATAACATCATGTGTCAACATAGTGCAAAATGGTATTAAAATTATGTGTATGTGTTATGAGAAATAATGTCCGGAAAAATGAATTTCATTTATGTCATTTGGAGTAACCGATATAAAGGTGAGAGGATGTGACATCATTCAGACACCTCCAAAGGACCACATGTTCATGAAGCAAAGTAACTTAATCTCTTTTAACTATTTGAAAAATTATTGTTTTCACTTGCTCATATGCATGTCTCAAAACATCAGGTCATTCGGTACAACCGCTATAAAATATGGAAAATGTTGTAATATTTTAAATTTTTTTACTAAATAATAAAAATTTATTGTCCTTTTGCTATCTAGCTAGCAAGCTAACTAGCTAGCTAGATAGATATCAGCCTGTTAGCATTGTTTGAAAATATCGTCATTTTGGTTAAACCGAATGACTTTTTTGGTGACACATTTTGTCCATTTTGTAAAAAAATGACAAAAACAGTGTTAATTGATTATAAAAACCACATAATCTCATTGTTAACACCTAATAAAACTTCAAAATTAATTATATCTCCATTATGTTTTTTTTTTACACTTTTAAAAACCTTATTCGTCAATGACCCATGTATATCAAGAAAGAATCTTGTTCCATTTTCAACTACATTACTAGAACATTGATTTACATTAATTTATTGGTTATTATTTGATGACATTTTTTTGTTAATTACTTGTAAATAACCAAATCACATTAATCAGGGTTTAATCTTGAAAAAATTGCAAACCTCATATAAAATTAACCTGCATATATATTTGATTACATTTTCTAAGTAAGGTTCTGAATAATTAGCAATTAACAGCAGTTATTACTTCTTGCAATTAATTGTAATAATAATAATGTCTAATTAGTATTTTCTGACTTTTGAAAGAATTTAAAAAAAAAAATTTGCAAAGTGCTTCATAGTTAAACCCATAAAGGCGCTGTTGTTGTCACTGAATTTAGGAAATAAATACCATAAATATAACTGTCATCTTTGCTTCATTTTGATGAGCATGGTAGTAATTGATTGGATGGGATTTCAGGAACTGCAGGCTGAGAAGCAGAAGACGGGCCGTGTGGAGTCTATGCTGCATGAACATCGTGTTGCCAGAGACAAAGAAATCATGCAGGCTAAAGCTCAGAGCTACCAGGAGATGCAGATCAAGGTAATCAATCTCATTAGACTGTCATATAAAGGGCAAATTGCATATTGGTGGTTAACATCTGACCTTGTGTGTCATGAAAGAGGCATTAGTGATGTAGTACGTCGAGTGTGAGAACATCCAATGGCAAGTGAACTTTCTTTCTGCAGTTTCAACAGGTAAGAGAGCAGTTGGAGAGTCAGATCGCTCGGCTGCAGCAAGAGAATGGCATCCTGAGAGATGCTGTGGAAAGATGCTCCACCACCAACCAGATGGAGTCCAAGTGAGTCCTGCCAACCTTTCCATTTTGGTCCACTTATTTGTTAAAAGATTAGTTCACTTTAAAATGAAAATTATCCCAAGCTTTACTCACCCTCAAACCATCCTAGGAGTATTTGACTTTGTTCTTTCTGATGAACACAATCTGAGTTATATTAATAAATATCCTGATGCATCCAAGCTTTATAATGGCAGAACGGGACCAACGAGTTTTAAGCTCAAGAAGGTGCATCCATCCATTATAAATGTACTCTACAAGGCTCTGGGGGTTAATAAAGGCCTTCTGAAGTGCAGCAATGTGTTTGTGTAAGAAAAATATCCATATTTAACAAGTTATAAAGTAAAATATCTAGCTTCCTCCAGACCGCCTTCCATATTCAACTTCTGAAGAAAGTGTAAAACTCTTGCAGCCATAATCAACTTAGGAAAAAAGTTGAATACGGAAGGCAGTCTTTTTACTTTATAACTTCTTAAATATGGATATTTTTCTTACACAAACGCATTGGTTTGCTTCAGAAGGCCTTTATTAACCCCCTGGAGCCGTGTGAAATACGTTTATGATTGATGGATGCACTTTCTGGAGTTCAGAATCGATTCTCATTTCCACAGTTCAGAATCGATTCTTTCTTTTAGGAAACAATAACTTTATTTGTCATGCACTTTGATTTTCAACACTTTGCAGAGCTTTTACATTCACAAACCGCTATATTAACAAACGACATGAAAGGTAATATTTGAAAAAGCATAATGGGGCACTTTGAACTCAAGACTGAAATGATCAGGGACCTTGTTAAAAATAACCTTCTTAAAGCTACATTATATTCTCATAGAACATCAAGCTATTTTCTCTTAAAAAGACAGAAGAAAATGTAATTCCTCATGATATGGCCACTTTAGAGTGCTCATATTGTATGTTGACACTTGGAGTTTTCAAGCACTGAAATTGGTGGAAACAGAGAGAAATTTTCACAATCTTTGAAAACTTAGATGGTTACCATTTAATGTGTGTTTTCAGGCAGTCATCCGAGCTGAATAAACTGCGTTCGGAATACAACGGCCTGATGAAAGAGCTAGCAGAGACCAAAAACAAGCTTCAGCAGGAAGAGTTGCAGCGGAAGGGTCTAGAAGTCAACTACAAGCAGAATGCGTCCCAGCTAGAGGTGCCGATTACATCACACCCACAGAACCATTGCACAATACATATATTTGAACTGAATCACACTATTATTAGAAATAAGGCTTTTACAAAATAAGTTAGCCATGTTTTATGATGTGCGAAGTGCAATATATAGCTAATTACATTGCATCACCGTGGAATTATAAGGTTCTATCTGATATTTTTGTCAGTTGAGTTAATCACATATTCTCATTCTGTAAAAACTTATTTACATTATGTGATGCTTTTTTTTTTTTTTTAGTTGTGTACATTTTGGGACTTTTTTTTAAGAAAACAAAAAGGGTCTATCCACAAAGGAGTATGGAATGCAAAAACTTTGAAGCTCAGTATCTCAAAACTGCTCAGAACTTGGATGGAACTTTATAACTCCAAGGTGGCGTACCAATTTAGAAGTGTGACTTCTTGGCTTAAACAAACATTCATGTTCAGATGTGCTAATTGGCATTCAGTTGCAGAGTTTTGGAAGTTAATATGAAACTAGCATAGCTTGCCAAGCTACTGATGGTTTAAAGATGCAGTCACAACTGCACAAAGAAATTAATAGTACTAAAAATTTGTTTAAAAAATATAAAAGTTATTTTAAATATTTATCAGATTTTAAAATGATAAAAAACCTTACTGACAACAGTGAGGATCTCAATTAGGTTTACTTGAATAATTGAATAAAGTAACTGAATTAATTAACTAAATGAATTTTAAACCACTGAAGCAACCAACTTTTTTTTATTTATTTTTTTGCCATGACAGAAAAACAGTGACAACAATAGTTAAATAAGCCGTGACTTTTATAACCATGAACAAATAATGGCAAATCTGTTTGATTGATTAATAATAATACCTTTATTTTATATTGAGCCTTTAAAAGTGTCTTTCTCAAAGCGCTTATTTATTTAAATATTCACTTGTTTTATTTTTTTAAGGCGAGACACCCCAGGTGAATAGGGAAAAAATTAACTAATAGATATCTCCATACAATAGATATCACCAAACATTTTTTGTATTACAAGTTTTCTAAAATGCTAAGTTTAAATATGCAAATGAGGCGTTATCTAATGAAATATGCACTAATTTGCATACATTTCTAAAACAAAAATCTGAATATTGGATGACGTCAGGTTCAAAATTCTCATTAAATTTTTTGGACATATTAAATTCAAAGGTTTTTACTGAGGGATTTTTGGATATCTCTTTTATATCACTCCATAAATCAGAAAATACTATCAACAGCCAGAAAAAAAAATATTTTCACCTTTTTTTTTTTTTTAGGAATAAAATCTTGTATAAAATCAGGCAAATTATATATCAACAAATCCCTCTGTAAAAACCTTCAGAATATAGATGGGAATAAAACTGTAAAGTTTGGTGTATATAAGTTCTGCTGAAGTGGAGATTTCTGACTGAAAATGGCCTTTAAGGATATTTACTGTAGTTGGAATCTATAGACGCAAATAGACAAAGTGCTATAAAATATACACTTAAAAGTTTATTTTGGATGTTTTCTTTCCACCAGTCTGAAAAAACACTTTATGAAAAGCCAAAAAGTGCAAAATCTCAAAATTGACAGGTGCCTGAAAAAAAGTGTTTTTGCCTGTAGTGTCTCCCTTTAAGTAGTTATTCAAATTTTTTTTTTTTTTTTTTTTTTTTTTTACCTGTTCATTGAAATGAATTGATTTGGTGAAAAAAACAACAACATCAAAACCAACCAATTTACTCATATTTATTGGATCAGCTTCAGTGATTATAATGGCAGCGATCTTTGCACGTTTTCTATATATAATGCCTATATATTTTTCATGCTGCTAAGTACACATTGCAAAGTTTCTGGATTGAAAACCATATTTAAATGCATCTATTTTGGACTTATTGTTAGTGCTCGCATTTTACATGGTTAGGGTACTTTGTACCATGTGTGTTGATGGCTGTTTGTCCGACCATTTTTGACCCAGGAAAAACCTTGTCACTACATTTAGTTGGCTAATCCCCAACACTAAACTGTTTTGTACCTTTTGTTGCAGGATGCGAAACGTAGTTGGGATGATCTGCAGAACTATTTACACAACGTGAATGCTGAGAGAGAAAAGCTCCAGGCCACTAAACAAGGTAGAAATACACACGCACACCACCTTAAAGACATCAAATGTTCTGCACTGGCCACTCAACATGTTTATCCTGTGTCCATCTCAGAGCTGCAGAATAAGGTGATGGCTGTGGAGAGTGAGATAACCACTAAAAACAAGGAGATCCAGAATCTCCACAGCAACCTGAAAGACTCCATCTTCTTTAAGGAGCAGGAGCAGCAAAAGGTCATGCAGCTGGAGCAGAAGGTCAGGCAGCTGCTTGAGGCGTCAAAGCACTCCATGCAGCCTGACGACCAACTACAGGAACAACTCCAGGTACCTCTTACTAGTCACTGTACTCCTCAAACTCAACAGAAGCATGTTTACATGATATATTGCTGCTGATCGTCGCACAATGTTGTTGTTTGCAGGATCTTCTTAACGAAAACAAAACGCTAAAAGTTCAGATTGATAATCTGCAGACTCAGCTCAGCACTCAGGTATGTGTGTGGGCTGGTGAATGAGGCTGAATCTGTCTCTGCTTGTTGGTGGACATTCATTTTTGAGTCCTTTCTTCTTTCTTTTAGGCTACGACAGTCTCACATTTCGATGAGCTTCAAAAACTGTAAGTGATCACCTCAAAGTTTACTTGTGATATAGTTTCGCACAGAGGCCTGTTTTACACTGCACAAATAAGCGGTTCATATATATTTTACCACCCATATTAAAGGGATAGTTCACCCAAAAATGAAAATACTGTCATCATTTACTCACCCTCAAGTTGCTCCAAACCTGATGAATTTATTTCTTCTGCTGAACACAAAAGGAGACATTTTGAAGAATATGGTTAACCAAAAAGTTTATGGGCCCCGTTAGGGGCTTTCGCACCGGAGGAACCTTTTCATAGATCCTAGTAGTTCCTAACTATTGGCAGAAGTACCTGGATTATGTCGTGTTTGCACTGCAGGAACTAGGAACGATTTTAGTTCTAGGATCTCTTTTTGGGGGAACTGAATTGACTTCTACTTCAGAGTAGGGTCTAAACCAGCACTATACGAACTACCACTGACATAAGTGTATGTTGATTGGCCGAATGCACACAAAACATTGCTCTTTTTTTTTTTTTTTAATGGCGGGTGCCAGTGTATGCACACACAGTTTATAGCCTATATATTTACTCCACAAACTAACTCTACAAACATGGAAAAAAATGATAGATTGACCTCTCGAGTTAAGGAGAAAATCCAACGCAACTGTAAGGGGACCAAGTGAAACAACATGATTGTTTTTCTGCTCAGCTAGTGACATTAGACATCAACCACACAGCAAACGCTAATACTTTTTCATATACTGTCTTTCTTGGCGTTCTTGGCGCCGTCAAAATAAAAGTCACAACAAGCACAGCTTACGTCACTTCATAGTTCCTACTGGCGGTGCGAATGCAACCAGGAAAAAGCCCCTATTGACTTCCATAGTATGGAAAAAAAATACTATGGAAGTCAGTGGGGTCCATCAACTGTTTGGTTACTGACATTCTTCAAAACATCATCTTTTGTGTTCAGCAGAAGAAAGAAATTGAAGATTGTGAAAATCAAAAATAAAAGATATCCCATAATTTACTCACCCCCATCCTAGGTGAATGCCTTTTTTTTCAGTCAAACACAATCAGAGTTATATTAAAAAATATTCTTCAAAGTTTTATGAGGGGAGTGAATAGTAACCAATATTTTGAAGCCCAAAAAAGCAAATCCATCCATCATAAAAGTAATCCATACGGCTCCAGGGGGTTAATAAAGGCCTTCTGAAGTGAAGCGATGCATTTTTGTAAGAAAAATATACATACTTTATAAAAATAGAATCATTCAAATTCATAGAAATCATAGAAAACATTAAAACCACAGTTTGATACTGTATAGTATTTGATATTTAATCAGCGTTCCCACATGCCTTGAAAGTACTTGGATTTCAGACACATGATTTCAAGGCCTGGAAAGTACTTGAAAACAAATTTTGGTCCTTGTGTCTTATAAAGTCAGAATTGTGAGAGATAAATTGCAATTCTGATTTTTTTTTTTTTTTTTCTCAGAAGTGCTCATTTGTATCTCTCAATTCTGACTTTCTTTTCTCAGAATTGCAAGCTTATATCTATAATATATTGTATATATTCTGACTTTAAGCCACAATATAATATTAAATTATAAACAATTATAATATTCTCTCTATATTATAATGTTTTTTACTCAAGTAATGATTCATAAAAAATGAAAACCAAAACTAGTATGGAATAATTGTTAACATTAGGGATAAGAAAGCTGCAAACGGTTTTAATTTATTTCCAAAATGAATGTACAAATGATTCTGTACCTTTTTCCGGGTTAAAATGGATGCAAATGCAATACTAGGATTAAAATGTTAAGAAGGTCTTTCGTGACGCTCCATATGTGATTTGAATTTGATAGGTGCTTGATATAAAATAAACAGTGCTTTAAAAAGGCTTTGAATCTGGTGTTCATGAAAGAGTGGGAACCTTGTTTAATATAAAGCTATGTGGAGTGGTATTTGGACCAATAAGACCAGCATTCAGCCTTAGTCCTAACATAGAATGGATTTATCACTTGCCGCTTTATCATGCCTCACATGGTTGGCACACAGTTCAAGGCGGTCAGCTGTCTTAAACCTCATTATACGTTATCTTGCATGTGTCTCTCATTAGGCTGGCTGAAAAAGAGCTACAGAGAAAGAGTCTAGAAGATTCTCTCAATGCTGAGAGGAGCAGCGGCGCCAGCAGGGAGACCAACATGCAGGCAAGTGTCACCACCGTTGTTTCAGTTGGTTGAACTGAAGTTTGATTTCAGCTGTGTAATAAACACGTGGCTCTCTCTGCACTCTGCAGGCCATGCACAATGAGAATCAGACGTTGAAGGCAGACCTCCAGAATCTGCAGGCACAGATTTCTGAGCAGGTTAGACTTCAGTTGCTTTTCTTTCCACTAATCCAATGATACATGTATACATTAACGCACACCACTGTCGTGTCTTCTCTTTCCCCAGGCTGTATCTGTGGATCAACTTCAGCAGAGGTGAGTGCATTGATGAGAAATGGTTAGAAATATGAATAATATAGTGAACACTGGTGCTGCACTGATATTAAAATTCTGACCAATACCGTGTAACCCAGTTATTTTCATGTTATGGCCAATTTTAAAAATCTATATTTTATCTAGCAAAAAATTTATAAATGAAACCCAAAAAGTACACAACAGTTTTAAATATTACCCATGTTTTATGACCAATATTAAAAATCTGTATCAATACTATTCAAATATTTTGTCTAAAAAAAGTAATAAATTACATTAGGGCTGCACAACGATTAATCGCGATTAATCGTTTGCAAAATATAAGTCTGTTTACACGTAATATATGTGTGTGTTCTGTGTATAATAATTATGTTTATATAAATACATGCACATGTATAAATTTAAGAAATATATACATGTATAAATAAATATACATATTTATATATATTTTATATTACATATAAATATTTTATATATAAATATAATTTTTTTCTTAAATATATACATGTATGTGCATGTACTTATATATACATAATTATTATACACAGAACACACACATATTACGTAACAGTCTTTTATTTTGCAAACGATTAATCACAATTAATCGTTGTGCAGCCCTAAATTACATTGATTTACAGCATAAACATGCATTTACAGCACAAACTATACATTTTGAGATCTCAAAAAATAATAATTTTTAATCCAAGAAAAGTGCTATATTATAATAGAGGTTTAACATTTGATTGCTGGCAAGAAAAACTCTGACTGGTGAATAGTAATAACCAGTCAATTTTGATGATTACTTTGGTTTTATAGTTTGTGTTATTACAACTATATCTAAACTAAACGACATAATGTAGGATGCAAAAGAAAATTAGCATATGAAAATCCACATCATGGATTTTAGTTTAGACACGCTTGTGAAGTTGAACTGATGTTTATTTTGTGTTTCTAAGTAACACATGTAAAGTTTGTAATTTAACCGATTTTTTTTAATTCACAACCACTCGCAACTCTGCTTTGTGTGGAGAATGGACTGAAATATAAATTCCTTCTCCATTTAAGCTGTAATGCATATTGTTTATTTAAGATTATTAAAGAAAATTAATGTGTTGACGTATTATGTGTCTTTAGCCTTCAGCAACGTGATGAGAAGCTTAAAACGGTGGAGACTTTGCTAGAGTCCAGTCTCATTCAGATGGCCAATAAGGAAGAGGAACTAAAGGTGAACAAGAAAATAGTTTTATATTTATTTTAGTTCATAATTTATATAGTTTTATATATATATATATATATATATATTTATAAAATATACCCCCGGTTTCAAAGACAAGGCTTAAGCTAGTCCCAGACTAAAATGCATGTTTGAGCATTTTAGTGAACGTTTATAAAAGCTACTTAAACACCCTAATTGAACTAAGGCTTAGGCTAAACCCTGTCTGTGAAACCGGGCCATATTGTTTGTAAACTAGCTAAAGCATCATGAATTCTTATGTAAAAGTGCCTTATATTTTTTATTATTATTATTATTTTTTTTTTTGGACTGTACTAAAGCATAAAAAATACCATAATATACATGCAGAGATGTAGTATACATAAGCTAAGTACATGCTACTTTCTCCGATAAACAGTGCTACAGCCAGTATTGTACTTTGAAGTTAAATTTGGAATGTCTGTTTTTGTTTTGGTCTGTGTGATCCCGCCCACTGCCAATTTACCCAATAGTATTTCTACACCCTGGGTTGCCAGTTGGCAGAAAACACAGTGTATTGCAGACTTGGAAGCTAGCAAATAAACTGGGTCAGAGATTGCAGATTCTACAAGACCTAAAAAGCCTCAATATCCTAATATAATAAAACGTGGATAAATCAACTCATCAACTTGATATAAGGCTTGTTGCCTTCATTGTCATTTGCGCTCATTCCTGTTGTGTGTCCTCAGGAGGAGGGAAACAACTTTCTAGTATTTTGAATTTGAACTGCAGTAACAATTTCAACTGCTAGTTGTCAATATTATATACTGCACCTTTAACGGTAGTTAAATTATCTATTTAAATTTGTTGTATTGAATGTATTATATGAATGAGTGTTTTTTTTTTTAACAGGTGATCAGAAATGAATATGAAGGTTTGAAACAACAGTTGGAAGCAGTACAGAAACAGTCCACAGAACAGGTAGCTAGTGCCACTACCACACACAGACATTATATGTGGAGGAGAATGTTGTATTGTGTTAAATGCCTGCCAACGCTGCCCACTCACATTCTTCCTGATTCTTACCATCACATTTTTCCAGACAAAGTCAGAAAAGGCACTAGAAGAGCTACAGCAGAAGTAAGTTACATAGTCACAACTAGAGATTATAGTTTGTGTAGTATTAGAATGTTTGAGAACACGAACTTAGGAACATTATAGAGGCAGAAACTATTTCTTGATTGATTGAGTATTTCAACTTCCTGTTTGTATCAGGATTCAAGAGAAGGATGAAAAAATTCGATCAGTCGAGGGAAGTTTGCAGTCAGCAATGGACAAAGAATCCGAGAGAAAGAAGGCAATGGAGGTAAGTGTGTGCTGTTTGTTCTGTTCATCTAGATGTTTCATTGCTGCGGTCTGTTTCATCCATTTGTATGATGGGTTAAAGACTGATTCATATTTTGTCCACAGGATCTACAACAGCAGGTTGAGGCTCTAAACACTGAGCTTGCTCAGCTGAGGAGCAGAGAAACTCAGGAGTCAAACTCAGACTTGAACGCTAAACTTCAGGAGCTTCATGCACAGTATGTATCTCTCCTCTCAGGTACCCTTTTAATTGTCAGTCCATTCCAGATGGAAAATCAAATAACATCTTTTTTTAAAAGTACTTGTTTCTCCTTGATTTTAGCCTTGATATATTTTAGCCTTAATTTTTTTTTTCCTTGATAGAGATATATATATATATATATATATATATTTAAAGTTTTGTAAAATTATTTTGTTAGAAAATTATTAATGATACATTTGTATTAAAACAGTCAAGGAATAATAAAACGTAAAGAAAAATTTTTTTTGGGAAAAAAACCCCAAAAAATACTAGATTTCATGGGACCCTTATTTAAAAGGTAGTTTATTCTGTGGCTATTGCTTGTAAACAAACAAGTTTAAATTCATTCTCAGTGTTTAAAAAATATGTGGAATGTATTTTCTTCCCTATTAATGGTATAAAATGAATATCATGATCCATTTCAATATCAAATGATGCAAAAAAAATTTATAATATTTTAGGCCATATCCTTAGAGACTTCCCAAAGTTATCAAGTTCAGTTCCATTGACAAAAAAGTCAGTTCCTGAAACAAAAAAATACTTTAAAACAGTGAAAACAATTTAAAACTATATTTGAGCATATAACATTTACAAAACCTTTTGCTGAAATTGTCATGCCAATAGTTTTTTTTTACAGAAACATATTTTGTCTGTAATGTTTTGGCCCCAAATTGACTCCATATTATTGTACAAGAGCCTTTTAGAGCTTCCCAACCAAAATCTGTGTTGAATTATTTTGAGTATGTTGTAATCACTGGATGTAACACTGATTTCAGTGTTTGAAACAATGAATTCTACAGATCAATAATGCATGTGTGTATAATAGGTTGACGGCCAAGGATCAGGATGTTGAGAGACTGCAGAGAGAATTGGAGGAGAAGGAAATGCAACAGCAACAGGTGAGAGTGCTGAGAAATTCATAACAGATGCCACATAAACAACTATTAATATGAAACATTAGATTTACTCCAAGTAAATTTGCTGGCATTGTGATATTCACTTTGCATTTAATATAATCATTTGCGTCTCTTTATCCCAAAGCAAACCGTTTCAGCAGCTCCCAGCCAGGAATTATTAACAGCGTAAGAGTAACATCCTTTTAGTTACGATATATGTTGATCATCTCAAACATATTCCAGTATAATAAAGGCTTATCATCATAATACACACATTCTGTTCTGTGTCTGTCCTCAGGCTGGCAGAGAAGGACACGCGGCTATCTGAACTTCAGGAAGAACTGCTTGAATTGAGGCAATCGGTGGAGCTTCATCGTAAGAAGAACAACGTAAGTTGAGCAAGGTTGAGTCTTTTTGCTATGCAGCTCCTGTTGAAGAGCTTTAGCTTTTCTTGCTTATCGCACATGCTAGTGAGTATGCTATTGAGCAGGTGACTTCAATTTGAATGGCAGCTCCATAGTATATTGACCAGATACAGTGCATCCCTGAACCTTTGAAACTTGTAATGTCAGTGACCTAAACAAAAAAAAGCTGTTCTATTCTACATAGGTGTGGTCCCCCTACATCGAGACAGCCATTTTATGATTGTGTGACAAGCTGAATACTACTCACTTTATCTTGATACATTGTCCCCACATTGTCAGACACTTTTTGTTAAAGAGAAAAATTAATCCGCTAATAGGGTATTCCTTAATTGGAACCTTTTGCTTGTGTGATGCTACATCCACACCAGTATAAAAGTTATGTAAATTAATAAAATCCTCAACTTCAACTTCAACACTTTATTAGATCCCCGAGGAGCAAATTGTTTTGCAGCCAGTGGCAACAAACAAAGAAAAACATGCATCCACCCAGTCGACAACAGGACAATACAATAAAAACATAGGGATAAAAATAAACAATAGTTAAATGAGTTTGGAGAAATTAAGATAAATTAAAATAAAATGCCTCATGGGCATTTTATACATTTTATGAATATACATTTTCCTAGTTGTGCATTTTTCTAAAATATTTCAAGTAGAAATTGAGAAAAATTCTTATCCAGTAAATCATCTGGAAAAGTCATGGGGCCTTCGAATATTGTTGTGGACAATGGGGGGCCATTGAGTCAAAAAGGTGGAGAACTACTGGTTTAGGAAGACTCGTGTACATCAGCTCAATATATTTGGTTTAAATTTATTTCGTTATTTTTTTATTTTATTTTATTATTATTATTTTTTTTTTTACATTTGATATGATGTTATTAGTTTAAATATCCTGTGTTTTCCACCGCATTTTAGTTGAACATTCTTCATGGTACATTTTCATTTTCCCTTTTTTTTTTTTCTTGTAATTCTTGTATTACAGGATGATTTTGGTCTCTGTTAGGGAATTTAAACTGTTTATGAACATTCATAAACCCTTCACAATGGTGAGGCTGTTACTAGCCTAGAAATAATTTTGTGAACCTTCAATGTCTATGTAAAACAATGGTACATGGAAAGTGCCTTGGTTGGGCCTTGGACTGTATACAAGGTTTTATAAATGGCAAAATGAATGGGACAATCATTTGTTTGGCAAGAGTTTAGGCTGAACTGAAAGTGGTGTTTCTCTGAAACTGACTAGGAGCTACGGGAGAAAAACTGGAGCGCTATGGAGGCGCTGTCAGCCACCGAGACCATACTTCAGGGAAAACTCACCAAGAGCGCCAAGGTTCGCACCACAACTCCCAAACTACTTCACTCTAGAGTCAAATCAAAGCATCTCCAATTAGCCATTTTTTGACCAGTGAAGTTCTCATTCCTAATTAACTTCCTCATTACTTGCTGCATACTCATTTCATAACTCTGAACTGCTCAGCTGCATGCTACTAATGTGCTTTGTTGAATGCTGAGAGATAATAAAAGCTTCAATCTTGCGAGCGAATGGCAAATGCACTTTGAAATTTGCTTAGAAATTTTGGCTGAATCTTGCGGTTTTATTTATTTTTTTTAATTCTCCAGTGTGTGTGTTTTTATAAAATTGTTTTAAACCAGACACCTGAAATGAGTCTGCAGCTATTTTTATTTATTTTATTTGATTAGGAATCATTTTATGCCCAATATTTAATTTGATCATTCATTAATGACATCCTTTCATTTGACCTACCTTGATTTCCCCCACCCCACCCCCCACCCCAAAGCATGCTGATCACCACCTGATTTCCACTATTCATTGGGCACCAGTTTATATCTTATCACAGTTTATCCAGAGAACCATTTATCATGACAAAAGCAAAATCAGGAAGAAAATGATTAAATCCGAAGGCACACAAAATGACTTTCTTGAGGATCGTGTTCTCTATTAGTTGGGTTGCACCCATCCAGTTTTTCCCTTTCCTAACACCTTTTATGCCCTCACCATCTCTCTCTCTACTCGTGCAAGGTGTGTAGACTGATCAGTAATCAGAAACTCCTGCCCCTTTAGTATGGCGTCTCCTTCCAGTGGATTGGTCGGTCATCTAAATGTAGCGAGGCATTTGAGTTAACGTCTATGTTACAGCGTAGAGTAACCAGTGGTTCTATAAACGGTCCTGAGGCTATAACTAACCTTGCTTACATCATGAGTAATTCTACTGTGGCTCGGCCTCCTGTCACTAGTCAAGTGGACAGCATGTACTGTCCGGTTTGTCGACATCTGCTCTTAGTCGTCTACAGCTGTATGAATCCCAGGCCTGCACCTGCTGTACAAACTCAGCATTTGATTTGTTTTTGTTTTTTTTCTCATGCTCTTCTGTGGATCTCTTCACTTCTGTTAAATACATTCCAAAAAATACAAAAGTGGTTTATTATTTGGTATTTAAAGCCAACCTGAAATCAAAATTAACACTTTTTCTTTTGTTGATGCACGTTTTTAAAATAGGTAATTTGTTTTTTTTTTCTAGCTTGGTAGGCATTGTTTTAGGAAAAATTTTATTCGATCTGGATCCGTTCTGGTACGTAAAGCTAACCAATCGCAATCTAAACAGTTTCCATGGATGTAATTTCCTACTTATGTTCTCAAATTGATAATTCACTCAAAAAACATAATTTACTCACCCTCATGTTATTCGTTCTTCACTGAACACAAAAGATGTTTTGAAGACTGTTGGTAACCAAACTGTTTCTGAAACCACTGAATTCCATTGTATGGACAAAAAAAAGAAAACTTGACTTGACTTGACTTGACTTGACTTTTATTATTCGTCACGTACATGGTTATATGGAACATATGACCAGCAGTGAAATGTAAAACAGGTCCGCTCCACAGGCAATGCAAATATTAAGAGTACAAACAAGAAAATTATACAAAAGAATATGAAAAACCAAATAAAAATGATGAACTTATAAATAAATTATATAAGACAATATACTATAGACTAATAAATATTATCAAAAGCAAAATGTACAAAGAAATATAATGTGCAACAAATTGTGCAGAGTTTATACTTGACAGCATCACAATCATATACAAGTTAAAAACGGTGTGCTTGAATTTAGAAATCTGATGGCCTGGGGAAAAAAGCTCCTCCTAAATCTTTCAGTTTTTGCCATCAAGCTACGAAAGCGCTTACCAGATGGCAACAAAATGAAAAGAAAGTTGCCAGGGTGTTTTGTGTCCTTAAAAATTTTAACAGCTCTACTTTTACAGCGTTTAAGATAGATGTCCTCCAAAGAGGGAAAAGCAGAGCCTGAAATGCGCTCAGCTAAGCGCACAACTCTATGCAGGGCTTTACAATCTTGACTAGAACTGTTCCCATACCACACTGAAATACCCTGAGTCAATACACTTTCGATGGCCCCTACATAGAAAGTTTTCTGAATCGCTGGTGAGACTCTGAATTTCCTCAGCTGTCGCAGATGGTACAGTCTTTGTCTGGCTTTCTTAACCTGAGTTTGAATGTGGGTAGTCCAAGTCAGATCCTCGGAGATGTTTACACCAAGGTACTTGAAACTACTCACCCTCTCCACAGGGGTCCCATTAATCATAAGAGGAGTGTAAGGCTGCTGATATCTCTTCCTAAAGTCCACAATTAGCTCTTTAGTTTTACGCACATTCATAGAGAGACAATTGTCCTGGCACCATGATGTAAGTTTCTCTACCTCATCCAAATAAGCAGCTTCACTATTATTGGAAATAAGGCCCAAAATCACAGTGTCATCAGCAAATTTAATAATAAATGTAGAGCTATGGGAAGACACACAATCATGCGTGTAGAGAGAATAGAGCAAGGGACTCAGGACACAGCCCTGTGGAGCTCCCACGTTCAGTGTGATGGAGTTAGAGGTATACTGACCGACCTTTACCACTTGAGGTCTGCCAGTGAGGAAATCTAGAATCCAGTTGCATAGTGCGGAGTTCAGGCCAAGGTTCATAAGTTTAAAAACTAGCTTAGTGGGAACAATAGTATTAAAAGCAGAACTATAGTCAACAAACAGCAGCCTTACATAATTCCCCTTACTGCTGTCAATATGCTCAAGGGAAGAGTGCAAGATGTGAGAGATGGCATCATCAGTGGATCTGTTTGAGCGATAAGCGAATTGAAGAGGATCCAGAGTGTCAGGAATGGAAGAACAGATATTGCTCTTTATAAGTTTATCAAAGACCTTCATGACTATTGACGTGAGGGCAACCGGATGATAGTCATTCAGACACGAAGGGTTATTATTCTTGGGCACAGGAATAATAACTGATTTTTTAAAAACAGTGGGAACTACTGAGGTAGCAAGGGACTCATTAAAAATGAGTCATTTCTCAAAAAATGTTTTGTTCCACAAAAGAAAAGAAGTCATAAAGGTTCGGAACGACAAGAAGGTTAGTAAATGATGACAAAATAGCCAGTGGTTGCCGAAATTGTTTGGTTACCAACAGTATTCAAAATATCTTTTGTGTTCAGCAAAGAACGAATAACATGAGGGCGAGTACAAGATGACAGAATGGCTCATTAGACATTGTTTTACAATGCATCTATACCTGGGAGTCTCCAGAGGACACCTCTCCAGCTGAGCTCTCTCTCTCATTTCACCCAAAAATGAAAATTTGATGTTCATCTGCTTACCCCCAGTGCATCCAAGATGTAGGTGACTTTGTTTTTTCAGTAGAACACAAATGATTTTTAACTCCAACCGTTGCGGTCTGTCAGTCAAATAATGCGAGTGGATGGGAACTTCTAATATAAGAGTAAATAAAACTTGTTTAGACAAATCCAAATTAAACCCTGCAGCTCGTGACGACACATTGATGTCCTAAGACGTGAAACGATCAGTTTGTGAGAGAAACCGAACAGTATTTATATAATTTTATATCTCTAAAACACCACTATGTCCAACTGCATTTAGCACTCGCTTAGTGAGGTCTGATCGCGCTCTGACAACGGAAGTGATGTCTAGCACTCATTGAAGTATATGCGCGAGACATCACTGCCGTTGTCAGAGCGTGATCAGACCTCACTAAGCGAGTGCTGAATGCAGTTGGACATAGTGGTGTTTTAGAGGTAAAAAATTATATAAATACTGTTCTGTTTCTTGCACAAACTGATCGTTTTGTGTCTTAGGACATCAATGTGTCGTCACGAGCCGCAGGGTTTAATTTGGACTTGTCTAAGCAAGTTTTATTTACTCTTATAAAAGAAGTTCCCATTGACCCACATAAGACTGACAGACCGCAACAGTTGGAGTTAAAAATTATCATTTGTGTTCTACTGAAGAAACAAAGTGACCTACATCTTGGATGTCCTGGGGGTAAGCAGAAAAACACCAAATTTTCATTTTTGGGTGAACTATCCCTTTAAATTGTCTATTCCTATTTGTCATATTTGTATGTGTTCATGAGAATAGAGGTTTAGAAAGAGTTGTGGTGAAAAATGTCTGTATACACCAAGACATTTGCCGATTGCGTTTTTTTTCTTTTGTTTACATTGATTTTAAAATTCACCGACCAACAAGATATAACTTCATTTAATCTGGGATTGGTGTTGGATGTTATCCAGTATCATTTGTGTGTGTATATTATATGTGAAAATGGTTACATTTGAGTTAATGGCTTATATTAGGAGTGAGTAAATTTGCTAAAAGCACAGGTGTTTTGGTTTGTTTGTTTGTTTGTTTTTTTTTTTATCTCACTGATTGGTGGGGAGCACCACTTGTTTTATACTGATCTGGGCACAGAAGTGGTGTGGATTATGGAGTGACTTGAACTGTGAAATGTAATTAGATCATGTTTTAAGCAGTTTGATTGATTGAGTGTTTGGTCTGTGTTTTTGAACAGGAGCATCAGACGGTGCTGGAGTCAAAGGAGGCAGAATGCAGAGCATTGCTGCACAGACTCCTGCCGCACGTGCCACTGCCCACCGACCAGGTGCCCTAACACAGTACACACACATGCAAAGCAAAAATCTCTTTTACAGATATTATCATCACTGTTAGTCAAGAAACGGTATGTACACGGTATGATTGCAGAATCCTCTAATGTATGTTTACATTCTGATTGTGCAGAACCACCAGCAGTGGCTGCAGAAGTTTGAGACGTCCATGAGAGAGAGCTCGGCTGGAGAGGTGTCCTCTGGAGACTCCCAGGTATAGATGCATTGTAAAACAATGTCTAATGAGCCATTTCCAGCAATTCATGACTCAAATGGGTGTATAAATATTTTAAGCACTTGATATTGGTTTGTTTTCTGGACAGGCTTTAGCAGAAAAGTTGAAGGAGGCTGAGGAGGCCCAGAAAGTCTTACAGAAAGATTGTGAGACATACAAGAAAGTGCTAGCAGAAACGGTGAGTTGTGTTCATGGCATCTGTCTGCAATTTTAAAAGCTAAAATGGGTGACACCTGACAGAATGTTAGCAGCACAGTGAACTTAGACTATGTGTGGGCTGAGGGTTGTACAGTGGTTGCTACTGAGGGTTTTGTTGGTGTTGGGTGCACAGGAAGGGATCCTGCAGAGGTTACAGAGCAGTGTGGAGCAGGAGGAGACACGCTGGAGGGAGAAGTTGGAGCAGTCACAGGCTGATCACAAAGAGGTTTGTAAAGATAAACACACTACATCAGCTTTCCTAATATCTACACCAATCCTTAGACAATTAATAGTCAGGTTTAATAATTAAGTCTTGCAACTCTAGTGCTGTAAACATTTGCTCTGGCAGTAGTTCAGTCCAATTAAATGTAGGGTAGGCAATTTCGGAGAGGTTGGCAATAGCAAGCTAGTTTTGAAAGCATAAGATCCCACTTTCCTTTCAGAGCGCTCTCCAAAGCCACGCCTCCTCCAAAAGACTTAAACATGCATCATGAGATGAGACATGGCGTTAAAATACCTCTCAAAGCACATACCATTACAATAATGAATGTGAACAATTTACAGAGCTCTTACTTGTACCACCTGACTGCTGCAGATTCATTTTGGCCTTGATAGTGTTTACATAGAAATGCATAAATCCAAGTTTGAGGATGTGAACATCACGGGTTGCCATAATTACATTTACGACATGGCGTAAACGCAGCATTAGCTTGTTGTTTTGGTTCAGGGGGAACTGTAAAAGGCGGCTGCTGTTTGTTGTGGTAGGACATCGTATCATTTTATTCGGACCAAATGCAATAATTGGACAAACATTTTTTGTTCCTGAGACTTCCACAGAAGAAATATGTACATGTTTTAATATTTAGACCACTTCTATTATTGATCGCTATCAAGATGTGAAGAGTTTTAACCAGTATAACAAAAAGTGTTTATAAAACAAATTGCCTACCCTACCTTTGTCAAGTCACCTTCATTTATATAGCGCTTTACACTATACAGATTGTTTCAAAGCAACTTTACAGTGATAACAGGAAAATTATTAAAGTTCAGTGTTTAGTGTCAGCTCATTGTTGATTCAATTCTGTTGTAAAGATCATCAATTAAGTTAGTTTATTTAATAATATATTAATAATAATATTCTTGAATATTAAGTGTTCCTAACTAAGCAAGCCATAGGCGACAGTGGCAAGGAACCCAAACTCAGTCAGGTGACAATGGAGAAAAACATTGGGAGAAACCAGGCTCAGGCAGGGGGCCAGTTCTCCTCTGGCCAATGAATGAACACGGTGTGATTGATCCAGGCTGCATCACAAGCCAGAAATCAGATTGTGGATCGGTAGCATTCAAATATTTCATCCAGTTCCTTTTGCTTGAAGATCGGATTCATCATGCCAGTATGGAGACGAAGCTGGTCATAGGTCTGTGCAGAAGACTTGTCTGGTTCTTGTGGTCTTTGCTGCGGATCTGTGTCGATGAGGCCTTCACAGGGGATTG
Source organism: Chanodichthys erythropterus (assembly GCF_024489055.1). Lineage (NCBI taxonomy): Eukaryota > Metazoa > Chordata > Actinopteri > Cypriniformes > Xenocyprididae > Chanodichthys > Chanodichthys erythropterus. Next base: position 29,712,282 of record NC_090238.1, read on the forward strand.
TCTCGTTGACAGGATCTCTGCTGACATTCAGGGCTGCATTGTGGTCGTTTCTAGGTGCAGATCCACTATCTGATCTGGATACAGACAGGATACGGCTGACTACGGTAACCTGGGGATAAACAGAGAGACTAATATTAGCGTAGATGCCATTCTTCTTACGATGTAACAAGTACATCGGGTGTTATGGGAAGTGTTCCTGGTTCCGGTCAGCCTAATTTATGCAGCCTAACTATCTATTAACACATAGAAATGTGGTAATGTGTATGCCAGGTTAAACGGATGTGTGACAGAACAAAATTAGGAAGCCTGTTCCAGAGTTTGGGTGCTAATTAGGAAAAGGATGTACTGCCTGCAGTTGATTTTGATATTCTAGGCATTATAAACTGGCCAGAATTTTGAGATTGCAATAGATGAGACTGTGTTAAGAGCTCGCTCAAGGACTGAGGAGCTAAGCCATTTTAGTGCTTTGTACGTAATTAGCAAGATTTTAAAATGTATGTGACGTTAAATAGGGAGCCATTGCAGTGTTGACAGAACCAGGCTAATATGGTCATACTTCCTGGTTCTAATAAGAACAATAGCTGCTGCATTTTGGACCAGCTGGAGTTTGTTTATTAAGCATGCAGGGCAACCACCCAGTAGAGCATTACAGTAATCTTGTCTTGAGGTCATGAACGCATGAACTAACTTTTCTGCATTTGTCATTGAGAGCATATGTCATAATTTAGATATATTTTTAAGATGGAAAATGCAGTTTATAGATGCTAGAAATGTGGCTTTTAATTGAAAGATTAGTATCAAAGAGCACACCCAGGTTCCTAACTGATGACGAAGACTTGACAGAGGAGCCATCAAGTGTTAGACAGTATTTTAGGTTTTTGCGTGTGGAGGTTTTTGGTTCAATAACTAAAACTTTCCTTTTTTTCCAGAATTAATTACTAGTTATCCTATATATATATCATTTTTTTTTTTTTTTTTTTTATAAACCCTGCATTCTGTTAATTTTGTGAATTGAAATGTTTCTTCATGGCGTGAAGAAATTTAGAGCTTAGTATCATCAGCATAACAGTGAAAACAAGCGGCATTCTTCCTAATGATATGGGTAGCATGTACAGGGTGAAAAGCAACGGTACTAGTACTGAGCCTTGTGGTTCTCCATACTGAACTTGATCGATATGACACCTCTTCATTTACAGATACAAATTGATACTGGTCAGATAAGTATGATTTGAACCATGCCAAAGCAATTCCGCTAATGCCAATGTAATTTTCAAGTCTATTCAAAAGAATGTTGTGGTCAATAGTATCATATGTGCACTAAGATCCAGTAACACTAATAGAGAAATACAACCATGATCAGACAATAAGAGCAAATAATTTGTAACTCTAATGAGAGCAGTCTCAGTATTATGATATGGTCTAAATCCTGACTGGAAATTCTTGCAGTTACCATTTCTTTCTAAAAAGCAACATAGTTGTGAGAATACTGCTTTTTCTAATATTTTTTTTGACAGAACAGGGGGTATTATAATATAAAACTTTGTATTATAAAGTAAATAGTAAATATAACAATTTAGAATGTGATTTACCAAAAAAAAAAAAACATTTTCCAGACATAATAGTAATACCAATTTGGAGTAAAAATGTGCTTAATTATCATGAACATAATAGTCAAAATACAATTTTTTTGTGTGTGTGCTTCTGGAGCTTCTGATCTAGTGTTTTTGTAAGAATCACCTAGTTACACTGCAAAATAAAAAAACTGATGCTGTCTTGTTTAGATGACTCAGAGGGTAATTTCACTGGAACAGGAAGTGGACAGACTGAGCACAGATGGAGATGTGGAGAGTGTGAGTTTGCTTTCAGTTTGATCCTGCTCTTTATCAGCTCTGCAACACAATACAATTGACACCTTAAATTTGAAAAACTAAATAATTCTAAGCTGAAGAATATGCATTTGAATACTGCTTTGCAATGAATATATTGTAGCTAAGAAGAGACAAACAGCACCTTGAGGCTGAACTGGAGAGAGCGGAGCGTGAGAGCGCCATCTATGTGTCAGAGGTCCGTGAGGTAAGACAAATCAAAAGCTTTATTGCATGCTTATATGCAATAAAGCAATGTCTCTCGTTCTTTTGTTTTATTTTGTTGCTTGTGGTTGTGTCGTTTTTAAATGTCTAACATATTGGGTTTTAGCAGCTAAACTAAAATCTGTTTATAGCTTTCAGGGTTGGCGTCTACTTATCTATCCTCAGTTCAAACTTTTTTTACAACTATCAGCGATAAATGATTTTATGACATACTTCACATGATCTTCCCAGTACTCTTTGTAGAAATCTTTTATTGTTTGGACTGAAGATAGAACTGTCTTAAAGGAATGTTCCGGGTTCAATACAAATTAAGCTCTCTGCATTTATGGCACACTATCGATTACCAGAGAAAGACATTTCGACATGTTCCTTCTTTTGAAGTAGAGGGTTTTTTAACATTGCCACATTTACTTCCATTGTAAGGGAGTCAAAATTCTTTTCTCTGGTAATCAATTCATAGTTTTCAGTCACATGACTGGCATGGAGACCTGGAGGATAAAACATCCATAGAACTGTGGCACAGGCCTGCCAATTTTCCATCCGTTTCAAGCTACAAGTATTTATTTATAAGATATGTGAACAAACTAAAAGTTTTGGCCACTTGCGATTCATATACATCACCCGATTTATTTCATTTTAAAAGATCAAATTCAATATACAACTTACTGGTGATGCAAGCAAAACATACTCTGGTGCGATTGCCCTGTTCATTTAAGGGTGTGTTCACATCTTTAGTTCAGTCCTCTTGGTTCTTTTGGTCTGGACAAAAAAAAGGAAATACATTTAGCCCTGGTTCGCTTAGCATTCACACTGTCATTTTTAAGAATGAACCTGAAAAACAAAAATAAAATAATAAAATAAAAAAATAAAATAAAAAATGTTGCACGAAACTTAACAACATCTAAAACAATGCTGTGTTCTGGACTAAATACAATCATTGTATGTGCGTACATATGGTGACATTTTGACTAGCTGTGAACTTGTGAAGGATCTTATAAAATGTGTAAAGGAGTCTAAACAGTAGCAGGAATTCCTCTGTTGCACGCAAACAAAGACCTGCGTTTCTGCTGCCTGTACTGAACTGTAATGGGCAACGTAGCTCCTATGATGAGGACAAAAAGGTATGTTTCAGCATTCTGTCCTTTTTAGGGTCGCATCTTGTGACATTACGTCCTGTTTTTGGTTCGTTTATATGTCTTTGGTCCATGTTGCATTAATATTTCAGCTGAACCGCAACCGAGTTCATTTGTATGCGGACCAAGGCCCATCTTTTCAGCGGCCTCGCTCCACTTGTTTGGTGCACACCAGGTTTCGGATAGCAGTGTTCACACTTAATCAGATGAACCACACATATGGAGCACATATGCACCAGAGTTTTAGTCGAACCAATCCTGCAAAGTGTGAAGGCTGCCCTTCAAACCTTGGTCCACATCAAACAAGTGGTTCGACGGAAATATGAACGCAACGTGGACCAAAGACATCTAAATGAACCAAAAATGGGATGTGATGTCTCAAGATGCGACCCTAAAGAGGACAGATTGCTCAAGCATACCAGGTTCTTATATTAAAATTTTGTACAGGCGTCTCCTTGCAGATTTTCATTTGTGCACAATGGAGCAATTTCTGCCATTGTTTTGGCCACTTTTCAAATTTTAGACATTGTGAGCCAAATATACATCATAAAAGCTGTTTTTTTTTTTTTGGTATCTTTAGGTTTGGTGTTAAATGTATAATTTTCTGTTTTGGTCCAGACCAAAAGAACCAAGAAAACTGAACTACAAGTTTGAACACACCCCAAGACATGGGTGTCCCCTGTCCAGTGCTGGTCCTGAAGGACCACTGTCCTGCAGAGCTCAGCTCTAACTCCTGTTAAACACACCTGAACCAGCTAATTAATGTCTTACTAGGCATACTAGAAATTTCCAGGCAGGTGTGTTGAGGCAAGTTGGAGCTAACTCTGCAGGTCATTGGCCCTCTTGGAGCAGGTTTGGACACCCCTGCCCTAAGGAGTATACTGAGTTTGGTCTTTAAATATCACTGTCTAGTACATTAGTACTAGACCTGTTAAAATAACTGGCAGGCAAAGGAGGAAAACCTAGTACGCCCCTCCAAGTGTAATGTCACGTTAACCTCCCCTGGTTGTTTCTCCAGGAACATGTCCTACTTGTGTAGATCTCATAAATCCATAGCATAGACCTGTAGCACGTTCACCAAACCTGCCTGTTAAATGTTCAGTAGAACGTTAGAAGTTCCATAAACATGTTGGAAATGACATAGGAAGTCCCTCATTTCCCCAAATCCAGACACCATCCTCCAAAACCGCCACCCAGCTTTTCAGCCCCGCTTATTCCTCAAATATCTCAAACTTCATTACAGCTCAAAGATCTCTTGACCGAGTTGCAAAGCAAACTCGACGGCTCGTACACAGAGGCCGTCAGGCAGAATGAGGAGTTGAATTTGGTAAGCCGCCCTCCTGGTTAAACTGAAGTAGCTTTCCCTTTCTGCTCTTGAGCTCACATGGGTGGGGGCACTCGCTTCAAGGGACTGGAATTTTACGGCAAGGAGTTGCTATCTGTTATCTCTAATTTCTAAACATTTATTCTGATGTAAATTTGATTTCTTAAAGGAACGCAATGATGACACTGTCATGCTGCAGTAATGAAAAAACACAATCATAGATACAGTAATTTAACAATAAATGCCATTCTTAAAAAAGTCCCTATCATATGAAACATTAGAGATGACGGATACACCTTGCCAAGATTATGATGTGTTAATCTGTCATCTAATACCTTACTCTGTTTACTCTGCTGTCACAGTTTGACTTACTGCCACCTTTGCTTAGCTTGGAACCGCAGGCACAAGCACACACATTTCTAACTGCTCAGCTCTTGTCTGTTACATACACTACTGTTCAAAAGTTAGCAGTCATTAAGATTATTTCAATACTTTTATTCAGCAATGATGCATTAAATTGGTTGAAAGTGTTAGTAAAGATGCTTACATTTACAAAAAAATTGAAAAATTTGAAAAATTTAAAATAAGCACTGTTCTTTTGATCAGGTTTCTTTGAAGAGAATGTTCAAATGTATCACAGTTTCCACAAAATAGTAAGCAGCAAGCTTTGATAATAATCAGAAATGTTTCTTGAGCACTAAATCAGCATATTAGAATGATTTCTGAAGTATTATGGGACACTGAAGATTTGAGTAATGATGCTGAAAATTCAGCTTTATCATCACAGGAATAAATTACATTTTAAAGTATTAAAATAGAAAACGGTTATTTAAAATCTTAATAATATTTCACAATATTTCTGTTTTACTGTATTTTTGATCAATTAAATGCAGCGTTGGTGAGCAAAAGATATTTTTCCAAAAAAATTATTCCAAATTTAAAAAAAAAAAAAAAACACATTGTCTGTAAACTTTTGAACGGTAGTTTAGTGTTTTTATTTTTTTTTTATTCTAGTGTATAATGTTTGTCCATTGTCTGTTTTTGTAACCTTTTATTCTCTGAACTAGTATCAAATCCTCAGTGTTTGTGCTTTTTTGACATTATCACATGCTCCACCCTTTTGTAAAGGAAACCTAAATTTACACAATTTAAATGTCCATTTCCTTGTCAGTATACACTTGAATAAGCTATTAGAGAGTTGTAACCAAATTTTTAATGCAAACATTTGTGTCTTAGAAAAAACTCACGTTTTCTACATGGTTGACAGTATTTCTTAAATGGATATTTCTCTTCAAATTGTCATTATTTATGTCATTCCAAACCAGTGTCAATCTTTCTTCTGTGGAACGCTGAAGCAGATGTTTAGCCGAGTGTCCGAGCTGCTCTCTTCCATACAATGAAAGTGAATGGGGATTTTGAAGTGTTTTGTTTTTTGGCCTTTTTGGCTGTTCACCTCCAAAAAGCCATAAAAAGCATCACTAAAATAGTCTTCTGAAGACATACGATAACTTTGTGTTAGGAACAAACTGAAGTCTAAGACATTATTCACTGAAAATCTTCCCTGACAGCCATGCTCAACTTTTATTGAATGGAAAATAGTAGCTTGGACATTCTGCTCCTCTTGTGTTCCACAGAAGAAAGTAAATTATACAGGTTTTTAAAGAGTTGATGGTGAGTAATTGATTTTCATTTTTTAGGTGAACTATCCCTTTATAAGTTCCATCTTTGACTTGTACATATGTCAGTAAAGTGATATTTGACCTGGGTTTTTATTCAGCTCAAGACTCGGCTGACTGAGACGTTGTGTAAGCTCGAGACGGAGGAGACTGAGCGACAGAAAGTGGCTGGAGACCTTTATAAGGTAAAGCTTGATGCAGGAGGATCTTTCTATCAATTAAATGGTTAAGAAGCTTGTTTGCTATAAGGTTTTTTTTTTGTTGTGTACCGTGGTCAGGCCCAGCAGTCTCTGGAACTGATTCAGGCAGAGATTGTTAAAGAAGCAGGCCAAGCTGACCTGATAGAGACCAGCGGCCTCACGCAAACGGTAAGTACTTTGTTACAAAATGATATACTGTTTAACATGAAGACAAAAGATATGTGGACACTTTCTGGTTCTCCGATGTTAGTTAGTGGGTTAGGGTTACCCTAACTATGATCATGTTCATTGTCAGTTTGATGAACTCCACCTGTGGTTATGCTATTAGGACACCTGTGTGAAGTTACGGAGAACAGACTTCATACGGTTGTGCTCATTTAAACTATAAAATACAGCTTTTTTCCTATAGGTTTCTGATTATTACTGTTGCAGAACTGTACATTGATGAAAATTACATTAGACTAGTTTATTGCAAAACAGCTGAGAAAAGTGAAGTTAGATCTCAATAAAAATCAGATTTGATTGGGATACCTTTAATCCAAAAAATTTGGATTTGTGTGGATTTCAGGAACAAAAATGTAATATAACTTGGTGGTCAAAAAAAATACAAAATTTTTGTCATGTAATATACATACACCTTTTTTTATTATTTTGCTCTTGGTTGGTTTGACTGTTAAAGTAATAAATTAGAAGTAGACATTAGGCTACATATTTAGCCTTTCAGTAACCTACTGTAAAGTAAAAAAAAAGAGATTTTGGTGTAATAAAATAATCCCCAGCTGTAAATGTCAAACAAAAATATTATATTTTAATTCAAAGGGCCCTATAATACACCCGGCGCAATGTAACACAAGGCGCAGCGCAAGTGTGTTTGCTAGTTTGCGTCCGGCGCCGTTCGCGTTTTCCCGTTCAGCGCCACGTCCTTAAATTAGTAAATGCATTTGCGCCAGTTAGTGCGCCCATGGGCGTGCTGGTCTAAAAAAGAGGTGTGTTCAGGCGCATTGCCGGTGCATTGCTATTTTAAGGAGCTGAAAATAGACTGCGCCATAGATCAACTCAAACCTGGTCTAAAGTCTAAAGTCAATGGCGCAATATTTTTTTGTTAGAGCGCGTTGGTAGAAACTGCACCTCTGGGCGCGTCCACTGTGCGCGTTGATTTTGCTTATTACACACAGGGATACGCATCACACAAACATGCCAAATATTAAAAACAAAAGGATTACAGTGTAAAAGAATATTATTGTGTAGGCTACATAAATATAAAAATGTAACTTCGTTTAACTTCTAACTAAACGTTTAACTTTGCGCACGAGCAGATCGGTTTCTTCGCTTGAAAAGCGTTCATTTTTTCCGCCAACAAATTCTGGCATGTAAATAGCAATCCGCCAATGGCGCGAGTGCATCTCGCTCTTAAAGGGAATGGGAGATGACACTCTGATTGGTTTATTGAACGTTACGCCCATTACTCATTAAGAGAATAGGGACAACCCATTTCAAAAATACGCCCCGGCGCACGGACCGTTTTTCCGTCGTTAAAATAGCAAAAGTGGATTTGGACACGCCCTGAGTGCACCTGCGCCGTGCGCTTTACACTTTGCGTTTAGATCGTTAAAATAGGGCCCAGCGATCGAACGCAAGGTTTCTCGGGTGAGCGCTATGCTGAACTTTTCTGAAAGAATGCAAAAGCATTTAAATGTGTTTTGTTTTTTGTTTTGTTTTTCCCTCCCCCAATCTCAAATTCTTTCTATCACCATGTCCCTTTAGCGCTAGTAATCCAGATTTGGTAATCTGAAAATACATATATCTGGATCAGGGTGATCCAATCCAATTTTGCTTTGAAAAACAATCACAAAAGTAAGATGGATTACCTGATCCTGGATAGCAAAACGTGAGATTTCCAAATCCAGACAAAACAATTTGAACAACTGGCTCCTGTATTTTGAAAGCATGGTCGTTGAGTTTACGTGTTTGAACATTTTGAAATTTTAAAAATATCTTCTTTTTTTTTTTGTGACTCATGTTCTTAGGAGGAGATTGACCGTAAGGAGAAGATGACTGCAGGGTTGAATCAGACTGTTCAGGAACTACAGGAACTACTTCAGTCTGTCAACAGACAGCTTACCAAGGGACAAGAAAGGGTATTATTATTATTACATATATAAATGACTGACCATGAGCTGTTGGTTTTCATGAATGAGCACTCAAAAAACACAAATGCTCAATGGACTTAAATGTACACTGTAACTTTTGGCCCTTTAGCGGTTAAACAAAACTGCATGCATTTTGCGGAGGAACATTGGTTTGGTTGTGTTTGGTTGGGCTCTGTGTTACTCTGGATGAATTTGGATCTTCTTCATAACTAAAAAAGAGAGAGAGATTATCCTCAGCTCATAACACATTCACTACTAGGCTTAAAGCCCGGGATAGACTGCACAATATTTGGCTGTCCCAGAAGAAAGATTGCCATCATGAAACAATCATGGCGATTTCTGTGATTGTGGCTCTTAATCGGTGGTCCTGTGTCGTACAGTGAGAGAGGTTCAAACTTGAGACCAAAGATAGCCTACCATAGTTTTCTGACAGTGTCAGAAATTCAGCATGATCATTGCACAGTGTATCTGCTGCTACGACCTACATCTGACCAGCCAATAAAAATGCAACATGAAATCAACACGACATGGCGCTAAAACTTAAACTGCTTACCTCTGTAATGATCTTAGAGGATTGCAAAAATCATGCAATGTATCCCGGGCTTAAGAGATACAACCAGTTTAGATGGAAAGCTGACCTGCTGAAGACGTTACTGTAGCTATAGTCATTAATAGAAAATAAATTCCAGCACAGCTCTACAACAACTGTAATGAAATGACCCTTCACAATAGATAATGCTTTACAATGAACTCTGTTAGAGAGCTATATATGGCAATTTATCTGTTCAATAAAATACCTTACTCACTTGCTGAGTAATAAAAACCTTGACGCTTTTACAACATTTTCAAATCCCTCAGTTCATGCCATCTGCATTGTGGTCTTGTGCCTTTCACTGTAGTTAACATATAAAAATTATTACATACATGCATTACACATTTTAAAATTGGCTTTTTACCCAATATTGGCTATAGAGGTTTTTCTGGCATATTATATACAGTACAGTCCAAAAGTTTGGAACCACTAAGATTTTTAATGTTTTTAAAAGAAGTTTCGTCTGCTCACCAAGGCTACATTTATTTAATTAAAAATACAGTAAAAACAGTAATATTGTGAAATATTATTACAATTTTAAATAACTGTGTACTATTTAAATATATTTGACAAAGTAATTTATTCCTGTGATGCAAAGCTGAATTTTCAGCATCATTACTCCAGTCTTCAGTGTCACATGATCCTTCAGAAATCATTCTAATATGCTGATTTGTTGCTCAAGAAACATTTATGTACTTTTTTTTTTTTTTTCAGGATTCCTTGATGAATAGAAAGTTCAAAAGAACAGCATTTATCTGAAATACAAAGCTTCTGTAGCATTATACACTACCGTTCAAAAGTTTGGGGTCAGTAAGAATTTTTATTTTTTTGAAAAGAAATTATAAAAAGAAATTTTATTCAGCAAGGATGCATTAAATCAATCAAAAGTGGCAGTAAAGACATTTATAATGTTACAAAAGATTAGATTTCAGATAAACACTGTTCTTTTGAACTTTCTATTCATCATATAATCCTGAAAAAAAAATATTGTACACAAATATTTTGTACAATTGTACACATTAAATGTTTCTTGAGCAGCAGATCAGCATATTAGAATGATTTCTGAAGGATCATGTGACACTGAAGACTGGAGTAACGATGCTGAAAATTCAGCTTTGCCATCACAAGAATAAATTACTTTGTCAAATATATTTAAATAGTACACAGTTATTTTAAATTGTAATAATATTTCACAATATTACTGTTTTTTTCTGTATTTTTAATTAAATAAATGTAGCCTTGGTGAGCAGACGAAACTTTTTAAAAACATTAAAAATCTTAGTGGTTCCAAACTTTTGGACTGTACTGTACATATATAAAAAAAACTTCTTTTTTTTTATTTTGCAGCATAAAACTTTAAAATAAACATTTACAGAAATTACAAAAAAGAATATCATCTGATTACTGTAAATTCATTGATCGTTCTGTTTTTCTCAACTATGATAAACAAGTGTCTTATTTTCTTTTTGTTTCAGGATGATGGGGATAAATTATACTCTAATTATAAACTGTAAAGAAATGGAGGAAGGCTTCAGTGCGCTCTCATAAAGCCACATGACATCGAACCACAGTAACCCACTGTCAGATTCCAGCCCTGTTTACTGCACCTGATCTACTATGTGATCTCCAGTTAAAGCAACCCACAATCCCTGCACACTCCAACCTGGGGTCCCATTCTCCCAGAAAGGCGCTGACGGACCCTGACGACGTGCACTCGGTGAACCGGATCCTTTCTCATGCTGTGTCAACTCCTCTACCTGCATTCCTCATATTCAGTAGACTTAAAGAGTAAAAGCATCCGACAGACGAGACGCTTAGACTCGTTGATGTTTCATTTGACCATTTTCCAGTCCGAATACTTTGAATACTACTTTTTGTTAGCTCTCTTTGACCAGAGAGGTTTTTATCCTTTCGTATAAAGAACATTGAGGATATTTGTGTTGTTTTAAATATAAAATAACTGTTAGGATCTACTGACGCTCACTATGTGTTTTCAGCTCTTGTTTTGAAACCCTAAACTCAGAGGCACATACAAGAGATCCGTTTAAACCAATAAATGCTTTTCCTGACTAATTATGCTGAATTTATTATTTGTTTTCCTGGGGGCCTGTTGTGATGAGGGATATATTATGGGATCATTGGTAAAAGATGGGTTAATTTAATTGCATCCTCCTCATCTGTTATCATCACACTCTATACTGTTGCTAATTTCATTAACACTGATATTTCATTTTTGTAAAACAGGTGACCAGTAATAAAAGGGATGCTTGATTTAAAAATGCAGTGTGGCCTCCATTTTTTTATTTTTTTTTTTATTTATTTTTTTTATAAGTGTTGATTTACAATTAATCTTACCTTGGAAAGCTACAGTTTTTGAAGGAAAGCAACAAAGAAATTAAAATGTCAATTTTAAACCAGGCTAACATCAAATTACACATTTGGGTGCATTTTAATATGGATATTCTGGGTGTGTTTTGCTCCTATAGTAAAAAAACATTTTAAAACAATATTATTGTACACTACTGTTAAAAAAATTAGGATTGGTGAGATTTTTGTATTGTTTATGACCAAAAAACTGCATTTATTTGATCACAAATACAGTAAAAACAGCAATATTGTTAATCTTTAATATGACTTAATATATTTTTTAAATTAAATTTAAATTTTCAACATCATTACTCCAGTCTTCAGTGTGACATGATCTTTCGGAAATCATTCTAATATGTTGATTTGATGCTCAAGAAACGTTTTTATTATTAATGTTGAAAACAGTTGTGCTGCTTAAAATTTTTGTGGAAACCATAATAGGCTACTTTTTTTTTTTTTTTTTAAGAAATCTTTTGTTTAAAGAAAATTCACCAGCATTTATTTAAAGTATTATTTTCTAACGATGTAAAAGTCTTTACTGTAACTTTTGATCAATTTAAGGCGAAAAAAAATGTATTTATTTAAAAAAATCTCACTGACAAACTTGAACTCGTAGTGTTTTGAGAAAATGAACATGCAATGACTCGTACACTACAGCAGGGGGCAGTAATCTTTTAATGCCTACTAGTAATCCATCATTTGGACGGGATCCTGTAAGTTTCATAATATAACAAAATACACAGTCCCATTATTTATCATGATGAACATTTGCTCATTCTCTGTAAAAGACGAAAACAGCTATAGTGGTTAAATCAGACTTTATTACAACAAAACAATACAGTTATTTATTTTAATGATCAATTATTTATAATTAACAATTATTTAGTTATTCTCATATTACACACACCAAGTGGACTTCTGATTTTTCTTACCATGGAACACAAAATGAGTCATCTAGTAGAATGTAGGAGCTGCTCTTTTATGAAAAAAAGCATAAGGGTGATGAGATGCATTTTTTTAGGTGTACTGTCCCTTTAAATGAATTACGTGTGCGTAATGTTCATACAATGCTTGAAATTCAAAGTACATCACACATTTTCACTTACCTTTGTTTTTTTTTCGATCCCACATTTATAATGATTTAGACTTTAATGAAGGGTGAAGAACAAGTTAAAGGATAACAACAAGACTTTTGTATGGCTCTGAGATCAGCAGACTCGCTAGCGTAGTCTCAGCACATTCCAGCCATTCCCTCACTGTATCACACTGCTATCAGCTGATCCCAGACCTGCCTCTGTCCATGACATTTGAACTATGGTCATTTTACTATCGTTTAAGGTCTATACACTGGCATGGAGGTAAAGTATAATGTAGGCTATATTAGATGTACAAAAAACGTGTGGACCCTAATTAGCGGCTATGGCCATTCCAGACATTTCTGAGAGTGCAAGTCGTGTTCAAACGAAAGATACGATAGACTTTTCGTCCCTATTGTGATGTATATGCGAGGGAAATGGCCTCTTGAACAAGAAAAAAATAGGGCGGTACTTTATTTTGTCCGTTGGGAATTGATTGGAGTGTTATAGTTTGCTATTGCTGTGATGTCATGTGAGTGACAGGTTGCCCCGCCCTCACGCCAGTAAACACATCATCAGAGAAGAGATGTTGATGCAAGAGGGAAGGGAAGATATTTTGATTAAAGATTACAAGGGCACATGATTTTTTTAATGTATATACAGCAATATTCCATAAAAAAATAAGAACTGTCCATTTTGATTTCATGGTGACTTTAATGCTACAGCTGAACAAGTTTGTACGGAGCCCCGGATATGGCATGCAGGAAAAAAATAGTAGGCTAAATCATGCACACAATCTTTTAATTCGTTCCCTCATTTTACAATTTCTTTCCCTCTATTTACTAAAACGTGTGCATGATTTAATATTTCGTTCCCTCAATTTATAAATAATGCGCATGATTTATAAATGAAGGGAATGAAATAGTAAATCGTGCACACGATTCAGTAAATTGAGGGAACGAATTAGTAAATCGTGCGCACGATTTAGTAAACCGAGAGAACGAAATAGTAAATCATGCGCATGATTTATAAATCGAGGGAACGAAATATTAAATCGTGCACACGATTCAGTAAATCGGGGGAACGAATTAGTAAGCCATGCGCATTATTTAGTAAACCGAGAGAACGAAATAGTAAATCATGTGCATGATTTATAAATCGATGGAACGAATTAGTAAATCATACGCATGATTCAGTAAATCGAGGGAACGAAATGGTAAGTCATGCGCATTATTTAGTAAACCGAGAGAACGAAATAGTAAATCATGTGCATGATTTATAAATCGATGGAACGAATTAGTAAATCATACGCATGATTCAGTAAATCGAGGGAACGAATTAGTAAGTCATGCGCATTATTTAGTAAACCGAGAGAACGAAATAGTAAATCATGTGCATGATTTATAAATCGATGGAACGAATTAGTAAATCATACGCATGATTCAGTAAATCGAGGGAACGAAATAGTAAGTCATGCGCATTATTTAGTAAACCGAGAGAACGAAATAGTAAATCATGCGCATGATTTATAAATCGAGGGAACAAAATATTAAATTGTGCGCACGATTCAGTAAATCGAGGGAACTAATTAGTAAGTCATGCGCATTATTTAGTAAACCGAGAGAACGAAATAGTAAATCATGCGCATGATTTATAAATCGAAGGAACAAAATATTAAATCGTGCACACGATTCAGTAAATCGGGGGAACGAATTAATAAGTCATGTGCATTATTTAGTAAACCGAGAGAACGAAATAGTAAATCATGCGCATGATTTATAAATCGAGGGGAACGAAATATTAAATCGCGCGCATGATTCAGTAAATCGAGGGAACGAATTAGTAAGTCATGCACATTATTTAGTAAACCGAGAGAACGAAATAGTAAATCATGTGCATGATTTATAAATCGATGGAACGAATTAGTAAATCATACGCATGATTCAGTAAATCGAGGGAACGAATTAGTAAGTCATGCGCATTATTTAGTAAACCGAGAGAACGAAATAGTAAATCATGTGCATGATTTATAAATCGATGGAACGAATTAGTAAATCATACGCATGATTCAGTAAATCGAGGGAACGAAATAGTAAGTCATGCGCATTATTTAGTAAACCGAGAGAACGAAATAGTAAATCATGCGCATGATTTATAAATCGAGGGAACAAAATATTAAATCGTGCACACGATTCAGTAAATCGGGGGAACGAATTAATAAGTCATGTGCATTATTTAGTAAACCGAGAGAACGAAATAGTAAATCATGCGCATGATTTATAAATCGAGGGGAACGAAATATTAAATCGCGCGCATGATTCAGTAAATCGAGGGAACAAATTAGTAAGTCATGCACATTATTTAGTAAACCGAGAGAACGAAATAGTAAATCATGTGCATGATTTATAAATCGATGGAACGAATTAGTAAATCATACGCATGATTCAGTAAATCGAGGGAACGAATTAGTAAGTCATGCGCATTATTTAGTAAACCGAGAGAACGAAATAGTAAATCATGTGCATGAGTTATAAATCGAGGGGAACGAAATATTAAATCGCGCGCACGATTCAGTAAATCGAGGGAACGAATTAGTAAGTCATGCGCATGGTTTAGTAAACCGAGAGAACGAAATAGTAAATCATGCGCATGATTTAGTAAATCGATGGAATGAATTAGTAAATTGTGCGCACGTTTTAATTTTTTTTCTTGCATGTCATGTGCGGGGCTCCGTAGGTTTATTCTTTCTTCTCCTTATCGTTGATTGTTATTCTGTTATAATGTAACAATAACTGTTAGAATGAAAATTAAACTGTGATCTGTGTAGTCGGTTTCACAGACAAATGACTCTTAAGAGTCGGTTCTTTTAAAGAATCATTCAAAAAGATTCACAAAATTTAGGAGTTATGAACTGTGGATATTGTGTGTCTGATGGGTTGCCGCTTTTATTGTATATTTTTCCATAATAAGTACACTTTTAAAAAGTATGCTAAAGTGTACTTCTTTTTTACAAGGGTATCCTATACTGCAGATTAGGATAGTATGGAAATATATTCCATAGCCATTGATCATCAGAGGTGGCTAAACAGGGTTTTCCTACTTTAGGTGTCCATTTTGGAAGTGGTGTAAAATATCACATGAACGCAGAGCGTGACATGACTCCTGTGACCCGAAGCAATAACTTACATGAGTCGACGTGCTCAAAGATCCTTATGAAGCTCTCACAGTCTCCTAGACTTACACATGTTGAGTAATAGCAACATAATTTACTGACTTTGCTGTTGTAGAAACAGTCATTGTGAATTAGATCTGACTCTGTACTTAGTCATACGGATCCTTTTGAACTTACATAAATGTAACTGGTAACAATGTGCTCTTTAGCGCTTTAGGCATCTTAGTCTTAAGGCACTAAAAACACAGCATAACGACGCCCTGACAACCACCCACAAAATAATCTAGCATTGCAATATTTTCTTCAGATCATCATGAGTTTTGTGTTCTCATATAGCATATGAATTGAAAAGAAATTATGATTCAGTCCAGACCTTCACTCTGTCTAAGTTGCGCAATCATTCTCTCTATGGTCATGCGTCATGCCTACTAATTTCTCCTTTGTACGTGCAGTTATATTCTTATAGTACAAAGATCTAAACCAGACACATGCCATTCAGGAGCAGCAGTTCATTGCATCTGCTATCAATCAAGAAGGAATGAGCGACCAAGCCTTTGATCCTTGGTCCAGGCACGTGTGTGGAGGGGTTGACTGTAATTCATAAAAAACCCTGCCTATATACGCAACACACATGTGGTCATAAGAGGCTGTCAGCAAGTGGGAAAAATTGAGAAATATTTAAGACATTGACACAACATTGTTTTTCATCAACATTCCAAGCAGAAGCTTCTTGTTTTTGTTTACTCAGAAGTGACATTAATGTAAGAACAGTAGAAGCACATTATTGGACACGCCTGCCGTGCAACTGACAGATTAAAACAGATTAGTGCTGCAGTAATTAATTACAAGAACTGGAATGTTCTAAATAGATGTTTAATTAAAATTCTCTCAAAATGAATCTGATGTATTTAAAGAAGAGAGAGTATTGATATCTGGTTTATAAGTTTGTTTATTAGTAGGGGGTTATATGTAAATGTTCTTTGGACGATTAAGAGAACATTTTAAAATATACACTATCTTTCAACTTGTGTTGTTTCTAATGGTGCTATACAAATAAACTTGACAGTGATATTTGACCTGTTCCATGAAGCTTGTTTAGGTGGATAGCTAGGTATGTTTCAGTTTAGTTTGCGCCAACCCTGGGTTTTTGCCATCTTAAAAGTGGCTTGGCTTTTAACTGAGTTCATTGCAATAGTAACTTGTGCTCTGTGGCTAACCTGCTCCGGGACAGGTTGTGTTCTAGGAAAGGCCCTGTTTACACCTGTTATTACCCCTGGTATCAAGAGAAGTTTTGGTTGATCGGATCACAAGTAGATGAGGGAGACACATTCCCGTGTTATATTTAGTCTCTTTTGTCAACTTTTAATCAGTCTATGGGAGGATAAATGCATGTTTTTTTCTTATTTTTTTCAATCTAATGGACAAAATAAGCTCACGCAAATTACACATGAACATGCCCAGAGACAACGGAAAAACATGGAGAGCATCAGCTAAGCTTTTGTTTCTGCTCTGACAGCCGCAAGACCACAGTGAACACCGTGAGTGTGTTAGACATCAGGAATGGTGAAAGTTGTGTCTTCAAACCAAACTTGGGTCTTCAGCTGACAAAGTTTAAATCCTGTCTGCTTAGAGCACTTCCCATAATGTTTATGCATTAGGTCAGTAGGCAGAGAGTAGGTGTCTTTTGTGGCTGTTCAAACTCATTCGACCACATGAGCATTTACATTAGGAAAGCAATCCGGTCGAATGTGTTTTTGACAACCTCAGAAAGTGGTAGAAGGTGGACTAGCTCAAAACGTTTTACACCCTGTTTACAGTACACCCCTTTCCGATCAACCAAAGCGCATCTTATACCAGGTGTGAACAGGGCCTAAGAGATCTCAAACTGAATTTGACCAATCAGCTGTGAGACAAGTCTGGCGCAATAAAGTCACTCCCCTTGAATATGTTAATTAGTAAACAGTTTCTCTGTTTTAAGGCATGTGATTGGCTGTTCGCTACTGATGTCACACTTTAATGCTCACGCGTTCCATGAACTCTGTCCTAAACTTCATGTGCACACGCGATATTTTGGACTTAACAATAGCCATCGCGTGCGCATGTCTGTTATGTCCACAAGACTGTAGGGTGTCCCATTTGTCATTTTGGGTTTCAGAAGGGTGCACGTGAGCGCCCCCCTTTGCGACCGATATGCGCCCTCGATGCCGAGCCCGTACTGAGGCGAGCTCCACAGCAGACTTTTTCCTGACAGTCAAAGTGGCATTACACCATGAAAGGTTGAACTCAGAGGAAGATCACGAGGGCTTAGGGTGACATTTGAAACAGGGCCAAAGTTGATGATCAACATCATGGTACCAACAAAGCCTGATTTTATTGGTCAACTCAAAACTAATCCTGTTCAACTACCATCATGGTACAAGCTCCAGGTAAAACAAACAAACACACACATAAATAAACATACATAAAATATGTAATGCAAAATGAAAATATAGCCAATTTTTAGCCTATATGCGTTAGCATTGTGACATTATTTTCATGATATTTAAGCTCATTGACCTCATTTCCATTATTACTGTAATGCATCCGGACATGCTACTTTTTTTTTTTTTTGTAATTCCCATTACTCATTTACATTTATATCAGCATTAAGTACAACACATACTGTCATATTGTGTGTTTGTTTATATATTATAAGTAGGCTTTATTTTGTTTTAAACAAAATATATTTTTCCTTATTTCTTTGCTTTTGCTTTCTTTTTCTTTTAGTTTTTGTGAAATTCACCAATATAATGATTCCAAGATTAATAAAATCTTTGCAGCGGTGATAAAGGTCAGTGTGTTAAGTTAATTATGGCAGAAGTCATTTGGAGCCCTGTTTTTTTGAGGGATGAGGGAGGTGAAACCCACGGCAAAAACCCAATTTGCTCTAGATGGACTGGTGACACTGACAGTGTGGGCTAATTACAATACTTTACAAAGGTGTGGAGGTAACACATTCAGCAGTGACGTGTGAATGATTCAACAGCCGTCAAAGCACATGGAGGAGTCTGATCGGGAGGTTTGGCCAAAAGTACACAAGTGGGAGCCTCACCACCTGTGATCAATAAGAAACTGTTTTAGCCTTCAATAATCCAGAGAAAGTGAACTGACAACATTCAGTTAAATAATAACATACACTGTGATTTGTCCGTGGAAAAAGATGGCAAGAGATCAATATTCTTCAAGCGGGCTAAAACGATATTAAAGTCACCATGAAATCAAAATCGACAATTCTTATTTTTTTTATGGAATATTGCAGTATATATTATACATGATTTATCCGTTTTTCAAATTTATGTGCTTTAATTAAAATAACTTCCCTCCCTCTTGTAACAACATCTCTTCTCTTTTCTGATGACGTGTTTACTGGCGTGAAAGCGTGACAACCTGTCACTCACATGAGATTGACCTATAGTAAACCATGACAATCTAATAAATTCACAATGGACAATATCAAGTCCCACCCTACATTTTTTCTTGTTTGAGAAACCATTTCATATTCGTCATAATAGGAAAGAAAATCTCTACTTCTGTTTCATGCCAACTTTAAAAAAAAAAAAATGTTTTTTTCACAATTTAATGTCATCATTTACTCAACCTCAAATCTCATTTGCTGTTCCATACAAAGTCATACAGGTTTGCAAAGAACATGAGAGTGTGTAAATGATGAAATAATTTTCCTTTTTGGCTGAACAAATCATTTAAGCAAAAAAATAAACATTTCTACAGTATTTCAAAAGGCTTAAAATACAGTCTACAATTTTAATTATCAAACTTAAACAGAATGTGAATGCTGCTGTGGATGTATGTATTGAAGAAAAGCAAACTCCAAGCAAATGGCTCATTCATGTGGACTGAGCTGTTAGAACAGCATGATGTCTGTGATGGAATTGATGGCATTTAACACTGCCATGGTTTACAGCAGAGTAAGTCAACAGTTTATATTCTCAGGCCTAGTTTACATAGTTATCACTGCTAATCATTTTTCCGTAAAAGAAAATTCCGTAAAAGAAAATTCTAAAATAATATTCAAAGTAATAATAATAATAAAATGTCAGAAGCTTAAAGTTCACTGCAAATTGTATGTGAATGTAAATTAAAGGGATAGTTTTAAAGATAAGTAAAGATTTTTCCACCTGATAAAATTACAAAGGGGTCCAAAGTTGTTTGGACCACAATGTTTTTCAAAATATTCTTCTGTGTTCTGCAACAAAAAATAAAGCCGTACAACTTTAAAGGTGCCCTAGAACCCTTTTTCACAAGATGTAATATAAGTCTAAGGACTTATACCCTATAGATTTTTTATTATTACATTTTTAACTGCCTATTTTGGGGCATAATTATAAATGCGCCGATTCAGGCTGCGGCCCCTTTAAATCTCGCGCTCCCCGCCCCCGAGCTCTCAACACTATATACATTGCATAAACAAAGTTCACACAGCTAATATAACTCTCAAAATGGATCTTTACAAAGTGTTCGTCATGCAGCATATCAGATCATGTAAGTATAGTATTTATTTATTTGGATGTTTACATTTGATTCTGAATGAGTTTGATAGTAGCCTATGCTGCAGCTAACAGGGCTAAAGCTAACATTACAAAATGTTGGAGAGATTTATAAAGAATGAAGATGCATTTATGAATTATACAGACTACAAGGGTTTAAAAATTAAAATAGCGATGGCTCTTGTCTCCGTGAATACATTAATAAACGATGGTAAGTTTAACCACATTTAACAGTACATTAGCAACATGCTAACAGAACATTTAGAAAGACAATTTACAAATATCATGATATCATGGATCATGTCAGTTAGTATTGCTCCATCTGCCATTTTTCGCTATTGTCCTTGCTTGCTTACCTGCATAAAGTCTGTTGATTCGGCTGTGCTGCTCCAGACGTTAATACTGGCTTGTCTAATGCCTTGAACATGGGCTGGCACATGCAAATATTGGGGGCATACATATTAATGATCCCGACTGTTGTGTCACAGATTCGCCTGTTCTTCTGAGGTCTTTTAAACAAATCAAATTTACATAAGAAGGAGGAAACAATGGTGTTTGAGACTCACTGTATGTCATTTCCATGTACAGAACTCTAATTATTTAACTATGCCGAGGTAAATTCAATTTTCAATTCTAGGGCACCTTTAAAATGACACAAGGATAACATTTTTAATTTTTTAGTGAAATGTCCCTGTATGATACACTACATTGTAGAGGTTGTTTTAAATCAGAGCAATATTTGATTACTGATATGCGGATTACTGTTAGCATGACACTTAATACATTTTTCAAATTGATATTATTATTATTATTGAAAATGTATTATCATTGTTTTATTATTATTTACATAGTGTATCCAAATGGATAAAGTTAAAAATTAAAAAACTGCTCATAATTTAGTGTACCACTTTAAATATGTCTAACTTCCAGTCTTTGTTTACATAATTGAAGGTGCCGCCTCAGACCGCCGTTGTGTTGGATTGTGCCGTTAGAGGGGGGCGAGTTTTTTTTTTTTATTAAAATGTGAAATATATCAGGATCAAACTTTCCATAACAGTTCATGCAAGAGAACACAGTCCTCAAAAGTATGTAAGCAGACACTGACCCACGATGATACTGTTAGAATATTTACTTTAATAGTTGGAAAGTTTCTTCCAACGCTTCCCCGAGTAAAGTCGTTATAAGTGAATGGTACGGTCCACCCCCTACTAGTACTGTTTTTCTTACAGCGGATGGAAGCGCTAAGTTATTCGCTGCTCCAATGATGAAGTGTCTCCGAGAATCAACGTTTTAATTTTTAAATCTCTGTCGGATGTACGATTTCATTGATTTTTTTTCTCTCTAAGAAAAGTACAACGCAAGATTGGGAGCAGGTAAATGGGTAATATGGCAGTTAGGATCGTCCTTTGAAGTCTATCCCATTTTCGTCGCTGGATTGATCGTGTAATTTGGAGTGAGGGGCGCTGTGTTGTTTGAAAAGCCTCATGTTTTCACCGGGTCAAGAGGAGCACTGTGCGCCCACCAAAGAGCCAGTAAAGTACGGCGAACTGGTGGTTTTGGGGTGAGTCCATACGCGCAGTTATTTTTCCTCATGTGTGTCCAATATTGACGAGTTCACCCGACTTTAGCTGTATTATTTGCTCTTTCCAAGTTACATACTTTTACGTGCCGTTGTTTCTCTCACAACAGGGTTCTTCAGAAACTCTCAGGCATATTTTTGAGCCACTATTTAGTGGATAACCGCGTTTTAGAGAGTACGGAAATAGTTTGTTTACACACTTGATATTGGTGTGCAGTGCGCGAGACCTCCCAGCTCTTAAAATTCACGCGCTCACGTTACTGCACAAACGAAACACGTGCATTCCTGCGAGTGCTGTCTGTGAGCTTACGGGAGCCAGATAAATAAATGCATTTAGGCTATTATTCTTTTAATGCACGAAAAATAAGAGATTTCAGTGATCTTGTCGAGGATTTAGAAACATAATTATTGAATATGATGTGGATTTTATTCCATAGTGGATGGTGAGTTGGTTTAATCCCAGACACTATTATGTTCTGATCTTGATGGGACTTTCTCATGGTGCTCGTTCTTCATCTGTACGGGAAGTCATAACGAGATGAAGGGCGGTGGAGGAATTCGGAAGCAGCCCACTAAAGTTATTGGACCCCCTCCTATTCTGTGACTGAGCAAAGAGCCTGTCTCCGTTTTACAATACCCCCTCTTCGCTCTGTTGGGTTGTAAATCACAAATGTTCAGTGATCTAGAGCAGGGGTTTTCAAACCATTCCTGGAGCACTGCATATGATGGATGTCTGCATCATTAGTTAGTTAGAAGGTGCTCTGTGTGCTCATCTGGATGTGTCACACAAGAAGAGCAACAAAAGATGTTTAACATCAATGATCTCGGGTGTACTATAGAAGGTTTCCTGTTTAGTGTAGCTGAAAATTGATTTTAACCCTATTAAGTGTTCTGTATCATTTTGATACACAAATTTCTAAGGCCTCTAAGTTATCTATATGATCAAAACTTTGCTGAAAGACCTGTTGTATGCAGTTGTTGATAGTTTATACTTTTTATTTATTAAGTAAAACACCTTTTAAAATTTTAAAAACGCCCCCCTTAGAGTCGTGATTCACGTCTTTTTGTTTTGAAATATTTATTGATTTTTATAAATCAAATGTAGTAATAACTTTTATATTGTTAGTAATATTTCAAGATGAACACTTACTGGACTGAAGCAACTTGGATTTACCTGACTATCCATAATTTATTTATTTTTTTCTTTAGAAACATCATTTTAAAATGGTATTATTAAATAAGACATGAGAAATGTTTGTGTACATTTCCCAATCATCATTATTGCATTATGTTTTGCTTCCCACAGTAAAAACTGCAGAGTTTTGATCATAAAACTAAGCATTTATATATATATATATATATATATAATATATAATAATCTTACTAAGATGTATTATTAGAATATATAGAGTGACCTCTGATATTTATGTATTTTATGTAATTAGTTCTCTTTAGTTCTTAAATTTCTTTCTTTTTGGCCACACAAATATCAGCAACTACACTAAATTGCATATTTTTGCTCAGTTTGGGCATCTGAATAAAATTCTGAAGATGCATTTTTTTCCCATCTTGAGCATAAGCTCAGATGTCAATCTATATGAGCCATGAAAGCCTGATGTATCAAATATGATGCTCAATAATTTTTTTTTTTTAAAAAGATTTGTTTTAGAGATTTTGAAAATTGTCTGACGGTTCAAAATACTGTTCCATTTAAAAAAAAAAATTGACTATTGTTTCTTGTCATACTTATACAGGACTAATATAGCAATGAGACGTGATACACTGAGGACTCGTGTTCATCAATCCCGAGGTCCACATGTTTTTGGTGGAGCAGCTTGTTTAAAAAGTACAGAAACTTTCAGTCTCCAATTTGTAGGCCAACCTGTCTGCAGGCATCCTGGGGTCTCTTAGAAATTTTCTGTGGGTTTTTGTTTAGAATAGTGGTTTTTGATTTGAGTAAATTAAGAAAGTCTGTGGTTAACATCACTTGAAGAGAGTTTCAGGTTTTGTTTCATAACGTAAGTGTTGTCTGATTTCACATCCTTATGGCGGTTGTAGTCCTTATTCAGCAACTTGTGATTTCACATTATGCAACTTTTGTAGAACAAAACAAAAAGGGTCTTTTCAAGTATTCCATTTTATGGAACTACCTAATCTTCAGAGTGCCACAACAGGTTTCATTTTTCTTTACGCATAATATAATTTCATAGTCAAATATGACCAAGACATGGCAGCTTTTATGAGAATAATATGCCCTTTAAGTGAAGTCAGGAATAACGTGTGTTCTTAGCACAGGTGAACTCATAAGTGGGAAACTCTGAATTGTACATGATACGCAAGTTTCTGACATCAGAAGTGGCATGTTGATTTGAAACAACAGAAACTCTGTAATACAGATAAATAAGCCATATAGCATGGCTACGAGTGTGATACTGCGTTTATATAATAGTTTGACACAAGTGTGTAAATAAAAACAAAACAAAAAACATTGGATATTATTTAATAAAAAAAAAAAAAAAAGTATTTTGTTCCTTCCAAATCCACATCTCAAGTTGACAGTTTAACAGTTGTGATCAAGCTGTTAAAAATGTTAATAATTCTAGAATGTCACTTTAGAACTAGTAACTGGGGAATGTTGAGTTGCTTCATTTAAGCTTATTGTATTATGTAGAAACTAAACAAGTGTTACCTACATCTGATATAGCATTCATTTTTCAGGTCTATGTCCATAATATTATATCCATTAAAATCTGTTTGAATGTCTGCTGAGGAAAGCTATATCTTTGTCTTTGTCCTTTTAAAACTTAAGGGGATTTCCCACAGCGCTAAAACAACTTTCTTGTTCTGACTCGCTCATAAAGACAGTCTTTGATGCCATCTAATGGAGTAATGTAACTTTCATATCACAATCACTAACGGACCCTTTCTCAATACCAAATACAACATTTATTTAAAATAATATGAGCAAAAGTATTTAAATGAACAACAATATCAGTGCTTCCCACACGCAGACTTTACTTGGGCGGGCCGCCCTGGTATAATAACGGCCGCCCAAGTATATTTGGAGACACATTTTTGCTTTTATTATTTTTATCCTCTAATACTTTTATATCTGCCCAATATAATGAAACCATCTGCGAGCGATTAACTAATCATTTCATACCTGCTCGTTATGTGTGCGTCAGAACTGTTTAAGCCGAGTTCAGACTGCACGATTTTCAAAGCAGTCGGGTCACTGTTCTTTTCACACTGCATGACTATCTTGGCCAGCATTCAGTCGCTGCTGTGTTCACACTGCACGATGGATCGGCGATAGAAGGTTTCACACTGCGTGACTTTACAATAGGAAGAATCGCCGACAACTCTGGCACGCAAACTACGTTTCACAACCAAACACACGCGAGACGTGACAAGGAAACAACGCGATATCACGCGTTCAAGACCGGAGTTCTCATGTGAGACTGGCCCTGCGTTTCAATCAGCTCCCTAGCTCCCTAGGTAGTGAATCAGTATATAATGAAAGTGAATGTGGCTGATACCCTGATCAGTGCCCTGACTACTGAACTAGGGAACTGATTGAGACACACGGTGGGATTATTATTAAAAATAGTAGTCCGCAAGAAGCTTGAAATATGAATTGCCTGTGCGCTGATTTGCAGCGAAAACAACATAAAGAAAAGAAGAATATGGAGGAAATGTTTGGGGAGACTGTGGATTGACGTGTTCTGCAAAGACAGTTGGAACTAAATAAATAACATTTCAATGTGCTTCTGTTGCGGATGGTCAAGCAAATGTTTGTGCTTTGTTTCTGTTTGATAGAATTGTAATGTTTATCTGAAACGAAGACATGCTTGCTGATATTGTGGTCTATAACTCCTCCCCGAACTCCCCGCTGATCTGTATCTTGCTCTCTCATTGGCTGTCGGTCATCGCCGATGTAGTTTTAGGTCAGAACACTTTCACACAGCATGATTTTGAATCGCCGACAGGTCCAGATATTTAGCATGCCAAATATCTCACGGGCGTCGGCGACTCGTCGGCGATTCTCTCAGATCGCGTCTTTGCTCATTCACACTGCGTGATTGTCACTCGCGTGAACGAGCTCCGATTTGCCTGTGACTTCGGGCATTTGTCGGCGATTTCTCAACCTGTCGGCGAGCCAAAATCGGGGCTAAAATCGTGCAGTCTGAACTCTGCTTTACTCTCACTGACATTCCCACAGGTGCTGCACTTTGCAAAGTCACAAGAGGGCGCTGTTGTGCGTTCTACAAGCTCTTCAGACTGCTTCAAAGTGATTCTCAATCAAAGAAAAGCGCAGATTTATGCCAAGCGATTACTAATGAACTCAAGTTGATGAATTATTACAATGTCTACTTCATAGCCTTTTATATAAAATGTTTTATATGGTGGTTTTATAATCTGAAGGATCAGCCTACAATAGTACAAACATTTCAAAATAAGAGTCCCGGTGTATTGCGGGCTTGTTTATAATTAAAAGTCACACGGTAAGTTTTTTTTTTTTTTTCTTCTTTTGGTCATTATTGGGTTAGTCTGTAAAGAATAATAATTTTTGAAGTTAATCACTCGACTTTCACGGTTTGCTTTATAATGTACTTTTATATAATTTCGAAATGTATAAATAAATATTTTTCTTAATTTTTAAATCTGATATAGTTTTTTTGTTCATTATAATTGATTCTTATGTCTTAAGGCTGCTTCCGTGTTATGTTCCCAACTTGAATCCATGACGCATTGTAAAAACAAATACCCATCTCAAGGAATGAGTTTCCCAAGGCAGCATAATTTCAGAAAATTATATAAAAAGTAACTCATCTTATGACCTAAATCACATGTAACTGTAAATGTTGATCAGCAGAGGTTTGTGGTTGTTTTGTTTTTTATATGTAAAGTGAACAATCTTGAATTGCAGAGAACAAAATGAATCAGATGGTATGGTAAAATGCTTGCTGTTCTTGGAGTGTTTGATTCACAGAATTTGAAACCTGGTGTGTATGAGCCAAACAGACCAATTGTAGCATATATTCCTTTAAAAAAAATCCACCTACCAACTTTCTGCTGCCCTGATTCATTGGGGTTGCCTGGCATTGGCTGCTGGCACACACAGAGCAGAGGCTGAAAGAGGGTATTATTGATCTGGGCACAGGCAGATCTGAGCCTCCAGTGCTCCTCTCTCTGTTCATTGTTTTCATTAGACTGACTGAGCTATTTGATAAGGCTTTGTGGGACACAACAACCCTTGAAAATGCACCTTTTGTAATGGTGTCTTTCCTCTGTGACTGATAGCTGTGGGGAGATGGATCTGGCTGACTCTAAAGTTTCTGCCAACTCACTGAGAGAGCCTTACAATCACTATCATTCAAACTCTGACCTCTGAAAGGAAGACATGATCAACCTAAAGGGTCCCAGATGTACTATAAAGGTCTCCCTGATTAATGCAATTAAAATTAATTAAATTGAAAAGGGATTTAACATGGTAAAAACAAATGATACTCTGTGTGCATGTGTAAAGATTCATGTGTTTTATAGGGTAGCGTGTCTAACGGCACAGAAAGCGTAGTTTGTTGACAAAAAAATTGATAGTGTATGTCAGAATAGATCTGTGAATTATGTCTCACGCAGAACAAGTTTTTCCATGTCACTGCTCTGCTTTTTCATTGTAAACATGCACTAGACAGACACTCAAGTCTTTTGTCTTTTGCAGCGTCTTGCTCAATACAAGTTCTAAAAATGCGGGGCTTAAATTAAAATAAGTTAAAATTTTATAAAAACGCATCGACTTTTTTTTTTCTTTTTCTTTTTTGTAATTCGCTGATCAAGTTCTGTGTGAATGTGTTTACACCAGACACGACAGTTCCGCTGCTTTTCCTTTGTTTTTCTATATAACATGCACTAGACAGACGAGTTTGATCGTTGGATCACATCTTTTGCAGTGTCTTGTGCATAACACTGCGCGATCACTTGCATTTTTTTTCAACTTAAAGGTGCCCTAGAATCAGAATTTGAATTTTCCTCTGCATAGTTGAATAACAAGAGTTTAGTACATGGAAAAGACATACATTGAGTTTCAAACCCCATTGTTTCCTCCTCCTTATGTAAATCTCATTTGTTTTAAAAGACTTCTGGAAAACACTCGGATCTCAACATAACACCGACTGTTACGTAACAGTCGGGATCATTAATATGTATGACCCCAATATTTGCATAATGCCAGCCCATTCGACGCATTAGACAAGGAAAGGCAGTATTAATGTCTGGATCTGTGCACAGACAAGGTAAGCAAGCAAGAACAACAGCGAAAAATGGCAGATGGAGCAATAATAACTGACATGATCCATGATATCATGATATTTTTAGTGATATTTGTAAATTGTCTTTCTAAATGTTTCATTATCATGTTGTTAATATACTGTTAAATGAGTTTAAAGTTACCATCGTTTCTTACTGTATTCACGGATACGAGAGTCGTTGCTATTTTCATCTTTAAACTCTTGCAGTCTGTATAATTCATAAACACAACTTCATTCTTTATAAATCTCTCCAGTGTTTAATGTTAGCTTTAGCCCGTTAGCCACAGAGCATAGCCTCAAACTAACACAGAATCAAACGTAACCATCTAAATAAATACTTTACTCACATAATTCGAAGCATGTATGCAGCATGCATGACGAACATCTTGTAAAGATCCATTCGAGGGTTATATTAGCTGTGTGAACTGGTGTTTATGCAATGTGTATATATAGTCGAGAGCTCGTGTGGCAGAGGAAGCGCATCTCTTAAAGGGGCAGTGCTGAAAAAATCAGTGCATAGTTAATGATGCCCCAAAATTAATTAATTAAAAATCTATGGGGTATTTTGAGCTGAAACTTCAGACACATTCAGGGGACACCTAGGACTTATATTACATCTTGTAAAAAAACAATCTAAGGCACCTTTAAAATAATATAATTTTTGTTGTCATGCAGATAAGAGTAATACAACATTCAGAACGGTAAAGGCTCTACTTTTATTTGTGAACACTGAGAATAACAAAACTCTGGTTTTGTAAAATAAAGAAAATGAACAGGATGCGCTATCTGCCATCTGTCTCCCTGAACAGCAGCGTGTCATATGATAAACCAAAACTCGGCATGTAGGCTACTTGCCTCACAGACATGAGAAATATATCTATAGAAAGTTTGAAATATCTACTTTTAAATGAACCAATTCCAATCGAAAACAAATACTCTGATTATGTAATCCATATGAAGGGTGCATTTCTCTCTATAGGTGTGTTACTGCAGAGATGAGTTGGCATCATCTGCTTCATCTTTGCAGCCGGCACTGGTTCAGAAAACACTAGTTTATTAATAAACAATTAATGTTATTTTATAATAAACTTCTTTTTCCAAAACTTCTATAATCATTACTTTTGCCAGTGCTTTGCTGCAAGCTTTGTGTGCGCTTGAGCATGAGGCATATATTCCACCCCCCAGTATATTTAAGTAATTAAATTAATGTAAACGAGCGCATAGTCAACTAATGGCTTAAATGAACAACTACTAGTTGACTAGAAAAATCTTTAGTTGGTGGCAGCCCTACTTTTTTTTTTTTTTTTTTTTTTTTTTTTTGCAAAAACCTCAACTTTTTGTACAAAGATTGCACTTCATTTTTTTTTTTTTTTTTTTTTGGCTTGTATTCCCACACCTGACCTGTTATTGTGGCATCATCAATTTCAGATAAACGCGTCCTTGAATGGCACATCAAACTGTGATAGGCCACTCTTTATACTGCTTAGACATCATGCTGTCTCCATCTGAAAGCTGAAGTAACTGCTTTGCATTCATGTATTGTGGCACTTTCTAAGGAAACTGGTTTTAGACAGACTCCCAAGGCACCATCATGTCTAATGATCTAGAACAAATTCAAATGAGCTTTAGTCACAACCAAGCAAGTAATTAATGGCTATTTCTCACTAAAAAATAAGTCATACGTTGACTAGTTTTAAGTGAGATGGCATTCTTTCCACGAACCGCTCGCACAGGATCATGAGATAAAGGCAGAAAAGGATGCATCTTCAAAGTCTGACTAGATAAAGACATCTCAGTAGACCTCAGTGGATTCAGACATGGCTTGGTTCTTTCTCAAATTGTGTAATATTTCTAGTGATAAGCATCAACAGGATGTTGAGGCCTCTCTTAAGTGCTGACATCATGCACGTCGTAGGGAATCGATTGTAGATTAGAATTTTACCCTGAATCCTTGTTCTCATGAATGCTGTTTGAAAAGAACCAGGAAAATCTTATGAAGCAATGGGATGAAGTCTTTGTATTGATAGCATTAGTCTAAGGTGTTCTGAGCACCATAATGCGTTTATCTATGAGTAGCTTATTAAATATAGTAAGTTTGATCATGTTGTGCGAGTAGAAAATTATTCATTTTTATGAATAAGTGACAATTACATTTTAAAGACTATACTTAAGTTTGCATGCAACACTAAAAAGAACCTAACCTACTTCCTTTTAGTGTTGTAACTTCATGAGAACTACACATGCGGTTAGACAGGAACATTTACATTTACATTGGGTCTGTCACAATTCCTTGATTAAATTTGAGTCCTTATTTTAAAAATCCTCGATTTGCAGTTTACCCATGTCGATTTAACCAACAAAATACTGGAAGTGGCGTATTCCACAGAAGAGAATCCATGAACTGCATTATTAGATCTTTTTCTAAGGCTGCGCAATATATTAAAACCATTTAATTATTTACATGTGTGCAGGTTACGTGTTTCTTCCAGCATCTCAGAGCGACACCGTTCACAGCAAATAAATGCCGCTCCATGTAGCTCGGTTAAAAATCTCAGTAGCTTGGTTAAAAATCTCCATCTTCGCTTATAACGTTCAATGCAACGTATGCCATTTCACCAAATTTGTAACACAAATAACTTATAAACATATGGCAACACTGGAGAATACATCTGTATGTTTCCAAAAATGCAAATTGTTGTTCATCGCGATTTTAAAATAAAAGTTTAAACCCTCGATCTGAGTTTGCATGTCATCTGCGTGTTCTTGTTCAACAAATTACAGTGGCTTTAGCATTTCTATCATTAAAGAAGTGGCTAAATAGTGAAGATTAAGTGAACAGTTAAGTTAAATGTTGTTTGGCCAATATTAAACAAGGATTTGACGTTTAACAATGACTGTTACCATTGTTATAATGCATAATGTTTGTTTGTTATATAATGTATATTGCGTTTTGTATTTTAACAGTGTTCAATAAAACCACAGGATTATTTGCTTTTTATACTTTATTTGAACCAATTGTTAGTGCCTCATTGTTATGCATGTGTTTGAAGTCATTTTAAAGGTATTGTTCACTTAGGTCTGTTTTTATTACATTTTATAAAAAAACAATTAACTCGATTAATCATCAAAATAATCGACCGATTACTCTATTACCAAAATAATTGTTAGTGACAACCTCAATTTAAATCACGTTACTCGTGGGTTGCATCAATTACATTGATGTACCAAAGCCAACAAGCTTACGATTCATATTTAAATTCAACCACACCTGATTTATGAATATGAACACACCTAATTTAATAATGTAGGTGGATGTTGTTGGATGTACTGTACCTAAATGAATTAATGTCCTATTTATTTCATTTTATTCACTGATAAAATCTATGGACTTGTTAGTGTTTTCTATGCTGACTTAGGCTGGAAAATCAAAGTAATTGTTTGGTGATTTATGACTTTGTAAAATAATCATATTGTGATGTCTGAATTTAAGGCTGATGTAACAATGGCATGACATCACTTTGAAACGGTAGCTCTATGAATGCTGTGCGACACCTTTTCTCTCCTAAATGAAGCTCTGTTTTGCTCCTATTATGCTGCCAGTAGAAACAACTTGCAGTGTAATAATGTTAAAAACAAATCTGACCTCAGTTGATCTTATTGTAAAAAAAAAAAAAAAAAAACATGAAAGGGAACGGTTTTCTTTGCATTCACATTGTACCTGTATCTTGCATGCAGGGTAACAGTAAAAACCTCATGTCTTTATTTTTTTTATTTTTGTGGAGAATGAAAACATTTGATATTCTGTATGAAAGTATATAATTCTAAATGTGGCAGCTTGTCATTTTTATTTTGTACCATAACTTGTGGGCAAAAACATTTAAAATTTTGCAAATTTGAAGATTCAATGTATTTAATGCTCTTTTCAGTCGAGCCGTACATCTTTGAACACCGCTGGAGAGGGAGTTTGGGTGGGCGAACCTCTCTGAGGCTGCTAGAATCACTGTATCGCAAGCTCCTTGTGTGCTGAATATGTGTAGCGCCGTCCCTATTCTTTGAAGCACATGCCGCATACTGTCTATACATTCATTTAATTGTGGTTTGATAATAGTTTAGAGGCACTGTTAGTTATACCAGCATGTTTTGAATGAGTGGCATTACAGTACATAAGAAATCTGTGTGGTTTTCTGGATTCTGTTGTTCTTCTAAAGTGGCAGAGATCTCTAAAGCAATGAAGCACCATTTTCTTGAATTGGAAAATGATATTCTGTGTTTGACTCCTTAAAGTGACATCTCCCTCATATGGTGTTATCTAATTTTTGATTTTCTTTGCTTAAACAGGTACAATGGTTCACTCCCCAATGGAGACAGAGGGCGAAGGAAAAGCCGGTTTGCCCTTTACAAGAGAGCCAAAGCCAATGGTGTCAAACCCAGTACTGTACACATCCTTAACACGCCACAAGCCAGCAAGGTAATCCCATATAAAACCTCAAAACGTAACTGTACTGCCTTTTTGTACAAATTATTTTGTTAGATAAATACCTTAACCAAGTTTAGTGTTTTGTTCTTAGTATTTAAAAAAAAAAAAAAAAAAATTATATATATATATATATATATATATTATATATATATATATATATATATATATAATATATTCCTCATATTTTGATGATTTAAGCAAACTTAAAAACACACATCTCCTCCAAACATCACTTTTGGTATATTGTGTGTTTGGTGTGGTTAGAGCCACAATAGTGCTTTTTAAGACCCTGCTTACTGTGGACTGATGGGCTCAAATCATCACTAGTGCACTGCTGCATTTTTCCAGTTGCCAAAAATGTCTTCATTACTTTCATTTCTGCAGTTAGAGCATTGATCTGAAAATGAGAGACGTTATCAAATTTCTTACAAAAAGAGTACCTTGACGATCAAGCCTGTATCATTTTATCATTTATCTGTATCATTTATATCTTCATTGGAAAGTGCATGGTCTCCTCCTCTCTGCTGCCATCATGTTATTCCTAACTAGGTTAGGATACAGCTCCAGCACTCTTAAAATAATTTCGTAGCTGAGACGTGGGCTGCATCCAAAATTGCATACTCCACAGGTGACAAAAGATATCAAAATTCACAGTACTCATAAAAGAGTAGGCACAAAGTACCCGGATGACCTGCTACTTTCGGTGAGATTCAGAAGTGTGCATATGATGGACACTTTACTCTTACATGAGCCCATGGGAGAAGATTTGTGAATGTCACTGAAGCAATGCAACTGACGCTGGTAGGTCACGTGATAATGACAGTATGGCGAATGTAGTACATCCGGATTACATTCATACTACACACACCTGTACTATATAGAACATACCTTTTAAGTAATTACTTGTTCAAAATAAGTACCTACCCAAGAGAGAATGCAATTTCAGATGCTGCCCTAGTCTTAACACTTAGGAACCTTTATGAATCACACATTTAAGTCTAGGAATAAGAGTAAAATTGTCATAATTTTGCTATTTGTTTGGTTTTATTTGTGTGTATTTGGCAGCATATGCCATTTGTATTCTGAAGTATTTAGAATCACTGAAGAGAGAATTGGGAGCCATCAGAGATTTTTTTATTATTTTGCCCTTCTCACTCCCACCCCAATAATATACTATTATAAATAATCTGACATTAATGGCACAACCGAATGCTTTGCCCTTTTGAAGGTGTGGCCTTTCAGTTTATATTTTACAGCAAGGGTGTGTCAACTCATTTTAGATTGTGGGCCATGGGGAAAGGTTAGCTTAGGGGGCTGATTTTTGTTTGTTAAACCATGCCATACCCATGCAAGCGCATGATAAACACACGCTCTTGTGGAGCTTGTGAAGTCCAGAATCAACTTTATGCAATAGCAATACATGGAATGTGAAAGAATTCATTTCAAATTCCAAGACTTTCCAGCTCCACACATCAGAGAGAAGTTGTGGAGTATGTTGGATCATTGCCCAGTTGTAAAGCTGCGCAATGCAATGTTTCGTTAAGGAGCATTGTGATTTTAGTTACTCCACAACATTGGCTACGATAGCATATTTAACCCCACCTTTTAAGTCTCTGCTTGCTACTGGAACATTCTTCAGAGATTTACAGGGTGGTACTAAACATGGGTGGAGTTGAGTTGTAAAACGTTTACTGTCATTCAGAGCAGCCGCTACCACTAAACAAAACTGTGCTGATACTTTGCCATCTCCAGATGTTATTGTAAAAATGCATGGAGCTGGATCACAGACTATCCTTCCCTCTGATACTTAAAGTTTTATGGGTGACGCAGTGTTTGATATGTTTGAACGATTTAATCAGCCAGACCACAACTTTCAATTCCAGCCCACATTATTCCAACTCCAGTGGTAGTATTTTGATTGTAACTTCTATCTCATTGACTTAACTTAGACATGTGATTTTAATGTGGTTGGTGACTCCTCTGTGATGATTGCTGATGACTGCCTTTTTCCAGTCAGCTGAAGGCAAACTGCCAACAGCCGTCATTGTCTGAGGAGATCTTTCTCAATGATAGCTGCTTCATTACAGCATTCAACTGTTCTGTTCCAAAACCTAGTGAGCTGTCCAACTAGACTGAATTTTAAGGCCATAGGCATTAGGGATGCTCCAATCAGGATTTTTGCAGCTGATACAGACTACCGAATGATTGACTGATACCGATCCCAAATATTCAAGCTTTATGTAAGTGAGATGTAAGCACTATGATGACTATGACGGTTTACCTTACACCCTCAAGGCATTTTTAATGATTTCACGTGATTACAGAACCCCTCCCGCCAAAACAAAATACCAATGTATCATCAAGTACATGGTCTCATAACCTTTCAAATTTTGAAAAAAAAAAAAAGATTATTTTGATAATGTTTGGAGGTTCTTATGTTACAACACTGCTGAGAGAACCCCAGAAAAAGTGATGCAATTTGAATTATTTTGTTATTCATGCCTGACATGATGACTATTAGAAAGTGTGTGTGTGTGTATGTATATATATATATATATATATATATATAATATATTATTATATATATATAATAATATAATATAATAAAAAAAAAAAATAATTATAATTATATAGAATAACAAGTAATAAGATCCTGGAATTGAGATGACCTGCTCTAAATAAAAATGCAATTTACTGTGGTTTAATGTTTTGCGAAGTTACAAAGCAGAACATGGCTAAAAAGCCTCATCTGTATGCTGTTTACATGCATTTTAGCTAGGGTGGTGGTGATACTTTTACGATATGACTGCAGTTTAGTCCTATTGGTTAAGATGCTCTGTCTTATAAGTCCAGCGTCTGGCAGCATTTTGGTTTTCCAGTCACGTGACAGGACGACGAAAAAAAAAAATAGACAAAATTACAGACAAAACACAAATATAGCTTTGACACTTTGAGACATTTCCGCATTCGAAGCAGTACTGACAGACTGGGAAGATAGGTGCTGCAACAATGTAAATTTGTGGATTTTTTTTTTTTTTTTTTTTTTTTTTGAACATTCAGGAATGAGGTTTACTAGAATAGGTTTTCAAAAACAAAATCAAGACTTTTTTTTTTAAAGGTTTAAAATTGCAATGCAATGTAAATTTTAACATTTAGTGACCTTTTCAAAAAGGTTTATAGAGGACAACCAACTTGAAGGAGGTCACCTACAAGTGGCCAATTGTTCATTGTGCTTGTTTGGTCCAACAGAGCAGAACCCTAAAGCTACGTTAGGTCACAGGCTGAGAATAGCCATGGCATTGTGCCACCTTGCATCCATTATCCTTCCTATCTCCTCAATCTTTACCTACCTGATTCTAGCAGGGCTGTACTTTTCTGAAGTTTACTCCTCAATAGACTTGCCACAATATCATAATTTTCACACCGGTCTCGGTGTTTAAATGGATATTAGGTTAAAACACACTGTCTTGCATTATTTTTAGTTTGAATTTTAAGTGAAAAATAATAAAGGAAATTGAATTTATACATTTAAACTTACAGCAACTATACAATAAGACTATTGTATTTAAGATATTGATATTGTTGTCATAAGTTTCATTCATAATGTTCTACACAAATAGTTTATGGTATAAAACATGTTCTAACATAAAATAAAACCCTGGTATCGCCCATATTACCATAGAAGATGGCAAGTCTTTGAAGCACAGCTCTGTCTTGCTTTCTCAGTTGACTGAAGGTGTGAAAAACAGCCAGTCGCACTGCAAAACATAACCATTCGCAAGCTTTGATTGGTGCATCTAAATATTGTTCCAGTCGCATGCAGTAATTTTGCAAATGTGACTGAAGTCACACTGTAGAGCCCTGTTTAGTTCTTTAAAATTTAGTCTCTTTTGGTGTCATTAAAAAAAAATAAGAATGTGATATATTTGTGCCATGTTTGTTTAACAGAAAGACCCAGGCTCCATAATTGAAGTCCCATGAACGCAAGGAATGTTTTCTTCTCGCCATGAAACTCGCTGGCATGCTGTATTTTTGGGGAAGTTTTGTTACTGTTGGCTGCTTATTATCCGTCCGCAGTGCCTCGTCAGAGCTGAAAATAGCCCAGCGCACAGTCATCTGTGAATCACGCTGTTCTTTGGGGTCACAGTGCTCTGAGGTGAAAGGCCTTCTGTGTCTCCAGGCGTCAGTCTGAAAGGGTTAACTAAAAAAACGACCAGTTCTCCAGCAGTGACACAAGTGCAGCTGCATCATTGTAATGTTAAAGTTGAACAAAGAACAGGCTCTGCGATTGCTCAGTGCACCAGCGAACTCCTTTCAGATAATGGGTCACAAAATGTCACTAAACTATTCCAGGAACAATATGTGATTGTTCATGGATGTCTTGGAGGTTTTTTCAGAGGTTAGAGTTGTTGCCACTTGCACTGTGGGCTGTCCAGTGCTGATGGAGGGTACAGTTGAATTGGATCCTGTGGCTTGAGGTTGGTGGCCGCAGCATCTCATCATGTGTTTACAACAAACGTGAGGCCCAAGCTGCTCTGGCGTCTCACAGATGGAGCTGCTTCATATACACTGTTGCCCAACGGGTGCGGCTCCACTACGTCTATTGTTTGGGGTGTTTTTTTTGTAGCTTTTGTGGCCCACTGTAAAACAGCAGTGGGGGATTGCTGGATTGACCCCCTGTTGTGACCTGGCAGTGAGCATGGAGAGCTGCCTAATGTTTCACCCTCAAGCCTCTTTGTTCCACTTTACTATGGGCACAAATGTGCCACCAACAATAACGTCCCAAATTTTAAACTGGGAGCCGGTCATACACGCCAAACTATGAGTCCCGTCACAACATTGAAAGAGGCTGGGTGGGTTAGATAAAAAATTAACAATATTGTGACATTTTCCCTTTTGACAGTGCTCAGTATATCTGTACTCATGTGTTTGTTCTGAAATGGCTAAAAAGGCAGAATGTCTTTTGAATCCATAATTATGATCAAATGTCTATCTACCACAGCTAGTTAGATAAATTACTAAATGCAAATAATACATTAAAATCTATTAAATGAGATATATATATATATATATATCAGTCAACATTTGAAGTGGATCAAAAAGGTTCATCAAGTTGCCCTAAGAAGGTTTTAGGACAACTTTGAAAGGTTTTGATCCACTTCAAATGTTGACTACTGTATATATCTATCTACTACTATAGATGCTTTATATTCTTTACAAGTTTCTTTTAAACTTGCTTGTAGTGGTACCTTTTTTATTTATTTTTATTTATTTAAAAAGTCATTATATTTACTGAAAAAAATCACAGGAACAAAAATCTAATTGCAGTTGCGTACTACTAGCTTGCTGCTTATAAATTTGAAGCAACTCGCTGTTAAAGGCACAATATGTAAGACTTTTAGATTGTCATTCCAGTTTTACTAATATCGATCTAATTACTGCAAAATGCAACAAGTCTCATAGCAGCCACTGAGCGAACGCACAGAGTAATGCTGTAACATACTCAACACACTCAAATGTATTTAGTATGATTGTTTTAACCATGTAAAACAGCGCTGCATTACCCCACAAAAGCATAATAAAAGCTCTGCTGGAATCGAGACTGGTGTTTCGCGCAGGTGTCTTTTTATTAACATTCGCTCCAGCGGCCTTGTCCCGCTCCCACGGCTCTCGGCCCATCCTGCTTTATACCACCGTAGTAAAAACTTTAATACATTAGCTCATCCATGAACATGATTTCCGTCCGAGTCTGTCGGATTGCTTTCCATTGGCTGTGGAGCTGAAGACAATGACTGGGATTCCACACTCATTCATGGTGTCCTCAAGCTATGCCTTTGTTTTGAAGAAGCAACCTCTAGCGGCAAAAATGACATTTTGTGCCTTTTAAGAAGCATTTGAAAAATGGAGAAATGTGCAGCACTTTCAATTCATAACTTATACAGAATATAACTGTAAAATGTTATGTTGTAAAAAGTTATGCATTGGGGGAAAGTATCTCAATGTGTAAAGCATTTTATATGCTTAAACGTATTTTGGATCCTGTTTTACATTTTTGAACTATTCATTAAGTTTGATTCCCTTCCACAATTTCAGTTCTTTAACAAACTCTTAAAATATCTGACTTAACTGTGTTGAGACAGAGTGAGCACACAGCTGTCCAACTGACACTTTTTTTTTTTTTTTTTTAATTTTTTTTTTTTTTTTTTTTATATATATAAAGTAAAGTTGCATAAAGTGCATTTACATGATGTCAGTTTTATTTTTGTTCTTGAACAATACCAGTTTGAATTTTAAAAACTTTGTTTTAGGATTAGAAACTCTTTATAGACTCAGCCAGAATCACTGTTTAGTCTGGGATATATCAAGGCATATGTGGGGCGTGAAATTTTGGCTTTCAGTATGCATATGTGAACTGCTTGTGACCTCCAGTGTTATTGAGAACGGTGTTATGTGCACTCGCACAGTCCTGTGCTTAGCATATGAACAGTGGACAATACAGTTTTAAATACAGTAATGTATTAGTTAGTGTTATATAGAAGCAAACCACCTTCCTCTCTTGGCTGTGTTTTTCCATTGTTGCACACTAGTGTAGTTACCATGACCCAGTTTCCACTCCCTCTTGAGCACACGTGATAGAGATGTGGGTAATTTGGAAATCACAGATTAGAGGAGAGAAAGGGTGAATCAGGAAGCGAGAAATAAGCACGCTGGGAAATTGGCTGTATTTAAACACTGCAGCACTGTGGTTTGTCTCAAGACACCAGAATAGTGTTCACACAGACTCTGCTTTGAAGTGAACTCAATTCGTATCGCAACTAAGATCATGCGTGCATATCTGTGATTGCTAATTTTTTTTTTTTTTTTTTTTTTTAAAGTAGAATTGATTAAGAATAGATCCCAAACCATACTTTTTCATTTTGTTAGTCATGTGATGCTTGCTCTTCTTATGCTCTTGGCTTGAATCATGTATGATTTATTTATAACAAGCTGCATATGACAGCTGTCTCAGTAATAAATGTTTGATGGGGTGTGTTTCACATAGACAGTAAAACACTCTAAACTGTACATGTCTGTTACAGTGGTGTTTTGGTTTTGGACGAACTTTAAGCATTTACAAAGGTCAGAGTTGTTAGTAGTGCTGCTTGCTAACCTTTTCACATTTCCGTTTAAGAGGGCAAAAGGCATATAGAGGAATCGTGTGAGGCCAATGCAAATATTATTGCAGCCTTCCCTTTTGCTCCACCTGCATCGAAAAAATCCACAGCAAGTTTTAAAATAAGTAGACATTGAATGAAAGAATAAATATTCATCGATAATGCTGTTTTTTTTTTCCTTTCAGTCAGTTCTTCTGTACCTATATTTGAAGCTATAAAGGTTTAAGCAATGCAGTGAAATGTCAAAATATCACATTTCTCATGCAATATTAAGTCTACTGATTTTATTAATTCAGCAAACAACCTTGATAACTAATAAGTGAATGATCCCTTAGCTAGATTTTGACTGCTAAATTAATGAGCCTAAAATAATTTTCTTTTTCTGAGCCATTAGTTTTTCTTTTGGCAGACAAAAGAAAGAAAGAAACAAAAAATGCA
Organism: Chanodichthys erythropterus; assembly: GCF_024489055.1. NCBI lineage: Eukaryota > Metazoa > Chordata > Actinopteri > Cypriniformes > Xenocyprididae > Chanodichthys > Chanodichthys erythropterus. Next base: position 29,752,562 of record NC_090238.1, read on the forward strand.
TGTAGCAACTTGGCAAGTGCATAATCAATCTTTCTTATATTCACTCTGTATTTTTGCGGCAAACATTTCACAAACTACATTTTCAAAAAGTGTAAAAATCCAGTAATGCATTTGAGAACTAAAAACCTTTCTCTGTGTGCCACTGTATTAGATGAGATGTTTTATGTTGTAGCAGGAAACCCTTCCTGACAGATGCTTTTGTTGTGTTGTGACAGGCAGTGAACTGTAAGGGCCAGCACAGCATCTCCTACACGCTGTCCAGAAACCAGACGGTGGTGGTGGAGTACAGCCATGACAAAGACACAGACATGTTCCAGGTACTGTTCTTAAAAAAACCAAAAAAAAAAAAACACTTTGAAATATCTTCTCCTCTGTTCCTTTGTGCATAAATTGAGTGTCTGACTATTGACTGAAGTTGGAGAGAAAGAGATTTGCCAACTCACAGTGTGTCTGACCTCCACCACAGCTAATCAAAATCTGTGATATGGGACACAATTATATCGGCTCCCTAAGACACATGCTCAGATACAGGGTTGCGAATGTGTGCTTGTTTTTGAGGTCTGGTCTGCGCACGAGGGATCAAGTCATACAGCTTGTAGCAAATGAGAAGAAAAGCAAAAACGGGAACCAGCAACAGGGACAAAACAGAAACTCTCTCTATAAAAAGGAAATAAAGTGGGACCGTTGCATCTTTATTTCAGTAGAAGTATTTATATACAGGATTTAGTGCACTAAGCACCTCTCTATTCTTGGGAATTTCCATCCCACTTTTAAAACTAAAATAGGCTCTTCAAACAAGCCCCGGCACATGCATGACTCTTTTCCATCCTGTTTACTGTGAAGATAAAATAGTGTAGGGACAGTAATTGTCACTCCGCTCCAAACCTTACAAAACAAATTCTGAAAGCAGTAAGTTGTTTTTGCACTTGATTTTATGTTCCCAACACACCTGAAGACGTACAGAATCTTTTGCTGAAATTTGGTGATTTTAAGTTTAAAAGTAACAGTAAAGACTTTTTTACGTTGTTACAAACATTTCTATTTCAAATAGATGCTATACTTTTTAAACTTTCTATTCATCAAATAATCCTGAAAATAAAAGGTCAGTTTCCACAAAAATATTAAGCAGCACAACCATTTTTAGCTGTTAATAAGTGTTTCTGGCACACCAAATCAGCATATTAAAATGATTTTTGAATGATCATGTGACGCTGATAACTGGAACAATTTCAGCTGAAAATTGTGACCAATCACGGAAAGTAGGGACACAAGTCGGTTCTGGGGCATTTTGAGTTATTCACAGATTCTGAAAGTGTAGTCTCCAAGCTTTCCAATGGGGGCAATAACAAAAGAAACAAAAGCCGGCGTATCCGATTCCAGTAAGGAAATACAAACAGATAATGACACGCCCCTACTGCAAGAGAGAATCTCCGAAAAACAAGCCGATTTCAAAGTTAAAATTTACGCTTATAAATATACCAAAACTGCTATCTAAAACACGGAAAGGCTTCTTCGTCATCTCTACTAAAAGATTCTGCAAAAAAACGAAAATCACCATTTTTGAAAAAAAAAAAAAAAACTTCTTTCTCATTTTGCGCGAATGTTGTGCTGCCGACTTGTGTCCCTGGTACCCGTGACGGGTCACAATTCCCCTTTACCATCACAGGGGAAAGTTACATTTTAAAGGGGACCTGTTATGCCCCTTTTCACAAGATGTAATGGAAGTCTCTGGTGTCCCCAGAATGTGTCTGTGAAGTTTCAGCTCAAAATACCCCACAGATCATTTATTATAGCTTGTCAAACTTGCCCCCATTTGGGTGTGAACAAAAAATGCCGTTTTTGTGCATGTCCCTTTAAATGCAAATAAGCTGCTGCTCCTGACCCCCTTTCCAGAAGAGGGCGGAGCTTTAACGGCTCATGCTTCAGTTGCTCAACAACAAAGCTGGAGAATCTCACGCAGCCAAAATGATGATTGTCAGTAACGCTGTTCAGCCTTACATTGTTCAAACCGGAGTCGGACACTGATGGCTTTTAGACTTTTAGAATAATTTTAGAATGCAACTGGAAGTTTCTGAATGGTTAGTGGATAAATTTATGTAGTTGCTGTGGAGTTGATTCAACTCCTCGTCTAGCATGTGCATCATGTTAGTTTTTTTGTGCAAATCCAGCGTTGAATTGACCCTCGTTTGTGAAGCAGTCTGGCGTAAAATAACTGCATGGCAACAACACTCTACTACAACAACTCTTCCTCATCTCCAAAGTAGCCCAACATGGCCTCACCCCCTTTGTTGCATGTTCCCGAGGGCAGAGTTTATGCAAATTTTAGGGTTAGTGATGTCACCAACCCGGGAAGCAGCTTGTTGTAGTCCCTGCCAGCTGTTTGTTGTAGTCCTTAAAAGCGATTTCTGTAAAAGAAAATATCTCCCTTTCTCTCTTACTGTTCAAAAGTGGTGTTGATAAGATTGTTTATATTTATAAAAAAATGATGATGATGATAATGATGATGATAATGATAATGATAATGATAATGATGATGATGATGATGATAATGATGATGATAATGATAATGATAATGATAATGATAATGATAATGATAATGATGATGATGATGATGATATTATTATTATTATTATTATTATTATTAATTAATAATTTGTTTTCCCTAATATTGTTCTTTCTGAAATGACCTGTAATATAATTGATCAAATTGTCATGTCATACGATGTAGCTGAGAAACTTTCATTCTTCTTTCGTATCTTAGATCGGTCGATCGACGGAGGGCCCTATTGATTTTGTGGTGACTGACACTGTGTCAGGTGGAGGGGAGAGTGAGGACACACCCATCACTCAAAGCACCATCTCCCGCTTTGCCTGCCGGGTGGTGTGTGAACGTAACCCGCCCTACACGGCGCGCATCTACGCTGCAGGCTTTGATTCTTCCAAGAATATTTTTCTCGGAGTAAGTGTGTTCTCTTGACTGGTCTCAACATGGAATTGTCTGTGGGATACATTTCTCATCAGAGTTACAAGAAGCTTTATTAAGCTTTTATTTATATATGCTTGTGTATGCGCTGTCTGGTGAAGTATCCACTTCTGCTGATCCAGTGGAACTGATCTAAACTTACCTGGTAAATATAGGTGTGTCTGGCTAACTGGAATGGCTCGCCCATGTGTAACTAAAAGAGTGCCCACATTTTTGTTTATGTATAGTAATTAAGTCTCTCTCTGTAGGAGAAAGCAGCCAAATGGAAGAATCCAGATGGTCACATGGACGGGCTGACAACCAATGGTGTGCTAGTCATGCACCCACGGGGCGGGTTCACAGAGGAGTCCAAGCCTGGTGTGTGGAGGGAGATATCAGTGTGTGGAGATGTTTACACGCTGAGAGAAACACGGTCTGCTCAGACTCGAGGCAAACTGGTTAGTGCGTCAGCTGCATCTGCTCGATTTAGTTTACAATGTAGCCAGTCTCATTCAATCATCAGTTCACTTACAATTCTTTTTACAGTTGTGATGTAAATTCGAGCTTAAATTTAAAGGAATACTCCACCCAAAAATGAAAATTCGCATTTACTCTCCATCATGCTGTCCCAGACTTTTTCTTCAGATGAACACAGAGATATTTAGAAAAATGATCCATCTCTGAGAAGTGAGAACACATAATGCAAGTGGACTGAACCATCAAAATTGATGCTTCAAAATCCACACAAAACATTGAAGCATCAACTTTGAGGGTTCAGTCCACTTGGATTGTATGGACTCACAGAAATGGATTATATCTCATTAAATAATGAGAGAATTTTCATTTTTGGATGGAGAATCTTCTTAACCAATTAAAGAAACCATCTAGATTTGATCATGTCAAATCTTGTTAAGGATGACCCCTAAGCTGAGTATTAAAGACGTCCCGATCACCATGCCCTGACTAGGACACTCTAGCTTTCTGCAAGAGAAGTAGCAGTACATCTATATTATGTCTTAGTCAGACCTTTTTTTTTCCAGTGTTTAGAAAGTCATAGTTTTCTTTGTGCTACATGTTAAAGTTAAATTCTGGGAGAAGGTTAAAGATGGTGTTTTAAAAGTGTGTAAAAATGTTAACTTGGACTGCTTTGCTTTCTTTTAGCTAAGTTACTTTGAGTTATTTAGAGCTGTACTATATAAGCGTCAACAGTATGTTTTTGAACCTCTAGCTCCTCCTAGAGGACAAATGTGGTTCTGCACTTTTGCATTGTTTACCAGACAACCAATTTCAATACCACAGCAACTGTTTTGCTAATGAACACTGCTAAAGGTAATTATTAACTTGTATATATCCGTGAGTTTTAATTTATTACTGACTGTTTACTTTTGTTTACTTGAGAAATAGTACCCAAATTAAATAAACTGTGCTTGAAGTTTATCAGGCATCTACTAGCAGTATCTAATACATTTTTAGAAATTGAAGAACAATATCCATACATCCATCAAGCCGCTTGTCTTTTGTGGGGTTGTGAGAATGCTGCTGTTGATACCGATGCAAAATTTAATGTCCCCAATTGAGCTATGCTGCATGTCTTTGGGTTGTGAGGAAAACCGGAAACCAATGCAGACATAGTGAGAACATGCAAACTAGAACTTTTCCACTGAAATGGTTCAAGCGTGGGTTCTGGGTCGGTCCCAATTCTCGAACTTTTCCGTGTTTCCACTGCCTGAAATGGGGTTCCAGGCCAGAAAGATCAGTTCAAACTTGCTGGTCTTGAATGGAGCCAGGAGGGTGGAGAAATGCTGATACCGTCTACAGCGTTCTCATGGAGAAATGCTGCGTTGCATTACATTGCTCCTTGAGTATAAATATATAAAACAAGAAAGCGAGTGAATCAGAATCATGTCACCATTTGATTGTCAAGACCGTGCAAACAAGCAGCTGATTTGCGACAGGCTGGCCAAAAACTAGTAAGAGTAGATGAGAAATTCACGTGTGCCAGAGCCCATTCTCAGAGTTATGGTTGTAAAGCCTTTATGGTGTAATTTGACACCAAGTATTCAAACACTACTGGCTGCATGCTACTTATGATTAAGGCAGACTGTTACTAACCGTAGGCTAAACTTGCTGACCAGCTCAATGGGGAAAAAAATCTGACAGTGTAATTTTGCCCTTCAGGTATGGACTAGTTGCACGAGGCCGCCATTTTGGATTTTCGATCAGTATGCATATACACTTGCGGTTTCACTTTATGCTGGGGAAAGCCGAAAATGATCTTATAGTTGTTTATAGAATCTGTTATATCACTTAAAACAACTAAGATATATAGTACAATCACATGAGCCAATGTCATTTAAATGCATGCATGCATGGGTTAGAATAGATTAATGAACTCATGATGCATATGCATATAGCTACAATGACAATATGCCTGTAAATATACAACTATGATTAGAGTTGTCTGCCTAAAATGCCTTGTGAACATTCACACGTTTGCCCTTGGATAAATTTATTTCCATATTTCTCAATTCTGAGCGCATATTTTCACTTACCTACATCAATTACTCCATCAGTATGATCACATAGCTACTTTACGATTTCTTTCCATCAATAATCTTTTTAGATAAAAACAAGGGCCATGAAAAGATTGCGATTTTAATTTACATTTTTAACTGTAGCACAAACAGTTTAATATAGGTAGCCTTATTTATTTATATATTTTTTACCTGTGGTAAAATACGTTTTCTGTTGCTTAGATGAGACGGATGTATGCAACAGATACTCTTGACTCGTCTCACTTCAACTAAACAAATGCAGTAATTAATAGAAATGCACAGGGGAAATACAAACACTGAAAATTATGCATTTAAATTACATTGGCTACTAATAATATAGCTAGCAATTAAAAATGTTACCAAATAAATGTACTAAAGCATGCACTGAGTCCATATCATATTCCCATGTTTATTTATCTTGAGGATTGGTGCTTCGGTTGACAATAGCAAACATTAGATCTTTATGATGGCCCAGTGTTGTTCCACGCAGAAAGAGAAGGCAGTTTTTGAGCCATTTAGTCCACCAGCTGTCAGAACAAAATAAGGAGATATATTTCATACTTGAGTGTTTTGTATGGATGAAGAGATCTGTGGATCACCGCTGAGCCTGAACTGCATAAACGGGAGAAAGATTAAAAGTCAAAGATCGTGTATCGTTTCCACACAGAGGTAACGTTACACAATAATATAACAAGGATTTCTTTCGTCTCTGATAGACTGCCATCTTTTCTTTAATTAAAAAAATCTATTATATCTAGCCAAGTTTCATATTTAAGTTTCTTCCAGCAGCAAATGCAAGCGTCACCAAGACCAGAAGGGCATGAGCGGAAGTAACCGTGCGCACAGTCTCATCGCCCCAGCTCACCGGCGCCATCTTGTGCACCTAGTCCATTCTTGTTGTAAGGCAAACTGGGTTTAAAGGTCAAAACCGACATTAGAACAAGCCTTTCTGTTTATCAGACCTGTGATAGGAACAGTTAACCAGTTAGACTTCAGTGAAAAGCAGTTGTATTTAATTAACATCTTGGGTCGACTCCCAGCTGAGCCAGGAGGACTTTCTGTGTGGTGTTTGCATGTTCTCCCAATGTTTCCTCACATGCTGGGATAGGCTCTGGTTTCCTCGCAACCCTACACACAGTAGGACAAGTGTGACAGATGTTTTGGAAAGTGGATGGATGGAATGCTTGTAATGAATGCATTGCTCAGATGTATGTTTTATGTGTCGCTCAGGTGGAGAGTGAGAGTAACGTCCTGCAGGACGGCTCTCTGGTTGACCTGTGCGGAGCCACACTGCTCTGGCGCACAGCCGACGGACTTTTCCACACCCCTACTCAGAAGCACCTGGAGGCCTTGCGGCAGGAGCTGAACGCAGCCCGGCCTCAGTGCCCTGTGGGCCTCAACACTCTGGCATTTCCCAGCATGCAGCGCTGTAGCCGTGCCCTGTCCAACGTACCCACTCAGGAGGACAAACAGCCCTGGGTCTACCTTGCCTGTGGCCACGTTCACGGCTACCACGACTGGGGCCACCGTTCTGAACGAGACCCCAATGCTCAAAGAGAGTGTCCCATGTGCAGAACCGTGGGCCCCTATGTTCCTCTCTGGCTCGGATGCGAACCGGCCTTTTACGTAGATACTGGCGCACCGACGCATGCGTTTGTACCTTGCGGCCACGTGTGCTCTGAAAAGTCAGCCCGATATTGGGCGGAGATTCCTTTACCGCACGGCACCCACGCTTTCCATGCTGCCTGCCCCTTTTGCGCTACCCAACTCAATCTGATGCAAAAGTGGGCCAAGCTTATCTTTCAGGGGCCTGTAGACTGAGCGCATAGAGGAGGTCACAATGAACTGGTGGACAGTGGATTATTACGTAATTGAAGTGGAATCCATTATGCTGAAGGACAGTTGGTAGAAGGCGCGAATAAGGACCGATTCATACCGCAAGCTGTGAAGCTGCCCTTGAAATGCTTATGCTGGAGAGCAGGTTTTTGCTCCGATGACATGGTGAATGACAGGAGATGTTCGTCATGATTTCCTGACAGTTATTTTGTCTACCGACCTACAAGATGTCAATTCACACCCAGCATTACCACATCACTCAGGAGATTTAATACATTTATATATAGGATACTTGGCTTTAGATTCAAGGTGCTTCGTTCGGTTCTTGATGATCATCCTTCCTGTGGAGTTTTGTTGCTTTAATAATCCTTCCGGTGAATTCCAAAGAACTTGATTATCTGGTTCTAGTGTGTCGAGTTGGAACTAAAATCTGCAGGATGGTTGGAACCCCAGGAGCAGGATCCATTATTTTAAGTATTTCTATGTGTGGGAACTCCCATATCCTAAATTCCACTGAGGACTTCTACAAGGATCCACATGTTGGAGCAGTGATTTGGGAACTGCAATACTAAAATGGTGTTTTCCAAAGATAAAAAAGGGTGATTGTTTAGTTTTTGTTTTTATTTTATCCTTTACATGAAGAGCTACCAACATAACACTCCTTAAGGTTTCTGCAGGAATACTGATCAGCCACAGTGGATGCTTCGTTTTTCAAATGGATTGTGTACAGTGGAATTAGAGTAACTTGTCATGTTTAGCCTAGTCCTCCATGTTCACCTACTTCAGTGATCTCAAGTATTTGGAAACTAACACATTTTTTCATTTGTCTCAATGGTAGAAGATTTTAAGCTTTGATGTAAAGGTATTTTTATTCATACCGGGGTAACCGGTAACAAAATTAACAAAGGATGTTGCCAAATATTTTTAACAAATAGTTTGTAACTAAAAGTATAGTTCCTGGTGTAATTTTTACCACTTGAAAAGCGTGTTCCAAATATATTGGTAATATTCATTGCTTGCCATTTTCCCCTGATTTTCCACATGTTGATGTTGCTCTACAATCAAAGCGGATGTGAAAATTGTGGATTCTGCAATCAGCATCTAGACTCTTCCCAAATGTGGAAAATTATTAAATTGAGATTGAAAACAATGATGGTAGAGGTTTGACGTACAGGTAACCATTTCTTACTGGTCAAAATTAATTCTATTTAAACTGTGTTTTATAAGCTTGTAATGAGATTAAAATGACTTATTCCACTATTTTCCTAAAATTTATACAGAGATGGTTTCTTATTACTAAAGACATTTTTACAGTGGTGTCAAGTTTTTTGTTTTGTTTTTTTAGGCACACTGAAGGGTATTTTTTTAAACTGTTGCATTTACAGAGCCTTTTTTTTCCTTTTTACTCACTGAAAAGTATTTTACTACACAAGCCCATGTACAGATTATTTGTTTGTTAAAACAGATACTAATATATTTATTCAATATGTACTTTACTGTGTGGTAGGTGTCTGTATGAATGTATCAGCCTGATCAACATCTGGTCATCATTCATTTAAGTGCATGCTGCGTCCTCATACTTGTGTACAGTTGGTAGTCATAATTTCTTTGATGCTCAAGCCTTCTGGTCATGCTTGTTTTTGCAAAATAACCCAAGATTCCTACCACACTCAATGTTACTTTCAGACCCAATATGAACACTGTAAAATGTCACCTTAGATTTCATGTGTAAATGAAATATTGAAATGTTCTGTCGTCTCTTTTATATATTTTGGATATTCAAGCAGTTCTTGGGGCGTAAACACCTTGTGTGATAAAACATACATTTAGAGGGATGTTCTGTAAAGCGGATATTGAAACATATTGTGAAATCGTCACGCCAAAAAGCAGAATGAACTGGGAATGGGAAGTATATTTACTTAAGCAAAGCTACTGTTTATTAATAATGATGCTGATATGAGGCTGTTCCATGTAGCATTAAAGGTAGGGTAGGCAATTTCGGAGAGGTTAGCAATAGCAAGCTAGCTTTGAAAGCATTAGATCCCACCCTTCCTTCACAGCACTCTCCAAAGCCATGCCTCCTCCAAAACACATGAACGCACACAGCCAGAGCAGAGTCTGCATAAGAGACGCCATTAAATTACCTCAAGTCTCTTAGCACATAACATTACAATAATAATGAACGTAAACAACTTACAGAGCTCTAAATGTACCACCTGACTGCTGCAGATTAATTTTGCCGTTGATAGTGTTGACACAGAAACACGAGTTTGAGGACGTGAACTGCTGAATGTGAAGAAAGTTTCAACCAGTTTAACAAAAAGTGTTTATAAAAACATTGCCTACCCAACCTTTAACTAAAATAAGGCCAAGCGTTTTTTTTTTTTTTTTTAATGTCAAATTTTCTGAAAAAATACTTTTGTTTTTGTCATTTCAAATTCCAGGAAGCACAATTCATGTGTAAGAAATTGTAAATTTAAGCAAAATTAGGCACAATAAACAATACATTACAGAGCTTTATTGTTTTGATTGCAACTTCAGAACAAATGCATTTTTCAGATGCAGAAAAAAGTGAGTCTTGGCCATAGGGATGTAATAACTTAAAGTAGTTCATCATGCAATTACTTTGCATTAATACACTCCATGGTATGCTTGAAAAAGCAGGTGTAAATAAAGGACATTTCTCTTTCAAAGAACAGATTTAGGGGTCATTTACACAAGACTGTTTTCAACTAAAAGCGGACAAGTTTTTATTCGTTTTGACCCTTTGTTTACTTGACAAGTGTTTTGGGGGCCTGAAAATACAAAGTTTTGAAAACCGGTTTCAAAGTACAAGCTTTTGAAAATGGTGGTCATGCCCATGCATCTTACATGTTCAATCTATAGGTGCATAGTGTTTCTTTTTTTAAAAAACGCCAGACACTGACCGGCAGCATGATACCTTTTCTAGTGGTTTTGTGGATCTGTGTGAATGGGCATCATTTTGAAAACGTTGTCATCTAACGTTTCCATTTTTAGTACATCTTTGTCGTGTAAATGTACCCTAAAGCCCAAAGTGTAGTTAACTTTTTACGTGTACGCGACACGAATTTCGTCATCAGAAGAGTATGCGTACCTCTCGCATTCAATTTTAATTAGTTTATCCACAAGGTAGTCAAAGAAAAACTGCATAAACGGAACAGACCGCAACGCAAACTACAACGACAATGGAGGCCTACATAGATGAGAAGTTGTGCAAAGAGGTTAGAAAGTACCCTCATTTGTACAACTCTAGCATGAAAGAATACAAAGATGTTTACATGGGTTGTAACTCGTGGCGAGAGATTGCTTAAAACTATGCATGCGTCAAATGCCTGTGTATGCGGTATGCGTGCGAGTCAAGTGAAGTATACTTTTGCTAGGCTGTGTGTTTGACTGTGTGCATACACTTGTGTACATGTAAACAAACAAGTATACCCAGGGCTTTAGTTGAAAATATAGCTACAATAATCAGGCGACCAGATGCATACCAAATTTAAAGTCATCATGAAATCAAAATTGACCTTATTTTCTTTGTTAGTGCATATTCCTAGTCTTGTGTTGAACAATTAATCCGTGCAAGTTAATACACCGAAAAAAAAAAATAGTTTGTCGTGGTAATCTTTAAACAATATCTGAAAAGTTACTTCCGGTCTGGAATGGCGTTCCTTCTCTGATGACGTCAGTTTGATGGCTTGGGTTGAAAACGCTTAAACCACTCCCCTGCAACCGTTAGTCTGCTATGAGCGAGATTGAGAGGAGGAGCACTAAAATAAAACCCTGCCCTCTATTCAATATTCCATTTCACTTGGAAATACGTCACAACACTGGAGAAAAGTAGTTTGCAACTTTTGGTTCACAGGGACTTTAGACATCATTGATCATGATGGTATTAAAGGGTTAGTTCACCAAAAAATGAAAATAATGTCATTTATTACTCACCCTCATTTCGTTCTACATCCGTAAGACCTTCGTTCATCTTCGGAACACAAATTAAGATATTGTTGATGAAATCCGATGGCTCAGTGCAGGCCTATTGAGAGCAAAGCCATTCAAACTCTCAAGATCCATAAAGGTACTAAAAACATATTTGAAACAGTTCATGTGAGTTCAGTGGTTCTATCAAAATATCATAAAGCGACGAGAATACTTTTTGTGCTCCAAAAAAAACTAACAACAAAAAAATGACTTTTCAACAATACGATTTTAAAACACTGCTTCATGAAGCTTCTGAGCTTTATGAATCCTTTGTTTTTAATTAGTGATTTGGTGCTCGATTCACTGATTCGTAAAGCTCTGAAGCAGTGTTTTGAAATCGGCCCATATAGATATTGTTGAAAAGTCTTTATTTTGTTTTTTTGGCACATAAAAAGTATTCTTGTCGCTTTATAATATTAAGGTAGAACCACTGAACTCACATGAACTTTTAAATATGTTTTTAGTTCCTTTATGGACCTTGAGAGTTTGAATGGCTTTGCTCTCAATGGAGGCTTCACTGAGCCATTGGATTTCATCAACAATATCTTAATTTGCATTCTGAAAATGAATGAAGGTCTTACGGGTGTAGAACGAAATGAGGGGGAGTAAATAATGACAGAATTCTCTTTTTTGGGTGAACTAACCCTTTAAGGATTTTCAGTTGTATCGCCCCCTGTAGGTGAAATTTTGACATGATTTGGCGTGTGTCCCCAGAATGTCATGTGATCTATGTGAATCAAGTTTAGTTAAGTTTGGACGTTTCATGCAGCAAAAAAAGGCCAGTTTTCTCTTAACGTCCACTTAAAGCAGAGAATTGTTTTTCATGTTTCAAGCATGAATAATCAAACTTTTGAGTGAACTAAGTGTGGTCACACCAGACTTAGAGAAATAGGCTCCTATTCTTTTTTCCTTGATTGATCTATATAGCACTTCTCTGTAATATTGTTAAATATTTAGCACTGTGTGGCTAATTGTGCATCAAAGTTTGGAGGAGTTCTTGCTAATGTGCTTGCACACTGATTTCAGGCCTATAAAGAGCATCTTTGTGCTTCCTCCTATCTCCTTCTTCACTTGCTCTTGCATTACATCATCAATCCCATTATAAAGTTAAAAGTTTTGAATTTAGTTCCCATCAAAATGATGAACTTTTTGAAGATAACAAGCAAAAGATTGGCTGCTAAAACCAAAAATTATCACTAGAGATGATGTTGTGAGATGAAAATATAAATTTTGTAAAGATTAAAAAATAAGATAAAAAAAAAAAAAAAAATGCTAACTACGGATGGGGATTAGGGCCAAGCAATAATAATAGTAATAATAAAAAAAAGCATCTCTAGATTAGTCATTATAATGGGAGATTTAAAGCAGTTTTTTCGAGAAAAAAAAGTCGAAATACAATGTTGAGAATAACTTAAAGGGTTAGTTCACCCAATAGTGAAAATAATGTCATTTAATACTCACCCTCATGTCGTTCTACATCCGTAAGACCTTCGTTCATCAACACAAATTAAGATATTGTTGATGAAATCCAATGTCATTGAAACTCTCAAGGCCCATAAAGGTAATACAAACATATTTGAAACAGTTCACGTGAGTTCAGTGGTTCTATCTTAATATTATAAAGCGATGAGAAAAAATCAATAAAATGATGCCAAAGTCACGTGATTTCAGCAGTTTAGCCGTTTGATAGGAGATCCGAATCACTGATTCAAAACAAAAGATTCATAAAGCTCAAAAGCTTAATGAAGCAGTGGTTTGAAATCGGTCCATATAGATATTGTTGAAAAGACGTTATTTTTTTTTGGCGCACAAAAAGCATTTTTATCGCTTTATAATATTGAGGTGGAACCACTGAAGTCACATGAACTGTTTCAAATATGTTTTTACTACCTTTATGGATCTTGAGAGGTTCAATGACATCTGATTTCATCAACGATATCTTAATTTGTGTTAGGAGGAAGAATGAAGGTCTTACGGGTGTGTAATTAATGACGTTATTTGCATTTTTGGGTGAACTAACCTTTTAACATTACACTTTGAGAATAAACTCGTGTTTTGAGGAAAAAAAGGCTAATTAAAATGTTGAGAATAAACACGCATTCGATCATTCATGTTCACTGCATACTGAATCTCGAGATGTTTTTTGTTGTTTTTGTATTATTGCTTGGCCCTAATCCTCTTCCGTAGCTAATAGCATCCACTTCATTCACAGTTCTTTTTTTGTAATTATTACTTACGGCCGCAGGAGGGTGCTGTTATCATATTAACTAAACTGGAAATATCATACATCAATACCACCTTTTTGTGAGCTAAAGATAGGCCTACTGCAAAAACATTATGAATGTATTTAATAATGACTGCATCTAAGAATATATAACATAAATATGAATTACAATCCTTTTTAGCAATAAATGTATTACTTTTTACTGCAAATTAAATAGCATTTTTAACAAGTTAATGCATCCTATTTTGTTCATGTTAATGTATCTCATTTATAAAGGGAACGGTGCACCTTTCACAGTCAAACCATTTTGATTATAATAATCTTTAATTGTGCAAAACGAGATGAATAAAAGCAGAATAAGAAGTACCATTTTAAAACACAATGTCAGTAAAAGTGTGTTATTTTTATATTGTTTTTTGTTGTTTATTTTCTTTACATTTTTTCCGTTTAAAACTCACTATGCATTTGAAAAAAATCCACTAAAATCACAGTGTGAAAGGGCTTCGAATAATGGCAACCGCATTCTCCATCAAACAGTGATGACATATTCGTCCCTTTCATACGCGCTCTCTCTGCAAATAAGGGCATATAAAAGGATTTAGATTTTCAGCATGCCATTTAGCTGCTTTGAAAGGGAAGATCAGTGGGATGCCATGACTGCTAATTAACATTTCCTCCTGTAGATGCTGGGGAGATGGGATGTGTCTCGGTCCCACTCTACGCTGCCTTTCCAAATGACAGTCATCGTAGTAAAGGTGACAGAAAGCTCGTTGGGAAATCTCTGCTTGGCTTGCCCTCATTTAAGAGGGTTTATTAAAAATGACATAATGTCTGCATTTGTGATGAAGCTTACGGCTTGTCTTTTGTGCTTCCTGTGGAACGTTATTTTGTAACGTGCTAAATGCTCAAGTGTGATGTAATATTATATGGCTGAAAAGGCCACCTCACTACAATATAATGTCATGCACAGAAGATGCCTGTCACTTACGGCGTTAATATGTGCACCTGTACTCTGTTCTGTCGTTATTCGAAACCAATTCGATTTTAATTACAGCTTCAGCTTCAGTATAGTTTCTCTTATGAGATCTGTGCATCCACCAAAACTGCTCGAGACATAATATGGAAGGCTTAGCCAGGGCATATTGCATGAGCGTGTTCAGAGAGAGAAAGAGAGAATGTCTTTTTATTCTGTGCCTGCTAGCTGTCTCCTTCAGGATGCCTGCCAGCTCAGACAGTCAACTGTTGAAGGATCAAAGCCGCAGAAAATCAAGACATGTCGCCCCGATCAGCAATGTCAAGATACACTCACATTGGGACATCAAACCAAAATATGGAGTGCCGAGTCCTTTAGAAAGGTGATCTTCAGACAATATTAGGTCTCTTTATCAATCTTTCAGAACAAACACCACATGCAATGCACTTCATCTGATCTGAACAACTTTGCAGTGATCATGTTAATTATGTTCCATTTCTACTGCGATTATAAGAGCAGATGAATAAGTAGCCTAGATAAATAAACCTTTATCGGTTTTAGAGATTTAAATGAGTTTTAATAGAGCTATGATATATTTTGTTCTGTTTAAATGCATACAAATGTGCAATTCAAACATACAATGTCTTGAATATACCTCTTACAACGGTCCTTATATAATGAAGAAAAAAAGCTCCTTAAAGAATTTGAACAATAATAAGTTTATAATATATTACAGGTCCTGTCAAATGATTAATCGTGATTAATTGTATTCAAAATAAGTGTTTACATAATATATTTGTGTGTACTGTGTGTATTTATTATGTATATATAAATACACACATACATGTATTCAAGAAATATTTACATGTAGGCTATATTTACTAGAGATGAACCGATATATCGTCCAATAATCAGTATCTGCCGATAAAAGGCAAATTTTCCCACTATCGGCTGATAGTTTAAATACAGCCGATAATCAGGGCCGATATACCGTCAATCAAAAGAGTAAAGAAAATGCTAAGAAACAAAGACTACTGAATAACACAAGACGCATCACTCGTATTGTTTTGAATGGGCAAAAATGCAATGCGCAATATGGCGGAATAAGTCCCGCCTTCTAAATAAGAACCAATCGCCATTTGGTAAAGTCAGCGTGTCACTGCAGCGGCAGTTAAAAGCTCCGGTTTCTATAGAAACAGTCAGACTCGGGCCTCCAAAATGAGACACAAAAGACGCGTGTTTAGGACTGCGCATGCGCATTAGCTTGATCCATCCTGGAAAAAAACACACAAAAAATGTTTTTTTTTGTCATGATTCGAATGTTTCCAGATTTCATTGGTGAATTCAAATATGAAATTTAATCGAAAGCTTGGCAAACAGCTTTGGAGAATTTGATTCCGCATTCAAAGAAATAAGTGCACACGCCTGAGAGGCGTTTCAAAGATGGCCGCCTAGTGAAATGACTTGTCTTTAAGAGACTTTGTAAGAAACCAGTTTGTTTAATATAAATAGTAATTAATTAATAACATTCAGTTAAGAAATTTTTATTTAATCTATAGAATTTAGTTAATGTGTGTTAATATTAATTTGTGTTTATAACTGATACCAGTTACTCTGAAACAAGTTGATGAAATGGATTTTTATTTGCATTTCTTTCAAAATAATTAAAAATATAATGATCAATTAATAATTATAATTTAATTATCATTCATTTAAAAAAAGGTATAAAAGGCAGAATCCCCAAACTATCTGTATCGTTATCGGCAGATATCACTCTGAATAATTGGCGCAATAATCGGTGCATCTCTAATATTTATCATTTATATTATATATAAATATTTTAAATATAAATACATATTTTTAAATATACATGCATGTGCGTGTATTTATATCATAATAAATATACACAGTACACAGTATATTATGTAAACACTAACTCATGATTAATCCTTTGACAGCACTAATTATAACCTATAATAATCTTCTACTATTATTTGTTTAAAAAACTGCTGCACTGCTTATGTGTACCAATGTAGTCATGTGGTACAACCAGCATTTAGAAAAACAAAAGAAGAAATGATTTCAGAAGACCTCTGTATATAGGGTCTTAAAATATCAGAAGAATTGACCTTTTTTATGACAAGGCTAGGTTAGTTCAGTGCATCACTCCAAAATCAAAATTATATTTATGAATGATTAATTCATGCATTAAATATGTTTTACTTTCTGGTTAAACCACATGACATTTTAGAGTAATTAAATTTAACGTTTCTTGAAAGCGATATAAAAGCTTTCCAACATGAATGAAAAGAGTACACAGCACATGTTTTAGATTTGTGAAAGATTTTTCCTTTTCATCATCAAATTCATTGATCCTCCTGTCCTTTTGGATACACTGCATGGTCAGTCCTGACAGCATGAGGTCTTTGGTGAAGCAGCAAAATATCCTGAGGGAATGCTATTGGAATTTCGTTCATAATTTGGAACCAATCTTAAATGGGATAAAACAAGAATCCTCTAAGAAACAAATATGATCCTACTGGATGAATTGAAATTCCTAGTGTTCCATTTAATTTTTCAGAATGTCACTATGCAGGTTTGATCCCATTAGCTTCCAAATGATGACAGACGTCAATAGCATTCCTTCAGGGATTTTGATAAGGGTTAGTGGTGGGTATCTCTGTAAGGAAGATGTTGACTGCTAAACTCTATTACTCCTGCAGGGGGAAACAGGTCTAACCACGATTTGTCTCACCGTTTTTCCTGTCCACCGACCCGGTGAACTGGCAAGGCGATAGTATATGCCACAGGTGGCTGGAGGCTGGACGCCAAATTATCAATAGGACACCTACATTCGGCGGGCCTGGTGCACTTGATATTCACCTCTTTCCCCCAGCGTGAGACCCCAAGAGATGATATGCAGATCATCGCCTGTAAATAAGAGATAGTAAAGCTACACGCGCACACACAAACACGCGCACGCGAACACAACAAGACGCTCGTTTGTTTCCCCCGCGCTCTTAATTTAGTAAACTTGGCAGTCGTTTTTAATCTCCCGGCAAATTGAAGCGGTAGGGGATCGTGGCAAGTGTTGGATGCGTGTTATTAATTCCTCGCTATTTCTGTCTAGCGCAATTAGTCACTGTTTGCCGCTGAAAATGTCCCATTAATTATCTACGGCCTGTAAGTGGAGTTGCGCTCGTGGCTACTGTCTGAAGATTTTGGTGCGGTAGGGAGAGGTCCGCATTCAGGGTCCTCTCAGACACTCACCTCTGAAAATGGTTGACGGTTTTGAAACGTCTCTTTAATTGCTTTTAAAACACGCAATCTTTGCTTCTGTTTGAAGGAACGGCATGAGCCTTCTCAGTTTGTTTTCTGTTGTCATCACAGATTGTTTACGAGCTCCCGGAGGCGCGAAAGTCCTGGTGCACTGCTGTTTCAATAATAGAAAAAAAACAACCTTTTATAGTACACATGACGTCAGATTAAAAGTCTGCACACAATAACAGAGTCTTCATCTGTCATGTGCTTTTCCCGGTTAAAAATCTTCACTGTAGAAGAAGGCTGTAGTCAAAAATCCTATTGGCCTATTTTTTATATTGTTTACAAACAATTAGTTAAAAACATGATTTCTGAATTTTATCTTCCAAGAAAGTGTGTGTATATATATGTATATATGTATAAAATGTCACCTTTGTGACAATCTTTTTTCATAGGCAGTATGGATGGACATTTTCAACCCCATCTCATTAGGAAATTGAACTTTTTTTTTTTATGAGTTGGGGATTTCGGATGAATTTGTATGATGTGATTCATATGTTTGTTTGTTTTTTAAACATAAGTTTGAAGGTCTACCCCTAAACCTGAGTGGGGCATAGATTGTATGAAAACACCAATTCTGCAAAACGTAAAATAGTTATGAATTGCCAGAGGCAGTTTTCTTGGAAAAGACTAGGGTAAACAAAACTTCACTTTAAAGGTGCCGTAGAACGTGTTTTCAAAAAATGTAATATAAGGCTAAGGTGTCCCCTGAATGTGTCTGTGAAGTTTCAGCTCAAAATACCCCATAGATTTTTTTAAATTAATTTTTTTAACTGCCTATTTTGGGGCATCATTAAATATGCGGCGATTCAGGCTGCTGCCCCTTTAATTCCTCATGCTCCCCGCCTCGAGCTCGCAACTGCCTTAAACAGCATAAACAATGTTTACACAGCTAATTTCACCCTCAAAATGGATCTTTACAAAATGTTCGTCATGCAACATGTCTAATCACGTAAGTATAGTATTTATTTGGATGTTTACATTTGATTCTGAATGAGTTTGATAGTGCTCCGTGTCTAAAGCTAACATTACACACTGTTGGAGAGATTTATAAAGAATGAAGTTGTGTTTATGAATTATACAGACTGCAAGAGTTTAAAGATGAAAATAGCAACGACTCTCGTCTCCGTGAATACAGTAAGAAACGATGGTAACTTTAACCTCATTTAACAGTATATTAACATGCTAACGAAACATTTAGAAAGACAATTTACAAATATCACTAAAAATATCATGTTATCATTGATCATGTCAGTTATTATTGCTCCATCTGCAATTTTTCGCTATTGTTCTTGCTTGCTTACCTAGTCTGATGATTCAGCTGTGCACAGATCCAGACGTTAATACTGGCTGCCCTTGTGTAATGCCTTGAACATGAGCTGGCATATGCAAATATTGGGGCGTACATATTAATGATCCCGACTGTTACATAACAGTCGGTGTTATGTTGAGATTCGCCTGTTCTTCGGAGGTCTTTTAAACAAATGAGATTTACACAAGAAGGAGGAAACAATGGAGTTTGAGACTCACTATTTGTCAATTCCATGTACTGAACTCTTGTTATCCAACTATGCCGAGGTAAATTCAATTTTTTAATTCTAGGGCACCTTTAAAGGTACACTATGTAACTTTTGTCCCACTAGTGGTTAAAAAACAAAACTGCATGCATTTTGTGGAAGAACATTGATTTGGTTTGCTTTGGCTCTGCATGATTGTGTGGATTAAAATAGTTCTTATAACTAAAGAGAGAGATTATCCTTCTGCTCATAAAACATTCACTACTAGGCTTAAGAGATATAACCAGTTTAGAAGGAAAGGATCTCAAGCTGACTAGCTGTAGATGTTACTGTAGCTATAGCCAGGTTACTAGCCACTCAGCATTTTCACTGGCCACAGTTTTAACATCGATGCCATGGGGAAAAACGGCCATATTTATTTTCAATATTATCTCATAATTTGGCAGCAAGTATATTAGGCTGCTGTCACTTTACGACCTGATGCACAGATCCATTATACTGTTACACCTGCCTTTTCTTTCTCAACTGTTTACGTTCACTTAAAACATAACTGACTGCGTTTATGTGAATACTCGCTAAGACTGACATTTTGACATTATTGTGTGTGTTTGACAGTTTAAGGGCAATAAGCAGCGAAAATTTAGTACTGAGAGGTGCCTTTATGTGTGCGCACTTTGGGTGTGAGCACAAAATCTGCGGGAATTATTAAAATTATGCGCAATACGCACCATAGCCGAAAAGCCAAGTCAATGTTGATTCTGGTTTTATTACGAGCTCACATTCACATTCTCTTCTGCCAGAAGACTCTCCTCTGTTTTTTTTTTAAAACTGGTGATTCCCTGGAGGCTCGAGATGTATCATACTCCATGTCAACCTGTTGTGACAACTAACCACACCAAATACACATCAAAGTAGCTGGAGCAACTTTTCTCTATTTACGAATATGACGAGACATGCACAGGTGAGTAACATATGTATGCAATTTCCAGCACAAACCATCCGACAGGTATAAAATATACACACTTATAATAGGATAATCATAGTGAATCAGGGTAAGACAAAAACATGTTTTGGAAGAAGGACTAATGATGATGTATTGACTTATTTAAATTGTGTTAATTTTCAACTAAAAAAGTTCAGCCCTACAGGCCGTGAAATATTAAATGGATCGTAGATTGTTACAAGCCCCTTTCTCCTCCATACATATTTATTAAATATAATTAAAATGTAATACACTTAACTGCGGAATAGTACCCCCCCCCCCTCATTTTATATATAGAGCAACAGCCCCTGATATATTTAATAATATATTGACCTAGCCTTTTCTCATTTTTAATAAATATAATTTCAAAGTAGGGCAAATTTCTTCTACAAACCTATATTGTAAATTTCCATCTATTTATACAGTTTCCTGTCTTCGTGCCCAATAATAAAACAAGCAGTATTTATATGGCTAGGGCTAATACACAAACACATCACAAACACTGAGCCCCTCATCATCCCCCTCCGCTTCCCCTCTCTAATTTGCAGCTCTATGGCAGCAGTGGCACTCTCAGCTCCACAAGAGGACAAATGACTTTAATTACAGAGTAATTGCCGAGCGTTGTGTTAATTAAATCTTGATCAGTTTAAGTAACTGGATTGCTCCCACATCGAGCCCATGCTGTGATATGCTGTCTCACTCTCCCTCATGCACATCTTCAGTCTCACATAAACGCTCACCCACACACCCTCCTCGAACCTGGCAGTCTATCTGCTATACACTAAAACCTTTTTTGTGTTTTATTCTTTCTTGAAGTCTTAACCACTTCATTTAGCTCCATCCTTTTGGTCAGGTTCCATTTTGTCCAAATTTGTCATAACTCATTAATATTAGCTGATGCATTAGGTAACAAGAACTAATAGTGAACAATTTTGTACAGCATTTATTAATCCAGGTTAATGTTAATTCTTTAATATGTTTTTGTTCAATAGACACTACTAAAAAGTTTGGGATTGTCTCTTATGCTTAGTAATAGTAATATTGAGAAATATTATTACAATTTCAATTACTCTAGTTTTCATTGTCACATGCTCCTTCAGAAATCATTCTAATATGCTGATTTGGTGCCCAGGTAACATTTCTTATTATTATCAATGTTGGACACTGATAATTTTTTTCAGGATTGTTTGATGAATGTTGCAAAAGAACAACATTTATTTGAAATAGAAATATTTTGGAACATCATGAATGTCTTTACTGTTACTTTTGATCATATGCCCTTTCTGAATAAAAGTATTAATTTCTTTAAAAAAAAGTTTACTCACACTAAACATTAGTGTACATTAATTGTTTGTTCATAATACATTAACAAAATTATGTTATTTTATGCATCTTGAAGTGTTCAAATGTAGTAGTAATTAAAAGGCACGATATGTAAGATTTTTGGATTAAAATATCCAGAAACCACTAGAACAATGTTATATATTTTGTACTCGTGTACTTACGTTATCCCAGATTTTTACAAAAACGTTTAAATCCAGAGAAATAAGCAATTTTAACCAGGACATGGATAATCACCTATCAGTGACATCATACCTGCATTACCCTCGGTTTCCGGTTTTATTTTGTAGAAACCATGGAAACACCAAAGACTTAAATATATCATATGTTTTGTTAGACAAGGGAACAGCTGTTCGGATACATTTATAGACAGAAAACGAATAATCGTAATATAGCTCAACAAGTTTAGTCTCATTGTTTGATTCTCTATTTCTTGATTTTCCGCAAATACCATGTTTTTAATCACGCCTCAGAGAAAAACAATATTTTGTCAAGTGGCTAACACAGCATAATCAAATGCAGTAGTAATACAGCATTTTCTCTTTCATACAATATGTTTTAAAATTAATTGCATGCCATTTATCAACACAAGCCATCCAACATTTATTAAAGGTGCCCTCGAATTAAAAATTTAATTTATCTCGGCATAGTCAAATAACAAGAGTTCAGTACATGGAATGACATACAGTGAGTCTCAAACTCCATTGTTTCCTCCTTCTTATATAAATCTCATTTGTTTAAAAGACCTCCGAAGAACAGGCGAATCTCAACATAACACCGACTGTTACGTAACAGTCGCGGTGTACGCCCCCAATATTTGCATATGCCAGCCAATGTTCCCAACATTATGAAAGGCATTAGACAAGGGCAGCCAGTAACGTCTGGATCTGCACAGGTGAATCAACAGACTAGGTAAGCAAGCAAGAACAATAGCGAAAAATGGCAGATGGAAAAATAACTGACATGATCCATGATATCATGATATTTTTAGTGATATTTGTAAATTGTCTTTCTAAATATTTCGTTAGCATGTTGCTAATGTACTGTTAAATGTGAGTTACCATCGTTTCTTACTGTATTCACGGAGACAAGAGCCGCCGCTATTTTCATTATTAAACACAATTGCAGACTGTATAATGCATAAACACAACTTCATTCTTTATAAATCTCTCCAACGGTGTAGCATTAGCCGTTAGCCATGAAGCACAGCCTCAAATTCATTCAGAATCAAATGTAAAAAATATAACAGTATACAATACTCACATAATCCGACGCATGCATGCAATCCGATCCATTCGAGGGTTATGTTAGCTGTGTAAACTTTGTTTATGCACTGTTCAAGGCAAGCGCGAGCTCTGTAGGCGTGGAGCAGGAGAATTAAAGGGCCAGTAGCCCTGAATCGGCTCATTTATAATGATGCCCCAAAATAGGCAGTTAAAAAAATTAATGAAAAATAAATCTATGGGGTATTTTGAGCTGAAACTTCACAGACAAATTCAGGGAACACCTTAGACTTATACATCTTATACAGAAAATGTTCTAGGGCACCTTTAATATGATATGCTAATATTGATCTAGCTTACTGCAGTGTGCTACAAGTGTCTCATAGCAGCAAACACACAGAGTAATGTGTGTTTTAAACACACTCAAATTTATCTAATATGATAAAATAGTGCTGCGTTACCCCACATACACTTGACCGGAAGAAGCGGAAGCGGCGGCTAAAAGTTAAAAAAAAGTTCCGCTGCTATTGAGCCGTGTATCATGCTCGTCTCTCATTAGCAATCACTCCAGCTGCCTTGTTTCTGCTCACACAGCACTTGGCCCTGCTCTGCTTCATACTACAGTAACAATTATAATCTCATCCATGATGAACATGATTTCTGGCCATCAGATTCTTTTCCAGGTGAGGTTACGACGACATCTTCCATGATTCCACACTCAAACTCGCCGTCATCAAGCTGCGCTTTTGTTTTGAATAAGTGACCACTAGCGGTGAAAAATTACATATTGTGCCTTTAACATTAACCTAGATGCTGTAAAAGTATTGTTCATTGTAAGTTAAAAACATAAAGCATTAACTAAGAATAATTTAACCTTTTGAACCTAACTAAATCTTACTTTTTAGTTAAAAAAAAACAACAACTCTAAATTGAAGATGTTCTTAAAAATATTTCTTGTGTTAATACCAAAGCTTTCTCAGTTAAGAAAATTTTTGTACCTTTTTTTGTACCGTTTGTTGCAATGGCTGCAGGTCATTTGCGAAAATACCATAACAAACATGATAGAAGCAGAATCAAGAGAGTGGCATCTACTGCAATTTTAGATACATGCATTATCTTTAGGTTCCTGTTGCTTTGGCCAAATTGAATCCTCTTATTTTAATTGGCCGCCATTAGGTGTTCTGCTCAAGGCAATTCCAAGCAGCCCTTGCTTTTGTTGTGCCTCATACTCCAGGCCCTACTAAGGAATATTAATCACAATTGTCCTAATCTTTGGGATTTTAATTGAAGTGCTTTGTAAACCACAAGGAGGTAAACAGAAGACAAAGGTGGCCTAAATAGTCGGTTGATGTGCACAAAAATCGTTTTTTTGTTTCGTGTTGGTTTTTAAGAAACCGAGCAAGATCCCAATAAACTGTATATCATTACATGCTTGTCTCAGAGATTGTAAAAAGCTTGTCTGATAGAGCTGTATATTAATAAAATAGGGTGTACTAGTAATACATAGTGCATGAGAGACGTATTGCATTTACCACTGCAATTAATCTGTTGCAGACCGAATCCTTTCATTGCTGTGCATATTTGTGTAGCTAACACAGAGGATCATGGGATTTTTCTCTACAGATTTTAAAGGGCTTTATTGAAAATCCACTTGTTTGCTAGGCTCTTGGGTTTAGATTAAAACAGACTGTCAGTGTACAGTAAGTAAGCAGATAGTAAGCAACAGGCTGGAGCTGAAACATATTGCAATGAGTGGCGGATTTATCTGCGATTTAGGAAATCTAATCCAGTTTTCACTGATGCATTGAGCGATTGAATTTATGTGCAGATGTTGATATGTGATGTGGTACCATTTAGCATGTTGGCTTTGCTCTTAAAATACTGTGATTTTCTGCTGTCTTCTTTGTACTGGCTGTAGTCAGCAGACATCTGGGGCGTATAGAGTAAATATTTGGCATTTGTAAAGTGTTTTGAGGTCATCAAATGCATTTTTTTCTCATCAAATTTTCTTTTTTTCTGACTAAGTCTAAAAAATTATTCATACTTGCAGTTAAATAGTAAAACAAACCCCTGAACTTTCAGAAGTGCAGATTTACCAGTTACAGATTGATGAAGAATT
This sequence comes from Chanodichthys erythropterus, assembly GCF_024489055.1. Taxonomy (NCBI): domain Eukaryota; kingdom Metazoa; phylum Chordata; class Actinopteri; order Cypriniformes; family Xenocyprididae; genus Chanodichthys; species Chanodichthys erythropterus. The sequence goes on from NC_090238.1 coordinate 29,777,611, forward strand.
AAGACGCACTAAGAATTACCCAGATTAACCTGTCGAGGAAAAAAAACTAAGCCTTCTCCTTTAACATTTCAACCCAAATGAATAATTCTCACATTCTTTGCATTTAAATTGTATGAATGCTGCACTCAAACTGGCATAGGGCACTCCTATCTTTTGCCACCTCCTTATGCAACTGAACTGGCATCACCGCTCGTCCTCGTAAATCACCTTTATTGGGAGCCATATGGCAAAAATCGAGTGTAAATTGTATAGAGTGCAACAGTCGGGTTTCGAAAGTAAAATCTCTTACCATTTTCTCCATAGGGAAACTGATATTTAAAGATAACTTGTACACCTTTAAAGACCTATGAGCTATGTGGTTCTTAATCGATGGTATTTACAAGCTGTCATCCCGCATTATTTCAACTTATTTTTTAAAATAATCAGGTTTAACAGCAGAATTCGTGGAGGAAAAACTACATTGCCCATGACAATGTATAGAAAATTCCACTAATCAGAGTTAAAAAAGCAAAAATGCACCAAAAGAGCTGTTTAGCTCCACCTACTCCCATGACATAATCGAGTTGAGCTTTCTATGCTCTTAAAAACTTATATATATATATATATATATATATATATAATGTATGAAGTGTTCCATTGCAAAAAAAAGTTCCATTTGAAATTTTCTTCTAAAATTATCATTTTTATCAGGCTCCTATGTTTATGTTCAGTTATTTCACTTTAATGGCAATGAAAAAGACTTATCAACTGCCATTAAAGTGAAATTACTGAACCTAAACGTTCATTTTAGAAGAATATTTCAGATGGCATATATATATATGGATATTTTGCAATAAACAAATTATATTGTTTATATATATTATATAATCAACATTTGTAAATTAGTAGTTTTATACAGATTTTCAAAAAAGCTGGCAATGTTACAATTCACCTAGCTGATTGGCTTGGTTAAATCCCTATGGGAAAAAATGAATAGAAAAAATACTTCTGGAATCAGCGCTGCTGAAAAAGTGCGTGGGCACTGTTGTGCTCTATTATATTCATAGGCTTAGAGAAAAAACTATATTTTCAGAAAACAATACTTTTTGTGTTGTTTTATATTGGTTTTACATTTAAAGTAAAATAACTGGGTTATGTATTATTTAAGAACATTTTTATATTATGATACAGTATCACTTTCATAACACATATTGTCCTAGAAAAGATTTTACATTTTCCAAAGAGTAATGAATATATTTTGCTTTGGGGAAAGAGGTTTGTGGAAGTGTATAAGAAAAAGGAAGACAGATAGCGTGTGTGTGTGTGTCAGGTAGATGGTTGAAACAGTGATTAGACAGTAGGGACAGTAGTAAAGGGAGGAGGGGAGTGTGGAGGATTATGAACTCTGAGGTGCTGACACATCTCTACCTCTCAGAGCTCTCAATTTAGTCAAGGATCAGACTCAGTTTAGATAGTGGAGGATTAATGATCAGTCTAGCATGACATTTTTATGAGGGTAACCCCTTCCACTCGTCAGGCACCGAAGGGTCTCATATTACATCTACATCTCGCAACTGCCACCAGAATTTTACTGCATCTAATTATAAAAACTATAAGACAAATAATTTCAGTGCTGAAGCCTGATTGAATGAGTCTCTCTCTCTCTTTCTCTCTCTCTCACACACACACACTTGTTCATTTTGTGAATTGTGGGGACATTCCATAGGCGTAATGATTTTTATATTGTACAAACTGTATTTTCTGTCCCCTTACACTACCCATCACAGGAAACTGTGCACACTTTTAGTTTCACACAAAAACTCATTCTGTATCATTTATAAGTCTTTTGAAAAGTGGGGACATGGGTAATGTCCTCATAAGTCACCCTCTCCTTGTAATACCTATGTCATACCCATGTCATTATACACATTTGTGTCCTGATATGTCACAAAAACGCACACACACTTAGAAAAATACACTGAAAAGACTACACTGTAAAAAATTACCGTGATTTTAACAGTAAAAAACGCTGCGGTGAAAAACTGTTAATTGGTTTACAGAAAGTTTCCGTACTATATACGGTGAATAACTGTAATAGATCTAAAGGTACATTTAATGTAATTTTACGGTAAAATACCGTTAAATTCACAGTTTTTGAAAGTGAAAAATAACAATTCATTGTAAAATTTACAGTGAAAAAACGTAAATTGACATTCCCACAATTCCCTGCGTGACACTTCACATTTGATATATTTTTGTTGAAATAACTCTGTTTCTTCTTAGTTTTTCTCATTTTTTTCTAATCAGTTATGTACATTAGGGTTTTATGTTACATCTAATGTTGTTAAATTAATGTTTATTGCATTTTTAAAATTTCATGCATGTTACCATGATGGTGTTTAGTGTGTGTGTGAATGACACCGTGTGCACCTTCTATATATTAGTATTGTCCTCCTCAGCTTGTGGAAAAGCTGCTTGTGATGAACTTTGATTCATCATGTGACTCTTATCACCACTGTGTTTGGTGACTGTCAGTGTATTATAAAGATACAAAACAGATATTAGTACTTCATTAGGTTGGTAAATTAACATTATATCAGTTAATGAAATACGTTATTTTACCGTAAATTTTACTGGGATTTTTTTTTTAAAGTGTACTGAAATCCTATGTTAAATATACATATTTAAAATGTAAAATTCACATGTAACTCCGTAAGTATGTTTACGGTTTGATGTCATTTTTACAGTATTGTTCTGGTAACCACAGCTACCGGTATTTTTCCGTAGAAACAACAGGATTTTTTTTTACAGTGTAATTAAAGGTAATTAAAAGTGTTCACAAGGATTTTAGTTAGGGCAGATGTCATTTAATTTGGCACAAAATAAAATAAGGCTGTGCGGAATAAACGTTTATGGTCCACGTCTAATTTAAAGATGTTTGTTCAGTGTTTGGGAAAATATTTTCAACATATACTGTATATACTTAAAGGTGATAGAGAGGATTTTTCGTCGACTGAGAATCCAAAGACTGTTAGTGAGTTTCTGAAATGAGCGCATGCATAAGAACAACCCCCCTCCTTCACAGCTCATTTCAAAGGAACGCCTCCTAAAACTAGTGCACGAGTATTGGAACACGAGTGTTTATCACCGGCATTCACTGTGTCGTGTAGTGGATTCATTATGTCGGACTCGCCGCAGGTAACTCATAATCTGCAGTTGTTACTCCTGTCTCCTGACAAAAACATTGCGTGCTGCGCCTGTAGAGTGTGGAAAGTTACTGGAGCGCGCAGTTGCGCGCGTCTCTCACAAGGAACGTCACGGCAGTGATTGACAAGCCAGAGAGCCAATCGTTTACGCGATGATCGGTGCACAGATGATGTATATTCAGGGGTGGAAATGGGGGGTAACACAGGGGGGACGGCGTCCCCGGAGTGAATTTCAAGGGGGGACGCCGTTCCAGTTCAAAATTGGTTTCATTTTTTTATAGAAATGAAGGGATTTCTGTATTTACACTCAATAGCCTACGAAAATGAAACCGATTCAGCGTAAAAACATAGCACAATAAAATAGCATGATTATTCATAAAAAGATCGCAATCTGAATTCAAACACCCACGCGATCTTACTCAGTGCTCGAAGTGGGCCGGTACGCACCGGTACTTTAATCTGACGCTTTGTCTTGCATACCGGCACTTCTCCCATGTTGCCCGTATACTCGATCTAACCACCACACCGAAACATAGAATCAGGCTGTTAATTAATTTTATTATCGCGTATTCGGAGCTTTTATAAGCATGAGTGGCGCATCGCACGCGAATCACCGCAAGGCGAGTTCACCAGCGCGCTCCAAAAGTGTGATTAGATTTGCGCGAACCGTTCCTATGATAAAATAGAACATTCTCAATAGAATTCAGATGGGTTTCATTTGAATTCTATTCAGAATGTAATAAAACGTTAGGAGAAAGTCATCATGATCTAAAAACAGCCACTAAAAAGAGGGGAAAACATGATGATGATCCTGCAAACTTTTTAAACTTCTCATGACCACCTTTCCTAGAATTTATCACGTTCTATTGTATTTATTGTGGTACATTTTAACTAAATTGTTCAAGAATTTATAATATATAATCTATTAAGGCAATAGATTTAAAAAGAGAGAGAAAAAAGTTAACATTGCCCTAAGCATGCAATGAGGAGCCATCAACCGTCTAGCTTTATATCTTTATTGTAACAAATGCTATGGTTAAACAATTACAAGAACTACTTTTTCATAAGGCCAAGTACAAGCTAGAATCATGGATCTTCTTGAATTATTGATTAAACATTAATTTTCCTTATGTGTAAAATGTGTTCTGCAAAAATAAAGCAACAAACAAATAAATAAACCTGAGGGAGCAAACCCAAACTCCTCGCAACCAAGGAAGACAACCAGTCCCCCATCCCAAACGGAAGTGAACAAAATAGAGTAAATTACCCTTTGAAAGTAACTTGATACTTCAAATAAAGATTGCATCAATTACATCGTTACACCAGTAGGTGGTGACAAATGATTGTGAAAAATTTATTTGTCATTGATTCATTCATTACAAAGAATTGTTCAAAACGTTGATTCATCTATGGAACAATTGACATCTTTATAATTGAGTCATTGAATCATTTATTCAAACCGATTTTTATACAATAATAATTCATTCAAATAATTAATGTTTTTTGTAAATAGACTGCAGTAACTAACATGATGTCAGAATCAGTAAATTACATTATTTTTTTTTTTAGTTGTCTATTCAGAATCATGGGAGAATTGTGAACACTATTTAAAAAAAAAATGTGATTCTCAATTTCCAGAATCTTGCAGCTTATTGAGTAAAAATCAGCAGTTGAAATTATTTCAGCGAATATTAGAATAAAACTGTATGCTCAGGTAGCAATGTTTTTATTTGTTTTTTTTTAAAAAACCTCTATGGTAACATCCTCAAAACAAAAAGTTTTATAAAATGATAAACATTACATTTCAACCCTTTTAACCATTGTTTAAGAAAAGGGATGAGTGAATATTATTATATTTACATTATTATCCAAATTATTTTGCTTTTTAGAATGCACATCAGCTTTCTTTTGCATTAAAACTGGATTCCCCTTTAAATGTGTAATTGTTGATTTTCAAAGTATACTGAGTGGTAACCACCCAAAACATTCAGTTTTCTTTAACCTGAGGACAAATGTATTTAAAATGTTTTTGACCTGTTCAATTCAGTATGCACCACATATGCAAATTCCTAGACAATGTATCTTTAATTTGGCCAAAATCAATTATTCAAAATCAATTATCAGTTATTTTCTCCAAGCAAAGATTCTGTTGAATGAACATGTTTGTGCCACACACAATTCATAAATGTTGTTCATTGACCTTTCAATGTGCTTGCTTGATAATTAAGAAAATATTGTTTGGAGGAAACATGAATAGGCCTTTTTAATGTTAGCAGATTATATAATTGTATAATATTTTATATTTAAATACATCTGAAAAGTCATTGAAGGTAAAAAAAACAAACAAACGAACAAAAAAAAATCTTTCCCATATAGAGTCCCCCCAGTGAATCTTAGCCATTTCCAGCCCTGTGTATATTAATATTATTACTTTCAGTGCACCTAATAAATAGTCTTTTATCAGTTAGTAAAGAGTAATCAAGTAATATTGCAAAAATGTATAAAACAAAACATCCTCTTTAGCACCTTTAATGATCCACATCAAGTTACAAAACAATGCAATCTATATGCCGACCTTGACTATTAAATTGATCATAGTAACCCTAGTTACAAGCTGTTATTATTATTAAACCATAATAAAAGAATATGTGATTTCCTTTAAACAGCATAAGTTTTTTTCCACTTTAATTTTTTTTTTTTTTTTGATGATGATGATATTAATGGATGATAGCATGTTTTATTGTAGTAACAGTTAAAGTAACACTTTTTCTAAGGTAAGTATGTTTATAGTAAAGAAGTCATTAGAAATCATAATAGTAGGCACTGAGTTTACACATCACCAGATTATAATGGGATTAAAGCCTGAAACGATGGCGCCGCATCCAGAAGGGCAAAAAATAGAAAGAGAAACAAAACATGGTAACCATATATGGTTATTACAGTTAGTTAACATGAAAACTGTGGTAACTTAGCATTAGCTATAGTCATTAAAGATAGATTAAAAAGTTTCTGAAAGCTCATTACAATGTTTAATGAAGATCCCGTGTTTATTTATTAAAATGTTGCAGTAATCACAAGAACTGCTGCAACTTCGGCGAAAACTACGGTTACTTTGGTAATTTTTGCAAGCGCTATTACAAACCCCTCCCAACCAGGAAGTGAAATCCAGCGCTAGTATCCTCGCGTCCAGGCGGAAAAAGTCAATAGATCAACAGTGCAGATGTAAATGCAGTCAGTGAGATGCAGTCCCGATTGTGCTTCTGCGAAGATTAAAACGCATAATGACGCGATCTTTATAAGCTTGAATTGGCGCTGACGCCGCTGTTAAGAGCAACATTTGCAATGCTATCTACATAAGTGCTGGCAGGGGATAGCCTTAAACGATAACTTAGTTATTTTAACACCTTACCTCGACAATACAGCTTCCGTTTATTGACGCTCAAATTCAAACATGTATTTTCGGTTTGCAAACTAGATGCGCAAAATGAATGGTTCTCGAGACACGTTGAATAAACATGTAACATACATTAAGTTTCAAATAATTAACACTATCTTCAAACCTTAAAAAATGTCGTCGGACAAGTTGACGTGGACACTGACGGGAGCGACAGTGGCGTGTGTTTTAGCGGTGTATGTCGCCTCTGCTCCGCGCGCTGTGCCCGGTGGAGACTCAGGTAGGACTCCAGTCAGTCACATGTGTTTGTGTTTGTATCACATGCAGCCTATCACAGAACAGCATATGGTATTATCACATTCGCCGTATGACATGAAGCTTTTGGAAATATGAATAGCATGAGACCTATTATTATTCATCTTTCTAGACGCCTGTCTAATTCCATCACCTACAGTGGAACCCAAAATTTATTTGGAAACTCAAACCACACCAAAAATGTATGAATATCATCACGTTATATTGAACCAAGTGATGTTTATTTTAAAGCACAGCGTTTGTTATTTTTAAAAAAGTATTGAACTTTCTGGTTGCAGTTGAAACTGGCTCAGAAAAGTTGTTTTTGAGAATGTGTGAACAAATGGGAATGTTATTTACTGCTGGGTCAGACTAGACTGTGTCCCTCTCAAAGCTGTCGAGAGAACAGAAATAATCCCTCTGGAGTGACGTCAGGCCATTAATCACAAGAGAGAGAGAGAGAGAAATACTGTACATGATGATATTAAGGCACTGCAGAATTAGTGAAAACATGCAACGTTCTGCTTTTATGTAACGTGTCTCATGTAATGAAAGAATTTAATTAAAATAGTCTGCATTTTACCATTTAAATGTTTTTTTGATTTTCTTTATGTTAGCCATCTTCATTACCCCAAGAAATTCCATAAAGAACAGTTATTTAATGCTATTTATTTCTTATGAGAAATCTTATTAATGTAAAGTTACTCTGGCAGTTGTAGCTACTGTTTTTTATTTTGGGATACGTCAGTATCCAGATATCATAATGAAGAAAATGCTTCATTAAAAAAAATTCAAAATTTTTAATATTTAAATTTTTAATTTTATTTCGGACAAAAAAACTGCTTATTAATATGAAAAACCTTTTTGTCCCATGGTGTGACGAACAAAGTCATGTGGTGCAAAGTTAAACATGCATAAAAAATAAGACTAAATTATATCATAACAAGGACCTCAGAAAGTCAGAGAGTCCTTTAAAATATCAGATCATTTGACCTTTTTATGACGAGACAAGGTTAGATTGCAAATGTCATGTGGTGTAACCCCCCCCCCCCCAAAAAAAAAATAATAATAGTATTTATTTGTAATATTTAATAACTCATGAGAAATATATTAAAACTATTGTTTGAAAATAATGATTAAAATGTATTCAAGATTAACATGCATTCAAAATAATTTACAAATTTTGATTGATAGTTCGACCACATGACATTATTAGAGTCGTTCAATTATTATTATTTTTCTAAAGGTATAAAATATTTTCAAAACCATATGAAGCCAGCAAGAATACAAAAAAGTACAACCAAAGTATTTCTTTATTGTGTTTTATTTATACACTCCTTTTTGTCATTGACCCATGGATGCACTCTTGCACAAAGCTTTTTAAAAAGTTGCCCCATAAACAGCCAGATTCACTAATTGGAATTCAAAAATAAATGTTTTTTCTTCTGGGGTGGTGCAAACAACAAGCTGCTGTTCTGTGAGCTTTCAGCATGTGCACGGGCAGGGTGGCTTTTGGAGGCTTTTTGGGGGGAGGCGGCGGGGTGTAAGAAGCTGTTTGGGGCTTACAGAGAGAGAGAGAAAAAAAAACAGCCAACCCCTTAAGCGTGGCGTTTAGGGACATTGCAGGATGCTGGCGTGATAGCGCCAGCTGAATGCTCGGCAGAAATTCTCCAGGTCTCCGTCTCGCAGTCCTAATCCCTTTAGGTGTGCTGCGCCCCGGAGAGGCTGAGCGGGCGCCCCGCGGGACCGCTGTTGTCTAGGAATGCGAGTGTGGAAATGATGGGGATTATGGGGGAAAAAGGCTGCTGTGGGTGCCCGATGGTGTGCTATCACAGAGACACTTCGCGTCTTCCGCCGCTGTCCTGCGCTCAACTGCGTTTGTGCCCCTTTCTCTGTTTAGCCCTCCCTCTATGGGACTGGGCTCTCTTTTGGGGTCTAGACACAGCACTGCACTGCTATGAATGAAATTGCGACGTATAACATGAGAAATTTTGATTACAAGGAGATCCACATGCTTTGAAATGCGGTAGACCTGGCCTCACCGCCGGTGTGTTTATTTCTATTCTAAATGAGACTGTGAAAGCAGAGAAAATTCAGCCGCTGAAGTGTGAGGGGTCTGCACCTACAGATAGAGGACTTCCAACATGACAACGAAAACAGACGACCGCTAGTGATACGCAGGAAGTGCCAGCTAACAATTTCAAAATTTTGTGATGCACTGAACATTTTATATTGCATCAGAGAGCACAGATTATAGGATTTTACAGTGTTTAGGCAAGTATTGCGTCAGGCAGCATTGCTTAGATTTATACAACAGGGCAAAAACATTTGGGATTAGTAGGCGAAAGGACTTTTTGCCCATTAATCTCTGAACTGCAGTTTAAATACAGATTTTTGTTTGTTTGTTTGTTTGTAGGTTTCTAGATTTTGATTGTTGCTACACTTTCCCCCCTAAACCCCTCTATATTGATACTGTAATGAGCAGGGTTTCCACAGTCATGGAAATTCTATAAACATCTTTGAATTTTAAAAAGTTCATTTCTAGGCTTGGAAAAGGAATGAAATTTGAAGTCATGGATATACAGTACTATTTAAAGTTTGGAGTTGGTAAGATTCTTAAAATATTTTTGAAGTCTCTTATGCTCGCCAAGACTGCATTTATTTCAGGACTCTTTGATAAAAAGAAAGTTGTTCAAAATAAAAGCATTTATTAGAATTAGAAATGTCTCTACTGTCACTTTTGATCAATTTAATGCACCCTTGTTGAATAAAAGTATTAATTTCTTTAAAAAAAATTACTGACCCCAAATTTTTGAATTGTAGTGTAAATGTAATTTATTTAAATATAAATGATGAATTAAAGGGGTCCTATAATGCCCGTTTTACAAGATGTAATATAAGTCTCTGATGTCCCCAGAATGTGTCTGTGAAGTGTCAGCTCATAAACACAGATTATTTATTATAGTTTGTCAAATTTGCCCCTATTTGGGTGTGAGCAAAAACAAAATTTTTGTGTGTGTGTACCTTTAAATGCAAATGAGCTGCTGCTCCCGTGGCTTTCCAGAAGAGGGCGGAGCTTTAACAGCTCACGCTTCGGTTGCACAACAACAACAAAGCTGGAGAATCTCAAACAGCCAAATAGATTATTTTAATTATACAAATACCTCATTAAGACATCTTCAAATGTGTAAAACTCATCAGAGATCAGGTAATAGACACTTTTAGACACTTAATACTCAGGTAATAGACAGACACTTGTTCAATGATTCGCTGCTAGGGGGCGATCTCAGTGAATCTGCATGATTCATGGGTTCACAGAGATCGCCCCCAGTGGTGAACCATTGAAATTTTGAAACGTTTCGAAACAGTTATGACGTAATGAAGCCTCGTTTACTGAAATCACATGACTTTGACAGTTTCAAACAAGCTCAGAACCAATGATTCGAAACAAAAGATTCGTAAAGGTTTCGAAGCTTCATGAACCAGTGTTTCGAAATCGTCCATCACTAGGAGAGACTCAGGAAGAAGTTACAACTTTTAGAAAGCAACTGGACGTTTCGGAATGGATAGTTGATACATTTTTATAGTTGCTGTGGACTTGATTCAACTCATCGACTAGCATGTACTGTCATGTTAATCTTTTGTTCAAATCCAACATTGAATTGACCCTCAGCAGTCCAGCGTAAAATGACGGCATGGCAACAACACCTCTTCCTCTTCTGTAAAGCAGCCCAACAAGGCCTCACCCCCTTTGTTGCATGTTCTCGGGGGCAGGATTTATATAAATTTTAGGGTTAGTGATGTCACTAACCCAGGAAGAAGCTCGTTGTAGTCCATACCATCTTTTTGTTGTAGTCTTTAAACAGAAAATTCTTTAAAAGACAATATCCCCCTTTGCATTGAACTTTGAGCATCATAACTTTTCAAATGTTGTTTTTGCTCAAACAGCAACATTACACACTAACTAAAGTTAAAAAGTAAAGTCACAATCAACCACCCCTTTAATAATATATTTGAAATGTATATAAATGTGAAATGGTTTTAAACTTGAATCTCAATTGGTGGGTCGTAAACCAAAATTCAGTGGCCAGTTGAACTCTATTTTGGTGCTTTGGTGCAAATTCATCTATGGCTTAGTTCAAGCCATACCTAAATTAGGTAGTTGCCAACATGAGCATGGCAAAAGAAAATACACCTTGACATTTCATTTTAATTTTAGTTCTATGTTGGGCCACCAATTGATGTAAATTCTTGGTCCTTTAGCAAAACATATCCGAGACAATATAGTCCTATTTAATCGGCTGGCGATTATTTTTAACCCTCATTCTGTTTTTGGCTCCTTTAAGGCACTGTTATGATTGGCTACCAACATTGCATAGGAAAAGAGTGCCAATGGCCACTCGCTAGTACACGTGAGAGAACATTATCCATATAAAACCTTCATTTACAGACAAAGCATTATAAAATAATTTACTTAGGGTTTGCGATGTAGCTGCTGTCAGATCCAGTACAGTTGACTGCTTCATCTGTAAACAAAAGTTTCTTTGTGAGCTCTCCATGACACTGTGCTTTGTTTGCAAAACTATCTGCAGTCAAATTCTCCGAACAAACATATCCTCTGACGCGATCATTAAAAATAAACGATCCATTTGTTACTGACCTTAATGGGTTCTATTTACTTTTGATCCAGTCTAGGTAAATGTCAGCTGTTAAGCGACTGAATGCCAGTGGGCGGGGCCTATAGTGCGATTATGTCTTACTATTCGTCGATGTCTTGCTCTGTAGGCGGGCATATGCAAACATTTTTGTGCGTGTGACGTTGCAAATCCCACAACGAGCCGTTTTGGAACTTGATTAAATAAATGCTTTGTTTTAAGCTCTGAAACTTGCAGGATGTTTTAATGATACAAAAAACTCTTATATGTCAAAAGATCAAAATATTTCTCATGTCATGACCCCTTTAAGGGTCTTTAACCGGAAATACACTGAACTGTTAGGTAATCATGAACGCCTAGAAAGGTCCAGGAAACTGATTGGTCAGAAAGTGTGGGAACCCTGATAGGTTTATAATATGTTGATGGGTTTACAGGCCTAGATATGTGTATAATAGTTGTGAGTGGAAACACAGAAGTTCTTAAAAAGATCAGTCACTCGTCGAGTTTCAGAGGGAGCTTTTTTTGTATGCGTGTGGCTCTACGCAAAGGGACTCGCAGTCGTTTACGTTCGTGTACGCCATACAGCGACGGATGAGGCTCTGCACATGCACCTCGAGTCACGGAATATGGAAAGAGTGAATAGATTTGCCTGTGTATGTGTGCGTCTGTCTGCTCGGGGATCAGGGGAGCCGTGTGCGATGGAAGAGAATGAGCGTGTCGCTTAGGAAATGTCACACTGGGAAGATTTTGCAGGTTTTGATCCGGGCAAATTAATGCAAAACCCAGTGCAAGTATTTGATTTGGGAAAACTTTCAGGAGCGGACTTGTCTCTTAATAATAATTATTGGGTTTACATTAATTTCCCTCTCTGTTTTTCTACCACAGGAGAGCTGATCACTGCTGCTTGTGAGCTGGGGGTAAGCATTAGCTGCATTGTTTAATCAATCCACTCATTAACTCTTATAAGCATTAAGGAAGTTTAATTAAGTATGGGGGGAGAAGAAAGATGATTAATTTACTTTTCAGGCCACAGGTTTTTTATCCTCTCTTCTTTTCTATGCACTTCTTTTTTTGACTAAGTTAGGACTAGAGAATGCTATAATTTGCAACCCTGTTCTTCAAATCCAATTAGACTGAATGGTTAGGCGATGGCTTTTGTAAGCTTCGCCTTATGTACGGTATAAGGCTTATTATACTCAACCCCTCTCCTTTTTGTGAATGCGTGTGTGCGCGTGTGTAAGCCGCAAAGAATGAACTAAATCGGGTTAACAGTTATAATAAGTTTTATTATTTAATAAAGTTTATTACGCCGTCGCGATCCTTTTAGGGAGGCTGTGGCGGTGTCACTATGCCAGTAATCCCTCCCTCTGTCCGTGTGGCCTGCCTGTCTGCGGCTCTCCCCAGGGTCGGAGGGCTCTCTCCGGGCCGCAGGCCGCCGGCCCTCCCTTCCTGCTCCCTGGAGCCGTGGATCCTTTCTCCTTTAAACTCCTCGTAGCAGGACTGCCCCCTACCGTGCGTTCCCTCCTTTTCCGCCATACCACACACGCTTTCAGACCCGGCGACGCCTCTCCGTTGCTTTCCATGCCGTCGGCCTCGCGTGGCACCAGTGCAGGCATTTCTGCCACACGCGTCACACATCACTTGCGCAGTTACACACACCTTGCTGGCACTTCCAAGCGTGCCCTTCGTGCCCCTGCCATCTGTTTGCCATACTGTCTCTCTCTTTCTTTTGTCCTGTCTCTGTGCCCCCTTCCAAGCCTCTCTGTTCATCTCTGCCTTGACCTCTCTTTCTTGTCTTCAAGCTGTCTGTTCTTTCCTCTCATTGAATTTGCATCTTTATTCTACATTTCGATTCAGATATTGAGCCATGTTGGGGAAGCTACTTTACGATTGATTATGCTCATAATTTAAAGTGGATCGGCTACAGTCAAGCTGCCCTGCTGAAAAAGAAGCTAAGCTATGCTACATGCTAAGTAGCTAACAACATTATATTATATGGGGATTTTGTGAATCTTTTTTTTTTACCGGTTCAGTTCAGTTAATTGTACAAATGAATGAATTCACAAAAGTAAATCTGACGTCCCCATGCTTAATACAAGAGAGTAGGGTCTGCACGACTTCCCATTTTTAGTAGTCGACCAATAGTTGATGTATAAGGGGTTTCCCCAAATATAACCTATAGTAAGGGGCCCACTTCCTAAAATATACTTTATTTCTTACAATTCCATGTTTATATTTCGCAATTTTGAGTCAACTTTTGTTTCTTGAGTTGTGTGAGTTAATAAAACGTAATGATTTACATCTTGCATTTTCAAATTTGTCTTGAAAAAATCTCACAAATCTGACTTTATCTCTCGATTGAGATTTTATATCTCGCAGTATATCTTCTGACTTTTTTCCTCTGTTTATATCCCCGTTTTATGGATGAAAGGGCCTGTCTGGATCACAAAATGTTTTTGTACATTCCATTTCATATTCTTATTACTTTCTAGAAATTCATATTTCATTTAGGAAATGTGTTTTGTGATCCAGACAGACTCTTTCACCCACAAATTAGGCAGGTCACAAGTCTCAGATTGGCCATCGGAGGCATCAAAAGAACGTGACGGATTTACTTTGCTGCCCCGTTCATTTTCATTTATTTATTTACTTATTTATTATTACTTTATATTACTACCTGCTAATTCACCAAGTGATTTCTGAATTTCGCATTTAATATTAGATTTATAGTAAATATTGACTTACAATGCTGTTGTTTGCCTCATCTTCAGATGCAAGATATAAACATGCAATTCTGACTTTTTTCAGAATTGCAAGATATTAACTCAAAATTATGAGAAACAAAGTAAAAATTGTGAAATAAAAAGCTAGTTACACTTTTTATTTTTTCATTCCATGACAGAAACAGGCTTCCATAGAATATATATAACATATATATATATATATATATATATATATTAAAATGTCTTCAGTTTCAGTTGAATAGCACTTTTTAAAGATAAAAAATAAGTATAAATTAAAATATTTTTTTTTGTTCCATAAGCTATATATGCCAGTTACATACATTAATATACAATTGAACTGTTTCCTAAAATCCTTTTTTCTCTATATTTAAGGTTTCTAGAACCCTCCTGCAGCCCCCTAGGGTCCACCACCCCAATTTGCAAACCCCTGGACTAGTCAATGAATCCATGTTTATGAATGCAAAGTACACTGTTTGTTTGTTTGTTTGTTTGTTTGTTTTGTCAATAATATGTAGTTTACGTTACTTTTGGTTATTTACCCCCCAACACTGACTAAACACAGTTCCACAAATCTGACTGACAAGGACTTCAGCCGAAATTGTTTAGAGGGATCAGTTGAATGGGACCCTCTTTCCTGCTTTGATCTTGAACTAACACTAGCTTTTAGACACCCACTTGTCCACCGAATTTCCAATCCATCCCTCAAACAACCTCTTCTCAGAGACGTTTCCTTGCTCTTCGCTCTAGTGCAGTGTTTCTCAGCCTGCTGTGCCTGTGTGTGTGTTATCAGGCCAGTAGGAGTGAGACAGCCTTTAATAGCTCTAGTCCTTATCGCTCCTTAGGGGACTTAGTGCCTAATTGCTGGGAAGGCAAGGAGACAGGAGATCAGACTTTAAGGGAGGGGGAGGACAGTGTGATGCTGTAACCCACAAAAGTAAGGTCTGCCTTTGAAAGCTGAACTGTATGGTTGTATGGGGGATTTTTTTGATTCTGTTGCTGTTATCAGTTCTGCGAGTGAGTTACAGCTATGTTTTCCCTCAGGTGGCCCATCCTCCAGGATACCCTCTGTTCACCATGTTGTCTTCTCTGCTGCTCTTGCTGCTGCCTCTCAGTTCTCCGGCACACAGTATCAATGTCCTGTGTGCTGTCTTTGGGGCCGGGGCTAGTGGAGGCCTCTGCTTCACTGTCTGCAGGTAGGCCAATCTCAGACCATTAGACCAAAGTTTTAGAAATACATCAATAGCTACCATATATGAGGAGTCTACTCTGCTCTATTCTACTACACATACTCAAAGAACACATGCTGCTCAAGGTTTTTAGTAGTTTCAAATGGGTTTGCTTTAAATCCATGATGCATTTCGTCTATAATATGCATTGCAAATTGTAAAGTATTTCAGGTAAGTTAAATATTAGGCCTATTTTATATTACAGGGTTCCAGACTGCACCTAAAGCAGTAGCATTTGCAAAAATCTTCCAAAAATATTAATCTGCGAGTGATATTTGTACTGAGATCGCCACTGGTGTTGTGTTGATGTAATAAAATGAAATGATGCACATTCAAGTTTTAGTGGAAAAAACCTCATTGAGTTTGAGTGGAAAAATAACACACGGGGAAAGTGAGGATCAGCTTTCCGCATTAGACTTTCAAACAGTCATCATCTCTGTCGAACACCAATGCTGACAGAAAACCTGCTAACAAAAAAGAAGGCTCCAGCATGAGAGAGACAGAAAACGGCGGAGATGTGTCAAGTAAAAGTGCAGAAAGCCAGCGTCTGTTTCATGCACACAGCATGGATATAGCCTACTACAACAAGTAAATATGTCAGCTGTGTGGACCCTAACAATATCGTTATCATTTCTCGTTTTCATTGATACTGAAATGGATTCTTATTCTCAAACTCTTTTAAAAAAAAACAAAATTAGTGTGCGAAAATAGAGCACTTTAAGTACATTATAGAAGTGTATGTTTTTTTCACCTGGGTACATAAATACACTACCTATTCATAAGCTTATATGGTCACCAATGCATTTATTTAATCAAAAATTAATACAGTAAAAATATTAATATTGTGAAATATTATTATATTTTAAATTAACAGCATAATTAATCCAGTTTTCATTGTCACATGATTCCACAGAAATCATTCTAATATGCTGATTTATTGCTCAAGAAACAGTTGTGCTGCTTAATATTTTTATGGAAACTGATACTTTTTTTCAAAAGAAGTTCAAAATAACAATTTTTAATAGAATTTTTTTTGTAAATTTGTCTTAACTAAAAGTCTTAACTATTTATTTATTTATATATACTTTTTTATTTCACACTGTAGTACAAAATGGAAATTTGGCTCCCCCAGTAAACTAACCCCCTTATTTTGTGATCAAGTTAAAATTTCCTGACATTAACTGCCATCCTAGACTTTCAGTTCAGTAAGCAGAAAATGGGTCTAAACACAGGCAGTAACTGCTGCATATATTTTAATGTCTACACGTGACTTTTGCAAACGCATGCCCTCACTCAGCTGGGTTTGCGAGCCAAGCTGACCAGAGATTTGGCTGCAGTTACATGTCCAATGCAACCTCTGCTCTTAAGCCTCAAAGGATTTAGATCCAATTTTGGATTACAACAACCAAAAAAGTCATTTCCTTTGGCCCCCACAACCTCACAACCCATCCTCCTGTGGCTGATGGCAGTGGGGATTTGGTTGCATACACACACACACACACACACACACACACACGCACACACACACACACACACACACACACACACACACACACACACACACACACACACACACACACACACACACACACACACACACACACACACACACACACACAAACACTCTTAACTCTTAAGTTTCAGTATATAATCTATGTTTTCAATTGAAAACATAAGCGTAATAGGTTTTGATGGTTATCTGTCTGGGCTTAGGCTGGGGTTTGGACTCATGCATGTCTGTTGGGCTCAGAGCAGTAGCTGAGATGCCAGGACTGGGAGGAGGGAATGTTTTAGGGGTTTCAGAGTTTCCGGCACAGTCTGGGACTCCCTTCTGGGTTGGCATTGGGGTCCTTAGGTGCTTCGCCCGTGCCCAGTGGTAATGCTGAGGTGGCGTGCCACACCCAGTAGGAACACTACCGGACAGGCCTGTCCCCAGGCTGCTACCCTGGCACCCAACACCTTTTTGCGACTGCCCTATACATTATCTGCCATCTTTAGATTTGAGGAATTTTAGTGCATAAAGGCTTGAATGACTGTTTTGTTATTGCTTGTTACATATATTATTCTTTCCTGACTTTAATGTGCAGTATGTGGGTCGATGACATGATGCTATTTTTTTTTGTCTGGATCGATTAATTTATTTTAAAAAAAAAATACATAAATTTATATGCAATGACAGAAATACATACATTTCTTCTATGAAAACATTCTTGTTGGGGGGTTTTAAAAAGAAAACCTTAAGTAGTTGATATAATCTTTTAACAAACTTATTTATTCATTTATTTGTGTTGCACACAACTTGATTGATGGATGGATGGATACTAGGGATGCACCGATATGAACATTTTGGCCGATACAATAACCAATAATTCTTTATATTTGAAACGATAAATCTGAACCCAGAGCCTGATTACAAAAACAAAAGTCTCACCATTAAAATGCGATCGATTGTGCTTAAAAATTCCCACCATTCTAGTTGTGCAGTACGTCTAAAATACTGCTAAGATCTAGTTCGTCGACTGATATATCGCAATGGCCAATATATTACCTGATATTTTACATTTTTTGTAGTTATCAGCATTGGCCGATAAGTTTCTCTGTTTGGCCACAGTGTTTAGAGCGGTACTTTTATTTTGACTGCACACCAGTTTTTTTTTTTTTTGAGTGTTTTTTATTTTTTGTTATGTTCAAATTATTGTTTCATATAATTAATTTTCAAATGATTTATTTCAAATTCAGTAAATATTAAGTAAAAGACAGATGTCATGCATGTGTGTGTGTGTGTTCATAGGCTTTATATTGGCCACCCTGCTCTCTAAGATATCGCCATCGGCCATCAAAAAAATCAATATCGGTCAACCACTATTAAGAAAACATTTTGATCGCATAACAGAATGTTTACTTAGCATTTTCTGTATGTTCATGATGTTGATTATGTAATAGAAATGGCCATGCGGCCACTGAAGGTGACTTCACCCATCCCCCTCAGTCCCGGGTCCACCGCACCTGTGAGGGTGCACACCAGCCAAGAGCAGACGGGTCCAGTTCTGCATGCAACAGCTCAGCTGACCGGGCCGATGCCCACCTGTCTCGGTGATTTGTGTCCATATAAGGCACTTTACCATATGGTCATGACTGTGCTTTCCTCACTGGACCCTCGACTCGCTCTTAGTCACCCTATGGCTCTCTGTGGTGAGCTGTGCTTATTAGCAAGATGGTTGCTTCGAGAGAGAAGTACCTGTGTTAGAATGTGAAAGCCTATGCAAATATGAGCATTTAAAGGCATAGTTTACCCAAAAGTTATGTCATTTATCTACTCACCCTCATTTTGTTTCTTTTTTTTTTTTTTTTTTTTTTTGTGGAACACACAAAACGATATTTTAAGTTTTGGTTATATTTTCGAAATATTTTCTTTTATGTTCCACAGAAGAAAGTCATAGAGGTTCGAAACGACTTAAGAGTGAGTAAATAATGACATAATTTTCATTTTTTGAAAATTAAAAAATGTTTATTCAGGCCCTGATGTTAAATATTTTGTTATGTGCTGTATTGACACTTATACAGTGTGGATTTCATAACTCAAGCTCAATATGTCTGTCTGTGTATTTGTTTCTGTTTAAGACTAAGAAAAAAAGCTGTCATTTCCCACGTCCCTTGGCTGCCCCCTCCTGCATACCTCTGTTGTCAGGTAAATCATCGACCCAGAAACAACAGCTCCTGGCAGCTTAAGCATATGCTTTATTAGCCAGTCTAATCTCTAAACGCTCTGGTTTGCAGCCATTCGATTTTGGGTAAATATATTTCCTCTTTAGATGTGACACCCACCCTTTGTTTTTCATGCCAAAAACCATTATATCTTGAAATATAAAGGATTATTCTAGATTAAACACAACTTAAACCCTATCGACAGCTGCTGTTGATTACCACCGACAATAATATAAACTTGTCAGTTAGTTTGAAATAACAAACAAGCATTCAGTAATGCAGTTATAGTAGAAGTCTATTGGGTGGTTGTACGACGGCAGAATAAGCATCAAATCATAACAAAATGTTACAAAATTTTTTTTTACAATTTTTGCCACAACATTGTTTGTGTTGGACAACTTTATAGGTCAATATTTTTTTTCAATTAAGGAAATAATGACTGAATAATTCACATAAATGTATTAAATTCATTGTTCACATTTCATAATCACCCCAAATACCTCTATTGTAACTGCATTACCAATTAATTGTTTTTATATAAACTCGGATGCTTTCGATAGAGCTTAATCCTTATTTAACCTGGAAGGTTTCTTTAAACATCTCCATGCACTACAGGCCTCTTATTCTACAACTCAGCATGACCAATGGCACCATTTAAAGATGTGCAGTAATATTTCCTTAACAGATGTTTAATGAAGACGTCCAAACCCTCATTACCCCATTCAGAATGGGGGAAATAGGGCCATTTCACTGTGCTATGCCTTCACTTTAATTTCCCTGTGCCTGAAGGCCTAAGATTGTGTCTGTTACATCGGAAGTCAATATTGCTGTAATATTACATTTCCCAAACTGTCTCCACAGGCGGTTTTTAATGGGAGTCATGCAAGGAGAGGATCAGCCTCTCCCGAAATGCATGTATACCATAAGGCCACATAATACTACATTTGATTAATGACTTGATTAAAATAATAATACAGTAATAGTACAATAATGCATATTTGCTGAATGATATACACAATTTATTTTGTCTATTATGTCCACATAACATGCAGTGGGGGATTAAGATGGAATTGGGTGGAATTGTTGTGCCATTGGCTGTATTGTTTGAGGTGGATTGGAGTTATTAGTTTTTAACATGCACTGTCCTGTGGAGAGGGATGTCTGAGCCCAGCAGAACACTGACTATATGTAAAATACATGCACACAGTAATTCTACTGGAGATTGTATGGCAGTCATATTTTGCACAGCTTCCACCTAGAATTCAATTTGAATTCATCACAGACTATGCACAGTATCCTCACCACATTTCTTAACGATAATAAGACCTCACATTATGATAAACATAAGACGGCCTAGATAAGCGCTCAGCTGGGCCAAACTTTTGTCACATAAGATAACTGACATAAGATAGAAACTAAAAGTTCAGAATTTCCTAAACATTCTGTTGCACTATCAAAACGATTGAGCAAAATTGTCTCAACCAATGACATGAGTTTGGGGCAGGACTATAATGCTTAATATACTGTAAAGATTTTAATGTATAATATATAATTTGAATTGGAAAAAATAAATAAGCCCTGAAATGATCTGATTCCACTGATAATGATCATTGATAAAAATATGATTGGGAAAATTGACTAGTACTAATAGAGATCAATAGTGCCTGCCCACTTTTTCATTGAAAGTATTTATCCCATTCATTTTTCCCATAGGGATTTTAAAAGTCTAAGTATAAGCCATGAACCAAACCAACGAGCTGCATGGTGAATCACAACATTACAAACTTTGATTTAAAGCAAAAAAGAATTTGTGGCTGGTGGCTATACAAAACCAAATACTATCAATTAACAATCTTGTATATCACAGTAGGTCTGTCTGTAAAAGTTATTGTTTAAAATCAATTCCTCTATAGAATTGAAAACAAATTGAATATTTATAGCCCGACTGCTGCACTCCATAGTCATGAATGCATTATTCATTCCTAATGAGAGTGTGTTCACTCTTGGCAGGTTTGTTTTGATTAAAACGAACTCTGGTGCGATTTGCTCTGTTAGTGCTGTTCATTTGATTAAATGTGAACGCCGCCAATCCGAACCCTGGTGCGCACAAAACAAGCAGGCTGAGACCCCTGAAAAGGTCTGTCTCGGTCACTTCCAAATGAACTTTGGTGCGGTTCGAGTGAAATATGAACACATCATGGACCAAAGACATCCAAACAAACCAAAAACACCTTAAAAAGGACAGAATGCTGTTTGTTCTCGTCATAGGAGCTACGTTTCCCATTACAGTTCGGTACAGGCATCAGAAACGACCATCGTCAGATCTTCATTTTTGTGCAACCGATGAATTCCTGCCACTGTTTTGACACTGTGGCGGCCAGGACGGGCGAGAGCCGTAAGGGAATGGCACGAGGCCGGTGGCGCGAGAGTTAACGAGCTACACCTGGGAGGCGCACCGGCCTTGAGTCTCTCACAGAGGAGCTCCGGGAGCATAAAAGGAGGAGCGACGACAGTGAAGGATGAGAGAGGACCAGGCCTGGATATTATTTTATGTTTTATTATGTTTGTGTGGCCGGCAGACGTCCGTGAGGGTCTGTCGGCATTACTTTCGTTTTGTTCTTTCTTTATTTTGGAATTAAAGTTTTGTTGAATGTTTGCTGGTTCCCGCCTCCTTCTTCCCATATTTACGAACTGTGTTACATTGGTGCCGAAACCCGGGAGGTAGGAGGGACATGCTGTCGGAAAGCCCTCGCTGCTGAGGAGGATCGCGGTGCTGCGGAGTTCGGGCAGTGTGGGAGTGAAGACCATGAGAGGTTGCCCGAGGCGGTGGTGCTGGAGCCTTGTGAAAGGTGGGACAGAGACCCGGATGCCGTGCTCCTGGGACGAGGTGGGATGGCTGCCGTCCAGGAGGGAGTGGAGGAGTTGCCGCTGTCCGCCGTGGGTCGGAGCCTGCTGTCGTCCGCCATGAAGTGGAGGAGCAGGGGACCGGGGACTCGCTGCCGGCTGCCCTCAGCCGGAGGACCCATTGCCGGCCGCCAGGAGGTGGTCGAGGATCGGGCCGTCCACCAAGCGTCCAGTGCCATCGCATGGCACCGTGAAGAAAAGCCGCTCGGCAGGCTGAGGACCGGCGGCAGAGTGTCTGGTAGTCGGACCCAGAATTTTCTTTTTCCTCTCTCATCCTGTCGCTCCCCTTGCTTCTGTCTCCTTTCTCTCGTCTCGTCTGTCCTTACCCCCAGGTGCTGCGGCCGCCGAGACAGGCCCCGGGGGGGAGAAGAGCGCAGTCTCGGGAGTATCCCCCGGCCTGCGAGGGGCGATTGGGGTATGTGGCGACCAGGGTGGGTGAGAGCCGTGGGAACGGCGGG
This sequence comes from Chanodichthys erythropterus, assembly GCF_024489055.1. Lineage (NCBI taxonomy): Eukaryota > Metazoa > Chordata > Actinopteri > Cypriniformes > Xenocyprididae > Chanodichthys > Chanodichthys erythropterus. The sequence goes on from NC_090238.1 coordinate 29,800,176, forward strand.
AACGGGAACGGCGCAAGGCTGGTGGCGTGAGAGTTAACAAGCTACACCTGGGAGGCGCACTGGCCTTGAGTCTCTCACAGAGGAGCTCCGGGAGCATAAAAGGAGGAGCGACGACAGTGAAGGACGAGAGAGGACCAGGCCTTGATATTATTTTATGTTTTATTATGTTTGTGTGGCCGGCAGACGTCCGCGAGGGTCTGTCGGCATTACTTTCGTTTTGTTCTTTGTTTATTTTGGAATTAGTTTTGTTGAATGTTCACCGGTTCCTGCCTCCTTCTTCCCATATTTACGAACTGTTACAGACACCTTTACACATTTTATAAACACTTAATTAGTTCTCAGCTAGTCAAAATACAATCATATATGTGCACATACAATAAGCACATTTAGCCCAGAACACAGCATTGTTTTGGATGTCTGTAAAGTTCCTTCGCAAAACACTATTTTTCCTTGTATCTTTAGGTTTGTTCTTAAAAAAGACTTTTTTTGGCCTGGACCATAAGAACCTACATAACCAAATTACAAGTGTGAACACACCCTAAGGTTTTCAGATGCAAGTGCCATTGCTAATGCTTTGAAAGTAAAACCAAAGGTTCAAAAGAACAAATAACAAAGCAATGATGATGAGCAATGCTGTGATTTCCCGACTTCTCCTCCATCGTCGTTACCAAGAAAAAGAGGTAAACTGCTGCTGCTTTGATAATGCAAAGCACTGTGGTCTGGACCCAAATAATATAATGTGAACACAATCAAGCGGGGGAAGGGGGAGCAATCGAACTTGGGTTCGGACCAGGCAATCGAACGAAGCGTGAAAGCACCCTAATAGTATTAATAATAATTATTCCAATTTCTAATTCTTCTTATACGACCATTATAATTATTATATTCCTAATAAAACTAATAATATTTGAATACTTTTTGTGAATTTTTAACGGAATAATTTAAATGATGTACTGATTAATTAATCAAATTGACCACAGTTAATTGCATACATCAATATTTGCTAAAAACAAACTAACATTAATTAACAGCATGTACTTACTATAGAGTTAGTTGCTTGTAATGAGGTAAAACTTCCTGTTACATGGATACAGTTTTAAAATGTTCCTAAAATTCAGAGAATTTACATAATTGTCATAGGCCATATCTAAATGTGTTCATTTTACCAAATTAACAGTAAATTATGTTGACAGTCCTAATTTTTATTTATTTAAAAGAAAGAAGTTAGATAAGCAGCGCATTTAATTTTCTATGAAATAATGCAGTCAAGCATTGCAGCGTTTATTTTGGAGTCACCTACTGTATCTGTCATAAACTGAAGTACTACAGGGACACTAACACAGCAGTATCCTACACAGCAAACAAGCCTGTGATGCTACAAACATGTGTCACTATCTCACCTAATCATTGACGAGAGAGACAGAGAGAGAGAGAGAGAGAGAGAAGGAGACCCAGGTGGTCCTACATGTTCTGGAATGAAGGAAGTGTCACATGCCTTCCTTCAAACAGACAGACACTCCTAAAGAGGTCTGTGTCAAGCCCCCTCAGAGGAATAAAGACAGGAGGAGGACGACGGCAAGCGACTGTCAGGCCGCCTCACTGAAGCAATGACGGGAGGATGTGATATTTCTCACCGAGGACCCCTACCTCCAGATAGCACCCCTGCTATAACCCAGCCGCGGCCCCCTTCCTCCGACGTGTGCTGGGGGTTAATTGGCTCTCAGCGGGAGCAGAATCGAGGGTGCGGGGGGTCCGCACCTTCACCGAGCTTCGTCTTCCTCGCCCCCCTCCGAAGCGTGCATGAGTAGTAAAGAGGGCTAGAGAGAAGCTGATATCACCAAGAATCCCCCCGCCTGCTTTTGACAAGCTATTAGTCCAACCGCACGCACACACGCGCGGCCTCGTCTCGTACGAGACAGGAAAAGAAAAGAGAGGAAAGGCAAGTAGTGTGCAAAAAAGCGGGAGAAGAGAAAAGAGAAGTAGTCAGCAAGCGCGAGTTCCGCACACACCATCCTTCCTCCTTTCTTCCATCCGTATCCTTCTCTCCGCTCCCCTTTTTCCTGACTTACTTTGCTTTCCCTGCGAAAGCTCCATTGTTCCCCTTCCCCTAAGTCTCATCAGCCTCTTTTGTGGCCGACTATCACAGCGGCAGGCAGAGGCGCGCTGGAAACGTCTAAATGGTATCATGGCTCGTGATTAAGCGCGCGAGCTTCGGCGGTGCCGCCGCTGCTTATGAGTCAGGTCTGATAAGGCGAGGGCCCTGCTCTCTACTCAATTTCAGATACCGTTAATGGAATCTGTCTTGTGCGATTGTAATGTGAGAGCGCCTAATTTGCCATGGAGCTTGAAGCTGTCAGCGGCGAGGGATTGCGGGGTCAGGAGGGAGCTGGCAGCCGCTTGGCCCGCGGCGTGTATCTGTGCCGCTGAATAGAGCAGCTCTCCGCCTGTCACTTAGCTGATAGGCTGATGAGGACTCTAAGCCACTCGGCACAATGAGGAGAGGGCCATACTGCCTCGCTCCCCCCCCCACCACCACCCCCCTTTAATTGTCAAGCCCGCTAAAATTTTTCCAAGCCAGTGTGCTGGAGACTGGGCTGAGTTTTTTTTTCTCTCTGCCACTCTCTCTCTCTTACGTCTTCCCAACTTTTTTATTTTTCTTCTTTTCCTTCATTTCTGTCTTCTCTGGTATCAAACAGACAAGGCTGACCCCACTCGTTCATCCTTTCGTCCATCGCTTCTTTTTACTTAGCCTGGCCTTTTGTCCCATCTCTTTCTTCTCAGCAGGAGTCCAAGTCAAGTCTCAAGTCTTTTGTCACAAGTCGAAGTCAAGTCCAAATTTTATATGCATTGCAGGTCAATCTGTACATGCAGAGATTTCCCCCCATAATAAATTAACAAGTAACTATGGTAACCAGAGTTCTGCATCTATGTTTACAATTTGAAGCATACCTTCTAGCCAGCTTTATGTGGTAAATTTCTACATAAAAGCAACTTTGAAACTTTTTATAGATTTTTTTTAATAAAAAATAACACTGTAACTTTGTTGTTAGGTGTTACATGTGCTTACTATAGTAATAACAGTAAATTATGCATAATTACAAGCAACTTACCCTATACTAAGTACATGTTTTTAATTAAAGGGTTAGTTCACCCAAAAATTAAAATAATGTCATGTATTACTCACCTCCATGTCGTTCTACACCAGTAAGACCTTCATTCATCTTCAGAACACAAATTAAGATATTTTGATGAAATCCGATGTCTCAGTGAGGCCTCTATAGACAGCAATGACATTGAAAATCTCAAGATCCATAAAGGTACTAAAAACATATTTAAAACAGTTCATGTGAGTTCAGTGGTTCTACCTTAATATTATAAAGTGATGAGAATACTTTTTGTGCGCCAAAAAACAAAATAACGACTTTTCAACAATATAGTGATGGGCTGATTTCAAAACACTGCTCTGGAGCTTTACGAATCGAATCAGTGATTCGGATCTCCTATCAAACGGCTAAACTGCTGAAATCACGTGACTTTGGCGCTCGAAACACTGATTCAATTCGTAAAGTGTTTTGAAATCAGCCCATCACTATATTAATGAAAAGTCGGCATTGAGTTAGTCGCACAAAAAGTATTCTCGTCACTTAATAATATTAGGTAGAACCACTGAACTCACATGAACTGTTTTAAATATGTTTGTCTATGCAGGCCTCACGGAGCCATCGGATTTAATCAAAACATCTTAATTTGTGTTCCGAAGATGAACGAAGGTCTTACGGCTGTAGAACGACATGAGGGTGAGTAATAAATGACATTATTTTTGGGTGAACTAACCCTTTAATATTACACAGTACTTATAAGTAAAGTCAAGTCAATTAAAATGTATGTGATGTTCACAATACATATCGTTTTTAAAGCAGCTTTACGATGATGTTAATGTTTTAATATAAATATTAATATACATTTTAATATAAATATAAATATGAATATAATAAATATAAATATTTTAATATCTTAAACTAGAGCTGGGTGATAGTATTGTTTACATTTTATATACTACTATAGTTTACGACACTAGTTGTAATAAACTAGTCGTATAGTTTACTTTAAAGTCTCCAACTGCACCCAAATAAAATTTTACAAACCTACAATAACGATTTATAGGCTATTGTAGGGCTTTTGGGACAGATTGCAGGAAATTGCATACATGCGTCATTCACACATGTGTGTGATGTCATATTCGTACTCAGAGGAAAAATACAGTAGCTCTGGCTGTGGTTAGCATGAAGATAAAAGTTTGTCACAGCAAACGAGAAAAAATGACCATGGATCATTCATAGTGACGAACATCTGCAAAATCTCTGGTTATAAAAACGAAGAAACCAATTTTTTTGTCCATCCTCTCTTGATAAATGATATACTCTGATATATCCTGGATCCATGTATACAATGTCTCAGACCACAAATATTCACTCAGAAGAGCAAAACCAAAACAATGTTCTTCCCCAAGATGTATGCAATCTGCTAGAGGGACAAAAGCTCCCAAGTGTAGCTTTAAAGATGCACTCAGTCTGTTTTTGTTTACGTTTGACTGGTCCCTAATTGTCCCAATAGTACCAGTGGATTTGGACTCTGTACTGACACCTATTGGTGTGGATGTATTAACATTTTGCAGGTGATATAACTAAGCACTGTGAATTGAATACCACAATGATTCTACTGGACTTTCATTTGGACATTATGTTTCCTAAAGATCACTGACTGATGAGACTCATCAGAATTATCTGAAGTTCTTCACTGTGGCTTGACTTTGATTAATGTTTTAAATTTGTATCTTGTAAGGGATTTTTCACATCCATCCACTGATCTGTCCTCTATCTGGTGAAATTATTTGTAAAAACAAGTAACTGAACTCAAGTGATGCAGCATCCCACAGCATCACACCATTACATATTTTTGATGATTCAAAAATGATTTACTGCTTTATATACATTAAAGGATTTAGAATTTGTTTCCTTTACTTACCAGTTTATGTTGCAGCATAAAAGTGTGTGCACACTATAGATTACGTCATGTCAGAGAACGTTGTAAAACTATTTGTGTTTTTGTAAATGCTCTATCTCACTGTTCCTTCACTGTTGTCTTCTGTGTGCTCAGGTTGGCTGGACCTGGTCCAGGGGCTGTCCTGGCTGGTGGTGTGTTTGCAGTGTCCCGGCTGGTATGGCAGTGGTCGGTTGTGGCTGAAGTCTTTTCTCTTAACAACTTGTTTGTGGGCGTCCTCTTCTCGCTGTCAGCCTGTTTCCTCTGTGCAAAGAGTGTTCAGCAGAAGAAAAAGGTACTACAGACTAGGAAGGCACCAAAATGAAAATTCATGATGCACTTGGCTAAAAAAACGAAGCCAAAAATTAATAATAAACTAGTAATCAATTAATTAATCAAACATTTTTTATAATCATCACTCAAATAGCTAAAATATTTCATAGTACAAAGATTTAAATTGCACATAAGGCACATAAGGTTTCAACATTTTAATAACAGTATTGTTTCTACTCCAGTTTGTTAGTAAAATATAATCATTCAAATGACAATAAACTGTAATAACTTTTTTTCATGACTAATAAGTTTATGGACATTGAATGGGTTTCTTGGCCAAAAGTTTTCAGTAGCCGAAATTTCGGTGCGTCCCTACTAACTAACTAACTAACTTATATATATGTGTGTATTTATTTATTACTTTTCTCAGTTTGCTCTGTGGGGGGCGCTGTTCTGTGGGCTGAGCCTGTGTAATCAGCACACGCTGGTCTTGTATGTTGTCATCATAATTCCCTGGGCCCTCCTGCACCTCTACACTCATAATGTAAGTATTGATAATCACTCAGCGGTACAGGGATCAACACATAATTTGTCAGCGTTTCACAGAAAGGTGAATAAATTAATAGTGCAGGTTAAAAACCTTTTAAAGAGCAAATTTGGTGATATTATGCACTCATATGCCACATCATTTAAAAATATACAGTCTTTAACAGGTCTAGAGAGATGTACTTTAAGGTATGGTTTTACGCTAGAATTTTGAAAGCCATAAAAATAGGAAAAAATATATAAATTAATTATTACGTATTTTAAAACAAATATATATTTTATATATATATATATATATATATATATATATATATATATATATATATATATATATATATATATATATATATATATATATATATATATATATATATATATATACACTGGTACTTACAACTGAGAGCAGTGCAAAGCAGTAAAGGAAATTGTTCTCAGATGATTGTGGCATTGTCCAAGTGTTATGTCCATGCTGTTGTTTTATAATTATGTTTTAGCATGCAAATTTGAACATTTGGCAATGAAAAGAATCTGTCATATACAAGTGACATGTATTTCCCACAGGGTTTGTCCTTTATTGGTCTGGTGTCTTTGGGGACTTGTTTCCTGGCTGGCTTTGTGCCCTACATCTACCTGCCCATTTCCTCCTACCTCAACAGAGCTCGCTGGAGCTGGGGAGACCAGACGTCTCTCCACGGCTTCCTCACACACCTGCTCCGAGCTGAATATGGCACCTTCAGCCTGGTACCAACAGATTCATAAGTGTTTTATAAAAAAAAAAAAAAAAAAAAAAAAAAGAGATGTTTTCATGATTTAAATATATGTACTAGGATATGAGGTTTTCATGCTGTATTCATTTTCTTAAAGGTGCCCTAGAACGTTTTTTTAAAAGATGTAATATAAGTCTAAGGTGTCCCCTGAATGTGTCTGTGAAGTTTCAGCATTTTTTAACTGCTTATTTTGGGGCATCATTATAAATGAGCCGATTCAGGGTACGTGGCCCCTTTAAATCTGGTGCTCCACGCCCCAAGAGCTCGCGCTTGCCTTAAACGACATAAAAAAAAAGTTCAAACAGCTAATATAACCCTCAAAATGGATCTTTACAAAGTGTTTGTCATGCAGCATGTCTAATTGCGTAAGTACAGTGTTTATTTGGATGTTTACACTTGATTCTGAATGAGTTTGAGGCTGTGCTCCATGGCTAACGGCTAATGCTACACTGTTGGAGAGATTTATAAAGAATGAAGTTGTGTTTATGAATTATACAGACTGCAAGTGTTTAAAAATGAAAATAGCGACGGCTCTTGTCTCCGTGAATACAGTAAGAAACGATGTCAACTTTAACTACATTTAACAGTGCATTAGCAACATGCTAACGAAACATTTAGAAAGACAATTTACAAATATCACTAAAAATATCATGTTATCATGGATCATGTCAGTTATTATTGCTCCATCTGCCATTTTTTGCTATTGTCCTTGCTTGCTTACCTAGTCTGATGATTCAGCTGTTCACAGATCCAGACGTTAATGGCTTCCCTTGTCTAATGCCTTTCATAATGTTGGGAACATAGGCTGGCATATGCAAATATTGGGAGTGGACACCCCGTTACGTAACAGTCGGTGTTATGTTGATATTCGCCTGTTCTTCAGAGGTCTTTTAAACAAATGAGATTTTAAGGAGGAAACAATGGAGTTTGAGACTCACTGTATGTCATTTCCATGTACTGAACTCTTGTTATTTAGGTAAATTCAATTTTTGAATCTAGGGCACCTTTAAACTAATGCACCTCATGTTGATTTCTTTTGCTTCAGGCTAAAACAGATGAAAATTTGAGTCTCCTAAAAATGTTACGGTGAGTGTAACAAAATTGATTTGATGAATGACTTTAATCCAGATTTTAATTTCCAGAAGGAAATAGAAGTATGGGAATTATGTAAACAAAACATAGTTCAGTATATAGCTCATGTGTATTACGTGTTCAGTCTGTAGGCATGTAGTGTAGTCACTTTACAAAGTGACATCGCCAACTACTGGCCTGGCAGCATAATACAGCGTTTTTAGTCTTTTTCGCAGATCCGTGCGAATGGGGATCGCTTTGACAACGTTGTCACTTTTCCGTTTTTAGTACATCGTTGTCATGTAAATGTTCCCTTACATTTTGAATTTCATATACTCTATTAATTAGTGTTGCAGGATTGTCACAACAATCATAATTGTTGATTATATCCATTTATATTGTAACTGCTATTATTAATTTTAATTTAATACTAAAATGTTACTATAATTTTATATTAAAATTCTTTTTTTGTGCAAGGCAACAGCTCACCATATTCTGTTGCACTTTAGGAAACACTTTATTTTACAGTGTCCTTGTAACACATATTACATTAAGTTGCTGTAGTAATAACCATAAATTATGCATAATTACATGTGACTAACCCTAAAGTAAATACATGTAGTTAATTGTTAGTACTCAGTGCAGCCCTACTATCAAGTGAAAATTAGATTTTCAAATGTAATACCTTAATTTATACAATTTATAGACAAACTTACCATACCTTCTTATATTCAACCAAGCAAAAATGTTTCTGTGTTATAATAAGTGGCAGCTTTAATAAAGACAAATGACTCTGTTAATACCCCTTCCGTAGTTAGTACTCATAGATCCCCCTTCCCTCTAAAGCGGCAAAGCTGAACCTGCTAGGAATAACAAATCTGTTGTGTTGCACTGGCTTTGAAACGATCAATGACGTTCATAGCGCTTCTGATGACACTAGTGTAAGACATCATGCGAGACTCGGGTCGTCTCCTCAGCCCACCCTCATCAAACGTTTGGGTGTCCCCAGAGAGAGAGCTTAGCTTATGTCCCGCTAGTACCAATCAGCCATTTCCCATCACCCCCCACAGCTGCCACATAGCATGATGGACAGGTGAGAGTGAGAGAGGGGAACACAACAAGCATGTCACTGCATAAACCTGCCATAAAGAGCTCAAACACTCTCTCTCTCACACACGCTTTCACACGACGCTTAAATAAGCTGTCAGAGAGAGATGGGTATTAAGGCAAAGGCAGGGCACTATCTCTTTCAGCAGGGAAATTGGCCATTGACTGGGTTTGGGATACAGATAGAAGGGAAGGCTGTCACAAAACTGCACTTAATGTTGAAAAAGATACTCATAGCACTTTGAGTTTGAGTCTCTGTCCATCACAAAGACATGAACATACACACGCACACATAGAGGATGTATTGACAAGTGTGTCTCTTGTGTCTCAGGGCTCAGTGGAATCACTGTGTGAATGATCTGTCTTCCCCAGTACTTATGCTGGCAGTTCTAGGCATTTTGCTGTCTATACGGAGCAGGTAAGACATCGCTGAATGAGATCTGACCATCAGTTTAATGTTTAATGCCACTGAAGTGAAGAAAAACCACACAATCTGAAGTTTAGGTTTTTTCCAGACCATCGTGAATGTAAACACTGTGGCTGTGTGCAGCCTTCAAAACATCACTCTGTTTTTTTTTTTTTCAGCAGTCCAACATATCAGCTTTTGGCTTAACCACTGGCAGAACTACTAATTTGTCTTAAACCTGTTTGAAATCTTTTTTGCAATTCCATTTGGGGCACAGACATTGAAAAAGAAGTTTGGGGTTGGTACAAGTTTTAAATGTTTTAGAAAAAAGTTCACCAAAGCTGCATTTATGTGATCAATAATACAGTAAAAACAGCAATATTGTGAAATATTACAGTTGAATATAATTGTATTATATTTTGATACATTTTTTTAAAGATTTATTTTTTGCATTTTTGCCTTTATCGATAGGACAGTACAGATAATCTGTATAGATAATCGTCGGAAAGAAAAGTAGGAGAAAGAGGGGTCGGGATCGGAAAAGGTCACCGAGCCGGGACTCGAATTTTGGTCGCCTGAAGCGCAATCAGCGACATTTTTTTATATATTTTAAAGTGTAATTTACTCCTGTGATGCCAAAGCTGAATTTTCAGCATCATTACTCTAGTCTTTAGTGTCACATGATCCTTCAGAAATCAATATGCTGATTTGGGGCTTAAGAAACATTTATTATTATCAATGTTGAAAACAGTTGTGCTTCTTAATATTTTGGTGGAAACCATGATAGTTTTTATTTTTCCGATAAATAGAAACTACAGAAGAACAGAATTTATTAGAAATGTAATTCCTTTGTACCATTATAAATGTATAATGATATCACTTTTGCTCAATTTAATGCATCCTTGCTGAAATTTAGTATTAATTCCTTTAAAAAAAAATCTTACTGACCCCAAAATTTTGATGGCTAATTCTGGTCCAGTAATCGGATTGGAGAAGTGGCTTTAAAAAGTTTTAGTGTGTGTATGAAGGTAAATATTGCTGTTATTGTGTGCTATTATATTGTTATATATAAACAAATTATCATTCTACCATGAACTAATTTAGTGGAAAACTATTTTGACTTGATTTAGTTATTACGTTCTTGCATTGTTGTCATAGCAAAAAATTTGCTAACCATGTTGTGTTTGAAATGTTCATTACTAGATATTAAGTTCTTGTTTTTAGAACTGTATTAAAGCAATATAAATATCACATCCATTCTGATATTGTGCTCACGTGTGCTCATGTGATATTACTTAAACAGAACTAGCAGGCAACTGACAAATATGCATACCAATAGATTTGCTATCATAATGTTTAAAATGTAGTTTCAATGTATTCAAAGCCAATATCATCATAATAATTTTTAAATTAATGACACATACTGTATGTGGCCCCCAGAATTCGCTTTGTTTTTGTCTGGTTGATTGTCACCATGGTGAGCATCTACTCTGTGTTCTTTGCCTGGAGAGCAAACCTGAACATTGAGAAGCCTCTTCTTCTGGGAGTGGTGAGTTTAAAGTTTACAGTTATTTCTTCTATAATGTAAGAAATGCGCTTCAGTGTATGTACTGCATGTGTGTATGTAGGTGGAGCGCTTCTGGCTGCAGGCTGATGCTGGGGTGTGTGTTCTGGCTGGTCTGGGTCTGAGCTGGGCAGTGTGTTGGCTGAACGGGCGTCTGAGCCGGGGGACGGTGTGGAACACGGGAGCCTGGATACTCACTGCAGGCCTCATCTCACACATGATCAGCTTAAACCACAGGTATACCATTCATACACAGGGTGCCAATGGACGCTATAAAACTATTCAGACATCATTCACTTTTCAAAACTTGTATATCAAAAAAAAAACAATGCTATAGGTAGTTATTATACTTTGAAATGCCTGTTTCTGTGTGATCTTGCCCACTGCAAATTTACCCCATAGTATTTCGACATCCTGGGTTGCAAGTTGGCGAAAAACAGCATATTGCAGGCATGGAAGCCAGCAAATGAACTGGCTCAGAGATTGCAGATTCTGCCTGACCTAAAAAGCCTCGGCATCCATATAATAAAACGCATTTTAAAATGCGGATAAATATACAGTGTAAGGCTCGTTGCTTTCCATTGTCAGTTGCACTTGTTTTTGTTGAGTGTCCTCAATCTGGCAACCCGTGTGAGCGTTGAGTCTGAGGAGGAGGAAGCGGGACAAACAACTCTCTCCAATATTTTAAATTTGAACTGCAGTACCCAGTTCGACCACTAGCTGTAAATATTACATACTGCACCTTTAAGGAAGCTTCACACATGTCTGTAGACATTTTCTTTTATACTGATTTTTTGAATGCCACAACAATAGGAGATTTCAGTGTTAAGATGAGGAGGTTTCTGATGGTTAGTTTTTGTCCTCACTCAAATGTGTTCACAGAAAGTCCCCAGGAGACTTTTTAGATGAATTGTTTTGTTTATGTCTGTAGGTAAATATGGCATTTATGTAATGAAAGATGTCTATTTGAAGTAAATACTATTCTTTTGAACCTTCCATTCATCTATGAATCCTGAAGAAAAAAAAACCAAAGTAAAATGGTTTCCACAAACCGTTTTTAACATTGATAATAATAAGAAATATTTCTTGAGCAGAAAATCAGCATATTAGAATGATTTCTGAAGGATCATGTGACACTGCAGACTGAAGTAATGATGCTGCAAAATTCAACTTTGGCTTCATAGAAATAAATTACATTTTAAAAAATATTTAAATTACAAAACAGTATTTTTTTACTGTATTTTTGTCCAAATAAATGCAGCCTTTGTGAACTTAAGAGATGGCGGTGTATGTATTTATACATTGTTACATATAAATAAATATATACTGTATATAGGCCTATATACAATTAAAAATTTAGGATGAAACATGGCTGGACTTTTTACTGTACTTTTGTTTTTGCATTAAATAGTTTGTAAGGTAGTTTGCTGTTTGATCCAAATGATGGTACCTTTGAGAAAAAAAAAAAAAAAAAAAAAAAAATCACCCAGATCTCAGAATATCGAATATCATATCATAGACTAAAATATCAGGTCAAATAGTTGATATAATTGTATCATTGACAACTATAAGTTTCCTACATACAGTATCTGTGCTATTTAATGTATCACTGACCACCTGACTGATCATTCCTTACTTATAATATTTATGTCCATTAAATGTCCATTGAATTTAACCAATATCCCCTCATTAATCAGCACAGAAAATAAAAATGCATAAATATCAATTTTCTAGAATATCCAAACAAATGTAGATATCAGGTATTATTTCCTGCCTAACTACTAATTATTTTGCAGTGTGCATTACTGCATTATTTAGCAACATCACAGAGCCATTGAACCTTTGAACATTTGAGTTTTTTGTATATTTGTGGTCGATCATCCAGACCATGGCAGTCACTCCCTGAATTCCTCATTTCCTCCATGCTTCAGCACACATCAAAGCAAAAGCTCTCTTGCACTCTTCTGCAGCTTTGACTCTATGCTTGATTAGCCGTCCTGGCCACGCTAGTCATGCAGATTAAAGCAGCCGAGTTCTGTGCTTGATTAGACATCCTAGCCACGGCAGTCATGTAGATTAGAGCGGTGAGGTTTGGTACATCGCTGCCACAAACTGTGCCGCTTTGATCAATGGCGAGACTGACGCTCTTGTCAGCGCTCATCACACCTGTCCGAGGCTGATTACAGCCGAGAGATGTTCCACCTCATCACTGCTCGCTACTCAGAGAGAAACACAGGAACTGACTTCAGAACAGCTGTAAGAAAGATAATGTCATGGATCCTTACATTTTTGTGCAAACTCTTCAAAGTAAACATCACTGCTCATGTGGTTGAAGTATTTGTGAATGAATGTGCATGTACTTTTACACACTCCTGACAAACTTTTCTATCACTTTCAGATCACTTTTAGCTCGCAAACAAACTTTTTTTTACTAAAGACTTTTACAAACAGGCATTATTGGCCAAAATTGGGATTTTGGAGATGCAATAATTACCAAAATCTGGTGGTGACCCATGTGCCCTATGACACGATTCCACAATCACACACAAAAAAAGTAATAATTCCCTATGTAAACCCTTTTGTTGATCATATACACATATTTTTTATGAAGAATATACAAATGAAAAGTCCAGACATGTTTTCCCCTAAATTAGTTCTTAAAAGAACTGTATTAAATCATATTTATTTATGCGCAACAATGTATAAATAAAAGAGGGGTGCTAGGTGGCATTTTTAGGGCTGTCAAAGTTAACATATTCACCTGTTTATAATAATATTTTAACAATTTGCTTGAGTACAATAACAATATAAAAGGCAAATGTTTAATTCATGAAGCAATATGTAACTGGGTTTTCTTTGCAATATTGCATTCTTATGTGATATATAAAGCAATTTATATTTATATAATATTACAATTAATACATTCATATTTTTCTCACACAGTATAAATATGTTTTTAATCACAGTTTTATACATAAAAATATATAGGTTTATATTGTATAGAAAGGATCATCATATTTAGGGCAGTATTATTTAAACTATTATAGTTTTTACTAATATTTAAATCTTTAAAAATTTTAGTTTAATATTTAGTAATTTTATTGTTTTGTCATTTGTATTTTTTTTTAAATACATCACTAATTAGGTTTAATTTATTTTTATTTCGGTTTTAGTTTAGTTCAATTTTTATTTTTAGTTTTTTATTTTAGTTTTACATTTTTGTAGTTTTTCTGTCAAATATTTCATTTTATTTAAGCTTCATAGCTTTTTTTTGTTTTTAGTTAATGATAATAATTCTGATTTGGGGTCCTTGGCATTAAAAAATTTTAATATACATAAATATAATTTTGTATATTTATTAAGATAAATATACAAAACACTGTTGTCACACAACTTAACCCCTCACTGCAACTCAAGCAAAACTGAACATACTTTTTTCATACTACATTTTAAACAAGGTATTTTCAAAGTGTGTGTGTGTGTGTGTGTGTGTGTGTGTGTGTGTGCAGAGAGTGTGATCAGAGCAGTAATGACGTCATGGACAGGTTTGCTCGTGAGGTTGTGTCGTCATTGCCGGAGGGCTCATTGGTTCTGACTCGTGGTGATCTCCCGGGCAACACGCTGCGCTACGTCCACTACTGCCAGGGTCTCCGACCAGATCTCAGCCTTGTTGACCAGGAGGTCCGTAATCCAGCATGACACATGTCTAATTATTTCAGCCATAAATATGCTTTTTTAATTTAGTTGTAAAAACTGACATTATATTATGCAGATGATGACATATAGCTGGTATGTGGCAAAACTCCGGAAGCATTTACCCGGAGTCACGTTTCCTGGCCGCTGGTGGGATCCAGTCAACACCACAGAAAAGAAAACTTTCAGCATTGAGCAGTTTCTCAAGCACAATATGCAGTAAGATAAACACACATGGGCCTATGTTCACATTCATGCCATCTGTGTATATGCTACTATAGAGAAAGCACTGTTTTTCTCATTTAAATAGTAATTTGTGTATATTTTTAATTTGTGTATATTCATAGAACTATTTGCTGAATGCACTAGAGTTTAGTAAACCAATTACACATCTTCTATTAGCCCTTACACCAGACTGGGAGAGCAAAGAAAATGCACAATCTGTTCTGCCTCCCTCCACCAGACGGCAGTATTTCCTTGGTAAAGCCCCCGGACTCTGAGTGGGGGGCAATAAACACTAGTGATTTCCCTGGGAAGCAGTACAGAGAGAATAAGGAATAAATACTTGAGAAAAAACAAGCAGCAACCTGCTTGTTTTGTTAAGGGAGCCAGTTTTTATGTTCCTGCCAGGTGTATCCCATAATTCAAGATCTTTAATGGCTCTAACAAAACAGACAGGCTTAGAAGCTTTTACTCAGTTCTGCGTTCAAATACTCAAATTTTTATATTACATGTAAAAGTCTATGTTCCTATAGTATCTTTTTCATCTATTTTAATTTCATTTTATTGGTAACATTATAACATCACAATGTTACATTATATACCACATAAAGAGATCTTTGGTTTATGTGCTTTTAATAATGAATATATATTGCAACTTAATTTGCAATTTGAATGTACATTAACTGTATATCAGTAAAGCATAATGTAATAATGTGTGTTGTTATTATAGTTTACTAATGAACATCATTACAAAGTTTTACCCACTCATTTAAAACTCTACACTTTGAGTGATGCCATGTCACTATGACTAATGGTCAGTTTTTGCTCTGGTTTGTCTACAGCAGGCCTGTGTTTGTATGTATCGGTCTAACTGAGGGTGACCCCAGCTGGGAGAGGAGTTTCTCTCGTTGGCCCTGGGGCGTCTGTGAGCAGTTATTACCTGTCAAGACCCCTTTTGACCCTGAAAAATGGGCCCAAAAAACACTTGACCTTTACAACTGGAGCCAGCCACATGACAGGTAGCACATCACTTTTGTTTGTAGTTTACTTAGGGAATGACTTTATGACCTTGTAGGCCAAAATTTGTTCTGTTAATATATAGACTATGATGTTTTCACCTGAAATGAACACTAGATGCAGTAAAATGACAACAATTTATTCAGATTATTGATAAATAAAGACTTATATTTGTACAGTTCCTTGTGTAATACTACTACTTTTACCAAAGTGCATGATTTGTAAACATACATTTTGACATTTGTATCACATAAACAGCTCCATATGGCTTTTCTAATGTTGTAAACTTGCTCAATTGCTCACATGGTACAGCAATGCACTTTCAATGCAGAGCACTTACACTTGTGAAACACTCACTCCACATAAGAGCACAAAGCATCACAGAAGCAAGTTAAAACACCATAGTTCATTCAGCAAAAGCATTTTTATATCACTTTGCTTTTGTTAACACTTTCAGGGTAGGGTTTGTTGATTTCAAACATGATAGAGCATTAACTTTTAGCGCCACTCACCAGGCATATAATTTCCAAACTGCCATGATACGAACAACAACCAATGTAATAAAACTTTGCCATAGTCAGAGAGTTCAGTGCCAGTCACTTTTTTTGCTCACCGGCCACTGTGGCTAGTGGTTTCCCAAAGTTACTAGCTACTCAGCATTTTCACCTGCCACAATTTTGACATTGATACCATGGGGAAAAACTGCCATATGAACATTTTTAATATTATCTCATTTGGCAGCAGGTATATTAGGCTGCTGTCACTTTAAGACCTGACGCACGGATCCATTATACTGTTAACACCTGCCTTTTCTTTCTCAACCATTTATGTTTGCTTAAAACATAACTGATTGTGTTTACGTGAATACTCACCAAGACTAGCAGCAAAAAACAACTTGATTTAGTACTGAGAGCCGGATTTACGTGTGCACACAGTAAAAATTATGCACAATAAGTGCAATCCCACGCTGAAATTCAAGTCCTATAACACCAACAATATTCATCCAGAGCAAATGAAATGAGTGAGTGAGTGAGTGGAGGCGGGTTTGTGTGTCAACTCGCTGTCGGAGAGATGAGAGAGCGAGAATGCAAAGTTGGTATCGTGTATCTGTTCTGTGGAGTATTGGGAGTAATTTCAGATATTTCAGTATATAACACTACATTGCACTTAGTTTATTATTTGAGATGTTCTTTTAAAAGACTACAATTGAAAAATGTATAGCCTATATTATATGTAAAAACCTGCTAAATTGGCTAGTAGGGGTGACTGCGTTACACGCTGAAATCCACCCACATTTGGCGGGTTGGTGATGTTTATGTCAAGTCCTGCAGGCAGGGTGGTCAATAAACCCTCATCTGCAATGGAGAGAAAAAATATAGTGCTTATAGCGCCTGTTGTGGATGTGTCACCTAAAAAAAAATTGCAGCGAAATGTACCTGTAGTGCTGGGCGGTTTGTGTGGTTAATGCCCGATCATGCGTAGGGGAAAAAATACTATCATATACCGTATATGATAGTATTTTTTCCCCTACGCATGATCGGGCATTAACCACATTTTCTTCTGATTGAGAGAGGAAATACTGCAGTAGATTGACTAGAATGCCCTGTTTTACTGTCATGATTAGTGAATATTGTAGACAAATTCCACACTAGAGTTAATACAGGGTTACAAAGCCCCACAAAATGATGCTGTGGGGAGACAACAACCTTTAAAACACAGACAGAACACACTTGTTACAGACACATGAATTTTAAAATATGACCTTGGAGAAAAAGAGTTGAGGCCACCTTAAGCATTTTATAAATCTAACCCTATATAACAACAAACTGCCAAAACGTGGAAGAAACACGGAACAACATTTAAACTTTAAAAAAGGATATTTTCAGTCCATTTAAGAGCACTAAAGTCTCTGAACTAATGACACGCATAAGTTTAACACAGAAAGTATGAAGCAGTTAAATTTTTGCCCATTCTTCTTTGAATTGTCAGTCTATTTATTAACTTGCATCGTCTTCTGTGTAGCAGAATAACCCATCGTGTCATCGCGGTCGTGATCAGACGTACAGTTCAGTGTCCTTTGCATAACGTTACATTTCATTTGAAGAAGACGTGATGAAATATGTGCGCATACAAGCTGCTGGTTCATGTTTAGAGCACGAGAGTATATGAAATAGGTCCATGAGCGTGTTTATATCTAATATATATAATCAAAGTCCCTTTAAGACAAGTCATTTCACTCGCGGCCATCTTTGAAACGCCTCTCGGGCATCCTGGGCATCATGCAGCTCCAAAGCTGTTTGCCAAGCTTTCGATTAAATTTCATATTTGAAATCACCAATGAAATCTGACAACAATTTTTTTCCAAACGCTCGAATCATGACAAAAAAACTATTTTTAGGCTGGATCAAGCTAATGCGCATGCGCAGACCTAAATGGACGTCTCTTGTGCCTCATTTCGGAGACGCGCGTCTGACTGTTTCTATAGAAACCGGTGCTTCTAACGGCCGCTGAAGTGACGCGATGACTTTACCAGTCAGCGATTGGCTCTTATTTAGAAGGCGGGAATTATTCCGCCATATTGCGCGTTACACTTTCTCCCATTCAAAACAATACGAGTGACACGTCTTGTGTTATTCTATAGTCTTTGATATAATCCATCTGGAGAACGTTGTTAATCTCCGCGCAGAAGCCGCTATATCTCGCGCGCCGCGTGTAGTTTAAATTCTCCGCTGTAATCAAGGGCTGAATCCGAAATAACCCCCTATAACCTCAAATAGGGCATTATTTGAGGCGACAGCCAATTGTAGTGGTGTCCGAAACCATATTGGACGTTATTGAGTGCACTCATTCAATCTCACATTGCACCGCAATAATGAATGTACAGCCAATGTACACACAACGGCTGTCCGAATTCACTCACTCGTTTTCATTTACACTTTCAAGTGAACAATACAAGTGGATAGCGTAGGGAATAGTGAATGAGGCTTTAGGGGGTGATTTCGGACTTACCATAGGCTGTGATGCGATCTCAGCTGTGCTCTCACTGCAGTGCACCAGTGAAACGGGACACTCTCAAACAGTGACGCTACGCCGAACGTTGGTTAAGCGACACATACCGGTATTGCGGTATTATCAAAATTCATATCGTAACAAAAATAAATACCGGTATTTGGTATGAACCGGTATACCGCCCAGCACTACCTGGAGCATCATATTCCAGGTTTAGCAGAAATGTAGGTAGAGTCATATGTTTCCAGCATGGGTTGACAATTTGCATGGTACTGTGATATATACATGATACTAAATAATTACTTTTTTCATGTGCCATGGCATTCACACGATACTCCAAGGTTGGTACTTTCATGGCGCATGTCAATTAAACATGGCTATGGTACTTTTGGTAATTAAACATTAGTGATTAAAGTCCATGCTTCAATTTTAATCATTTAATATGAGAAAAAAAACATTATGATAATTGAGAGAATATAAATATGTTGAAGTTGTCATGGATGTTTAGTATTATACATACAAGATGGTCAATTTTATCAAACAGCCAGGTTTGGCTCAGCTATGCTCAGATTAGTAAAAAAAAAAAAAAAAAAATGAAATGAAATGAAGTTGATCAAAATTCAGTTCTAAAACTTTGAATCCGTTTTTTTTCAACTCAAGTGTCAGCTCAGCTTGTTGCCTTTTTAGGGCAGTGTACTGCAGAGAACTGGTCCTGTGGCTATTAACGCTTGGGTTATGGGTTCAATTACAAGGGTACACACTTGATAAAATTAAGCATGTGCCCAATGAATAAATGCATATATAAATAAATGATACTAGTCAATTTACCTTCAGGATTATATCTAGTCTTAGCATCATTACCAGGTGTGCCCCAGCACAATTCTTACACCTAATGCAACTCCATTGAAGTGTTTTCGGTCCTCACAGATATTAAAGTGTACTTAAACACTGCTCTGACTCCATGCTGTGCAGACAGCCTTCGTTTCCAGCTTCAAAGTCGTTATTAGTCCGCTGACCCCACCCTAATGACTTTCTAAACTGCGGCGTGTCAATATCTGTGTATAAAGTGAAATTAGTTCTAGTCTCCAGCACTGAGGCTCTCTGCAGCCGGCTGGTATTCAGCAAGTTAATCGGGGTTGAATGGTGTGACATTACTCTCCTCTCACCCACTACAAGCGTGTCCATCCCTGCCTGCCAGCCAAATATTAGCGGGGAAGTCACACGCTAAAATATTCCTTTGAAGGAGAGGCCGCACGTTTATGAGCGATGTAGTGGAAAGGAAGAAATGCAGAAATATATGGGTCGTTCACCACAGAGAGAGAGCTTCCAAAGACAGGCGAGGTTGAAGATCAGCTGTTGTATGGTTTGAAGATATGCAGAGTACGATTCGCTGGATTACTGGCTGGTTTAAAACTTGTATTTCAAGTCTGTACTTGACAAGACTGCTTTGATGCCATCTGAATATACATAAAAAAGGAATAACACTTATAAAATTATTTCTTTCTTTACATATCATCAATATTTATGAAAGTATCATATAGAGGAAGCTTTGACGTAATAAAGATTTGATGTTTTATTCCACCCTATCAGCTTTCACCCTGGCTCCTGGGAGAGAATTGCCAATGAGGAGATGTGGCAGGCCAGGTAATGCATGGGTTACTGCCCTCATCGCTCTCAGCTTTATTGTTCAGTCTTGTGTTGTATCTTCGCCAAACCTCTGTATATAGCTACATGTTTATACTTAGGTGCTTTTACTCACTTTTTAGGATGAAGACAGCTTTCTTCCTGTTTGACCTGGCTGAGAACATGGAAAGAGAACAGCAGGCCCGTCTCTATGAGCTATCTTACTATGTGAGTTGGAAATGCACTAAATACACTATATATAGTGTACAATATTTGAATGGAATTACAGTGCTTGCAAAGCAGCACTATATAAATATTTCATTGTATTCAACTTTTTTTTCTTAAAATTTGGCATGAAATTAAAACCTTATCCTTAAATCCTTAAATCCATATTATAGGTCTTAATGTGGACAATTTATCCAAGCAGATGTTTTTTTTGTTTGTTTGTTTGTTTTGCAATGTTTAATCAAAATGTCATAACTGGACATTCCAGTGAAAATGACTTCTCTCTGGTGATGTATGTAGGACTTTTCCAATTATGTAATTCATTTAAACCCTTCCCCTGCAAGCTTGAGTTCATCATCCTTTTTTTCGAGTGCAACTCCTCCATATCTCAAAATCCAATCAACAACCGATACACAGAACCAATCATTACATTTTTTCTTTTTTGATAATATTTTTTTATATGGAAGCTTGTTTCCGCCACTCAAAATAAAAAAGGTAATTGCGACTTATCTTGAAATTCTGACTTTTCTTGCAATTCCGAGTTTATATCCTGTAATTCTGAGATATAAAGCTGCAATTGCAAGTTATCAAATCCAATTATAAGGGGAAATATATCACACAAATCTGAGAAAAAATTCTGAATTGCGAGATGTAAACTCGCAATTGTGAGGAAAAAAAGTCAGAATCGTTCACAATCACAATATGAAAGCGATATCTGTCGCTACTTCCATTTTGCACGGCTTTAACAGGTTTTTGTAATTAAATTTAGTTTAAAGATAATTTTTTTTAAGTTGATAAGTATATGGTTAGGTGTACATTTTTTTTTTTAAATAAACATTTTATTAAGAAATGTAAGTTTGAAGATTGAAAGTCTCCTTTTGGCATATTTTGATAGGTGAATTTTGGATAGTCAACATTCTATCAGCAATTTGCATGTTAATTTTTTTCATGTTTTTTTTAATGACAGAAAACGATTCACACTGAGCATCATTTCAACGGCAAAGCAGCACTAATGCAGCATTATACACAGAATCAAAGCCTAAAACCTAAGCTTACCTAAAACCTTTAACACTTCTCTTTTGCTACCTTGCAAGCTCTGCTATTACCTTAAGAAAATGAAAATGTAGTTTGTCAGCATGATTTGTCATGTGAGATTATTTGTAGACTAAATGCAGTTTTTTAAAACATGACAGTTGGTGGTATTTTTTCTATAATTTGTTAACTGTTGACTCAATGTTGTGTTTTAAAAATCTTTTAAGTCTTATACAAATATGATTTAGGGTTTTAAAATACAACATTGAGTCAACAGTTAATATAAATTATAGACAACATTATCTTATTAAGTATTAAGTATTAATTAATTTAAATATTTGTGGTCTTTTTTTATCAACAGCTGTACTGTCAAATAGTGGATGCCCAGGTAGACTACCCAGCGAATTGGGATAAGAACCTGGCTCTTGCCGCAGAACGTCTGCTGCAATCAGGGGGCAGAGGTTACAGTCTAGATTCCCTCCTGAGTCGCAGCATCCACCACTTCAGTCGTTACCTTCACAGAGAACCCACCGATCCCCAGAGCAAAGCCATCCGCTCCGTCATCACACACCTCAGGAAAGAGTTGGACAAACTCAGAGACAGACAGAAGGGTTGAGACAGGAAGTGACAGAAACTGTCTGAAACAACACAGAGAGTCTTCAAAACACTGAAAACACCTGTGACACATAGGTGTAAATAGCACAAGAAGGTAAGAGGGAGGGAGACAAATATAAAGAGACAATACAAGACCATGTTTAATGTGTATTTTACAAACACTGTGATTCATCTCTCAGTTAAGTGAACTCAAAATGCTAAAATGGACCTAATATGTCAAAACATGAGTTTTATACTAAGATCTTTTAAATTGTGAGCTAGCGATCCATCATTGTAACACCAGAGTTTACCATTCATTTAGTTTACGGCCCTGATTTCATTAACAAGATGATATTTTGGTCAGTTACACAAAATACAGAGATTAATTATATTTCCTCAACACGCTAAACACAAACACCCAAGACTAATTGTTTTTCATAGCGTATGCTGCTGTTATTTCATTGTCATTTTTAACCTTAGCCAATTTGTGTCCTACATAAGAAGAATTTTCACAGTGAAGGTAAGGGACTCTGTGTTCTGAACTAAATTGCTATGTTTGTGTTACTTTTGTAATAAAATGTCACACTTTCAATATGTTAAAATTCATTGAGTTGATGATCAAAGGTCCTGAACCACTCATCCCACCTCTCTCAATCTTTCTCTCTCTTCTCTTTTTTATATAATTATTCTTTGCCCCCTGCTGTCATGCATGCCTCTCTCTCACTTTAGGATCACAAAGGTCTGAGATTGAGATTGAGGGGGGTGGTGGGTAATTTTGGGCACAACCATAAGAGATTAAGAATGACCTATTAATCTGGGACAGATTTGAAAATGGAGCATCCTTTTCCCTGTCTCTTTTTTCTGCTCTGTCTACCCCATCATCTTCCAAAACAGCTCTAAATTCAATTTAATGCAGAGGTCGTCAACAAAGGGGACATGTCCCCTAGGGAGCCCGCCAACTATTGTTTGATACTAAACGATCATTAAACTCTACATTCTGTAAGATGGACAATTTTGAGACTGTGTTGTGTCAGCACTTGATGGCCAGTGTAAAAGACAGAACGATTTCAGAAACAATGATCTACATTATTAAGGGGAGGGGAGCGACAATCAGCTGGTTTCGTATTCTAGAAGAGTGGTTTCATCCTGAGTTCAGGATGTCAGCTACACCTTATCACAACATATATAACATCTTCCTTTCTTGTGTACATTCATCTCTTCTTCCACTGAGCTGCTTTCTCTCAGTCCCTCCCTGTCCCTGTTTTTGCCTCTCTCTCATCTGAGGGATTGTGTGAACCCATGGAATCGCCGTGACCATGGATGCAGGCAGGGAGCCACGGCAACACTGGAATGTGGGGTGCCTGAGCAGATAAGAGCTGAGAACCCAGCCAGGGAGAGGGAGCAAAGACAAGCAAACGAGAAGTAATAAGTACATAGGATGGTGTATATGGCACGATAGGACAGAGTTAGATAGGAAGTGCTAGAAAGAGGCGAATGGACACTGACAAGACCGAAATGAAATCGCAGCACAGGGACTTGCAGACAAAAGAGGGAAGGTAAGAGAGAGGCCAACGAATGGTAAACTGTGAGAAAGAGCCAAAGAGAGCAGTGCCGTTGCACACACACACACACACACATAACATGGGAAGCCAGCCTTATTCCTCTTTGCATTTCATTTACATCCCTGGCTGTATCGACCAATCGGATTGGGAGCAAAGCCCGAGGCTTAGGAGGGGAATAAAAAGACAAAAATGCCTTCGCTGCTCTCATCCCTCTCTGATAATACCCCGTCTGTTTCTCCTTTCTCCTCCGCACCCGGAGAGAAGTAGATACTGTCCGAAATGCCATAGCAGAAGCGACACCTCCGCTCCCTGTGCTTTGCCGATAGACCTCGCCAGCAGCGGGCCTGAAAAGGGGGCTTTAGCTGCGGGGCCAATCTCCTCTACTTCCTCCTGCTGAGGGAGTGGAAGTAGGGATGGAGGACAGTGGAAGAGATGGAGACACAGTATGAGGAATTGGCTATAATGCGCATGTCACATTACAGAAACGAGGAAATGAAACTTGTCCAGTGTGGCAGATCGCTCTGTTTAGACATGCTTTCCTGGGGTTGTGTCTGAAACCGAAGGCCACTGTCTTGCTGCCCAGTCAGTCAGTGACTGTGTATGAAGGTACCTGGGGTAGCAGGGGTGTCCAGTTCTGCTCCAGTAGAGCCACCTTCCTGCAGGGTTTAGCTTCAACCTGCTTTAAAGCATCTACCTGGAAGGTTTTAGAAATCCTGAAGACATTGATTTCTTGGTTTAAATTAGGGTTGGTGGAAGATGGCCCTTCGGGTGCAGGACTGGACATCCCTCTCCTAAGAGAGCCTGGCCCTCATCTTCTCACTGAGCTCCAATATAACCCTTCTGCTTTTGACCCCCACGGCCAAACTCTAAAGACCTGTCATCTGCCTCACCATCATCCCTTTTCCTAAAGTCCGCCTTCTCCATCTCCTCTCATATCTTTTTTCATTAAACCTCTGAACAATGGAAGGAGATATGTGAGGGATTAGGCTGAGGCAGAGATTGTCTCCATTTCTCTGGATTGATTCTTGAACCTGTGTTTAATCCCTGGCCTTGGACCCGCATAGCTGTGGTTGACTGCCTCGGGTGGGCTGTTGGAAGCTGGTTGAGGGGGGAAAAGATGAAAACTATGAGCTGCTGTACTGGGGGTGACACTGAGCAGCTCATGTCTGTGGTGTTCTCAGTGTCTTTGGAAAGCCCTGATAGGAATAAAGCCATGGAGGAGCTATTGAGGGAATAGATGAATGGTATCCACTGGCTAGAGTGCTTCTAGACAGTAGGTTGCGTCCCTTTGATGATTTCAATTTAGGCAATGTGTGTACTGTATTCGTGAGTGTGTTTGAAAGCCTGTGGATACACTTAATGAACACTTAATCTAATTCTGAACATGTAGAGTTTGGTCATTTCCAGGAGTGACAACTGCATTCAACCAATTTAACTCCCAAAGACCCCCAAATTTTCATAGTGTAGAGAACCAAGGTATATCTTATCTTGACTCATTCATCAATTCTATCTCCACTGTAAGTTTCTCCCATTAGCTAAGTTATTTAGGAAAGGCCCATGACATAGATTTTCAGGGTCCAGAACAGAAGTTGTATATTGGTACTATAGGTAGATCCTTCTCTTTGGGACCAAATAATAGACCAGAGTTCTTCTACACCTGGAGGGCCATTTTTATGCAGAGTTTACGTCAACCCTGATCAATCTCACCTGCTTGTAATCTGCTTTTAATCCTTAAAGGCAGGAACACACCAAGCCAACGTTTGGCCGTCTGGCAGCTTTCGTTCATCGGCCGACTAAGTTTTCTCAGCGTGTTCCACACCATCGGCTGAAGTTGGTCCTCGTCTGCTTTTTTTCGTCCTATTTGAAATGTTGAATCGGCGTCGGAGCTCGCCGGTCCGTCGGGCCATCTGATCATTCTGATTGGCTGTTCAGATAATGCCACCTGCTGGTTCGGAAAGGCATTTTATCTCACGCAGGTGCAGAATTGACATGCTACTTGGCTGTCGGCTGTTTAGCGTTGGCTTGGTGTGTCAGGCCAACTTTGGATACAGACACTGCAGATGTGAGTCAACCCCGCAGTCTGCTTTCGACGCCACTAGTTCGTCTGCGTCGGCTTGGTGTGTTCCAGCCTTAAGACATCAGGTGGGTTTGATTAGAGTTGGAGCTAAAATGAAAAGAAAAACAGTCTCAAGAAACACTATTTAACAGCCCTGGATAAAACTAAGCCCTTATTTTGACGTCCTAGTAACAGGGCTTTAGCTGCCAAAAGAGTGACCAAAGAACTGCCAGTATGCAAAATCTTTGGAGTGACTCCCATCAGCACAGAATTGTGATGAATGTTGATCTAGACTCTAGAGTGACGTGACAGACACATGCATTCCAATATTACTGTTCAGACCAAGGTTGCATTGCAAAACTTCAGACCTGTATCTGATTTAGGACCTAAAAGTGGCCCAAAATAAAAAAGCTCAGATTCCATTTGGTTTGTGCGGTTCACACTGTTTTTAATTGGGGGAAATAACAGACCCAAGTCACATATGAGCAAAAAAATTGGATTTGGGCTACTTTTTCCTGCAGTCTGACCGTAGCTGTAACTTATATCACTCATGCATACTGTTTAAGACCAATTTCTATGTAATATCTGTCTACACTCAAACATTTATACAACTGAGCAACAGGCCACACTGTAATAAGACCACTGTGATCCTTTTGGAATTTCAAAAGGTACTAAAGAAACTATGACCAACAGCCATTTCAAAAAAGATCCTTAGCTTTGCAGCTTAACAGGAATAGCCTAATTTTCTGATACTTGTATAGATCTATTTAAATAATGGTGAGGTAAACTCACAAATTAAACACCTTTATGAATGCCTGTAGGCTCTGAAAAAAGATGTCTCATTGTACAAAAGAAACCCTCAGAAAGGGTGAGATGATATCTTACCTTTCATGTGATGAGTTGCTCTAAGTGAGTGGATGTGTGTTTGTGTGTGTGCCCAGAGCAGTGTTTCCAATTAAACGGACCTGTCTTCCTTCTCCCTCCGGTTCTAATTTTGTGCCACATTAAAGGAGTGCGACGCCATTGAGGACACAGAGCCACATTTTCATAATTTGCTGCCTCAATGTGCTTGCATCCCCTTACATCTGTGGCTGTGAATGCATGCCTGAGGAAGAGAAACAGCCACCATCCACTGAGAAAGAGAAACAATATTCATATGTAGCTGCAATATCAAGTATATTTTCTCTAATTTACTGGTTGATAATGCGACGAGACACAGACAGTAAACTTGAAGCCTCATTTGATTTCTACATACTTCACATGCTTTCCCTACTTCCCAACAACAGTCCAAATAGTTTTGGAACTTTCTCTTTGACGTGTTCAGTGCAGGCATTCAGTTTAGACGAACGATCATGCCTGGTGTAGACACGGCGGTCTAAAGGTGGTACATACAACACGAGCGCTGTAAGTCTTAAGACATACATGCCAGGTTTCACAGACAAGGCTTAGGCCTGATCCCAGACTAAAATGCATGTTTAAGCTGTTTTAACTGAAAGCAACTTGCACTGACATATCTTAAAATATGTCAGTGCCATTGTTTTGTCTCAAGACGCACACCAGTGATGTGTTTTTTTTTCTAAGGCACATTTATAAAAGCTACTTAAATGTCCTAACTGAACTAAGGCCTGCTCCTGGCTTAATCTAAGCTTTGAATGTGAAACGGGCCATGATAACTTTTTGTAAAGGATGGACTGCAATTTCTCTGAATAACAAGTGGTAGTTTGAATATGAGAAGTGTGAATAACATTTAAAAATTACAGGGGGGTGGTGGTGGGGAGAATGATCAGTTTCAGTAGAATTTAAATTTTTGGGTGAAAAAATGAACTCTCAGAATATTAAATCGTGTTTGGATCCAAACAGCATGTTTTAATAAAACACCAAGTCCAGCTTGTTCATTACAGCCATGTTGATGAGCAATCAATGGATTAACTTAGAAGGTTACTGCATACTGTAGTTTCATTGGTTTACAATTCATATTGCAACAAACATTTAATCAGGGATTGCTTGGTTGACACTTTTTCATCATTTCTTGTGGAAAATATTTGTGAAGGGCTTAAACGGATGAATCACATTCTGAAAAGTTTACATTTTCACCCTGACAGACAGGAGCTAATCGCAGCATTGGGGGAACATTGGGAAAATGTTTCATAATGGGCAGACACCGGCTAATCTAAAAAGCTCCCCATTTACAAATGGAAATCCCAGGATCCAATTGGGCTAATGAAGAGAGTTGAGCGGGATAATACGATGTGCTGTAATGCTGTGTAAGAGGCCTGTAATGTTGTGTTGGTGGTGAAGCCTCTGTGCTATGAGTTGTGTGACTGACTGGAGAGACTTCCAGAGCCCGAAGGCCTGGCTGCGACTCTCGGCGCCTGCCTCAAGAGACCTCTTCCTAGTAAGATCTGTCTTTCTCACCCTTTTGGAGGAGGAGGGAATTCGGCATGCTGAAGTGGTACAGAATGGACTCTCCTCTGATCTCTTGCCCCATCCGTTCCTACTGTTCTCCATCTGTTTTTCAGTTTCAGACGTGGGTTTGAACAGAAAATGAACTGAATGAGTCTGTACTGTACATTTTCAGTCTTTCTCCATGTGTCACTTGTTGTCCCGCTTGCACTCGTTTCTCTAATACTATACTGTGTTGGTTCCATGGGACAGTGGGGTTATTAGATCACGGGTGTCAAATTCAGTTTCTGGAGGGCCATTGTCCTATTGCTCCAACCCTTAATATACATATTTTTTAGAAGAAAATAGCAATTTTTTAAAGAATTATGGTGCAGTAACAGAGAAATTTTAGCAAATTTTCCATGGAAAATAACAGATCCATTGTCAGTAGTGTAGAGATATATGAAACCACAGCTCTCGCAGAAGTCATTTTCAAAACAAGCAGCTTTCTGTTGGTTAGCGCAGCAAATTCAGGTGAACAACTTGAACGTGTAACGAAAGCAAGCTAGTAAGAGCTGTGTGTGTAAACCTCACTACCTTGGCCTCAAGAGGCGCGCTAGCAACTGACACTAGAGGCTGCGGCCTTTGGTGTCCTTGTTAACGTGCTCGCTTTCCATACTAGTGATGCCGGTTCCAATCCTGCTCAGAGTAGTGCGAGTAGGACCGGTTACATTTGGTGCCGTGACCCAGATGGGAGTGAGGTTTAGGGGTGAGTGTAACGGAAGCAAGCTAGTAAGAGCAGTGCGTGTAAACCTTACTACCCTGGCCTCACTACCCTAACAGCAGTGCATGTAAACCTTACTACCCTGGTCTTTAGAGGCGTGCTAGCGACTGACGCTATAGGCTGTGGTCTTTAGTGTCCTTGTTAGCACGCCCGGTTTGAATCCCACTTGGAGCAGTGCGAGTAGAATCAGTTACATTTGGTTCCGTGACCTGGATGGGAGTGAGGTTTGGGGGGGTAAGTGTAACGGAAGCAAGCTATTAAGAGCGGTTTGTGTAAACCTCACTACCCTGGCCTCTAGAGGTGCGCTAGAGGCTGCGGTCTTTGGCGTCCTTGTAAGCGCTCCCGCCTCCCATGCTGGTGATGCTGGTTCGAATCCTGCTCAGGTCGTAAGTCCCATTGAACTCTATTGGTAACGACGGAACTTGTGACCATAGTTCGCTTTGGGAAATGCACCCCTGAGAGGTGGAATTAGGATTGGTTACACATGAACGAAATCTGTGTGGGGAACTTTTTTTGCCCACACGCGAAACTCCCGATTGGCATGACTGGAAATTGCCTGCAAAATTTAGAGCAATGGTAAATGCACATTTACCCGTCTGTCTACTGCAAAAGAAGATGGTAGGAAATATTCCACAGTTACTTGGTTTATCACCAGTTTTATCAGCTGTTTTTTTTAATTTTTGTTGTCATGAGGAAAAAACATGACATATAAAGAGAACTTTACACTTAGAATTCAGTATCATTGCACTGAATGATTATTATATTAAGTTACCATGGTATTGATACTTCAAATAATGGTATTACGATCGTACATGCCCAAAATAAGTAAAAAAAACCCATAGTATTAAATGGTACCTTGCACAAACAGTGTGCCCTCTCTTCTAATACCTGTTTCTACCCCTTGTTGTCACCCGTTTTCACCAGCGACGGCCCCTCCCCCTCTCTCGTGCAGTCTCTCTCGCAGATGTGCACAAACAAGAAGAGATTAAAGCAAAACGAATCTAAACAGACAAACGGAATTAGACTGACGGGTGTTGGTGGCCTGGGTTGGAGTGATAAACACAGTGATGCTGAGTGTGTGTGTCTGCGTGCGTGTGTGTTTGTGCATGTGTGTGCTTTCTAGTGTCTAGAGGATTAACAGTGGTTAGGTGTGTATGCTGGGTTGATTGCTTTTGGGTACTGCAAAGTGTTTGTATAATGCATTCTGTTTTTGTAATTGTTTCTTTTTAATTTCTATGCGACATCAGTCTGAATCCAGTGTTTTCACTTGCACATAAATATATACAAATTAAAAATATATCAGCACATATACTGTATACATACTAAACGGATACTAACATGTACTTTGGTGGATGATGCATAACAAGTCAATGGAATTTTTTTGTTAACATCGATATTTAGGTCCTGGTCACCAATTCTTTGTTTTTCGTCATATTTAATAAACATCACTAATTCACTTTAAATGGTCATTTGGCTTGAATTTTAAAATACAAACAATCTATATATTCTCCTAATTAATAAGAGGTTAATCTGCATGCATATAAAAAAATAAATAAAATGTTTTAAATATAGTTTTAGAATGTCGCACCACAGGACATTTCTAAAACCATTCATGTCATCAAAATATCAGAGAAAGTAAAGACACTACTACTTTTTCATGCATTAATTCAACAGAAGACATGCTTGCATGTTGAGTCACTGCAGTGCAAGTCTTCAAAGTGTCTTGTACTTGATGTGTGTGTGCCCAGTCAGCAGGCATAAGTGTGTCTGAAGGTGAGAGTGTGTCAATGGCCACTAATGGGTTGTTTTGATCACCTGTCTGTGTCTGATTTCAAAGCTGCAGGCTACAATTCCATAGGAGATGGAATGTGTGTGTATGTGTGTTCGAGAGCGTGTGGAACATCGGTCTGGCAGACACATTTTAGATCAGATGCATGGATGACCACCTGCTTCCAACTTGTCATCACTTACAGAGCTGCCAATTACTTTAAAAGCTTAAACTATTTAAAGCTGCAGTGTACAATTTCTGCACCACTAATGAACAAATGAAAGTTAAAAAAAATTACTGTTTTCAAACAGGTTTCCCTATCTTCCATTGTTCGGACAAATGGGTGCCATACCAAACTAAATGCCATTGGTGTCGTTTATGTGCCAGAATGTGATCAATTGGATAAACGTTGAAAAGGTTGCATATTTGTGACCGAGGACCACAAAACCAGTCATAAGTTGCACGGGTATATCTGTAGCAAAAATACCTATTTTTTTTTTCTTTTATGCCAAAAATCATTAGGATATTAAGTGAAGATCACGTTCCATGAAGATATTTTGTAAGTTTCCTACCATAAATATATCAAAAATTTATTTTTATGAGTGGATATGCATTGTTAAAGACTTCATTTGGACAACTTTAAAGGCGATTTTCTCAATATTTTGATTTCAAATAGTTGTATCTCGGCCAAATATTGCCATACATCAATGGAAAATGTATATATTCAGCTTTTAATATGATGTATAAATCTCAGTTTCAAAAAAATTGACTCTTATGACTGGTTTTGTGGTCCACATTTCACAAGTTGTGATGTAACGGAAGTAGCAACCGGTAATTTCTTCTCTATTGTGACGTACATTTGAGTGAAACGAATTATAGAAAAGAGAGAAAAAAAATGTCTGACAGGTCTTGGTTTCTATTCATCATCAATTGTTGTCGATTATAAGTAAGTGGCGGGCTTAAGCAGACAAAATGTTTAGAGAAGTCCCACATACATCACCAGAGAAAAGTCTGTAGTTTCACTGACTAGAAGATCATGTTGATACAATTTGATAAAAAATTATGAGGTCAAAAAAATTAATTAAATAAAAGAATGACATATTTGAATTGATTCAATTAGATTTTTGGAGGAATTGTTCACAATAAGATCATTAAGATGCATTTAGAATCCATTTCATGCTGATTTTAAGGATCTTTTTGTTTTATAAAATGTCTATTCTCTTCTATCATCCTTAGATGATGTATAAGTCATTGTCAGTGAATTGCTATGTGGTTGTTAAGGTGTTATAAGTGACCATGGTACTATGCGGTTGCTAAGGTGTTGCTAGTGTGTTTTTACAATATTTTGAGCTCTATATATGGCTCTATAAAAGTCCTTTCTTCAATATAAGTCTATGGTAAAAGTTTTATTGCATACAGAACAGTTCACCTCTCCTTGCTCGTTCATGTCCGTATCACAAATGTGAAGGACAAGTTACATAACAAAGTTCAATACTTAATGTAGGAGCTCTATTTATTTTGTATAACAGATCTTTCTACAGTAACAGAATGCAACAGGCCTCTGTCCCACCTGGGACAGCCATTCCCAACACTCCACAGAATCTCTTCCTAAATACCACAAAGCAGATTACATGGAAGAAGTGTACAGACCAACAAAAGATTACAGACTGTAGACATCCTCAGCCCAATGCCCTTTAACCAGGCTGCTGAAGCACAATGCAGTCTTATTCCATCTCGTCCCCACAGCAAAACTCTCTCCGCTACGCTGCCTGTTGGTCTGTTGTGGTGAAGGGATCGTTTCTGCCGCGACACATGCTGGAAAAGGTATTCTCCTAATGACACTGTTTCACACCAATGCCCTATCTGCTCAACCGGTATTAGTTAGGCTTTGGGGTTCAAGTGACTAAGGGGGTTTAGAGATGGATTTAAAAGGAGAAGAGGAGAGAGTGAAGAAAGAGAGAGAGACTCTCTGTTGTTCTTGAAAAGCTGTATTTATCCAGGATTAGAGACACCAACATGTTAATAATTGTTTCTCAGAGAACTGCGAAGAAGCACTTCCCCTGTAATCCCCTAATCAGACATTACACCTCTAAGCATGCCCGCGAAAGAGGCACGCCAACCTCTCACGCTCACTCACTTTCCCAGCATCCCACCCGTCTGTGGTGTTAGTGACGCCCACCACACTGCGCAAACGCCAAGCACTGATGCTGTAACAGGCCTCTCAGAGTGAGCTCATGATGAAGGAAACAACAATCAACCAAAGAAAAGAATTGGATTTTTAGCGATTCTGGGCCATGGCATCATACTTCCTGAAGAATGCCATTGGGGTTCTGTATAGTCTAACGGGAAAAGAGTCTTCAAAGTTCATCATTTAAACAGTGAGTTCACTGTTGTAGCAGACTAACTTCAATAATACTTAAAATGATAGTTCACAAAAAATGAAAAATCTGTAATTAATTACTCACCCCCATGTCATTCCAAACCCGTCAGACATTTGTTAATCTTCAGAACACACTGAAGATGTTTTTAATGAAATCTGAGAGCTTTTTGTTCCTCCAGTGACAGCTTAAGCAACTATCACTTTCAAGCCCCAGAATGGTAATAAAGCCATCATTAAAGTAATCCATGTGACTCAACGCAACTAAAGTGCTTTATTTGCGCAAAAAAAAAAAAAAAAACATAATTTACCACTTTATTTACAAAATATTAATCTCCAGTATCCTTAACATTTCAAGAGACATACTTAGTTCACCCAAAAATAAACTTTCGCTCATTTGCTAATGTTGTTCTAAACCTTTACGATTTTCTTTCTTTTGCGGAAAACAAAAGAAGATTTTGAAGAACTGTTTTGTCCATATAATGAAAGTCACTGGGGTCCAAAACAAAACAATATTGGACATTTTTTCAATGCTTTTACTAAGACATTTTCTTGTGTTCTGCAAAAGAAGGAAAATTAGAAGTTTGTAACAACATGAGGGTGAGTAAATGACGACATTGTTTTTGGTTGAGCTAACCCTTTAGCTTTTAATGACTTGTCCTAATTTTATGAAAACTGAAACATTATCAGTATATAATAACATGCTTCAAAGGTCCTCCATGAACAATATTACATTACTGTTGTTTGTATACGAGTGTGAAACCAATGAGGGCTCTAATACATGGAGAAAGTATTCTAATGACTAGAGAAATAATCTCAATGGCAGCTGCTCTGCTGACACTTGAAGTCCCAGAGGTGTGCAACCTGCATTCTGACTTCTTCCAGAAACATTTTATTTTAAAGCCAATCACCTGAGCCATTAGTGTCATACAACTAATTACTCAAGAGCTGTGAAATAGGAAACATGAGACAAAGTGATGAGCAGGGTTTATTTATTAATTTATCTTAGTTACTTTATTTGAACTTCATCATACCATCATACCAAATCAAAAGCAATGAAAATATACTGCTTTACAACACATAAAAAATCACATAAATGAATACATGATAAATTAATATGATTAAATGATTATAAATGAATACAAAAATAAAAAATAAAGCACAACACCGATGTATGGCTACTCCCTTGAAGCAACGCACACAGGTTGCTACTGAGAATCCTTAGATCCTTCGAAACTATATGCTTTAACATTACATCAAACCCAGAACTTTGGTGTTGCTAGCACCAGTTTAAAGGGTTAGTTTACCCCAAAATGAAAATTGTCATTATTTACTTATGTTGTTCCACAACTTCATGTCAAAAGACTTTCGTTCATCTTCAGAACGCAAATTAAGATATTTTTGATAAAATCCGATGGCTCAGTGAGGCCTCCATTGACAGCAGGATAATTAACACTTTCAGATGCCCAGAAAGCTACTAAAACCTTAATGTTCAACCTTAATGTTATGAAGTGACGAGAATACTTTTAGTGATGGGTGATGGGTGATTTCAAAACACTGCTTCATGAAGCTTCGAAGCTTTACAAATCTTTTGTTTCGAATCAGTGGTTCGGAGCGCATATCAAACTGCCAAAGTCACGTGATTTCAGTAAACGAGGCTTTGTTATGTCATAAGTGTTTCAAAATTTCAGTAGTTCACCACTAGGGGGCGTGACTTTGGCAGTTTGATACACGCTCCGAATCACTGATTCGAAACAAAAGATTCGTAAAGCTTCGAAGCTTCATGAAGCAGTGTTTTGAAATCGCCCATCACTAGATATTGTTGAATAAAGTCGTTATTTTGTTTTCTTGAGTATTCTCTTCACTTCATAACATTAAGGTTGAAACAGTGTAGTCACATGAACTGTTTTAAATATGTCTTAAGTAGCTTTCTGGGCATCTGAAAGTGTTTATTATCTTGCTGGCAATGTCGGATTTTATCAAAAATATCTTAATTTGTGTTCTGAAAATGAACGAAGGTCTTACGGGTGTGGAACGACATGAGGGTGAGTAATAAATGACAGAATTTTCATTTTTGGCTGAACTAACTCTTTAAGCTACAAAAACACTTCCATCATTTTACCCATTTTAGGCACTGTTAAAATATCCCACTCCAATGGGCTAAGTTTTGCTGTAGGCCATGTAATAAAGTGAGAGGGTCATGTAGATATTGTGTAAAAGGTCAAAGAGGTCATCAAAACACCATTCCTCACTGTCTAGGCGGTCTTGACGGCACGGAGGGCAATGAACCTCTGTGAGTTCATTAGCAGTGCATGCTGGGAGAATGACAGACTGACAGCCTCGCTCTCTCTGAGCCGGGTGGAGGGTCTCAGACCACCGGCTGTGCTGGAGGTGAAATGTTAGTGTTTTTGATTATGTGGAGGTCTTTATAGTCTCTTTTGTGGTGTATCAAGACTGTGATACATTTAATTATCAGCATTCATGGCCAGTAAAATCAAACTTCATTCAAAGCATTCATAATAAAATAGATATAAACCTCAAATCTGAATTCAGGTTATTATTACATGAGGCCATTGATACTAGAAAGGAAGAACTGCCTTCAGTGTATGTCCCAACTGTTAATGCTTAAAACAATAGTACACTTGTTTAGAGCAGCAGGTGTATGCTATTGTTGTGTTTTTTTTATCATCTGCCTCGAGTTTGTTTTTTGCGTTCCGTTTTCGTAACAATGGCATCTCAATCCAATGGCCCATTGTTGACTTAATTTCACCCACTGTATTTCTCTTTGTTTTTTAAATGTTTTACTATTTTTTGTTGCCATTGTTAATGATGAATGTTGATTGTTTGTCATCCGTCTCTCTCCCCCCACCCCGGTTTGGGATGGAGAGTGAGTAGCGGGGACACAGAGGGATTAACCTGGCAGAATTTAATTAGTGGGGCTGTTGTCTCTGCCCTTAACCATCCAATCTCCTCCAGCAACAGCTTGGCCTGTGATGGACAGGCCTCGTGTTTGGGGTGGGGGGGAGTGTATGTGCATATGCGTGTGTGTAAATGTCCCTGTTATTCAACTAAAAAGGACAGCAGATGAGTTTATAATATGTATTATTTATTTAGCTGTTGGATGGTTTAAGAACTAATTGAATGCAGAAAATGCCTGGGAAATTTCGTGGCAGTCTGCCTGTTGTATTATTTGAAGAACAACATGCAGTTCTTAATATTATGCTTTTTGCTCTTGTCCTCTGACCCCTCCCTCACTCCCCCGGCGGGTCGTATTGAACGTGTGGTCCAGCGCGTGGGCTTGGGGGCAATCATTGGCAGATCTGAAGCTGACACTGTTGCATTGTAATCTTGATGCTAAGCTTCCCATTAACCCATCTGGGGTCCAACGCCCCACATAACCTCTCCAAACACACATGCACACGCACTTTTGATGCTGGTCATGTGCGGGAAGTGTGCCTGTACACGTAAACACCTGCTGAGCATTACAGAACAACTAATACCCACATATTCCATAAAACAAAAGCAAATGCCTTAAAATATTGCCAATACCTAGAGAGAATGAGGAGGCCAATGACATTTTCGCAGATGGAAAATTAAAAAAAACATGGTTTTATCTCTAGAAAGTCTGACATTTTGAAATAAATTAGTAGTTTTATTCATCAAGGATGCATTAAATTGATCGAAAATGACAGAAAAGTATATATATATATATATATATTTTTTTTATATGTGTGTGTATGTATATTTATTTATATGTGTGTATATATATATATATATATTTGTGTTTATATATATATATATATATATATATATATATATATATATATATATATAGTCAAACCAAATATTTTTCAGACATTTTAGATATTTTTGATATATTTTTACTAGTGGGTGCAGGACACTATAGTTCATTTACATAAGTGAGGATAGCAAAATAAAGTAAACTGACATATTATACCCAAAAATTATTCATACAGTGGACTACTAGTAAAATTGATTAAAAAAAATTCAGTCAGTTTGACCTGAGTGTGTCTGATATAGTGTTATCTGATATAATTAAGATTGATTCTGACAGTTTAACTCTGAGATCTTGTTATATTTTAGTATTTTTATTTATTTATTTTTTTTATTTTTATTTTTTTTTAGTATATTTTATATTTTTTTGTTTTTTTTTTACTAGTGAATAACCTGTATCAAATAATCTGTAAAAAACCTGTATCACTTTGTATCAACAAAGTGACTTGGAGAATGAAAATTTATATTGTCAACATATAAAGAGGATTTGTAGAGTTAGAATTGTAGGTCATATCATGTCGAATTAAAAGTCATGGTGGTTTGGATAAAACATTGCACCCTAAATGTATAGTAAAATGGCTTTTAAATATCTGTCACTGTAGTGGACACCATGCATCAGAGGATTAGTATAAAAGTTTTGTTCTTTCAGTATTCAGAAGGAAATGGACTTGGAACATGTAAAATGAATTAATTCTTTCACCATTTAAATATAATACGGATTCCAAATAAATTGCTTTTCTTTCCTTTTTCACTTGAGACATTCAGAAACTAAGCTCCTGTAAACCTCTATAGCAGTCTCACAAACAAACACCCCCCACCCTCTAAACTACTAATTAGAGGCTCATTAGAGAACTATGGAGGTTTTATGTTTCACTGTCCTACCAGGAGGAGCTCAACTGTTCACTCAAGCTGACGGCTTACAAGTTGACTGTGATTTATTATGTCAAAAAACCATTTAATATTCAACTAACTTAATTTTATGGCTGTTCCAGTCCATATATTGCTTATTTAACCTGAATTTTTCTCTTTCAAGTGATTCAAGTTAAGTTTCTCCTATTACTGTGCGCTATATACAAACTTATAACACATATTATTAGGTGAAACATAACCTTTGTGACTATGAGTTTTTAAAGCTGGGAATTAGTACATATTTTGCAATGAATATTAAACCCCTTGTTATTGAAAAGTGTTGTTTGTCCACCAAAAGCCAAACTACAACAGCAACCTTATTGCCACTGTTCCATATATCCTTCTTTATTAACATAAAAATGACAGCTAGAAAAGAGAGCAAATAGATGCGTTGTTTGTTAGAATCTAGGCCAAACGACTGCTGGCAAACAGAAGGGCCGTCGTGGGTCACAGTCTCGACGCGGAAGCACCAAAGCCACGACAAAGGAAACAATAAACAAAAACAACTCTTACTAACGCGGAAAATCGTGACGTATTACAGTCTAGACAATGTGTCATGTTTGCTCAGAATGTCTTTTTTTATACATCATTAAATTATACCATAGAATTTGAATAAAATGCAGACTTTGTATTTACCAAAGCACTCTATGTACATATATATTTTTTCAAGCAAATCAAATTTAAACATTCAGTTCATCCATCCTGTGTTTAAAATCATTTTTTCTCAGGATGATGCAGTATCTTAAAAAGACAGGTATAGAATATGGTCCAGCATAACATAACCCTGGCCTGCGACGTGAGGTGTCATGAGAGGTTAAAAGCACTTCCCTCCGTGGGGACTCCAGTGTGACCCTCATGATCCACGTCTGCTTGTCCCCTGGGAGTGAGAAGTCAATAAAAATGCTATTGTGAGTACAATGGTGTAGTCAAGTGGACAATCAACTCAATCCATGTACATTTACACTGTTTTTTCCACCATCAGTCAAAATATATTTTCTAGGCGTATAAGAAATAAATTAGAGCCTCTTTTTTTAACAGATGCTTATGCAATAAAGTCTTAGAGGACATATGGGTTCAGATGATCTGATCTTAATTCACTGAGTATTCACACAAACACTTAATTTCCTCATCTGAACATGTATATGGCCAGTGACCTCTTAAATAAAGGTTTAATTCCAACGTTTGCACCAATGTCTCTTGTTTTGATATAAGTCCTTCGAAAACTCACAGACTTATAACCCACAAATAAACAAGTCCAAACAGCTGCCCCCAAAGTACACAGCTCACCCAGGGGCCTGGCCAGGGAGTCTAAACCCCACCAGATTTGCTCCATAATGCCCTTACCCCCACCCCTCAAGTTCCACATTCTGCCCTTGGTTGTGTGACCCAGCCTAAATAGCCCTTTTGTCTGACTGGGACAAAAACCAGTGTCTGGTGTAGCACGTGCTTCGCTTTGTGCTCTGCGCACTGAACAGGTGGGCACAGACGCTGCAAAGTAGAGGAAAAATGTAAAATGGACAAAAACAGGGAGAAGTTAAAGCTGTCAATCACCCTGCTTACTGAGAAACTCTTAGATGACATAATCAGCCCAGAAGGGCCAATCTTGTGATCAGATGTACTGTATCTTTACTATGTTGTTTCCTTCAGATTAACCCAGATCCCATGGGTATCTTATTGCTATGGGAACTGCTAAGGTGACCAAGAGCAGGTTAACCATAATTGGCTCATTTGAACTTTCAAACAACACCTGGTGATCTCACTGGGATTTGTACCTACATCTCAACAAGTACATTAATACATAACAACTGTGGTGTCACGATGAGAAATATATTAAGAAGAACTAAAGCCAGATATTAGAAATATTAATATTTGCATTTTTTTTTCAAGTTTCAGCAATGCATTTCTGATGAAAGCCATGAACTGATATAAAAAAATACAGATATTTTACCCAAAAAGATCGTTTATCTATTTATTTATTTTTCTAAATACAGGCTTTTAGAGACACAATATTACAAATTAATTAGGGAACACCCATGTCACACTGCAGGTATACACATGCAGGTAGCAAAATCTTTTCTTTCTTTTTTTTCAACCATTACATGAACTAATGAATCTGAATGACTGATTCATTAATGCAAACAATGGGCAGTAGTACCTGAAGCAAAGTTGAGTGGCACTGAGGTCAATGGTGCAGCCGCTCACAGAGCAGTTACTGAGAGCTCACAAGCACAATCAAGTGCTCTGATTTCTCCAGCCTTTGATTAGGATAATTTAGTATTCCCAAGTGCAAATCACCTCTTTATCCTCAAACAATTAGGAGCCCTTGGAGGACTAATTACCCTGCTTAGGAAAGGGACCTGAAGATGATGGAAGAAGAGAGGAAACTATAGCAATAGTAAGTTAAATTCTAGTGCGGCAAAATGATTTGAACAATACAAATAATGTCTATTGCTTCTGTCTTTAAAGGATTAGTTCACTTCTGAATGAAAATTTCCTGATAATTTACTTACTCCCATGTCGTCCAAGATGTTCATGTCTTTCTTGCTTCAGTCGAAATGAAATTTAAGAGGAAAACATTCCAGGATTCTTCTCCATATAGTGGACTTCAGTGGGGTACAACGGGTTGAAGGTCCAAATTGCATGTTTCAGTGCTTCTTCAAAGGGCTCTACACGATCCTAGATGAATCTTTGAGATTCGAGTCTTGTCTAACGAAACAAAATTTAAAAAAAAAGAAAAAAGTATATACTTTTTAAACACAAACGCTCATCTTGCACTGCTCTGCGATGTGCCACGCATTACTTTGAAAGGTCACGTCTGACATAGGCGGAAGTACTGCTGTAGGGTGAAAAAGTCATCTAATTTTCTCCTCCCACTTCAAAATCGTCTGATATCGTTGTGTTACTTTCTTTTTTTTAGACACTGGATCGGTACTTCCGCCTACATCACGCATGACCTTTCCAATGTGATTACATAATGTGTGCGGATCGCAGAGCTAGTGCAAGATGAGCATTTGTGGTTAAAAAGTATATAAATTTTAATTTCTTTTAGAAAATGAAAGATCATTTCGCTAGATAAGACCCTTATTCCTCGTCTGTGATCGTGTAGAAGCTGCACTGAAACTGCAATTTGGACCTTCCACCCGGTGAACCCCACTGAAGTCCATTATATGGAGAAAAATCCTGGAATGTTTTCCTCAAAAACCTTAATTTCTTTTCAACGTAAGAAAGAAAGACATGAACATCTTGGATGACATGGGGGTGAGTAAATTATCAGGTAATTTTCATTTAGAAATGAACTAATCCTTTAATTTGACCATATTCACGTAGTGTTTGTGATTGAAAACAGGCAATATAACAGGTGTGACTCTCAACTTTTCATACAACAGCTTAAGGCTGTGACACCAAGATGATGACGAAGTCAAGAGGGCACACAGAAGGTTCTTCTAATTTTACATAATATCAGATGAGCATTATAATAAGCAAATATTTTCATAACGACATGGCCGTTTGAAATAAAGTGAAGACTTACTGCTCAACATGATTCATATTTAAAATGTTAAGTAAATGTGAATGCAAACTGCTTTGTTTACAGTTTGAATATCTGCAGTCCTAGTTCCGGTTTCCCTTTTTGAAAGACGAATCTACAGACCACTTGCTAGTACTAAAAGTTATTTCCTCCCACACAGGTGCAGAATGTACATACTTGTTGGTTAGTAGTTTTGCGGAGTGTTCAAGCTCAATTTTTTTGGCCCAGACACAGGCGATGTGAGGTGAAAACACAACACACTTGTTCTACCTCTAGTTCTTTGATATCGGTTTGGTGTATCATGGCCTTCACAGACTATATTCAGGTCACTACTCTATGAACCATTGAATCAAATCAGATCACTGAAACCACATATGGACATAGACAAAAAAACTCATGTGACCACATTGCATTTGTAGTGGAAACGATATCAGTCTTGAAGAAACAGAGTAACGTTCAACCCAATATTACGATAAATGATGGCTATTTTCCTATTTTGTATTTTACATTGTTGGATCACGTGATTCGTATGAAAATGTACAATTTGTATGAAATAAGTTTTAAGGTCCATCCCTAAACATATGGGGCAAGAGCAGTACCAACCGCGATACCAAATCAGTACTGAAATCTTAAAAATGTGATGCTATGAGCGCTGTTGAGCGAATTCATAAATAGCTCTGATTGGTTTTTGTGTTCACGTGCTCACCAGAGCCTAATTTGAAACGCTTCTGAATTCAAACACTTTTGTGTGCTTTCAAATGCTCCCGCGCGTTGATCATCTCCCATGTGTATCTGTGTAAGCGCTCAGTAAAGAGCGTCACTGATGTCTGTTTAGAACATGTTTTTGAAGCGTTGATCACTGCAGCCAATCACAGACATATCTGATGAGTGTGTGAACACAATTGCCAATCAGGTGTTTACGAATCTGCTCAACAGCGCTCAAGGCGTCACATTTTTTAAATTTCAGTACCAACTTGGTATCACGGACAACACTAGAAAGAGGTTTTATGAATGAATATAAATTTTAATCAAATTGAAATAGAAAATTAAATTGTCTCGAGACTGTGTATCTACTTCATTGCAGTGTCTAAAGAACTTTCACAAGCTCAAAGTCTATCGGTACTGACCCTTAAAAGTGATAGAGAGGATTTTTTCGTCGACTGAGAAACCAAAGACTGTTACTGAGTTTCTGAAATGAGCGCATGCGTAAGAACAACCCCCCTCCTTCACAGCTCATTTCAAAGGAATGCCTCCCAAAACTCGTGCACGAGTATTGGAACACGAGTGTTTACCACCGGCATTCACTGTGTCGTGTTTTTTAGATTCATTATATCGGACTCACCGCAGGTCACTCATAATCTGCAGTTGTTACTCCTGTCTCCTGACAAAAACATTGCATGCGGCACCTGTGGAGTGTGGAAAGTTACTGGAGCGCGCAGCCGCGCTCGTCTCTCACAAGGAACGTCACGGCAGTGATTGACAAGCCAGAGGGCCAATCGTTTACGAGATGATCACGTAAACG
The DNA here is from genome assembly GCF_024489055.1 of Chanodichthys erythropterus. Taxonomy (NCBI): domain Eukaryota; kingdom Metazoa; phylum Chordata; class Actinopteri; order Cypriniformes; family Xenocyprididae; genus Chanodichthys; species Chanodichthys erythropterus. Next base: position 29,843,046 of record NC_090238.1, read on the forward strand.
ATTGGCTGATGTTTTTAATGCCCTACCTCGTGCACAGATAATGTATATTAATATTATTCCTTTCAGTGCACCTAATAAATAGTCTTTTATCAGTTAGTTCAAGTAATATTGCAAAAATGTATAAAACAAAACATCCTCTTTAGCACCTTTAAAGTCGGCATGAAACGGGAGTTGCAATAAGCTATTGTGCAAATATCTGAGTGATTGATTCTGTCCATTGGGATTTGATTCCTAGACAGTGACAGTGTCGGCCCAGATCTGGCTCACATCTGGCACACGTTGAATCCACACGTACCATATGCAGGCCAAATCTTGGCCGACACTATGTTGCTGTTTGGGTTGGATTGTTTGCTATTGCTGCAATCTCATGCGAGTGACAGTTTAGCTCTCGCGCCAGTAAACACGTCATCAGAGAACTATGTAACTTTTGCCCCTCATGCAGTTCAACAACAAAACTGCATGCATTTTGCAGTAGAACATTGTTTTGGATGAATATGACCCTTAACAATAGATAATGCTTTACAATGAACTCTGTTAGAGAGCTACATATGGCAATTTATCTGTTCAGTAAAATACCTTACTCACCTATTGAGTAATAAATCCCTCAGTTGTCCAAAAAGGAAAGCCAATGTTGATTCTTGTTTTATTACAAGTTCTGTCGTGTTCTCTTTTCTTTTTCTCTTTTTGCCTCTATTCAATATGTGTGTGTTTTTTTTAAACGGGTGATTCCCTGGAGGTTCATGATTTAGCTGTTCCATGTCAAACTTTCTCACTCGTTGTGACAACTAACCTATGCCACTCTCAAACCAGATGCACATCAAAGTAGCCGGAGCAACGTTTCTCTATTTACGGATATGATGAGATGTACGTGACACATGCACAATTTCCCATGAAAACCATCCCGCTGGGTCTAAAATATAAACACTTACCATAGTGAATCAGGGTAAGACTAGATTTAGATTTCAATTAAATCAGGGTAAGACTAGATACTAGATTTCCCCAAGCATTGGTAAACATGACCAAAGCCTTTTACTGAAAAATTATGAACTGAGGTTATAGAAGTTCATTCACATAAATAACCAAACTGTGTTTGAGCGTAACCATATTAAGCACTTAACAACAGGACTGACAGAGTATTTTGCTGCTGTGTGAACATGGTGTATTATTACTGACAGCTTCTAAGCACTGTTCAGTTACAAATTATTAATAATAATAAAAAATATGCTTTGCTGAAATATAGTTCATTAGATTATTATTGCTGAATAAATAAAAAGCAATTTATGCTGTCTGAATTGACCTGCAGGGACTGACTGAATAACAATTCCTGACTACCTTCTCCTGTCTTTTTCCACTAATATACAGGCTCAGCATCAAGTGCAGTCCATTCAGGAGAGTCTCAAAGCAATAATCTGGTTTTCGTCTAATTAATTAGTGGTCTCCATTACTCTTTCTAACAAGTGCACCTTATTTGTAAGAGATTAAGAGCAAGTGAGAGCTCATTGGAAAGGTGTAAATGATTAGTAAGGCCTCCTCTGTGCACCTGCTTAATTGGGCTAATGATGGACCCCAGAGGGTTTGCAGTGGAGGGAGCTACAAAGTGTCTCACCAGGAAGAGTTCTGGACAACGTAAAGCACAAAGACTCAAAATGAAGAAGAACAAATGCACAACAGGCTAGCAGTATAAACCAGATGCACTAGATAAAATACACTAAATAGACATTTATGAACGTCACACATGGCAGTTTAGATGAATTGTAGATTCCTGTTGACCATGTTCTGGGAATGACTGTTTGTGTTTGGGATTATCAGTTTGCTCTTACCCTGTCTGTTCATGTAGGACATTTAAAACATTCCTATTAGAGTCTGAATAATCCGCTGTGAAAGTATTTCCATTTGTCCCTTTAAGGAGATTTTTCATTAATGGGCTACAGGCCTAACAGAGGAAATAGGCTAGATGTTGGGTAGCTGTGCCATCCAGCATAATCCACAACTTTAGTCTCATGGGGGGCGTAAATGGACTCTGAATGCAGACCTTGGGTGTGCATTAGCTAAATAGGTATTAACTTGACCAGTAGACGCTGCTATGACACGCAGTTTCACCACAGCATATGTTGAGACTTCATAATCAGCTTATACATTTTAGTTTTAGTTCTTTTTCTACACCATTCCAAATGACCAAATATTGCTCTGTTTAATCTTACTTGTTCACTTGGATTGTGGTGGTAGTTAATACCAGGATCAAAGACCAAACAGGAGACCAAGGCTTGGAATAACAATGGCTGAGGTTCTACACACTGAACTCAGAGCATAGTTACACTTTCTGCATGCTGTTTCCACCTTCTACAATTTCCTCCAGAGTGCAAAATTGTTATTTTAAAGAGGAAAAAAGCCAGCAGAATGTTCTGTTCTCTCTGTGTGGCCTGTACATTACCAGACATCCAGAGTTGTCGGGCTGTTAGAACTATTATCAGTTTCATATATCCACAAATCCACAGATTTATGTGAGCTGTCGGAGAAATTAAAATCACATGCTTTTTGGTGCTCTTAACCCAATCCCTTTAGACTTCATTTTTAAAACATCTAAATCTGTTATTACTGGCACAAAACCCTTTTAATTTAATCTTTGACAAGATTATCAGATTCATTGATGATGTCACAAACTTAAATAAATAGTGCAAAAGTGAGCTTAGACTGGATGAGCTGGACAAAATAGACAACCCGCTGCTCAATTGATTAGCCTTGATGGCCTGATTATTATAATCATTATTTATCAAAGTAAGCGATTTAAGGGTAGTAGATGTAGATCTTAATAATCTAAAAAGCCTTTAACTGAAAGGTAAATCAGGGAAAAGCTTTATCATATGCTTGTTAATACAGTAAATCAAACACTTTATTGGCTAATTTACAAGCATGCAATACATAATGGTAATATTTCTGTAATTTATACAATATAATGTCTATAATATAAAATGTGTCTAAATTAAGTTCGTTTTGTGGTGTTTGGTGTGGTAAAATTAAGCAATAAGATAGTTGGGGCACTGCTATAAATACTATATAGCCTATATCCAAGCCGTCCAACCACGCAGGATGTCGTGACAGACACGGAAGTGTGGAAGGGTTGAGGGACCAGTAAACTTCCGTGACTGCCTCTTGCTATCCCAAGCGCCAAGGCAACCTGTGCGCATAAGAAGCCTCTGGCTCGTGAATGGTTAAAGAGAGCCCATTGTTTAGCCTAACATCGACCAACGCGGGGTGCGGATTAGAACGGCGTCTGCCCGTCCCATATGTTACTTCAGGGCTGCGTTGCCCGTAATTAAAAAAGAAAGATGCGCTCTGCAGGAATGGAGGCCCTTGGTTTTGCTCATGAACGTCAAGGCGTCTGATCTTTCAGTGACTTGTGCACTATTAAAACAACACCCTATTCGAAGTTACAACCCCTGGGTGCATCCTACTGTGTGGTCGAGCATGCCTGTACACATATGAAACAGACTGTAACAGCATTGTTAAAAGTCAGTACCATGTACGCACGTGTTGTGGGCTTCCTTCACGCCCTGTTTATCGGTAAATAAACAGTGAGTCGTTCCAAACATCACGGACGAAACTGGTTTATAACCACACTATAGCCAGGATGTAAATAACTTTGCCTCCTAATATTATTTTGGACTTCTTTCGGAGTCGGAATAAATATTTCAGCTCAGAACTTTTAATATAGTCCACATAAACATAGACTGAGTTTCTCAAAGATTGTCGCAAAGTCCCAAAGAGAAGTATCCTAAATTATATGTAAATTAACGAGATCCTCGGACTACTTCACGTGTAAATTGATAAATCTTTCTTCTTTTTTTCAGTTTACCATAGACAAATGACATTTAATAAATAATAGGCTATAGTTTTGACGGTTGAGAGTCAGTGTACACTGTCGAAGAATAAAAAGATTGGCTATTGGTTCGCATTTTAAACAATAAGCACACTGTGTCACGTGATACGCTAATTTTACATAACAGGCGACAATACTAACTTTATGTGTGCCTACTTAAGAAGGTAACCTAACTAATTGCAGTGGATAAAGATATAGGCTATTCTCAAAAATGATTTCACAAGAAAATATTTTATTTGGGCTATTTATTACAAATAGGCTAGGCCTAAACAAATTAAATAAACAGTTGTAGCCCATTCTTCCCCTCCTCATTGCTCTTTTCTTCCACCTCAGATAAATTCAGATTATCTATGAAAGCACAAATGTCTAAATGTCGATATATATTCACCGTTGATGTCCGTCATCGTAATGTTTTTTTTTATGTGCATCTGTTAAGTTTGAAAGTAGCAAAACTGTAAGCTAAATACTTGCCACAAAAAACCCTTAAATTGATCAGCATCAAGGGAAATCCCATTAGCCTAAATGTATTTATCTTTCATCACTTTCATTAATCTTTATGAAGCTGAGCATCAATATTTCCGAATCCCGTGGCTTACCAAAGCCACAATCATTTCTTTAATTAAATTCAGAAATGTTCAATAACTTCCAGCGCCCCACCAATATGACGTGCATTTCCATTTTTGGCAGCATTTTTCATGTTTTTGGAGTCAAACTCTTGTCTGTGTCTTGTGTCACCTGATGATATGCAAAGCTATGAAAACCCAGAAAATTCTGTATTATATGTGTTAATATGCCTACTGATAACTTTGTACTTATTGTGCACATATTAATTAATTCTTTGATACTAATAATATATGCATATTAATATTGTTAATATCCAGTCCAAATTAGCGTAATATCGTCCCTCATGCAATTTGTTTACATCTCTATAAAATAATTCATTATTATAGGCCTATATTGTGCAACTGAAAGCCGCGTGCCACTCTGAACTATGACAGAACTGTTTATAGAGCATTACTAAGATGCTGGGATATTTACAGTGACAGACCTATACAGAAATCAATAAAGAGCAATGCATTCGTTTTTTACCTGTTATAATATGTGTCCCTGAGTGTTGGGGGTGGGTGGCATGGCATAAAGTTTCGCGTAACTGTAGCTCAAAATTCAATTAACTGTCGTTGCAACTGGCACGTCTGTCTGCCACAATGGCAGTAACTGTCATAATTGACCTACTTAGCCCAAGTATTTTCTCACATTTAAGGGTTACAGACACAGTATGACGGTTGGATGAAATGTCAATGAGAATTATGATGCGGGTTATTAAAACCAAGCCCATATCTTTGTATGAGAAAGTGTGCGATTAAATTGGTATGTGATGTGATATGACTTCTCTTTCACCTGAAATGGTCAGATCATGATATATGTGAGTCTAAGTAATTTAGGACAACAATATAGCATTATGTAGCAATGTAGTAGGTTTATGTAGGCTATTGAGTATGTTTTGTACCTAGTTTTTGCTCACTGTTCTGCTTATTTTTTTTTATAAAATGGGTGTATGTATTCAAAACAATATTAGGAGCTTGTATAACTACTTATATAAAGCGATTACTTTTTTTCAGTAGGCCTAAGCTGCAGCAACTCCTGAAACATATTTATTGTGGTGCAAACATATTGTTGATTTTTTTTCATCGCACTCTCTTTTCTCAGTTGTTTGTGCAGTTACATTGGCATTTTACATGATGGATATTTTACTTAGTGTTAACGCGTTGAGATATTATTTCATATAGGCTATTATTTAATATTCGCATTAATTTTAGTATCGTTTGCGTCAGTTTACTTGACCATTAACATCTTCATCTTTTATCTTCAAGAAAGTTTCATTATAGACTATAGTTAGAGACAGGATTTTCTCGTGGCTAACAAACACATATCTGCATCATCTTCTGTGTTCATCGACTGTCTTGGACGGTGAATCTTGTAAAGTTCAAACAACACGGACGACTAACACGTGTTAGAAATATACTGGACTCGATGATCTGTAAAGGTTGGTTTAGAAGTCAAAAATAATTAATTATTTAATTATTTTGGGAAAACACCTGGACAACCTGGATAACACCAGCGCTTGTATTCCTCGGTGTTCCAGAAAGAGGAGAAAATAAACAATCAAACAGAAAAAAAAAGAAAGACTAAAAACAAAAACAAAAAACAAAACAAAACAAAAAACAAACAAACAAAAAAAAAAACACTTTGGCCTCTATTCGTTAGGGGGTAAAACGAAGAAAATTAATGTAAAAAATCAATTTCTCTTGGTTGAGTTTTTAAAGTTCGTATGAAAAGGAAGCTGCTTCAAATAATTTTTCTACAAAAATAGTTAAATATGATATGATATATTATATTAGAAGAAAATACAAATATATCTATTTAAATCTATGTATATATATCATTAATAATTAATGAATAAGTCAGTGAATTAATGATGTTTTATTAAAATCCTTCCAAAACGTGTTTGTAAAAAACACCGTTTTTCCTAACGAAGAGTCTGCAAGATAGTTAGTCATTCAGACGGGCAACGATATTTCATAGTAATTTTTAACGCATAGTTTTTTGTTTTGTTTTGTTTTTTTTACACCGTGCTATGATGTTTTCTTCGTTTTGTCGCTGTTTAGTGTTTATTTGTTTGACTAGTCACATCGATATACAATGTTGTGTGTAACGCCTCAGGTGCATATACATTTTTCTGTTTGTAATTCGCGCTGTTTGACACCCTGTGTAAAAAACAGCCTAAGGTTTTTTTTTTTTTTTTTTTTACGAAATGAAGAGAGAAAAAAAAGAATTAAGAAAACTAAAACTTCGAACATATATCAATCATTTAGTGAGCTTCATTTATTCCCAATTTCATTTGAAAACGGTCTAAAATTCCTAAAAAAGGTTTGATCTTTTCGCACCATTCTTTAAATTGTCTTTAGAGAGGATGTGAATGAAAAAGGAGATTATTTGGCAATGTCAAGGACGATAATTGAATGTTCCATTGCTCGTAATTATGATGGAAGAATTCAAAGATTCGATTCTGACTCCCTGCCTCCAAGTGAACTAGTTTAATTATGTGATGTCGCTCAAATCAGGCTCTTACAATAGAATTATTCCAGGACCCGTCGGTAACCGTAAAGTCCTCAGTTTGCTCTCTACGCTCCTTTCCTTTACAGAGGGGACTCTTTGTGAAAGTTTTCCATTCAGTCACAGAGGACTCCGGGGTGTTAGCTCGGTCCTCACAGCTGTTTAAATCAAAATTGGAATTAAAGTAGCCTGTTGGATTTATAGTTTATTGTATGCCTTTTAAAATAAAAAGATTTTTTGGTTTAATTATTGTACCATTGTGTTGTTTTTTAAATGGGGTTTTCTGAATTCGTGTCATAAGAATCCAACACAACAGTACTATTCTAAAGTTTGTCGAATTGTCACGTCAAAAAAAAAAAAAAATAATAATAATAAAAAAAAATCTATTGTGAAATACCATCCGCAGTCCAAAATGGTGCGGTGCTGCATTCAGAAAATGCAGTCTTTAAAGTAGGCTTTGAGTTACGTTTGAATTGCCCTCTGCCCTAAAGAAACCCCGCCAGTGAAATATTGGGATTAACTGGTCTTTGAGGCGCGGATTAGCGCGACTTTCCCAAGCCGCGCATTCTTGGTGCCGTGACTCTTAAAACGAAAGGGCCGGAAACCCGGCGGGGAAAATGAGAAATAATTAAAATTTGCTCACGCCTTGCAGTTGCACAGTTACATTGACTTTAAGAGTCCTGATCTTTAATAGCCAAATTACAAGACACATACAAGCCAGTGCTTTTTAAGTTTTACCTTTAAGTTTCTGAGTAGGGCTAAACCATATCAAAGCCAAATAAATCATTCACATTAAATTGATTGGAATACAGCATGGAGTTGAGATCGACAATTACTTGTAAATCAATCAACCAGGAGATTTCCATTAATATTTAATGTGAATATGAACGGGATTTTCTCTTTTCATTCCTCCAAAGGAAATTGACATAATTTCAGTTTGAAATTGGTATGTTGTGAACCAATTCACATGTTAGAGCGCTTTTAAATGAACACCATCATTCTGTTAAATAAATGGGTAATATTTTTTATGTAGTAGGCTACACGTTTGGCAGTTTCCTGATAAATCATCATTGTCGCTCAAGAAAATTTGGCGGTTAATTTTATTTTTCTTTCTTGACATAAATCGGGTCCTATAATCACCTATAGCCTTTTACTTTCAAGCTATTGTAGCTAACCTATAAAACACAAACACACACATAAAATTCAGAATACATTTTAATAACTCGTTCAGACTTAATAACTTTAAATAGGATTGTGTCAGATTTTAAATTGTTTATTCATATTTCTGTGGCGGGACCACATTACCACTCCAGACAAGTTTAAGATCCACGTGGGTGGTATATCAGTTATGACCAATGGAGATCAATGAACGGGGACAGACAGTTCCTTTCTTACACATTCTCTTGAGTCCCTGTATTTTCGAGATCGCTTGTCTCTTGAAAATTAATCCAATAGTAATCATGTGACTAATCTTATTTACCGTCCTGTTTTCTTAAAGAAAAAAAAGTTTAAAATCTATTAAAATCACAGCCGAGTCTTCGCAGATGCGACGGAGCTCACAAATTGCATACAGTTACAACAGATCACAGTTTCGAAGGCTAGCACAGATAAAAAAAAAAAAAAACACAAATGTACCATTTATATAAGACACACATTGATTGTCTTTTAAAAACTACATATTGATTCCTTATAAACACCTTTTCTTAAATAAAGTAGTGCATCCAGGTCGCCATGGGGGCGTTCAGCACACACGCACACGTACACACGCACTCGCACACATCCTCTCTATCATCCTCCTGATGGAAGTGTCTCTCGTCTTGCCAACATTGAAATAGGTCGGCGTGCTGTAAGAGGCTTAGAGAAAGCCTGCCCATTCCAAGCACTTAAGCAAAAGATTGGCTCCTTTTGCCATGTAGTTTTTTTTCTCTCCTCTTTTCTTGTGTAAAGATTTGTTCCGTGGCTTTGACCTAACTTATTACAAATTCACTTTGATTCCCTGTACCTTAAACAACAGGTTGTGGTCAGATGGCCTATGTTTATACGCACTCACCACCCCTTCAAATACTTTGCACGCCACAAGGGGTGCATGTAGCTCAAATAGATATTTCATGTCAAAGACAAACTTCAAAAGCGCTGTCGGGCACAATGCAAAACCCATCCATCTCGGAGAGTTCGCGCTTCACGGAACACTTCTGTTTTTGGAAGGATGGCAGGTCTACAACGTTTATTTTATAGTCTTTTAGTGTGTTGATTGGACTGAATGGCAGACGTTTTGTTAGTTTCACAACACCTGGAATTTCCAGGAGGAAGTCTGATCTTTGTAATCCAAGCAATCAGCATTAAAGTTCAGTTTCCACGAGGACGCTTGGTCCTTATAATCCAAGCAATCCGCGGTGGAGTTGAAGCCGAGCCCCGAGGCACCGTAACCTTGTGTGGGAAGGGACGCGGGAGACTGATTCAGGTGACTGGTGACAGCGTTGCTGCTCATGGGGCTCAAAGTGGATCCTGGCCCGGTCAGCTGATGGTGCATGGGCGTCAAGTAAGAGCCGCAGTCCATGCCCCCAAAGTAGGATGTGGAACCGGCGTAGCCCTGGCTGTATCCAGAAGCTTGAGTATAGGTCATGGGGTATGATCGCTGCATGCAGGAGGAGGAGGTAGAGAGTGGGTCTGACAGCGGCGAGATGGAGGCCGGGCTCCAAATGGACACCGGCGCGGTTGTGGTGGAGATGGCCGGTACTGAAGTGCTGGAGGGCGGGGTGAACTGGCCACTCGCCCCGCTCTCAGAACTGGCCTCCCGAGCTGGAGAGCTCTTCTTTTTGGCAGGTCGCACCTTGTTCTGGCCTCCGTTTTGTTGTTGTTGCTGCTGCTGGCGACACTTTGCCCTTCGGTTTTTAAACCAAACCTGATGTGGTTAAAAATAAAAAACAGGGTTTATTAACATTTACAGTGTGACCTATAGCTTCATTTGTGGGACAGCACAACTTCTATCCTTAATTATATGTAAGAAAACAACTTTTATTATTTTAGTGCGTCCCTCCGTTCATAAAGGTGTCCATGCATTTCATATGTTTGGATTTTTAAAATAAGACACTCTTGCATGACTTTAATGATACGCAGCCTACCTGTACACGGGACTCCGGTAAGTTGATTTTCAAGGCCACCTCCTCACGCATGAAAATATCCGGGTAGCGCGTTTTCGCGAATAAAGCCTCCAGCACATCAAGTTGCGCTCTAGTAAATGTTGTCCTTTCCCGCCTCTGCTTTCGAGGAGTCGCTGTTTTAAATAAAACAAATGCATCACACTGTTGTCCATCCAAAAATCTTTCATGCATAGTTACTTTAAAAGCAGGTTATAAATATAAATACATGATACCAAAATAAATAAATAAATAAAAAATACTACAAAATATTAGTAGGCTATATCTAAAACGGCATCGTACACTGATTAATAAAAATGCTTTAAACTTTTTCTTCTTCTGATATGTGTTATTGTTGGTACAGTTAAAAAAAACAATGTAGGCCTACTTTTGAGAATAAATATAAGAATAATAGATGCAGTTTTATTTTATTTTATTTGACCAAGTTTTTAAATTCTTACAATTAATGTACTATTATTTGAAATTGGATTTTAAAAAATCCCATAATTGTACAATCTAAAATACATAACATTTGAAAGTGTAATTATGAGACTAGCAAGCATATACCACCAGCAAATCAAATAGCCAGGCCTACTATTTACATTTAAGCACATACGGGCAAGACTGTTACTGCATAATCCTGAATCCATAAATAACAACTCTATATCAATCGAGTTTCAATCGTCTTTTACATAGAACTGTTTATTTGGAAGCTTGTCTCACCTGGGTAACCAACGGAAGGGTGCAGAAGGTCCATACCGGAGGTAGTTAAACTTAGCCCGTTGACCGTGTAAGGTGGTTGCTTGAGATACGACATCATGCTAAAGATGGTTGTGGGGGGTAAAGCTGGAGAAAATGTGGAAAGCTGGATACCTGCTCCTTCAGTTTCTTTTCCTTAGCTTACTTTTGCGTCTAGCTTGTTTACGTCTTCAGCAGTGGATGTGAAACCAAAAACCCTGTTTTAAAAAAAAAATCACAAAGAGATGTTCACGTAATTGCGACGATGCAGCTTGTCGTTTCAAAGTCTGTCATTTGACAGAAACGTGGTTCCTCTAGCTACGATGACTTAAAGGCGAATAAACCACGTCCACACCGCAACGTGCTCTTAAAGCCGTTCCAGACCTCCAGCTGTCCTCATGAGATGAACGAAGCTCATCTTGACAAACGCCCCCCGTCCCTCCCATTCCTCCCCTCTCCCCACCAACCCCAAAAAGTAACATCTATTAATTGCAACAAGTCTTCACAAAGACAAAACTCAGTCGTTCAAATGTGCACACAAGCCAGAAACACAATTTGCATAGGAACCCGGCTAATTGTCTCAGGCATAAGAGCATTGATTGGGAGCTATTGGTGGAAACAAAGGCCACTGTTAGCCTGATAACTAATGCTGATAACAAAAGCTCCATTGGCGAGGGACAAAAGTAACAATGACAAAAGTAACCTCCTCCTTTCCTCAGTCATATCAGCCAGAACACTATTATAAAAGTATAATTATAGTATTTTCCAGAAATTAACTCTGTTAATTCTGACCATGTTAAAATAAGTCTAACAAATAGCTCAACTTTGGTCTTCCATTAAACATGTGTCCTTCGATGGATTGTGTTTGTTTAGCTGATGTAGTGTTATTGATTACTTTTTATTGGTTTAGATAGCCTAATAGTTTATTAGAATTAAAAAAAAAAAAAAAAAAAGAATCTGACTGAAGAGAAAAGATTATTAGCCAGTTTAAGTTTTCAGGCCCAAATGAAAGGTACACGACATCACGTTTCTTATAGTAAGCTATAGGGCCAAGCAAAACTTTAAATTGTCTGAAGTTCAACACCATCCAAATCACAACCCTGTCTGAACAAATGAACATATTACTAAACAAAAACTTCAGCCTTGTTATGCAGAAAGTTTTTTTTTTTTTTTTTTTTATCCAACGGTTTCGCCCCTCAATCTGTCACTTAAAACAGTCCTCGTCTACCAGTTGCGCAGCCGCTCAATAGTAATTACCTCATCCAAGAATTAATTATGATAAATGTTGTTGTTGATAAATTAACGAGATAATCCGTGTGGCACGCGCTCCCCTAATTACTGGACGCTACCTTTTCAGCTGAACGTTTGGCCTCATTGATTCTGTGCATGACTACAATAAAAATCGCACGCGTGCGCGCTCGCGCACACATACACTCAAACACTTCAATGTAACGTTGTCTCTGACATGATACTGAACAAACTACTGAAATTAAAAAAAGTATTGAGACTATAAGCATCAGATTTCTACTTATGCAAGAAAGAGGAAAATAAATCACAAGCCAATCGACACAATACAAAATGTGTGTTTGTACTCTGTATTCATATTATCAGAAATAAGAGAAGTGTGTCAAATTATTTATCTTTATCAATTTGCACTCAAACTGTTGAAATGGGCAAAAAAGTTACGGTAGCCGCGGATTTAAATCATTTTTTTTTTTTTGAAAACGAAAATTATGAAACGGCGTAGGCTACTACCACAAGTCAAAATGTGTATCAGGTAATATATCGATTTTTTTTTTAAAAAAAAGGATCACGTTAAACATACAGTAGGCTACTTGTTTGGCGTGCTTAAATACGAGCCTAAAAAGAAACGAACGTTTGGGCCATAAAAAGCTTAACTGGCTGCACAGAAAGACTAATTTACGTAGCCCAACAATGACGACGATGCGAATAATAATAATATTAATAATAATAATAACATCACCACTGCTAGCAAATTCTTGAAACATAAATAATATTGAACATAAACGACTAGCTACATAAAGCGGGCTACTTACTGAATGACTGGATTCAATTCGAAGTCCGTTAAAGTTTTATGTCCGATAGCACATATACGTCTAAATCGTTACAAAAATATTCAAGGCATCAAGATAAAATCCTTTTCATCAAACCGTGAAGCAAATGAGTTACGATGAAGCCTCTACAGCTAAACACGAAGAATGGATAAAATGGTTTAGAGAGATTAAGCACATACGGTTATGATTCGCTGCTCTTCTGGGTTGAAGTTGCTGGAGTCTGATTTGTACAGCACGCTGGCCAATGAAGAGCTCAGGACTGGAGTCTGTTTCTCTTGCAGGGCCCTTTGCAGGGAAACAAATGTCGACAGCTACTTTTTGATGCAAACTCTCCAGCCAATGAGAGCGAGGCCCTAGCGGAGCACATTCTCATCTCTGAGAGTCATCGGAATGTAATTTTATGTTGTAACATTAACTCATAGTGTTTTGAATAAAGTGGAAAGAGAGTTCATTTCTTAATTGTTACACTTTTATCATAAAAACATTGATTTTATATATTTGCATGATGGATTTGTTTGAAATTACCATGCGGTGGCCCCTAGTGAAAGTGCGCCGTATAGCTATACCACTCCAAAAAGTTAACAACAGTATATAATCTCAGGTATGATAATTAATCATCATGAGAGAAAACAGCAGACTCAGTCTTTTATTATTCTTCTAGGCTCAATATAACACCGAGGTTAAAGCGGAGAAAACAAATGTTGAAGACGGACGCTTGAATACACGCAGACCTCTTGCATTTCTGTTGCGTAGCTGGAGGGATTTACGGGGACTTAATTCCTTAAAACTGTCCTCTCGTCCACATGACGCTCAAACTGCAAGTGCTCAAGCTGATATACCCAAATGTATCAAGAGATGAGTGCATCGCATTGCCATGGGGCTAGATTAAGGCCTTTTATAAGACATGTAGAATACACGTGAAACCAGTGTGGAGTGGCGCAACGAGGAGGTGAGTTAGATAGCTACCTTTAAAAATGTTTAAAAAACACGTTGCCAATATCCACTTCGAGAAATGTCTATCGGGATTCTTCTGTGTGGGAGGAAAGCCGACAGTATCATAACAGCTTTAAGTCCGTAGCCTACATTTAAAGACATCCTGAGAGAGAACCTGACAAGACTCGAGACGCACGGACAAATGAACAACGGTGAGCAACATATTAACAAAGATCATTGTTGTTTAACGCATACTTTTTTATTTAATTGAATCCAGGAGACTTAAGTTTAAATGAAATGAGACTTTTTCTAAATGAAATAATTTGATATAAATGCATCTACATATTTTATGTATTATGTTGATATTTTTATTATCATTATTGTTGTTGAATTTTCAATCCAAAATTGTAATGGGATCAGTACGTTCTAATCCTTTTTCAGTTTAAAGATAACATTGTAACATTTTGTTTGATATTATTCGAGTATAAACTATAGCAAATGGGTACAATTTGTGATTTTTTTTTTTTTTTAAACAAAAGTTAAGATTAGGGTATTTTTGTGTTTTGTAATAAAGTATAGAAACAACAACTTCTTGAGTAATAATAATAATTACTATTATTATTATCATTATTATTATTTGAGATTACCCTTGTACATTACACTTATATTAAATAATGCCGTCATTGAGAATGTAAACGCAAAGAGTTAAAAAAATTACAAATATAAAGTGTCTGCTGTTTCACTCCAGTTAGAATCTATCAAGTAGACTATGGGCCTAACAAGTTTTTTATGTTATATATATTTCTAGGAATGTCATCCCAATAATCGAGTGCGATCTTTTATTGGGTTACAGATGAAGAAGAAAAATTTACACTTCAAGACAAGATGGAAAGCTACGGTTGTGCACCTGCTATTGTGGAATGAGATGATGACAGCCACCATTATCCTGGTGATTTACCTGTTAATATTTCCCCACATCCACCTGCCACGTACCGTTTTGAAAATCTATAAACAATGACTTTCACTGCCAGCGCTTTTGGAGTTCTTTGTGTTCGAAAATGAAAATGAAAAATGAACCCAAATTGCCGTTTCTTCTCTAAACTCGTTCGCTTGAGCTCAAGTATCAAATCTGCAGGTCGCTACATGTCGAGGATTAACCAAAATGATAACTGTTCCGAGTGTGAAAACATCTAAATAGACAACATACAAAAACATGGACATTTGTGCGGTTCTTCCTTTAAGATTAAAAACTGACCGGACACTAAAAACACTTGAGAAGTTCACATCTGCAGTTCTTTACGCTAGAATATGGGACCGTGTGTTTCACGTTCTGTTAATTCGCACTGTGTAATTTATTTAGTAACACGCAATTATAAATAAACGATGTTTCATCCACCACCATTCCGTTTGCCTTTATCGCTGGGATCTCGCCCAGCGTTGCCTCTCGCTGTTTAAACTGCTAAATTATTTATCAAATTCTAAACGCCCCGCGTCCGGAGGGAACTCTCATCTTTAAAGGAATTGTGGTTTGTCAAAGTGAAAAAGAGCAATGCGTGTACGCGCCTGTGGCCACAACAGCGCAATCCCAGTAAATGACACCCTTTCCCTTTAATCTCCACTTTGGTTGAGTGGCGAGCTTCAATCTTAAACGTTTATTTCAGTTATAATGCTGAGCATGCAGCAATATGTAGTAATTTGCTACGACATTTTCTTTCTTGACGGAATAGTAAATTTACAATTACCCTACTAAAACAGATAATGAAAAATCCGTCGATAATAATAAAATAATAATAATAATAATAATGTTATTATTTTATTATTAACAATAACAGGGATCCATTATTTTTAGTCTATTATTATTATTATTATACAAACAAAAATGATAAAAGTACCTATTGTATAGTCAGAAGTAAATCATTAAAATACTAACACCTCAAACACTAATCTCTCTTTCTGTCTCCCCTGCAGGTCCAAATGTTTTGCAAGCTCTGGTGGGCAAAAGCAAAGTGGACATTATCTGATGTTATCTTATGTGAATGTTTGGAGGAGCACAGTAGGAGTGGATCAGTTTCTTCACAGTTCTGAAGATTAATACATCTTTAGTAGCTTTTCAATTATGATACCATGTGTTGCACTTACTCATTTAAATTAATGTTTGACTTGGTGTGTTACATATATTGTGTTTTTTCTCTTCAGAGGTTGAGTTTAGAGATTAGATTAAATCATTTATGTGGTTGAATGGACATAATTTAGCATGATACCTTACAAATTGACCTGCTATAATATTCCCTCAAATGTTTCTCTGATTTGACATAATTGTGACAGTGTTTAAATGTGATAACAGAGTCATTTTTTTGATGAGAGGAACACTTGAATGTGAAGGTATATTTGCACAAAGTAATTACTATGAATAAAAGAGCTCGTTTGATCTTTATTGACATTAATAATTTCCCGTGTGCCACATCTTCCCGTAAGGTACAGGAAACTTAAATGGGGGTTAAATGTTACGCGTCACGATCCGAGAAAATAAGGATGTCAGATTGGAAGGGTGGGGGAAACGGAGGATGATTGCACAGTACATTTCAAGAGATCACTAAGGTTACAGCAATCTACATAGAAACAGACTTGGGATAAAAAGAGGGAAAGCACATTAAAATTCTCCAGTAGAGTTATTCATACTGCAACAATATTGTACACCACCACATTTTAAAATACATCTATGTATCATTGTGCACTGTAAAAAATTATTTTCACAATTTATCCCTTTTTTTTTCTATTGTCAAATCAACTTAGATAATTAATGTGGTGTTCCGATAACATAATATTTTGAGTTTCTGTTGATTAAACCAATCGCTTTCATTGTATTAACTATTTTTTTTTTAATTTCAATGAACTCAATTTTAAGGCAACCAGGAAACTCACTTTTTTAAAGTTAAACCAACAATTCTTTTTTACAGTGTGTTTACGCTTCTGAATAAAATAACCTTTTTTATGCTTCTTCCTTTACTTTATTCTCAAGCAAGAGACTTTATTTTACAATGACTTTGTTACACATATTGCATGTACACAGTAAATATATATATATATATATATATATATATATATATATATATATATATATATATATATATATATATATATATATTTTCATGATTTGTTTTCAACATTTTTTCTTTTGTCAAATCAACTTAAATAATTAATGTGGTTCAGATAACATCATATTTTGAGTTTCTGTTGATTAAACCAATCACCTTCATTGTATTAACTCAAATTTTTAATTTCAATGAATTCAAAATTTTAAGCCAACCAGATAACTTTTTTTTAAGTTAAACCAACAATAATTTTTTTACAGTAGTAGTTACTTTAGTAATAACTATAAATTATGCATAATTACATGCAACTAACCCTAAACCAAACCCTAATCCTTACACTAACCCTATAGTAAGTACATGTAGTTAATTAATATTACTCAGTACTTAAATGTATAATTACACTGTAACAAAGACACCTTAAAATAAAGCGTAACCCAAGTTTTCAAGTTTGTTGTACAGAAGTGTGCTCTAGAACTTCTAACTATCAGAAAAAGCCACAAAACCAGGACAGATTTCTGTGCATATGTATGATGCATTTAGTATCTTCTGGAAATATTAAAGTTATTAATCACCACTGTAATTGTTTGTCTGCTGTTTACACAGGAGCCAAGCGGCAAACAAATGGATTCAATTAAAACCGATTCTTCCCTTCAAGTCATCAATATGAGGCAAAGTAAGCCCTCCACCATACTGACAAGGACAAACAAGTACACACAAGGGGACACTAAACGTTCTTTCAGTCATGCATAAACATGCTTTTCTCTCTACAGTCTTGCTCCCTCACTTTCACACACACAGACACACACACACACAGACACACACACACACACACACACACACACACACACACACACACACACACACACACACACACACACACACACACACACACACAAACACACACACACACACACACACACACACACAATACAAAGACCCTCAAGGTGAACTTGGTGAAAGATCTACGAATTCAGATCTTCAAAGAATTTGCAGTGCAATTGTTTCAAATTGACTTCTCCAAATGAATAACGATAACTCCATTATAAAGCAAAAGGATCTAGTATAGAAAAGCAACATCTCTTTTTCTGAGGTGTGTGGAGTACGGTGGAACCTGCCCTGCAGTGTGGGCTTCACTTCTCTTGCCTCTCTCAGAGTTCAAAGGCACAGGGACTGAGAGGGTCGGATTTATTCAGGCTTTATGTGGTAAATGCTTGGATGTCTTTCTTGTAGTCTGCAAGGCCCTAAGATCACATTTAGGAAATGTTCTATTGTGAGGTTGCCTGTGAAATCCCCATAATAAATTCACCAAACAGGCACAAGCAATGGCTATTTATGATCGTGGCCATATTTTTCCTTTCTATCTTGCCTTCTGGGTAAAGGTGTGTCTGTTTATGCATCACTTTTAGACTCACAGTGCTACAAACATGAGTAACATGGACATGAAAGGATCAATGATCCTAAGATATACATTAAAACAGTCTCTCTCCTATTGAAACTTTCAGTACAAACTTTGGATTATTATGGTTTTATGACAGTCCAATTAAACAAATAGTTCACCATCAAAAATGAAAATTTATTACACATCCTCATGATATGACATGATATCCTTCATTTATGGAAAAATATTCAAATGTTTGTTTTTATCTAATGTTGTTTTTAACCCTCGTGATTTTTAATGTTTTGGCAGAAACATTTTTGTTTACACTTTATTTTAAGGTGACGTAGTTACATTGCATAAGTACTGAGTAATATTAATTAACTACATGTACTTACTATAGAGGGTTTGGTTTAGGGTTAATACCTTGTAATTATGCATAATTTACTACAGTAAGTACATGTGTTACCACATTTTTCAAAATATGAAGAGGAATGAAAGTCATATTTGGAACACCATTTTTTTTGGCTAATCTATCCTTTTAAGTAGTGACAGTTATTTAAGTGGGTAAATGATGACAGAATTTTCATTTTTGGGGTAACTATCCCTTTAAGAAGTGACATAACAATTATTTGTTATTTTGCCTCCAAGCCAAATTTTGAGCACCTATCCTCAAATATGCACATTAACATTATTGAGTCTTTAATTATGTGATATAATTAACCCCGCACCCAGTTTGAAAGGCATGAGAGTCGAGGACGAGCCCCCATATGGGGTGAGCATTCCTTGCATGTGCCCCGTCCAAACCCCACTTTGTTTTGAGTGACATTCTGGCACTCGTGTTCATACACTAGTACTCAGCCTCCAAATTGTACCGTCTTGCTGTCTTCCACACTGCCAGTTCACACACATCTCTCTCTCTCTTTTTAATGTTCTCTCTCACACTCAAAAACGTTTCATCAGGTTTTATGCAAATACATTTTTTTTTTTTTTTTAGTTTTCTGAAAATCTTTTGGTGAAGGGTGAATCTTTTGCTTTCTCTTTTCTTTTTTTTAATTGCCAGTCCCTCTCAACTGTTTATATCTCTTTTGGGAAAGTGGTGGCTGTCTGTTGGGACTCCTCTCATAATTCTGTCAGTTGGATGTTTCCATTACGTTCTCTTCACGTTCCTGCCATGTTCTTGTCCCGACTCCAGCCTGTAGTCAGCTACCCTTCCAGCCACAGGCTGGCAGCTGTTTTTTTTTTCTTTTTTTCAATTGTGTATCTCTAAGGGCTTGTCTGTCAACTGGAACCCTCCCCTCCAATTAGGAGAGTAAACACAAGACCCGTCTCTGTGTGTGTGCTTGTGTACGTGCTTATATAAAGTTCACAAACTGTCACTTAAAACTCCCCTCCAGTGATAAAAAAATGCCTAGATTCTGATTGCCTGATTACTCTCCTCCATCGTCTCTTAACACTAATTTGGATTATTGTGGCATAAATACATAGTAAAAATACTACATAAAAACAACAAAGTATATGTAAGTAAAATTATATAAATAAAAAAAGTTGTTACTTATCTCTTGTAGATTTTAAAGGAAACATATTTATATTTAATTTTATTTGACTACAAATAGTTTCTAGACATTTATATAGAATGATTTTTCTGAGCAAGTATTTGGCACTTGGTTGGTTGCGGACATATTTCAGTAAAAAAGTGAAGAAAGTGTTTCTTTTCGACATTAACATGACAGGACACCACTCGCCACTCTCCTGGTTACCATGGGGTACCAATAATGCTGAAAAGAATGTAGAGTCTGCCAGAGTTGCAGACTGGGACAGAACGGGATATGCGTGTGTATGTGTGTGTGCGCTTGACTGTGTGTGTGCTGGGGGTGGGAACACTCTCAGAAACCCCAGTGGTTACCGCCTTGCGGCTGGCAATAGGGATGCAGGAATTTCACTAGACCTACTGCCCGGAAAATGCCAGGTGGGAGACGAGGAGCGGACAGAGGGTGTGGACGAGTCACATTAATTGTTGGCAGGGGAGGTGGTGGATAGGTAGCTCAGGAACTGTCAGAAGCTCAATAGAAAAATAGAGCAGTCAAATCAGTTGCAGCCTGATGTATTTACTGTCGCTTTAATGTCATTTGCAGAATGAGCATTTCTCTTGCTCTCTAGCTAGAATGCAAACTAATCTTTTTTTTTTCTTCTTTCTTTGGAAAATAAATATATATATATATATATATATATATATATATATATATATATATATATTGTTTTGAGTAAGGATTTTAGAGTTTAGAGTTAAAGCTGAATAACTGTTTGAAATGGTAAATAAAATGCTACTAAAATACAAAAGGCGTCACCTTTCTTTGTGGTTATTGTTAAAAAATTATAGTCACATGCTGAAAATAATTATAATGAAATTACATTCTTATGATTGCAACCAACATGCTGTAAACTGCATTTAAAAATCTTCAAAATCTTTGTGTAGGTGTATCTTTATCTTTTATTTAACAATGAAAACAATC
The DNA here is from genome assembly GCF_024489055.1 of Chanodichthys erythropterus. Taxonomy (NCBI): domain Eukaryota; kingdom Metazoa; phylum Chordata; class Actinopteri; order Cypriniformes; family Xenocyprididae; genus Chanodichthys; species Chanodichthys erythropterus. The sequence goes on from NC_090238.1 coordinate 29,863,900, forward strand.
TTAGTTTTTTATGTTTAAAATAGTTTCAAACACATATTTTATTTTTTTAATATTATAAAATTATCTCTTTTAATAAGTGTTGTTTCATAAATCGTCTCTTTTTTTTGTCATTGAACTATGCTGGATTTTGTTTAATAAAAATATTTGTAGTACACCTTGTGGTTGTAAGTCTATTAACAATCATTTTATCATGATTCTATAATGTGACTCGCATGGAGTCTTAAACATATAGAATGGCATTACATCTACAAATGTGGTGAAGGGGAAGAACAGCTCAGTTGCTCTGAAATCAATGTGGTCTCTGCTGTGGAGCTTCTGGGGCACAGTTCAATAAAGCAGCAGCATAATGGTCAGCACCATGGTGGAGCCATCGAGTCATGGAGCAACATCATGCTCCGCAGCAGGGGAAGACATCGGGCAGATGGGTCCAGTGTAGCGGTACAACTCCATCCCTCCTCCTCTCCATTCTATACTTCTCTCTTTCTAGCTTTCTGCCCCACAGTGCGATTGGTCAGAGTCTGATGAATCGGTCGAAATCAAACAGATCGGGAAGGTTATTGCACAGGAAAAGACCAACAAAGCACAGTAGGACGTATTAATGCGGTATGTGCCATTTTTGATTGGCGAATCAATTACCACACTCTAAAAATAAAGGTTCCAAAAGGAGGTATCACAGCAATACCATTGAAGAAACATTCTGGGTTCCCCAAAGAACCTTTCAGTGAACTTAAAAGAACCATGTTTTTTTCTTAGTGTGAAGAACATTTTAATAATCTTAAGAACCTGTTGTGTAATGGATATGTTCTGTGGATGTTAAATGTTCTTCATGGGACCCTAGATGCCACTAAAGAACCTTTATTTTTAAGAGTGCAGCTACATGGAACCGTATGGTCATTTATTTTAACCAAATGAGAGAGAGATATGCAAGAGAGTGGTAGGATGAGCTTAAACGAGGGAACAAGTCAGTGATAAAGACGGAGAAAGAGCAAGGGAAAGGAGGGAGAGAGAGCAAGGGCAAACGTGTGATTGAAAGAGAGAGGGCAGGCATATCCCTTTGAAATGCCCACTCAGGGGTAGGAGCCTGGGGGAGCAGGCTGGAGTGGCCCAGCGCCTGGACAGACAGGCAGTCACCACTCTGGGCCAGGGTCCAGCACCCCTCCGCCATTCCCACCAGCCTCTCCTCCTTGCCCAGGCCAGACTGGCTATGTCCCCCCCTCTGCCCATCAGTCAGCCAGCCTCCAGTGGACCAACTGGAGCCTCCCAACCTCACCTTGCCAACAAACCCCCCTATTTCCAACCCCCACCCAACTGTATGGCCCAGGCCCAAACTGATTCGCCCCATCAGAGCAACCTCTGTAGTGTGAGGGACTGACTGATCACTCCGTAAGCTCGGCACACGGCGTCTGATGTGTTTAGTTTGGATGTCTGTGAAGTCAGAATACTAGACCATTCAGTTATTCTTATTGTTAGAACTTAAAACATTTTTGGGACACATGTTCAAAAGAGAACACATCTTAACCCTATGAAACATACTGTATCAAATTTGATATGCAGATTTCTAAGGCCTCCATCTCTCATCATTGTATTACATTATATGTTTTGTCCCCCCACAATAAAAACTACAGAGCTTTGATCAAAAAAAGAACTTTCTTAAGTATAATCTTACTTAAGACCTGGGTATACTTTGTTTTTTTACGCACACAGTCGAACACACAGCCTTGCAAAGTATACTTCACTTGACTCGCACGCGTACACAGGCGTTTGACGCATACGCAATTTTGAGCAATCTCTCGCCATGATTACAACCCATGTAAATATGTTTGTATTCTTTTTTTACAAATGAGGGTACTTTCTAACCTCTTTGCACAATCTGTCATCTATATAGGCCTCCATTGTCAATGTAGCTTGCATGTGTTCCTGCATGTTTCTTCGACTACCTTGTGAATCAACGCCCCCAGGGCATGGTTGCCACCTTATGGATAAACAAATTACTGGAAATCCAGTGGTGCGCATACAGTACACGCATATTCGTGATGAAATTCATGTTGCGCACTGTACACTGATCCTCGCGTACGCGTACAAAGTGAAGTATACTTTGGGCTTAAGACATATTATTGGGAGACGCAGAGTGACAGCTGATATTTATATATATTTTATGTAAGTAGTCGCTATACTGTTATAAAGATCTTATTTTACATTACCAGCTATCAGAATTTCATCTTACTTTTTGGCCATATAAATATCAGCAACTGCACCAAATTGCATATTTTTGCTCATTTTTGGTCTCTGAATAAAACTGAAGTGTCCATATTCTCACTACTCCATATTCTCACAATATCATACTATATGCGCCATAAAAGCCGGATGCATCAAATATGAATTTGTTTACTCTCACAAATTGAATGTACTTTTAAATGGAAAGTTCAACACAAAAAATGAAAATTCTGTCATTATTTACTCACACTCATGTTGGTCCAAACCTGTAGGACTTTCTTTTTGCTCCGATTAAAAAGTTGACATTTGACACAATTCTCTGTTGTTTTGGAATTGTTAGCCCATATTTTATTTATGTTCAATACATTTTCCAACATGTTTGTTGTTTTAAGAGTAATATTTTTCCTTTTATTTATTTATTTATTTATTTATCTTTATTTGAATTAAAATGTGGAGTTGGCAAAAGGGTGAAGGGGATTTATATAAAAATCATTTTGTTGAAATCATAAATAGATTCATGTACAAACCACACATAGTACTATGTACACCCCATTTTTTATCATGTACAAAATTTGAATAGTTTTACAATTCACTTCAGTAGTGGAGTAGGTTGTATTAAAACCACTCTTTGTACTTTGGTTTAAGGATACACTGTATATTTTTGTCAACAAATTTAATCTGTAGCAGATAAAAGTGCAAAAAATCACACAGCAAAAAGTTTCCTCTAAGATAGCTACTTTTCCCTGTAGACCCAAATACTTCTGCTGTTCACAGGGATCAATTTAGAGTCCAAGTCAAGTGTCAAGTTTACAACTTAAGTGCTATTTAAGTTTGACTCTCATATTCATATGTTTTTTGCATCTTCGTTTTTGCTATTATTGACTGCTTGTGCTTGTCAGTGCCATTGTCTGCCATTGTCAGTTAGTGGTTTTGACTTGCCAAGTCCACGATAGCCAGTAATTGTTCAGTGCATTCCTCTATTGTTTCATTCTGAGATATCATCTGATGCGTCATCTCGCCATTATTTTCTGCTCTGCATACTATCAGGGATGACAACCTCAATCTCTCCACCACCCCCAGGTCTGAGGCAAGGTTACCATGTCCCCATGGCAACAGCAGCAGGCCCACATGATTCGGCACAATGTGAGTGGGATTCATGCCAAAGACTGGGAATTTGGGTGTGATGTAGACATTGTGGATAACAGGTTCAGCCCCAGTGGAAGCACATGGGTCACATGAGGACTGACTTTCAGAGTATTAGATCTCAACGATATTGTTAAGAGCCGCTGTCAGTGTCTTTAATGAAATGTGGTGCTATTAAGATTGGAAATTATTTTTTTTTATGTTTAAAATTAAAAACAAAGTTTGTAGCCAGTTGTAATGAAATCTCTCTATCAGTCTCTCTCACTCACTCAGCTTGGCTGTGTGTACCGGTGCAATCTACCCAGTGTTTATTTTGTTGTTCTCGTTACAGACCATAAACACCACTTACGCTGCTGTTTGGGGTTGGAGTTGAGTGTGTGTGAGCCATGTGCTATATTTGCTGATAACAGGATTTGCTTGTGTTACAAATCACCAAACGAGAAAGGTTAATTGTCAATGCAAGCTCCAAAATGGCAGCACACTTTAATCTTTAGTATGCGGATGCTTTATTATTTATCTCCAGTAATTAGATATAGACAGACTTTACCCCATTTTTTTATCAGCACTTCCATGTTATGTCAAATTGCATTTTTGTTTCTTGGGCAACCTTTATTTCTAAAACTGAAATAGGGTTGTTGTTGATAAACAAATTGTAAATTGTGAAGTATTAAGTGAGTAATACAACTACTTATGCTTTGAATTCACAGTTTTAAGCTAATTATAAAAATTTATAATAGTCCTTTACGATTGTTGCTTGTCAGACTGTATGAACAGACTTTACGATAGTCAAGACGTGTTAAAAATGGTCCCATGCATGAAAACTTGCCTGGAGTTTTACATCAACCCATACACGTTCAGTGACTTTGAGCTGCATTACACGCGGGACTGTGGCTAACAAAGACATCTCTAGTGTTAATTTTGATCACGGCTTGTCTTGAAAAACGACAATTTGACGTTCGTCGTAGGAGAAGTCACACTGCAGGACTGTACGCCAAATCTTCTGACACTGCCAGAATTTCATTAGAGGTAAAATTTGATCGCAACGTCATTAATCGGCTGTTGGTAAATGTCAAACTAGCGATCAAAGACTATAGATTTTAGCCTAGGATTATAGGAATCTTTTAGGATCCACAAACTTTGTCTCAAATGACCAAATCGTGGCCAAAATCGCACAATGTGCACCCCCTTGTTCACCATGTTCACAGAAACAGAATACGGTTGTCAGTCCTGTATTTGAGTTCTTATTACAGTTATGTTCACACACAGTACAGTTATTTAAGGGAGTGACAACTGCATTCTAGAACCGAACTCACACCCAGATTTTCAGGACTCACAACCGCATTCTCAGAAAACCTGCGCTGTGTGAACAGAACCGGACTGGTTAACTAGTTGTCCGTCACGTCATACAGTGCGAGAGAGCATTTCTTTTTTTTTTCACTTTCTGTAACTTACAGCTATGAAGATATGAGCTGTGTGTCATCTGAAGGTCTTAAATACAGTCACAGTTGTTGGCTCGCGTTAATTTTGTGTTCTATGTACGAGTGGCGCGACTCAAATGCTCGCTCTCCACAAAGATATATAAGCTGTTGTTGGTTAATGAAGATTATAAGGATGAACTCGAGGCTCGATTGGACTCTTGTCATGTCAAAAAGTGACAAGACCTTTCAGTTTTATGGACGATGCCAGCTTTGATATTACTTTGGTCACTGTCGTGGTTATTGCTAAGACAATGCAGACTTGCACGTTCACAGACAGTTGAACAAACGCTACTGTAAATTGCTGTGTGAACGAGACTCACACTTGTAAGTAAATGCTGTGGTCAATCCACAAAACTGACAGTGTGAACGTAGCCTTATAGTATAGTTCAGCCCAAAAAATAAAATCTGTCATCAGTTACTCATCATGTGTAACTGTATAACTTTAAAAATGTTTTCCATAATAAAAAAAGTTGTTTTGGACCAAAACATTTGAACTTTGTGTTCTACAGAAGAAAGAAAGTCATACAGGTTCTGACTTCAAAATTAGTCAAAAGTTACACACTTTATTTCTGTGCGAGTGGTTCACTGGTTGCCAAGCACGAGGATTGACTGGGATAAATAAAGATTGAGAGGTAGGTTGAGAGAGAATAAGGGGGTGGGGAGGTGGTCATGTTTTCCACTGGCACGTCGTTAACCTCCCGGGTCTGTGGGGAGAATCGGAGCTGCTGTGGGAGCTTAGAGCACGGAGCATTTGTTTGTGGGACCCCCGGGGGGAGGCAGACCCCATGCCTGAAAATGGGCTTCCAAAACAGCAGTGGGTTGACGAGAGGGGAGGGATTGGATGAGAAGAGGGAGGAGGAGAGGGGGAGTCTTAAACAAAAACACCCTAAGGGTTGGGGGGTCCCCCTTGGGCAGAGGCCTACAACTATGTCCCTTTAAGAGTGATCCAGAGGTGCTGAAACAAGTGTTTTTTATTACTGGTACTGTTCAGTGGTTTCACAAACAATATCATAGATGTGTGCAATGACAAGTCTTTGCACAAAGAGTTGGATTACTACAATCTAATACAGGTAATGTGACTTGACCAAAAGCTGGACTAATCTGGTCATCTCAATTCAGATTTGGAGTTAAAGTCTGTACAACAGTAAATAACTTGCCTAACAACAACCCAACATCTACATTTTTAATAGCGCACTGTTGTTTTCCACTAAATTAAGTGCTCTTGGCCAGGGCTTTTAACATTGCACAACTCTTAACCAACACTAAATCCATCTTATGTTGGATGGATGTTAGAACATATTATTCCTCTGATGCAGGAATTTTTAAATTTTTTAATTTTTTTTTTTTTTTTTGAATTTTCAAGAATATTATATAAGGCAAAACTTTATTTTAAGCTTATTTAATTACTCGTTACTACATGTACTTACTATGTTAACCCTCTGGAGTCTGAGGCTGATTTGGGGCCTGGAGAACTTTTGACATGCCCTGACATTTGTGCTTTTTTCAGTTGTTCATAAACATATTAATGGAAAAAGTGTCATTACACTGTATTCAGCACAAACTAGGCTACAATAATATGTGAGGAACATGTATGTACATGTTTGTGTTTTTGAAGGAATAACATTTATGCGTGGTTGTTGAAAAAACAAAAAACTTAAGTCACTGAAATAAGGCCAAAAAAAGTATAATAAATCTGTGTTCATAAGACTTTAGGGTATTGGAGGTTGTAGACTAGAGTTTTTGCTTCAAAATTATGTAAAAATTATGCTGCCTACTCCTTCATATTTAACAATATATTGATTTAGTTTTTGTAAGACACTTTTTGCCAAGAAACACAGTATGCGAGGAGGCGTGAATCACCACTGAAAATGGGCCATTCTCACCTGAGAAGACAAAAGAATTGGATAGTAATGAGCTGAAATGACTTGCATATTAATGAGGCATTTCAGTCAGGTAGGCTGTGAAAAAAAACCTTCTGTGATGTCTCAAGCTCATTATGATATATGAAACATACAGAAAAATATTATTACAATATAAAGTAATGGTTTTATATTATACTTTAAAATATAATGTATTTCTGTGATGCAAAGAGTCTGAATATAGGCTTTTAGTTTAAAAGCATGCACATTTGGAGAAATATTGGATTCTCATATGCTTATGTCAATTTTCTATACAGAGGAGTTATTTTTATTTAATATTCACTGTCATTACTATGAGCGCTGGTGTTTTCAATTCATCCTTGAAGTCGGAGGGCGCTCTGTGCATTTTAGTCCACAAATTCATCTAAAAGAAGAAGAGGCTATTCCATGAATGGAGTTTCCAATACATACAGCAGCAGGAGGGCGCTAAAGAAACAAAAACTCATCTAAAATTCATCTGTAGAAGACAAGTAAACAGGAAGTAACTGCATGTCTTCTAGAGATCGCTAACCATGACTTTTACATCCAGATAAACACTTTTCAAGACAATAAATACACGATTGAGATAATAAATGCATGTATTGACTGAATTTGCGTCTGAATAGCACTCGCTCCGTGGGCGTGGCCGCATTAGCAGATAATGAGCTGAATCACGGATTTCTGACATGGCTCTCTTTTCATACAGATTACATAAACAAAGAAGGTTTGTTTTCGATTTGACTTACATGATTTAAAACCTGACATCTTAACGTTTTTTTAGACATAAGTGTAATTTTTTTGTCATTAGTATTCACTAAGTTACAGTTAATTTTCTGAGAACTATCAGATTGGAGTTCGTTCAGAGGGAGAGGAGAAATCACGCATCATGTTAGTTTTCTTTATTTTACAAAAAGCACAAAATTCTGTTTTTACTCTGAGTGTACACAAATGAAAGAAGATATTCCACAGATTAAAATGGTGTATAACTCTTAATTGTATGTGCAACATTGACGGAGTATTTTGAGTCTCTTTCACACTGATAAGAAAAAAACCACGGTGGTATCGCCGGCGATACCGTCAGACCTCAGAGTGTTAATAACAGTAAATTATGCATAATTACAAGTAACTAACCCTAAACCAAACCCTAACTCTATAGTAAATGTAGTTAATTAATATCACTCAGTACTTATTTGAGTAAGTATATAACTACGTCACCTTAGAATAAAGTGTAACCTTATAATGTACTATATTATATTATACACTTTTAACATATTTAAAACAAGAATATAAAAATTACCATTTTTTTTTTTTTGTTACACGTCAATATACTACAAAAGAAGGTATACAGAAACAAACTAAATCACCGTTTGCGGTCTGGTCCGGTTATGCAAAAATATATACTACCGTCTAAACATTTAGAGTCAGTAAGATTTCTTTTTTTTTCTGTTTTTAAAAGAAGTCTTCTATGCTCACCAAATCTACATTTATCTATGAGTGCACTAAAAAACCAGACAGAGTATAGATTTTTATGCAAAAAATTATCAAAACAAGAATATACTCTTTCTCAGTCCCCTTTTTTTCAAAATGATATATAGTGGACATCTGTCCACTGCATATGAAGGTGTAGTAAATATTCCAAAGCTTCTGTTGGCTTTCATCAGCCATTTTGAAGATATTACAAATAAATAGTGAAATATGAAGAGGACAGTGATATAGATTAAGGATTAAAGGGTTAGTTCACCCAATATTGAAAATAATGTCATTTATTACTCACCCATATGTCGTTCCACACCCATAAGACCTTTGCATATCTTCAAAACACAAATTAAGATATTTTTTATGAAATCCGATGTCTCAGTGAGGCCTCCATTGCCAGCAATGTCACTGAACTTCTCAAGATCCAGAAAGTTACTAAAGACATATTTAAAACAGTTCATTTGAGTACAGTGGTTCTACCTTAATATTATAAAGCGAATACTTTTGTGCGCCAAAAAAACCTAAATAACGACTTTTCAACAATATCTAGTGAAGGGCGATTTCAAAACACTGCTTTGAAGCTTTACAAATCTTTTGTTTCGAATCAGTGGTTCGGAGTGCCAAAGTCACATGATTTCATTAAACTAGTCTTTGTTTACACAATCCGAACCACTGATTCAAAACAAAAGATTCGTAAAGCTTTGAAGCAGTGTTTTGAAATCGGTCGCCACTAGATATTGTTGAAAAGTTATTTTGTTGAACCACTGTACTCACATGAACTGATTTAAATATGTTTTGAGTACCTTTCTGAATCTTGAGAAGTTCAGTGACATTGCTGGCAATAGAGGCCTCACTGAGTCATCGGATTTCATCAATAATATCTTAATTTGTGTTCCGAAGATGAACAAAGGTCTTACGGGTGTGGAACGACATGAGGGTGAGTAATAAATGACCTAATTTTCATTTTGGGGGGAACTAACCCTTTAAAGGACCACCTTGGTTGTCCAGATGTAACATTACACCATTAATGGTTAAGAACTTTTCATCCATTGTAGTAGGAATCAGAAGATTAAACCATTGAAATGTAAAGATTTTTCTATTCCAAAGTATTTGAAATGACCATTACATTGAAAGACTTTTTTTTTTTTGAAGGACTAATTTTCCTCTGTTCCAACACTAAAATATGCCAACAACTGATCGCTGCACATGTCATCGGTTTTGTTCTGAAGTGTTGTGTTTAAAGTATATTGGGACACTGAGTGCCTCAGGTTGAAACTGTATTGACCCCCGCTGCTCTTTTTAGTGGAAGAGGGTGAGCTAGTACAATGATGATGGCCTAACACTGGCTACAAGACACTGAATCCGCCCTATACCATATACTGCTGAGCTGGTAAATACTCTTACAATCAGTGTATTTTCAACCAACCTTTCACCCCCTTCTTTTTCTTTTCCACCCAACAGTGCCCCTCTATTTTCCTACCTCTTTATCCCTTTTAATTAGAAGGCAAATTCTGCTGGGCTGGAGAGATCTAATCCTCCGCCACCCAACAATGCACAGAGTTTGCTTTGAACAACCGACCTGCGGCCCTTAAACACAAACCCCCGCCTCACAGCTGGCCCCTCCCCTCTGCTACCTCGCCTTCTCTGCAACTGATCTAGGAACAGCGGCATTGGCGTCCTCAGAATGGTCACATATAGGGATTAGAGAGTTGTATTCTGAATCCAGGTCATCTTCTGAGGCCAGGTTGCGGCATGCAAAATCACATACAGAAGGCTTGACTCTTTTTAAACAGTAATAGCTGTATTGAAAAATACTTTCTATTATAATGTCAACTGAGGGAAACATTCAATAATTCTTAGCTTAATTACCCAAGAAAATGTAATTATTCTCTCAATAACCACGTCGAAGGGTCATTGTGCAAAAAAAAAAAAAAGGAAAAAAAGAAAAAAAAAAAGTGTTGGAGTTTTTATCATTTCATTTCTCCCAAGACAGCATAAGTGTTATAAACACACCAATGCAAACGGTGGAAGTACGAGTAAGACAGAGTTAGACGTTAGATGGAGAGAAAGAGAGAAAGTGCTATAGCAATGACAGCCTGTTCCTCTGCTAATTTACATATATATTAATGTTCTTCATTGTACATAGAGGATCTCATTAGTCTGTGTGATTTTCAGTCAAGATGCAGTTGGTGGATATTCATAAAACTCATCATTACATATACATAGACACATACATATGTGTTTATGTGTGCAGATGCACATTTGCATTTTGTTGTTTATGAATGACATTAGTTGATATGAAAGTCTGTCAGTGCAGATAGTTTCGAAAAACAAAGATAAGGCTATGCAAAATTATACATTTACACATACAATTGTATAACAATGCATAATTCCATGTATGTCGTAACATTGCATTCTTTTACATGACATTCAGCTCAATATATGCCGAAAACTCTTTCACGGTGTTAACCAATAAACAATAGAGAGTAAATATTTTAATATACACATGTATAAACATCAAAATAATTTGCAAAGGCTGATGTTTAATTAGTATTCCCAGTTAAAGTTTTCCATTAGCTTGTGTTGAAGAAAATGTCCTATATATAATTTGTTTTTAATTTCTACATTTGGTCCATTAAATTAGCTGACCTTTCTCCAGGTCTCTGTTCTTTGGATTGGCCAATTAAACTGGCTGAAGTGATCATTCTAAAGAGCATAAAATGGAAATGATATTCATGCTGTTCTCAAAGCAGTCTGCCTCTCATATGTCCTCACACCAGGGCAGAGAGTTCATCAGATATAGCCATAATGTGCACGAATGAAAAAGCATTTAAGAAGGATAATGACCCAGGGTTCTGCTATTATGTACTAAGAGATAAGCACATTTTGTGTTTAATAATTCAGATATATTATATGCATAATTGTATGTTAAATAGGCCTTTCTACTGATCTATTTTTGAGCATGTAGGTAAACATTTTAATATTTAAAGGTATGTATTGGAAATTTAAAAATGTCTGAAATGCGCCCTAGTGGTTTGAGTCCAGATTGTATTATTTTCTGATCTCTTTTTCTTACTATTGTTAACTTTCTCCTTTTAAACTATCCATATCAATAAAGTGAAGTATTTTATTGGCATATCATATATATTATGCCAGAAAGATCGTATTTACAAGTTTAACGTACATGAACGTCACCACAAAGTCATAATTATGAATGCGAAACTGGTAATTTGTTAAAATGAAAATACAATAGTATTGTACAATTATGATAGAATATATAATGATTCAATTTACAGCACCTTCATAAATTGAATAAATTATAAAATAGCAAATACAGCCGATGCACACTCTTTATTCATCATTTTGTAGGTGCACTTAACAATCTTGTTGAATTTTATGAAATAAAGGTACATTTGAATGTACTTGACATCGTAATTACGATGTCCAACATAAATACAAATTTCTCAGGAGGATTTGAATGCACCAATAAACACAATATATTTTTATGTATACACAGTATATTTACAATATTTTTTTTTATTAATGTTTTTTACAAACATAAAAAATATTTTGATTCTTTTTGAAATATTGCTATTCATATAGTGCATGTTTCTTTATATTATCTATGAGTTGTTTACAACTGAAACAAATTAGACTAAATGCAACCCTGCTGCGATGTGTAATGCAGCACACGCTGACTGCTAATATTTGTGTATATTAAGCCTTGCCATTACATAATTATTACTTTGATCTAATGTTAATGTACTCTGATCGTAAGTCTCTGCCTCAGGGGAGTGTGCAGTGTGTATAGGTGATATTTCTCTATGTATCACACAGATGGGGGGCCACAGGGGAAGTCAGTCCACGGGCCTCCACAGAGTTCTGTGAATGATTGCACACCACGATGGCTCCCCTTGTACAGTTTTGTAGCCTAAATATTTTACAAACTTAATTGGCATTCTCAAGGGAGGGCTGCCAGCTGCCTGCCTGATGGCATGGATGTTTAATTACCAAGCAGGCATGGGCAGGCAGACGGGCAGACTGTCTGGAGAGACAGTGAGGTGGTAACAGAAAGACTGTAAACCATTTATATATAGAGCTTGAATTTTGCTCTGTATTTAATGTCATTTGTTTTAAAGGTGCAGTAAGTGATTTCTGTGAAACGCTGTTGAAAGTGGATCAGACCGAACAGCTCCACACGCTTCAGCCAATCAGCAGTAGGGGGCGTAGACATTCATGATGGAGGAGGAAAAAGAGTGAGCAAGAGGGAGATTTGAAGAAAGACTGTAGAAGGAGACATGGCTGAGAGACATTACAAAAGAGAAAAAGTCAGTACTGAGTTATGATCAGGGAGGAGCTTTAGGAGCCGCATTAATATTAGAAACACTTTTGCTGAAGCCATGAACCAGCATTATTTCACTTGTTTTTAAAACAGTTGGTGTTTAACAGCTGAATTTGTGCTGAAAAACCAAATTACTCATGATGCTGTACAGAAAAGTCGACTAATCAGAGAGTTGGAGTGAGCAAATCATGCCAAAAGAGCCTACTGCCATGAAGCACCATGGATGACATAATCGAGTCAGTCTGGATATGCTGTCAAAATATATATATATGTATAGTGTTTACAGATGTAATCAACAACAAATTACTTATATTTCTCTGTATTTTTAATTTAATCACGATGCTTGGTTCTTTTTCTCATTAAAGCAGTTATGTAGTCTTGTACCTTTGTCTTTTTGTCTGAATACTTTTTTGCTTTAAATAAAAGTTTTTAATCTTGTGATTCACCTCATAGCTGGTTGTCTTGGTTCATGGCTTATAACACTTTAACGAAGACTTTATAAAAATCCTTATGGGAAAAATACATGTAAAAAATACTTCCAGAACCAGTGCCGCTGAAAAAGTGGACGGGCACTAATAAACTCTTTTTATTAGAAAAGAGTGTCCAGAGTGGAGGGCAATTTGCATGGAGTTGCTGCTTATGTAGAACATTCCATATTAGTGACTTATGAGGTTCCATCTTTGTTAGGATGCTGCCTTAGAAGGCAGCTGCCTATGTAGGTAGTAGGCAATGAGGCAACTCACTTGGTTTTAGAAAAGATTTAATGCAGATGCAGAAAATTTTGAGTTCTAGCTAGTAAAAAGTCAGAATGATTTCCACAAATAATAGATGGGATAGTAATTTTACATTAGCTTAACAGCCTATGACATATGCAGTGGTCTCTGGAAGTATTTAAATTATTAAGAAACATTTAATTACATTATAATTAAATATCAAACCAAGTATCACCAAGAAGCAAACCTTTTCTCAGTGTTCTAACAAAGTAATCATATGGACATATTTCACTAACACTGGAGAACCAGAAAATGTCCAAATACTTAATTTGTTAGAATTTAAAACCCAAGAAAGCCATGCCATTGTACTACTTTAAAATTCCCTGCCATTTGCCCTAATTCAAAAATAAATTGTAATATTTTAACTTCAGCAGGAAGTTTAGTAAGTCCTCCAATAAGTAGCTGGAGTATTTAGATAGAGTGTGCTTGTCTCTGATAAATGGAAACTCTCAGAAAGGTTGTTCATTTATTAGTCTTTGACTTAGATAAAAGCAGACACATTAAATTTCCCAGTGCTCATTAGAATCAAGGATCTGAGAATACATACAGCGAGTTCTTACGTCCAAGCACCAAATCTTTCTCTATTTTAATGACCTGCGGTAAGACTGTCAAAATTCACCAGAGGAAAATCATTGTAAAACAGAAAAAAATATTATATTATATTATATTAATATTGTATTAACAGTGTCCTAGCTTTCTAATTAAATATGTATCATATCATAATTTTTGTTAAATTTACAGTAAAAAAAAATGGTAGTTACACTTTATTTCGATGGTCTACTTTAGACATTCTACTAATTACAAGTAACTTTGCAACTAATTATCATTAAAGTATGAGTAGACTAGTAGACTTTTGACCGTAGTAGACTGTTAGGTTAGGTGTTAGAGTTAGGGTTAATACAATAAGTTGACAAGTACTTGCAAAGTTGTCTTTTGGAGAACCATCAAAATAAAATGTTAGCAGATATTAAGCAGACATACTATACTGTAATGACTGGTAGCTTACATGTAGTTGCAAAGTTACTTATAGTTAGTAGAATGTCTAAAGTGAACCATGCAAGTTAAATGTAACCAAACTGGCAGCTGTGTCTATCAGAACTTTAGTGTGATGTTACAAGCATTATGGGATGGTAATTGGTGGTAAAAGGCTATATGATGACTTAAATTACATCAAAATATGCCTCTCTATCTACTGTGGTCAATAATGATGCAAAGGCAATTGGCAGTGATACCCACACAAACACGAAACCTAACAGACAATACTAAAATAATGGGCAACACTTAACAAGAAGATTTATTTGTTAACATGTTAGTTAAATACATTAGTTAAAATGAACTAACATGGAAATGAAAAACACTTTTAAAGCATTTAGTAATCGTAGTTAATGTTTTCAACATTTACTAATATTAAAATTAAAAGTTGTATTTGGTAGTATTATTTAATTGACCTGAGCTAATATGAACTAACAATGAACAGTTGTATTTTTATTAACTAACGTTAACAAAGATTATTAATACTGAACAAAATGTAATGCTCATTGTTAGATAAAGTTTGTTAATAATGCAGAACAATTAATAAGAAGTACACTGAACTACATTCAGTTTTTGACATTTTTTTTGGTAGTATAATTTAATTGACCTGCGCTAACATGAACTAACAATGAACAGTTGTATTTTTATTAACTAACGTTAACAAAGATGAATAAATACTGAACAAAATGTAATGCTCATTGTTAGATAAAGTTTGTTAATAATGCAGAACAATTAATAAGAAATACACTGAACTACATTCAGTTTTTGACATTTTTTTTACAGTGGTGTCATGTTAATGCAGAAGTGAAATTTATATAAGCCTGCCTCTGCAATTATTAAAGGTGGTTGTGTGTTTAAGGCTGCCTCTAAAAATAACAGAGGGATATATGTGGTATACAAAAATATACGTGTTTTATAGATCTAGTACTATCTCTATTAAGGAGACAGAGGTATGCATATATGGAGTGTCCCTACAGGAGACAGAAGAATTTGAGTGTTGAGTTGAAGCAGCCAGTGATGTTTGGACGGTAGGACATGTTGACTCAACGTATCTCATTACTGGTCCATGTGTCTGCATAGTCATGTTGGATAATGGGCCCGCAGCAGCAGCACGCCAACAGGAAATGTAAAAGTTACAGGCTTTCAAGGGTAAACAGGCTCTTTGCCTTTTGGTTATGTAGAGACAGTTGAGCAATTTACAAACATCAGTCAAAGTAGCCCATGTTAATGATGGATCTTGTTTTAGACATGAGAGGCCAGCAACCTTTGGCTAGATTATACATATTTTGACTTATCATGATAGAAGACATAAGTAACACTTTACAATAAGGTTCCAATAGTTAATGTTATGCAATAACTAACAATTAGCATTACAGTGTATATATATATTTGTTACAGTATTAATTAATCTTTGTTAACGTTAGTTAAAAATTTAGCTCAGGTCCATTACGTAACATTAACAGCAATATTTTGAGGATGTTTGAAGCCATTAACATTGAGTGGAACAACACTGACTCTTCTTCCTGTTAAAAGATTAACTTTTGATTTTAATGATGTTTTAAGAAATGTTGAAAATAACATGAATGGAAACCTTAAATGGAACCATATTGTAAGTAAGTGTTATTAACATATTTTATGATGTTGGCCTTATTCTTGAAGTGTCATCATCAATTTGGGAAACATAGACAGATGCTGATGTGGATAGAGTGGTGGGAATGAACATCATAACTGATTTACTGGCTCAGTTAAGATGAAAACAGTGAATTCATTTTTATTTTAGAAGTAGTTTAGGGACCCGGAAACCTTTTGAGAGTTAAATTGCATGGGTGAAAATAAAGTCAGCTACTCTCACAGAATGCAAACAAATGGGAGGATTTACCACATGACATCCACCTTTATATTTTTGGGTTGCTATTATGAAAAATGCTGACCGTTCAGTAAGATTTCAGCGTCTCATGAATGGATTTTTAAATTGTAAATTTAAAATTCACAACAATATACATTAATACCACTGTAATTACATAGTAATAACATAGTTATTTTTTAGTAATGGCAAAGTAATAAATTGTAGGTCTTGCGGTTAGACCATGAATATCTCGAATGTTTCTAGATTTGGTATAGAGAGGTGACGTTGCTCAGATAGAAGTTGAGCACAGGATGGTACTAGAATACGGGACTTCTAGCACCATCCAATGCTCAACTCTTGGTATCTGAGCGGTGTCGCTGATGATTAGTGCACGCACCCTGTTTTCTTAATCCGAGTGTCTTGTGTGCGGCAGGACTCTGTCAGGACCCTGTGAGGCAGGCATACTTCTTTTCTGGAGGGTAATCATGTTTTGGTTACTGACGACTGAGGCTAATCTCTCCACCAGCCTGTAATATGGAGCCCGAGTGGCCACTGATATGTGCCACCACTCGTGAATTAAGCTACTTAATAATCTTATTAGCTTACAGTCATCCTTTACTGCACCTTTCATGTGACTTTAGAAGTCCAAACAACTAGCTCTTCCTCTGTCTTTCCCCCAGACCAGAGGATCATAGCCAGTCTAATTAGCAAACTCCTTCATCCACTGCCCTTACCCATAGTCCTCTTCTTCAGCTGCCCTGCTCCCACAAGTCTTTGGAACCAGAAGCCTTCTCTAAAATGTCTTTGGTGTATCTTTACCTCTAGTTTGACATTGCAATCTCGCTGCCAACGTCCTTCTCTCTAATGATTGTTTTAGTATATAAAGTCACAAATCACAAATGCATGGTGTCCTCTAATTGTCTATCCAAGTGTTGGGGGAGTAACTGACAAAAAGTAGCGATGCTGCTAACACAGCAGCGTGACAGTAGCTCAGCTGTTTTCAAAATAGAGTAGTTTTTCCAGTAAAGAGCTACTTTTTCCAACACATGGGGTGTAGCAGAATGATACAGCACTGTTTTTAATGCAATGCTCCAGTCTTATAGCTGAGTAAACTAAGGCAATAATTAAATGTCTCTCTTAGAATGTTCTCTCTGACTCATATACACTCTATATACAAGCCATTTTGGGCTTTTCTTGGGCTTTGAAATTGTCGTAACCACAAATTATTGGTCAGGATATTAGCAAAATTTAAGCAAGTGCACTACTTAAAAAGCCATCGCTGTCTCAGAAAAACATCAAAGACAGAGTGAAGTTTTTGGCAGAATATAGGAGTGATGAATCACAATGAAACACGAGTTGCATGATGATGCTCCAGAGCGGTCTTCGAAAATCTGCTAAAAATTATAATAATAAATGCATCTCTACCACAGTGAAGCATGGAGGAAAAGTGTCATTGTACAGGAAGGCTTTTTAGCTGCTGGTATTGTTGAGCTACTTCACTGTGAAGTCATTTAATGCTTCGGAGTACAGGAGAATATTGCAGAATGGCTTGCTTCCCTCAAATGAAAAGTTATCTAAAGAGGAATGATCACAAGATTTTTCAAAAGTACAATGCTCCTGCCCAAATTGCAAAGACAACCAAGTAGTGGCTTGAGAACAAGTCCATCAGGCTCATGTTTTGGCCTTGGTCAGACTCCAGATTTGAACCTATAGTAAGTGTTTGACCACTTAACTACTATTGACTATTTAACTACTCGTGAACTGTTAAAAGCCATTAACACTGAGTGGACTCTTCTTCCTATAAAAAGCTATCTGCAAGTTGAGGAAGACTATTCCTGGCTAATTTACTTTATCTAGAGTATTTGTGTAATTGCTTCTAACTTCCTGACCAGTGATTTGTGATTAAAATGGTTAAAACCATTAAAAGACCACTAAATATTTAGCCATTTTTGGCTTGGCCCATTTCTTTGCACAGTATTGTAGTGTTCATCCCATTTATATATAAACTGATTAAAAGTCCCTGTGGATTTTTTTATTATGTAATATATAATTAAATGCTAATGGTTGTTTTTTGTTTTACCCAAATATTCCTTAAAGTCCATTGCATTTAGAAGAAAAAAGTTATATGAACTCGATAACTAATCATATTAAGCAGAACCGAATGAGTTGCAGAAGATTTAATTTTCCCAGCATGCTTTGCTTCTGACTGTTTAAGGAGAGTGCATTTTGAAATTTTTGTCTTTGGTAAAGATGGTCCAGACTTTCCCAGGCTGTGTGATTTCTTCACACTTCATTGCTCACAGAGTAGTGTGTAAAAGTGGAGAGTTCTTGCATATGTGTGTGTGCGTGGACAGGTTCATTTGCTCTGTGAAGAGTCATGCTTAGGGTAGATGAAAGTAGATGAAAGACTTCATGTCTTCACTTTAGCAGGTCAAGTTGAGCAGCACTCATCCGTGAAGAGACCCTCTTTCTCTTGAACTAAATTGCCCTCCTCACTCTCCCTTCTCTTACTGCTTTTCTCTCTGTTGCTTCTTTCAGACTTTGAGCTTCAGATTTATAAGATGTCAAAAGTGCGACTCACCATATATATCAAAGTGAGTGGGGTTTATCAGTAATGCATAACCCTAATTAATTCAGACAACATTAAAGCTTAAATAATAAACTGATAAATCTGCTTTTTAAACTCTGGAATGCTGTCTTGGTTTACTTATAAGAGTTTTCCTATCACCACAATTATTATTTTCTTTGGTAATCAATGCCACAAATGCTGTTAATAGAACTTGCATTGAACTCAGAACATTCCATTAAGGTCACAATGGCACATGTTCACCTTTCACAGAGTGTATGTTTGTTGGACTGTATGTTATTGCACTACAGTACAACCATAACAGACTCTTTTCCACCATCAGGCCGAATGGAAACCAGGCCGTTCCCGTTCCAGGCCAGTTGGCACGATTGCGGTTTCTTTTTCCACTGTGATGCTACGAAATCAGGATTAGAATACGTTAACCTCAGTGATGCAATAGTTGCCGACGGCGTGATATTGTAGGGTAAACACTAGAGTAAGCATGTTATGGGAATGATGACATCATACAAAAGGTAAAAGTTCAGACTAGCTACAAAGGACATTTATTGACATAATATTATCTGAGTAGTATTGACATATTGAGGGTAACACTTTATTTCGACGGTCCACTTTAGATATTCTACTAACTATAAGTAACTTTGCAACTACATGTCAACTAGCAGTCATTAGAGTATGAGTTGACTGTCTGCTTAATATCTAACACTTTATTTTGATGCTCCCCAACAGACATTTTACTGACTATAAAAGTCTAACACCTAACCATAACACATATAACAAGACATATATGATGTTATTATAGCACAACTGGTTCAACACTGAGAAATGTTTCTTGAGCAGCAAATCAGCATATTAGAATGATTTCTGAAGGACCATGTGACACTGAAATTCATCCACCATTGAAACATAGTTCAGAATATACATCAGGAGAACAAGAATTGAAAATGATGGAGAAGGATAAGCTTCTAAGTTTACTTGTCTTGTTTTTGAATTGTTCTTTCCACACTCTTCTTCAATGACTGCACATTGTGCTCAGTACTGTGTCACCTAGTGGACTCTTCTGTCCTACTTGCAATTCAGATTTTGATCTCCATGTACATTTACATATATATATATCTTCCAAGGGGTTTTTTCCCTCCTAGGACTTTTTTCCCAGTGCTAGCACGCTGGGTTTTTCTCCTAGGGGGTTTTTTCCACCCCTGGAAGTCAGCCGACATTGGCTTAATGTAGCACCATCTTGTATACGTTACATATTACCACGCTTGTTTGTACAGTTTTAACCACTTCCCTTTTTTTCTGTGCTTCTAATATGTAAAGCTGCTTTGAAACAATTACCAATTGTAAAAGCGCTATATAAATAAATTTGACTTGACTTGACTTGCGCATGCGCTGTTTCACGCGTACCGTCCGTGCGGTCTCGAAATTTGGGCTGCATGCGAACGGCTGAAGTATACTTTGGGCTTAAAGGGTTAGTTCACCCAAAAATGAAAATAATGTCCTTATTACTCACCCTAATGTCGTTCCACACCTGTAAGACCTTTGTTCATCTTCGGAACACAAATTAAGATATTTTAGATCCGATGTCTCAGTGAGGCCTGCATTCACAGCAATGACATTTCTTCTCTCAAGATCTACTAAAAACATATTTACAGTTCATGCGAGTTCAGTGGTTCTACCTTAATATTATAAAGTGTCGAGAATACTTTTTGTGTGCCAAAAAAAAACAAATTAACGACTTTTCAATAATATGGTGATGGGTGATTTCAAAACACTGCTTCAGAGCTTTACGAATCGAATCAGTGACTCGGATCTCCTATCAAACGGCTAAACTGCTGAAATCACGTGACTTTGGTGCTCCGAAACACTGATGTGATTCGCAAAGCTCCAAAGCAGTGTTTTGAAATCGCCCATCACTATATTATTGAAAAGTCGATATTTGTTTTTTTGCCGCACAAAAATATTCTTGTCACTTTATAATATTAAGGTAGAACCACTGAACTCGCATTAACTGTTTTAAATATGTTTTTAGTACCTTTATGGATCTTGAGAGAGGAAATGTCATCGCTGTGAATGGAAGCCTCACTGAGCCATCGGATTTAATCAAAAATATCTTAATTTTTGTTCCTAAGATGAATGAAGGTCTTACGGGTGTGCAACGACGTGAATGTGAGTAATAAATAACATTATTTTCACTTTTGGGTAAACTAACCTTTAAGGGACCTCTTTCACAAAATTTTTAAGGATAGTGCACCTCGCTGACAAAAAAGAAGTGTACAAAATACTATATTATATTAGAAAACCAATAAAATATCACTAAAGGCATTGTGGAAACAGTTTGTAAATAAACCATGCCAAACTGGAACTGAAACTGGAATCGCATTTATAGTCCAATGGTGGAAATGTGCTCTATGTCTCTCTTGACAGTTTTCTTTAAAAAACTACTAAATGTTGAGAAATAAAGCATAATCAAATTACAAGAGTTATCAAAGCACACACAAAAATTAAAAACACAAACTATACCTCAGGAAGAACAAGTTTTATGGACTCTTCACCTTGAAGCTCAGCTACCTGTGTTGAACAAGCCCCTCTCAGTCAAACACAATTTCCCCCATGAAAATGTTTCTACATGCGTTTCACAGAGTAAACAGCAGGGAACTAGGAGACTTCAGAAAGGGCAACATCAGGCTGTTGTTTGTTCCAGAAAACAAAAGGGCCTTTTGCCGCTATCAAACTACCATTAGATACGGGGAATTGAGCGCATGGCTCTCTCAGTGCTCCAAACGCTGGGGTGATAACACTCAGCAAAGGCAGGCCAGCCTGCTAATTGCACACCGAATATTTATAGACCAGACAATTAGCTACTGCCTTTTATATGCAAACAAACAGCAGCGGCAAGGCAACAGAGCGAAGGAAGGATGGACGAGAGGAAGTAATTAAGATGCTGAAAACAGGACACGGACATGCTGTCTGTTGTACAGTGATTTGTGGCAAACAAACACAATAATTAGCCTGTCATTGTGGGATAATGAAATTGCTGGTGTCTTTCGCTCTCTGCCAAGAGCCATTCGGCACAAGGACGTTTTACTCTGAGTCCGCAGCCATATGGCGAGGAGAGGGAGTGTGTGGTTTTGTCTCTGAGAGTTCAAAGGTGACAATGTGTGGCGTGGCTCTCGGGAGAGGTGAGAGCGACTGCTCGGATGAGGTGATTTTTCATGCCACCGCAGGAACGGAAATAGTTTTGAGTGGCTGCGTTTTGGCGGGCATGTTGACTGAATTGTCCTCTGACAAATACAGTCACGCGCTTACACTCCTACTTTGTTTAACCACACTAGGAGACAAGCAGTTTGTATCAAATATTGTATGACGCATTCACAGAATCATAGTTAGTTTTTTTTTTTTTTTTGCCTAAGGAAATTTATCAAGAACATTTATTAAATTTAGACAGATGGGTTTTTCCAGAATACTGCAGCCAAGGAAAGCAAGCAAGTGGCCTAAAAACAGATTGTAGATTAAGGCAAAAAAAAAAAAAAAGGCATGAGCATTTTTTATTATTGTGTATTATTATTATTTTTTATTATTGTGTCTACCCTTTTACAATTTGTTAAACATTTAACTGAATTGAAAGTATTATTATGTATTATTTTTGTGTATTATTTATCCTTGCATCATAATGCATGCAATTTAGTGTCAGTGAGTGTTTATAGGCATGGCACAAGGTGGAAACACCTTCAAACATTATGAAATTACTGTAACGTAGAGACTTGAGTGACTTAAAAAATAAAAAAATAATGTCATTTATTACTCACCTTCATGTTGTTCCACACCCGTAAGACCTTTACTCATCTTTGAAACACAAATTAAGATATTTTTGATGAAATCCGATGGCTCAGTGAGGCCTCCATTGCCAGCAATGTCACAGAACCTCTCAAGATCCAGAAAGGTACTCAAAACATATTTAAATCAGTTCATGTGAGTACAGTGGTTCTACCTTAATATTATAAAGCGATGAGAATACTTTTCGTGCGCCAAAAAACCCCAAAATAACGACGATATCTAGTGATGGCTGATTTCAAAACACTGTTTCGAAGCTTTACGAATCTTTCGTTTCGAATCAGTTCAGTTCGGATTGCGTATCAAACTGCCAAACTGCTGAAATCATGTGACTTTGGCGCTCCGAACCACTGATTGGAAACAAAAGATTCGTAAAGCTTCGAAGCAGTGTTTTGAAATCACTAGACATTGTTGAAAAGTGTTTTTTGTTTTTTTGGCGCACAAAAAGTATTCTCGTTGCTTTATAATATTAAGGTAGAACCACTGTACTCACATGAACTGTTTTAAATATGTTAGTACCTTTCTCGATCTTGAGAGGTTCGGTGACATTGCTGGCAATAGAGGCCTCACTGAGCTATCGGATTTCATCAAAAATATCTTAATTTGTGTTCCGAAGATGAATGAAGGTCTTACGGGTAGAACGACATGAGGGTGCGTAATTAATGACATAATTTTCATTTTTGGGTGAACTAACCCTTTAATATATGTCAATATATGACAAAAGGCATCAATGTTCAATAAGTAATAACATTTATAAAAGTTAATAGTTAACAGTTTTAAAAACAACTCTTCTAACAGATAATTTAATTCAGTAGATGATATTTAGACTGAATTTAACTGATGTGCATTACATGTACAGTACATGTATTGGCTATTTAATAACTTCTTTAAGTTTTACAACTTCAAATGTGGCTCAGAGCCTGAATTATCTGTTTTATAATGCCATTTGTATGCATGGGTCTCCATAACGTGCATAAAGGGAATATTTCAAAGTCTTCAGACCCTGTAACTGCTCATTCAGACAGGAGTGTTCAGTCTCATTGAGTTTTTCTGACATCTCATTTTCTAGCGTTCCATATCAGCTTTGTTGAATTCCTTTCATATTCACCGCATTGTGCTAAAAGACAGAGGCACACTGCAGTGCAATATGAAGAGGAATGAAACAGGGGACGTGTCACTGTTTGGGGGAGAAAGAAATGTTCTCTTATCAGCATGTATTTGGGTGTGTGTGTAAGTGCTTCCTTATCAGCCAGTATGTACTGCATGAAGGTGTATGAGACTGGGGCCACAGGTTCAGCAAACCCCCGGTTCTACTGGGCAGGATCATTCTGAGAGCTGAATTGATATTTGGCTCTGATAGGGCCCATAAGAGTGCCTTTGTTCCGCACTATTGTTGCAGAGCTTAAGCTCAAACCCTCTTCATCTTCCTGACTGGCTGGGTTAATAACACTGATAAAGCATCACTTTGATAGAATCATCTTTTTTTCCTGCACATTCACTCGCCTGTCTGTCTCTCTGTGTATCAGTCATGAATACTGTCATCTCTTACCTTATTCATCCCCTCGCCTCGTCCTCTGTTTTCCTCTCATTCTTTCTCCACAGCTAATACCTGCCAGTCAAGAGAGAAGAACCTAATGAGGGTGTTTATGTGGTGGTTATTTAGAGGATGCTTTTTCTAACAGCAGCTGCATCAAACCAGGTTTTATGTGTGATTTTACTTGTTTGTGAAACAGATTCTAGGCAAATAAGGGTTTATAATGCTCTTGGGAGATGATTGTGCCATTTGCAAAGGGGACAGCTGAGTATCATGGAAAATATTTAAAATTTGGGTTACACTTTATTTTGATAGTCCACTTTAGACATTCTACTAACTTTAAGTAACTCAAACTCCACCCCCACAACGCTTGTGTTCATCTGCCTCCATTTTTGAGTGCAACATCCAATCAACAACCAATAAAACCAAGCCCAACATTTTTTTTAATTTCAACAATCCATTACACTCAGACATATGTCACAATACAGAAGAAAAGATCTGTCACTATACTTCTATTTCATCGCAAATTTATATAGCTGCGATTCCACCGCAGGAACTTTCCCCAGGAACTAGGGAGTTTAGGGTGGTATATTAGAGGTGAAATTAAATAAAAAAATAGAAATTGCTGTTTGTTTTATACCTAAATTTGTTTCGAATTTGAATTGTTGTCGTAATTTTTAAAATGTACTTCTTAAAAAACAAGAACAATATCCCATTTGCCATAACAGTATGGGTCAGTCAGGAACTGATTTGTCCTTGTCTTGGGTAGAGACATTGGGAACGGTTCCAGATTGGGCTCCATCCTCTTAATGGAAAAAGGTGTGTGTGAGTTGGCTGTGGAGTAATGATGGATAAATCAAGTTCACTCGGACAGCTAATGTAAAATCCTCAAATTCTCAATAAAGTAACTGTGCACTTCATTCAAAGACCATTTGCATGACATAACAGTATGTTTGGCTGTGATCTTTGATCACAGGCACACACTAATGTACACACACGTACACACGGTTAACCTCGCGGCTATGGTTGCCCATTCATTTGATTTCATATCCTCTCTCTGTGTCGCTCTTTCTCTCACCCTCTCCCTTTCCCCCTTTACTAATCTCTGCAGGTATTTCTCTCCTCTGCATTATTAGAATGCAGCCAATGCTCTCTATTGATGCATGTCAGAGCTCATTCTTTCATCTCCAACATTTAATTTACCATCCTGTTGTGTGGCTAATCCCGTGTCGTGCCATTTCCTCCACTCCTCAGATTGCTCTCTCAAAGCCCCTTCTTTTGGCCAGATAAAGGGGAAGGTAATCGCCATTGTCAGCCACAGATACACCACCGTGGCCCTCCCCTCGCTGGTCCCCCCCACTCGGGTCCAAATGAAAGGGGCTGCGCTGGCCTTCCGCCTCACTAATCACTGGCCTGCCTCTCGGTAAGAGTGGAACCAGCGGCTAGTGCACTTTCATCATGAGAGTGAGAGAGTAAGGAAGAAAGGGAAATCGAACGAGAGGAAGAGAGCAGTCTTTACAAAAAATTTACTGTATACCAGGGTCTAAAATTAACTTTTGGCCACACCTTCCAACAGCAGGTGAATTGAAAATTATATATTTCATATGTGTCACTTGCAACATCATATACAGTTCCTCCAAATTGTATTTTTGCATTTAAAAATGCTGGACTTTGCAATATAACTCTAAAAAAATTTAATAAATATATATAATTAGAAAAAACGTACCTATGCATACAAGCAAAGCATTTCACAAAAAGCTTTTTAGATTAAAAAAAAAAAAATGGATAAGTTCAAAATTATTATTTGAACAGTTAAAAGATGTATTTAGAAAAAGATACCTTTAGACTGTTGGTGAAACATGCTCATTTGTGGTTTCTCTGCTAGGACACCTGTGTAAAACATCATACATCTACTAAAAATCCCATTGAAAATTGTTGGTTAAAAGTAATTGCTCAGAAAAGTTAGCAGTCTAGCATTCTTTGCAGATGCTACTTTTTTCATATTTTGTTATCTAATGCATTTTTAGATGACATTCAAAAATTTTTAATTTTCCAACAGTGTCCAAATAATTCTTGGTGCCTGCACTGTATGTGCTCAATAATTACAACATTCTTATACTATGGTAGTTATGTGTGGAAGCTTGTTTCTACCACTGAATAAAAAAATCTTTCTCTCACATATCTCAAAAAAAGACTTTTTTTCTTGCAATTGTGAGTTTCCATCTCGCATTTCTGATTTTTTTCTCAGAATTGTGAGATATATATTCACAATTGAGAATTATAAAGTCATAATTGCAAGATATAAACTCACAATTGAGTTATAATGTCAGAATTTCGAGATATAGTCGCAATTGCATGTTATAAAGTCAGAATTTCGAGATATAAAGTCACAGTTGCGAGTTATAAAGTCAGAATTTTGAGAAATAGTCACAATTGCGTGTAATAAAGTCAGAATTTTGAGATATAAAGTCACAGTTGCGAGTTATAAAGTCAGAATTGCAAGATATAGTCGCAATTGAGTTATAAGGTCAGAATTTCGTGATATAGTCGCAATTGCGTGTTATAAAGTCAGAATTGCGAGATATAGTCGCAATTGAGTTATAAGGTCAGAATTTCGTGATATAGTCGCAATTGCGTGTTATAAAGTCAGAATTGCGAGATATAGTCACAATTGCGTGTTATAAAGTCAGAATTTTGAGATATAAAGTCACAGTTGCGAGTTATAAAGTCAGAATTGCGAGATATAGTCGCAATTGCGTGTAATAAAGTCAGAATTTTGAGATATAAAGTCACAGTTGCGAGTTATAAAGTCAGAATTTCGAGATATAGTTGCAATTGCGTGTTATAAAGTCAGAATTCCGAGATATAAAGTCACAATTCTGACATTTCTCACTAAGTAATGGTTTCCTACAATATCACCGTCTACACTGCATTATACCATCAAATATAATTAGTTACATTACACTGAACAGCATTTATTGTTCACAATTAATTGATTTTGGAACACCACTTTACTTCACATTTATCGTAAGAGTCATCTTTTTTTGCCGCGATGCCCTCTATAAATTCAATTGCCTCTTGAGTTGAAATGGATCCAAAAACATCTGTTAACCCGAGGACACGAGTAGAAGCGGAAGGGCACGCTAAACGCAGGGCTTTTTGCTTGTGTCGGACACTAAAACCAATCACCTCTTCCGACATGTCTCATTACAGTGTCTGCCTGAGAGTGGGAAATCCTCTTTGACTCAAGTTAAGGGGCTGCTTAATATACAAAGCAAATTAATGGACAACATAGACTGATGCTGCAGTGGTACTTGGGGATGTTGGAGGGGGGTGATGGTGGTGGGGGAGATGATTGCCTGTGATGTGGCCCTAGCTTAAGGTTGTAATCCCTGGCCAACAGATTCTCTCTGTCTCTCTTCACCCGCACGGAGGCCCTCGGCCAAGGATCACTCCGAGCTTAATTAGAGAGAGAGAGAGAGAGAGAGGGAAAGAGAGACATAGAAAGGGAGGGAGGAAAAGCAAGAGAGAAATCGGATGGAGGTGTAGCTAATTAAGATCATAGCTAGGGCTGAAATGCTCTAAATTGCAGCGCTGCAGGAGATGAGTCCCTGGGGAAAGGGATAGGATAGGAGGGAGGATCAAGCGAGACTGGGAATATTCTTTTCCCATATAGTCCGAGATATGGGCCTGGGTCAGGGATTAGGTTCTGACTGGAAGTCAGTGGGTCGAGAGGATGGTATTACTTGATCGTTTCGTTATCTTGCCTTTATAAAGAGCCATTGGTTGGATTACGTTAGTTTTCTTCATGTGTTTTTCATTGATATAGTTATTACTTGATATCACAAGGATGAGTAATGGACAAGGATAAAGCCTTGCAGGCGGAATGTGTAGATAGGACAATCACAAAAATTACACCAAATCAGAGGGAAAGGTGAGAGTCAACATCTCTTTGATGCAAAGAAATTGACTTATTATGAGATGCCAATCCCATTTTTCAGGAAAAATTATGTAAAAATATGCAAAAATAATTGCAAAAATAAATCTACTATTAAGGTGAACTAAGAGGAGAACTGGCCTCCCAACTGAGCATGATTTCTCCCACGTTTTTTTTTTCTCCACTACTGTCACTTGATGGAGTTTGGGTTCCTTGCCATTGTTGCCTTTGGCTTGCTTAGTAAGGTTTTAAAAGACTCTTAATATTCAGTAATCTAATCGATTTTACAGGACTGACACAACCACATGAGAACAAAATGTAAACTTGAGCAGAATAATGACACTGCTGCCTTCTGCAGAGCTGCTTATGCTGAATTGAACTTGTTTCATAATTGAATAATGACACTATTGTCCTTTTTAGACCTCATATTTGAAGAAATCTGCATCATTGACCCAAGGAACTAGGGACTTTGGGGTGGTACTTGGTGTGTTTCGATCGCAGGGACCAGAGTCTAAATGAAGTTCTACCAGAAAGACTCGGGAAGCAAAGAAACATTTAAATACAATTTATTCAACAGTATGAATGTAAATATCAAAGATAAATGATAAAGTTCTTTGGCGTTGGCCCCGTCCATAGTACAATCCGGAGGGTAGCAGACGTTTGCAGATCCTGCCTGAAGATGAAGGCAGGGGCGGAGCCTACCCCCAATGTATGGACAGGGACCGACCTGGTGGTGGTGGGGAGGATGGGGGTGAACGCCGGCGATGGTATCTGCGAACACGATAGTGGGTGGGAACAGAACTTATATACTCAGGTGACGTGTAATGATTGGTTAGAAAATGAGCAATGACGTGCATTAGAGACTTCCGGGTAGAACTTCCGCTAAACGCTCCTATTTCTGGGAAAACCCCCGGCAAATTAGTACTTCTTCAAAGTTCAGGAACTTTTGGGGGATGGGACAAGGGTGCTGAACATGCTGATTGGTTGACTAAATGCAGCATTTTACTTTAACCACCATTTTTAAAAGTCTGATGTGGTGCGTGCAGTAAGAGTTATTTGCTATTCGAATAAACAACAGAGTTTAAAAAAATACAACAGATGGACCGATGATGAGGTTCAGGCTTTATTACGAAATCCAGCGGGAACTGCAAAGTTGCGCGCAGTCCTACGTCATCTTCACGGTACTTTAGTCTGAAACACAGACAGCAACAGGTCTGGGGAAAAAAGTTCCAGGGGCAAATTGTTCCTGGTAATTTTGAAGGAAACGCGGCTACTGTGAAACTGCTTTGAAACAATCTGTATTGTAAATGACTTGACGACTGCCATATTAGGATAATTAATCAACTCTGACAAGAATCTAGTGGTTAGCACATATGACAGGGATGGGCAACTTCTGACCTGAAGGTCCACTGTCCTGCAGAGTTTAGCTCCGACAATGATAAAAAACTCCCCTGTCTATAGCTTTCTAATCTTGAAGACATTGATTAGCTTGTTCAGGTGTGTTTGATTAGGGTTGGAGCTAAACTCTGCAGGACAGTGGCTCTCCAGAACTGAAGAAACCCATCCCTGATCTAAGGCTAATTTACTAAATTACACCAACACAGACAGTAATACTTGTACATACCTAACATGTTCTGGAGTTACTGTGGCTGTAATGAACCTCAAAGGAGTTATAGAGTTACCTTCAAATGTCCGTAAACATGTTGACAGTTTAACTTTTACTTGCTCAGCAAGATTTTCTCCAAACTGTTGCTCTGCCATGACAATACTTGACCTGACAAAGAAAAATGACCATTGAAGAAACCTGTTAACAATAATGCCTGCTACAGTGCCCCTTGTGTCAATGCTGAGAATACAACATGAAGCCTACTTGAGAATAAAACAATGTATGAAATTTAATATTTAGAAGTTGCTAGCTTGTGTAGCTAGAAGCACTCGCATTCATTAACTCACGTCAGGCTTACCAAATTGCATAATGGTGTTCATGAGGGTGATTTTAGTTCAAGTTCAAGTTAAAATCCAGTTTACATCATGTCCTAATTATTCCACTGTAATTCCCTGTTGGGTCCTTTTTGCCCAGTAAATATCAGTCCATAAAATTACACACAAATGTCCAACACAACCATTTAAAAGTCTAGGCTTAGTTTTTAATGTTTTAGAAAGAAGTCTCTTATGCTCACCAAGTCTGCATTTATTCCATAAAATAACAGTAAAACAATAATATTGTGAATTATTATTAAAATTTTAAATAACTGCTTTATATTTGAATTTATTTCTGTGATAGAGCTGAATATTCATAATCATTACTCCAGTCTTCAATGTCACATGATCCTTCAGAAATAATTCTGATATGCTAATTTGGTGCGCAAAAACATTTCTTATTATTGTCAATGCAGAATAATAATGTTTTCTGCTTATCTTTGTGGAAACTTTTTTTTCAGGATTATTTGATGAATAGTTCAAAACAATTTATTTGAAATAAAAATCAGTTGTAACATTATAAATGTTGTCACTGTATTGCTGAATAAAAGTATCAGTTTAAATAAAATAAATAATCTTAATGACCCCAAATTTTTGAACACTAATGTTTAAGATAAATTCCACATATGGTGCTCAGTGGTTCTGTGGTTGCAGGCAAAAATATCAATTTTTGCCCATTTACACTTCATTATAACATTTTGTGGCATCCAAAAGCCCATTACACATTTTCAATGACACATTCCCCAGGTAAAAAGTGATAATGTTAATAATAATATTCCCTATAATGCCACACAGTATAAGGTTTATGCTACTAAGCTGCTATTGACGCAGTGTGTGAGAGGTGAAAGAGCCCGGGGCTATGACAGCCCTGTGTGAGAGTGTGTGTGTTTCTCCGATGGGTTTTCCTCAGGCAGTGTTGATCCTGACTCCCCCGCTATGTCATTACTTAATTGGCTCCTTTGACTAGACACGTGTACAATTTTGATTGTTATATCCCCTCTGGAATTTTCGACAGGCTTCTAAACCCACAGTTTTACGCCTTTTAGGATGTTACATTTAAATGCCATGTTTTGGGGATAACCTTTAACAGACGTCAGCATTTGTTGGTTAAAAAATAAAACAGTAAAAGTCAGATGTGGCCTTGAAAAAGTGTTTATGCTCAGACACTGAGTTGTGGTGCTCAACCTGGAGAAATGAGCTTGAATCGGAGTCGTGTCAGTCCTTGATCATGTTCTTCATCCCATTCATCATTCCTGCTAACTCTATACTAATAAAAAATATCAAAAAGACTGAAAATAAAATGTTCAAATGCAAAATCTAACATATAAAATAATAATACAAAAACAAATAAGATAAAAAATAACTACCCAAAAAACAATTACACAAAATTATAGTATTTTTATAGAATATAACAAATTATAATTATAACATGAGCCTACAAAATTCTAAAAACCTCTTTATAAAGGAAGAATATTAGACAACTACATGTATTTAGAAACAGGAATGCATACTGCGCTCTTATAAGCTAAGCTACGTTCGCGTCGCCTAGTGACTGGAATATTAAACACTCTCTCAGTTAATAAAAAAGATATCTGTTTCTTCGAGGGTCAACGCCGTCTCATCTTTTGGGTAAAAATCATTTAACCAGTTAAACATAGGCAGAATCTTTCTTCCCTGCTCAATTCCTCTCTCCTCAGAAACTTGACCTTTGCTTGTGGAGGATTTTTTATATTGGCGAACCCCTCCTCTGCCAGTTGATAAAAAGCGAAGTATCTGAATGTAGCAGGAGAGCTATTATAGTACAGCCCCCCGCTCCCTCCTCCTTCCCCCCCAGCACCTCTCACCTTTAAATCTGTCTTTTCATATTCCTCTCAAAGCCCCTTGTCTGGGAGAAAAAGACACACTAAACAGGATCTCTGGGCAAACAAGTGACGAGGTACAGAGAGGGCGAGAGTGGAGGGTGGGAGCTATAGCAGACATTGTTAAAGGATTCTTAGACCAAGAAGTAAAAAAGTGAAGTAATAACTGCTCTTTTTTGTGCCGTACATATATTTAGTGTCATTTTTTGGTGTTTGTGAAGAAAAATAATCTGCACAATCAAGCAAAAATGAAACTAGCGAAACACACAACTGTTGGGGTGAGCAATGACTTAAGAGTGAAACAAAAGAAGGTGTTTTAAAATAATGTAGCCCCAAAATTTGGACAGTCACACATAAAAACCTATGGATTTAATTGCATAAATGATATATTTGAAAAATGTGCCATTTGTAACCAAATTATGATAGGAAATATATTTTTTTTGCCAGTTTTTAAATACTTTTACCCACTTGTGAGTACATGCTATGATCCACTAACGTTTGACAACTGGGAAGTGTCCAACCAAAAGTATTTTTTGTCTTGATTTTAAACAATATATCTACCGTTTAAAAACTTCCTGAAATGTTTTGCTTGAAAAGTGTGTTTGTACTATTTTACACTTATCACACAGAAACCTACGAATTTTCTTGAGTAGATAAAATTACATTTAAAATGAATGCCATTCATAAACAAATTATAGAAAAGAAAATGTTTTTTTCAAATGACATTCATACATTTTTAAGTTTGCCTGAAGCATCCAAGTACTTTTTGGGGCCGCTGTATATTTAATTAAATTATAGTTATTTTCCCCTTTATGTCTTCTTTTGGGTCTAGGGAAATCTACACTGTAAAATTTTTTTTTAATGATTTATCACAACATTTTTTCTTTTGTCAAAACAACTTGGATATTTAATGTGGTTCAGATAACTTAATATTTTGAGTTTCTGTTGATTAAACCAATCACCTTCATTGTATTAACTCAAATTTTTAATTTCATTGAACTCAAAATTAAGGCAACCAGGTAACAATTCTTTTTTACAGCGCAGAGAATAAATAAGGTGGTGTGCACACATCCAAAAAACTTTAAAACTAGGGGAATCTAAGGCAAAATATCTGTATTAAATCAAAGCTACAGTTTATAATTTTTTTAAAGGAAAAAAAAACAAAAAAAAACAGCAGTGTTACAAAATGTAAAAGTTAAACAAGCATGTGGGCGAACAATGCAGCGTCACATAGGACTGCATTTGATGTATTTCAATTTGGAGATTAACAGCAACTCGCGACCAACAGGCAAAATGGCGAGACAAATGAAATGGGTAATGAGGCTACATGAGGCAATCCTGAAGACTGGCCCGGCAGCCATAGCTGTGACTATGCCGTTTAAAGAAACAGTCAAACGGTAATCACGCAGCCGTGAATCATAAGCCTTAGGTAAGCTATGTAATGCTGGTAAGACGGTGAGCTGTGTTTTATTGGTGCAGAAAGAAATCCCTCACACCATTCAGAGAAAGAATCACAACAGTAATACCATTAACTTGCACCAGGGATCTCCAAATGCCATTTAATTGCCAATAGCAGGCCTATTGTTTGGTGCGGGTAAACACAGACTTGGCAAGAGGGGGGTTCAAGTTGAAGGAGTGTCAGACTCTGGGCGTCTGGCGACCAGTGGCCCCTTCTCCCAGTCCCTGAAACACGAAGAGGGATTTATACACACACACACACACACCAACATAGCCCCCTCATCTCCACCTAAGCTCCAGAGTAACTAGCTTAACTAAAGTCTTCAGAGACGGTAAATTGGGGCAAAGTCTTCTCTTCCTCTTCTTAATACCAGATTTGTTCGACAATGTGATTTGAGGCTTGTCTATTCAAGGCCTTTTTGGGTTCTGAGCAAAGGGCTTGAGGCTCAAGGCCATTTTACCCCACTCATATTATAGGCCCATTTTCATTCGTGTGTGGATTTGTGTCTCTGTGCTTATTTTATGGAGGTGTAATGTTTATAATTCTGATTACGGTGGAGTTTTTATTTTGCTGTGAACTGCGATTGCGAAGCAACACTGTAGCAGGTGGCCGTAATGTTGTTATTTAGCTAAGTTGTATCAGTTTCTCTTTTATGAATTTCTCTTTTATGCCCAACAATGGTTTCAGCGAAAGTAGTGAATGTTTATGCCTTTCTGTTTATGCGGTAAATACGTGTCTTTAGGGTTTTGTTCACTGTTCTCTGACAGGCTTGTTCTAAGAGAGCCGTGATTGGCTGCGAGCGGCGTGCAGTAAGTGTGTGCGCTGTGGCTCACAGCAAACTCTATTGTCCACAACTAGACTCTGGCCAATGAACAGCCATCACCAGTCCTCACCGCTGATTGAGTTTGACAGCGCTTCAGGAGGAGGCAAGCAAAACGTTTTTTGGCCTTTCATTTGAAAATAAAAAAAAATTTTTTTCTATTTTTTTTAGAGGCCTCCTTTCTTTCTTACCTCACTCACCCCTCCTTTCCCAGCACCCTCTGTTCTTCTGTTGTGACCGGGAGGTTAAATGATGGAGAGAAAGGACACATTATCAAACCTATGAAAAAATTCAAAATAGTCCAATTTATTAACGGTTTTTGTACTTCAAGCTCTATTTTAATCATGTTTGTGCTGTTGTCATGTAATGCCAGTCAGGTACAGCCGATTTTCAATTTCAACTATTTATTATGTGCTTTTTCTTAGAACTGCAACCCTGCTGAAAAGACCCGTATAGCTGGTCACCAGCATATGCTGTGTTTTGGATGCTGGTCCCCTAGCATGTGATGCTGGTGTGATCACCGGGTTTCTTAGCTAACTTAACCAGAAAGGCTACTTTGGGCAGCCAGCTTCACCAGCTACAGTAAGTGTTGAAGTGTGAACAATGAAAATTCATGGCAATGCTGGTCCACCATTTAGACCAGCATTAAAACTAACAAGTACAAATCAACCTGTATCAGCATAAACATGCATGGTTAAATATTTTCAGATACCGGGAATGTAGTCTTAAGAAAGAGTGAGCAGTTATAATTCATTCTTACTTTACTGTATATGCAAGACTCACCATCATATCATCATCAAAGACATTATGTTCAATGTTACAAAAAAACATCACATTTCATTTTAATTCCTAAAAATTTTTTATAATTCATTTATGTTATAATCTCTTCATTTCCCAAAGTAATGTTGTAAAAAAAATAGTAGATTAAAAGAATGTATTAAAATTAGGGGTGCCACGATTCGATACTTATCACGATACTGAACTCACAATACGATATTATTGCGATACTCCAAGACATATGGTAAAAGTTTAACAAAAAACAATGTGCTGTTGATTAAAATGCTAAATTTGGTATAGCACTTGGGGTAGAAATGAATAGGCTTGGACTTGGTACTGGTAACCCAATGCACAGGACAATGGTGACACCAGAATAAAAACATTCATGCTTCTGAAGCTGAAAATACAGAATTATTTGAGACGAATATGCTTGCACTCTGTCACTGACTAGATCTGTTTAAAATAATGTAGGCCACTTTTTACAGGTAACATAAGACATGTGGCATTATCAAGACCCTTAAATATTCCACCATTGCATTAATTATATTCAACATTATATATAGTGATTTAATGAAGAACTTGAATTTTCCTGACATATTAATTTTCAGATTGGGTGAACTACACAATACATATTGTTGCATTTTTGTATTGCGATATATTGTGACACGATAAACTGTTACACTCCTAATTAAAATACAATAAAAAAGACTTCCAGAGACATTAAAAATGTAATTACTATATCAATGAAACATGGCCAACTAGTTCTCTTGTTAGCTGGCTAATGTTAGATGAGTCAAGTGGAATCCAACTGTAAGCTACTGAGAATGAATGGAAAAGAGGGAAAAAGCCTTGCTGTTTTCTTTTCAATTTCAGTATATGTGATACAGAACAGGTGATGAGAACATGTTCAAATCACACGTGTGTTGACTATAACACACAGTGAATGAAACCCATAGCGCTGTGTGATTTACTTCCAGTTCCAATATGATTCAGGCAAGCGAGGTCCCCAGTGCCCTGAGCTCCTTATTTAATGCAAATGACTGTCATTTAGAATCCAGTGCATTTCTCATGGCAGCACATTGCCTAATCAATGTGAAGAGCCGTGTAAAAAAAAACATTGGATCTTTGTAATAGTTGTTTTTGACCGAGTCAAGTGTAGCTGCTAGAAGTAATCTTAACCTGAGATTCAATTATGAGTGCCTGACTAAGCAAAAGCAGAAGGAAGGCTTGATCGAAACAGAGGTGTGTGTGTGTGGATATCATACAGCAGGTGCTGAAAAAGGCAACTTTTTTGGTGTGTGTGTGTGTGGGGGGGGGGGGGGGATTCGATGTTGCAAGGCAAATGCAAACTCACATCAGCCATCTAAGCACTAGGCTAAGGCTCAGGTGGACCAAAGACCCAAAACAAAACAAAAAACATGGTAACATAGGTAACACTTTATTTTACAATGTCATTGTTACATATGTTACATGTAGTTACTATAGTAGTAACTATTAATTATGCATAATTACATACAACTAATCTTGTACACTAATGAACTAAACCCTACAATAAGTACATGTAGTTACTTAATATTCCTCAGTACTTAAATGTATAATTAAACCGTGACAAAGACACCTTAAAATAAAGTGTAACCCACTTTCTTTTAGGGTGTCCGTTACAGTGTAATTAAAAATTAAGTACCTGTGATACTAATTACCTACAGTATATGTATTTACTATAGGGTTAGGATTAGGGTGTGGTTTGGGTTAGATGCATGTAATTATGCATATTATGCATTTACAGTAATTACTAGTAACTATATGTAACGTGTAACAAGAACTGTAAAATAAAGTGTTATCAAAAACATTTTAAAGTCGCCTTGAAATCAAAACTGACAATTCTTATTTTTAATGTAATTTTGCAGTATTTACTATAAATGATTAATCCACGCACATCATTTTTTCCCCAATTCACGCGCTCTGTCATTTACATGAGATCAAAGCAAATCACACAATCCAATCGATTCTCAATGTACAAAATCAAGTTTTACATCCTACATTTTTTCTTGTTTGTGAAGCCGTTTCACTCTGATATGTTACAATATAGAAGGAAAGACTATTGCAACTTCCATTTCATGCCGACTTTAATAATGTTTCTAATCTGTGATCATCACCATACCTTTTTAGCATACACCATTTCAGTGTTTGGGATTAAAAAAAACTGTTTTATGGAACTGGTGGTACTGCCACTGAATTTCTGTATTTCTATTCTTGTCAATAGTTGAATATTAATTTGCTATGTTTCCTTTTCTGCAGTGGCGGCACAAGATGAGTCTGTTGGCTTCAGGACCCTAGTGACAATTCAGTCAGCTGGTGTCAGATGGCCTTGATCGTGCATGGGTTACGAAAGAGGAATGTGGCAAATTTTAGCTCAAAATCTCATTGTCACCTTTTTAATAACAAGCTCCCTGTCTGTTTCCCAAATGTAGTGTTTGTGGGAAAATAGAATAGCCCGGAAAGGGAGGGTGATTGCGGAACATCCATGACACCATCCTCACACACTCCGGAAATTCATATTTATTGTGTTTGCAGGCTGATAAGCATGGTTAAGCATAGAGCATTCTGATCCATTAGGGAATCATTACATCCATGTCCTTCGTTATATGTGCAGATTTGTCAATCTAAAAAATTCTGCATAATGCATAGCGTCAATTAGGATCATCAACAATGCAACAAATGAGTACAGTTCTAATTTCAGCACATCAGAAGAGGTTCAAACCCTTGAGACAAAATGACTTTGAGCTGATCTTTTCTAAAAAGAGAGAGAGAGAGAGAGGAAAGGAGATGGGTTGCAATAAAGGAGAGATTGGTGAAAGGACAGCATGAACTGAATAAACATGCTATGAAGTGGATCTTCATGTCTTTTCCAAGGACATTCTGAGTCTCTCACTGCACTTCTTTCTCTTTTTCTCCTTTCTTATTCTTCCTAAAATACGACAGTAGGCTAATGACAGCAACATAAATACAAAAAAGGCAATTTAGCTTCTTCTTGTAAAACTTCTTTGAAAATAAAGGAATTTTAATTATGGTGCACAATGAAAAAGAAAAAAAGATGAGGGGGGAGGAGAGAAAAGAGAGAGAAAACACTCACGCACAGTAAACAAAGCTGAAACAATTATCTTCTGGTGACCAGTGTGTGTTTTTAGAACACTCATTTAATCTTTTATTTACTGCGGAGAGAGGAAGAGTGAGGGAGGGAGAAAACATGCATGTTTGAGAGTGGGAGTGAGAGAGAGGAACTGAGAGATAGGAGGGGAGGGGGTGAGAGAGAGGCTAGGGTGAAAAGAACAAGATAACGTGCAAACATTTTGCATATCCTCGCCCTAATATGTAAAAGATGCATTTTTATGAGGCAAATCGTTCAGCCTGTATTGTGTGTGAAAGGTTGTCATTTGTTGTTGAAGGCCGACATTCACCACCCCCAGCGAAACAACTGTGGTTACAGCTCATCAGTGCATGTTAATGAATTGACATTGAACAACTGCGATGGCCTTGGAAACAACATGGTGGAAAGAGATCCCAAAGTCAATCAGTTTGGCCCCCCAACTGGCCCTCTGAGACTGAAATGTTGAAATGGTAAAAAAAAGAAAGAAAAAGAAAAAAAAGGTGAACACTTTTGTTTTTAGGTGCTTTCACACTTGGTTCGATTGCTTGGTCTGAACCAGATTTCCCCTGGATTCTGTTCATACCTGTGTTTCTCTGGTCAGAACCACGGTATGCTTGTGTCATCAAAGCAGGAGCTGTTTACCCCTGTTGCCATGTAACAATGATGCTGGAAAAGGCAGAAAAATGGATAGTGTTGCTTGTCACATTTTTGCACTTTGGTTTTTTTAACCTTTGGTTTTATTTTCAAAGTGTCAACACAGAACTGCCACTCATGTCTGTCTGCCGCAAAGGTAGCAAAGGATGCAAAGATATGGAGGCCAGCAGAAATTAAATATAAATTTACTCTTAGCAGAGTGCAGTGTGTCAGTCCAATTAGGAAAGTGAGTGAGCATAAACATACACAATCATCATCTATAGCAGGTTCATGTCAACAATTTAGGACGGAATGCTTTGGTAGTTCAAAACAGCTTGTCAATGTGAACTTTCTGTAAAAGTCTGGCTGTTAAATGCCTTAGATCTACCATTGGTCTGTGGTGATTACATAATACATAGGTGTGCTCTGGCACTCCACCTTCTTTGACTTGAAAATCCTCTCTAGTTAATTTCTTTTAAGTTAAGTCCATTGAGGTCAGACACACGTGAACACACTGGAGAGCTGCTTTATAGTAAAAATTGAAGTTGCAGTTCTAATTGAGAGACCCTTACACTGTTTACATGTATAATACTGTAAAGCTGCTTGCTTTAAAGCAATCTATTGTATAAAGTGCTTAATAAATAAACGTGACAAGACTTGATTGGAGTGCCAAAACACAGAGGTCGTGTAAACACATTGCTAGGATGCTTTCTTAATTGCTGTTTTTTTTCCCCATCACTGTTTATTTTGTTGTTGAGGGAAAAGTACATGCACATATTTATATATTCATCTAAACACCGCTGCCAGCAGTGAGGGCAGTGTTGGGATACTTGCTAACAGCATCTACCCCTCCAAATTTCAAACTTCTTTTTATCCTTAAAAGCCCCGATATACTCAAGGCAAAGTTCTTTTTCATTCTTCATTTAGGGGTAAAACAAAGTTTGAAATATGTGGTCAACGATATACTATTAGCAAACCTCTAACGCCACCAACTCTGCTGAGAGCGCTGTTTAGATGAATATGTAAATATGTGCTGCCTGCTGTCCTCTCAATAATTACATAATTGCCACAGACCAATGGTAGTATGAAGGTGTTTACCAGCCAGAGTGAACTTTTGCGGAAAGTTCGCTTTGGCAAGCTGTTTCGAACTCTTAAAACTAACACCAAACAAACTTCATTTTGGCCTGATTTTGTTTGAAATTATGTCACATCAGTTCGTTCTTCGATTTCGCTTGAACTATATCAAATCCTTAAGTGAAGAACAACAAAGAACTTTGCAATGAATATATCAGGGCCTTTAGTTTCCACCGGTCAGATTACCCAGCAAAAAATGCAGCATTGGTGGTCATCAACATAAATTAGGATGACCTCACTAGGCATCAAAGCTAACATGACTTTCTTGGTCAGACAAGAAAGATTATGCTAGGCAACCAGGTACACTAGCTCGGTTTTGCAGGTGAATAGTATGGCTATGCCAGTTCACCAGCCATACCTGCAACTATTTCATCAGGCTTCTTAAATTGTGAGACTACTCTGTCAAAAAGTTACACCAAAAATAACAAGCTAGTCAACAAGATTTGGGTGGTAAACAGTATAGCTATGCTGGTCTGCCAGCTACAGCAGCAGCAGGTTCCAGTGGAATAAAATCTAATGCCCATTTTGAATAATGCTCTAACATGAAACTATTAGTATAACCAAAGCTGTCTTTTATTTTCTTTTCCTTTCCTTTGGATGTTGGTTCAAATTCCCCTCATGGATTAGGAAAATATAACTGATGCATGTCTAGTACCTGCACTTCCAGTCCAGCACAAATACAGTGGGAACAAGCTGCAATGGTGTGGAAGTGATGCGAGAGGCACTCAAAAGGCTATTACGCGTGTAGGCCGCCTCTGAATGACATATGGTGATTAAACTAAGTGGATGTCCAGCGGGAGACCGGTGTATAAGAAACTTAATTAAAGCTATCACTGTCAACTGCCAAACGAGCTTATTGACACGTCGGCCTGTGCTGCCACACCAGTTCACGTAGATCTTTATCGGTCTTTACTCAAAGCGTTCCTGGCTGGCGTCTGCTGGTTTCTCTTTTAGGGTGTTAAATACGGAGCAAGGCGTCAGTGTTATCCTTCTTGTGCCCCTTTCACCAACTTACGTGTGTGTTCGTTCATTGTGATTGGTGGGGCAAGATAGCAGAGAGGGGCCACAAAGCTCCATTTGCAATGAGCAGGAGAAGGAGAGGTGAGGGAGAAAATTCCATAGGATTAATTTTCTTCAAGGCGCCCCCACACCCCCTCTTGCAGTCCCTAGCCACCCCCGACCGTAACTTCAGCTGTGCAGCCCGGTGTTAAAAGGCCCAGAGGAATACCGTCTTTGTCATCCCGTCGATTTGGGGGGAAGAATAAGAGAAGTTTAATCCCCATTGTCCGTGGGTCTGGTCGGGAGGGGGGCTGGCGGCTGTAAGATGATCCAACCGGCCTCGCTAATCCCCCCATACCCAATGGAACCTCCCCCCCCCACACACCTCAACAATGGCACAGTCCTAACTGGGAGTCAGACCCCAATGTGCACATTCTATAGAGGAAAATGAAGTGAAGTAAAAAGTTGCCACAACAGAGAGAATGAAGTGCGGGATGGAAGGACAGAGGGCGGAGAAGGCTAAAGGAGGTGTGGGTGGCAGAATACCTTGTGTCCCTCGGAAAGCTGTTGTTGCTCTTTTGTGGGCTCCTTGGCAACAGGGTATGCCGCAAGACTCCCTCAAAACCTTAGTATTCATCTCCCAAATAAGACTCAAGAACAAGGGCAAAGAGGGGGCCTTCTTCAGGAACCAAGATACTCCCCAAATTATCAACAAAAAAAAAATCACATCATCTTTGGAGAAATCTAGGTCTTTACCTCCATTATAATTATAGAGGACATTACAACAGTCACTGTCATGATCACAAGTATTAGAATCTTTAGAGTTAGAAGACCTCCTTCAAGGCAATTTTTTTGCTGAAAGTCAACAAAGAGAAGGTTAATACTGTTTGCAGGGGGTGGTAAGTGTTTCCATCTTAATGTTCATCTAATATATATAAAAAGTTAAGCTTGCATTTCTGTGACTATCTATGTGGTAGGCAGTGATTGGAAAAGGTTGAAAGACAAGGGTAGGCCAGAGAACACTTCTTTAACAGGCAAAGAAAAAGAACATGAGTGATTTGAGACCAGGAGACTGGGGGGAACTTGGATGACTTGTAGACCTTCAGGGTAAATATGATGTTACTGCCTAGTAGTGATTCCATCGCTTGGAACATAGGGTATCCAAACTCTGATGAGGTACAGATCTGATGAGGTACAGTTGAGAGAGAAAGAGGCACTGTGAGGGTAGGGTTAGCATGGGAGAGAGTGAAAGAGAGAGAAAAGGAAAGAGCCAGGAGACAGCCGTTTAAAATTCAGTTTCCTGGGAGTGAAGAGGCTAATCCTGCCTCCGTAATTCCCTGCAGCAGAAGCAAACCCCCATCCATCCATCCCTCCCTCCCTCCCTCCCTCCCCATCATCATCACTTCTCTCCTCTCTCACTGACTCTACCCTATCTCTTTATTCCTCTGTCTCTAACATTCTCTCTCGCTGTCTTTCGCACTGTCTCACTATTTCTCCGCTTAATCTCTCGCCGTCTCTCTCCCTCTCTTTCCCCCATCTCTCACTTTCTCCCTCTCTCTTTCTCTCTCTGAGTGACAGTACAATGCCCAGACCCTCACATGCTTATCTAACTCTAGCAGATGGTCGACTTGGATCAATGCACACATGCCACGATCAATGGCTGCGATAAAAAGCGGCGGGGATGGTACTTGTTCCCCCTCTCTTTCTCTCTACCCATTTCCCTCCCTTCATGCCCATCGTGCTGCCCGGCCTGATTGTCTCTCTCTTTTCCACATCTGCATCTGGACCAGCACCCAGTGAGGGGAGGCCTCGGAGACTAGGGTGCTTCCAGTCCTTAGGGGCTGCCTGCTGCTATTGCCTGCTGACTTTTGTCCTCTAGTATTTCTCTGCATCCCTTTTCTCTCACCCCTTTCTTCTTCTTTCCAGTCGTCTTCTAGGTCCTGACTGAGCCCAATCCCCAATTCGCTATCAGGGTTGGACTCATCATGAGACTGCTGTTCTACATCTTCGTTCCCATCTCTTTCACACCTGCCCACCTGCCATTGCAGCTGTATTTGTTTATAACACAAGTTGCAGGCATCCATGACATGTTCTCAGAAATGTGTTGCACATTCTAGGTGATCGTCGAGCTCCCCTACAAAACCTATTAACCTAACTTTACATATACCCCACATTGCATGGCCCCACCTTCTTTATCTCAAAAATCTGACCTATTTCAGTTATTCTCCACACATCCAGAACTTTACCATTTTAAATGTTGATTGTAACATCATTGGACTACAAAAAAATCTTAAGAGATATTTCAGTAGGTGTTTATAGAACAAACTATAAATCTTATATTAAAAGACATCAAGAACGTTTGACTTTATTTTGTTTAATGTCTGCATCTATATTCAGAGTCCTCTAAAGTGGTGCACAGACATTTTCAAACTACCCATCAATCTCTGACCACATAAAAATTGTTCAGCACATTTGGATTACCTAAGCAACAAAACCAAACACACATTTTTGAATCATACATAGTCGTCTGCACCTACAATACAATACTATTCCATCTAGATTCAAAAAAGTGACCTTGGTTGCCCTTATTTATAGTCTCAAGGGCTTCTAATAACATCACTCCTTTGAGCATATTCCCAAATTCAGAGTCACAAGTTGCCTTTACTTTCAACTTTTAAAGCACACTGTTCAAAGTTTACCAGCATAAGCTGCCTCCTCTCCTCTTATGGAGATTTTTAATTGGGCATTGGTGATGTAATGTGCCTCATAATAAGCCCATTAAGCTGTCTTTTTTTTCTGCATAGATAGAGAGCGTTGTGGCAGTGTGGACACCTCTGCTATTTATACTGCTCAAATCCTCATGAATATT
The DNA here is from genome assembly GCF_024489055.1 of Chanodichthys erythropterus. NCBI lineage: Eukaryota > Metazoa > Chordata > Actinopteri > Cypriniformes > Xenocyprididae > Chanodichthys > Chanodichthys erythropterus. The sequence continues at coordinate 29,907,666 of NC_090238.1, forward strand.
TACACCGAACAGTGATGGCAAAGAGAGTAGGCAGGCACCCTGACAAATAGCTCTCATGGGGAGGATTTCACTCTTCCAGGAGACACACTTGCTCTGGAACTTATATTTTCTATCAGGAATGCACCTCTTCACATGGTTTGGATACTTGCAGCAAAAGCAATTAATTCTTCCATTACACTTTACTAACTAGGATGGGAAAAGTAATGCATTAGTTTAACTAATTTTCCCCTTGAGAAAATCTATCTGTATATGCATCTATCTCATATGTGGACCCGGGTGAGACTCAAATCACAATTTTGAAGTCTTGATGACTTGACTTGGTAAATATTAGAATACTTGAGACTTCACTTTGATTTTGTTGCAATTACTTATTACTTGGACTTGAGCTGATGACTCAAGACAAGTAATTTTCACAGAAAACACAAATCTTCGACCTAGATGCTCTTTTGATGGGCACATCCAACATTTTTTTTTCTTGGTAAAGCATCAAATATGCAGAAAAAAGGGTTTGGTCTGCGTCATTGAAAACAGTCTACTGACAAAATCCAGACGTTTCAACTTTCTATCAATAATTATTCTAAAAGAAACCCAAACCTTCTCAAAACTATAGCTGTTGTCCATCCGTCCGTCCATCCATCCATCCATCCATCCATCCATCCATCCATCCATCCATCCATCCATCCATCCATCCATCCATCCATCCATCCACAGTTTGATGAGGTGTTGCCTATACACATTTACATTCTGATGTTTTGCTATGTTAAGGGCTGTTTCCATAAAAACGAACTAAAATATCAATATTACAATGAGTGAGTGAGTGAATGAACTTTCTAGATAACAATTATTTATGTAATTAGGAATTACTTCAGCATCATGTATACTGCCTACCTGGAGAAGTGAGGGCTGACATGCCACTGAATTGACCAAAAGCCTTGTTAAGGCTGTGTAAATTTATTTAATATGGATTAGAAGTTGACGCAAACACAAATGCGGTCTGTGTGTGTGCTACGGCAGCAGGGCAGTCATGAGGCCTGGCCATGGTGTCTAATCCTTGTTTAGGGTGTAGTGAGGCACAGCAGATTAGGTAGCCTGCTCCTCATGCCACCCACAGTTACAGACATCACATTCTCTGAGTTTGTATATCTCTTGCCCTCTATCTCCCTCTTTTCGTCTCTTTAACACACACCAGAAAATTTTCAATTTCTTAACAGGGCTTATAGATCATAGAAAAACACTGAAACAGAAAACATTTTTACAAAAGAACACAAATCAACAGAAACTGAATTGATTTCTAGTGTTCCGGAACTTGACTTAATTAAAGTGGGAATAATTGAGCACACTTCAGTTGAAACAAGGGATTTCAATGGTGTGTTATCAAATTTTGGTTGGAAAAAAAAGCATTCTTGCGATGTTAAAATTGGTGTGCAATGAAATAAAGACACTAACAACTAAACTAAACACTATTACAATTTAAGTGGGTTTTAGAGTATATATTATATATTCTGAACATATGCTTTGGTTAGAAATGTTCCAGTTTACCAATTTTTTCTTATTTAAAATTTACATCTAACAAAATTGTGGAAAATTTATGTTGAAAATAATAATAATAAATAATAAAAAAAAACATTTTGGTAAAAAAATAGATCTAGTTCTTATAAAGAAAAAAAAATTGTCAAGATATTTTCCACTGCTGATTTAACAGCTGATTAAACTGATTTACTGATCATGTCAATGACATTCTATTAATATTTTAAAAAGTTAAACAATAAATGATAATGTTTTAATCTAAGGCATCATTAATGTTACATATTTTGTCATTTAAAATAAGTTAATGCATATGTGCGTGTGGTATTAAATTGCCTGCAGCTGGTCACAGGGCCCTTTTAGCAATTGTCACATGACACAAAGCCTGAGGGATCCATGCTGAACTTCCATAAAGCAACACACAACTCCTAACTCACTTAATCTTACTTAATTTTAATGCAAAAAAAAGCACAAGTGCCAGGAAGAATGTTTGCGGAGTACACTGCCTCAGTTTTGCCCATCTATAATAAAACGGCCTAGACGCTAAGCTTTATTGATCTTACAACTTGATAAAGTGATTAAGAGAGCTCATGGGGTCCTTTTAAACACATCCCACTTATAGATTACAGGCTATGCTTCGCTACCCCTGAGTGATAGTCAGTTTAAGAGAAAAAAAAGTATGTTGGTGACTTTGGTGACTATATACCTGTTGGCTAGTTCTAGAAATGTTTAGTGGTATATGTACGCACACATGAGTAGATGTGTGCACTCATGGATCTCATCTTGTGTGCTTGTGCCTCAGTACACGTGACTGTTTACATTGGAGAGAGTTGAAATTCTCAAACCAACATGATGCATGTGAAAAGGATAATTTGTTGGCAAACCACCTCCACTACATTGACATCACACAGATCTTATGGAGGTAGCATAATGGGTTTAGTCTGCTGAGGGCTACAGAGAATCACACACACTCTTTCCCCATCCAAATTTTCCACTCATTTACCAACACCTACGTTCTGTGGGTGGGCAGACATAGCTGAGAGACACAACTGTGACCACCCGGAAGCTGTTCGAGTCATGTGACAGTTAAACTCTTTTTAAAGATGTTTATTTTATACATAGTTTAAAAAAAAAACATGTCTGTCGTTCTGCTCTGGAATATTTTTTAAGGATTTCCTCTGGCAGGAATATAAAACAGAATGACAAACATTTCTATTTGTATCTGTTTCAGATATACACATTCATTTAATATAAATTAATGAAGTTAGAGTTATAATTTTTATTAAGTTATAAGTTTATAATGCCTCTAAATTAGTATTAGAATATTGATCAATTTGAAACCAACCTGAATGGTCTTTATCAAGCTAGCAAAATTTTCACTGAAATACATATATTTACACACACTATATGTGTTTGTATGACTCTAGGCTTATTAAAACCTGCAACAAATATATTTTCTTTTTTGTACAGTATGTAAGGTGGCAGCAAAGTCACTGGAAAATAATCAAGTTGACATAGGCGCCACCTCTCTCCAACAGTTCTGAAAATGCTCTAAATATGAAGTACGACACACGTGTGTGTGGCCACAGCAGTGATGGATGTGAGATGTGGAGGGGAGTGGTATTCTTAAAAGCCCTGGAGTGAGTCCAAAATAAGGCATTAAAAACAGACCCTGTACATAGTGCTGACTCACCTCACTAACCTCACAGCCCTGCTAATGCCAAAGACAAATTAGTAAAGACCTGATGGAAAACTTTGTGAAAAGAGTTCGCAAATATTGTCAATTCACTGTGAAGGACAAGTTTGTCTATGTACTTCAAAATATGCAATGCATGATCAAAAGAGGAAAATTAACACATTTATGTGTGTTCACAGCTAACATAGTGAGTATTCATACATTACACAATATACTGTGTAATGTATGAAGTCAACATATAAGATGCTCTGAATTTCTTAAGTGTATATATATATATATATATATATATATATATATATATATATATATATATATATATATATATATATATATATATATATATATATATATATATATATATATATATATATAAGAAATTCAGAGCATCTTATATGTTGACTTCCTTAATTTACCCATACATTTCAAGGGTTGTAACAAGTTCCTCTTACGTCTACAGGAAGAATCTCCTTGCAAAAGCAACTTCTATGTTTATTGTGACTCAATAACACTATTTTGTCATCAAAAATCTAATCTAAACGAAATCTAAAAAATTTTAACATTATGTCAACACTAAAATAAGTTGTGTTGTGTCACAATTACATACAATATTACTATTCATAATCTAGGAGCAAACCTAATAAAAAGAAGACCTCAAATAAAAGGTCTGTGTACCTTTTTGACCATTTAATTTTCTATTTGGAAAGAAAAAACAGGAAAAGACAGCTCATTTTTGTTGTTTTGTTTTGTTTAACAAAATTCTTTTCTATTTGTGGTTAACAAATAGGTCTATGGCTTCAATATTTCATTCGCACATATTTTCAAACGGCCCTTGCATCTGATTGGGCAAAACATCCCGTCTTCTGTACAGCATTAATTTGAGTCATTACTGCACTGCTAATGTGTTTACACTTTAATAAAATCTATCCTAAACCAGAATTATTCATTTATTAACCATGAATGCACCAAGGAGATTTTTTTTTTCAATAAGGGCCTATTTATCACACATAGCTATTGTTGATTTAAAAAGAAGTGGAATAGAGTGAATACAGTTGTATACTGTTATATGTTTAAAGTTCTTTTTTCCTTTTAAATTTTGACAGACCCTATTAATTATATTTTCATGGAAAAGAGTGACCAGTATAGTGTAAAAACATTATTTTGTGTTTCATGAAAGAATGAAAGTCATACGGGTTTAGAAAGACATGAGGGTAAGTAAATAATGACAGAATTTTACTTTTTCTTTAGGTGAACTATCCCTTTAGGTCACTGCAGATTTAAAGATTAAAAAGTGGACCTTACATCTTAATAAATGTACATGCAGTCACAGTGGTGTGGGTAACTAAATGCAAGACAGCCCTGACAGTGATTGATGTTTATATATGGACTGCATCAATAAGTTTCTGAAGGGCTGCAGGTAGCATTGGTCTGAGCTGCTAGGGGTCTGTTTAATTGAAACCTGTCGGCTTTTTTCCTTTCCCCCGCGTGCCTCGCCTCATTCAGCAACGCTCACTCTCCACTCTCGCTCCCAGCATCTCCCTGCCTTTTGTTCCTCAGACCTACCACCAGCCTGTTTATTTTCCTTCTCAAATTAATTTAACAGAAAGTAATTAAATCTTTGCTTCAACAACCAGCCGCACATAAGTAAATGCAGCGTGATGAAAGGTGTGTGGAGGGAGGCAGCCGAAAATCAAGAGAAACTGGTGCCAAATGACTGCTGGAGGCTAAATATAATACTAAAGGTTGGAGTCGTAGGGGTTAGGGCTCCTTAATAAAGGAACTGCACAAGATTGCAAAAAAACAAGTACAGGTCACATTGTTGTAGGCACAGGTTGTGGTCGGACTGATGGTTTGGGGTTTGTGTTTGTTTGTGTGTGTATGCAGTCAGCATTGTTTCAACCCATGGAGTCATAATGCATTTGGCAGCTAGTGTGCTCAAGAAATTCGTTTTTATTAAAGTTCTTTGTTTAATAACAGCTGGTCATAAAAACAAGCAAAGAAAAAAAAAATGAGACATGTTGATTACAATGTTATTTTAAATAAAAGATATTTCACCTTAAAAATGATTTCCTTAAAATGATACTGACACTATAACTGCATTACATGAACTTTAAAAGTTTGATTCATTCACAGTAAAGCCATACACACTTTACCTGAAAAATTTGGACTAATAAGACTAACTTTTTTAAATCCAGTCATGTTAATCCATCTTATTTTTAACCTTCTGTTTGTGTTCTCTGTGTGTGCCCTCTTTGTCGCTTCCTTACATCGTTTTTCTTTGGTAAGCTGAAGAGCCAATCACAGTGATCTCTCTCATCGATGCCAATTCAACATATTCAAAAGTGTTACCAATGGATGTCCGACAAATGTGGAAAAAAAGAGCAAAAACTGGGTCAACAGACACTCGACAATGACCCGACATTGGCTGACACCGGATCGTCGGCTTGGTGTGTTATGGCCTTAATGAATCGCAAGTATTGCACATTCACAGAAAATAGCTTACTTATGCATCGAAAAACAAGGTGAATAGGAATCTTTGCAACTACAAATTCCATGCGAGGGTGAAAAAATCCCCCAAGATGGTGAATTTGCTGTGCCTTGCATGCATCACTACGCTCTAAAAAATGCTGGGTTAAAAACAAACCAAGTTGGGTTGAAAATGGACAAACCCAGCAACGCAAAAGCGGTTGCGTTAATTGTTTTAAGTTCCAGCCTATTTTGGGTTAATTTTAAGCCAGCCATATAGTAACTTTTAAACAATAGTTTGGTTAAATAAAACTGCCCAGCACTTTGGGCAAACATTTAACCCAACCGCTGGGTTAAAACAACCCAGTCGCCGGGTTTGTCCATTTTTAACCCAACTTGGGTTGTTTTTAATGCAGTATTTTTTAGTGTACATTGACAATTGACAGTGGACCTTTTTTGCCTACAAAATTTGCAACTTCACCTTCATTACAATTAGCATACAAGCCTCTGCACATGCTTCGAAAGACGGTGTCGTGTATTTAATCCTTAAAATTTTTCACAAATTTAATTATATTTGTATCATGAACAGTATACTTTGACAGTGAGATTGGACTGTAGGTCATCTACACATCAAAACCCGCTGTAGCTCAAGTATACATGAATTTTCTTCTGTGGAACATAAAAGAAGATATTCTGAGAAATGTCTCAGTGATTTTTATCCATACATTGGAAATCAATTGGTTACCAAAACTGTTTGGTTACCAACAATTTTACAAATATCTTCTTTTGTGATTCACTGAGGAAATAAATGCATAAAGGTTTGGAACACCCATGAGGGTTAGTAAAAGATGACAGAATTTTTATTTTTGGATGAACATTTTTCTTCTAGAAGGTCTATTGTTTGTGCCTTTGTGACTAGGGTCCAGTCATTAGTAGACATCTAGAGGTTCGTTGAGAAGCTGTCTTGGTGGGTCTGAGGCATGAGTTTAGAGGTCTCGCTCGAGTTCAACAAGTGTCTTTGAACTGCACTGTGGCGTTGATTCGGACAGCCACGGCAGGTATTTGCACAGCAAATATTTTAATCCCCAACTAATCACTTGGTTAGACCCCGCGTGTTAAGGGGGAGGGAGCTCGAGGAGGGTGTTAGCATGTTAGCTGGTGGCCTGGCACATTCCTCCTGTCAATGACGCCTTTGTTCTAAGGGGATTGTGGGAAGAGTCAAACATGGTGACCCCCGGAGAGGCACCCTGCAAAGGTACCACCCTTCTCTCCTCCCATATCCCACCCCTAAACACATGTCAGTAGCCTAACGGACCTGCATGTGTTTCTGCATAACGGCGCCATTGGTCATGTGATATGTTGATGAACAAATTATCTTAAAATACATAGCCTGTCAATAGAGTCATTTATTAGCACCTGGTTCTTAGTGCTAGACTGGATGCAACAAACCACTGCAATACCAAGCACCTGATTCAGCTTATTAAAAAGCTAAGAACTCCATCTCATTTTCTCCTCCAAATTCAAAATCGTCCAAAATCATTGTTTTACCTTATTTGTAAAGGCCGTTTGACTTAGTCTTTGCATGGTAGCTTTGTAAACACTTGCTTGGTACCTCCGCCTATGTCATGCTTGACCTTTCCAACGTGATTATGTAATGTGTGGCACATCGCAGAGCGAGTGCAAGATGAGCATTTGTGTTTAAAAAGTATATAATTTTTATTATTTTTTAGAAAATGACCAATTGTTTCGTTAGATAAGACCCTTATTCCTTGTCTGTGATTGTGTAGAACCCTTTGAAGTTGCATTTCAACTGGAATTTTTGATCTTCAACCTATTGTATCCTGGTGAAGTCCACTATATGGAGAAAAATCCTGGAATGTTTTCCTCAAAAACCTTTTTCTTTTTTTTTTGACTGAAGAAAGAAAGACAAACATCTTGGATGACATGGAGGTGAGCAATTTATCAGGAAATTTTAATTCTGAAGTGAACTGATCCTTTAATCAGAAGATGTATTTTTCCTGTGTTTTAGACACCTGCACATGTATGCTAACATGTAATGTAGAAACTCTGACAAGAGTCAAGTGGTTATTGCACTTTTTCAAGTACTACAGAAATTCAGACTTTCTAAGTTGGATGGAATGCAGCATATAAGAAACTGGAGATAGAAAGGAGAAAGAGGACAGAAATTCCATGTAAAATGTAGTGAACAATCCCCAAGAAAGATGAAAATCAAAGATATTTCCTCCAAAAAGAAACAATTTGTCAGTAGAAATTAAGATAGAATAGTGTGAATTGAGTAATGATACCATTAAAATAATAATAAGAAGAGATATTAAGGCAAAAGAGTCTCCATCTGCACCTCATTGAGACCAGGAAGAATATGCCAGAGCTGGGTGCCAGATCACAGCCCACTAACTGATGGAGAGGCCCATGAAGACAGCACTGTGGCAGTAGATATGCTTCTGAGAGAGGTTTAAAGAGTGGAACTGATTGTGCATGTCTCATTCGAGCTCTTCACAGCCCTTGCCCAGGGGGCTTGGCTTTCAAAGCTGGGTGACGTGAGTGTGCGCACACACACACTGAGAAAGAAACACACTCCATTGACAAAGCTCCTTGCTCTCTTTCTCTCAAATATATGAGCACACAATTAATTTCATAGAGGTAGTCCAAAAATGTGCTCATGATTCTTACTTCCTCCACTGGTGCTTCCTGTTTCCTGTTCTATGCAAATGCTTTAGTATGTTTTGGATCAGTGGTTCCCAACACGGTACCAAAACTGACAACAAAACAAATATCTCCTTAAAGTCGTGATGTAACAGAAGCAATGACAGATCTTTTCTTCTGCATTTTGACGTACATCCAAGTTATCGAAAATAAAAAATGTAGGGTTAATTGGTTGTTGACTGAATGAAGTTAGATCTTAAAGAGTTAGTTCACCCAAAAATGACATTTCTGTCATTTATTACTCACCCTCATGTCGTTCCATACCCATAAGACCTTCGTTTTTCTTCAGAACACAAACTAAGATATTTTTAATGCTAATATTTTTTCTCAACCACACATAGGCAGCAACATCATTGCACCTTTTGAGGTCCAGAAAGGTAGTAAAGACATCGTTAAAATAGTCCAATAGTCCACTACAGTGGATCAACCTTAATGTTATGAAGCAACGAGAATACTTTTTTTGTGCGCAAAAACAACGACTTTATTCAACAATTTATTCTCTTCCCTGTCAGTGTCCTACGCTATTGATGTAGTAAGCACAGTGCAGCGCTTCCGTGTTATACGTCAGAACGCCGGCTCATTATTGGCCAGCTCCTGCATCAGCATCACACGCATACGTTGTGGTTCTCACACGTACAGCGTCGGCCAATACTGAGCTGCCGTTTGAACGTAAACACGGAACTGCGTTCAATAAGTCAACAGCATATGAGACATATAATAATATAATTATAATGCATAATATAATATAATATAAATCACATTTTTCATATATATTATGCTTATGTATTTTATGATTGTTCTCAATCTATATTTAGACATAGTTCTTGATGAATGGCATAATTGGGTCTGGATCAGAGAATTTAGTTAAAAAAAATCCATGTGCAATGAAATAAATGTAAATGTGCCTGATTTTAATGTACAACACCACTATAAACTGTACAGACGAGAGAGTCAGAGAATCGGAAAGAGTGAGAGCAGGGCTCTGGATTAAGATCTCTGGCCTGTCCCCTGCTGACACTCATGCAGGCAGATCACAGGCTCATCATGTCGCCTGTGTTTGCCCAGAGCCTCCTTCATCAAATGACACGTTTGCCACACGTTTATCTTTATCAGATCTGCCGAGAACCAGAGATGAGAGACGGTGAGGGGGAGAGCTATTGCCTCTCTCGCACTCTCTCTTTGTACCCGCCATCGCCTGGGGGCCAATTACCTTCTCCTCTGACAGGAGCCCCCCTCCCCTCCTTTCTACCGCTCTCCCTCGCTCTCCTGAGCTACAACTCCAGCAACATCTGCCCCTGAATATGCAATCAGCTTGTCAAGAAATCAAGGAAACATATATACATACAAATGTAGTGGCAGGTGTAAAGCTAATATTTACTGACATCAGATCTGTCCGCACTTACTCGCCTTTCATCTGAAGCTGGAGGAAGAGACCTGAGCACTGCCAGCTGACACCCTACCAGGACTGCTATTCTGATCCTGATGTCAAAAACATCAAAACCATCTTGCCCTCTATCCTCTTATGGCTGTACTATATTATCAAAAACCAAGAAGCTAGTTTACCATTTAAAGTCGGCATGAAACGGTTGCAAGTATTCTTCCTTATTGTGACGTATATACAAGTGAAACAGCTCCTGGAATTAGAAAAATGTAGGGAGGAATTAGATTTTCGTCCTTTAGGAATTGACTGGATCATGGGAAGTTGGGTGTTGCCAACTAAATGGACGCAGATCTGAATGCCAGTTTGCAGTCAGTTGTGGAAGATATTTGGTCAAAACATACGTCATGAAGAGAACAGATGCTGTTTCGAGGTGGAGGAGAAGTTAACATACTTGATTAAAGATTACGAGGATATTTGAATTAAAAAAAAAAAAATGTGCACAGATAAATAATTTATAATAAGCACTGCAATATTCTGTAAAAATAAAGACTATTTTGATTTCATGGCAACTTTAAAATATTGTAATACCGCTAAGGCGAGCATCACCATTACTATTTTTCATACTTTTTAGCTTAGTTTAATAAGTATAAGTATTATGTGCCCTTGAAGATGTGTTTATTTGAAACAGCAGAAAGCAAACCTATCGTGAATATTAATAAATGATTTTGCTATTTTTAAATTTTAATTTATATTAATTTACATGATGTATTTCAATTATTTTAAAAGTGCAATGTACGGAACATCTTATAGACAAAATGTGTAAAGATAAAGCAACCTGTGAAAGGTTAGTGATTTTCTAAAGTAAACATTTTTGTTAGATACCATGTATTGTATGAGTGATAAAAATCCTAACCCACTCTAACCCTAATCAAACAAAACAGTGGACCACGACAGCTAGAGTTGCCCAGCCCTGCGTTAGTACATAACTCATCGTTTGTGCTGAATTATATCTCAAATTGTGCGGACATTTGAGTTGATTCACTTAGCCTTGTATTGATCTGAGTTCGATCTGAGTTCTATCTAGAGACCAGAACATCAGAAACTAGGGTTGGGCTCTTTTAACTTTGACAAGTAAGCAATCACTTAGCCCCCCCAAAAAAACACCTTAGCAACCACCTTCTAACTGCATAGCAACACCTTAAGTACTGATTAAAGTCAGTATTATACAGTAATTCTAACCCTTTCGAAAATAATTGAATGGTTCTTCATATCAGTAGTAATATCATTTTTAACATACCTGAGTTGACTATATTGTTATTTGGAAATTTAAAAAGTCCTTCATGTCACATCATGTGTTCTTCTGATCAGTGTGTTGAGTATTATCTATTAATAGTTGATAAGGGAAGCCCTCCGGGGTTCTTTGAGACTCCAATATATAGAAGTTTTTCTGGGGGAAAAACATAGAACTTGATAAGGTCTTCTTCTGGCATCACATGAACTATAAAAAGTCTTTCAAGGAACTTAAAGTTCTCAGTATTAATTTAATTTCTGCACAGTTTTATTTTGATGAGAATATTTAAATTTAGTGAATATTTCATCATGTCATATTGATAGATTTTAGTCAATTTTACTGAGACAAAAAGTGCAAAAAGAAAGTGAAAGTGCAAAATGTAACCAAATATTCCAACATTTTATATATTAATTTAATATGTATCATCATTTAACAAAAGCTATGTGAGAAATGTCCTAGTTGTGAAAACCTGAGCCCCTGAAAAAACATAATATTCATGCGTATTCACAATATGACTAACATATTCTGAATTAAACGTAATTTCATTTGTGCATTTGTCATTAACTGAAGTTCATTCACCATTCAAGTGGGTTAAGCCACAATATTATTGACTATCTTTGGATTATCTGAAATAATCAAATTCTTTCTAGATTTTTTCATTCAAAATAGTGCATTGTTAATATGCAGTTGTGTTATTTTGTCTCATCACATCTTGGTCTCAGTGTTAATTAACATCATTAGGGGCTTTCGCACCGGGTAGTTATAGAAACTAATTTATAGCAACTAGCTACCAGGGTGGTCCCACGAGGCCTAAATGTTCCCTTGGGCCATTTTCCTGGTTGCATTCGCACCAGCAGTAGGAATTCGGAAGTGACGTAAGCCGGCCAACAGCGATGTCATATAAAGGAATAGTACACCCTCAAGCCATCCTAGGTGTATATGACTTTCTTCTTTCATCCAAGTTTGAAGTTCCAAAATACTCATCCATCCATCCATCCATCCATCCATCCATCCATCCATCCATCCATCCATTCATCCATCCATCCATCCATCCATCCATCCATCCATCCATCCATCCATCCATCCATCCATCCATCCATCCATCCATCCATCCATCCATCCATCCATCCATCATAAAAGTAATCCATACGACTACAGTGGGTAAATAAATGCTTTCTGAAGCAAAACAATAGGTTTTTAAAAGAAAAATATCCATATTTTGAACTTTATAAACTATAATAACAGCCATACACGCGTTCATGAGAGAGTAAAGTTCCTGGAAGAAGTTACACAGGAGTTCCTGGTCAGTGTACTCCAGTTCAAACAAATAGAGCTGGACAAAAAACTTCAAGTACCTCTTCTATTATCTCGAAATCCTCCGATATTTTTCTTTAAAACTTCTCATTTTAAACTTCTAATTCGAGACTGGTTTATTGCTCTCTCCTCTGCGTTTCAGTCAAAAAAAACAAAAAAAAAAACTTTCCTCCGGAAATCGACTCTCTCGTGAACGCACATATGCCACAACCACAAGCATCTGGATGGCCTCCAGGGTGGCTTGAAGGTAAGTAAATTATAGGATAGTTTTCATTTTAGGGTGAACTATATATAAGCAAGGCATTCAACAACATCGACAACTCTGTAGCGTAAAGGTTGAGAAGTGCCTGGACTTTGGTGTCGGTTCAACTATTGCTGTTTTCCATGTTTGTGGAGTAAGTATATGTAAACTGTTTACACAGATTTTTAAAAATGACAGGTGCCGGTGTTTTATATGGCATGCGTTCAGCCAATCAACATACACTTACATCACTGGTAGTTCCTATTGTGCTCGGTAGTCAGACCCGACTCTGAAGAAGGAGCTAACTTAAGGGACTTTCGCACTAGAGGAACGTTTTCATAGTTCCTGTAACTATTGGTGGAAGTACCCGGCGTGTTCACACCACAGGAACTGGGAAGATTTTTAGTTATAGGAACACCTTTTGGGGGACTAAATAAGCTTCTACTTCAAGTACTAGTGACATAAGTGTACGGTGATTGGTTGAACACATGCCATACGAAACGCCAACATCTGCAATTTGTTAAAAAGCCGTGTAAACACAGTTTACATATACTTACTCTACAAACTAACTCCAGGAACATGGAAAACAGCGCTAAGACATAAATATAACAGAAAGCTAATGTTAACGGCCCTGTCGCCTTCATCTGCAGCGTTGTGTTCTTTTCTCAGCCTCGATGATATAATGTAGCACTGCAAGTTGTCATCGATTTTTCATCTCTTAGCCCTCTTTTTTGTTCTTTCAGTCGCATAACTTATACGTCCTACATTCCCCCTCGGTTATCACAACACTTACAACACACAGCAAAAATTCAGCTCCAATCATGGTGTCCTCCTTACTCCAGTTGTTGACATTGTTCAATGCTTCAGAGTTCTGGCAGTGCGAATGTAAAAAAAGGGAAAGTTTTTTTGGGAAAAAAAAATAGTTCCTATAACTACCCAGTCCGAAAGCCCCTTTAGTCCCCTTAAAATGAGTTCATATAACTAAAATCGCAGTTCCTGTGGTGTGAACACGCCAAAAAGAGGTACTTCTGCCAACAGTTATAGAACTATGAAACAGTTCCTCTGGTGCGAAAGCCCCTATTTAATTAGCATCATAGATGCACATATTTCATCTAATCTCCATAATAGTTAATGAAACAATCAATAAAACATACATTTCAGTAATTTCTTTGACAAGATTAACACTGCTTCTATAGACCTTATGTAGCCCCGCCCCTTTTCAGCGATGCGCTCGTTGTCTTTTGACTTCCGGTTTGTATTTCCACAGCGATATTACATTTATGAATAAACTGCTCGTTTTAAAATCTTCCCAATCTACTGACATTTGTTAAGACATCAGCTTTAAACATAACAATGCTCATGATAACCTTCATTAACTTTACAACAAGTAAATCCACTTAACCAACTAATTATTCTTTGACAACGATGCCATAGAAATGTACAGAGCTAACGCAAAACGGAAGTTCAAAGACAATTTTATAAAGATGGCGGCACGCTTGTTTCTCTGGTAAATAAGGTCTATAGCATTACAGGAACAAGTTCACTTTGACAACATCACAGGAAATTATAACACTGTCTTGAGGCATAACAATAATGAAAAAGGTTCTCCTGACCTATGACATGACAGGTAGTGCTGGGCGGTATACCGGTTCATACCGAATACCGGTATTTATTTTTGTTACGATATGAATTTTGATGATACCGCAATACCGGTATGTGTCGCTTAACCAACGTTCGGCGTAGCGTCACTGTTTGAGAGCGTCCCGTTTCACTGGTGCACTGTAGTGAGAGCACAGCTGATATCACAAGATATCACAAGAGACGCGCATTTAGGTCTGCGGATGCGCATTAGCTTGATCCAGCCTAAAAATATTTTTTTTTGTCATGATTCGAGCGTTTGGAAAAAAAATATAAGACAGTTGTTGTCAGATTTCATTGGTGATTTCAAATATTAGATTTATTCGAAAGCTTGGCAAACAGCTTTGGAGCTGCTCAGCTGCATGATGCCCAGGATGCCCGAGAGGCGTTTCAAAGATGGCCGCCGAGTGAAATGACTTGTCTTAAAGGGACTTTGATTATATATATCAGATATAAACACGCTCATGGACCTATTTCATATACTCTCGTGCTCTAAACATGAACCAGCAGCTTGTATGCGCACATATTTCATCACGTCTTCTTCAAATGAAATGTAACGTTATGCAAAGGACACTGAACTGTACGTCTGATCACGACCGCGATGACACGATGGGTTATTCTGCTACACAGAATACGATGTAAGTTAGTAAATAGACTGACAATTCAAAGAAGAATGGGCAAAAATTTAACTGCTTCATACTTTCTGTGTTAAACTTATGTGTGTCATTTGTTCAGAGACTTTAGTGCTCTTAAAAGGACTGAAAATATCCTTTTTTAAAGTTTAAATGTTCTTCCGCGTTTCGGCAGTTTGTTGTTATATAGGGTTAGATTTATAAAATGCTTAAGGTGCCCTCAACTCTTTTTTTTCTATCTCCAGGGTCATAATTTAATATTCGCGTGTCTGTAATGAGTGTGTTGCAGGTCTGTGTTTTATTGGCTGTTGTCTCCCCACAGCATCATTTTGTGGGGCTTTGTAAACCTGTATTAACTCTAGTGTGGAATTTTTCTACAATATTCACTCATCATGACAGTAAAACAGGGCATTCTAGTCAATTTACTGCAGTATTTCCTCTCTCAATCGGAAGAAAATGTGGTTAACGCCCGATCATGCGTAGGGGAAAAAATACTGTCATATACCGTGAAACCGATATAATTTTTAAAAATACCGTAATATAAATTTTTGGTCATACCGCCCAGCACTAATGACAGGAACGTAAAAAGTTTCTCCTATGACTGTAAAACTCATTTTGGTTTTATTTTAAGGGCACGGGTCTGTTAAACCTAATCTGTAAACTAAACCTAACCAGTGTTGATTTGGAAAACAAAAAGTTTCGTTAATACTGATTGTTATGCGAGCAGTGAGAAGCAACACAATGTGTTCGAGCTTGGAGCTTTTTCCAGCTGTCAGAGTGAAAATGAAGAGGAAAAAAGAGAGTGAAAAGAAAACAGAGACAGACACAGACATAGATGCAGATTATCCTCTCTCCCATTTTACATCCAGAGATTGCAGGAGCATCAGCACCTCAGAGAGAGAGAGAGAGAAACAGAGAGAGAAAGAGGGAGGGCTGGGATGACAGGAACAGGCCGTGTTTTGACAGCTGTCTCTTTTATGGGACCCGTCACAATCTCATCCTGCTCTGAGATTAGAGAAATAGAGAGAGGAGAGATGGGAAGAAACAGAGAATTCTATTCTTGTAAAGTGTATGAAGTTTAGGGACAAGTGAGGGGAAAAAAGAGCAGAATGATACACTGAACTAAAGCTATAGGAGTAGCAGAAGACTGAGTGCAGAATGAAAAAAGGAGAGACACTGAAACACTGAGAAAGGAAGAGAGGGAGAGAGCAGATATAGAGAGAAAGCATTTGCATAATGTCCTCCACCACAGTCGGACCCTGAGGCTAGCCGCCCAGGATAACAGAGGGCCAATACTCTTAATTCAATCTCGTTATTTTTTCTAATACTTGAGAAATTAATAATTCTGGCCCCCGCCTCCGCAAACCACCATGAGCGCTGAGCATCACAGAGCTGCCTAAGTTTGTAACTTTAACCCAAGCAATTGATGTGGGGAGGCCCTTCAGGCAGACCTACTAATGAATGGATTGCATGTGAGAGAGGGAAGTTAAAAGATGGTCTTTTATAAAGTAATTTAAGAAAATCCTGTTAGCTGGATCAAGTACAAGAGTTTAATTTCTCAAAATGGGGGAATAAGTGAAGGGTTTTTTCCCCATGTCTCCTTCAGACTCAGAGATATGCTGTATAATGCGCACACACAACACAAGCACACAATGCAAACGCACACAGACTCAGTTTTAGTAAATAACAAATTGGGTAAGTATTAATGTGTGTGGATATGTGCATGATAGTGTATGTAGAAATAAAACCACTTAGTCTAGTAAACACCGGATAAGTTATGGGAAGTCAAAGCTTACACAGACAGATATTAATCAGATCAGATTCACCACACTTCATCTGTAGGACACTCACCTTCTCTCTCTCTCTCTCGCTCTCTCTCACACACACACACACACACACACACACACACACACACACACACACACACACACACACACACACACACACACACACACACACACACACACACACACACACACACACACACACACACACACATACACACACATACACACACAGTGAAAAGTTTCTCATATTGTATGTTTTCCTTTATCAGTTCACACATTGATTCACCTTGTCATTGTCATTTAGTAGGTTTTTATCCCATTGTTCTTTGACAAAAGATCATCCTACATAAATAAATAAATACATAATTATTAATATTACATTTGTATTTATTTGTTTTTTATTTTATAATGTTATAATTATTATTAGTTATATTGTCTACTATTATTTAATTATATTAGTTTTCATCCCATTGTTCTTTGACCAAAAATCATCCTAAATAAATAAATATGCGATATTTATTATAATAATTAGCTGTTTGTTTATTTTTTTGTGTTATAATTATTTATATTGGCCACTATTAATATTTACTATATTATTTATATTATTAGTAATTAATAATTACTATATTATATTTGTTTTTAATTCCATTGATCTTTGACCAAAGATCATCCTAAATAATTCAATATGCAATATTAATTATAATATATTATATAATACATATAATTATTATAATTACTTTTTGTTGTATTGGCTACTATTACTTGATAATGATTACTATATTATATTAGGCTTTAAATCAGTTGTTGTTTGACCAAATATTATAATACATAAATAACAAACAAATAAAAATGCAATAATATCTATAATAATAATGTATATTATTGTTATTATTGCCGTCTATTATTTAAAGACTATTATATATTATATTACTTATGTAATAGTATTACTATATTAGTAATCTTTCTGATATTTTCTGGCCACAAAGAAATTAAACTGTTAACTTTGAATAACTGATTATTTGATGTGTTAAAATATAAATTTACATTTTATTATTCAAACTGCAGTGAACCTAAATTGATAAATCTGTCACAACATAACGTTCTGTTTGAATGATTGACCTTTTGTTTGAATGTTTGGACTGTAAATGTTTGACCTTCTGTTTGAATGTTTGGACTGTAAATGTTTGACCTTCTCTTGGTACATAATGATATCATACAAAATTACAAAAGTTTTCACTGTATGAAAACAAGAGTTTGGCATATGACATTTTTGCAATGCATTGGAAAAGGCAGTTGAAAGTATATACACAGGAAATGAAGGTCAAACACTATTATATTACATACTGTACACTATTATATTTTAATTTTTTGATGTTTTACTCTGATATTGTGTGTTCATTGTCATGTTCAACTATTTTTTTTTTTTTTAATGCTTCCTGTTTTTCGCTCTATAAAGAATCCTATGAATGATTTCCAATGGTTACAATTTTGTTGTAAATCATAATTCTTATGTCAGTTTTATTTGCAGGTGTCATATGACATTCTACGTTGTTATCGCAAATGCCTCATTAATTAAGTTAATGCTAATTTAGCCTTTCTCCTTGTCTCTCTCTCATCTGTGCGACGTGCCTTGGGACGCATCTTTAGAGCTGGAGGGCAATTGAGAGATACTGAAGTGGCTAGATGGCAAGGACTGACTTTGGTACACACACACACACTGTCTCTCTCACACACAGTTATCCTCACTCCTGGCAGACATACACAAACATTCCCAATTTCTAATCTCTCTCTCTCTAATCTAATTTTCATCATTCTCTCTCTTGCTCTTTCTCTCTCTCTCCTCGATGCCAGCCAACTCTCTTTTTCTAAATTCTCTCTCCTCTCAGCTCTCTTTCTATCTCCTATTTCCCTTTTTGTTCTCTCTCTCCCTCTCTTTTCCTCTCCTCTCTCTCTGCATCTCTTACAAAGGCAGCAGGCAGTATGCCTCCCCTGAAAATGAGGCCACGCACGGCAAGTATGCAAATGAAAGCAGTGCTGCTGGATTAGAATGGGACACCATATACCCTAAATCATGATTGTCAATCATGGCGAGGGATTAAGGGATACGGGCTTATAGACCTAAAAAAGCAACACTTCCCCCCCGGGCGCACTTCCATTGTGAAAGAGGGAGTGTGGGAGAGAGGGCTTGTTGGGGGGCTGCTTTAGTGCACTACTGCCCTCTGCCTTTCCTTCAAGTTTACTGCAGGCACAGAGCCGAGCAGCTCGGGTTGTGTGTGTTTCAAAACAGCTCAGTGGTTTCCTGATCAGTGCCAAGAACATTAAAATATTCCACATATTGTTTTATTTTAAGACCAAAGAAACGCATTATACAGGAAATTAAATATTGAAGAAGTAGGTTTTCCATTAGATGTGAACTGATCATATAGATATATATATACACACACAAAATATATGCAAATAAACCGTTTGTAATATTAACTTATCCTATTTATTTATTTATGATATAAAAAATAATCACTGTCAGAATAGATCATAGGACAAAGTGCTTAGAACTATTTAAAAAATGTAAATTCATCAGTATGACTGATTTTAAAAGTTAGTAATAAAATGAACAACAAAGTAACACATTACATTATTATTATTATTTTGCATTTACACCAAGAATTAATGCAGAGATCATTTGACATAAAGTATCAGATTATTGTTAATTTTGTTTTGTTCCATCTATTGCTGAAGTTATCAGTGTCAATCGGATTCAATCATGCATTCAATATGGTTTTCCATCCAAAAACGTTTCAATGTGTAGTTAGCAGCATGATTATACAGAAGGTGAGCAAAGATTGCTGCCATTATAATCACTGAAGCTTTCAATTATAACACGAGGCACACAAAGCTGAACCCTTGCGAAAACTCCCATTATAATCAATGAAGCTGTCTATGCTGTGCAATAAATCTCTTATTGACATTGTGGTTATTCTTCGTTGGTTATAATGCAAGGATTCGCCAGTGTTCAGAACTTGCGCTGAACAAAAACTCTGGTGTTCTGAGTGATGTTGAGCAGATTCTGACTAACTTAAACATCTGATTGGCCATTGCATTCACACGCTCAACAGATATGTCTGTTGTCTACAAAGCTCAACGCTGCAAAAACAAATTGTAAATAGAAAACTTTGACGCTCTTCACAAAGCACTTAATCACTCACCAGAGAGTTTTAAAGTGAAAGTGACAGAAAGTGACGTGATGCGTGGTGAAGCATGTTGTCCCATACTCAGAATTTGTGCTCTGCATTTCATCCATTCAAGTGCAAACACACACAATAGTGAACACTCAGCCGGAGCAGTGGGCATACATTTTATTTATTTATTTTTTTGCTGTGGCGACCGGTGAGTGATTGGGGGTTAGTTACCTTGCTCTATAGCACCTTAGTTGTGTGTAATGAGAATGGTAGAGAGAACTGTTTATTCACTCCTCCCATCTACATTTCCTGCCGGTACTGAGACTCGAACGACCTTCGGATTACAAGTCCGGCTCTCTAACCATTAGGCCACGACTGCCCCGACTATAGTGCCACGATACTGCAGAAGTATCGTAACAGTAAATGATCAAATAAATCTTTGGCAGGACAAAGATTCATTTTGGCGGTCACCAAAATGATGCAGGAAAATGCAAGAAAATCCCTGTATTGATTTGTGTTACTGGTTTATTGAATATTTAATTGCATATTAGATAGTTTTTCATAAATATTGTCTAATATTTATTGACTAGAAGAGCTGATTTATAATTTCATTATATGTCCTAAAAATAATATCATCATTATAGTATTAGCATTACAAAGTTTAAAATAAATTGAATTTTGGGATGAAAACTCTCAGACAGCCGACACAAAACTTGACATTATCAGAAATATCTCCAAATTACACACCAACCTTACCCAAGGTTCATACCTGTATTCTGCTGCATTTTTTACATATCCATTGTGTCCCTCACTTAGCATGGCACCATTGATTCTGGGGGCTTGGCATGGCATAAAGGGTGCATAGGTGGGTAAAAACAGAGGGCAACATCTGCTTCTCAACAGGAGACAAGGCTGCCACCATATTATATCTGCACGCACACACACAAAAACCTCATGAACACAAAAAGAAGAGAAAATAGCTTGCAGAAAAAATGCAACAAATGAAACTCTACTGCAATCTAATTGAAGCTCTAAAAATTAGAAAGAAAATTCATATGAAATATTCAATCAAATGAAATTCATATGAAATATTTTCTTAATTTTAAATAATGTGCTGTACAGTGTGCCTGAAGCTCGAATACTGTAACGCGCAAGAGCTTCACCTCAATATACCAACGAACAAACAAATAAACACTAATTGATACGAGTCTATCGACAGGCATAAGAGCAAAGGGCTAATCGTTCAGCATCATTAGGTGAAGATTTAGCTTAAAAGCTTTGAGCTGGCATTAAGCAAAGCTGCTGTTGACATGGATTGAGTGCTGTAATGCTGTATTGTCACTGCTCCAGGAGGCAGAGAGAGGGCGATTTGAGAGAGTGATGCGCTCAAGCTGGGATTTGTGGGCTGCCATAACACTGGAGGGCACTGGAGGCAGCGTGGACCAGAGGAACGGTTGTGGGAGCTCTAATAACACTGCGAACAATTCTGGATTTACTATCTAATAACTAATTAAATGTGTGGGTAGCATCGTGTAACCAGAAGCTAAAGTAAAGTTGTAAGAACTTTGCTGAAAAACCAGTCATGCACAATCTACATGCATTAAGACCTCTGATTCATAGTTCACACTTTTTTTGCAAGTATAAAAGGCCTTTTAGTAATTCTAAAAAAAGTTGTGGTACATGAGTCTTTATTGATTTTGATAAAGAAAACATAAGAATAACTTTTATATTGTTTGTAATAATTCAAGATGAACATTTACTGGACTGAAGCAACTTAGGTTACTTGATTATCCATACTTCATTTTGTAGAAAAATCATATTAAAATTAATGAATCAAACATGATACATCAGGCTTTTGAGGGACGTGATCATTGTATTGTATTATGTTTTGCCCCCCACATATAAAACTACAATTTTGTACATATATCCAAGCAATTAAATATAATCTTATTAAGATATATTATTGAGAGAGAGAGACAACTGAAATTTATATGCAGTTTATGTAGTCTGTTATACTGTTATAGAAATCTCATTTATTTTACAAGCCATAAGAATCTCATCTTACTTTTTGGCCGTATGAATATCAGCAACTACATCAAATTGCATATTTTTTCTTGTCTCGAGACACTGAGATATACTTCACAATAGGGAAAAAAAGATGACTGCAACATCCGTTTCATGCCAACTTTAAAACCTGATGTATCAAATACCTTGATAAAAGCATAAAACATTTGTAAACTTTTTAAATTTTCTTTTACATTTTGTCTAAAGGTTGAATAAACTGTTCCATTAAAAAGAAAACAGATTTTTCTGACTATTATGTCATATGTCAGGCTTTACATGTTTAAATAAGGAATTAAACTGTTGACACTAAAACATTGGAAACAGTGCTGTACTTAGAAAAT
This sequence comes from Chanodichthys erythropterus, assembly GCF_024489055.1. NCBI lineage: Eukaryota > Metazoa > Chordata > Actinopteri > Cypriniformes > Xenocyprididae > Chanodichthys > Chanodichthys erythropterus. Next base: position 29,929,938 of record NC_090238.1, read on the forward strand.
GTTGCATTTCCTTTTCAAAAAAAAAAAAAAAAGGTGAAAAATCACATTATCATATTCACCAGAGACCCAGCAGCTAATTTTTTCCTTTGTATTTGACATACATTTTTAGTGAATTTCTCTGAGATCATATGCCACAGATTTTGGCCTAGTGCATCCTTATGTCCTAAAGGACTAAAATTGATTGTTGTTGGGTTTTGGCTGTAACAACTTCTATTTTATAAAAAAAAAAATAGCTGCTGAATGGGAAAAAAAGATCACTAGTTATATTATTTTGGAACTAGCATTAGTAATTTATATTTAAAAAGTTTAATGTAAATAAAACTGTGTGATTTTAGTATACAAGAAACAGGGAACATCAGGACTGCAATGCTTTTTACTTATTGGTTTTTTAAACATAATACACAAATTAGATTGTTGTGTGTATATTTATTGTTGGTTTAACAGCCTAAACCATCGAGCAAACGCTAATATATTTCTTAACATAACTATGGTTCATATATGTTTAATGCATTTTAACAAGAGTAATTTCTCATTTCTGTGGCAAAGATGTGAAAAACACTAGTTAAAGGATTAGTCCACTTTCAAATAAAATTTTCCTGATAATTTTCTCGCCCTCATGCCATCCAAGATGTCCATGTCCTTCTTTCTTCAGATGAAATTTTTTTTTTGATTAAAACATTCCAGGATTATTCTCCTTATAGTGGACTTCAATGGTTTCCAAACGGTTGAAGGTCAAAATTACAGTTTCAGTGCAACTTCAAAGGGCTTTAAACGATACCAAACGAGAAATAAGGGTCTTATCTTGCAAAACGATCGGTCATTTTCTAAAAAAATACAAATGTATATGCTTTATAAACACAAATGATCGCCTTGCAAGTGCTTCTGCTTTCCGTATTCCTCAAAAAGCTTACGCTGTATGTCCTATGCCTTCCCTATTCAACTTAGGGAACGAACACGTAAGCCCTTTGAAGCTGCACTGAAGCTGTAATTTTGACCTTCAACCATCTAGAGGCCATTGAAGTTCACTATATGGAGAATAATCCTGGAACATTTTTATCAAAAACCTTAATTTCTTTTCGACTGAAGAAAGAAAGACATGAACATCTTGGATGACATGGGGGTGAGTAAATTATCAGGAAATTTTCATTCAGAAGTGAACTAATCCTTTAACTACATTAAATGCCTAAATTCAAGCACAGCTAACTACACTAGGTGTACACATAAACATATTAGAGAGACCAGGGCTATTCTGTGACAATACATTAGGTAACATGCAACAATATCAAGCCATTGTTTTGGCCATTTTTTTCCAATTAATAATTAATTGTGCAACTGTATAACATTTAAACCACATGTCAAATTGACATAATAATAGCCTACTCTTGTCCTTTGAGAACATTACATACAGGTAGCCTAACTTTTGCCTTAAAGGGTTAGTTCACCCAAAAATGAAAATTCTGTAATTTATTACTCACGCCCGTAAGACCTTCGTTAATCTTCGGAACACAAATTAAGATATTTTAGTTGGAATCCGATGGCTTTGTGTGTCCTCCATAGCCAGCAATGACATTTCCTCTCTCAAGATCCATTAATGTACTAAAAACATATTTAAATCAGTTCATGTGATTACAGTGGTTCAATATTAATATTATAAAGCGACAAGAATATTTTTGGTGTGCCAAAAAAAGACTAAATAACGAATTATTTTGTGATGGCCGATTTCAAAACACACCTTCAGAAAGCTTCAGTGCATAATGAATCAGTGTGTCGAATACGCAGTTCGGAGCGCCAAAGTCACGTGATTTCAGCAGTTTGGCGGTTTGACACGCGATCCGAATCATGATTCGATATGCTGATTCATTATGCTCCGATGCTTCATGAAGCAGTGTTTTGAAATCTGCCATCACTAAATAAGTCGTTATTTTGTTTTGTTTTTTGGTGAACCAAAAATATTCTTCTCGCTTTATAATATAATATTGAACCACTGTACTCACATGAACTGATTTAAATATGTTTTTAGTACATTAATGGATCTTGAGAGAGGAAATGTCATTGCTCCCTATGAAGGCCTCACGGAGCCATCAGATTTCAACCAAAATATCTTAATTTGTGTTCCGAAGATTAACGAAGGTCTTACGGGTGTAAAACGGCACGAGGGTGAGTAATAAATGACAGAATTTTCATTTTTGGGTGAACTAACCCTTTAATGCCTTAGCACTGTGGTTTTATTCAACACTATAAAACCATATAACAAATTTAAGAAAAAAACTAAATGCCAAAAATATCATGTTGTTTGGGTGTCAGGGGATTAAGATACTAAGCCTAATTGCAAAATCGTTTAACATTTAATGGTAATGGAGAACTGTCATAGAAAGTTTTCTCATTTAAGTGCATTGTTCCAAAATGTGAAAAAAAAAAAAAAACTAGTTTGACTTTTAACACCTTTAGGATGATCCACAACTGGAGAAAGATCATCATTTCACATGAGGATTCGTCTGTGAACGTTTTCCTTCCCCAAAACAAACCTTACCTCTTCAGATATGCGTGTGAGAGTGAAATGGTAAAATTATGAGCTCTAATGAGCAGACTGAGGAAAGGGTGAGCAGAGGCTTTATCCAGCGTTCAGTGTTGACAGCACCGCTAATCCTCGCCACCTGCTCAAACACACAGGCCTCCATAAACAACAGCAGCGGTCCGCGTTCACACTCACCCTGAGTCAGCCGTTCCCGCGGGAGTCTGGCGCGTTCCCGTCTCTCAACGGTTATCGCTGCCCTCCGCTTCCCGCGCTCACTCGCTACGAGCAAACGCTAATCGCCATGCAAAACAAATAGTTCTCAAATGTTTGGAAAAGGCCGCGCTGTTTGCACCAGGGCCTAACAAAATAATTTTTACAAGCTATCCAGTTGTGATTAGGGCTGAGAGAATTGAATTTCCCTGGCAGTGATCATATTCATATTAGCCTAATTAATAGTGCTGTTTAACTTTGCGTGTTTACCATTGTAGAAACGGCACACTGTGGTGGAAACAGCAGCTCAGTTCAGCTCTGAAGCGTTTCTATCTCTCTCGGCCTTTCCTGGCCGTGACGACCGCACACATCTTAAACACTGCTGGGTGGTTAAGCTTTGCAGTTTTCTCCCATTTTGTCTTTTAAGTCGCGGGAATAATTTTCCTCCTTTGGGAAGATATTACCCTAAACCTTCATGGTTAAGAATACACGATGAGTCCTTGAGAAGTGTCTTTTTTCAAAGACCTATTGAGTCTGTTCTAAGAAGAATATATAAATATATAAAACTCGTGTACTTTATTGATTCTATAGCTATTTAGTGCACACTCTTAAAAATAAAAGTTTCAAAACAGGGTTTTAACAGTGATGTAAGAGAAGAACCAATTTTGGTTTTCCAAAGAACCTTTCAGTTTCTTAAAAGGAACCATTTCCTTCTTAAAGGGGTGGTTGATTATTATGATTTCACTTTTTAACTTTAGTTAGTGTGTAATGATGCTGTTAGAGCATAAACAACATCTGCAAAGTTACCATGCTCAAAGTTCAAAGCAAAGGGAGATATTTTCTATTAAAGAATTATCTGTTTAAGGACTACAATGGCTCGTAGGGACTACATTGAGCTTCTTCCCGGGTTAAGGACATCACTAACCCTAAAATTTGCCCCCGAGAACATGCAACAAAGGTGTGAAGCCATGCTATTGCCATAACACAAATGCAATAGTGTCATAAAAGCAAGATGACAATAAGTTATATCCATAATTAAACTAAACTATACCTGTTCTATCTTCATGCAGCATTCTCTGGCTTTGTAGGATCTTACAACAGTTCCCACACAAGCGATTTATAGATTACCATGACAGAATATGCTAATCAATGACTTAAAGATAGTTAACTCCACATCAGCTACATAAATTAGTCAACTAACCATTCAGTAACGTCTTGTTGCATTCTACATGTTGTCACTTATTCTTCTAGAGTCTCTCCATCATTGTCCGACTCCGGTTTGAAAATAGAAGGCTGAACAGTTTCTGACACTTTAAGAGAGTCTGCATCAGGGTTGCCAGGTTTTTACAACAAAACCCTTTTCATTTCAGGGGGTAAAATCAGCATTTTTGGCAGGGTTCCCCTGGTAAAATTCACAGGGGCTAAATATCATGTTTTTCGGGGACGCTTCAACCCGCGGACATGAAAAACAACCCGCGGCAACAGTTTAAGAGTAGCCCGAATTTGCAACACTGGTCTGCGTGAGGTAATAGTCACTGCTAACATAAGCTCTTGAAACTCCACCCTCTTCTTGAGAGCAGCAGCTCATTTGCATTTAAAGGGACAAAATTCTAATTTCACTCTATACTTTCATTACTCTAACATTACTATTTGTACCATGAATGTGTGAAAACTCTCTGACAGCATCTCTGTATAGAATGTGTTAGTCATATTTTTGTAAATCATGTTTTTATTTAAAATAGAGAAACAGAGGAAAAATATTTCAATAAAAAGACTATTTGATTACCACTTAAGAAGATTTTCCAGAAAAGATGTTTGGAAGAATTTGATTGAGGAGTTAAAAAAAAAAAAAAAAGAAGAGAGAAAAATCAAGAAGAAACACCAATAAAATGTCATAATAAACGGCTAGTTTTTCATTTGAGAAATTAGTGCATTGCACCTGTGGGACGCTGGAAAAATGGTAACATCTGCTAAAACCAAAGAAGTGAAATTATTTAAAATTCACCCTTATGCTCACTTGATGTTGATACTGTTATTTTTTTTCTCTAACATTTAACATTTTCAGTGTATTAATAGTTTGGATTATATTTTATCCAATATATAAACACATGATCAGGACAGAAATAGGGCTATGCGGCCATCCTCAATAAAACATCTCATTGTTTCACACTTTTTATTTTTGGAAATAACTGATTATAATGAGCAGCTTGTACAGATGAATCAGCTCATATGTATCATCATCATCATTCTGACAAATTCATGTTTGAAATCAGTACAGTATAACAGAATCATCTAATCCTTTCTAACAGTCTAACACCTAGGTCATGCCTAGAGGTCACAGATCTAGACCCCTGCCTCTTCAACAGAGGTTATGGGTTAGTTCAACTAGTCATATGACATTACTGCATTCAACACATCCCTGTCAGATGAAAGTCTCTTGGATTAATGGTTTGTGACTGGTGGTAACTCCTGCATTTCTGACCACGGAGCTTCAGAATATCCATACAGATGTCAGAATACAAAAAGCAAAGAAAGAATCAGAGCAAAAACCCAACACCATGTGACCTGAGCCCTTTGAAACTTCATACAACTCTCAAAGCTGTTTGCCTTATATTGTGCTGTGCACCAATCATTTATTTTATTAATTACGTGAATGCTATATGAGTATGCAAATATTACTTTGATTTTAGTGAGCAGCGGGTTGTTAGCACAGATGCAATAATTATCATTTACATCTCAGAAATATTGTATTTCATGTATGAAGTTATTATTTTAGAATTGAACACACTGGAAAAGGTCAACTTTGGAAGTTTGCATGTAAATCAGACAGAAATTAAATGGCAATCTAATGTCATTTTAATCCTAAAACTAAATGGGTTCATGCACTCATGTTTAAAACAATTGCATTTGTAAGAAATGAATTTAAGAAATGAAATGAACATTTGTATAACACCTGCATTGTTCAGCTCAAAACAGTAATTGTAATCTTCGTGAAGCCCTATGTGTGCACAAGAGCCTGAGTGAAATGAGCTGGACAAACTCATTGATCCAGAGCAGCGTGCTGAACCGCCCCTTTCGCCCCAGAAGAGCCACAGAGGATGGATTTGGCACAATCAAAATAAAAAGCAAATAAAAATGGAGTCTCTTAACCACCCAAGTCAATTTGAGTGGTCCACCTCAGTTCATCTCCATTAGAAGCCAAAAACACAGGGAAAATTTACTAAACATCCTTCTACTCTTATACTTCGGATTTTTAAAAATCATATTATAAACAAAATATGAGCAAATCTGAGATGAAACACTATGCTCGCATTAAAACGTGCACGTAGAACAAAATGGGTTAACTTAAAATGGAGCAACCTTGGAAGTGTTGGGCTTTGAAACAGTTGCTCTTTTGTTCTTTAAACACAAAGTTTAATTTCCACACTGAACCATTGACAAAGACAGTTCAAAAGCCACTTAAGACTGGCCACTTGTGTTTCTCGCAGCTCAGTATGGTAGGCTGTGCAGTAATTAGGCAGCCTTGCCAGTCATTAGCTGAAATGCCGGCCCAGTCGGGAGGAGCGATAGTCTACTCTTAGCTGAACGAAAGCGTGGAGGAGGTTCCTGTCAAGGTTGGTCAACTGCTCTCCAGAGCACACCTGCTTGAGGTTGTCCGGGGCAACAACCAGGAGGTTACACAGAGCATGAAGCGTGTCAAAGAGCTGGAGCACGAGAGGAACCTGTGGAGGGTTTTGATGCAGTTGTTGTTAGTCTACTGCTTTAGTGCATGCCTTTATATAAATAAATAAATAAAAACTGTTGAATTTATCTTAATAATATTAGAATGAAAATCAATCACAATGCTGTTCTGTATCATCACACACAATAACTTTCGTGCTGAGGTGTAGTCACAGTTTCTATCTTTGTTGACTATTTTCTATTGAAGCAAGAAGTTTAGTTTTAGTTGCGTCACTGTCATGAACTATTTTTTGCTATTCGCTGGTTGGTTGAGGGAAAGAAAGTATTAGATTTCCCTCATTATTAGGTATTTTGATTTTTTTAATTGACAGATTTTTTTTTTTTAAACAAAAAATACAAATTGAATATTGTTGACTAATTTGATTACACTTTTAGCTACCAGTTGTATGGATACTGATACTGATACTGGCTCATGACAAAAATACACTTCTGGTCAAAAGTTTTAGAAAGAAGTCTCTTATGCGCACCAAGGCTGCATTAAAATATAGTAAAAACTGTAATACTGTGAAATAGTATTGCAATTTGAAAGAACTGTTTTCTTTTTTAATATAGCATTTAGTATACATCTTTACTATTTTGTTAAAGAAAAATGGTTTAGGTTTTACCATATTTGATGAGCACTCTAAGTATATGCATTGATCAATTTGACTAAACCACTTGATTTATATGGATTAATTTTACAACTTTTCGAAGCGTCAAAATTTAAGCGGAATATACTTTCAAAGGAGGGACAGAAATCTCTAAGGGGTCATTGAAAAATATCTTCATTTTTGTTTTGAAGATGAACAAAAGTCTAATGGGTCCGCAATGACATGACATGAATTTTCATTTTTGGGTGAACTAACCCTTTAAGGCATTATGCAAATAAAATCTACATAATGCCATGAGGTGGCAAAAATAAGACCTTTGACCTCTCCTTACCCTGAAATCTTTGGCGGAGCGGCGGTATTCTGCTACATCACAGATGGCTAGCATGCCACCCATGGAGCTGTAGCTGTACTGCTGCAGGTGCTCATGGATCAGCCGGTGAAACCGCACACCCAGCTCGGTCAAAACAGTGTCCACATTCTTACCATCCATGGACCTCCGCACACGCTCCACCTGCTTGCTCACATAGGCACAAACCTTTGAGCATGCCTTGAAGAAAAAGCACAGGACAAATTACATATTAAACATAGTAGAATCAGGCAGAATATGCCTGCTACTACTACTAAAAATCTTTTCACTGCACTGACAGAACAATTATTAAACAGTACATGATTTTAAGATCTTACTGTAGTGTACTGTATCATGACATTGTTCTCGTCTTCTGGCTTGAAGTCAGTTTTCTTCTGTTCAGTGGCCAGGATGTGCTTCATCTGGCCTATCATGCAATTTAGTGTCCTAAAAACAAGGAAACATTAGAAAAGGGCACAGAAATTGCATTTAATGGCAATGATGAAGTCAAAGATTGGTTTTGATTTAGAAAAGAAAAAAAAAAAAAAAGAGTTTTGAACCAACCGATCAATCCCAGTGTCCAGCTTCACCTCCATCTGTTCGATCACCTCTTTCTTCTTGTGCAGGCATTCCGTCAACTTAGGAGAGGAGCTACAGGGGTTAGAGTTCAAACAAATGTCACAGGAAAGTCACCAGTCAGCGGTCGCAAAGACAAAGAGTCAGAAGCTAGTGAAACAAAGTCGGTCAAACTCACCTAATAAGAGGCATAAGATGATCGTTAAACTGCTTATCGAAGAGGTGAAAGATTGTGTTGGCCTGTTGAACCACATCCAAAAAGTAGAGGTTGGCATTTTTGGCATCTGCAGATGGGATGGCTGTGCAAGTCGAAAGATAAATCAGAGAGCACTGTCAAGTCACTTCACTTACACACAAATGTGTTTGATTAGACTCTGAAATAATGATGCCTTCAAGTCATATAGCAACGATTGCATTTACCACATGAACGCTAATATCTCAGTGGGAAACTCAGTATTTTCATTTAATTTTCTCACTTTAGAGTTTTCCAAACATTATGGCTTGCATTAGAACACTACAGATGAACTCTCATTGCTTCTCTTGACATGATTTGTGAACGCAAAGCACTACAGTTTCACTCACATATAATACCAAATATATCTGGCAGTTACGATTTACTACACAAAGCTCATGGAGTGGTTTTCTCCATGATGGCGGTGATTCTCACACTGTTGTTGCTAACACAACATGTCAATAGGCCTGTGTATTATCGTCCTCTGGTGGCATGGTTATGTTACGGTAGAAGCTAAGTTTAAGGACAAAACAGACTAAACAAAACTAAAAATTAAATAATTATTTTAGTTCTTCATAGTCATGAGCATTTATGCTAGTTTAACATTGTAGCTTTTCCAGTAGCTAACTACTTTTCCAGCAAGTACCGGTGTAGTGCGACTAAAAGCTACATTCCCTTTTGCGTTCTGACGAACCTGCAATGCACTGAAGCAGTGCAGCGTCATCATCTTAATATTAGATCATGAACTAAAATTGTGCATCTCCACCATCTATTGTTATGTCACACATCTTATAACTTTACAGTTCACTGAGAAGAGATCATCTGATGATTATGTAGGCTAAAAAGGAGATACAGGAGTGCAATGATATTTCATGTAGAAGACTTCAAGCACATACAGTACAGGTGAATAACATCCTTTTTAAATTGATTCATTATCCTGCTTTATTGCACTCTATATCAAAAGTCTTTATCTAATTTAATTACAATGATGACCCACCATAGTTTCTGTCCTGCTACAGTTTTGTAATTAACCTAAAAGATGATTAAATGTTATATTTTATGCCATTGCTTAGGCAAAGCATCTGTCAATCGAATAGAAAACAAAATTTCAGAGCGAAGTGCACTGCATACGCGCAAGCAGCTCATGTTTTGTGCCTCAGATCAGCTCCGTTCACAGATCCATCACTACATGTGCTGTGAGTTTAATGTGCCTTTTTGACTCCCGTATATTTAAGATGCATACATTTTGTTCTAATGTTACATTTGTAGCAATTTTGCACTTTGACAGTCAGTTTGAGATATATATTTAAGTATTGTGTGTATCTTTGGATAGTTCACAAAATAAAACAATACTCTTTGAGATCATAATTGTATTGCATTATGTTGTTTTAAACCCCAAATCTTTTACTTAAAACAATCTTAATTAACAAATATTCAGTTATTTGTAATATACAAAAAAAAAAAAAAATCTAAGTAGCTTCAATGTAGCAAGATACTATTTGATAGTAACTTGTAGTGTAGCTAACTAATTTTCAGAATGGTAGCTTGACTGTATCTTAACTATTTTAACTTATGAGTATCTTGTAGCTTGTCAAACTACAGTTTTAGAGTAGCTTCCCCTACACTGATATCAACTGTTCCATGTCTTAGATGGTGTTTGCCATACCTGACAGCCCAATCTCAAGAGCGTAGTCTATATGGTCCACACACAGGTACTCCACCAAAAGCAGAAAGATGGAGAAGGCATTCTTTGGTAGATCTGCTGGGTCCGACAACTGCAACAAAGACAGAAAATGGATCTATAATGCTAATGTTTATGGCCCACAACTTCCAACACTGAAAAAAGACTTGACATTTACCTTGTTGCATCTCTCAAAGGCATGCCGGGTTTCCTGTAGCAGGTTGACTACAACCTCTTGTGAGAGGAAAGTCTCTCCATGTGTGTCAATACTAGGTCCCAGAGGCAGGTTAGTGCGTTGTCTGATCCTCTCTTTTAGCTCCTGGATACTGTCAAAATGAGAAGAAATGGAAGGAAAAGTAAGAGGTATATTTTTCAATAGTTTTGCAAAAAGAATGGAAAGAAAAAACAAACCAACAGTTCCTCACCTTCCAGTGCCTACAGGGCGTTTTTGGTGGTTCTTAGAGTCGTAATAGCGCTGAAGAATCATGCCACTGCGGTTTTGAAGATATTGTCGCTCCATGTCTATGTAGCTCTCCAGGTAAGAGGAGAAGATATTCTTTATCAGCTTAGATAGAAATGTGTGCTTGTCTGAGCCCAAGTTAAAGTCTGTGAGTTTAGCAGCCAATGCCGTTGTCCTAAAAAAAAATGGGTTATATAACAGTTCAAAACTGGTGTTCAGCAAAGCACATGAATTTGACAAACATGTGAGACTTCAAAACATTTTAGAAAAAAAAAAAGAAAAGCAGGTTTGATGAGAGCAAAGTGAACAATTATAATAATTAAATAATAATAATGATTGATACCGTGTATAGAGGTCATAGAGGTTCTTGAGGTATTGCTCCACATCAGAGTTGCGGGTTTCATCTAGTTTTTCTTTGACATGAGCCTGAAATCATAAAAGGGAAAATTTTAGTGAATCTGGTTATTTAAAAATTATATAGACCAATAGAAAGTCTATTTCTGGGTATGCAATATATTTACATAAACTAATCTGACAGGTGAATAGAGGCAATTTGTATAACAAAAGAACCGGTAGCTTTGACAACACAAATACTTGATACTGACAATGTACTGACAATGTAACAATACAATTCTTTCTGCAGTATCGCTAATAATGACTCGATGCAGTTGATAGGCAGAGCTTTGAGCATTGTAGCCAATCATAGACATGTCTGTTGAGCACATAAATGCAATGGCCAATCAGAGGCATGCATGTGCTTTCATTATAACTAACAAAGTGTAAAGATGATGTAAATAAGAGATTCATTGTGCAGCATAGATAGTTTTTATGCTAATAATGTGAGTTTTGGTAAGAGTGCAGAGCTCAGTCACTGAGCTCACGCTGAACTGAAGTGATTGACAGTTTCAGTGATTTTGCTCACTTTCTGTATATAAGTGATGGGATGGGACAAAAAAAATCTGATATGACAAAATAGATCTGTGTGTTACAAAAGTTTTTGCATTGGTATCAAAAATAGTACAGAAAATTGTAGAATTTTACTGGTACAGATATTTTATATTGTAACAACATTCCACAGTACAATAGTAAGATGCAACTAGAGTTTTTACATGTTCTGAAGAAAGTGTAGTACTTGCCCATGCAAAACTCACAGCTATAATGCTTAGGTATTTGAAAAAGTATTGCTAAGTGGTTGCTACAGTATTCTGGGTGTAGTAGTCTGCAGTAGTGCTATATTACAGTCCCTTGGTATGGATCATTTTCATCCTTTAAGTCTACAGATTTTTGAAATCACATCCAGGCAAAATTTGATTTGTTCATATCCCTTACACAAAGCAGCAATAGCCTTAGAAAGCAGGACTAATAATTCGTAAATGAGTAGACATGCGTTATGTACCTGTATCTTGTTTTCAAAGATGCTCTGAATGAGTTTGGCCATGACAGTCTCTGGACTGCAGAAGACCTCTCCAACCTGCTTATTAACCCGCTGACACAGAATAGCAATGTCTTCAAATACATCATTCCGCATATATGCTCCCTACAAACATAAAAAAACTATGGTGATATAACAAAACAAACATTGAGCCTAATATCAAGTTTACTATTGATGGATATAAAAAGAACAGAAACAGTGAACATCCTCAAATAATACAAACCTCTTGGCATTGCTTGATGTAGACATCCACACAGTGGGCATAACCCTACAACAAATAAGATAAGAAATAATAATTTCACATTATACATGTAACAAATGTCCAAAAAAATGATCATTGTATCTCCCAACAAACCTTAAAATGTAGCAGGACTGCTGCCACCTCACGCATGCGTCCAATTTCTCCCCTTCGCTGAGCCGCTGTGAACTCTTGGATCAACTGACGCTCAAGGTCATGATATTTACCTTTCAAACAAACACAGGGCTTATGTTAACACTGCATATTTAGCAGATGGGTAAATAACATTGTCTTGTTTAGTTAACAGCTGCTTACTTGCTATCTTGGCCTTGACATCAGAAAATCTGAACAGGGACATAACGAGGAAAACAAGCATGGGAAAGAGAGAAGAACAGGGGGAATTTAAAACAAATCTAACCAAAACACTACACATGATCAATGAGAGAATATCACAGAGCAAACTTTTGGTTAGATCTAAGACACAGTCAAAACAAACTTTTTGAATGAACTTTTGTTATGTCTTGGCCAATGCATTTATACATTTGTTTGCTTTGAAGTGCGTTCAGTTGCATTTTCAAATATGACCAAAGCAAATGGGGTGATTGTTTGGAATCCTGTTTGGGGTTTTTTTTTTTGCATATTTTTGCAGCTCTATTGATGAAGCTAGTTGCGCATAACATACATTTTTCAGCATTAAGCCCAAACTATTCATCATTTTTTACACATAGGCTCACGCACAGTGCTTGTGACATAAAAAGCAAAATATTTATCTCATGGTGCATACTGTGTATGCTCAGAGTACACACTCTCATTAACTTTTTTTTTTTGCACAATTATTTTGTTATTTTATAGGTGACAACACTGGCTCAGGCTGTTGTTTTTACTGTCAAACAATACCAGAACAGTAAACACCCATGTGACAAGCGCTTATTACTTGTGGAGAGAAACAGTGCAGACACTCGACAAGGATGGAACTTTATAGTATGTGTGTATCGACCAACTGTGTTTGCATACACTATTAAATGGAGTTAACTTTGAAAGGCAATGCGTTCAGCTGTTAAAAAAAGTAAGTATACTTTGGCCGTTAACATATAATCAGTGCTGTTTATATGATCTCTTGTACAGCACACCATTATTAATATGCCATACCCCAAACTTCCAATATGGCCAAGACTCCATCTCGCTTACCTATCAAACGGCAGCTCCTGAGCAATCAGGTGCAACTTCTGTATAATGTCTGCAGCTTCTTTTATCTGTTTTGGGATGAGAAGAGACTGTGGTGAGAGACAGAAAATGGTCACTACAGGACAGACACCTCGAAACACAAACAGAGGCCAGAGGCAGCACCCTTAAATCTGGGGATCAGCTTACGGTAAATCTGTCCCTCTCAAATGTGTCCCTCGCTCTTCTCGTTCACCACGAGGATGATAAGAGTTAGCTCAGCCCTGCACACCTGAACCTCATCAGCATCAGACCTTACCCGCCGTCCTTCAGCCGCTGCCCAGCCAACACCTTACGTTCACTCATGACTATTAAGAATGGACTATGGCTAATCCTTCAATAAATCACCTCCCATAATCTGTCCCCATAGGCAGGTAGGAGGTCTAGGCAAAAACAGGACCCTGACAAGAACCCCCCCACCTCTCCCTTCAAGCCCGATGGATGAGGAGAAGAAAAAGGCGATCCGAAAGGCCCTGCCGTCCACATATCCTCTGTTCCTACTCTCCTCTTCCTGCCTGCCTCAGCTAACATCATTATTGTGCTCCCGTGAGGTGGATCCATCCCTTTTCCGCTCTCCTCGCTGAGGTTTTCTAAGTATCTGTCCCCCAGCTAAGATTAGCTAAATCCCATGTAAGTGATGTAGCCGTCTCCCAGCAGTAGGGGGTTTTACCGGCGCTTGTCTCCTCGCTGCCTGGGCCTGGCCCTCCCTTTCACAGGGATTAACCCAGCCTTCGTTCCTTCCATTTCCCTTCCCTTCACCCCCCCTTAGCTATTCACCGGCAGCCCCTCTCACTTCCCCTCTTTTCTCTTCTGGAGGCGTGTACGTCTTGAGAAATATTGAAAAGTCTGGCGGGTATATTCCCACATGGCTCTCTAGAAGTATGTTGGTGGCCTTATGCTAATAGCATCAGAAGACGTAAGACTTGCCACCCAGGGTTGGTCACATCATTACCGAGTGACTTGAGAGATTAACTTATAAAGTGTCATTTCCAATTAAGTTGGCGTACATCAACATCTAAGCAGGCCACATATACTATCCTCAGGCATCCATTATGGCAGTATGCATCACTGTTGTGTATGAAGAAAATTTTAGCGGCTTTGGTTGCAACAGTTGCTTCGGTTACAACTTCAACAGACCACAGTCTAGAAAGTCCTGTTGTGGTGCAAAGTATTTAGTAATGAATAAGTTAACGAATAAGATGTAACTTAGTACCAGTACATGTCACAAATAACTTTTGCATCAGCCAAAATGGCATGATCTCTTGTACTACAATTGATGATGACAAAGAAAGGGAAAGCACGTGACATGGTGAGATGGGCACAGAGCGTTGTACAAATGTGTCAAACATAAACCAGGCTTTGGATGATTTATGGAACCACATTCTGCCATACATACATTTTACAACACTATTAACTTCCATTCTCAAAAGATGACACATTCATGTACAACAACGTTTTATGAATGATGCCCCACATCAGTAGGGTTGGGTATTGAGAACCAGTTCCAAATTTCCAAGAACCAGGAATTTGATAAGACGTGCATTCAGATTCCGCTTTATGATTACTGTGTGCACATTTTAATGTTATTTTAAACTTTAAGTGCAAGAAGATAAGAACTTGTACGCTGTTTTGCGCACACATCTGAAACGCGGCCACTGTTTTGGTGCCTGTTCCGGCCTCTATCTGTTCTCAAACAGTTTCACAAATTTCAACTGCAGAAAAGGTAGTATCAGGCTGGAATTGACCTATTTTGAATGGAACAATATTCACAAAATGATGTCAATATATCCCCGTAAACATAGCTGAATTGGTCTTAAGTGAACATAAACAGATGTGTAACAGTATTTTGGATCCGTCTCTTTGGTCTTAAAGTGACCGCAGCCTAATAAAAGTGCTGTCTGTCATTAATGTTAATCAAAGAACAAAAGAAAATCATTCACTGATCTTGATTAAAGGTGCCTTAGAATTTAACTTTATATTAGATTTATAAAGAATGAAGTTGTGTTAATGAATTATACAGAGTGCAAGTGTTTAAAAATGAAAATAGCGACGGCTCTTGTCTCCGTGAATACTGTAAGAAACGATGGTTACTTTAACCACATTTAACAGTACATTAGCAACATGCTAACGAAACATTTAGAAAGGCAATTTACAAACATCACTAAAAATATCATGTTATCATGAATCATGTCAGTTATTATTGCTCCATCTGCCATTTCACTATTGTTCTTGCTTGCTTACCTAGTCTGATGATTCAGCTGTGCACAGATCCAGACGTTAATACTGGCTGCCCTTGTGTAATGCTTTGAACATGGGCTGGCATATGCAAATATTGGCGGCGTACATATTAATGATCCCGACTGTTACGTAACAGTCTGTGTTATGTTGAGATTCGCCTGTTCTTCGGAGGTCTTTTAAACAAATGAGATTTACACAAGAAGGAGGAAACAATGGAGTTTGAGACTCACTGCATGTCATTTCCATGTACTGAATGCTTGTTATTCAACTATGCCAAGGTAAATTCAATTTTTGATTCTATTAAATATCTTTTGTGCCTTTAATGAGGATTAATCTATATTTTATTTATGAAAAGAAAACTATCCAGTGTTATTTTACATTTGATTTCAATTTCTGTACCTGAAAGGTGTTCAGTTGAATTTATTAATGCTATTGCTAGTTTATTTGTTTGTTCTTAATTTTATTACCGACTGTTTACTTGTCTTTAATCATTTAATGTTTGAAATTTATATTAGTCTAGTTGTTTTTGCTGTGGTATTTTTGTTAAAACCATAGGCAAAATTTCCTCTTGTAGGCTGCTGATTTTTGTTCATGTTACTCGGCTGCAACAGAATGTTTTTCAAAAAGACAGAATAAATAGGTTTTGTATTTTTAATTTTACCTCATTAGAATTGAAACTAGGAATCAATAGGAATCAGAATCGATAAGCAGAATTGTAATCTATAAAATTTAAATGATACCCAACCCTACAGGTCAACTGAATTCACTCATATCTTGTCCATGATTCTGAATGATGTAGCTACATTTGAAATGGAACTGACCTGAAACTGACCTTTTTTTTTTTTTTTACACATAAAAATATCAATATTTCAGCCCTCTGTATCATCTGTGATTTGAATGTGGTCCTCTTGAATTCTGAAGTTGAGTATTACTAAGCAGTCTATCTAAAGCCGACCTTTTCAGGATTGTTGAAGACATCACTGCGCAGCTCTCCATCTAGGAACTCGTTGAAGTATGTCATGAGTCTCTGAGCCTCCACTGCCCTCTGTCTTGGTGTATTGACACCCTCCAGCTGATCTCCCAGATGACACACCTTGGTGGCTACATAACTGATATGCTCATCCAACTCCTGAAAGTGCTGGAAAGCTACCTTTGAAACAAGCATAACAAGAAAGTAAAGGTTATACAACATAATTGATGGCAAAGTAGTACAAGGTTACCCAAAAAGATCAAAGGCCCTTGCCTTTTGACATGTTAAAATAAATGCAAAAATGTAAGGGCCACTGACTTGATTGCTCCTCTGCAGGTCTTGGACCTTGTGGGCAAACTCCTTGGCTTCACGGTGGCATTGCTGCTCCAACTTCTCCACCTTCCTTTGGATCCTTTCATCCAGCTGTTTTAGTTCCTCAATGTGGTTCACAAACTCTTCCAGCAACCTGGAACCAAAGACATGAGATTAAAGAGCTGCAGGCGGCAAAACACATTTTCTGACTTGTTGACAAGCATTTTAAATATTTTAAACATAGAAAAAGGGAATATAAAACTACATGTTTGTAGTATTTAATGCAAAATAGAAGCATTTTGACAAATTTAGACAGGTTATGTGGATACTAGTTGCTAGCCAAAAGAAGGAGAATCGCTGAGAAAGTAGATTTTATCCAGAACTCTGGAGTACATGAAAAGTACATTAGAGTGGAGGCTTCGATGAGCGTTCCAAAGAACACTCTTTGTGTCCACAGAACACTGAAAAAGGATCCATTTCACAGTCTGATTTGCGAGATGCAAGCTTACGTCCCAAATTAGGTTAGCTTGGCTATAGCATGTAATCTGTGAGGAAATGTTATATAAAACATGACCAATCATATGAAAACGCCTGAAGCTCTGTTCCCAGATCGCGAAACCAGCTCAACGGCAGGGATCAGTATATGCTGGGCTGAGATTCATTTATCGTTCATAAATACTTCTCCAAATAGACTCTGAAAAAATCTGAGAGACTGATCTCAAACTGTGAAGCGAAAAAAGCATCCAGGGAGAGCATCTTATTTGTCAAGATCACATAAGCACTTACCTCGGCAGCAAATCAGCTAATGGCCTGTTACCATAAATTGTGGTTCTTCATAAAAAGAGTCTCTCTGTGCTATGCGTGTGCGCAAATATTTAGGAAACCTCACACATACAACCAAAAGCTTCGTCAGCTGCATTTCAAAGAACTTGTAGGACAGCAAAGTCAAAAGCTCCAACTCAGCAAGTTTGGATTCTCTGGGTGGTAGCAAAACATTCTGAAGTGATGAGTATATAATCTCATATCACCGTAATTCCCTAAACGCTGCTGGCAGCTTAAGTTCTTTTTCCTCTCCATCTTTTCCCCTCAAATTTGTTCTCTTCCATCATTTGTAAGTCAATGGTTTGCCCAGCTCACAACAGCCTCTTCATGGTCGGTTATTTGAGAGCTTGGTGTAAAATTTGGGGCGATGTTTCTGCTCTGGTAGTCAAAAGCACTTTTGCTGTGTCTGTGTGTGTTAAAGTAAACTACTTGTCTTTTTTATGCTTTTGTCTAAGTGAATTGAATGTTGTGATTGTGGACGCTATATAATTATTAAAAAAGAAACTGAAGTTTGATTTCTTTCACTTTTGGTCAATTAAGTCACACTAAAAATGAATTCCACTGTATTAGAAAGCAATATATCTGTGACATCTGTGGTAAAACAAGTGGCAAAGAATGGTGCTAGACCTTTTCTCTTGGGAGAAAAAAAAAAAAACACTTTACTAATGCTCTAAGGTGATTTTTATTGTATGGTTGAAGTCAGTTCCCCTAAACTTCACACAGATGTCTTAGCAGTGTAACCACAGGTGTTGTTCATCACATTAAAGGGTTAGTTCATCCAGAAATTTAAATTCTGTCATCATTTACTCCAAACCCCTAAGACTTTCGTTCATCTTCGAAACACAAATGAAGATATTTTAGATGAAATCTAAGAGATTTCTGTCCCTCCATTGACAGCTATGCAACTACCAGTGTCGCTTCAAAAAGTTCATAAAGAGATTGTAAAAACTAATCTATAGGAATCGAACGGTTTAGTCCAAATCTTCTGAAAAGACTGGATTGGTTTATTTGATAAGCCAATTGAATATAGTCTTTTATTCCTATCTAAACATTGATCAGCAAACATAAACAGAAGCTCAACTGTACTTGCTTGACACTCGAGAACAAACTTCATTGATTCTTCCGGAAGCTTAAACAATGCTGCGTAATACAGGAATGAACCCCATTGGTTCTCGTACGTCAAGCAACTTCCGTTGAGCTTCCGTTTACTATATCTGATGTCCTATGATGACATATGATGACATATGATAATGTTTATGTGTGAATACAAGCCTAAATTCAATCTCTTCATCATATAAAGTGATAATTTCTCTTTAGACAATTTGGACTAAACCGCTCAATTCACATGGATTTGTTTTACAAACATTTTGAAGCATCAAAGAGGGAGTTGTGCAGCTGTGCATCAGTGGAGGAACAGAAATCTCTCAGATTTTATTAAAATATCTTTATTTGTGTTTCAAAGATGAACAAAAGTCTAACGAATTTGGAATGACATGAGGATGAGTAAATGATGACAAATTTGTCATTTTTGGGTGAACTAACACATTAACTATGAACATATTCTACCTGTTGTCCAATGTTTGACCACCAGAAAGTGTCCAAACACTTCTTGCAATAATTGTAAAAAATATATCTATAGTTTTGAAACTTATTGTAACTTTTTTGGGGTAAAATGTTTTGCTTGAAAAATGTTTTACATTTCTTTAAAATAAATTTAACGTAGTATAATATTTTGTTATATAATGCAACAATATTCAAACAAACTTGAAGTGTGGCTTAAGCATCCAAATGCTTTTTGGGACACTGTGTGTACAACTAGGCCCTAATTTAGGAAAAATATAAAACTGACAAAAAATTTTCAAGAACTGCACAGTTAAAAAATTAATAAAATCTAAACTGTAAGCTCAGTCAAAAATGTATCCACATTACACATTCTTTATGATTATCCATATTTCTTATCCAAAACTATAGGAAAAGAAAATTAAAACTGTTCCCATGCCATTCACCTCTCTCTTTCAGTCTATAAAAAATAAAAATATTAAAATCAAAAGTATTGTATATTTAAGCTTCTAGAAAATGGCCAATTTTTGGCTATATTACAGCTCTGCACATTATGGTGTTCTCTTAACCAATTTCATGATGTTCATCCTAAAATTCTTTTTACACAGCAGCACTGAACGAGTTTCCATCTACACTGACTGTCTTTGTTTTCCTTTTCTATCCCAGACAACTCAAGCATTTCAAGAAGAAATGTATACATAAGCAAACATATGCTTGTCTACAAAATGTTTAAGCATCAGTCTTTAGATCAAAAGGTTTTTAAAAACATGCCGAAACGTTTGACCGATGGTGCATCAATATTTTGTGACTCACTTTTTGGGGTCAAATGCCTCTGCACCTCCTTTGGAACCTCCTCCAGGTGTTCTCCATGCCAGTCTCTCAATATACTCATCAGCATCAAATGGCTCCTAGTAAAATTATGAATATAATAAAGACGAATAAGCAAAAAATGTAATAATGTCAACACTTTTTCCCTGTTGAAGAAGGCACAGCAGCGGCTGTATTTCCTAAGGACATTGAGGAAGAACAAACTGTCCCAGCAGCTGCTTGTGTCCTTCTACCATTGCTCTGTTGAAAGTGTACTAACTTATGGCATCTTGGTGTGGTATGCTGGTTGTACTATGGCAGAGAGAAAAGCTCTGCAGAGAGTTATCAACTCGGCCCAGAGAATCACAGGCTTACAGCTCCCTTCACTTAAGGATGTTTACAGAACCAGATGCCTACGGCGTGCCAGAAATATAATAAAAGATCCATTTCACCCTGGCAATAATCTCTTCACTCTGCTGCCATCTGGAAGACGTTATCAATCTCTTTTTGATTTTTGAATAGTTTCTACCCACGTGCCATCAAGGAACTGAATTCTAGTTAAAACTGGAGGGCTGTTTTTATTAAGTTATGGGTTTGTGCAATAATGTTTTAATTAATATATATTTTTATTGATTATATTTTTATTCAACTTTGTACTTCTTGTCTATATTTTGTTTGTATACATGTTGATGTGCCACCGAGGAGAATCACAAAATTTCGTTGCATAACTTTGCAATGACAAATAAATTATTTTATTCTATTCTATTATTCTATTCTAATGACATTTGAAAATAAATAAGCTTTAATAAATAAGGATGATAATCTGGATTATGTATACAAAGATGGTTTAGAGCAAGGGTTTTCCAACTGAGCCGCTGGGGAGGGGGCGGGGTTGTCCATGGAAAAGTTAAAAAATAATAATAAAAATAATTAAAATAAAAGTGTAAAAATAAATAATACAAAATAAGATTAAACTAAATAAATAAAAATGAATTAAAATCAATACTTAAAATATAAAAATAGATTAAAATAAATAAATACATTTAAATAAACAATACTGTAGCGAGTAAATAGATTAATGCAATATTTTTTCACAGTATAAATTAGGTCCTTATATATAAAAAAAATAAACAGTAGCCGCTTTAGATTTTAGGATGGGGGTCCTTGACACAAGGATGATCATATTTTGTGATCCATAGATTGAAAACCCCCTGGTCTAGAGGATCTGAGGAGCTTTTATTTATCATTTTTGTCCTCTGAGGACACGAACAGCTGGGTTGGGTATTTTTGTGACAGCTTCTCGCCAGTGCTGCTCTAATGCCGGCATGCAGCATGTCATTATTATCTCAAAACTATGTAAAGACATCAGGCGAATGACGCACTTAAATGAGCTATGGAAACAGTTTATCTGCAAGCTGTAATGCAGACCTTGACAGCTTCCGTGCCATATTTAAAAAACAGACCTACCTCGAACAACTGAGCTGTAGTAGCCATATTTTACTGCGCCAGAAAGCAAAGGTAAGTCCGCAAATACTCCTTAAAGAGCGTCTTTCGAGACTATAATTTGCTTCTTGTTTATATCTATTCTGAAAACAGTTGCTTCCTGCATCCAGCTGCCATGACCGGGCCGGAAATAGAAATAGGGGGTGAGGATACGGCTTGAGAGCAGATCTGAGATCAGTTATGATATTCTACTCCGAACAGCGCAGTTTGTTACAGCTGATCCAGAAACGTTCCTTTTTTCGACCACGCCTCAAAGTGTCACGTGATCAAGGGCAAACAGGAAGAACAAGCTGTCAGATGGGAATAACATAACAGAGGCGAGTTCCTCTATTTCTTTTTCTTTTCTTTAAACATGTAACTTAAGTTTAAATCGGTCACTCAGTGTTGAACTGTCAACAATTAAAAAAAAATCTTTACGGAGTGAACTAATAATTGAATACTTTGCTAGATGTTTGGCATGTTAGATTAGTCCCACTCATCAGTAGGGACAGAAACAACAGCATGAGTATACGAGCACTATGGGTTGTGTCACACGAGAAGGGTGAATCTGGAAAAGTTCGATTTTCCAGGTAAGGACACTGTCTGTGATGGAATATTAGCATACTGCTTGTTAAATATTGTGCAGTATGTACTGCATACTATTATGTTTTAGAATGGCATACTAACATACTGCTTTTACTCATTCTGCATTGGCCTGCAGTGGTGTTCTGAAACGAGGAGGAAAAGTCCTCACAGTTTTTTAAATTTATATAGATATATAGATAGAAATCTAATGTAAATTCATGTCCCAATTACTTTTAATGTTGTTGCATATTTCTGGTTAAATAAACATTACATTACATCAAAAAAAGAAACCAAAAACAAGTCTATTTTGTATTTTTTTTTACATTAGAGATGTTATTAATGTTTAATGTTCAATTAGTCTTCCCATTAGCATCATCATTTTGTTCATTCAGAGAATGATTTGCCTGAAAAATGCAAAAAAACAAGGGGTGGGATATACAGTATCGCACAAACCAGTCATATCCAATATCATATTGAATCATATCCAATTATAGCACGATGGAGGCATTGCCTTCTCTCACTTGACTTTCTCCCATTCATTCTCAATTACTACTGCAGGCTTAGGGGGTCTGTTAAAACCCAATGGGCTCAGGGGAGGCAAGAGGAGAAGGGTCTCACACCACTCCCCTGCAAGTTACACCTATTACTACAAGTTATGCCTCCCTACGAAGAAACAAGCATGGATGTCATTGACTAAAACAGTCTTTGAAGTAAATTATTTTATGTTTTATGTATGGAATGTTTGTAAGGGTATCTTGCATTGCTTTCAAATAACAGCTATTAATAAAGCATAAAATAAACTCATGGTAATTATAGCTAAAAACCTACCCCAACCAACCCTAAACCTTATCCTATCAATACCCCTTCCATATAATTAGAATTTACTATAGAGTTTTGTGATTAAAATACTTTAAAAACTAAAGAAAAACAATCAGGATGCAGCGTTTGGTGATTTATGTAATACAATCTGAATGCCTTATCACTAGGTTGCGATAGTGAAGCTTAAAGGGTTAGTTCACTCAAAAATGAAATTTCTGTCATTAATTACTCACCCTTATGTCGTCCCAAACCGGTAAGACCGTCGTTCATCTTCGGAATACAAATTAAGATATTTTTGTTGAAATTCTAAAGAAATCCGATTTGATTCTTTTTCAGAAATGCATTAAATACATCATTAAAATAGTCCATGTGACTAAAGTGGTTCAACCTTAATGGTACGAAGCAAAGAGAGTACTTTTTGTGTGCAAAAACAATACAAAAATAATGACTTTATACAACAATTTGTTCCTTTTCCCCTGTCAGTCCCCTAAACAGTTGACGCAGTGAACGCAGTACAGAGCTTCTGTGTTTATGTCAGAAAACCAGCTCAGTTTTGGCCAATGCTGGATACACAACGTATGCGAGTGATGCTGATGCAGGAGCCGGCCAATAATGAGTCGGCGTTATGACGTTAATACGGAAGTGCTGTGCTGCATTCACTATGCCAATGAATTAATTGAGTGGGTGGAGCCAACTGAAAATCAGGTTTTGTGGGATACAGAAAATTGTAAAGGTGTGGTGACATTAGTGAAAATTAGTGTGCAAAAAAGGTCCAGTGTAAATTGTCAGTAGCATGAAGATGTATTAAACACAGAAGTCACTTTCAAACCAAGCTGCTTTTTTCTGTTGTTCAGCGTAGCGCAGTTGCGTGACCAACATGAACAAAGTCTGTGTGTCCAATTTCGCCCACACACGAAACTCCCGATCACTCTGATAATTTTTGGAATGTCCTCTCAAACATGAAAAAATGTCAGGCAGGACTTGATTTTGTCCATTAGGAATTGATTGGATCATTGGATGGTAACCTTTTTTGCCCTCACGTAAAACTCCAGATTGCTCAGATTCTTTTTGGAATGACTGGATTACATTAAATGCGACGTTGGATTACATTAAATCCGGTATGAAGAGAAATTAATTTGTTGCGATTAGTTTGTTCTTCCCTATTGTGACATAAATCAGAGTGAAATGGCCTCTTGAACAAGAAAAAATGTAGGTCGGAACTTGATTTTGTCCTTTGGGAATTGATTAGATCATTGGATGGTTGTAGTTTGCTATTGCTGTGATGTCATGTAGAGTGACAGGTTGTCCCGCCCTCACGCCAGTAAACACATCAGAGAAGAGAAGAGATACAGTACAGTCCAAAAGTTTGGAACCACTAAGATTTTTAATGTTTTTAAAAGAAGTTTCGTCTGCTCACCAAGGCTACATTTATTTAATTAAAAATACAGTAAAAAACAGTAATATTGTGAAATATTATTACAATTTAAAATAACTGTGTACTATTTAAATATATTTGTCAAAGTAATTTATTCCTGTGATGCAAAGCTGAATTTTCAGCATCATTACTCCAGTATTCAGTGTCACATGATCCTTCAGAAATCATTCTAATATGCTGATTTGCTGCTCAATAAACATTTATGATTATTTTCAATGTTGAAAACAGTTGTGTACTTTTTTTTCAGGATTTTAGATGACTTTTCAGGATTTTCATGAATAGAAAAATACAAACACAGCATGCATACTTGCATACTACATACTACAGTAGTTTGAAATAAATGGTAGCATTCTTTTTCTGTTTAACTTTTCTATTCAGTTTTATGTTGTTGTTTTTTTTCATTTAGACGATTCCCAACAGTTGAATTCCGTGCCAAATCCTTGGCTGGATCTCAGTATGTGGCTGTTCCCGAGGACCGTGTCATACCCCAGCTTCTGCTGACAGAGTTGGGCCTGGTGGATGCTGACAAACCTTACGTAGAAGCACGGGATGACTGTGCCCGTCAGCACCGGTCACCGGCTGTGGAACTCCATGTAGATGGCCCAGGTGGGAGAACCCTCTGGCCCGTTCTGATCGTCACTCAGGGAGCGTTAATCCTAGCCTGCCTTCCTCTAGTGGAAGCACCCCCTGAGCCTCGGCCTCCTCTCCCCAGCCTGGCCCCAGTCTCTCAGGGCTTAGCTCTTTTGTCAGGCCTGCAGGATTTCCTTTGTGGCCCTGGAGGTAAACCAGAGCCTGATGTGCTGGCCTCTCGTTTGGCTGCCCTTCCCTCTGTGCTTGTGCAGGTTTGCCCTTTGGGGAGGCCACTGGACACCCCTCCTCCAGCTGGATCGGTGCCTGTTGCTGTGGCTCCAAGCCCAGGGGGGGCTCAGAAACAACCAGCCTGGAAGGCAGGGGTCCATCGAGGCAGGGCGGTAGTGAGTGTGGCCCTTACAGAGAAGGTGAGGTCCATGCAGTACGGCAAGAGTAGTCGACAGGATCTCTGGGATGTGTACGGCATGGTCATGTGCAAAGTTAGTCCCCATCCTGTATGCTGAACATATAGATTGATTTGAGTTATTAAACTTGTATTACATTTGCTACTTCATGTTTTTCAGTGTGAGGTTGAAGGTGTTCTGCCCAATGTGACCGTCACCCTCACACTCCCGCCCAACGGTTCACCCCTGCAGGACATTCTTGTCCATCCCTGTGTAACGTCTCTGGATGCAAGCATTCTCACTCCCTGCAGTGTGGATGAGAATGACAGTTCCGCCTTTTCAGGGCCATACAAATTCCCTTTCTCACCACCTCTGGAGCTTTTCAGACTCTGTAGTTACACCTCACAGGTAAAGCTTATTCTAGCAATAGTTTGTCTTATGTTAGTTTTATGTCTCAAAAATATACACTACCATTCAAAAGATTTTTAAGGCTCTTTTGCCTACCAAGACTCTGTTTATTTGATCAAAAATACAGTGAAAACTGTAATATTGTGCATGTACTGTAATAAAATATTGACTCCAAACTTGTATACACACACTATAATTTGTGGTGTCTTTAACTGACTTGGGCTTCTAACGTTTTTGAGGTACCTGTGCCACCAATTCTTGGCTCCTACCAGCTGAAGGCAGAGGAGAATCATCTGAAGGTTAATGTCGTCTTGAAGCTCCATGAAAGTGTCAAAAACAGCTTTGAATACTGTGAGGCACACCTTCCATTTTTCAACAAGTAAGTAATGTAAATTTGTAGTAAATACTTAATTTTGTTGTCCACATGTGTTGGGAGGGGTGCAGGCATTTACACTTTCAGTCAGATGTTTGTAATGGCTCTTTATGTAGTGGTTTCTTCTGTCTTTAGCTGGTTCTGTATTGTTGTGCTTCATAGTTATAGTGTCTTCGTGTGTGCTTCTTCCCAGGAATCTAATGGGAAATGTGGAGGTCAAAGTGAGCTCAGGACAGCTTGAGGTGTCGAAAGAGAAGAACTTACTGGTTTGGGTCCTTGGTATGTCTATACTTAATATTCCATGATGTTTCACATTTGCATTTATCATTTTTAGGGGCTAAGCACTGAAGATGCCTAGGCACCTATTGAATCCATTAGTGTTTTTCTTCTTATTGCATCTTCTTCTGCTCTTCAGTCTATGGCAGCCCATAGAAATGCTTGAGGGAAAATGTTGAAATTTGGCACATAAAGGACAGTCTGCACATCAATAACAGCAATTTTGAAATCTCTTACTCACTCCCTCTAGTGCCACCAACTGTCCAATTTTGCACTTACGTTTATGCTTATAACTTTTGAACCATAAGGGCTAGAAAGAAATTATTTTCTCTCTGATTCCTTGGCTCAAGAAGATTCGATTGCACCTTATTTCTGCCATAAAAATCCACCATTTTGAATTTTCCAAAAAAAAACTACTTTTTTCTGGCTCTGATCGTGTTAGTAAAAAGTTATTTAAAAGTGCCCTAGATTCAAAAATTGAATTTACCTCAGCTTAGTTGAATAACAAGAATTCAGTACATGGAATGACATACAGTGAGTCTCAAACTCCATTGTTTCCTCCTTCTTATATAAATCTCATTTGTTTAAAAGACTTCAGAAGAACAGGGGAATCTCACCGTAACACCAACTGTTACGTAACAGTCAGGATCATTAATATGTACACCCCCAATATTTGCATATGCCAGCTCACGTCCAATGCATTAGACAAGGGCAGCCAGTAGTAACGTCTGGATGTGTGCACAGCTGAATCATCAGACTAGATAAGCAAGCAAGAACAACAGCGAAAAATGGCAGATGGAGTGATAATAACTGACATGATCCATGATATCATGATATTTTTAGTGATATTTGTAAATTGTCTTTCTAAATGTTAGAATGTTGCTAATGTACTGTTAAATGTGGTTAAAGTTACCATCGTTTCTTACTGTATTCATGGAGACAAGACTGTTGTTATTTTAATTTTTTAAACACTTGCCGTCTGTATAATGCATAAACACATCTTCATTCTTTATAAATCTCTCCAACAGTGTAGCATTAGCCATTAGCGACGGAGTATAGCCTCAAACTCATTCAGAATCAAATGTAAACATTCAAATAAACACTACTTACGCGATTAGACATGTTGGATTTGTCTAACACTTTGTAAAGATCTATTTTGAGGGTTATATTAGCTGTGTGAACTTTATGTTGTTTAAGGCAAGCGCGAGCTCTTGGGGGCGTGGAGCACGAGAATTAAAGGGGCCGCGTAGCCTGAATCGGCGCATTTATAATGATGCCCCAGAATAGGCAGTTAAAAAAATTAATTAAAAGAAACTATGGGGAATTTGAGCTGAAACTTCACAGACACATTCAGGGGACACCTTAGACTTATATTACATCTTTTGAGAATTCAAAATCTTTTTGTTCTTTGGCACCTTTAAAGCTTTTTGATAGACCCAACTGTTTTCAAATAACACGCAAACTGATTCTACAAAAAGCATGGATGCGAAGCTAGGCTATTTCCCCTCAATGCTTTAGCGTATTGAAACAAATCTTGGTACATGTCATCACAAGCATGACCTAAGGCTACAGCACCATCAGGAGATATAAAAAATAGCTATTTTTGCTTATAACTTCTGAACAGTTTGCCCAAAAATCAGATGAAAACTGGTATCTTTTTATTCAGTAAGTCGCATTATACCCAATTTTCCCATTTCAACCATTTTTGGTGGTGGCCACTTTGAATTTTGTCATAAAAAGCTTTGTTTTATAAACACATCAGCGTATTACGAAACTATATGGGTCATCGGCACAATGCCCTGAATTTCAAAATTTAAAAAAATGCTAATAGCTTTTGATTAATTTTGCCTATTTTAATGAAACTGGTCTTGATAGATTTCTTGAGTCATACAGAGAACAATGATACCAGGTATGCCGCAGTCAGTCAAATTAGCTTTCCGCCATTTTGAATTTCTTTGATAACGTATTTTTTCAAACTCCTCCTAGACCATTGGTCCAATTTTCACCAAAATTGGTACAGATCATCTTCAGATCATGCCGGCAAAAAGTAATTAAAAGCTTTTTGATTGACCAAACCGTTATCGAATAAATTGATGGCATGGTGCCAAGATGAATCTGAGGCTGTAACTTTGCAAAGCTTTGGCATATTGACAGTACACTCTGTATGTGTCATGGTCACCTCACAATGACCACACCATATTAATTCGTTAACAGCCCCACCTATTGGTCAGAAGGGATAAGCAGTTAAATCAAAATAGTATTGATTGAATTCATAATTTTTCAGCCATTTTGACTAAAATCTTCTAAAAATGGTTTTAATTACTCATTGTTGCAGTTGGTCTGATGCTCTCA
This sequence comes from Chanodichthys erythropterus, assembly GCF_024489055.1. NCBI lineage: Eukaryota > Metazoa > Chordata > Actinopteri > Cypriniformes > Xenocyprididae > Chanodichthys > Chanodichthys erythropterus. Next base: position 29,958,593 of record NC_090238.1, read on the forward strand.
GCCATGCTTGCATAACTTTTTTGTGCTTGGCCTCATTAATTGCTGCTTTATAATTATATATCAGACATTTGTCTTTGTACCTCCTCAGGGCAGAAGTTTCCAAAGTCTCGTGAAGCATCACTGGAGGGGGCCATTCATTTTTCAGGGACTGTTGCTGGACCGACAGACCCTCTATGCACAGGACTCACTGCATATATAAAAGTGAGTACATTTAGGTTAAATTAATATATTCTTTCTATATATAATAAGATATTGAGTGTCAATTTATTGCACCAGATGGATGTATTAATCTGTCTCTGTATTTATTCCAGCTTTATTTCCGTGTGCCAGATTTGACTTTGTCTGGTTGCTGTGTGGACCAACACTCAGTGCAGGTTTACTCATCTGCCAAACCTCGTATCGTCACAAGTGAGTGATTCAGAGACAGTGTTGTTATTAGTAACTAAAGCCAAAACTATAAAAAAATATATTGTAAATTGAAATAAAACTGAAATAAAATATAAATGTTAACACTTTACAAAAAGTTATTGTTAATGCATTAACTAGCAATGAGCAATACATTACAGTACAGTAATTATTCATCTTTGTTAACAGTACTGATTACATCAGCAATGAGAATTAACCTATACCTTTTTTTCTGTAGCACGAGAGCTGGTCTCCTCAGAATATTACATTTGGAACTCAACAGGTGACGCCCCCATCTCATCTGGACTCACGGTGCTGTGACATCTTTAATTAATACACACTGGCCTTAATAAATCATTGTAAATAAATAAATTATATTCTGTATGGAAATGTGGTCTCTGACAAAACATAATCATACAGTGTTGGCTTTGATTTATAATATGACTTTTATGTACTGTATAATTTTTTCTAATCTGTCAAAATAAAATATTCAGTGTCTCACAATGTGCGTATGACTCCTTTATTTAGCTAAAAATGGGCTGATATATAAGAAATGAATGGTCAGAGAGAACCTGTTAAACATTTATAATATAATATTTTTATTTAGTTATTAACTGTCTTTTATATATAAAGAAAAGATTTTATCTTTGCCATTTTTAGTCAAATGCTCTTTCTTCTTTACTAATAAGAAGTAGTGAAGAATTAAAATTCAATTAATAGTCCTTTTATTTCGCTTCAGACTAAGTGTTTACTGCTGTTCAGGCTTTGGTTTTCCCTATTAGCTGTTCAGCTGGTTTATATAGAGGCTCCTTGAGCTCATTCACAAGAGGACTTTGGCCCTGTGTTTGTTTGATGAGGTTGAAAAGAGCGTATTCTGATGGCAGAGAAGGAGAGAAGGCAATTGTTAAAGCGAAATACCAGACTGGTATCCAAAGAGGTTCTTAATTAGTTTCCAAAGTGACCCATAGAGGTCCCACTTAAGCTTGTCTCCGTCTCTCTCCTGCCTAACAAAAACGGTTAATGGAGACTTAAAAATACCAGTCATCCAAATTGCAACTAAGGGACCCTTTACTTCTGGTCTTCAATTGTGCCACCTATCCTAAATGTTAAAACTAAATACAAGCATAAATTCTGTGTCACTTTATATGGTTTTAGGCAGCAAGCAGTATTTCTGCATAGGTATTTTTAGCAGCCGAGTAGCATTTGGCTGTCAATTACGGCTGAGAATTCCCATGGAGAAGACATCAAGATGATGATAGTTCAGCTGGAGCCACATAAGAGCTCTCCACTGAAGCAAACCATTGTCTGAGAGATTAATTGTCTGCCACGTCTACTGATTGCCTTGCTGTGTCTCTGCAAGAACAAGGCAATGCTGCATTCTCACAAGGATTTCCTCCTTAGAACACTGAGCGTGATCAATCTTATGGCTGAGGCAAGTCCCCAATAAGGTCCTCTTCATTTCCTTAATGAGTCTGTCTGTTTTCAAAAGAGCTTCTTTGAGAATTTCACACTTCCTCTTAGTCTGACTGGCTCCTAATCATTTGGGCCATTCCCCATCATACAAAGGTACACCTTGAAGAATCTGCAAAATGTTAATTATTTTAACAAAAAAAGGGATCATACAAAAATGCATGTTATTTTTTTATTTAGTACTGTCCTGAATAAGATATTTTACATAAAAGATGTTTACATATAGTCCACAACACACAAAAAAAGCTGAATTTATAAGAATGACCCCTTTAAAAAGTTTACTCGAGTCTGAATACTGTGTGTGGTTACCTAGATGATCCACAACTGTTTTTTTGTTTTCTGATGGTTGTTCACGAGTCCCTTGTTTGTCCCGAGCTGTGTTCTTCAGAAAAATCCTCCAGGTCCCACATTCTTTGGTTTTCAAGCATCGTTTGCATATTTGAACCCTTAACATCAGTGACTTTATGATTTTGAAATCCATCTTTCACACTGAGGAAGACTGAGTGACTCATATGCAACAATTACAAAAGCTTCAGAAATTCACTGATGCTCCAGAAGGAAACATGATGAGAACCAGTGGGTATAAACTTTTGAACAGGATGAAGTAGTGTACATTTTCTTATTTTGTTTAACTATCATATTTTTTCATTTAGTACTGCCCTTCGGAAGAATGACATACATGTTTCCCAGAAGACAAATTAAGTACAATTTACCTTGATCTTTAAATTCAAAAAGATCAAGGTAATGCATGGTGTTTCCTTCTGGAGCATCAGTGAATGTTTGAAACCATAAAAAACAAGGTTGATCTACTAAAAAAATTCAAACTGAAATCAATAATAATAAAAAGACGTATTTAAAAAATAACACTAATTAAACTGGAAAAACTACTGAACTGGAAAATATAAAAATGAAACATTTATTTAGAATACTAATAAAAAATATAATAGCAGGCTTTCTAAATTATACAAAAATAATTTACATATGAACACTCCCATTAGAATCCTTTAGGATTGGTTCCAAATTAAGACAATAATTTCAACAAGAATTCTATTCAGATTCCTTAAGGATTTCAGAATTGGGTAATTAAACAATAAAAAAGACAAATGTTTTCATTTTTAATAGAATATTCTCATATTTTCTCATTAAAGTTCAATGTGCATCTATTGAACTGGCCTGCCGAACAGGCAACACGAATATTTCAGCATGTCATTAGAGAGTATTATTTCACTAAGGCAATACTTCTGTAGCACTAGACATAACAGAGACATTTTAAGACGTGCGCGCACAAAACACACAATCTGCAACAATAAGCACACACACTCACCCACACACACACGCACGATGTGCTCTGGGGCAAAGTCACACAAAATTGGATGTATATAGGTCCATCTAGTGGCTTGTCTTGGAAAATAGGTTTTGGACATCCAAAATGATTTTTTGGGAAATATCTAATAAGTCATAGTCATTAGGCCTACGCCCGTCTAAGTAAGCTAATTCGCAATGGCGGGTTTCCACTGGAAATATATTTGTATATTTTTTGTATAAAAATATATTCACGTCCCATGAATCCAGGGAGTGTTATTAACTAAAACTAGTTTTTTTTTTTTTTTTTTTTTTTTTTTTTTTTTTTTTTTAATAAAACTCAAGTTAAAACTATCAAAATCGTTTTCATTAATTTAAAAAAAAAAAAAAGAAAAAAAAAAAAAAAAGAAAAAACCTTAAGATTTTTAATAAAAATAAAAAATGTTGCCTTGGCAGCTAAGTGAAATGAATTTTACATCTCAAGAAGTAACGTTAGTAGGCTACTAAAATGAGAAAAACTGAGATAAAAATAAAGCTAAATAAAAATATATTTTTTGAAAAATATTCAAAATGATAAAACACATAGCAAATTACCTAAACTTCAAATAAAATGAAAACGAAAATATAACAAATAGCTAAATCATCATAAATCATTAATAAATACTATAATACTAGGTTATATAAATAGCCTACTGGTTTGGGGCGATCTCCTTTTCTATAACTAATATATATATCTTAAATGTGTGCGAATTGTTTTTTAATTTATATCAATATATTAAAAACTCAATTTCCCAGCATCCTTTACTGCAACGCGCCGACATAGTGTCGTAAACCATCCGCTCTGCTTTACGGCAGATAATAAGCAAGTGTGGAGTGAATTGAGTAATGGCAGGAACAGACACGAGATAGTCCACGAACTTGACATTATTCCTACATTTATCAGGTATCGGCAGCCGGACGGACGTCTGTCTTTGTCGTCGTTCGCTGTGAGAGGCTGATTCCGACCCCGTTTTTCTGTCATCATAGTAACTGTATGCAGTGGAATGGCTGAAGTGCCGCCAGGGCCTAACGCACTGCCTTCATCCCCGAGCGCGATCACACCACTGCCCGTGGACGGCTGCACCTTACTGGGCAACGATGAGGGACGGGACATCATCAGCCCCGGCCAGGGACACCAGTACGCCAGCGACCATAAGGCGATTGTCAAATCCAACCAGAACAACGTGCACCCCAATGCATCAGCCGCCCAGTTCCACACAGCCCAGCTGAACGGGGTCCAGTGCAACCACACTCACCTCCAGAACCACGTCCAACAACACCGGCCGTCCGACAATCAAAACGCCGCTTCTGATCATCACTTGGACGGAATCGGTGAAACACACGGCGATCATACGGAAAACAACAATTTAACGAGAAATAAACGATGTAGTGATGTATCGCAGAGCCAATCGCCACCGAACAACGGGATAAACTGCACTGATAGTATGGCCATAACGGAGAGCAGATCTTGTCGATTGGAAAATGATGTAAGTAGCAGGACCTGTTCGGTGGATCCGGCTCGAGCGGCTGCGCTGATGGACGGGGCTGAGTCAGGCCTGGGCCCGCAGGGCGCTGGAGTAGAGCAGGCGGCGGCTGACAGCGCTCCGGTGGCGGAGATGTCGAGACTAGCGCTGGAGGAGCACGACGAGTCCATCCGATACGTGAGATACGAGTCTGAGCTCCAGATGCCCGATATAATCCGACTCATAACTAAAGACTTATCTGAGCCCTACTCTATATATACCTATAGGTACTTTATTCACAACTGGCCTCAGCTCTGCTTTCTGGTATGTATCGTGACATTCAGTTATTGAAATCAATATCAAAGCATTCAGCATCATCTCCGATATAACAAAATGTGTCCATGGTACATTGACGGTTAAAATGCTAGTGATTAATGATGCCATTTAAATGATGATACTCCAATGTAAATCAAATAATATCAAAATAAACATGGAATGTGTCCAAAACACTGTATCTAAACAAAATAACCATGGTATCTCATATAACCATGTCCGAGAAAACATGATGTTTTTAATATTAGATTCCTGTTTTTATTAATTTCCCACCCCCAGTGTTATATTGTTTAAAGCGATGGCCTGGATTTAGTCCGTGCTAAATTTGAATCACCCTTCTGGAAATTTACCATGGTATTATTATAGTACGTGTCCAAAAACAAACAATCTAAACAAAATAACCATGATATCTCTTGTGACCATGACATTACTGTATAATCATGTCCAAGAAAACATAATATTTTTATTGTTTTATTCAGATTGCTTAAAGTGATGGCCTGGATTTAGTCCGTGCCAAATTTAAATCACATTTGAACCCTTCTGAAAATATACCATGGTATTATTACTATAGTATGTTTCCAAAAACAAACAAAAAATCTAAACAAAATAAACATGATATTTCATTTGACCACGACATTACCGTATAACCATGTCCAAGAAAACACAATATTTTTTATTCACTGTTTCATTCAGATTGCTTACACTGATGGCCTGGATTTAGTCCATGCCAAATTTAAATCACATTCTGAGCCTTCTGAAAATTTACCATGGTTTTACTATAGTAACACTAACTAACAACTTTTTTTGTACTAACAAATGAGTACAAAAAATATCAATATCAGAGCATCCAACATATAAACAAATGTATAACACATCCATGGTACAGATATGATGCTTATTTTAACGATAGGCCAATTTACATAAAAAATAGCACGTTATTACCATGGTAAGTGTCCAATACATGACTAAAATAAGTATGGTATTACTATAGTATGTGCCAAAAAAACTAATATAAACAAAATAATTCTCTTTTTTTTAACCACGGTAGCATATAATCTATAAGGGAGTGATCCTGACTTTCATAACGGAGGAGAATCAAAAAGTGTCATGGTATGCATTTTCTGGACATGTACCATGATAATACCTTGCGTTTTTGACATCCTGGCACCATAGTATTGAAGTACCAATATTAGGGTAGTTTAATTAATCATTAATCATGTAGTACAACAGGATATACCATCCATCACTATACCACAGTCATTTTTTTTTGTTACACAGATGGTGAGTATTGTAATGAGAAAAACCATAATTTGTTTTATGGAAACCAATCTAACCATGATAATGAGGAGCAGTCCATATCATAGTTTCACCTATGGTTTTATTAAAAAGTACCACAGTTACAATTTCAGAACTATGCTACATTACAAGGTGTTAAAGTGTTTTTTTATATCTTTACGAACACAAGTTCAGGGTGGTGTAGTTATTATAACGAATTGATCCTAATAATAGAGATATTTGTCATTGTTTTGCTCATAGTTCACAGCCCACAAGATTAATTGCAGTGTCTTGATGACTGTTTCTTTGTGATGTGTCCCAGGCGATGGTTGACAAGGACTGTGTTGGTGCCATTGTGTGTAAGCTAGACATGCATAAGAAGATGTTCCGTCGAGGATACATCGCCATGCTCGCCGTGGACTCCAAATTCCGCAGGAAAGGCATCGGTAAGAGCCGTGCTAGCATGGCTGCCCTCACCTCAGAATGGCAACAGAAACGGATCTTTTTATAGGACACACATCTGCTTCAGTGTCAGCTCATGGATACATTTAGTGTCTTTGAATGCTTTGAACTGCTATGAATCAATGGTTTGCCATTCTGTGTCGAAGGAGCTCGATCCTTCTATGTGTATTCTCCATTCATATTGTAGTATTTAGCATATTCAACAGGTGTATATATATAATACTGTAATTGTATTATGAATGATTAAAAGCTGTACTTGTTTGTTAGGCACTAACCTTGTGAAAAAGGCCATTTATGCTATGGTGGAGGGGGATTGTGACGAGGTAAGAGATTAATCTCGTAAATATTTCACACTACAGATATGTTTGGAATGGAATACTACTACATACTTCATACTACACAGTAGAGGCTGTGAACTTTAGAAGTATGGATTCTCCCAGACGGGTCTTATGTTAATGTTATTAAGTATTATACTTAGAATTGCATTTTAAATTTTTGCTATGAATTTAATGTTAAAATAGTAAGTTATATAGTAATAAATGTTTTAAACTGTGTGTGAAATAACACTGAATATCAGAAACGAATGCTTTTCATCATGATAAATGCTAAATGTGATTGAGCTCAGCATTTAGAATGCAAATTAGCACTTTATTTTTATTTAATTTTGTATAAAAATGTTATACAGTGTTTTCTGTTAAAAAAAAAATGTTGTAGTCCAGTAGTGAGGAAATATCATACCATAATATTTATCACTGTCCACCATTTTTATTTAATTTTTTTAAATAGAAAGTCTGTCATATTACATTGCGAGACACATTATCTAAAGCTTAGCAGTCAGGATGTATTCTGTAAATGTAGCAAATGTATATGTACAGTGCCATTCAAAAGTATAAATGGTTAATACTTTTATTTAGGAATTTTCAACATTGATAATAAGAAATGTTTCTTGAGCCTCAAATCAGCATATTAGAATGATTTCTGAAGGATCATGTGACACTAAAGCCTGGAGTAATGATGCTGAAAATTCAGCTTTGCCATCACAGGAAATAATTACTTTTTAAAATATATTAAAATAATAATAATAAAAAAGTTAGTTTGGGTTGGCAAGATTTGTAATATTTTTGAAAGTTTACTAGAGTAAAACAGTAACATTGTGAAGTATTATTACGATTTAAAATAACTGCTTTCCATTTTAATATATTTTCAAATGTAACTTGCATTATTACTTCAGTCTTCAGTGTCACATGATCCTTCAGAAATGACTCTAATATGCTCATTTGCTGCTAAGGAAGCTTTAAGAATAGCATTTATAATTTTTTTTTTTTTTTTTGTTACATTATAAATATCTTTACTGTTACTTTTGATCTGTTTAATCATCCATAATTTAAAAAAAAATATTATTTCTTTAAAAAGAAAAAAAATCTTACTGACCCCAAACTTTTGAACGGTAGTGTAAATGCAGCCTACGTTCCGACTAAGGGCCTGTCTACACCTGGTCACGTCATGCGTTTTCCTTGATCGGATAGCTTTCTGATCGTAAAAAGACCAGGTGTAAATATCTTCCAAAATGCTTTGGAGACAGATTTAAATCCAATCACTCAAACCACTTCAGGAGGTGGTCTGAGATGCAAGTGTAAATGCATCTGGTGGTTGAAATCACATGTAAATTTTAATCGTCCCAAAATGTTAAAAAAATAAAAACACATGATTGCGTGTTTTTGGCTATATGATGACGTTATAGCCAGATATGACGGCACTACAGCAACACACATCGCCACAGTTGAGCTGAGTATCTCTTCAGCAAGCCGACGTGCGAACTGCCGCAAATGAAACTGAAAGTGATTCACAGATCATTAAATCTTAATCATAAAATCTTCATTAAAGGGATAGTTCACCCAAAAATGAAAATTTTATGTTTATCTGCCTACCCTCAGTGCATCCAAGATGTAGGTGACTTTGTTTCTTCAGTAGAACATAAATGATGATTTTTAACTCCAACCGTTGCTGTCTGTCAGTCGTATAATGCATGTCAATGGAAACAAAATCTATAAGAGTCAAAAAACATGCACAGACAAATCCAAATTAAACCCTTTGGCTCATGATGGCACATTGATGTCCTAAGACACGAAACGATTGGTTTGTGCAAGAAACCGAAATATTGTTCGGTTTCTCACACAAACCGATCGTTTCGTGTCTTAGGACATCAATGTGTCGTCACGAGGTTTAATTTGGACTTGTCTATGCAAGTTTTATTTACTCTTATAGTAGAAGTTCCCATCCACTCGCATTATTTGACTGACAGACGGCAACAGTTGGAGTTAAAAATCATCATTTATGTTCTACTGAAGAAACAAAGTCACCTACATCTTGGATGCCCTGAGGGTAGGCAGATAAACATAAAATTTTCATTTTTGGGAGAACTATCTCTTTAATGACCAGTGCTGATGCCGCTCTTTCTCCAATTTTCTCCAATTCCAATGTTTTGCAGAGACACATTTATGTGGCCAAGTGTAAACGGAACCATTTTAACCAATTGGATAGCTATCTGATCAGTAAAAACACATGAAATAACCCGGTGTAAACAGGCCCTAAGAGTATGTGGTACTATGCCATTCCAAATATGCCACAACTTCTATGTTCCTCTCACCTGTGTTTTTCTTGTAACAATGTATTTCAAAACCTGTGCTATGCCTAGTATGTCTATATGCTTTATTCTCATCCACAGGTGGTGCTAGAGACGGAAATCACCAACAAATCAGCTCTGAAACTCTATGAGAACCTGGGCTTTGTCAGGGACAAGCGGCTGTTTAGATATTATTTAAACGGAGTGGATGCACTTCGGCTTAAACTCTGGCTTCGCTAAATCAAACTACGGGGTCCCTCAACTCTTTCTCCATCCCTTTTGGCCCATTTCCTCCGCCCCAGTCCTTTGGCTCAGATCACCTGACTTCCCATCAATAGAAAGACACTCGACCTCTGCTGAGCCACAAAGGGGAAACTCTGAGGGAAATTTCAACCAATCATAATAAAGTGTTTTAAGAACTTTTTGTGTAAACGAAAGAGAGGTCATTGCAAAAAAGAAAAGAAAAAGATGTGCAAAGTCGGGTACTAATAGGACATTGACACCACGTGGTGGCTTCTATGTTCAGGTGTCAATAGCCTGACTTAAGACCTCCTCCGTGTATTTGCGTCAGGCAGTGGAGACGGATGGGCTGAATGTGTCGACAGCATTGGCGAAATGAATCGTGCCGAAAGCAAACAGTGCGCCACGCTCTTTTTTTTTTTTTTTTTTTTTTTTTTTCCTTTGTTTGTTTTTTATGAACAATCACAAAGCGAAGGATGAAAATGTGTTTAAACCAACTCAACGAAACTACTCAAATCAATTTTTGTTTTACAATTTTTTTTTCTTCTGAAAGAGGGTGCACGGGAGCATTGCAGGTTGCGATTGTGCCTGCTACTTTGCGTTGTTTTTGTGCGTACGGGGGTCTGTGGTTTATTTTATGTGTTTATTTTATGTTTTGGAGAACACTGAGCAGAGCCTTGTCTTCTTTAGAAGTTTGATCTCTGCGACAGACTAACATATACAGAAACACTTTAACCTGAGTGCAGACTGCATCTCTGCTCTTTTAAGTTGGTCATATTAGCTCACATTATGCCATATTGGTTTATGTGGCTTGTGATTCTGACACAAGTGTTTTGTACAACTAAATTAAAATGAATGAAAATTAATTACTAAATGGGCCTGAAAGGAGAGTATTCCCTGTTTTTTCAGTACTTTTTACCATAGTCTTCATCATAGATACTCCCTTTCCATATCTGATACGATGTTTGGATATTCAGAGAAAAGAACCTCTAACAGACGCACTTCTCATTTTTGCACTGATTAGATAGGGAATTTGTACTCCCTGTAGTTCCCTTGTCCGCCACTGCTTTAGTGGACCAGTAGGGGACAGACTACAGATCTCACCAGCTCAGTTGCTCCATTGGACTCATGCAAATAGTTGCTTTAACAGATTGATTATATGCAAGATGACATTGTTTAGAGGTGTTTTTAAAATTAAATTGAGGAAATTTGCAGAGGTTCTTGTTTTTATCGGTTTGTGTTTAACAGTAGTGTGCTGTGGCAGGTTGTACCATCACCCACGTTGTATGTAAGTGTTTCTATGTCATTGCCAATAGACCCCCATTTTGCTTTGCTGCTGGCTCATGAGTTGTTCTTGAAAAAAAAAAACTTTGTTTTTTCAAGTTTGGAGTGGGAAACAATTTCTTTGATTTGCTAAATGTACATAAGGAAGTTTGATTTGTTGTTTTTGATTGTCATCGGAAAAGTTCCCCAAAGAGCTGCTGCTCTCAACTGTCGAGAGGATGGATGGGTTGCTTTATAAATTTGCGCTGAAATACACTGATATTGCTGATGGATTTATGGGAAGAGGAATTTATGCATCTTTTGGTTGTTTTCTGTTTAATTGCGTTTTGTAAGCCCAAATTGTAGTACATCTCCCAGAAATGTAACAGTCCCATCAATCCCCTATGTCAGTAAGGCTCAGGTGTTTGGTTTCTATTCAGTTCTCCGGGGCTCGTTTCAAGGACCCAGTGGTTATTAACAGCCAACTTGACTTTGATTCATTTTGATTTGTGTGGACAGTCAATGATGAAATGGAAATTTGAGAGCCTTTGAGTAGTTTTCGTCCATACAGACCATCTAAGTCAGTCTTTAGATGGCAGATGTGAATTTAGCTTGAGATACAGGGATTGTTCACATCATTTACTCATCCTCGTGTCTTTCTAAGACTATGTATTTTTGTCTTCTGTAGAATATACTAGAAGACATTTTGAAAAGTTGTTGGGGTCAAAAGAACATTGGAACCCACTGACTGGACAAAAATGGTAAATGAAAACTTTAATTTCAAAGCTTCTCACAAGATGCCAACTTTAACAGACAATAATGCATTTCTGGCTATTGAGTGTTGCCATTCTATACTGCCCATATTTTCATTTTGGAGAAATACTTATTGTTTAAAACTGTGGTTGGCACGATGATGATTCTTTGCACTGCCAATTTCTGACTTTTGTGGTTTATTACTGTAAGCTGTCCATCAAAGGTTAGGCCATTAACAGCTTTAGACCGAACAGCTGGCAGGTTCTAGCTGGGTAAGATCACATATTGTGATGATATGGACACTAATCTGACTGGCTTCTGTTTTTGGGGAATCATTCAATGATGGGACTAATTTTGAATCTGCACTTGTGGCTAAATATCACCCTTGTAAACGGTGGAGTTTATGTTGTAGTTAGTGTAACTCTTGTACTTTCAGCTGATGATTTGGACGAGTGAGATCTGCACCTCAAACATGGATCCATTTTGTTGGGTGAAGAGCGACCGTTTGCATGTTGATGAGAATTTTCTCCACCCTTCTTTCTCCCACTTTCACCCCTGACAAAATGTCTTGCAAAAGTTTCTTTGTTTTCAAGTGGACAACAGACCTGGTTTAAGAATTATAAATAAATTATTTGATTTTTAAGCAAATGTAGTAGCTTGTTTTTTTTTTTCTGAAAGGAGAGCTGGGGAATCAAACTTTGAAATGTTATGATTTTAATGACATGGTTTATTTTTATTTATTTTGATGTGATAAATCAGACAATTAAAGGTTACTTAAGTGGAACTGCAATCTGCTAAGCGGCCAAATATTAGTGTTATTTTTTTGGAGGAAACTGCATCTTTGACTAAATAATGGCAGCCGGAGAATTGTTTGGAAGCTGTTTGCAACGTCATTATTTTTCAAATTCTGTTTGATGCTGATAGTGGTGCCGCAATTACAAACTTGACCTTTTAAACCTTGCTTACTTCAGTATAAAAAGGTCATCACAGCATAAGGGACACTGGTTTTGACATCAGTTGTATTCAGATGCAGTAGTTCATTTCATTATTTACAGCAGCAGTGGTACTTGATTATTCATTGCTGTTAATTTGTGTAAGTACACAAATTTAAATCTGTTAAAATTCATTTTTGTTGTCAAGAGGAGGCAGCTGTACTCAAAACCACTACAATGTTTTGTTTAACATAATTGCACAATACTGATTCACATAAGTTTTTTTATTTTATTCCACGGACTACAGATATTGACATGTTCTGCAAATTGCATGATTTACATCTTCTGTCATTCTTATTTTATCATTGCGTAATCATAATATCAGATCATTTGTAACAATTTAAACCAGTTTTAAATTCAGTTATATACATTTTTTTTTTCACAAGTTGTTTGTTGGTAACACTTTATCCTTAGTTTTTTCCCCCCAAATGTTTTTGTTTAAAAAGTGCAAGTCTTAAAATTGGCTAGCTAGAAAAGACCAATGCCTGCAGGATTAAAAAAAATGATGATTATAAAAGTATTACATGTCAGTCAAACACATTATGTTGTAGGATGCACGATGAAGGAGGATTATGGTCTGGTGACTTCAATTTCTGGGTTAACTGGTCATTGGTATTGTACACTATATTCTTCAGTCATTTCACAGCAAGAAGGTCCCCAGTTCAAGACACTGCTGAACCATCCCTTCTGCGTGGAGTATGCATGTTGGCGTGAGTTTCTTCCAGTTTCCCCCACAATCCAAAGACATGCAAGGTTGAATTGGAAACAATAAATTGCCATTGGGTGTGTGCGAATGTGTTAGTCCAGCGATGGAATGGCCATTTGTCAATGGATGGATGGTGCTTAGGATTGCCCCAACAATTTTTGTTATAGCAACCCAGGTTTGATCCATTACACTCATTGCTGTTAAAACATTTATTCCAGAATAAATGCTTACAACTTACGGTTGATGTACAGCATTTGTGGCATGCAGCCAAGTACCTTAAAAAAAATTGTGCTTCATCCTTCAGTTAATAAAAATGGACAAAGTTGCATTTACAACTTAAACTCTGGCAGACATATTTAACACTTAAACATTACCTCTGGTTTCACTTGTCTGTGAAACCAGGGGTACATGTGTTAAAATGAGATGTGAGACAGTTGTGTGACACAAATAATTGCTTACCAACAATATCTTCCCCATGTCATGTCCAATCTTTCAACTTGTGTCATGACTAGCAGAAAAAGTTTGTTTCTACAGGAAAATATCTGGCAAAACATGAAAGGATCATAGTGTATGAGAAGCACCATTGACTGAATTCTATAAACTCCACAGGAATATGGCCTGCTTGCTTGCTAGAAGTTGTACTAGAAGTGTACTATGACATTTCCCAATCATTTATGAACTGAAGGATGAGTTCATGTCTGTGTAACTGACAGCATACCACAGTACAAAGACATTCGATTGATTCATGTACACTTCACCTCATGCTTGCTTCCTCTCAGACTGCTTTTTGGAGTCTGTCTGGAACAAAGGCCTCTTGTTAAGTTCACATTCTTCCCTGTTCTTTAGATATACTTTCATGGATGACCCAGAGTAATGTCCAGACTCCCAACTTTTTACGATTGTACATTTTCAGATTCATGAAGTTTCTCCTCAAGTCCCTTCAAGTCTTGAAGCCAAGGTAACTTCATGTTTTTATCGCAAAACCTTTGCATAGTTCCTGTCAATTCTGGGTCCAGATTTGTTCTACTCTTTGTAGAATTTGGGGGGTCCTTATGGTGACTTTCTTTCCCCAGTCCTTCAAATTTTTGGTCTTCTACCTCTGGCGGGATTTCATTTGCCATTAGCGGTTTGTGACTCATCATGTCTCCCACGTTTGGGTCTGTCAGCTGTGGACTTGGCTGCAGCAGCTCTCTTACATCCAGATCTGTCCCTCAAACTCATCCCAGAAGACATTTTGTTGCATTGGCCTGGACACAAGCCGGACCCTCTGATTTCTTTCCATCTCATCTCCTTCCACTGATGCATAAGACAAGACTGAGCTCAAGTACACAATCAAAGTGAAAAGGACCATTTGGGCAGTTCAATAATTGGCAAAGTGTTTGAACTGAGAAACTCACCATAAGAGGTGTACACCCTCTTCGATTTCCCCCGTCTTTCCCTAAAGCACTTCTGCTGAGCTTGCCACTTCTTGGTTGCTTGGCGACTGAGCATCGTCTGTGCCAACAGGAGACCTTTCATGTGTCCCTGCAAAGGTCAAGAATGCTTAAATGATCCACCTAAGAATAGCCTCAATGTATTAATGTAATTCTGAGTGGTATTTGTAAGTAGATGGTAAAGAATTGTCATAACATTTCAAAAAATATATAAAAGACTCAACAGAAAGTGCCCCACCTTTAGAGATTGAGATATGGCCAATGAGTGGAGCTACCCCTCTCTGGATGTAATGGATAGAGCTTGAAGCTCCAGCCACACCCTAACCATAACCATCCCTAAACATATGACAAGCTTCACCCATTACATCCGGACAGGGACAGCTGGACATCATTTGGCTCAGCACCTGCTTGTATGATGCAAATGCACAAATAAAATTAATTGGAAAGGTTGGTTGAAGGCGTGCAAGATCTCTCTGTGTTGACAACACTGGGAATTCCAGAGTGTGGAGAAGGGATCTACTCCCATTCCCTGTACCCTGATGATGGATCCCAGAGATGAAGCTACCATGGCTGCACCCCGGCATACTTTCCACTCCAACAACACTGTAATCAGATCTAGTGGGACCACAGGGCAAGGCTCAGTGCTCACCAGCTGTCTGTCTTCTCCCTCTTTATCTACGTCTTTTAGTCACCATCACAAACTCTCACAGACCCCCTCTTTCAGAATGTATCTGACTGCATGTCTATTTATATACTTTTCTATATGCAAGAGAAGGATCAGTGTATAAATTAAAAATCCTTCTATGAGCTGGGGCTTTAATATTTGGAAGACCTTGGGGACCATGGGGATCCTGATCAGGAGGTTTATTTTGTGATATTGACTGGTAGACTGTACATTATCCATTATATACTATACTACGCAACCCATCAATGAATCTTGACAGTGCAAATTTAGCTGTTTCTTTTAGAAGTTTTAAGGTAATGTATTTGGTTTCACAAATTTTTAAATGTCCACCAGAGATGATTTTATTATTGGGAGATATGAGGGTTTGTGCTTCTACCATTGGAGAAAACTTGGATCATGTGTGCCTTGATAACCAATCACATTACAGCCTTGACGTCACTGAATTGTGTTCATAGTTGTGCGACAAGTCAATCACTGTTTGTAGATACCATAGAAATGAATGAGAAGTGCCGTAAACTGAATCCTACCTGTCGCGCAATTGTCTGTGACCATTTTTTTCAGTGTACACTCAAAACTAGATCAATCCAAAATAAGTGTTTAAGAGCAAAAGTGTTGAAGATTAGCCGATAGGCTGTCGATTAATTAAATAATAAGCCGTTTTCCCAAAAAAACACAGGTTATTTAGTGGAATGCAGCCTCTCCTCCATTGACATCCATTAATAAAATGGCCTCTGGTCTCCTTTACTACTGCTGCAGTGTTAGCATGCTTTTTTTTGCTAACCTTGGAGGCTTGTCTTAGGGGCTTTACACAACACCGTTTTCAACTAAAAACAGAACTTTTTATGCATTTTGACCATTCATTTACACAACAACGGCGTTTTGGTGGCCTGAAAATGCAAACTTTTGAAAACAGGTTTCAAAGTGTTTTAAGTTTTGAAAACGATACCGTTGTCATCTCCGTGTAAACTGCAAAAATGCGAATCTGTGAAAACAGTGAGGACATGCTTATTACGTGTTTAGTCTATCCACCTTATTTTTCAACATGAAGGTAAGGTGTTTTCCATGAATGTGTGAGACTTCCGATTTATTAGCCACTATAGGGAAATAACAAGAAGAATATCGAAGTGCAGTAAACTGTAAAAAATAAGGTTGATGGGCATGTGCGTTTGGCGCGAGTGCTCTGTAAAAGAATGTGAATGCGCAGGCGCGATGTCTTTCTTTACAAAGTGACATCGCCTGGACATTGCCAACTACTTGTTGTCTGGCATGCATACAACGTTTTAGTCATTTTCACGGATCCGTGTGAACGGGGATAGTTTTGATAACATCATCTTTACAAATAAAAAACTTGTTCAGTTTTTAGTACATGGTTGTCATGTAAACGTACTCAGTGGTTTTGTGACTACCCAGAAAAGAGTTACCTGTAGTGTGTTGCTTGTGCCACAGTGCCCTTCCAGGCTGGGAGTGGAATAGCAATGGACAGGCCCATCTCTCCATTCCGTGTCCTGACAAGAACAAAACGCAAGATGTGCATTAAAAGTCAAGACATTAGCTACCCTCAGATTTTCCCTTTTAAATGATTCATTCTTTTGAACTATTCAGAGAAGGTGGAAGAACATAGTGAAAGACCTCAGACTCTGCCGCTTTGTATGCCATGTGTGCATGTTTGACAGGATTCACATCAGCCCCTGTGACAAGAGTCATTGTTTGCCATGCCTGTGAGTTGAATGATGTTCATAATTAGAATCAGAATTATATTGAATAAATTGAAGGACTTAATGAAAGTATGAATGACTTGAAAGTAATTATACTATACGACATGTTCAGACCTTTGCTGGCTGTGATGGATGAGACTTAATAATACTTTTATCACAGACACTTTGAGATCCTGTGGGTGACATCACAACTAACAACACAAGCATGAATGAAATAATAAAAAACAAGGCCTATGTCAGGCCCATAAAAATGGCTTACTCAGGTTGAATTCAAAATAGCTTTACTACTCTTACCCTAACGTGAAAGTAATACACTAGTATGCTATTCAAAATTACTACTAATATGGAAAAAATCACACTTTAAATGGATAATACTTTCTGCACTTTGTAATAGGCTACTTATGTCTGAACATTCACTTAGCATTGTCATAAATAGATTTGATAGTCGGCACTCTTTTGCTGAAATTCAAAGGTCAAAAGAGTAAATATAAAGAATAATCTTGTTCATAATTAGTGTTAAATGTAAAGTCTAATTATCACAGCACTGACCTTGTTCTAAATGAACAATACGAGGCACTTTGTGTCTTCCTGTCAAAGGAGGCAGATGGTTGGTCTTCCTCTGTACCACAATCCCTTTCTCTTGCCTCTCTGAGCCTTTACCAGTAGTTATCATCCATGGTGAGGTTGGAAGCAGTGAAGGCTCATCCTCCATTGATTGACCAAGAGATGGTGCAACTTGGCAAATTTTTGGCCTGGAGTTGCTGTTCCCCATGGTCCATTTATACTCCCAGCCAAGGTAAGTTATGTATTAAATATATATCAAAATATGTTCCTCAAAGAACCACATTAGACTCCATTTCTTGACCTGCTTTCAAAGGTATAATCCAGGCCTAACTTCTCACTCAATCTGAATGTTGTATCCAGGTTGAATCAGCTGTTATGTAAAGAGTATCCCCCCTCAGTGCTGTTTAACTGTACAAAATGAAACTCTGGCTAAGTTGTGTTGTGAAATGGCAGGTGCGTGCCCCCCTCTCTCGCTTTATATTTCTCAGTTTTGGCGTAATGAGGTAAGTTTCCATGGTGACTGTCCCCACAGGTTACTTTATAACTGTGTGTTAATGCTTGGACGGCAGTGAGAAGGCCCGTCTCTCCACTGATTGCTCAGGCATGCGACTGCTCAGGGAACCAGGCTTGATGATTGACAGAATTAGTGACAGTTTTCTGTTTGTCTGATTACAGCCGGTATAACTTGACTTTAGAGAAAATTAACCTAGCAGGGTTGCAATTATTACACAGCAATATAATTTATGCCAATTCATAGTACGACCTCAGATTGATCCAAATCTTTATATCTATATCTATATATACACTCAAATGTTTGGGGTCAGTAAGATTTGATCAAAAGTACACTCTAAAAAATGCTGGGTTAAAACAAACCCAGCAATTGGGTTGTTTTAACCCAGTGGTTGGGTTAAATGTTTGCCCAACGTGCTGGGTAGTTTTATTTAACTCAACTGTTGTATAAAAATTACTGTATTGCTTGCTTAAAATGAACCCCAAATATGCTGGAAATTAACATTTATTAATATGTTTAATAAATGAGCATTTATTAATAAGATAATGAATAATAAACAATAAACATTTATTAACTTGCTTATTAATAAATGTACACCTTTTGATTATTATTGTTGCCTCTAGTAATTATGTGTCTGATTTTTAATTTCTCACCTATTTTGGATTCATTTTAAGCCAGCCATAGTCATTTTTAATCAGTCGTTGGGTTTAATAAAACAAACATTTAACCCAACCACTGGGTTAAAACAACCCAATTGCTGGGTTTGTCCATTTTCAACCCAACTTGGGTTGTTTTTAACCAAACATTTTTTAGAGTGTGACAGCAAAGTCTTTGTTTGTAACAAAAATATTATATTTCAAATAAATGCTGTTCTTTTGAACTATATATTTATCAAAGATTATTGAAGAAAATGTATCAGCGTTTCCACAAATACAGTATATTCAGACAGTGCAAACATTTACAACTGTGATAATGATAAGAAATGTTTCTTGAGTGCCAAATCAACATATTAGAATGATATAAAATAGAAAATATTAAATGGTTATTAATAATATTCAACGATATTACTGTTTTCATTGTCTTTTTGATTCAATTAATTGGTGAGCGCAAGGGGCTTCTTTCAAAAACATTTCACTGACCCCAAACTTTTGAACGGCAGTATAGATCATAAAAAATACCGTAAATCTTCCCGTTGAACTGTGTCAGCATATGGAGTGTTATCGTCACCTCCCAGGGTGAAAGAACTGGGCCCCATAATGCGGATTTAAAGACTTCCTCTGTTCCCTATACCTCCCCTCCTGTTACCCCTCACTTCCTTTCTCTGCCTCATTTGATTTAATGGGCTTCTGCAGCAGTCTGAAGATGTTCAGCCTGTCCACTCAGCTAATATCTCATTACATTTCCAAGAAAGCAAGGTCGTTATATGCATTCACACAGCGCAGCTGTCACAGGACTGTGAAGGTGTCCCAGTGTGTTTTATAGCAGGGAAAAATTAGGGAATGATGGGTTTTTCTAAGTCAATCAGCATGTGTTTTTCTGTATTCTAGTATATATCATGGTCAGAGCTGTGGCACAGTGCGCAATGGACATTCTCATTCTCACATTCACACATGCTCAAACCTATAGAGCGTTTATGCTTTTGGGGTGTCTATTGTTACACTCTTTAAAATAAAGGTTCTTTATTGGCATTGACGGTTCCATGAAGAACCTTTAACATCCGTGGAATCTTTCCATTGCACAAAAGATTCTTCTTCACACTTCAAAATGGTTCTTTTTTTAAGAACCGATCACTGAAAGGTTCTTTGGGGAACCAAAAATGTATCTTCTATGGCATTGCTGAGAAAACCCAATTTTTTTATTAAAAGCAAAAAACAACAACAACAACAACAACAACAACAACAACAACAACAACAAAAAAACATGTACACTACTATTCAAAATTTTGTGTTGGTAAAGTGTTTTTGAAGGTAGTCTCTTCTGCTCACCAATGCTGTATTTATTTGATCAAAAATACAGTACAAACAGCAATACTGTGAAATGTTATTACAATTATAAATGGTTTTCTTTCTTATATATTGATTGCAAAGCTGAATTTTCAGCATCATTACTCCAGTCTTCAGTGTCACATGATCCTTCAGAAATCATTCTAATATGCTGATTTGCTGCTCAAGAAATATTTCTAAAGGGTTAGTTCACCCAAAAATGAAAATTCTGTCATTTATTACTCACCCTCATGCCGTTTCACACCCGTAAAACCTTCGTTAACCTTCAGAACACAAATTAAGATATTTTAGTTGAAATCCGATTGCTCCGTGAGGCCTGCATAGGGAGCAATGACACTTCCTCTATCAAGATCCATAAAGGTACTAAAAACATATTTAAATCGGTTCATATGAGTACAGTGGTTCAATATTAATATTATAAAGCGACGAGAATATTTTTGGAGCGCCAAAAAAACCCCTAAATAACGACTTATTTAGTGATGGCCGATTTCAAAACAATGCTTCAGGAAGCTTCGGAGCACAGATGAATCAGTTCGAATCTGCTGTTCGGAGCACCAAAGTCACGTGATTTCAGCCGCTGGCAGGTCATGATTCGACACACTGATTCATCTGTGCTCCGATGCTTCCTGAAGCAGTGTTTTGAAATCGGCCATCACTAAATAAGTCGTTATTTAGTTTTTTTGGCACTCCAAAAATATTCTCGTCGCTTTATAATATTAATATTGAACCACTGTACTCACATGAACCGATTTAAATATGTTTTTAGTACCTTTATGGATCTTGATAGAGGAAGTGTCATTGCTCCCTATGGAGGCCTCACGGAGCCATCGGATTTCAACTAAAATATCTTAATTTGTGTTCTGAAGATTAACGAAGGTTTTACGGGTGTGGAACGACATGAGGGTAAGTAATTAATGACAGAATTTTCATTTTTGGGTGAACTAACCCTTTAAAAACAGTTTTGCTGCTCAATGTTTTGTGGAAATTAATGGTTTGATGAAAATAATTTTATTGCAATTGCAAAACATTCAAATATATGTTGTTTGAAAGTATAAGGAGATCATCTTGATTATGTTAATGTAAATGCTTTCCAATGTCTGTCTTCATTCTAACAGCAACCTCTCTGATTCAGGATTATGGGTAGCATGGTTCTTCATCAGGAATTCAGTTTGCTTCTTCAAACAACTCACTTAACAAACTCAAAGCTCAGGTTAGGTCTTTTGAGATGTTTATGGCCTGGTTTCACAGACAGGGCTTAGTCTAAGCCAGGAGTAGGCCTTAGTTCAATTTGGATATTTAAGTAGCTTTTATGAATGTTCAGTAGAAAAAAAACATTACTGGTGTTCATCTCGAGACAAAACAATGATAGTGACATATTTTAAGATATGTCAGTGCAAGTTGCTTTCAGTTAAAACAGCTCATTCATGCATTTTAGTCTAGGATTATCTTAAGCCTGGTCTGTGAAACCAAGGGAAAAACGTTTTATGCTTGAATATTGAATCAATTCCTTTTTGTAGAATGTGACTGTCACACTATATGCCCAAAATAATACCATGACAGTTAGTTTTCAAAGAAAATCTTTATTTTTGTCTTTTATTATAAAAGGAAAAGAAAGACTTATTCATTACAGCATAATATTTTTCTCCTACGTATATTACACTACTACATACAATGCAAATAATCCTCATATTTCATATTCATATATATCTGATCTCTGAATGCATTCATGTGTACAGCGAGCCGAACTGGCCCTGACAGAGTCTATATTCATAGAATACATTCCATGGGGAGGGCTAGCGGAGGGGTGCAGGAACGGCGTGCAGCGGGAGACGAAAGTCTGAAAGTCCATTTCTATGGAATGGATGCGTATCTTCCCATAGAAATGGCAGGGAAGAGAATGCTATATCCCTTCGGTAAAATAAAAAAATACTCAGTAAATATCCCTGTTTTAGTGGGATGCTATTCTCAGAACACTCAAGCCTCCACTGTCATCTCTATTAAAGAGCAGGATAGCATGCTCTTATCTTTCTGTTGTGGTTATTATTAATGAAAATACACTGCCTGGCCAAAAAAAAAAAAAAAAGTCGCTGTTTGGATTTAAATAGGCAAATGCTTAAAGGATTAGTTCACTTCAGAATTAAAATTTCCTGATAATTTACTCACCCCCATTGTCATTCAAGATGTTTGTCTTTCTTTCATCAGTTGAAAATAAATTAAGGTTTTTGAGGAAAACATTCCAGGATTTTTCTCCATATAGTGGACTTCAGCGGCTACCAATGAGTTGAAGGTCCAATGCAGCTTCAAAGGACTCTACACGATCCCAGACCATTAGTAAGGGTCTTATCTAGCGAAATGATTGGTCATTTTCTAAAAAAAAAAAATAGCTTTTTAACCACAAAGGCTCATCTTGCACTAGCTCTGCGATGCTCCACGCATTACGTAATCATGTTGGAACGGTCACGGGTGACCTGGCAGAAATACCACGGTAAGGCGAAAACTCCATCTCATTTTCTCTTCCAACTTCAAAATCATCCGACATCATTGTTTTACCTTTTGTTTTGTTAAGGGCGTTTGTCTTTGCACGTTCGCTTTGTAGACACTGGATTGGTACTTACGCCTACATCACATGTGGCCTTTCCAACGTGATTACGTAATGCGTGGCACATCGCAGAGCAGTGCAAGATGAGCATTTGTAGTTAAAAAGTACATACATTTTTTTTTTTTTTTTTTTTAGAAAATGACCGATCGTTTCACTAGACAAGACCCTTATTCCTCGTCTTGGATCACTATATGGAGAACAATCCAGGAATGTTGTCCTAAATTTCTTTTCGACTGAAGAAAGAAAGACATGAACATCTTGGATGACATGGGGGTGAGTAAATTATCAGGAAATTTGAATTCTGAAGTGAACTAGTCCTTTAAGAGTCTATGATCGGATCATTATTGCTGTGATTATTATGTTTCTATTTTATGTATTTGTCAACAGTTCTTCAAACCCTAATTGATGGAGTGTGCAGTTTTTCATTTCTTAAACAACCATGTAAGGAAGACACATGGCCATATTCCAGGATGACAATATCAAGATTCATCAGGTTCAAATTGTGAAAGATCTTGACCAAGGGGGCTCCCAACCAAAAACGTGGAAATAACATCACAATATTTATTTCCATCAAGAGGTGCATCGTTTTTTGGCCAAGATCTTGTATTGACAATGCAAGAGGTGAGTACTCTACAAAGTCTTCTCCAGCACATCCCAAAGACTTTCAATGAATTTGAGGTCTGGATTCAGAGGGGCCAATTCATGAGTGAAAATGATTCTTCTTGCTCTCTGAACCATTCTTTCACAATTTGAGCCTGATGAATCTTGACATTGTTGTTCTTCCGACATGGTTGTTTAAGAAATGAAAAGCTACACACTTGTAAGATTCTAAGAACATCATGTGCCTGTTTTGTGCTTCTGTATCACTGTCTAGCCATTACATCATGCTTGCTTAGAGAACATGTTGCTTTTCTTAGAGTTGTGTACAACCCCTACTGATTGTATTAATACTGAGGTGCCACTTTCACTTCCTATATTTTCAATATAATTGGCTCTCTGACTGAATAAACTTTGTATCTTGGTTGAACTGCACTCTTTGTGTCTGAGTCTTCCATTTGATACCCAGGTACCTGCTTTTCTGTGCTGGATCGCTCAACCCGAATACATCTTTTTGAATTGTATTATTAAGTTAAATTATTAGATTCTAACAACACTCCATCAATTAGGGTTAGAAGAACTGTTGTCAAATATAACATACTAGAAACATAATAATCACTGAAATAATAATCCAATCATAGATTCTTAAGCATTTGCCTATTTAAATCCAAACAGTGACTTTTATTTATTTTTTGGCATGGCAGTGTAACTTCCTTCCTCTTCACTTTGCTCAATCTTTTTTGTCTTCTTTCCAAAACTCTAAATACAATCAAACTGTTCTTTTTTTCTCAAAGGCTGCCACATGGTGGATCAATGCTGATCGCTGGCTACTCATTCACAGGTCAAAGGTCATGCCATCGGGATGGATACGGCTCCGTTGGCTCTACTCCGGCTGCGCGTGTGGACGCTGGATTCTGTGAGCTCCTCGCCATGCTCCTCTGTCTTCTTGTCGGCCAGGGTGGTGAGGAAGCGCAGGGTGACCGTGTCCCACTCCTCGGGGAGCAGCAGCAGCAGGAAGCCCAGGCAGATGATGCAGGTGGCAGCCAGACGCACCACGCTGAAGATGACCTCATGCTTCAGCACGTCAATGGCTGCTCACCGCATAGAGAAATAAAAAGATCGAGTTTAAAATTCATGTGCATTCTTGTCAGTTTCATAGCATTTGAATTTATTCAAGTAACAAGTAATAACAAATGTTCTTTACAACTTGAATACATGTAAAGTACACATCTTTTTACCATTTTTTTGATCAGTTTATTTGGTTCAACCTTTATTTTATGAAGCAATGAGAACTTTTTGTGCACAAAAACAAAACAAAAATAACGACTTTATTCAACAGTATCTTCTCTTTCTGTGTCTTTCTTATACGTTGTTTATGTCCAGCACTTCCAGGTTACACGTCAGAACACCGACTCATTATTGGCCGGCTCCTGCGTCAGCATCACACAAATGCGTCGTGCTGCTCACGTGTGCAGCTTTGGCCAATACTAAGCCAGAATTCGGACGTAAACACGGAAGCATTCATTCTGCTTACTGCGGCAACTGCGTAAGGATAATTTTTTATATATTTTTTTTGAGGGCACAAAAAGTAATCTCGTCGCTTCATAAAATTCAGGTTGAATCACTGCAGTCACATCGACTGTTTTAACGATGTCTTTAGTATCTTTCTGAAGTGAAGACCTTGAAAGTGGTGATTATATTGCTGTCTATGGACGAGTCATATACCTGTCAGATTTCATCAAAAATACCTTAATTTGTGTTATGAAGATGATGGAAGGTCTTACAGGTGTGGAATGACATGAAGTTGAGTAATTAATGACATTTTTGGGTGAACTAACCCTTTAATTGTTTGCAATTGTGAGGTTAACGAGGAGTAGTATTTCTCTTTCATGAGAGTACTTCCTCTTCTTGGCCTGGTTACGTTTCTCCATGTCATAAACTCTAGGGGCGAGGCTTCTAAACCGTGAATTTTTAGGGGTGTCATATTTAAATGATGACTGTTTTCAGCCGCCACATTTATCAACATATGATCATTCGTACATTGGGATTGGCAGCATATGACTGCTTCATGAATCACAAGATGATTTCTGTGTTTGTTTTTACACTAGATTGATAAATGAGGCCCAGTATGTCTCAGATTTTTAGATCTTTTAGGCTGATTT
Source organism: Chanodichthys erythropterus (assembly GCF_024489055.1). Taxonomy (NCBI): domain Eukaryota; kingdom Metazoa; phylum Chordata; class Actinopteri; order Cypriniformes; family Xenocyprididae; genus Chanodichthys; species Chanodichthys erythropterus. The sequence goes on from NC_090238.1 coordinate 29,984,188, forward strand.
TTTCAAAAAGTAACAGAAGGACAATGAAAGCTCTCACATTAATTAGGCATAACTGAAAGATTAACCAGATTGCAGCAGTTTTACATATTATTAATGTGATTAACAGTGGCAGGATTTCTACCTTTTTTTACAGTGCAGTGTTTTGTTAGCAATTCCTGTTAATTACTTGTCTACACAAGAGTGAGTTTTTATAAATCAAATGTGACCTTGTGCCCACACTGTCTAAATACTGTTTGAGACTTAATGATTCTGGCAAAGTTCTCTCTGCCACGCAACCAATTAACTCCAGTGAAATGAAATTCATTACCTTTAATAAGGAAATGTTCAGCATTAGTTGCTGATATTTTAGGGCAAGTTCCCTTTAGATGAATAGTAATTGCAATCCAGTGGCAGTTTGCTGACTTCAAAATAAATATGAACTTTGGTGCTAATGAAGGCGAAAATCGAAGCAAGTTTATAATAGCCTTGGTTCCTCATTACTGGCTATGAAAATAATGTGAAATGGTTTATAATAATAAAATGCAACTATAAATTCATATTCACAATCATGTAGTACACAGACAAACATAAGGAATGTAGCATAAATAACCAGTGAATCATACTATTTGTTGCTAGTGAATCATGGAGCTTTTTTTTTTTTTTTTGAAAGAAGAAGAAAAGCTACACACAATTTAACATTGACCTCGAAATGTTTTCATTTACTGTTGCCTTGACAACCTCACCACCCCTTTGTCATGGTGCAGTTGTTTGCTCTACTGTACTTTTTAAAAAATCATTTACAAAATATAATTATATGAAATATGACCTGGACAAATTTTGTGAGATTCATTCTTTAATGCTAAATCTTACTTTGATTTTTTCTGTACACTTTCAGAAACCGTAATAGTGTGCAAGAGGGTAAATACATATATACTGTATATTTCAAATGAAATTTCATCATGTATTGGCTTATGTGACGTACAGCATAGACTCACGCACCTGCATTGCCTGGAACACTGAGTAACGTCCCGATGGATATGAGAATAGGATATGTGAGTACCACCCCTACATTGACCAGGATGTTAAATACTAAAACACGGAAAGAGAGGGAGAGAGAGAGAGAGAGAGAGAGAGAGAGAGAGAAATAAGAAACAGGAACTTTATGTAATGCTTTGTTTGGTCATATACTATCTTTTGTCATTCAGTCCTCTCTAAATAAGTGTCTAAATACACAGATAACATCACGTGATTTGGACGAGTGACAAAAGTTAATGGATATCACATTATCTTTAAAACACCGTAGAGACACAGAGCTCCACTTCAGCTCAAATATACAGTAAATATAAGTGGATCTGTTACTATCAAGCTTTACACAGTCTGATGAAGCACATATTGGATATCTAAGAAATGCTACTCTGAGGTGTAAACTGATGATTCTAACCTGATTTTTCTCACTTACTAAGCACTTAAAGCACTCTTGGAAGTGTATTTAAGGGTTGTATTTGATCCACTACAACACTAACTCACATCTGAACAAGCAGTGATCAAGTGGTAAACCATCAGCAGGATTTAACGCCAGTAACTGTGTACAAACTTAAAGTTGGCATGAAATGGGCGATAGTCTTTTCTTCCCTATTGTGATGTATATTACTATTAATGTTGTCCTTTGCGTTTTTCGTGTACAGATGACAACGTTGTCAAAAAGACTAAAGATGCTGTATTATGTATGCCAGGCCAATAGTTGGCGATGGTACTTTGTAAAGAAACACTATCATACACCCGGTGTAATGTTGCGCCAGGCGTGACGCAAGTGTTTTTTTGCTAGTTTCAGCCAGTGCCCAAGGAAGTCGACCGGAAGTTGAAGTCGGCCGGGTGCCGCCATCTTGTAGCAGAACTTCACTTGCGTTAGCATCCCCATTGACTCCCATTCATTTTGGCGTCACTTTGACAGTGAATAACTTTACATCTGAGGCGTTTAAAGACTCCATTTGTCTATTATTTATTTCCAAAGATACACGACAATGTATAAAGGGCTCCATTACCTTCTATGTTACATTATGGCCCCGTAGAAACAGTTTTTGTAAAAATAAGCTAGCGACTGCGTCATAACCACTCGACTCTCTGTCGCACAGAAGAGAAGTTACCGTACAGACAAGAAGAGAAGCTCGCAGGCAATCGGGGAGACGTCAAGAGAGAAGCCTACTGGCGTTACATTTTAAAATACTATACAAACTAATTAATCAGAATACTTACTCCTGCTCACTCACGCCAAAGAACTCCCCGCTCAAGCTAGCCGTCTCTGCAAGATTAACGATGGCAGTTTGCACGCACAGCTACTAGAAGATTTACATCTGTCAGACAGGTTGCTGACGTCATCAAGCTTAGTTTGAGTCTGCGTGTCAGAAAAGGAAGTGCTAAAAATCGCTAAAAATGGGCTTCACTTGTCTCAATTGAGTTCCAATGGGGTCGCTGTGTCCATTTCTTTTACTGTCTATGGTTTCAGCCCCACGCAGTTATCATTTTCACATCCTGGGCAACTAAATAGCAAATGCATTTGTGTGCCCATGGGCGTGCTGGTCTGAAAACGAGGTGTGTTGCTATTTAGAGGGAACTGAAAATGACTGCGCCAGTTTTTAGTTTTTCCGCTTGCTAATACCGCCATGTAAATAGCGAATCCGCCATGGATTTGCAACTGTGGAAGCGCAACTGGCTTTTAAAGGGAATTGGAGATGAGACTCTGATTGGTTTATTGCACTTTATGCCCAAAACACACCCATTACTCATTAAGAGAATAGGGACAACCCTTTTAGATCATGCGGCGGGCACGCCGACCATTTTTCGCCTTGCGCTTTAGACCATGTGCTTAGATCATTAAAATAGGGCCCTAAGTGTCTATGGACTGAACACGTAATACATGTGCATGAATGCGCAAATGCACGTTTTTGTAGTTTACATAGAGACGATAACAGTATTGTTTTCAAAAACTCCATTGTTTCCTCCTTCTTATATAAATCTGATTTGTTTAAAAGACCTCCGAAGAACAGGCGAATCTCAACATAACACTGACTGTTACGTAACAGTCGGGATCTTTAATATGTATGACCCCAATATTTGCATATGCCAGCCCATGTTCAAGGCATTACACAAGGGCAGGCAGTATTAACGTCTGGATCTGTGCACAGCTGAATCATCAGACTAGGTAAGCAAGCAAGGACAATAGTGAAAAATGGCAGATGGAGCTATAATAACTTACATGATCATTGATATCATGATATTTTTAGGGATATTTGTATATTGTCTTTCTAAATGTTTCGTTAGCATGTTGCTAATGTACTGTTAAATGTGGTTAAAGTTACCATCGTTTCTTACTGTATTCATGGAGACGAGCCGTCGCCATTTTCATTTTTAAACACTTGCAGTCTGTATAATTCATAAACACAACTTCATTCTTTATAAATCTCTCCAACAGTGTAGCATTAGCCGTTAGCCACGGAGCACTATCAGACTCATTCAGAATCAAATATAAACATCCAAATAAATACTATACTTACGCGATTAGACATGCTGCATGATGAACACTTTGTAAAGATCCATTTTGAGGGTTATATTAGCTGTGTGAACTTTGTTTATGCTGTGATAGAGTCGAGCACTCGGGAGGGGGCGGAGAGCGCGAGCAATTAAAGGGGCCGCAGCATGAATCGCCACATTTCTAATTATGCCTCAAAATAGGCAGTTAAAAAAATTAATTAAAAAAAAATCTATGGGGTATTTTGAGCTGAAACTTCACAGACACTTTCAGGGGACACCTTAGACTTATATTACATCTTGTAAAAAAATGTTCGATGGCACCTTTAATGCATATTTGCTGAATTAAAAAAAAAAATATAAAAAAGAAATAAAAAAACCATACTGACCCCAAACTTTTGAACAGCAGTATGTATCATTTATATTTCATTATGTTTACCAGTGTCCGAAACATAAAAACCACAAATATTTTGTTAGATAATTGTAGAATACATATGTATTGAACAATGTATTTTTGCAGGTTAAATGTTGCTAAAATAAGATTGTCCAGTAATGTTTTTAAGGTGGGGCTTAGTGAAGAATATATTATTTCCATAATTCCATGTTACCTAGCCAAAGGCCGGCTACACCGCAGAGGTAACCCCAGGGCAAAGACGAGAGGGAACCCCAGTGCTCCACTTTGGTGAAGTACAGGATGAGGGGAACACAGGAGATGAAGATGAGATTGAAAATGCCCATCGTGGAGAAGAAATGAGCAGCCTCTCCCAAATTGGCACTGCCGAGGAACATCTTAAACAGCACCTGAGTGGTACAAAGAGGTTTTGCAGTAAAAGCATATCAATACTAAAGGAGACTTAATGTTCATCAAGGCTCTTATGAGAATCAGTATTTTCAGCTGAGCAGGAACTGCACTGACCTTGTAGAGAGCAGAAGTGGAGGCGGAGCCGACTGCTAAGGCCACACCCATAAACGAATCCCCATGGAAACCATCAGCATACGCCATCATCACAATGCCTGTGATAGCCATAATGGCAGCCACAATCTAAAAGAAAAAGATTATTAATCAATAAAGCCTTCAAAAACAATAGAAGTTTATACTAAAATAAACATCAGTGCACTTCAATATGAGTTTGATAGCTGAAAATAGAAACATGTTTTCTGGGAGTAATTAGCATATACTAAAGAAGTCATGAGTGCAGATCTAAAACATTAAGTGCAATGAAAGTCAAGAATTCTGACGTAAACATAATAACAGCTTCTGGCAAAGCAAAGCTTTTTTATACTCACCATTAGCATCTGGTATCTGTTAAAAATCAGTTCAGCATCACTCATCCCTTTGCTATAATTATCAAGCTACTGTTTAAATCCAATTTCATGAATCATTTTATACATCACCAGGTAACTCATTTCAGCACACTCACTGTAATAATTATCCATCCATGGCGATTCATTCATATATCCTATAATGGGTGTGAGTATATGTAAAGAATAATGTAAAGTCAGCCAGTCACTGTCACAAAATAAGCCCTGACAGGGTGATCAGGACCTGTATAACCCAAAAGTGTTTATTTTGTGAGCACTATCCTGCTAATTAAATGGCTACTCGCCAAATAAAGTACAGCAGCAAGCGGCAATTATTGGGGTTCAGGCACATGTTTGGATAACATGATCAAAATAACTATTTAGTTTTGCTGTGCCTTTTTGAATTCCCTGCTCACTGTTGCACAACTTTGAGAAGTTTCTTAAGTTAATATGGGCCTTAAAATCAGAAATTAATGATGTGACATGTAGGAGGCGAATTCAGGTTGACTGGGACACTTTTTCCAAGTTATCTCAATGGCAAAATGTGTCCCAATCACCCTGAATTCACCCTATACATACATTGTTCTGTTGTACCATGTGTACAAAGTTAATGCATGTGTACTTTTTTGGATATTACAGTCACAAAAAGCAAATCAGTTATATTTTTTTTGTCTTTTGAGGTTCTAGATACACAGCAAATATAGGCCTGGTTTCACAGACAGGGCTTACGTTAAGCCAGGATTAGTCTTTAGTTCAATTAGGAAATAGCTTTTAAATGAGAAGTTGGTTTTCATAATTTGAGTTTAAATTTTATTGAAAGAAATAACAGAGAATGACAACCAAATTACTATATTCAGGCAAACTCAAAGATTACAAGGCAAGAATTTAGAGTTTATCCTACTGTTACGTCTTGATTGAACGTAGTGCAAGACGGATTGGTGGACTTGAGGGGAACTTTCCTTTGAAAAAGCGCTGGGATGTGGACGTGGCCGAGGGGAGATTGGTGTTGGCGTTGGCTACTGGTGTCATTGACATAGTTGACTTGTGGGATCTAGATCTGTACATTGTTTTAAGTTGTCACCAATTCTGTTATTCTCTGTAAAGCTTTTTTCATTTTGATTCTTATCTACATTGTTTTCATTTGACTATAATTCTTTTAGTTTTTTTTCTGTTTCTTTATTGTGGCAGTGTGTTGCCATTCTTTGTAAATATTGTACATATAACATTTCTTTGATACTGAAGAGGTAGGGGTTGGGTGCCTTTTTCTTTTGATACATTCTTTTTCTCCTGTGTTGAATTAGCCAGGGAGCTAGGTACTGTATTTTTCTTTTCTTTTCTTTTTTTCAGGATTTAGTTAGGAATAATACGGGTTTAGTTAGTGGCCGTTTTTGTTTATTGTTTTGGCCTGGCCCAGCCCTGAATAAATGCTTTGTTTATTTTCTTAACCCTGTGAAACTTAACAGAAAAATAAAAAAAAATAAGAAAGTGTTTAAACTGATTTTTGCAGGACATTTTTATTTATGCTGCTTCCCTGACCTAGACCAGGGTCGTAACATAATTGGGGGCTCGTCTGCTGTTTACAAATAACAAACTGGATTATCATTTGTTTGCGTTGAAAGGGAAATCATACGCAACCCTTCTTGTGGCTACATGTGGGGTAAGTCATTGAATTTTATTCTTTGTCTGGCTGTTTTCTTTTTGGAGTGGGGGAGAGTAAGTGGGAATATGGAATTTGATTTGACTGCGTTTACGCTGGCTCCAAGCACAGAACAGTTTGATCGCTGTAGGAAAGATGAAAATAGAAGTTATGCATCCAAGCAAGCGGTTAAAACGTTATTGTATAACGAATTGGTGCAGCAACAAATTGTTCCTGAGGAGTCAAGGTTAAGAAATGTGAAGGAGGGAGCTGCCGCGCTGGCGGAGGCCGACGAGAAGCCCTCTCCTGTTTTGCTTTCTCCTGTACGCCCCAGTGACCCGTTTTTTGTACCTCAAAGTACCCCATTGGTAGCAGCAACGTCAGTCACCGATCCACTAATTACGTTAAAACTAAAAGAATTGGAGCTAAGAGTAAAGACTAAGAGACTAAGAAGCTCCGGCTGAGAGAACTAGAGTTGGAAATGGAAAAGGATGCGCGACTTCGTGGGGTTGGCGGTCGGCCTCAACCGACTGTAAGCTCACCGGGGGGTTCACCTGCTTTTCCCTCGTTCGCTCAGCTGCCTTCCAGCCCTGCGCCAGGTTCTCTTGGTCCCGCTCCAATTCCAGATGTGAGCAGTTCTCCCTTATTTGATGTGAGTAAGCATATTAATTTGGTACCCCCTTTTCGAGAAGCTGAGGTCAATTCGTACTTCACGGCTTTTGAGCGTGTCGCCGCTACATTGCAATGGCCTAAAGAGATGTGGGCTCTGCTATTGCAATGCAAGCTGGCTTGGAAAGCCCAAGAGGTATGTTCAGCATTACCGATAGAGAAAAGTCTGGACTATGATGTGATCAAGGCAACTGTTCTGCGTGCTTACGAGTTAGTGCCAGAAGCCTATAGACAAAGATTTGGGGCCTTAAAGAAAACTGACAAACATTTGTGGAGTTTGCAAGGGAAAAACAAAACCCTTTTTGACAAATGGTGTATGGCAAGTAAGGTAAACACTGTTGAGGAGTTAAGAGAATTAATTTTATTGGAGGATATTAAAGGTTGTGCTTATGAAAACTTGGTGGTATATTTGAATGAGCAGAAGGTGACGTCTCTCTCAGCTGCCGCCGTACTTGCTGATGAGTTCGTTTTGACGTTTTTTCTTCAGTGGGGAGGTTTGACAAAGTGGCTGTCCATGGTGCTGAAATGCAGGGGAGGGGAGGACGAGATGTTAATGCCAGGTATAGCCGAGGTGGTGGGGCATATGGAGGGGGCAGATTTGCAAAAAGTTGACCTAGTGATGGGCGAGTCTGTTTCTACTGCCTGGATGGGGGTCATCTGATCGCTGATTGCGAAGAAAAATCTGTCAAGCAAGCCTAAAACTGTAGGTTTTGTAAACTCTGTTTCACCCATTTCTCCCTCGTCTTTTTATGAACCGTTTATGTTACATGGATGTGTAGCATCAAATAGTGAGGACGATGCTATACACATCTCTATGTTACGAGACACCGGAGCAGTCCAATCTCTCATTGTAAGCGATGTATTAAAGCTGGCCCCAGAGACTTATACTGGTACTGACATTTAACTCCGCGGCGTGGGTGCTGAATGTATAAAAGTTCCTCTACACAGACCTTTTCTGAGGTCAGACTTGGTAACTGGGTATGTGAATGTTGCTGTTTGTACACAACTCCCGGTGGATGGAGTTGAGTTTATTTTAGGGAACGACCTGGCTGGTGGTCAAGTGTTTTCCCAGCCGATTATAGTGGAAAACCCAGGGGAAGTTAGTGATGTACCTCATGAGTTTAAAGATGTCTTTCCTGCGTGTGTGATAATGCGAGCACAAGCTCGTAAGTTTAATGATGTGGTGAACTTGTCAGATTCATTTATGGTTGCACCTGATGTGAGTGAATCGTTGTCTGAACCAGGAAAGTGTGCCTTTCTTCTTGAAATTCCATTGCAGATTGGTCGCAAGCAGCTAACAGCCGCGCAGAACGCCGATCCGACGCTATCAGGTTGTATTGCTGCTGCCTCTAAGGTAACATACTTCTGGGACAAAGAAATTCTAATGCGTAAATGGGAAGCTGAGGATAGTGTGTGTCAAATCGTAGTTCCGAAGGGTTACCGTAATCAGATAATGGAACTGGCGCATGATAATGTTCTTTCAGGGCATTTAGGAATCAGGAAAACGTATGAGCGAGTGTTACGTCATTTTTTCTGGCCAGGTCTAAAATCTGACGTGTCTGACTTCTGCCGTTCTTGCCATGTTTGTCAGATGGTAGGGAAACCTAACCAGAAGATACCTCCTGCACCACTGCATCCGATACCTGTAATAGGAGAACCATTCGAACGTATCATTATTGACTGTGTAGGCCCATTGCCGAAATCCAAGTTTGGGCATCAATACATCCTAACCCTTATGTGTGCAGCTACGCGTTTTCCCGAGGCCATTCCTATGCGCAACATAAAAGCTAAAGCTGTGGTAAAGGAGTTGATAAAATTCTGCTTAGTTTTTGGTTTGCCAAAAATTATCCAAACGGACCAAGGTTCCAATTTTACATCAACACTGTTCTCACAGGTTCTTAGGGAACTTGCAGTTAAGCATCAATTGTCCAGCGCCTATCATGCTGAGAACCTGGGCACTCTCGAGCTTTTCCACCAGACACTCAAAACCATGCTGCGTGCGTTTTGTGTGGAGACGGGTCGAGACTAGGATGAGGGTTTACTGATGCTTATGTTCGCTATTCGTGAGACTGTGCAGAAGTCGCTAGATTTTCAGGACCATATGTAGTCGATGCTAAATTGAGTGAGACGAATTATGTTATTCGTACCCCAGAACGTAAGCGCAAGACTCGTGTCTGTCACGTAAATATGCTCAAGCCATATGTGAAAAGAGCAGAGATAATCACGGAGTCTGTACCTGTGGCTGTTGTGACAAAATTGCCTTCCATCACCTGTGAAGATAATGATTTAGGTGTTTGCGTCAAAACCATGTTATGAGCACGATTGTCAAATTCAGAACTTTTGCTGAACATTGAAAATCACTTGGATTATCTTTCTGAGGGACACCGCAAAAACATTGTATCACTGATTCATGAGTTTCCTTCATTATTCTCAGATAATCTCGCTCAAACCAATGTTCTCTTTCACGATATTGATGTTATGAATGCTACACCTATCAAGCAACATCCATATCGCGCAAACCCATTGAAAAAAGAAATTATGAGAAAAGAGGTAAATTACTTATTAGAACAGGGACTTGCGACACCCAGTTTAAGCCCTTGGAGTTCGCCTTGTCTCTTAGTGCCAAAATCGGACGGTACCTTCAGATTCTGCACTGACTACTGAAAGGTAAACAGTGTAACCAAACCCGACTCATTTCCTTTACCCCGGATAGAGGATTGTATAGACCGCGTTGGTTCTGCATGTTTTGTGACCAAATTAGACCTGTTAAAAGGCTACTGGCAGGTGCCACTGACAGCTTGTGCGTCAGAAATGTCTGCATTCGTCACGCCGGATAACTTTCTGCAATATTCCGTTATGGCTTTCGGAATGCGTAACGCTCCAGCCACCTTCCAGTACCTGATGCAACGGTATTGTCCAGTGTGAAAAATTGTGAATTGTATTTAGACGATGTGGTGGTTTATTCCAATTCTTGGGAGTCCCATTTACAATCGTTAAGGGTAGTGTTCCTTCGTCTGTCAAATGCTTCTTTAACTATTAACTTGGCTAAATGTGAGTTTGGGAAAGCGACGGTCACATATCTGAGTAAACAAGTGGGCAAAGGTCACGTACGTCCCATCGATGCCAAGGTGACAGTAATTGTGGAGTTCCATGTCCCTAAAACGAAGTCGTTTTTTGGGAATGGTTGGCTATTATAGGGTATTCTGTAGGAATTTTGCTACGGTTGTGTCTTCACTTACAGACTTGCTGAGTTCATCCAGAGTTTTTCGCTGGAATGCAGATTATGAGATAGCATTTAAGGCTGCCAAGGATCTTCTATGCAATGCCCAAGTCCTCTCCGCCCCTAATTTCACCCGTCCATTCAAATTGGAAGTGGACGCAAGTGCTTTAGGAGCAGGTGCTGTGTTGATTCAGGAGGGTGAAACAGGAATTGATCATCCAATCAGTTATTTCTCGAGAAAATTTTCAGGAGCACAACGCAACTACAGTACAATCGAGAAAGAAGTCCTCGCATTAATCTTAGCCCTTCAACATTTTGAAGTTTATATTGGTGGAAGTTCTGTACCAGTGGTAGTATATACTGACCATAACCCCCTTGTCTTCCTTTTGCGAATGTCTAATTCAAATCAAAGGCTAATGAGGTGGGCACTAATGGTCCAAAATTTCAACCTTGAAATACGCCACAAGAAGGGTAGTGAGAATGTGTTGGCGGATGCTCTTTCCCGGGTATATCAAAGTTAATTTACTTGTATAAAATGTGTCAAAACCAAATAAATAATTCCTGTTTTGACTTTTGATGGGTGGGAGTGTTACATCAGAAGACGTATTGTTGTTTCTCCTCCTCCTTTTCCTTGTGTGTGGAGACGTGTGTGCGCATCTCTCTCTCTCTCTCTCTCTCTCTCGCTCTCAGGTAGCTCCGCCTTGATTGAACGTAGTGCGAGACGGATTGGTGGACTTGAGGGGAACTTTCCTTTGAAAAAGCGCTGGGATGTGGACGTGGCAGAGGGGAGATTGGTGTTGGCGTTGGCTACTGGTGTCATTGACATAGTTGACTTGTGGGATCTAGATCTGTACATTGTTTTAAGTTGTCACCAATTCTGTTATTCTCTGTAAAGCTTTTTTCATTTTGATTCTTATCTACATTGTTTTCATTTGACTATAATTCTTTTAGTTTTTTTTCTGTTTCTTTATTGTGGCAGTGTGTTGCCATTCTTTGTAAATATTGTACATATAACATTTCTTTGATACTGAAGAGGTAGGGGTTGGGTGCCTTTTTCTTTTGATACATTCTTTTTCTCCTGTGTTGAATTAGCCAGGGAGCTAGGTACTGTATTTTTCTTTTCTTTTCTTTTTTTCAGGATTTAGTTAGGAATAATACGGGTTTAGTTAGTGGCCATTTTTGTTTATTGTTTTGGCCTGACCCAGCCCTGAATAAATGCTTCGTTTATTTTCTTAACTCTGTGAAACTTAACAGAAAAATTAAAAAAATAAGAAATTGTTTAAACTGATTTTTGCAGGACATTTTTATTTATGCTGCTTCCCTGACCTAGACCAGGGTTGTAACACTACACAGTTCCTGAGATGTAAAAAAAAGTCTACCCAGGTGAAAAAAAAGTACATTTCTTTAATATACTTAAAGTGCTCTATTTTCGTGCACTAATTTTGTACTAAATATACTTTTTACTAAATTAGTACTTCTTAAGATAATCTTAAGAACATCTAAGCTATTTTGAGACACCACGAAATATTAACTAAAATGTGCTTTTAATATAATATCACAAAATTAGTGCGTGAAAATAGAGCACTTTAATAGAACATTATAGAAGTGTACTTTTTTTTTTACCTGGGTATGTAAACATTATATCACCCTCTATGGCCAATTTTTATACATTTTGGTTTAGAAGTTTTTGTGGACACCTTCTACTTGTAAACAAAATATTAGCATTTTAATGAAATAAAATTCTTGCTAAATTTCAACTTCCTCGATTGCTGAGGTAAAAATGGTGTTGATGCTTGGACCACTAATTAATAAACAGACAAAATTCTCCAACTAGCTGAATAATAGTTAAATAGTCAGGGTTATATTCCACCTACCCGCACACCCATGAAGCGATCTTTGAGAACAATCCATGACAAGAGGAAGACGAAAGCCTTGTGGCAGCAGTAGAGCGCTGAGACGTCTGTGGCGGTTAGTTTTCTCAGTGCTAACAGGTACAGGTAGTTAGTCAGCGTCCACAAAATGGAGAAAGGTGCCGTTCTCTTCAGAAACACCTTCAGAGACATTCCATCCTCCCCAAACAACCGACTACATTCCCTACATCATGAAATGAGAGGAAAATATTTTGCATACTCTGATAATCTGTAGTTGAAGTTTCAAATTAGGTTTGATGTTAATTATGACAAATGTTGGTTCTCAAGTGTCGTGTAACCAGTTGAGACATGCCAACTTTAAATATGCAGAAGTACAAATGAACAGAACTCCAGATCTATGGCATTAAAGGGTTAAACTAAAAAATGAAATTTCAACACAAATGAAGATATTTTTTATGAAATCCAAGAGGATTTTTAATCCTCAATAGAAAGCAATGTCCAGAAAGGTATTAAGGACAATGTTAAAACATGACTACAGTGGTTCAACCTTAATGTTATGAAGCGACAAGAGTAGTTTTTTGTGTGCAAAAACAAAACAAAAATAATGACTTTCAACAAATTTGCCTCTCCCCTGTCATGCTATTTTCTATCCAGGTTCTACGTCAGAACGGCAGAACTGTTTTGTTTTTGCGCACAAAAAGCATTCTTGTCGCTTCATAACATTAAGGTTAAACCATTGCAGTCATGTTGACTATTTTAACGATGTCTTCCTTTCTGGACCTTGAATGAAGGTAATTATGTTGCTTTCTATGGGGATACATTTTTTTTATTTTGAAGATGAACAAAGGTCTTACGGGTGTGGAACGACGTGAGGGTGAGTAATTAATGACAGAATTTAATTTTTGGCTGAACTAAACCTTTAAGCTTCAGAGAGACACCCCAAAATGCAAGTGAAACTAGAAGTGTTCAACACACTCTCATGGCAATTCATAAGTATTTATTAAGTATTAAGTATTTATTTTTACATGTTGGTGAATTGGTGGCGAATTTGTATGAAATCAAACGATCTCATTCATACTTCAAAAAGGATCCAAAAAGATCATAAACGTATCATAAATGTGCTCCATATAACTTGTTGCTGTATATTCCAAAACCTTTAAAGTTATACAATATATTTGTGTGGATTTTTTTTAATGAAGAGGACTGAATTGTTTCTACTCACCCTTCCTCTAGGGAAGGGATGGGCAATTCTGGTCCTGCTTTAGAGTTTAGCTCCATCCCGAATCAAACATACCTAAAAAATCTTACTAGAGTTTTCAGGAGTATTATAAAATTACAAGCAGGTGTGTTAGGTTAGGCCTAGAGCTAAACTCTGCAGGACCGGAGTTACCCATACCTGCTCTAGGGGAACTGTCTCGGTAATAGGTGTATAGTAAGTTGCCTGTCAGCTACTATTGTACTTCCTCTAAAAGTGTGCTTTCATTCATTCTGACTTCACCTGAATTTCTGAATAGGCGTCTGTTTTTCTCTGGTGGTGGCCACGTGCCCAGAGTAGTAGAGGGGGAAGAAGAGAATGTTCCAGTTGGTGCTGAACCATGTGATGAAAAAGGGACAGGAAAAGGATTTGAACGTGAGCTGAACCACTTGTGTGGTGCCCACCCATGACGAGGAGATGCACAGCACCACCAGCAAGCCCCCCAGCACCTTGAGCACTGTGTTGGCGCAGGTCTGATATGCAGTGCCATCTCCACTTGTTTCACTGCCTGGAGTTTCTGCATGCGAATCTGAGCCCTCCCCTCCTGCAACACAGAGATCAGTATTGCACCATTACAGCACACATTATATTTCCTTGCCTCATTACATCCCAGGTAATAAAACTGGATTATGAAATCCCTTGTGTTTTATTTTTCTTCTGCTGCTCCAACTGTGCTTAGCATATGTATTATTTTGTAGATCATTTTTCAACTAACAGGAAACATTCCCAACAATGTTTTGTGAAGGTTATGAAATGAAATGTTGATGAAATGTTCTTAACATTTATAGAATGTTTATAGAATGTTCTTATAACATTAATATTTGATATGTATTATCATGATGTTGAGAGAAAACACTGTTAGAACAACGTTCTCGGAATGTCTTTATGATGTTTTTACTTGATGAACGTTCTTAGAACAACATTCCTTATGATAATGTTAACATTCTTAGAATATTACAAATAAACATTCAAAGAATGATATATTCTGAGTACTGAAAGTGAGGAGAATGTTGTACTAATATTATCATAACCTTTTAAATAGTATTCTAATCAAAACAAGAACACTTCAACATTTTAGACACATTGCAAATCACTGTTCCCAAAATGTTTTTAGAATATGAATTTGTTAGCTGGTTTCCGCTTCTAAATTATCTAGTTATTTTTGTTTTTATTAATGTGTCTTTTTAGAAATCGAAAGGTGTATTAAGTAATTAAATGTCTCAAGTATGTACTTAGCTGGTGAAAAGAAAGTATACACTTTGGAGCATGATGTAAATCAGGGTTCGGGGACATAAGATCATAAAAATTGTGTCTACATACACCAGAACTCTGTGTCATTTACTGTTTGCATTCACGTGAATTTCAGCATGTTAGCTAAATTCATTACATTACAATGCATTATTGTGAAAATGTATGGTAAAGACGGACCATCAAGTTTAGTCGTAATTTTGCTAGGTGGGATCTTAACCCGGGTCCCTTTGCACACTATACAAAAACTATACCACTCAACACCTCTTAATGTGCAGTCACATTTACGATACCATTGCTCAGAGAAACTTCATGGGTGATATCTAGTCATTTCAATACGAATCCGCATGATCGGGAGTTTTGCGCGAGCGCGAAAAAAGTAACAGAAAGCTGCTTGGTTTTAAATTGATTTCTGTTTTTTGCTAACATGCCTTTTCCTTTGCGGCGAAAATTTAAGAGTGAAATCTAATAATTTTAATAGTAATCCACACAACTAGTAATTTTGTGTGATGGTATAGATTTCAACACAGATTCCGCAATGGGTTCAAGTTGTTCACGCAGATTCACCACACTGACCAAACGGGTTTGAAAATGAGTTCTGCGTAAGCTGTGCTTCACATGTCGCTACACTATTATTAACAATAGACATTGGACCATCTTTTCCACAAAATTTAGCTAATGTGACCGCACCTTTACACATATAAAAAGAAGTACTAATGTGAGTCCTCATGCGAGTCTACATCATCTAGGGTTGCAAAATTCCGGGAATTTTCAAAGCTGGAAACTTTCCATAGGAATTAACGGGAATATATGGGAATTAACCTAATTATGGGAATTAAAGCCTATAACAGGGTACTTAAATGTAGTTGAAAAAAAAACATCTTGCAGCATAATTTTGGTTAAAATAACCAGATTTAATGCAATTTCAGTTGAATTTTTACCCTGACATTCACACAGCACACTACTTACTGCAGGGCTATTGAGGCCACACCCCCTGCATCCACATGCACATTTGATTAAAATTATCAATGTTGGAAACAGTTGTGCAGCTTAATATTTTTATAACCTGTGATACTTTTTTTCAGGATTCTGTGATGAATAAAAATTTAATCAACAGCATTTATTTAAAATAGGAATCTTTTTTAAAAACAAAAATATTTATTTTGCATATTTACTCAATTAGAATAAATTGAATGCGAAAAAGAAATTAATGTTATGACCAAACAAAATGTTTATATTTATGTTTGTTTATAATACATTTTATATTAATATTATACACTTATATAAATTTCCCTAAATTTCCAATTAATTCCAATAAATTCTCATAAATTCCTGTAAATTCCCATAAATTCCTGTAGATTCCTGTTAAGTTTCCAAATTGGAATATTTCCAAAAATCCCCAGGTTAAGTTCCCGCGGAAAGTTTTCTGAAATTTACCGGAAACTATCTGCCCCTTTGCAACCCTAACCCGATATTACAGTTTTTTACAATCACTAGGACACATTTCTCAAAACTTACAGTAGGTCATTTTTTCAAAACTTTAACCAACTTTCAACTTGGCACAGCAGTAAATGTCACATTCAAAATGCACTAAAACTACCAAAACATTTCATACATGTCTCATGTCATTCTTCCATAACACTAGAAAAGGCTGTCACTCATAAAACAATGGGTAAAAACACTAACAACAGCTAACATTATACAATGTTTTCTTTTGTAAAGTTTCTTTACAAAACAAGAATAACACGCTCTACTGCTTATAATTCACTACAGCATATGATCCATGTTTACATGGATTACAAGTTTTCCCCTTTTGTGTAGATGGTAATGAAAACTGAAAGACTCCTGTGTAGGTGTTCAGGACATCTAATTGTTTCGACAGTATTTAATTTTTTAGATTTGGAATATATTTTTATATGGTATCCCTGCAGAAATGCAGCAAATTGCTGGCATATCCATTTTTGTATTATGTTAGGTTTAAACAGTTGTGAAAAGATTATGCAAACATGTGCAAAATTGGCCTGTAGGTACATAGAGTTTTGGTGATGTTTGTGTCTGAGTGAGAAAATAATTCATTTAATTTGACCGATGTCATTAAATACATTTTTCCAAAGTAATGATAAATGATCCACAGTTTAGCTCACATAGACTGCTGTTGTGCTCACTGTGTGAAGAGTCTTGAAAAAGTGACCTAAGTATTGAGAAATGGGATTGTAAAAAAGCTGTAAACATTTCTTTAGGTGTAAAACTTTTTAAAAGAAAAGAAAAACTGTAATTGCACACTTTGAGAGTCTGAAAATCTCACATTAGACATTGACTCTGAATTTGAAATTGTCTCTCTAATACTGAATTGTGATTGGACGTTTCTATCTCTCCCTCGATCCATGTTTGATTTTACTTTGTTTCTAACTATGTTTTGCCTAAAATGTGAAAACTACTCCTTATTGCTTCGCAAACACTGGTATTTACTGGAGGAAATGCATTATACTTTAAGTTTGTTGTACCTTCCTTCTTCTTTCTGTTCTGTACCTGCGGTATAACGAAAATGTTCTGTTCCTGTCATTTATTTGGTCAAATATTGGAACACAGTATTACAGACTATTTTTAGACAGGGTTAGGAAATGCTAATTATGTGCTTTGTTGACGTGTTTTATTCATGAGAAATTCACCAACACTTCCTTGTGCAGCTGCCCCTGATGTTTCTCTGTGGTACTCGCGGATGTATTGATCAGTGGCTGTCAGTGTCAGTTACCTGCAGGTGAAGCACTAATGCTGGACAGCGTTTAAAATCTGCCTACATCGCACAGTCAAAGCCTCTGTCAAAAATAGCTTCACAGGGTCATGGAGAAGCACAGAGACCATTCAGATATAGTGGGATATACATAGAAACTCGACACTACAGGGTGCCCGCAAAAACATCAGCCAATCAGAATACATCCTGTCTGTCATCAGTCATGACCTCCTTCATAGAAGCCATACTGACAACATTACACATCAGTATGCTGAAGGTTATTTGTCGGTGAGCAGACAGACAGATTTCATTTTACCATTTTGCAAACATTTACTTTTAAATATTTTTTTAATATTATGAAACAATTAGTAACATTTAAAAAATGTTAGATGAACATCCAACTAAAACGTTTTATAGAAAGAAACATAAAGCAGTGGTGAATGGGTGGTGATGTGCGATTGAACAGAGGGGAAGAATGCTAGTATCACAAAGCCAAGATCCGCTGTAGACTCAGAGTGATCAATTTACACCAGACCAGGAATAAAAGATGACATGCGCTGGCCCATGGTCACTAACTTGCAATGTGCTGGGTCAGCAAGCACGTCCACACACACACAAAGCCACTTTGTTGTTGTGATCTTGTTATAAAGCCATGGATCTCACCCTGATTGAAATATGGGGGAAAAGCCTTTATAACGGACCTTTTGTAAGTATTACATTAATGTGTTTAAGTCATTGACATATTGGACCCTATCATACACCTGGCGCAATGCAACGCCAGACACGACGCAAGTGTTTTTTGCTAGTTTCAGCCCCACGCAGTTATCATTTTCACATCCAGCGTCACGTTATTTAAATAGCACTCATGCCCATCTGTTCAGGTGCATTGTTGGTGTGTTGCTATTTTGAGTCAAATGAAAATTGACCAACAAAAACCTGGTCTAAAGTCAGTGGCGCAGTATTTTTATTTATTTTTTGTTATTTAAAGGGCACGTTAGTAATATGCGCCTATAGGGAGGTACACAACACGTGGACACTCTGCTTGTTAGACACATAGAGATGCGCAGCAGCACACAAACATGAAAAATATTAAAAATAAAAGGATTTCTCTCTGGGGAATGTTCAGGAATTCCGCCATGTAAATAGCAATCCACCATGGTGCAAGTGCACCTGGTTTTTAAAGGGAATGGGAGATGATACTTTGATTGGTTTATTGCATGTTACGCCCAAAAATATACCCAATATACCCATGCGCCTGGTAGTTAAACTAGCAAAAGAGGATTCGGACAAGTGCTTCAGATTATGCGCTTAGGTTGTTAAAATAGCGCCCTATATGTTCAAAAATAAATAAAAAATGTCATTCATTCATACGACTTGAATATACCAACATTTGTCCACCAAATCACGGTCATATGGCACAACATGCAGAGGGGGAAAAAAAAAGAAGAACAAAACAGGAAATTACATCACAGAGACCCTCATGATTGCTCTAAAAGTCTCTTAAAATATCAAAGAATTTGACCTTTAATGACAAGGCAAGGTTAGTTCAGCTTAACTACAAGCTATATAAAAATATCAAATATAAAAATGTAATGACATTCTTTGAATAACATTTTATGAAATTTGCAAAAATGAAAATAAAAACTTGAAAAATTTTTAGATTTAGATAATTGTTTAAGATTATTTAATATAAAAGTTTTAGAATAAAACATATAAAGATGATATAAAGAACAATAAATACAAAGATTTTTAACTTTTAAAAATTTGTGTTCTAACTCTATAAAGGCTGGACATATTCGAAACGTTATGAAAATAGTCGACATGACTACAGTGGTTCAAGCGACGAGAATACTCAGAAACAAAACAAAAATAATGACTTTATTTAACAATATCTTCTCTCCCGTCATTCTCATACTCTGTTTACATTCAGCGTTTCCAGGTTGTACATCCGAACGCCGGCTCGGTATTGGTCGAGGCTGTTCACGTGAGCAGGACGACGCATGTGTGTGATGCTGACGCAGGAGCCGGCCACCTTACGGGTGACATGAGGGTGAGTAATTAATGACAGTGTTTTCAGTTTTGGGTGAACTAACCAAGATGTACTTCAGATATGAGCACCTTTGTCCCATCTGATGTTGAGCGATTCCAGATGTTTTCTGACATAGTTGAAGCTAAACAACAACTCAACTCACATGATGTCATTTTTAAAGAGAAAAAAAAAATGTACCTGACAAATTTTTAGACATATTTTGGTCTGAAAAAAGGGCTCCCACTGTGTGCACCCACACTGACAGACTTTTTATATCCTGTGGATAGCTTGGCTGAATAGCTTAACAACCTGCAGAAACCAACAATACCAGGGAACCGCAGGTCCAAGATGTGGAGGCACAGAAATGTCACATCAATGGTAAATCTCTGGTTTACCGCCCCAACATATTTCCACAGCGCTGCACGAAATACTATTGTTATTTTGCAGCTATTTTACAGATTCTAAAGCCTAATTTTATAACAAGGCATTTGGGGGAGGGATTGGTACACTGACTTATGATGAGCAGTTTGGCTGTTGACATGATATATGACTCTAAAACTAATATAGGTTTTTTTTTTTTTTTTTAAGAATTATTACTTTATTAATTCATATGACCTTATTAAATTGTACTTTTAAAAGAATAGTTAACACCCCAAAATTCTGTCACAATTTTTTCACCCTCATGTCAATCCAAAAAAAACAAAAAAAACTACCACATTAATAGTCGCTGAATGGTGTTTTTGCATCATTTTCATGCTTGAAAGCCTCAGAAAAGACTTGGGTTTAAAGCGACATGATGATTTAATATTTTTTTAAAAATACGTTCATTAAGGCTGCACAACGATTAATCGCGATTTATCGTTTGCAAAATAAAAGTCTGTGTTTACATAATGTATGTGTGTGTTCTGTGTATAATAATTATGTATATATAAATACATGCACATACATGTATAAATTTAAATATTTTATATATATATATTCTTTTTCTTAAATATATACATGTATGTGCATGTATTTATATATACATAATTAATATACACAGAACACACACATATATTACGTAACACAGACTTTTATTTTGCAAACGATTAATCACGATTAATCGTTGTGCAGCCCTAACGCTCATTAACCATGTCATGACTTGTGTCATGGCATTCTATTTTAATATAAATCTGAACCTCTAGTTGTAGAAGGATTAGTCATTTATAGGTATTTATTAAAATAATAAATACCTATAAATAAAATAATAATTAAAAAAAAAAGCAATTAGCTTGTCTGAGTCCAATACATGCATTTATGCCAGTTATAGTAAATTGAGCTACAACTTCAGATTTGCATAACAGCATAACCAGGAACATCACAATCCCATAATGCAACTGCTATATGCTGCTACAACCACAGTCAACACCAAAACACAACGAAAAGTAATCAGACATCCTAATGGACTTAATTGTGTGGTAAAACCACATCTTTAGAACAGTATCCCTGAGGACTGGACTGTTTTATTTAATGCTTAACCAAACACAAGCACAGCCAAAAAAACAGTATGATTCACACAATCTAAAGCACAAACACATTTTCAATGAACCACAATAAATTCTGTACAGCATAAATGTAGATTAACAATGAAAACAAACACTGCTGCTCATGTGCCTCCTGTTTGTACCTATAACCTAAAAGTATTTATGAAGAAGTAAAACTAAATGCAGGAATATTTTTTTTTTCATTGACAAAGATTATGAAATGTTGTTAAAAAATATATTTATTCCTCACTGTTAAAGTTGGTTAATACATTAACTAATCTTAACAAATGAGATTTTATGTAAAGTGTTAATACCACAGCACCATGAAACCTGTATTATACTTAAATAAACAAACAGTACATCATTAAATAAACGGTCATTTAATACTGAAAATGTGATATAAACTGCTGAGGTGAGATTACGGCTCATTTTCTGCTTGGTTGCAAACACACAAACCTCTGAAAATGAACACACACGCTCGACACATTTCACACCATGCTAACTTACAATTATACAGTATGTCTCTTTTTTCCCTTTCTTAAGTACACATTCTTTCTTTACTCAAAAACACAGTTATCTAAATGAGATAGACTTCATGATAAGTAATTATAATTACTAGACAAACCATTACTTAAGCTCTAACAGTAGTACTAAAAGAAAACTTTAAAAAACATTTTTGAACAACTTTAAGAATGTCCCTGAAGATCTCCAAAGGAAGGTTTTCTCAATTCTGGGGACAATTTTGTAATCGATAAACACACAAGCATTGCGTTTTACCTTCAGAGATGGGGCAGGTGAGCACCTGGGTGCTATAAGAGCTGAGAGGGGCCACTCGGGCCGAGTGTTTCTTCATTCTCTCCTCCTTCCTGAGCTTTTGGAAGTGTGTGTGCGTATGTGTGTGTGTGAGCGGCACGGCTCAACTCCTCCGACAAACCCACTTCATCCCCACGCGCATCTCTCCTGTCACTCCCACAGTCTCTTTCTTGTTCCTCTTGATATCTTTTACTTTGCTGTTCTCCTGCTGTTACTTTTCTCTCTCTGCTAACTGGCAAACTTCTCTTTCTCTCTGGCTCTCACACACTCTCAGTGTGGCACATAAAATTGCACAGTTTTGCTCTAGTGTAGATGTTGCAGTGTCATGCTGCTATCCTGCGTCTCCTAGGGAGACTGAGCTTCAAGTGTGTGTGGAATGCAATCATCCCCTTCATATCTCTCTCTCTCTCTCTCTGTTTCTCTCTCTCTGTCCCCGCCTCTTCTCCTGCTCAGAGTATCCTTTGCTGTGTTTGGAAGGTAACCAAGCAGCTCGGGCTAATTATGCTGCATTGGCCCCTTTCCCCTTTTTCTCTTTCAACCCTTTTTTCTTTCTGCTTTAACAATCTGCCTTTTTTCAAGTCAGTTCTATCTTTGCAGCATCCAGCGGCTTGGTAAAGGCAGTATGATGAAGATGAGTGATTTCGTAGAGTAAAAAAGACACTTTTTTCTTCTTCTCTCCTTTGCCAATCACGCTCTTTTCTTTTTTCATCAGCACTTGTGGTCCACTTGAAGGCCCTTCACTGCTCAGTTTAGCAGAGGTCTTGTCTTGCTGTCTGAGTCTCTGTAGCGTTATGCTAATAAAATCGAGTACAGAGCCTTGGGGGACTCCATAAAAAGTCTTGTTTCTGAAAATTCTGTGCGTTCCTAGAAGGAATGATCCAAACTTTCCTATCAATCACTAGAAGTGACAGAAAGTGGGAGTCTGGAACCTGTACTGTTGTTTAAACAGGAGTTTTTGACTTGTTTCTAGTACAAATATGTAAAAATTCTTAAATCAAGAAGCATTTTCTAGTTAAGTAAAAATTATTGTCTTGTTTTCAGAAAAAATAAGTCAAAATAAGTGAGTTTTTCCTTGAAACAAGCAAAATCTAATCTTATTTCAAACAAAAAAAAAACAAGATTATTTTGGTTAAAAAACTCTTTTTTTTTTTCTTTTCTTTTTTTCTGAAAACAAGAAAATGCTTCTTGCTTTAAGAATTTTTAGATACTTGGACTGGAAACAGGATAAAAAAATCTAAGTAAGAAAAGCATTTTTTGCTGTGTATCCACTCCAACTTTTTTTTTTTCTGTGGAATACAAAAGGAAAAATATTGCAGAATCTCAGAGCTGCTCTTTTACATTCAGAAAAAGCAGTGACCTGGGTTAATGGGAACTAAATTGAAAGCTAAATAAAAATGATTTTGCTCACTGAAATTAAAATAAAACTAGCAAAGTCTTAGTTAGCCTGTTCACACTAAGATACATTTTAGGTGAGAAAATGTGATAAACATTTTAATTTGAATAAATGTCTTTTAATGCGTCTTCTCATACAGACGTGAAAATTCGCATGCATCAATGTGATGGATTTTTTGTAGAGAGGTGCGCTAATCTCTTTTCCACTTCAAAAAATGATGGCCAACCAATAAGCATTGTATAAGTATATTCAAACATGTAAATATTGTTTGAATCCCTTTATTCTCAGTGAAAGTATCAGAAACTGAAAGTTGCGTAATGCTTTGTGTACCGGAGTAACTGTGGTATTTCTGGGTTGTCCAGAAGCACCACCTACTGTCATAGAGTGAATATGCATCATATGCTAAAAACTGACCGAACTTTAATGTCAAACATTCGTGCTGGCTTTGTGGTCACCATATTCTCTTGCTTTATGAAAAAGAGCAGCTTAAACATTCAACAAAGGTTTGAAACATCATAACAGTGAGTAAATGATAACAATTTTTTTTTTTGTTATCCCATAAAGTTGTTTTATTCTGTGAGCTGTGCTGTGCTGAGATTTTATCATACTAAAGGGAGTCTTCAAATCACAGACCGATTTTAGTATCGAGTAGACCTTTAGCAGGCCTGCCTGGTTGGAGTCCATTAAACGCTGCCCCCATCTGCGGTTTTCATGGCCTTGCATTTAATATGTCTCAATGATGCTTGTTCTAGTGGCCCAAGCTATTCACTCGATTAGTGTTACACCCACATACACCTACATCTGTTTCTTCCCATTTCTCACAACCTTACATACTGTATACATACACACACACACACACACACACACACACACACACACACACACACACACACACACACACACACACACACACACACACACACACACACACACACACACACACACACACACACACACAAAAAAGCTTTCTGCCTCTCATTCATTCATTATTCTTGGCTTTATTTAACACCACACACAGGATGCACTGCCTCTAGTACTGCATTGAGATCTGTGGCATATTCCTGAACTACAATGAAGCTTGTTTGCTTAGTCAGCACTCATTATACTGGCAGATGTGCAGCAAGTTTTGAAGAAGAGTCATATTTCTCAACTGAGCTCAGGGCATCACCAAACAGTAGCTCAGGTTGTACGGTTCCAGGAAATGTGCTTTGCTGCCATTGTGTTTGAGTAGCGATCTTATTTCCTACTCGAACACACAAGTTTGATTTTCTATCCTCTACTTCTAATCCTAATGTTACAAAAAGTTTCCTTCATTTTTGCAAATCCATTAAAACACATAATACACTCACTGGCCACTTTATTATTAGGTACACCTGTTCAACTGCTCATTAACGCAATTATCTAATCAGCCAATCACATGGCAGACACTTAATGCATTTAGGCATGTAGACATGGTCAAGACGATCTGCTGAAGTTCAAACTGAGCATCAGAATGGAGAAAGGTGATTTAAGAGACTTTGAATGTGGCATGGTTGTTGGTTCCAGATGGGCTGGTCTGAGTATTTCAGAAACTGCTGATCTGGGATTTTCACACACAACCATCTCTAGGGTTTACAGAGAATGGTCTGGAAAAAGCAAAATAACCAGTAAGCGGCAGTTCTGTGGGCGAAAATGCTTTGTTGAGGTCAGAGGTCAGAGGAGAATGGCCTGACTGGTTTGAGCAGATAGAAAGACAACAGTAACTCAAATAACCACTCGTTACAACCGAGGTCTGCAGAAGAGCATCTCTGAATGCACAACACGTCGAACCTTGAAGCAGATGGGCTACAGAAGACACACCGGGTGCCACTCCTGTCAGCAGAGAACAGGAAAACGAGGCAACAATTCACACGGACTCACCAAGAGATTGCACAATAGAAGATTGGAAAAATGTTGCCTGGAGTGATGAGTCTCTATTTCTGCTGTGACATTCAGATGGTATGGTCAGAATTTGGTGTAAACAACATGAAAGCACGGATCCAGCCTTTCTTGTATCAAGGGCTCAGGCTGATGGTGGTGTAATGGGGTGAAGGATATTTTCTTGGCCCCTTAGTACCAACTGAGCATCATTTAAATGCCACAGCCTGAGTATTGTTGCTAAACATATCCATTCTTTTATGACCACATCTTCTGACGGCTACTTCCAGGAGAATAAAACACCATGTCACAGAGCTCAAATCAATCTCAAACTGGTTTCCTGAACATGACAATGAGTTGACTACACTCAAATGGCCTCCACAGTCACCAGATCTCAATCCAATAGAGCATCTTTGGGATGTGGTGGAATGGAGATTTGCATCATGGATTTAGATCTGCAGCCGACAAATGTGCAGCAACTGTGTGATGTTATCATGTCAATATGGACCAAAATCTCTGAGGAATGTTTCCAGCACTTTGTTGAATCTATGCCATGAAAAATTAAGGCAGTTCTGAAGGCAAAAGGGGTTTTAACCCGGTTCTAGCACACACACATGTGAATAATCACCCACACAACTACTGTTAATTCAAGTGATTGTTCTGTTTCCAAACACTTAACCTACTGTTACAATCTGACTTGGAAATCGATTACACATTTGAAAACAGTTTGAAACAGATGGTTCCATTAGTGACAAAAAGATCTGGCACTATGAAAAATTAAGAAATTGCACTTAAAAAATTTTACTTGATCGTAAAAAAAAACAGTGGCCCCCAGGAGTATTTGGACATTTAAGCCACAATTAACATATGTGGATTTCATTGCATTCTGTATCTGCATCATTTCATCTGCAAACAAATGATGCTAGACTTTTTAGTGGGTCTAACTTCACTTTTCTTATTTTTGTAATAACTGCTCCCAAGGTGGTTTTTAGTGGATGTATTAAGTAAATTCCTTTTCAGTTCACACAGATGTCCTATTAGAGTAACCACAGGTACAGTGATGCAAAAATGAGTACACCCCACTGAAAGTCTCTGGAACAATGCTAAATTTTAGACTACAAATGTGTAATTTAACAAGAATTGAACCACAGGTGAGTCTAATTATTCATTACACAGGTGTCCAGCAAACGGTTGACTATAAAAGGGTGTTAAAACCCCTTCCCATTTCATGCTGTCAGCAATGGCACCACATGGAAGAGAAATGTCACAAGACCTGAGAAAGAAAATAATTTCTTAGCACCAGAAAGGGGAAGGCTACAAGAAGATCAGCAAAGTTTTACTTATCAGTTAAAATACTGTAGCAAAAGTTGTAACATTTTTTTAAAAAGATGGAACTGCAACTATCTCACAGAGACGTCCAGGTCGTCCACGGAAATTAACAACTTGACAGGAGCGTCTTCTGATGAGAAGGGTTGAAGAAAATCGGCATGCAAATTCACTACAGTTATCTAAAGCAGTAGAAAGCCAAACTGGGGTGACTATTTCCCGTGACACAATATGGCGAACACTGCAGAGGAATGGCATGCATGGGTGCCGTCCATGAAAGAAGCCTCTCCTAAAGCCCAGGCACAAAAAAGCCTGCCTAGAGTTTGCCAGGGCCCATGCTGACAAAGATGAAAACTACTAGGACTCTATACTCTGGAGTGATGAGACCAAGATAAATGTTTTTGGAACTGAAGGCTTCAAAACTGTATAGCGTCGCAAAGGTGAGGAATAAAAAGAAAAATGCATGGTGCCTACAGTGAAACATGGTGGTATCAGTGTCCTTTTGTGGGGCTGCATGAGTGCTGCTGGTGTCGGCAAGAAATTTCATTGATGGCATCATGAATTCACAGATGTACTGCTCTATACTGAAAGAGAAGATGCTACCATCACTCTGTGCCCTTGGTCGTCGTGCACTTTTCCAACATGACAATGATCCTAAACACACATCTAAGGCCACTGTTGGATTTCTGAAGAAGAACAGGGTGAAAGTGATTCAGTGGCTTCTGATCTGAACCCAATCGAACACCTATGGGGAATTCTGAAGAGACAAGCTGAGCATCACTCTCCATCCAGCATCCAGTCTCTAAAAGAGGTCATTCTTGAAGAATGGAAAAAGATAGATGTTGTAGATTGTCGCCAACTTGTTCATTCCATGCCTAGAAGACTTGGTATTGTCATTAAAAATCATGGAGGCCATACAAAGTACTTGATGTAGTAGTTTTTGTTGTGGGGTGTACTCATTTTTGCATCACCCTAATTGGAGTAAAACTGAAAAATGTGTAATCTAAGTTATATTATTAACCTTACTTTCATGTTAAAAGTTAAACAGATGTTATATTAAACTTAGTCTTGTCAACATTTTGGAAATTGTTTTTGTGTTCATTGAGATATTGTTTAAAATGTGACTTTTCAAAGGGGGTGTACTCATTTACGCTAAGCACTGCATTGTTAGACAACCATAAAATGTCTAAACACACTATAATTCAAAGGTTTTTTTTTTTTTTTTTTTTACATTTGTTAGGCTCACCAAGGCTGCATTTATTTGATGAAAAATACAGTAATATTGTGAAATATTATTACAATATAAAATAACTGATTTTAAAATATAATTTATTCAAAGCTGAATTTTCAGCATCATTACTCCAGTCTTCAGCGTAACATGATCCTTCAGAAGTTATTCTAATATGCTGATTTGGTGCTTAAGTTACAATTCTTTAATGAATAGAAAAGAACAGCATTTATTCAAAATATATATTTTTTGTAACAATGTAAATGTCTTTACTGTCACTTTTAATAAATTTAATGCATTTTTGCTGAAAAAAAGTATTAATTTCTTTTTTTTTAAAAATCATACTGAACACAAACTTTTTATTTTTATCATAATGGTCCAAACTGATTTTAGGGCCACTTTAACACAATTTAACATAAATGTTTTAGTGGACCATGAGCCACTTCTGCATTCTTGTGTTTTTACACATACACACAAAGTGCATGTACAACCCTTTCCCTCTAGTCAATTGAGTTTGCATTCAATCATGTATATCAATATCTCTCTTGTGTTTGCAGCACATGCATACAGCGCTTCACACCCAGAGAGAGACTATAAAATACAAGATTATATTTCCGCAGATCAAGTATAAGCTTATATTACATATTCACACATAATCGATGATGGATTTTGTGTCAAGGCTGCATATATTTTGTGATGCCAAGAAGAAAATTAAACCACAGCTTTTTTAATGACTTAACTTTTGTCTTGCTGATATATTATTAATATACTGCAGTCACTCATTCTACTTCCATTAAGCGACAGAATTCATGCACTCCTGTAGAGAAAATAAAAAGCACACACATGGACCAATATTGAGTAGAAGTCTTATTTTTAACCCTCTTTTTCAAACGGACACCTGCCATTTGAGATGCCTGTTGTTTTGTCCCAATGCCCCCCTCCTCTTACATCCCTGCCATAGCAACGCCTGGCCCTTGTGTTCTACCTTCGACATTGCCACCGCGGCCCCATTTCAGCACCTTTGTCATTTAGATCAGTGCCATGATCCTCCAGCATTGTCTACAGACCTGCTGCGTCCTTTATGCACGTCTATTAGCTGTGTTCTATGAGACGAGAGCGAGACAAGATGAGATGAGAGGGGAATAGTGCACCCACACACTATGAGTGTTACACACACTTCATAACCAATCTGTCAAAACCCCGTAAAAGAATTACAAGAGCTGAGGAGCTGCGTGATTTGCATAAATATGACCTTTCTCATCTTTATCGCTTTATACTCACTGTTTAAAAATTCAAAAAGAAATTCTAAAGGTCAGACTTCCGCTGTTTGGACGCCACCTGGTCTTTCCTGTTAACAAATGTGAACAACTATGGAAGCCAATTTCTGCCACATTAAAAAATCATGCTTTGGTGAATTATAATTAGAATGTCATAATTATGACATAAAATATTGATTTTACGAGTCATAATCATAAGATAAAAAGACATAATTATGTGATGGACTCAAAATTATGAATACTAAGTTAATTATGAAATAAAAAGAATTACGAAATAAAATGACAATTATTGCAAAAAGTCGAAATTATGTGATACTAAGTCATAATTATGACAATATTATTTGACTTTTTATGTAATAATTGTTTATCTCATAATTAAGACTTAGTATCTCATAATTGCCACTCTTTATTTTATAATTATGACTTTTCATGCCCTAATAAGATGCTACCATCAATCACTCTGTGCCCTTGGTCGTCGTGCACTTTTCCAACATGAAAATGATCCTAAACACACATCTAAGGCCACTGTTGCATTTCTGAAGAAGAACAGGGTAAAGGATTCAGTGATCTGAACCCAATTGAACACCTATGGGGAATTCTGAAGAGACAAGTTGAGCATCACTCTCCATCCAGCATCCAGTCTCTAAAAGAGGTCATTCTTGAAAAATGGAAAAAGACTTTTCATGGCCTAATAATCAACGCATTAATTTGCTGAATTTTGCTTGTTCTGTTGTCAAATGTCTTACTGATTGAAAACCAGAGGTTTTGCATTAAATGTTTATTTTGAATTTTATATGAATAAATACTATAATTAAAATATATTTGATATTAAATAAATGTCCATACTCTGTGTCTTTAAGTACTATTTGTAACAACACACGAACATGAAAAAGTCAAATCAGTCAAATGGGATACATTTTACAGTGCGGTTGCACATTTATTAATATTTCAAAATGTTACAGTTAAAAGTATTTGTTCATCATGCAGTATGAACAAACAATATTGTGTTTGTACTACACATTAACATGATTTTAAAATAATGTTCAGTGTACATCATGATATCTTTGTATGAATTGAAAAGTGACCGCATTTAAAGGTGCCATAGAATTAAAAAATTGAATTTATCTAGGCATAGTTGAATAACAAGAGTTCAGTACATGAAAATGACATACAGTGAGTCTTAAACTCCATTGTTTCCTCCTTCTTGTATAAATCTCAATTGTTTAAAAGACCTCCGAAGAACAGGCGAATCTCAACATAACAGTGACTTTTATGTAACAGTCGGGATCATTAATATGTATGACCCTAATATTTGCATATGCCAGCCCATGTTCAAGGCATTACACAAGGGCAGCCAGTATTAACGTCTGGATCTGTGCACAGCTGAATCATCAGACTAGGTAAGCAAGCAAGAACAATAGCGGAAAATGGCAGATGGAGCAATAATAACTGACATGATATTTTTAGTGATATTTGTGAATTGACTTTCTAAATGTTTCATTAGCATGTTGCTAATGTACTGTTAAATGTGGTTAAAGTTACCATCGTTTCTTACTGTATTCACAGAGACAAGAGCCTTCACTATTTTCATTTTTAAACACTTCATACACAGTCTGTATAATTCATAAACACATCTTTATTCTTTATAAATCTCTCCAACAGTGTAGCATTAGCCATTAGCCACGGAGCACAGCCTCAAACTCATTCAGAATCAAATGTAAACATCCAAATAAATACAATACTCACATAATCCGATGTATGCATGCAGCATGCATGACGAACACTTTGTAAAGATCCATTTTGAGGGTTATATTAGCTGTGTGAATTTTATTTATGCTGTTTAAGGCAAGCACGAGCTCCGTGGGCGGAGAGCACAAGAATTTAAAGGGGCCACAGCCTGAATCTGTGCTTTTCTAATTATGCCTCAAAATAGGCAGTTAAAAAAATTAATTTAAAAAAATCTATGGGGTATTTTGAGGTATTTGTTGTTTTCTTGTGGTATGAGCGTTTGGACCCGGAAGCCGAATAATGGCAATGAATAGCAACCAGCATCAAGCTTTTTTAAAAAAAGATGCAAAAGTATCACAGAATGATCCCATGCGACACATGTCGCATATTCCAAATGTTCTGGGGGTATATGATAAGAAATGTAATGTATTATTTAACAAAAATCCTAACCTTGGCTGTTGGTCTTCTGTGCATGGCTGTGTGACGTGCACGTTAATGTGGCTCTGTTAGTGCCGCAGTTCACTCCGTCCCACCCAGAAAAAGCACACAAGTTGTGATAAATCAAGATTAACAAAAGCACGACACAAAATATAACGCCTAGAAATCGCAAAAACGTATTCTGTGATACTTTTGCATCTTTTTTAAAAAGCTTGATGCTGGTTGTTATTCATTGCCATTATATGGACAAGCGCAACCGGGACATAAAAAAAAAAAATCCCCCTTTGTGGTCCATAAAAGAAAGAAGCATTTGAGTGGCGAGGGCGCGGGCGAGTGAATTATGACATAATTTTCATTTTAAGCTGAACTATACCTTTAAGACTGTATGAGCTCCGCCCCCACTTCTATTCTGTGGCTGCTGTTCTGAAACTGCTGGCGCTCAAAACATCTTGCGGTTTAGACCAGTGAAATGGATGTGGGGGTCAATGTTCCGCTGGATAGTTTCAGCAGTTAAGCCCTGCTGGTAGATGGTGTACTACAGCACTATGCAGGGAAAAACTGTTAATAAAATATTATATTTATGGCTCTGGAGACGACAAAAGAATATAAATGCCAATGAGCAAAAAAGGCCCCATGTATATTAGTACTTTTTGTAGGATGCACAAATAGGAATAACAGTTGCTTTCTAAAAGAGTATTATACCTCTGTACACACTGTAAAAAGAGAAGAGTGACATCTTGTGTCCAGGTGAAGGGGTTACAGCTCCTCTCTGAACTCAAAGCTTATGATTCACTGTGGCCAGATAGTCCTAACCCTAATGCTAACCACTAACTGAACCTTGGTTGCAGCAAATGTGCACGATCAAGATTTACCCCATCTAGCCTTGATCTGCATTGATAGCTACTCTCAGAATCAGCCACATATGAAGTAAAGTATAAAGTAAAATGATTCACAATATGTCTGTGTCATTAGGATCATCACTACATCAGCCTGAATCAATGAACGAGTGAAGAGATACATGTCAAATGACCAGATGGGGGCAGCACAAGAGCGCACATAAAGTATTCAGACAATTTTGTGCTGATCTTGCAGCATACAGTATAAACAATCTCTGATCAGAAAAGTTAGTAACACGTCTGAAAATCTCAATGACTCTAAAAGAAGTTTAGAGATGTCCAAAAAGTTTGGAAAGGCCCCAGGCAAAGTGGGGTTGGACAACATCAGCATAAATCCTTATCATTTTGTGATGACTTTTCATTTACAAGGGATAACACAAATTATGCAAACATTTTATTAAATAAAAAATGAATTCACAACACTGAAAACACTAAAGCTATTTATGAATCATCTCTAAACTGTGTTCTGACTGGTCTGTTATGTATAAGTTTAATTAGTAATGGTTTTAATTAATTGACTTTAATGGACTTGAGCGAACATACTTTTATTAACTAACGTTCACAAAGACTAATAAATACTGTAACAAATGTATTGCTGTTATTATGTAACAAATGTTTTGTTAGTTAATGCATTAATTAATGGAAAGTTATTGTAAAGTGTTACCAAGAAAATCATTATTGCTGCTCTTTAGTGATAATTAAGTGATAAGTGAATCTAGTGATAATTTAAGTTATTATAATGCAAATATGGCAAGAAATGGTAAGTATGTATGCTGATATTGTCAAAAACCCTACTTCAGGGCGTTTCCAAAATGGGAGGGCACTGTATGTCAATAAAAAGTTATTGGTTTCCATGTCATATTAGTTGATGGAGTACATTGTTTAATACCACCTGCTTCAATCCCTCCACACCATGACCTCTGACCTCTGAAAATCACATATCTGTTGAGTGATACTGGCTACATTCACACTGCAGTTGTGACTGACATGTGACACAGATCTGTTTATTAAAATGAAATGCTGCGTCCCAATTCGCATACTATTCGCATACTAAGAATTAGTATGTCCCAAATCGTAGTATGTTGAAATGAGTATTCCAAAGATGGTCTACTTTTTCCAGTTAGAATTCGAAGTGCAGATCCGTGCACACTTCTAACGGCTAATACTGCCCATAACACAATGCGCTGTGGACGAGGATTCGATTAGAACTACAAATACGAATAAAAATTGTCAAAAAACTACAAACATGACGGATATGCGAGACCGACGGTTAAGCAGAGCGGTTAAGATAAAGGGGCTTGAATGTTTAATAATCAGTATAACCTGACGAAAAGATATTTATTAAATGTTATCCACATTATATTTCATCTGCAACAGCATTGTGAACTTTTATAACGATGCGTTTGGTCATTAACTTTTAATTGCATCATTATGCGAAGATGAGGAGAGTTCTCTGCATGAAAGACCCATGACTGGCAGATAAACGTGCGACTACATTTCTCTCCCAAACGGTAGGAAATTAAATTGAATTGAATGTTGAGGATTTTATCTGTGACAAGATGATTGACTGGACAGTTTAAACAGTTACAGGTTGCGTAACTAAGCGACAGAATGTCCGTTAATGACGCAATTATGACGAGGTAGTATGTCCCAAAGCTTGCATACTCTTCTGCTACACACTCAAAAGTATGTACTTTTTCTTTACAAAAACAGTACATACTTTTAGGACGTAGTATAAGTAGGCGAATTGGGACGCAGCAAAAGTGTCAGTTCTGTTTTTTGTTTTTTTTTTAAAGTGATTTACTTTAAAATGGATCATTCATGCTACTGTGTATATTATTCAAAGAAAGGTGCAAAAATATATTTGTTTCAAATAAACAGTAGCTCCGAAAGTATTTGGACATTTACAGTAAGTCACACTTAATGTATCAAAGTTGCAATATTTTAGTGGCATTTATTTTAAAGAAATATACCAGAAACTAGAGTTGTCAAAAGTACCGACTTCAGTCCCAGGTGAAAAAAAAGTACACTTCTAAAATGTACTTAAAGTGTTCTATTTTCACACACTAATTTTGTACTTGATACAAAAAATTATTCTTTTGTACTAATTAAGATCATCTTAAGAACATCTAAGTGTACTCAACTGTGCTATTTTGAGACAGCATGAAATATGAACTAAAATGTGCTTTTAATAAACTATCTCTGTATTCAAAAAATGTATTTAGTTACCACTTGTAGTACACTATGGGTTCAAATGCACTATAAGGGCTATCTAAATACATTTTTTAAATACAGCTATATTAAAAGCACATAAAAAGCACATTAAAAGCACTTTTTAGTTCATATTTCATGGTGTCTCAAAATAGCACAGTTGAGTACACTTAGATGTTCTTAAGATTATCTAGTACTAAAGAAGAATTTTTAGTATATTAAGTACAAAATTAGTGCGCGAAAATAGAGCACTTTAAGTACATTATAGAAGTGTATTTTTTTTTCACCTGGGGTACCAAGTCGGTACTGAAATTTTAATAAATTTTAATAAATAATAATAATAAAACTAAATGAGAACTAAAACGAAAATGCCACTACAATAACACTGACTTAAAGTGTGAACATTATTATTATTATTATTATTTTGGGGTTAACAATTCAAGGATGATTACTTGCGTCAGCTGTCTGTTCTGAAGTCTGTAAAGCTCCCATGTGAGCCCACAGTTAACAGCGCCTCTCTGACTAAGTAGATGAGAAGGGTCCCATTAGGCCTGTAGCTAAAAATAGCTCTCTAGGCAAGGTGGTCTGAAGTCAGAGCACCCGCTGCAGATACATTTAGATGATTGGATCACATTAACTCTGGCATCTGAGAGGTCAGAAGACATGACACCAACAGACTGTTTCTCGCAAAGGCTATGCTGGATGATTCTTTCTTGCTCTTATGAAAGAGGGGGTTTTCGGGCAATTAGCAAACGGTTGCAAAAAGTTTTGGGAGCATAAGCTTTGTAGGATCTGTGAAAGAAGGCGTGAGCATGTTCTAAAGCTTCAGCGGTTATTTCAGCCAGTCTGATCTGATGCAGTTACATCCAGCTGGTAGAGAAGCATCGTCTTGGGTTGGTTGGGTGCTGCAGGGATTCATTTGTTCACAGTACACGGCTCTGGCATCCCATTACACATTTAGGCATCAGCTATACTCCCCTAACATTTAACTGTTTGAAGAGTCAATCCGGCAAGTTAGTGGGGTAGGGAAAAGTAATGAAACATATGCGCAATCTCAGTTGGTTTTCCATCCAACTATTTTGAAAATGTGCATAAGAAATCCTGAATGGAAATGGACATATACTCTCAGAATTAACATAGAAATTTAATGAGATAGATGCTGATTATCTTGCGTTCTGTGTTAGTTCAAATGCACGTTAAGAGACGTACAAGATCCGCATACTGATCTTGTGTTGTAACCATTTGTGTACGTAACACACATGGCATTATGGATTAAAGGTGCAGTATGCAATATTGTCATCTAGTGGTTGAAATGGGTACTGTACTCTAACATAGTTTGTTTGCTGGTTTCCAAATGACTGGCAACTTGGGGTGTCGAAATACTATTGGGTAAACTGGCAATGGCGGGATCAAAGACTATAGATATAGAGAGACGGTTCACTCCTTTTAGAGAAACTGCAACTTGTAATGTGGCAGAATATGTCCCGCCTTCTAAGTAAAAGAGCCAATCGCTGATTGATATAGTCATTGCGTCACCGCAGCTGCCGCTAGAAGCTCCGGTTCCCATAGAAACCTGACACTCGCACATAAGACTGCACATGCACATTGGCTTTTCTAGCCTGAAAAATAAGCGTTTTTAACGCTATTTGAGCATAAGAAACAACATTTATGAGACAGTTCATGTCAGATGTTGTTGCTGATTTGAAATATGTTACTTAATTGTGAGTTCGCCAAGCAGTTTTTGAGATTTCAGGATCCCCCCATTCAAATAGATATGACTTGGATGCCCGAAATAGTGGCGTTGCAAATATGGCCGCTGAGTGAACAGACTTTCCTTGAAAGGGACTTTGGCGGGATCACACAGACCAAAACAAAAACAGACATTCCAACATGAAACACGCATTTCAGAGTAGAATAACTGGCTGTAGATTTGTTTTTGTATGTGAACTTAGCATGTTTCCTAAATCTCTGCAAACATATTATTATATTTTTGTGCTTTAGTTCACTCAAAAAAAAAAATGAACAAAAGTCTGTCAAACATAGCCCTTGGCATACATATGGATTTCTGAAGTTTAAACTCTAGTCATAATCATTTTGTATGTGGGCGCTTGCAGGTAATTACGGAGGCTATTAGTGTTGTGCCCAATTCATACCCCCACTAGATTATTACCCCCTAAATCTATATAGGTGTAGTATAGGTGTATAGGTGAGTTTAGAACATTATTTGTTGTGGTGGGGTTTAGATTAGGGAGTGAGGTTAGGAATAGGCAATCAGGGAGTGTCTTAAACGAGGGGGTAATAATGTGAAAAAGAGTCTAAATTAGGCACAAGACCGGCGTATGGGCATAG
The DNA here is from genome assembly GCF_024489055.1 of Chanodichthys erythropterus. Classification (NCBI taxonomy): domain Eukaryota; kingdom Metazoa; phylum Chordata; class Actinopteri; order Cypriniformes; family Xenocyprididae; genus Chanodichthys; species Chanodichthys erythropterus. Next base: position 30,020,731 of record NC_090238.1, read on the forward strand.
CGGCCATTTAGGCCCCATATTTCATCAGTTCTTCTGCATCTCCTCGCAGCATTTAATAAAACAATGTCCAACAACACAAATAACTCTCTCTGAAGCAATGGCCTCCATCACAACAAGTTCTCTCAAGATATATATATATATATATGTTTGTGTTTGTTCCGGCACAAATTAAGTCCTGGTAATACCCCTTGGGATTTTTTAAAGCTTTTACTTTTTGCTAACAAGTGGATAAATGGAATTACAGAGGTTGCTGGGGATATTAAACACCATCAGGCCAAACTGGTAAATTCATCTACTCACTAGTCCACTTTTATGCCTCATTGTGTTTATTATCGTGCTCTTGCAAACTATTGTAACTCAAACTTTAAGGGAATTTTTTTTTAGGTTTTTTTTTAGATAAAGACTGAAAGTTGTTGGAAGTTGAGGTCATGCATCTGTGGTGTAGTTTGTTAATAGCCCACAGTACATTTAGCTTTTTAGTTCTGCTGATTGTATTTAGGCTTTCATTGACACACACACAGGTTTGTTTTTGTGAATTGTGGGGACATTCCATAGGCGTAATGGTTTTTATACAGTACAAACCTTATTTTCTATCGCCCTACACCAACCCTAACCCTAAACCCATCACAGAAAACTGTGCACATTTTTACTTTCTCAAAAAAACTCATTCTGTATGATTTATAAACCTTTTGAAAAATGGGGACATGGGTTGATGTCCTCATAAGTCACCCTCTCCTTGTAATACCTGTCATTATACACATTTGTGTCCTGATATGTCACAAAAACGCGCATGCGCGCACACACACACACACACGTACTTATTTACTTTTCGAGTGATATTATATAAATCTGCCTCTGTCCATTGCCATTAAACAGTATACAGTTCCCTCCAAAACTTTGGAAACACCCTAGACCAGGGTTTCCCAAACGTATTCCTGGAGCCAACACCAACACCGCAAGTTTTCCATGCCTCCTTAATCAGTAAGACCTGATTCAGATCATAAGCTCATTAGTCGAGACTCCAAGACCTGAAATGGGTGTGTCAGACAAAGGAGACGTGCAAAATGTACAGTGTTGGGAATATGAAATGTGTTTGGGAACCCCTGCCCTAGACAAAGTGTGGTTTTGGAAAATTTGCCTGCATAAATCATTACCATTATCATTTCTGCAAGTAACTTGCAATTGTTACTGAAGACTAGAAAAATGATTTTCTTGTTAATGACATACAGTAATGGAAATATAGGCTGCACATAAAGTCATGAGACGGACAGACATGGCCCTTTTGCAGCTTTGATGCCTGATTACTGGATTAACAGGGCCAAGGATTCTTAAGTCACCTATAGCTTTACTGGTTGTTTGTCAATTAAAGTTAGTGCACAACAGATCGATCAGAACACAGTTTAAAGATGATTTATCAACAGCTTTAGTATTTTTGTGAATTTATTTTTTATTTAATAAAATGGTTATTAAATAATATAGTTTGTGTTGTCCCTTATCGATGTAAAGTCATCACAAAATGATAAGGGTTTATGCTGATGTTGTCCAAAACCCCACTTTGCCTGGGGCCTTTCCAAAATTTTGGAGGGCAGTGTATAGCTATGCACATATATTACACTACGAGTGTCACCCACACAAATTGGCCAATCCAATACTTAGCATTTTATTTAGCTTTCATTCATTAAAATGAACTGACTGTGTTAGAACTTTAACCACAGACAATAATTATATGTTTATTTCTGCTTAAAGGTATAAATGAATACAAAATATATAAATTATATCTGATAAATATACAAAAATATTAATAGTATATGTTGCTTTTTTTAAACAATAAACATCAAATTAAGTTGCACCACAATTTCTTCAGGACCACAGCCATTTCTACTGAAAAAGAAAAGATGCACCACAGGTTATTAGTTGAGATGCTCTTGAGTGTGAACTTGACCTCCATGTCCCAGTCAAATAGCCTCACTAAAAATGCCAGATGTGTTTCAGGTTCACATTGAAAGTAGATTTGGCTGTGGAATGGCCACTTTTCACAATACCATGTTTCACTTACAAAACATTCACCATTAAAAAAGTAAAATTGGTTGTGAATGCCCTTTCACCGTCTTGACTTTAACAAATTTAACTGTAGCGTTCAGCAGTCATGATATGTAAGACTTACCTTGGCCCATTTCCTCAGGGTTATTGTGCAAAACCAACACTTAATTAGTTTATAAATTATAAAGCATCAATTTTGGGCTTACACGTCAATTACAAAGTTCTTTGGGAAGGATGCAGGACGGTGATAACAGCTGGTTGTGTTAAATAATAGTGTCACATTGTTCTCCTTGTCTGTCTACGACTGACACTTTAAAGGGTTAGTTCACACAAAAATGAAATTTCTGTCATTTATTACTCACCCTCATGTCGTTCCACACCCGTAAGACCTTCGTTCATCTTCGTACAAATTAAGATATTTTGATGAATCCCCGAGAGGTTTTTTTTATCCTTCACTGAAAGCAACAAAATTGCCACATTCAATGTCCAGAAAAGTAGTAAAAACATTGTTAAAATTGTCAACTTGACTAAAGTGGTTTGACCTTAATTTTATGAAGCGACAAGGATACTTTTGTGCACAAAAACAAAACAAAAATAACGATATAATTCAACATTTTTACCTCTTCTCTGTCAGTCTGTTATGCAGTTCGTGCAGTGCTGCATTTCCATGTTTACGTCCAAATGCCGGCTCATTATTGGCTGGCTCCTGCATCAGCATTACATGCCTCGTGCTGCTCAAGTGAACGGGCGTTGGCCAATACTGAGCCGCCATTCGGACGTAGAACCTGGAAGTGCTGCAATGAAAATAGTGTAGCAGAATAACAGGGGAGAGACGAATGTTGAATAAAGTCGCTATTTTTGTTTTGTTTTGCACACAAAAAGTATTCTCGTCAATTCATAACATTAAGGTTGAACCACAGTAGTCACGTCGACTTTTTTACTACTTTTCTAGACATTGAATGTGTTTTTTTTTTATTGCTTTCAATGGAGGATAAAAAAACCTCTCGGATTTCATCAAAATATCTTAAATTGAGTTCCGAAGATGAACGAAGGTCTTACGAATGTGGAACGACATGAGGGTGAGTAAATAATGACATTTTTGGGTGAACTAACCCTTTAATTCACTACATATAGTGTTGAGCAGAGTTGCGGGTAATGCATTACAAGTAACGTGAGTTACATATTTAATTAGATTACTTTTTCAAGTAACTAGTAAAGTAATGCATTACTTTTAAATTTACAACATATCTGAGTTACTATTTCAAATAAGTAATGCAAGTTACTTTGTTTTCCCATTTATTGACTGACTTCAGCCTGAGGCTTATTCATTTCACTGGTGCGAAAGGGCCTTTACATTTGCCAAAAATAGTACTTTTGTTTTCAAAAACAAACAAGCAAGCCCAGCCCAGTTACTTTTAAAAGTGGCTTTCCCCAACACTGGTGCTGAGTCAGGTCTTTAAACAGTGATGAGCAAGGCATTGTCTCAGAGGAAACATATCAATGTGACATCTTTGCATTAAAAAAAATCTTCCGAAAAACCTTTTCAGTTGATATGTGGCTGAGCACAGTAACTCTGAGCTTTCAAATAAGCTCTCATAAAAAAGAACATTTGTTTGAATCACCTTCTTCATTTGAAAATCTATTTCAATATGATTGTCCCTATTGTTTTTTGCTTTAATTGGCATATCTAGCACGGCCTGTTATGTGTGATGTGCTTATGTAATACAACAAGTGGCAAAGATGAAAACAGTACAGAGTTAACTTAACCATCCATCATCCTCAGGGACTTCAACACACACAAATGCATACATACTGATATTCATAAGACATGATTCATGTACTTACATACTGCAGCAATGTAATAACAGCACACCAGAAACACAGGCTACACCAGCGCTCGTGCATTCGCCATGTACTTGCACTTACACTTGGCTGCAATAATAATGCATGCTGCTAACAAAAGCTGATCCTCAAATCTGTCCCGTGTCAAGACTCTTTCGATTGCATTACAATAGACTGAGGATGTTGAAATTCAGGAAAGGCACAGAGACCTATAATTAGGAGCCAATCATCACTCTACTCCATTCACATTGTCATTTTAATATGTGTGCAGTAAATCAGTGTCTACTACTGTTGCATTCTGTCCACACATCTTGCTTTATATATATATATATACTTGTTTGCACAATGGCTTATTATCACTGCATATATAAGTAGGCTATATCATTTGTAAATAAATCTGTTTCATAAAACATAAGCCAATAAAAGCCATAAGATATTTATATTTGTTGACATAAATTACTTCACTGATGGATTTAAGCTATCTATAAAGCAAAGTGGTATTTTCATTTTCATGTTATACCATCTATTACATTTTTAATAGTTTTAATCTTATTTCTCAAATCTAAATTTTTCCCCTATTTTTTATATATGACATTTTTTTAATATATTATACATCCTATGTCATATTCTGTTATTTCACCCTATTCTGACCTATTCTATATCTAATTCTACATTTTATCCTTTTCTAAAACTTGGACAGAAAGTTCTGCAGACTAATTTCATTTGTTGATCAGATTTATGCAGAAAGCACATAACTTATGAACAAAGCACCAAACAAACAAAATAAGATAGCCCGCACAGCATGTGTTTCCTCCACATTCACATCGTATAGATTCATCGTTCAAGGCCACCACTTGATCTCGACACCATTACTGTTACATTTGTAATTGCGTGTGTTTTAAACACTTACTTCTGTGGCTGGAGTACCCGGGGTTATAGCCGTAATAGCCTGTAATTCGTAAAATCCGATCCTCAATGTCATGGACCCCGTTGGCCGTCACTTGAGGCGCATCCCAGCGGTTGTTCACCTGCGGAGACGCCTTGCCCGCTAGGTGCGGACTCTTGCCCGGTAGGTGCTCCAGGCGAAAGCAGGGCTCCTCTCCCGACTCCAGGATATCCGTGCTGCTCATTTTACCTCAAGACGGGCAAAACGGCAGCTTTTAGGTTACAAGCAATAACCATACGAAACCCGCTGTTGAGAGCATCACCCGAGTCAAATTCCTGCACACATTGCTTTGAGGAGTCGTACAGGGTTGTGTGAAACTTGCCCAGCGCCTTTCGTGCATCAGACAGCAGGGGGCGTCACGCTGCTCCGAACAGATGGCAGTAAGCACTGGGAGGTCTGATTCGTTTTAGTGAATCGGTTCGTTTGAGTGAACAGCTCCATAAAAACTGAATCACCAAATCTTTTCACTTATCATCGTTTTTTTTATTTTTGTGGTACATATTTTTTTAGATACTGTATTCTTTACTTTAGTAATGCGACTTGTCTATGTTTTCAACGAGTTTTTACAAAATACTTTTTTGGTTTATATTATTAGCCACCTCATAGTTTTACTCCTGTGATTTACAAACGCTGCGCGATTCGGTTTGAATGAATCATTAAAAAGAACCTGTTCAAAAGAACTATTCGCTCGAGATTCTGATATCACGGTAGGGTGGACGCAGTGGAGTGCTGTCGTTATTACAAAAGAGGAGACACGAGTGTATATTTATAGTCGTGCCGTAATCATGCTACTATTGGGGCTTCTCCCTAAAATATTTCAACATGCATTGTTGCAATGTGCCGCTCAAGGCACTGCAGTGATAAAACATATGGTCTTATGCAGTTTAAAGTATTGAATGGCAACTAGTGGTATATGCAATCTTGGGTCTAAAGGAGTCACTGAAATAGTCAACAGAAAAGGCGGGAATGAAAAGTGGACATGACAAAAGTGAAACGTATGTTTTTAGGAAAATGCTTTGGACCAGGCATATAGAAACATAGATAGATTGATTGATAGGTTGATTTTTTTTTTTTTTTTTTACCTGTTAAAAAAAAAAAAGCATATGCTGGTTAGGTATGTTTTGAAGCATGGAAACGGGTTTGAGCTGGTTTATACTGGTCTTTATCTGGTCATGAGCTGGTTTAAAGGGTTAGTTCACCCAAAAATGAAAATAATGTCATTAATTACTTACCCTCATGCAGTTCCACACCTGTAAGACCTTCGTTAATCTTCGGAACGCAAATTATGATATTTTTGTTGAAATCTGATGGCTCCGTGAGGCCTCCATAGCGAGCAATGACATTTCCTCTCTCAAGATCCATTAATGTACTAAAAACATATTTAAATCAGTTCATGTGAGTACAGTGGTTCAATATTAATATTATAAAGCAACGAGAATATTTTTGGTGCGCCAAAAAAACAAAATAACGACTTATATAGTGATGGCCGATTTCAAAACAATGCTTCAGTAAGATTCGGAGCGTTATGAATCAGCGTGTCGAATCAGCAGTTCGGATCGCCAAAGTCACGTGATTTCAGCCGTTCGGTGGAACTGACTTAAATATGTTTTTAGTACCTTTATGGATCTTGAGAGAGGAAGTGTCATTGCTGGCTATGCAGGCCTCACGGAGCCATCAGATTTCAACAAAAATATCTTAATTTGCTCTCTGATGTTTAACGAAGGTCTTACGGGTGTGGAACGACAAGAGGGTGAGTAAGAAATGACATTATTTTCATTTTTGGGTGAACTAACTCTTTAAGCTGGTCAAGTGCTGGTCCTAGGCAACTAGCTCGCTGAGGACCAGCATAAACCAGCTCAAACCAGCTTCAATGCATCAAAACATACCTAACCAGCATATGCTGTTTTTTTCAACAGTGTGGACACATTAGCAAAAGTGAAGAAACAGTGTTTGTCCATTTCTTGCTTGAATTTCTCTCTCTGTGTTTTAGTGCACATATGTTACACTTTAATACTTTAGTGGCCTGCGGCTGTGTCTCTATTTATTGTTTTCCTTCAAATATTTATGAGGCTTTGAGAGTGAGAGTGTAGCTCTGAGATGGTGCCACAAGGCCATTTTGCCCAACAAAATTAGATTCAGCTAGCTTCACGGAATCTGCGTTCAAGGGTAATTTCTCCACTCCTGATTGTTAATGTGAGAGATACAATAATGGCTAATTCATGTTTGAGCTACCACAGAGGTACAGTTGTAGTTGTTGTAAAGTGTTTTCACTTTCATTTAGCCACATAGTTTGGATCTCTCCCATGGCAGTAAGTAGGAACACAACTTCAAATCTAGAACAAAGCACTATAAAGTGCCTCTGAATGCAAGTTTTAAGTTGCTGGTCTCAGCCTCAAGCACCTCCGCTCAAAGCCAATGAATTCTTGAACATCCAGTAAAAGTGCTGAGGTTCAGCCCAAACCCAGTCCAATATTACAAGCCAAGTCTATTTCAGTGACTCCTCTATGGTTCTGCAGCAAATCCTTAGCACTTTGTATGAAATTGATCTCTGGCATAGGAAGGAGAATTTTCTCACGGTGCTCTTGGATTTCCTGTGAGAGAAGGACACATGCTGAGTTTCATATGTGGCCCAATTACAGCGCCAGCCTCTATAAGCTTCGCTTTCCTCACTCTTGGCTAAACCAATCTGCTCTGCTCATTGCTTTGTTTCCTTTTGTTCTCTTTCCAGCCTGCTATGCAATCTCTCTCTCGTACCATTCTTCACACTTGTTATGGTTGTTTGGTGGCCACAACAGCAACTTACGACACACAGAACTTTTCTACACCATTCAGAATGCATTCAATCTCACGTCGTTTTTTGCATAGCCAATGAAATACAAAGTTATTTTGGGTAACACTATTTTGAAGTGTCCTACATGCTGCTAATTAATGTTACTCATTTATTGTATAATTGCACTGTAACAAGGACACCTTACAATAAAGTGTAACCTGTAATTTTAGAACAGAAAACAATATAATAACATTTATTTTCAACATTTTATAAAGGAAAAATCATTAATGTAAATCATTGAATCAGGCCCAATATGTATTCATGTTGGTTTCAAAAACATTTTAATCACTTTTTGTGAAAATATATTTAATAATTCTTAATTTAAAACTGTCATGTGGTGTAACCTTTGAGTAAAACCAACCCATTTTTCTTAGACATTGAAAACGTTTGTCTAATCAATACTATCAAAATGTTTTTAATTATACTTTTCAAAGTAGGATTTGTTTGTTCACAAATATCATGAATTATTTAATACACAAATATCACCACGTTTCTGGAGTGTCGCACCACAATGACATTTTGCAGACTAACCTTGCCTTGACATAAAAAAGTAAAATTTCTTGATATTTTAAGATATTATAGACTTTGACATTAAGGGTGTCACGGGAAATAACGAGGGATGCAAGTGCAAGTCAAAATATCTCATTTATTTGAGCTTCACGCCAGAAAGTCAGATAACAAACACACAGACAGCAGGAGAGCGGCGACACAGGGACCTTGGTGGGCCGCGGTGAGATGATCGTGGTGAAGTCCGTGGGAGTGAATCAGAAGTGAAGAATCCAACGATGAAACAGTAATCCAGAGTGAAGACACGACGAAACAACTCCAAATGGAAGCACACACGAGGAAACCAGGAAACAGAACAGGGAACTCCAACAACGATCTGACAAACACAAGACGAAAGACAAGGAAATAAATAGGCAGTCCAGATAGGACACAGCTGCCGCTGATCTGCAATCAGCGGCGACGCCCACATGAAACAATTAACGTGACAGCACAACATAAACACAGACCACAGAACGAGACTGCGGATCTTCAACCGTGACAGTACCCCCCCTCCTAGGAACGCCTCTCGGCGTTCCCAGGAGCACCTACCTGCCGATTGTAGTCATCGATAAGGGAGTGATCCAGGATGTCCCTCGCAGGAACCCAACTTCTCTCCTCCGGACCGTAACCTTCCCAGTCCATCAAGTACTGAAATCCGCGTCCCCTCCTTCTCGAGTCCAGAATGCGATTAACCGAATAGGTGGGTTCCCCGTCTACGAGACGCGGCGGTGGAGGAACCGGGGTAGGCGGATTAATGTGTGAATGAAACACAGGTTTGATTTTAGACACATGGAAGGCGGGATGAATTCTCCTGTACGCTGGAGGAAGTTTAAGTCGGACTGCCACCGGACTAATGATCTTGGTGACAGGAAACGGGCCAATGAATTTGGGAGCAAGTTTATTGGAGACGGAGCAGAGAGGAATGTTCTTGGTAGAAAGCCACACTTTTTGACCCACGACGTATACGGGAGGCTTCGACCGGTGGCGATCAGTCTTAGCCTTGGTGCGCGCCCCCACTTGGAGAAGAGTCTCACGGGCTCTCCTCCAAGTGCGGTGACACCTCTGGACGAAGGCGTGAGCGGAGGGGACCGCGACTTCGGATTCCAGACTGGGAAAGATAGGTGGCTGGTAACCTAAACTACATTCAAATGGTGAGAGGCCCGTGGAAGACACTGGTAACGAATTATGTGTGTACTCAATCATAGAGAGTTGCTGGCTCCAGGAGGAAGGATTCTTGGAAACCAAACATCGCAACATTCTTTCCAAATCTTGGTTAGCTCTCTCGGTTTGACCATTGGACTGGGGATGGAACCCAGAAGAAAGACTAACAGTCGCCCCCAGCAACTTACAAAACTCTTGCCAAAATTTGGACACAAATTGGGGCCCCCTGTCAGAGACCACATCCATCGGGAGGCCATGTAACCGAAAGACGTGATCAACGACAGTTACCGCTGTCTCCTTAGCAGAGGGTAATTTAGGTAAAGGGATGAAATGCGCTGCCTTCGAGAACCGGTCCACCACGGTCAAAACAACCGTGTTCCCCTGGGAGGGTGGGTGGGCGGTGACAAAATCTAGCGCGATGTGGGACCAGGGTCTCGAAGGGACAGACAGCGGTTGGAGCCACCCATCTGGGGGACGATTGGAGTTCTTACCAGTGGCACAAATCACTCAAGCCAAAACAAAACTGCGAATGTCACGAGCCATGGCAGGCTACCAGAATCGTTGCTTGACCAAAAAACCGGTGCGATTAACCCCTGGATGACAGGCTACGTTGGAACAATGCCCCCACTTGATAACACTGGACCTTAACCTCTCCGGCACAAATAAACGGTTCGGTGGGCATCCGGGCGGAGGCGTTACCCCTTCTAAGGCTGACTTGACCTTCGATTCGACCTCCCATGTCAGAGTGGAGACCACTAATGTCTCAGGAAGAATACACTCGGGAGTAGACGGGCGTTCGGAAGGATCAAAAATACGAGAAAGAGAATCGGGTTTGATGTTTTTAGAACCCGGGCGGTACGAGAGAGAACAATCAAAATGTCCGAAAAAAAGTGCCCACCGAGCTTGCCTGGAGTTTAGTCTTTTAGCCGTTCTGATATACTCTAAGTTCTTATGGTCAGTCCAAACAATGAAAGGTACCCCCGAACCCTCCAACCAATGACGCCATTCTTCCAACGCTAACTTGACTGCCAGCAACTCTCTGTTACCAATGTCATAAATGCGTTCGGCTGGAGATAAACGATGAGAAAAAAAACGCGCAGGGGTGGATCTTCTCGTCTGAAGGAGATCGCTGGGATAGAACTGCACCTACCCCCACCTCTGACGCATCGACCTCCACCACGAACTGACGTGAAGGATCAGGGGCAATGAGGATGGGACCCGAAACAAAGCGGTCTTTCAGTTTGGCGAATGCAGCCTCAGCTGCATCGGACCACCTGAACGCCGTTCTGGGGGAGGTCAAGGCTGTCAGAGGCGCGGCTAGTTGGCTGAAGTTGCGAATGAACCGCCGGTAAAAATTAGCGAAGCCCAGAAACCTCTGTAGGGCCTTACGGGAATCCGGGCTTGGCCAATCCACCACAGCCTTAACCTTGTCAGGATCCATGCGAATTCCCTCAGACAAGACGATGTACCCTAGGAAAGAAACAGACTGTGCATGAAAATCGCATTTCTCCGCCTTGACAAAAAGCCCATTCTCTAGCAGCCGCTGAAGCACTCGTCGGACGTGTTGAACATGTTCCTGGAGAGACGAGGAGAAAATCAATATGTCGTCCAGGTAGACATATATGAACTGGTCAACCATGTCTCTCAACACGTCATTGACGAGTGCCTGGAAGACCGCCGGGGAGTTGGAAAGCCCGAAGGGCATGACCAAGTATTCAAAGTGCCCCCTGGGGGTGTTAAAAGCGGTCTTCCATTCATCCCCCTACCTAATGCGGACCAAATGATAAGCGTTCCTTAAGTCCAATTTCGTGAAGACGGACGCTCCTTGCAACCTCTCGAAGGCTGAAGACATCAACGGCAAAGGATAAGTATTCTTTACCGTGATGTTATTCAACCCCCGGTAATCAATGCAAGGTCGCAAGGAACCATCCTTCTTTCCAACAAAAAAGAACCCCGCCCCCGCCGGAGAAGAGGAAGGGCGAATGAACTTAGCTGCTAGAGAATCAGAAATATATTTCTCCATGGCCTCCCTCTCGGGAACGGACAGAGAGTACAACTTGCCTTTAGGCGGAGACTTACCGGGAACTAAATCTATAGCACAGTCATAGGGACGATGCGGAGGAAGAGAAGCAGCTCGGGACTTACTGAACACTTCCTTCAGGTCTAGATACTCCGCGGGCACGTTTGACAGATCCGCAGCCTTTTCCTGTAACACAGAAGCAGACACAGAAGAACAAGCAGACACAAGACAAGACTTATGACACTGAGTGCTCCATTCCAAGACAGTGTGCTGACGCCAGTCCACCTTGGGGTTGTGTTGTGTGAGCCAGGGGTGTCCGAGAACAATGGGGGCCAGGGGTGAATCCATGAGAAGGAATGGAATAGACTCAGTATGATTGCCAGAAGTGATGAGGGTAATGGATGTGGTGGTGAGTGTTATGTTGGGTAGATCCTGGCCATTGAGAGCGTTGACGGAAATCTGTCTCGTGAGAGGAATGATGGGTAACTGAAAGCGATGTGCAAACTGTGTGTCCATGAAATTACCTTCAGCCCCCGAATCCAGTAGAGCGTGACAGGTGAGCGTGTGTGTGGCCCACCTCAGTCTAACCGGGAGAAGAGTGGATGGTGAGGACTTTTCAGCTGAGATCCCACCCGATAGTAGCCTCAACGTTACTACCGGGCTCGATCTTTTACCGGGCAGTTGTTCAAGAAGTGCCCAGCCCCTCCACAGTAAATGCACAGTCCTTGGGATCTCCGCCGCTCTCTCTCCTCCCGGGAAAGCCGAGCTCTCCCCACCTGCATGGGTTCCGGATCGAAAGCGGGGCCGACCGTGTCTCTGTTGTTGACTCCTCGAGCCTCTGCACCCCGGGATGCGAAGACGGAACGAGGAAGATTCTCCAGACGGTTGATACGGGCATCCACCCGTAGTGCAAGATCAATCAGTCCATTAAGACTCTGAGGTAAATCCAAAACGTAGATTTCCTTTTGTACACGGTCGGCCAACCCATGCAGGAAGACGTCCCACTGCGCCTCCTCGATCCAGTTGCACTCCGCCGCCAGTGTTCGGAACTCGATGGAATAATCCGCTACCGTGCGATCTCCTTGCTTGAGTCCCATCAAACGTCGGGCTGCGTCCTTTCCTGTGACCGCACGGTCAAACACTCTCTTCATTTCGGCGGCAAGTGTCTGGAACGAGGAACAGCAAGGATCTTGATTCTCCCACACCGCCGTTCCCCACAAAGCTGCCTGCCCGGTGAGCAAGGTTAACACAAACGCCACCTTGGACTCCTCCCTTTCGAAGGTGCGTGGCTGCAGAGAAAAATACAGTGAACACTTGTTCAGAAAGGCTCTGCAAAAACTCGGCTCACCGGCATATGTCTGAGGTGTAGGTAAGCGTGGTTCAGGTTGATCTCCTTGCGGGGGTTGTGGTGGGGGAACGGGCGGTGTGGGCGGCGCAGCGGGACCTCGAAGTTCTTGTAGCTGTTGGGAGAGCTCGGACACCTGTGTCACCAATGCCTGCACGGCGCGTCCGGTAGAGGAAATGCTCTCCTGCTGTTGATCCATCCGTGCAATGCTGTGGTTGATAAACTCCGTTAATGCTGCTGAACTTGCTGCATCCATGTTGTTGGTCAGATCGTTCTGTCACGGGAAATAACGAGGGATGCAAGTGCAAGTCAAAATATCTCATTTATTTGAGCTTCACGCCAGAAAGTCAGATGACAAACACACAGACAGCAGGAGAGCGGCGACACAGGGACCTTGGTGGGCCGCGGTGAGATGATCGTGGTGAAGTCCGTGGGAGTGAATCAGAAGTGAAGAATCCAACGATGAAACAGTAATCCAGAGTGAAGACACGACGAAATAACTCCAAATGGAAGCACACACGAGGAAACCAGGAAACAGAACAGGGAACTCCAACAACGATCTGACAAACACAAGACGAAAGACAAGGAAATAAATAGGCAGTCCAGATAGGACACAGCTGCCGCTGATCTGCAATCAGCGGCGACGCCCACATGAAACAATTAACGTGACAGCACAACATAAACACAGACCACAGAACGAGACTGCGGATCTTCAACCGTGACAAAGGGGTCCTCTCATTTTCTAATTTAATTTTTTGTTTTATTTCGGCATCTTTTATGCATATTGGCCAAATCACATGACTTTGATTTGACACACGACAAAAGGGTAACATTTTATTTTAACATTACATGTTAAACACTTAATAACAGTAAACTGTCCATAATTACAAGCAACCAACCAAACCCTAACCATATAGTAAATAAATGCAATTAATTAATTTTACACTTTACTTATTTGTGTAATTACACTGTAACAACACCACCTTATAATAAAATATAACCCATAAAATATTAATAAGCAGTGAAGCAGTACTGTTGTGTTGGGGAAACCATTCATTTGGTACAGAAATGATAAATTTCACCTGTAAGAACATTTTTCAAGCCCTTTTGGTTTTGTCAAACACATTCTGGGTCTTGACATTAAATGTTACTTAGTATTCACAGACTGTAACCACACGTTTGTCATTCATGCTTCAAAGAGTAATGGTGTAAAGTAACAGCAGTAATCAAAAATAGTGGTTGTCTGGTTGCTCTCTACGTTTTTTAAGAGTGCTGTCAGACAGATTGCTTCAGCGAAGAGGTCTTCAGCATGATAATAAGGGTTGGACCGTAAATGACTGTCCTCTTCACTTACCATGGATTCTCTGCCCAGAGAAGAGACATGGTTCAGTCAATAAATCACTAGGCAGCCAATGCCCTGTGAATGTCCTGTATGGGTAAGGCATATTGTATGATTTTGAAGGCAAGAGAGTTTGCCTGCTCTTTCTTTTCTTTCTTTTTCCTGTTATGTCTTTTTTTGTCATTTGCCCTCAGAGAGAGAGAGGATAAACAAAAATTCATCATCAGAAAAAGACCAGACAGACATTCAGTGCGTGACTGGAGCCTGAGATGTCTGTCCAGCTGCCGCAGGAAGGATATTCTGTCAGAGAGAGAGAGAGAGAGAGAGTCTATTGTAATGAGATACGGAAGTGACATTGATTCCAACTAAATTAGTGAGAGAGACTAATTACGAAAAGGTCTGAGATTATGCTTACATTATCAATTTGATTTTGCCTCTTGGCTTTCTTTTTCTTAATCCATCAGATCTTGAGTAAAGAGCCTTGCTGCATGCATGCATATTGCTCATACTATTGGTTAGGGATTTGTAAATATTAAATTTTGACAAGTAAATTATCCTGCACCATTTGTGCTACAGACATGACTGATACCTCAAATTAAACTTTTTTTTTTTTTTTATTGAGTAGAGGAATGTTATTATTATTATTTTTTTTAAACAAACACATTTTGCCTGACAGAAGATTAAATTGGCTACAGCAACTGCATAGCAACAATCTAGAAACCAATCAGAACAGCTCAGCATTCATAGTATTGCTTATGTATACGCAATGTACTGTAAGCGGCATGCAAATGCATAAGTGTAAATGTAATTATAAAAGAAAAATAGTCTTTCTAATTACAAACTAGACAATAGGCCATCTTTGAAACGAAGATGGATGCTTGGCTTGTCAGGCAGGCAAATCAAATGCTAATTTAGCTAATATCTTACATTAATTAAGTTTAGTTAATAAATATTGACTGTGTACAGTACTGTGGGTCCCTAAGACCATAAAGGTCCTTAGTGGGCACCTTTTATCATGGCTTTTGCAATATATAAGCTCTATGCCTCTACCATTTTTGCAAAACTCCAATAATGTATGTATATACACTGTACAATTCAATGCAGTTTCCAGAAATGAAATGAACTCTAGTGGCAGTAAAATAACATTCATTCCCTTTTACACAGATTAATCGATTAATAAATACTTGGTTTCTTGCACAATATTATGAACTCAAAAATCTTTTATCATTGTCCATAACATTTTGGCGTTTGCATCACATAATCAGCTCCATATGTATGACTTTTTTCAGACATCTTATAGCTCACCTTGTACACTTAAAAGGTTAGCTCACCCAAAAATGAAAATTATGTCATTAATGACTATTCAAGCTGTTCTACATTGTTTGTATTTTGGTATTGCTATATTTTTAAAAATGGTGCGTACAGTAGGTGTGCATGTTGCGGATGTCTTAATCGCATCACTGTCCGGAGCAGAAGGGGGCGGTAATGCACCAATAAGCTGGATGCCAACCGCCGTAAAACAGGAAAGAAGAAGAATGCAGAATAAAGTCGTAGTTTTTGTTATTTTTGGACCAAAATGTATTTTAGATGCTTCAAAAACTTCTAACTAACCCACTGATGTCACATGGACTACTTTGATGATGTTTTTATTACCTTTCTGGACATGGACAGTATACCGTACATACATTTCAATGGAGGGACAGAAAGCTCTCGGACTAAATCTAAAATATCTTAAACTGTGTTCCGAAGATGAACGAAGGTCTTACGGGTTTGGAACGACACGAGGGAGAGTCATTAATGACATTATTTTCATTTTTGGGTGAACTAACCCTTTAACGTTTGGGTACGAATCCCGTGAAACATCAGTCACGAAAAAAGGGCTCAAAGACTTTTAGAAGCAAGTTAAAATGTCATGGTTGTGTCAACGAATGTGTTAACTCACATCTGCTTTTGTTAACAATATCAGTTAGGTTTAGGGTAGGATTTAATGTAGCGTTATTTTCAATCGTGATAGAGCATTAACCTTTTAGAGGCACTCAAACTGCCGAGACACGTACAACAGCTAATGAAATAAAACATTGCCAAATTCACATTCTGTTTCGGATAAACCCAAACATGCGTTTATCGCTGCCAGTATTCTTTGATAGTGTCACGAAATGTGCAAGAATCAACATATGTCTATAATTGTGCAGAAATGCCACCACAGGCATGTTTTCCCAAATAGTCTGGCACAATGTTCTCAGTTTTCTCCCCTTTATACTCTACCATAAGTCATTTTCCTCCATTTTCAACAGAAAAAGGCATAAAGTATTTGAAAGCCGCAGTGATTCTTTTCAAAATATTGCTGACCCTTTTGTTCTGAGGGTCAGTGGATTGGTAGACCTAGTACTGGCATTAGATCACATCTCTGCTCAAATTATCAGCTTCATCCGCTGTAAATACGACCTTCTTTTGCACTTGACTAAAACGCTAATGTGAGGAGATTAGAATTCAACTTTCATTGATTCCAGGAGCCAATAGCATGTTCCTCGGTCAGGGCTATCATGGTTAATGAGGCAGGTGGCTGTTAAGCCTCTATATTTAGAACTGTCAGGGCCATTGTATTGAATAAGCAATCTTTTTAGGCAAATGAATCAGGCAGACCTTTCTAATCAGTTAGACCTCACATACAATATTTACATATTCAAACAATTCATGAATGCAGTGCTATGCTCCTTATTATATCTAAACATTCAATTCCCAAATGTATGTATGCATGCCTTCAGAGCTCTCTGATGTCACGTGTATCGACTATGAGGTTTTAATATCTGTCATACAGTATGGCTATCGAACATTTCATGTACAGGGACGCTTGAAGGAGAGCAGTAACCTGAAGTCTCTTCTCTCTTTCCCAGACTGAATGGGTCACCTTCACGATCAGTGTCTTCAGACACCTCCAGCTGGAACAAATATCCCATGTGCTCTAAAGATAACGCTTAGATGTTATAGAGAGAATGAGAAGGTTTTTAGGGAAAGATTTTACATTTCTTAGTAGAATTTGCTACTCCACATATGGTTAGGAATTTGAACAAACCCTATTACCTATCTTGTTCTCTTTATTTTTTCCGTCTCAAGGCATTCATTTTATGGCCAGGCAACCAACAAAGGTCAGTTAGAAAATGAGCCGGTGAATATTTAATATGTGTGGCTACTTGCACACACATATAGTAGCAATGTATGATTTTAATTACATACATTGTGATGTGATTGTAAAGAACCATTTGGAGAATGCCTCGAGGTGTGCCAAAAGACAGGTATTTTGGGGTGTATTGATCCACTCAGACAAGAGTTATGCATGGCTGATAAAGGGCAGTGAAACAAGAGGAATAAATGCCAAATACTGATCAGATGGGGTTATAATGATCAGTGCTTTCTTTAAAGTCTGCATTGACCCTATATTCTTTCTTAATACAAGGGTTGTCATTGTTATTTAAATACAATTATTAACATAAAAATAACATTAAAAAATTAACAATTTGAATCATGCCCCCTGACCCACACATAAATGTGTAAAAAGAAAAATGACATCTAATGTAAAGTGTGACCTATAAATGTATAATTCTTAATATTATAATTGAAGAGACACCTTTCTTCCCTGTAACAGTTATTCTGATTTTATGCCGTGTTACTCTCAGTTAATGCATCAAAGTTCCATCTCATGCCCTTTAGTGTGCTTTGGATGTTTAATCATTAAATATAGGGGGCGAAATTCTTTAAAATATGCACATAAAGACAAGTGCTCTCCTGTATATATCTCTTCAATGCAGAGCCCCAATGCGGTCCTCCACTTAAATAACAAGTGTCAGAATCATACATTATTCATAGACTTAGTCAATCAACCTCATCCTCAAAAAAAGACATCAAAAACTGTTGCTTTGCTTCATGGACAGTGAAGATCTGCATGAATGATCTGACAATTTACTTGACTGAGAAAATAACTCATGCCATAGTTCATTTCCCTGCTGTTTGTGTTTTGTCTAGCTGCTGTTTCAGCATAGACATGTTAACAAAGCTGGTTGACCATGAATGTCTCACTGGTTTAGCTGGTTAAAATGGTAAGGGACCCCAGCACACCAGCCTCCCAATCTGAAGATCAACATACAAAACATTACATGCTGTACAGATCTTTTCAGCAGGACTATAGTGTTAAGGTTGAACTTATTTGAAGGCAACATGAAAAGCCATCCATGATGAAATGTGCATGTCATTATAGGGCACAATGTACTGTTAATAAGGCGTTAATAAGGCTGTTAATTATATTTATTTATTTATTTATAAGTGTGGTATTATCTACAAAAAAAAGGTTGATGTCAGCCGAAAAGAAAAATTGTTTCAGAGGTGGAGCCAGCTTTGAATATAGTGCACAATAAGACCAGGGATGTGTATTTAAGGGATGTGTAAGTAAATAGGGTCAATTTTGATTTCATGTTGATGTTAGTGAACAGATGACCACATGTTTCTAGCAGCATAAGCCTTAAACCAACAGATCAGAAGGTGTCAGTGAGCTTTAGCTTAACATCAAAAAATGGCTTTTAGTTTGGCAAACTTCTTAAAGAGAAAAACCGTAGTTCAGATTGGTTGTCTTTTACTGTTGTCAGCAATCTGGTGGACACAGCAAGAATTGAGAGAAGAAACAGCTGGGATTCTAAACCTTTTAAGAATTCCTATGGGGATTTGAATGAAAGCCTTGAATGGCTCTTTCCTTTCCTCAAAACTACAGACAATTTAGTGCATGTTGCTTCTTAGTGTCTGCAGCTCTTCCAAGAGCAATATAAATCTTGCAAATGTAGGAAATGGCTTGTACAGGCAACTTTATTTAGACATTGTGTTGCATATGGGTCATCTCTCAAACGTTCCTTTCTCCCCATATTTAGAGAGACATAAAAGGGATCACCCAGAAATGAAAATTTCATTATCGATTACACACCCTCATCTCGTTCCAAACACAACTTTTCATCTAAACACAAACTCTCATTGGTTCTCGTGTATCAAGCATGCAAGCATACATTTGAGCTTACCATATTTGATGAGTTCTATGTTTGGCCATTGACCAATGTTTTTTTATGAATAAAAGCAAAGGTTAAATTATATCTGTTCATCATATAAAGCAATCATGTTTCTTCAGACAATTTGGCTAAAACTGCTTGATTCATATGGATTATGGTGCTTTTCCACTGCACACGGCTCGCTTAAATAGTACCACCTTGGTTGAGGTTCCAAGCATGCCGTACCGATACTAAATGTGATGTGTAAACACTGCAGATCACTGATTGGTCAGAGAGAATCGTCACTACCAGCCTCATTGGATTTGAAACATGAGACACCAAACCCGCCAGATTTAAATAGTCAGAAACAGCCACCAGTATCAACAGCCACCAGTATCATTTGTTTGTGCAACTTTTTAAAATGACTTGCTTAAACGACCATAACATTCAACTTTAAAAAAAAAATTTTATGGCGGTATCATGGTCAGTAGACGAGGTGCATACTCCTTTGTAGCGGAGGAGCGGATCCACAGCAGAGGCAGTGCACCTACACAATCATTCTATAATCCCACCCACTTTTAAGCAGTACTAAACTGCAGTGGAAAAGCAAACCGAAAGCCGAGTCGTACCTGTTACGGTGTGGTGTTGTAGAGATGAGGCGTTCATGGAGATCCACAAAACAAGGGTATTTATTAACAACAAAGGAGAGATACACAGCATCACACATGGCGGGTCAGAGGCCGTGGGTGGCCATATCGGGTCTGGAGTCCTTGAAGGCCATGGCGGGTCAGGGGCCGCAGCAGGCCTTGGTGGATCAAGAGCTGCAGCTGACCATGGAGACACAGAGACCCCGCCCAGGAGTTCCCCATCCACGGGTATATGGCCCCCCCAAAAAATTTTCTTGGGGAAATCCCTGGTGGTATGAAGGGACTGGTGGGCTGGAGCTGGTAGGCGATCTGGAGCAGGCTCGGCGGCAGCAGGAGCTGGTAGGTGGGCCCGAGCGGGCTTGTAGGCCGCTGAAGAGGGTTCGGGGACATCTGGAGCACCTTGGCAGCTGGAGTGGGCTCTGCGAAGACTGGAGCGGGCTCGTGGTAGCCTGAAGCGGGCTTGTGGAAGGCTGGAAAGGGGCTTGGAATCGGGGTCCAGGACATACCCTCATATACAATTAAAATCCCCACTGGTACTGGAGTGGGCTCGTCAAAGGCAGGAGCTGGCTCGAAGGCAGGAGCCTTTGACCGTCTGGACCTCCTTGTGGTCCTTCTTCTGGACAATCTGGACGTTTTCTTAGGTTGGAGCCCTGGTGCACACACACTAGAGAGATAGGTGGAGGAAATTTGTGGCTGGTGAGCTGGCCAGGCTACCGTTGTTTCTGAGGGAGCTGGACAAGGTGAATACGATCGCTTATGAACCTCTTCAATTTCAAATTCAGAACCATTGAGGAATAGAATCAGATTAATAGATTCAACTAAGGAATAGAGGCATTCAGGTTCACAGAAGCGGACCGTATCCTTGTTCAGACCCCTCAGAAAACAGGAATTTAAAAATCGCATCTGGCCAACTCACCTGAGAAGACAGCTCAGCGAATTCCTACCACGTATTTCTCCAGCGGGTTGCCGTCCTGCCAACTCATCCACAGACGACCTTCTACAGAGAGTCTGGGCTGGCGTTTTCTGGAGGGTACTGGGACTAGGAATGAACCCATTGTTTGATGTGTGGATATCCATTGGTTTTGGTGTGTTCTTCTGTTACAGTGTTGTGTTGTAGAGATGAGGCATTCACGGAGATCCACAAAACAAGGGTATTTATTAACAATGAAGGAGAGATACACAGCATCACACACATTGATTAACATTAAGAACAGACAAGGAGTGAAGGGAGTGAGTCCATTATATAGGGAGTGCTGATGATGTAGTGCAGGTGAGGAAACAGGAGTATTATGGGAAATGGAGACAAGGGAACTGTGACAGTACCATGCAGTAGAAAAGTGTCTAGACTTACAGAAATACAGAAATCTCTCAGGTTTCATTAAAGTGCCCCTTTATGATATTTTAAAGGCTCCGAATTTTGTTTTGGATGTCTTCTACAGTAGGTTTACATGCATCCAAGGTCAAAAACACTTTGATTTTCTCGTAATACACATTACACATCACCTAATTTCTTAGAGAGTCTGAAATGGTTTGTTTGAAGATTCAGTCTCTCTAAACCCCTCCTTTCCGTGAGGCTACTCTGCTCGCATTGGTGAGATTGCCCAGTCAGTTCTGATTGGTCTACCGCTGACAGCGCATGTCGGAAACGAAGCACCTATTACCATATCTTAAGTTTGTCATATCAATTCGAGCCCAAGTCCAATGATCAAATATCGGAAAAACTAGTTGATCAACCCACACTTCCATTGCAAACACAACTTGAGCAAGATGTTTCTTAATGGTAAGTTGGACATTACTTGGGGTGTTTACAAAAAGAGTACTTAAACAAGTTAGCAAGGAGAACCGTGGACAGTACTTCATATTTTTTTTTATCTTATTATTATTCAGATAGTCCTTCACTCTGTTCTAATAATAAAGATTCAGAGAAAGAACTCTTTTTATTACACTTATGTGGCAAAAACTGGCCCACAACTTAATAGCAAACACTTACAATAACCAACAATAACAGTACGTTAGCAGAGCGCTAACGTGAATGACTGATGTAACACTACAGTTTGTAAACCAAAATCTTACTCCATTCTTTATCATTACTCAAGGTACAGTAGTTAGGACATTTTGCATGAATCAACAAAATTTTAGATAATTGTGGGCCCACAGCTGATTAGCAGAACTATTTCAAGACAGTAATGTGAGTTAGCCGGTTAGCAGAGATGTACAGCTGTGCATTAATGCACTCTTTAAAACACAAAACTGCACATTTTGAACACTTGTTAGATACATTAAAAATTAATCAAACTTACAGGTTGTGATTAAGAGGAGCAAGTCAGTCCAAATAATGTGGGTACTGCCTCATGTTTAATGAATAAGTGTTTTGCAAATACAGCACTGACCTCGGCTCGCCAAGATTTGAGAAGCAGTCGAACACAACAAAAGGTTGGAGT
Source organism: Chanodichthys erythropterus (assembly GCF_024489055.1). Taxonomy (NCBI): domain Eukaryota; kingdom Metazoa; phylum Chordata; class Actinopteri; order Cypriniformes; family Xenocyprididae; genus Chanodichthys; species Chanodichthys erythropterus. The sequence goes on from NC_090238.1 coordinate 30,042,912, forward strand.
TATACTGCTGTGGTATCATTGTAAAACTGACTCTTCACATCCTCGTCCTTTGGAAGTGTATACAAAAAGAATTTGCTTTCACAGCACAGAAAACAGCGTCTTCTTGACATGTTGAGTGTTTGAGGGTGGGTCAAAGCAGACAAAGTCAGACTTATTTTATGATAACCAATGTTTATGTAGTTTCTTTATTTTATTTTTATTTCACGAGTTCACCTGCCCATTCAGTCTTAATAGTTAATGTTAAACAAACTTGGCTTGCTGTCATCGAAGTAGGCTCGAACCCGCGGCTCAGCTCGAGCTCCGAGCAAAACACCGTATAACAGTACTGTGCAGAGGGAGAATAAAATAGAGGAGGAGTTGAGGTGTTACAGATCCCGTGTTCCCCTGGACTCTATTTCCCAGAATCCTCCTGTTCTCCTCACCTGCACACACTTCCCTCGTCAGCTCCTCATCATCACAGATCACCTGCACCTGGACTCTATTGTCAGCACTCCCCATATATTGCACTCACTCCCTTCACTCCTCGTCCGTTCTCTGTTTATGTTAGAGTTTGTATGGTGTTCTCTGCCTTCGTTTACATTAAAGTATTGTATGTTTGTGGAAATCCGTGATCTGCCTCCTCTTTACACCAGCACCGTAACAGAAGAACGGACCTAAACCGACCGGATTTCCACAGAGAAAAAAAAATGGAGACTTTCCCCAGCTCCCTGGATCCAGCTCCTCCATCGCCTCTCACCCTAACAGCCAGCGAACGCATTATCGGGCTCCTGCAGGTAGGACGTTCGCTGGAGAGGTATGTGGAGGAGTTCGTTGAGCTTGCTTACTTGTCTAACTGGCCCGACGCTCAGTTGATCTCCCTGTTTTTGGATGGATTGGATGACGACACTATCCGTTTTGATGAACCTGTTTTTTGTTTCTCCTTAAGCGAAACTATCAATTTAATTTTGTGGTTGAATGGCTCCAAATTCTTAGTGAAAGAGGTTCAGGATCAGTGTTGTCGTCCGGTCCATCCAGAAACACGGTTGGCCGGGCCAGTTAGTCAACCTCCGGCTTCCTCTGCACACCGCTCCAGCGAACTCCCTGCCTGCCCCAGGCTGGACCCATATTCCGCTACTGGGCCCAGTAAGCGGAGGAGGAGGAAGAAAGCGGCCCCAATGTCTCCAGAGCCCGCTCCAGTATCTCCAGAGCCCGCTCCAGTATCTCCAGAGCCCGCTCCAGTATCTCCAGAGCCCGCTCCAGTATCTCCAGAGCCCGCTTCAGTATCTCCAGAGCCCGCTCCAGTGTCTCCAGAGCCCGCTCCAGTATCTCCAGAGCCCGCTCCAGTATCTCCAGAGCCCGCTCCAGTGTCTCCAGAGCCCGCTCCAGTGTCTCCAGAGCCCGCTCCAGTATCTCCAGAGCCCGCTCCAGTATCTCCAGAGCCCGCTCCAGTATCTCCAGAGCCCGCTCCAGTATCTCCAGAGCCAGCTCCAGTATCTCCAGAGCCAGCTCCAGTCCCCACAGAGCCAGCTCCAGTGCCTGTGGGGATTTTAATTGTATTTGAGGGGATGAAATGGCCCTCAACCCCAGTCTCCGCCGAGCCAAGTTCTCCAGTCTCCTCCGAGCCAAGTTCTCCAGTCTCCTCCGAGCCAAGTTCTCCAGTCTCCTCCGAGCCAAGTTCTCCAGTCTCCTCCGCCGAGCCAAGTTCTCCAGTCTCCTCCGCCGAGCCAAGTTCTCCAGTCTCCGCCGCCGAGCAAAGTTCTCCAGTCTCCGCCGCCGAGCAAAGTTCTCCAGTCTCCGCCGCCGAGCAAAGTTCTCCAGTCTCCGCCGCCGAGCAAAGTTCTCCAGTCTCCGCCGCCGAGCAAAGTTCTCCAGTCTCCGCCGCCGAGCAAAGTTCTCCAGTCTCCGCCGCCGAGCAAAGTTCTCCAGTCTCCGCCGCCGAGCAAAGTTCTCCAGTCTCCGCCGCCGAGCAAAGTTCTCCAGTCTCCGCCGCCGAGCAAAGTTCTCCAGTCTCCGACGCCTACGAGCCCTCAGCTCCAGCCGCCGCCGCCGAGCCCTCAGCTCCAGCCGCCGCCGAGGAGCCCTCTGCTCCAGCCGCCGCCGCCGAGCCAGCCGCTCCAGCCGCCGCCGAGCCAGCCGCTCCAGCCGCCGCCGCCGAGCCAGCCGCTCCAGCCGCCGCCGCCGAGCCAGCCGCTCCAGCCGCCGCCGCCGAGCCATCCGCTCCAGCCGCCGCCGCCGAGCCAGCCGCTCCAGCCGCCGCCGCCGAACCTACTGCCCCTATGAACTGTGTTTTTGAACCCTCCAGCCCAAAGACTGTTTTCCCTCCCGGCCTCCCTCGCCCCCCTCCATCCAGGTATTTTTGCACTGAACCATCACCTCAAGCCCCCACGCCCAGATCACCACCTCGGACCTCTGGGCGATTACCTACACCCGGCTCCAACCTCCCTCTGCTCCACCGTTACCCATCAGTCCACCAGCGTCACCAGTATCCATCCTGCCTCCACTCACACCTTGTGCACTCGTCAGCCTGCCCTTCCCTCTGGACTACACTCCTCCGTCTCCGCTCCGTCACTCCGTCCCTCTGTTTCAGTTGGCTTCCTCACTCCCCCCCGGTGTTCTTTGTGTTGGCTGTGTTACTGCTTCTACTGCGGCCTTCTGGAGTCCCGGCTGCGCTTCGGTCGGCAGAGCCTTTGGTTCCGCCATCTCCCGCCGGTCCTTCAGCGCCGCCTGGGCTCAACGCCTCGAAGGCTTCGGCTCCTGACCCGCCATGGCTGCCCGCTGCACCTGACCCGCCATGGCTGCCCGCTGCACCTGACCCGCCATGTATGCCCGCTGCATGTCTGCCCGCTGCACCTGACCCGCCATGGCTGCCCGCTGCTCCTGACCCGCCATGGCTGCCTTGGCTCCTGACCCGCCATGGCTGCCTTCAACCCCTGACCCGCCATGGCTGCCTTTGGCTCCTGACCCGCCATGGCTTTTGAGCCCGCCCTGGAGACCTCCACTCCAGTCTACTCATCCCCCTGCTCCGGTTTGAGGTCTCCAGGGCGCCCGCCCCCCTCCCGGTTGTTACATCTACGGCGCGAGGACGCGCCTACCGGGAGGGGGAGGTACTGTTACAGATCCCGTGTTCCCCTGGACTCTATTTCCCAGAATCCTCCTGTTCTCCTCACCTGCACACACTTCCCTCGTCAGCTCCTCATCATCACAGATCACCTGCACCTGGACTCTATTGTCAGCACTCCCCATATATTGCACTCACTCCCTTCACTCCTCGTCCGTTCTCTGTTTATGTTAGAGTTTGTATGGTGTTCTCTGCCTTCGTTTACATTAAAGTATTGTATGTTTGTGGAAATCCGTGATCTGCCTCCTCTTTACACCAGCACCGTAACATGAGGAGGAGGAGGGATGCTGGAAGAATTATCGCTGGGATGACGCAGTGACTGCTGCTTATATACGCTCGTAATGATGATTGGCAGGACTGAATGTTTAGGCTCCTCCCGAACTTACGTTTAGAAACTACATTTTATTTTTTACAGCCTCATGGTCATACTGCAACATACATTACAATTATGTTAAGACCACAAAATGTGCCTTACTTCACAGATGTTGGTACTGTAGATGCACATTGTTGGAAGGTGATAGGACAGACACCATGCAGAGTGTTCTGTACACATCATGCATTGGATTGGATTCAAATTATGAAGTTTAATCTCATGGATCCGATTGTGCACATGGAGGGTTACATGATGCTGTTGTTGGCTGCTGTCTCCTCAGTTAAACACACCTTTAGTTGGAGGGTATGAGGAGGTATAACACAAGGAAACACATTTAGAAGTCTCTAAGGTCAATCCAAACACCCCCTGCCTCTCCCACTACTGGAATGATGGATGAGGGGGCACTGGAAGAAAAAGTAATGGAGGTGGAGAAATCCAGAAAAAGCCAGATTTAGTAACAGCAATTGGGCATCTTAGATGGTAATAGCTCTAAAGAAAGGATTGGTTTGGACCTGATGAGATAATGCCAATGTGTTGCCAAACTCAAATTAGTTTCATGTTTTAACTTTAAACTTTTTTAACATCTGTAATGCTGAATGGTAACCACTAAACTATTGTCTGTGGAATGGTGAGTTGCATTGTTGCATTGAACATGGAATGGCATTTGCAAGCCATTTTACTTCCATAATGTGACATATTTATGAGTGAAACAGCCAACCAGGCTTACTGAAAAAAGTCTGATGCAATATTCCTGAAAAATGACATTAGGTTGCTTCTTGCACACTTTTGAAGTGAATTGTGAACAGTGAGTGGAGGTAAAAGTGAGTTCAGTTTTATCTAAACCAGTTGAATATGAATGTTGGTTGTTGTATGTTTCGTGACAGTTCAGACGTGAAATATCCAGTGAGTGGCACTGAAAATATAATGCTCTGTCTTGTAAATAACACACCTGCACTAAATCCTTCCCTAAACCTAACCGACTATGTTCGGACAAAGGATAAAAAAAGGATAATTATAAAGTGATTGCTGAAATAACCATGCCATTTTAGAAGGGACATAGCTATCATTTCAGAAGTGAGGGGTACAGAAATTTCAAAAATAATATCCATTTTTAACATCAGATTTTATTTTTTCTTATCTCTTGCTTTTAATTGGCTGAAGAATCACATACACTGCTGAAAAATAACCAATAACATGTGTTTTCCTATATTTTCCTTATGACAGTTTTATGATTGGTTTATGTACTATAAACACTTCTGGGTTAAGTCTTGATGAAATTTATACAATGTAAAAAGAATTATCACGAATAAGGCATAAAATATATTTTATAGGTTATATACTGTAATAAAGGCTATGTCAGCATTATTCATATAGGCCTACTTTATTATTATGAAAATACCCCAAGATGGCTTGAAAAACACATGTAAATAATCACATTGTCACAATTGTGTTTATTTGCACGTTTCATCAGTCAAAATGTTTTATTCAGCTACTAGGGGTGGGTCCCAAAATTCTTATCTGTATTCGGAAAAATCCAGAAGAGGGCAGGACTTTAACTGGAAGTTAGTGAAATGAGAAGCTCATTTTAAATGTAATTCTGTTCCCTTCAGATTTCATTTAACAAATATGTATAAACTCATTAAATTACGAGAAAAAACTTGTTAAATTTCGAGAAAAAAGTCGAGATAAAATGTTGAGAATAAAGTCATTAAATTACGAGAAAAAAGTCGTTAAATTACGAGAACAAATTCGTTAAATTATGAGAAAAATTTTGTTAAATTTCAAGAAAAAAGTCGAGATAAATGTTGAGAATAAACTCATTAAATTATGAGAATAAAGTCATTAAATTACGAGGAAAAAAGTCGTTAAATTATGAGAAAAAAATCGTAATTTAACGAATTTGTTCTCTTAATTTAACGACTTTTTTTCTCATAATTTAATGAGTTCATTCTCAACATTTTATCTCGACTTTTTTCTCGAAATTTAATTAGTTTTTTCTCGAAATTTAACAACTTTAATCTCGAGATGGTTTTATTTTTTTATTATTGCTTGGCCCTAATCCTCTTCCGTAAATATGCCTTGTATATAACTCAATTATTTTTTATTACAGTTATAAAATTTAATTAAAACAATAATACTAAATGTTTTTTTTTCTTTTTATTTCTTTTCCAGAGGAACTTTGTGTAGCCTAGTACAGAGTTACAGTATGTCAAGACAATCATCCACATCAACCTCAAATAAAAGGAATCGATATAAAATAGCTTATTAGTGAACATGGAAGTTGAAAGAAAATAGGCCTATTCAGTGGTTGAAAATTGCTAAGACAACATTTACTATGCAAACAAATGCAAATCTGAACAAAACTATAAAGAATACGTAAATGCTCTTGGAGTGATTGAGATAGAAAAACATATTATATCATAATCTACAAGGCTAAAAGAAAATGTGTAAGATGTGGTATTTTAGTTGATATCACTCTTGTCAAAGCTTTGATTTCTGAAAGACAATGGCAAGGTGTCAGTTTGATTTGGGATTGTGTTATGCTAATTTAATTCATAAAGTTTACTCTCACTTCACTTCACTTTTTACATAGTGATTTTAGAGTTTATGTAGCCTATAATATTGTGTTATGATACAGTGGCTCACCTGTTATCCAGCAAACACGAGGAGTGATTGTGTCTGTCTGCGAATATTATTCTGTAAAATTTGTTATTCTTTTAAAGCCATTATCTGTGGCTTTCACATCCCCATCAGCTAGCGATAGCTGGATGCCTTGTCCATATAAGGGATTTTCTGGAACTGGTTATTACCTCTATGAGTCCAATTTGATCTTTCTGCATGAGAGCGCCCTCTGGCTTCGAGTATGAATGAAACATGCATGAGGTTTTAGATTGCTTACGATCACATTGCCTCGTTTTGGATAAGAATAAAACGTCAGGTAGACTATAGAAATAGACTATCTTCTTTTTAATTTAAAAAGTCTATTTAAGTCTATTCACATTGGCCCATGGAAACACTCTACGTGAACACACTTGCCCTCAAAAAGTGCGTTGATGAACGCCTTGCATTTTAGCTTGCTTCTACAACTCTTTGAGCTGTTATCGTGACTCGTGTTTCACAGGATTTGTATCATAGACTGTAAAAAAATATGGATGTAGTGTCTGTGATGTCACTCGTAGGTTTCTGAAGAGCAGTTTTGAAACCTAAAGCCGGCCGTTGCCATCTTGGCAGTGCGTCACGGCGCATCACTCCCGGATAACATAAAATGGGCAAAAAGGTGGGACGTGAGTGGAGCTGAGGTGACGTGACGTGACGGCAGCAGACAAACACCTAGTGGTGACAGTAGCGGCAATGAACCTGTCACTCAAGTGGCCGCGCACTTAATTATGCAGAACTTTAAGGCTTAATATAATTTAAACGGATGAGTTATAAAAAAAATCCCCCCCCTCACAGTTGTCATGAAGGGTAAAATTAGCTGTATAGACCAAAACCACAATTTGTACCAGCCTGTAAGCATGTTTCTTTCTGCTATAAAGTTGGGCATTTTAACATGGGGCTCACTGAGATTCTGCTATCTTTTGGAGCCCTAGTGGCCAGTCGATGAATTGCAGTTTAAGTCACTTATGTATTGGCTTCAAGAGAAACGGAGCCAGGTTGTACCCAAGTACTCCGCATCGCAAGTGCAATAATGTACCAGGTGAGCTACGAGCAAGGGTACTTTATCAGAAAAAAACATATTTATGGAGCTAGTTATGTGATGCAAACGCCAAAATGTATTAGATCTATGATGAAAGTGTTTTGAGGTCATAGTATTGTGTACCCCTGTAAACAATTTATCTGAAAAGGAATAAAAGTTGGTGCTTTACTGCTATAGTGTTCATTTGAGCTGGAAGCTGCAGTGAATTGTATGTATTTACATAGGTTCTTGTGAATTTCAAATTTATTTTGTTTTACTCTGAGAAATCGAATTTGACTCAATTTTAAAAGCACTTTCTTTCCCCAACTTGTATGACCTTGAAATCCTCCATCTCCCTGCAGGAAAAACTTTTTTTTAGTCATCTTTAAATGTTTGGAAATGGAAAAGTGTGTGCATATTTCAAGATAACTGCTTATGAGGCCATTTTACTGTCTTGAGACCTGTCAGCTATGGTATTTTTATAGCTCTGGAACTTTTGTCCTTTCTTAGAATGATTGTACGGTAAGGCACATTCACAATTACTTCTCCAACACTCCCCACCACAATCTCTGTCTGCCAGCTCTCCACCCATGTGCACATGTAGAAACCGTTCATCACAAAGGCAGCCAGAAAGTATTAAAGTGAATTACATATGTAGTAGATGACGCTTACAAGTAATAGCACACCGCTCCAAAACAAGCCGCATTACTTGAGATATCATTCATGTCTGTAGCATAAACAGTGAGATGCAAGTTCAAATCCCTAACCTTATGAACAATTGTGCTAGTAATGCTTGGTCTGTGGCATGACATTTATAATATTTGTTAAAATTAATCATATTTTACAGAGATATGGTCATATATAGCTTTTGTAGTCATGTGGTGCAACCGACATAAAGAAAGAAACTAAATCCACTTTAGACATTCTAAGTAACTTTACAACTACATCTCAACTAACTCTCATTAATTTGCAACTACATATCAACAAACTCTCATGACTGTTAGTTTAGGGTTGGTAAAATAAGTTGACATGTACTTGCAAATTTACTTATAGTTAGTAGAATGTCTGGGGAGAATCAAAATAAAGTATTAGCAGATATTAAGCAGTCAGTCAACTAATACTTTAATAGTTGGCATGTACAGTAGGTGCAAAGTGACTTATATTTAGTAGCCTATCGAAATAAAGTGTTACCAAAATGTTCTAGTTGAGGATCATACATAAATACAGTTCGACCGTGCCGTTTGAACCTCATCTGAGACATGTACATTTGCTGTAAATCTCACTATCACTGTAAAACCTCCACAATTAGCAAATTAACTAATTGAACAGGCAAGATTATTGATTTAGACCACACCACTCTTTCAAGTATACACTTCCTTCTTCATAGCCAGGAGGGACATTCGTCAGGCAGTGCTCCTATTATCTCGGTGCCAAAAAGGCAGACAGACCCCAGGTGCTTGGAGTAGGGCAATTCATTCTATTCTCCTTCCAATCATACTTTATGACAGCTCTTCTGGGAGATTTGCCATCTTATCAGCCTGTTGTTACTGTGGGCTCTGATGGTGAAGCAAATAATGTGAGTGAGAGTGCTTCATTCAATAATGTCCACCTCCAGCACTTTACATTATGAGAAATAATGAGTTGAACACATCTCACGCTTAAATGTCATCACATTTACATTAAATACTCTTCTTCCAATAACTGAGGTCGTAAAGAGAGATTTTTTAACATAAACAGAGCATCAACAAAGAAGATGTGTTTTGCACTTTGCTTTTCCCCCAAAAGCTCATAATTAGCAAATAGCAATATCCTGCTTGATATGGGTTGTAACAATGACAACCATTCATCTATTATTGATTATTTCATTGTGATTATCTTTAAATCACAAAATAAGATATTTGTTTTTGGAAAGTTAATTGTCTTTTTCTTAATTCTAATTTGTGATTTTATTTTTGTCTTCCTTGCCGCAGCATATATTTAACCATTTTATAACCATATTTACATTTACAGTTATGCTAACTCTTCTGCAGTTGAATGAAAACAAGTGTGTTTTTGTGGTGTTCTGATGTTCGTCATTTGATTTATAATCTTTTTTTATGATTTGCGTAAAGTTATCTGATGCAATAATAACCATTTAATCACACAGTCGGCAGGGTTTTCTCTTGTTTTTCTCTAGTCTGCAGCAGTAGAGCACACACTGCACCCTTGGTGGACTCTCTTCATGCCCTTGGTCATATATGCCTGGACTTCAATGCCCCCTTGAGACTGCTGTGCCAATTTTGATCAGCATCTCTAGATTCAGTTGTAGTGCCATTTGCTCAGCATTGCTTTCATGTCTGTTTCATCAAGCAGAAGGGAAAGATTGAAAAGAGGGAGAGAGAAAGAGACTGTCCTCACATAGCCTGGTGTAAAAGGGTGCAAGTGGAGTGTGATTTTGATGGGGTCATTGCATAAGGCTTTGAAACCTATAAGACTACTGTATCAAATTTAATGCATGAATTTTGAAGTCCTCTAAAGATTCTCAACCCTGTCTCTCTTATCTGAGGTCTTGGAGTTTTTACTAATGAGCTGATGAGTTGAAGGTGTGTCTGATTAGGAAAATGGGGGAAAAAACTCTTTAGGGGGTGTTTACACAACAGTTTTCAACTAAAATGGAAAACTTTTTATGCATTTTGGCTGTTCATTTACACGTTTTCAACCTGGTCTCATGGTGGGCACGTTTTCGCGAGACACAAAATTACGTACTGGTGCGTATGTCTGGCTGCAGTTTCCGACAGAAACAAACGCTAGAGGCCGGTGAAACGTCAATGAGCGCCTTGGCTCGTTTTCACATGGTTTTGACGAAGGCCGGGTTCGGATTATGGATTCGTAAAGCCTCGTTTTGACGTCTCCTCCCGCAATATCATGTCACAACTTCAAAACGCTTCTTACCGGAGTGCCCGATTTGTAAACGAACATACTTTGGACTTTACGGCTCTACGCGTTTCGCTTTTTTTGGCTGTAAACAAGCTTGCTCGGTAGCTCAGCCGATACGGAGTCGGACTTACGACGAGGAGTCGATTCCTTCATCCCCCCTGCCTGGGTACGAATCCCGTGAAAGGCGACTGACTGGGGCAAAAAATAAAAAATCTAAACGAGCTGAAAAACGGTATGCGATCGCGGACGCTTCTTATGTCACGTTTGCTTTTGTTAACGCCATCCGGTAGGTTTAGGTGTATCGTCGGTGGGACGTTATTTTAAAACGCAACGGAGAGCAAATGTCAAATCGAGAACCGCGATTCGTCTAAAAAGCAACATCATAAAAACGTACCGCATTCACCCTATTATCTGCTCCGGCAAAAAAAGGAACATGCTTTTAGCGCCGCTCAGTGGACATTTCGTAGCGAAACTGCAGCGATATGTAGCTACTCTGGTACAATTCGCGACTCGCGAAAACGTGCCCAAACGCAAACTTTTGAAAATGGGTTTCAAAGTGCAAGTTTATGAAAACGTATAAACTATTAAAATGTAAATTTGTACTGAGTACTCCAGGGCCAGCAAACTTTTAGTCATAATGTCGACCCAGGTGAAGAAATTCAATATATGGGATATATATGGGAATTTCTCAGTCCAGGTGAAGAATGAGTAAGCATTGTTTATTTACATCCCGACATTGTAACAATACAAAGTAGGTTTAAAATCGTCGAAATAACACTTTAAAGTCCTTGTGAACCAGAAATTGCAAACGACTTTTCTCCAGTGTTGTGACGTATGTCCAAATGAAATGGAATATTGAATAGAATGCAGAGTTTTACTTTAGCGCTCTTCTCCATCTCTCGCTCATAGCAGACTAACGGTTGGAGGGGAGTGGTTTAAGCGTTTTCAACTCAAGCCATCAAACTGACGTCATCAGAGAAGGAACGCCATAGAGTGCCTCAGGGATGACAAATTTTTGTAGGCAAAACCCGGAAGCGAGTTAGCATTTTAGGACTTACGGTTCCAACGGCATCAAGTCTATGGGTTTTTTGAATGTTTTTTTTGCTAAATCGCCTGAAATAAGGTCTGTGGTTAACAAAGCCTCTAAATACTTTCACGTTTTGATCTTTGACATAAAACACACCAGTTAACACACTTGTGATTTTTTCTGTGTCTTAAAATCGGCGGTTGCTAACAAATTGCTAAAAGGGACTACTTCCTTTGGCAGGGACTTAAGACGTCATCATTAAAAACGGGACATTTGGACAGTTTATAAATAAAGTCTCTGGTCTCTGGTGCAGTCTGGACCACGAAACATAATAAACATGCTCCAGCCAATAACCGACAATAATGATTTTAAATGCGCGTTCATGACTGTTTCAGGAAGCACGGAGGGGAGGGGGAGGAGGAGGAGGAGGGAGGGTCTAGCTAGCCTCTGTTTTGTTTGACAACACTTCGAACGTCAACAGGAAGTTACTCCACACAGGATCGCTTAGAGCACCTTTAAACATGAACGTATTATGTATAATTTTAGACATTTCTCCTTATATAGAACCGTTTTGGCATAAAGGGTTCTTTTAAAAAAAAATTTTTTTTTTTTTTTTTCAAAAAATGTGAGCTTAATATTCTACTAAATGGGGCATAAAAACAGAACTCAGTCAGCAACTCATTTGCTTTTTTTTTATTTCATCCCTATTTCATGTGACTGACAGCAGCGATCTTACTCGATCTCCATCTGCTCACAAAGCTATGCATGTTCATTGGGCAAAACCCATCAAATCAACTGACTGCTTCAAGGCTGTCCATTTTTCCCCAGTGTAATTGCAGAAGAAAGACATTAACTGCCATTGCTATGGAAAGATGAATAAGATTGCTTGTATACATTCTCAAAACAACCTGCTGTGTCTTCTGTGGTGGCATCTGTCCAGTTTTTACCCACTAATACATCCAACTGGCGCTAACACTAATATCTAAAGGATAATGAAAAGTTTACAGTGAGCCCATAGGACGCAGGAGGTTTTGTATTCATTGCTTTTCCTGCATTTTATTTTCACCAGTCCAGAGATTCCAGCTGATCTATCCTTGCTATTAATGTCTTCAGGGTTTATAAATTCCCTTGCTAATCAATGCACCTTCTTGGCTTGATGACAGGCTGGTTAATCTAATATTGAACCCTGTATTCTCCTGGCTTTATCCCTAACAATGATATCAATAGATTTTTATCTTCCCATCTAATTTGCTTATCTCCTCGTGTCACTAATTGTTTTCTCTCACCCCTCTACAGATTGTCAGTTTTTTTAATCAAATAAATGCTGTTCATTTATCACGTATTTTTCTCAATATAGAGCTCATGTTCATGTATGAAATAAAACGACGCCATTCTTCACAGTATGACTTGAATGAAGACCCTGGTCTCGGCGGACCCCTACACACTATTCACAACCCCATCTCGCTGTCTCCCTTATTGATCGCTTCTTCCCACAAGCAATGCATGTCTCAGCGCAACACACAGCATCTCTCCAATTCACATTGGGGATAATTTAACTCGTTTGTCATTGGCCGGCCTCCTTCTCGCTGCTTGCCAAAGCAGACATGCTGGGAATAGCGAGGAACGGATGTGTGCAGATTAATCTGTCCCAAATGTGTGGGCTGTTATGAAATTGACACTGATTGACATTTTCTCCTGCCCTTCACAGAAAGTTGTAATGGATGATGATTGATGACCTGTCAGTGATCGATTTGATCAAATTAAATAATTACAATTTTATATATAGAATCTATGTTTTTATTTATATATTTTAAAAACTACTTTATTTCTGTGATGCAAAGCTTAATTTTCAGCATCATTACTCCAGTCTTCAGTGTCACATGATCCTTCAGAAATCATTCTAATATGCTGATTTGCTGCTCAAGAAACATTATTATCAATGTTGAAAACAAGCTGCTACTGTACCAAACAAATGTTTGTGGTAAGAAAGATTAATAATTAAAGGTGCCCTAGATTCAAAAATTGAATTTACCTCGGCATAGTTTAATAACGAGTTCAGTACATGGAAATGACATACAGTGAGTCTCAAACTCCATTGTTTCCTCCTTCTTATATAAATCTCATTTGTTTAAACGACCTCCGAGGAACAGGCGAATCTCAACATAACACCGACTGTTACGTAACAGTCGGGATCATTAATATGTACGCCCCCAATATTTGCATATGCCAGCCCGTGATCGAGGCATTACACAAGGGCAGCCAGTAACGTCTGGATCTGTGCACAGCTGAATCATCAGACTAGGTAAGCAAGCAAGAACAACAACGAAAAATGGCAGATGGAGCAATAATAACTTACATGATCATTGATATCATGATATTTTTAGTGATATTTGTAAATTGTCTTTCTAAATGTTTCGTTAGCATGTTGCTAATGTACTGTTAAATGTGGTTAAAGTTACCATCGTTTCTTACTGTATTCACGGACACAAGACTGCCGTTATTTTCATTTTTTAAACACTTGCAGTCTGTATAATTCATAAACACAACTTCATTCTTTATAAATCTCTCCAACAGTGTGTAATGTTAGCTTTAGCCACAGAGCACTATCAAACTCATTCAGAATCAAATGTAAACATCCAAATAAATACAATACTTACGCGATTAGACATGTTGCATGAAGAACACAAGATCCATTTTGAGGTTTATATTAGCTGTGTGAACTTTGTTTACGGTGTTTAAGGCAAGCATGAGCTCTTGGGGCGTGGAGCACGAGATTTAAAGGGGCCACGTACCCTGAATCGGTGCATTTATAATGATGGGCAGTTAAAAAAAAATTAATAAAAAAAACAAACAAACTATGGGGTATTTTGAGCTGAAACTTCACAGACACATTCAGGGGACACTTAAGACTTATATTACATCTTTTGAAAACATGTTCTTTGGCACCTTTAATACTTTTATTCAGCATGACACATTAAATTAATCAAAAGTGACAGTAAAGACATTTTTCTATTTCAAATGTTGTATCACAGTTTCCACAAACAAATTTAGCCACAAATACGGTTTCCAATACTGATAATAATAATGAATATTATTAATAGTTGAGTACCAATAATACCTGATAATAAATGAGCAGCACATCAGCATATTAAAATGATTTTTTGAAGGATCACGTGACTCTGAAGACTGGTGTAATGATGCTGAAAATTCAGCTTTTTCCATCATAGGAATAAAATACACTTTTAAAATTATTAAATTAGAACACTTATTTTAAGCTGTCAATATTGTATTGGTCATCAGTTGGTTGCATAAACTGCTCAGACTAGTCTTAAGTTAGTCATCTAATTTTTTTCTTCAAGACAGGTCATAATAATTTGGTAACACTTTATTCCGATGGTCCACTTCAGAGATTCTACTAACTATAAGTAACTTTGCCACTATGTGTCAACTAGCAGTCATTATAGTAGTAGACTGTAGTAGTCTGCTTAATATCTGACAACCTGAAATGCATGTTTGAGCTGTTTCAACTGAAAGCAACTTGCACTGACATATCTCAAAATATGTCAGTGCCATTGTTTTGTCTCAAGGTGCACACCAGTAAAGTTTTTTTCAGGTATTATTATAAAAGCTACTTAAATGTCCTAATTGAACTAAGGCCTTAGTCTAAGCCCTGTCTGTGAAACCGGGCCATGTAGTTGCAAAGCTACCTATAGTTAGTCGAATGTCTAAAGTGGACCATTGAAATGAAGTGTAACCAACAATTTATATAATTATAAGTCAGTTAAAAGGTGGATTGGTCTAATTTGAATCTGAAAAGTAAGACTGATTAGCCCTAACTAATTAATAGTTGGTCAGACTAGTCGTAACTTAGCGGCTATGTTTATGCAATTGGCCCCAGCAGATGAGAGAGTTTGAGAGAGATAAAGTGTCTCTTGAGCTCATTGTGTTCTCACTGTAGAAACATTAGCTAGAAACACATCTGGTGCAGATACTATATATACTATATATATATATATATATATAGAGAGAGAGAGAGAGAGAGAGAGAGAGAGAGAGAGAGAGAGAGAGAGAGAGAGACTGAGAACTCATGCCCAAGCCATAAACTTTGTGCCATAAGTATTACTTTGCTGCCCTCCAGTGGGTATCAGTGGTATTAGTGGTGGTCCTGAAACAACAGATTTCCTTCTCTAAGCATGGAGTGATAGTTATCAAAGCACTGTATAAACCCACAGAAATTAAATTTCAGCCTGATGCTGACAGAAGATCATAAACAAACCAAAAAATATTGAATTTCCTAATTAGTGTTCCATACAACAGTACCGTTTGGGATTGCTTCCCTTTTATAAAGAGCTTTAAAGCATAATAGTCATTATAAAGTACAAAGTAACTATGTTTAACTGTCTTAACAAAGTGTGCTTAACAAAGTAACTATCTTTCAGGTAAATTCACTTCCCTAGTAGGTTGTGTAGATTGTGGATTCCTTGACAAATTGATGGTGGAAGCCACAAAACGTTTGCATCTTTTTGCTGAGACTCAGCTAAAAGCTTTTTAGGAGAGGTTTGGAGTCTGTTCAGTACAGGAAAAAATGTTCTTATCCTTATTGAAATTGTAAATAACTTGTATAGAATGCACTATATGTTCTGTCGAAAACATTAGCTGAAGTTAAAATTATTCTAGTCATACTGAACTATAGATGATCAAATGAGATATTTTCTCACGAGAGGGATTGAATAATATATAGACATATGATGAAAGTGACTGTTAACAATAAGAGCTAAACAACAGTAGTAACAAGTAAAATCTACAGTACACAAAACAGACCTTTTACTGTATTTATTGTAGTTATTAAGGTTTCCACACCCCAGTCACAGTATGAAAATACTTTATATTAAAACATCTTTATTTTAACTGACTTTCTATTAATGCAATACAATAAATTACAACCGTCAATGGATCCACATCATGGGCAGTTTAGAATTGTGTGATTAATTTACACCAAAAAAAAAAAAAAACACCCATAATGCCTTAAAGTCTAAGTGAAAGTTGTAGACTTTTCTTCCCTTATTGCAATGTATGTTTAGGTAAAAAGTCTAATTGAACAAGAAAAAAACTGAACAAGCAAGACTTCTTGAACAAGAAAAATTGTAGGTCGGAACTTGATTTTTTACATCGGGAAATGATTGGATCATTGGATTGTTGTGGTTTGCTATTGCTGTGATGTCATGTGAGTGACAGGTTGTCCCGCCCTTGCGCCAGTAAACACATCATCAGAGAAGAGATGTCGTTGCAAGATGGAGAGGAAGTAATTTTGATTAAAGATTACGAGGTAACATGATTTTTTAAAAATGATTTCATGCTGACTTTAATGTTACTTTCCCTCTTTGCTTGTGAACTCTTTTTTGAACATGATTACTTTGTTTTTGTTCATTTTTAATCAAAAAGTATTTGTATTGCACCTTTAAAGTATTATAGTTAAAAATATGTTATACAGTGTGATGTTGCGACTGGCATATGCCTGTAACATAATCGAGCTACTGTTACACAACGTTATAATATCACTTTCATTGCATGCACTTTAGAAAGACACAGATGTCTTTTTCACCACTTCTCCGATCCCATAGGACAGATGAGTTATGTAACTTCATTACCCGTCTTCACGGCTCAGCCCCACCTGGTTGCCTGCTACAGTCATCAGCCAAAGCCTAAACCCCGGGGCTCCATAAAACCAGCCGTCAGGTTGGGAAAGTCCTTCACCAGAGTTTCTCTTCAGCTGTCTGAGGAAGCGGGAGCACCAGGAAGGCTCACATCACTGAAGCTCACCGCCATCATGCTGTACGAACAGATGGATACTGGAAAATGAGGTTGGTTGTGTGTACACTTACCTTAACCAGTGGTTCTCAACTTGTTTTGCTTCAAGACCCAGATTGTACTTGGAATTTTGGTGGTGACCCAACACAGCACCAAACTGTTCATGGTACAAAGTCAACAAAAATGAATATATATCATTATGAACTGCACAGACACAATGATATTCAAAATTATTGACATGATTATTTTCCAAATGTGTCTTGAATTTCAATATTTTTATGCTCTCTGCAAGCTATAATTCACCATACACATCATGTGGTTGACACAAACCACATTTAGATTTTTGCAATTGGACCCATATTTGATCTTTTTTTTTTTTTTTTTTTACTTTGAGCAGTTGGAAATTTTCCATGACCCTGTCATAACAGTCCAAAAACCCATTTTTGAAATGCAGCTCATCAGTTGAAAACCTGAGACCTAAATGCACTTTGAATCTGCTAAATCTACTGTCATGAAAAGCCTGTTCAAAATGAATTGTTAGCACAATAAACCATCGTTTTTGAAATTGAACAATTGCAATTTCTATTGGTTTTGGTAATGGTTTCTATTGTAATCACTAAGTCACTAAGTCACTAGTCACTAAGTTATTTAGGAGAAAAAAAAATTATATTTTATTATTATATTTTTTAAGTATGTGAAATTTTGACTAAAATGAGCAGCTAAACTTACAGTTCCTCTGAGAGGAACACTAATATTATGTTTGATCTTAACAGATTGTATGCCTGCGCCACATATGCATTTAAATCCAAGGATGCGAAGCACGTTGCCAGAACAATGTAATGGGAGTTGATTTGTTTCTCAGTTACATGAGTTGGCAATTTGTCAGCTCTTAAAAGATTATCATACATTTTTCCAGCTCACGTTCAGACATACACTACAGATGAACCTAAAACTCTCCAACAGTCGTGCCTTGATTTAATGGGAAAATTCTGTGTGTAAATCAGTTCTCAAACTTTTATTACCATAATTTAATCTTGTGTGTGAGAAAAGTGTGAGGAATGCAGCTTGAATGAAAAAGACTGTCCAATGTGTGTCTGGAAAGAAGCACTGCGAAAAATAATTACTATCATTTGCTGTAAAGAATATTTAAAACATATATGCCTGGTTTCATAGACAAGGCTTAAAGGGTTAGTTCACCCAAAAAATTCTGTCATTAATTACTCACCCTCTTGTTCCACACCCGTAAGGCCTTCGTTCATCTTCAGAAACACAAATTAAGATATTTTTTGATAAAATCAGATGGCTTAGTGAGGCCTCCATTGCCAGCAAGATAACTAACACATTCAAATGCACAGGAAGCTACTAAAGACATATTTAAAACAGTTCGTGACTACAGTGGTTCAACCTTAATGTTATGAAGCGACAAGAATACTGTTTGTGCACCAAAAAAACAAAAACTGTGTGTTCACACCGCCTGCGGCGAGAGCGTCAAAGTGACAGGAAGTCATTCATTTTCAATGAGAGCCCGGCGGCGAGCTCCAGCGATAGCGGCGCGGCGCGTCTTGGACGGTGAGAGCGTCGAGGAGAGTTGAAATCAGGTTAACTTTATGGTAATGAGCTATGACGCGGTTCGGCGGCAACCAATCGGAATGTAGATGTCCTCGCTTGAGAGGCTTCCGATTGGTTAACGCAACTTGTCATTTACTTTGACCCTCCCGTCGGCGGCGGTTTGAACGAACAGTACAGCGTTGTTGACACAGCGGCCAAGGCGACTGTTGACGCTCTCGCCGGCGGCGGTGTGAACGCAATTAATAGTACTCAGTACTTATTTGAGTAATTACAATGTAACTACGGCACTGTAAAATAAGGTGTAACCCAAAACACTTATAACGTAACGAAGCCTCGTTTACTGAAATCATGTGACTTTGGCAGTTTGATCCACTGATTCGACACAAGATTCGTAAAGCTTTGAACCTTCATGAAGCAATGGTTTGAATTCGCCCATAGATATTGTTGAATAAAGTCTTTTTTTTTTTTTTTTTTTTTAGTAGGCTACCTTTCTGGGCATTGAAAATGTTAATTATGTTGCTGGCAATGCAGGCCTCACTGAGCCATCGGATTTTATACAAAATATCTTAATTTGTGTTCTGAAGATGAACGAGGGTCTTACGGGCAGGGCCTGAAATTAACACCCGCCAACCCGCCAAATGCGGGTAGATTTCAGCTGTGGCGGGAATATAATTTCAGTTTACAGCCAAAGGATCGTCGAAGATCGTCGTAGCACAATCCAATCACACAATTCGTTATTTACATGCAGTTAGTGAAGGAGGGATAGGCGGAACTGCGCTAAATGACACACAACAGAAGCGCTCTGTCGCGTGCGCTTTCTCTCTCTGTCGCAAGCGCGATCAGTTCTCCTCGCGCCTGAGTAGCCAAATACACGTGCACTCAGATGTCTAAATGTCCATCGTGTGTAGTATCTCGCGTGAATACAGTCGGTTATGGCTTAAGTGGACGTAAACAGGTGAGTAATAATTGAATATGCGTCAGTTACGTCCATGCATTCAGCTGCCCAATTAAATAGGTCATTAATGTTAATCAAACAACAAAAGATGTTAAATAAATGTAGGTTAGGATATGTGTATCTATAAACCTAGTGTATCTGAAAAAAGATTATTTTTAATTTACTATTGTTTTTGTAATTGGCTTCTTTGTTCTTTTGTATAGCCTAACACAAATAACTTATAAAATTTCTCATATTAGCCCACGTTCATATTGTCCACCTCTTGCCCACCTGTACATACCAGCTGATATACAATGTAGTCTTGATTTAGGTGGTCAATCTGCATTTAAAAGTTTGAAAGGGTTTTAAATCTTCTAAATCAAGTAAAATGACTCGAAATAAAGTAATTTAAGCATAACAAAGTCAACTTTAATCATATAAAATGTAATTTACCAACATCAAAATTGTGGCCAGTGAAAATGCTGAGTGGCTAGTAACTTTGGAAAACCACTAGCCACAGTGGCTGGTGAGCAAAAAAGTTAATTTCAAGCCCTGCTTACGGGTGTAGAACGACATGAGGGTGAGTAATTAATGACAGAATTTTCATTTTTTAGGTAAACTAACCCTTTAAGCCTAGTCCCAGACTAAAATGCATGTTTGAGCTCTTCACAAAATGAAACAGTGCCGCCATTTCATCAACATTGATTGGCTTTATTGAGCATTGGCCCATTTGTCACCATCATTGGCTGGTCACAAATCCATATGAGCAAGTTCTAGATAGTTGCATGGTTTCCTTGCAGGAAGAATGAAAGCTGTAATGTCTGGTAAACCTTTAAAATTAATGAACTGATAGTCATGTGTTACAAGGGCCAAGCATTCAGCGGGCCAGAGGGTCATTCAGTGTAAACAAAGACCGTGCATATTTGACCGCACTTCTGAGCAATCTAGTCTTAAGTTTAAGAGTGGAAATAATTCAACTGGTATTAGCCAATAATGTTAATTCTTCCCTGCATTTGTCTCGTTTAGGATGAGCAAACATCTGGTTTGGATGAGTGTTTTGAAAATACGTCTTGTGAATAGCCGCATCTGTGCTGACATTTCAAAGCACGCCTCTACTTCCTCTCTTCCTGGTAATGAAAAGGTAAAGCTGTAAAATTGTACAGAGGAAAGTTGCCTTTCTAAGACAAACATGACCAAGTCAGCTGTCACTAACATTGGAGTGCCTCTTTAAGGTGCCTCTATGCCTCTTTAATTAGGGTGCTTTCAAATTGGACCTTTTGGTACAGACTTGAGTTTGACGTCAGAGTTAGGTTCATTTGGCTGTTGTCTGGACTCATCCACTTGAGTCCACTTGAATGTGGTTTAAGGTGCAGGTTTTCTAGACTCCAGTACAGTTGACTCCAGTACACAATCTGACTGACTTGCATAAGCGTAGGCCAGGTAAGTCCCAATCCCAGGAATTCTTTGATGACTGTAAAGTAAAAACATGGCTTTTTGGTCCAAGTAGATCTAAAGTATTTATAAGAGTGTCAACATCTTTTGGTCCTCCGGTTCTTGAACCTAGATGAAAAGATCTGTTTGAAGTTTCCATAAACTGTCTGGATTGATTTTCTGCTTTGCTTTCCTCGAAAACAAGTTTGCATGCAAACAAAACTCTGGCAGTCAAAACAAGTGAACATTTTTCTTTGAAAAACTTGTTTCACATGCTCATGTTTCAGACATTACCTCAGTTATTAGGTTATCATTTGGAATAAGTAACAATTCATCCAAAAGACCTACTGCTCATTACCCGGTAAAGTGGACCATAATTTTGCTAAGGTGTTCTGAGTCTTCTGGATGGATGGATGGATGGATGGATGGATGGATGGATTTTTTTTCTTCAAAACAGGCCCCCTGTTCAATACCATTATAAAGCTTAATAGAGCCAGGATATTTTTAAATATATATCTGATTGTGTTTGTATGAAAGAAGATAGACATGTACACCTAGGATGGCTTTAATATTCTTTCATATTTTAATCTACAGGGTTAATTCTCAACCTTTTTGACCCCAAAGTGCCTCTTTTTTCCAAGACAATATTCAAAGGCCCTGCTGTCTAAACTGATAGTAAGTAGTACTTCTGTTGTCATAAAAATAAATTAACTCTTAAGCATATGATGTCAGATTAATGTTGCACATTTGTATTTTTTAGTGTTTTTGTTCAGTATTGTACAGAGCCCTGTTCATGACATGCGGACAAAAATATATACAGCATATCGTGACAAATTAAGAAAGGCACAAGGACGAAGGAGAATACACAGAATGATATTTAACAAAAACAGGCAGGAACTCACTATACACAGATTAACATGAACGAGAACAGACAGCAACAACTAACAAGCTAATTAACAGAACAGGTGAATGGAATCAAACAATCAGACACACTGGGAAACTAGGTCACAGGGGAAACACAATTTAAAATGAGAACTCTAACAGTATGCCCCCCTCTGGAAAGGCGCGTCCTCACGCCATGCAAGGTTCAACTGAGGAGGGCAGGGCTCTGGAGGAGGACGAGGAAGAGGAGAGGGAAAAAAAAACAGTCAATAAAAAACAGAACAGTCCATGGGGGAGTGGAGAGAGGGAGGAGCCAAGGGGGAACCAGGAGCAGGAGGAGCCAGATGTTGGTCCAGAGACCAAACATGATGAGGCCCCAGGGTGGAGTCACAGGTGGGAGGAGCCATGGTGGTGTTGACTTGGTGGCAGACAACACCCTGGGGACGACCAACGGAGATGCAGCTGAAGATGGAGACCCAGATGTAGCCTATGAGCCTATGTGCCCATGCGCAGCCCATGGTACGGGAGACCGAGGTGGAGCCATGGCGACGAGCATCCGAGGTGAAGACAGATGTCCAGAGGGCAGTGGCTGAGCCAGTGGGACCGAGGATGGAGGTAGAGCTGGAGGGAAGGTGGAACCAGATGCAGTCTTAGGTGCAGGCAGGTCGACGGCTGACCAAGGCAGAGCCGGAGAGACGAGGGAGCCCAGAGAAACCGTATGGCCGATAGTGTCCGGTGGAGCCGAGGCAGGGAGGAGCCAGGGTGGAAAATGAAGTGTCGACGGGTCGAGGTGGAGCAGGGGGCACAGAGGCTGGAGGTGGAGACAGGGGACCCTCTGTGTGAGATGGAGCTGGTGGCCTGAAGACAATTGACATCTGGCATGTGGAAGATGTAGAAAGGCTGAAGGACAGCAAAGATGGTGGGGCTGAGGAACTGACTGAACGCAGAGGCGTGAGAGGGAGGCTGGGTGGGAACTCAGGAAATACAAGGGACACTGGAGATACAGGAGACTCTGGAGATATAGGGGGCACTGGAGATACAGGGGAGTTGGGAATCACCTCTCTGAAAAAGTCAATTAAAACAGCCTCAAACAAATCCTTCAGTTCCTCAAATTAATCGCCAGAGTTCAAATTACTCACTTCTACAGCGGTGGTGTCGTGGGCGGGGCTTTCCTCCCAGCCCTCGAGCTCCACAATCACTCCCTCAATGACAAATGGTGTTGCCGGCTTGTGCACCTGGACAGACTCTGTCAGTGGTCTGGGCTCCGATGCAATGAAACACTCTGTCCTTATCCTTGGTACGGGCTCATCTCTCGTGGGTGGCTGGTCTCCACAGTCTGCGGTGGGCTCAAACAACATCTCCGTCGCGTAGTTCGCTGGTGGTGGTTGGTTGGTCTCTGGCAGTGGAGTGGGGCTGGTGGCGAAGTCATCAGGAGGACCACTT
The DNA here is from genome assembly GCF_024489055.1 of Chanodichthys erythropterus. Classification (NCBI taxonomy): domain Eukaryota; kingdom Metazoa; phylum Chordata; class Actinopteri; order Cypriniformes; family Xenocyprididae; genus Chanodichthys; species Chanodichthys erythropterus. The sequence goes on from NC_090238.1 coordinate 30,066,068, forward strand.
CCTGGGAGGCGTGCCCAGGACCGCTCACTTAGGCTGGAGATGTAAAACACGCAGAGCGAGTGGTCAGGAAAGTGTGTTAGGCACGCCAACTCCAAAAAATCCCTGGTGTGTGATTCGAGGGAGTGGTCCATCTGCTCCAGGCATAGCAGGGCAACTGCAGGAATGTCAATTGAGACGAAAAAACAAAAAGAAACAAAAAAGCTTGGTCCGTTCTTCTGTTATGTAACATTGTGTAGAAAGGCACAAGGACAAAGGAGAATATGAAGAATAATATTTAATAACAAAAACAGGCAGGAACTCACTATACACAGTTTAACATTAACGAGAACGGACAGCGAATGAGGGAGAACACAGACTGTAAATGAACAGGGAACTAACAAGCTAATTAACATAACAGGTGAATGGAATCAAACAATCAGACACACTGGGAAACTAGGGGTGCGTCTCAATTAGCTCCCTAGTTCAGTAGTCAGGGCACTGATCAGGGAGTCGGCCACATTCATTTTCACGATATACTGATTCACGACCTAGGGAGCTAGGGAGCTGATTGAGATGCAGGGTAAGTCACAGGGGAAACACAATGGAAAATGAGACAGTATTATATTGTGCGCATAATTAACTTTAAACAACAGAACAAATTAGTAAAACATACTGACGTATTAGTAAGTCGTGGGAACAAAATGTTCATTCATAGCCACGATATACATATGTTTTTTCTGCATGTCATGTGCGGGGCTCCATAGTATTGTAATTTAAGTTTGTTAAAATAACAACATTTAAATAATCTTAAAACTTATTGTGCATTCACATTGGGCATCGGCATTTATGCTACTCATTTACTTTGATTGGATGCGTTGCTGAACTGAATTGTGGCTTCCCTTGCGTCGCATCAATGGTGTTGCTTGCGGCAACTTTTTAAGCGCCAATGCAGGCGTCAGCCAATCAGACCGCCTTATGCAAATGCCCTAGCGCAGATGGTAACCAATTTCATTCATGCAACACCGGAAAGTAATAAGATTAGCTGTTGTCAACTATGACAGTCGCGTCAGCACCAAGCTTCAGACATACCCTCCATCAAGCACCGACTCCCCGTGTGAATGCAGCGTTATTGAGTCCCCTAGGAAGTTTGCAGAGGCACTCTAGTTGAGAACTACTGCACTAGGTGAACTGCACTTCCCTACTGCACTTCTTTTAGGGTAAATAATTTGCTGAATTTATGATCCCTGCATTTTTGTAGTTGATTCTGGCATTTCATGGAATAAGCAACATTTAAAAACAAAACAAATGTTTTATGTAGTAAGAACCTGCTTGTTCTGCCTAATACTTATTAACGTCACATATGCAGTGCTAAACTCCCTTGAGCAATGTTTTAGACATTTCTCATTGTATATAACTGAACTTCCCATGGCAACAGTTCAAGACATTTTCCAGCTGTTCATTGTACATCTGCTGAGCTGTCCGTTCAACAGGCCAAACCGTCCGCATGTTTCTCATGAGTTTGCATGTTAGACAGCAATCGAAACGCTACTGTGCTTCTGCAACAACTTTATTCTTCTCATGCAGTCAATTTCCTGTATCAGCTGACGTCAGCCACACGGGCACAATTTAGCCTCAGGCTGGTAGAATTAAGCTAATGATTGCAAGAATGTAATTGCCACCCCTTATCACTTTAATCCTTTGCAAGGAGAAAGAGTGAGAGAACAAGAGAGAGCAAGAGAGAGAATGTAATGTTGAACTGAACAATGTATAAACTGAGTGCACTGGAAGAGTAATGGAGGTGAAGAGATAGAAGATAGCAAGAGCAGCTGGATCAGTGGGGGAGAGAGTAAAAGGAGAGCGACAATGTACAAACATCGGTGTTCTTGTTAAGGAGGCATTTCCTTGAGTGCCTGCACACTCTCCGGCTCCCGACTGTTTATCCCACAAAGATAACAGCAAAGGAAGAGCAAAGTTCCACTAGCGTGTAGAGAGCACTCCGACTGCAGTCTCATTTGTCACTAATAATGTCTTAAGATGGCTTAGTTGGATTTGAAGGCCATGAAGGGGGATTGTGAGCCTGTTGGGACCTATTGGGTTATCTCTACACTGGAAATGCAGGCAGTCACGACACCAGATCATAGCACCAGGCTGCAAGTGTGGGAAGAGCAACCGTGGTTGTAAATGTGCATGACAAGAGGAGCAGAGAAAATGAGATGATATATTTGGGGGGAAGGGGAACCTGTTGTAAGGGTTCTCTCCTGGGTACATTCATCTTTGTAGTTGTGGTGTTATGACCAGCTCATCTCCTCAGTACATACATCATCCTCTCACCCACATCAACAACGTTCAGTGCTTCCAGAGATGTAAAGCTCTGGTTCAGTTAAAGGTCTGTGCTCGCCAGGTGTGACGTGCTATTGCTCTCTCACTTCAGGATGAGGTTTAATCTACAGGTGAGTAACAATACGTTGAGTTATTAAGTTTGCAGGTGTGGAAGTAAAACAGAGGGTGATATGACGGCAAGGGACATAATAACGCAAAGTGCCATTGAAGGCTGATAAATTCCCTTTTTTCCCCTGATAAATTATATTGATGACAACCATACTCTGACAGTGTGGTACTGTCTATCGAACAAGATACAGTTTCTTAAGAAAATGTGCTGTCATTGCCATGAGGATGTTGTAGGTTTCCAGGGTGATGCTAGGTGGTTACTATGGTGTTTCTAGGTGGTTGGTATGGTGTTATGGGTGCTAGGTATTTACATGCCCAAGTCAAAATATCCCACCCAAAATTATATTATTTTTTTGATATTCTGGCCCCTAGTTCTTTTTTCAGTCAAGGTGAGTCCTATTTTGCATACTTCATCACTACTCTATGGCATTTTGGTAGCGTAAGTAATATGAGTATAATAATAACCCTGAAAAATGCTGGGGTGGCAGCAACATATGCGTGTATTTAAAACATTAACTCTTTAAAATGCAAATTGGCAAATTATTCTGTTTTGTAAAAATCACTCTCTTTTGGACTCAACATATGCAGTTTTCACATGACATCACACCCTTGTAGGAAGCTCACCTGGAATGCAAAACAAGGTTTTATCCACTGCCCCCCAGTTATTTCTTTCTTTCTTTCTTTTTTACCAGCTTTGTATTAAACAGTGATATAAAAGACCAACTTCAGTATACACCGAACTGATGCAAAAAGTTTTATGTTAAGCATTTTCCCTTAGAAAACCATCATAAAGTAAATTCTTAAAGGGTTAGTTGACCCAAAAATTAAAATTCTGTCATTTATTACTTACACTCATGTCGTTCCACACCCGTAAGACCTTTGTTAATCTTCGGAACACAAATTAAGATATTTTAGTTGAAGTCCGATGGCTCTGTGAGGCCTCCATAGGGAGCCATGGACAATTCCTCTCTCAAGGTACTCCATAAAGGTACTAAAAATATATTTAAATCAGTTCATGTGAGTACAGTGGTTCAATATTGATATTATAAAGCAACAAGAATATTTTTGGTGTGCCAAAAAAAACAAAATAATGACTTATTTAGTGATGGACGATTTCAAAACACTGCTTCAGGAAGCATCAGAGCAAAAATGAACATGGGTCGCTCTGAAATATGCTCCTATGGGACGTATTTCAGGGAAGTGACAAACGACCTATATGGGCGTATTGGTTGGAAACTTCACATGTTTGATAAGACATAATGACATCTACATGCCAATATTCATTTAGTCATAGCGCCACCTGCTGGCAACAGGAAATGACATGCTTTGCACTGTAATTTACTCCCAGAAACACACATTTATTATGCCATGAAGTACCAAACATACTAGAAACACGTTAAATCATGCAACATTCGGGTATGCGATTAACTCCACGAAACAGGAAGTTGTTGTAACTCAGACATATAATGTCTGATCTGCCCCAAACTTCACATGTGTGATAATAGTCCTGCCCGAAGACATCTACATGGCAATATTCAGTTATAGTCAAATAGCTGTCTGCTGGCAGCAGGAAGTGTGGCACGTCGAAATGACTTTGCCATATTTCTCCTGTATTTACTTGCTTACATGCATGTCACCTATACTGTTCAGTGTTTTCCCAAGGGTGCGAGGGCCTTTTCATTGCTGCTTGCTTTAATTTTTTAATCTTTTCAAATTTTTTTTTTTTTTATATACCTATTTTAATATCCCTGGATGAGAACTGTACAATTACTTTGCAATATCATTCACTGATAAGTAACATGCCCAAGTTGTACTCCTGTCAGGGGTTTGAGAAGTATAATTGTTGTGATGCTAGATCTAGCTAATTACGCAGTACATTAATCTATAATATCCCAATACAATTGCTGCCCTTGTTTGTTGTATCCTAATAAAAATTGTTAGCAGCTTACAGATGCCCATACACTCTTTTATGTTTAGTGTTTGACGCAAACTGTTATCATTCTCAGATTCGTATCACGTTCATTATTTCTCTTACTCACTTTACGCTTACACACACATTTAAGTGCCAAACTGTGCATGTCTTGTTCCTTCCAAACATATGTAACCAAGCCCATTTATCTAAAATTGTGAATTGATTAGCTGTTTGCAATATATTTTGGCTGGCTTAACCTTTGATGGTAAAGATATGTGGTGGCGTTTGCTACACAAAGCTTTTTTTGTTTTGCTACCAAGAAAATTATCTTTTCTTTTGGTCTGAAGTTATTCACTTTAAAACGTTTTATACATCATGAGATTCTGAAATTTTTCGGAAAACATTTATGATAAAAATAAACTCATTTATTTTCCTTGCAGAGCTGGGAATGACTGGAAATTGCAGGAGTCTACAAAGTAGCAGTAAGATAATGTATGGTTTTGTTTGAATTAATCTGCAGGCAGCCACTGAAGTTCACTTTGTTTCAAAGGGCTTCCCTCATCCTTGGAAGTGCCCTGATCTGCTTTTTCCAGATCGGTCGCCTCAGATGGGCCATTCACTGTATTCAGCCTCTTCTTCCCATATCTGACAATCTTGCTATTAGGAGAGGAACTGTGCAATTTAAATGGTACCAGTAATACTGGTTCAGAAGTATAGCACTGAGTGTTTGCTTTGGCCAGCTTTTTCAGTGCCTTCACCTGAGCCAATGAGAAAATGGGTAATGGGGGTTTAAGGTTAATGTGATGACAGAACACTACAACTTTACTTTTTTATCTTTGCCAATGCATCCTGCTTCATTAAAAAGCAGTTTATCTAAACCCATTATTAGTAATTAAAGATCTGGTGTTGTTCTACTTAAGATAACCACATCAAATATTGCTTGTAGGAAAACTGCGTGTGTAGGAGTACTTGACCTTCCGAATGACCTTTCCGAAAACTAATTTCCAGTGAGCAATTGTTATCTAAAAAGTAGGTGAACCTGTTGTGACTGCACTTTTACTATGGAACAAGTCCATGCTCTCTTGCTCCTTCTGACGCAGATGTGAGCCAGATGTTTTGCCAAGAAGTTTCCCAATGCACCCAAGTACTCCTGGTTTAGAATCCCAGTCCCCCAGTTCATTTAAGGGACTGATGTGGTTTCAAGGTCCAACTGAAATATCCTTGTCTTTGCCCTGTATCGTCCAATCTTTGCCACTATGTGAACTCATGGGATTCGAACTGCAAACAGAATCAAAGCTTAACAGTTTGTTTGTTCAAGTCATTCTAATGTACATCTCTATTATTAGTTGGAAGCTTTATAAATCTGATTCATTTTCCCAAACACAAAGGAATACATACAAAAATGATTTGGGTACCTAAGTTAATGGATAACATAATATGAAACCAAGTGGCCTCTACAAGCAAATAATGCTGCACTCCAAAAAAAAAATAATAATAGAAAAAATTGCTGGGTTGTGTTAACCCAAATTTGTGTGTGCGTGTGTGTGTGTGTGTGTGTGTGTGTTGGGGGGGGGCCCAAATTTGGATTGAAACAACCCAGAATTTTTTAGAGTGTGGGCATGTTACTTCCCCATTATTCAGATTAGAGGTTACCACAATGGGTTTTAATGGTGTATTCCTAAATTACAGTATTACTTTTCTTTCCCCAGTCATGAATATGTGATTCTCTTATCAGAAAATGTGCTACATAAGTAGTACAAAACACCCATATAATGCTTCTCTGTTATGACTGATATCTCATCCCTTTATACACAAACATACACAAACTGAAAACTTCCCTCCATCTTTGTTATAGTACTCCATAGGGAGTTCCTGTTCCTTCTACCAACCCCTTGTTTACAGACATTTTGTCCAGCAGCCCTGTGACTACTCAGAAAGAGCAAACCCACAGAAAAACAGTTATGTTTATGTTAAGGCCATTGCCAAGAATATTACCAACAAAGACCTCAACAAAAGGAACCACAGAGCTACTGTCCATAAAAGTGCACACAGAACTGGAGGTAGTGGAGGAATGTACTTGCAGAAGTGGTGATACTCTTGCACTAGATAGTTCAAGAGGCCATTTGAAGGTATAGTGAGTCCACACGCTACAGTACTTACTAGATCCCCCAACATAAATTTTCAACCCCCCCCCACCCTTTTTACGAATGTCACAGTTCACCTCCAACAACAACAATAGTTACAGAAAAATAATTGAGTAGGATTAAACACAGAGATCTTTTTTTACCTAAAGTCTGCCAGAGTATATAGTCAACTGGGAATTGTCAAAAACAGACCATTTCACAGAATTGCCTTGTTTTTTGTTGCTCCATGAGAAAGTACAGGAGCTGTTGGATGCAGTCCATGAAGTTTGCAGTTCCACCTTACCATCAGCGCTGCGTGTCTCCCACGGAAAGGCGGGCGCTCTGTTCATGTGACAAGGTTTCTGGGGACTTTGGGTCTTCCCATGATGCTTGTGTTCCTTCAGTGTGCCCCAGGGAATGGGGAGGCTGAGGGACTAGTTTCAGGAGGGGGCCTGAGAGACTGAGATAGATGGAGATAGAGAGAGGCACTGAGATGCAGGGAAAGGGGGACTTGAAGGGAAATGTGTAGGGGTAAATGAAGGAAAAAGGGTAAAGGACAGCCAGAGACTGAAAGAGAAAGGGACGTGCTTTGACGTCAACACAAGTTGACAATTGACAAAGTAAGGGAAGTTAACAAGGGAGCAAGATAAAGAGAAATATGGGAGAGATGGAGACATCTGCTTCTCATCTGGTATGGGAAAATCCCCCAAATCCATGAGGATTAGGCTGGGATCCCTCGAATAAGGTTTCCCAGTCAGTCGGAGATTCTCAGATTGTTAATCAGGCCTGAAAGATGCTTCTAGTGTCTCTGCATTTTGTTTATATGCCAGAATAATAATAAACCAGATTTTTACATTATCCTAAACAAATTGTGAGAGTTGTGCTACCATTGCAAGAGTCGCCTTTACAATGCTAGGGTGTTCTGGGTGGTTGCCATTGTTGCGGTTGCTAATGTGTTATAGTTGATTTCTAGGATTTTCTGGGCTGTTGCTTGAGTCAAGCCCAAGTCAACAGAGCCCACTGTTAGGTGTGATATTCTGGATTTTGATATCGTCCAGATCCCTCCTTCAGTGTAAGTGCATGATATATTTTTACACATTTTATTTTTAACTAGGTTTAATGCAAAAATCTGATCACTTCTAATTAATTGCACACCTCTTCTCTTCTGTTGAAGTTCACTTTACTTGACAAAATGCATCCATTTGGAACACTCTGCAACATCATCAAACATAGACGACACTTGAGTCATGACTAATTTAATTCAGTAAAGTGCTTTAACTACTTATTGTAATCAAAAGTTATTGTAATCAAACTTCTTGTAGTACTGTTTAGATGCACTGTACCATTGCAATGTACCATTATTCCTTATGCCGTTTGCAGTACCCTTCGAACTAAACATGTGCTCACTTCCTTCAGATTGGAATCTCTCATGTCGTTCCAAAACCAGTAAGGCTTTCGTTCATCTTCAGAACACAAATGAAGATTTTTTTGATGAAATCTGAGAGCTTTCTGTCCCTCCATAGACAGCTACGCGACTGACACTTTGACGCTTCAAAAAGTTCATAAAGAGATCATAAAACTAATCCATATGAATTGAGTGGTTTAATCCAAATTTTCTGAAGAGACATAATCACTTTATATGATGAACAGTTTGAATTGAGGCTTTTATTCACATAAATATTCATCAACTCGCACATCAGTTCTTCTTCTTCTTTTGAGATTTTATTGGCCTTGCACAATGGTAAACGGAAGCTCAAGCATGTTCGCTTGACATTTGAGGAACCAATGAGGTTCGTTCTCGTGTGTTACGCAGCATGTTTGAGCTTCTGGAAAAGGTTTGTTCTCACGCGTCAAGCAGGTTCGGTTGAGCTTCTTTTTATGTTCGCTGATAAATGTATGTGAATAAAAGCCTAATTTAAATTTGTTCATCATATAAAGTGATCGAGTCTCTTCAGACTCGAAAAGTGGAAGTTGCGTAGCTGTCTATGGAGTGACAGAAATCTCTCAGATTTCATCAAAAATATCTTCAATTGTGTTCCGAACATTAACAAAAGTCTTACTGGTTTGGAATGACATGAGACTGAGTAATCAATGACAGAATTTTCATTTTTGGGTGAACTAACCCTTTAAGATGGCAGAATAGCTGGTTCAGGTGTGTTTATTTTGGAAATTAACTCACTTTTTATGGCCAGAATTGAATAGCCAGTTCACATCAAGCACCTCTAAAAAGTATGGTAACACTTTAGTATAGGGAATACATATAAACTATTAACTATATGACTTTTCCCTCAATAAACTCCTAATTTACTGCTTATTAATAGTGAGTAAGGTAGTTGTTAGGTTTGGGTATTGGGTCAGATTAAGAATGTAGAATAAGGTCATGCAGAATAAAGCATTAATATGTGCTTTATAAGTATTAATAAATAGCCAATATTTTAGTAATATGCATGCTAATAAGAAACTAGTTAACAGACCTTAAAATAAAGTGTTACCAAAAGTATCTAGTCACCTATATTTGAGACTTTTCATAGCAGAGGTGTGTTGTTTCCCCTAGTATTTATCCATGTTCTGTAGTGGTGGTGTACAAGTGGTGTAAGGGAGCATTCTAGGGCTTACATTTTTACTAAAATAGCCCCCTATTCCTTGGAAGTAATCTAGCAAAATTAATGCCAGCCCTCCCATCCACTTTTCTGTAATGCTTGCTTGATAAATGTGTTGTGTTGTTGATTATCTCATAAACCCTCCATAAGCGCAATCACAACCTTTCTAAAAAAAAAAAAAAACTCTACTTTGCTGAACATTACTCTCAACAATAAGTGAAAACAAATGTCTTTTCAACATTAGCGTAACAGTTTTTTTTTTTCACTGGCCAAATGCTCAAATTAAATACATCTAAATTAATAGAGGTAACATAATAAAGAGTGACATTAGACAGCTTAAAGAAACATTTCACTCAAAAAAATTTATTTATTCAGCCTTACAATGTCAATGTCTGTTTTACAAAATAGATTTTTAGTTAGGTTAATTAAAACGATTTTTTTTTCTTAGCATGCAAGTTATTTTAAGACTTTATTCTGAAGTATCACCCATAGTATAGTTATGTGCTATACATTCAGTTTTCGCTATAATAGAATGAGGCTTGGGATGTGGTTGCGTAATGATTTATGCCCTGGGGCATGTCCTGTTTGTCTGATAAGATGGCTGTCGTTCTTTATCATGAGTCTCGAACAGAGATGACTTCTGAGTCTCACCCGAGTGAGACTAATACATCTGGCTCAATCCTTGGATAAAGCTGTGTAGCTTTTGGTGTAGCGTTAGAACAAAATGAGTGAGACAGATACAAATAAGACAGAAAAAAAAAAAATACAAAGATACAAAAAGAGGTGTGGACAATGAAATCATGGTCTTGCTAACATTTTATTTTATTGTTGGTAACACCTTATTTTAAGGTCACTACATGTACTTACTATAGTAATGACAGTAAATTATGCATAATTACTAGTAATCAACCTAAACCAAACCGTAACTGTAACTCTATAGCAAGTTACATGTAGTTAATTAATATTACTCAGTACTTATTTGACAATGGAACTACAGTGTTGGATCATTTGAAGTTCATTGCATTTAATTTTGATATTTTTGTCTTCTACAAGAAAGAGCAACATGAGTGCGGATTGAATATTCTTGCCCATAGACACTTTTTTTGCTTAGAATTTAATGTTTATGTGATACATTTATTGTCATTTAAATTCTACTTGCCTCAAAAACTGGAGGGGCACATTCCATCTCAGTGATACAAGTTGTACATTTTAACAAATGCAAAGAGACTGTAGTTGAATAATCAGTTTGTACAGCCAAACATTTGTAACCACTGGGTCTCTAAGAGACAGGTCAGGCCTCTCCATTCTCACAATCCTGCTCGCGCCATCCTGGAGCTTCTCTGTTTATTTGTTTACACAATATGAGGGAACCGGTCATGGAAAATCAAACATCACATTGAGGGCAATGTGACTGAGAAGTCCAACTGACATACGTCAAGACATGGACAACAGGCACAGTCTGTGCAGTTATGATTGGAGAAATGATTTAAACATGATAAAAGGTGTTGATGTTTTAAAAACAGATATGTGTAGAACGTCCAACTCTGGCATTTTAAATCTGGGTTTCTGGCCTGCTAATGAGCAGCAAATCCACAAATTTATTAATATACTGCTAATAAGATCAAGTATTATCATTAATCTGTGTACTCATTTCTGCATCAGTTCCAAACTCGCTTCATGTTCTGTTCCACTGAGTTGTCTTTTGACTATAGTTCCTGAAGGGTGTACGTCCATCTGGGACCATTCCTCTTCACCAGGCCTCTAGGAAACATGGCACCAGACCAGTCCATTATGAGACAGGAGTAGAACAACAAACAGACAATATCGGAGGAAATCAAATCCAGTGTTTTAGCAAGTGCACAACAGCCCCGGAGCTCTTGTCTCCGTTAATAGCCAGATCAGCCACAGTGAGGAGTTGCACCACTGCCAAATTCTCATCGTCCGGTTGCATTGTGTATTGTTTTAAGATATTAACTTTCCAAAGCACTAAACCCATCATCCTGTTCCTTCAGCGTTCCATTTTCCCTTAGACCCATGACAGACCGGCACCTCCCCTGTTCATGTTCTACAACTGGAGGCAGTGGTAATAACTATTTAGGTAGTTGTCTGTCCCCACACAAAAATAAACTCGAAGAAATAATTTTGCTTGGCAGCGGTTCATATAAACACAACTCCAGCGGATGGATTTCACCTTGCATTCGCCTCTGGCATGTCCTACTTTAAACTCCTGTAATGGGATACGCGGAGGCTCTTAGCCTGACAACCCTCCCTTAACCTTACATTGTGTTGATAAAGATTAACCGAAGTGTTTGTGCAATAATTAGACCTACTTCCTGTGAGGGGAGGTTCTGTGGATGGGATTTCTGTGAGTTTCGTCACTTAACGCAGAAGAAAAATTATATCTTAAGGCTTAAAGCGGACCGGAAATAGCAATATAAATTGTAGTATGACAAAGTAAAAATATGACCAAGGAAAATGTACAGATTATAAAACTTAAAGTTATATTCTGGGTTAAACACAGAAAAAATTTTGACTCATCCATTAGTTTACTTTAAAGGATTCGTTCACTTTAAAATGAAAATTAATTAAGATTTACTCACCCTCAAGCTATACTAGGTGGACATGACTTTCTTCTTTCTGATAAACACAATCAGAGTTATATTAAAGGATTAGTTCACTTTCGAATCAAATTTTCCTGATAATTTACTCATCCCCATGTCATCCAAGATGTTCATGTCTTTCTTTCTTCAGTTGAAAAGAAATTAAGGTTTTTGATGAAAACATTCCAGGATTTTCTCCATATAGTGAACTTCAATGGAGCCCAAATGGTTGAAGGTCAAAATTACATTTTCAGTGCAGCTTCAAAGCGTTCTACATGATCCCAGAAGAGGAATAAGGGTCTTATCTAAAGAAACCAACGCTCATTTTCTTTAAAAAAAAATTATATCCACCTTATTCCTACGCCCCATGGTGCTTTGCGCGAATTATGGGTGTAACTTCCGTTAAGCTGTAAACGGTCAGTGAAAGATTCTCTCTATGAACACAGTAATGCATTTTATTTTTAAACTGGGTACAATGAGATGACATTATTCTACTCACCTTTCAACCAACGAACATTAAAAGGACTTTTAAAAGTGTAAAAGAATCAACAAGGTACTTTCAACAGGCCATGAAAAATTCTTTCCACAGCAATAAGGGACGGGTTGAACATAACTATAGTGATATATATCTGCATTATGTAATATACGTTGCCTTAATAAAAATGTTCATGAACTTCAGCATTGTGTGATACTATTTCAAAGTGATTTCCATTTTAATAAATTGTATGTACCTGTGAAAACAAACCTGGAAAGAGACGCGAGGCTTTGAGGAGAAAAACGAGAGATTCTCAGTGCATTCCAGTGAATTATTAATGGGATATATCGTAAATTATATCTGGAGAACAGACCACAAATGTGCAGCATATATTGTCCTTTTTCATACTATTACAACGGTATGCGAAGGGACAAAATAAAATAATCACGAGGATAGAAAGCAGCGACTGAAACAAGCTCTTGCTATAGATATTCTTGTTATAACATGTTACGTTAAAATACCAAGTGTTACGTAATTCTCATGATGTCTGGAAATAAAACATGAAAGAAAAATTGACAGCTCATTCAGTCAAACTGACAGATAAGCTTTATTTGTAGTGCAGCCTTATGATTTGAAATGATTCGTTTCAGTCTTTTTGAATGGAAGTTCACCAAACCAGAAGTGGAACCCATAATTTGAAACGCAGTAGGCTAGTCAGGAATAAGGTCAATAAGTTTTAACAATAAATGCTCATCTTGAACTGGCACTCTTCTTCTTCTCTATTAGAATTCCAAATTCTAAGTGTACTAATTGGTACTTGAACTAGCATAATGTATTTGACAATTTAGTTCAAACTTTGACCTGTGGAGGGCAGTAATACACTTAGTAGTGTCTACACTGCTGGAATTCAAATAGAGAAGAAGAAGAGAGCTAGTTCAAGATAAGCATTTATGGTTAAATCGTATAAAATTAAAAAAAATTTTTTTGAAAATGAGCGATGGTCTCTCGTTGGTCTCATTCACTGCCATTATAAAGCTTGGATGCATCATATTCATCAGAAAGAATAAAGTCTTATACACCTAGGATGGCTTGAGGATGAGTAAAGCTTGGGGTAATTTTCATTTTAAAGTGAACTAATCCTTTAAAGTACATTCACTTTTACAGTAAAGCACTTATAATGGACATACAGTATAGTTTGTAAAGTATAAAAATCATTATGTCTATGTGAAATCCCCATAAAACATTAACACGCAATGTCTCTCTCTGTGTGTGTGTGTGTGGTTGTAGATGTTTTTTTTATAAAGCATACAAACCTTTTAAAAAACTCTTGCATTTCACCCCAGGGAAGAATAAACTTATTAGTAGAGGGAGGACATATTATTGTTCTGCAATAATAAACAGTGCTGCTCCAGCAGAGCAGAAGTCTTAAAGACCACAATGTTTTTGTATGATTCTTGCATTTGCTAATGTCATTCAAAACAAATACAATTAAGCAGTGTAACCTACCTCATATTAGCTGCAGTCCTGCGGCAGTGTGTGTGGGAATACTAGTCCTTGACAAATAAAAGATTCTAAATTGTGTAGATATTTTGATTCACATTTGCTGCATGAATATGAAAATGTGTATTTTTTTTATTTAGGGATATTTTCATCATTGTTTACTAACCCTCATGTTGTTCTAAATCTATATGTTTCTTTATTTTGTGGATCACAAATGTGTCTGTTCTGTTGCGTTTTTTGTTCATATCAGTTATGTTCAGTATTCTACGGAAGAGGATTAGGGCCAAGCAATAATAAAAAAATAAAACCATCTTGAGATTAAAGTTGTTAAATTTCAAGAAAAAAACTTGTTAAATTTAGAGAAAAAAGTCGAAATAAAATGTTGAGAATAAACTTGTAAAATTACGAGAAAAAAAATCGTTAAATTTCGAGAAAAAGGTTGAGATAAAATGTTGAGAATAAACTCATTAAATTATGAGAAAAACTCGTTAAATTTCAAGAAAAAAGTTGAGATAAAATGTTGAGAATAAACTAGAAAAATAAATGAGAAAAAAGTTGTTAAATTACGAGAACAAATTTGTTAAATTACGATTTTTTTTCTTGTAATTTAATGACTTTTTTTCTCATAATTTAATGACTTTATTCTCAACATTTTATATCGACTTTTTTCCCGAAATTTAACGAGTTTTTTTCTCGTAATTTAATGACTTTATTCTCAACATTTTATCTCGACTTTTTTCTTGAAATTTAACAAGTTTTTTCTCGTAATTTAACGAGTTTATCCTCAACATTTTATCTCGACTTTTTTCTTGAAATTTAATGAGTTTTTTCTTGTAATTTAATGAGTTTATTCTCAACATTTTATTTTGACTTTTTTCTCGAAATTTAACAAGTTTTTTCTCGAAATTTAACAACTTTAATCTCGAGATGGTTTTATTTTTTTATTATTGCTTGGCCCTAATCCTCTTCCACATAGTGTTCTTCTTATCAATGTTAAAAAAAAACAAAAAAACAGTTGTGCTGCTTAATATTTTTGTAGCAACTGTAATATTTTTTTTTAGGATTCTTTGATGAGTGTCAGTTTTGATCAATTTAATGTCCTTGCTTAATAAAAGTTAATATTTAATAAAATAAAATAATAAAAAATACAAATATTCCTTTAATAATGAGGCACATACAGTATGCAATATACAATATGTGTCTCATACATAGAAGACAGACCAAACCTGCCTTATTTTAAAATTAAAGCTACTTTTATGGAAATCAACAGTGGCAAATGATTTACGAGCACCTGGTAGATGATCCGATTAGCAATAGTGTTATGTAAACTAATTCAATCCCATGTGACACATTATTGTCAGACAATAACAGCACGTCAGACACTTTGCACATGTCTAGGGGAACTTCCTAAATAAACACAAAAATCCCAAGCCCATACAATAGAGCGGAATGCCTGAGGAAACTGCTCAACACCTGTCAGCTTTCAAGACGTGAGGAACAGTGTCACCTCAGTTTTCTAAATAGGAAGTGATACACACAAAACTATTGCTGTAATATCCACTTCCAGATCTGACAAATCTCCTATTTGTGCTTATGTCGGAAACAACAGGTGGACAGACAGAGTGCAGACATGTACAAGACAGAGGCCAGTCAATTGCAGGAAGTTGATTCATGTAATATCCGGATGAGGTGCTGGCCAGATGGTCTAGGGTAATAACAATCTCCAAAACACATTGCGGTAATGGAGATTGCCGAATACCTTTAAGCTTCATGAAATCCGGTAATTTCGTTTCAATGTTTATCATGTCGACTCAGATTAGTGTTCCCATGTGTAAAATGAACCTTCCTCAGAGGAAATCAGACCTTCTAAACAATGATGAATGGATAACTTTAATGTAGATCGTGCATTCCCCCTTTACAATCAGGGAAAATGAAGATCCAAGGGGAATATACAGTCAGCCCATCCATTACGCTGAGATCACCCTTAAAACACTTCTGATAATAACAGCAATGTGAAAGCCGATGTTTGGAAGCCCTTTATCTGAAAGATTGTGCCTGTTTGTTGTCTCTTCAAATGGAGAGAATTTAAAAAATATGTTATGTAGGCCACTGTTTCTAGTTTTTCTTCAAGACTGCAGGTTATTTTGTTTCAAATTCATTCCTTAAAATAGTCCAACAATATGCTAAATATTGACAATATTAAAATGGTAAAATTTCCTTGGTACCATGTTTAAACATTCATTTAAACAGTATACTTGTGATAAAAAGGAAACCTTTTACAAAAATTTCAATTGATTTGTTATTGATTATCAATGCTTGCCTTTCTTTTAAGAATTAAGACAAAGACCTTAATGTCCCCTCAGGGATCTCTATACTGAAAGTTAATGTAATGTGGTTTTCTTGAGTTTCTGCTTGTATGCAAATCTTGTATGCGGTTTTACACCACCCTGCTTTGAATCACTAGGTATATTCTTTAAATAGTTTAGGAAAAAACTGCTGATATTGACAGCTGGAATGAGTCTTTTTCCAGTCCAAACAGACACATCAGCATGTGAGTCAATCTGGATACGATGGCACATAGAAAAACACTGAAATCACTGTTAAAGTGGAACTGAATCTACATACAGTAAGCATCACAGGATTGTTACTATGCGCTGAGAGATTATCTCCAATATAAAGATTCATTTTTTTCCATACTTACCTTTGCAGATCTTCACAATAAAATCATTTTTATACTTCAAACACATTTCTTATACTGATTATATTACTAACATGTTTCAAAACAAGCATTTCATGAGAGTAATAATGAGCGCAACCAGAAATATTTCAACCTGAAATACAGTGGGTACGGAAAGTATTCAGACCCCCTTAAATTTTTCACTCTTTGTTATATTGCAGCCATTTGATAAAATCATTTAAGTTCCTTTTTTTCCTCATTAATGTACACACAGCACCCCATATTGACAGAAAAACACAGAATTGTTGACATTTTTGCAGATTTATTAAAAAAGAAAAACTGAAATATCACACGGTCCTAAGTATTCAGACCCTTTGCTCAGTATTTAGTAGAAGCACCCTTTTGATCTAATACAGGCATGAGTCTTTTTGGGAAAGATGCAACAAGTTTTTCACACCTGGATTTGGGGATCCTCTGCCATTCCTCCTTGCAGATCCTCTCCAGTTCTGTCAGGTTGGATGGTAAACGTTGATGGACAGCTATTTTTAGGTCTCTCCAGAGATGCTCAATTGGGTTTAAGTCTGGGCTCTGGCTGGGCCATTCAAGAACAGTCACAGAGTTGTTGTGAAGCCACTGCTTCGTTATTTTAGCTGTGTGCTTAGGGTCATTGTCTTGTTGGCCCAGTCTGAGGTCCTGAGCACTCTGGAGAAGGTTTTCGTCCAGGATATCCCTGTACTTGGCCGCATTCATCTTTCCCTCGATTGCAGCCAGTCGTCCTGTCCCTGCAGCTGAAAAACACCCCCACAGCATGATGCTGCCACCACCATGCTTCACTGTTGGGACTGTATTGGACAGGTGATGAGCAGTGCCTGGTTTTCTCCACACATACCGCTTAGAATTAAGGCCAAAAGTTCTATCTTGGTCTCATCAGACCAGATAATCTCATTTCTCACCATCTTGGAGTCCTTCAGGTGTTTTTTAGCAAACTCCATGCGGGCTTTCATGTGTCTTGCACTGAGGAGAGGCTTCCGTCGGGCCACTCTGCCATAAAGCCCCGACTGGTGGAGGGCTGCAGTGATGGTTGACTTTCTACAACTTTCACCCATCTCCCGCCTGCATCTCTGGAGCTCAGCCACAATGATCTTTGGGTTCTTCTTTACCTCTCTCACCAAGGCTCTTCTCCCCCGATAGCTCAGTTTGGCCGGACGGCCAGCTCTAGGAAGGGTTCTGGTCGTCCCAAACATCTTCCATTTAAGGATTATGGAGGCCACTGTGCTCTTAGGAATCTTAAGTGCAGCAGAAATATTTTTGTAACCATGGCCAGATCTGTGCCTTGCTACAATTCTGTCTCTGAGCTCTTCAGGCAGTTCTCTTGACCTCATGATTCTCATTTGCTCTGACATGCACTGTGAGCTGTAAGGTCTTATAAAGTCAGGTGTGTATAATCAAACACAGCTGGACTCAAATGAAGGTGTAGAACCATCTCAAGGATGATCAAAAGAAATGGACACTTAGCACCTATGTTAAATATATGAGTGTCACAGCAAAGGGTCTGAATACTTAGGATCATGTGATATTTCAGTTATTCTTGAATGGCCCAGCCAGAGCCCTAACTTAAACCCAATTGAGCATCTCTGGAGAGACCTAAAAATAGCTGTCCATCAACTTTTACCATCCAACCTGACAGAACTGGAGAGGATCTGCAAGGAGGAATGGCAGAGGATCCCCAAATCCAGGTGTGAAAAACTTGTTGCATCTTTCCCAAAAAGACTCATGGCTGTATTAGATCAAAAGGGTGCTTCTACTAAATACTGAGCAAAGGATCTGAATACTTAGGACCATGCGATATTTCAGTTTTTCTTTTTTAATAAATCTGCAAAAAATGTCAGCAATTCTGTGTTTTCTGTCAATATGGGGTGCTGTGTGTACATTAATGAGGAAAAAAATTAACTTAAATGATTTTAGCAAATGGCTGCAATATAACAAAGAGTGAAAATTTAAGGGGTTCTGAATACTTTCCGTACCCACTGTACATCATAAAAGCCTTTTTTTTGTATCTTTAGGTTCATTGTTAAAAATGACAGTGTGAACACTAAGTGAACCAGGATTAATTAAATAATTTTTATGTTTTCGTTCTGGACTAAAAGAACCAAGTGTGAACACACCATCAGGGTGCTTTCATTTTGATAATCTGTGTTTATGTATGTTCAAGCAGACAGAATGTAGCCTATGTCTCATTTCTGCTCACCGCGTTCTTTAGAACATTTGCAGTACATTTGCAGCAGATATACAGTGCCATTATGTGCTGAGTCACTGATGCTTTGCTTTGCTTTGCCTTTTGGGGGCAATTGTGGCCTAATAGTTAGAGAGTCGGACTTGTAAACCGAAGGTTGTGGGTACAAGTCTCAGTAAAGGCAGGAAGTCTAGGTTGGGGGAGTATGAACAGCGCTCTCTTCCACTCTCATTACCCATAACTGAGCAAGGCAACTAACCCACAATCACTCCCCGGGTGCCACAGCAAAAATAGCTGGCCACTGCACTGGATGCCTGTTCACAGTGTGAGTGTTTGACACCATACTTGGCTACGCATTACTTCGCTTTCACTTCGGAAACAACATCAAAGGTTCACAAGCCATATAAAAATATTTTAAAAAATATACAAATATAAAAGTGATGCGAGCAATGCAATGCATTGTGCTGCCTTCTGCTGCATCATTATTACCAAGTAACAGGGGTAAACAGCTGCTGCTTTTATGATGCATTTTTTGGAATCCAACAATACAATGTGAACACAATCCAGTGGGCAGGTGGAGGAGGAAGCAATCGTTCTCTGGTTTTGGACCAGGCAATCAAACCAAGTGTGACAGCACCCTCAAACTTTGTGCAGCTTTTTCGAGGTACCTGTATGTTGTTACATTTCTAAGTGATCAGACTTCGATTTTCACCTGGCAGACAATAAAAACAGAATATCATAGAGACTGGGAATCGGTTCTTATGATATTTTAATGACAAACATACAGTACTAAGGGCTAGTTCACACAGAACGTGTTTTTGCAAGACGCAGGGCAGTAGAACTGAAAAACGCTCCACTGCACTACTTTTTTGTGTGTTTTGTGTGAATGTCCACCAAGATATCACCAATCCACCTCAGAATGCACTAAAAACTACACAGAACATCTTAGTAACCAATTATTAACACATTAAAACACCCTATTACAGTGCGGCAGCAAGTTTTGAACCGGACAGGCACGACTAAAATGTCCTCTATTTTACCTCTTTAAAAAAGATAATGCTCGTGTTAAGATATACTAAATAGCATAATTAGTTCTTTTAATAATCTAATAATAATAAGGTCTTTTGCAGGCTGAAAGTTAACTGACCTCCTCCATTTGGTTGGTGCTTAAGAGCAAGTGCTGTGAGAATGGGTAATCTGAGGCAGCGGAACTCACACTGTTTGCTGACACCATCTACCAAAGCGTGCTCTTTACAATAGCACATAGAGGCCCTGTCAGTCAACATGGCGTGAAGAATGCAGTGAAACTGAAGAATCTCCAGCCTGTGCATTCCAGCACTACAGCAAACACCACATACTTGTACATAAATGTTGTGTAAGGAAAGAATCCTTACAGCACACCCCATTACTCTAAACCACACACAAATAGGCATGCATACACAGTTACAGAATATGGAACAATATTCTCCATGCATCGTCTGATTTATTGCAATACTAGTCTCAAATGTCTCCTTTATAAGAGTGCTTCACTATTGCTAGGCTACTTTATAATAATACAGTGTGCTCAGCAAAGGATTTTGTTTGTTTCTCAGGGTGTCTATTCTGAGCTTGTGCTTTTTCTGATCTGACTGACTGTGGACCCCATACTGCTTTACTCGTAATACTAGATGAATTCTAAGACTTTTGACCGCATAAAGTATTGCTGAATGGACCAACATCAACATACATACTTTAAAGTTTGTGTATTGTCTTATGACAAGATAACATGTGGCATGAATGTTTTAGAGGGAGATGCAGCCTTTAGAAAACACTGATGTTGCATTTAAACCACCATATTTTTATTAACATGGACCCTTATTCACTTCAAATATATGTTATATATCAATTTATATGTTATCATGTTTTTTATTTATGACGACAATTTACTGTTATCTTATATTTGTAGATGTTTGTTCTCTCTTAAAACTGAAAATAGTAGCCTACATTTTGTTTTGAAGTATAAAAAATGTATGATTAAAAAAAATTGTAACAATGCTTCATTTGTGTGTTTTGTGGATTACACTATACTTTGCAACTTTAATGTAGTTAACTAATGTATGCGCTAACAATGAACAATACTTCTGCGGCATTTATTAATCTTAGTTCATGTGAATCCTAACATTTACTAAAACATTTTTAAGATCAAAAGTTGTATCTGTTTGATGTTAACGTGAACGTAAACTTTTATTATTAACTCTAAGATTAATATTGAGAGTGCATGGGTCAATGACGTGACAGGTCATTTTTTTGTCCAAAGGCCTTAATATTAATAAAAAAAACAAAGATATGACATCCGAAGTATGTAAGGTTGCACAACTAGATCTCTTGAATTGAATCCAAAAGGTTTTAACTATATTTTGCTACATATAAAAGTATTTTAAAGATTTTGAAGTGTCAAAAGGTCTACCGTCCAAAGGCCAATACAGCCATTTCATTTGTGATTAAAATATCTTAAAATGTAATAAATGTATATATTTTTATTCTGGCATGATTTATAACATCATATATCAACATAGTGCAACATGGTATTAAAATTATGTGTTGAAGTCGTTGCTTTGTTATGAGAAAGAATGTCCGGAAAAAATAATTTCATTGATGTAATTTGGAGTAAAGGGACCATTTTTGATCAAGTCATGCGGCCAATATCACGTGACAGGATGTGACATCATTCAGACACCTGCAAAGGGCCACATGGTTGTGAAGCAAAGTAACTAACTCTCTTTAACCATTTGAAAAATTCATGTTTTCACTTGCTCATACGCATGTCCCGAAACATCAGGTCATTCGGTAAAAAATGTTGTAATATTTTAAAAACTTATACTAAATATAAAACGTTTGATTGTCATTTTGCCAGCAAGCTAGATATCAGCCTGTTAACATTGTTTTTAATATTGTCATTCGGTATAACCAAAAGTGTTATTCAGTAAAACCGGAATTTTTTACTTTTTTGGTGACAAATTTTGTCCATCTTGTAAAAAATGACAAAAGCAGTGATAATTGATTATAAAAACAACATGATCTAATTGTTAAAACTTAATGAAATTTCAAAATTAATTATATCTCCATTATGTTTTTTTGCTTTTTTTACACTTTTAAAAACCTTATTCGTCAATGACCCGTATACAAAGTGTAAATAACCAGAGAGGTAACATCTAAACTATTTTATTCAAGTCAAAATTATTATTTAACATCAATGAATCACTCTTAAAAGGTGCCCTATAACTTCTTTTCAAAAGATGCAATATAAGTCTAAGGTGTCCCCTGAATGGGTCTGTAAAGTTTCAGCTCAAAATTCCCCATATATTTTTTTAATTCATTTTTTTAACTGCTTATTTTGGGGCATCATTAACTATGCACCGATATATAGGCTGCGGCCCCTTTAATTCTCATACTCCCCGCCCCAGGAGCTCGCGCTTGCCTTGAACAGCATAAACACAGTTTACACAGCTAATATAACCCTCAAAATGGATCTTTACAAGATGTTCGTCATGCATGCTGCATGCATGCATCGGATCATGTGAGTATAGTTTATTTGGATGTATTACATTTGATTCTGAATGAGTTTGAGGCTGTGCTGCGTGGCTAAAGCTAACATTACACACTGTTGGAGAGATTTATAAAGAATGAAGATGTGTTTATGAATTATAAAGACGCAAGTGTTTCAAAATGAAAATAGTGACGACTCTTGTCTCCGTTAATACAGTAATAAACGATGGTAACTTTAACCACATTTAACAGTACATTAGCAACATGCTAACGAAACATTTAGAAAGACAATTCACAAATATCACTAAAAATATCATGATATCATGGATCATGTCAGTTATTATCGCTCCATCTGCCATTTTTTGCTATTGTCCTTTCTTGCTTACCTAGTCTGATGATTCAGCTGTGCACAGATCCAGACGTTAATACTGGCTGCCCTTGTGTAATGCCTCGATCATGGCATATGCAAATATTGGGGGCGTACATATTAATGATCATAATGTGTTATGTTGAGATTCGCCTGTTCTTCGGAGGTCTTGTAAACAAATCAGATTTATATAAGAAGGAGGAAACTATGGAGTTTGAAACTCAGTGTACTGAGTTTTCCATGTACTGAACTCTTGTTATTCAACTATGCCAATATAAATTCAATATTTAATTCTAGGGCACCTTTAAATACATTAAGATACACCAACAAAACTATATTTGAAGATTAGAAAGAAATAGCTCCATAACATAGCAGTTGCAAGTGACCACTTTTTACAGTGTATTGCAGTTTTTGTCTAATATTGTCTGGCTCTAAATAAAAGAGTTACTGATTTAGTATGGAAAGTGAAATAAAGTGTGAGAGTCCATGGAGGGGAGGGCTGTGGGAGGACAGTATGAATATGAGCCAGGCTTCAGGAGGAGGAGATTTAAATGATCAACTTGTTGAAAGGTAGTCACGGCGCTCATGTGGAAGTGTGCCACTCTATTTGGGAAATGCGCGAGCAGGAATCTTGCACTATAGGAAACAGACGCTGGATTTCCAGTGGCGCGTGAGGACGATTAATACCTGCCAACTTTAATTGAAAACACGTTTTACTCATTTCACCGCTGGTATTTTCGTACATCTACCCGATGCGATATAGATTTAATACAATAAAGTGACGTATCATCACTTTTATGAAACCATTTTTTTTTTTTTTTAATATTGAGAATATATTTAGCACATTTTCCGGATTGTTCCATTTTATTTGGAAGCTACGCAAACTGCCGACGAGGAAGGCAGGAGCTGGCCATCCAGAACCGTTTGTGGAATATATGTTGAAATTTCCGTATTGACATTACTATTTGGATGGACTACTGTTTGGATTTTTCTACAATAAGACTTGTCCTGGCATTCGAGATGAGTTATTTGACATCACTGTTACAAATAGTTGCTGCTGTCCAGTTGAACCTTTTACCTGCACAGGTGAGCATATGTGCCTTTTTTTTTTTTTTTTTTTTTTTTTACAGTTAACCTGCATAAATTATAAACCATATTGGCTACACTGCAAGCGAGTGATGTTAAGCTATTTTAATCTACGGAGCGAGACAACAAGATCATAATGTTCTAGTTTTGCCGGGTGTGTTTACGTTTGTAAACAATGCACATCTTTTGGTCTCGATACTTATACGTCAAATAGACGTCGCGCGTTTAATTTTTTAAAACGCCATGTGTAACTAAAAGTAATTCAGCTGTAAAAAGTTAAAGAAAATGTGTTTAATTCCGCTGCGCTGCATTTGAACATAAGTAAATGTCCTGTGTGAATGGTCCTTACGACTATATTGCGTGTGAGAATATAAACTTGTATGTTTAAAAGCTCTGGTAATGTGTTGCTGTTAGCGTACGTGACCGGATCAGAGATGCTTAATTTGTAGGCTAGTCTTCCTTTCTCAAGTATGAATTAATTAAAAAGAGGATAAGGGGGATTTGAAAGGTTGTAGGCTACGTGCAGTCATGAAAGAACTGAGTGAATGAATGGAGTCAGTTTACTTTTGACAGGGCTTCCAGTAAAGCCTCGCAGACGACTGTTTTTATAACACCCTCTATAACTTGATCCCTTTTTGAAGTGCTGCAACAGAAAGCGTTGAGTCATGAAACGAAACGTGACGAACTGCATCACCCCCTCTAATAATCCACAGGCGTGTGTGACACACTGACTCGCCTTACCCGGTGATGAATAAATGCCAAAATCACCAAATTAGACAGCCAGACAATGTCTTTAAATGCTTCCAACTGTTGTCAAAGATAATAAGAGACCAATATGTCAAAGTAGAATGTGCTCTTAAAGGGATAGTTCACCCAAAAATTAAAATAGTCATCATTTACTGACCCTCATGTTGTTTCAAACTTGTATGAGTTTCTTTCTTTTGTTCATACAGGTTCACTCTCAGAAAAAAAAAAAAAAAAAGTGTAAAAATTGTACCTTTAGGGGTACAACAGCTTGTCACTGGGGCAGTAGCTACCCTTTAAAGGACATCTTTGTACCTTATTTATTGGTTCATAGTAGTACCTTAAAGGGTTAGTTCACCCAAAAATGAAAATAATGTATTTATTACTTGCCCTCATGTGGTTCTACACCCTTAAGACCTTCGTTCATCTTCGGAACACAAATTAGGATATTTTTGATGAAAGTGAAGCCTCCATTGCCAGCAATGTCACTGAACCTCTAAAGATCCAGAAAGCTACTAAAGATGTATTTAAAACAGTTCATGTGAGTACAGTGGTTCTACCTTAATATTATAAAGCAATGAGAATACTTTTTGTGCATCAAAAAAACTAAATAACGACTTTTCAACTAAATCTAGTGATGGCCTATTTCAAAACACTGCTTCGAAGCTTTATGAATCTTTTGTTTCGAATCAGTGATTCGGATCGTGTATCAAACTGCTGAAATCACGCGCTCCAAACAACTGATTCGAAACAAAAGATTTTTAAAGCTTCGAAGCAGTGTTTTGAAATCAGCTGTCACTAGATATTGTTGAAAAGTCATTATTTTGGGTGTTTTGGCACACAAAAAATATTCTTGTCGCTTTATAATATTAAGGTAGAACCACTGTACTCACATGAACTGATTTAAATATGTTTTGAGTACCTTTCTGGATCTTGAGAGGTTCAGTGACATTTCTGGCAATAGAGGCCTCACTGAGCCATCGGATTTCATCAAAAATATCTTAATTTGTATTCCGAAGATGAACAAAGGTCTTACAGGTGTGAAACAACATTTTTGAGTGAACTAAACCTTTAAGGTACTGTAACACGGTTCGTAGATGTGGGAAGAAGGAGGCGGGAACCAGCGAACATTTAACAAACTTTAATGTATAAATAAACCAAAAACCAAAGGAAAGTAATGCCGGCAGACCCTCACGGACGTCTGCCGGCCACACAAACATAATAAAACACAACGTAAAGTCCAGGCCTGGTCCTCTCTCATTCTTCACTGTCATTGCTCCTCCTTTTATGCTCCCGGAGCTCCTCCGTGAGAGACTCAAGGCCGGTGTGCCTCCCAGGTGGAGCTCATTAACTCTCGCGCCACCGGCCTCGCGCCGTTCCCTTACGGCTCTCGCCCGCCCTGGTCACCACAGGTACATATTGCTACTCTAAGGTACTAATATGCACCTTTTAGGGGTAAAAAAAAAAAAAAAAAGGTACAAAAATGTCCTTTTAAGCTGCCCCATGCAGTGACAAGCTGTTGTACCTCTAAAGGTAGTTTTAACACATTTTTTCCTAACATAAGGGTGAGCAAATGATGACAGAATTTTCATTTTTGGGTGAACTATCCCTTCAACTACTCCAAGATATAAAAGAAAAATGACATACTGTTTATATCCATTCAAACTATCCACTTTGAAATGCCAGGTTACACAATGTTGAATAAAAAGATGATTGTCCCACAGCTTAAGGTAAAATATCGCACCACACGTTATGTGAGATGGCAGAGTCCTGGCTGTAAGGAGAAATGTTGGCAGGAGACTCTACCTCAACTTTTTAATCTTTTCTTCCTCATCATGCTTTGAACAATGTGTTCGATGACATGCATAAATGGGTTTATGCACCTATTAGTCATGGGTGTAGCTGAAATAGCCAAATGCGGTTAGTTAGACCACCACAGTTCATATTTGGAAGGGTCTCAACCTCATGCTTGACAGTTTTTATTACTCAAGTAGTTCTTTGTGTCAAAGCAGATTAAAATGGCTGTATACACTTGCACTATACAACTGAAGCTTTCAGGTCATTATAAAACCTAATAGCCATCTTTCATATCCTGTTCATCATTGAAGAGACTAGTAGAGAAGGGAATGTTTGCTGCAAATCTAGTACTCTGTAGTTACAAATGCTTAAAATGAGCAGTGATGAACATTAAAAGAGTGAAAATTATATGTTCTTTTGTCATTCAATATTAATCCTGCTAGTGGCAGGTTAGAACAAAGTTTATCGGGCGTAATAAAACCAAAAACCACACACTTCTTCCGGACCCCACAAATGACTTATGGCTCCTTTCATTTTTCCCAAATACACTAAAGCCTTCTCTCATATCGCTGGCCGTACACCAGATGTGGGTGTGTCAGAGCATGTCTTCTTTTGTCTCTCTCTCTCTTGTGCTTGCGTCAAAACTTTGATTTGCGTTATTTCAGGAGTTACATCAAGTTCCTAAATGGTCACCGTGACCAAGTAAGACATGTTCCTGGATCAACATATTTTGTTGATCCTGGAACAACATTTCTGTCAAAAAGTTTGTTCTAAATCTTTCCCTTAATATATATTTATTTTATCAGAATGGTACGAAACTTGGTAAAGGTTTTGGTACTTACATTGTGAACACACACACACACGAAAATCATAGACATGGTTCAAAAAGGTTATTCTAGTGGAAACCTTTGGTATTGTGCCCAAACAAAATCTTACTGAAAGCTCATTTTTTTTATATATCAAGCTAGAATTTGGAACACAACTTATTTAGATTTAAGGCTTTGATTTTCTCACAGTTGTTGTAGAGTGAAATGTGTTTTGGAAAATATATATTTCATATAAAAATTCAAAATAGTATTATTGTGCATTTTTCATATCACTAAATGTAAAATTCTATAACTTTTAAGCTCACTTTTTAAAACTCATTTCACTTCAGAAATAATCAGAAAAAGTGTCATCTTTAAAAAAAAGACCAGATTTATGAAAGATTTATGACAGTTTAAGTTGGAAATTTCATTTTCAGGTCTATGCTCAAAAAGTGAAAAAATAGATTAGAACTACTGCATAAATATAAATCTAAAAATAGAATTTTAAATTTTAAAAAACAAAATTTTAAATTAAAAACATTATCAAACTAAAATATAGTATATTCATTTCATTGAAGAAAAAAATATATATAAACTGTCATGCAAAGAGCACCAGAAGGTTAACTATGAACTTTTCTTGAAAATTTTATAAAAGTTTGTCCTTAACCCTAATACTTTTCCACATTCCTTGAGTGCATTGACTGTGTAGATGTTGTTGTTTTTTTTGCAAATTAATAGATATTCACATTGCTTTAATGCAATGTGTTCATCTCCTGTTCCTTCTTTGATTCTCCTGTTCTCTATTTCTAGAGGATCTGTATGAAGAAATCTTGTGATCACTTGTATAAGGAAGGGAGTTGCAGTATCATTTCCAATGTTGGATAATCATCTCACAGATGGTTTCTTTAAACTTGAGTAAAATCTATCAGGGAAATTTTTATGTTTGTGTGACAGAGGTTAAAATACTAGACACAGCATATATCAGTTCAGTATGGGTATTAAAGTACATGGGAGATGACTACACAAGTATGTGAATGCAATAGTTTTAAGAAGTTGATTTCGTATTACATAATGTGCCATACTGCAATTAAAATTCAGGCTTACCACAAGAGGTGCTGTAGCAGGTAACAACATAAGCCGTTTTCTTCTGTCACAACATCAGATTTTTCTTTGCATGATTATCATAGCCAGAAATATTCCCGATAACAATGTTATCTCAATAACAATAGAAATTTAGAAAAAAATCAATAAAGGTATCAGCCAAATTCATCACTTTATTTTGGGTTTTCTCCAATTTTAACACATAAGTCCTGAAAATTGAAGCCAAAGCATTTCGGTCACCCCCTGGTGGCTGGCTGCAGTATAGGTCATAAACCTCACGCTATCCATGTAATCGAATGGGACTCGAGCCAAACTAAAACACTTCAAATAATGTTTTTTCAAAGATCGTTTCTGTCATTTTAGTTCTTGCAGACGCATGTTCATGTTATTTTTTCAAATAAGTTTGGTTTTAGTAAGTTATTTGTTGCTATAAAAACGGGGTGCAATGTCATGATTGACAGCTGTGCTTGCGATTCGGGCTCCGAATGACATAATCGTCAATGACCATTACTGGAATATTTTGGCTTCATTTTTCTACAGTGGGAGGAAGCGGAGACACGTTGTCCATCTTTTTTTA
Organism: Chanodichthys erythropterus; assembly: GCF_024489055.1. Lineage (NCBI taxonomy): Eukaryota > Metazoa > Chordata > Actinopteri > Cypriniformes > Xenocyprididae > Chanodichthys > Chanodichthys erythropterus. Next base: position 30,094,618 of record NC_090238.1, read on the forward strand.
CAGTCTATTATTTTCTCCAAAAAGCAACACTAAGGTGCAATACTGCCACCTACTGTGTTGCAGTGTGACCATTTACTGGCACTGGATTATTTACAATGGCGGCATTCAAAATCTATACTCTTTGAGTAGGTACTTCTATTGAATAAGTATTTACTTCGCGACCATTTAAAATGGTAGTATGAATGTAGTATAAATGTAAGCCAGTTGTACTACATTCATGCATACACTCTAAAAAATGTTGGGTTAAAAACAACCCAAGTTGGGTTGAAAATGGACAAACCCAGCAATTGGGTTGTTTTAACTTGGTTGGGTTAAATGTTTGCCCAACGTGCTGGTTAGTTTTATTTAACTCAACTGTTGTATAAAAATTACTGTATTGCTTGCTTAAAATGAACCCAAAATATACTGGAAATTAACATTTATTAATATGTTTAATAAATGAGCATTTATTAATAAGATAATGAATAATAAACAATAAACATTTATTAAATTGCTTATTAATAAATGTACACCTTTTGATTATTATTGTTGCCTCTAGTAATTATGTGTCTGATTTTTAATTTCTCACCTATTTTGGATTCATTTTAAGCCAGCCATAGTCATTTTTAATCAGTCGTTGGGTTAAATAAAACTACCCAGCAGGTTGGGCAAACATTTAACCCAACCACTGGGTTAAAACAACCCAATTGCTGGGTTTGTCCATTTTCAACCCAACTTGGGTTGTTTTTAACCAAACATTTTTTAGAGTGTACATGTCATTGTCATGTGACCTAACAGCATCAGTTGCGTCGCTTCACTGCCATTCAAAAATCCTCTCCCGTGGCCTCATTTGATAATAAATTGTCCATTGGATACATACTTTGGGTACTTTTCATCTACTGTTTTATAAATACTGTGAACGCGGACATACTAATCTTTTCACATACTGTTTTTTGCCTACTATGAGACTCCCTACTAGTAGAGAAGTATATGATTTCGGATGCAGCCAATATTATTATATGTGTAGCATTAACATTGTTTTTCCATAATATTTCATTTTTTAACGGTTATCAAGGTTATTGTTAATAATGGTAAATTGTGACAAGAATCTTTATGAACAAATAAGTTAAAGTTAGCTAATAATACATCTGGCCCTCTTGAGCAATTAGGGCTTGTTACAGAGCTCAACATTTTTGTGGGCAGTCAAACGAGTGCTATTGATTTTAGCACTCTTTTCCACTTTAAACAATTATTTGGAGACAATAACTAGTGCCAAAATGCACAGATGCTCTACATTACAGTCTTAAAATGCTCCATAAAAAGAACTTGAATGCAAATAATTTAATGCATATTTTCAATTCAGTGGATTGAGCATGAAATAACCTTTAAATGGTTTACTTATGTGCAAGCTTAGTTGATGGAAAAGATCGGTAGATGCGCTAAAAAAGTCATGCTCTTATTCCAGCATTCCAGCTGCGCTCTTCCATTAGTTTTCACTTTGTGAATAGTAATTAACTACTGCACATACACATTGTGGTTTAACACCTTTTAGTTCCAGCTGAAGCTATTTTGGTGCTGATACTGAATCTTTCTTAAACCCGTTGATTTTCTACCACCTGGTGCAGTGCAATGCATTTAGATCACCTTTTGCTCCTGGGTGGAATGAAATGCAGTTCCCAAAGGACTAGGACAGAGTCTGTGCTGAATAATGTGAGCTCCCTCTCATACATTTTTTTTCTTCTTCTCAAGGGAGAGATGTCTCCTTTGTGCTGCCTGTCTCGCCCGTCCCGCCTGTCTCATCTGCTCTGCCACTGTTAACCATTTCTGGAGAAAGGCAAACAGAATGAGAAAGTAAATATTGCCCATGTGGTTGTGAAGACCATTTATAAATGTCTTCTCCTGCCCTCTTGTATCGGGCGGAGTGTTCCCGAAATATGTTGAGTCAGGCACTGGGAGAAATTCTTCCCTGTGTCATTGTTGTATATGCTGTCCTCAGCATAAGCTTACGTGTCACCCGTGATGATGTGTCTGTAATGGCAGCTGAGGTTTAAAGGGCTACCTCACTTATTTAACATCATTGTGATCTGACATAAAAATGGCAACATGGCAGTTTGGTTCAAAGTGGGAGGTCTAGCATAGTGGTAAAAAATGCTTGGTAACCTAAAAGTCAATGGGGGTTTAGCTTTCACGTCAGTGTATGGTTTCGGCTGGTAACTAAATGAATCAAACTATGATTCAGAACTATCTCAGCTAATAGGGAACATTTTCTGAACATTAATAGAATGTTTGTTCAAAGCCGTATTAATGTTCTCAAAATGTTAGTGCAAAATCATTCATGGGATGCTTTATTTTCTGAAATATTTTAGTTTTTTAAATGGTGCTACTGGTCTCAGAATGTTTAGAGAACCTTCAAAAGTAATATTCCCATAATGTTTGCAAAATGATAAAATGGATTGTTCCCTTAATGTTTGCATTACCAAAAATAGTTTTTAAAACGTAAAAAACTGGGCAACGTTCAGAGAACATTCAGAAAAAGTATTCATAACTTAATGGGAACCTTAGCATAACGTTCTGCAGATTTATTTTAGCTGGGATTGTACCATTGTCATGACGCTGAGCAAGATTTGAGCTTATCCAAATCTTTGCGCTTACTCATGTTGTACTAGAGGGACCGTGAGGAGCTCTGAATAAGAATGATTTATTGATAGGTGTAATATATAATGAGAGAAGTGTGAGGTGACAGACATGATTTATAAATAATCTAACTGGTTAAAATGTACAATACATGTTCTTTAATTTTTTTTAAAGAAATGTATACTTTTATTATGCAGTGACACATTCAGTTGATCAAAAGTGACAGTGAAGACTGTTTACTCTTTCAAATAATTGCTGTTCTCAACAGTGATAATAACTATGAATGTTTCTTGAGCAGCAAATCAGCATATCAGAATGATTTCTGAAGGATCATGTGACACTTGAAGACTGCGTAATGATGCTGAACATTCAGCTTTGCCATCAAAGGAATAAATTGCATTTTAAAAAGCACAAAATGGAAAACAGTGATTTTAAAATGTATTTTTTATCAAATAAATATGGCCTTGGTGAGATTTTACATTTTTAGAAATAAAACACTGAAATTAGAGAGTAGGAACACAAATTGCTGTTGTTTTTATTTGCCTGCTTTATGTGCACAATGTTCACTGTCTCTAGACTTTCCTCATATTTTTCCAGGATTTTGACTAAAAAAGTCTCCTTTGCACTGATTTGATGGTTGGTACTGAAAAGTTTGATAACCCCTGAACAAAGTTATTAACTTTTTTTTTTTTTTTTTTTTTTTTTTTTTTTAAGTTGCAAGCCAAGATTTTTGATCATTTTCACAAAACTTTCGTTGGCCCCCAGAATGTTTTGATGTATGAATATCTGAAAATACAAAATCAAAAGAAAGAACGGAGTCTCTGCTTTTAAACAACAACAACAAACCTTTTTATTCTAGCTTCATGCGTTCGTTTTTTTTTTTTTATCAGCGCTTGAATGTTGGTAAGTTTCATAAAACATGAATGATATCAAAAACATGGTCATGATATCATTTTAAATGTGATTGAGCTTGAACAATATGTTTGTATATGCCTGATGAAGGTCATGAGACCGAAACATTGCTAATTAATATTTTTTGATACTTTTTGCAAGTATTGATAGTGTGCGGGATTTCCTTTTTGTTTTGTTTTTTGTTTCATAAAAAACTACATTTTGAACAAAAAAGTTGAGACAATTGCATTTTTGTCAAAGACTATGTACGGATCAGATTCAGAATGATGATCAAAACAGCTTTGACATTTCATTCGGTGATGTTAGGCAGTTTTGATTTATATGCTGTTGAATGTTAGATGATCACTTTATTTTTCATGTGCATAAGCAATGCTTCTAGCACTTGTTTCTGCTTCTTCTTCACCTGTTTTTTGATCCGCAGATTCTGTACTCTTTCAGAAGATGCGTAATAGCGCCCCTTCTGTATAACAGTGAAAACATAGATTGCTGGAAAATTCTGTCAATGGCGGGGAAGCGTTGTGTCAGAAAATATGGAAAATTCCATCAGTGGCTGGAACAGCAAGAGGTTGGAGACTTTTAGAAGTCTGAAACCTCTTGTTGTCCCTGAATGTTTAGTGAATAAGCTGAAGTATTTCTCTGTAAATAGACTTGTTATTAGTATGACTGATGGGCTGAAAAGCAGGGTCATGCTGATAAATACATCCAAGATTTCTTGATTGCTTTACCGAATGTGCAGGTTCACTCGTTCATTGCTATTTTTGCAGCCCTTCTATTTTCTTCTTTTCCTGTCTTTTTTAGCTTCCTGTCTCCGGTGTCATCTGCAGTGTGCACTTCCATAGTCTTTCCTCCAAGTGTTAATACATTTTCAGTTTTGGGAGGTCATGCGACATGCCAGCTTTTATTTCCTTCCTCATTGTATCATGTACATTGTCTCTCTCCCTTCATGTAGTTTTATGTTTTGGTGTTCTACATGTTTGTCTTAAATCGCAGTCCCTCTGGACATGATAGTGCTGCTGGATTATTTTAGAAGCTTTTGTGTTAATACACAGATTCTAGCTTCCTGTTCGAGTGAATGTCCTGTATCTGTTTTTAAAAGTGAGGATCATGGCAGCTTTGTTGGATTTTTCGGTCATCTGATCTTATGTCAGAAGATTTTGTTGGCAACCTTCCCTCTAAGCGCACTTGTGATGTTGCCCAGATCCAACAATTCAGTGTAGAGGTAGACTATTTATGATGTGCTACAGATTCTTGAACTAAATGGGCAGTATTACAGTATGGAATGGAAGTTGTGAGCAATCTGTGCGGAACATGCATTTCTGTAGGATAAAGGCAGCATAACAGACCAGTGTAGAGAAGTCAATAAATATTGCAGTAACCCAAGTTTCCAAACTGAAGGTCATGCAGTTTTTGTTTTAACTTCTATCTTTTAGGTGATCTCAATTCTCATCAAGAGAAAATCATAAAGGGTTAGTTCACCAAAAAAATGAAATTTCTGTCATTAAGTACTCACCCTCATGTCGTCCCAAACCTGTAAGACCTTCGTTTGTCTTCAGAACACAAATTAAGATATTTTTAATAAAATCCGAAGGTATCTGATCCACACATAGGCAGCAATGACATTGCACCTTTTGAGGTCCAGAAAGGTACTAAAGGCATTGTTGATACAGTCGACGTGACTACAGTGGTTCAACCTTTATATTATGAAGTGACAAGAATACTTCTTGTGCACAAAAACAAAACAAAAAGAACGACTTTATTCAACAAATTCATCTGTCCCCTGTCATACTGCTCCTGCGTCAGCATCACTCGCATGTGTCATACTGCTCATGTGACCAGAGCCGGCCAATGATGAGCTGCCGTTCGGACGTAAACAATAAATCTCCGAAACGAAAATAGCGTAGCGGTATGACGGGACAGACGAATTTGTTAAATAAAGTCCTTTTTCTGTTTTGTTTTTGTGCACAAAAAGTATTTTCGTCGCATCATAACATTAAGGTTGAACCACTGTAGTCACGTCGCCGGTTATAACGATGCCTTTAGTACTTTTCTGGACATCAAAAGGTGCAGTGTCGTTGCTGCCTATGTGTGGATCAGATATCCTTGGATTTCATCAAAAATATCTTAATTTGTGCTCCGAAGACATGGGTTATGGGTTTGGGACAACATGAGAGTGAGTACTTAATGACAGAAATTTCATTTTTGGGTGAACTATAATATATATGTATATATATATATATATATTAGTCAAACCAAAAATTATTCGCACACTAGATATAATTTTTATATTTTTACTAGTGGGTGCAGGACACTATAGTTCATTTATGTAAGTGAGGATAGCAAAATAAAGTAAACTGTGACATATTATACCCAAATATTCTTCATACAGTGGACTACCAGTAAAACTGACACTTTGACCTGACCATGTTTTGCTTAAGTGTTATCTGACATAATTAAGATTATTTTTTTCTGACACAGTTTAATTTTATTGTCATATTTTATTACCAATTTTTAAACTATAGTGAATAAACTGTAATAATAATTGAAATGTTCAAGGTGTCTGAATACATTTTGGTTTGACTTATATATCAATAGTCTCTGACTATATATATATGTAATATATAATATATATAAATAAATAAATATATATATATATATATATATATATATATATATATATATATATATATATATATATATATATATATATATATATCCTTTTATTTATATAAATATAAATAAATAAATAAAATTATATATATATATATATATATATATTATTATATATATATTATATATATTATATATTATATATATATATATATATATATATTATATATTATATATATATATATATATATATATATCCTTTTATTTATATAAATAAAGAAATAAAGATATATATATATATATATATGTAACAAATGATTTGTTTCAAATGCTGTTCTTTTGAATTTTCTATTCTGCAAAAAAGCCTGAAAAATGTATCATGGTTTCCACAAAAATATTAGCAAAACTGTTAACATAATAATTATAAATGTTTCTTGAGCAGCAAATCAGCATATTAGAATGATTTCTGAAGGATCATGTGACACTGAAGACTGGAGTAATGATGCTGAAAATTCAGCTTTACCATCACTGTCGACAAAAAGAAAACTGATTTGTTCAAGTCAAGCTCAAAAGTATGAAAGACAAGATCACTGAAAATCCTCTAGAACTGTCTCAGACAACAAGAAGAATGATAAAAAGAAGAGAGGATGTGATTCAGACAGCATAGAGCAGTATACCATAGAAACATACAAGCAGAGAAAAAAACTAAAGAAACAAGTCAGGAAAACTCACCAAATAAGGGATGAGAGAGAGTGACAGGAGCGACAGCACGCATGTTATGTACACCGAAGCTCGGGACGGGATTCAGTGCAGGTGCTTCCTCTCCGTCAACACTTACAGCAAAATAATACTTGAGGCTGACCATCTGTGTCTGCTCAGGCTTCCTCTGCCTCCATAACGTGGAGTGGCAGCTATATATTCAAGTTCCATTGAGGGACTTGTGGGCAAAGTGAACACCTGAGTTTACTGATCCTGCTCAGGCTTCCAGCACTGCCTACACTTTAGATTGTGATGAGTACGAAGTGTTCCTTCTTTAACGTTTCTAGTGACACCACATTCAGAACGTATTGTATTTCTTTGCATTGTATTTGATCTACACTGTGTACAGGCAATGTTGTTCTATCCACCTGGTTCAAAAGGACGCTTCACTTGTGCTACAACAAACACGTTCACACATCTCTGCAGGGATCACCTTTGTGTGTCAGTACAACTAAAAGAAAACATGAGTCAACATGCACACAACAAGATCTCCCTAAAGTTTCCTTGCCCAATTGAATTTGGCACACGGCATCATTATTTGTATTATGTGTTTATAGCCACACATTTACCCCTGGTTTCATAGACGAGGCTTAAGCCTATAATGCATGTTTGAGCTGTTTTAATTGAAAGTAACTTGCACTGACATATCTTAAATTATGTCAGTGCCATTATTATGTCTCAAGATGCACAGCATAATGTTTTTTTTCTAGTTTAAAAAAGCTTCTTAAATGCCCTAAATGAACTAGGCTAAGCCCTGTCTGTGAAACAGTCCGAGCCTTAAAGGTGCAGTGTGTAAGTTTTAGCGGCATCGAATTGCAACCAGTGGCTCAGTCCACTGCTCACCCCTCCCTTTGGAAGCACATAGAGAAGCTACGGTGGCTGACACAGGACAAAGATGTCATCGTTTGAGACAGCAGAGAGTAGCCAGTCAAACAAACACGCCCTGTAGAGCAGTTTGTCTATTTAGGGCTACTGTAGAAACATGGTGGCGCAAAATGGCGAATTAAATGTAAGGGGACATGCGGTTTATGTAAATAGAAATGGCTCATTCAGAGGTAATAAAAACATAACTGTTCATTAGGTAAGGTCTTTATACACCACTGAAAACATAGTTATGTATATTATATTGCATTTCTGTCAATAGATCCTCCTAAATATTACACAGTGGACCTTTAGGATGCTACTAGGTGAGGAAGAATTTGTTTGAGCCTTTATATTATACAATTTCTTTTTCAGCATTTTTGTCATTTATTTATTGCTCATATAACTTGTGCTGTGTCCATGAATTATATTGGTAATTTAATTAATCAAGTTTTTATAAAATACAAATAAAAAATGTACTATGCATGCATTTCAAAGAATAAAATATAATGAACTTTTTAAATAATATAACTAAAATAATACAACTAAAAATAAAACGATATAAAAATATAGACTGTTTATTACATTTGTAATCAATTTTTTTTAATGAAGTACACGATTTATTTAAAGATGAATAAAAACCCTAAAATCAAACACAATAATTATTAATGCCAATTATATTAATCTTAATACTAATTATATAGTATTAATACCATATTTCATTTTGTCATTATACATTTTTATGATGTTATATATTTAAATAGCTTAAATTAATTGCTAAAAATAGCTCTGCTTATTCTTATATGACATTTATATGAAAATTATCAGTATGTAAACAAAAATGGATGTATTGTATCATACAAATCTGTGAATTTTCACAGTGTTCACAGTCATTTGTTGTATATACATAAAACAGTTAATATTTTAAGGGCATTTACACCATATTCAGCTTTTGCCCTTAATTTTGACAACGCCATTTTGTGGGCCTGAAAATGCTAACTTTTAAAAAGTTTTTGTAAACAATACTCTTATCGTCTCTGTGTAAAACTAACAAAAAACAGAATTTGTGAAAATTATGACGTAACGCGCATATGTATTACATGTTCAGTCTATACGCGCGTACTGTTTCTTTACTAAGTGACATCGCCAACTACTGGCCTGGCAGCATAATAACAGCATTTTTAGTTGTTTTCTTGGATCCGTGTGAACTGGTATTGTTTTGACAACAAGAAATATGAAGGAAAAACTTTTACATGTGTAAACGTACCCTTACATTGAATGAGTTTCTATATTCACATTACTGGCAATGCAATTTTTTTTTTTTTTAGACATTTTGTATACTTCTTTTTAAAACGCTCACTGGTGTGCTTTATATCAGTGTCACAAGATTGAATTTTCTATAGGATAAAGCAACTTCTACTGAACTGTGGATAAACTATGAAATATTCTTCAGCCCCTCCCCTTCACCATAATATTCCTTCATCTGCACATGCGTTCATTAACACACATATGCTTCCAGACGTCTCAGTCAGCATGAGTTGTTGTGGTGACAGGACCTTGGCTCTTTCCTGTACAGGCCTGGTTATGGCCCAGGGGACGAGGCGCAATCACAATCAGGAAAAAATGGATCTGTCCTTCCTTCAGTGGCACTCAGGGGACTGTCATCCACTCTGTAGGCTTTAATCTCTCATCTGGAGGCAATTTGCTCCCATTTACATAGCCACAACAGGGCTTACTGTAATAAGGAGCACAATTATCCATGGTTGGCCAGTTTCAAGGGAGTTTATGTGGAGATGTTTTTGACCAAGGAAATTTACTCACTTTATAGAAATGTTCATTAACAAATGCATTTGGGTCCATTTTGACCTGGAAGAGGAACATAATAAAAAAATAAAAAAAATCCATAGATTTTAGTATGAAAATTAAATTTAGATATAGATATCAAAATACACATTTATTTTTTTCAGATTTTTAAAATAAAACATGTAAGAGATATAACCATTTAAACTAAATTGTTAACTTTTCTCATATGGGTCAAAATTGACCCGGAAATTAACTGTGGCTTTACCCATGAAATTATTACTTTCCTACCCTCACACAAATTTTTCCGCACTGGGACTATATTTGTTTATAAACATATTTTTTTGCTTATTTTATTGAACATCAGTGTCTGTTGCCACCATTTTTTAAAAAGCAGTAAGTTACTTGAGTCTGTGCGTTACAGTGATTTTACCAAGGGTAGGGAGATTGCTTACATTAATTTCAATAAAATATTACCATAATGTTAACATCAATAATAATATATTAGCCAAGATGTTAGAACAGATCCAAAGGTCAAACAAAAACATTTAAATTAAAACAGTACTTTATGATTTAAGATGAAAGTTTAATCTAAATCTTTTTTTTTTTGGTAATGAAATATTATGTAACTCAGAAATTGGTTGCAAAAGCTGCATAGCATTTGAATCACATGCTCTTAAATACTTGGTCTGAATTTGTTGGCGTAATACAGGACTGTGATTTGGCATATTTGCACTGGGCAAGTATATAAGCACATGCTTTGTTTTTGTTGGGTAATCGAGTTATTTGTGAAAATAGCAGAAATTCTTTAGGAAAATGGTTTTTATTTATTTATTTTTTTTTAATCTGCCTTTTACTGTGAAGTTTGAATTAATGTAACCTCAAGCGAAAGCCTGCGTGAAACCATGATCACAGGATTCTGTTCTTATTATTAAATATAAAGGAACTTGTGGCTATTACGCATCATTGAAATATTCCAGTGATCCACCCTGTCTCACTTTTCAGTTTCGCCAGTAAAGGCGTGCAGTCTGGCACCAGTTTTATAGATTTTTTGTTTTAATTTGTGATGTTGAAGTAAAAGTTCCCATAGACTTCGTGTCTGCTTGAAGTCTCTTTTTCAGTTTACTCAGATTCTTCCTGTCGAAGCAGGCCAGCCCTCTCCCACACTGCTGGATCAATTGGAAAAGACAGGATGGAAGGATACTCTTTCTGCTTGACTTCAGGTCACTGTGGATTATTATTTAAGAGAAAAGTCTTTATCATAGATGGTGCTGACCTGAGCGATATCTCTCTGAGTTACAGCTGGGAGTGAAAAAGATAGCATGAGTTATAAATCGAGTTGATTGCTTATATAGTTGTCTCTGTAAAATAAGCTGGGGTAGCAGAAAAGATTAAAAAAAATGTATATATATATATATATATTGTTTAACTTCTTTAACCAGTCTTGAGTCAAATTATTCAAGAAAAGAAGACTAATTTCTGGAACTCATGAGCCCGTTTGCAGTGTCTGTTACAGAGAACATCAGAACCGCTAGTATTTCAATATAATCCTGGAGCCAGCACATTTTCCCAAACAGCCTCTCATATTTTCCTATTTGCATTTGTTATGCCCTCAGTTTCTATCATAATCCACATTTTTAAGAGGAGCCAAAAGTCTGCAGATATGTTTGGTTACCATTTTGTTTGCTTTCCTATTTTTCTCGAAACTTCCTGCCTCGCATCCTCCGGAACGCACTATTGGAGGTTATTAAACGTGATGTTTCTGCTTGTAGGAGACGCTGAAGTTCACATCAGTCTGTTCATGTGCACAAAGTCTTAGACAGATAGATAGATAGATAGATAGATAGATAGATAGATAGATAGATAGATAGATAGATAGATAGATAGATAGATAGATAGATAGATAGATAGATAGATAGATAGATAGATAGATAGATAGATAGATAGATAGATAGATATACAAGGATAGATATACAAGGATAGATATACAAGGATAGATATACAAGGATAGATATACAAGGATAGATATACAAAGATAGATATACAAAGATAGATAGATAGACAGGTAGGTAGACATAGACAGACAGACAGACAGACAGGTAGATAGGTAGACACCGATAGATGGACGGACAGACGGACAGACAGACAGATGGATGGATAGATAGATAGATAGATAGATAGATAGATAGATAGATAGATAGATAGATAGATAGATAGATAGATAGACAGGTAGACAGGTAGACAGACAGACAGACAGACAGACAGACAGACAGACAGACAGACAGACAGACAGACAGACAGGTAGGTAGACAGACAGGTAGGTAGGTAGGTAGACACCGATAGATGGACGGACAGACAGACAGATATACGTAGACAGACGGACAGACTGACAGATGGATAGATAGATAGATAGATAGATAGATAGATAGATAGATAGATAGATAGATAGATAGATAGATAGATAGACAGGTAGACAGGTAGACAGGTAGACAGACAGACAGACAGACAGACAGACAGACAGACAGACAGGTAGGTAGACAGACAGGTAGGTAGGTAGGTAGACACCGATAGATGGACGGACAGACAGACAGATATACATAGACAGACGGACAGACTGACAGATAGATAGATAGATAGATAGATAGATAGATAGATAGATAGATAGATAGATAGATAGATAGATAGATAGGTAGACAGATAGACAGGTAGACAGATAGACAGGTAGACAGATAGACAGACAGACAGACAGACAGACAGACAGGTAGGTAGGTAGACACCGATAGATAGATGGACGGACAGACGGACAGACAGACAGATATACGTAGACAGATGGACAGACTGACAGATGGATAGATAGATAGACAGACAGACAGGTAGACAGACAGGTAGGTAGGTAGGTAGGTAGACACCGATAGATGGACGGACAGACAGACAGATATACATAGACAGACGGACAGACTGACAGACAGATGGATAGATGGATAGATAGACAGACAGACAGACAGGTAGGTAGACACCGATAGATGGACGGACAGACAGACAGATATACATAGACAGACGGACGGACAGACAGATGAACAGATAGGTAGGTAGATAGATAGACAGACATGTAGATAAATAGATAGACAGACAGACAGACAGACAGGTAGACATAGATGGACGGACGGACGGATGGGCAGACAGACAGGCAGACAGACAGACAGACAGACAGACAGGTAGGTAGACATAGATAGACAGACAGATAGACAGATATACATAGACAGACAGACAGGTAGATAGACATAGACAGATAGATGGATAGATAGACAGACAGACAGCTGGATGGATGGATGGATGGATAGATAGATGGATAGATGGATAGATGGATAGACAGACAGACAGATATAGATAGATAGACAGACAGACAGATATACAGACAGATAGACCGGTAGATAGACAGACAGATAGACAGGTAGATAGACAGACAGATAGACAGACAGATAGATGGATAGACAGACAGACAGACAGACAGACGGACAGACAGATGGATGGATAGATAGACAGGTAGGTAGACATAGATAGATAGATAGGTAGGTAGGTAGGTAGGTAGGTAGACAGGTAGGTAGACATAGACAGATAGATAGATAGATAGATAGATAGATAGATAGATAGATAGATAGATAGATAGATAGATAGATAGATAGATAGATAGATAGATAGATAGATAGATAGATAGATAGATAGGCGGGTAGACATAGACAGATTGATTCTCATCTTATTTTGTTGTTTTTACTTACTTATTCCAAGAAAGTTGGTACTCATAATCTTTTCTGAACTTTATACTCCCACACCAGAATGTTTTCCATGGCAGTCTGTCCTGTCGGCAATTTAAATAATGGCCTAAGGCGCTGACATGGAATCATCAAAATAGTCTGAAGAGACCAAGAATCCATTAAAATATTACACACAGGTGGATGTCAACACTTACAGTACCGCACATACCACAATAATGGTGACAAGTTATAATGAGCACTGAAACATTACCATTTAATAAAAGTACTGAAAGTGACAATAAATATAATACAATAGAACAGTCAATTGTAATTTACATTGCTTTGCATACTGGGAACTCAACTTGGCATAAAGCTTTACAAGTGTTCATTATTAGCTTTGTGATTTACTAACTAATGAAAGAAAAAAAAAAAAATTTAAGTGGCTCAACCAATATAGCATTCGGTGTTGCTAATGGTGCCAAAATTATGCACTATACCTTTAAGCATTGATCATGTTTAAGTCCCTCATCGCGACACTGGGGAGGTTCTCTATAACCTTCACATTCAGTATTTATGACCCGTATAGAACCTTCATGAGTTCTTTACTTTCATGCAGTCCATCTGGTTACAAACACGGACAAAGAGGTGCTACGTGAGGTCCCTCACATCGATGAGTTGTCGTGCCAAGTTTTTGTGAACCTTGCTCTTCTGTTCACAACCAAAGGGGCATGGAGATGCCAAGTGCCTGATTTCTCATGTCTGAAAGACTTGCAGTGTAGTAGCCGCCTTTGAATAAGCATGCCTTTATCCCTGACTGTCACTGAACTCTTACTGCATAACTAGACAGCATTTATGGCGACATAAGCATGTTCCAGAGTAGGCAGCAAAATGATGCTGTATAAGCTTAATTAAGACTTAAAGTTGAGCAAAAAAAACAAACAAAAACATATCATTATTAACATTATTCAGTAAAGATGGCACACATAGACAAGAGCAATGTTAATTATAAATTCATATATATTTTTAATTCAATACTTAAAATTATTCACAAAAAATAGTTCCATCTAATGAGGAATTCTTGGTTTACACATATTTTCGTGATATTTTTTGCTTTTTGTTGTTAGCTAATTGTTGTTTTGTTTTAATGCCAAAGTCTACAGTAAAGTCTTTATGCAAGTACAAATTAAAGGATTAGTTCACTTTCAAATCAAAATTAGTCCAAGCTTTATTCACTCTCAAGCCATCCTAAGTGTATATGACTTTCTTCTTTCTGATACAATCTGAGATATTTTAATAAATATCCTGACGCATCCGAGCTTTATAATGGCAGTGAACAGGGGTCACGAGTATGAGATGAAGAAAGTGTCTCCATCTACATCCATCCATCATAAACGTACTCCACACGGCTCCGGGGGGTTAATAAAGACCTTCTGAAGCAAAGCGATGCATTTGACATTGTGATATGAAGTAATATATCTAGCTTCTGCCAGACCGCCTTCTGTATTCAAGTTACGAAGAAAGTGTAAACTGGCGTTGCATCAGTTACGCTTTTTCCGCAAGTTGAATAGGGAAGGTATAGGACGTAGCATGAGCTTTTTGAACTGCGAGAGTTTTACAGTTTCTTCGTACGTTGAATATGGAAGGCGGTCTGGAGGAAGCTAGATATTTTACTTTATAACTTGTTAAATTTTTATTTATTTATTTATTTATTTTTTACACAAACGCATCGTTTTACTTCAGAAGGCTTTTATTAACCCCCGGATCAGTGTGGAGTACGTTTATGATGGGTGTGGATGGAGACACTTTCTCCAGCTCATACTCGTGACCCCTGTTCACTGCCATTATAAAGCTTGGATGCATCAGGATATTTATTAAAAAAATTATTATTATTGAAACTGATTTTACCAAGTTCAACATGTTCCTGGATTGTTCCTAGAACAATATTCAAATCAACCAATCAGATTTGAGGGACAAGTTTACAGTTTATGTCAAGTTTAGGCTTACAACCAGGATTAGGTGCTTCTACATAATTTCCCTCTGATTTTAGGGATAACTTATGGGTAAGGCTAGGTTTTGGGATAGGGATAGGGCTAAATTTTCAGACAGGAATGTTGCGCCAGGATCAATAAAATATGTTCACCCAGGAATATGTCTTACTTGGCAAAATCACAGTGACCTGTTCTCATTAAGTTATTAAAATGTATTTTTTTAATGTTCTCTGAACATACAAAGCTACTTTTTGTTTAAACAGGGAACAGGACATTGAAAGTTCTGCACTCCCAACTGTGTTTTATGGGGTTAATGGAAGTACTTACTCTTTACTGTAAATGTCTCAGTAAATTCCCTCTTTTTAGAATAAAAACTGCAAACACAGTTATCACATTGACCCCGCAGAATTTCCCTTCCACTTTCACAATGAACTAGTCTTGCCGAAATGGCTTGGCCTTTAAACTCTGAATAACTCTGTGACTGGAGAAGGCCCCAGACCCTTTTTATTGCCTAATCATGACCCTAGTTTTTCTCATTTATATAGGCTGTAATTAACTGACTACAAAATTGTGCAAAGAGCATGTAGCAATATTTGCAGTAAGCTATTACAATTAAAAATGTAGCATTAGAATTAACATCCCTGGATTGAACTTTAGTGAGAGAACTCAAATATCCAAATTGTCAGTGTTGTCAAATTGACAACTTTACATTTCAAGTTGACTACTGGAAGCTTAAACACTTGTTGTACAGTGTAGTAGAATATATCATACAGTAGTACAATATAGCAGAATATAAAAGGTTTTGGAGACTTATGAATTCAATTCTCACACACTGTTTTATATTTCCCCCATATCTCCCATTCCAAAGTATTGCATGCCATATCCCTCATGGCACTGACTTAAAACCACACCAATTCCTGCATTTTTCTGGTTTATAGAAAGAAAGAAAGAAAAAACATGCTGTTTATCATGGGCTCAATTGAAAATAACCGCAGAGGGAGATGGACCAATGGGAAAATAAATAGCTAAATCTCATACTACAGGAAGCATATTTTGAACTTGAACAGACGCACACTAACAGGAATATGATATGGTTCAGCTTCTTGTCCTGGCACACATTAGAGAAAGACTTTTACAGAATAAAGGTCCTGTAAAAACACAGAATAAGAAACATGCATTGTTCTTTCTTGCCACCAGAGAGGGCTGTTGTTTAAAGGCCCTGTCGTTTAAATCAGTAATTCCCCTGCTGAAAAATCCAGCATTGCAGGTCACATATGTTTTGCATGCTGGGACCAGCATGGGATGTTGGTTGCTGGTTTGCTTGTCACCAGCATGGGAAGCGGGAATGAATGTGGACCAGCTTTACCATCTCAGTTTTGCTTGAGAACAGCATGACTATGCTGGTCCACCAGCATGACCAGCCTAGATCAACATGCTGGTTTATTAAAAAATGTGCCCCAAGAAGCCGCGGTTTACAGTGAATTTAGAACAGCTAAGGGGCATTGTTTGGCACAACGCGGAGCGGAGCTGTTCTAAATTCACTGTAAAACATGGCTTCACAGGGTTTACTGCTTTTATAAAACGGTTAACACACAACACATATATTTGAGGCAAAATATGTAGGCTACTAAAATGTTACTTTTTTATCCTTCACACACATACATCTACTTATCTCTCAGCAAAGTACTCTATAAACCAGACCGGTTTGCGGCATTACTCGATGAACATACAGTAGGCCTACCATGAAAAAGAAGACTTTTAAATAACATTTTTGCACTTCAGAAACTGTGGGCCTTCCACACACACATGAACACACATCAGTGTATCTCCTGTATGAGAAGACTGGCTGTGTCCTAAAGGGCACTATTTGAGGAGAAAGCCATTTGTAATGGTGTCTGAACCATAGTGGACGTTATCAAGTGCACTTATTCAATCCCATAATGCACCGCAATAAGGAGTGTGCAACTTATGTACGCTCAACGGCCAGAGAATACCCATAATGCACTATGAGGGTCCTGAATCATCCATCCATCTATTTTCCAAACCGCTGGTCCAATGTGGGTCCAGCATAATATATATGAGCCTTTTGAATGCGACATGTGGGAAAACAAAAAATGTCGGAAAGCACTGCTTTATGAAGATTAAACAATTTTTTGTCAATTATAGATTATATTATAATCTCTTTTTTTTTCTTCACTTTTTTTGCAGAGTTCTTCCTTAGTAAATGTAAACAGCACTAAAGGTAAGAGAATCACCTCATGACAATAAAACATATCAAATACATAAACATCAATGGTACTGGGTTTATCTTGCCGCACGTACATTTTTACAATATGTTTTAGATCAGGGATGGACAACTCCGGTCCTGGAGGGCCAGTGTCCTGCAGAGTTTATCTCCATCCCTGATAAAAACTCACTTGCCTATAACTTTCTACTAATCCTAAAGACCTTGATTAGCTGGTTCAGGTGTGTTTGATTAGGGTTGGAGCTAAACTCAGCTGGACACTGGTCCTCCAGGACCGGAGTTGTCCATTCCTGTTTTAGATGATACATACTTAGAAGAAAAGGTTCTATATAGAAGCTTAAAGAGTTCCGTTAGGTGCTGGGTGTTCCCATCATGATATAATTTAATTGGCATAAAGGTACATTAAAAAAAAATATTAAAAAAAAAATCATTTTTTCCCCCCATTTTTTTCACTCTGTTTAACATTTTTGTCTTTGTTATGAGGATTAGACAGATGAAAAATTTATATTTTTCAGAAACTCCTACAAAGGGGACTGTACATTATACTTAACTTACAAAGTCCCTTTACTTGCCATGTGTTTTTATTTAGTAGAGCCCTTTCGGCTGTTTTTTAAAGAAATTTGCTGTCAAATAAATATTTATAGCCTCTTTATTTCAAATGTAAGAGAGAAGCTGACACTAATAGCTACAGTAATATGGCAATAAAAATTCAAAGTTGGTAATAAAGAGCCATTTCTCTGCAAGACCACATAGGACATTCTGTTTTGAGAAATCCTGATAAATGAAAAACAGGAAATTCACACACGCACTGCAGAGATTTTTCTTATTGTCTTTCCCAGAGATTTTGTAAATCAAACTTCTGCATGTATAGATTTCTGCATGTATAAATGTGGGTCATGTATACATTAGAACAAATGTAATAAGAACAAAAGTATCTTGAGATGAAACTATATGTAGCAGCGTGTGAGGTTCAGACTTTTAGTAACTATGATTCTAGTCTAATGAGGCACATTCTTATTGGTTAATTATGGATTCTGTGACAAGTTCTCATCTCAAATGAATGAATAGCATGTTTATACATTTAACAATAGCTTATCTATTGCTCAATGATTGATTCCAAATGCTCAGTGATTGCTTGCATTCTTGCACTCTTTTAAAAGTGATTGTCTCATATTTCTTTTGCTGTGTTGCAGTAATGCTCTTTCAAGAGGTTTGGGGGAAAAGCTTCTGCCGCACTATAGAGAAGCTAGTGGAAGTCGTACAGGAGTACCCTGGGGAGGTGGAGCACATTTTCAGCCCCGCATGTGTGCCATTGGTCCGCTGCGCTGGTTGCTGTGGAGATGAGAACCTGGAGTGTCACCCTACGCTCACTTCTAACACCACTATGCAAGTAAGAACAATACTGTTTCAAAAGAAGCACAAAAGTTCTTATGATAATTGTGACTTCATAATAATATCTCAGAGTTGTGACGGTCTTATTTTCACATTTACCTAAAAATTACTTTTTTCACTCTGGGAAGGAAACTGGCTTCCACATGTACTTAGACATTTGATTCCTCTAAATATTATATTAGACACTCACCATCCCCTTTATTCGGTTCACCTTGCTAGTACCTGGTTGGACCCCCTTTTGCCTTCAGAACTGCTTTGATTCTTTGAGGCATACATTCAACAAGGTCCTGGAAACATTCCTCAGAGATCTGTCAATACTGACATGATAACATCACACAGTTGCTGCAGATTTGTCAGCTGCACTTCCATGATTCGAATCTCCCATTCCACCACATCCCAAAGGTGCTCTATTGGATTGAGATCTGGTGACTGGAGGCCATTTGAGTACAATCAACTCATTGTCATGTTCAAGAAACTAGTTTGAGATGATTTGAGCATTGTTATGGTGTGTTATCCTGTTGGAAGTAGCCATCAGAAGATGAGTACATGTGGTCATAAACATTATGCATTTAAATGATGCTCAGTTGGTACAAAGGGGCCCAAAGTGTGCCAAGAAAATATATACAAGGCAGGATGGATCCATGCTTTCATGTTCTTTACGCCATATTCTGACTCATCAAATCGAGTTAATGTCATCACCAGGCAACACTTTTCCAATCTTCTATTGCCCAATTTTGGTATGCCCATGCAAACTGTAGCCTCAATTTCCTGTTTTCCCTCGTCCCTCTACTGACAGGAGTAGTACCCCTTTGTGTCTTCTGCTGCTATAGCCCAATTGCTTCAAGGCTCAACGTGTTGTGCGTTCAGAGATGCTCTTCTGCAGACCTTGGTTGTAACAATTGATTATTTGTGTGACTGTTGCCTTTCTATCAGCTTGAACCAGTCAGGCCATTCTCCTCTAACCTCTGGCATCAACAGGGCATTTTCGCCTACAGAACTGCTACTCAATGGATATTCTCTTTTTTTCTGACCATTTTATGTATATCCTGCTTGTTTATTACTTGGAGCAGGAGCAGATGACTGCCTGATAGACCTGTGGGCCACAGATCCAGTTCCCTCCCAAGTCCCCACCCTCGAACCTACTCTTTTCCCGCCGGCCCTGTCCAGCTATCTGGATGCTCCGGTCCTCTCTGGAGACTT
This sequence comes from Chanodichthys erythropterus, assembly GCF_024489055.1. Taxonomy (NCBI): domain Eukaryota; kingdom Metazoa; phylum Chordata; class Actinopteri; order Cypriniformes; family Xenocyprididae; genus Chanodichthys; species Chanodichthys erythropterus. The sequence continues at coordinate 30,114,747 of NC_090238.1, forward strand.
TCCTCCTCTGATAGTCCCGCCCGACTTCCTGGCCCCATTTTATTTCACTGGTTCCGTCCAGTCCCCTAGATGCACCGGCTTCACCTGTGTCTTCCTGCTCCTCTGCTCTGCTCCCACCGCTAGCTCTGTGCATCACTTTAGCTCTGCTTCAGGCTTCCCCTGCACCAGCTCAGTGTGACGCCGAGTCCCTGGCTGCACCTCAGGCCTCCGGGCTCATGTCTCCACCTCTGCCTGTCAGCCCGTCAGTTCTGCACCAGCTCTGCGTTCCCTTGACTTCACCATGCTCCGTCAGCCCTCATCCCTCTGGCTCAGCCTCAGTCAGTTGTCACTCTGCCTCTGCCATGAACTTCTGGGTCTCCGCCCCTCCACCCTTTCGGCTCCACCGGCTTCTCCTTCTGTCTGGCTTCCCCATCATCCTCACTCCCTCTGTCATTGCCCCGGTCTGCTGAGCCTCCGTCTCCGCCTTGGCTCTGCGAGTTAGTAGCTCCAACTTGGGCTTCCTGGCTGTGGATGTCACCCTGGTCCATCAGCCTCTCTGCTCCCCTAGATAGTCCCTGGTTCTGCCTGGGCCTTCAGCCAAAGCTTCACCGTCTGCTCCACCATGGTGTCGATCTCTAATGACTCCGCCTCTTCCCTGGCCACCACCCCTCCCCCTCTCCTCAGGTGTACTCGTTACGACATGAGCATTTGCCTTCCAGGAGGGAGGAGTACTGTCATGGTTATGGATTTTTATTCTGTTTTGTTTAATTCCTGTTTCACTGCTCAGTTCAGTTTTGGTTTTCTTGGTTACTGATTATCTCCTTGTTTGTTTTTATGGTTACATATAATTATCACTTGTCAGTCATTATGTTCATCTTGTATTTAATCTCCCTGTTTTGTTCAGTCCTTTGTCGGTTCTCGTTATATTTTATGTGGATTTGCGTTGTGGTTTTGCGTTTCCCTGGATATCTTCTGTATGTTTATTACTTGGAATAAAGACTTTGTTTGTTAACTTTATTATATTATATTATATTACATTACATTACATTACATTACATTACATTACATTACATTACATTACATTACATTACATTATATAAAATGGCCTTGATGATTGGAGGTAATTTTGGCATTATTTTTTGTTTTTCACTAAAGTAATACCTGTATCTATATCTGTAGAATTACATTGTTTTGTCTGTGTCAGGCACACAGTTGCGATGGATATTAACATTATGACTTTTTCAGTTATTAAAGATTAAGCCAGCAGAGCAGGGCCAGGAATATGTGGAGATGACCTTTGTGGAGCACAAAGCCTGTGAATGTAGGTAAGGAAAAGATCAATTCATTTTTTTAACCGCATGTTTTGCATACAGCTATTTTGTGATACAGCTGTGTATTGTTATTACAGATATGTATATTGAACATAAATATGGAATGTTTTTAATTTTGTGGATAATCTGAATAGTCCCTCCGCTTTTCTTTTTGTCACTGCATGATTTCTCTTACATTGTGATGTCAAGACAAAGAAAACGTACAACAAAACAAGACAGGTAACAAGTCACACTACAATTATACACAATTACATTTTGGTACACAAACAAACTGGATTACAGTGATTATTCATTTTGTTGTAGATGGAAACCCAGAAATAGAGGGAGAAAAAGAAAGGAGAAACAGAGAACAAAAGACTGTGACAGGTAAGTTCAATATTGATGGTTTTACATTAGCTTGTAGCTAAACTACCAATGCAATACTCTAATAAGCATAGATAAGGGTTTCTGAACTACCCATAGACAGCAACATCATTGCAACTTTTAAGGCCCAGAAAGGTCGACTACAATGATTCTACCTTAACTTTATGAAGCGACGAGAATACTATGTGTACAAAAACAAAACAAAAATAACGACTTTATTCAACAATTTCTTCTCTTCCCTGTCATTCTCCTATGCTGTTGACATTGTAAACACAGTGCAGGGCTTCCGGGTTCTACGTCAGAACGCCGGCTCAGTATTGGCCGACGCTGTACATGTGAGCATCACGAAGCATGTGTGTGATGCTGACGCAGGAGCCGGTCAATAATGAGTCAGCGTTCTGACGTAGAACCCAGAAGTGGGTCGAAGCCAACGCCACCCACTTTACTTTCCATGCCACTGATCCTGTTATCAGCAAGATTTCTTTTGTAATTTTGTCTGGCTCAAACAGACAATGGGTGGCCGGAGTTAGCGTAAATAGCACCTGTCAACAAGGTGGGCTATTTGCACTTGGGTTTAAATAGACACTTCAATCAATTTTTAACATAAAGTCAACACGAAATGTAAGTTGCAATAATGTTTTTTTTTCCCTATTGTGATGTATATCTGAGTGAAACGGTAGGACGTGACAGTATTTTATCTGTGGGGCACTGATTGGATCATTGGATGGTTGTGGTTTGCTATTGGTGGATCTCATGTGAGTGACAGGTTGTCCCGCCCTCATGCCAGTAAACATCTTCAGAGAAGAAAAGCGATGATGCTGCAAGAGGGAGGGGAAGTTATTTTGATTAAGGATTACGAGGGCACATTATTAAAAAAATTATGTGCATGGATAAACCATTATAATACCGCAATGTTCCATAAAAAAATGTACATTTTGACTTTAAAGCCAGTTATTTCAGACATTACCACATAAAGAACATTCTCTCTCTAGGTTCTGAAACAAAGCTGAAATTAAGTCTCCACCTTTCAGAGACATTTTGATAAGAACAGGTTTTTTTAGATCACAAGGACAAAGAGAGCACTGTTTTCTGAGCGTAAGCAGCACATTTACGCTGATATGTGCTCTATTACAGGTGCCAGCCTCCCCGTAGGTAAATGCTGTCTCGCCGTGATGCCAGCCAATCACGCGCACCCGCCCCCTTCTGTGTGACCCTCACCATCATCATCATTCACTTATGGATACTGCCACTGCTCTGCACCCCACGATCCTAGATGCAGAGTTGTTATGGTGACGGGGCTTCTGTCAGCAGTGATCTATACAGGAAACTCCTGTTGTGCTAGTCTCTACAGAAGAAAAACAACAGAAGACCAAACTAAAATCTGAGACTGACTTTAACCCAAAGGACTTATATTATTATAATATAATAAGATTGTTATTTTATTGTGTTATATTAATAACATTAGTAGAAGTAAAGTAGTATAGTAGTAGTAGTGTAACTGGTTTAGCTGCCAGCTTTTCCAAGTCTTCCCCCTTATTTATTAAAATCCACCAAACAGGTTGTGTTCCATTAATCAATATATTAACAAAGCCATTTTGTATTGGTTCATAAGAGGAACCACAGAACAAACAATGCCAAAGATATTCTATTTTCATCTGTCTTTAGATTCTATATCACAACTAAGCCTAGACTGTATTACAGTTGAATCATGTGAAAACCTTGTTAGGTGATGTTTTCATATGTAGTATTTTCTGTTTGCTTATTTTAAAGCTTCTCTGTGGGTTTAGACCTAGACTTGAGCATCAAATAAGTGGATTGACATACTGACCTCTAGTGGTAATAATAAAATAATTACATTCACAAAGTGTTCTTCAAATAATAATACTGATCTAAAAGTCATCCTGTAATAATATATATCATTATAGTATTTCAGCTTTGGTAATAATAAAAGATTTGATGTGTGCACTGTGTAAGGACAAAGACTTTGCTCTGAAAGGGCCAGTCAACAGGAACCGAGACAGACGTTCATCACGATGTGAGTGAATGTTGGTGTATTGTATTGTTTTGTCAGTGAAAATGACTGAATTTCCTACACTTTGGAATTAAACCAAAGAAGCATTATTATCTATGCTGCTGACGGAGTGTAGGGCCCTAAATATAAATGCAAGATTTTTCACCAAAGGGCTATTTAATTCCCAGTGTATAAAAATGTTGTATGTTTTTCAAAATACTGTTAATATCTATTAATATTATACAAATTTAAGAGTACCTTTCAGAATAGAGTGACTATTGTTTGTTATTTCTGATTATCATTAAAAATATTTTGTGAAACATTTGGTGTGTGTGATTTATGAAGACACAAATTTGTTCAATGACATGGGTATTACACAGGTATTACGCCGCAAACATGAAATATGAGGAAATTTCATGAGTCTTCATATTTAAAATAGCTTTAAAAACATACTAAACAATGTTTTATTAAAAATGTAAAAATGCAGAATGTTTTCTGAGATGGGTAGGTTTAGGGGTAGGAGGAGAGAATGTACAGTTTACCATTACGCCTATAGAATGTCCTCACAATTCACAGAAACAAACGTGTGTGTGTGTGTGTGTGTGTGTGTGTGGTCTTGGTATTCCCTAATGGGGACCAAATTTCCACACAAGGATAGTAATACCAGTAATTTTCAACCTTGTGGTGACATTTTTTTTTTTGGTCCTCATAAGGAAAACAGCTTATTAATCATTTTAAATGAACTTTTAAAAAATGATAATTTTTATTTAAAATAAATAATAAATGCCTCTCTGAGAGTTGATATGAGATGGGAAAAGAGAGAAAAATTAGTTCAGAAAATTGTGGATTTGAACTCGCTTTACTTTCCATGCCACTGATCCTGTTATTAGCAAGATTTCTTTTGTAATATTGCCTGGCTCAGTCAGACAATTGGTGGGCAGGGTTAGTGTAAACAGTGCCTGAAAATGTAGAATGTTTTCTGTGAGGGTTGTGTTTAGAGGTAGGTTTAGGGTTAGGGAGACTATACAGTCTGTACAGTATAAAAATCATGATGTCAATGGAAAGTCCCAATAAAACATGGAAACCCAGTGTGTGTGTGTGCGGTTTTGTGACATATCAGGACACATGTGTATAATGACATGGGTATGACAGGTATTACAAGGAGAGGGTGACTTATGAGGACATTACCCATGTCCCCACTTTTCAAAAGGCTTATAAATCATACAGAATGAGTTTTTGTGTGAAAGTAAAAATGTGCAGTTTCCTGTGATGGGTAGTGTAGAGGGATAGAAAATACGGTTTGTACAGTATAAACCATTACGCCTATGGAATGTTCCCACAATTCACAAAAACAAACCTGTGTGCGTGTGTGTCTGTCTATGTGCGTTTCATTTTGACCAAAGAGTGGAAGGTGTCTATGATTTATGGCATTTAGATATACAGTATTTAAAGGATATAGACCTTATGTAGCCCCGCCCCTTTTCAGCGTTGCGCTCGTTGTCTTTTGACTTCCGGTTTGTATTTCCACAGCGATATTACATTTATGAATGAACTGCGCGTTTTAAAATCTCCCCGATCTACTTACATTTGTTAAGACATCTGCTTTAAACATAACGCTCATGATAACTTTCTACAACAAGTAAATCCACTTAACCAACTAATTATTCTTTGACAGTGATGCCATAGAAATGTACAGAGCTAACGCAAAACGGAAGTTCAAAGACAATTTTATAAAGATGGCGGCGCGCTTGTTTTTCTCTGGTAAATAAGGTCTATATACTTGTAATGTAATGTAACTTTGAGTTAACAAATATTAAATACAATTAACACATCTAATTGAAAATAAGATTTAAAATTTAGTTTAAAATGTTTTAAAATGTCATATTTTAAAATCACACTTTAATAATGTTTCATATTATTAAATTTCATTCATATACAGTAAAGCATATTAAGAGTTAATTTAAAGGGTAAATGGATCTGTTCTTGTGCCACATTCTGCACATCGTCAATAAATTAAACAAAACAGTCAATAAAGCCAATGAAATATTTTTATAATGTTGGGTTTGGTCTGTTTCAGGTTTCAGGTTATTTTCATGTACCCAGTATCCAAATTCCAGTTGATTTCCATTTTATTACAATACATATTCTGGCAGTCAATAGTATTGTTGGCGTTCTTTTATGACTCTTCCTGAGGTTGGAGTTAGTGAAGTTATCCAAGAGGCATTTCTGGGCCTGTTGGGAGGGCAGTTCTGTTGATGTTACACCTTGCCAAAGTGATATGAAATGAGCAGTTACATTTGTGTTTAATATTTCCATTGACTTTGAGAGAAAATAAACTTAGGATCAGTTTCAGGTTAAGATATGTAGGAACAATATTTCTTATTAATAAACTACAGTTTTGCATTTGAAGAAGTTTAATCATAGCAACTGTGCACATGGCAAATAATAATAACAACAAATACACTTCCATCCAATATTTATTTACTAACTCGATACGCAACCTTTTTTGCGTGTCACTGACGTTTGATCTGCGTGAAAAATCACAATAGTTATGATTATTACGTGGCTTTTTTTTTTTTTTATTAAAAATGGAGAGGCTGATGACGCTGCAGCGCGTGCTAGATTCACTCCTGACGCTGCAGTGCAGATTTCACACAGTGTGAAAAATTCACACCACATTTTACAGTCACGTTTACATTCGCAAGGGTTCAGCTCTGAACCAATCAGAAGGCGATATGCAAATATAAGGCGGATCTTGCATCGTCAAGCAGGTGACGATTAGGCTGTTCCCCTAGTAACAGCCATTTAAGTCAGCCGCGAAGGCGGAGCTAGGTTTGTAAACTCACGTTGCACTCTGGGCAGTCAGGTTCCCACAACAACAAAAATATAAGCTTAGTTTATCTCGTCAGACGTCATTTCACAAACAAGCTTTAACAAGACAAGGAGTTTGAAGAGAATTGTTCTTGGTGAGTATTGAAAAACGTGCGATTTTGTGTTGTAGTGTGTGTTTTTGGGAGAGTCTCGTGTTTGGCATGGTTATAGTATAAGGTGCTGCTGCAGCAGTAACGATTCGCGACATTCAGACTGTTTGTATGTATAAACTATTCACTACTAGATCTAAAATAAGGTGCTACTGTTCATTTCAAGCTCTATTTTAAGATGTTGAGATGTATTTTGTTCTGTCTGCGGTGCATTAAGACCTATTCTATGCTTTCTTGGGCTTGTTTTCATGGCTCAGTGTCTGCTTGTTATTCATTCATGAGCTGTTTATTATCAGAAACTGTTTAGTAATGATAATGGGTTTTGCACTAATAGACCTTATGTTTAGTCTGTAAGTGAGTTTAACTCAGTTTGTAGGTTTCATTGACTTGAGTCATAAATGTGCTCATGTTACACTAGACACTATCATATTTCAGGGTTTTGACTTTCCTTTATTTAATCCATGGCTCTGTCCTGCTCTGTCACTGCCTGGATCAGGGCTGTACAGATGGACTAAAATCAAACGAATTGGACACCAGAGAAGATCCAACATGGGCAACAAACGGAAAGCCTCCAATGAGATCGACAAAGATTCAGGTTTGTCATTTATATATTTTTTTGGCTGTTGTGTACTTTTTTATTGTTGAGGTTACATAAGATGTTGGGAGAATAATTATATATATATATATATATATATATTACTTTTTTAAATCAATCAGAAGTTTTTAATATTAGGAGAAGATCCACCAACATGTTCTTTGAAGCATGTTTTATTAGATTTGTGCTGGGTTTAACCCTCTGAGAAACTTTTATTATTATTATTATTATTATTCAGTTAACACTTTGGAAGAAATTTTTAACAAAGTAATATAGTTTAATATATAATATAGTTTTAGGGTTTAAGTGCAGTAACCCTACACGTGACATGCGGGAAATTATACTGTGTATATCGGCTTAATTTTAGATATATTTTGTCCACGAATTAACAATTAGTTTCCATGAATTAAGAATTAATTCTCTTGTTTTAGTAAAACCTGTTCATGTTTACTAATTCATTCACTCCTTTTAGTCAAAATTGGAGTCACAAATTGAGAATTCATTCCCACAACTTACAAATTTGGTAGCAAGGCGAAACAAGGCAGCAAATTATTATTACAATGTGGCCATGATTTAGTAAACCATGGGAACAAATTTGTAATGTAAATTGTGACCATGATATACATATTTTTTTGCCACGTCATGTGTGGGGCTACGTAAAATAATAATAGATTTATCTATTCAAAAATAGATTTTAAAGACCTGATATGAAAATAGCCACAAAAGTTGGCATGATGTTAAAAAATAAATAAACAAATAAATCTCAGATTACATGAGAAAGTCTTTTCACGGCCCTTGTTTTTCTGTGTATTATGGTTTTACGCAAAATAAAGTGCCTCATTTGTCTTTCTCAAATGCAGTGGTATAATTATAAGTAATTTCCCCATTACAGACCATATTTATAAAATATGGTCTGTAATTAACCTGGTATAGGTGTATAACTGCACATAATTACTAGGTTCTACTTTTAACACTATTTTACCACCACAGATGCCAGCTCAGGGTATTATAGTGCTTTGGACCAGACAGATTTTGAAGACATGGGACCAACCAGTATTGCAGCACAAAGCATGCCTACAGCTGCCCAGGTGCCTTTCATTCCTGGCTCACATCAAGGCATCTCTCCCATGATCGTAATGAACAACCTTGTCCTCAAGCAGGTATTACACACTCATACATCTCTGTCTCTTGTCTCCATAGTTGCTTTTCTGGAAAAGCTTTAGCTCGTGACACACATCTGTGACTTATAGTATTGTTTTGGTCAACCTTAAAGGGTTAGTTTACCCAAAAATTCTTCGATCTCATGTCGTTCCAAAACCAGTAAGACTTTCATTCATCTTCAGAACACAAATTAAGATATTTTTGATTAAAATCTGAGAGTTTTCTGTCCCTCCATAGACAGCTACCTCTTTGACACTTCAAAAAGTTCATAAAGAGATCATAAAACTAATCCATATGAATTGAGTGATTTAGTCCAAATTTTCTGAAGAGACTCGATCACTTTATATGATGAACAGACTGAATTTAGGCTTTTATTCACATATAAACATTGATTAGCAAACAGAAACTCAAACAAACCTGATTGGCATGCAAGAACAAACCTCTTCCAGAAGTTTAAACGTGCTGTGTAACACACAAGAATGAACTTCATTGCTTGACCTTCAGTTTACCACAACTGATGTGTGCATTGATGAATGTTTATATATGAATAAAAGCCTAAATTCAATCAGTTCATCATATAAAGCGATCGAGTCTCTTCAGAAAATTTGGACTAAACTGCTCAATTCATATGGATTAGTTTTACGATCTCTTTATGAACCTTTTGAAGCTTTGCCTGCTTGTACAGCTGTTTTTTTCATACACAAATGAGTTGCATTTTAATTAATTTTTGAATAAATTTATAAGTCATTGGCCCACCTGTTATTGTGGATCTGTTTTACAAAAGTGTTCATTGATAATTCTTGTTTCAGCCAAACTCTGTGGCCCCTGCGTTGAAACCTTGGAGCTTAAACACTTCACTAGATATGGTTCCTCAATCCCAGCTGCTTTTCCTACAGCCAGTCATACCCACTAGTGACTGTAGCGGCCAAAGCTCTGCCAAGCAGAAACTTTCCAGAAAGCATGTTCCCATGCAAAACACCTTTGCAAAAATTGTCCCACACCCTGCACATTGGTCTACAGTCGACCAGGGTGCCAATGCCATCAATAAGAGGGCAAACCACAATCATGGTGGTAGACATCAACGACGTTCTTACAATGATAAACCTCTCCACAGTTCCTCTTTGAAGCAGGATGACTCTGAGACATTTGAGGGTTATGGAGTAGACCCTAATATTGCTTCTTTGGAAGAAATGGGTGTGGAAAACCCCTCATCCAGGCTTTCTGACCTTCAGGAGCCCCATACCACCACTTCACCATTCTCACTTTGCACTGACACCTTCCTCGCTTCATTCCCTCAGAAGTGTCCCAAATCCTCAGTCACCCATAGCAGTGATGTGGAAAGTATCTCAGAGGGCAACTCTCCAAGTTCCAGCAAACGCAAACGCTTCTGCAACACGTATAATATTCTGAATCGGTCAGGCCTGCTGGGCATCACACTGCGCACAAAGGAACTTATTCGACAAAACAAACGTTCCCAGGCCCAACTTCAGAGTCTGCAGGCTCAGACTGACCTCTTCATGGAGGCCATATGTAGTGGAGACCCCAAAGTCTGGACCAGATTGCAGCTCATCCTCCAGAACTCTAGAAACAGTGAGGAGACGCCAATGGAATCAATGGTGGACTCTGCGTAGGATACCACAGATGCGGGTTGTGTGGTGTAGTAGCAGGTTCAGATATTAATATTTCAACTGTTGAATTATGCGGTTTTATGGAATAACCATCTTTGCTCAGACCTTACAAGGCACATTTCTAATCAGTCACTTAAGAAATTTTCAACTTTTCATAATCTCAGTTGGAAATAGACTTGAGAGATCTACTTATCACGTCATATGTTATCTATCCAGTATCAGTCATCTTTATACTTGTGGTTTTATCAAAAGTATACAAATACAATGTTTAGGTTCCAACTGCATCTTTTTCTGAATAAAGTGATTCATTCAAAAATGAAATGACACTCAATTTCAGAGTTTATTAGAACAGTGTGCTCTCATTTGAAAAAGAACGCTATTGACCGTATTTTACTCTAATTGGTTGCTATTGAATGGAGGCCTTGGAACACCAGAAATGGAAAAAGTTTCTGCTCTAAATGCACCAAAATGGGAAGACATTTATTTTCTAATCTCTGTATCTAATAAATGCCTTTAACAAATTACAAACATTTGTGTTTTAACTTGAAGAGATTATACTTAAGTGCACAATAATGATTCAATTTCAGTTAAAAATGTGAAATCATCCTTATGCATATTTGAACATTTGTAATGGTGTCTTTGTAATAAATATTATTTTTTATGTGTATAATGTGTTCTCATTTTCAAGTAAATCTTCTTGTTACTGTTTGTATTGTTGTCTATAGGAAAGACCAATGGACTTTAAGAGTAAGATGACTTATAATTGTTAGTGCTAGTCAGGGTCTATTTGAATGTAATTAATATTTTGAATGCCTTGTGTTGTATTCTTAAGTGGGTTGTTTACATTCTTAACAGAGAGTGTTTATATTTGGTTTTTGGTGCGAATGAGCAAATTGGCAAATGTACTGGTTGATATTTTTCCCCTGTAGCAATCTGTTATACTGCATGCATACAGACGGTTTATTGTGTTTGGGAAAGCAGGTACTAATAAGCCTTGATCAGGAGTAGTGGAGTAATGAATGCACGTAAGTGATAGCATGTACACTCTACTAGTGTACTTTGCTGTACAAATTTTACATTGTTTTTTTTTTTTCTGTTGTCATTTTGTGGAATGCATTTGTATTTGCTTTCCAAAAATATAAATTGTGTTGATTTATCAGACCCGATACTACTTTTTTTCAGTAGAAATCTATGCAATAGTCTTGTTTATTATTAGCATTGTACTGAAGTGAAGTTTTGTATTCTCTAGGTGTCATTTGACTTTATGTGCCTTCAGAAATAAAGGCATTTGAAATACATTTCAAACTGTAGCTTGGTTATTTGAAACTTGAACAATTTGTTCAGTAAATCATGTTTTAATGTGTTTTAAGACTGAAGCTGAAGATTGAAGATCTCCAAAACTATTTTATTGTTTACAAAGGGAAACCACACCCACATATATATATGTGTAATCAGAATGTTTAATAATTATAAAATTAAGTACTTGTAATTAGATTATATTATGTTTTAAAATAACGTAATCAGACTACAGTTACTTTTTTATTGATTACGTTATTCTCACAATGGCAGTAAATTTTTCAATTTTTCATAATTAATTGATTCTCTACTACTTTCTTTTAAATGTTCCTTTTTTTTTTTTTTTAAAAAAGCCCTCCTACATTTCATATTTACACGCAATGCAGGGATTCCCCAACTTTTTTTGTCTGCTGAACCTCTTTGACCTAAAGTAGTACCTGAAGTACTCCTATTTTCAGTAAATAAGTTACACAATTCAAAACAATGTGATAGATGAGTTAGGTCAAAAGTAATCAAAAACTAGTCACAATATATATTACCATAAATGTGTATTGTAATGGATTATGTTACTAGCTACAATTTTGTAATTTGGAATCAGTAACCAACTACAGATTACTGTAAGTAATCAACCCAGCAAAGCCAAAACATTATGACCACCTTTGCTGCTGGTTCTCTGAGTGCTGCCAAAACAGCACTGCCGTTTCAGAGATACTCTGACCCAGTCGCTTGCCATAAATATCTGGCCCTTGTCAAAGTCACTCAGATCTTTATTCCTGCCCATTTTGCATCCAACATGTAGCTTACAAGAACTGATTGCTTGCTTACCATTTAATCTACCCAGATTCTCTACGATATGACTCACAATTCAAAGGATGTTGAGGACCATGTTTCAAAACATCAAACAGGGTGGAGAGCACAGCACTCACAAGCGTGCACTTATAATAATTTAAACACTGACATGAAACTTAATAGTGGATTACTATCTTATAAGAGGGTTTCGGTTAGTGTGACCCTCCATTATTTCTAATTACTTTAACCGTGTTGGATATTACTTTAAAGATTTTTGCTTAGAAAAATTGTTTGTCAAGTCAGTTTATGGCAAAAATATATATATATAAAAAAAAATTCTGACAGGATCACGATCCACAATCTTATCACAATTCTTTTTCATGTTGGTTTTTAAGACTATTTTGCAAGTCACTGAGCTCTACAGCCAAACTAATTTCCATATTTTAGAAATTTAGCCTTACAAGTTATCAAAATAAAAAAGAATGACAGACCATTAAGGCCAAAGTAGGGGAGGGGGATACAATCAAATTGTATTATTATTTTATCTTTGTTATTAAATATATTATTATTATAATATAACAATATAACATAATATTAAATAATAATTAAATATTTTATATATATATATATATATATATATATATATATATATATATATATATATATATATAATCATTTAATAATAATAATTAAATAATAATATAAATTAAAATAAGATACAAATAAATAAAAAGTGCATTAATAGTTTCAGCTCCAGTAGGTGCATTTACTGTAACAGTAGCATTCAAAAAATTGAGTAAATTTTAAAAATAAAACACTACATAGACTTCATTGTATGAATTAATTATACACTGATTCTTAAAGCTACTGAAATTATTCAGTCAAGAGCAGTGAGTGATTTTCTCTTTTTGATTAACATTAATGACAGACGGCAATAGGTTTATTAGGCTGCTGTCACTTTAAGACCTAATGCACAGATCCAACATACTAAAACACATGCATCTGAACAGTCTACATTGACTTAAGATATAAACAACTGTGTTTATGTAAACCTTATGTGTATTTGACAGTTTAATCACAATAAGATGCGAAAGAAAACTTAGTTCAGTACTTGCGTGCTGTGTGACAGGCTTTTGATATGCATGTGCTTTTGGTTTACGCGCTCAGAAAAGCTTACGTCAGAACAGCATGCGAAAAATGTTTAACTACTTGCATGCAAACGCTTCAAGTTGTACAGAACACACCTATTGGGATGGGGGCGCCAGAACTGTAACTGATAAGGTGCGTCCCAATTCCCATACTTATGCACTATTCTATGACGTTTTTAAGTATAAATAGTGCAAGTAGTCTGTAACACTGAAAATTCCAAAATGAAAAAGTGCACTTTAAATACCCGGATAATGCACTAAATTAACAGAACAAAGCAAAGTGTGGAATGTTGGACACTTCATGCACTCAACTGTCGCAGCATTAATTATGTAGCGGAGGGGAAGGGGCTTTTAGACTCCGATGTTGAATGACAAAATAACCTTATAAAATTTGCACACTACATGGAAGAGTACCTAGTGCATAAGTACATAGTGTATAAGTGCATAATGTATAGTGCATCATTTGGGATACAACTATAGACTGTGCACTGTAGAGCGATAATACGATCTTTCTTCAAAGGCAGATTGTGGAAAAATTTTAATTGTTCACAATCTAAAATCATGATATTGCACACCCCTAAGTCAGTGTATGCTCTATCCAGAAATATAAATTCCAGTTCAGTATCTCAATTTTTATTGAATTTAGATTGAGGTAGCAAATAGGATGCTGAAATTCAAATCTTGAATGGAAGTGGAATTAAAATGAATTGAAATTAAAAGAAGTTAATCTGTAACTGTAACATTTAAATAGGAATTTAAATTTGTAAAGACGGGGCAAAAACAAAAAAGGACCCAGCCAAAAATGGCTATTTAGCCTTTTAAAATGTGCATTTTTCCATTTTGACCACAAATCACAGGTCAGGAAATTAGCAAGAATTGCAAAAATACTGTGGATAAAGTAATTTAGTACAGGAAAGCCTTCCCCTTTGTTTTCTTTAAATGTTTAAGCCATGTGGCTTCAAACAGTTCATGAGTAGTTGAAAAATGTCTTCTAGTTCACTTGCATTTAATGTGAGACCAAATATTCTTTATAAGGTTCAAATCTGGACTCTGACCAGGTTGAGCCATTCTGCAATATTTTCTTATACTCCAAAGCATTAATTGACTTTTCACAGTTAAGTAGCTTACTAATACCAAAGTCCTTTTCAAGTAAGGTCTGTTCATTCGGCCGCCATATTTGCAACGCCTCTGGACAGCTATTTCGGGCATCCAAGTACTATCTATCTGAATGAGGGAATCCTGAAATCTCAAAAACTGCTTGGCGAACTCACAATTAAATAACATATTTCAAATTAGCAACAACATCTGACATGAACTGTCCCATTAATGTAGTTTCTTATGCTCAAATAGCGTTAAAAAGCTTATTTTTGAGGCTAGATGAGCCAATGCGCATGTGCAGTCCTAAGAGCGAGTCTCAGGTTTCTATGGGAACAAGAGCTTCTAATGGCAGCTGCAGTGATGCAATGACTTTATCAATTAGCGATTGGCTATTTTACTTAGAAGGCGGGACGTATTCCGCGATATCTTTCTATATCTTTAGTCTTTGCTAATACCAGCAGCTAAAAAGGCTTCCCAGACAATGACATCTCGTCTTCCATGCTTCACAGTGGTAGGGAAGCATTTATTATTATATTTCTCAGCAGATGTTTGAAGACACCGCTCTGAAGCATCACCATGCAACTCGTGTTTCATTGTGATTCATCACTCCACACAACTCTGAATCAAACTTCCCATAACGTTAGTCTGCCAAAAACTTCATTCTGTCTTTGATGTTTTTCTGAGACAATTGACTTTTTAAATAGTGCATTCACTTAATTCTTGCTAATTTCCTCAAGTAATTTGTGGTGGAGGTCTTATTAAACTTTTAAACGGTAGTGTACATTCCTGAGGGGGGGAGTGTAACGTTACACTACCGTTTAAAAGTTTGATAAGAAGTCTCTTATGCTCACCAAGGCTGCATTTATTTGATATAAAATATTGTGAAATATTATTACAAATTTAAATAACTTTTAAAATCAATGTTGAAAATAGTTTTGCTGCTAAATATTTTTTTTGTGGAAACTATAATTTTTCTCTGCATTTGATTAATATAAAGTTCAAAAGAACAGCACTATTTCATTTTGAAATTATTTTTTAGCATTCTAAATGTATTTACTGTCACATTTGAGTTTAATGAATCCTTGCTGAATAAAAGTATTGAAACTTTTGAAGGGTGGTGTACTTTGTATATTTATTTTAAGTATTTAGTTTTGTCATAAATTTTTGTGGACCAAGGTGGAAAAACACTTTGTTTCCCACAATGCATTACCTGTGTTTAATTTTTTTAAATTTTAATTTAAATTACAATTCAACTTCCTGTTTTCCAACTTCCAATTAAATTCAAAATCAAACTAAAGTAAAAGTCACCCACAATTTAGTAGGCCACTTGTGTAACAGTGTGCTGATTACCTAGTGTGCGTTGTTTTTGTAAACCCATCCATCCTTTAATCCTGGCCTCCTTCTCTGATGTTACCGCAGCTAATCACTGCTGCCCTGAACTAGGGCTGAAATTGAGTTTCAGTACAGCGCTGATGGACATAGATATGGGGGTTACCACATCTATGTGACATAACGCTCTCCTAATTTGCGCAGTGATGACAGAAATCCAATAAAAAGGTAGATCAGTTGCTTAGGCTTATACAAGTCTGATGAACTGAAGCCCTTATCACACATAATATCTAGTCCACACGGGTCAAATTATAATAAACACACTGATAGGGTTTTCAGTCATGTTTGTGATCATGGTAGACCTGCCAGTTTCCAGGTACAGTCTCGACAGTCTGAACTGGCAGGAAGAGGCCCAGAGCCCATCGGGAACCAAAAACATCAGTCAAGTTGGCACGCCAGGTACCGCGACTCTCCGACAAATACCCTTTTTGCAGCTCACACCAGGTCTGCCCTCGGGCTACGAGTAGAAGCTGCTGACAGCAGAAACCGGCGCTCACTAGTCCGATACCCAGCCAGACGTACAGCATTACAACCAGAAAGAACTGGAGACCTGAAATCAAACCTGAAGGGAATAAAAGAAAGAATTGTCTTATTCCGGATTTTCAAAGCGAGACAAAAATCAAGAAATCCTAAAGCAAGTCTGAAACTTACCAAGGAAGAAGTAGCCTGTTGTCAGGGGAAGAAGAGTGAGGAATGTCAGTGGGTTCTCAAAGGAAATGGAGTACTCCATCGTAAGATACGCCACCCCAATTACCAATGAATACAGACAACAGCAGGACGTATAGATGCTGAACATAATAAAGTAGCGCATGTTCCTATTCCCAATACAGTTTCCTGTGAAAAAGCAGTGGTGGTCCCGTTTTAGAATCACTTTCTTACACACTTTACAGAAGTGGCGTCCATTCAGGAGGTAGTGTGCGTCAATTCTGTCTGGGCAGTCGGGGGAACAGACTGGAATAACTGTCTCGTTGGCACTCTCAGATGGATACCGTATAGTCATTGTGTAATTACCCAACGCGTTCCCCATGAAGAATAGAAAGACGGCAATGTGGGCCACCATGGTGGAGTTTAACATCACATCTTGCCTTTGGAATACAGTGGGCATGAAGAGGAGGAAGTGGAGGGCGAATGTGACCACGGTTGCTGTGTAGAAGTATGCTGGTGCAATCGTGTTGAGTAGTCTGAGTTTTACCATCCTGAACAACATGCCTGTTAATAATAATAATAAAAAAAAAAAACATTTCATCTTGGCTTCGTTATCAGCAGTTTATCCCTATGAAAAATACCACTACAAAAATAATGAAAGAAACTGTAAACTTAGGAACAGAAACAGCTTTTTAATGGATATAACATACATTTGACTGGCTGTGTATAGAAAGATACTGTGCCAGAAAGTATCAAGCAAGTTCAAACGAACTGAACTAGAATAGGCCTACCTGTCTTCATGTGTGGCCGAAAAAGCTTGGAAATATTAAAGGTGCCATTGAACGTTTTTTTACAAGATGTGATATAAGTCTAAGGTGTCCCCTGAATGCGTCTGTGAAGTTTCAGCTCAAAATACCCCATAGATTTTTTTTTATTAATTTTTTTAACTGCCTATTTTGGGGCAGCATTAACTACGCACCAATTCAGGCTGCGGCCCCCTTTAATTCCTCATGGTCCCCGTCGATGGAGCTTGTGCTTGCCTTAAACAGCATAAACAAAGTTCACACAGCTAATATAACCCTCAAATGGATCTTTACAAAGTGTTTGTCATGCATGCTGCATGCATACATCAGATCATGTGAGTATAGTATTTATTTGAATGTTTACATTTGATTCTGAATGAGTCTGATAGTGCTCCGTGGGTAAAGCTAACATTACACACTGTTGGAGAGATTTATAAAGAATGAAGTTGTGTTTATGAATTATACAGACTGCAAGTGTTTAAAAATAAAAATAGCGACGGCTCTTGTCTCCGTGAATACAGTTAGAAACGGTGGTAACTTTAACCACATTTAACAGTACATTAGCAACATGCTAACAGAACATTTAGAAAGACAATTTACAAATATCACTAAAAATATCATGATATCATGGATCATGTCAGTTATTATTGCTCCATCTGCCATTTTTCACTATTGTCCTTGCTTGCTTACCTAGTCTGATGATTCAGCTGTGCACATCCAGATGTTAATACTGGCTGCCCTTGTCTAATGCTTTGAACTAGCATATGCAAATATTGGGGGCATACATATTAATGTTATGTTGAGATTCGCCTGTTCTTCGGAGGTCTTTTAAACAAATGAGATTTATATAAGAAGGAGGAAACAATGGTGTTTGAGACTCACTGTATGTCATTTCCATGTACATTCAACTATGCCAATGTAAATTCAATTTTTCATTCGATGGCACCTTTAAATATTAATAAATGATTAATTAATCAATAAATAATTGGAAAAATCATTTAAAAAAAATAGGTGATGCATGTAATTTGTGCATTGCAGAATTGCAGAAATAATGTGCATTTTAAACATGTTTCCCAAATACTTCCCGGTCTTCCATTGGTTGGCAAAACAGATAGCCCCGCCCCAAACTCATGCCATTGGTTGAGTCCATGTTGCTAAGTAGGACAGTGTTGACAGCTACAGTGTTTACCTTATATATATTTAGGAATATATACCCTTAATATATAGACATCTCTGCACATTAAACTTTTAACATGGAAAAAATATGCACACATCAGCTTTTATACAACATATTATCAATGAACGGATCATAACCCTAAAACACTCAATCGTTTTAATATCAAGATTTCATATAGGGATCTCAACGTACCATTATTTATTAAACGGCACAGAATTTACATCCTGTATAGGGTGTAAATATAGGCTACATTCATATTAGTGATCATGAAGCTAAATGCATTGCGTTTTTTTAGACAATGGTGTGAGAAAAAGGATGTGATGATCTTAAAACAATTCGCAGAGGTCTAATACATATCAAAACGTCAATTCGGATACAAACTAACACATTATAGGCAGGGTTTGTGATGAATAGATTAAGGAACTATGAGGCCTGAAACATATCTTTGTAACAGACGCTTATTGTTGAACAGGAAGAGCTCGGTTGCTCGGTTACCTGACGCCGGTTAGACCAGAAGAGCCGTCGTCGTATCAGCACTGGAGCTCAGCTCATCCCTCCCTCACGCTGCTAGGAGATAAACCACATGTAATTCATTCAGAAACAGTAAATGAGTTATAATTCTGTAATACTGAGCGCATCTGTTCGCGAGGTGTCTCAGTGGTTTAGCACCGCCGCCTGTTGGTGTGGGTACAGCATCATCATCATCATCCAGCTTCACTTGAAAAACAGACAAACCTGTATAGATAGATACACGTGTGTTAGGGACATGTTTATTTATTATTTTGCATGGCTTTGAGATTGTATATCCATATTTTATATGTACACATCATATTGTTTCCTCCACAATGTGCATGTTGATTCATTATTATGCATGAACGACACGCACTTACAACTTTCACCAGCAGATGGCAGTGCAAACCAACGCTTATTTTTAGCAGATACGTTTATTTAATTCCCTAAATAGACAAAATCATGCTTTGAGACAAAGTTAGCATTCTATAATGTGCGCCATGCTTACAAGCTCACATCTGTGATACGCAGTCAAAAACTTTATAGTTCGCATGACCCCTTAGTTTTCGTGTTTGTTGATGGAGTGTCACTTCACACACGGTCCCTAAGCCGTTGGGCGCTCCCCGTGTGTGCTGGTGCTGATGCAGACAGACAGAAGCATCTAACCGGACATTAACCACAGGAGGTGTTTTAAAGGTAAGCCGCGCTATTGTTATATTCACATCGCTTCCGATTAACTGTTCTTAATTAAGAAATGATTCAACAAACGATTCAATCATTCATTCTGAACTTTAAAAGTGGGCGTTTTGTAACAGTTGTAGCTTTAAAACGCTATTGCAGCAGACAGCTTGGGTGCTAAGCATATAGAGGAGGGGGTGATACTTTAATAATTTAACTGTTCGAGGTGTGTACACGGGCATTGTGATGGTATTAGATTGGTTTCCTTTGGCTTGTTTGTTTACCGTCTCGTGTAAAACATCACCGGGAGCCCCGTTGTTTTATTGTGCCTCGGGAGTGCGCACGTTGTGCATTTGTTGTGAGATCCTAATATTATCTCTCTAAAGTTATGTTTTCTCTGCTGCTGCTGATGATAATGGCTGTATTAGTGCACACATGTTGACAGCAGGGAGTTTAATGTCTGGATAATATATTGAATGGGGAACAAGTCAAAGCTGCGCGTTACAAATCAGAGGATGGGGGCGGATAGATTTCTCCACGCTGTTGCCAAGAAGCCGAGATGATGATGCTCAAGCAGATAATCATAATAACTTTCACAATTAGAAATGTCGTCTCTAATCTTCCCTTTGAGTATCAAAAAGTAGGGTACAACGGGGTTAAAGGCACACCTTAAAAACCATGGGAAACAAAATTACTTTAAAAAGTAAAATCCTGAAAGCATTGAAGGAGATCCCATAATATTTAATATAGATTTACATTAGTAACAATAAATTATATTTTATTATATGATTTATATAATATTTTAAAATATGGTTGTTTCATTAAATATGGGTATTATCTCTAAGATGGATACCCAATTTTGATATATGATATTTGCCATCTGAATCTAACCATGTTACGTCACAAATGGAAAAGTCAGCCAGCTATTCATTATCATGTTAATTATTGTGCCTTTTGCCCCAACAGCAGGGGCGCTTTACCCCAACTTTTACATATTCTTCCGTTATTGAAAAACTATTGCTTGAATTACCTTGAACAAAACTGAAAACCATTAAGAAGACCTTTGTCTGAAAATACAAACATTAATTTAATCGATTCTCATTTGCTACTTAAATCAACAACATTTTAAAAAACATCAAATATTAGATCAAACTACCTCAAAATCAACTTTGCATTGCTGCCCGCGATCGCATCAAGGATCAGACAAATTTGCACGTCCATTTTGAAAAGCGGACATTTAGGAAAGTGCTGCGGCAAGTTTTTGTGCCATCTAGTGGTTTAGAGGGAAATAAAATCAAAGGCGCCTTTAGCCCCGTTGTACCCTACTACTTTAAAGGTGCTCTAAGCGATGCCACGCGTTTTTAGGCCAAAACATTTTTTGTCACATACAGCAAACATCTCCTCACTATCCGCTAGCTGCCTGTCCCCTGAACACTCTGTAGAAAAACGTGGTCTCTGTAGTCGCCACAACCTCCGAAAATGGCAATAAAAACAAACTGGTGCAGTCTGGACCACGAAACATAATAAACATGCTCCAGCCAATAACTGACAAGAATGATTTTAAATGCGCGTTCATGACTGTTTCAGGAAGCACGGAGGGGAGGGGGAGGAGGAGGAGGAGGGAAGGTCTAGCTAGCCTCTGTTTTGTTTGACAACACTTCAAACGTCAACAGGAAGTTACTCCACCCAGGATCACTTAGAGCACCTTTAATAGGTAGAGGGTGAATCTCAAACCTGTTATGAACGTGCAGGTCATGTCAACATAAAATCAAAAGAAAAAAATATATTTTGCTTAATTAAATGAATGAATGAATGAATGAATTAATTAATTAATTAATTATGAAACGACGAGAATACTTTTTGTGCACCAAAAAACAAAACAAAATAACGACTCTTTCTTTAACGAATCCTTTCTTTTGAATCAGTGGTTCGGAGTGTGTTATTTTATAGTCTTTGGTATCGTTTACTGAAATCACGTGACTTTGGCAGTTTGATTCACTTTCTGAACCACTGATTCGAAACAAAAGATTCGTAAAGCTTCGAAGCTTCATGAAGCAGTGTTTTGAAATTGCCAATCACTAGATATTGTTGAATAAAGTGGTTATTTTGTTTGCTTTTTTGGCGCACAAAAAGTATTCTCATCACTTCATAACATTATGGTTAAACCATTGTACTCACATGAGCTGTTTTAAATGCGTCTTTAGTAGCTTTCTGGGCATCCGAAAATATTAATTAACTTGTTGTCAATGCAGGCCTCACTGAGCCATCAGATTTTATCAAAAATATCTTAATTTGTGTTCTGAAGATGAACGAAGGTCTTACGGGTGTGGAACGACATGAGGGCGAGTAATTAATAACAACATTTTCATTTTTGGGTGAACTAACCCTTTAAGTGGATTTCCCCATCCAGTATTGCAAAATAATAAAATGTATTCATGCTTTGATATAAAACTATTATTAAATATATTATTATTTAAATATGTTTTAGGTATAGACATTTATTAGATATCTAATCATGGTAGTATTTGTTGTGTACCTCCTTTAATTTATGCCAATATCAATAAAAAAGTGATACGGTGAGAATCTAATGAGAATAATCATTGTGATTAAAAGCAAAAATACATCAAGTAAAATGTCAAAAATTCATCAAACCATCAAAATGGAAACGAGAATTCTGGGAGGAAGTGTGAATTGTTATGAAAACGATGTTACAATGCACAACATGTTTTAATGTAATGTCTTCTTTTTCTTTAGCAGAAAAAAAAACAATATTTAAAAAAAATTTAATCAATTTTAGCTATTTGTTTTATCAATTTATTATTAATTGTGATCAAAGAGTTCATAAAAAGTCCTTTTTACACACTTATTTTAACATTGTTGTCAAGGGGTTTTTCAGTACCCAGCATGCTTTGCATGAGCCTGAAGGAGAATAATAAAAGTAGAAAGTTGTGTTATTTTATGTGTTTGAGCAATATGAGCCAGGGGAAATGTGTGCCGGCTAAAGTCCCCCTGAAGTCAAAATTTAAGTTTTTTAGCTTTTAGTATGAATATGTTAGCCTTAAGGTTATGAATAAGCTGGTGTGTTCCAAAACAATGACAAAATTCGCATTTAGGAGATAAAAGCATTCAAATCTTACAGTCTCTCACTTCCGCTAAAATGGATCACGGATTTTCATGACATCACATCGCACTTCAGTTTCTCGTCAAATCTTCTGTCCAATAAAATGCTCTTTAGAATCTGAAGTCCCGCCCCCTCCTACACGCTTACAGACGCTGAAGCTGCGGCTGAAATCTGTCATTTGTTTACACATTTACTAGTTTCCACATGGTGAATGGCACATTGTGCACTATATAAAGAATAGGGAACGATTCACACAGTGTAAATAAGCTTTCCATTGACGTCCGTTTTCGCGTTAGTGTCACATCAACCGCCACAACACAAGCAGTCTGCTCTGGTCCAGGGACACGAGAGCACAGATATGCATGAGTCGGCACAGACCACGAAAGGCATCGGACCCATTTGAATTCTGCACAGAATACTGTGTATTAAAGCGATATAAAGGACATTAGGAAAAGAAACGGTTAGCGATTAGAAGGAAACTGAGGTTTTACAGAGTCTAATGGCTCTGGCAAGCTGTAACATAAACAAAACGCTATTGGCTATTTTAAAAAAGGGGCGGGGATGTTTGATATATCGCTCTGTCTTCCTGTTTCAGTTGAAATTACGTCAACACATTGAATAATGCTGCGCCTTCCAACACTCTTCAGTGGGCCTTTAATGTTCTGCTATACTGGCATCTAAAAAAGGATTCTGTTAGGGCAGAATGCCAGGGTTGCTGCTGTTGTGAAGAGTGAAGTTTGTGCTCTGTTCAGAGCAGGCTAATGTATGCTAATGCTAACACTGGTATATGTTGCTTTTCTTAGTAAACATCACTGCAACAACTGGTCTCTGCTGTAACCATGCTGTTCACTAGAAAACTAAAGTGGTAAAGCTAGCTGACCAAAGTGTTCCTTTTGCTAATGAAACGGCAGGCTCTTGCTGGTTAGGGCAGTCAGCTAACATGGTCTTCTTCCATGTCCTAACCAGGTGTGACACAGTGATAAGATCAGTCCTCAGTGTAAATCAGATCTTTTTTGTGCCACAACAACAGGGCATCTGTCTCATCCCAGATTTAAAAAATGAAGCAATAAAAAAATGGCAGGTAGGGAGAAAAAAAGCAGTAACAAATCTGCACACCTGCTGTCAAAACATAACATACATTGACAAACAACTATGCTGGTATTTACAGTATTACATTTAAAAGAGCAAACAACCTCATCACTAGTTATATCAAGCTGAAAATAAGATTCTAATCCTCATTGGCATTTGCAAGACTCTTTCAGAAAGAAGTAATCTGTAAATCAATGGTTTTTCCACCGAGTGACAAATGCCTGACATTTGCGGTCTTCATCAATGGCCAGTGTCCATCTTACTATTAAGGATAAGACACAGTTATGGCACCATTTTTCCAGCAACCACTCCACTTTCCACTTTCCATCTACTTTACATATAAATGGAGCATCTTGGAATGATATTCAGCAATGCGTGATTACCACACTGACTGTATAAAGCAATTAACAGTAGTCGAAATGTCACTGCACTTGTGACAGAATTTTGGTTGAAGCTCATAATTGGATCATGCATAAATCATTAGAATGAACACCTGCTCTTGGCTGATGTCTCTTTCTCTTAATAGTCACATTATAGGAGAAATATTAGTGGCACCTTGCTTGAATTGGTTTTTGCTCTGCAAGTTGCATTGGAGGGGTGAAAACTTCTGGCTCTTATATACAGTGGTGTGTGGTGGATCTCTGAAATGAGCAGGCAAATTCTCCTCCTGTGTTTGGTTTTCATTTTCTAAACACTTCTGATTAAAAACATCAATGAATCAGTGTTACTTTACCTTACTTTACTTTATTTTATATTCATATATTTATATAAACCAAATCCATTAAAGGCTCATAAAGTTAATGTTTTTTCATTATTTGCATTGCTTCAATATAATCAAACTACAACATGTAAACAACTACAATAATACAGTAAAGAGCATTTAATATAGTATTTCATGTAGCTTTTGTTCTTTGTAAGGTGTCATGCTCGCTAAAGTATCTCACTCATAGATCATCATTTCAAGTTCATTTCAATTCAGATGTGACTGAAATATGTGTTGTCAAAGTGTAAAGGGATAATTCACCAAAAAAGAGAAAATTATATATTTTTATTCACCTTCATGTCTTTCCAAACCCAGAAGATAATTTAGAAAGAATTCAGAAGCGTTGTGACTGCTGATCATTTTTAAATTGCGAAAACAACCCAATACTTAAGAAATTTGAACAGTAGCATGGCAGTGTGCCATCCAGTCCAGTAGGTGGAGAAAATCTCTGCTTCTTCTTCTGCCATTTTTAAAGGATTAGTTCACTTTGAAATGAAAATGACCCCAAGATTTATATATCCTCAAGCCATCCTAGGTGTATATCTTCCTTCTGATGAACATAATCAGAGTTATATTAATAAATATCCTGACGCATCCGAGCTTTATAATGGCAGTGTATGGGACCAACAGTGTGAAGCTCAAGAAAGTGCATCCATCCATCATAAACATACTCCACATGTACTGCAAACTGACCTTGTTTCATAAGTTCAGTATGAAAGGCATAGGACGTAGTGTAAGCATTTTGAACTGCGAGAGGCATTAAACTTTCTTCATAAGTTGAATACAGAAGGCGGTCTGGCACAAGCTAAATATTTACTAATATAACTCCGATTATGAAAGAAGTCAAATACACGACATGTAAAGTAAATCTTGGGGTAATTTTCATTTAAAAGTGAACTAATCCTTTAATGCAAAATATGCATTTCTGTTACATCAATAAAAAATACATAAAATGTAAGCAGTAATATATTAAACATAATATATTTATGTTAATCAAATTAGTCAAATTCAACTAGAGTGCACTATTATAGTGTAGAATGGACAAATTGATCATAATCGCAGATTTTTTTCTATTGCTTAGAATTATATTTATCAGCTTTTGAAGAAGAAGACAGAGCAAACTGTTTTATTCAAGTACAAAAAAACAAACCAATTTGTAAGGAATTTTAACAGTAATGTGGGAGAGGACATTGATCCTGTGTGTCATCCAGTTCAGTAGGTGGCAGTAATGCACCATTCTTATTCTTCTTCTGCCATTTTTAATGGTGGTTGGGAATGGAAAATATGGCTGTGTCCGAAAATCCTGCCTTCGGAGGATGCATTCCAAGGTAGGAAGGCATCAAGGCACATCTGAATCCAATGTTGGCTTCTTCCTGTCTTTTGAGATGCCTTCATCTGATCAATTTTTGAAGGCATCAAAGTTTCCGCAACAGTTGAACTAAAAATTAAAGATGGGTTCTGAAGGTTGCAATTGGTGGTCAGTTTGTGCGTAAATGTACGCTTTTGACCAATGTCATTTCTAGAATTACTAGAATGTAGTAATTAAATATTTGCTTAGTTATCACAAAAACTCGCTCTATTTTGCTGTAGATCATTAACTGTTGTGCTGCCTTAGAAGTCTGTCCAAAATCAGTTTTGTGAGGTACCTTTGTGCGCAAAGGCTGCCTGCAGAGTCATTGCCTGATAAGGCAGCGAGGCAGCAAGTCAACCTCCATAAAACATCCATAAAATAATTTTTTACATACACTCTAAAAAATGCTGGGTTAAAAACAACCCAAGTTGGGTTAAAAATGGACAAACCCAGCGATTGGGTTGTTTTGACCCAGCTGTTGGGTTGAATCTTAAACCCAACCTGCTGGGTAGATTTATTTAACTCAACTAATGTTTAAAACTTTATTACTAAATTACTTTATTGATCACTTAAAATGAACCCAAAATAGGTTGGAAATTAACATTTATTAATATGTTTAATTAATAATAATAATAAACATGTATTAAATTGCTTTTTAATGAATGTTCACCTTTTGATATTATTGTTGCCTCTAGTAATTATGTGTCTGATTTTTAATTTCCAACATATTTTGGGCTCATTTTAAGCCAGCCATATAGTCATTTTTAAACAATAGTTGAGTTAAATAAAACTACCCAGCAGGTTGGGTCAAACATTTAACCCAACCACTGGGTTAAAACAACCCAATCACTGGGTTTGTCCATATTTAACCCAACTTGGGTTGTTTTTAACCCAGCATTTTTTAGACTGTACACATTAATGTTGTTACTAGTGAAGTTATCAGAATTAGACTAGAGTGCTTTAGTATATTGAAAATTTTACTACAATCTGTGATTGCACTCTAAAAAATGCTGGGTTAAAAACAACCCAAGTTGGGTTGAAAATGGACAAACCCAGCGGTTGGGTTAAATGTTTGCCCAACCTGCTGGGTAGTTTTATTTAACTCAACAATTGTTTAAAAATTACTGTATTGCTTAATTTAAATTAACCCAAAGTATGTTGGAAATGAACATTTATTAATGTTCAATGAATAATTATTAAACAATAAACATTTATTAAATTGCTTATTAATACATTTATATTAATAAACTATTAAAGCTTATTAATAAACATTCACCTTTTGTCTATTATTGTTGCCTCTAATTGCATCTGGTTTTTAATTTCCCAACTATTTTGGGTTCATTTTAAGCTAGCCATATAGCATTTTTTAAATAATAGTTGGTTTAAATAAAACTACCCAGCAGGTTGGGCAAACATTTAACCAAACCGCTGGGTTAAAACAACCCAATCGCTGGGTTTGTCCATTTTCAACCAAACTTGGGTTGTTTTTAACCCAGCAGTTTTTAGAGTGTGGGTTTAGGGACATCTTTTTGCATAAACTGATGTTTATCAGCTTTAGAAGAAAAAAATTACAGCAAACCGTAATAATCTACAGTATAAAACATCATGATTACGCATCTTACTAATGGTCTAAACAGCAATGCACCACCATCTCCAGTTCTGGACGTCATTCTACATCAGTGAAACCAAAAGTATATTTACCTCATTGATGCAATGTGAGGGAAGAAGCAGATGTGAGTAGACATTCACAAATGAATACTTCAGTGAAAACAGCTGTTGGGAATTGTGCCAAACCATTAATTTAGTCAGCAGGTGTGACTGCATCATGAGAGGCTTTAAACAACCTTCTTTAGTTCATAAGGTGCTTTTGTAGAGTTTGTAGTCATGTTGCTTAGTCATTTTCTGAGACTGCTGCTTTCCCTCCAGTGGTTCAGTGATCAAAAGCTTGTAATACATTCCTGAGAACACACAACAAATAATCCTCAGTCAAATGTGTATCTGGCATCTCTACGCAGCACAGGCATGAATATTTGATGGTGCACTTGGCTGAGATTGAAAGTTGATACATCCCACTGCAGTACACACAGAGCCACAGAGGCTGTAGCGTGCCGTAAGCTAAAGAAAGTTCACATAGGTAGTGGTAAGATATGGTTAGATGGAGCGGTTCGTCTTCCATAGATTCCCTTGTGCATCATGACATTCATAGAAACAGCTGGCACGTAGACAGTTTGTGGTCCTGTTTGTCAGTACGTTGTCATCATTGCAAGGTTTGTTGTGTAAGGACCTCATGTGTTTGTTTCTAATATTATCTTTGGTGCAATATTGTCTCGTTCTAACACCCACACACACACATACACAAAAATTGATGCTGGCACCTGAGTCCTTCACACAGTGTAACAGTGACTGTGTGAATAAGAAATAGTTGTGTCTATCAAACATAGGATATCCGATTGTGATATATGAATGGCCATCTGGGCAGGTTATCATACCTCAAAGGATACTTAATAAAGCTAATGACAGTGAAGTAATATCATAAGAATATTGACAATACCAAGGAGACCAAGAAGTTCTCCCCATTTTTTTCTGGTTCCAGATGCCGTTTTTCTCAGATGTACGTCACAATAGGAAAGAAAAGACTGTTGCAACTTCCGTTTCATGCCAGCTTTAACAAATAAATAAATGGATTTGAGTTATTTAAAATATTGATTTTGAAAAAAAAAAATGTGAAAAGAAAGAGAACAGAGTAAAGGCCCATTCAAACTAAGAAGGATAACTTTAAAGATGAAGGAAAAATGTATCGAAAACTATATAGGGCCACACAAATGCATGATAACTATAAGAAACTGCAGTGAAAGTATGTCGCCTGTCACTTTAAATGCTCAAGGATTTTTGAAGGTAGATTTTCTCAGTCACTGCGTCCGTAATGACAAAAAGTATGGCAAATGAGTATCCGAATACATAGTATTCAAAAAACAGTAGGCGAAAAGTACGTGGATAACCTACCACTTCTGCTGAGAGGTACGCTTTTCGATGGACACGGAGAGGATTTATGAATGCAGTTAAAGGGACACAACTGACACTAGTAGGTCACAGGACACTAACAACATGGCAGATGTAGTACGACCAAATTTCGTTCATACTACTCACATTAATAAGGTATAGAACATACTTTTTTAAAGGGATAGTTCACCCAAAAATGAAAATTTGATGTTTTTCTGCTTACCCCCAGGGCACCCAAGATGTAGGTGACTTTGTTTTTTTAGTATTTAGAGTTGAGTTGATAGTTTTTCAAAATTTAAAGTTTGTAAAGTACATACTGATGTCTAGAAGCGGTAACAATAGAAGCAGTAACAATCAATTCAAATATAATTTGCCGACGTGTTTTATTCATATCAGACACACATAGTATAAGTAACTATAAAGATTAATCTATTTTTCTCCCAGATCACCGGACATTTATGCTGCGTTTACGTCACCTTTACCGGTATCTTGAAATGACAACACGTGACGACGTTATATACGGAACTGTTTACGTCCTTTTGGTCCTTGAACTGGGAATTATGCGTTTCCATGGCACCACTACCAACGCCTAAATTAATCTACATCTGGGAGCTTTCAGAAAACTCCCAGCTTACAAGCTGTAACTACGATCTCTACGAGGACGTGAACGCTTTTTACAAGCTAGAATCTCGTAACTACAGGAATTACAAGGCCGCGTGAACGCACCTATACTTACGTGGATCTGACTGACAGGGCTCGCTGAACAGCTGCGCAAACAAACATGGCGGCGCCCATCTCGCGTTATAGATCAAGATCATTTATTAACGTTTTTAAACGACAGAACACACTCACTTATACATATTTGAGAATCGGAATATCAGATAGTTGATGACATGGTAAGCAAGTTTGTGAATATTTTGAAAAAAAGGAGAAACGAAATAAAAGCGTTACATCTGTCATACAGTGTTATTGTGGCTGCAGTGTGTGACGTGACAAGCATGACTCAAATAATATTTAATTTATAATTTATATATAATAAATAAAGTTTTTTAATGCTGTTTTTTGATGTAATGTTTTAAAATATAATAGATAAAATAAATTAATACATTTTAAATGTATTAAACTTAAAACCTAGTTTATTAACATTTTGTTGGGGCGACTGGGGACAAGTGGGGCTTGGAACCCTTCCCTACCTCCAAAGTGGGGAATGGCAGAAAAAGTTTGAGAAACACTGGTTTAGATCAACCTATAGGCTAGATGGCTTACATTTAGTTGTGCAGATTAGGCTGGGTTAGAATAAAGTATTGTACCATAAAAAAAATTTACACACTTTATCTTTAATATTGGCTTAGCTGATGCAGCTTTTGTGTGTGTGTGTGTGTGTGTGTGTGTGTGTGTGTGTGTGTGTGTGTGTGTGTGTGTGTGTGTGTGTGTGTGTGTGTGTGTGTGAAAGAGAGTGAGTGATATGCCAGATTGCTGCTTAGATGTCACTTTACTGCATTTATGACTCACATCCTTTCTGTCAAGAATAGATCTTAATAGAACATAAAGAACATACAATAATTATCACTGCAGTTTATGGAAGAAGAAAGTCTATATAAAATGTGTATCATTCAAACTTCAACCATAGTACAGTAGCACTTCTGTTCTGCCGTGAGACATCATAATTAGCATAGTTATCTTAGGCAAACATCACTATTACTGAGAGCCTACACAGCATTTTTGCACCATAGACGAGATCCCTATTTATCGTTATTTTGAAGTTGTGTCATTCATTTAAATATATACTTTTTCAATATTGTTGTGGTTTAACAAGGAAGAGTAGTAGCAAGGATCTATTTGCAAGCAGTATTTATTCAACAAGCACACAAACCAAGATGATCCAAAATAGGAAACATGAATCAAACCAGGAAGGTGAAGATCATAATCCAATGGAGGAAAAAGAAATGCAACAGTTTTACAGAACTATGTAAAGAAAGACAGTGACTGACAAGCAAGGACTGAAACAGGGGTATATATACACAGGCAAACAAGAGGCTGATGAGGAACAGGTATAGGTAATGAGTTGTCATGAAAACAAAAAAAGCATATGGAAACAAATGTATATATACATATATATTGTATATATATATATATATATATATATATATATAATATGATGTAGCAGGGCATTCCAAATGAACAAATATAATCAAGTGAAGTGAACTTCTACAGACACCCCCTGCTGGGTTTGTAGGGAGCTGTGAAACTGCGTGGGGACCCTGTGAATTGTAACACGGCTTTAAACTTTGATGCTCAAAAGCATTTGTAGTATGAACACGCAGTATGCACATATAACACTACACAGTACAAAACACCGATAAGCACCCTCGCAACTACCCAGAACACCCTAGCAATCGCTTAGCAACATGCAGTAACACTCAGAATACCTTAGAGACCCTGAGAAAAACTATTATTTCTATCTGTCATTCTTATTTCTCAATGCAAAATTAGCATATTTAATTCCAGCAACGCTTTGTCATCTGACAGATCTTTACAGATTCATTATGCCACCAAATCTACCCCAGGACTATGGTCTTTAAGATCTCTGGATTACAGACTGAAAGATGAGAATGTCAGTTGTGGGTGGTGGGGTCTCTAGAGGAGGGCTTCTTTCATCTTGGCAGGATGTTCCTTGGATATTCTGCGGCTAATCCATCAATTCAGTCACAGCGAATCAAGCCAAGGGATTCCTGTCTGAAGTTTGAGAGGGGAAAATGGGAAAAGCAATGCAATATTTCCTGCCTAGCAATGATTTTGAGCATGAGAGTCCTTGATATAACACCTTTTTTGGTCTGGATCTAATAATTTATTCAAAACATTCAAATAATATTCATATATGTGGTGACTTAAAGGATTAGTTCAATTTAAAATGAAAATTATTCCATGATTTACTCACCCTCAAGCCATTCTAGGTGTATATGACTTTCTTCTTTCAGACGAATGCGATCGGAGTTATATTATAATGCTATTGTAATGCTATAATGCTTACTTTATAATGGCAGTAAATAGAGGATGAGATTTTGAAGCCCAAAAAGTGCAACCATCCATCTTAAAAGATACCACAAGGCCTTCTGAAGTGATGCAATGTGCTTGTGAAAGAAAAATATCCATATTTAAAACTTTAAAAACTAAAATAACTAGCATCTGACAGACGGATATACGTGTTGATTTGCGGCGAAAGAGTGAACTCTGACCGGACGCATATGTAAGCACAGAGGACAGAGCAAAACAAAACACCGGTCTCGAATTAGATGTCTAAAATGAGGATTTTTTAAGAGAAAAGTTGGAGGATTTCGATATAAGAGAAGAGGAGCTTGAGTTTGTTGCACAGCCCTATTTGAACAATGATAGGCATCAAAGCTTACGCTACTCCTACATCACGTCAGGGGTTACTCTTTTGGTGTAAGTCGATGTGCGTACGGCCATCTGCCGGAAGCTAGTTATTTTGAGCCTGGTCTCATTAGAAAAACGTACCTGTGGGAACTTTTTTGTGAGTTGCTAAATACATACCAATACGTACATCACTGCAGTTTCATGTTGAATGTCTGAGTGGTACTAAAAGCATAAACGTGTCCGGAACAGATAAACGTGAATATGGTACGTTTTTGACATAAAAAGCATCCATAATCGTGCTGTTTGAGCTTGTTTTGATCTCTCATCTTTGAGCTCTTTTACTGTGACTCGTTTTTCTCTGGATTTGTACCCAAGGCTTCCTCTTCCTAAGTCCAACTCCATATCAGCTGAGCTACCGGACAAAGCTTATGTCTGAAAAGCTAAACATATTGAGCTGGTTAACCGATGCAAAGTCCAAAAAATATTTGTTTACAAATCGTGCACTTTGGTAAAAAGTGTTTTGAAGTCATAACATAATATTGTGCAAGGAGACGTGAAAACAAGTCATTAATCCATAATCTGACCCTTTAATCATAACTATGTATGAAAATGATTAAAAGCGCTTGCTGTTTTTGTGCCTCTAGTGTTCATTTCTGTTGGAAACTGCAGTGATATGTACGTACGGGTACGTATTTTTGCGACTCGCGAAAACGTTCCCACAGGTACGTCTTTCCATGAGACCAGGTTGGTTATTTTAGTTTTTAAAGTTTTAAATATGGATATTTTTCTTACACAAACACATCGCTTCACTTCAGAAGGCCACACGGAGCCGTGTGGATATCTTTTATAATGGATGAATGCACTTTTTTGCCCTTCAAAATCTCATCCTCTATTCACTGCCATTATAAAGCTTGGAAGAGCCAGGACATTATTGAATATAACTCTGACTGTATTCATCTGAAATACAGTATGAAAGTCATACACACCTAGGATGGCTTGAGGGTGCGTAAATCATGGGGTAATTTTAATTTTTGGGTGAACTATCCCTTTAAATACACCTCTGATAAGCATGTTTTAAAATTTCTGAATTACAAATTATGCTATTTTTATTTCATTTATTTATTTATTTTGCAGGGCATTAAGTTAAAAATGACAAACAACTTTATATATAGTTAATATTCCTTAGAAAATAAATATAGTTAATATTATTCCTTAGAAAATATAATATTTCTCATAAATACAGATTTTGTTATAATCAATACAAAATCATGAAACTCAAGATGGCGCAGACTGATCGGTTCTTAACTTAATCTGCTTGCAATCACATCATTCTCTATAGGGCACAGCTGATTGGTTACTGCTGTATCAGTAGCCAGTGAGCTCACTGCTCAGCCTTCAAATACTTAGTCAGCATTTGCGTAGCAGTTTGCAACATGCTTTCAGAAACCTTCCCCAGCTCCACCTGTATAGATCTGCTACGGGCAGGGGCGTAGTTTGCGGGGGGGGATGGGGGGGAGGTAACCCCCCCAATATTCAAATCCATCAGTTACAACCCCCCCAATATTTCAACATGAAAATCACAGTAGATCTATACTAACATATGTATAATTCATTTATTTTGTTACAATAATTTTGTTTCTAATCAAATGAGTTTGTCATAATAAATTAGTCAAAAAAAAGTGCCTTCCTTCCATTGAACCGATTGGTTACGCCCAACCAATGCGCATCGCACTTTCACCAAAACAACGCGAGTGGAGCTCTAATGTTTGAATGGAGAGTACGGGTAGCACCAAAAAATGAAGAGAACCGTTGCCCAGCCGACTATTTTAAATTTCTGTTCAAAGAGGGATGTTAAAAAGAATAAAACATGTACTGAGAAGGAGTTATGAAAACATTGTAATAGCTAAGTACACTCCACATATATTTTAGCTAGCTAATCCATTGTAATTTAGCCATAACTATCAGTGTAACTGTAACCACTTACTAAAACAGCCGTCTGTTTTGTTACTTCATTTTTCAAGAATGTCTTATCAATGACAAAAGTATTCACATCGGTGTTTGTTTTCATCCTTAATTAATCTGATTTTGAACGAATTTGCTTGAATGAACGATTTAAGTAGCTCACTCATTAAAACATCGAATCGCTGCCACCTACTGGCGGTTTTAATATTTAACATAATTTCTTTCTTTTTAAAATCACTCCGTTATGTTAGAATTTGATGAATGGTTATAGATAAATTCCATAAAGTTATGATAGATAGATAGATAGATAGATAGATAGATAGATAGATAGATAGATAGATAGATAGATAGATAGATAGATAGATAGATAGATAGATAGATAGATAGACAGATTTTTTTTTTAATTAAAAAAATTACAGGCAGCATACCAACGCTCAACCCCCCCAATGTTGAAGCCAAATCTACGCCCTTGGCTACGGGTCATTCATGTATGCAATTGTACAGCAGCAGCATGTCTTACCTGCTCACAGCAATGTGTTGTGTGTATGTATTGTCAGTAGCAAGTCCTGTACTTGCTCTGCAGCAGCAATAACCAACAGCAAGACAGATCTATTCCGCCAAGGCCAATCATATCAACAGAAATATATCATTTTTCAATTCTGAAACACAGGAAAGCTGTTACAGTAGTAGCCTGCACCTCTCTATTTGAGAAGCAGAAATACTTCCAAAATGCATCAAGTGAATGCAATTAGAATGTGACGCTGTGACTCGTTTGTATTCATGAGCCCTGAGGATCTGAGAGCTGATTTGGAGGAAACAGAAATGTAACCTAGATTCAGTGACTTTGCAGTAACACAAACAACAAGCACTGTGAGGATAAAAGCATGTTGAAGCATGACTCAGTGATCTCCCCATTAGAGCAATCAGATTCTGGTATTGTTTTATTAAAGGTAATTGTTAGTTGTTTCATTGGGGCATAACACTCTTTTATCGTTATCCTTCTGATTTGACAAGTTTCATTAAGCGGGTCGATTAGAGTTCACAGTGTTATTTATGTCTTGCTTTTTGCTGTTTCAGGTCTTTCTCCATTTTTCATACATTCTCTAAGATCATGTGCTTGCTCAAGCAGGTAATGGGACTTCAACTGACAAATGGTTTTACTCTGTGAACAAGCACTGAAGCTGATTCTTGTGGTTCAGGGTCCAGGACAGTAATATTGAATTCTAGGCCCAATGACTTCATATATCAAAACTAAAAAACAAGCAAACAATATAACATAATCTAATATCTTGTAGTGGATCGCAAATCATCATGGCACTGGTGTGCATGGTTTTCTGTACCATCCCTAGGGAAACTTTCCAAACAAAGTTTTCAGAGAAAAGAAACATAAAGGCAACTTTTTGATGTGAATTGTACCCCCAATTATAGAATAACCCATATATATGCTTTCGTGATAAAATTACTATTAGTTTCAATTTATATATTTAATCTGTGTAGCACATCTGCTAGCTTCCAAGCTTAATCTTTAAACACTATTTTGATATTAAAGATGTTTTTGTTATTTCCAGGATGAGAAGGAAGACGAGATCAGGGATAGAGGATCTGCAGCTTAAACCTTTTTTTACCAAACGAAAGAGAGTAATACAACATGAGAAACAATATAATAAAACAGTGTGCTAAGGCACATTCAACTCCAGCAAACTGAACCGAAGACAATATATACAGAGAGAACTCAATGAACCAAACAAGGAACAGGTGTGTAAAATCAATGAAACAATGAGTAACCATGACAACAAACGAAAACAACCAATGAAACAGAAAGGACAAAAACAGGGAGCAACGAGAAACAAACTAAGGGGCCTTTTACACAACACCGTTTTCAACGAAAAACAGAAAACATATTATGCATTTACATGACAATGGTGTTTTGGGGCCTGAAAATGCAAACCTTTGAAAACAGGGGGCTGTTCTTCGTACGTTACTAACTCGGTTAGGCGGGTATGATTGATGATGATTTGGCATGATCTTGGATTGTTCGGTTCTTCAACGCTCATCCTGGACTTGCTGCCATAGCAACAGGTCAATAAGCTTAAACCTGCTTGTGAGCAGGCTTATGTCATGTAAACAGGATTAGATTGCATCTTTTTAAAGGTCCCGTTCTTCGCGATCCCATGTTTCAAACTTTAGTTAGTGTGTAATGTTGTTGTTAGAGTATAAATAAAATCTGTAAAATTTTAAAGCTCAAAGTTCAATGCCAATCGAGATATTTTATTTAACAGAAGTCGCCTACATCGAACGGCCAGTTTGGACTACATCCCTCTACTTCCTTCTTTGATGACGTCACTAAAACAGTTTTTTGACTAATCTACGCTCACAGGAATACACAAAAAAGGGGGCGTGGTCTTGTTGCGCTACCACGGAGAAGAGCAAGAGTTGCGTTTGTAGAGTGTGTTTGTCGCCATGTCGTCGAAACACTGTTATTTTCATCCCGCAGTCCAATCACCTTTGTTTGGCCTTCCCAGGGACGCTGTACTTGGAGATCAATGGTTACAATTTATGTTTAACTCGGTTCCCGAAAATTATAATTGTGGTATCCTTACTGCAATAGTTAATGTTGGACTGCAGTGCACATAATGGCCACAAGAGGGGACTATGTTTATGTATATGGCTGTTTTCCGTATGAGGTACTCTTCTGAGTGAGTGCTAACGTTGTACATTTTCTGTCGCTGCTTGTGGAGATTAAAGGGTTCAGTCTCTCGGGAATTATTGTCTTTTGTGTTCATTCGGCACAACACCACAATAATCCACATGTAAAACTATGTGCAGCACACGTTATGGTAAGAGGCGTGACCTTTCCGGGCAAGGAGCGCTAAGCTGCTGTCGAATCACAACACAGGAACCGCTGGCACAACCAGAAGTCGTTACGTATTTCCGAAGGAGGGACTTCATAGAACAAGGAAGTCATCAGCCCGTTTTTATGACAGTGGAAACAGCGGTATACAGATAAGTAAATTATGTGAAAAATACTGTGTTTATTTACACGCGAAACATGAACACATGTTATATTGCACACTATAAACACAATCAAAGCTTCAAAAAAACACGAAAAATGGGACCTTTAAGCAGAATTGATACTTAAAATCTGTCCCAGCCACTGCTACTTTATTTCAAGAGTACTCTACTTATCCAGGGACAATAATTTAAAATGATAATAATTTACAAATTAATTTGAAAGATTTATTCGTGATGGAATAATTACTTTACAATTGTATTGGAGTCTTACACACATGCTTGTACAGTTATTCTGAGCCGTACATTAATTTGAATGGTGATGCTATTATGGGAGTGGCTTAGTGCAGCACAGGAGATGCAGATAACTCGATCTTGACTTTAATTAATTTTTAATTAAAACTTTAATTAATGCTGTCACGTAACAAATATGCTTCAAAGATAAAATTTAATGAATTGCGAATTACAACATTGAAATAAAAATGTAATGACTGTACAAATGCTGGGGAATCTAAATAATTGGGAATCATGTAAAAAAAACTGTGCACATTTTATTTATATATTATAAAATTTATATCATTCTGTCATTTTGTTCGCTTGGCTGTTTCATTATAAAGGTCCAGAAATTTGTCAAGTTTTTTGTCAGGTGTCTTTTCTAATTATATGATGTCATTACATTGCTGTCTTGCCGCCAGCCAATCGCTGCATTGCTGATCGTGGTTTCAAGTATCAGTACATCTGCCATTTTCATGGAACATGAGAACGCGTAGTAATCTCAGACAACTTAATCCTGATATTTTAATCCAGTCCACAAATTAATTTGAAGGACCAAATTAGGCAGAGATCAGTTATCACGGTTAGCAGATCTAGCATCTGTCAAATCATCTCAGATGTTTTAAGCGAGGTACGAAGAACGGACCCCAGGTTTCAAATTTTTTGAAAATGATACCGTTATTGTCTCTGTGTTAACTACAAAAAGGTGAATTTGAGAAAACGGTGACGTCATGGGCATGTGTATTATGTGTTCGGTCTATATGCGTGTAGTGTTTCTTTACCAAGTGACATCGCCAACTACTGGCCTGGCATAATACAGCGGTTTTAGTTGTTTTCGCTGATTTGTGTGAACAGGGATTGTTTTGACAACGTTGTCGTCTATATGTGAAAAACGTTGTCTGTATGGTTCAAGTAACATTTTTACCATCTACCATATGTACAGCGATTGTTTTAATATTTTAAAGCAATCATATTTTTTGCAGATATTGTGATATTCTCAGCACAATCACTAAGTACAGGAATTTTTTTATTGTAAATCTACCTTAAAGAACATTTAGCAAATTTAAGAGATGTTATGCAATACACCAATATGTCTAGATATAAAATATACCCTGAAATTATATGATAAGCAGCACTATGAAAAAAAATGGGAAATTTTTTTTCAAAAGTAACATACAGTAGTTGACTGGACACATCACACACATTGTTAACTCATACACATACACAGTCTCCTCTGACCCATAGAAGGTTAAAATAAGTAACACAGTTGAGAGAACTTTTGTGAACATGAGCAAAACAGCTTTTTCTGAAGTATTTAGATTTTAGAAATCAATTTCAAGCAAACTGAAACAAAGGTTACGCAAAATATTTGTGTGAGATTATAATATTATAATATGCTTTCCTGTTAGTTGGAATATATTTCTGAAGAAATTTGTTCTAAAAATCTGAAATGAACATCAATGGATGAATGGATGTACACTAAATGTGTGTGTGTGTGTGTGTGTGTGTGTGTGTGTGTGTGTGTGTGTGTGTGTGTGTGTGTGTACAAAAAATGCACAAATATCGCTGTTTCTAGAGAATGATCCTGATACATTGTAATTGTGATTTTTTTTTTGCTATTTTCAAGCTTCAGCATATGTTGTGTTAATCAGTGTGCAGCAGTGAAGGATCTTTGTACTGGACACTTGGCAGAAAAGTTCTTCTCATGTTGGATTTATACCCAGTGATTCTAGTGTAGATGCTACTGTGTTTCTTCTTTTGCACATTCTCAGTATTTTCAAGTAAACTACAAAACACCTAACAGAGTGAGATGACACTTCATTTTTCAGGATGATGACATAGTTTATCTCCCATTAGATTTCACTGTTTATATTATTTAATTGACAATGAACATTGTTCCTTAATTGTATTTATGTATGCATTTCACATATGCTGTTGTTTTCACACAATATGCTGTTTTGATATTTTACACTTGCATTCTAAAATGTATTTACTCATTGCTTTATGTAAAAGCTTCTCAGAGTACTTCAGTACTGTTTCTCACAAAAGTTTTGTGTTCCCCTGAGAAACTTTTGCGTTTGCTTGTAAAGAACTCAAAAGTGTTGTGAGCAAACCCAAGATTTCTCTAGGGAACGCAAACATTTTGTGAGAGAACGCAAAAGAATTTGTTTCCCCCATATCATATTATTTCCATCACCATGTCCCTTTAGGGGCTCCATAGATTTGTGTGTTGGTTGTATTTCAGAGTTTCAAATGGCCATCTGATTGACATTATACAAACAACAGGAAATGACAGCATCATAACTAACTTTAATCTATTGATATTTCAACAATGTAGAATAAAAAAACTACATAAATTATAGTTTGTTTAAAGGCTTTTAATTTTAGTTAAATTTAGCCATTGCATGACTTGAGGATGATGTAGCTTCTAAAGTGATTTGATGGGGATTAACTGACTGATGTGAAGTGGCTATGTGAATTGGGAGATGGTTTGTTAGTATGGCAACCAGCAGTTTAAGGCACAGCAGCATTATCTGTAACATCAACAAACAAACCAGTGAGCCTTGACCCTGGTTTGTGTGTTCCTGTTAATGCGCTTGAGGGCAATATTCATAAAGGTAATCGAAACACATCTGTTAAACTGAATGAAAATGGTGCCTAAAGCTGCCCCAGTGTTTGTTCAAAGGTTTAGAAATGTTTGTTCAAATTGCCCCGTAGCCGGTACCAGCTTGTTTGCAAAATGAATGAACAATGCTTCAACTGCTCAAACCTGGGAGAGATGATCATTATATACGGTCCTCACCATCAGTGTCAGCATGAATCTTAAACATTTTAGAAGAAATGTGTCTTCTTCAGAAGTTCAAGGCATATGTCTTTTAATTGTCATTTTCACTAATGCCATCTCAACTATTTCCTCTTAATAAATTTTAAAATTCAACTTATTTCTGTAATGGCAAAGCTGAATTATCTTTTCAAATACTCTACATCTCATTGATATATTTTTTGTTTCCTGTCATCTCTTCTTAGTGATGCTTTGACAGTTTGAAGGGCTTCTTGAGACCTGCGCCACTGCCATGGCGGTGCGCTCTGACCTGTTGGGCACGGCTCAGCCGGTGTTTGAGTCCTGGCCTGCAGGGGGTGGCAGTCCTGTGGAAGAGCTGGACGTCAGGAGTTTCCTGGGCTCACTGATGGAGGAGAACAGCACAGCAGAGATATGTTATCGCTCTCACTCCCGCAGCAGCGTCCTGCAGGGCCTGCCCTTTGGAGGAGTCCCCACTGTCCTCGCCATAAACGTCGTTCTGTGGCTGGTACAACATCCCTGCTAACATATTTAAAACATTCTGCAGCTGCAACTGAATGACATTTAATGTCAAGTGCATCTTATGTACTTTCTTGTTATTTAATGATATGTACTTCTAATTTTCAAGAGAATTTGAACCTCAGAGTTTGAACCCTAATGAACCCCAGTACCTTGGTGAAGAACAAGTTTGTTTGTTTTTTTTCATGCAAAAAGAAAAATACATTTTGCATAAAATTTTGTTCTAAACTCCTACGCCATCCCCCATATTCACCCTCATATTTCACTATATTTTCATAATAAAAATGACAATGATAATAATCAGTGTTTATAATTACATTATAAGTAACACATTATAAGTAACGCAAGTTATGTAATCAGATTTCTTTTTCCCAAGTAACGGATGCATTACTTTTAAATTTACAACAAAAGTGTAAAAATGTCTGAGTTACATTTTCGAATTAGTAACAGAAGTAACACAATTTGTAACTTTTTAGGGAGTAACGCGATATTGTGCCATTACTTTTAAAAGTAACTTTCCCCAACATTAATAATAATCACACATAACTTAAATGAATAATTATGTCTACTTTACATTCATATTATTTTAATTAAGAAATATTGTTTTATTTTCATTAATAAGAAAGAACTTGGGAGGGGAATGTGTAAAAAAGACAATGTCAATGTAAAAAGTCCTAATGTCTAAATTAGTTTGATTTTGGGGTGAAATATGACCCAGATTCCTTCCCATGACATTCGCCCAAATCTATAAAATAGAAAAGTTAACACCCTTTTTATTTTGAAGAAAAGCATACCTACCACATATTCAAGTCAAGAATATTATGTAATGTTACTGAATCAATCTAAATGCATTGATTTATACCACCAAAACTACATTATATAGGTTAAATCAGGTAGAATTAGCTCTTCAAAGTAACACTTTTTGCAGTGTTTATACTGTTTATGTCTGTAGATTCTAAATATCAAATGTTTGAGGTCGGTATGTGTTGCAACAGTTAACAGGCGGCTTAAAATTTCTGTGGAAAAGTATGAAGTGTTGAAATTTCAGGATTCTTTGATAAATAGAAAGTTCAAAGAATAGCATTTAATTGCAATTGAATTTTTGTGTCAGTGTAAAATTGTTTACTCTTTTGATCAATTCAATGCATCTTTGCTGAATATTGATCTATGTAAAAAAAAAAAAAAAAAACATACTGACACCTAACTTTTAAACAGAAGTATATATACATTTGAGCAAATCGTTCATGATTAAATTATAAACAGCGGGAGTGTTTTTTGCAGTTTCATTTGTGACGCTATATTGGGGAAGAAATGACACTCTTTACCTCTGAGTTTAGAATAAGTTGATAACCAGCAACCTAGGAAGCTAAATAGAGACTTGTAGCTTCCCAGTAGTCAGCGTTTTCGGTTGTCTTTTCATTGACTGTTCCTTCCGGAGTCATTATGAACACAAGTGTGCATGCAGACCGCACTGCCTGTTAGTTTCCAAGACAACCACTCACCTCATCTCTCTCCGGCCAAAGAAATGGCTAATTATTACTGCTGCCCAGGGGTCTAGTGAGTGCCAGGGTTTACTTACACAAATAGTTCTTATTCTGTTTTTATGCACACATTTAAATTGGCACTATGTCTTCTGGGTATATTCTGGAATATTTCTGTCACATCTTTTTAAATGCATGAGCATCAGATCAAGTTATTGTTCACTGTGCATGTAATTTACTAACAGTTTTAATTTAGGTCACTCTAGAAATCAGTATGCTGATATCACTGAGGTTTGGTGTGTTTTATTGTAGTTCCTGCTTCTAATCTTCTCCTGTTTGAGGAAGGCAGCTTGGGACTACGGCCGCCTGGCTCTTCTTATGGAAAATGACAGGTATCATCTCATAACTGTTGACTGTTTGCAGAATGCTTTAAGATGTAAATAATTGAACATCTGTGTGTGGTGGTTGAGTGAACTGAATGCTTAGCAGGTCAGCGTGAGATCCTGGCGCCACCTGCTGGTTACACAGGACATAGTTAGTTTGATCATTGTATTATTTGGTATGATATTATTATTATTATTATGCATTTTATTTATAGGCGCCTTACATGACACTCAAAGACACCTAACATACACATAAAACAACATTAATTAACAAATGATCCTCAGACTGGATACAAATACATAAAAGCCTGCCTAGAAAAATGAGTCTTAAAGGATTAACGTAGTTCACCCAAAAATGACTCTGTCATTTATTACTCACCCTCATGCCGTTCCACACCCGTAAAACCTTCGTTGATCTTCGGAACACAAATTAAGATATTTTAGTTGAAATCCAATGATTCAGTGAGACCTTCATAGTGAGCAATGACACTTCCTCTCTCAAGATCCAAAACATATGAAGATTTCAGATGCAAAAGCCTCTAAGTGCCGTCTGAAATTTTCTTCTAAAATGAGCATTTTTATCAAGCTCGTATGTTTAGGTTCAGTAATTAAACTTTAATGGCAATTAATAGGTCATTTTCATTGCCATTAAAGTGAAATAACAACATAAACATACAAGATTGATGAAAAAAATGCTAATTATAGAAGAAAATTTCAGATGGCACTTAGAGGCTTTTGTATCTGAAGTCTTCATATTTAAATCGGTTCATGTGAGTACAGTGGTTCAATATTAATATTGTAAAACGGCGAGAATATTTTTGGAGCACCAAAAAAAACCCGACTTATTTAGTGATGGCTGATTTCAAAACACTGCTTCAGGAAGATTCGGAGCACAAATGAATCGGTGTATCGAATCATGATTCAGATCGCGTGTCAAACTGCCAACGGCTGAAATCACGTGACTTTGGCGCTCTGAACAGAAGATTCGACACACTGATTCATTTATGATCCGATGCTTCCTGAAGCAGTGTTTTGAAATCTGCCATCACTAAAGTTGTTATTTTGGGGTTTTTTGGCACTCCAAAAATATTCTTGTCGCTTTATAACATTAATATTGAACCACTGTACTCACATGAACGGATTTAAATATGTTTTTAGTACCTTTATGGATCTTGAGAGAGGAAGTGTCATTGCTCCCTATGGAGGCCACACGGAG
The DNA here is from genome assembly GCF_024489055.1 of Chanodichthys erythropterus. NCBI lineage: Eukaryota > Metazoa > Chordata > Actinopteri > Cypriniformes > Xenocyprididae > Chanodichthys > Chanodichthys erythropterus. The sequence continues at coordinate 30,158,671 of NC_090238.1, forward strand.
CCATCGGATTTCAACTAAAATATCTTAATTTGTGTTCCGAAGATTAACAAAGGTCTTACAGGTGTGGAACGGCATGAGGTGAGTAATAAATAACAGAATTTTCATTTTTGGGTGAACTAGCCCTTTAAGATGAGTTTTAAAAACAAGAAGACTTTCACTTTCACACATCCTGTGTAAGCAAGTTCCATAAATAGGGAGCTGCATGACTTGGGACCCCATAGAAGTTGTGCGAGTTCGAGAGAAAACAAGAGTGTGTGCAGAAGACAATCTTAAGGTACAAGTAGGGGCGTAGATGTGAAGAAGGTCAAATAAGTATGAAGGAGCAAGATTATTGAGTGCCTTGTAAGTAAGGAGTAGAATTTTAAAATCAATACGGTATTTAACCGGGAGCCAATGCGAGTGTTGCAGTATAGGAGAGTAATATGTTAAGTTACAGGAGTTCTCAAATAATTTCCGCAGGTGAATTTTGTATTAATTTAAGTTTTTAGAGAAGCTTTGAAGGAAGACCGTAGAAAAGAGCATTACAGTATTTAATACGTGATGTCACTAAAACATGAACAAGAAGAGCAGTGCTCTTCACTGAGAGAGCAGGACGAAGTCGATTAATGTTACTTATGTGAAAATATCCGGATCGAGTGACACTGTTTATATGAGCTTCAAATGATAAAGTACTGTCAAAGATGGCAGCCAAACTTTTAACCTGTTCAGACAGAGACACTGGAAAATGATCAAGAGGAACAATTAGATTTAGCCAAATTGGTTTTTGAACCTACAAGAAGAATTTTGAGTTTTACTACTGTTAAAGGGTTAGTTCACCCAAAAGGAAAATGATGTCATTAATGACTCACCCTATCGTTCCAAACCCGTAATGCTGTGTTCACACCAAACGCGAATAGAGCGTCTGGCGCGAATGATTTCAATGTTAAGTCAATGTACAGACGCGTTTACGCGTGTCTGGGGGTCTCGCGGCGCGAATGAGGCGTTTAGCGCGGCGCGGAAGACGCGAATTGAGCGTTTCGCGCGAATGGTGCTTTTTGTGCATTTTACGCGTATGACGCGAATTCGCGTCTGACGCCCGAGTTGAAAAATTTGAACTTTGGCGTAAATTCGCGCCGCGTTAACCAAACAGGAGCCTGCTTGCTGCTGTGGCGGCAGGCCGCCCGGAGTCACTCATTCAAAAATGGAGGAACGACTGATATTATCAGTGAGCAGTCACCCAGAGATTTATGACACAAGTTCATACTTCAGACAGGAATAAAAAGGAGCTCGCTTGGAAGAGTGTCGGTGAGGAGATTGGGCTACCTGGTAAGTTGTAAATACACATTTCACTTTTGAGTCACGTACACGTTTATCGACCCGCGGCCTTCCCGCGACGCTGACCCCTACGCCGCTGTTCTGCTCTCCAGAGCAAATACAAAGCGGTAGCTCTCTCGATGAACGCACGATCAACATCAGCCATCTTGCAAACAGACAACCGCCTGCACTTGCCCCTCCCACAAGAAGCGGATTTCGCCTCGGACGCGAATGCATTCAAAATGTTCAAGCGGCAAACTAGACGCGGTAGACGCGAATTTGACGCTCTATTCGCGTTTGGTGTGAACGCAGACCTCCGTTCATCTTCGGAACACCGTTTAAGTTATTTTAGATTTAGTCCGAGAGCTTTCTGTCCCTCCATTGAAAATGTGCGTACGGTATACTGTCCATGTCCAGAAAGGTAATAAAAACATCATCAAAGTAGTCCATGTGACATCAGTGGGTTAGTTAGAAGTTTTTGAAGCATCGAAAATATATTTTGGTCCAAAAATAACAAAAACTACGACTTTATTCAGCATTGTATTCTCTTCCGGTTCTTTTGTCAATCCGGGTTCACGACTCCGCAGTGACGCTGCTGATGTAAGACGCTGCTGACGTGTTATCCAGTGCGCCCGAGCTCCGTTTACAGTCTGAGGGAGACGCACGCTGTATTCAAGCTATTCTACATTGTTTGTATTTTGGTATTACTATATTTTTTATATAGCAATACCAAATGCAATACCGGATGTCCTAATTGCCAAAAACAACGGCGTAAAAGTGCATTACCAACGCCAACAGATGAAAGGATTCAATGGAAACAATTCAATGAAATCAATTCAATGGAAAGGATTCCGGAAGAGAATACAATGCTGAATAAAGTCGTAGTTTTTGTTATTTTTGGACCAAAATGTATTTTCGATGCTTCAAAAACTTCTAACTAACCCACTGATGTCACATGGACTACTTTGATGATGTTTTTATTACCTTTCTGGACATGGACAGTCTACCGTACATAAATTTTCAATGGAGGGACAGAAAGCTCTCGGACTAAATCTAAAATATCTTAAACTGTGTTCCCAAGATGAATGGAGGTCTTACGGGTTTGGAACGACATGAGGGTGAGTCATTAATGACATCATTTTCATTTTTGGGTGAACTAACCCTTTAAGTTTGAGAAGATTGGATGTAAACCAAGCTTTAATATTAGCTAAGCAATCTGAGAGGATATATGGAGGAAAAGTAGAAGTTGGTTTATAAAATAGGTAAAGTTGGGTGTCATTGACATAGCAATGAAATTTCATCTCAAATTTCCTAAAAATATTACCAAGAAGTAGAAGATAAATAATAAATAATAGAGGGCCCAAGATGGAGCCCTGTGGAACACCAGTAGTGGATTTGATCGGAACTGCTTCAGCTGTACAAATTGAGTATGACCCGGTAGATAAGATCAGAACCAAGTCAGGGGGTACCAATGATTCCAATAATCTAAACAGAATGCTTTGTGAAATGGTTATATAGATAAAAGTCCTGAGTCCAATAACTAATATTAGTTAAGATCTCTAATATCTTCATATTAATATATTCGTGATATGATATGTAATATATTCTAATAATTATATTATATATACAATGTACATGATGTTTACATTGTCATTTTCTATTTGCGTACCATTGAATTTTTGTTCATATTTTTAAGAAACCTGTTATTATTAAAACATTTCAGCTCACACACAAAGTGTCCCTATGGGAGAAGTGGGTGGAATTTGATCATAAGTCTAAAGGTTCATGTAATTTTGTCGAGGCAGTGTTGCTTTATTCTGCATCAGCATATAGCATTAAAGTCTTTGTTTATGTGAATGTGCTGGTGAATTCAGTGTGTATATTTGCAAAGCATTGCATCAGCCCACAGAGAAAGCACCGGCCCTCACAGCAATAATATTTTTACATTTATGCACACTAGAATTTCACCTGATGCTTTTCTGATGATAGACTTGTGGGTGGAAATGTTTGAACTGTTCTGATCTTGAGGCTAATTATACTTGAGTACTTTTGGAACAGGTTTTGAGATGGGACTTCTCAAAAAAAAATCTGTCACTGACTGACATGATAATATAGAAGTTACATAATTGTTACATGAGAAGTTTTCAGAGGGGTTATATATCAGTTTTTCAGTCAAACTTTCAGTTAATGCTTGTTTTATCTGTGGTTTTCAAAGACTTCTCTCTTCAACACCATATTGGTAACACTTTACAGTAAGGTTCCATTTGTGAACATTAACAATGAAAAAGACTTCTAAAGCATTTATTAATTTTAGTTAATGTTGATTTCAACATTTATTATTACAATATTCAAATCAAAAGTTGTATCTGTTAATATCTTTTCATGGACATGAACTAACAAATGAACATTTATATTGGTAATACTTTATTTTAGTGTCTTTTTTACACATTTTACATGTAGTTACTATAGTAATAGCAGTAAATTATGCATAATTACATACAACTAATCCCAAACCAAACCCTAACCCCTTCCCTATAGTATTTACATGTTGTTAATTGATATTACTTAGTATATAAATGTATAATTACACTGTAACTAAAACACCTTAAAATAAATTGACCATTTTAAATTGTCGTTCCACACCCGTAAGATCTCCATTCATCTTCGGAACACAAATTAAGATTTTTTTTGATCAAATCCGATGACTCAGTGAGGCCTGTATTGCCAGCAAGATCATTTACTTTTTCAATGCCTAGAAAGCTACTAAAGATATTTTAATATATACATATTATAATCAGTTCATGTGACTACAGTGAAAAAAAAAAAAGCGACTTAATTCAACAATATCTAGTGATGGGCGATTTCAAAACACTGCTTCATGAAGCTTTGGAGCTTTATGAATCTTTTGTTTCACATCAGTGGATCGGCGTGCGTATTAAACAAACAAGTCACGTGAACTATTGACATTTCGAGAAACATATAACATAACGAAGCCTCGTTTACTGAAATCACATGATTTTGGTTCTCTGAACCACTGATTCGAAACAAAAGATTCGTAAAGCTTCTAAGCAGTGTTTTGTACTGTAATATTTTGTAAGAAACAAAATATACCCATCTTGAAAAATAAGTAAAAAGTGTGATAACTGGTCCCAGTTATTTATATAATTCTACACAAGAATAATATATTTCAGAATTTCTTACAGTATATGAGGTTTTCTTAAGTCTATTTTGTGAAAAAAATATTACCTGTCCATACCTATTGTTTGTCTTTGTTCTGTAGCTTGACATCACTATTCTATGGAGAACAAAGCGAGAAGGAGAAAACCCCATCAGAATCCAGTCCATCGGACTCAGAGACCAAGGACACGGTGAGAATCTTTTATAAAAGAAAGTAAAAAGAGACCAAAAAAACATCACACACATTTAAGAAATGTTTGATCAGGATCTTCACTTGAATTTACAAAACTGGTCAGTGCAAAGGCCCTCTCACATCACAATCACAAGGCCTGCATGTCATTATTGATTCCAGTCCTACATAGACATGAGTAAAAAATTTTTTTAAAGGGATCATGACATGAGAAATCAAATTTGCCTTGATGTTTTGACATATAAGAGGTCTTTGTACCATTAAAACATGCAAGTTTCAGAGCTTAAAACATCCTCCTCATTATAAACAAAGCATTTATTTAATCAAACTCTCATTTTGATACTGTGGGATCACTAGTGTCTTCATGTTGATGCAAATTTACAACTGCTGATACGGAAAGACATAAAGAGGCACAAATAAAGTTCAATCTGTCGACGTGGATTAGTCAGCCGCTGTTACGAAGCGTCGCCCCAGAGCTGATGTCATATAAAATAACCTGTGCACTTAGACACTATTTTCTTTTATGCACATTATCTGTCCATTTATGTTCTGACCTCACTCTGTCTCCTTGTGTTTTATATGCAATGACAGTTCAAGACATCACAGCCACGTTAAAGATATTGCATGCATTTGCATGACTTTTTCCACTTGTTACGCTATCCGTGTTCACTTAAAGAACAAATGATTCTGACAGATGCTTAGCTAGCCAGACGCGCTCTTTTTTTATATGCCAGACCTTTTTATGACACCGTTGTCTTCCCTCCCTCTCTTTATAGGGCTTCTGTTCCTGGCTCAGATCTTTGTACCACATGAAGTAAGTGTGCAAGAAGTGGTGATATCATCAACTGGCATCCTGTTTGCTCATGTTATATCTCATTAAGAAGGGAAAACACAGGGTGAAGGTGGACCGGGCACTGGATACGTTCAAAAGACTTTCAGAACCGTAAACCAGCTGCTAGTCTGTCTCCACGGTTGTTATTTGGATAAGTTGGATATTATGTTGGTGCCATATTTAGCTGGTTCCTTTAAAAGCTTCTTGATCTCTCTGGAGACCAAGAGGCCTTGCTGAGAGCTTCCTCGCGCTGTGTGAGGCGAGGCTGAAGGGGCGTGTGTGTGTATGTGTTTTTGTGTGTATGAGGTCTCCTTGTAATCATAATATCCCTCAACGCCCTCTTGTATTTGTGTGGTCTTTTAAAAAGACAGCTACACTGTATATTGTTGAGCAAAGCCAATAATTCATTGAAAACACACTGAAAACTTTCACAAAGACTGTATTTGTCATTTCAGTTCAACTAGTAGTGTTGAAATTCACATGGGTTATGTGTCAACAAGTGCATTTCTAATGTATTTTTGTATAAATTAATGGATGGGATAAAAAAAAATGTCATAATGTCATTGACTCTCGTACTGATTCAATGCAAGTTGCTTTGGATGAACATGTTTGCCTAGTGAAAAAAAAAATGCAAATGTAAATATTTCTTAAAGAATCTTTTTTGTCCTCATTATTCCCGCAGGGATGAGGAGATCCGCAGTAAATGTGGCATTGATGCAGTAACGTACCTGTCTTTCCAGCGCCACATCATCCTGCTCATGATGGTGGTGTGTTTGCTGTCGCTCACCGTCATCTTGCCCGTCAACCTCTCCGGGAACCTACTCGGTACCTCCACCAGACCCTTAAATGCTTGGTTTCTATTTGCTCTAGTAGTGCTCAGGATTCATGACAACAGACACAACACGTTTCGTATCCAGGAAAAGGCAGTATACTTGAAAAAAACATTATACCAACATTACATCTTAATTCATCAGTGTGCATGCATCTAAAACAGACTCTTTAGAATAATATCATGAATTAGTTTTGACAGATTGTTAGTGTTAGGGTTTCTTTCTCAGATAGAATTTGGTCCGGGTGACCTGAAATGACACTAAATGCATGATGGCATGCTCTGAAATTGATCTAAAATAAAATTTAAGGAAAATAAAATTTAAAGATTAAGTATGCAATTTTGTCAATGTTAAAATACTTTCAAAACTTTTAAGACATTCATAATATGTTCATTTCCAGAGTGAAAAAAAAAAAAATCAGATCCGTGGAGGTTTTAAAACATTAACTATGTTCGGAATGGTGAAAAAAATAAGAAAAAATACTTTTCTGCACTAGTACTGAAAAAAAGGAAGACAGCTTGTGCATTTTTTATACATTTACTTGTACGTAAAAATACTTATTCACGATATAGCACTAGCTTCGAGTAGCTTATTGCTTTTATAAAACGGTTACCATACCATACAAATATTAAAGCCAAAAATATGTATCTTTGCAACTTTGATGAAGTAAACTTTCACTAAAAGCCTTCCTTCCGCTGGAAAAAATAGTCCCTGACTGTGAACAGCACCAGAAGTTACATTGTTATGGCATTAGATGGCGGCAAATACTGTCTTTATGAGTGTGTCAGTAGCAAAGACTTTTACATTGAAAAGACTGAATTGTTGTGAACACGGAACAAGACACAACTGACAAATGCTTTGACTAGTGCTGTCAGTCACGGAAAAAAACCCTTAACTGTTAAAAGGACAGGATAATACATCGGACATTTAAACTGATTTTTTATTATGAATATAGGACTGACCTGAAGGAAATTGCTAAATCTGAATGCAGGTAATAAACTCGCTCACGCGATCTTTTTCTCACAATACTCTTCTACATAATACAGTAAGCTTCAATGAACAATATCCATTGAGAACATACAGTTTGCTAAGAGTGGTTGCTAATGTTTTGTGTAGTGATACACAGAACCGTTGGGTGAATATCATCCGTCATAGCCTTGTTTTATTGTGAATAAAAACAGCTAAAACAGCTATTGACAGACCAAAAGTTTGGAACCACTAAGATTTTTAATGTTTTTAAAAGAAGTTTCGTCTGCTCATCAAGGCTACATTTATTTAAATAAAAATACAGTAAAAACAGTAATATTGTGAAATATTATTACAATTTAAAATAACTGTTTTCTATTTGAATATATTTGACAAAGTAATTTATTCCTGTGATGGCAAAGCTGAATTTTCAGCATCATTACTCCAGTCTTCAGTGTCACATGATCCTTCAGAAATCATTCTGATATGCTGATCTGCTGCTCAAGAAACATTTAATGTGTACAATTGTACAAAATATTTGTGTACAATATTTTTTTTCAGGATTATTTGATGAATAGAAAGTTCAAAAGAACAGTGTTTATCTGAAATCTAATCTTTTGTAACATTATAAATGTCTTTACTGCCACTTTTGATTGATTTAATGCATCCTTGCTGAATAAAAGTGTTCATTTCTTTAATTTCTTTAAAAAAATAAATAAATAAATAAATAAAATTCTTACTGACCCCAAACTTTTGAACGGTAGTGTATAATGCTACAGAAGCTTTGTATTTCAGATAAATGCTGTTCTTTTGAACTTTCTATTCATCAAGGAATCCTGAAAAAAAAGTACACAACTGTTTTCAACATTGAAAATAATCATAAATGTTTATTGAGCAGCAAATCAGCATATTAGAATGATTTCTGAAGGATCATGTGACACTGAAGACTGGAGTAACGATGCTGAAAATTCAGCTTTGCATCACAGGAATAAATTACTTTGTCAAATATATTTAAATAGTACACAGTTATTTTAAATTGTAATAATATTTCACAATATTACTGTTTTTTACTGTATTTTTAATTAAAGAAATGTAGCCTTGATGAGCAGACGAAACTTCTTTTAAAAACATTAAAAATCTTAGTGGTTCCAAACTTTTGGACTGTAATGTGTGTGTGTATATATATATATATATATATATATATATATATATATATATATATATATATATATATATATATATATATATATATATATATATATATATATACTGAATAAAAAAGAATGCATTAAATTGATCAAAAGTGACAGTATTTAAGATGCATATTTAAGAACATATTTCTGTTTCAAATAAATGCTGTTCTTTTGCACTTTCTATTTATCAAAGAATCCTTAAATTCAGTTTACCCCAAAATATTAATCAGCAACTGTTTTTAACATTGATATTAATAATAATTAATGTTCATTAAGCATATTAGAATGATTTCTGAAGGATCATGTGACACTGAAGACTGGAGTAAAGATGCTGAAAATGTAGCTTTGCTATCACAGAAATAAATTACATTTTAAAATATAAATCAGTTATTTTAAAATGTAAATTTATTTCACAATATTATTGTTTTTACTGTATTAAAAAAATAATAAATAAATGCAGCTTTGGTGAGCAGAAAAGACTATATAAACTATATAAAATAAAAAACACAGTAGTGTACATTTAATGTACCGATTTGGAGGGAACTGGGGAAATTGTAAAAAAAATAAATGTGTAAAACTTTGTGTATAGCAGTAAATCTGCAGTGGAAATTGACAACCAATTCTGCGGATACAGACTTTAGAAAAGGCCTGGGAAAACTCTTGAAGATGTAGAAAGGCTTGGTCTTAACCCTCTATTAGTGGACATGTGTAAAAGCATAATTCAGACCACCCTACAGTGTTTGAAGATGGTTGGGTGGCACGATAGAGGGTTAGAAGAGCCAAGTTAAACATGGGAAAGGCCTTGACTGTCCATGCCACAAGAAGAACATTGTGAAAAGCCACCAGCTTTACCTCTTGTTGTTCTCAGACCTGCAATAATCTTTTCATGCAACCTCGGTGGCAGAAGTTTACTGTGGCCTTCTAAAAGCGTTAAATGTGGATGTGTGGTAGACCAGTTTGTGGTGCAGCTTCGGGGCCGGCTGGTTAGAATAGGGTGGGGGTTTTGATACTGACTGTCATCTCTATGCAACAATTTTACACTGTATTTGTGAAATAAACCAGCACATTCACAAATTTGTCATAGCAACCAAACCCAAAGCATAATGATTTGGGTGCAGAGGGTTTTTTATTTCACATTCACAGGCCTCAAATTACTTTCAGAGTTTTATTTTTGACATTGGTATGTGAGAAGAGCATGAAATGTCAACACAACTTGTTTAATTCCTATGCTTTTCAGGAGATAATCCACAGAATTTTGGCCGAACAACAGTGGTTAATGTCCCTGCACAGTGAGTTTGGTCATTATGATCGATATACACCTGAAAAGCATTACCTTGCTGTGTATGTATATTTATGAAGTTGTTGGCATGATATGAATAATTCTCTTTTTCTTGCTTTAGGAACACATTTCTGTGGTTGCACAGTATCTTTGCTCTGCTGTATTTTATGATCACTGTATTGAGCATGGCCCATCACTCCTCACAACTGGAATACAGAGAGGATGAGAAGGTCAGTGAACAGCTGTATTGTGTGCATTTCTGTTCCATAAGTGCCAGCCTGCTTTCAAGGCAAGTGAGTGAAAAAATCAAAAACGGTTCAGGAATGGTTTGAGGAGCACAACAACTAGTTGACCTCCAAATTCCCCAGATCTCAAACCAATCGAGCATCTGGGGGATGTGCTGAACAAACAAGTCCGATCCATGGAGGCCCCACCTCGCAACTTACAGGACTTAAAGGATCTGCTGCTAACATCTTGGTGCCAGATACCACAGCACACCTTCAGAGTCCATGCCTCGACGGGTCAGGGTTGTTTGGGCAGAAAAAGAGGGACCAACACAATATTAGGAAGGTGGTCATAATGTTATGCCTGATTGGTGTATATCTAACTGGAAGCCTATTTTTGCATACATTAGGCATTGTGACATTATTTTTATAACAAGTAAGCACTTTCATTAGATTTTCTATAACAGGGATAGGCACCGTCAGTCCTGGAGAGTTTAGCTCCAACCCTAATCAAACACCTGAACAAGCTAATCAATGTCTTCAGGATCACTGAGGCTAAAGGCAGGTGAGTTTTTTCAGCTAAACTCTGCAGGACAGCGGCACTACAGAGCCGACATTGCCCATCCCTGCTCTATAAGGTAAAACATTAATGAAAATCGTACTGTCTGGACACTATTTTACGGAGCCCTGCACATGACATGCAGACAAAAATATATATATTGTGGCCACGAATTAAGAATTCTTTCCCTTTTTTTATAGTTAAATTGTGGCCATGAATGAAAGAATTAGTTTCCATCATTTATTAATTCGTTCCCTTTTTTTAGTAAATTGTGTCTATGTTGAACTAATTCATTCCCTCATTTTTGTTTAGTAAAAACAAAGGAACGAATTATTACAATATGGCCATGATTTAGTCAAGAGAACGAATTATTATATCAAGCATGCAATTTATTTGAAGGTGCCCTAGATTCAAAAATTACATTTTTCCTCGGCATAGTTGAATAACCAGAGTTCAGTACATGGAAATGGCATACAGTGTGTTTCAAACTCCATAGTTTCCTCCTTCTTATATAAATCTCATTTGTTTAAAAGACCTCTGAAAAACAGGCGAATCTCAACATAACACTGACTGTTACGTAACAGTCGGGGTGTACGCCCCCAATATTTGCATATGCCAGCCCATGATCCCAACATTATGAAAGGCATTAGACAAGGGCAGCCAGTATTAACGTCTGGATCTGTGCACAGCTGAATCATCAGACTAGGTAAGCAAGCAAGGACAATAGCGAAAAATGGCAGATGGAGTGATAATAACTGACATGATTCATGATATCATGATATTTTTAGTGATATTTGTGAATTGTCTTTGTAAATGTTTCGTTAGCATGTTGCTAATGTACTGTTAAATGTGAGTTACCATCGTTTCTTACTGTATTCTCAGAGACAAGAGCCGTCGTTATTTTCATTTTTTAAACACTTGCAGTCTGTATAATTCATAAACACAACTTCATTCTTTATAAATCTCTCCAACAGTGTAGCATTAGCCATTAGCCACGGAGCACAGCCTCAAATTCATTCAGAATCAAATGTAAACATCAAAATAAATACTGTACTTACGCGATTAGACATGTTGCATGACGAACACTTTGTAAAGATCCATTTTGAGGGTTATATTAGCTGTGTAAACTTTGTTTATGCTGTTTAAGGCAAGCTCTTGGGGCGTGGAGCACGAGAATTAAAGGGGCCGCGCTGCATAAATCGGCGCGTTTATAATGATCCCCCAAAATAGGCAGTTAAAAAAATTTATAAATAAAAAACTATGGGGTATTTTGAGCTGAAACTTCACTGACACATTCAGGGGACACCTTAGACTTATATTGCATCTTTTGAAAACATGTTGTTGGGCACCTTTAAGACGAGAGAACAAATTAGTAAAGCATGCTGAAGTATTAGTAAGTCGTGGGAATGAATTGTAAACTCGTGGCCACGATATACATTTATTTGTTACTGCATGTCATATGCAGGGATATATACATATATATATATATATATATATATATATATATATTTTATTTAAATCAAATTAAATGTACTACAACATATGATATATAAATGCTTCACAATTTAAAGGTAGGGAGGGCAATTTCGGTGAGGCTAGAAATAGCAAGCTAGCTTTAAAAAGCATGACATCCCACCCTCACTTCACAGCGCTCTCCAAAGCCACACCTACTCCAAAACACATGAACGCACGCAGCCAGAGTCTGCAAAGTGTCCCGGGAGATGGCGTTAAATTACCTCATGTTACAATGATAATGAACATAAACAACTCTGATTTGTACTACCTGACTGCTGTAGATTAATTTCAGCATTGATAGTGTTGACACTGAAACACATAAATCCAAGTCTGAGGACGTGAACAGCTCCGGGTAGAACATCACAGGTTCCCATCTCATAATTACAGTTAGGCGTGAACACAGCATATAAGCTCATTGTTAAACATTATAAACATTTATGTCATTAAAAGGCATAATTGATCACGTTTCTACCTAAAAAAACAACAGCAAGAACCAGTATTTTAACTCACATTTTTCATTTATTGTTATTGCAGGTGGCCAGAACTCTAATGATAACGTCAATTCCCAGAGAAATCTCTGATCCCGGCCTGATCACCAAACACCTGCAGTGAGTGAGGCACAAATCTGTTATCCACAGAACCGCAACTATTGCGTAATCTCTATACTTCAGCATATTGGAGATTAAATGTCAACTCAACTGAGGGCATTCATTTTTCACTCTTCTATCTCCAAACAGTGAAGCCTACCCCAGCTGCACTGTCACAGACATCCGGTTCTGCTTTGACGTACAAAACCTAATGAAGCTGGACTCAGAAAGGTCATTTGCATTCGCACATCTCCTGAATGTCAAAGAGCTGACTCTAGCAAACATTGCATATTAAACCATATTTAAGGCCCGTTCACACCAAGGATTATAATAACGTTAACGGTAAAGATATAATTTTAAAAATCTTTCTAAATACATAGGTAAAAAAATAGCAGAGTTCACACCATGATAATGGCACAGAGAAAGGATATCACTTTCAGAACAATTTTGTTCTAACTGATGAATGATGGAAAAAAAAATTGACAACCAATCAGAATCCACCAGACCTTAAAGAGCATTTAAAGCAGCAGGCAACCTATACTTGTAACTGCAGCACACGCTTAGAATAAATGGTGGTGTGGACACTATATTAGTTACCGTTATAGGTTCTTGGTGTGAACGGGCCTTAAAACTATGTCCTGTACAGGCGAAAAGCAATGAAAGGAAGGCTGTACTTCACAACCAAAGCTCAGAAGGAAGGCAGGATCATGATAAAGACTCACCCCTGTGCACAGATCTTCTGCTGTGATATATGTGGCTTTGAACAGGTAAATGTCATTATAGTTGTCAAAATAGTAAATGTACAGACTGTATACATATAGAAAAGTCATGTGGCTGGTACTGCACCTCCTCACGTTGGCCACTGGAGACCACCATACACCAACTGACAGTTATGAACTGCTCTGTGAGGAGATCTGATCCTCATCTTCTCATGTCATTGTCCTCTCATCAGGTGGATGCAGAGCAGTATTACAGTGAGCTGGAGGAGAAACTGACAGATGAGTTTAATGCAGAGAAGAACCGTATCGCTATGAAGAGGCTGGGCATTGCCTTTGTTACCTTCAGAGATGAGAGGATGACTGCAGTGTAAGTGTTGGGGGTAAATGGCTGATTATTGAGAATCAGCATCATCCAACAAGAGATCCTGTATGAATACCTATATTTAAGAATTGTAAAAGAATCACAACACTTGTAAGTGTTAAAGGGGTGATTGATTATGATTTCACTTTTTTAACTTTAGTTAGTGTGTAATGATGCTGTTTGAGCATAAACAACATCTGCAAAGTTACAATGCTTAAAGTTCAATGCAAAGGGAGATATTTTCTTATAAAAAAATTCTCTGTTTAAGGACTTACAACAAATGGCTAGTTGGGACTACAACAAGCTTCTTCCCGGGTTAGTGACATCACTAAACCTAATATTTACGGGAACATGCAACAGCCATGTTGGGCTGCTTTAGAGTAGAGGAAGAGTTGTTGTAGTAGAGTGTTGTTACCATGCTTCACAAACGAGGGTCAATTCAATGCTGGATTTGCACAAAATAATTGAATCACCTCCACAGAAACTACATAAATTTATCCACTAACCGTTCAGAAACATCCAGTTGCATTCTAAAAGTTGTAACTTCTTACTGAGTTTCTCCATCAGTGATTCCGGTTTGAACAATGTAAGGTTGAACATCGTTACTGACGTTTGTCATTTTGGCTGCGTGAGATTCTCCAGCTTTGTTGTTGTTGAGCAACCGAAGTGCGAGCTGTTAAAGCTCAGCCCTCTTCTGGAAAGCGGCAGTAGCTCATTTGCATTTAATGCACTCAAAAAATGAATTGTTGGATTTACTTAAAAAATAAGTGTCAAGTGGTTCCACGCAACAATATTGAGTAATTTGTACAAATAACGATTTAGTTAAATTAACAAAAGAATTCAAGTAAAGCTGACAAAATTTCTTTGAGTAAATACAAATCATTTGAACGTCACTGTTACATAATATTTATATGTGCGGTTTACTTAATAATGTTATGTTGATTACATAAGGTGAACACATTTTTTTTTTTTAATAATCATTTAAATAAAAAGGATACAACATATCAGAATGCAGCCCCTCACCCCAAAATACACTCAGAAAATAACTAATTGAACAAACTCAATTGAATTGAGAGCAGGAATTTCATCCTATAAACATGCGTATATGAGTGCGCACAGCCTAAACACAGGCGACGGTCTTCTGTATGATAGTAACCACAAAATTAAAAAACATTACAGAAACTATTCTAAATGTCCAACATAACTGAACATTAAACACTAACATAAACTAACAACATCTTTCCCTTTACTGAAAAACACAAAAAATAACACTTTAATTCCTAAATTTACTCTCCTAATGCAGTCCCTTGCAAAGCATGCTGGGAACTACGGATCCACTGCACAGTTAATTGTCAACAATAATGTGTGCGTTTCACACAGCAATGTTAAGTTGACTGAACAAACACTTACTAAGCTGACAATACTCAATTTTAGTAGAAACAACGCAGTTAAATTACGTTCATGTAGTTACAAGAGTTTTTTAAGTAATGTGAACAAGGGTGGTTTGAGTGAAACTAACAACAGTGAAAGTTCATTTTTTTGAGTGTGGGACACACACAAAAATGGCCTGTTTTTGCTAACACCCAAATAGGGGCAAATTTGACTATAATAAATTATATTAAAACTATAATAAATGATCTATGGGGTATTTTGAGCTGAAACGTCACAGGCACATTCTGGGGACACTAGAGATTTATATTACATCTTGTAAAAGGTGCATAATAGGTCCCCATTAAATAAGGAATAATTGACCATGGGTCAAAAAAAAATTCAAGACACCTGTACATCAGACCAAACTTTTGCAACTTATAAAGATTTTTTTTAGTATACTACTAGTAAACAAACAGCTTTATATATATTATATACAACACTGATTGATCAATACAGTATGTTAAAAAACACAATATTTTGTACTCAACTGAGTAGATTACCTTCATAATATATGTTCTCTTATACACTATTGCTTAAATATATAAGCCTCTGTGCTTATGTTTCTGCAGCATTGTGAAAGATTACAGCCGAGCCTGCTGCCGACACAGACCCCAGCAGTCCAGCATCACCACAGTGGTGCGCTCCCATCAGTGGGGCATTTCGTATGCCCCTGCCCCCAATGACATCATCTGGTAAGTTGACATGATAACCACATCTATATCTTGAATTAGGAAAAAGTATAGGAATAGCCGCAATGAGGTTATTGCTTTCACGAAATGATCCAGATTTACAGTGTTTTATGTGATGTTTTATTTAAAGTTTTTTCTGAGTATACAGTTATGCTAACTGTGATCTCCAAAGTTGGAGTCATATATATTTTTCATGACATGCTTTGTTCCAGGCATTACACTTGGATTTGAGAGATGAAATTGGATTAATTAAGTCTCAATCTGAGTGTGTGCCTAGACAGCCACTGTGAAAGCCATTATATCTCTTACATAATATGTGTTGAGAATCATATATTGAGTGAGTGTTAGTGTGTGTGGGTGTGTGTGTGGGGGGGGACAGTGTCAGTCCGTCTTTCTGCTTGACTGGACATGTGTGTGTGTGTGTGTGTGTGTGTGTGTGTGTGTGTGTGTGTGTGTGTGTGTGTGTGTGTGTGTGTGTGTGCGTTTGTCTGAATTAAAGACTTTTTTTTTATAGATATAAGCTCTAATGTTTTAGCATGTTTGCTTCTTATTAAAACAATTTATTGAAGTGTGAATGTTTTCCAGGTCAGTGTAGCCCATGAGTTCAATGTTTTGTAGCACTGCATTTATAGAGTGAATGGTTTTGCAGTTTTGGAAAATTATTCAGTGGAAATAATTACTTTTGAAAGGTATTTGTTTGCGCTTTATGTAAAGCTCATTCTCATTTTTATGCCTTTCATGTGCACTGCTTTTACTTAAAGGGGTATTTCACCTAAAATATATGAAAATTCTTTCATTTACTCATCCTTACGTTGTTCCAAACCTGCACTGAAAAAAAAAAAAAAAAAAAAAAAAAAACTCATTATATTTTGTTCCTATTTTGTTCACTTCCCAAAAGAGAGAACTTTTATTTTAGGTTTTTTATTTTGTCAATTTAAAAACATTGGACAAATAAGCTGGATAAACACAGTAAATTAAGTTCAGTTTACTGAAATCAAAAAAGAATGTGTGAGATTTTTCTTTTGCGGAACAGAAATAATTTTTAATGTCCATTCAATTAAAGTAAATGAGGTTCAGTGTTGTTTTGAGCCCTTTTGATTTTTCAAAATGTCTTTTTTTGTGTTCTGCAGAGGAAATAAAGTCATAAAGGTTTGGAACGACATGAACCTTCATAATGTCATAAATTTAATTTTTTTGTGAACAATCCTTTTAACCCTTTAAAGTGTACTGTATCATATTTGATACACAAATTATCAAAATTATCAAAACTTTGCTGAAAAAACCTGTTGTACACAATCTACTGCATACCTTCTGTTGTCTGATTAATGATAGTTTATACTTTTTTTAGCAAGTAAAAGACCTTTTAGTATCATTCTGAAAACGTTTCTTTTTGCTTTAAAACATTTACTGATTTTTATATGTATATAAAAGTGAGAATAACTTTTGTATTACGAGTAATATTTCAAGATGAACATTTACCGGGCTGCAGAAGTGACTTACTTGATCACATATGACACTCAAACACATGTACAAACTTTTTTATTATTATTTAGATTTTGTGTTTTATTTGTTTAAAAATATATATTTTTTGGATTATCATTTTCTATATCAGACTGTTGCTGTTGCTGCAAACTTTAACCGGTCTAAGCTTGTTTCACAGAGGATTGGGGCACTTTTGCTAGTTCTAAAAGTGTTTTGTGTACTTTTGCGCTGGAAGACCACTAGCTAAACCAGCTGAATACCATCTTGGTCAGTCTGGGAGACCAGCTAACCAGCTTAGGCTGGGTTTTCCAGCACAAACCTTCCCATTTATATAACAGCAGCACTTATTCTTGGAGAGCACTCACACTCTGTCCTGTAACTGTTGTAAAGACCTTGTCGTGTTGATTGGTGCCTGTGTTCTTCCAGGGAAAATCTGTCAGTGTGCGGTTCTCGCTGGTGGCTCCGCTGCGTCCTGCTCAACATTATGCTCTTCCTCTTGCTCTTCTTTCTCACAACCCCTGCTATCATCGTAAACACTATGGACAAGTTCAACGTCACTCGGCCAGTTGAAAGCTTAAGGGTCAGTGACCATCAAAGAAGTTTTATAATCGTACGGCTGTATTACGCCACATTAGAATATAAAATAAAACTGAAAGTGCTTTTTTGTGTTGTTTTCGGAAGTTGAATGTTTTGAATTTGATCTTTTACTGTCTTCTACTGTCTAGAACCCAGTAATTACCCAGTTCTTCCCCACCCTGCTCCTTTGGGCCTTTTCCATTCTCCTGCCCTTCATTGTGTACTATTCATCTTTCTTTGAGTACCACTGGACCAGGTATGATGCCGTTTCCACCGTCTGACTTTAAACTCTTCCAGTCTGTGTATAAATATGGGAAAGCTATGGCAGGGAGGTCTTTTTACTCCAATGTACATAAAACAAAAATTGTACATATAATTAAAATTAAATCATTATCTTATTAACACAATTATTCAATTAATTAAATACTTATTTCAACAGTTAGTTACTAATCCCTGTCGGATGTTAAAACAACTTGAATTTGTTACCAAATGCATTTGGATGATACACTACAATTCCGATTTTTTATTGTTTTTGTAAAAAGAAGTATTTTATACTCACTAAGGCTGCATTTATTTGATCAAAATACAGTACTATTGTAAAATAGTACTACAATTTAAAATAACTGTGATCTATTTCAATATATTTTAAAAGCTGAATTTCTTGCAGCCATTACTTTTAACATTATGTCTTTTCGCTCTATTTAATCAATTTGATAAATGTAATGCATTTTTGCTGAATAAAAATATTCATTTAGCCTATTTAAAAAAAAACTTGTGCACAGTATAGTGTATATTTAAAAAAATATTTTAAATATTAAAATTTAGTCTTGATACTAATTTTTAACATTTTAATGTCCATAATATACAACAAATTCTACCACAATAAAAAAAAAAAAAAAACCTTTAACCCTCTGGTGCTGCTCACATGGCAATCAAAAAAAAAAAAAATTATTACAATGAATTAAATTTACTATGTTTCAGTTAGATAATGTTTTTTTTTTTAATTTATTTATTAATATTTTGTATTTTTAGGGGAGTTTATGGTATTAGATTATATTTATGGAATAGTTATGATCCATTATGATCCATTATGATCCATTACCTGTTAATCACTTTTTGAGCATAGACCTTAAAATTTCCATCTTAAACTGTTGTAATTCTTGAATGCTTTGGTGGGTTAAGTTTGGTCTCTTTTTAAAGAAGACACTTGGCAGTTACTGCTGAAGTGAAAATAGTAAAAAAAAAAAAAAAATAGAAGTTTAAGTTTAATATGAATATGCATACTTTTTTTAAGTTTTATATGAAAAATATATTTTACTCTAAAAATATGAGAAGATCAAAGCCATTAATCTCAACATGTTGTGTTCCAAATTTGAAGATGATATCACAAAAAATAAGCATTCAGTAAGAATTTGTTTGGGCGCAGTACCAAACGTTTCCACTAGATGAAATTTGCTTCCCGTTCATTTCCAATGCTGTCATTTAAACTTTTCGAATCATGTCCATGTTTTTTGTGTGTGTTCACATAGCAAGTGCCAAAACCTTTACCAAGTTTCATACCATTCTGATGAAGTAAAAAAAAAAAAAAAAAAAAAAAAATTCAGTCAAAAATGACCGAACAGCACCAGAGGGTTAAAGGGTTAGTTCACCCAAAAATGAAAATTCTGTCATTAATTACTCACCCACATGACGTTCCACACCCATAAGACCTTCGTTCATCTTTGGAACACAAATTAAGATATTTTCTTTATGCAACAATATCTAGTGATGTGTGATTTCAAAACACTGCTTCATGAAGCTTTGAAGCTTTACAAATCTTTTGTTTCAAATCAGTGGTTCGGAGCACGTATCAAACTACAAAGTATACAAAAAGTATTCTCGTCACTTCATAACATTAAGGTTGAACCACTGTACTCACATGAACTGTTTTAAATACAACTTTAGTCTGGGCATCTGAAAGTGTTAATTATCTTGCTGGCAATGCAGGCCTCACTGAGCCATCAGATTTTTTCAAAAATATCTTAATTTGTGTTCCGAAAATGAACTAAGGTCTTACAGGTGTGGAACAACATGAGGGTGAGTAATTAATGACAGAAATGTTTTAT
Organism: Chanodichthys erythropterus; assembly: GCF_024489055.1. Classification (NCBI taxonomy): domain Eukaryota; kingdom Metazoa; phylum Chordata; class Actinopteri; order Cypriniformes; family Xenocyprididae; genus Chanodichthys; species Chanodichthys erythropterus. The sequence continues at coordinate 30,178,679 of NC_090238.1, forward strand.
TTTTGGGTGAACTAACCCTTTAAGTAAACTAATATATTATTTTTTACATTAAAGTTAGTGAGAATGGGATTTTCCTTATAATGGTAATGAGAAATGGAGGGAAGGTGTTGCTTGATTCATAACTACAAATATTATACACATGTGAATAATACATTTATGAAGCAACTCAGGCCAAAATTCTTGCCTCCCGTGAAATTTCTTCCCTCCTGATACTGTCCCAACGTTCCTCACATTATATTAAAGGTATAGTTCACCCAAAAATGAAAATTCTGTCATCATTTACTCACGCTCATGCAGTTCCAAACCTGGATGACTTTCTTTCTTCTGCAGAAGATATTTTGAAGAATGTTGGTTTTATGTTCCACAGTAGAATGCAGTTTATATAGGTTTGGAACTTCATGGTTTACAGGTACAACTACAGGTTTGGTGAACTATCCCTTTAATCAACATATATACACCACAATCATACACATACTTAATACATTCATACACACATATGATGGTTACAAAAATATGGTGTTGTCCCAATAACCAGGATAAGTTTGTATTTGCTACGCAGCTTAAATCTATTGCATAAACATGTTCATATCAGCACACAAACATATTGCATAACTGCAGAACAACCCCCAACCCAGTCTCAGTCTCCCACCCACCCATGCACAACACGTTTACATGGTGTCCCTCTCTCTTGCACTCTCTGCTTGCCTCTCCAGGCTTGTTGTCATAGTGATCACAACAAGGGAATAATCATATGCAGACTGGCGGCGTCTTTCACAGAGTCACATTATAGTTCATGTGGATCAAACACTCTGTATTGTGCAACTGCGGTACCTGCAGAAAACAGTTGTGGACTTGTATTTACAGTGGAAACAATTTAATGATTAATATACACTCAACATAAAAGTCAACATGAAATCAGAATTGAGTATTTAGATAATACATTTAAATTTTTACTCTGAAATACTTCACATTAGGGAAGGATTGGGCTGCCAGCATGGTTTTATGTGGACTTTACCCACAAAACATGTCAAATAGACAAACTGGTGTGAAAATGCATGCAATGGTCTTCTCACATTTATCTTATTGTGCGATTGTTTGGAGTCAGGTTCCTCAACTGACTATCAAACCTTTTAGATCTCTATATAAACAAACACTAAAAATTTTGGACAAGAAATCAAATAGATCATTGTAATGTTTTACAAAAATATAGTTTACTTAGTTTTGAAAATTTTATAAATTTGTCTCTTATTAAAATGGTGTTTAAATGTGTACATAATCTTGCTCCAGAAATTATATGCCAATTAATATCAAAACAGAGTAGTAAGGGGATCACTACAAGAGGTGCAACTAATCAAAATTGCACAATACCAAAAAGGAAAACAAAATTTGCACAATTCACATTTTCAGTTCAAGGTGTACTGCTCTGGAATAGCCTGCCAGTTGAACTGAAAATGCAAACAGAGTTAAACATTTTTCAAAGAAATTTAAAAAAGTGGTTCAAACAACAGCAGGTTTGTGAACACTGATGGTCATGCACAGTCTCAGCTTTTTTATTATTGTTATATTTTTTATCTTTTGTTTAGTTTTTTTGTGTGATTTTTGTTTAACTGTTGTTAAAAAAAAAGCCTAACCAGGGACTGGGGCTGCAAATTAGCCTTTGGCTAGAAGCCTGTATGTGGAGCATCGGCTGCTTGAAATTGTAGCAATGTTATACTGCATTGTCCCTGTTAAATAAACTAATAAAATAAAATAAAAAATAGAAAATAATGGAATAGTAGAAGCATGTAATAATATGGTAGTCTGTTTATTTATTATTATTTAAAAGATTAGTTCACTTCTGAATTAAAATTTCCTGATAATTTACTCACCCCCATGTCACCGAAGATGTTCATGTCTGTCTTTCTTCAGTCGAAAAGAAATTAAGGTTTCTGAGGAAAACATCCCAGGATTTTTCTCCATATAGTGGACTTCACTGGGGTACAATGGTGGTTCAGTGCAGCTTCAAAGGGCTCTACACGATCCCAGACAAGGAATAAGGGTCTTATCTAGTGAAACGATTGTTCATTTTCTAAAAAAATAAAAATGTATACACTTTTTAACCACAAATGCTCTGCGATGTGCCACGCATTACGTAATCACGTTGAAAGGGTCACGCGTGATGTGTTTACAAAGCGAATGTGCAAAGACTAAGTCGGCCTTTACAAAAAAAAAAATAGTAAAAGAATGATGTCGGACGATTTTGAAGTTGGAGGAGAAAATGAAATGGAGTTTTTCGCCCTATCGCGGTACTTCCGCCCTACTTGACCTTTCCTACGAGATTACGTAATGCATGGCGGATCGCAGAGCAGTGCAAAATGACCATTTGTGGTTAAAAAGTATATACATTTCTATTTTTTTTTTTTTTTTTTAGAAAACTACAGAACGTTTCGCTAGATAAGACCCTTATTCCTCGTCTGGTATCGTTTAATTTGGACCTTCAACCCATTGTACACCTCTGAAGTCCACTATAAGGAGAAAAATCCTGGAATGTTTTCCTCAAAAACCTTAATTTGATTTCGACTGAAGAAAAAAAGACATGAACATCTTGGATGACATGGGGGTGAGTAAATTATCAGGAAATTTTAATTCAGAAGTGAACAAGTCGACATGAAACAGAAGCTGCGATAGTCTTTTCTTCACTGTTGTGACGTATATCCGTGTGAAACTGCTTCTCGAACAAGAAAACATGTAGGGCGGGACTTGATTTTGTCCATGGATTGTTGTGGTTTGCTATCGGTCGATCTCATGTGAGTAACAGGTTGCCCCGTCCTCACGTCAGCAAACACGTCATCAGAGAAGAGATGATGCTGATAATTTAGAATATAGCAATATTCCATAAAAAATATAACAATTGTCTATTTTAATATCATGGTGACTTTAATCTATTTATTCTAATTGTTTGGTTCAGTTGTAATCATTTGAATCTTCTTGTGTCTTGTGTAATGTGTCTCTCTCAGGTCCGGTGAGAATCAGGTCACTATGCACAAATGCTTTTTACTGCTTGTCTTCATGGTAATCATTCTACCGTCACTTGGTCTTTCCAGGTAAACATCCTACAAAAATTATATGTAAAATAACACGTAAATAAAAGCTTTTCAAGGTTGGCCTGTCATTTTGTCTCAGAATAAGCATTTCCTTTACAAAAAACATGTTTGCATAAGTAGGACATACTTATTTATCATTGTCTTTGACCCACATACATATATAGTACTGTATGTAAAGAATTTTAATAAGGCTACTTTCCTTTTTACAATCCCCACAGTTACGCCACCTAAACATGTTGTGATCCCCACAAAATATCAAAATGACTTTAAACTCAGAAATTTTAAATGTTTATAAAAGAAGAATATTTTTTTATTAACCTCATTTTTAAATTGTTTAATTTATAGCATGTTTTAACTCACAACGTAAAACAATAGATATAGGCTCTAGACACTTTGTGGTTGCCAAACATTAGTGGATCATATTCATAGTTAATGTGATAAACTACACGCATTACTCTACTAGGACACCTTAAGGGTAAACTGACATCATACATCCACTAAAAATCACCTTTAGACCAGTTGGTTAAAGGCTGAGACTTTGACACTCATATAGTTTAAAGTGTCCAAATAATGTTCAGTATTAAATATTCTATATTCTCTTGTCTGCTCTCCAGTTTGGATTTGTTCTTCAGGTGGCTTTTTGACATCCACTTCCTGGATGAAACAGATATAAAGTTTCAGTAAGTTCTTTCTGTTCCCTAAATCTACAGCTGTTGGTTAATTTATTTAGAACATGCATAATTTGTTGAGACCCAATTTGTTTTATCCCCTCAGGTGTGTGTTTTTGCCTGATAATGGAGCTTTTTTTGTGAACTACGTGATCACGTCGAGTCTGATCGGAACAGCCATGGAGCTTCTGCGTATTCCTGCTCTACTGGTGTACTCTCTTCGCCTTTGCTTCGCCAAATCTAAAGCTGAGCGCATCCATGTTAAAAGAGTGAGTCAATCTGTATAGTGAGTTAGAAATTCTCAACAAGGGCGCATTTATTTAGTGCAAAATACAGTAAAAACAATTATTGTCACATGCTGGCTTGACTTGATAATCCAGACAAAGATGTTTGACGCAGATGAACAATGATATAACATTTAATAAACACCAGGAACCATACAAAAATACATTCCAGCACAAACCGTTAAAGAGATAGTTCACCCAAAAATGAAAATTTGATGTTTATCTGCTTACCCCCAGTGCATCCAAGATGTAGGTGACTTTGTTTCTTCAGTAGAACATAAATGATGATTTTTAACTCCAACTGTTGCAGTCTGTCAGTCGTATAATGCATGTCAATGGAAACAAAATCTATAAAAGTAAAAAAAAACATGCACAGACAAATCCAAATTAAATCCTGCAGCTCGTGACGACACATTGATGTCCTAAGACACGAAAAGATCGGTTTGTGTGAGAAACCGAACAGTATTTATATAATTTTTTGCCTTGTGCATGGCATCGAGTGCGTGAGGTATGTACGCGCTCTGGCGTAGTTTAAAGGATTAGTCCACTTCAAAGGGCTTTAAACAATACCAGTTGAGGATTAAGGGTCTTATCTAGTGAAACGATGCTTCTGCTTTCCATATTCTTCAAAAAGCTTATGCTGTATGTCCTACGCCTTCCCTATTCAACTTACAGAACGAACGCGGCGCCAGTTGCGTTTTTTTCCATAAGTAAAATAGGGAAGGGTAGGGAAGGAGTTGGACATAGTGGTGTATTAGAGGTAAAAAAATGATATAAATACTGTTCGGTTTCTCGCACAGACCAATCATTTCATGTCTTAGGACATCAATGTGTCATCACGAGCCGCAGGGTTTAATTTGAATTTGTCTCTGCAACAGTTGGAGTTAAAAATCATCATTTGTGTTCTACTGAAGAAACAAAGTCACCTACATCTTGGATGCCCTGGGGGTAAGCAGATAAACATCAAATTTTCATTTTTGGGTGAACTATCCCTTTCACACAAGACAAGGAATAGACGAAGACATGGGGCCCTATTTTAATGATATAAACGCAAAGTGTAAAGCGCACGGTGCAGGTGCACTCAGGGTGTGTCCAAATCCACTTTTGCTATTTTAACGACGGAAATATGGTCCGTGCGCCGGGGCGCATTTTTGAAATGGTTTGTCCCTATTCTCTTAATGAGTAATGGGCGTAACGTTCAATAAACCAATCAGAGTGTCATCTCCCATTCCCTTTAAGAGCGAGATGCGCTCGCGCCATGGCGGATTGCTATTTACATGGCGGAATTTGTTGGCGGAAAAGCTGAACGCTTTTCAAGCAAAGACCCCGATCTGCTCGTGCGCGAAGTTAAATTGCAAATGCAGGCTTTCAAATAGCTCCGCGCAATGAGTCAGTTAATATATATGTGTGTGTATTGGCACGATTGTTCAATTAATTAGCCAATTTCGTTCATCATTATAAGTAGTAATAGGCTGAATTAAAAAAAGGTAGCCTAATTCTAATACACGCAATAACTATTCATCATTACATTTTTATATTTATGTAGCCTACACAATAATATTCTTTTACACTGTAATCCTTTTGTTTTTAATATTCGGCATGTTAGTGTGATGCGCATCCCTGTGTGTAATAAGCAAAGTCAACGCGCACTGTTGTTTCTACCAACGCGCTCTAACAAAAAAATATTTCGCCATAGACCAACTCAAACCTGGTCTAAAGTCTAAAGTCAATGGCGTAGTCTATTTTCAGCTCCTTAAAATAGCAATGCGCCGGCAATGCGCCTGAACACACCTCTTTTTTTAGACCATCACGCCCATGGGTGCACTAACTGGCGCAAATGCATTTACTAATTTAAGGACGTGGCACTGAACAGGAAAACGCGAACGGCGCCGGACGCAAACTAGCAAACACACTTGCGCTGCGCCTTGCGTCGCATTGCGCCGGGTGTATTATAGGGCCCTGAGGGTTTAAATACACAAGATGATGAGTAACAGGTGAGACACTAATCAATGAAACAATAAATAACTATTGCAACTAAGGAAACATGAACTAAATACACAGGAACTGAACACAGGCAAAACAAGACAAAAGAACATCAAAATAAAAGTCCAGGAACACAATCTTGACATTAATATAATGAAAAACTATTACAATTGTAAAAAAAAAAAAAAAAAGTTTTCTATTATAGTATATTTTCAAATATAGTTTATTCCTGTGTGGGCAAAGCTAAATTTTCAGCAGCCATTACTTCAGTGTTTAGTGTTACATGATCCTTTCAAAATCATGCTAATATGCTGATTATCAATTTAATAGGTTTATTATCAATGTTGAAAACTGTTGTGGAAATCGTGATGCATTTTTTCAGTACTCTTTAATGAATAGAAAGTTCAAAAGAACAGCATTTATTTTAAATTTTTTTTGTATCAATGTAAAAGTCTTGATTGTCACTTTTTTTATCAATTTAATGCATCCTTGTTGAATAAAAGTATTTATTTCTTTTTAAAAAAATGTGAATGATAGAGTGTTTAATATACATAAACATACATTTATATAATTAAACTTATACTCATAGGGCGCCGATGGCCTCATGGGCAGCGCACCGACATGTAGCGCCAGTGCGCTTCGGGCGACCCGAGTTCGAGTCCCGGCTCGTGGTCCTTTCCCGATCCCGTCCCCCTCTCTCTCCCACTTCGCTTCCTGTCTAATCACTGTCCTATCATAATAAAGGCAAAAACGCCAAAAATAAATGTTTTTTAAAAATTTAAAAAAATAAATAAATTCTAGAGTTCCTAATGGGAAAGTTCTCTTATAAAAAACTCATTTATTCACATTCATGTAATTCCAAACACATTCACTGTTATTTTTACTGTGCACTAAAGGAGAATCTAAAGAATCTTTACACAACTCTTTTCCATACAACAGCTGTTCTTAGTGATTGTTAATCACCAAAACGTATACATTAAATGGCATTAAATACACTAACAACCTATTTCTCCATTCTCACCCTCAGAGTCAGGCCTACGAGTTTCAATTCGGTCTTGAGTATGCCTGGACCATGTGCATATTTTCAGTCAGTATGACCTACAGCATCACCTGCCCCATCATTGTACCTTTTGGTGAGTCTGCATAATTTTAGGGTTGTATTTTTCAACAGACAGACTTTTCTTTTAGTACTTCTTGTCCTCCTCCCTAATTTCACTTTCCTCCCAATTTGCACTCGAATCCATTTGTCTATCATCTCCACTGCACCATTTGAGTCATATTTTTCTCTTTCTCTCATTTTCTCTGTTCCTTTTTACCCACGGCTTTTTCTTTCTGTCACTCTTCATTTCTACCTCTGTGCATGTTCTAATACCTCGTTCCCGTCCTCAGTCAGTGTGTGGGCGTCTGAGCCGTATCTCCAACAGCATCTCAGTATCGCGGTGTGACATGGCCGCTAGGTGCGAACCCGCTGTAGTCTTCCAGACGCTCCGACCCGTCTAGCCGAGATCCAGACGCCCACTCCACGCCTGTTCTGCCACCAATACATACTATGACTGTTTATTTACTATAGGCTGACATCCATCATCATGATTTTTCACTTAGTTCTGAATTCATTTGGCAACTTGCACTCACATGTGGTCTATGTAAACAGGTAAATATACAAATATTTTGTGCAGTAGCATAAAAGGACGTAAAAACTTCATACAAGATGACTTTACCTACAAAGCATTGCTGCTGAATCATCTAAAAAGCACTTTTAAAAATTACACTGTAATTTAGAAAGATTATTTGATAACTCCAGCTCTGTTCATTTTGCAGGGTTGCTTTACCTTGTGCTGAAGCACATGGTAGATCGGTATAATATCTACTACGCCTATATACCTACAAAGCTCAGCCAGCGGATCCATTCGGCCGCCATCAGTCAAGTGGTGTTGGCGCCCATTCTCTGCATGTTCTGGTTGCTGTTCTTCTCTGTGCTCAGACTGGGTAGGTTCACACAGAAACTTCATGTTAAATTGTGCCCCTCAAATTTTTGGAAGTGGATTTTGAATCCAACTTTATGAAAACGTTACTTCCAAATGTTCCAAGCTATTTCCTTATTTCTGAATCTTCCACTTAGAGGGACCAGATACAGATCTAATCCCCAAGACTCAGACCAAGAACCAGACTGTCTATTGTAATAAACTGAAATGGAGTAAATGTGGAATTTATGCTTTGACGGTAGCTAATTAGAGCCATGACAATCCTTGCAAATACTTTGTAATGGATAAAATACTTTGCTGACCTTTGCCTGAGGTAAATTCAGTTTTTTGGAAATTGCAGTCAAGACTGTGGTCTTGTCTAAAGATATAATAAATTACATTTCTAGAACCAGACCCAAACCAAGAGACTAGTAATGAGACCCAGACCCAGACCAAGGCCATGTTTATGTGGTTTTGAGAGATCTTAAGACCAAAACCACAAAATCATGTCTCCAACTCTGTTCCACATTAAAGCATTACCTCATGTTTTATCTCTTGTGCAGGTCCAGTGCAGCCCATCACTCTGTTCACCTTCATAACTCTCCTGTGCTGTATTGTCTTCTCCTGCTTTGGCTTTTGTCTGAAAAAACTACAACCTGACAGATCAACAAGCTATCAGGTCAGCCATGTTAACTTTGATCTTGATGTTTTGTAGAAACATGGTGCATATGCTGGTAAAATTGTAATGTTCATAAGTTAATGAGTGAAAGTCAAGGTTATATATTTTTTTTACTTTTGATATTAAGGTGAAATATGACCCTGGCATTTTTTACGACATGAGTGGAAATGAATGAGGTCAAAACTGCCAACAAAATTAATAAAAATTGCCCCCAAAATTCAAGATACGGAGGCAAAAAAAATGCCCCTGTATGAGTCTGCGTCCCAAATGACGCACTATACACTATGCACTTGTACACTATGTACTTATGCATTATGTACTCATCCATGTAGTGTATGGATTTTATAAGGTTATTTTGTCATTCAACATCGGAGTCTGAATGCCCTCCCTCTCCAAAATGTAATTATAGCTGCGACAGTTAAATGCATGAAGTGTCCAACATTCCACACTTAGTTTTTTTCATTAATTTAGTGAATCATCCGGGTATTTAAAGTGCACTTTTTCTTTTTGGAATTTTCTGTGTGAACACACTACTTGCACTATTTATACTTAAAAATGTCATAGAATAGTGCATAAGTACACGAATTGGGGCACACGTCTTGTTTTTTGATATTTATATCCTATGATATAGTTCTCACAATTGGGTTGAAAATAAAGATGAATAAAGGATCGAAACGCAGCAGTTTTATGTTTACCAATGAACTCAGGAGCTGAAGACAAGAGCAGAATCAGCCAAACATAACTCAACAAGAACTGACAAAGAACTGGAGAGCTTAACTAGACAGACCAAACTAATCAACTAAATGAATAACAGGTTAATTAGGCTAACTGGCACACATGAAGAAACTAGTTCATCATACACAAGCATGGAACAGAACCAGAACAGAGCCAAACCAAAACATAACCGTTGTGTCTCCGAGCAACACACAGTAGTGTTTCTTTACTGAATGAATCTCCATTTTTAAACAAATCGATTGACTGAATGATTCAATGACTCATTCATAAAGACGCCACATACTTAATTCCTAAATGACCATTTAATACATTTAGAAAACTTCTCTTTTGCTCCTGAAAAGCAAATTTAATGGGGCAAATATCACCCAAGGTCATGGGTTTGAGTCCCATGGAGTGCATGAACTAAAAATTATAAAAATGTATACCTTTAATACCATCCATGTCTCATCCATGTCTGCTCACTAATGTGTGAATTGTATGATCCCAAATGAACATACACTATATGGACGAAAGCATTGGGACACACCTCTTAATTATTGAATTCAGGTGTTCCAATTGCCTCAGATGTATGTAATCAAGTACCTAGCCATGCAGTCTGCATTTACGAACATTTGTAGAAAAAAAGGGGTTGTTCTGAAGAGCTCAGTGAATTCAAGTGTGGTACTGTGATCGGATGCCACCTTTGCAATTCAGTTCCAAGTCAGCAGTGGGCAGCCATTTTGTTGTGGTGCCCGGGCAGCGATTGGGGGTTAGGTGCCTTGCTCAAGGGCATCTCAGTCATTTCATTGCCAGTATTGAGAATTGACCCCACAACCTTCAGGTTACCAGTCTGACTCTCTAACTATTAGGCCACGACTGCTCCATGCCGCATAAAGACATAGTTGGATGAGTTTGGTGTGGAAGAACTTGACTGGCTCACACAGAGCCCTGACCTCAACCCCATCAAACACTTTTGGGATAAACTGGAACGGAAATTATGAGCCATTGCCTTCTCATCAGTGCCTGACACCACAAATGCTCTACTGGATGAATGGGCAAAAATTCCCACAGAAGCACTACAAAATATTGTGGAAAGCCTTATCAGAAGAGTTGTTATAGTTGCAAAAAGGGGATCAACTCCATATTAATGTCTATGTATTTAGAATGATGTTCTTGCATTCCCTGTTGGTGTAATGGCTGGGCATCCCAATGCTTTTGTCTATATAGTGTATATTGACAGTTATGTTTGTAAAACAGTAAAGTGTATGATTGTGACCTTTACAACACCTTGTCAACAGAAGATGAGCTTTGAGAAAAAGCTCTTAAAGATGTTTTTAGGAGAACAATGTCTTCAGGCAGTAAAAAGTGATTGATATTCTGCTTTGTTTCAGATGTCCGATCAGACGACAGAAGGAGGCTTCAGTGATGCAGAGCGAAACGCTGTTTCTACCACAACCACAGCTAATGTACCTGCTTATCCCGTCACAGCTCATTTAATTCATCACACTCTCATTTCAAGTCCCTCTCACGAAATTAATTTCTCTCGCTCCTCTCATCTCCTCTAAGGCTTCCACTCACAGTGTCAAAGGCACTTCACTTGTAGCATGTTGCATAAACAAAAAAAAAATGACACTCTTGCTTTCCACCTACTCACCTCTCATTCTTTCCCTTCTCAGCTTTTTATAGCCTCCGTCCTGCTGGAGCCAGAGCTGGGACTGACTCCCATGCCTTCTCCGGCCCACCAGAGCTACGGCACCATGGGGAACAGCCAGAGTTCAGCGCGTGACGCTGAAGGAGTGGAGGAGAAGGATCTGGAAGAAACTTTGGAGACTGAACTCAAGGATGAGCCAGAAGCCAGTTGCCCGAGCCCTCTCATGGACAGTCCTGTGGGTTTCCAGTGACCAACTTGCCCATCATCCCCTCTCCCTAACTAACGCTCAAGCCCCATGCCTCATCTTAGCTAGTGGCTGATAAAGAGGCACTATGCTGCAATTTTTTTTTCCTCTAGAACCTCCATTTACGAGTAAAAGACAACAAATTGCATCCATCCAAGCAAACTGCTTCAAAAGCTTGTTGGGAATTCACTGACATGGCGGTTTTAGTTCTGAGGACTTTGATGAGCTTTCAAAGAAATATCTGAAGTGGATAAAAGCAAAGATCTGTCAAAGAAAGAGACCAGTCCACTTCTCTTGCTTGGACTATGCTTTCTACTATCTTCTATATTTTTCTTTTCTCTCTAATGATGTTAATGGGTATCTGACGGTTTGGTTGACTGAAGCTTGGAACATTGTATTTTGACAGATTTTTTGATGTACTTTTTTATGCATAGCCACATCATACAGCTCCAAAGAGTTGAGGCAAAGCTCCAGACATGCAAGTCTGATTTGCTTATAACTCCCTTTGCTGTTGTTGCAGTTTGTGCTTATTATTGTTATTTTTATTCAGTAATTGTATTTTAGCAATGGTACGTAATTGTGCAACATTATGCTGAGAGGCTGTTTTCATGTGTTTACTATTAGTAGATTATTATTACTGTTATTAACACCCTCAACCTTTTTTGCCGTCAATTGCTCCCAGTTACTGTTTGTTTTTCAGTGACAATAGCAGTTGTGTTGTACATACACAGTAGTGCAGTCAATTGGCACTACAGTAGATTTCAAAGTCAATGAGGTACTCATTGCATAATTTATTTATTTTTTTCCTCTGAAATTCAATCAGTCATTTGGTCTAGGGAGGATATGTGAGAGGACATTCAAAAATGAAGCTTTTCACTGACTAATATACAGTCTAAATCCACTTAATAAACTGAAAAAATGTGCAAAAACAATCAGATTGTAGGAAAACAAAAAAAAAGAAGAGCTGTTAAAGGAATTATTGAAAAGACTTAGGCCCTAGTGCACTAGTGCATTTTCATTTTAAAATGCATATGTTTTGCTACGGTTATGCTGGCTTTTTCGAAAGTCAAAAACATAAGCTTTCGAAACTCGAAAACTGACACTTTTGAAACGCTGCAGACCCCATTTTAGTTTGAAAACGCCGGTATTGAGTTTCAAAAACAGTTTTTTGAAACAATGGCGGCCACCCACGTTCGCTCTGCATATGCTTGACGATCGTGTAAACAATAACATAGAGACTGAACTGCAATCTTTTCTAGCTTTGTTGTTATTTTTAGCTGTCTTTTTGCAGTTAAACTCTGAATTTTTTTTAATACTGCAGCTACCTACATGCACAAGAGGCACTATTTACATTTGTATGCGCATGCCCAGTGTTCATGAACGGTCATGTGACATGCTTTTTCATTCTGAAACGCTGTGGAAACGCCAGTCTAGACGACAATCGTTTTCATTTTGAAACGGCATTTTAAAATGAAAACGCACTAGTGTGGGGCCTTAAGCTCTCTTATCAGCATAATTTTAACTCCCAATTTCTACAATGCACTTATAATGAAAGTCTATAGAGCATTATAGAGGGTTTAAGCTCTGTAAAAATCACTCATATTACAGCTCCAGACAAAATAAAATGATAAAAGAGCACTGGCTCCTAAAATAAAACATTGTCTTTTTTGACTGACAACTTAGATTGTTTAGTCTTTGAGTTCATAGCTTCATACTTACCCTTTTAATATTGTCACTAATGCAGTGAGGAAGATGGTATACAGACTATAATGATTAATTCCAATTAAGCATACTTAAAAATAACTCGCAGTTCAGTAAGGGAGTCTGTTGTGAACTTGGTAGCGGCTTTGAACAATTTCCGGACTGAGTCTGACTCGAACAGTGAAATTGCAAGCTAGTTCGTGGCTTTCTCATGATTGTTCTAACCAAAATAACCGGTTCACAAGAGTCGATCAGACGCCACGCTCTGTGTTGTGTCACGTGTAACATTGGCGTGCGTTCCAACGAAGCCGCATTTGAGCAGGAAAAAGCATCAACGTCTTTATTTTAAATTATCGTTGCGCATTTTATTCATAGTCTGGAGCTTTGTATATTAGTACAAAATTGTGTTATTTGAGCTGTAACTTTGTTTACATGGTCAATACATTTGAATATTTTTAGACCTATCTAAATTTGCGCAAACAAGGTACTTAAGCTATTTTGTCACAGTAGTTTCATGATAACATATAGGCCTATTTACATTTTGTGGCTATACATTCGAAACTGTATTCCAACATTTATTCTGGTGCATTGCTTACCACAGTCTTTTATTGTAAGTGCATTGCTGTAAACAAATTTTTGGTTGTTTTTAAAAGCTGATGGATGAATTAAAGTTATAATTATCGATGGAGCTTAACTTGTATTAAAATCAGAACATTCTTTTAACGATCATCAAATCCATTAAATATTTTCAGGGTAAAATCATTTAAAGGAAGTGTAATGATCACAAACTGAAAATGGTATATTGGATGATCCTGATACATAAATCTCCAACTGCATGTTGTTCTATTCTGTCACATGCTCAAACCAGCCTGCAGCTCTCTTTAGATCCGTCAAGTGTTGCTCTGGCTTCTGTAACACTTTAATTTTCTTAGTAAATTTTGTATTCTTGGTCTTTGCTGCTAGTGGTTCTAGGACTGGAAGGGAAGGGGTGGGTGGAGGGTTTTCTTGCCAAGCTAAATGTAAATGAGTTGTGATTTGTACCGTGCTCTCTTGCTGTGCCTTGAAGAAACAGACCTTACGAAGAAAATTGAAAAAACAATGTTATGTCTGACAATCCAGCATGACCTGCAATATGCTGCATGGACTAAAGAGCAAGATAAGACAAAGAAGCTAAATTCTAAAGCGCGTTCCACCAATGAATCAATCGTGAGAGATTCCTAACATGTTTAAAACCGACTTAGCCATGAAACATACTCTTTGCAAGTATGCAAATGATTCTTGCTAAGTAAGTTGATTTAGATTTCTGAAATGTGTCAGACCACTACTGATAACAACACTAAAATCCATTCCATACTTAGCGTTCGAAATACCTCTATAATGGACAGATATTGTAAAACATTTTTTGTTGCAAAAATGTTGCCTTCATGCCCATTACTTTGCGCAGCAGTTTGAAGAGAATCTTAATGAGCAAGTTAAATTTAGTAATGCGCTGACCAAATATTTGCATCTGCGTACTTGTGTAAAAGTGTGTTTCTGGCCATACTGTTTATCAGTAACTCAATACAATTGCATCCCAGTCGCATCTAATTAATACCAATTTTCATTGGTATCGTCATTCACAGTATCTATAAAAACAGGTAATATGCAAACACTCTTACATCAATGTCTTCAATACCTAGATACCTGACAAACTCTTCTGAGATACTTTTTTAATTTTCCTTTTGTTCTGTTTGTATTCGCAAGCTGTTGACGTGTACTACTGTGTTTTCGTTCTTCAGTGTTGGGGGCCGTTTACACGACATTTACACGACAACACAGGTTTGGGAGCTTGAAAACGCTTTGAAAATCGGTTTCAAAGTGCAAGTTTTTGAAAATGATACCGTTATCTGGTGACATCATGCGCATGTGTATTGCGTGTTCAGTCTATAGACGCGTAGTGTTTCTTTACAAAGTGACATCGCCAACTACTGGCCTGGCAGCATAATACAGCGTTTTAGTAGTTTTCGCAGATCCGTGTGAACAGGGATCGTTTTAACAATGTCATCACCTGTACGCAAAAAAAAAAATTTAAAAAAAGGAAAAACGTTCAGGTTTTAGTACATTGTTGTCGTGTAAACGTACCCTCAGTTTACGGAATGTGGCTTGAGGTGCCATTGTCATGTGACAGGGCACTTATGACAAAGTAAATTGCTGCATCATGTTACATTGAAGCAGCACATCTCTTAAAAATATAAAACTAAATTTGCCAAAAATAATGCTGTCAAGTTGTGTCTTTATTTCATTTTTTTTTGTTGTTGTTGTTGTTTTTTTTTGTACATGTATTTTAAACAATTCCTAACCCTAAAGGCCCTGATATACTTCAGGCAGAATTTGAAAAACGAACTGGTGAGATGGCATTTCGAGCAAAATCATGCCAAAACAAAGTTTTTTGGGAAGTTTGAAACAGCTTGCTGAAGCAAACTTTCTGGAATAGTTCCCTCCGGCTGGTAAACACCTTCGAACTACCAGGTCCATGGCAATTACATAATAGGTTGGTGAGCTCTTCTTTAATGAGGAACTCAATTATTTCTTCTGTTATTTGAATTATAGTTGAAATTGAAGTTGCAATTCTAATTGAAAGGGACACACTGGCATTGTTTTTCATGTTTAATAATGTAAAGCTGCTTGCTTTAAAGCGATCTATTGTATAAAATGCTATATAAATAAATGTGACGTGACTTCATTGGAGTGCCAAATTGCAGAGCTCATGTAGACATATCCACATCGCTATGATCAGTTGCTTACTTAACTGCTGTTTTTTTTCACTGCTTTAATTTTTGTTGTGAGTGCAGAGGCGTTGTGTGTGCTGTGTAAACATGATGGTTATTGTAGTTCTAGACTAAATGTGAACATTTACTCATCTCACTTACTCAAAAAATAGATTCAGTCAAGATGCACAATATATCGGCCACCATATCGGTATCAGCCGATGTTCATTTTTAATGTTATCGTTATCGGCCAGATAAGAAAATTTGGCCGATATATTAAAGCTGATAAATAATGGATTATTTCCTTTAGCTGAGACACTTCAGATGCACCATGATGGTTTTGAAATATGATTGAAATATGATGGGCTTGAAATATGATTGAAATCACTTCAAAAAGTAAGGGTAAAATCAGTCTTGAATACGTTCACATCTTTTTTATTATACAAATCAGTGATGTAATCAGGCTCTTTAAAAAGTTATATTAAAAAAATGTGTTTTAGATTTATCGGCCAATATATCGGTTATCATCTTTAAAATATAAAGAATTACCGGTTATCGGTATCAGCCAAAATTTTCATATCGGTGCATCCGTAAGATTTAGTATTCCTCAAAATGAATAAAAGCAGTGAAAGGCAAAATCGGAATATTACGCATAGCTGCAGTAATTAATTAAATATGTTAAATTACAAAAATATACTTTATGTATTTAATCTCACTTTATTAACCAATGTCTTTGCTGCTGACATTCAGTGATCAAATTCAGCCGTACCAAGTAAAGTCATTTTTTGTTTTATGGCTGCTCCCTCTACAGTACAGATGTGGATTTGCATTTTATTTAGCCTGATGATTTTTCATTTCACTTTTGCTGCGAAAGGGCCATTAGTTTTACCAAAAATAGAACTTTTTTTGTTATTAAAAAAAGCATGCAAGCCCAGCTCAGGTGATAAAAAGTTACACAAAAGTAACACATTACTTTCCATAAAAAGTAACTATGTAACACAATTAGTTTCTTTGTTTAGGGAGTAACACAATATTGTAACGCAATGAAACGCCATACTTTTAAAAGTAACTTTTCCCAACATTGTTTATATATTCATCTAAATGCCGTTTCCAGCGTGGGCAGCATCTGGATGTTCGGTAACAGTATAGCGCTGCTCAGGTAATTCAAATATTTTTTTGCCCCTGCAAAGAATGAAAAAGAAATTAACTGTAAGTATATCTGGGTTTTAAGGCCTGCACCATTTGTGCTATGTGTATTAACACCTCAAATCATGCAACTTCTTGTAGGGAGCTGCTATTTTTGGAAGAGATAAGACTTACACTGAAGGAAGGACCAAGCTATATCTAGAGACATGAGGTGGGATCTTTTAACTTGGGCCAGTAAGTGACCAAACTATCCAGAACACCTTAGCAACCCTCCACAATACCCTTGCATCTTGGTGGCAACTTGGGCAAGTAGATTTTTTTTCAGAAAAAATAAACATTTTGTTCCATGCAGTAGTCTTAAAAACATTTTTCCTGTAAGTGTTCTTCAGATTCAGTCTCTGAAAATGAAATGTCACCCCTTAAATTAAATCTCCTGCCGTGCCAGAAGACAGCCAGTGGTCACTTGACTGGTCAGCGCTTGAAAACTGCCAATTATGTTTTTCCTGCACACTAGATGTCATTACCATCTGAGTGCTAGTGTTATGGGACACCACAGCAGCACAACAACTGAAGCCGCACATGACAAATGTTTCCAAAAAGTAGGACATGCATTCAGTCATGATAGAGCCGATTAAAATGTGTACTCTGATGTTCTGCTTCACTGAGCATCTATACAGCCTTTTAAAGTTCATGATTTCTTCTCCTGTAAATATGTTATTTAGACTCGTTACAAAAACCACAATTGCTAGATTACTCGAAAGGAATCAAGTTACAGTATATTCCAGGATCCCAGTTATGGAAGTTTCCATTTCTAAATGGATAATTCCATAGATTGAATAGCGCAGATAAATGGAATTCCATGTGTCCCACCATCAGATGCTTGTGGAAATATGAAATAAGCCCATTAAAAAAACTGAAAGATATTTTGATATATTTAATTGATTCGCCCTTTGAATCTCCATGAGCGTCCATCGACAAGCAGTCTTTGGTTTATTTAGGGTATTCAGCGGTTTTGGTCTCGGCTATTATTTTCCTTTCTTTTGCAGAACTGGCAGGAATATCTGACAGAAGGCCAAAATGTGGATACATCTAAATCACTAAACATTTTTCCAGAAGTAACAACCCAGGCAGAGTCAGAAACATTCTATAATTCTATACTAGGATATTTGTTTGTGCCACTGCTTGTCTGTACGCATGTGCCTAGATGTGCTCGTGTGAGGACATTGACCCAACCATGGATGGATGGATAGATAAATCACTAAGTGGGAAAGTTCAAATGTTCAGATTAAAATAATCCTCTGTGGACACAACTTGCCTTTGCCAGGGTTTTTCGGGATTAATTACACTGATGTTTACCTTTCAGCGGGGTGAGAATTCCCTGATGGTTGCAGTGATTAATATGTTGGAACCATCAAATGTGGCTGAGTATATGCCACAGCTCACCTCTCTAATGACAGGCTGTGAAGAGCAGTGAGTCTGCATACTAATTACTGCAGTTTGGGCTGGCCCTGCATAGAATCAACCTAATTATTAATGTGCATGAGCGTGTATTGCTATAGAGAGATTGCCACTTTAATTGATAGTAAGAGTCATGGTTTTGCACTATTGTTCAGATCTTGCATCACATGGATTCTAAATATTAAATTTTACACTGCAAATGTGGCGTATAGACACCACCTGAAGTGGCATAAGTACAAAAAGTAAGGGTCAAGGATGTGATGGGTCATTTTTTTGTCCAAATGCCTTAATAATAACAAAGATATGACATCCGAAGTATGTAAGGCAGCACAAATAGATTCCAAAAGTTTTTAATTATATTTTGCTATATATTTTAAAGATTTTCAAGTGTCAAAAGGTAATTCGGTTTAACCGTCCAAAGGTCAATACAGCCATTTCATTTGTGATTAAAATATAATGTATATATTTTTAATTCTGACATGATTTTATAACATCATATATCAACATAGAGCAAAATGGTATTAAAATTATGTGTAGAAGTCATTGCTTTGTTATGAGAAAGAATGTCTGGAAAAATGAATTTCATTGATGTCATTTGGAGTAACTAATATAAAGGGACTATTTTGGATTAAGTCATGCGGTCAGTATCATGTGACAGGATGTAACATCATTCAGACACCTGCAAAGGGCAACATGGTTGTGACGCAAAGTAATTAACTCTCTTTTAACTATTTGAAAAATTCATGTTTTCAACATCAGGTCATTCGGTACAACCGCTATAAAACATGTTATATTTTAAAAACTTGTACTGAATATAAAATGTTTGATTGTCCTTTCGCTAGCTGGCTAGCTAGATATCAGCCTGTTAGGATTGTTTGAAAATATCGTCATTCGGTATAACCAAAAGTGTCAATCGGTAAAACCGAAATTTTGGTTAAACCGAATGACTTTTTTGGTGACAAACTTTGTCCATCTTGTAAAAAGATAACAAAAGCAGTGTTAATTGATTATATAAAAAAACACAATCTCATTGTTAAAACTTAATAAAACTTCATTAACTTCTCCATTATGTTTTTTTTTTTTTTTTTTTTTCACTTTTAAAAGCCTTATTCATCAATGACTCGTATCCAAGAGATATAATGCAACAATGAGGCAACATTAATGTTTGGGAAATGTTTCACGTTCTGGAATGTTTCTTGCTGATTCTCATGCAGAAAAGGCTAATTGTTGCTACCTAACATTACTGTTAATGCTCCTCAACTCCACTTAACTTTATACAAATAAGCAAATACCAATGGAATTACATATAGTGGAGGTCATGTGATTGGAGGTTGCCTAAAGAGTTGCCTAAACTCATCAGACATGTTACAAAATGCCTCCTTTCTGATTATATGATGATGAAAATGGCCCATGTTCTATAAATGATAGCAAAATAAGACCAAGCGCAGGTATGTTTCATCATTAATGTGCTGCACTCTTGGGAGCGGTGGAGAAAGCAATTTTTCATACACCTGCCACAGTGGCAAGTGTCAACACAAGAGGAAAAAAAGAAATCTGCTTGACATTTTCCTTCTGTCTCCTAAGCAACCTTCCTGAGCAGGCAGTCTTCAGAAGGTGAATACCCCTGGGAACAGAACATGCTGCTTTCTCCTCCTCTGTGCCATATGCTTGGAATAGAACTGCTGCTGTTTTCCCTATTTGACTGCTACCTGTGTTTGTCTCCCCTACTGTGCATGTGCATCTGAACAGCTTGATTTGTTATAAACCAAGCTGTTATGTTGGAATGCTTGCATTTAATTTGCACAGAAATCTTGATCAAGTTAATCTTTCTTTTTGCTCTCTTTTACTATATGCTTGAACATCTATAGTCAACATGAAATGGCATTTGTTACCAATTTTACATTTGTCGTTTTGGTTTCCATTGGCTGCCATTGTATGAGATTTCTCAAAATATCCTATTTTATGTTCCACAAAAGAATGAAAGTCATACAGGTTTGGAATGACATGAGAGTGAATAAATGATGACAGAATTTTCAGTTTTGGGTGAACTATCCCTTTTAAAAGACAATTTTTACTACTGTACCTTTAAGAGTTCTGTATGTAAATAAGCTTATAATTGACTAATTTTAATTTTTTAACAGTGTAGGCCAAGTTGCTGATACTGAATATGTGTTAATATGAAAATATGGACAGTCATGGTTGTGACTTTTATAATTGTGAAGATTTATTATGAAGGACCCATTTTAGCAGCATCATTTCCACAATTGGTTCAAGTGGACTGGGAAGAAAGCCTTGTCTTGTGAATGTCATACATAGTGTATTAATAGGGGTGGTTGATTATGATTTCACTTGTTTTAAAGTGTGTAATGATGCTGTTTGAGCGTTAACAACATCTGCAAAGTTATGACAGTCAAAGTTCAATGCAAAGGGAGATAATGTCTTTGAAAGAATTCTCTGTTTAAGGACTACAACAAACAGCTGGTAGGGACTACAACAAGCTTCTTCCCAGGTTAATGACATCAGTAACCCTAAAATTTACATAAACCCTGCCTCTGGGAACATACAACAAAGGGGGGAGGCCATGTTGGGCTGCTTTAGAGCAGAGGAAGAGTTGCTGTAGAGTATTTTTGCCGTGCAGTCATTTTACGCCAGACTGCTTCACAAACGAGGGTCAGTTCAATGCTGGATTTGCACAAAAGATGAACACTTATGCTAGTTGATGAGTTGAATCAACTCCACAGCAACTACATAATTTCTCCACTAATCATTTAGAAACGTCCAGTTGCGTTCTAAAAGTTGTAACTTCTTCCTGAGTCTCTCCATCAGTGTCCGACTCCTGTTTGAACAATGTAAGGCTGAACACCGTTACTGACAATCCTCATTTTGGCTGCGTGAGATTCTCCAGCTTTGTTGTTGTTGAGCAACCGAAGTGTGAGCTGTTAAAGCTCCGCCCTCTTCTGGAAAGTGACCAACAGCAGCAACTCATTTGCACTTAAAGTGACACACACAAAAACTGTTTTTGCTCACACCCAAATTGGGGAAAATTTGACAAGCTATAATAAATGATCTGTGGGGTATTTTGAGCTGAAACACCACAGAGACATTCTGGGGACACCAGAGACTTACATTACATCTTGTAAAAGGGTCATTATAGGTCACCTTTAAGTTCTTTTATTCTAATAGAGCAGGAAAAATCTTACAGTTTGTAAAATTTTTGCAGTAAAATATCCAAAAACCACTAGGCTAGTGTTATATATTTTGTTCAGCTGATTACTAACAATATCTCTAATGTTTTCAACTACTTGTAAATCATGAGAAAATTCCCATTCTAAACAGTGACACGGGGCAGTGCAGTCGCCTGTCAATGACGCAGTTACCTTTGTTACCGCCTTTACTGACGTAGAAACCACATGACAACAGTGCCGTGGACAAATGCGGAAGTAGAGTCTAGCGTCCAGCAAACCACTAGCTTGCTTCAAGCAGTTCCTTATTTACTTCTTGCATGTTTTATGGTGGATTGTGTTAATTATTTATGGAACATAATTACTGTTTACCATCTGCCGCTGGTTCTGTCGACAAGGACAGCTCCCGTAAACTCATGACCGGAAAAGCGGAAGCGGCGCCGGCGACTGTGTCATAATAAACGTCCCGCTGCTCGTGAGGCGTGTGTTGATCAATCGCTCCAGCTCCTCGTTCAGCTCCCGCAACACTCGGTCCTGCGCTACTTCATACTACGGTAACGTTAATAATCGCATCCACGAACATGAGTTCTTCCAGACTCCAATCCCTATTCTTTTGCACCGTCCGTTGATATGGAGACCACATGTCCCAAGTTTCCACTCTAAAACTTTACGTCATCAAACTACGCCTTTGTTTTGAATAGGCTTCTAGCGACCTCTAGTGGAAAAAAATATCACAAATTGTACCTTTAACTTTAAAAGTAATGTAATTTTCATCTTGTTCCAGATATGACGAGACACACTTCTTTTTCAATTTTGGCATAAATGTGTAGTATCTGAACTCTTTCTTGGATTTACTGTTATAGTCTGCTGCAATTTTCTTGGCAAACACACTATGACACCTTTAAATGTGCAGAGAGTATTTGATAACCATGTGACCGCTTACTGTGTGCAGTCTTGTATTTCCTGTCATTAGTGGGATCCTGAGGGAAACTAGTGGAGATGTCGAAGAGAGGTGTGAAGACTTTGGCAGAGGCTGTGTCACAGAAGGACTCTCATTAGAAGAGGGAACATCAACACCAGAGACTGACATGTACAGTAAGGTGCCACACGACATGGCTGCTGATCCTACAGTAATCTACAAGTTTTACAATTACAGTTCTCTTTTGAAAGTTTGACTGTTCAATCTCATGTTCAAACTTTGATCTTGTTTACCACACAGCGATGAATGGCTAATTCACCCAAATATTACAATTTAGTCAAGCTATAAATGACAAAAAATCACCATAAATGTGATTCATGAAGATCATATCAGCAGTTTTCACAACCCACTGGTGTTTCGCAGAGAGGGGATAAGTGAGTCGTGCAAAGTGTGAGAATGGTGATGCGTTCATGCTACATCAGAAAAAAATATGAATTCAGTTTTGCTGCAGGGCATTCACAAATTTGGGTATTTACATATTTCGGACATTATACGCCAGTATCAGCACTCTTTGCACTGTAGCCTATGTAAAAACTTTGTTTGCATCTACAGTTTTTTATTTGCATCTACGGTTCCAAGATGAACCCTTTAACATTAATGGAAACTTTGAGCAAAATGGTTCTTTATAGTGGTTCTTTAGTTCTTTCAATTATTATTTTAAAGTGTAGGCTTTTGAAAAGACTCTTAAACTTAAGTCTGCCGAATCACTCACTCACTCACTGAATTGTACTCCATGTAAATGTATTATATGACTTATAGCATGAAAAATTTGGGGGTTTTTGTTTCACTGGCGTCAAACCTGGCATGATGTGTCTTCATTTGGCTGAACTTTAAGTTTTTGGTGGATCTATTTCTCTAGTCTAGACATTTTTAGAATAAACAGTGGTGTAAAGAGTACCTGAAAACCGAGTAGAAGTACAGATATACTTTACAGCAAAAATGACTCCATTACAAGTTGCAAGTCACCAATTCTAATACCACTTGAGTAGATCTTTAACAGTACTCAAAGCTGCAGTCTCTATGTTTTGCCTCTTTGTCGCTATCTCTGCTTGAAACCTGCAATTGCTGTTAGTTGCGGAATTATCATTATGTGGGTTGTGCATCGGCACGGCTCCTCAGCGCGGATGAATCTAATGTTTGCTGTCAGTCACCGCATTGGTGTGGATCACAGACGTCTACGTCTTGGAAGTATGACCAAAAAAAGAATTTTCACTGGAAAATGTCATCTGAACAAGTAAGTGACATGTCTGCCAATTTTGTTCTGACCAACTGAGAAAAAAAGCATTACAATAAAGATATGACGTTATGACGCAAAGACGGACGCTAAGCCACGCCCGAAAACCGCCAAAGGCCAATCGTGGTTTAGCAACCGTTACTAGGCGCGGGAGGTCTGTAAAGCTTTCGAGCGAGGAAACATGCAACGTTGTGCTTATGGATTGTGTTAACCTGATACCCGGTATCCTAAAAGTTTGGACGGGGTGGTGGAATTCTTTTCCCTTCCCGAAACCTAAAACCCAAGGGGGAGAAATGCCGGTGCTCTGACAATTTGTGCTACCCTGTCAGATTTTGCTACCTCCAATTGAAACAGTGGGTAACGTTAGCAAAATCTGACAAAATGCTAATCTTAACTATCAGATTGTGCTTCCAGCGTGATGGTTTGGCTTTATTAACATCTACACCTACCCCAACATTAAACCTACCCTTACAATAATGCAAATACAGTAATTTTGTGTTATTTATCATGACAACAATGATGTAATATTGATGTATGCATATGCAGTAAGCCCAGGTAGGACAATCATTGCTTGGAAATATTGACGGTTCTTTGTTCATAATGCATATATTTGAACGTGAAATAAAATGATTAAAGGCAAGGCAGAGTTACGTTAGCCTGGCCTGCTAAAAATATAAGTGGGAGATGATCATTGCAAAGTGGCCAGGCTAATGTCTTGTGTTTATTCCACAAGAATAAACTTACTGCTTATTATTTGTAACAAAGGGAGGCTCACAGGCAGGGATCCAAATGCAGCGTTTATTAAAGTTAAGCGTGATCGTACAGGCAGGGTAAACCAGGGGCAAACAGGAACAGCAGAGGGTAGACAGAATCGTAATGCAGGTACAGGCAGAGGTCAGGACTGGCAGATAACATACACAGGTCGATGTACAAAGCAAGGGTCAGAGGTAGGCAGCACAGAATCGTCAAACAGGAAACCGGCAGGAATGGCAACAGACAGGCAGACAGAATAATAACGCTTAGAATTGTCACAGGGTGAATCAAGACTTAGCAAACTGGTGATGTGAGTGGGAGTCCTTTATAGTCCTGATAATGAGCTGCAGCTGGGTGTGGTGATCAATGTGGAGTGTGCATGAGTGTATGTTGCAACAGGTGATTGATGGAGTGAGTGCATGTGATTGGCAGGGAGGATTATGGGAAATTGAGTCCGGAGTGAACAGGAACAGACTGTGATCGTGACATATTGCCCCCCTCCCGGAAGGCGCGTCCTCGCGGCGTAACAGGAACAGCTAGGGAGGGAGGGTGGGTGCATTGGAGACCTGCATGCAGACAGGAACGGGGTCCCCAATGCAGGTCCAAGAACTCGGGCAGCCACGGCGGGTCAGGGGCCTCGGGCAGCCACGGCGGGTCAGGGGCCTCGGGCAGCCACGGCGGGTCAGGGGCCTCGGGCAGCCACGGCGGGTCAGGGGCCTCGGGCAGCCACGGCGGGTCAGGGGCCTCGGGCAGCCACGGCGGGTCAGGGGCCTCGGGCAGCCACGGCGGGTCAGGGGCCTCGGGCAGCCACGGCGGGTCAGATGGCTCGGGCAGCCACGGCGGGTCAGATGGCTCGGGCAGCCACGGCAGTGAGTCCATAAATGGCCCTGACAGCAGTGGCTGGGCAGGGTCCCCACCCACCAGCTCCCCACCCCTAGGTATACTGCCCCCCCCCAAAAAGTTCTTGGGGATTTCAGCGGGGCCCATCGCAGGTTCGTGGGCAAGGAGTTTGAGCGGCGCTGGCAGGGCTGAAAGCTTGGGTGGTGCTGGCAGGGCTGAAAGCTAGGGTGGTGCTGGCAGGGCTGGAAGCTCAGGTGGCTCCGGCAGGGCGAGGAGCTCAGGTGGCGCCGGCAGGGCGAGGAGCTCAGGTGGCGCCGGCAGGGCGAGGAGCTCAGGTGGCGCCGGCAGGGCGAGGAGCTCAGTAGGCGCCGGCAGGGCAAGACGCTTAGGCGGTGCTGGTAGAGCATGACACTTGGGCGGAGCAGGAGACACCTCTGGAGTGGTCTCCAGGCCCACAGCGGCCTCTTGAACAGCGTCAGCGTCTTGAGGAGAGGAGGACGCCTTCTTCCTCCTCCTCCTCTTCCTTCGAGAGTGAGGCAATGGTTCACCGACTGGAGCGGTCTCTGGAGCAAACTCACTGGCTGAAGCGGGTTCTGGAGCGGACTCAATGGCTGGAACGCCCCCTACCTCAGTGAGCACCGAAGGGGCGGCCATCTTGCCCGTAGGCACTGGCAAAGCAGCCATCTTGTCCATCGCGTCCAGGGCGCATAGGTGCGTTGCAACAGGCGAGCTTGAGAGCGTTGCGTCCGGCGAGCTTGAGAGCGTTGCGTCCGGCGAGCTTGAGAGCGTTGCATCCGGCGAGCTTGAGAGCGTTGCGTCCGGCGAGCTTGAGAGCGTTGCGTCCGGCGAGCTTGAGAGCGTTGCGTCCGGCGAGCTTGAGAGCGTTGCGTCCGGCGAGCTTGAGAGCGTTGCGTCCGGCGAGCTTGAGAGCGTTGCGTCCGGCGAGCTTGAGAGCGTTGCGTCCGGCAGGCTTGAGAGCGAAGCGTCCGGCAGGCTTGAGAGCGAAGCGTCCGGCAGGCTTGAGAGCGAAGCGTCCGGCAGGCTTGAGAGCGAAGCGACTGCCGGGCTTGAGTGCGAAGCGGCCGGCGGGCTTGAGTGCGAAGCGGCCGGCGGGCTTGAGTGCGAAGCGGCCGGCGGGCTTGAGAATGAAGTGGCTGGTGGATGCTTAGGGATGCCAGCCGCTCGAGCTGAAGTCATCGGCGGATCTGCCACACTGCAACGCAGTCCTCTCCGCTCCCTGACTGATCTAGAGACGTGACGTGACTCTGGGCGATCAGCGAAGGCGTGACGTTGCTCTGGGCGATCAGCGAAGGCGTGACGTTGCTCTGGGCGATCAGCGAAGGCGTGACGTTGCTCTGGGCGATCAGCGAAGGCGTGACGTTGCTCTGGGCGATCAGCGAAGGCGTGACGTTGCTCTGGGCGATCAGCGAAGGCGTGACGTTGCTCTGGGCGATCAGCGAAGGCGTGACGTTGCTCTGGGCGATCAGCGAAGGCGTGACGTTGCTCTGGGCGATCAGCGAAGGCGTGACGTTGTTCTGGGCGATCAGCGAAGGCGTGACGTTGTTCTGGGCGATCAGCGGAGACGTAACTTGACTCTGGGCGATCAATGAAGACGTGACTTGACTCTGGGCGATCAGCGGTGACATGGCTCGGTGTTATGGTGGTAGCCGCCATTTTGTGTATGTCCTTTGGCGCGGCGGCCATTACATGTTCTACCACAGTGTCGCATTTCTCCACGACCCCCACAGTAAACAGAGAACCAACAGATAACAAAGCAAAGTCCATAAAGCCGCTGAGTGATGAACGCTGTCCCTCTCGTCTTAGTTTATTCTGGAGAGGTTGGTTGACGCCATCACAGAAGAAGTCAATTAATGCACAGTCTGGTAGATCAGAGAGGTAAGCAATGTCCAAGTATTCCTGCACATATTCCTCAAGCGATCGCGTACCCTGGGTACTCCACAATAATAATTGTGTAATGTCCATACCGTACAAATGTCCTCCGAGAAAGCTGCTGGATCGTAGTGGCGGCTAAGTCTTCTGTAACAAAGGGAGGCTCACAGGCAGGGATCCAAATGCAGCGTTTATTAAAGTTAAGCGTGGTCGTACAGGCAGGGTAAACCAGGGGCAAACAGGAACAGCAGAGGGTAGACAGAATCGTAATCCAGGTACAGGCAGAGGTCAGGACTGGCAGATAACATACACAGGTCGATGTACAAAGCAAGGGTCAGAGGTAGGCAGCACAGAATCGTCAAACAGGAAACAGGCAGAAATGGCAACAGACAGGCAGACAGAATAATAACGCTTAGAATTGTCACAGGGTGAATCAAGACTTACCAACTGGTGATGTGAGTGTGAGTCCTTTATAGTCCTGATAATGAGCTGCAGCTGGGTGTGGTGATCAATGTGGAGTGTGCATGAGTGTATGTGGCAACAGGTGATTGGTGGAGTGAGTGCATGTGATTGGCAGGGAGGATTATGGGAAATGGAGTCCGGAGTGAACAGGAACAGACTGTGATCGTGACATTATTAGGTTATTTTCACAAATTTCACTTAACCTGCTGTGAGTAATTATCTCCTTGAAAATGTCTGACACCGGTCCATTAGGCCTACTAGGCATGTGACGGTATCAAATTTTCATGTTGCGATTAATTAATGAAGCTTTTATCACGGTATACGGTATCATCACGATATTAAAATAAGTTGCAAAACCATTTTTGTCATAGTTTAACAGGTTTAAGAACTCTTTTTGTAATAAAGCAAAAACAACTCTGACTGAAATTTTCAAACAGATTAAAATGCAAAAGAATTAGGCTATAAAGAACAACAGATGACACTTTACTCTATTTAATGCATTAACTAAGATTGAGCAATAGCAACATTTGTTACAGAAAGTGTTATTTTTTGTTAATGTTAGTTTAGAAACACAACTGATCATTGTTAGTTTTATCTCAGGTCCATTAAATAAGTTATTTTGATTTTAGTAATGTTATTAAATAGTAACTAAGAAATTAACATTAATTAATAATAATTAATACTTTATGAGTATTTTTATTGTCAGTTTAGTGGTAATGAATTAACATGTTAACTAATGAAGCTGTATGTTTTCAAAGTTTTACTGAACAATAACAATGTAACTTGGTTAGTAGTTGTGGGAAGAAGGAGGCGGGAACCGGCGAACATTCAACGTAACTTTTAATGTAAAATAAACAAAGAACAAAACGAAAGTAATAAAGACCCTCGCGGACGTCTGCCGGCCACACAAACATAATAAAACATAAAATAAAGTCCAGGCCTGGTCCTCTCTCGTCCTCCACGGTTTTATGCTCCCGGAGCTCCTCCGTGAGAGACTCGAAGGTGACGCTCATTGTCACTCGCGTCACCGGCCTCGCGCCGTTCCCTCACGGCTCTCGCCCGCCCTGCTCGTCACAAACAAATAATCAGAACATTTCTAATCATTAGGGCATGTTGTAGTCCAGATTAAAATATAAAAATGTTTAGGTTTGAAAATAAATATCCTTTTAAGTCTTTTTTAAGTATTCAGTATTTGGTGCTGTGATGAACAACACTGAGATTACAAAAAAATGAATGGCTGTTTGAAGCATTTTAAAAACTTCACTAGCGCAGTTACTTTGTTTCCGTGGTAACCGCTGCACGCTGCTGTTCCATCAGCGCCCTCTGCTGTCAGAGAGTGAACGTGCACTTTCATTCAGCTCGTTTCCTTCACTGGTTCCGCCATGTGCTTCTCGTGCACGTTGGGATTGTTTACATCTGAGCGTGTGTCCTTTTGACGCAGAATACAGCGGTGTTGTGCATTTTATACGATTGATGGGTAAAGTATTCTTGATTGCCTTATAAAAAAATTAATAATTGGTAATAAATCATTATTTACGGTATTCTGAAGTGCCGACGATTACAATATCGTGCATATTCATTATCACGATTTATCGCATTACCGAATATCGGCACAATTCTAAGGCCTACTGTAAATGACTTGCCAGGCTCGAAAGCTTGACAGGCGTAGCAACAGTAACTAAGGAGGGCGGGGCTTAGCGAAGGGTCCATTTCCCGCGGAAACCCACCAGTACCGCGCAAATTATGGTTGTAACTTCCCTTAAGCTGTAAACAGTCAGTGAAAGGCTCTTTCTATGAACGCAATAATGTTTTTTTTTAAAACTGGGTACAATGAGATGACATTTTTCTACTCACCCTTCAACCAACGAACATTAAAAGGACATTTAAAAGTGATATTAAAAAAAGTGATTAACTAGTGATAACTGTATATGTAGGCTAAAATACGTTACCTTAATAAAAAATGTTCATGAACTTCAGCATTGCGTGATACTATTTCAAAGTGATTTCCAGCATTTTTACAGATAATAAATTGTATTTACCCGTGAAAACAAACCTGGAAAGAGACATGAGGTTTTGAGGAGAAAAACGAAAGATTCTTAGTGCATCCAGTGAATTATTAATGGAATATATCGTAAATTATATCAGGAGAACAGACCACAAATGTGCAGCATTGTCCTTTTTCATACTATTACAATGGTATGCAAAGAGAAAATAATCAGGAGGATAGAAAGCAGCGACTGAAAAGAGCTCTTGCCATAGATATTCTTGTTATAACATTATGTTAAAATACAAAGCATTACATTATTCACATGATGTCTTAAAATAAAACATGAAAGAAAAATTGACAGTTCATTCAGTCAAACTGACGGATAAGCTTTATTTGTAGGGCAACCTTATGATTTGAAACGATTCGTTTCAGTCTTTTTAAAAGGAAGTTCCCCAAACCGGAAGTGCAACCCATAATTCGAAACGCAGTAGGCTAGTCAGGAATAAGGTGGATAAGCTTACCGTTGTGAACACTGTCTAGTTATGTACTTGCTGAAAAAAATGATTTTGGATCATTTTTAAACAAAAAAGTTGCGCACTGCAGCTTTAAGTATTTTACTCATACTGAATGTATAGGATCTTTTTTTTACAGTCTATGGCTCAAAGTCCGACCTGCGAGACATGCCAGTGAAAAACAAGAAACAGTTGCTTTGTTAGGAGAGCAATCGTGCTTATTTTCTAAAATCAATATAAATCTGATCACCTCAAGATTGCAATAAATAAAAGGTCGAGACAACAGCCTCTTAAAAGTCTGCAAACTTTCAAGTGCTCAAAAAGAGCATAAGCAAATCGATATCCTTCAAAAATGTCTCGTCAATATAATGGATAAATAAAATAATGTTAAGTAAAATGAATAGTCAAAGCCTACTTGTTGCACTTGACATCATCTGCCTCATCAGCAGACATGTCTTCATCTCATATAACAAAAATGATTATTTGTTATTTAGCAGCTATCTGCTAATGCACTCGTATTTGCATAAAGTAGACTTGTTGACAAGTTTGAGTGAGTAAGGGCAAAACGCACAAGATATAGTACCTTAGATGGCGATAGTGCTTCTTATGAAACAGAAATAAACTGCTACAGAAAACGTTAGGTGCCAAGTGAATTGAAACGAGTAATTGCATTACTTATCCCAGATGTATTGGAGTAAAGAGTACAATGTACTTATTCAAAAATGTAGTCAAGTAGAGTGTGAAAGTTGCTAATATCTGTAATACTCAGTATAACTACAAAGTAGCCAAAAAGATAAAGTGTATCTAATTACATTTACTTAAATACTGTACACCACTGAGAATATACATTTAAATTAGCAAGATATTGTGAAGATATTGTAGATTTGTCATTATGAACAATGCTTTTTAGCCTACATTGATGGTAAACCAGAACACTGACAAGTATATATGAAATGAATGCAGTCAACACTTAAAAAGATCCTAAAGTCACACTCCAGCACACTCCCGTCCTCAACAACTCTTCTCTACTGTCTGAGTCTTAAAATACAAACACTCAACACACTCTCTCACTGTGCTTGTCATGGTTGTCATGGTAATTTCCAATGCCCTGCTTCCAACACATTGCAGACTTTCTAAAAATAATGATCTCTAGTCTGTTTTGTTTTTATTATTAATATTATTACGCCTTTTTATCTCTGTCTCTCTCCTGCTCTCTCACTGTCTCTCGATTTTACACTTTATTTAGCTTTTAGGGCAGATATAGCACAAGTGTTTGTGGCTTCTATTCTTTTGTATTCTTAGAAATATTCTTAATTATATATCTGGTATCATATAAGTTCCAAATAGGAATCTCATAAATAATAAAAAACAAAAATAATGCTGTTAAATAGCAGTGGTGGATAGACGCTGATATTTGCGGAAGCAGATTTTTTGCTTCTTATAAACGAGGCAGAATGTGCCTGGCTTGACAGTCAGCCTTCAAGACATTTACAATAATGCAGTGTAATTGAATCCACAAACCCAGTGAGCAGCTCTCGCTTCTGGAGTTCTGCTCCATCTCATCCACTCTGACAATGTCACATCAGAGAGTGCAAAGGTGTGAACAGTGTTTCTTTTATAACCATCTGATTGTTGGAACTGGGACATTGTAGAATAACATAAAACAAATGCTATTTCTTTATACTTCAAGCTAGTGTGCCAGCGTTATATAAGGATCATCCTCATGAAACGATGTCCCCGTGACTTACAATTGATATAAACAAGAAAATGCTTCAAAAGACAAATTATTTTAAGACAAATTATTAGAATTCTATGAACTATGTAGTTTTGTACTGTTGTGCTGTAAAATTTCCTCTTTTAAAAAAATAATGGGTAGTAAGGGAGCACTTTTTTATCATAAAGTTTAAACAGAGGTTTCTCTAACAGTTTATATATTATTTCATAATGTTTTCTCAACATTGCATACGTTTGCATTATTAAAACATTGCATTATTATTTATTTAATTATTAGCTTTTCATTAAACTCACATAACCCCTGCAGTTCCTTTACAAACCCCAGTTTGGGAAACCCTGATGTGATGTTTACTGCTTCATGTTGTTGATAAAGTATGGAATATATTTTCTTTCTCTTTTTTTATATCAATATGGCACAATATTATCCTATTCAATTCAATGTGACAAACGAGTTAGGCCAAAAGTAATCTAAAAGTAATAAAAAAGTATATTATATTATTTAATGGATTAGGTTACTAACTACAATTTTTGCTAAATTTTCAGACAGTAATGTTGTTCCAGGAGAAATTTTACTTTAAGGCTTAAAGGTTTACATAGGCGGACCTCTGTCCGCTAGAGGTCGCTAGAGGCCTATTCAAAACAAAGGCGCTGCTTGATTATGCCAAGTTTGGGTGCGGAATCTTGGGACATGTGGTCTTCACCTCAATGGCCGGTGGAAATAATCGGGATAGGACTCAGGAAGAAATCATGTTCATGGATGCGATTATTAACGTTATTGTAGAATGAGGCAGAGCAGGACCGAGTGTTGTTGGAGCTGAACAAGGCCGCTGGAGCGATTCCGCAACACACTCCGCGAGCAGTGTAATATAAAACCTCTCCACTCCCGCCGGGCGCTCTTTGAGGAGGGCGCCACGGCTCGCGTTCTTCGTGGTCGGGTCCCGCATCTGCCGAGGCAGAGCAGTGGCTTAGATCATGCGGTTCGCAGATGAATTTGGCGCTGCCCATTCTCTGCCCTTACCTGCCAGGTTCAGTGCCGTCTCCCAGGTGGAAGCATGCTCTGCGTTTTCTTCCCCCGGGTTGAGGCACCGATACTTCACATGTCCAGCTCTGAGGAGGTGGATATTGTGATATCGATTTGAGGACTCGCCACCTCACACACATATCATGTTCCAAAATCACACGTTTATTATTCCAACACCAAAAACAAATCAGTTGTGTCTGAAAGCCATGATTCTGTTTATCTGAAATATTCAGACCGTGATATACTTGTCTGATTATTTTCTCGATTTAATTCAAATATTTAAATCAAATTAAATCAAATATCTTTCTGAATTTGTCAATTTACAAATATTGAAGATATATATCTTCCTCCCAGTGCTACACTACAAAGCAGGTAGGGATGCACACACTGTGTTTGCTGGGAGTGGAGCATGCACGTCAGTTCACAACTGACAGGGTTCATTCATAAAAATGTCCCGAAGTGTAAAGAGAAGTATGCACTAGCGGGAGTTTTTATCTCCACTCCTGTTGGCTTTATTCTCGAGGGAATAAAAGTCTAACGCAAGACTCGGATCTCGCGTTTGCCGAGGCAGCGTGTGGATTAAGCCTGCAATAAAGAATATATAGCTCGGATCTCGCGTTTGCCGAATCAGTGTACAGATTAAGTCTGCAATAAAGAATATATGGCTCGGATCTCGCGTGTGCCGAGGCTGCGCATAGATATCGTGCCCATAATATAAATTATAAATATGATATGTTTATATATATTTGGAGGGAACTGAGTAGACGGGAGTTTCCCTTTCTCTCTTTCCCTATAATATCTTGCAAACTATTACGAGCTATAATTCTTTTTGTATTCTAATATATTCAGCCTGTCACTTTTGACTGTTTCTGGCTGCATTTAATTTGAGGATTAAATGAAATATTGAATACATTAAATTCCAAGGAATTTAAAAGAAAAGTGGCCAGTCTGCCAACCCTGCCACCTTGTGTGCTTCAGGGTGCAACGGTTTCCAGTGATCCTCCAAAAAGAGGAGGGTCATAGAGTGGTCAGTTCAGTTGTTCCCTGCCGGTTCACCATTTTTCGGGACACTGGTTTGACCTTTCATCCAAAAAAAAAAAAGTGTCGCCACCCGTGCTCCCCCGCAGAAAGCTTGGGGACCGGGAAAGGCAACACAGCTGAGGGGTAAGACAGATCTGCGGACTATTCTTATCACCAAGAAGGCTTCAAAAAGGTCCTGACGCCAGTGGCATGGGACATTCGAGGGTAGCCCCCTTCCGAAGAGGGTTCTTTACCACACTATATGGTATCTGCCCCTCCTCGGTGCCCTCAGGGGGCCGTTCTGCCAACCCTGCCACCTCGTGTACTTCAGGGTGCAGCAGTCTCCACTGACCCTCTGAGGAGGGCTGGTCAACATTTGATTAGGTTGTTCCCTGCCGGTTCGCTGCTTCAGGGCGCCGAGTCAAATGCTCAAAAAAAACAAACAAACACCAGAGGCCAGTCTTGAGAGACTGGTTCCCTTAGTAGATTTCTGGTAGAATGGAAACTTCTTCCAAGTATTCCTCAATGGGTACTGCTCACAATAGAAAATGGTTACAGAATTCGGGTCTCACCCGCCCCAATTTAACAGGGTCTTCCCTATAGTGGTGGACCCCTTGCAGTCTCTGGTATTGGAACACATAGTTCTGGTGCTCTTGCAAGAAGGAGCTATAGAAGGGTTTCTCCTCCCAGCAAGATGTCAGGGTTTTACAGTCTGTACTTTGTTCCAAAGAGGGTTGGAGGGTATATGTATCCATCCATCCTCAGCACAGGAGGTTCCTTAGATTTGCTTTCGGGGGCGAAGCTTATCAATACAGGGTTCTTCCTTTCTGCCTAGCTCTTTCACCCCGCACCTTCACAAAATGCGTGGATGCAGCTCTGGCTCCTCTGAGACTCCGGTGCATTCGCGTGTTGAATTCTATCAACAACTGGTTGAATTTAGCTCAGTTTGAGCACATGGCAGCCCAACATCGAGATGTTGTTCTGTCTCACATCAGAAGGCTAGGGCTGAGACTTAATGCCAAGAAGAGTGTGCTTCTTCCAGCTTAAACTACCAACTATCTAGGGGTATTCTGGGATTCCATCACGATGCAGGCACGTCTGTCTCCTGCTCTGGTGCGTTGCATTCTCTCGGCCGAGAATGGGGTGAAATTAGGCCAGTCACGCACTGTAAAACAGTTTCAGAGACTGTTGGGTCTGACGGCAGCTGCGTCCAACGTGATACCTTTTGGCCTGCTGCACATGAGACCCTTACAGTGGTGGCTCAGGACCAAGGGGTTTTCTCCTAGGGGAAATCCTTTTCACATGATTAAGGTCACGCGGCAATGCCTTCGTGCCTTAGTCATGTGGAAGAAGCCTTGGTTCCTGTCCCAGGGACCTGTGTTGGGGGCTCCTTGTCATCATGTAATGCTAACGACGGATGTTTCCCTCACAGGCTGGGGGGGCGATCATGAGTGGTTGCTCGGCTCAGGGTCTTTGGGAGGACCTAGAGAGTGTCTATCTCATACTGATAGCCCTGTTCCGGCCAACCCGAGTTTGAATTGCAGACCTAGTGTCTCTTCTAGACGGCTCCCACATGGAGATCCCCATCAGACAGGACTTTTTGTCTCAAGTGGGCGGCATGATAATTTACCCCCGCCTGGAGTTGTAGCCCTCTGAGGGGACTAGGCTCATAGAATCCGGTCTCCCAACTGAGGTTGTCGAGACCATACTCTACTCCAGAGCTCCTTCCACAAGAAAGCTATACAGACATATAAATGGAAGTTGTTTTCTACTTGCTGTAGACAACGTCAGCTGGACCTGTTCCACTCTTCTATCAGTCTTGTGCTGCAATTTCTATAAAAGTATAAATCTTGGATGGTTTATCTCCTTCTACCTTGAAGGTTTATATAGTGGCTATTTCCACTTATCATGCTCCGGTGGAGGACTCTTCTGTGGAAGAGACCCCCTATTTATGCGCTTTCTCTGTGGTACCCAGAGGCTGAGGCCTTCTGTGCGTACAAATCTCTGGTCTGGGACTGGGCTATTTTGTTGGAAGGGTTAGCTGAGGATCCCTTTGACCCAATATAGGAGGTGTCTGGAAGATTCCTCTCTCTTAAAACTGTCCACCTGTTGGCAATTTCATCTTTCAAAAGAATTGGAGATCTTCAAGCACTTTCGGTTGCTCCCTCATGTTTGGAGTTTGCGCCTGGTATGTTCAGGGCTTTCCTTCATCCTAGACCTGGTTATAAACCCAAGGTCCCCACCAACGTCCCAGGACCGATTGTACTGCAGGCCTTTTGTTCTCCTCCTTTGACTAATCCAGATCAGGAAGAATGAGCAAGTGGGTGGTCGAGGCCATTTCTCTTGCCTATGAGTCATACGGGCAGCCTTCACCTTTGGCTGTCCGGGCACACTCTACTAGGGGTATGGCTGCCTCAAAGGCTTTGATCTTGGGGGTTCCCATCAATGAGATATGTGATGCGGCTGAGTGGTCATCTCAGCATACCATCATTAGGTTTTATAACCTTGATTTGGGCTCCACTCCAGGGTCCTCTGTGCTCTCGTCATAAGATAACAGACAAGCACTTGGTCTTATGGCCTAGTTGGGATAGCGTTCCCAAAGCGACTACGCAGCGTCGATGTTCTCATGAAAGGGAACGTCTCGGGTTATGTCTGTAACCCTGGTTCCCTGAATAAGGGAACGAGACACTGCATAGCTTAGCCATACTCCCTGCACGCCTGTGAGTGTCTGCTTCATCCATATCAGAAGCTGGTGTTCTTTGTTCTCAGGAGTGCTTTATAGTTTCCTGGTCCGTGACGTCACCCGCTCTGATGTCCCATCACACTATTGGTTCGATTTCACGAGTGCTTCAAGAGAAAACATGCAGAGGCGTTCCCAAAGCAACTATGCAGCGTCTCGTTCCCTTATTCAGGGAACCAGGGTTACAGACGTAACCCGAGACATTTTCAGTCTATAAACGTAACCAAACAGTTGTTCCCTTGTCTATTAAAACATGTAATATATTAAAGCGTCTTTGGTGTTTCCATGGTTTCTACAAAATAAAACCGGAAACTGAGGCAGACCGAGTGTTAACGCGGGTATGGCACAATTGACAGGCGACTCCTCACACGTCCCGCATCCTTGGTTAAAATTGCAATTTTCTCACAATTTACAAATATTTGAGATATTGTTAGTATTCACGTGAAGAAAAAATTATATAACACTGGCCTAGTAGTTTTTGGATATTTTACTGCAAAAATCTTACATATTGCACCTTTAACTGCAATTAACCCTAAAACATTCAACACCAAGAAATAGCTTATTTTGATTAATATGAATTACAAACCTATTAGCAAGGTTGAAATAATGTAGTGTTTTAAGGTCTCAGGGTAAGTAACAATAAATAAGTAAACCAGTTTTAGCTACAGCAAGGCTTAAATATATTTGGGATTCAGTGTAATTGTTTAAGAATTAGCCATGGAAAAATGTAATGTGTATGTCCTTTAAAGTTCATAAGGTTCAGCAGTTAACCACTTGACTCATACTACTGTAAATAGCCTATGACAAGGAAACTCAATTAATTAATTTCCAGCAGAGACCCATAAGCAAGTTATTCTTTATTTCTGTCATTTATTACAAATAAGCTTCAAACACATGTGTTTACATAGAGCCTTGACTGATCCTGGTTCTAGATAGATTGGTGACTGGCTGAGGAAACAGGATGTACAGTATAATTGAAATATAACTTTTTTGGTTACTGAGGAGCCAGGTCATAACATCGCAGTTTAATATCAGCTGCTTCAGTGAGGTAGACATTGAGACAATTTAGTCACAAGAGAAAAAGCACAGAAGCAAACACTACATACAAACACACAATACTTAAATGGTCAATAAACATAGATTATCACAAAGAAACACTTTCACTTGAAAATGTTATAACCATTGCATCTTTGTAAAAGATTTTCAATACTATTAAGCGGATCATTCCATAAAGACAGGTCATAGGAAAGCCATTAGGTGATACATATTCAGAAAAAGAGAACAGTCTTTGAAAGAGAAAAACAAATTATACATTTTACGCAAAAAAAGTATTTAGTGCACCATTGAACAATACGTGAAATTAAATAATCAATCCACTAGTGTTGTCAAAACTACAGACTTTGGTACCAAGTCGGTTCTGAAATTTGAAAAATGTGACGATACCAGTATTTCCCCATAGCATTTTGAGCGCTGTTGAGCAGATTCTTAAACACATTTTTGAAGCGTTCATCATTGTAGCCAATCACAGAGATATCTGTTGAGCATGTGAACACAATGGCCAATCAAAGGTGTTTAAGAATCTGTTCGACAGTGCTCAAAATGCTATGGGGAAATGCTGGTATCATCACATTTTTTAAATTTCAGTACTGACTTGGTACAGAAGTCGGTACTGTTGACAACACTACGATCCATATACACCTAAATATACAGAAAAGTCTATATACCTAAAGTAGGTACAGTATTGTCATATAAAGTAACATGTAAAAATGAACCAGCAGTTTCAATATCTGTGACAGTTGTACGCACTTTGAAATACTTGGCCTGAACCATTTAAATGTAGAAATATCTCTCATATAAAGAGGACACTGTTTCTACAAAGCTATTTAATGTTTTAATGATAGCAGCAAAACGGTTATCATCGCTTTTAACGTTTTTCTATAGCTCATAATTATGGCAACAAATATTCTTATCTTAGATAAGAGTGTCTATGTTCTTAATTTACAAGGTTGTAATAAGCCAACTAATGCAATTTACTATTTTTTAAAACATATTCAGAAAGTTTGCGAACACAAACTCTGAAAAACTAAATTTGAAATATAAATTCTTATATATAGCCAATGCCCACTGGAATGGATCGTTTAGCATAAACACTTTTTGACTATCTACAATTGTAAATAAGTGAGCAAATCATCTGGTTTCTATGATATAACAGTCACTTTATGTTAAGTAACAGTCTACACAAGTCTTTCGTAAGTAAGCCTTGGAGTAGAGCGCTTAGATTATAATCCCATACAATGGAAATGTAAACTTATGACATGGCACAGGTTCATAAATTAACAGTCTAAAAAATTCCAAAAGCTATTTCGGATGTAACAGTTCTCGTCATTTACTTTCATCGCCAGAAATACTGATAATGGTTGAAGAATGTGGCAAACAAAATTTCACATGAACATTTGGATGGCATCAAAACATTATGGCTACTGATTGCTTATTGGCTTTGACACTATAATTTGGACCATATTGCCAAATACTACTATGTTCATGCTCAGATAATTTACTGAACATCACAAAACTTAAACTAACACAGCACAGGCAAGATTATACAATTAATTCAGTGTAATTTAAGGTTAAAATGAAATTGTAGTGGCTCTAAAGGCCTTTATCTAAATTGATTCCAAGAGGTGACAGAATAAAACAACTTTTTCCAAGTTGACCAAGCTCACATGTGCATAGTCAAACCTCTGTTTTACGCTCACATGAAACACCAATACATCAAGACAGTCATTTAAGATAGTTTGAGGAAATACATTTAGTGATTACTATATGTACAAAGCCACTTTTGCTTTTGAAGTTTCAACCATAAGCTATCTATGTCCTGGACTCTTGAAAAGCATACTTCAACCTTATAGGCTTCGTTATCTCTAACTACAATCTCAGTCTACAGTTAGACCAAGCTACCAAAGTTAGGACTGTTCAGGGAGCCAAAACACAACTCAGCTGAACTTATTTTCCCATTTGGTGGTCCCACATCCAAGCCCCTCACTCTTTGAAAAGATTTTTGAGAAGATACATCTGGTGACCTCCATAGCAACTGGGTTTTCCAGTGTGAATCTCACATCTACCTCCTTCTCAGTTGGATTTATGTTCACCATTCTTGGCCCAGCCTCTGGTCATGGCTGATACCACAATGCTGTACATATTGAGCCAGGCCTGGCGCAGTGGTGTTGTGTAGGCTGGACCTAGGCTGGACTGAAGCATATAGAGCAGGGACTCTCCAACCACCTAATGAACACATGAAAGAATCCAATCAATCAACCAGTGGTCTGAAAAATCACAATGACACTCCTGAAGATCACTGTCAATCTCATTGCCATTTTTGACGTTTGAGTGTTACGGCTGCAATATGTAATTTATGTCATCTAGTAAGTGATGACTAGACCTTGCAGTGTACTCACAGCAAAGGACTGGGTCTTCACCCCAACTGCCTGGTGCTTCCTGCCCAGGTTCAACAAGAATTCCTCCAATGTATGAAGATCATCAAGATGGCTCACAGCTGCATCGATCACTAACATGACCTGGACAGATATACAACCACTCTTGAGCTGGGTTTAACATTTCTGTAAACTCAGGAGTTGGGCCAAAATTGGTATAAAAATTTACATTATAGGAGTATTCATTTGCCTAAATCAGTCGAGTCCAATCCTGGAAGGTCATCTTCCTGCAGAGTTTAGCTTCCACCTGTTCCAATACACCTGCTTGGATGTCTCAAGTAATCCTGAAGATCATGATTAGCTAGTTCAGGTGTGTTTATTTGGGGTTGAAGATAAACCCTGCAGGAAGGAGGCCCTCCAAGAGCAGCATCAGACACCCTGGTCCTGAATGACCAATGAGGCTCTATGGTACAATAAACAACAACCAAACATATCAAGGAATTTGTTGCTGCAACCCAATATGGTGGCACCTTGAATTTATTACAGGGACAATACCCCTGAAGGGCACCAGTTAAAGGATTAGTTCACTTTGAAATGAAAATTAGCCCAAGCTTTACTCACCCTCAAGCCATTCTAGGTGTATATGACTTTCTTCTTTCTGATGAACATAATCGCAGAAATATTAATAAATATTCTGACGGATCTGAGCTTTATAATGGCTGTGATAGGGATCAATGAGTATGAGCTGAAGAAAGTGCTTCCATCCATAAACGTGCTCCACACAGCTCGGGGGGTTAATAAAGGCCTTCTGAAGCAAAGTGATGTGTTTGTGTAAAAATAAAATCCATATTTAACAAGTTATGAAATAAAATATCTAGCTTCCGCACGAGCCGCCTTTTGTATTCATTGTGCGCAGAAAGTGTAAAACTCTCGCAGTTCTCATAGGTTACGCTACATCCTAAGCCTTCCCTATTCAACTTAAGAAAAAAGTGTAACTGGCACGATGCCAGTTTACACTTTCTTCGTAACTTCAATTCAGAAGGCGGTTTGGTGGAAGCTACATATTTGACTTCATAATATTTTTTTTTTTTTTACACAAATGCATCACTTGGCTTCAGAAGGCTCTGCCCAGGCTGTGTGGAGCATATATTTATGAAGCTCGGATGCTCATATTCAGGATATTTATTAATATTTCTGTGATTATGTTCATCAGAAAGAAGATAGTCCTACACCTTGGATAGCTTGAGGGTGAGTAAAGCTTGGGCTAATTTTCATTTCAAAGTGAACTAATCCTTTAATGTCTGAATGGTATCCCTCATTCTACTGAAACTTTTAAAAGTGCAGGATTAATCTATCCATCTTGACAAAACCCTTGCTCCTTGAGGACTAAACCAACAACCTCTTAGTTGCCGGCCTAGCATCTCTACTTTAGTAATGACGCCGCACCAAGGCCTTTTCTCAATTCGATCAGAATGCAAAGAATGGACTTGTGTTTGCATGGAGACAAGTCTTTCCAGGCTACCTTGAAAGAGCTCGGAAGGACATGATGACACTGAATGCATCTTTCTGAGGTGTGCTGTGGTCCTGTGGTAATATGCCAATAAAATGTATTGCAGGCTTTTTCCATCTCTTTATCACTTTATTAAAATGATGTTAAACAAAACGACAAATGTTTACTTTCATGAGCCATCACATGTTTGCGTTTTTGTAGTGGGAATCTCTTGTTTAGAGGTAGAACAAGAGAAGATTTAAACATACACAGCCTTCCATACATTATCCACCCACAGAGACTTCAGGGAGTTTCAACGGTTTGATTCTCTCAAGTCTACATTCATTGCATCCTCAATATCAAGAACACATCCAGGTCATTTCATACATCCTCAGTACTTGCATTCTTTGAGTATTGGAATTGAACTTCGGCAAGTACGAGAACACAAGGACACAAGATTGCATAAGAACGCATAATTAGAAATGGCCCAAAAGTAGCTTCCTGCACTTTTACTGTAATAATTGTTACAGATTTGACCTTTGAGCTCACCTTGGTGACATGCTCGAGGAACTCTGGGCTGGACAGGCATTCAGGTGCAACCCCACAGTTTGTGCTGTAGCTGAAGAGTGTAAGTAGTGCTGGATCCAGCTCAAATAACCTATCAAGAAATGATAAGCTTAATTAGTCAGCACTACAAAGCAGTACACTGATGGTCACCGTGATTTTGCCAAGACATGTTCCTGGATCAACATATAGAACAACATTTCTGTCTGAAATCCTTCTCTTCACCTAAACCTAAACATACCATAACTTATCCCTAAAATATAGGATAGGTGAATAATACTGATGTAGAAGAACCTAACCCTGGTTGTAAGCCAAAACTTGACATAAACTGTAAACTTGTCCCTCAAATCTGACTGATTGGAATGTTGTTCCCGGATCAACAAAGAGGATGTTGTACTTGGTGAAATCATGTTCAACCACAATTGTTTACTTCACATTTCCTTAACAAGAAGGGAAATTAAATTAGGTAATAAAAGTCATTTAACCTTGAATAATAGAAAACAGAAAAATGTGTATCCTTTTTTCCTTTGTAGCTTTCCCCAAAGAAAGTCTTTTTTAGTCTTTATGCTGAGTTTGAAGAGGAATGCTCAGGAAAGTGATACTTGGTAGCATCTTTCCTCAGAGAAGGTGATTCTGGTGAAAATGATCTTGCTGCTCCCTGTCGCCAAGCAACAAGTCAAGCCTCTTACTGAGCTGCGGTTAGAGGAACAGACAGCGGGAGACTGATGGGGAATTTTTGATGGATTTAAAGAGATGTTACCTTCATGATGAGTACAATCTTTTGAGTTATGGAAAGCATCAATCCTCCATTTTGATTGCCAATTACTGTACTGTATTTAAGTGCTTTATTTACATAAAAAACAAAACATTTAATCATTTTAAAAATTATTTAAATGAATTGTATTATTATTATTGACAAATGCTCTCAAAAATACACTGTACTGTAGA
Organism: Chanodichthys erythropterus; assembly: GCF_024489055.1. Taxonomy (NCBI): domain Eukaryota; kingdom Metazoa; phylum Chordata; class Actinopteri; order Cypriniformes; family Xenocyprididae; genus Chanodichthys; species Chanodichthys erythropterus. The sequence goes on from NC_090238.1 coordinate 30,221,784, forward strand.
TGTACGCCAGATGCACAGCTCTGTTTGCAACTATCTAAATAAACATGCAGACTAATTGGAATAGCATTATCCCTGACTGCAAAAGAGTTTGAATACATTACCTCGTGAACATAACAATTCCATGTGGCACCTTGTTCTTCCCCAGACTCTCCCAGCTGTCCCGGATCAGACCTTTATCTTTTTCAGAGAGTTTCTCCATTGTGACCCTCAGTAATGCTGTGATCCCTGGTCGTTTTTCAATGTTGTGGCATCAAAATGTGTTCTTCAGTTTAAAGCAGGACCTCCTGAATTCCCATTTCCAGACTTCCAGAGTTCAGTCTTCAGGTATGACCCCCCTGTGAAGTGCCAATATTTGCAGATATCATTCGCCAAGGACAAATAAGACTTATCAGAGGAGCGTGCATGAGGGACTATAGAATCAAAAAGCCTTTCAAATACATTTATTTTACAATCTGTTTGCAATGCATTGCAATCAATTTTACTGCCAACGCTTTCTGACAAATGCTTCTTGCACTCAACATCTAGAAGAGAAGAAACCTAACTTAGCCCTGACTTTATGGTCACAATAAACAGTGTGTGCAGCTGACGTACCGTTCTTTCACTGCTCTAGAGGTGACCTTCTTCTCTCACTGGCTTCGTCTGTCTTTCTCTGGCATTAGGATGTCTGTTTGTTCACTGCGAATATGTATATGTCAAGCCTGCTATCCTTGTGTTTGCTCTCTCTCTTTCTCTCTCTTTCTTTGTCTCACTCTCTCTCTCTCTCTCTTTTCCTCTTTGCTCCCCCCGCTCTCTCACACACATGCAAACACTCACTCACTTTCTCTATCTCTCCTTCTATCTGCTCCCTCTCCCCTCTCTGCATGTAACCTCATAGATGCTGTTTGATGTGCATTTAAACTAAGATAAAGAAACCTTATTGGCAATCTTCTGAATTTTCCAAAAAACAAACAAACAAAAAAACACATAGATGTTTCTTTATTCGATCACACTGTTACTGTCCCAAATACTCATGCCTGTGATTTTGGGCACATATGGACAGTAAATAAGGACAGAATGGAAACATCTCTGATCTCCATTGCTTTAATAGCACATGTTACGAGCCATAGCTCCTCCTACAGGTGAGAGTCTGGCCTTCAACAAAATATCAACACCTTCATGCATTCCGTATGCATCTATTATAAAAATAAAGAGAACTAATGTGAATTTACTGCTTCATAGATGAGTGAAAGAAGATAAAGATTCAAAGTACTTTTGTTTTCGAATAACTGTAAAGAAATAAATATTTTTAAATAAACGAGCCTTGCATAAGGTGGTATTTTTGCACACAATCAGTTAAATCAACTGCATTGCTGCATTCTTTGTGCTTAGAAGTAGAGATACACCAATACTAAATTTCTCCACAGATACCGATTCAGAATGATATCTGCCGCTACTGATAGTTTGTTTTTCTTAAGGAAAAAAATTCTCTGAAATGCTTAAACTATACAGAGAACCCTCTAATTAGGTATATTACTATAATATTAGAGGTTAAAATTAACAACAGAGCTATTATATTCAACTGCTATTTATTTTCAGATATAATAATTACACTAAAAAATGCTTGTATGCAACTCATACACACTTGTCATCTTGGCAAATATATTTAAACATACATATATAATTAACAGTAAATAAGCTCCTCTCTTGTGTTTATTTATAGCTAATGAACTGTGAACATTGGATAACTTTAGTTAGGTAAATGCAACATTATTGTTCACAAGCTGTTTTATTGATGTCTTTTTACGGTTGAAACACTGATTAAGCAATTACATGAGATAAGTTGTACTGTAAGTTATACTCTATCTTTCAACATACCTTCTGATGTTCATGTATGTTTTTTGAGCTATAACTTGTGTTAAAGTGGAAGAAAAGACTTGTGCTTCGTGCTGCACTGCAGTGATCTGTCAAGTCACATTTAAGAGCGTCAAAGTCATTTATTGTTTGAATTTCATGATAAAATGGACAAAATTTGAAAGCTGCGACTTGCTTTAACGTCACTGTTTTTTAACTGTTAATGCGTTATTGTTATGTTAACTTGCCCTAAATTCAACACAAGAGAGATTTTCTTCATATAAAGTATGAGTTGCAGCTTGAACATGTTTTTCCGCCACCTTTTGATTGATGATATAATCAGCCCTGATCATCGGCTGGTTTTAAACAGTCGGCAGATGGCCTATAGTGAAAATAATTGCTTTTATCGGCTGATTCCGATTATTGTATAATACATACATACAGGTGCATCTCTACTTAGAAGCATCTCTTATTTAAATAAAAATTGTACAGCTTCGGCCATCAGAGAACCAAGAGAAAGTTCTCTCTAGTTCTTTAGAAAACCATCTATGTGCTACAGAATCCAAACCATCTGAAAATGCATCTATAGCCTTAGCCTATCTACAGTGTAACATCATTAACTTTTCTCCATAGAGCCCTTCACTTTGAAAAAATGATTGTCTTTGCTGAACACTCACTACCGTTCAAAAGTCAGTAAGATTTTATTGTCTTAAGAAATTAATAATTTTATTTAGAAAGGATGCATTCATCAAAAATGGCAGTAAATACATTTAAAATGTCACAAAAAAAATCTATTTTAAATAAATGGTGTTCTTTTGAACTTTCTATTTGAGCTTTCTATATTTTCTATTCTGTAATTAAAAAATGTTATTTGAATGATTGAAGGAAGACTGGAGAAATGATGCTGAAAATTCAGCTTTGCATCACAGGAATAAAGTACATTTTAAAATATATTAAAATAGAGAACCATTCTTTTAAATCGTAATATTATTAAATTATTTTTTAATAAATGCTGACTTGGTGAGCATAAGATACTTTCAAAAACATTTAAAAGATAGAGACTAGTTCTTATGCTTATTAAGAAACATTAGTCAATCCATGTTTGATTTTTTTATTATTATATTTTCTTCATGGTCACATGAACAGGTGAACAAATGTTTTTCAGGGATTCCCTAAACAATTTTCACATTATGTCCCACCTGATTCAGAGCAATATCTAAGGTGTTGTCAATGTAAGGGACATTCAGTTTTGACAGCAAGACCCAAAGCACAAGAGAGAGCACAGTTGCCATGGCGACCTCGCAGGAGCACTTGAACTTTCAGTTACCTGACACTTAAAGCTCAAGATAGAAGCTGTCCGTCAAATGCAGCATTCTGTCCTCCCTAAGTGACTTGACTGATGTGTCAGTTTCAGTGTGTGCATGAAACAGGATGGACACTTGAGTTTGCCGGTCAACTGTAAATTTACACATTTTAAGGGTTAGTTCACCCATAAATGTCCCTCATAGACAGCTATGCAACTAAAATTTTGACACTTCAAAACGTTCATAAAGAAATAATAAAACTTAAAATCCATATGAATTGAGTGGTTTAGTCAAAATTTTCTGAATTTATGTACTTGCTGTTTATAATTGTGTTCTTGCAAACTATACTAACTTACACTTTCCAAGTTGTAGATTTATCAAAAAAAAAAAAAAATTTTTTTTCTTTCTTTAAAGTAACACCGTCACTGACAATCATCATTTTGGCTGCATGAGATTCTCCAGCTTTGTTGTTGTTGAGCAACTGAAGCGCGAGCTGTTAAAGTCCCACCCTCTTTTGGAAAGAGGGCCAGGAGCAGCAGCTCATTTGCATTTAAAGGGACACAAACAAAAATGGTGTGCTTTTACTCGCACACAAATAGGAGCAAATTTGTCAAGCTATAATAAATGATCTGTGAGGTATTTTGAACTGAAACTTCACAGACACATTCTGGGGACACCAGAGACTTATATTACATCTTGTAAAAAGGGGCATAATAAGTCCCCTTTAAGATTATCATGCCTTAAAATCTTTAAAATTAATAAACTTTCCATCACTATACACAGAAACAAAAATTCCTTTAATTCCTTAAAAAAAAAAAAAAAAACACTAAAAATCCATCTAGGACTGAAGAAATTTTCCCTATGAAGGGCAGCTGGAGTAAAAAGCTGTTGATGTGGCCAAATGCACTAGAACAAACTCTTTTTCCAATAGTGAATAAATACGCAGAACTGTTTACTCGACCAGTGCTGACTCTCAAAATAGCCTGACTTCAGGAATGAGAATTTCAGATGGGCCTTGTGCTAAAGAGTTGTCATAGAATGTTATTTGTATATTTATTCAAATGGAGTTTCATGAATAAAGCTATCCTCTGTGACAGTTATAGGTTATAATTATAGCAGACGTTCAAAGCCGCATTTGACAGACTCCAGGTGGAAGATGTGTTTTTGCTAAGACAAGGCTTCCCCAATTTACCATTTGCAAACCTTGAGGGAGCCCAACACCAGACCCAAGAGCTGTTTCTGTGGTTTATAAGAGGATTTAATGTGCAGTAAGTAGAACTCAAGCAAATATACTGCTTTTAATATGGTTGCCAAGGGTTTTTTTCTTTCTTTGTTGGGTCGTAGCCCCCGAACATACTAAGAATCATAAAATTAAACTTGCTTTTGATTTCTGTTTTATTAAAAAATGTTATGACACCCATATGGAATTTCTTGAACATTCATAATTCCCTCTGTATTGTAAAAACAAAAAAAAAAACAAGAGGGCTCAGCTGTTTAAAGACCCACACTGCTTCACTAGCACAGTATGTATAAAAAAAATCTACAATCAAGTTAAAAAATATACACACACAACACAATATTTCAAAACTGAAATGATCTGCCCGTGATTTGTTGTCTGACCACAGTCTCCCTTGCACATATGGAATATTGATGGAACATGCCTTCTGTCAGCACAAGTCTTCCTCTTTGGTTTCCACATTCCCTTCTTTTTCCTCCTCATTTGTGACACTGTTTTCCCCACTTCCTGCACTGTAAATACGATAGTAGAACACCGTGAATCCATATGACCGCTACATCATAATATTTGCATGGTTACTTTTTCACTATGCCAATGACAATAAAGCTTATTCATGGATGACATAAAAGAAAGATCTATGATAAATAGATCTTTTCATATGTCAAAACCACATCTACTGTATTTCCATTGAGCAAAATGATTTTATTTTGAATGGTATGGGCCACAAAAGAGGAAACCTTTCATAAAAACTAGGATAAATACTTCAACACACTGTTAAATCTTTGCACTGAACAGATTTGTTCTGCTCTGTGATAATAATAACACATATTCACTGCAAAAAAATACACTTATTTTAAACCCCCACCATTCATGTGTGTCCATACCTCTTCTGGGTTTCGCTTTCAGTGCTGTAATGATCCTCATTCACAGAGTCATTGTCCACATGGTTGGCCTTACTTGATTCTCCCTTTGATCTCACGAAATTTTCATCCAAACCTGCTTGTTCCAAAGTATTCTTATATCTGCGTTCAACATTATTCTTGGCATTTTCCTGAAAGCATTAGGTATATGCATATGGTATAATCATTGAAATATGTTGAATTATTTTGAAAAGAATATATTTGAATTTCAAGTAGTGTACCTGCGACACCTGCTCAAAGAGGTACGGGCGAGCTGTCACACGTGATTTGATTTCCTTCAGCTCTTTTTGATAATCTTTCATTCTCTCCAGATCAGCTTGCCTACATTCACAAGGACCCATAATCAGTTATTACATTCCTGATGGCTTGTTCATTCATTAAAGTCCTCTGACTTTTTTTCCCAAAAGGCCCTGTTTACACCTGGTATTAAGATGTGTTTTGGTCGATCAGCTCACAAGTGGATGAGAGAGACACATATACCTGGTGTTTTAATCCATCTCTTTTGTCTATAGATTGGAGGGGAGAATCTATAGACGGGCTAAGTTTTGATTTAATAGGCGAAGTAACCATACACAATTTGCATATGAATGTGACTGGAGACTACGGGAAAACAATCAGACAGCATCCGCTTTCGTTCATGTTCTGACAGCCGCGAGACTGTGCTGAACACGATAAGTGCATGTTAGAAAAAAGAAATGTTTAGAGAACATTGTGCTTAGTACGTTTTCCATCTTCAAACCAAACTTATGGCTTCAGCCGGCAAAGTTTTAATCCCATTTGGCTAGCGTGCTTCCCATAATGTTTATTGTGAGAGTAGGTGGTCTTTAGTGGCTATTCAAACACTTTCAACCTCGTCTACACCTCGAACTCAGGTCAAAACATTTTAGACCCCATTTACTCCTGTATTTTGCATCATCCTCTTGTGATCTGATCGACCAAAACGCATCTTAATACCAGGTGGAAACAGGCCAAAGTGCTCACCGATGCTGTTTGAGTTTCTCCTGGTAGACCTCTTTAAGACTCTTATGGGGGTCCATTGCTTTGGCTCTCATTGCCACTGCCCTGCTCATAGCTTGAGATTTGATTCTGTGCTGCTTCATCCACTCTGCGTTCTCCTGCTCTTTGAGGTCCTTCAGCTCCAGAGATCTCCTGTATGACAGGCAGATTAAACATCACTTTTTTAAATGTCATTATTTTCTTTTCAACATGTCTAAAACATGAACCAAACTCTTCCAGGTCTCAGCTACAACTACAGTGTTTGAGGGTGGGTCAAAGTAGACAGTTTGTTTTGGACAGCCAATGAAGATCATAGGCTGATCATAGGTCATGCAGGAAGTAAGACTGGAATTACTGACGACTCGTTTCAGGCAGTTCAGAATCGGTCCTTTCTTTTAGGGGACAATACATTTATCGTCCACTTTGATTTCTGAAACTTTGCTGACCTCAAACATCTATATTACACACTACATGAAAGGTAATATTCCAAAAAGCATAATGAGGCACTTTATATAAATCAACACTTCATATTAATGGAATGAATAAAATCATAGGTGCATAAATAAATAACATATACATTTGTTCATTATGAAAAATACGTCACACGTCAAAAATAAATTCACTAAATAATAGTCATATAACACGCCGAAATATGGTGCAAACATGGTACAAAATACAAAAAATAACTTTAAAGTGATCACATTTTATTTCTGTATTATGAAATATTTCCGAATATATTCCAAATCTACATATTTTTCAAATTTCACATTATTTAAAATATTTTATTATTGTTTATTGCTTTAAAAATTGTATTTTTGTTTATTGCTTTATCAATTATTGCCATAAATTGTTTTACATTAACATGTTTTTAATTTGATTTAATTTAATTTGTAAAACATAACACTAGCCTAAAACAATGTTTAAATAGCTGTTTGCATTAACATTAACCAACAGCCTGTGCAGACAAGGTGGCATAAGTTTAAAAGGAAAATTGTATAGGGGTGGAATAAGATTTGATAAAGAAATTTTCAATTATCTTTCTTTGAAATATAGTAAATTTATGAACTGTGTAAAGAAAAAAAGACCATAATTGTGTATTATAAACTGTTGGGGGTAATGCATTACAAGTAACAAGTTATGTAATCAGATTACTTTTTCAAGTAACTAGTAAAGTAACGCATCCTCTTATAATTTACAGCAAAATATCTGAGCTACTTTTTCAAATAAGTAACGCAAGTTACTTTTTCACATTTATTGACTGACAGCTCTCCTGTCCCCATGTTGAGAGAAATAAAGTGCAGAGTTGTTGTGTGCGCTGTGTGAGCATGATGGGTATTGTAGCTCTAGACTGAATGCAATATTCCTCAAAATGAATAAAAACAGAGAAATTCAGTCTCAGAATTACACACAAACCTGTAATAATTAACTATATTAAATTACACAAATATACTTTATGTATTTAATCTCACTTTATTATCCAATGTATTTGCTGCTGACCTTCAATGATCTAATTCAACCATACTAATAATCAAAAGTGACTTTAGATTATATTTACAAATAAGAGTGTTGAACTTCCTTCTCCTGTATCCTATTCTTCTTTAATCCAGAATGGCAGCACAGCTGAAAGGTGCATTTCCTTCAGCCTGAGGTGCAATAAAGGTGCAATATGCATTTCCTTCAGCCTGAGGCTTATTCATTTCACTTTTGGTGTGAAAGGGCCTTAATTTGCCAAAATTAGAACTTTTTTGTTGTTATTAAAAAACAAACAAGCAAACCCATCCCAAGTGAGAAAAAGTAACGCAAAAGTAATGTAACGCATTACTTTTAAAAGTAACTTTCCCCAACACTGATTATAAAAGAAAATGATACATTTAGATTTTATTGGACTTTAGACATTCATAAAATTGTGAAAATTGAAGAAGCAACAGACTCACCTTACAGCCATGGATCTTTTCCTGGCAGCATCTGTTATGTATGTTGGAAGAGTATCCATAGACAGTGATGTCAGGCCACCAAATGAACTGCTTCTCTTTAGATTCATTTTGACTGTAGATTTCTAGTATTAAAAAATTGCAAAAAAAATAATGTTAAAGAAATCTTCAAAAGTTCATCAAGCCACTAAAATCAATTCTACTCATGAAAATAGCAACCTGTGGGTTTTCTGGACTCCTGCGGCGTGGCTGTAGTGCAGATGTGTGCAGCTGGAAGGGTTTACACTGAGTGACATCTCTCCTCTCAGCTGTCTCCATTGCCTTCTGTTGAAAGGCCTGGTAGAGCTTGTCAAAGTCAGGCACGGCAGCGTTAGTTTTAGGTCTGAAGGACAGCTTCTGGTCCAAGTAACCCAGCATCTTGTTTTTGCTCTTCTGAGCACTGCAGCTTTGGCTATCTGGACTGGCTTCCTTCCTTTTAATGGGTGCTGAGGAAGCTTTCAGAGTCTCCTGAGCTCTCAGATGAATGCGAATCTTCCTTTGCTGCTCCTGTTCTGAACCACCATCACATCAATACAGTTTTAGGGTGAAATACGGGTGAGTGCATTATGGCTTATTTTAATTAAATTAAAATTAAATGTACATTCTCAAATTAAAAATGTATGATCAATTAAATATGTCACATATGGTGTTTCGTACATGCATACACTAAACTGGTTAAAAGTTTGGAATAATTAAAATGTTTGTTTGTTTTTTTTTGAAAGAAGAATTCTGCATTTACTTGGTCAAACATTAAGTAAAAACATTAAAAATAACTTTAATATTTTAATATATTTTAAAATGTTATTTATTCCTCTGGTGGCAAAGCTGAATTTTCAGCATCATTACTCTAGTCTCCATAATCTATCAAAAATCATTCTAATATTCTTTTGAGCCATAGTGCGAGAATATAAAATACTATATTATACATTATTTTGCTTAAAAATATTCATAAAAATGGCACCTTTCAACTGTTCAGGAAACTTGGGGTCTGAGACTGCTTTGGGTATAGGTTTCCTCATACAAACTGCTTGTGTTTTTTCACTTTTATCCTCCTTCAGCCTCTCTTGCTTCTTCTCCTCCCTCTTGTCGAACCTGAAGGGCTTCTGCATGGTCAAGAGGAAATTTCTCCTCAGCTCACGACCTTCCTTCCTCAAGCGCTCTTGTTCATGGATGAGGTCATTATAAAGTGGCTTAGAGACGTGCTCAGGGACGGGAGCAACACGAAACTGTTTCTGACACTCAACCAGTTCTGCCTCCTCTTTGGCTTTCTGTGAATCTTGGGGGAGAGGCTTCCTCTGTCTCTCTGTCACTGTTCCCTGAGGATTCGTTCCAGTAGATCTTGGTGGCTTGATTCCACTTGTGGTAAAATTCCGCAAAATCACCTTTGAACTGAAAACAATAATGGAAGATGTATGTTTCAAGACAAACATCGTTAACACATCTAAGATATGAATTACCTGCGGTGTTTGCGGTTCTCAGAGTTTCGGCCATCATGATCGCTGATGCTCTGCTGCAGTATATTGGTTTTAAGTATCCACTCAGTGCTGCTGGTGAGCAGTGAGTTCTGCAGGACCCTCTTCTCCAGCCCAGCCTGGTGTTGAAGCTCCAAATTCGCCAGCTGCTGCTTGCGTTTGGCCTTCAGAGCCTCCAACTGCACCTCAAGAGATATTTCAGACTTCTTTTTGTCCTCTTTGAAGGACAGCAGACTTTCTGAAACGTGCACATTGTCTCCCTCTTCAGATCTAGAGAAATCTAAAGTGGGAGAGATCTGGGTGGACAATATGTATTTAGTTTGTTAGTTGGATTGATTGATTTGTTTAACTAAAGGAGATGAAAGAGCGATGTCTGAAACTTTGTATTATGAGCATTTCTCATGTTTATTGCCTCTTTAAGATGAATCACTCCTCATTTGTAAGCTGCTTTGAATAAGTGTCTGCTAAATGAATAATAAATGAAACTGTCAGTCATGAATATCTGTAATTTTGTAATTAAAGGGTTAGTTCACCCCAAAATGAAAATAATGTCATTTATTACTCACCCTCATGTCGTTCCACACCCGTAAGACCTTCGTTAATCTTCAGAACACAAATTATGATATTTTTGTTGAAATCTGATGGCTCCGTGAGGCCTGCATAGGGAGCAATGACATTTCCTCTCTCAAGATCCATTTATGCACTAAAAACATATTTAAAGCAGTTCATGTGAGTACAGTGGTTCAATATTAATATTATAAAGCGACGAGAATATTATAAAAACAAAATAACATCTTATTTAGTAATGGCCGATTTCAAAACACTGCTTCAGGAAACTTCGGAGCACAAATGAATCAGCGTGACGAATCAGCGGTTCGGAGCGCCAAAGTCACGTGATTTCAGCAGTTTGGCGGTTTGACATGCGATCTGAATCATGATTTGACATGCTGATTCATAACGCTCCGAATCTTAATGAAGCAGTGTTTTGAAATCGGACATCACTATATAAGTCGTTATTTTGTTTTTTTGGCTCAACAAAAATATTCTCGTTGCTTTATAATATTAATATTGAACCACTGTACTCACATGAACTGATTTAAATATGTTTTTAGTACATTAATGGATCTTGAGAGAGGAAATGTCATTGCTGGCTATGGAGGCCTCACTGAGCCATCGGATTTCAACTAAAATATCTTAATTTGTGTTCCGAACTTCCGAAGATGAACGAAGGTCTTACGGGTGTGGAAAGACATGGGTGAGTAATAAATGACATTATTTTAATTTTTAGGTGAACTAACCCTTTAAAAACACCTCTAAAAGTTAATTGACATACAGTATAACTAAAACTACTGTAAACAAATTTTGTGCCATGGGGTGCACTGATTTCCATGAATTAATTCAAAAGGGGAAAAAAAACTTATATATATATATATATATATATATATATATATATATATATATATATATATATATATATATATATAAAGGAAAATAACATTTTATCTAATCAAAACATTGACTTTTTCTGTTGTTGCTGCTTTTTTGAACGTCAACAGCAAGTTGTTACTATGGCAACCCCAAACGCGCATAGTATACGCTCTGTTATTGTTGTTCTCCGCGTTCAAGAGCGATTCAAATTAATTGTAAACAATAAACCAAGCAGATTATTCCATGTTAAATCGATAAATGCACTAGAAAATATCAGACGCTTGTTTCCCATTTGCACGCAAACTCTGGTATCGCATAACCTCTTCCGCCATTATTGTTTTTCTTTCTCACCATTGTCATCTGATCCATGGTGTTATCAGGCCCGCTATGAGGAAATCATTCAAACACTCATCCATTAACTGTAAAAGATCAAGACACACTCCATTTCCTTGGAATCGGCAAATATTATGATCTCTAGCTGCACCGATGACAATCTCCACCCACCAGCGCCGGGCACCGACAGACTCCTAAGGTTACAGTAAAATTATGTCCTTCAGAAATGTTAGATACAAAATACCATCTGTAACAAAGCAAATATTTAATGCAGCAACAAAACACGGACACATGTTGTCTGATTATACATTTAAATAAACTGAACGAGCTTGATTTTTCTCCCTCCACGACGGCAGGGGGCGCGAAAGGGAACGTGCTTCCATCATGCTACTTTCTGATAAAGAACTGGAAAGTGAAAGTATTTTAAAAGACACAAATGTTACACTTTAGTACTTGTGCTGTTTGACATACACCTCACTTGAGGAATGGAGACAAATTAAATGTTTTTGGGAATGTCCCTGCTCCATTTTCATTATTTCAGTGGCTTTTAAACCCCGGAAGAACTGTCACGAAGAGAACTCTTACGTATTCTCTATCAATAACAACATGGCTGGATGACAGATAGAGTTCGCCGTTATTGTCAATAACAGGACATATTTAACGGGGGCTGTTAGATATTTCCTTTCAGGCTTGTTAGTTGTAACAAGTTGTTTCACGTCTGTTTCTCCGCTAGAATGTTTACTTTGGCGAAAGCGAGGCTAGCTGTGTTCGGGATAGGACGGCAGTGTGTTGCAGTGAGGGCACTCAATGGAGCGCGAGCGGTGCGCAGAGGCGTCGCGTCCTCTGAGCGCGATGAGGAATCCAGCACATCAGAAAACGAGCTCTTTGACATTATAATATCCGGCGGGGGAATGGTGGGCACCGCTATGGCATGTTCATTGGGTGAGTGAGTGAGACATGCACCCGCGTTTGCCCCTAAGCTCCACTCTCCCACGCTTCAGAAGTACAGTGTTTGCAAACTTCCCAGTTGTAATAAAGTATCTCCCGTTGCTTTCCTTCACCCCTTGTTTTTCACGCAAAGGAGAGGTTATTTGTTTGATGAAAGTGTTTTAGCTGGAGGTGAAGGGTGCAATTGCGGTTGTACAGCAATGTGACGTTCTCAAGCCGTAGGATGCTATAATAAGCAGTGTGCAATCAATGCACAGATTTTATGCAAGGTTGAGTGAGTTCTTATTCAAATGTTTTGGTAAAATCATGCAAAATGCGAGAGTCAAGTCAACCCCATGGTGATTTAGAAATGAAATCGCAAGGCAAATAAATCATCCTGCACTTTATACGTGTTTTTTTTTTTTTTTTTTTTTTTTCAGGTTTAGATCCAAATTTAACAGGGAAGAAGATTCTTTTGCTGGAAGCTGGTCACAAAAAAGAGATGGACAAGGTCCCAGAGACCTACAGTACAAGGGTCAGCTCCATCAGTCCAGGCTCAGCAACACTTCTTAGTGGTATGGACTTTTATAGCTTTTTATGCTGATATTTCATACCGTGTGGTTCATATAATGTAACATTCATATGGGTCTGTCTATCAGAGATCTCTAAATCACTATTATGAAATCAAAGTTGACTTTCATATATGTCACAATAGGGCAGAACGGACTTTCGCAACTTCCATTTAGTGTTGCTTTTAAGATAATTCTGTCTTCATTTATTCATCCTCATGTCTTCCAAAAATGAACAAAGAGCATCATTATATACTTCACAGAAGTAGTCCGTACAACTGCCACACTATATTCAGAACCATAAAACCATATCTTTTTGTATGAAACCATATATTTTTCTGGGATATACAGTGTTGTTATTGTTAACTAAAACTATTAAAAATTAATTGAATAGTTGATAGAAAAAAGCTGAACTAAAATAGAATGTAAATATAATATAATATATAGAATTTAAATGACACTTAAATGACAATTAGAAATGTTTGTCTTGGCAACTAACAATTAAACAAGGTTAAGCTGAAGTATTATATTATTAAAACTGAATTAAAATAAAGCTAAATAGAAATAAAAAATGACAAAAAGTACTAAAACTTTAACTAAACTTAAAATTAAAACAAAAAATAAAAATATAGAAAAATTAAAAATATAATATAAAAAAGGTTAATTCAAAGATTGAATCAGTGCTAATGTAATAAATAATACTAAATAACACTGGTGAGAACTAAAATTTAGGATGCGATAGGGTCGTATTTTACTTGTTCCCTGGGAATAAATATTTAGAGAGTTAGTTTGCACAAAAATGAAAATTCTGTCATTTATTACTCATCCTCATGCCATTCCACACCCGTAAGACCTTCATTAATCTTCGGAACGCAAATTATGATATTTTTGTTGAAATCCGATGGCTCAGTGAGGCCTGCATAGGGAGCAATGACATTTCCTCTCTCAAGATTCATAAAGGTACTAAAAACATTTAAATTGGTTCATGTGAGTACAGTGGTTCAATATTAATATTATAAAGCGACGAGAATATTTTTGGTGCACCACAAAAAAACTAAATAATGACTTATTTAATGATGGCCGATTTCAAAACACTGCTTCATGTAACTTCGGAGCGTTATGAATCAGCGTGTCAAATCAGCAGTTTGAGTCAGCGCCTCACTGAGCCATCGGATTTTAACAAAAATATCTTAATTTGTGTTCCGAAGATTAACGAAGGTCTTACGGGTGTGGAACGGCATGAGGGTGAGTAATAAATTACATTATTTTCATTTCTGAGTGAACTAACCCTTTAATTTGGGAACAGTTAAAAAAGTTTTTTAATAATATATATATTATTAAAAAACTTTTCTAAAAAGTTATTATTAAATAAATTATTAAAAAACTTTTATATATATATATATATGTAATATAATATAATATAATATACACACTATATGTATATAAGTGTTTGTTTTTTTTGTGCAAGTTATTCACTTTTGCCCTTAGTGATTTTACCCTTTCATAAATCTTTAGAGTCCTTAAACATTGACTGAAAAGGCATTAGCCAGTGATAGCAGATCAAATCTCTTATCAGTTTCCTTTAATGTAGTTATTTTTCACAAATTCTGAAATGAACAAGTACAGAATGGGGTTGACCGGAAAACAATAGATTTTAGAGGCACAGTAGTAGATGTGATGCTGAAGACATTGAACTGCCCTCGGTTGCCTGGCTACACAGTGTGTTATGTTGGATAAAACATATGCTTTTGATTGTGTCCACAGAATGCATGTTTGCATTATGGGCAATGTTGGGCATCATTTAAAACCAGTACTTTGGGTAATGTTGGGGCACAATCCAATCAAAAGGCCTGTGGTGAGGATAAGTACATCTGTTCCATTCAAAGCTCTGAATCTGCACTCCTGTCATTAAACCTATTTACAGTATAATGTTTGTATATGAAAGATTCACCAGGAAGTAGGTCAGTAGGTAGCTCTCTCTTGTGTGGTGTACTTTTTCCGTTACTATATTCATTTATCTTTCTCTTTGTTCTGGTTGGATATGGTAAAGGAGGCACTGAATGAGTAGGAACAAATGTGGTGCCTTTGTAATTGTATCCTATTGTGTTACAGGTCTTGGTGCTTGGGACCATATTGTAAATATGAGATGCAAGCCATATAATAAAATGCAGGTCAGTAAAACCAGTATGTTGTAATGCAATGATTACTAAGAGAGTACCATTATGCAATGATATGCTACTAAATGATCATCATATTCGCACACCACTGTATTATGTGGTGCTTCGCAGAATGTCAGCCAAAACACTTAATAGTTAGTTTTTCTGGGATAGTTCACCCAGAAATGAAAATTATCCCAAGCTTTACTCACCCTCAATCCATCCTAGTTTTAAAATGGTAGTGAATGACGCTCACGATTTTGAAGCCCAAAAAAAGTAAAAAGTAATCCATATGGCTCAAGGGGGTTAATAAAGTCCTTCTGAAGTGAAGCGATGGGCGTGTGTAAGAAAAATAACCATATTTAACTTTTAACCATATAACTTTATAAACTATAATAACTAGCTTCCGGCAGACAGCAGTATGCATCGATTTATGGTGAAAGAGTGACCTCTGACCCGACGTATGCTGTATTGACGCAGAGGATAGAGCAAAACAATTTTTGTTTAACACAAATTAGAAGTCTAAAACGAGAATTTTTAAAGAAAAATGTTGGAGGATCTTGATTTAAGAGGAGCTTGAGTTTGTAGCCCAGCCCTATTAGTTTGAATTGTGTCTAAACTTATGCTACTCCTACATCCTATGTCATAAATCGTGTCAGGGGTTACGTTTCAGTCTTATCTCGATGCGTACGGCTGTTTGTCGGAAGCTAGCTATTGTAGTTTATAAAGTCATATACACCTAGGATGGCTTGAGGGTGAGTAAATCATGGGATAATTTTAATTTTTGGGTGAACTATCCCTTTAATAATACAATACTTTTTTTTATAAGATGTAAATGAAGTAATCAGATATCACACTAAAAGAAACTTACATCATTTAAAAATAACTAAACACGAAAGCAAAACATTGAGTAACCAACACAGTCATTTACTATGACCTTACCTGCTTATTTTCCCGAGGGCAGGAAGCCGCTCCATTAAAAACAGCTGTATCGTGCTTTGCTCATCGTTGTTTGCCTATCATCACACTGTAAGCAGCCACCCATAAATTAATGCTACAGAACCACAGCCTTTGAATACAAAACATACATTAGAGATGCAGAACCTCAAACTCCACATCGCAACGTGACAGTTAAGCTCGGTTTTGCTTGCGGCCACAGTTTATCTATTAGAGTCTTATTTAGCAAGATTACATAAATCTAACCCTGCGTCTACTAATTACGAAGATTCATGTGAGATGCAGGGAGAGGAGTTAAAAGCTGTGGAGAGTGTGGAGATCACAAGTAAAAGGACCCTTCGTTTTCTCTGCTGTGGTGGGGTTTCTCCTTTAAGATGTGGATTTTTTCACTGCCAGAATGAAATCCTGTGGTTTCTGGGCAAAACTAAGGGATGTCATCAGAATGCACTTTATAGTGATATACCTCACCCATTATAATTTTCCTGTACCCCTTAAGATTTTTTTTTGTTTGTTTGTGAGTGCCAAACAAGGATGAAATTGCAAAGGAACTGAACTAGGTTCCCTCTTGCTCTCCAATTAAATTCAAGCGGTTAGAGGAAAGCAACTAAAGCTGGCTTGGGAAGTGCCATGTACCAGAAAAAGGTGTTTTTTGTGGAGTGTGGAGGTTCCCTAAAGTGTTATCAGCTAGATTTTTTCCTCCATAGCGGTCTGAACGTTTTCTTTGTTGCAGAAATGATCGTGTTAAATGGGATATGTTGGCAAGGGACGTTTTAATTTGGCAATGACTGGAAGTACATAGCAACTCCAAAACTTATCAACAGCTGTGTTTTTCCAATGTGTAAAATCCTCATAATTGTGGGTTGGTCACGTTTTAAATCTTCCACGTAACCATGTATCAAAAATTGCAAAACCACTACTATTAGTGGTTTTAGCATGGCCGTATAACAAGAGGGATAGAACAGTCCTTCTGAATCAGTGTTACACATGGATTTAATTGTTTGCCAGTCACCTTAGTTACAAGTCATTTTAGGTTTTTAAAAAATAGCTGCATCAATCACCAAGACTTTTGCATTTAAAACAAGCTGCATATTTTATTAACTAAGTTGCAAGGCAACTTGGATGAAACAAACGTAGCTCAACAGTAATGTTCGCATATTTGTTATTTATTATTGGCTTAACTATAAATACAAGCATAAATCACCACGAAGAATGCCATTTTACATTTCTGCCTCACCCCAGTGCGTTTACAAAGTCAACCGTGCAACCTCAAGGGTTGTTGGTGGCTTTTGTTGAATCTAGTTTGATGTTTGGTTAGCGTATCTGGCAAAACTCTTCGCTCAGTCGAACAGCTTTGATGTGTTGAAGTTCAGTGAAGCACGTGCTTTTTGGAAATCCATAAATAGGGGCAGAGCGGTCACTTAAGGATAGAGTTGTAAACCACAGCAATAATTTGGCTTTTTGCTTTTAGGTTTGGGATGCTTGTTCAGATGCTCTGATTACATTTGATAAGGAGAATCTGCAAGACGAGATGGCTTACATCGTTGAGAACGACGTCATTGTGGCCGCCCTCACCAAACAGCTGCAGACTCTCTCTGGTAACGAACACGTTTTGATGTTTGATATATGGATCCGTTTATATGTTTGTTTGCTTTGCACACTGAACATTGATCATTACATGATGATATATCCTCGATCGTTGCTTTTGCTGTGCTCTTCCCATGTTTCTCCCAGCACGGGCCTGCACTTTCAAGCGCTGAGTGGGCTCCCTGTTAATTAGTTTTAGGGATGGCTTGGCAAACGATGTCACCACAAGCCATTCCTTCCTGTCTTGGCAAAATGTTTATTTGTACTCGTACTCCTTTTGAACATCTTTCTTCTTATGTTTTTTTCATAAAGATTCCACTTCTTTGGACGTATCCATGTTTTTCCTGCTATTTCGATCATCCAGCACATTGCTTTTGGTGGGAGTTAGAAGTCCCACGAGAATTGCCACCCTGTTCGGACACGTGCAGTGGTCTATTGACCTATTTAAAGAAACCACATTCCTTTCCAGCCGTAGCATCTCGCTCGCTCGGGGTGCTCGAAGTACGGACAGCGTTTTACTGTAACATTTTGTTGTTGTAATTAACTAAACTGTTCCAAGGCTCTGCATTTGGCTTTTCCATGCCATGCTCTGTAAAACTGCATATTTTTAAAAACAGGCCATTTTTAAAACGCATCTTACATTTAACAGATGTGTGGTAGCACGTGCTTATTCACGTGTTTGTGTCAAGTTGGTGTTTTTTAACAGTCTTCTATTTCTGCTGCAGTACTAGACGAAAAAGTACATTCATCAGCCAACTGTTTTTTCCCGTTACTCTGCTTTCAAATCAACAAGAAGCCAATATTTCTCACCCGTGTGCAAGAACTGGTGTTCAATTTTGTGGACAGAATGGTCTCCAAGTCAGAAACGTAGGCGTAATTTTGGATCTTTTCATGTGTTAGACCGCCAGTGATTCTAAGAAAAGTGGATTTTCTGCTTCCTTTACTTTTGTTCGATGTTGTGTGAAGGATATTGGCAGCTGGTCACATGTATTGCATGGTCTGCGTGTAGATAAACACCATTAGTCAGCCGTGGGTGACTTGCCAAATCCATCAAGAGAATTGTCAATGTTAGCAGGCCTCAACCAGAGAAAGGAAAACAACTTTGTGTTTTATGAGGTGAATTGATGAGCCTTAATTTTTGACTTTGTCACAGCCAAACCATGTTTGTTTGGATTTTTTTCCCATTTCTCAAGTGGAACTGAACCAGATTTGGACTTTTTTTGTTGCATTTTAATGTGTAATGATGAATTATCATTCATGTCTCAACCAGACCATGTTAAAGTGCAGTACCGAACAAAAGTGGTGAAATACACCTGGCCCCGTCCTTACCATGTCTCTGAGTCCATCCCTTGGGTTCAGGTGACTCTAGCGAATGGAAAGACTCTCCACACCAAACTGTTGGTATGTAGAGTTTATCTGGTGTTTCATTTGGTATCGCAAACAGAAGAGTGCACACAGCTTCACAAGCAAATCCTCAGAATTTCTGAAAGTAGGTGTGATTGGCTCTTTCAGATTGGTGCTGATGGGCCAAACTCAATGGTGCGGAGAGAGGCAGGCATCCCCACGGTCAAATGGAATTACGATCAGTCAGCAGTCGTTGCTGTTCTGCATTTGTCTGAGGTATGATGATCCTCTAGTTTGAATTTCAATTCATATTGCATCATATTGTGCTCTTGTCAACTTATTGAATATTTTAATTCACTCCAGAATTCAGAAACGTCACATTATGGAAGAAAAATTAACTTGCATTTAGTGTTGTCAAAAGTAAAGGATAAGCGTTGAGCTGATTCTTAAACACTTCTGATTGGCCACTGTGTTCACATGCTCAACAGATATGTCTGTGATTGGCTACAATGATCAACCCTTCAAACGCTCTTCATCGAGTGCTTACACAGATATACACGGGAGCATTTAAAAGCAGGCGTCTATCAGCGGATCCCTAATATATCCACTGATGGACTGATCTGCTGATAGACGCCCTCTTTCAAATGCTCCAGTGTGTATCTGTGTAAGCACTTGGTGAAGAGTGTTAAAATGTCTGTTTACAATGTGTTTTTGAAGCGTTACTCATTGTAACCATGAACATATCTGTTGAGAGCATTAACACAATGGCCAATCAGAAGTGTTTAAGAATCTGCTTAAAATGCAATGTCGAAATGGTGGTATCGTCACATTTTTAAAACTTCTGTATCGATTTCAGCATTTTTGAGAACACTACTCAGAAACGTGTCACATTATGGAAGAAAAGTTAACTTGCCTTATTGTTTTACAGCCCACAGAAAATAACGTGGCCTGGCAGAGGTTCCTCCCAACCGGCCCCATTGCGATGCTTCCTGTGAGCTGATCTTATGTGTTTATTTTACTTGTAAATGATGTCAGTTGTACTCGATTTGTTTCATTGGCTCGTCATGATATCGCTTAGTGGTCAAATGGAAAATGCATTTGTTTGTAATGGTACTCATGTCCAGACATGGTGTATGTGTCTGCTTTGCAGTTGTCAGACACTGAGAGCTCGCTGGTCTGGTCCACCAGTCATCAGCATGCTGAAGAACTTCTACAGCTGGATGAGGAGAGCTTTGTGGATGCCATTAATTCTGCATTTGTGAGTAAACACTGACACTGTTGCCACACTTGTGGTTCACCTCCTTAAACTGAATACCTTATGAGTGCAATATTTCTCAACAAAAGTTAATTTCCATATGTAGGTTTTTGATTGAAATGTCATGTCAAATCTTTGCTCTACATTCTCCTCATTTCGGCTGAATGCCCTCAAACTGACCCTCACACCCTTTTTTCTTTTTGTTTGTGTTTCCGTCAAAGAAACTCCTCTTTTCCCAAGCTGGCTATTTTTACTGACCTTACTGGTCACAGGCCTTTGCATCTGAGTCACGCTTGCCATCAACTGGTTTGCTAATTAAGCCCAAGGTTTGCCAGTGTTGGTCATTACTCCACAGAATGTTTTTTCTGCAGACCAAACTCAAATTTGTGGCCTGGTCAGCATTTTACTTTAATTAGGCATGCTTTTTGCATCTCTGCTAAAATACCTTGTCTTTGAGGACTGCTTTGAGGGCACAAAATGAAGAAGGTATAGTTTACCTCTAGATGTCAAGATGAAGATATTATGTCAAATTTACTCGCCTTCATGTCATTCTAAACCCGTATGACTTTCTTTAAAATTGCGGTGTTCCACTGAATGTTTACGCAGCTCTTTCCCATACAATAAAAAGCAGCAGTGACCAGGGTCTGTCATGATCCAAGAAGGACAAAAAACACCATAAAAGTGTCATTTGAAGTAGTCCGTATAACTCATGTAGTCTATTCCAAGACCTCTAAAGGCCTCCCATTGTCCAACGCAATATTCAAAGGCCTCCCAGTATAAGGTAAGATTTTGCTGTAATTATGACAGAACTGTTTGCTTTTTAATAATAGAAGCTGTGTTGATATAATAATTAACAATTTAGTGATTACAGAAATGTCAAGAACTTCACAAATTTGAGATGTTCAAAAAATATTTTTTGTGTTTTTTAGCAATTCAATTAAGTTAAATGAACATATTATAATATTAATATTAATTATAATAAGAATCTAATCATTTAAAATAATTTAAATCATCCTGCGGCCCACTCGGAAGTGTCAAATAATGAATTGAGAGAACTTCAGATTTCAGTTGGACAAAAAATGAACTGAAAATCAATTGGTTGCTTTTTTTTCTAACCTGCTTGGATTAGAGCACAAGACTCATATGGACTGCTTTTATGGTGCTTTCTTTTAGTCATTTTTTGGCGAAGTTCCAACATTCAGAAGTGCTTCAAAATTCATCCTTTTATATGTCAGTTAGAAGAAACAAAGTAATGGATTTGAAATTACATTAGCCAAAGTCAATGACTGTCACTATTCCTTTAACTGACCTTTCCACTTCTCTCCACTTTGTACTTTGGCTCATCTTTCCATTAAGTTTGAGCTTAACAAATATAACAAATATATATATTATTACAAATATATTATGAATAGTAGAGGTGTAACGAACACAGAAGGCACGGTTCGGTACGTACCTTAGTTTTGGGGTACGTGTTCGTTACAATTACATGATAATTAAAGGTCTTTTTTTTTTTTATTTGTGTACACTCTACACTCAAAATAAAAACAAAACATTGTGCTTTTGTAAAATAAAGAAAACAAACAGGATGCCACTTTCTGCCATCCCTGTTTCTTTTTCTTGAAGCTTGACTCGAAACTCAATATATAGGCTACTAGCAAGCTCTTGTGTGCCATCTGAATGCTTGTTCTGGGTTGGTGCATAGATTGTCTCTTCTTCTGCTCTTTTCCTTTTGTGGCGGTTAGCAAACAGCATTGCATTACCATACATGCGCCCCCTTCTGGATTGGAGTATGGATCGCAGTTGTCTGACTGTATGCACCAAACCAGGCCATCTGTACCATGACAGGACGAATACATATACCGTTCCACGCCTAATGAATAGAGATTTTTGCACACATCTTTCCTCTGTTGCTATTGGTACTGCTGTTCACTTCTCTGTTTCGCTCTTTTCAGTGGAGTAATGAGAATCATTCTGAGCTAGTGGAGACTGCCGGCTCTCTGTTCCGGACTGCCCTATCTGTCCTGATGCCTGACAGCGGATCTGCACGTCAGCTTCCACCTAGCGTTGCAGGCATTGGCCCAAAGAGCCGGGTTATGTTCCCGCTAGGCATGGGTCATGCCACAGAATACATCCGCCACAGAGTGGTACTCATTGGGTATGTTTGCAAAGTTAAGCGACAAGTATTTGTCATACAGAATTTAAGGATTTATCTGTAAGTATATAGTCATATGTATAGTTAAAAGAGAAATAAGCATGTTTACATGTATACCAATAGTCTGATAACCTTCAAAAATCAGCTCATTGAAATAACTGTTTTACTGGGTTACATGCAAACCAATAAACCGGCAACGCAAGTAAACCGTATTTACAAGACTTTTTTGAAAAATCATCTTATTCCCTGGTAGTGATTATAAAACGCTCATTCGTGTATCTGACTGACTATTCCATGTGTCATGTGAGTTGTGATGTTAAAGCATTAAAAATGTCAACAGGAAATTTGTACGGACGCAGCAATGCAGCAATTTGACTGAAAATGTGGTCTTTATCTCTTTCAACCAAAGTAGAATTGGTACATGGTTTCCTGGGGTCAAGAAAGAGTCGGAATATGCAATATATTTTCTTGTCTCCTTCCTGGATGTACTTAAATCTGCAGTAAGGATGCTTTCCTGTCACAGACAGACATGTGCACTACAATAAACTGAAAGAACACAATATAAGGTGTTTACATGCTGGGTAATATCTGGGCAAAAGTCTAGTTGTCGAATGGTTTAGGCTTAAGCCGTTTATGACCTAACTGCGATAAAGGAAACTGGATTAAAGCGTTTGCATTGCCACATGCATTGTCGCCTTATTAAGCATAATTTGGTGAGAATGTCCGTGTAAATGCGTTCCATATGTTAGACTTATAGTGCAGCCATAAAGTTTATGTGGTTGTCTGAGACTTTAAACCTTTGTGATGATGTATTTAGGTTTGCTATTCTTGGAGATCTTACATTGGATCTAAGGTAATATAGAGGCCACATGGAGGAAACTTGTTAAATATGGCTACTGACTCAAGGTTTTTTCTCTATATTTTCTGATCTTTCTAATTTCAGAGATGCTGCACATCGCGTCCATCCTTTAGCAGGCCAAGGTGCCAATCTAGGCTTCGGCGATGTGGCCTATCTCACACAAGTTCTTAGCCAAGCAGCATATAATGGAAAAGACCTTGGTAAGTGTTCCAACGTCAGAAGCAGTCAAGCCAAATGTATGTGTACACCAGAGATTTGTATTTATGTGACCATTTTCAAATATGCACATTAAATATTTTCATCTTATAAGCATAGAAATAATCTAATCTGCTTTTTAGAAAAATTATATAAGCTATATTGTGAAGAACTGCTTCACGTGACGAGAAACATGAAGGCCTTTTGTTGGTTTGGAATTCTGTTCAGTTTTCCGCTCTATGTATATTTAGGTCTTATTTCATACCTGAAATATCATACCATTGGTTCAGAAGGGCCCAGTGGAGCTATCTGTGGTTTTTCATAAGCTCTTTTCCATTTCCTTACATTGGGGGTGATCTTTAGTAAAAAGAACTGGTTGTCCTGGAGCAGTGTACACTGTTTTTGCTTGTCACTCCTGCCAAGAACTGCTCATAAATTTCTTCGCAGCCACAAATGGAAATCTTATGAGGAATTGTTGACATCAGTTTCTCAAATCAAATATGTAAAAATAAGAGCAGTAATTGATATTTTCTATATTCATCCATATGGTAAATATTGTATTTAAAACACTTTCTTGGCTGATTTTGGAGGAAAATCTCCAGAATGGCAACAAGTAACAAATGAATGACAGAAATGTTAACTCTTTAAGAAAAAAATGAGTTGTACTTTGAATGCAAATTGTTTAACCACTGATCCTTGAACTCTAGGAGCCATGCAGCACCTGTTGGAGTTTGAGACTGAACGTCAGCGACACAATCTTCCCATGATGGCAGCCATTGACCTCATGAAGAGGATGTATTCCTCCAATGCTGCCCCCATGGTTCTACTGAGAACCTTCGGCCTTCAGGCTACCAACGCACTGCCACCACTTAAAGTATGATCGCATGTCTTATTCTTCCCACAAATACCTCAAAATGTCAAAGTTTTATTTTTATTTCTTGCTCTGAAATTATTGTACAATTTGTTCCCTTTCTCCACCGTATTCCTTTACTTTGGATCTTGTTCTTCAGCTCTGTGGCAGTCCTCTCGTGTTCATCCGTGCCTCTCTCTTTGCTCTGTTGTACTTCCAGCTTGCGCCTTTTTTCACCTCTCTAACTTTTGCTCTCTCTTTCCCTCTTCCTCTGACTTCTTCCCCTCTTCCCCCATCCCCCCAGCTTGTCCTCTGATTACATGCCTTTCTACTCTTATCCGTGCCTGTAATTTACATGGTCAGGAGCTACTACTATGGCTATGTTTAGCCCTAAATTTACTGTTACCAAAAGTGTGTGGGTGGGGTTGCAGGGCTGTGCATGGTGATGTTGGCTTGTGTTTTCACACTCCTTTTATTACAGGCCACTCTTATGAAATGGCTTCGTTCCTTTACTAAGCGATTCCAACCAGAGGGCCCGTAACTCGTCTTAAGCTTTGAGGGATCTCTCCCACATTCTGTGATTCTATTATGGATGTTACAGCCTAGTGTATGTGACTCATGATACAAGGAGGACTTGTTTGTCACCCTTCATGATCAAAAGTGGGAAGATCTGCATTTCCCTCATTAAGATGAAGAAACATCATTTTGCGGCTTATGAGTATTGCTTTCCTCAGTGTCACTTACCTGTAGTTATTTTTTTTTTTCTTGTACCCACAGGAGCAGATCATGGCTTACGCCAGCAAGTAAAACACTAGGTGCACACTGGATATTTGCTGGATCTCTAATGTTATGAAGATTTTGTTAATGGAATGTATGTGTAAATTAATAAATTATATTTTATTCCTCAGTCTATGCCATTGTTTCCAATTACCCATAAGAAAATGTTATATAAAATATAAGATGTTCCTACTGCTCTGCCTTCTTTGCTAATAAAACATTCTCAGACTGTTACTTTCATACTATAAAAATGGCCCATTGAATGGTATTGAAGTTGTGAAAGATAAATAAAGGCCTGTTTAAAAATAATTGTCATTTCAAGGATAATCGTGCTTTCCTTGTATAAGAAAATACCATTCTTAAGAATGGTTAGGCTGGACAAACAAACAAGCCAGAAACTTAAAAGGATCCGCTATAAATTTTGATAATGAAGTTTTCATAAATCTTATAAGATTTGATAGCCATTAACTTTCTGCCCTCGTGTATTCCAAATTAATATAGGCTGAAATACAGCTTAAAGTATATTTGGTTCATGCCAGAATGGTATTCTCCAATGTGATTTTTTCTTTTAAGTTTTCAGAAGCAAGTAAGCATATTTGTAAGATGATGCAAAACGTAGTCATCTACTAATATCGACGAATAGAAATTAGAATTTCATATCGCATTAGCAACCGTTTAGTTAAATAACGCTTTCATCTCGCGACAATTCACAAAGACTCGCGATGATTGTCACGCAGTTGGAGTTATTTTCATAATCGGCGCGAATTTGAATTGCCTACAGTAGATATTGAGTTTTTGGATGATTGTAAAACTGTCCTTCATTACTTGAACTGCCATTCATCTCTTTCTGACTAGGTAAGCAACTTATAATCGTCTGTATATGTTTCGTGTTTAGTAGTTTCTTACACACACGAACATTAAGATTTTTTTTTTTTTCATTATTATTTATTTTCATTACAGTGATTATTCCTACTTTATTTTACACCGTTTGAGAGAATAATAGAGAAATATCTATATACAGTAGTCAACATCTGAAGTGGATCAAAACCTTTCATCAAAGTTGTCCTAAAACCTTCTTCTTAGGACAGCTTTGATAAACATTTTTGATCCACTTCAAATGTTGACTATAGTTCAAGATTACCTCAAGTTGAATTTATAAAGGATAATGGATAAGATTGCAAGTTAAACGTATTTTATCTTTAATCCTGTTTATTTCAACAAAAGATTTGTATTTATATTCATACATGTACAATATCTCTTCATACACAACACTGAATTGGAAAGCATATTTATAGCATTTGCTGTAGAGAATACCTCTAATAATGGCAAAGCATTACATGATAATTTCATGTCATACATTGAACTATGACACAATTGGTAAAAAAAAAAAAGTTACATTACTGATGTTTATATACAGTCATAGAAAAAATACATATAAAGATATACTGAAGCTGCTTTAAAGAAGCTGATGGATTAACAAGAAATGCAACAACGCCATACTGCATATTCAGCAAGTATCCATGTAATAAATATTTGTACAATAATTCACAAAACACACTTAACATGATACTGCCAAGTGAGCAAAGGCTGTTGCTTTCTGACACTGATCCTAAATCTGTCAGCAGTATGCACCTGTCACGTTTAACAAACAAATTTGACCTGATTCTGCCCAAATACACCTGAGCATCTGTGCATACACACAACAGGAATGTTTTAACGCAGTTCCACATAATGACCCCCTAAAACCATCCACAATAACTAACCCAAGTTTAAAGACAAATGAGGTTGAAGGTCCTCAAAACTCTATTTGCATGTTGTAAAAATAACCACTTTAAATACAGTAATGTAATCTACTTTAATAACCTCTGACCAGTAGTTATTTGAGCATTTATAGGATACCTATATTTGATAATGGCTGCAGTGCAAGTGTATTAAACTGCATGCCATTCAGTGTTAAAAACCATGGCTGGTTAGACCTTGGTTTTAAAAAAGCATAGAATTTCACGGAAAGCATTATCTTTCAGAAAATGTTCCACCTTGACTCAAACAACTTACCATTCAAACAGATATGTGTAAATACAAGCATTTTTCATTTATATGTAAAACAGCATTCATGTGCCCATGTAAAGTGACTATATTTGATTTGTTCTGATCCCTAACTGTCCAATCATCCCCGGTTTAAGTTGCTGATCCCAAACAACTTTCTAAAACATAGACCGATGGCTGTAGCTCTACCAGCTACGTTAAAGTGTTACGTGCTAGATGAAGAGGCATTACATGGAAATTTCAATATAATTCACCATAAAACAACACTACACTACTGTGCAAGCACTACTAATAACAGATTACTGTAGAAGAAGCTACGGAAGGTACTACTCAACACAATGTTTTTACATGTATCCCACTGGACAATATCCTGCACAACAGCATGAATCAAGAGCTTTGAATGGGTCTGAGACGACAGCTGAAAAAAAAAATGTAAACATACAGTAGAAATAGCAGACTGGCCTGGCCATCTATACAAAAATATAGTGATTTCTTTGTTAACAGTTCTCTGGTTGTTTAGTTGGTGAGGGAGGAGAGCGTTGTGATACAGGGCTGCAGTGCAGGACAGATCTGAAACTCACTTTGGAGTTATAGGGGAGGAGGAAGTGGGGAAACTGCTTGACCAGGTGAGATTTTCCCCTGCTTGCCCCCTGTGCTAGTATCCACAAGACTGCAGGATTTAATGAATGTTGAGATTGTGGAAATGATCGAAGATCGCGCCGAGTGCCCAGCTTGTCTCCACGTTATTCACCTTTTTGGTAAGCTGTGAAGAAAAAGATCATTAATCTATGACTAAAAAATGGCCTAAATTGTGCGGCCAAGGAATGTTAATTTAGGCTCTTGGCAATTATGTACACTCAAAAATGTACACAAAATCAGTAAACAGGTTTGAGACCAACTTTAGATCTCCTGCAATTTTTTTCACGTTTCACAGGAGTTTCACATTTTTAAATTATGTTGTTTTAATATTGCAGACTCACCTGCAGAACAGTGCTATCCTTGAAGCCGAATCCTTCTTTCAGTAGGCAAGTGATGTAGGTCATGTCCATGCACAAAAAGGGGCTGATCGGGCGGTATTTAGTCATCTTGTTGCACACTTGATTAAGGAAAAGATAAGAACTATAATTAGTGGTGCTTACTATGGGAAGCTCCTACTATTACTCATACTTAAGAGTTAAGGATTTGAACAAACCCTTAAGCATTAGTTTTAAACCTTGACGCATTTCTCATCCCACACGGTTTGTGCAACAGACATGAGTTATACCTCAAATTGGGTGGCTTGTTGAGGAAAGTGGTGTCAACCACCCAGAACACCCTAGCACTAAGAACTACTTTGAAAACAACCACAAGGCAATGAGTTTTGCACGGGCAAGCAGCATTCACATTTTCTTCAGAAAATGTAAACATTTTTTAACTCTGTGAGTACAGAATTGGGCATACATGAAATACATGAAGACAAGATTAAAAGACTCCCACGTTGCACATGAGATAAGCATAGTGTATACACTATCTAGTGAGGACAGACAGTTGATTGTCAGGCTACAGTGTGTCAGAGTCTGGGGAAAGTTACGTAAGACATTGAGGCACCAGCACTTTGTTTGCTACAACTGTCTGGCACATCTTTGTGAAACGGGTCTTCCGAATGTTTTGTTTTTCCTCCAGCTGACAAGGTGATTTGTGAAAGTTTGGGAAGAGGGAAGAGCAGGAGGAAAGTAAGAAAGAATAATTGCATACCCTAGGTCCTA
The DNA here is from genome assembly GCF_024489055.1 of Chanodichthys erythropterus. NCBI lineage: Eukaryota > Metazoa > Chordata > Actinopteri > Cypriniformes > Xenocyprididae > Chanodichthys > Chanodichthys erythropterus. Next base: position 30,250,690 of record NC_090238.1, read on the forward strand.
CACATTTGTTGATTGTGCTCCAAACCAAAAGTGGGGCCAAGCAGTACCAAGTGTTCCCACACAGGGTGTGACATTAAGTCCTGCCTTTCTCCAGTTAGATATTGGGCATTAGGTGTTGTCTCACGGTCAGGGAGGAGAGAGTATCCACAGGGCTGCTGCCATTGGGATAACCAAGGTGCCAAATGCGGTTCATCAAGACCATGCGACAGTGTCAGTGTACAAATAAAAGCCTTACATAAGATGCCAACTCATTCCTTCTAGTGATAAATCTTCTCTGCGGACATTTACTGTTTGACACAATCTACCGAGTGAGCCATATTTCATGAATCAGTTTCAGGTCTCAAACTGACGTATGCGTCACATTCTGCAAAAAAGAACTCATAACATAATCCTCTACTCAAAGGGCATGGAAAAGCTGAGATAGCGTGTTGGAGAGTTACAAAAGAAGGTGAACACACGCAGGCAAAAGTATTTGTGTGGGAGAGGCGCAACCTATGTTTATGTGGTGGCAGAGCTATCATTTTGTGAAGCCAGTGTGATTGTCGAGAACCTCAAATGCAAATAAGCACCAAGGGTTTATGTTTGTGCAATGTGTGCGGCAGTTCTTTGACCCGAGTGTTCTTTGGAGATTGGGAGAATGTCCAAAGTCTTACCTTCTTTGGCTCTCTTTTTGAAATCCCTGACTTCCACAGTACCACCACGAGATCCGTCTGAAAGATTAAGACAATGCGTGTTTGTTCAGCATAATTTTTTTAAAGATGATGCATTTGTAGACATTCCGTAGCATTGACATTTATCCCTAATGTGATTCCACTCACCAATGAGACCAGACTCCACAGCTCTGTCAAAGTAATAGGAGAAGGCATAGAAGATGCTGCTTCCCTTGACCTCAAAGGGCTGGTGCACAATCCCTTTAACCACCCGCATCACCTCTTGGTAGCACAACTTGTACCCAGCGTAACCTGAAAAATAAAGGACCAAATGTATTTATACTCCTGTTATTGAGATCTTATAAAGAAATTGCAGCAGTTTTACTTCACTGCCCTTTACCTTAAACCTAACTTTGTCCTATCTCACATAGCCAGATATTTGACTATAAAGTCAAAGTGTAAAGTCTAGTGGTTCACTTTGCAGTTTTTTCTGCTCATTTAGACAGCAAAAGTCAGTCTGACGGACATGTGAAACATCCCAATCACGTTTTTTTTGTTTGTAGGGTTTTTTGTTTTTTCAGCAGTGTCTGTTCCATATATACCCAATATCTTCTAAACACAACTTCGTTTCATTTTGAAACCCTGAATCTGTGTAGAAACAGACATTAATGATACTGTGTGGTTCAGTCCATGGTTGTGAGGCTGAGACTAACCTAACCTTGGTGCTTGATGTCCATGTCACTATATATATATATATATATTTATATATATATATATATATATATATATATATATATATATATATATATATATATATATATATTTAAGAAACTCCTAGACTTTGGGAGGAAAGCAAAATATCTGAGGTATCTTGAATGGGGAGTGTGCATATCAAGGAGAATACCTCCTGACAACATAATGAGGTCAGTTTGAGGGTTTGCCACAAATTCTTCAGGGAAAGATTTTCTCACAGGAAGTACCAAATAGGCAGCTTTCATATGGTCTGGTTGGTCAGGTCTACCAGTTGGAAAACATATGGACTGCTTAACAAGGCCCATCACAACTGGTAAATCTGCACCACAACATCGATAAAGGGAGAAAGGGGTAGGCTAAATGCCAAGCCCATTACTAAACTAGTTTCTCTTTTATATGCCTGTGAGAGAGTGTTGAATCAACAGTGTTGAGTGACTATTTTCTCTCTGCTTAAATACAATGTTCATTTTAGTATTTCTCTGGAGCCAGAAATGACACTAAATATAGAGGAAAAGCCATGAGAAGTTAACTGAAGTAAAATCAAATTAATCTCAAAGTCTGTTTTATTCTAGCAGTAAATGGTGTGACATTTTTGTGTAAAACAGGATATAAAAACAAAAAATGAGGGACTAGATATCTATTTAAAGACTTTATCTATTGAAAATTGATTGTATCGTGAAAAGTAGTCTTTGTTCAACTTTGGAATAGTACAATGAATTGATCACAATAATACTAGCAGTATGAAAAAAAGTACAATGATTTCATTCCGATTTTAATCTATTATATTCTGAGGTCACTCACCATCTGGGGTCCCACTGACTTTGTAGGTGAGTCCACCAAAGCTCCAGTCTTCTCTGAATTTTTTGGGCAAACAAGAACTTCTGAAAACTTTCCAGTCAAGACCTGACGGTTGAACATTGTGAGAAAATATAGTAATCATCAATTACAAAACATAAAGTAAGCAAATAATAATAATAAAAACATTTTATTAATCATTACCATCAGCACCAAGAGCACCAAGAGTTGCCAGTCTGCCAGCAATTAGTCCATTTCCAAGGTAACTGCAAATGAAAAAAAAAGTAAAAATGAAGATGGCATATTGTTGCATATTGTTGGTCTTTGTCTGAAAAGGGACAAATAACTGTTGTTTCATCAAGTTATCTGACCTGTGAGTATACAGTGCATAAGTGCTGTTGAACATATTGATTTTGGCAATGTAGTCTGGAGGAGCAGTCAGCACAGTTTTCTGCAAAAGAGAATAGTGTCAATGTAAGACAGTGTCAGTGTAAGAAACTACTGAAACATACTAGCCAGTATGTCAACTTTTGTCTTATCATTATACCTTTAACTTAGGAAGGAAAGTAATCTGAGTTGAACCGCCACCCAAATCCAGGATCCCAACAGTTTTCCTTGTTTTAGCATACAAATGACCTGCAATACAAAAGTATATTATCAGTATTAATACCAGTCATTCAAATCCATGAAAAACATGTAAAAGTATATTGAAAGATATTGATTCTTAGGTTTTTTTTAGCAATACTTTACCTGTGAGAAAGTTTACTGTAACCCATGCCAAGACCCCTGTAAGAGAGAGAATTCATGCTGTTGAGATGCAGAATTTGAATACTAAATATCAAGTTTCAACTCTAAATAATATGGTAAACACCAGTTACCACATTTAACATTTAAAACCTTTTGATAACTCTGACACCTGCAAATGGATTTTGACATATTCAATATATACAGTACTGCATGTTTTATCATTAAGGTGTAGACGAATGTCTTCATAGAAAGTATACATCTTATATTGGGGCCATCAAAGACCAGCCCAGGTAATTAAAAATGTCTGAGATGTGAAATTAGTCACACCTCATAAAACCACAGGACAAGTACGTGAATGTCTGAGTTTGCATGAAACGAATGTCAACTTAAATTAAAAAATGTGGAGGATTATTTTATATTGAGCGTAGGAGGCTTCCAGACAAGGTTTAATCCAGACAGCTATATTAAATGCTCAAGTCACTATCACAATAACAGACACAGCAAAGCTGGGGTAAAAGGGATGTTTCAAAATCTGTGCATTGCATCATGGGTTTAATTATCTTGGATATGTTAAAGAGAGAAATATTATAGTACCTTCATTAGTGCCATTCATTATGGTGACACTGTTGTTTGGCACAAAGAAAGGGGAGTCATCAAAAATTTCTTTGACCTATGGACACAAACCAGAGTTTACATGTATTAACCATCATGTACAATTTCAGCTCTACAATGTAATGAAATATAAGTGTTCATGACTCATGTGTTCCTTTGTAATGTACACCATAAAAAAGAAATAAACCATTTGGTTGTTACAACATAAAAATTCAAGCCGGCTCTTTTTATCTGGAGTCAACGGGAAGTGCACTGAATCAATCTTGGGCAAAATTGTCTGAAACTGGGCAAGCTAGAAACCACAAGTGTGGCTGGTGTGGTGGAGCTGAATATGATAATTCAAAAGGCATTTGGGTCCCTTCAACTCCAGACAGCCTCAGAACAGCTGCTTTTGCACAGTATTGGTTTCTCTTCTCTCTTACGTTTCCTGTCTTTCTTTTTCTCTGTCTCGCACACAACGTGGTTTGCATCCCTTTGGGATGGTTGGTTTCTCTACCAAATTGTCTGAGAAAGAGAGAAAGCCTTACCTCATCCAACAGGGCTTTGGCTTTTTCTTGAGGTAGCAGGCGCAAGCCAGCAGTGGCTTTCAGAACCACAGGTGTCTGTATCCATTGCTCTTTGGGAATCGTTTTCTTTGCCACCTTTAGCAGCTGCCTAATGGTTTCTCCACCCTAGCATATGAAAAATATGTACATATTATTGCAAATATGCCACAGTTCCTCAAAGTTAACTCAAAGGAACCATCCTATCCCTGTCCTGTAAGAATAGTAGCAGAAGAAAACCCATCAGTGGAATACCATCTGCGAACTTTAAAAGCGCATAAGCAAAAAAAAAAAAAAAAAAAAAAACGTAAAATTACTGTCTGGTCAGAAATTAAGTAAAGAATCATTGCACAGTCTATAATACCATAGTGTTCAGTGCAGATTTTTTTCATGTTATCTTCAGTGGAAAATTTTAAAAAAGCGAAAATATATGCTTTCTCCATCTACACTGCACAGACGAGACTGGAAAAGTCAAAGTCATTAGAATGTAATAGAAATAACATGTTCTCTGATGTTATAAGAAAGTTAGTGGCTTACCACTTCAGGCATATCCGCATACGCTGACAGTCCAGGCTTCACGGCATGGTACATCTCATTGTCAAGCACTGGAAGCTCCACTGTGGGACACAGAGACAGACAGAAATGTCAGAGGGGACAATTGAAGATGTATACTATTAGAAGGTGCACATTAGCAATGGACTGCGGGCAACTTGACTCCATCTCTTAAAAGGTTATTGTGCATGAACAGCGACATTTGGTTATTGTATGTTTACCACAAATGGCGACCACCAAGATTTTTCCAGACAGGCAAATTAAGAGTTTCTCAAGGCTCAGAGTTTACCTCATCAGAAGTGATGCCATGTCTCCATTTGACGTGTATTTTAGGGAACCGATTACTGCATTATCAGCTCAAACACATAATCTTTAACATATTGCTCAGGGTTGCAATTTATTAAATGAAACTGCAGCTGCTTATTACCCAGCTGCTTATTTCTCCATCCCTCTTTCCTCTTCCCACCCCTGTGTTTCTGTTTGCCTTCACACCATGCAGCGAATGAACCACGGCAAACACAGACACAGTAAGCAGACGTGCTATGAGCCACAGGCTCCTGAGAGGGATGCAGTTAGAAAGAAATCAAGAGAGAGAGAGGCGAAGAGGGCAGCCGTTCACAGAATGTGCAAGGCGGGACTCTTCAAGATCATTCTGAGTTCATGGGCTAAGCTACACCGAAGCATGGATGTGAGTCAGGACCATCAGAGCAACACATCTGGAGAGGAAAGTATTGAAATTCTAGCTACAAGAGGAGCAAGTAAGTAGCCCGGGGATCTGCAGAGCTCATTTAGTGTGCAAAAATGGGATATGGAGAAAGGACATGGAGAGACTTACCTGGGTCTTTTTGAATGAACCTGTAAATGTGGATACGGGTGCCGGTGCTGCCAGCATCAAACATGATCCCATAAAAGGTGCGACTGAAGTTGACCGGGCGAGGGGCCACTGCTTCTGTCACCACTGCTTCTTTCACCACAGGTACCTCTGGAGGAAGCTGATTGTCCATGTTGGCATGGTGATTGAACGCACGGTAGCGGTTGTACATATGGTGGTTCAAATATGTTGCCTCTGCCAGAAAGTACCCGGCAAAAAGCCACATGGACGCCACCGTCAAGAGCAACATCTGCTGAGACATGGTTTCTTTCTCCCACGCCGACACTACAAACAGCTGAAGGCTTGACTGGCGGTTTCTCGAAAAGTGACTCAAGAGTTTTTATGGAGGAGGATGTGTTTGCTGTTTTTGCCCGGTCTTGTTGAAAGTCTTGAGGGTGTACAGATGCAGCGAATGTCTACAGAAAAGATGAAGAAGGGAAGAAAGAGAAGATGGAAAGAGCCAGAAAGAGAGGGTGAACACAGAGACACACTCGGGACTGGTCAGTCATCTGTTTACAGTATATAAAGACATAAGTGCTTGGCAGGGGGCCATGCCAAACAACGCCATCCACCAATCCTGAGGCTCTTCATAGCAAGCCCTCTGAAATCCATCCTCCACCATCCCCTCCCCTTACTTATAAAAATGGACATGGAATACCTGCTAAAGAGTGCCATTTCTTTCTCGTCAATTACATGCAAGGCGTTCAAATTGGCAATACCCTCTCATACCCTCCCCCATCATCTGAAGTGGCTTAGATGCTGCTAAAATGTCTTCAGAGGAACAAAAGAGAGTATATATTAAGACTTCAAAACCAGTTGGATTGCTAGGAGTAAATGCATTGGTTTAAAAATACATTTTATGGGTGTACTTAATTAAAACTTACAGTTTTACTTTCTACTTACAGCCAGTCTTGTTACTTCACCACTTTTTCTTTCTCCTAACAAGCATTTAAACCTACTCATGCAAGCTTCCAATTGCTGCAAGCCAGTTTCCTTTCCAAGAATAGTAGTTATATCATGAACTGGCTTCTAAACAATCTTAAACGACCGTTAAACTGGGATCTTGAGATTCTCTGTTACATGTAGTTAATTTGAGTTATTTATCTCGTAATTTCTAAAATAGGGCTTTCCCTCCTTTGCTTGCTTTAAAAGAGGTGTAAAGAGATGTAGACATTATCTAATTTATTGTAGGAGCTTGTGGCAAGGATATAAAATGGCATAATTATCATTAAACTTCAGAGCTCAAACATAGGGTAGACAAATGATTCTTGTGTTGTTTTCACATCAGTTGCCAGGTATTTTGGCACGGCAGATGGCAAACTTCTGTGTCTGTGTACTTTCAGTGCCCACAGAGTAGTGGAAGATCCTGTACCCAGGACACTTAGGGTCAAACTTTAGACTCAAAACACTTCACCGTTTATGAGGTAAATTACTAAATTGACTACATTTTTAACCCTCCTTGCAAAGACTTTTAGCTAGGCAACAACATATTTTAGGATTATACAGAAAGAAAGCATGAGTGACTGTATTTTCTTAGGTGAAAGTTTTGCAAAGCTTCTTCTTTATTGGTTTTGACAGACAAAAAGCATGTACGTGATCAAATCTTGTATACAGGAGCAGACACCGATGAAAACCTCATATGACCTGAACAGAATGGTTATAGAGGAGTTTTCTCGACTCTGTGAACCTTGGTGTCACATCAAAGAGGGTTGCTTAGATCAATTGTTGTGCAATCCTCAAAAATTCATGCCCAGCGGAAGGGTTGCATTACGATGACATGTCTTTTTCTCTTTCACATGCAACTAATGAAAGTGGTTCACCGCACATCGAGTTAAGAATGGTTTTCACTGCCACTGCCGGTGAGACCCAGCTGAGGGACAGAGAAAAGCAGAAATAAGGGGCGGTGGAGCCAGGTCTGCGATTTTTAGTGCCTAGAGGGGAGATGAGAAGCATGGAGAGGGCAGAGGGAAGGAGGGAGGGGACTTGGGTGGAGTTTGGCAGTGGCTGCGCTCCCATCATGCCATTCCAATCCACGGACAGTCGGCTGAGCAAAGCAACAGTTCCAACGTTGTAATTTGGAACTAAAAATATTACACTTTCTTTCCTCTTTTTCTTCTTTTTTCAAACTGCGGTACCCCATTATGGTCTTTTTCCCGTGCCAAGCATGCATGTGCAGGCCCTCATATTGACTTCTGACAAGTTAAGAGAACACTTTCACCCATGCCATAGCAACAGTATAGTGCATCTGTGAGCTTATTTAATAGGTGGCTGGCTTGTAAGTGTCATAAAATTTCTCACTATCCTGCAAAAGATCATTATATGCAGGCTGCAGTGCTCATAAAGATTCCTGTCATTCAGGCTGGACAGGTCTATATGGCACTGCACAATATGCTGACTACGTTACAGATGCGCACCCTCAGATGTTTTTTATTTTATTGTATTTTTTTTATTTTGGTCTCTAAATGAGCACTTATGTTCACACATAACTGAGAAAATTACTGACAAGGCAGTCTGTACATCCATGGAATTATCACAATACATCATAAACAGTGTTTATGGCATAAAGCAGGGCAATTACAGTACATTGTTTAACTGATGTAATAAAAATAAGCCATGATGAGCACCAAAGCCTGACACTTTCAAAACCATTGTTGGATGCAGTGTTGGCTGGAACATGTTTTGCCACAATGAAACAATTATAATTTGAAAGAATTCTTTGCCAGCCCAGTAGAATGTGCAATGCATCCTTTAATCTACATTATTTATAGTGCATAAAACAAAAATACGACAACAAAATTGTGAGGTTTGATCATGCGCAAATGAAGTGAATGTGTTATTCGTTATGCAATATGCATTGCTTTTTAAAGTAATAGTTCACCCAAAAATAAAGTCATAATTTAGGCCTACTCACCCTCACCTATTAATTCTTCTATAAAACACAAAATTAGATCATTCAAAGAATGGTGGGTAATTTCAACACAATGGCAGAACACTTTTACACTTACTAAAACACTCAGGAAAAAATTCCATGTACTTCATTGATCATTTACCAATTTCTTTCACTTCAAATAGTTTTAGATTTTTATTAATTATTATATTCTCATATTGTGAATAGAAAAGTTCTTGCATGAACACATAGCTGACAAGTGAAATGTGATATGCGTGGTTTGTGAGCCCCTAGTGTCACTAAACAAATTTGCATTTAAATCAATATTATACAATCAAACACTCTCCAAATCTTTTATTGGTTATACAAAGAGATAGCCCCACCCCAGTCTCGCGTAATTGGTTGAGCCATTGTTGCTGTGTCGGGTTGGTTGGAATGCTCATAATTTCTCGAGGAAGTTAACCAACAAATGTAAAAACTTACACATTTCGTCAGCTGCAAATGTTGATGTTCTTTTAAAGAGATTTTAACGGACAAGTGGATCTACCTTTTTGTGCCATGTACTTTGTAAATTAATCTTACATTAAATAGTGTGCCACTTACAGGTGTCCTGCCCATATCTTAATGAAGAGACCAATTCTTGTAATTACACATTTGATGATAATGACAGTTGTTATTGTCATTTGTAAATGGGGGGGGGGGGTCTCTGCTTTCATCTGTTTCATAGCAATTAGCTTTAAATTTAGTTGCTCAACAACATATATGAAGTTAAAGCCAAGAGCCGCCATAAGGTTACAGTAGTTACACCCTGACATTTTGACATATGTTCTTTTGCCTTTTTCTGCTTGTGGAATGTTTTATGGATACATTCCAGCTTCATCAAAAAACGGAACAGAAATGACCGGCTGGGAAGCCGGCAACTAACTTGAGTACAAGGCATGCAATGTGAGGGTGGTGCTGCTGGATGGATTCAAAAATGATTCTGTGCTAAGTTTACATTGTTTTTTAGAGGCTTGGCCTCTGAGAATCTGCTAAGTCAACTGCAATTTTGTTTAAGTTTTGTGGCTTCTCCATGTCTTATGTAATACTAGCTTATATCTTAAATTTGTTTAGTGGCAGAATGGCATGTCAATCACTTGCTGAAGTTGCTCTCATCTAGAAGAACTGGAAGTGAACCCCTTTTGCTTACATAACCTTATGCAGCTTTGGTTACTGCTCACCCCACAATTCTTTGGTTTCTGAAGACTACACCCTGGTGTTGCAAACAACAGAGAGTACAGACCATTCTCTGACCCCCTTTTTTATACACGAGTCCCCACAGGAAATCATAGGGTGATGGCAACCAATCTCTCTTAATCACAGCCATGAATATCAAAATAAGATTCTATCTAAAGACTAAGAAGAACTCTCAGCAAAGAAATAAATCAGCGAACTACAATGAAATATAATTACATCTAAAACTGCTTGTCAAGGTACAAAAGTCACCACAATACATGAACACAAATGACCTTTCTACAGTATATTCAAAATAACCTACATTCAAAAGTCATTTAAATACGAAGTAACCTCAACAAAGCTAAAGTTGCCATGCAGATTGTACTGCAACTTGTTTTGTTTTTTTGCAGCTTCTCCAAAACTCTCTGAATATGTTAGAACTCATGTAGAACTTGCATGTTTTTTCCTATAGAAATAGTGTGTAATTATGCCTGTTTATATTCCACTTGCATGGATATATTTGTTTATACCATCAAATTAAAGTCAGAGATGTAGCATTCGTCATAGTAAAAACTCAAAACACATCTAAAAAATAATGAGACCAAAGAATCTTGTAGACCCACATGTCCATAATTACAAAATTGCTACAGTCTTCGCATCACGCATGAAACAGCTATATGGAGTTTTTATTGAGTCGCTTGTACATGTGACATCCCGTCACTGTTCCCAGCAAAAATGTTAAACTGGTGTGGCCACTATACAGTATTCAATTTCAATAGAAGATCATTTAATTGCTCTGTAATTTGAATAATACCGCTGTCTGGTTTAATGTAGTGTAGAGTGATTATATTAAGTATCTACAACCTGAATTGCAGAAAAGTTGAGATATTTTTTAAATTTGCATAAAATGAAAACTAAAAAACTTTGTAACATAACAAATGTTTAAACTGAGAAATTTTACAATTTTATGCACATAATGAGCTCATTTCAAATTTGATCTCCAAATTTGCATATCCTCTTCTTTTCAAAACAGTTTGAAGATGTCTGGGCATCAAGGTTATGAGTTTCTAGAGTTTTGGTGTTGGAATTTGGTCTCATTCTTGCCTGATATAAGTTTCCAGCTGCTGAAGAGTTTGTGGTTGTCTTTGACCTATTTTTCGTTTAATGATGCACCACATGTTCTCTAGAGATGAAAGATCTGGACTGCAGGCAGGCCAATTCAGCACCCGGACTCTTCTATGACGAAGCCATGCTGTTGTAATAGCTGCAGTATGTGGTTTTGCATTGTCCTGCTGAAATACACAAGGCCTTCCCTGAAACAGACGTTGTCTGGAGGGGAGCATATGTTACTCTAAAACCTTTTTATACCTTTCAGCATTCATAGTGCCTTCCAAAACATGCAAGCTGCCCATACTGTATGCGCTTATGCACCTCCATACCATCAGAGATGCTGTCTCCCTCCTCTTTAGCCCAGAGGACATGGCGTCCGTGATTTCCAACAAGAATGTCAAATTTGGACTCGTCTGACCATAGAATACTTTTCCACTTTGAAACAGTTCATTTTAAATGAGCCTTGGCCCACAGGACACGACGGGGCTTCTGGACCATTCACATATGGCTTCCTTTTTGCATGATAGAGCTGTAGCTGGCTTCAGCAGATGGCACGGCGGATTGTGTTTACCGACAGTGGTTTCTGGAAGTATTCCTGGGCCCATTTAGTAATGTCATTGACAAAATCATGCCGATGGGCGATGCAGTGGCATCTGAGGGCCCGAAGACCAATAAAGGTCTTCAGCCTTTTCCCTTACGCACAGAGATTTCTCCAGTTTCTCTGAAACTTTTGATGATGTTATGCACTGTAGATGATGAAATTTACAAAGCCTTTGCAATTGATGTTTAGAAACATATCTTTTTATGCACTCTTTCACAGCTCTGCCCTTCTGAGAGACTTTGCCTCTCTAAGACATCCCTTTAATAGCTAATCATGTTACAGACCTGATATCAATTAACTTAACGTGACAACTTTTTTGAGAGCTGTAGCAGGCATCAAATTTGAAATGAGCTCATTTAGTGGATAAAAGTATAAAATTTCTTAGTTTAAACATTTGATATGTAATCTATGTTCTATTATGAATAAATTATTGGCTCATGTGATTTAAAAGTCTTTTAGTTTTCATTTTATTCAAATTTAAAAAACGTCCTAACATTTCCGGAATTCAGAATAACCCAAAAATGAAAATTCTGTCTTTAATTACTCACCCTCGTGTTGTTCCAAACCCTTAAGACTTTCATTCATCTTTGGGTCATCGAATGAAGATGTTTTTGATGAAATCTGAGATCTTTCTGTCCCTCCATAGACTGCCTTTGCAACTAAAACTTTGAGGCTTCAAAAAATTCAAAAGAGATCGTAAAAATAATCCATAAACATTTAAAAAGTTTAGTCCAAATTTTCTGAAGAGACTCAATCACTTTTTATGGTGAACAGATTTAATTTAGACTTTTACTTGATTTTACATATAAACCTTGATCAGTGAACATAAACGGAAGCTCAACCGAACCTGAATAATGCGCAAGAACAATTTCGCTGATCAGTGTTTACATGTGAATCTAATCTAGTCTATTTAAATTTGGACTAAACCACTCAATTCATATGGATTAGTTTTCCGATCTCTTAATGAACTTTTTAAAGTGTCAAAATGGCAGATGTGTAGCTGTCTATGGAGGGACAGAAAGCTCTCAGATTTCATCAAAAAGATCTTCAGTTGCGTTCCAAAGATGAACGAAATTCTTATGGGCTTGGAACGACATTGGGTGAACTAACCTTTTAAAGTTTTGTTTTGTTTTAGTATCTAACACAAAGACAATAGAAAGTATAAATTAGCACTGCAAGTGAAACTGCCAAATGATATAAATGGGTATTATTAGATGTAAACACAACATTTACATTTCTAGACCCAGGAGTCACCTAGTCATTTACTGGTGACTCCCTGTTCCGTTTGCTTTAGCTCTATCTGTTTCAGCAGGAATGTTCAGTGACGATTTCTTTGCCAAAAGTGAACTACATTATGAACATTAATTTTAGAATGTCACATTAGTGTTTTAGTACATGAGACTGGTCTTAAGACCATTCTTGGTCTCGGCTGCATTTGGTCTCGGTCTTGTCTTGGTCTCAGACTAAAAGGACTCGGGATTTTATTTCAAGACCGGTTAGGACCACAAATTGTAAGGATATTAAGGATATCACTAAATTGAGGTTGCATTGTCTGATTTTTTTGTTACCATCATTAATTTGATTGGATGTAAAACTTCCTGCTTCAAATGCAATCAACAACTTATTTTGAAATTTTTTTTTTTTTTAACTGTTGTGCCGGGTCAGAAATCAACAAGGGATTTTGTCAAAAATGTCACCAAAATTAACAAAACAAAATTCAAGATATGATTCAAGATATGATTGCAAAAAAGTACTTGTATAAGATCTTGTTTTCACAAATATGAGCACAATTGTAAACATGATTTTGATTTTTTTTTCTTTTTACAAATGTTCAATAAACAAAATTTTATTTTTAAAACATTAATCTAAACATTATTTATGCATTTGTAATTGTACCAATTCAGATGCAACTTCTGTTCCACCTCTCCAGTGTAAAGATGAATTTTGTTTTTAATGATTTCAATTGATTGGTAACAGCTCTATATAGTGTCTTATTATTCTACTTGCAATTATTGATTAAAAATAAAACATTTCTAAGGCATTGTGACACGGTTAGTAGATATGGGAAGAAGGAGGCGGGAACCGGCGAACATTCAACGTAACTTTAATTCAAAAATAAACAAACAACAAAACGAAAGTAACGCCGGCAGACCCTCGCGGACGTCCGCCGGCCACACAAACATAATAAAACATAAAATAAAGTCCAGGCCTGGTCCTCTCTCGTCTTTCATTGTAGTCGTTCCTCCTTTTATGCCTCCGGAGCTCCTCCGTGAGAGACTCGAGGCCGGCACGCCTCGCAGGTGACGCTCATTATCACTCGCGTCACCGGCCTCGCGCCGTTCCCTCACGGCTCTCGCCCGCCCTGCTCGTCACATACCCCCAACGCCCCTCGCAGGCCGGGGGGTACCTCCGAGACTGCGCTCTACTCCCCCCCGGGGCCTGTCTCGGCGGCCGCAGCACCTGGGGGTAAGGACAGACGAGACAAGAGAAAGGAGACGGAAGCAAGGGGAGCGACAGGACGAGAGAGGGGAGAGAGGAAAAAGAAAGAGAAAAAAAAATTCTTGGTCCGGTTCCCCAACACACTTTCGCTCAGTCCTCAGCCTGCCAAGAGGCTCTTCCTCGCGATGCCACATGCGATGGCACTGGACGCGTGGTGGAGTGGACGTCCCGATCCTCGACCGCCTCCTGGCGGCCGGCGATGGCTCCTACGGCTGAGGGCAGCCGGCAGCGAGTCCCCCGTCCCCTGCTCCTCCCCTTCATGGCGGACGGTAGCAGGCTCCGGCCCACGGCGGACGGCGGCGACTCCTCCGCTCCCTCCAGGACGGCAGCCACCCCACCTCGTCCCAGGAGCACGGCATCCGGGTCTCCGTCCCACCTTTCACTTGGCTCCAGCACCACCGCCTCGGGCAGCCTCTCGTGGTCTTCACTCCCGCGCTGCCCGAACTCCGCAGCACCGCGATCCCCCTCAGCAGCGAGGGCTCTCCGACAGCATGTCCCTCCTTCCTCCCGGGTTTCGGCACCAATGTAACAAGGTTAGTAGATATGGGAAGAAGGAGGCGGGAACCGGCGAACATTCAACGTAACTTTAATTAAAAAATAAACAAACAACAAAACGAAAGTAATGCCGGCAGACCCTCGCGGACGTCTGCCGGCCACACAAACATAATAAAACATATAATAAAGTCCAGGCCTGGTCCTCTCTCGTCTTTCATTGTAGTCGCTCCTCCTTTTATGCCTCCGGAGCTCCTCCGTGAGAGACTCGAGGCCGGCACGCCTCGCGCCGTTCCCTCACGGCTCTCGCCCGCCCTGCTCGTCACAGGCATCTAGTCTGGTCTTGATTCGGTTTCGGCTGCCTTGGTCTTGTCTTGGTCTCAACCCCTCAAAGTCTTGGTCTTGGTCTCGGTTTAGGTGGTCTTGACTACAAACCCGATTCCAAAAAAGTTGGGACACTGTACAAATTGTGAATAAAAACAGAATGTAATGATGTGGAAGTTTCAATTTTCAATAATTTAGTCAGAATACAACATAGATGACATATCAAATGTTTGAACTGAGAAAATGTATCATTTTATGGGAAAAATAAGTTGATTTTAAATTTCATGACATCAACATCTCAAAAAAGTTGGGACAAGGCCATGTTTACCACTGTGTGGCATCACCTCTTTTTTTTTATAACAGTCTACAAACGTCTGGGGACTGAGGAGACAAGTTGCTCAAGTTTAGGAACAGGAATGTTGTCCCATTCTTGTCTAATACAGGCTTCTAGTTGCTTAACTGTCTTAGGTCTTCTTTGTCGCATCTTCCTCTTTATGAAGCGCCACATGTTTTCTATGGGTGAAAGATCTGGACTGCAGGCTGGCCATTTCAGTACCCGGATCCTTCTTCTACGAAGCCATGATGTTGTAATCGATGCAGTATGTGGTCTGGCATTAACGTGTTGGAAAATGCAAGGTTTTCCCTGAAAGAGACGACGTCTGGATGGGAGCATATGTTGTCCTAGAACTTGGATATACCTTTCAGCATTGATGGTGCCTTTCCAGATGTGTAAGCTGCCCATGCCACAAGCACTCATGCAACCCCATACCTTCAGAGATGCAGACTTCTGAACTGAGCGCTGATAACAACTTGGGTTGTCCTTGTCCTCTTTAGTCCGGATGACATGGCGTCTCAATTTTCCAAAAAGAACTTCAAATTTTGATTCATCTGACCACAGAACAGTTTTCCACTTTGCCACAGTCCATTTTAAATGAGCCTTGGCCCAGAGAAAACACCTGCGCTTCTGGATCATGTTTAGATATGGCTTCTTTTTTGACCTATAGAGTTTTAGCCGGCAACGGCGAATGACACGGTGGATTGTGTTCACTAACAATGTTTTTTGAAAGTATTCCTGAGCCCATCTTGTGATTTCCATTACAGTAGCATTCCTGTATGTGATGCAGTGCCGTCTAAGGGCCAGAAGATCACGGGCATCCAGTATGGTTTTCTGGCCTTGACCCTTACGCACAGAGATTGTTCCAGATTCTCTGAATCTTTGGATGATATTATGCACTGTAGATGATGATAACTTCAAACTCTTTGCAATTTTTCTCTGAGAAACTCCTTTCTGATATTGCTCCACTATTTTTCGCTTCAGCATTAGGGGAAATGGTGATCCTCTGCCCATCTTGACCTCTGAGAGACACTGCCACTCTGAGAGGCTCTTTTTATACCCAATCATGTTGCCAAATGACCTAATAAGATGCAAATTGGACAATTGTACAATTTATTTTTCCGGCCTCTTATTGCTACCTGTCCCAACTTTTTTGGAATGTGTAGCTCTCATGAAATCCAAAATGAGCCAATATTTGGCATGACATTTCAAAATGTCTCACTTTCAACATTTGATATGTTATCTATACTCTATTGTGAATAAAATATAAGTTTATGAGATTTGTAAATTATTGCATTCCTTTTTTATTCACAATTTGTACAGTGTCCCAACTTTTTTGCAATCAGGTTTGTACAACACTATGTCACGTTATGTGTGATGTCTAATTCGAAGTGTAAGTTTTTATGTCCCTCACGTGTCCAAAGAGCTGGTGGTGGCAACTGGCAAATTACAAAAGAAAACTTACAAAGAAACTTGAACCTTATTATTATGTTGAGGCAAACATTTTATGAACCCAGTATTTCAATCATGAAATACATTGCAACTGATTTTCATTGAATCTTAAATAGAAATTTAACGTCACATCACTTGTCTTGTTATTTTAAAGTTTGAAAATGTGCTGTTTTGGTCAACAGCTGTTTTCCATTTACCATCCCTTACTTCATTCTGGTAAATGGGTCCCAATAAGTGTTTAGTAGAGAGAAAACAAGAAGCTTAGTCTGGAGAACCTTAAAAAAAAAAACTTTTTAGACACAAATTCACATTTGCCAATGTAGCAAAATCCTGGAAAATGTATTGTTGTGGTGGGCTCAGATGTCATATCCAGGCCCACCCCCCTTGGCCTTCATGTTATGTGATAAAACACTTGAGAGAGGGCTTAGCTAATGGAAACAAAATGACAGAACGTGAGTGTCTGCTTTTGTTCTTTGTTTTTTTTTTTTTTTTTTTTTTTTTTTTTACAAGTGAAGTGGTCTGACATGTGACTAAAAACAGGGTGAAATTCAGTCAGCCAAACTGTTATTTCATCAAGGCTTTTCCAGCCGTGTCCCTTGTGACCCAGCCATTTTTGACAGCAATTAAAAAAGGCAAAGGAAGAGAGAAAGGCATGAAATACCACCACAGGATAATTGACCTTTGAAGTGGAGATTCATCTCCTAATTCAGTTTGACAGTATGGTCAAAACCTTAAGACATTGGCAGCTATGATTAAATTTGTGTCAGTGTTTCAAACCAAAACACACACATAGAAACACTCATAAAAATATTATTCAGCTATATTGTATAGACCGTTGACTGTTCTATATTAATGGGTATTCTGTCTGATTTATGTTTTCGAATTTGATTTTACTTGACTAATTTTATTGAGCTAGGACCCATTTTTACATTCATGAAATAACATCATATACCACAAATAATCTCATTCTGTTTAACAATTATATTTTTAAATATTTGTAAAAGTTACATTTGTCAATCTGTTCATTTTATATATATATATATATATATATATATATATATATATATATATATATATATATATATATATATAAATCAACATTTTTGCAAGGTTAATGGTTTTTTGAAGAAGGGTGCCGTCTCCATTTATATACACTGTTCATGGAACATAAAGGAAAGTGAAAAACAAAAAAACAGGATGTATTTGTGATTAAACTGTTGATCTAGTCAGCGGAAATGTAATTTACTCCAGTAAAAGTTCTAAACTGAAATTTTAAGTGTTGTTTATGAAATGTGGTCAATAAAATATAAAGCACAGAATTAAAGGTCTCTAATTATAGAATCAGTAGCTAGTATTTTGCTATTGAAGAACTACGTATTCTCTTCCCAGAATCACAAGAAAAGGGCATAGGTCAGACTTTGTACTTGTGCAGTAACCCTTTAGGTTACGGTGCTGGCTTTGTAGAGCTACGTTATGTTCTCAAACATTTTCTTTTTAAGGGTTTTGCTTCTGGAACAGGAAAGAACACTCTGTATGTTCTGTAATGACTAACTGTTAGATGACACTGCACTAATGCACACTGTCATTGAGCTTGAAGTTCTTATAAAGATTTCTTATATAAAAAAATTTATACTCTGATATAAAGGTGTACATTTTGTACAGGTTATTTTATTTATTTCATTTTTATTTTGTTTCCTTTGATGATCATTGGTTGATACACAATTATTTATTATAAGTTTTGGGACTGGTGGATGTTATTTTATTCAGTTTTTTCATTGGTTCATTGTAAGTTTGAATTCTGTTTCTGTTTGTACTTAAAGGAACCTATACACACCTGAAACCTTTTAGCCCTGACGAAGGCCTGAGTGCTGAAACGCGTTGGCAAAATAAAGTCGATACTTAGCTCCAGCTTCATTTTTATTTATATTTTTGACCCCTCCGTGCCACAAGTGCTGCTGGTTTTCTTTCCTATACTACATACTTACCATTCATGCACCTTGTTGGATGTGAAGTTGCACCAGGCTAATTATATTACTCTCATTGAGCATGAAGTTACATAAATAAAGACTACAGCAAAGATACTGCAAGTACTACCGAAGAGGATTAGGGCCAAGCAATAATAAAAAAATAAAACCATCTCGAGATTAAAGTTGTTCAATTTCGAGAAAAAAGTTAAATCATGAGAAAAATGTTGTTAAATTTCAAGAAAAAAGTCGAGATAAAATATTGAGAATAAACATTAAATTATGAGAATAAAGTCATTAAATTACGAGAAAAAAGTTGTTAAATTATGAGAACAAATTCGCAATTTAACGAATTTGTTCTCGTAATTTAGAGACTTTTTTCTCGTAATTTAATGACTTTATTATCAACATTTTATCTTGACTTTTTTCTCGAAATTTAACGAGTTTTCTCTCGTAATTTAACGAGTCTATTCTCAACATTTTATCTCGACTTGTTTCTTGTAATTTAACAAGTTTTTTCTCGTAATTTAACAAGTTTATTCTGAACATTTTATCTCGACTTTATTCTCGAAATTTAACGAGTTTTTTCTCGAAATTTAACAACTTTAATCTCGTGATGGCCCTAATCCTCTTCCGTAAAGTTCTGCATGGGCAGAGAGGGCAATAAACCCTCAAGGTATTCTCCATATTAGCAGTAAATAAATAAATGTCAATATGATATTTAGGCCTGTTGTCAGTCCTGTATTTGAGTCCTTAAAGAGATAATTCACCCTAAAATGAACATTAGGTCAGAAATTACTCACCCTGGTGTTGTTCTAATGTCATATGTCCTTTCTTTTATGGACCACAAAAGAAGAATATATATATATAAAAAAAAAAAAAGTCCTGTTCACACTCGTCCATATAATTGAAATGAATAGAGACCAGCATCAAGTTTTTAAAAAAAATAACACAAAAGTATCACAGAACAATCCCATGCAACATGTATCGTAAGTGTTCTGGGGGTATACGATATTAAATTTAATGTATTGTTTAATGAAAATCCTGTAAGTAAATAAGTAAATGCCGAAGAAAAAAAAAAGATTATGGAAGAGGAAATTGTTGATGAGACGCGGGTCTGTAACTCCTCCCCAAACTTCCCGCTGCCCTGTATCTTGCCCTCTCATTGGCTGTAGGTCATCGTCGATGTCATTTTCAGTCAGAACACTTTTCACACAGCAGATTTTGAATTGCAGAAATGCCATGCCAAATATCTCATGGGCGTTGACGTCGCATTGTCAATTCTCTCAGATCGTGTCTTTGATAATTCACACTGCATGATTGTCACTCACATAAACGAGCACCGTTTTGCTTCCAATTTCGGACATTTGTCAGTGAGTGAAAATTGGGCCTAAAATCTTGCAGTGTAAACTCAAACTCACACCTGTAAATTATTTTCAGGTATCACAACCGCATTCTCGGAAAACCTGCACTTTCTGAACAGAACCGGACTGGATAACTAGTTGTCCATCACGCCATACAGTGTCAGAGAGTCACTCTGCGCTGTGCAAACGCCTGTCTAGTGTCTCTAACATGTGTTGCGGGTTTCCATGTGTGGTTTTGCTCGCTCTCCACAGAAAAGCTTCTGTCGCTAAATGAAGATTTGATGGATAAACTCGCGGCTTAACTGGACTCTTGACATGTCAAAAAGTGGTGACTTTTCAGTTTAATCGATGTCGTCGCCATCTTTGATATTACTTTGGTCACTTTCGTGGTTACAGGTTAGAGAATACGGGCTTGACTCCTGTTCACACAGTATTTGAGACGCAATATAAGTGTAAGTGACATTTCAAGACTCACCTGTAAGTAAATGCGGTTGTCAATACCAAAAACTGACAATCTGAATGTAACCTTAGTTTCTAGTAATGCACAACAGCAGGAAGGCTCAAAGAACAACAAAAACAACCTTTGAAACATTCTTTTTTTTTTTAGAGAGAGAAATGTCATGTAATAGTAACATCATTTTAGCCCTTTCCACTCAGCCTTCATATAATTCATGACAGAACACCTCTTCTCAAAAATAAACTTGTGGAGACAGTCTAGTGCAGCTCGAGTGAAAAAAAGAGTGGGTTTTTGAAGGGAAAAAAAAAAAACCTGCAAAAATGGTGTCTTTGTATAGAAATTTGCTTACAGAAGGAAGCAGCGAAGATCGCCCAGCTAGCACTTTACAGTCCACGATTCTACCCTCTTTCCAATTACAGGCTAATTTTACACATCAAACTGCACTGTCATACAGTAAATGAAAATAAATAACCTATGTTTAAAAAAAAAAAAAAAGGTTATTATTGTGACTATTCTATATTTTCCTCTTTAGAGACAGTATACATCACTTAAACCAATGATTACCTTGACCGGATGGGACTGTTCTCCAAACACAGTGTGGGAAGCACTGGCATGTGCTTGATTATGATAGTAAATGTCATTGTGTTTAGCTTTTCATAGCCACTAAGAACCATGTTAGTTTAACGTGATTAGTTCACCTAAGCCATGTCAGCAAAACACCTAGTATCTAGTTCACTTATGTGAAAATGGGTGGAAGCATCTTGCCAGGGAGATTTAGAGTATTTCCACGGGGCAATCCTTCACCTGCTTCCCCAAACCTAGCACTTGAGGTTAGCCTAATTCAATTAGATGAGTCAGGCATAAGCAGAGCCAAGACCAGCCCAGTGCCCCAGAATTGTAACTTGGTGGGATGTAAAGGCAATTTGTGGGAGTTCCATGGCAATTTTGCATCATCTGGTCTCGCCTCTGACACATTTCGCAGTGCCCAAGGTAATTAAGATGGATGATTTGCATACGACAATGTCTTTCCTAGCTCAGTGGCCTGGCATTATTGGGCAGATTTTGAAGCCCAAAAAAATTCACGCATCCATTATCCATACAGCTCCACAGGGTTAAAGGATTAGTCCACTTTTAAATAAACTTTTCCTGATAATTTACTCACTCCCATGTCATCCAAGATGTCCATGTCTTTCTTTCTTCAGTCGAAAAGAAATTAAAGGGTTAGTTCACCCAAAAATGAAAATTTTGTCATTTATTACTCACCCTCATGTCGTTTCACACCCATAAGACCTTCGTTAATCTTCGGAACACAAATTAAGGTATTTTAGTTTAAATCCGATGGCTCCGTGAGGCCTCCATAGGGAGTAGGGCTGGACGATTATGGCCTAAAATCTCTATTAATTGAACATTTTACCTTGATTACGATTAATGAACGATTTTATTTTTTTTTTACCCTCATAGTTCACTGACAAGGTTTGTACTGTAAATATGATTGAAAGAGTGATCTGACATCATAGCTCACTATCAGCAGTTATTTTATCTATGGTTTGTTACATTTCTTGCAGGTTTCTGCTCGTTGTAAATCAGATAAAGATAAATTAGCACAGTAGCTACCAGAGTGATTGCGTGTGTGAATTAGTCATACCGTCTCTCTATTAATTGTGAAGCTGTGGGTTGTAAGTAGTTCCTTCAAAAGTAGAAAAATATATGCTATAATATGTTTTGAGTTTCTAAGCTACTTTAAGTGATAAATCACACGACAGCGCTGACAACTAGTTTCTGTTCCTCTGTGCGCGCGATCTTCACGTTTTGTGCAGCTACTGTTTGTATGACTGTTCATGCCAAATTGCAGCTGCGCGAGCACGGTAGATCGATATAATAATACACATCTGATCGTCTAAATTCGCTTGAATGTCCAAACAATAAAACAAATACAACTGACAAAGTTTAGTGAAGACGCAAAGGCTCACCGCTCGCGCGACATCACTATGTTGAACCGTCGTTCACCTCCGTGTTTTGTTTTTATGCCACTGACTGGACGGGGCGGAGTCACGTGGCTACACACACGGTAATGTTTTTAAGCGGGAAGTATTAACAGGATTAAAAAACCGAAATAACCTACATGGGAAAATTACGTCGGTTAGAGGTTCTGAATTCCGGTTTCGATTATTTTTCGATTAATCGTCCAGCCCTAATAGGGAGCAATGTCATTTTCTCTGTCAAGATCCATAAAGGTACTAAAAACATATTTAAATCGGTTCATGTGAGTACAGTGGCTCAATATTAATATTATAAAGTCGTTATTTTGTTTTTTTGCGGCATCAAAAGTATTCTCGTCGCTTTATAATATTAATATTGAACCACTGTACTCACATGAACCGATTTAAATATGTTTTTAGTACATTAATGGATCTTGATAGAGGAAGTGACATTGCTCCCTACGGAGGCCTCACGGAGCCATCGGATTTCAACTAAAATATCTTAATTTGTGATCCAAAGATTAACGAAGGTCTTACGGGTGTGAAACGACATGAGGGTGAGTAATAAATGACAGAATTTTCATTTTTGGGTGAACTAACCCTTTAAGGTTTTTGATGAAAACATTCCAGGATTTTTCTCCATATAGTGGACTTCAATGGGCACCAAACAGTTGAAGGTCAAAATTAGTTTCAGCGGAGCTTCAAATTGTTCTAGACGATCCCCGACAAGAAATAATGGTCTTATCTAGAGAAACAATCACTCATTTTCTAAAAAAAAATAGAATTTTATACATTTTAACCAGAAATGCTCATCTTGAACTAGCTCTCTTCTTCTTCTTCTCTATTTGAATTCCAGCAGTGTAGACACTGCTAAGTGTATTACTGCCCTCCACAGGTCAAAGTTTTGAACAATTTTTTATATGCAATATGCTAGTGCAATAGTATATAACAATTTAGTTCAAACTTTGTCTAGAACAATTTGAAACTGCAGTGAAACTAATTTTGACCTTCAACTGTTTGGTGCCCATTGAAGTCCACTATATGGAGAAAAATCATGGAATGCTTTAATCAAAAACTGGAATTTCTTTTCGACTGAAGAAAGAAAGACATGGACATCTTGGATGACATGGGGGTGAGCAAATTATCAGGAAAAGTTTATTTAAAAGTGGACTAATCCTTTAATAAAGTCCTTTTGAAGCGAAGTGATGCATTTTTGTAAGAAAAATATCCATATTTAAAACTTTATGCATTCAAATAATTAGCTTCTGGCGGACAACTGTACGTATACTGCGCAAGTCGACTTAGGACCTAGACCTAGGATGGCTTGAGGGCGAGTAAATCATGGTATACCTTTCATTTGTGGGTGAACTAACCCTTTAATATATATTTCTGTTATTTTGCAGGATTCACCAATGCATATTATTCCATCTAGGGAAAAAAAAAAAAAATCTTCATAATCTGGGTTTCCATCCATTCATTTCTATGCAAAATGTGGGATTCAATGCTAAATGTAATCACTTAAATGAGAATAAACGAGAATACATGTATCAAATATATTCTTGAATGTACTTAAATGCCCTTCGCAAAGAATAGCAAACCATCCCAATTGCTAACACTGTTAGAGCGTTTTGTCTGCACATGCTAAATTGCAAATAGTTTATTACATTTATGAAAAGAGCCACAGTGTCTCCAAAGGCTGCAGGTACAACTTACAATTCTATTCTTGTTTTTTAAATGAACATTGAATGCACTTGAGTAAATATTTAAGTTTCCATTAATCGAAATAAGAACACACACTACCTGGAAGCACAAGCTGTGCCCTATAACAGAAAGTCTTTCCATGAGTAAGGTGTGCAAGCTCTAATTCCAAACCACATTCCTCTCGTTTTCTAACATGGGGTTTGTTTGACCAGACACCTTCCTGATGTCCCTAGAAGGTAAATGAATTGGAATGAAACGTTTCCATTCTTAAAACGTGTCCCACACAATGGGAAGTCCTCTTGGTGCCAAAAACAAACCTGCTGAAGCTACAGCAAACCTACTTATAGATGTACAGTGATACTTCACTAACTTTTCTTATTCAGGAAGTTCCTGGTCTCCGGTGGGCCAGCAACAGCAGGTATACGGTATTCCTCCCAAGGTATTTATTTGCACCGTCCTGTGTATTTGTTTTCCTTGTGGTAGCTTTTTCCCTTCACCTCCACAGTAAGAGGCAGTCTCCTGTCTCTGTGGCCTGGTGCTTGGCGCTCTAACCGAAGCTCTTGCTTTCCAAGCCGACAGTTCTCTAATCCCTTTGTTGCCCTTGGACCTTTGCTGGGAAATGCAAACGTGGGAGACCGTAATTGTGGACACACTGGTACCAAACACATGCTTCGATCTGAGATATGAATACTCTTACACACAAACCAAAGATATTATAGTCTTGTTCCCAGAACTTGCAAGAGCCTAGACATTCAGCTTACATGCATCCTAAGTTATGTAACATCATTTACTTGCTTAATGCAAGCATTCCTATTACTATTGCAAATGCATACGTTTGCAGAGAGGTTTGCATTACATTTCTAAATGATCAGAACTACTCCTGTCGGGTGGTTAAAACAGTGGAAAAATCTGAGACTTACATTTAGCCATATCAAGAGACCACAACTTCATAGACACAGCGGTGGGCTATGCCTTACAACAGGAGTGTCCAATCCTATTCCTGAAAGACCACTTTTTGCTGGTTCAGGTTTGTTTAATTCGAGCTGGCCCTAAGATGGCCCTTCAGGAGCAGGAGCAGACACTCCTGCCTTAGAAAATCCTGGCAAAGGCATAGCAAAACTTGGTGCCTTTAAATTTTCTACATTTATGGTAATCTCTGAAAATCAGTGACTATAGCAGAATGAGGTTAAACTTACACCTCATCTCAAATGTCTGAGCTGTCTGCAGCCTGGTGGAAAATCTTATTTACAGGGTGAAACTTGCTCAAGATTAGCTTTAAATATAGTCATGTATGTCCAAGTCCATCTTTTCCCTGATTACATTTCAGTTTGTTACCCATCACCATTTTTCAGAACCACTGACAATATTCCTAGTCCAATTTTTTCCAGCTGTGAGCATTTCGCCATTGTGTAAAGGATAAGTGCATTCTCCCAGGGTTTTGATTATATAATTTTTTTTACTAGAAAATACAATCACGGCTTTAGACCCTAGATATAATACATTGCCAAAAGAAGAGTGTCATAGTGATGGCACTTGCTCAGTCTGAAATTGTATAGGTACTTCTTTTGAGTAAGCAATGACTTCGCAACCATTAAAAAAATATATGTTCTATACGGCAGTGTTTCTCAGGACCCACCTCCCAGAATGTTTTAGATATCACTAATTAAAACCGATGATTCAACTAATCAGCTTGTTAGTGCGTTAAAGGTAGGGTAGGTCATTTTCGGATTAGCTAGATTTGAAAGCGTAAGATCCCACCCTTCCTTCAGAGTGCTCTCCAAAGCCACGCCTCCTCTAAAACACATGAACGCGTACAACAGGGAGCAAACAAAAGCATCAAGAGCGACGGCGTTAAACTACCTCATGTCTTAAAGCATGTTACAATAATATTTTATGTAAACAAATTAAAGAGCACTGACCTGTACCACCTGACTGCTGCAGATTCCTTTCGGCATTGATAGTGTTGCCATTGAAACATCAATTTGAGTTACAAACCACTCCAAGTAACGTCACAGGTTTCTATCTCTTCCAAATTACGGTAGTTATGGTGTGAATGCAGCGTAAGCTCGTCGTTTTGGTTCAGGAGGAACTGTAAAACATGGCTGCTGTTTTGGTTGCGGTGCTCTTGTGGTGTCTGTCTTAAAGGTACAATTTGTGATATTTCTTTCCGCTAGAGGTCGCTAGAAGCCTATTCAAAACAAAGGCGTAGTTTGATGACGCCAAGTTTTAGAGCGGAAACTTGGGACATGTGGTCTCCATATCAACGGACGGTGCAAAAGAATAGGGATTGGAGTCTGGAAGAACTCATGTTCGTGGATGCGATTATTAACGTTACTGTAGTATGAAGCAGAGCAGGAGCGAGTGTTGCGGGAGCTGAACGAGGAGCTGGAGCGATTGATCAACACACGCCTCACGAGCAGCGGGACTTTTATTATGACACAGTCGCCAGCGCCGCTTCCGCTTTTCCGGTCATGAGTTTACGGGAGCTATCCTTGTCGACAGAACAAGCGGCAGATGGTAAACAGTAATTATGTTCCATAAATAAGTAACACAATCCACCATAAAACGTGCAAGAAGTAAATAAGGAACTGCTTGAAGAAAGCTAGTGGTTTGCTGGACGCTAGACTCTACTTCCGCATTTGTCCACGGCACTGTTGTCATGTGGTTTCTACGTCAGTAAAGGCGGTAACAAAGGTAACTGACGTCATTGACAGGCGACTGCACTGCCCTGTTTCACTGTTTAGAATGGGAAATTTTCTCATGATTTACAAGTAGTTGAAAACATTAGAGATATTGTTAGTAATCAGCTGGACAAAATATATAACACTAGCCTAGTGGTTTTTGGATATTTTACTGCAAAAATTTTACATATTGTACCTTTAACAGGGTGCATGAGGGTATGTAAAAACATATGTTGACAGGCAGGTAGGACATCCTATCGTATCTCTCGGACAGAGGGATATGATTGGACAAACATTTTATGGTCTTATGCCTTCCACAGATTATATAAATATAATTAGACCACTTAACTTAGTAATTGCTATCAAGATGTTAAGAGACTTTCAAACAACATAACAAAAAAATGTTTTTAAAGCAAATCACCTACCCTGCTTTTACATAGGAAGACCTCTAAAACTTTCTAGGAGGTGGGTCCTGAGGACTGGAGTTGAGAAACACTGTTATATAATATGAATGTGTATACATTACTCATGTTGTCATTATCATGTGGCCTATAGTACCAGTGTTAGTTACATTGCTTCCCTTCCATTCACAAATCTTCTCCAGTGGCCTCCTGGGGTAGTAAAGTGTCCAATAGAAGTATACTTTACTGTCACACTTCAGAATCTCGCTGCAAATAGTCATTTTGGGTATTTTTTGTCTACCGTTATATAAACACTGTAAATTCATACATACTAATCTGTTCTCTGTTACTCCATCTACTATATATTAGGTAAGTATGTAATTTGGATGAAGCCATAGTTATTTTTCCAGTGGATTTAAAGGTGCCCTAGAATCAAAAATTGAATTTATCTTGGCATAGTTGAATAACAAGAGTTCAGTACATGGAAATGACAAGCAGTGAGTCTCAAACTCCATTGTTTCCTCCTTATGTAAATCTCATTTGTTTAAAAGACCTCCGAAAAACAGGCGAATCTTAACATAACACCGACTGTTACGTAAGAGTTAGGATCATTAATATGTACGCCCCCAATATTTGCATATGCCAGCCCATGTTCAAGGCATTACACAAGGGCAGGACGTCTGGATCGGTGCACAGCTGAATCATCAGACTAGGTAAGCAAGCAAGAACAATAGAGAAAAATGGCAGATGGAGCAATAATAACTGACATGATCCATGATTACATGATATTTTTAGTGATATTTGTAGGGAGCGCGAGATTTAAAGGGGCCGCAGCCTGAATCGGTGCATAGTTAATGATGCCCCAAAATAGGCAGTTAAATTTGTTTTTAAAAATCTATGGGGTATTTTGAGCTGAAACTTAACAGACACATTCAGGGGACACCTTAGACTTATATTACAAATTGTGAAAGAACGTTCTAGGGCACCTTTGAATAAAGATCAACATGGCTTATTAGTGAAGAAGATGGAGACCATTTGTGTATAGACTTAAAAACAAAAAAGAAGATAACATGGCAGCAAAGTTATACGAAGACAAGGGAGTTACTCGCAATTCAGGAAGATGTCAAAATGAATGGTCTGCTTAGTGGTAACATATGCAATTGTTAAGGGAAAACAAAAATTCAAAGAGCAAGACTTCTTGACGAGTACTGTTACTTGGGATGCCAAAACATTTCTTTTTTTCCCCCGGAATCTCTTTTTAAAAGATGCACGAGACAATTGTTTGAAACAAGTTTCACTCCTGGAGTTGGGTTCTCTTTAAGTAGCCCTCTCTTTTCAGGGTAAATGCGATAGTGACATGATGCAAAGTTGGCTTTGACAGTCCATTCAGCTGAATAGAGGCTGAGGACTTCACCAGGAGTCGAGGGTAAAAATACGGCGCACTGGCCTTGACATACCGCAAGAAACATCTGCATGCTGAGTTTGAACATGCCACTTAGCCACTATGCACATTTACTTTTAAATTATTTGTAGATATCTAGAGAAAGCAGAAGTGTAACTAGATCATGCTCGCCTTTGTGTTGCAGACACTGATGTACCCACAGAATATTATGGGTTATTCTGTGGCCAGCATTTGTGGCATCCTGTTGATTACCTAAGAAAGAATTTTGACTCATCCCTCAGCTTGTAAAATTGAGTGGAAAACGCATTTACTATCATACAGTACTGTGTAGCAGTGGAAGCTTAGCAGGTCAGTGGGCCAAAGGGTTTAAGAAGCAGAAATATGAAGCTTGTATTTTTTTTTAAAGCACTTACATGAATTATTTCGTATATAAGAAAATGTTTTTATTAAAGGTCCCATTCTTCGTGATCCCATGTTTCAAACTTTAGTTAGTGTGTAATGTTGTTGTTAGAGTATAAATAAAATCTGTACAATTTTAAAGCTCAAAGTTCAATGCCAAGCAAGATATTTTATTTAACAGAAGTCGCCTACATCGAACGGCCAGTTTGGACTACATCCCTCTACTTCCTTCTTTAATGACGTCACTAAAACGTCTAAAGACGTCACTAAAGACGTCACTAACCTCCGCCCACAGGAATACACAAGAGTTGCGTTTGTAGAGTGTGTTTGTCGCCATGTCGTCGAAACGCTGTTATTTTCAACCCGCAGTCCAATCACCGGGTCTGATTCCGGCTCAAATTAGGGTAAAATTAAAGACATGTTTACAGTAACACTGAGCGCATGCATCTCCACCATAGACTGTGATCTCCACGTTATGGTAAGAGGCGTGACCTTTCCGGGCACGTTGCGCTCAGAGCTGTCGAATCACAACACAGGAACCGCTGGCACAATCAGAACTCGTTACGTATTTCTGAAGGAGGGACTTCATAGAACAAGGAAGTCATCAGCCCGTTTTTATGACAGTGGAAACAGCGGTATAAATTATAAATTATGTGAAAAATACTGTGTTTTTTTACACGCGAAACATGAACACATGTTATATTGAACACTGTAAACACAATCAAAGCTTCAAAAAACCACGAAAAACGGGACCTTTAAGTTATGAAGTTGTTGAGCTGGAACTATTTTCTAGGTGGGTTCTCCGTCGGTTAAATTTGCAGAGACATAATTTACAGACTATATTACACTTCTTTGTGGTAACCTTCAATTAACCAGGTTCAGTTTTTAGAAATGTACTCTTAAAGTGATAGTTCACACAAAACTGTCATTATTTATGCACCCTCAATAGGGTCCCTACTGACTTTCATCACATGGACAAAAAAAAAGAAAAAAAAAAAGACATTTCAAAATTTCTTCTCTTTTTCTTGTGTTTCACAGTCATACTGGTTTGGAATGTTCATTTCTGCTCTGCAAGACTTTGGTAATTTAAATCATGTCACTGATGCTTTAGTTATTTATCAAGTTGCAAACAATGTAAAATATTTCTTTAGCTTCAAGAGTTTGAAATGTACGTACTGGAAGCAAACTTTTAGTATCCAGAGGAATTAGCTTCAAGAAAGTTACATAGTAACAGCCAGGTAGCGTATATCCTCCCCACAGTTAAAAATGTTTTATGTTGTCTCTGCATTTTTCTTCGCCCACATAAGAAACCAGCCCATCTCTTGGTTTTGTCAGCTTTTTCCAAGGGTGCCAGCCATCCAGGGTTAGACACTAGCATGCCAGAGGACGCCAAGCAAATTACAAAGCATCCCCAAGATTTACTCCATCTGAGGTTGGTTGTTTAGCAGACAGAGCAGTCAAGCTGTAAGATGAAGATCCAGAGTAATTTATCTCAGCTTTGCATCTTCCCTGTGCTGGTTCACCATAATTAATGGAGTACTACAGAGTGCTGTCTCCCAAACAGGATTAAGGAATCATATCATAAGAACTTGATAACCCAAGAATCATAACCCATCACATCTGACTTCATTGACCCACTTAATGTGCAGATGATTTTCCACACAATTTTAATCACTTATGGCTGCATAAGTAGATAAGTAGGCATATGTAGTGAAACTTAAGCCGGGTTCACACTATAATTTTTGATACACATTTTGTGAATCCTAAAAGATTTTTGATCCTAAGCCAAAATCTGAAGTCTTTATCACTAGTTTGACCCGTTCGCCAACAGACGAATAACGACCGTTAAAATCAAACTTTACCTCTGAAGAAATTCTGCCATTGTCAGAAGCTTTTAGGCACAGTCCTGCATTGTGGCTTCTCTTACAACCATCAAATCAAAAACAGTAGGAGTGCAAAACTTGTGAGACAACAAACCACTGCTTGCTCCAAACGTCTTTGTTTGGTCCAGTTTCCTTTTCAAGAAAAGCCATTATCAAAATTAACACTACAGATTGTTTTTGTTTGCCCAATTCGCCCATTTATACTATGCCCTAAAAGTATGTATTGATTTTGTGAAGAAAAAAGTACATACTTTTGAGTGTGTATCAGAATAGTAGGCAAGCTTTGGGACATACTACATTATCATTTGCGTCTTTAACGGACCGCTCTATTAGTTATGTGCATCCTGTCACCATTTAAACTGCCCTGTCAATCATCTTGTCATCTTCTTGTTCAATTTAATTACATTTCTTACCATTTTGGAGAGAAATGCAGTAGCACGTTGATCTGCCAGTCATGGGTCTTTCATGCGGAGAACTTTCCTCATGTGTTTGCAATTTGCATAATGATGCATTTAAAAGTCAATGACCAAACGTATCTTTATAAAAGTTC
Organism: Chanodichthys erythropterus; assembly: GCF_024489055.1. Lineage (NCBI taxonomy): Eukaryota > Metazoa > Chordata > Actinopteri > Cypriniformes > Xenocyprididae > Chanodichthys > Chanodichthys erythropterus. Next base: position 30,281,907 of record NC_090238.1, read on the forward strand.
ACCATGCTGTTGCAGATTAAATATGTGAATAACATTGAATAAATATATATTTATATCTGTTTAGATAGTGATGATTAAATCACTCAAACCCCTTTATCTAAACCTCTCTACTTGACCGTCGGACTCGCACATGTGCCATGTTTGTAGTTTTTAACATGTTTTATGTGTGTTTGTAGTTCTAATCTAATCCTTGTCCAACATGAAATGGGTTGTGCACAATATTAGCTGTTAGAGTGTGCAAGGATCTGCACTTTGGATTCTAACCGGAAAAAGTAGATCGGGGGTTTCCAAACTCATGCAGAGTTTAGCTCCAACCCCACTTAAACACACCTGAACCAGCTAATCAAGGTCTAATTAGGCATACTATTAACTTTCAGGCAGGTGTGTTGAGGCAAGTTGGAGCTAAACTCTGCAGGACTGTCGCCCTCCAGGACAAGCTTGGACACCACTGAAGTAGACCATCCGGGTATCTTTGGAGTACTCATTTCAATACGATTTGAGACACCATAATTCTAATTTCTAATACTATTTAGGACGAATAGTATGTGAATTGGGACACAGCTATAGTGTGCACCCAGCATTACCTTACCAAGTGCTACTAAAATAAATAACAAGAACAAGCTTATTGTCTTTTTATTGAGGCAAACAGCTCAAAACAGTTTTCTATTCATCAAGTTCACAAATGTTGCATATGTATATAGACATTCAAATTTAACCAGAGATAATGCTAGTTGAGCAGTTCAGAAAAAGACCATTAGCTACAGATATTAGAAACTGTAACACTTTTTGTAGACTTAATACAGCCTGTCAACACTCAAAGTAAATGTAGTGTTCAATGTGGAGTCATTATCTTATGAAACATAGAAACGTATACTATATCAGGGTAACAAAATGCCAACCATTTGACAGTGATAGATGTTTTATACAATGGAAGGGCAATTTGTGCTACATTTGTTTGATTTTTACTTATTGAACTTATTGAAGTGTTAGGGGAAAAAAAAACACTTTTTGGAGTTATTTAACTAGATACAACAGTTTAACTGTGAAAAGGACAGTTTCTTTTGAAAATATCCATGTCCAGTAGTTAAAACTTTGGGATTTTCAGGGGCAGGGTGGAATTTATACAGGTGATTAACACTTAACGTCCCATTGTTGGCATGGTAACGGCAGGGGACTTCAGTGTTGCATCTTCTGCCTTCCACTGTGAGGTAATAGTTTTGATCTGTGTGTAGAACTGAATGCCCTGTGATGGAAAGAATACCAAAATACTTAAGACTAAACAATGACTCAAGATTAGTCATCTTTTTAATACCCTCCCAAAATGACAATGACATCACATGAGAAATGGCAGGTGGCTGGCAAACGTATGCTGGCGAGAGCAATAAACCACTTGTGTCAAAACATGTCAGTCATTGTTTTATGACAAACTACAGCTGATGACATTTTATACCAAAACAAATTTTACAGCCAAACTCTGGAGACAAAACATGGTAAACCAAATGGACCATGTCAACATGTGACCTGATTTTAAACTGGCTGGTTAATTTGACATTTGGGGAAGATATGACGTGGCCAATCATTCTCAAATCACTTTTTTCCAGGGCAGAATGTCAAGTGTCAACTTCTTTAAAATGTTTCTTTCAATTTGGTAATTTTTTCCAATTTATTTTGTGTAAATGAAATGAGTGTTCATTTCTGTATTTAACTGAAAGAATTGCATTCTTGCCAAGCGCTCTACTTTTCTAACATCTGATTAAATTTAAAAGGAGTCATGACATGGATTTTTTTTATTATTTTAATATGTTCCTTGAGGTTCATTTATAAAGTTAATGAAGTTTTTTTTGCACAAAAACAAATATATATACATATATTATATATTTAAAAAAATATATATATTTTCAACCTTCATTCATTGATCTATTTTTCAGGGGCAACTCCTTTTCACGCGCTTGAGCGTGAAAGACGCTTCGTTGTGCTCCTGGTGTTTAAAAAATGTGGCGCGCCCATTGAAAACAATTGGAAAAGTACGCTAGCCATTAGAAAAATGCTTTGGTGGACACACGGTCTAAGGCTTGTCACTAAATGGCCAATGTTATGATATGTTATGATAACATCATTGCATAGGCAATTGTGAAGGCAAATGTCAGTCATTAAGTGACTGAATGCCAGTGGGCGGGGCCTATGGTGCGATGACATTTAGAACTTGTGCACAAGAGAAACAAAACAAGAGCACAGCCATCTTTAGAATTTTGTCTTTGAACTTCCTTTCTGCAGTAACTCTATACATTTCTTTGGCATCACTGTCTGAAAGTAATTAGCTGGTGAAGTGCATTTACTTTACCAACAATTATGAGCAATGTAATGTTTGAAGTGGATGTCATAACAGATGTCAGTAGACTGGGAAGATTTTAAAATGAGAGGTTCATTCATAAATTTGTAAGATCTTACCATCATGTATTGAAAATACAAACTGGAAGACAAAACACAATGAGCGCAGTGCTGAAAAGGGTCGGGGCTACACAAGGTCTATATCTGTTCGTCAATGTCTTGCTCTGAAGGCAGTCATATCCAAATATATTCGCCTATGTGACATCACAAATCCCACAATATCCCAAGCTAGATGTTTTTGGAGCTTTTAAACAAGATGTTTTAAATGCTTTGTTTAGAAGGATGTTTTAAGCTCTGAAACTTGCAGGATATTATATTGGTACAAAAAGATCAAGGCAAATTTGATTTCTCATGTCATGATCCCTTTAAAGCCTGAATCTAATATACAACAATTGATTTGTTTTCATGAATAACACTGTCAAATTTATTGCAGAGGGAATGCAATATTATGAAAACATTGTTTTAAACACATTCCTTCTAAAGAAATTTGTTTTTGCCAATCTAAAATAAAAAAAAGTGTTGTCAGTAATTAATTGCCCATTTCTCGTTCACAATTTGAAATTAACATTAGGATATCCAGAGATGAATACTTACTTGCTTTCCATAGAAGTTTGTGTCACCCCTGAAGGAGCCTCTGGAACCGGTGAATGAAAACATGGGCAGTGGGACGGGGATTGGTACATTAACTCCAATCTGTAAAAGGAGCAGTACATTAGCAGATGTCTCAGAGGTCAGCTGCGCTTGAGCAGTCATGTTCACTGCATCTCACATATCTGACACACTCACACCCTGATGACAGTTAAGACAACAGCATACCCGTCAGACACAAATGCATTTTTGTCTGCCGCAGAAAGTTGTATGCTTTCCTCACGTTGCTAGACACCATGTGGGAGAGACGGTTTGTATATTCTATACATTACCGCTTCATGTTCGTCTCCCTGCTCAATGTAAACTTAAAAATCTCCCCATAGAAAGTGTAGCTTCAACCTTTCCAGTGTGCATTGAAGAGCTAGCCTACTGTGCTTCAATGTCAATGTAGCAATTAAAGTCCAGAAATAGGAGTTTAACAAAACTAGAGTTTAAATTTAGTGTTAACCTTTACTAGATAGCAAGCAAAAACAGGACAATCATCCAAGTAGATTTTGTTTCCTTCTTCTAACAAAGTAGGTTTCTTGAGCACTTTTGCCTTATGGATTGTAAAAGAAAAACCTTAAACTTTCTTAAAGGGTTAGTTCACCCAAAAATGATAATTCGGTCATTAATTACTCACCCTCTTGTCGTTCCACACCCGTAAGACCTTCATTCATCTTCAGAACACAGATTAAGATATTGTTGATAAAATCCAATGGCGCAGTTAGGCCTGCATCGCCAGCAATAACACGCCCTTTTCAATGCCCAGAAAGCTACTAAAGACATATTTAAAACAGTTCATGTGACTACAGTGGTTCAACCTTAATGTTATGAAGCGACGAGAATACTTTTTGTGCGCCAAAAAAAACTAAATGACTTTATTCAACAATATCTAGTGATGGACGATTTTAAAACACTGCTTCATGAAGCTTCAAAGCTTTATGAATCTTTTGTTTTGAATCAGTAGTTCGGAGTGCGTATCAAACTCCCAAAGTCACACCCCCCATTGGTGAACCATTGAAATTTTGAAACACTTATGATGTAACGAAGCCTCGTTTACTGAAATCACGTGACTTTGGCAGGTTGATACATGCTTCGAACCTGAAAGCATCTGAAAGTTTTAATTATCTTGCTGGCAATGCAGGCCTCACTGAGCCATCGGATTTAAAAAATATATATCTTAATGTGCTCTGAAGATGAATGAAGGTCTTATGGGTGTGGAACGACAAGAGGGTGAGAAATGACAGAATTTCTCCTTTTTGTGTGAACGAACACTTTAACAAAAACACATCTAATGTCTAACATACTAGTTTCAAGGAACTGTATTTTTTTTTTGGAAGAAAAAGAAAATCCCCTTCACCGTGTCATTTCCACCACATCTCAAATGTTTAATAGCTTTCTGGAACAAAATGGCCGACTCCTTTGATTAGCTAATTTCATAGCCAGCCTTTTTCTGTATTCTGAATATACACAAATCACAGACTCATCAGCACCTGCCCTTATGACCAGCTATGAATGTGTCATGCCAGAAAACAGTTTCATTATGCTTACAGTCATTGATATGCTATTCGTCCACTACAGGCTAAACTGCAGCTCTGCCAGACAGACTACAACTTTCACCTAATGATGGCTTGATGATATAGATCCATAATCTGACTTGTGAAGCAGCCTGGAATCATAAATCACATCATGTTCATTCATTTGGGCAGAGGAGAAATGGCTTCCCGACTGAGCCTGGTTTCTCCCAATGATTTTTCTTGATTTCTGTCACCTGATGGAGTTCGGGTTCCTTGCCACTGTCGTGTCTGGTTTGCTTTTTTGAAATTGAACACAATCGATTTGACTGCGCTGACACTACTGGATGTGAACAAAACATTAACTGAATTGAGATGGACAATGAAACCACTGTTTTTAGCAGAGCTGCATTATAGCGGATTCAACTTTGTTTCTTATTTGACTAATTTTGCAAAATCGACACTTACTGAATTGCAATGAATCAACACTGAATGGACTCGAAGTAAATAAAGACACTATTATCCTCTGTAGACTAGCCGAATTTAACTTGAAATCATTATTAAACTGAATTTTTTTTTTTTTTAAGTCTGGGTAAACTATACACAAATATAGCAAATATAAATGAAGGCATGGTAAAAATTCCCAGGTAGCTTTTAATATTATCTTTATATGACAAAAAGAAAACAAATAAAACCCTGACACAAATGTGCCTGAAGTTGAAGAAACACTCATGGACATCTTTGCTTTGGTAACATGCTAGTGCTGGGCTTCAACCACTGTGTACGGAAAGTTTGGAACAATCAGCTCATTCTATTGAATTGTTGACAAGGCAGCTGACACACAACTGAAAGCCACAATCATTTGTTTGTGTACCAGCTGAGAAAAGTGATGAATGCAGAGAATAGCCCCTTTCATACAGCAATCGTGGCAAATTAAATTACTAGAATGAGTTTACTGGTAAATACACAAACAAATATGCTGTACGCATAACAAGCAACAGTGTTCTGGCTTTTTACAGTTAAGAGACCATTCACAAATCAGCACCAAAATACAGGTAATATCTGTGATATCAGTCATCAGAAGTGATCTTTAAACGTTGCGTCATTGTCTTCATTCACTCGCATTGAGGAGAAGCGCTTTAGTTTCACTATCTGTTCAATTTGACAATTTTTTGATTTCTGAGTGACAGGCATGAGGCATGATAGAACATATTTTTGATCTTAAAGGTGCCGTAGAATGTTTTTTTTAAGAGATGTAATATAAGTCTAAGGTGTCCCCTGAATGCGTCTGTGAAGTTTCAGCTCAAAATACCCCATAGATTTTTGTTTATTAATTTTTTTAACTGCCTATTTTGGGGCATCATTATATATGCGCCGGTTCAGGCTGCGGCCCCTTTAAATTCTCCTGCTCCCCGCACATGGAGCTCGCGCTTGCCTTAAACAGCATAAACAAAGTCCACAGCTAATATAACCCTTAAAATGGATCTTTACAAAGTGTTCGTCATGCAGCATGTCTAATCATGTAAGTATGGTATTTATTTGGATGTTTACATTTGATTCTGAATGAGTTTGATAGTGCTCCGTGTCTAAAGCTAACATTACACACTGTTGGAGAGATTTATAAAGAATGAAGTTGTGTTTATGAATTATACAGACATTATACAGACTGCAAGTGTATAAAAAAATGAAAATAACGACAGTCTTGTCTCCGTGAATACAGTAAGAAACGATGGTAACTTTAACCACATTTAACAGTACAAATATCACAAAAAAAAAAAAAATCATGTTATCATGGATCATGTCAGTTATTACAGTATTGCTCCATCTGCCATTTTTCGCTATTGTCCTTGCTTGCTTACCTAGTCTGATGATTCAGCTGTGCACATCCAGACGTTCTGCCCTTGTGTAATGCATTGAACATGAGCTGGCATATGCAAATATTGGGGGCGTACATATTAGGGATGTCCCGATCACGTTTTTTTGCCCTCGAGTCCGAGTCCGAGTCATTTGATTTTGAGTATCTGCCGATACCGAGTCCCGATCCGATACTTCTATAATAGCCTACATAAAAAAGAATAAAGAAGAGCGAAAAAACAGATCCAGGAACAGTGCTTTTCAGGTTTTTCAGGTATCTAACAGTAATCAAATATAAAATATCACTGCATATTATCTTTACTGTATAAAATAAATAAAGATTAATCATTATTGAAGTTACAAAAACTATTCAGTCAAGAGCAGTGAGTGATTTCTTTGTTATTTGTTGTTTGATTTAACATTAAATACAGGCAGCAAGAATAGTTGTTTTCCCTTTAAGACATGCACGATCCAGTACATATACTGTTCCACATGCGCTGTCTTTCTCGACTAATATACGTTCACTTAAGACATAACCGACTATGTTTGCTAGGATACTCGCTAGGACGGGCATGTTGACATAATTTTTGTATGAATGTGGCCGCCGAAGCGCAAGACTTAAAAGAGAACTCAGTATTTGCGCGCTGACTGGAATAAGCGTGTGCGCGCTTCGGATGAGCGCACACAAATCTTCTCACAGCGCGTGCGAGTTCTCTTTCGCGTCTTGTTCTTGAAGGTTTAAATCAGCAAGGCTTAAATGAGTTAGTTTAAACACAGACAGCAAAGTGTGCTGTTCAGGTCTCACCTGCGCTCGCGCGCTATCAACACCCGGGTGATGACGGCGTAAATGACTGGACATTAGAGCAGACGGCACTCGCAGTTAACAGTTTACACAGAGTGACTGTTTTGTCCACGCTTTCTGATTATCGTTGTTGTAACGTTTTGTGCATCCATCGACTGAAACATACATTATCTGAACTCTGTCTGTTTTCCACGTTACTATTTTAAACAAACCATATTAACCAATAGATGCGTCGTCATTCGAGATGGACCGCGGTGCAAGTGCGTACCGAACCGTCAAGTCAAGTCACCTTTATTTATATAGCGCTTTTTACAATGCAGATTGTGTCAAAGCAGCTTTACATTGATAACTGGTACATAATTTGGCTGCACAGCAGCTCTTAAATAATAAATAATAAGTGGAGAACCGTATGGTTCGATTTTTTTACCGAGAACCGTTGCACCCCTAATACATATATATCCGAGTCCTGATCGGGAGGTAACGTCCGATTCCGATCGAGTCTGAAACCACGTGATCGGGCCCGATTTCCGATCACGTGATCGGATCTGGACATCCCTAGTACATATTAATGATCCCGACTGTTACGTAACAGTCTGTGTTATGTTGAGATTCGCCTGTTCTTCGGGGTCTTTTAAACAAATGAGATTTATATAAGAAGGAGGAAACAATGGAGTTTGAGACTCACTGTATGTCATTTCCATGTACTGAACTCTTGTTATTTAACTATGCCAAGGTAAATTAAATTCTAGGGCACCTTTAAAAACATGAGATGCGCCTAACAGTATCCGACTGCAGAGCCGCGGCATAATGAATGGAAAAGAAGGTAGGGTCTTGAGCGTGACATGCTGAAAAAGCTGCGAGACGTGGCGCAATGGTCAAAGATGTCCATCTAGAACATATTTACGTAGCAAAACTATTAACCCTCTGGGGTCATTGAATGGGCCGGTGCATTTTGGTGGATTTTTTTCACATAGCAGCAAAATCTACCTAAAATACTTTGTCATTTATGTTCATACAGATAAAAGCAATACATCATTTGAAACTGTAAACCTTTATATGTGTCCACTTACAATAAAAACAAAACATTGTGATTTTGTAAAATAAAGGAAACAAACAGGGGTGTGCTTTCTGCCATCTCGGTCTCCATGATTTTTTTTCTGGAGCATGTCACAAAAATGAAACAAAACTCAGTGAATACTTGCCACACAGACATGAATAATATATCTATAGATATCTGTACAAACCTGATGCTCACATATTATTGTAGACCAGTTTGTGCTGAATACAGTGTAATGACACAAATGTCAGGGCCCTCAGATCCCAGAGGATTAAAAAGCAGTGGAGCTTACTGTAAACAGCGCCATCGTCATAAGAATTTCATGATTGCCCCAAAGCAGACTTCTTACATCAATGCGTTCTGACTATGTACGTGCTCATACCTGTAATCTTCATTCTGCGTTCACAGAGCATCATACTGGTAATGTTACAACTTCCCTTTATGGGAAATTGCCAGAACAGATTTACTGGTATTTTTGAAAATGTCCTGTTCACAATGATCTCTTACCGGTAATTTACCAGTAAAGACTGTACGTGTGAAAGGGGCTAATAGCTAAACAAAACATTTCGTTTTTGGAGCGGGGTGAGGCTGGAAACTGGCAGAGCTTCTTGAAATGTTTTTTTTTTTTAATGTGGTTGCACAATTTGAGCCTTCTGGCCGAAGGTGACTCGTGAGGGAGTGGACGGAGAAAAAAAAAAAAAAAAAGCAAAAGGAGTTTCTTGTGTGCAGGGGTTTTGAGAGGCCAGCTCAGCACATGGCCCGTGCCGTGTACTCCAGCATGTGAATCGCAAACACAAGGCATAGCAGCTCGCCACTGGCAAACAAACGGGGTAAAACGGGGCCGTTTTTGCCTAACCACCAGATCAACAGGTTGCAAGGGATCCCTTTTGAGTTTAATTTCAGCCTCCGGGCTGTACCAGCAAAATATTTTGGCAGTTTAATTAAAAAGCACATATTTGCTGTAAACTATTTGTAGAGTGCATGTTTAGTGGTCGCAGCTGTATTTCGTACATTTTAAAATATGTGGCAAACAAGGTGAGTTCAAATGGAATTTTTTTTTTTTTTCCATACTGTTTTTACTTACATTTTTAAAGGAGGGTTTGTGTTACTTATGGCAGCTAAAGAGACAACACTTACATCTGAAACGTGCTTCTCGGCTTTCAGTCAAGGAGTGGCGCCAGGGGATTTTACACATTTCATTTACTTCACATTCTAATATTTACTCTAGAGGTGTGGCTGGAACTCTTCACCTACAATGGTCTTGTCAAGAGGCTACATGACATGTAGAGGTGCCTAATATGACATAACTGAACATCAACATGTCTACACCGTCTATAAGGAGGGAGTTTTCCAGACGTAGACTGACCAAGGTCTCTCAAAGGTCTGAAAGGTCTCTCAAAGTTTGCATGGACCCATCTCAAGTCACGCAGATACTGTTTCAACAGTATTACACTGCTCTGTGATGGTGAAATGATTAGTAGGGGTGTGTGTATATAATCAGATACTGATATACAACAATTATTTTTCCCACAATTGCATTAATAAAAATTTCCATTTCTTGCAGACCAAAAAAGAAAAAAATTCAACCAAATTCTAAAACTCAATGGCATATTTCTTGTGTTTAAACTGCAATCCAGTTGTGATGGTTTGATGCATCACAATGTTTATCATAAATCTAGCCAAAAGTGAAAGAAATCTCACCTGACCAACATCAACTTCATGGGTGTATTTACGTGCTGCGGCACCGTTGGTGGTGAAGATGGCAGTTCCGTTGCCATATGGGTTCTTATTGATGATTTTGATGGCTTCATCCAAGCTGTCAGACTCCAGAACCACCAATACAGGTCCAAATATCTCCTCCTTATAGCACTTCATGTCAGGCTGAAAATGAGGTAGCACAAACAGAAGGTATATAATATTACATAGCCTTTGCATCCTATTGACATGTACCAACTTAGTTGGGATTTACTCACATGTTACAAACCTGTATGTGGAATGCAAAAGATAAAAACTGTTTGTTGAAATATTGTCCATATAATGAAATTCAATGGGGTCCAAAAGGACTCTGAACCCCATAGACTTTTATTGTATAATAATAAAAAAATAAATAAAAAAAACACCATTATCTTCTTTTATGTTCCACATAAGAAAAAAGTCACACAGGTTTGGAACGACATGAATAAGTGGGATAACATGCGGATATTGTGGCTCTCACCGTAACATTGCTAATGATGGTTGGTCCTACAAAGTTCCCGTTTTCGTAACCCTTGACCTTCACATTCCTGCCGTCAAGCAGCACCTTGGCGCCCTCATCCACACCACTCTGAATAAGGCTGTTAACTCGCTCTTTGGCCTGAGGTGAGATAAGAGGTCCCACATCAGCTCCTGGCTGGTCACCTTGCAGAATAGAAAATGAAAAAAAAAAAAAAAAATGATTAAAAAAGCCAAGGAGTTTCTATAAAACATACCTGAACCATAGCCATTTCTGATTATAATTAGATTTTTGTTAACATGTTTTTAGTCTGAACGGTCATCACATGTGGCACTATGTAACAAAAGCTGAATGAACACACTATTCATAATATAATGAATGAGAAGAAATCTCATGACCACATAAATGTGTGAATTCATATGTTTGCAATTCAGAGCACAAACAAGATGCACTAATTTGCTGAATCATTACTGTAGTGCAGATGATTTAGCTAGACAGTTGGCAGAAATTGTAGCGGTTTTCCTTCCAAACAACAGTTTACTTGGTTAACCAGAAGCTTATACATCCTAAAATTTGGAGAAAGGGTTTCAGTATTGTTTTTGCTGATTTTCGCTGAATATATGGATGAAGAGGACTACTTTCCTTTAATTTACCCCTTTTTACTGGATCATAACCAAAGGAACTGGCAATCACCGACATATCCATATGCACTTGCGCACACACATGAATAAACACACAGCCACACGCACAATTTTAGATACACACTGAGGCAATTTGTCTTAGATGGCTGTTTTAAGGTTTCAGAATAGCTGCTGCGGTTTAGTTTCTGATTACAATTCCAATTTTCATCGGCAGACTTTTTTTCCCCCTAAACATTTGATCGGCCCATACTAATTTCTGGTCCCCTTTATGCCACAAAATGTGCTTCAGCTTTGTGGCATGACCAAGACAAATAGTGCGTCTATCCTCTGGGTGAGCTGAACATGTTTTAAGTTGCTCAGGGAGAGGTGTGGTCATGAAGACATGGGTGGTCTACAAAAAAAGGCCAAAAAAGAGGGATAAAGCAAAATACATGAATTCAGAGAAAGGAAAAACAGAATGAAACTGCAGAAGAGGGACTTTATTTCAATGAATGTCATGAAAAAATATTTGAAGGTAAAATAGTTTTAAGGTACGGTATAGCACAGGAATTTGGCTGTTCGGATGGGGTTGGAAAGATCATTCCACCATAAAGGAACGGTGAACGAAATAGAAATACTCTACTGAATGCAAGTGCAAACGGACAGTAGCTTGTCATGGGAGGCATAGCCTACCCAAAAATTTTTTTAGGTGAAAATGGGAGAAAAATTATTTTGTGTTAATAAAATTCCCAGTTACTCATTTAATTTCACGTCTCAGAATGTGAATTTCTTGTTTGTAATTTCACCACTGCAACACCATAAAGTATTACTGAAGTCAGAACAACCAACTGAGGGGACAGAGAAGAGCAGGGGGACTCAAAATCCATAGCCTGACACTTTTGCTTCCGTTGGTAAAAGTAAATTAGCCAGTCACCATCGATTATTTCAGCGGTTAGTGTTGAGGAAAAAAATAAATAAAATAAAAAACAAAACATCACATAGGAGGCTAGCCTCCCTTGTTATATCAACCAGTTATCGTAGAGATGTAAATTATGTGATATTAGTTTGACCTGCTACCTCTAATAATACCTTAATTATGGAGAGTAGCGATATTAAATATTTGATTGCCAACATATTTTAGGGTGACCACATGTGGCATTTTCCCAGGACACATCCTGTCCAGGATTTCTAAGTTCCATAAAATGTAGTTTTGGTTTTGTTTTCATATTTGCGGAAGGTAATGATTAAAAAATTATTTTACCAATAGCGTGCATTATACATAATCGACCGATCGTGGCTTGCGAGAAGGCTGGATCTACAGAGAACGGTCAAAGCATTGCAAATACGACAACATTTTAATGCATTGCATGAAGACTGTCAATAAGAACAGTGGCTTGCACAGACCTCTGTTTAGAAATCGTGTTCAGGGGGCACATCGATATGACCACTTTCATGATTAAAGTGGCAAGGACTCAAGCCATTTTAGGCAATTTACAAATCCTGCACAGGACGCGTCCTGGGAAAATGGCACATATGGTCACCCTAACATATTTACCAATCTACCATTTGAACAGCAGCTACAAATTAAAAATGAAGTAAAACTCCTCCTAAGTTGGATATAGGCTACAGCAATCAGCTTCACCAAATGGCCAAACGAGCTCTATTAACATGGACATTTATGAGGACAAAAGGATGGATGTTTGCTTCAAGTGATAGGCTAGGTGAGTGAAATGATATTGAAATTGTCTGGCTGTATATGTCATTTTGTTTAAATTTTCCAAAAAGTGATTTAAAAGTAGTTAAGCCAAAAAAAGTACAATACTGGGGTACTTCAGGATAAGAAATGATGAATATAATAAAGCTAAAGTACCTGCATTGACACGGAGACCCTTTGCACGTTCAACCAGTTCAGGCAACCAGTTTCGGGCTTCTCCTATTAGGATAGCCGTGGAAAGTGCCATACATCTCTGACCTGCTGCTCCAAAAGCAGCGCCTACCAACTGGTTGAGTGTGTTCTCTTTGTTGGCATCAGGCATCACCACTCCATGATTCTTTGCCCCCTGGTGGACAGAAGATGAGATTCTAATGAAGCAACTCCACATTTTACCAAAATACAAATTCTAGCACTAACACAATGATTGGATATAGGCAAAGTACAAGTGAGGGACAAATGCCAAAACTACTGTTTACCATCTTGAATAGCTTAAGATCCAAATTCAAAATTCAAGTTTATTTCTTGATGATGAAAAGGACTGCGGTAGTGGAAGGGGGCGTTATAGGGTTTCAAAAGAGTAAATTTATCTGCAGTGAGAGCTAAGAAGTTGGAATATGCTGTATTGCATTAGAAATCCAATGCATCTGTATACTGCTAAATTATATATTTCTACAGTATAACTTAATTCACTGCTGTGCATTGTCTGTGAGTCAGTCATGCTAATAGACAAAGCAATAAAGATTGCTAATTTCCTTGTCAAATTTTGAGTCAGACTAAAATTGCAGCCTCATTATGGAGGATAGGAATGAACCAGAATGGTGCAGATTCATTTGTAACCAAATGCTGCCACCATCTGGCCATTACAGTTGTGCTGAGATACAGATACTAACCTACTGAGCAGTGCTGGGGAAGGAAACCGCTTGGAAAAATTAGTTGCTTAGAGTTATACTGTTAAAAACAGCTGAACTTGTCACACTACTAAATATTAGTTTATTAGCATTCAGTTAATTACTTCCCTCCACTTCTATGAATTTTTAAAGAAAAGTTTTCTATATAATGAAAGCACATGAAAAATATCAAGTTTTCAAAATGGTCCATACGGCTCATGCACTGCATTATCTTCAAAGATGTTATTGACTGACAAATTCTTCAACTTCATTTAGGCCAGGGATGGGAAACTTCAGTCCTGGAGGTCCACTGTCCTGCAGAGTTCAGCTTGAACCCTGATAAAAACTCACGTGCCTATAGCTTTCTAGTATTCCTGAAGACCTTGATTATCTTGTTATGGTGTGTTTGATTAGGGTGTTTGATGTAGCTAAACTCTGCAGGACAATGGCCCTCCAGGGCTGAAGTTGCCCATCCCTGATTTAGAGCGATAAAGTCAGAGAACCAATAAGACGGATTCATGAATGAATCATTTAGACCAGTTCTGTGAAATGGATCAACTTGGTCAATAAAAATATTTGTTAATTCACTATCATCTTATTGAAAAGTGCAACAAGGATATTTTTCAAAAACTCACCTTTCATATTCTAAAAGTAACTAAGTAATATAGATTTGAAACAAAATTAAAATTCTATTATTCCTTTTTCAGCAGTTTGGTGCCAATTTAAGTTTTTCACAATAATACGTAAATTAAATATGGTGCCCTACTTTGCTATGTTGAAAAAATGTGACCAATATTTACTAATCAAAGACAATCCGAATGCTTATTGGCTGCTGTCTCTGTCGATATGCTTGTAGCATAGTGTTGTTTTTTGGTGATGCTAAGAGGGAAAATTAGACAATATACCAGCGGAGACAACTGGAGAATCAGTACCTTTACGGCCGAAAAAGCAGAAAAGCGTCTGCTAAATGACTAAATGTAAATGTAAAAGCAAAAAATAAGCTCTGCCTTAAAGGGACAGATCACCCAAAAATGCATATTGCGTCATCAGTAGCTACCGGTATGTTTCCATCCAAAGTTGCGAATTGAACTTGTGCACAAAATTGGAATATTGCATAAAACATTTGCGAATAAAGCAGTTTCCATCGCATGTGTTCAAGAGAAAAAAAAAATTGTCACTTTCTGGGAAATTGGCACAAAATATATGTAATAAAAATGGAAGTTGCTGCCATCGGGGAAGAAACTGGCTCTTTTTTCCCCACATCATCATAAATAACTTGCATCTCAGAGCGCGCAGACCAAACGCAATAAATGCGGTCATGTTCTCTTGCATTCAGATGACATGTATTTGGGAACATAATCATGAAACACTTCTGGGAGGGAATTAAACCAATCATTTTGATGACAGACTTTGGGCTCAGGCATTTCAGTATGATCAAACCACAGGGCTGATAGTGAAAAAAATTCCTGAGCCTGAACTTTTTTTCCTTGCCCCCCGAGAGGGTACTATGTATGCGACGCACTTTTAACACAACTTGTTGGCCCCTGGGCCCAAATATATAAACAGCCAACCCTGATCATCATTATTGACAAGTGGCTATTTTTAGATATTTTCATATTTGCATTATGCCCTCAGTATTAGTCAAGAAAAGGCAGCATTTTCTTCTCAATATGTTCAGTGCCTACATTGACCTTATAAGCCCATCTTAGTACAATCACTGGAAGTAAATGCTGCAGATGCTACAGTCATACCCAGACAGGTCAGTAAGTGGCAATAATAGGGCTTTCCGTCGCTACCCACATCCTCAATCCAAGCCCAGCGCCATTTATTCTTTATGCTTTTATCAATGTCTTTAATGTCTTCCCCTGGCTTCATAAACATAGCCATGACTTACGTTTTGAGTTGAGAAATATGAGACACAATTGTAAACACCTTCGCGCATGGAGCATTGCCTTAACCTGTATCAATCTATTTGACAAAGACACGAGGCCCGCCCCTTAACTACGTCTGATTGGCTCATGAGTCGTTGAGCGTTAAAGCTTCCGAGATTAAAGTCGAAACTCCGAGATTAAAGTCGGAATATTCAGAGAATAAAGTCGAAATATCTAACCTCTGCAAAAAATAATAATAATAATAATAATATTAATAATAAAAATAAAGTCGGAGAATAAAGTCGAAATGTTCCGAGAATAAAATACTTTATTCCGCACGGAAACAAGGCTATGGTTGTGACGATGACGCGCTTGATTTATTAGCCTATGTAACGTTAGCCTATACTGCTGTTCTGTTTGCATAGACAGAACATAGCAAAACGTTTAGATATCGTTTCAGCTATTAAAACAGTTCCGTTTTGTATGTATGACACATTGATTTCGTTTCTGTTTTATTAAGTTCAGTTCCGCAGTAAAGAGACTTCTGCAGATTTCGTTTGTCTGTAAATACACGTGCGCTGTCATTGATGAAAATAAAACTAAACGTCATTCTCCATGATTTCAATGAATAATCCACCTGGTCAACATAATGTTTTATTCATTGATACTTTTAATTGAATAATGCCTATCACTTGAAACAGTTTTGCTGATTTGTATTTATTAAAACGATGTATTTTAAATTTATATTAGTCTACATCAACTTGTATTCCTTGTACATAACAATGAATGTGTCGGAGGGTAAGGGGATATTTGAATTATTTATGAATAAACTAGTGTATTCTAAATCAGTGACGCAAGATCCTTAATAGAAATCTCCACTTTGACGCGAGAAATGCATCTTTACAGATATAATGAAAGAGTTTTTGGTTTGATTTGTTTTATTTCGTTAAGCAATAATTTAAATCTCTCCATCTATGTATTTGATGTCGGTAAGGCAAGTATTGTTTTGAGGATAATTCGTTTCCACTGGATAAAAAAAAGTGCAAGTGACGGCTCTGGCGCCTCTGTATTGCATTGTGCAAGCTTCCACTCTCCGCACAAACCAATGGATATGCGCCTATACCTTATTTATATCTGACGAATAAAAAATCTTCCCATTACAACTTAATTAATAAACAGAAACGAAATCACTGCCATACATATAAAACGGAACTATTTTAATAGCTGAAACGATGTCTAACAGAACAGCACATATTCTCTTCCGTGCTTTTAAAAACAGACATCAAATAAACATTAGACAATTTTTTATTATTATTATTATTATTATTATTTTTTAACATGGCACTAAAACGCCGCAGTAGACCAATATAACCAGAACCTGTTTTTTTTTTTTTTTCCGCAGCCACAGTAGCCTACGCCGGAAATCCGGCGTGGTGCCGGAACGCTATCACCCCTGAAACCAACATTTGAGATGCTGTATAATGAAACTGATCTGCTGGTTAGCCCCGTTATACAAATCACATCCACTGTTGAGGCAAAGTCGCCATTTTTTGTTGTGAATCAAGGGATTTATTCAGTAAATGTGTTTCTATTGTAGTTTATGCGCATGTCTTATCGGATAAAAAAATGTAAAAAAAAAATTCTGCCGCAATTAAGCATTTTTATGAGCATTTTTTTTAGAATTTTGGCACATTGTGGCATTTCCATCCAGCGTTTTTTATGCGATATCCCAAAATGCACATTAAAATAGGTGGATGGAAACATTGCTAGTGTAATTTTACATAAAAATTGTTTTAAAAGAGTCAATCATAATGAACCATATCGTTAGACGTGCAGCATTGTGGTATCCTTAAAGAACTCAATGCTAGCTAAAGAACTACTGAATGCTTCTTTAAAGAAGTTAAGACATTTTACATTTGGAGAGGATGCCTGAGTATGATTTTGTCGTTCATAATTGAAAAGACTAGACTATCATAAGGTTTTCTGAAAAAGCATTAATTTCATGTTCAAAACTAACCATGTTGCTCTGCACTCTCTTTCCGTTTTTGGAGCCTCTCTCATAGATGTACTCGCCAGCCTGGTTGGAGCCAACAAAACTGATGGCTTTGATGGCGGGATGGTCACAGATGAAGTTCACAGCTATAACAACACATGAAAAAAAATCCATTTAGTTATCTGCACACAGAATCTAGTTCATAATGCAGCCAAATTATTTATAACCCTTCTGTGCAATTTTCCATACCGTCATGCTGTCCGTGGATTATGTTTAATGTTCCATCTGGAGCGCCAGCGTCCTGCAGCAGTTTGGCCAGCAACATGGCGCAGCCAGGGACCCTCTCTGAGGGCTTCATTAAATAGGTGTTCCCACACACCATCCCCATTGGGAACATCCACAGAGGAATCATGGCGGGGAAATTGAAGGGGGCAATCCCGGCACAAACGCCAATGGGCAACCGGTAGGTGTACGTGTCCATGTCTTTAGTGATAGAGGGGAGGGTCTCACCCAGCATGAGGGATGTGATACTACAGGTGTGCTCCACCACCTCTGCAAGATCAACAAACAGCTAGAGTAAATAATGTGAAAGCACAAACAAAATGTGCAGTTATGGGGTTGAAGACTTTTTTTTTTGGCTCAAACAGCCAACAACGCCTCATCTGTAGCACTAAAAAGGAAATATCCCAGGTTATTTTTAACATAATGACTATTATGACATGTGCCATGTTGTTTATTTTATTTCTCAGTGTGCATAACGGAAAAGGAAGCATCATTATAGTGAATGTACTTTTGATGGAATCTTAGCAGGAAAGTGTCAGATGGGTTAGAAGTAGAAATGCAAAGCTTACGCTATCATTAAAAGGTTTGGGTTTGGTAAGATTTTTTTTTATGTTTTTGAAAGAATCATCTTATGCTCACTGCATTAATAAAAATACATTATGAATATGTTAAATAAAAATATTTATATATTTATTATTTAGAATTTAAAATAACTCTATTCTAATTAAATGTTTTAAAATGCAATTTATTCCTGTAGTGATGGCAGTTGAATTTTCAGCTTCATTGCTTCAGTCTTCAGTGTCACATGATCCTTCAGAAATTATTCTAATATACGGATTTGCTGCTCAAAAAACAATTTATTCTTCTTCTTATTATTATTACTATCATCGATCAGAGTTAAAAACAATTGTGCTGCTTAATATTTTTGTGGAAACTCATGATAATATTTATATTCTTTTATGAATAAAGTACAAAGGAACAGAATTTAATTGAAATAAAAATCTTTTTTTTAACATTATACATTTCTTTACTGTCACTTTTGATCAATTTATAGCATTCTTGCTGAAAAAGTATTAATTAACATCTAATACACATTAATATTTAAAAGTATCACTTTTTTTTACCATCATTGCATATTTCTCTAAAGAACATTTTTTTATTTAAAACATTATTTATTTTATAAAAAGGTATTTATAAAGGTAAAATAAAATGCACAGGAAAAATCTATTTAGGAGCAAATATTGTCCCTTAATGGAAAAGGTGCTCATAAAAATAGGTGAAATAGGTGGAAACATAGCTATTGGCACTAAATAAGCAGGTTTACCTTTCACGCTGGTCATGACAGGAGTTAAAAGCCTAGACATATCTGGACACACTCACAGTTTTTTCTTAAGCCTCCTTTATAAAGCCGTTTACTGTAAACACATCATGTTTGCTGACATATATTAAAGGACATGTCAAAATGATTGTCTGTAGTAGCTGCATTACAATTTGTAGTCATTAGGTTGAAAATAACACACATTAAACCTTTTAATGTTCTACAGACTTAAATTAAAACATTCTGACAGGAATTAAAGGGATAGTTCACCCCAAAATTAAAATTCTGTCATCATTTACTCACAATCAAGTTGTTCCAAACATGTAACCTGTATGAGTTTCTTACTTCTGTTGAACACAAAAGAAGATATTCTGAAGAATGTTGGTAACCTGAACGTTAGTAGTAGCCGTTGACTTTCATAATATTTTTTTCCTACTATGGAAGTCAAAGACTACCATCAACTCTCTGGTTACCAGTATTCTTAAAAATATCTTTTGTGTTCAACAGAAGAAAGAAACTCATACAGGTTTGGAACTTGATGGTGAGTGAATGATGACAATTTTCATTTTTGGGTGAACTATTCCTTTAACATGAGTAAATCTGTAGTAATATTGAGGCCAGTCAACATCAAGAACAGTCACAAGAGAGACTCACGCAGTCCTCTGAACACATCGCCCTCGGCATCAGCCAGGGTTTTACCCTGCTCCAGGGTTATCAACTTGGCCAGCTCTTTCTGAAACACAAATCAATTCACATATTAAAATTTAGCAGGCAGTAGGGCAGAATGATTAATCATAATAATAATCACAATATTTTCCCTCAAAGCATACAACCTTAACAGTCAATGCTTTAGTTTTTTCTGTTTTATTAAAGTTCTATATTTCAATTATTCACATTACAAATCAATAAAGGACTATCTGTAAGCATTTGCATAATTCTATTAAACTACAATCCAGTTACTGAAAACTTTCATTGTCATGAGAACACACTTTTTTTTTTTTATTAATTTTTTTAACTGCCTATCATTATAAATGCGCCGAGTCAGGCTGTGGCCCCTTTAAATCTCGCACTCCCCCGCCCACGCAGCTCGCGCTTGCCTTAAACACCATAAACAAAGTTCACACAGCTAATATAACCCCCAAAATGGATCTTTACAAAGTGTTCGTCATGCAGCATGTCTAATCGCATAAGTATAGTATTTATTTGGATGTTTACATTTGATTCTGAATGAGTTTGATAGTGCTCTGTGGCTAAAGCTAACATTACACACTGTTGGAGAGATTTATAAAGAATGAAGTTGTGTTTATGAATTATACAGACTGCAAGTGTTTAAAAAAAATGAAAATAACGACGGCTCATCTCCGTGAATACAGTAAGAAAAGATTTAGAAAAGAACCACATTTAACAGTACATTAGCAACATGCTAACGAAACGTTTGGAAAGACAATTTACAAACATCACTAAAAATATCATGTTATCATGGATCATGTCAGTTATTATTGCTCCATCTGCCATTTTTCGCTATTGTCTTTGCTTGCTTACCTAGTCTGATGATTCAGCTGTGCACAGATCCAGACGTTACTACTGGCTGTCCTTGTGTAATGCATTGATCATGAGCTGGCATATGCAAATATTGGGGGCGTACACCCCGAATGTTATGTAACAGTCAGTGTTATGTTGAGATTCGCCTGTTCTTCGGAGGTCGTTTAAACAAATGAGATTTATATAAGAAGGAGGAAACAATGGTGTTTGAGACTCACTGTATGTCATTTCCATGTACTGAACTCTTGTTATTCAACTATGCCGAGGAAAATTCAATTTTTGAATCTAGGGCACCTTTAACAAGTACAACAAGTGTGTAGAACAGGAACTGCTCTTGTAAATGAGATCTAAATTGTGCAAACTTCAACCATCCAGTCAAGTGTTGACTGGAAGATGAATTGTAAAGGCAGCAGTAACTTACAATATTGTCTTTAATGAGCTGCTGATAGCGAAGGAAGATCTGCTGGCGGGCCAGGATGGAAGTTTCGGACCAGGTGTGGTACGCCCGCGAGCACGAGTCCACGGCGGCCAACATCTCCTCGCGTGTGGCCTTTGGCACTCGACCAATGACCTCGTTGGTGGCCTAAAGAGAGCACAAGCATTATAATTCAATCACAGAGACACTGCATCTGGTTTGTGCCCTTGAAAAGTGCTGATACAGTCCTTGCGGTTAACAAACATTAACAGATATGATTGTAAAGCGCTTTGTGTGTACAGGAGTACATAAGAAAGTGCTATATAAATGCCTCATTCATTCAGAACGACGTATTTTATAACATAAGATTCACTCATTCATAATAAAAACACCAGAATTATATCTTAAAATGTCTGCCAAAGCAACTTCAGAAAAGTCCACCTTTTCTGTACTTTAAACCAAGACAGCTTAAACTGATCTAATGTGATATTAACCAGAGTTCCAGGAATATAGAGTGCAAATGCAGAGTTAAGAAACAAATAAGCAATTATTATGGCATCTGTTTTCTTCTGAGGAAAGCAGATTATCTCAAGAATCTGGTTAATCTTAATGGTTTTCCTATTGCTCCTTTTGCACATTGGTAATAGTCAGTGAGTAATTATTTTCAAGAGCATAAAAAGGACATCTGAAGCTATAGAATATACGGACTTCTGGTATAACTAAGTAGTGCAGGTGCTGTGTTGTTTAGTCACGTGATTAAAACACATTAATCTACTGGGTTTTAACTTGGCATAAGTGTGGTCAATGAATGTAATCCGTTAAACTGCTGTAGTACATTATCTCTTCTCATGTAAATTCAGCAAAAGCATTAGATGTGTGCTAGTGCAGTATGAACTTACAGGATTGTGAATGTCCAACCATTCTGGACTCTTGGATTCAACAAACTTTCCGTCAATGAACAACTTGGTGGTGGGCTGAGGAAGGACACAGAGAAAATCATGTGCAATTAATGTAAAAAGCAAAAATAAAACAACACATAAACAAAGTTTTAACAATGATTTGACACAGCAATACTAGGATGTTTTGTCATAGATGAGGAAATAGCTTGCACCTTAAGGCTGGAATACAATACATGACTTTTGCCCAAATGTTACACTTTATTTCGATGGTCCACTTTAGATATTATACTAACTATCAGTAACTTTGCAACTACATTTGTCAACTTGCAGTCATTAGAGTGTTAGTAGACTGTCTGCTCAATATTTCATAAAACTTTATTTTGATGGTTCTCCAACAGACTGCAAGTGATTTTGTAACTACGTGTCAACTTATTCTACTAACCTGAACCCTAACACCTAACCTAACAGTCTACTACAGTCTACTAATACTCTAATGAGAGTTAGGTGACATGTAGTTGCAAACTACTTATAGTTAGCAGAATGTCTAAAGTGGACCATCAAGATAAAGTGTAACCAATTTTTGCCTTGATTTATTTACAGTCTGAAGGATTTGATGCTAGTTGCCGAAAGTCAGTCAGTCTGCAGATTTGAGTTGATCGATTTCACAGAAAATCCCTCAGACTCCAAATTCATAGCTTCAGACTATAATTCCATCCAGTCGGACCATATCAAACATTTTGATATTTTGATCTAATGTTAGAACATATTATTTTCATTTGTCTTGTGTCACATAGCAACGAGGTGCATGTTTCTGCATGAGTTCGTTTTGAACGACTGTAACAAAATAAGTAAGTAACAAAATCTATGGAGTAAAAAAAAACATGCACAGACAAATCCGAATTAAACCCTGCGGCTCATGACGACACATTAATGTCCTAAGACACGAAATGATCAGTGTGTGCAAGAAACCGAACAGTATATCTATAATTTTTTACCTCTAATACACCACTATGCCTTGAGCGTGCGCACAGCATCTGGTGCGTGAGGTGTCGTCACAGGCCGCATGGTTTAATTTGGATTTGTCTTTGCATGTTTTTTTTTTTTTGCCATGCATTATACGACTGACAGACGGCAACGGTTGGAGTTAAAAATCATCATTTGTGTTCTACTGAAGAAACAAAGACACCTAAATCTTGGATGCCCTGAGGGTAAGCAGATAAACATCAAATTTTCATTTTAGGGTGAACTATCCCTTTAAGAACTGTTGAAACATTCTTTGGGGAACCTAAAATGGTTCTTCTATTGCTATGCTACAAAAAAAAAAAAAAAACTTTTTTTTTAAGAGCAAACTATTGTGTATTCCAGCCTTTACACGTAATAAAACTACTTTAGTTTCCTTCCTTCAATAGAGAGGGAATAAAAGTCTAGAATAGATCAGATCAGAGTCATACAGTGTGTTAGTGCAAGGTTCAGTACAAGTGAGGTTGTCTTTAAAATGACGAGGCAAGGTTTTATTGGATGCTTACAGGTTAAAGGCTTATGGAACACTACTATAGGTTGAAGACATAGAATAATAAGATATATAAGCAATATTTCTACAATCAAATTGCCTGCTTTGTTATCAGACAAACGTTCGATTAATTTTGATTAATTCAGATTGTTTCTTTTGAGCCCAAACACCCTTTGCACAAATAAGCACAACTCTTCTGCTCACATACCCAGTGAACTTACCACAGAGGAGGAGGAGTAGCACATGCGTCCCATCTGAAGAGGAACCTGCATAACAGGGGTAAGGTACAGTATTTAATCTACACAACTGTCTCTGGGCAGATCATTTCTATTAATAATGTCAGTCAGTATATTAAACCTCATATAAAACTGCTGCTCTCCTCTCTTACACTTAACCTGATTCATAATTAGCACAGAAAGGAAACTAATGGGTTATGTAGCTTTTAATAAAGATGGATATGAAAATATCTCTCTTTAAATACAGAGAAGCTACTTTTCTGAGTGCAGCAAATATGGTTGATTTAGACTCACTGTTGCTCAAACTTTAACAGGGATTAATGCATAAATCAAATGCTTTCTATGACTTTGATAACACTAGTAGCACTTAGCGCATATGGAGTTGACCACGTTAACTGTTGCGAAATGATATAATATAAATAAAGGTCATGGCTTTGAGGCGATTAGGCGACTCCTTGCAATCCCTGCAACATCGTTCATTGTAATTTTATAGTGTATTATATAAATAGTTGCCTTCAGGGTGGCTACAGCGTATCTGCTCGTGGTGTTTGACCGTGAAGTTGATACTTTGACAAAATAACGCAACTTCAAACTCATACTATGTGCATGGCTGTAAAAATGCAATGCTTTTTGTGTTTCTTACCCTCTTCTTTACAAGGGAACGCATTAATGTCGCTGCCATGATGGAATTCGTAGATTATTGTTGTATTCACCCCCCTAATGTGCGTCCAACCCCCGCCAGAGGACGTGCGCCGAGATCTGAACCTGCAGAAGAATCGTTTGTCGTGCTGTCACTTTAAGAATGGGCGGGATGTAGTGTTCAAACAGCCAATTATATGCCAAAACCAAATACTCCCCCAAATTCATGCAATCTGTTGGTTAGAAATGTAGAATGATGCACCAATGGCAGTGCGCGTTTGTTGAAAGGCGTTTCTTTCATGACGCAGACACAGATCATAGGCGAGAGCTCAGATGCCTAGGAAGAGATAGGGTTTTAAACCTGTCAATTATTAATTACATAGACTGAAGACGTGTGACAAATTTATGTAATACGACAAAAACGTTATTTTTATAGGCATTTTATTTCCTCCACACCGTTTTGCGCGATTTAGTCTTGACTTAAAGTCAAATGAATGCACTGTTTTGAACTAAAGTGTGCATCGAGAAGTTTGAATCATTTTAGCATTCGGTTCGTTCGAACGGTTCATTTTATAAGAAAATGATTCACTTGTGTCATGTAGCGCGGCATTTTTATTTAATTTTTCGGTGGCAAAACGGTTGTTTCGATTATATTAGATCATGTTACATGTTACATTTTTGTTTGTTTATTGTTCATACATTTCATTTTTGTCAAAATTGCTAATAAAAATAAGAATATGACTTCCAAAATAAGAAATAATAATGTTATCTTTATATATATTTTTTATATGAATGATTCAATTATCGTTTCGTTTCTCACGTTTTATTCCCATATAGTCATCTTAAACGGTTCGCGATTCTGTTCGACCGAATCCTCAACATGAATCGAATCATAAGAAGGACTGTTTAGTGAACCCATAGGTAGAGCATCACTGTGTCTCTGTAATCTCAAACAAAATCCTTTCTTCTCAGGGACCAGCAATCTAATATGAGTGCATCAGCTGCACGTATAATCAAGGTAAATGCATAAATCCCCTATGCTTGGTTGAACATTGCAAATGGGGTCCGCACACACGGACCAAATCATTTCCCGATGTCTTCCGAAGTCCATTGAAGTTGCTTAGTCACGAGGAATTCAGCCAGGAGGAGGATTTTTGGTGCTGAATCCCATTGGTTGATCAAGTAGTAGTAATTTTTCCTTGTATAGTTTCAGTGGTTACAGAACTGATATATGAACACCATGGACACACAAGCAAAGGTTCAAATATGCTGTTGCTTATCCTAAACTAAGTTATTGTTTGTAATGCATTATTTGACTAATGTATTTTAATGTTCTAGCCTGTTCTTTATGGATACTTTAGGAGTTCTTGCTCTTGGAGAGTGCGGATAGGTGAGTCTTGAAGATCATTCTATTACTTGAATCTATTTCAGCATATATGAAATTTTCTCTACTTTTAAATGTCTTTTAATATTTCTAGCATTTGCATTGAAAGGCATTGAATATGAGCAAAAACCAGTAAATCTCATCAAGGATGGTGGGCAACAGGTATATTGCAGAAATCTTTGCACTGGATTATTAATATTAATATAGCATTATCTAGACTATACAGGGGTTTTCAAACTGTGGACTGCTTAGTTCAACCAAAAATGAAACTCACCCTCAAGTTGTTCCAAATCAGTCTTTCTTCTCTTCGACACAAAAGAAGATATTTTAAAGAATGTGGGTAGCCAAACAGTTGATGGCACCCATTGACTTCCTCAGTAGGAAAAAAGTCAATTGGTTACTCACATTCTTTAAAATATCTTCTTTTGTGTTCAATAGAATAAATGTTGATAACCATCACAAGGATGATCATATTTGGTGGTCTGTGTCCCCTAAAAGATTGAAAGCCTCTGCTCTATAGCATTCCATGTTGGCACTAAGTCAATTCTCTTAACTGAGTAGTCTTCTTCACAAGCTCACAGATCAGTTCAAGGCAATTAATCCAATGCAGCAAGTTCCTGCAGTCACCATCGATGGCATCACCTTGTCTCAGTCGGTAAGAACATGGATTCTCCTGCTTTGTAGCACACAGAAATGATATTATTTTGTGTTTACATTGATTTGTTATTTAACACAGTTGGCCATTATCCAGTACATTGAGGAAACTCGGCCAGAGCCCCGCCTCCTGCCTGCAGACCCAAAGCAGCGGGCTCATGTGCGCATCATTTGTGACATCATCGCATCAGGGATCCAGCCCCTCCAGGCGAGTGAGACATGAGATTATTTTTAAGGTTGGCATGAAACGAAAGTCTTTTCTTTCCTTTTGTAGTGTATATCTGAGTGAAACGGCTTTTCGAACACAAAAACAAAAAATGTATGATTTGTTAAAGTTTTGGCTTCAAATATAAAGAGCCCAACCCCAAACCCCTATATTTCTATCACTACTAGGTCGCTCCTTTAACAAAAAGTTTCCATTCATTTTATCATCTGTGAGGTAAAAATCATGTCCAATCACATGGAAAAGTTATTAACACTTCTCCCCTACAAGTGAATTGTGCATCAGTGCTTTATTTTAGGGAATGTCAGTGAAGCATTACATTAAAGGATTAGTCCACTTTTAAATAAACTTTTCCTGCTAATTTACTCACCCACATGTCATCCAAGATGTTCATATCCTTCTTTCGTCAGTCGAAAAATGATGAAAACATTCCACGATTATTCTCCTTATAGTTTCTTCAAAACCCTGTCCTACGCCTTCCCTATTCTACTTATGGAAAAAAACGAAACCGGCGCCGCGTTCGTTCCTTAAGTTGAATAGGGAAGGCGTAGGACATACAGCGTAAGCGTTTTGAAGAATGCGGAAGCCGGAAGTACGTTCAAGGCAATATTTTGTGTTTATAAAGTATATGCAGTTGTATTTTTTTCAAAAATTACCAATTGTTTCGCTAGATGAGATGCTTATTCCTCATCTGGTATCATTTAAAGCCATTTGAAGCTGCACTGAAACTAATTTTGACCCTCAACCATCTGGAGGCCATTGAAGTGCACTATAAGGAGAATAATCCTGGAATGTTTTCATCAAAAACCTTAATTTCTTTTCGACTGATGAAAGAAAAACATGAACATGTTGGATGACATGGGGGGTGAGTAAATTATCAGGAAAAGTTTATTTAAAAGTGGACTAATCCTTTAATGACCCATCATTTTTAATGATTTTGTTTCAGAATCTGTACGTGATTCAGAAAATCGGAGCAGGGAAGGTACAGTGGGCTCAACATTTCATCAACCGAGGATTTGAGGGTGAGTTTTTTTTCATTAAAGGGTTAGTTCACCCAAAAATGAAAATTCTGTCATTAATTACTTACCCTCATGCCGTTCCTCACCCATAATACCTTCAATCTCATTTTTGGAACACAAATTAAGATATTTTTGATGAAACCCGAGAGCTCTCTGAGCCCCTATAGAATGAATCGCAATTACCACTTTCAAGGCCCAGAAAGGTAGTAAAGACATCGCTAAAATAGTCCATGTACACCACTACAGTGGTTCAATTTCTTCTCTTCCGTGTCAGTCTCTGACAGTGTTCACGTGAGCAGCACGACGTATGCGTGTGATGCTGATGCAGGAGCCATCCAATACTGAGCCGGCGTTCTGACATAGAACCCAGAAGTGCTTACAACATTTTTTTTTTTTTTGCTCACAAAGTATATGGGTTTGGAACAACATAAAGGTGAGTAATTAATGACAGAATTTTCATTTTTGGGTGAACTAACCCTTTAAGGACTTTTGAATGCAGTGACATCTTGCCGTCAGATTATTTGTTTTTATCTTTGATCCAATTACTTTCCTAACATGTCTAATGGCTTTAATTGTATAATGGAATGTTATTGTGTGTTATTTGAAGCTCTGGAGCCTATCCTGAAGCAGACAGCAGGAAAATACTGTGTAGGTGATGAGGTAATAATACTTCATCAAATATAATCAATATAAATCACAATATATGGTATATTCAAATCTTTGGGGTGGGTAAGATTAATGCTTTTGAAAGACGTCTCTTATGCTCACCAAGGCTGCATTTATTTGATCAAAAATACAGTAAGAACCATAATATTGTGAAATATTATTATAAAATGTAATTTATCCTTGCTGAATCAAAGTATTTTCCTTTAAAAAAAAAAAAAAAAAATCTTACAGACCCCACACCTTTGAACAGTAGTGTATTAGAATTATAAATTCAACTTTGCTCTGAAATCACCACATTGCTACACTGTTCATCCTCCAGATATCCATGGCAGATATTTGTCTTGTGCCTCAAGTCTACAATGCCGAAAGGTACAGCATGTGTCTTTAAAGCAAACATTACAGAGTGCAGCAGTCAGGTTCCGGAAGCAAAACCTCCATTCAATTTCTCCATAGGGAAAAATATTTTTAATTATAACTCATAAACCTTTAAAGACAAACCTACTATGAACTACAAGGTGGTTAATCCATGGTACAGTATTTGCTTCTGCTAATGCCGTCAGCCCGAACTTTTTCAACTTGGTTTTAAAATAATCGGGTTTAACTCCAGAATCCGTGGTGAAAACATTACCCATGATACTGTACAGAAAATTCCACCAATCAGAGCTATTGTACCTTTGTCTGATTTTCAAATACTTTTTTCTTCAAATCCAGTTTTGTAATGTTTATGATTCACCTCGTAGCTGGTTGAGTTGGTTCATGGGTTATAGCGCTTTAACAAAGACTTTTTTTTGAAACCCCTATGTGCAAAATTAACGGGAGGGAAAAGACTTCCTGAACCAACGCTTCTGAAAAAGTGAGCAGGCACTGTTGCACTCTATAGAGTTTTGCAAAACAAACATTAATTCTATCATCTTTTACCAAAGGTTCAAGGTGGATATGTCCCAGTTCCCTACTATCAGACGATTAAACCAGACCTTAATTGAGATCGATGCTTTCAAAGTCAGTCATCCATCTCATCAGCCTGATACTCCTGATGATTTGCAGGCATAATTTTCTAATGATCCATAATGAAATTAATAAATTGATCAACTTTGATAAACAGTTGTGAGACTCTTCATTGAAAAGGTAACACAGCTCAGATTCTTTATCGCAAAGTACTGCATTTATTGCTTTGGTGGATTCGCTTTTAGCAAATTTCAGACATCCATGAACAAGAGATGAGCTGTACATGCCAGTGACTTGTGTGAGTATAACGTCAAACATACAAAGTGGACAAAAATACAAACGTGAAAAGGTGTAAAATACGTGCAAAATAAGAGAAAACATTTATTGCACAAAAATACATTGAGTCTCTGAATGTACTAAATACAAATCTACACATGCAAGTGAGTGAAGGCTTTGCTTGCTTTTAAGGAAATCACTATTAAAACGGTAGCTGTAAAACAGCTGTTCATGCTAAAACTGCAACAATGCAACGTTAAAAACCAATAAAAGTGCTTCTCATTTTCCAATTTTTTCCATTACGTTCCTGTTGTACCCTACATTAATTTCTTAAAAAAATCCTGTAGTCCCTGATCCTAAACAGGGAGTTCAACCATGCATTTAATGGTGTCATTATAAAAGGTTCCTAAACAATCTGACCCTCCAAATACTAGGATGGTACATTGAAGAGAGAGGCGGTTGCCATGACGGCGATCCCTTGCATCCCTCGGGTCTGAAGATAAAGCCTTTGTACCACCCAGGCTTATCAGACTGTGGCCTGCGCGAGGCTTAGAGCAAAGCAATGGGGACACCACTGATGTCCAGGAGCTGGTATCTGCAAACATGCATCGTTTTAGATCAAACCGTTCAGGTTAATAACGGTAAAGCCTTTCAAAGAACCCATCAATGATTTGGGCTTGCTTGTTTGTTTTTTAACAACAAAAAAGTTCTATTTTTGGCAAATCCTAAGGCCCTTTCACACCAAAAGTGAAATGCATAAACCTCAGGCTGAAGGAAATGTATATTATGCATGTACAGTAGAGGGCGCAGCTCAAACAAACCAAAACTATTACAGGATTCTGTGTAATTCTGAGATTGCATTTCATTGTTTTTATTCATTTCGAGGAATACTGAATGTTTTCATGCAAGAGATATGAATAAATGCATGTTCACATTTAGTCTAGAACTACAATATTCATCATGTTCAAAAAGCGCACACAACACCTCTGCACTTTAGTTCTCTCAACATGGGGACAGGAGAGCTGTCGGTAAATAAATGTGAAAAAATAATGAGTTACTTATTTGAAAAAGTAACAGATGTTTTGTTGTAAATTGGAAAAGTAATGTGTTACTGTACTAGTTACTTGAGAAAGTAATCTGATTATGTAACTCAAGTTACTTGTAATGCTTTACCGCCAACATTACCCATCAGTATCATTGTAAAACCATTTCACAAGTCATTAAGGTAATTAATCTTTAATTCACTATAAAATAGTTATTTGTATGATACTTCATGTAGTAAATTAGGGAATGACAGACCTATGTTAAAGAGATGGAGGTCCTGTAGGGCTCCTACAGCACTGCAGCCTCCGCTGATCAGCACCCTGTTGTCAGACACGGGTAGAGCAGCGTGAAACCTGTCCAGTTAAATCAAGCAGAAAAAGAAAATTCAGTCTTCACTTCAATACACATGAACTGCACACTTGGCCACAAGCCTACCCCTTTTTGAACTGTAATTAGAAATTCTTCATTATGAACATACTCTAGTTTTCTTTAAAAAATAAGTTAATTCATAATTTGAAGTCTTACCCACGGGCCAATGGTGGCATGTTCTCGTACTTTACAGCAGTGTATTCCATGAAGCCTTTTCCGCAAGAAAGAAAAGACTTAGTATTTGAGACTGGGATAATATGAACACAGCAGACAGTGAATACTTTCAGCTCTTCTTGTCATGTAAGATGATGATACCCATGTGCTCAGGGTCATTACCTAGATCCAGGATGTGAAGATCATTGAGGTAGGTGGCGGTTTTTCTCCCACCAAAAATGATCATCTTGTTGGACAGCAGCGTGGTGGAGTGCCTGATGTAGATGTCAACAAACAATTAGGACAAATTATAGTTATAGTTATAAATAAGTGGACTAAAATCTAAGGCTAAAAAACTTAAAGGATTATTTCACACAATAAGTGAAAATTGTCATTTTACTTATTCTCATGTTTCAAACTGTTAAAGCGATTGTTCACCCAAAAATGAAAATTTGATGTTTATCTGCTTACCCCCAGTGCATCCAAGATGTAGGTGACTTTGTTTCTTCAGTAGAACACAAATTATACTTTTTAACTCCAACCGTTGCAGTCTGTCAGCTGTATAATGCATGTCAATGGGATGTCAATCTTTAAGAGTCAAAAAAACATGCACAGAAAAATCCAAATTAAACCCTGTGGCTCGTGACGACACATTGACGTCCTAAGACACGAAACGATCGGTTTGTGCGAGAAACCGAACAGTATTTATATCATTTTATATAACCTCTAATACACCACTATGTCCAACTGCTTTGAGCATCCAGTGTGTGAGGTATAAAAATGCACTCTGATGCTGGAAGTGATCTCTTGCACTCATATATATGTCAATGAGCGCGAGAGATCACTTCCAGCATCAGAGTGCATTCAGACCTCACACACCAGATGCTCAAAGCAGTTGGACATAGTGGTGTATTAGAGGTTATATAAAATGATATAAATACTGTTCGGTTTCTCGCACAAACCGATCGTTTCGTGTCTTAGGACGTCAATGTGTCGTCAAGAGCCACAGGGTTTAATTTGGATTTTTCTGTGCATGTTTTTTTTTTATTTATATAGATGGAGTTCCCATTGACATGCATTATCTGACTGACAGACGGCAACGGATGCAGTTAAAAATCATCATTTGTGTTCTACTGAAGAAACAAAGTCACCTACATCTTGGATGCCCCGGATAAACATCAAATTTTCATTTTTGGGTGAACTATCCCTTAAAGAGAAAGTAAAACTACGTACCCAAACCTGGGCAGAGGACGGTCACCCTCCACAATCGGTTGATACCACAGACCATGTTCTGGGTTAAAGATGTACAATGCATTACTGCAAACCTTGCCTTCAGGACATCGGCTGGGCTGCACCCCTCCAAAAACATACAGCTCCTTCTTATAGACTGTGGCACTGTGATATGCCAATGACGGGATATTTCCCTTTGCCTATCCGAACCCAAATGTTATATGTAGAAACTGTAAATGATCATCTGTTACACAAAACATATACAAATCCTAAACTGTTAGGTGCAAAAATAAATTATCCAATACTCACAGAAACAAGCTTCCACTTCCATGTTATAGTGTCCAGTACATAAATATCACTGTATCGCTGGCCGTCTCTCAGACCACCGTACACATAGACAACCTTAGACTCGGGATCAAAGGTTGCAGTGTGACCTTGTGCGCTTGGTGGACTGACATCAGATGATGAGACGTCCATGGGGAACCAGAAATCATTGTCTGGGAATTATTACCATTAAAAGTATGTTAAAGGGACAGAAAATTCTGTCATCATTTAATCACCCTCAAGTTGTTCTAAACCTGTATAAATTTCTTTGTTCTGCTGAACACAAAGGAAAATATTTGGAAGAACGTTTGTGATCTCGCCCCCCCGTATTTTTTTCCTACTATGTGAGATCTGCTTGGTTACAAACATTCTTCCAACTATTTTTTTTTTGTGTACAACAAAACAGTTTAACGTACCAATCTCCAATTTCCATATCGAGTCTTTACACCTGGCCTGGTCATCAGCCTCTCCACCAATCAGAATGGCCGTTTCAGGATCACTCAAACACACTGCGTGGCTCCAGCGTTTTGACGGACAGTCTGAAAAATAAATAAAACACTTTAGGGTTAGGGGTTTTGAGATTTTAATGCAATGTCAGAAGCTTTTCTACCAGTTACATGGGAATTGAAAAACAAAAATCAAAAGATTAAAAAAAGCCTAGTTCCAGACTAAAATACAACTTTTCTAGACCTTAAATGTGGTAATTTTGTTGCTTTCTATTAAAGGTTTAAAAAAAAAAAAAAATCTGGGATTTCATCAAAAAATTCTTAATTTGTGTTCCGAAGATGAACGAAGGTCTTACACGTGTGGAACAACATGAGGGTGAGTAATAAATGACACAAATTTCATTTTTGTGTGAACTATCACTTTAAAATGCCTAATTGAACTAAAACCTAATCCTGGCTTAATCTAAGCCCTGTCTGTGGAACCAGGCCAAAGTGTTTTAATCGTAATTATGTTAACAATTCTAAAACTTTTTATGGGCAATAGCTTGCCTTGGCAAACACCAGTAATTATGGACAGTTAAACAGGATGTACCACATTTTCTTTTTGAAATGTCAACAAATATTATAATATTTCAAAATATTACACATATTTGGGTTCTCATTGTGATACAAAAGACTTCATAGTTTATGCAATAAAAAATAAACTATGACATTTCAATAGTTATATCAACTAATTCTGAAAATATGACAATGTAACAGTGCAATTCAAAGTGTGTAAATAAATAAACATCAAAAATGTTTCATCCGAGCAGAGGATTGAACCTTTACCCGCCCTGCAACTCTTCACACGTTTGACGGCAGTCTCGTCCTCTAAATCTACTGCAGACATTTTACGCAGTTTGCGTTTCTTCGGGCTTGAAACTCGGTTTGGATCCCGAGGGCTTTCCAGTTCTTCAGAACTCCAAACATACCCCTTTATTCCTATAATGGAGCGTCTTGGAGTCTTATCCTTCAAAACCACACAACAAAGACAGAAAGTGTGCACATTTGAGTCTCTCTTGCTGCCTGGAGATGATCTACTTGCTGAAGAACTAGTTTGTGGATGACTCCTTCCTTACCATTGGCCACACGCCCTGAACATTGAGTAGAGTGTTTTCCCTTGTCTCCATTTTGCTTGTGCCCAGCTCCGTGCAGCTGACGCTTCCTTCGGCAGGTGATCTCTGGGTGATCTTCATAGAGACATAAGGAGAAGTGTATTCTCTTCATCACAAGTCATGTCTTGAGGCATTTCATTAACCTTATGTCTTGAAATCTGAAGACTGGCTGAGTTAGAAATGAACAATGAATGGATCATTTCACTTAAGTCGTAAGCAAAGCATGACTCACATCGTGACTCTCTCCGCTGCTGAGAAGGGTGCTGGACGGATTGGAGGAGTGGTTCAGCGCTAGACGTTTCCTCGTCACTCGTGGAGTACTGCTGATAAAACTGGATCTCACCTTCAAATAATATATAGTTTAACAACATTTAAGAAGTTTGTGATGGATGGATGAGAAAGGGAAAAAACAAGACATACATGCATATTTTACATTGCAAAATATTTGCAATCTGCATTAGTGAGAAAAGAATGAAGGCGTAAACTTGCGTTGGGGTTTAAATACCTGTCCATTGATGCGGAGCATGACTTTGGCATAAACTCCTCTCCTGCCTCTCTGTGTGGCTTCAGCGAGGAGTTCAGGAGTCCAAACTCCTTGCCAGATCAGACACCTTCACAGAAAGTTTCTCAGATAAAATGCAGGCTGTAAACTGTCAGTGTCTCAGGCAGTTAATTGCCCTTTCTTGCATTTTGCAACTTTTTTTTTTTTTGCCGGTGCGACTAAATTTTGTTAGTGGTCGCACTGGTTGCCGAACTGTTAGAGCTGTCATTTCTGTTGCATGTGAAAAACATAACATGGCAAACAAAACAAAACAGCGCTTCTCGGTTGAGCTACATAGCATGGATAGTTTACCAGCTCAGACCAATATTTGCGCAGCATGAACTCAGAACAGGTTTACCGATCTTGATCACGAGACACGTTACTACACAGCGGTGGGAGATCCAGTGAGAAAGCCGTTGAATTTGGCTCAGTATTAATAACAGCGCTGCAAGATCTAGTGAAAAGCATTCAAATTCAGCACAGAATTCTCTATTAAACTGCAGATATTAGATCAAACAGCACTGATGTGGAAACCAGAAGAAACACTGTGCCATGAACGAACATATTATAAAAGGCTTTTCAATCCACAAATCACCAACATTCACCATGGATTTAATGTAGTAACCATGGTATTGTGGCAGAAAGAGTTGAATGTTTTTACATTATTAATTTTAGGGTTCATGCAAACTTTTGAGTGAAATTCAAGCACTTTTCAAGACTTCCGAATGCTTCACACTTTTTCCAGCACTTCAAAACTCTAAATATTATCCAATTTTAATGTTATTTTTAATGTGATGGAGAAAAAAAAAAAGATTTTTTTTTTTTTAAAGATTGAACATACCTGAATATATCTGAACATATTATATATTTATACAATAAAAAAAAACAAAAAAAAAAAAACATCGACTTCGGGATGAAGGAACCCTAAGTGCTAAAATCCTCACTCGTTTCCAAGGTTTGGCCTACAAAGTACAAAGTAACATCATACCTGCACCACTCTATGTTAAGTCAAATCACCTTTATTTATATAGCGCTTTTTATAATGCAGATTGTGTCAAAGCAGTTTTACAGTGATAACTGGTATGTAATTTTGGCTGCACAGCAGCTCTTAAAGAAAATGGTGTCAGTATCCATCTTAAGTAAATTCAGTACTGAATTAATTCCAATATAAGAATCAATAGTTATTAATTTAGGTCATTTATCTGTATCAGCACTGGAGTAAACAGTGATGGCATTATCCAGCTCAGTTCAGTTTTTTTTTTTGCTTTTTTATATTTCTATGTAGTTTTAATTTTTTTTTTTTTCCAGTCGTAGCAATTTTAGTACTATTTCACTTAGTTGCCATGGCCAAGTTTTTTCAGTTCAAGTTTTATAAGTTTATGTTTTTTTTTTGTTTGTTTTTTTTTTTAAGCCAACTGATTTAGTGCAGGGCACTACTATAATCCGAATATTCACTGTACTTGCCTGGAGCGAGGTGAAAGAGTCCCGATGACCTGTGATTTGACCTCTGGACCCAGCAGAACCTCCACAGAGATCTCAGTGTCACTGGAGAAGGATGACCATTCCCCTAAACCAAATACTATCAGCTGCTTCGGTAAAGGTAACGGCATCTGAACCTGGTACATCTTACGGTTGACATTTCTAAATGGGGTACATTAAAGAAAACAACGAAAAGGCTTTCATACAGGGAGGTAGATGACCACCTCCCAAGGGGTAGATCTACAATTATAGGCCTACTATCGACTATATAGTGTAAATAATGCTTGGTAGCAGTGATTATGTTGGTTTCAAAAACCATGTTGTAAATTATGATGTTTTATTGCAAAGTTCTAAACACATGTCCATATCAACCACATTCAAAAAAGGCTAACCTGGGTGGAAGCAAAGATTATAGATATAGAAGCAAGGAAGTCAAGTCTTGATTTGAATAGTTGGATGGTTGTGGTTTGCTATTGCCATGATCTCATGTGAGTGACTGAATGGTTTGTTTCACTTCTTTAATTTTGCAAAAAACTATTAGTGTATAATAGATTTTAAATACAGATATGCTATTACATTGGCAATTATATAGGATTTTAAAAGAAAATAAATTACACGTAGACAATTCTCCTCAAATGAATCAGCATGCCTGGCTACTTTTTTTGTATTCTTCTACCCTGAGAAATAGTCATTGCTTTAAAAGTTAAATCTGAAACCCTTCATGTTTGATTAATTGCCACCTGCTACAGGTAAAACATTAATATTAGGTTACATAGTTCAATCGAAACAGCCCACCGTATAAACTGACGAGGTGCTTCACGTAAGGACCAGATGGCATAAAAGTGCACTTTGCCCATTCTGTTGACTCGATCAAACTCCTCCTGTGCTCCAGGTGTGCGGCCTGCCAGACTGCAGCCAGTCACGCGCGACCTCCGCTGCATTTATCACCTCCTGTGTCACGCGCGCCGCCACGACCAATTAAACTCAGTAAGAACTCAGTAAGGATTTGCGAAGCTCCCCCTACAGGTTCCTTCGGTGAATCACACTGTCGTAAATACTCCAAGCGCAGCTCTGGACTACAACGCTCACCAGCGCAGTAGGTTTGCAAATACAGGTGGGTAATTTTCGAAATTGTCTTATAAAGTCATACCCTGCGTTCCAATGTCCATACTATCCATCCTAAATAGTATGTGAGATTAAAATAAGTGTGTCCCAAAGCATAGTATGTTGAAAAGAGTATGCCAAAAGTCCCCGGATGGTCTACTATTTCCGGTAGATTTTCGAAGTGTGGATCCGTGCACACTATAGAGGCTAATATTGCCCACAACCCATTGCGCATTGGACGAGGATTCAGTTCAGAACTACAAACACGAGTAAAAAGTGTTAAAAAACTACAAAACATGGCGGATATATGCAATCGACGCTGAGAGATTTGAGTGACTAATAATCAGTTTATTACCCGTGTTATTTTTCATCTGCAAATACCAATGTGGACTTTTATGAAGATCCGAATGGCCATTAACTTTTAAATGCATTATTATGCATTAATATGAGGACAGTTCTCCACATGAAAGACTCGCGACTGCAGATCAACGTGCTGTATTTCACTCTGATACGGTAGGAAATTAACTAAATGAAATGTGGAGGATGTAAGATGATTGACAGGCCAGTTTACGGTGACTGGATGCGACAGAGAGAAAAGACGCGATTGTATGACGTGTTAGTATGTCCCAAAGCTTGTCTACTCTTTTACTACACACTCAAAAGTAAGTACTTTTTGTTCACAGAAAGAGTACATACTTTTAGGGCGTAGTATAAGTAGGCGAATTGGAACGCAGCAATAATATATACATTGTTTTTGAATTACCGTAAAGCATTTTGTCACTCTCGCGTGAACGTGAATATGAGGCGAGATTGTGTCGGGTCGGCGCAGCTCAACTTGCAAGTGCTGTTTTTTGTCGTGACGTGCCAGAGGGGGTTAGTGCACGCCTCAAACACACCACTACAAGTCAATTAACCATCGTAAGGACTTACAAAACTATTTATGAAGGTAAAAAAAAGTTACTTAGCTCTGCTTTAACATGAAAAAAAAAACAAAAAAACAGTAGGCTACTACATTTTGTGATGGTAAATAAAAAATAAACAATCCTGAATAACAAAATAATTAAAAACCAAGGGACTTATTTATACAAAACGTATATTACATTTTTGTGAATAAATAAATAAATAGGTAAATAAATAAATAGGCTGAAATAATTTAAATTAAAAAATAATAAAAAAGGTTTCGAAAATTAAATACAGAAACTATTGATACAAAAACTCAGTAAATTTTGTGAACGAACGAATCCATTTGTATTTTCACAAAATGTGATCCAAAATGTATTATACAAATGTATTTGTTAATAATTGTCTAATTTATTTATAAAAATACCAATTAGACAGTTATTAAACCAAAAATATTTAAATTAAAAAATGAAAATACTAGACTATTTTATGTTTTTGTCATTTTTTTTATTATTTTTTTTTTATATTTCTTTGTAGCTTTAATTTATTTTATTTGTTTTAGTTTCAGTAATTGTAGTACTTAAACGTATTTATTTCAGTTAGTTCCCAAAACAACATTTCTATTTATCATCTATTTTTATAGGCTAGTAGTTGTTTATTTCTACAATACAATAACACAATGCACAACAGATCACATGATCAATTAACATTTTTATACTGAAAATGATTGATTATGGTGACGTCTCTGTAAAAATAAAAAGTTATTAAATACATTAAAATATGCCAATAAAATGAATAATCATGAATAGCGAAATTAAATATAAAAAAAATATGAAAAAATAAATAACGGACATACTGATACAAAAATTCAGTGCTACATTTTGTGATAAATAAATTACCAACCCATGGGCTTATGGTATTAATTAATTTGTTTATAATTATCTAATGTATAAAAAAACCCACAGATATATTAATATCTGGTATATATTTATATTCAATCATAATTAAACATGCTATTTTTAAATAATTAAATAATATATATATATATATATATATATATATATATATATATATATATATATATATATATATATATATATATATATATATATATATATATATATATATATGGTCATGAAGAAAGAGCGCCCTCTATCTAAAATAAGAAAGAATAGCACATCTAATTCTGCTGCTCAAAACATTAACCTCCGTTTAAGAGGAAATGCAGCATGTTCATACAATTTTTAATGCTGAAAAAGTACTTTTTATGGCTTTACTCTCACAAGGAAGTGCAGTGTATTTTCGGAAGAACAGGAAGGAGTCATAAGTCTGGATATGCAACAGGCAGCAAACTGAATTCACCGTCAACGTTTATTGTGAACAACACACAAGAAACAAAAATCAAGAAAAGGATGACAAACATTATATATATATATATATATTATGCAAATCATACAAAAAGGTGGACGAGCAGAAAAGCACATCGGCAGAATAAAGTACCTCAGCAGCACAATGCAACAGTCTCTCAAGACATGCAAATATTTTAAGGTACAAAAAGAAATGTTTGCAGCGTGATTTGGTATTCATAATCAAAAATCCTTAAGTATTCAAAGGGAACTAAACACTATACCTTCCGGCAGTACTTAGTGTGGCATATTGCACGTGATATAAGCAAGAACGCTCTTCCAATGAACATATCTGAAACATGAAACCTAAATGCTTGCAGTTTTCCAAGTCACCTTGGCATTAATGTAGATAAAACGTCTTCAACAGGCCATCTGCATTGAGTCTATACAGACCTCAAAGACCAAACAACCCTTAATCATGCCAAATAAGAGCCTGGGACGTGTAAATATTGGATCAGATATGCAACCAATTAGCTTTTGTGGCAGGAAATGGTTTAAAGTTGTAAACAAGCATGCTTTAACTATTTGGTGACTGATGTGATTGCCATCTTAGTAGAGTATACAACTGCAATGAAACATATGAATATGAGTTTTAAGTATATCTTAACTAGGTGTGGCTTCCAGTGTCTTTGTGGCTGAGAAAACAAACACAATATTAGAAGTATGTAAGAAATAGTGTCTGATGCTGCTCCATGTAATCTTATAAGACATATAACAGCAAGAAACCAACCAAAGAAACAAAAAACACTCATATATCATTACCTGAATCAACAGTGACTTCTGCCACGTCACCTACATTGACTTTCTCACTTTCTTTGTTTGCCTTTGAATTGTGTAGAACTGCTTGAAAAGGATTCGACCCGGTTTGCCACCCATATTCTTTCCCTGATTACTCTGTAGTCCCTGATATGTGATGCCACAGTTCTGTTGTGGTGTCAGACAATACAATTATAAAACATATATGGACCTTTTATATGAAATATATCATCTTGCACATAACATCTTAAAACCACACGAAACACATTGCACGTATCATGAGCCTCATGATTCACTTAAAAAAAGCATTTTGTGTCTATATACATACATATATAAAGTAATTTTTGATCTATGATAGGGCTTGGATAAAACAAAAAGCACAAATCAACAATAGCAAGAATTATACAGTTATTTAATACATACGATGAAAAACAGTATCACTGAAACCTTTGTTTTAAATAAGCACTTGTTTCCTCAGGCACTGTAGTACACTCTGTAGTACAGAGTCTTATTCCGCCACAGTGAGTACGAGTTGTCAAACTTCAGCAGGTATGTGCCGTCGTCTCCTGGAAACTCGTGGCTGCCGCCCTGCACTGCCAGATGACTGTCCTGACGGTACACAGGCAGGATCTCTCCCAAGTTCGAGTTTGCAACTGATTTAGAGCCCTTCTCAACATCTCCTGGAACCACAGGGCCTGCTTGACAAGACAATTGTCCATATGTCACTGGAAGTATTCCTTATATGCATCTACTTATTTTAAGTATTGTACAGTTTTGTAAAATAAATTAATAAATCTTTTGGACAGTCTCTTATGCATATGCTCTCACGTCAGCATTTATTTGACCAAACAATAATATTGGGAAATATTATTACAATTTTAAATTTTCTATTTTAATATATTTTAAAATGTAATTTATTCCTATGATCAAAGCTGAATTTTCAGTATCATTACTCCAGTGTTCAGTGTCACATGATCCTTCAGAAATCATTCTAATATGCATTCTAACATTGATCATTATCAATGTTAGAAAAAATGCTGTGCTGTTTAATATTTGTGGAAACTGTGAAACTTTTTTTTTTTTTTCAGTATTCTTTGATGTAAAGAACATCGAAAGGCACAACATCCTGACCCTGGACCACAAAACCAGTCATAAGTCGCACGGGTATATTTGTAGCAATAGACAAAAATACATTGTATGTGTCAAAATTACAGACTTTTATGCCAAACATTTTTAGGATATTAAAGGGTTAGTTCACCCAAAAAAGAA
This sequence comes from Chanodichthys erythropterus, assembly GCF_024489055.1. Taxonomy (NCBI): domain Eukaryota; kingdom Metazoa; phylum Chordata; class Actinopteri; order Cypriniformes; family Xenocyprididae; genus Chanodichthys; species Chanodichthys erythropterus. The sequence continues at coordinate 30,323,632 of NC_090238.1, forward strand.
AATAATGTCATTTATTCCTCACCCTCATGTCGTTTCACACCCGTAAGACCTTCGTTAATCTTCGGAACACAAATTAAGATATTTTAGTTGAAATCCGATGGCTCAGTGAGGCCTCCATAGGGAGCAATGACATTTCCTCTCTCAAGATCCATTAATGTACTAAAAACATATTTAAATCAGTTCATGTGAGTACAGTGGTTCAATATTAATATAATAAAGCGACGAAAATATTTTTGGAGCGCCAAAAAAACCCCCCAAAATAACAACTTATTTAGTGATGGCCGATTTCAAAACACTGCTTCAGGAAGCTTCGGAGCACAGATGAATCAGTGTATCGAATCTGCTGTTCAGAGCGCCAAAGTCACGTGATTTCAGCCGTTGGCAGTCTGACACGCGATTCGAATCATGATTCAACACACTGATTCATTTGTGCTCCGAAGCTTCCTGAAGCAGTGTTTTGAAATCGGTCATCACTAAATAAGTCGTCATTTTGTTTTTTTTGGCGCACCAAAAATATTCTCGTCGCTTTATAATATTAATATTGAAACACTGTACTCACATGAACCGATTTAAATATGTTTTTAGTACCTTTATGGATCTTGCTCCCTATGGAGGCCTTACGGAGCCATCGGATTTCAACTAAAATATCTTAATTTGTGTTCTGAAGATTAACGAAGGTCTTAAGGGTGTGGAACTGCATGAGGGTGAGTAATAAATGACATTATTTTCATTTTTGGGTGAACTAACCCTTTAAGTAAAGATCATGTTCCATTAATATATTTTGTAAATTTACTACTGTGAATATATCAAAAATGTATTTTTGTAAGTAATATGCATTGCAAAGGACTTCATTTGGACAACTTTAAAGGCGATTTTCTCAATATTTTGATTTGCACCCTCAGATTCAAGATAGATTTCAAATAGTTGGCCAAATATCTCAGCCAAATATTGTCATATCCTAACAAACCATACATCAATGGAACACTTATTTATTCAGCTTTCAGATGATGTATAAATCTCAATTTAAAAAAAAAAGACCTTTATGACTGGTTTAATGGTCCAGGGTCACTTTTTTAAATTTGTTTTGTAACAATGTAATTTTTGTAATTTTTTGTAACAATGGAAAATTGATAAATGTAATGAATCCTTGTTGAACGAAACAATTATTTTCCCTAAACTTACCCAAACTTTTGACACAATAGTGTAGTGTACATAGATAATTCTCATATAAAAATATTAAATAATGAGAAAAAAATTAGTGGGAGGTTGCTTAAGGCTACATTCATACTGTCAGTTTTCGGGAATGACAGCCGCATTCACTTACCGGTGTGATTCCTGAAACACCCAGTTCACACAGCAGTTTAAAGTAGCGTTTTGAACGTGCAACGGGAGTCAAGCCCATAGTCTCCAACCAGTAACCAAAGTAATACCAGTCTATAAAACTGAAAAGTTAATTTTTCTCCCGCATAAAACACAAAACTGACAGGAGCCGCTGCGGTGAAGAAGAGACTGCGACTGTATTCAAAACCTTCAGATGACACACAGCTAATATATCCATCACTGAAAGTTACCAAAAGCGAAACCACACACAGAAACCAGCAACACACAGTACACGTGCGTTTGTGCAGCGCAGAGCGGCTCTCTCGTGCTGTATGACGTGACGGACAACTAGTTAACCAGTTAAAGTGGACTGTGTAACATCCTAAAAAGACATGGAAAAATAGGCTTTTTTTTTCATTCAAAATATACTATTTTTATTTTGTTCTTTGGATTTGGAGTGAAATATGACCAGGATAAGTAATTAACTGGATGACTCAAGAAAACTAATCTGTTAATTACAATTGAAGATGCCTGTGTGGATCCACAAAGCACTCAAGATGCAATAAAAGACACTAGAAGCAAAAGTTTGAACAAAAACTGAAAACAGAACAGGAAAAACTCCCTCACCTTCCAGCTCGTCATCTTCATCCTCATCGTCACTGGATTCGCTAATGTGGACCGTAATGGCTCGGCTAGTGACAGGTGACCAATCGAAGTAAACCCCAAAACCGATGTCATAGCCATCTGTGGCGAACTCCCAGCACACGCGTTTGGCCTCAGGAACAACGGGTACGTAGACGGTCATAATGTCTCCACGATATACCGTCACCATGCTGTCCTTCTCCTGACGCAGTTTAGCCTTCAGCTCCTTCAAAGCCACAGAGGTCCATGTGGATGCTGGTTTCATCGGAGGAAGATCTGCAAAGAGATATGTGACCGCTCAATTAATAATCTTTAATTCAACACTTTGAGAATATTTGTACAGTAATGCATGCGTTCAAACCACCCCAAAATCAAAAGAAAAAAAAAGTATTTTTATGATAATTTTAATAATAATAATACAATTATTATTAATAATAGTAACAGCAAGATCATGTGTTCAATTCCCAGGGAATGCATGAACTGATTAAATGTATACTTTAAATGTAATGCAAGTCATTTTGAATAAAGCCGCCTTCTGCCAAATCTATAATACAGTCAAACCAAAAATTATTCCGACGTTTTTGATATATTTTTACTAGTGGGTACTAGTTATGTACGTGAGGATTGCAAAATATACATATTATACTCAAAGAAAATTTCATACAGCGGACTTCCAGTAAAACTGATAAAAATTTGGAACCAAAAATTATTCAGACCATGTTTTGCTTAAGTGTTATCTGACATAATTAAGATTAATTTTTTCTGACAGTTTAACTCTGAGATCTTGTCATATTTTATTACCATATTTTAAACTATAGTGAATAAACTGTATTAATGAATTAAATGTTCAAGGTGTCTGAATACATTTTGGTTTGACTGTAATATTAATAATAATTTATGCATTTGGCAGACACTTTTATCCATAGTAACTCGTACTGCATTTAAGGTAAACATTTAATCAGTTCATGCAATCCCTGGGAATCGAACCCATGACCTTGCTGTTGCTATAAATTAGTTTAGTTATAGTTCATTATCATAACTTCAGCTGATCGTAGATATGCAGACCTGGCATATTATAAAATTGAGTTGTGCATATATCTGTTTATACTATATATCAATATCTTCTACAGCAGATTTCAACATGGTTTATGCAATCAGAAACTTATATACTATATATAACAACTTTTGTACTGCATACTACAAGACCTGGCCTATATACTGTACACTGCATGCTATTTTTAAAAAAAGCACGCTATACAGCAAAGTATAGTCACATGATCACCTGCCCCGTGGTGAATTGGAAGAAAATGCACATATGCTTATTCATTTATATATAGAAAGATTCCCATACTTTGAATGTCATTAATGCGAAGAAATGGAAGCTGCGATAGTCTTGAGAAGAAATGTAGGATGGGACTTGTAGGATAATTGTATTGTTGGATGGTAGTGGTTTGCTATTGGTTGATCTCATGTGAGTGTGAGTGTGTGTGTGGGGGGTAATAATAGTAACTATTATGTTTTTTTTACATTTTCAACTTTCTTTAGATTGTAATGTTGCTGTTTGAGCATGAAAAATGTGACAAAACACAATATATTCTCTATATTGGTAAGCACTGAACTCTCGATTGAACCTGAAATGCCTCGATTGTAGTCTTGAGTATTCTTCTAAGAAATGTACACGTCACAATATCCTTCATTTAAATAATTCCTGCCCAAGGCTATGCAAAAAAAGGGGCAAGGCCTGGTTGTGTTGTGTTAGTAGGCTCCTATACACTTGGTCTTGTGGACTTAAGATGGCCGCAGCATGCACGTGATTGTGAAACCCACAAAACCATAGGGTGTTTTATTTGTCATTTAAGGTTTCAGAAGGGTCCTTGCGGTCGATATGCAGCTTTGATACGCACTGTTGCCGAGCCCGTACTAAAGCGAGCAGCAGACTTCTTCCCGAAAGTCAAAGCGGTGTTACGTTGCGTAAGTGCGGACTGGCAGGAAGGCTGCGAGTGCCCATTTGGGACAGGGCCGTAGTGTGCTGAAACTCGCGGTTATGGTAAGATGTGTGACATTTCTGAAACTCGCTGGAAGCGGTTGACTAATCACAACACACTGGTCCAGTCGGCCAATCAGAGCACATTGCGCTTTACAGAGGGAGGGGCTACATAGAGACGGGAACTAAACAGAGTGTTACTGACAGACTGGGAAGAGAGGTGCTGCAATATTCCATTAAAAATCACAATCGTCAATTTTGATTGCATGGTGACTAAAGTTTTTTAAGTTTATGAATAGCACACTCATAGACATCTTTCTTTTTTCTGACAGCTTTGTTCTCGAGGGGCAATGATGAAACATGATGAGAAGGTTTCCTGAGCTTAGCTTCACTTCTCTAATAGGGGAGCGCTAACCTTTTTTCTCCCCGGGGTGTGAAGTACTGCTCTCCTGTGAGTCACCCGCCTCTGCTTTCCCGAGAGATGCGCTGGGCTCCTATTGACAACAGCACAATACATACATACATACAAGAACAGCACTGAAGCTCACTTATTTATATATATACTCCTGACAGGCTTGAACTTAATATACCTCAGTAGACTGTTGAGACTCTCTGTTATTGCTGTTATCGTCCATTTTGGTTTGGTTGTCCGGTGTGATTACTGTCTGGGAAAGGTCTGTGCTTTGAAGTCTTCAAAATGACAGTGGGAAGGATGAGGTTTACATACTCTAGAACCCTAAAACAACCATTTTAGGAACTCGTATAAAAATTCACAAACCTGTTTAAAGGATTTGCTTCACAGTTTTTGGACGTTATGCCAGGGAAAGAAGAAACAGACAGGGATGACAGTCTAGATTGAAGCTCTGATGTCTCTAGTTTCTCCATCTCTAGAGCACAAAAAAACATGAAATGCATAAATCATCATATTTATCACAATATCTGATTTAAAAAAAAAAAAAAAAAGCTGAAAACTCATACCTGACTCAGAGGAGTCTTTCAAAGAACCTCATTAAAAACTGAAACACAAAATCTGCAAGAACAAATTAAAAAATCCGTATTGGTTATTTAACATATGGTCATGTGTAAATATAGGCTAAATAAGACTGTTGAACTACATTTTGTGCGTAATCGCCATCAACTGACATTTGAAGCACATATGAATCACAGCAACAGTTTTGACACGTCGCGTAACTAAAGTGAAATTCACCACCAAATCATCAATCTCAGCAGAAGACAAAAAATCGAGCACAACCCGTATTTGCATTCAAATCAAACCCACCGTATGTATGTGTTAAACGCACACGTACAGTATTGTTTCATAGTATAATGTTCATACACGTACCTCTGGCGAGCGGGTGATGCTGTTGATGCAACAGTGTTGCGTTTGACGCCCAGGAAGTCCGCTAATTCGTAAATACGTGAGTTACTGTGAAGGCAGCAAAGGTAAGTCTTTTCTGAATGGCTGCCAGACATATACGAATATATAATAAAAGTCCTATGAAAATAATACTGCTCTAAACTGTACAAAGCAGTTTTGAAAGTAGCTATTTCTATTTTAAGAAAGGTAACTAGGAAAATTCAACAGAATTTAAAAAAAATATTTTATTATGCAAGGATGCATTAAATTGATTAAAAGTGACAGTAAAGACCTTTATAATGTTATAAATGATTTCTTTTTCTAATAAATACTGTTCTTTTCTATTTATAAACGATATGGTTATATAGTTAAGTATATTTATAAATCAATTATTTATATATAAAGTAATTTATTTAATCATTCATTCATATGTGTATATGTGTATGTAAGTTCCAGTCTCCTGTAATTTGATTGGAAAAGTGTCATTCCATGTGTGCTAAAATTTAGTATAACAACACTGGGACTTTTTGCTGTTTGTATCACTAAATAATTTTCATGGGCAGAGAAGAAAGATTCAAAATTATTTTTGTCTGCGTTATTTTACTATTAATTTAACTTAATATTAACTCAATATTAATTATTTGTTTTTAACTTTTAATGTAAAAGCAGTATCACATAAGCTGTAGTACTGAATACCAGCATGACTGTGATTCATCTGTAGTGTCACAGGTAATAGCAGCCATACTTATATTTAGGACTACAGTTCCTTTGCTTATGTGACATTATAAAAATAATAATAATTAATATTAATAATAATAATAATTATATATATATATATATATATATATATATATATATATATATATATATATATATATATATATAAAGTTTATTGATCTGTCATCCTTTTTTATTATTATTATTTTAACTGTTACACTTAAAGGTATACTATGTTTGGCCATCTAGCAGTTAAAAAAACTAAACCATGCATTTTGTGGAAAAACATTGTTTTGGTTGTGCATGACTGTATTGAATATGGTTTTCACATTCACTACTAGTAGGCTTAAGAGATATAACCAGTTTAGATGGAAAAGATCTCAAGCTAGCTGAAGATGTTACTGTAGCTATAGCCATTAACAGACATGGCACTTCCTTAAAAATAAAGTCCAGCACAGCACTACAACAACCATAATGAAATAACCCTTCACGATAGATGATGCTTTACTATGAACTCTGTTAGAGAACTACATACAGCAATTTATCTGTTCAATAAAATACCTTACTCACCTGCTGAGTAATAAATACGGCATCTTACAACATTTCAAATCCCTCAGTTCTCGCCATTTCCAAAAAGCCAAGCCAATGTTGATTCAGGTTTTATTACGAGCGTGAGTCTTGTTCTCTTTTGGGCAGCAGACTCTTCTCTGTTCTGCGTTTGTTTAAAATGGGTGATTCACTTGAGGCTCAAGATTTATCGTGCTCCATATCAACCTTTCTCTCTTGTTGTGACAACTAACCTATGCCATTTAGGGTTGCCAGGTTTTTGCAACAAAACCTGCCCAATTGTTACTCAAAACTCGTTCCAGGGGGTAAAATCCACGGTTCCCTAGGTAAAATTTGCATTACAGGGTCTAAATATCATGTTATTTGGAGTTGCTTCAACCCGCAGACATGAAAAACAACCCATGGCAACAGAGTTAAAGTAGCCCAATTCTGCTGAAAAACCGTTGACTTGGCAACACTGATGCTGCTCCCACAGCATATATATATATATATATATATATATATATATATATATATATATATAGTGTACATTTAAATCACTCTATAAAATAAAATAATAAAATGCAAAACAAATACCACAGAAAATGATTTATCTTACATTTATTTTACAAGTATTTTCCATTGGTAGCATTACATGTTTTGTGAGATAAGTGAACAGTTCTATTGTTTATTTAGTTCTAGTCAATATTTACTTGATTTGCAATTTTCTAGTTATCTTGGCACAATCAAATGTACTTTGGCCTTGTGTGGCAAAATTCAGCAGAGGATAACACACAAATATAGCACTAAGGCAGCTCAAAGGGATAGAGCTGACATACTAACTTTTCCCCTGAGTTTAATTAGCACTTATTTTAGACTCCTCTTGCAAACATAACAGTTGGTTAATTATAAACAGATTAAACATGAACACAAATTTCACACTGAAATGTTGCACAATTTAATTGATTTGTTTCAGTAAACAAATAACTATGAAGAAAAGTACGTCCTATCCTTCTGCTAGGTTTGAAAATACATTGTAGTACATGATTGAAATGCAGTCTCGCAAATCTTTACTTCTTGACACCAAATCAGTCAATGGAGAGTTTTTAGTCTGTGCATCAACCAAATTGATCCACGGAAAAAGGCTGTAAAACAACAGAGACAAACAATTATGAACAAATTATTATAAAACTGAAACTAAAACTGTTAAAAACATTTCTGTTAAAAGAAATAAAGCTTAAATAAAATAAAATGTAAATATTAGTTGAAAAACTTAAATTGAAACAAAAATTTGCCTTGCCAATGAACAGAAATAAGTTTAAGTTGAAGCGCTACAATTATAATTAAAACTAAAATAACACTGCTGTAATCCTTTGTATGAAAAAATCTTTAGACTCACTCGTCGGGTTTATTGGGATCAGATGCACTGGGTGAATTTACAAAACTGTGATAAGTAAATGTCTTTGTTGAAACACCGGTCTCAAACAGTCCATTTAGCAGGCGAAGAGTCTTTCCGGACCCCAGCTTCTCGGCCGTGCACATGTTGAGGAGACTGTACACCACAGCTGATACCCATCTCTGATCCAGGAAGAGGCCACCTTCAGTAAACACTCAAAGTTTACTTAATGGACTCTTATAGCACACCATAAGAAACCACACTGTATTGAATTCACATGACAGATGGATGCAGACATATTTTGAGGGGATATAAAAAATATCAGTGTAGTTAATAAGCAGCTGGTTATAAAGTTGCAAAAAAGAATCAAAAGATTATTTGTGCACCTAAGATTAATAAATTTTCATTGACACTTTTTAACTTTTTAATAATTTGAAACATCATAATACAAAGTTTCAATGTCTTTTTGTGTTTATTTGCATATTTATGACGAATCACTTGCTGTATTCCTCATTTGGATAAAAGCGTCTGCAAAATGAACAAATGTAAAAGATTGTTAAATTATTTTAATATATATATTTTAGTGTTATTTATTCATCTGATGCAAAGCTGAATTTTCAGCATCATTACTCCAGTCTTCAGTGTCACATGATCCTTCAGAAATCATTCTAATATACTGATTTGCTGCTCAAGAAACATTTCTTATTATTATCAAGGTTGAAAACATCTGTGCTGCTTAAAGGATTAGTTGACTTTGAAATGAAAATTAGCCCAAGCTTTACACACCATCAAGCCATCCTAGGTGTATATGACTTTATTCTTTCTGATGAACACAATTGCAGAAATACTAATAAATATCCTGATCCTTTAATATTTAATAACAAATCCTTTAATATTTTTGTGGAAACATATGTGATACTATGGAGCCCCTAAAGGGACATGACGGTGAAAAAAAATATGGGATAAAAACAAAAATTGTCAGTGCTTTTGTGTTCTCTCACAAATGTTTTGAGTTCGCTCACAGTAGCCTACCTCTGAGTTCACTTGAAAGGAACACAAAGGTTTAGCAAGAGAACGCAAAATTTTTGGGGGAAGGCAAAATTTTTGCGAGAGAACGTAAAAGCATTGACATAATTTTTCCTCCCATCTCATCATTTTTTTCATCACATGTCCCTTTGGGGGCTCCGTATGAAACATTTTCTTTGATGAATAGAAAGTTTAAAAGAACTGCTTTTATTTATTAATTTTTTAATATTTATTTGGATATTATTATTTTATTTATTTAGATATGTTGTTAATAATAATAATGTTATTTATTCCTTAATATTTTAATGTCTATAATAATGACAGATACACCTACAGATATCACACACCATTCATTGAAAGAGGAAGTGAGGCGGAAAGCACTTCCTTGTGCTTTAAAGCTGTGGTCACTTGATTGTGGAGGAGCCAAATTGCAGTCACATCATCACAAGCCACAAATTCATACTGGGGTTTGATAATAAAACTGTGGTCAAGAAGCATTGCAAGCCTGAAAAAAAAAAAGGTTTTGAGAAGATGATAAGTTGATGCTTAACTATGGTATGACAATAAAAATAACTAACACAGAAATGTTTTATTGTAATTTTCTTTCAAAATCTAAGTTTTGGAAGTAGGGTTGTTAAAAGTACATGTACGGAAATTTAAAAAATGTGACGATACCAGCATTTCCCCCCAGCATTTTAAGTGCTGTTGAGCGGATTCTGGCTAACATAAACACCTCTGATTGGCTATTGAGTTCATACGCTCAACAGATATGTCTATGATTAGCTACACAGATCAACACTTCAAAAACATGTTGTAAATAGGCATCTTTGACGCTCTTCAAGTCAGTACTTTTGACAACCCTATTTGGAAGTATAGAGTGCAATAGTGCCCACCTCCTTTTTCAGCGCCGCTGGTTCCAGAAGTATTTTGTTCCATTCATTTCTCCCATATGGATTTAAAAATAGTCTTCGTTAAAGAGTTTTAAGCCATGAACCAAACCAACCAGCTACGATGTGAATCACAACACTAAAAACTTTGATTTAAAGCAAAAAAAGTTTTTTGAAAATCGACAAAAAGACAAAGGTACAAGACTGTGAGGGAAAGAACTACAATCCCATGAGGCATTGCGAACAGCATAATCAAATTAAAAACTATGGAGAAATATAAAACTACTCATTTACAAATGTTGATTATGAACATGTATAAAAACAATGTATTTTAAAGGTGCCGTAGAACGCATTTTCAAAAAATGTAATAAAAGTCTAAGGTGTCCCCTGAATATGTCTGTGAAGTTTCAGCACAAAATACCCCATAGATTTTTTTTTTATTCATTTTTTTTAACTGCCTATTTTGGGGCATCATTAAATATGCGCCGATTCAGGCTGCGGCCCCTTTAATTCTCATGCTCCCCACCCACAGAGCTTGCGCTTGTCTTAAACAGCATAAATAAATTCCACACAGCTAATATAACCCTCAAAATGGATCTTTACAAAGTGTTTGTCATGCAACATGTCTAATTGCGTAAGTACGGTATTTATTTGGATGTTTACATTTGATTCTGAATGAGTTTGATGGTGCTCTGTGGCTAAAGCTAACATTACACACTGTTGGAGAGATTTATAAAGAATGAAGTTGTGTTTATGAATTATACAGACTGCAAGTGTTTAATAATGAAAATAGCGACGGCTCTTGTCTCCATGAATACAGTAATAAACGATGGTAACTTTAACCACATTTAACAGTACATTAGCAACATGCTAACGAAACATTTAGAAAGACAATTTAAAAATATCACTAAAAATATCATGATATCATGGATCATGTCAGTTATTATTGCGCCATCTGCCATTTTTCGCTATTGTCCTTGCTTGCTTACCTAGTCTGATGATTCAGCTGTGCACATCCAGACGTTAATACTGGCTGCCCTTGTGTAATGCCTTGAACATGGGCTGGCATATGCAAATATTGGGGGCGTACATATTAATGATCCTGACTGTTACGTAACAGTCGGTGTTATGTTGAGATTCGCCTGTTCTTCGGAGGTCTTTTAAACAAATCAAATTTACATAAGAAGGAGGAAACAATGGAGTTTGAGACTCACTGTACATGTATGTCATTTCCATGTACTGAACTCTTGTTATTCAACTATGCCTAGGTAAATTAAATTTTTCATTCTACGGCACCTTTAAGTAGTTTATTGCAAAAAATGCACATATATATACACTGCCCAGCCAAAAAAAAAAGAGGTCGCTGTTTGGATTTTAATAGGTAAATACTTAAGAATCTATGAATGGATCATTATTACAGTGATTATTATGTTTCTAACATGTTATATGTTTGGCAAACAACCATGTTGGAATATGTATCATGACCATATTCCAGGTCCAGGATGACAATGCCAATATTCATCAGGGTTAAAACTGTGTAAAAATGGTTCCGAGAGTACAAAGAATAATTTTCACACAAAATGCCAATTCATGTGTGAAAATGATTCTTCATGCTTTCTGAAGCATTCTTTCACAGTTTGAGCCTGATGAATCTTGACATTGTCATCCTGGAATATGGCCATGATGTGTCTTCCTACATAGTTGTTTAAGAAATGAAAAGCTACACACTCCATCTTTTAGGGTTAAAAGAACCGTTGCCAAACATATAACATGCTAGAAACATAATAATCACTGTAATAATGGTCCATTCATAGGTTCTTAAGTATTGACCTATTAAAATCCAAACAGTGACTTTTTTTGGCCAGGCAGTGTATAAGCATTTCAGTATTTTGAAAGCATAGGGAGATCAACTAAATTACGTAATTTGCGGCGCTTCATGGGAGTGGGCGGAGCTAAAGAGCTCTTTTGGAGCATGTTGCTTTTTTCGACCCTCTGATTGGTGTAATTTTCTATACAGCATCATGGGTAATGTAGTTTAATTCCGCTTTTAAAGACGATTATTTTAAAAATAAACTAAAATAATTTGGTCTGACGTCTTCAGCAGAAGCATATAACATGGATTAAAAACCTTGTAGCTCACAGTATGGCTGTCTTTAAAGGTTTTATATGTTAACATTAAAAATCAATTTCCTTATGGAGAACATGAATGGGTTTTTACTTCCGGAACCCAACTGTATAATCAAAATCTGGAAGAGATTCAATCAACAAACAGATATCAAAGAAGAGGAGATTTTCCTTATTTCATAATGAATAACAGTGAGTATTCAAAATGAAGCTAATAATCTGAAGTATGTTCATCTTAATACCTGTTCAGTGGCACTGCTGAAGTAATACTGTACACAAGACAGCCTGAAGACAGATGGCAGCGAATGTCTGAGCATACTTGAGGAAGATGAGTAGGCAAGACACAGAGGAAGAGTAAATCTGCCCATTTAGCCAGTCTAATGTTGTCAAAGTAACACTCAACACCAATGTTTGAAATTTCCCCTATGGATCAATGAAAGAAATGTGAGAATTAACTAGTAGATCTTGATGAAAATCCTGATTTATCGGTTAGGTAACACCAGTCCTGCAATGTCAAATGTAAAACTGGTCTGATTTTAATCTTTATGACAGCCAGACTATGAGGGAGGATTTTTATGATATGTGAACCATTAGTGTGGAAACAACTCCTGACTGCATGAATAATTACTATGACAAGAGGGCGCCAGTGGGTCGCAGGCGAGTGGACCTTCACATGTGTTTCCATAGTAACACCTTGCACCATTATGCAGCTTTGATGCACCTCTATAAGGATCAACACACTCACAAATCAGTTCAGCCTCACACAGTGTTGTAAGGACTGTGAGAATTCATGTGTAGTTAAGCAGCTATTTGATGCAAAAATAATCAAAAAAATACAAACCTGATTCCAAAAAAGTTGGGACACTGTACAAATTGTGAATAAAAAAATTGGTGGAAGTTTCAAATTTCAATATTTTATTCAGAATACAACATAGATGTTTAAATGTTTAAACTGAGAAAATGTATCATTTTAAAGGAAAAATAAGTTGATTTTAAATTTCATGACAACACATCTCAAAAAAGTTGGGACAAGGCCATGTTTACCACTGTGTGGCATCCCCTCTTCTTTTTATATCAGTCTGCAAACGTCTGGGGACTGAGGAGACAAGTTGCTCAAGTTTAGGAATAGAAATGTTGTCCCATTCTTGTCTAATACAGGCTTCTAGTTGCTCAACTGTCTTAGGTCTTCTTTGTCGCATCTTCCTCTTTATGAAGCGCCAAATGTTTTCTATGGGTGAAAGATCTGGACTGCAGGCTGGCCATTTCAGTACCCGGATCCTTCTTCTACGCAGCCATGATGTTGTAATTGATGCAGTATGTGGTCTGGCATTTTCATGTTGAAAAATGCAAGGTCTTCCCTGAAAAAGACTACGTCTGGATGGGAGCATATGGATATACCTTTCAGCATTGATGGTGCCTTTCCAGATGTGTAAGCTGCCTATGCCACACGCACTCATGCAACCCCATACCATCAGAGATGCAGGCTTCTGTACTGAGCGCTGACAACAACTTGGGTTGTCCTTGTCCTCTTTAGTACGGATGACATGGCGTCCCACTTTGCCACAGTCCATTTTAAATGAGCCTTGGCCCGGAGAAAACGCCTGCGCTTCTGGATCATGTTTGGATATGGCTTCTTTTTTGACCTGTAGAGTTTTAGCCAGCAACGGCGAATGACACGGTGGATAGTGTAACAATGTTTTCTGGAAGTATTGCTGAGCCCATGTTGTGATTTCCATTACAGTAGCATTCCTGTATGTGATGCATTGCCGTCTAAGGGCCCGAAGATCACGGGCATCCAGTATGGTTTTCCGGCCTTGATCCTTACGCACAAACATTGTTCCAGATTCTGTGAATCTTTGGATGATATTATGTACTGTAGATGATGATAACTTCAAACTCTGCAATTTTTCTCTGAGAAACTCCTTTCTGATATTGCTCCACTATTTTTCGCCGCAGCATTGGGGGAATTGGTGATCTTCTGCCCATCTTGACTTCTGAGAGACACTGCCACTCTGAGAGGCTCTTTTTATACCCAATCATGTTGCCAATTGACCTAATAAGTTGCAAATTGGTCCTCCAGCTGTTCCTTATATGTACATTTAACTCTTATTGCTACCTGTCCCAACTTTTTTGGAATGTGTAGCTCTCATGAAATCCAAAATGAGCCAATATTTGGCATGACATTTCAAAATGTCTCACTTTCAACATTTGATATGTTATCTATATCCTATTGTGAATAAAATATAAGTTTATGAGATTTGTAAATTATTGCATTCCTTTTTTATTCACAATTTGTACAGTGTCCCAACTTTTTTGAAATCGGGTTTGTAAAAGAATGCTACTAAAGATATTTGTGCACTTAAGATTATCCATGTTTCATTGACATCTTTTAATCATTTAGGAAACAAAATATATGGGCTAGATTATACAACTAGATGCAGTTATTCAGATTTTAAAACAATTGCAAAGTTTGGGATCACTATATGATTTTTTAAAAATGTTTTTAAAAGAAGTCTCACAAAGGGTGTATTTATTTGATCAAAAATACAGTAAAACAGTAGTACTGTGAAATATTTTTACAAAAATATAAAATAACTATTTTCCATTCTAATATATTTTAAAATGTAATTTATTCCTGTGATGTCAAAGCTGAAATTTCTTTAGTGTCACATGACCCTTCAGAAATCATTCTAATATGCTGATTTGATATTTATTATTATTACTATTCAATGTAAAAATGTCTTTATTGTCACTTTTGATCCATATAATGCATCCTTACTGAATAAAATTAATTCTTTTAAAAATTAAATCTTACTGACCCCAGATTTTTTGAATAACAGTGTATAAGTTACTACAAAAACAACAAGTATTATTTATTTCTTATTTTAATGTTTATTAATATAATTAATTTTATATGATTTTACTTTATAGGTATTATATATAATTTATTGCATAATTTATAATTGAATACACAGAGAGAGAGAGAGAGAGAGAGAGAGAGAGAGAGAGAGAGAGAGAGAGAGAGAGTAATCCACTATATTGTAGAGGGGGGTCAAAATGACAATTTTCACCTACAATTTTAAGCCAAATTACAGGGAGAGAAAATGACTAGATAGATGGCAGCAAAATTATGTTATATTTACACAAAGATTGGTAGGGATATGTTAGCAATTCTCGTTGCATTATATGCCAACTGTGACCGTTCAAAAATGGGGAGAAGCACTTTTCATGTTTGTTGTTTTTTTCAAAATTAACATGTCTGTAACTCAAAAAGTATTAAAGATATCTCAATGTAATGTATT
The DNA here is from genome assembly GCF_024489055.1 of Chanodichthys erythropterus. NCBI lineage: Eukaryota > Metazoa > Chordata > Actinopteri > Cypriniformes > Xenocyprididae > Chanodichthys > Chanodichthys erythropterus. The sequence continues at coordinate 30,338,933 of NC_090238.1, forward strand.
TTTAAATTCTGGTTCTTGAACAAACTTCTTTTATAGGGCTCTATATGGTTAAATAACCCAGAGTTATGAGGATATCAATGGTGCTTCATGAGAAAATTGTCAGTGGTCAAAAATGTGTGTCACTTTGCATACAGCTGATACTTTTTTCTTTTAAAGTGCAATGTCTAAAGCAAAAATAATGTTGAAAAACTAAACTAGAAATGTATCTTGTTTCCCTCTACATACAGTATATACTCACTAACCTAAGGTCTCGGGTCTTTTAGTTGAGATGTTGATGTGGCGTGGCTTGAGGCTGGATGCACGCAGTAAAAGCATTGCCAACTGTTTGCCCATATGTCCTCCACCCAGAATGCCAACAGACAGATGTGTTTTAGCACTGCAGACATCCTCAGCATTCAGTTTCTTTCTGTGGGAAAATGTACGTGGCTGTGTGGTAAAACCAAACCGCCGTCCATATGTATATTAGAGTCATATGAGATCCACAACATTGTTCGACTGCTCTTACCTTAATAATCTGAAAAGTTCATAGACAAATACAGCATGCGCGCATCCGCTGATAGTCAACCCAGCAGATCGACTGCGCAGATAAAGCAGTTCTTTCTCATCTTCACTGAGTCCAGCCTCAAATCCGAGAGAGATTAAATTATCGGTCAAGTCCAACATTTCGATAAAACATTTAAATAGTTGATGTTTAGTTAGTTACAATTTTTACGTAAACATGTCCGGTTTCTATAGTAACTACTTCAAACTGTGAAACTAGAATCAATAAGATAAGACAAAAGTAGTTGCTTTACGTCAGGTTTTCAAAATAAAAGTTTTCAAAATTGGCACTTTATTCAGAATTTAGATTAGAATATAGAGACATTTCATGTTTGAAGACCTATGTTGGCATGCTGAATGAAAATTTTATTCATAGCAAGTTTATAAAAATAAAATACAAAATAATTCCAACTGAAAAAAACAACAACAAATAAACAAAACAGAAAAAACACTGTACAAGGCATTTATGATACAAATAAAAATTAACACAAATAATTACAATAATGTACAATGTCCCACCCCATAACATTCTTTTGTACACTGTACATTTAACTTCATAAATTGTGAACAACAATATGCAGTAAAAAAAATTAAATAAAAATTATACAGATGCAAAACTGTTATCATCATGTATTGTTTTCTTTTCTCAGACTGTTACATCATTATGTCATTTTGTGACCATTAATAATAGAACAGTAATAGAGAAATCCAGCCATTGGAACATTTGCAACTTTCTAGTTTTGTTTATTCCCTTCAGATCCTTAGAGATGAGAAATCATCGTACCACACGGATATACTGTCAGTCCATTGCAATAACAATAATGTGCAGTTTAATTGTTCAAAATATAGACAAACACATGGGACAAACAAGTTAAGAAAAGAAACTCAATGTGTAAATTTGTTTTTGAATGGTCTAGTTTGGAAGAGATAAAACCAGTATACTAGATTACAGTATACTAGACTAGCATTTCACTAGATTGATGTTATTTTACAGAAGGCGAAGGGGTTTGCCAAAATGAAAAACAGCATTTCAGGATGTCCAGGAAAATTCTGTGCTGTTTTCTTTGTTATTTAACAGTGATCTGATGAACATAAAACTTTGACAGATTGAAATTTGCCTGTAATCTACTTCGGCCAAAGGATTTATTGCAGTGATAGTAGAAAACAGCAGTTTTAAGGTGACTTGACCAGACTGTGTATTAGGGCAGAATGGAGATCTTATTTTAATATCAAAGGTTGTGATTGCAACTCTCAATAGAGATGCTATATTGGGAGAAAAATCATGCTACTAATGCCTTTTTTCAATCCCTAAATTTCATCTGCCATGAGAAAATATTAATATTTTTACGATGCCATTTGCTGATGTCCCACATGCTCTGGTAAATCACCTACCAGATTACACCGGCATACACAAATGCATATTAACCAGCCAAGGATTGAGTAGGAACACAAACATTCATTCTGCAAGTGCTCATATAAAGTTAAAACGTGGGTAATGAGCTAAAACACAAACCAGAGGATGGACAGGAAAACAAATATGAAGTCCCTATTTACAAGCTGACAGTACTTATCAGGCTACAAACTCCAGGTATATGAAAACTTGTAAGCTGTGTTTATTGTACATTGCGGCATTTTATTTCTCTCTAGCTCATGCAAAGTGTTGACCTTCTATGGGAAGTGGAAGCTATATTACAAGCGGAAAAGGAAGACGGCTGTGTATGTTAATGCTCCAGTCTTTGAAGGGAATTAGCTGCATGCTTTTTAAAAATAGGTATTATTATTTTTAAGGAATTATGAAACACAAAAAACTTCGTTAGGAGTGACAAATGGCAAATTGCAGCTAAAAAATGCTGAGGTTTTGTAATGTAAAACTAATCTTCATTCAATTTTTTTTAACTGAATATCATGTGGCACATACAATAAAACTATGTTTAGTCAGTGATATTGGCTACTGTATCAGTACTCTTAAATTAAGAAAATGTAAAAGTATTGCAATTTTAAAACCTTCTCCTTTAACATTAAGTTTTTGACTGATCGTTGATATTTTAAGCAAGGAGAGAAGTCATTTTTTGATATACGAAACAAGACACCCAGAGAGAATCTGCAAACTTTCTGCTTGGAATCTGTAAAATGGGTTAACAATAGTAAATGTGTGATGGATCTGAAAGAATTCAATTCTCATTTGCTAGCTGACAGCAGAAATCAAATTAACAAAATATTTGTTATTCAAAAATGCAATCTAGTTTTAAGGACTTCTGTAGAGTTTTATGTTAAGTAAAAATGCTGTGGGATACCAGAAGCACTGCATAAAAATTTAAAATAAATAGTTTGTGACTCTAGATTCTGAAAGCCTGCCCTATATATATATATTCCAAAGCAAAACTTATTTAGGCACATTGAAGCACAAGAACACTTTTTTTTTTTATTGTTTCAGTGGTCACCATTTCTGGGGGGAGACTGCTCCTCTGGTGTTCCTCTTGCAAGCTCAGTGAGGTCAGAAATGTTCTACGCAAGTACACAAATGCAAATGCTTGGCCAGCCCATTTTAAGCACATGGTCCCATTGTACATACAAAGTATGACTTTCTTTCTTCTGTGGAACACAAAAGAAGATCTTTTGAAGAATGTTGGTAACCAAACATTTTTGGTTACCACTGACTTCCATTGTATAACCCCCCCCCCACCCCCCCCCCCCCCCCCCCCCCCCCCCAAAAAACAAACAAACACATAAATATTATTTTCTTCTATGTTCCACATAAGACCGAAATGGGTAACATGATTTCACCAAGTATAACATGTTTCTGGATCAACATCCTTGTTGATTCTGGAACAACATTTCAATCAACCAATCAGACTTGAGGGATAGTTTTTTAGTTTATGTCAAGTTTAGGTTTACAACAAAGGTTAAATACTTCCTCACCATTCTTATTCACCTATCATTTCCCTCTTATTTTAGGGATAAATTATGGGTAGCTTTAGATTTAAGGGTAGGGATAGGGTTAAGACAGGAACAGGAATGTTGTTCCATGTCTTGCTTGGCGAAATCACGACAACCAGAAAGGAATACAGTTTCGGAACAACATGAGGGTGAGTAAATAATGACAGAATTTGAAAGCCAACTCAGGAAGGCTCTCTTGTAACCATTGCTCCATCATGACAGTAGTTAACCTGAAAGTAAAACCCTGACCAATTTTCATTTTGTTACTTGCGTAGAGTACATTTCAGGCCACCTACAGCGGCTGACAGTTACCACAGCAGAGAGCACAGAAAGGGTTAATGATGGCATGATCTATCAGTGTACCTGCCACTGCTCGGAGAGGGCTGCAATGCAGCGAAGCCCAAATAAATAACATAATATATACTATAGTACAGCCGAGCTTGAAGCAAACCTTATGTAGTTCATGAATACATACAATCTTCTTCATTAAAGCTCTGGAATGTTTAAAAGAAAAGAAACTATAAAATACAAAAGATCCAGCCAATCACCGTCATGTACTGTATAACCTCCCATATTCTGAAACTGACTTTAGTGTTCAAAGCAGCATCTTGAAATTGAGGCTACTGATGGAGAGAAAATGAAGGAAAAAACTGCAGATGTGTGACGGAACATGAATCTAATTTTTTTTTTTGCTATATAGAAATTGGGACATTTGAAACTCAAATGTCCCACTTTCACTCATTCACTTCTTCTGCTAGTGTCTAAAACTTGTAGTTGACTATCTGCTCAGCTTGCTCGAGCACCTGAGCTCGCGGATGGCGGATTTGCCCCGTTGGGTGTGTATGGTGGCGGCGCGGGCCTGTCTCCCGCAGCATCCTTCCTGTGCGTGAGGATAAGAGCGGCGCAGAGGAGGCGAGCCAGAGAAACTGGGTGGAGAGCGGCTGCGGGCAAGACAGCCCCCGCGATGCTCGTGGCGGGATGGGGAAGAGCTGACGGAGCGTTGCAGTGATGAGGAACTGCGGGGAGAGGCGCTACAGCTGCGCTGGTGGAGGTGGTGAGCAGCGATGGGACTGACGAACACATGCCTCGAGCCCACATGTTGGGGGGATGAGCAGCTGTGGTGCGGAGATCCACGAGGTGAGCTGGCATGCATTAGCTGGGCCAAACAGGTCAGCAGGTCTGAGTCACTGGTGCTGCCGGCAGAAATCCTGTACCGCCGTAGCCTGAAGGAGAAGTAAAAAAAAAAATCAAACTATGCTATAGCATGAAACTGATGAAGAAATAAGGGTGTTTTCACACTTGGGTCCTCTTTAAGGGTGCGTTCACACTTGTAGTTTGGTTCGTTTGGTTCATTTGGTCCGGACCAAAGAAGAAAAAAAAACATTTAGTCCTGGTCCAGTTAGCGTTCACATTGGCAATTTTATCACTGAACCAAAAGATACCGAACCTTAAGGTATAGGGATACATTCACAACGTGATTGTTTGGATTTTATGACGTATCGCCTATTTTGAGACGGAACCTACCGAAAATCCAAAACAGTGCTGTTTTCTGAGGTAAATGCGCTCGTTGTGTGTGCATTGCGGTGCGTAGCCTGCATGCAATGGTATTTTGGCCAGCTGGGAACTCGTGAAGAGCTTATAAAATGTGTAAAGGAGTCAAAACACCGGCGGGAATCCAACCGTCACACACACAAATGATCTGCTGCATGGAGACGCGCGTCTGATGCCTGTGATGGGCAAACTAGCGACTACGACAAGAAAAACCGACATGCGTGAGGATTCTGTCCTTTTTAGGGTCTCTACTTCCTGTTTTTGGTTCGGTTACATGTCTTTGGTCCATGCTGCATTCATATATCATTCGAACCGCACCAGAGTTCGTTTGGAAGCGGACCGAGACCCATCTTTTCAGCGGTCTCGGTCCGCTTGTTTGTTGTGCACCAGGGTTCGGATTGCAGCATTCACATATGTTCAAATGAACCGCACTAACCGAGCAATCGCACCAGGGTTCGTTTTAAGCGAACCAAACATGACAAGTGTGAATGCACCCTAAAAGAACCAAACTCAGACTCCTTTAAGTGGACCAAGAGGTCAACCAAGTGAAAAAGGACTCAGTTCTCTTTATGTTCACACTGTCCCTGTCTCTAAAAGAGGACTGATCCTTTTTGGTCCACTTAAGTAGGAATGTTGTCTCAGACCTCTTTGTGTTCATTCTGTTGCTTTTTGGATCTAGTTTAGTGTGTTCGCTCATAAAATTTTTAAACTGGCATCTCTCTGGCGTCTCTCTTACACAATTTGGAAGTTTTCTTGATATTACAGAAAACAAGTGTACTTTGTGAACGAATAATTTGCAGAGATCTGCCAGAAGAAGCAGCCATGATGAACAGCCGATTTGTATGGATGCATCTGATGCCCAACTTACACTGGAATTCGCGAATGGAAAAATCAAGCGAGCCCTGACTGATTTGTGTTCACAAAGGACATTTTTAGCAAACCATACCATTAGCTGAAAGCGAACCGTACTCAGACCACCTCCCAAAATGGACTCGGTTGGGTTCGCTTTTAAGGGGTCTGAGATCGTTTATGGGCCAAAAATCCCACAAACAGTACTCAGATCCCTGAAAAAGACCAAGTGTGAAAACACCCTAAGAGATGGTTGTCTAGAAAGTCATACATTTCTGTCTGGGGTATAGAGTCTGATAAACCTAATTATGTACAATAACTATATGTTGGCTTTGGTGAGCCAAATTAACTACCTTGCATCCACAGTGGAGCGGCTAGGGGGTTTTCCTGGTGGTGGACGGGGCATGAAGTGTGCATTGATGGTTTCCGCACTAGCTGTAGTAGGGGTAACTGGCCGTGGTATCTTGCTCTTCCGTAAAAGTGGACTGGAGGAAGAGGACAGTGATGGAGCATCATCTCCATGACGATCGGAACGAGAACCCAGAAGCGACTCGTCATCTTGAGAGCGTTCAGAAGAGGCAGAAGAAATCTGGTCCCGCTGCACGGCAGCCATGATGACACGCCTGTCGGAGGATAACGTCGGGGAAGCGGAAGGGGAAACTGGAATGTGGTGAACCCTCCTCTGGAGCAACTTCTCTTTAGCAGATCCAGGTGGTGGATCCAGAAGGCTAGATGGTTCTAATACTGGGATACGGCTGTGCCGATGACTGGGGTCTTGTTTGGGAATGGAGGCTGGAGAAGATGGGCCATTTCTTGTAGGACCACCTTCCTTTCCCTCCTCCAGAGAGCACTGGTTGGGCTCTATGGAGTGGAGTGAAAGCTGCTCGTTGTTGTCTCTCTGTGTGTCTAAAGGTGGTGTAAGACAGCTGTTCATCAGAACTGGGCTTTGCAGAGACGGTGGTGTGCATGGAGATGGCACCAGGCTTGGCATTGGGCTTGAAGGTTTCTGAGGGCTGTTCCCATTTAGCAAAGGATCCCCCTCAACATTAGAGGGGCTGGTGGGCTGGAAAGCAGCCTGCTCCTGTGGAGAGTTGATGTCAGCTGTGTTGTCTTGAGGATGGATCTCATTGTTACCATTATCAGTATCACGTCTCTCCAGTGGAACACTGTCAGATGCAGATTGGGAGGACAGCACAGAAGGTCGCTGAGCTGTCAGCTGAGAGAGGGATAGAGAAAATTAGCAATGCATTACATAAACGTTCAAGTCCTTGATGTCACCTGGAGGTCATAAATTGAGGTTCGGTCTTGATATGAATGCTTGTATTGTAACCAAACATGCCTGCATGCAAAAAGAAACTGACCTTTGACAAACCACACATAACATCTTATTGTTAGTGAAGAGACAATGTCCATAAGGTATTAATATTCTTTAGACCAGGGGTGTCAAATCCAGCTCTAGGAGGACTAATGTCTTGCAGAGTCTAGCTCTAACCTGTTTCAACACGCCTAAATGGGAGTTTCTAGTTATCCAGAATCCTAAGTTTGTTTAATTAGGGTTGGAGCTAAACTCTGCAGTACAGTGGCCCTCCAGGAGCAGGACTAGATACCCCTGCTTTAGACACCTTGGAAGAAAAGCAAAACCTGGCAAAGGCTTAAACAGCATAAGAGGTGGTTAGTCACATATTCAGAGGAATGAAACACATAAGCTCTGTTCCAAAACCTAGTGACTGGAACTCTATAAATAAGCATTACCTCTGTGTGGCACAATCACCATGCAAATATTTCTCCTAAAGTGAAGTGGGAGACTTTACTCACAACTTATTCCAACTGAGTTTCAAGGTAACGTGATGCTAAGCTAAGTTGAACCCCCCCCAGGAGCAAGACTGGACAACCATGTCATAAACAGTACAAGGGGCACAAAAATGCTAGTGACAGCCCTGCAAATAATAAAATGCAAACAATGAAATTTTATATACCTAGAAAAAGTTGTGGCCTAATGGGTAGAGTCGGACTTGTACCCCGAAGGTCACGGGTTCAAGTCTCAGTACCGGCAGAAATGTAGGTGGGGGGAGTGAATGAACAGCGCTCTCTTTCACTCTTATTACCCACAACTGAGGTGCCCTTGAGCAAGGCACCTAACCCCCAATCTCTCCCCGGGCACCGCAGAAAAAATAGCTGCCCACTGCTCCGGGTGTGTGTTCTCGGTGTGTGTGTGTGTGTGTTCAATACTTACTGCTGTGTGTGTGCACTAGGATGGGAGAAATGCAGAGCACAAATATTAAGTATGGGACACCATACTTGGCAACAAATCACTTTCAAAAGTCAAAACACCAAGCTACAGTAGTTCTACCACACAGTAACAGAGAACTGATAGCCTGCCTGCTACAATTACAAATGTCTATCTCAGACTTTCCTATGTGGTCCCGTTTTTACCAAGCAGACCAATTTGATCAAGACACCATCTACAATTCTTCCTCTGCACTTTGGTCAAGGAAAATGAAACATTAATGGTGCAAACTTAAATTTCTATAAATGTTGTAATTGTTCCTGTTTTTACTGGTCATGAGCTGGTTTAAGATGGTCAAGTGCTGGTCCTAAGCAACTAGCTCCAGCTCAGGACCAGTTTATAACCAGCTCAGGACCAGCTTAAACCAGTTCATGACCAACTAAGAAACAGCATAAACCAGCTCAAACCAGCTGCCATGCTTCAAAACATACCTAACCAGCATCTACTGTTGTTTAAACAAGGAAGGTAGGGAGTTCACTTGGTTTACTAGGAACAGAGCTATTAACAAGGTCCACAGTTTTAAGGACACAACATTGACAGAAAACTTTACTGGGCATGCATAATGGACAGAACAATATTCCTGGAGTTCTCTGATAAGAGAGCAGACCAAAAACAGCATAACTTCAGTGTTACAGTCAAATACAACTACAAAAACAAAACAAAAAAGAGCATAAAGAACATAGGAAACGGTAAGCCTGGAGAGAAGACATGTTTGGTGGGCAGAGGTGGTTGAAGTTATGGGAAGCACGGAATGGGAGTGCCTATTCACCTGCTGAAGCTGAGCGCGGGTGATTCGTATGACTGAGGGGAACTTGGTGTTTGCAGCAGTAGCTGGAATGGCAGGAAGTTTCCTGCGTCCAGGCGAATGGGCGGCACGGGGCTGGGAAGGTAGTGGCAGCGAGGCGTGGCACGAGGAGGTGGAAGAGGAAGGGTGCTGTTGGTGGTCTGCAGATTGGCTGCGGCGCATCCCGGGCAGGGCGCGCTGGTGTAGGGGGTCCGATAGGGTGGTCAGGAGGGTGTGCGGGCTAGGGGAGCGCAGGTGCAGGGGGCTGCACGTCCTTGCCACAAGCTCCTCAGGTTGGGATGCAGGAGAGGTGGGCAGCTAGAAAAGGAAATTGGGGAACAGTGGAAGGGAGGTGAAGAGGGTTTAGTGAGGTGAATCGGGTGAGTCAGGGAAGAAGAATGGGTAGTGAAGATGGAGAAAACTAAAGAAAAAACACTGATTAAAACAAATAGAAAGATAGGAGGTAATGAAGGAATGAGAGAAAGCAAAATGGCACAGCAGCATACATGTGGGTAGGAAAAATGCAATTTCTAGAAAATTCAATTGCGTCTTCCATAGACCTCAGCACTAAAATGAAACTTTCAAAGTCAGTTATGAGCTCAAATCTGCAGCATACTTATAAAAATAAACCAATTCTATGTGGTTTTACAACACTCCTCCCACAGACAGTGTCATGACCTAGGCAGTGAGGATACAAGAGCTCAGGTAACAGGATCAGCTTAACTCAGACTAACGTAAGCTTACATCACAGAACTGAGGCTGAGCTGTCTGTATCTCATTACTGTGGCTGATAGGTGAACAGTTGTCAGAGACCACCTTTATCCTGCCAACACTAGTGCGTGCGTGGCCTTAGAAGTGTTTGCCTTATCTAAGACATCCAAACAGAGCAGCTGGAAGGAAATTTTCAGGAGGGGTGTTAAGTGAAAAACACTAATTACTATAATGTTCAAATTTATTAAAACTAACATATTAAAAATTTCAAAACATGAGTTGGACATATAGAAAGAGTATTTCTGTGCCAAATATACAACTTCCAGTTGTGGATGTTTCGCCAATTTTTTTTCTAGTATGGCCCTTTATCACGTAATAACGGGCAGAATTCCTTGTATAGGCACTTCTCCCACATCACCAAGAGCAAGAGCACGCCCATCAATGCGCTTCGTTCGGTATTCAGATTTTTCAACAATGGCTGTGTCCAAATTCAGGGGCTGCACCCTTTGAAGGCTGCATACATCAGAGACATTTAAGAAAAATAACCGTTAGATTGCAAAGTAAGAAAGAAATTATAGTATTTTGCGGTTACTTTTCTTAATTAAGACATCCTTGATGACATATGCAGCCTTCAAATGCGACCTCCGGAGGATGCAGCCTCTGTAATGAGATGCAGCTCCTGTCACCAAAGGAGTGTGTTTTTGGTTGTGAGGGAAAGATGACCTTTTTCAGCTTCCAAAAGAACCCAGCATTAAGGGAACAGTGGATGAAGTTGGTTTATCCGGGGCAGCAACGGCGTGGTGCACGCGTTTGTTTGTTCCTAGAATTTTGGTGATGAATGCTTTGTAAACAAGTCCAAGTTCGGTGCTGGATTTGCAGATCGCAGGAGGTGAGTAAAGCTGCATCGGATGTCTGTGTTTTGTTGGCAATTGGCGCACAAGTGCATATAATGTAAAAAAAAAGAACATTTTTGTTCCCTTTTTATTTATAATGATGTCGCAGCTTGTAGACGATCTCTACACAAAAGCTGCGCACGCTTGTGACTCTTTACCTCTGCCCACGGCAGGCACGCCTCCAGGAGCTCGGCTTTTTTTGGAAAGACTCAGTACAGCGTATGTTTCTTTTATAAATATGATAAAACTAAAGACTTTTCGGAGATATGAAGGATGAATTAAAATGTTGCCAAGATTTCCTCAGCCTCAGTTCTTGTTTGGCTTATTCATAAACACATTTGTAAGAGAGAAAATGTCTAAAATTCACCTCATCCAAATTTAGTAAGAAACTTGGTAGGGATTACACAGTTTTCATGTAAAAAAATATTCCACATTTAAGGTGGCACTGTCACCGTACTGCTCAGGTACCCCCGGGTAATGGTACTCATGACCCCTTCCAAAATTTGTCTTGATAAGCCAAAGCATTACCAAGATAGAGCCTCACTTCCTGTTTGGCACCATTTGAAAACTTTTCTGAGGTCTAAAGGCAGGAAAACACCAAGCCGACGCCGACGAACTAGTGGCGACGAAAGCAGACTGCGGGGTTGGCTCACGTTGGCAGCGTCTGTGTCCAAAGTTGGCCTGACACACCAAACCAATGCTAAAGAGATGACGGCCAAGTAGCACGTGAGTTCTGCGCCTGCGTGAGATGAAATGCCTTTCCGAACCAGCAGGTGTCAGTATCTGAACAGCCAATCAGAATGATCAGATGGCCCGACGCACCGACAAGCTCCAACATTTCGAATCGGCCGAAAAAAAGGTGACGAGGACCAACTTCAGACGATGGTGTGGAACACACTGAGAAAACTTAGTCAGCCGACGAACAAAAACTGCCAGATGGCAGACTGTCGGCTTGGTGTGTTCCTGCCTTAAAAATCACGTGACCACTAGTGGTTCAACGGATCACAAAACTCACGGTTCGGATCATGTCACGGTTATAAGTCACGGATCGGATCATTTTTGTGATCAGCACAAAAAAAATTGGGGGATGGGGGGTAACTTTGCATTTATTACTTAGCCCACTTTAACTACTCTGATACCACAGCAGAAACTACTAGCCTAACTAATACAATAATTAAAAGCTAGTGAAAAGACTGTAACTGTAACAAATATTGTACACCAATTACAAGCATAGATAATCCAGTTACAAACATAAAAAATATAAAGTTACAAATAAAGTATAAGGTCTAAGTAACTGTAGTATTATTTTTCGTGTACAGAAATGCAATAATTAAATGTAAAATGACACCTTTCACTGTATAAATATAATATAGATTAATCTTTGTTAAAGCTGTGTTTTGTTGTTTGATTTATATGACAGAAAACAGCAGGTATTTATAGGTTGCTGTCACTTTAAGACTAAGAGCCCATGCAAGCACACATCTGATATACACATCCGAATTCTCACCTCATTCACTTAAGACATAACTGAATGTTTTTACGAGAATACTTGCCGAGAGGGGTATTATGACTGACATAATGCGTGTATATGTCCATCCAAGTGCATTGAGGATGCGAAAGAGAAATCAATTGATTTTGCGAGCTATCTGAAACACGCCTCTCTCTCTCTGTGTGAGCACTGAGCACGAGCCTTGTATGTATATGCGTCTGTGCGCACCGATAACAGCATGGCGTGCGTTACCGAATTAAATCCTCTTTTGCCTCTTCTGGCGCTGGAATGGTTTTATATTTATTTAATGTGTAAACTAGCAAGACAAAACACATCCAAATGATAACCTTCACTCTATTGGGGTTAAATTTGCAATTGATCCACGAATCACATGCGTGCCAAACCGTGGGGCTTGGTCCGTACGGATCACGGATCAATAACGATCCGTTTAACCAGTAGTGACCACATTTTGGACTGTAGACAATTTGTTGAAGCAACAAAAACAATGTGTTTTCTGGGCCATGGTTACCTGTGTGAGGGCTCCTTCAGCCAGTGCCTCACCAGGGCTGGTGGGGGTAACAGGAGGTCCACCAGCAGCAGGGAATACACAGAGCTCCAACCGGTCCATCCTTTGTGGGCCCTGGACTGTGTGAGGCATGTGAGTCTCTCCTTGTACGGGACTAGGAGTGGATTCTTTATCCAGTGATTCATCCATTGGCTGCAAAACCTCTGGCTCCTCTTCGCACTCATCTGATGGGCTACTAGTGAGTTTGGCCTTATGACCAGGGCTACTTCCTGCTGCCTCTTTGAAGTCCTGCAGGTCAGAGCCCTTCTCTACCATCACCCAATCATGCAACTCAACATCTTGTAGACCTGAGCTCAGGTTTAGAGCAACAAAGCCACTGTTAGCTGCACCGTCGCCCTGCTCAGGAGATCCTGGTGAAGCAGGCTTGGGCGTGCCACCGCCAGAGCGGAATTCCTCGTCATAGTGCCAAACACGCTCTGTGTGACTTCCGTTGGACATGGCCATGCCAGGGACCCCATCAGCTTCCCTTTCCCGTGCTGTACCAGGTGGCTGCTTACCAGAACTAGTAACAGAAACCAAAAGAAGGCAGACTAAGTGTCCAGAATATACTGAAAAGTTGCTGAATGCTGAATACTTGAAATAATACAATCTTGAGTGTAGAAGAGACTTACCAGGCCTCCACAAAACGCTCAGTGTTGGGTTTGGGTTCCAAAGTTAGTCTCTTCTCCAGCTCAAAGCTATGGATGTTGCGCAGTTTCCTCAGAAGAGGAGTGTCTCTATCTGAGGGCACCACCTCTGACCGGACTCGCACTGGTGAACCAATGCTAAGCCCCGCATGGGGACTCTGATTGCCTTGGTTGCTATGTTCATCCTCTGTTCCCATCTAGAAGAGAAGGACAACAGAATATGAAACCTGCAACAATATACAATAGGGGTATAACGGTACATATATTCATCCCGAACTGTCACGGTACGGACATCACAGTTCAGTGCATACAGTCAGACGACAAATACAGTCAGTCACAGGTGATCCACACTCCAATCCAGAAGGGGGCGCGCACGGTAATGCAACACTGTTTGCTAACTGCCACAACAGGAAAAAGAGCAGAAGAAGAAGAGACGATCGATTCACCAACCCAAAACAGGGGTGTTTCTCAATACCAAGTACACAAAGTTCGGACAGGGGTGTTTCTCAATACCAAGTACACAAAGTTCGGACAAGGGTATTTCTCAATACCAAGTACACAAAGTTCGGACTTGTATAATATTGAATGACAACCCTGTCTCTTTTTGTTAAATGTCAGTTATAAATATAAATATCCATTATAAAAGTATAAGTATAAAGTATAAGAAGCTATACAATAAGAAATAAGACAAGCAAACAATAAATTCAAACTACCTCGGATGGGACTAAATTCTGCTAGGTGGAATAAACTGTAATTTGCACTACCGTCTGTTCAAAATAAATGAAAAGACACCTAGCATTGGGGATTTGTTGCTTTTTCCTGTTGTACCGAACTCGCATCGAACCGTGACTCCAATACCGTGGTACATACTGAACATTGACTTCTGTGTACCGTTACACCCCTAATAGATGTATGCAATTGATTCGGTTCATGGTACAAATTTTGGTACCTTCCAGACAGCAGGACAAATTCGGTTCCGGTTGCGGTCCAGGTCCTCCCAGACATCAGTCTCCTGGTTCCTGAGAGGAAGGTTCGAAGATCCAGGCAGATGCTCAGGCCGAGCATTGTCCCCATCACTGAGATGCTCATCTTTCAGAACTTCATCTGTGTTCTCCTTCATATCTCCAGGCACCATGGAGGCATTCAAAATGCTAGAAAAGAACAGAAATATCAGAGTTCTCTTCATGGTGATACCACTACTAAGAAAATCCAAATGTTTGAGAGGGAGTTCAACAAAAGTAAAGCAGTCGCATGACTTACCCCATCTGAGCTGGTGTGAGGCGTGTGTGATGCTGTGGCGTGTTTGCTGTAGCGGTGATTGTCAGTGGGCTATCTGAGCTCATCCTTTCCCAATCATATGGGTCATTTTCAACTACATTGTAGGTTCTCATGCTATTCTCAAAAACGGTCCTCAGTAGCTAGAGTGGAGAGAAAATTTTCAAGTCAAATCATTCAATAACTGCTGGATATTACATTGATTTTTTTAAAAGTATCATATTTTTTACCTGATAGTCAGGTTTGGTAAAGTAGTCTAGATTACTGATGTGGTCCAGAAAGACATTGAAGTCTGGGGGCAGGTGTTTCAACATGAGCCGATGATCGTACGTCTCTTTTAACTTCCCCACTTGCTCCTAATGCATAAATATATAAATATTATCATCACTTCACAACAGACAGGAATATGCTTTTCATAGCACTTCTTCCTCTAGCCTGATCAGCACCTTGTCTTTTATCTTCCTCCAGGGTAGTTGCCCGACCAAGAATTCCACCAGCATGTAGAACAAAGACCACAAGTCATCATGTCTTCCCATCTCCTGTGACAGTAAGACCAAAACAAATCTCATCAGACCAGAAATATCCTTGTAATTGAAACATTGCCAACAACAGCTGAGACTGTGCAGGAACAACAGAGCAAACATGGCAGATTCTTACCTTGTTCTTGTGAGCATTGACTGAGGCGTATCGTACTGTACCTCTAAACCCTGCAACAGGACGCGGCTAAGAGAGAAAAGAATCTTACACTATACAAATATATAAAACCCAGTGACAGATAAATTCTATAAACAAGCACAGTCAGAAAGACCATATTAGAAATGACTATTGATACTGACCGGTCTGACTTCATGACAGGAGTTTGTAAACTGGCGTGCCAAACCAAAGTCTAACATGTAGCATGTTCGACATGTGCTAGGGAATCGGCCCATGGCAAAGTTGGACTGAAAACAGTGTGAACAAGCCATTTGTTACAATGAGGTTGTAATCTTTTAAGTAAATTCTATTATTAAACTAACTATACAATTTAAGTATACTACTACTTATTTACAACACAGAAATATATATATTTTGTAAGGCAGATAAAACAACAATTCTTACCGGTTTAATGTCACGGTGCAAAAAGCCCACTGAGTGGATGCTCTCGATTGCCTCCAGTATCTGCAGACACAGTCTGAGTGTAGTGCTGACTGTGAAAGTACCACGGTTCATGCTCCTCCTCAGATCCGCTAAATTACGGCCCTGGAAAAGCCAAAAAGGCAACAGTTAATTGTTTTGGTTACAGTTTGATATAAAGCCATAAATAAATGAACACAGATTACAAAGTCTGTAGTCATAAAATTCATATTATATATATATATATATATATATATATATATATATATATATATATATATATATATATATATATATATATTACAACAAACAAAAAGAAAAATTTAAATCTTAAATGAATAAATAAGTTGATGTACGCTGTAGGTAAGGGATGCATTTACCTAGTGTATGCTTTAAGGCAACGGTTTCCTTATGTGTCACATAAAAGCTTTAACCATCGTTATTGTCCATTTATCATCTTTATAGCTTTCTGTGTATATTACTGCACTCTTATATTAAAACCAACTATTAGGTGAGCCAGATCATCATCATAAATTAACTGTAATATTAGGCACACATTAAAGGGTTAGTTCACTCAAAAATGAAAATTCTGTCATCATTTACTCACCCTCATATTGCTAAAGACCCTCAAGTCTTTCGTTCATCTTCAGAACACAAATTAAGATATTTTTAATAAAACACAAGCGATTTCAGTCCCTAGATTAACACTCCACACAACTACCACTTTAACGCTTCAAGAAGTTCATAAAGAGATCGTAAAACTAATCCATATTAATTAAGCGGTTTAGTCTAAACTTTCTGAAGAGGCTCGATCACTTTATATGATGAACAGATTCACATTTAAACATTGATCAGCGAACAGAAACAGAAGCAGTGGTGTATAAAGTACTCGAAAACCATACTTGAGTAAAAGTATAGATATCTTACCAGAAAATGACTTTGGTAGAAGTTAAAGTCACTGTTTAGAATGTTACTTGAGTAAAAGTTTTAAAGTATGTGATATTTTTTGTACTTAAGTATGAAAAGTATTTTTTAAAATATTAAACGTACTTAAGTATTGAAAGTAAAAGTACAAGTAAATGTAAAATACAAAAGGAGCAAAAAAATCTTATTAAAAATTGTTCTACACACAGATTGAGCAGCAAGATTGTGTTCATTTTAACTCTCTCTTACATTTTGTTTCTTTGAATAAAAAAAATAGCTAAATGTTTATTATAATTTTTAAATATAAAGAATGAATATATTAATTATACATTGATCGTTCAGGTTAATTCACAGTGCATTATAACTAATGTAAGAGACAACTTTAAAATGTTAAAATGTAAATGTTGAAATTAAAAATGAACAATACTTTTATTAACCTTATTTAATGTTACAAATGGCCTCTTATTGTAAAGTGATACCATTTCATATAAATCCAAACATTCATGCTTAAAAATTACCATCTTTACACACAAAGGCATAGCATGGGTCTATTATATGTATACTTTCACACATTATTTGGCTCTATTTTAGAAAACTTGATGATTATCTAATCAAGTGTCCCGCTCTGTGCAGCGCGCAGCCTTACGTCACGTGTCAAAACAAACTATACGAGGCATGTATATATTTCGCCTCTAGAGGCCGCTCTCGTACTGTATAATGACAGCGCGCTCTTCTCAGGACGCAACCCGGAAAATGAAATCAACCGCGGTTGTGCATGTTTGCTTGCAGTTTGTGTTCTTCCGATTTTATTTTGTAGTAAGTAACGAAAATGCTTTGGGAAAATGTATCAGAGTAAAAGTACATTTTTATTTAGAAAATGTAGTGGAGTAAAAGTAAAAGTTGATAGAAATATAAAAACTCAAGTAAAGTACAGATTCTCCCAAAAAATAATTAAGTACTGTAACGAAGTATTATTACTTCGTTACATTACACCACTGAACAGAAGCTCAACTGAACTTGCTTGACGCGTGAGAACAAACTTCACTGGTTCTTACGGAAGCTCAAACGTGCTGCGTAACACACGAGAATGAACCTTATTTTGTACTTAAAAAAAATTTGGACTAAATCGCTCAATTCTTATGGATTAGTTTTATGATCTCTTTATGAACTTTTTGAAGTCTCAAAGTGGTAGTTGCGTAGCAGTCTATAGAGGGACAGAAATTGCTCAGATTTTATTGAAAATATCTTAATTTGTGTTCTGAAGATTAACTAAAGTCTTACTGGTTTGGAACGACACGAGGGTGAGTAAATGATGACAGAATTTTAATTTTTGGGTTAACTATCCCTTTAAGACAGAACAAATGCATTACCCGTCAATCAGGCCTCACCTGAAGTTCCATGACAACATAGTTAAAGCGATCATTGCGGCCACATCCAACAAACCGACAAACGTGATCTTTTCCTGAAACAGCAATGAGATGACACTTCATTAGACTAAATATCATTATAACTCATTTCACATGCATAGAGGCCAACCAGTTATAACAGAAGTCCTTTACATATAGAAGTCTTACAAGTACAGCAGCAAAAAAGCCTGTTTAGTTCTAAGGATCAAAAAGAAGGTAGAAAATGTTGTTTGGTACAAGACAAACATATAAGTGGACTTCAAAGAGAATCCAAAATTGTATATGACAAATAGTAAATAGTAATTTTGTTTCTTTTTCTGTCCATGTGATCCTCTACTCCTCCTCCTGTTATGGCTGTCTGTCCAGAGGTGGGGGAGGTTTATAGATTTAGTTCAGTGCGACTCGGCTCTCCTGGGACACTCTCTGGGCTGCAGTAGCAGATCAGAACAGCTTCATCTATATTCCACTCTGACATGAAACACCCTACAGCCTTTGCCTCTTCCACCCAGTCTATAAAGAATTTTGTGAAAAATGACATTTTTGCTAGTATCTAGTAAATGTGCATATATTAAAATAAAAACAACAGTATCATGTTATGAGTGCATCACTGCTAGTGAGGGTCTGTTTTGTTTACTTCTCTTCCCACGGGGTGAGTAGATAGAGAGATCTCCAGTTACAAGTCTTTCCCTCAGGAAGAGATAAAACCACTCTGTCCTATCATACAGCCATATTACAACCAACACGATACAAGTACATTGATTTTTTTTCATTAGCAGTGTGGAGAGGTTGAGGATATAATGGAGGAAGACTGTAAAAGGAGGGAAAGAGGATAATGACGGTGTCATTGCTGGGCTCTGCTAATTGATTTGTTGATTCTTTGCCCAGTAAAACAGAGAAAGGTTTGATTTCAAGGTTGGCTACAGATCCTTACAGTGCAAAGAGTTGTTTTACAATCATAAATGTTCTTTGCTCTTTTTGAAATTGTTCAGATTCCCTCTTTGAAATAGTAATGTATATAACTGAATCAAAACCATCATGATAAAGCAGTATTTCTATAAGTTTTAATCAAGAAAAAAGTGGCAAAAGATACACTATAGTTCAAAAGTTTGGGGTCAGTAAGATTTTTTTAATGTTTTCATTTATTTATGTAAGGCATTTCTTTGGTTAGATATACAGTAAAAACAGTAATATTGTGAAATATTATTACAATTTAAAACAACTTCTATTTTTAATAAATCTTAAAATGTAACATTCCTCTGATAGCAAAGCTGAATTTTCAACATCATTACTCCAGTCTTCAGTGTCACATGATCATAGAAATCATTATAATATGTTGATTTGCTGCTCAAGAAACGTATTTCTTATTATTATCAATGTTAAAAATGGTTGTGATGCTTTTTTTGTGGAGTATTTTTGTGGAACCTTGATATATATATATATATATATTTTTTTTTTTTTTTTTTTTATGAATAGAACGTTTATTAAATAGAAATCTTTTGTAACATTATAAATGTCCTTACTGCCACTTTTGATCAATTTAATGCATCCTTGCTTAATAAAAGTATACATTTCTTTAAAAAAAAAAAACTTGATGTGTGGATTTTGTGATTTAAAAAAAAACATTTATACATATACATTTATCTATGTCACTTGCCTTGAAGTTTCTTTAACACCGCCACCTCCATCTTCAGAACCTGTTTGGGTTGTTGAGCTGATTCTGCTTTCAGAGCCACGTTGGTGCGGTTCATCAGATCCAGAGCCTCATATATCTCGCCAAAGCCACCACCGCCGATTTTTTTCACCTGAAGTGAAAAGCAAATATCAGAGGTAAAAAGACCAGAGTGATAACACTGTGTTATATTATTTCAAATGAAAAATTAATTATAGATTAATAATCATAATGCTTACTAATAATTTAATTAATTCCACATTTTATTATGCCAATTTAATTCTAAATCCACTGTTTTCAAACCTGATCCAAACCAAAAAATTATATAATTATAAAATAATATAATTAAAATAATTTATATGACCCCCTTTAAATGCCCAGCAATTGTACTAGATTTAATGCAAAACAAAAGAAAATTACACATCCTCAGCAGCAGCATCATATTCCGCATAGCAGTTGGATTAAATTTTCTATATTTTGCAATTTATTACTCCTGGCATCACATGTCCCCACGATGTCTTCTGACCTTTCATGTCACTTCCTTTTCCCCCTCAGATCTCCCAGTACAGAGACAGATCTAGTTTTCTCGTGGGATTATACTCGGTTGATTCAGCAGGTGGCTTATACAACGTTTCGTCAGAGGAAGCAACGTATTACTGATCAGTGCACTAAAGGAGCTGGTCAATGCGTTACAGAGATGAAGATGCACTGCACTATTAGATCAGTGTGAGGAGTGAGTCACTACTTGCCACTCTCTGCACAGTCACTGAACACACATACGTAAACGTAGGCAAACGTGGTTTCACATGCTTTCCAGAAAGCAGATTTAAATGCTGTTTAAATCTATCTCTTTAAGAATGGCCTCAATCAATAACTAGGCGGTCTGGACATTTATCAAACAAACCACTACACTAGAGATGAGTAAATAATTTTTTTTTTCTCTGATTTAAATATCCACAACCGATCATCACATTACAATTATTCTAATTCTCAGTGTTAAGCGTGGTGATATGGTGTCACATTACACTGAAGTAGGCTGCTTTTAAATAAACATTTATTTAAAGTAAAAGTTATTTTTTGGCAAAATTGCATTTCTTTAATAGCCTAAACAGTGCCTCCTACTTAAATTGATAAATGCAACTTCCTGAACACACACACAAGAAATGAAATGCGTTCAGCCCAAGCAAAGTCTGGATAAAAGCTTTCTTAGTTTATTGTCATATACATACAGCACTTCACAGCCATTACATATCACATACCCAGCACTTAATTTGTCCTGGTTAACTACTTCACTAAGGGTGTGTTCACACTTGTAGTTCGGTTATCTTGGTTCTTTTGGTCCAGACCAAAAAAAGAAAATAATACACTTAGGGTGTGTTCACACTTGGTAGTGTTTTAGATGTTTGGTAAGTTCGCAAAATATGTTTTGTTGTTGTTGTATTTTTAGCTTCAGTCTTAAAAATGCCAATGTGAACACTAAGCAACTACATTTTTTTTTTTAAGTTATTAAGCAATATCTCATGTAGGTTTTTTTCCTTTGTGTTTTATATAATGACCACTAGGTGGTGCTCTAAGAATGTTTTCCTTGATTGGTTTTCTCTTAAGAGATACATTGTTGTTGTTGTTGAAAACGAGAGTAAAAGAGTGAAGCTCATTCGTTATTTTTTATCATGAGAGTTCTGTGTCTTTATTAAAATTAACACATTATAATGATTTATCTCATCCACCCACAATTAATATTTTATTACTTGGCCCACCCAACCCACGGACTATCCACAGTGCCCGCGGATATAACCGCGCATCACTACACTACACTGATGTGCATTAGATATAAAACCTGCAGACTTACTACTTTCCATCGTTCCTTCACCAGAATGCCCGTGGACAGGATGTCCGTCTGCTCCTGCCCCGCGCTCATCCTGTCTGTGGTCTGCTCCGAGCTCGTCCCTTAACGCCTGTGACAGGGGCCTGGGTCTGGCATTGGAGCCCAGTGGTGCCTACTGGGCCCAGAAAAGAAAAGAGCATTGTGTTACTGTTGCTTGTTGCACTGTTACAACACTTAAAATGCACAATCCGTGGCTTCTTATTCCATAATAAAAACTGCTGAGTAAATTGGCTGATGTTTTTAAGGCCCTACCTCATGCACAGATGATGTATATTAATATTATTCCTTTCAGTGCACCTAATAAATAGTCTTTTATCAGTTAGTAAAAACAGTTTCAAGTGATATTGAAAAAAATTATAAAACAAAACATCCTCTTTAGCACCTTTAAAGTGCAATGTGTAAAACTGACAGAAATGCCATATACACTGAGTTCCAAATTATTATGCAAGAGACAAATCAGTAAGATTTCTGTACAATAAACATTCAGATTTTAGTTTTTCTAAGAAAATGTTTGTTTGTTTATTTATCCATGTCTTTTTAGATAACTGGTATCAATCTCAGACAAAATAATTTGCCAGATCTATGGAAACCCTACTTAGAGGTTGTTCCACATTATTAAGCAAGTCACAGTTCTCATGCCATATGGAGAGGAAGAAAGATCTTTCTGAAGATGAAAAGCATGAAATGGTGCAATGTTGTGCAAAAGGCATGAAAACAACTAATATTGTGTGAAACTGAATGGAGATTATCAAATTATCATAAGATTTGTGAGTGATTTAGAGCACAGCAGAAGTCGGTCAGATAAAGGCTTATTGAGGAAAGTTCCTGTCAAAAAATGTTATTGTATTAAAAGGTCAGCTATAAAAAAGCCAGTGTTGAGCAGCAAACAGGTATTTGAAGCTGCTGGTGCCTCTGGAGTCTCAAGAAGCTCTCCCTGCAGGCTGGCAGTTGTGCGTAAAGATGCATTTCAGCCACTCCAAACCAAACCTCACAAAGAGAAACATTTACAGTGGGTTTAGAAATACATGAAGACTCATTTTTAAATAGTTTTATTCACTGACTAATGCTGTACTACAATGGATGGTCTAAATAGATGGATTTCTGGATGGTTGGTGAATGGCCACCACATTCCAACAAGACTGCGATGTCAGCAAGGAGCTGGCGGGTGATGATTTGGGCTGGAATATTGGGAAGTGAGATGGAGGGTATTAAAATTACTTTTGCAAGATATGTGGAGTTCATAGCTGTCCATTTTCAGCTATGGTATAAAAAGGAGGATAGTGCATAGTACAATGCACTATTTGTACAATGCACTATGCACTATCCCATGCTGCAAAAATCACCACAGCAATAAAACTGTTTGAAAATGTATTTCTACACCCACTGTAAATGATTCTCTTTGTTAGGTTTAGTTAGTGGTGTCTAAAATGCATCTTTACGCATGACTGCCAGACTGCATGGTGAGGTTCTCAAGACGCCAGAGACACCAGCAGCTTCAAATACCTGTTTGCTGCTCAACACTGGCTTTTTTTATAGCTGCCCTTTTAATACAATTATTTTTTTTTTATTTTTAAATAATAAGCCTTTATCTGACCAAGTTCTGCTGTGCTCTAAATCAGTCACAAATCGTATGATACTTTGATAATCTCCATTCAGTTTCACACAATATTAGTTGTTTTCATGCCTTTTGCACAACATTGCACCATTTCATGCTTTTCATCTTCAGAAAGATCTTTCTTCCTCCCCATATTGCATGAGAACTGTGACTTGCTTAATAATGTGGAACAACCTCTAAATAGGGGTTTCCATAGATCTGGCAAATTATTTTGTCTGAGATTGATACCAGTTATCTAAAAAGACATGGATAAATAAACAAACAAACATTTTATTTTAGAAAAACTAAAATCTGAATGCTTATTTTACTGAAATCTTACTGATATGTCAATTGCATAATAATTTGGAACGCAGTGTAATATACATAACTATGTTTTGAGTGGTGTATAAAGAGCGTACATAATGAACCGTTATGCTTTTATTACCTTAGAATGAGCATTTATATCATACACCCTTACATGTTAAGTCGCCATTTTGCGCTGGCATGTTTCTACAGCAGCCCTAAATGGACAAACTGTTCTACAGAGTGCGTCGCTATGTTGTTCTTCTTCTAAATCGTTCAGGTTTTTAGAGGCAGCTTGCATTGTCACAACATTGAATACAACAAAAATACACTTTAATTTTAATAATAATATAGTAAAATTAATCATGAAAAAAAAGTCGCATATGAGCTCATCGATTGTCTGACGACAGTTAATCGCTGGCTTGTGCAATGACATATGTCGAGAAATAACTGCAAAAACATAATTATTAAAAAAAGACAAAAAAATAAAGTTAAAACAACAGCAATCATCAAATATTTAAATAGTCTTCAAGTGGTCTCTTTCGAGAGGTCTTTCTTTAGGACATTGTGTGAAGATGAGAGTGTCAAAGAAGGTGCATCTTAAAAATATGTATTGATTTTTAGCATGTTGCACTGATATATCATATTGTTAGTAATTTGATCGATGAATCAATCCTGGTGTAAGAAATAGTGAAAAATTAAGATTTGATTTAGTTAAATTGTTGCCACAAAGTAACTAAATTAAAATGACAGATAAATTAGAACTATGTGGCCGATGAACAAGAATACAATTTTAATAAAGTGTGGCCACAAATTAATACATTGTGAGAATGATTTATTAATTGATATCTATTTTGAGAGGGGTTCCCTAGTTTCAAGACAAAAGTTAGCCATATATTTCCTCTCCACCAACAAAAATTGTTTCAAAAGAAGCCAAAGTATCAAACATTGCGTGTCAAATCAGCATCACAGAAAACCTGTCTGGAACATCATATGTGACTTGAGTGGAGAACAGAGATTTCCTTCCCTCATCTGTAATCACTCTGTTACAAATCCACTCCAGGTTTTCCACTTAATGCACGCTAATTTACACTGGTCTGGGACTCATTAATGCAAGGGATATAGCGAAAAATCCAAGTGATATCCTAAAATATCAGTGAGTGCACTCTTGAGGTGCCACTTTAGCAAATTGGAAGCCCGAAACTGTTGTGTAGACAGTACAGCTCAATGTTTTAGTAGTTGCTTTGCTTCGAATAAAAGCGTCAGCTTAAAGTAAATTTAGCTACTAGTACATCAGAGAAATTATATTATCTTTTAGAAGTGAGATTAACCTGCACTTAAAGAGCTTAGTGATTGACAGGTGTTATTTTAACACGTACACACATTAACATACTAACACTAAAGGGCTGATCTGTGAAACTAATGTACTAGTGGTGTGTATTGTAACACTCTGAGCTGTTACTCTAACAGTTTTTTTTTTTTTTTTTTTTTGCAGCGCTTAAGTAATTAAGTAATTATCAGATCATTGCAGCATTTGTATGATCGGTCTGCAAATACTGGTTTCAATGCAGACGACTTTTACTTTCTAATAAAACCATCAGAGTATTTTCTGCCATATTTAATAATAATATTCCGTCTGTTTGAGCCTGATCTGGTTTAATGGCAGCGGCCCGCTGTTGAAATGTGATCCGCACCGCTCGATGTGTTGCGTTGCTACAGACAACAACACATCCACACACTTTACATATTACATCTTGTTCTTTCCAGTGGATATGACCTTGAAAACAGTAATATAACTGCATTAATATGACTGCAGCTTTCACTGACGGCATGTCATAGAGCCGAGTGTCCGTATCCATGTTACTCACCTCAATCCCGATCCTTACAGCGCCGGGTGTGGTTTATAATTCTCCCAAAATGCGCTTTAAATCATGTCGAAGACGTCAAATGGTGTAAATACGCGGAATGTTCATCCATGAGGACGACAGGAGATATCATTTGCTCTGACATATGCACAAACTGCGCCGTGTTTTTGTAAAGGTCCCTATCGCGGGTCCTTCAGCATCTCTGCAGATTCGTGACGTGCGTCTCCGCTGATCCGTCTGCCTGCATGCGCGCTCGTTCGCGACGCTATCGCCCTTCGCAACAGCAAGCGCGTGAACTAGCATTCCACTCTGAGAGTGCACGGATTCTCCTGGCGCGTTCTCGAGAGCAGCTTGATACTAGTGAGAAAGATGCCCTCTTCTGTTTAAACACGGAAACACGCAAATCACAGTTTCTGAATATACAGTGTAAGAAAAAGTATGTAAACCACTTGCAGAATCTGTGAAAAATTTTAACAAAATAAGAGAGATCATACAAAATGCATGTTATTTTGTGTTTAGTAGGCTACTGTCCTAAGTAAGATATTTTACATAAAAGATGTTTACATATAGTCCACAAGAAAAAAAAAAAGCTAAATTTATTCAAATGGCCCCATTCAAAAGTATGTGAACCATTGATTCTCAATACTGTGTGTGGTTACCCTGATGATCAATGACTGTTTGTTTTGTGATGGTTGTTCATGCGTCTCTTGTTTGTTCTGAGCAGTTAAACTGAGCTCTGTTCTTCAGATAAATCCTCCAGGTTCTGCAGATTCTTCAGTTTTCCAGCATTTTTTGCATATTTGAACCCCTTCCAGCAGTGACTGAATGATTTTCAGATCCATCTTTTCACACTGAGAATGACTGAGGTACTCAAACACAACTATTAAAAAAGGTTCAAACATTCACTGATGCTCCAGAAGGAAACACGATGCATTAAGAGTTGGGGGGTGAAAACTTTTGAATTTGAATATCAAGGTAAATTGTATTTATTTTTTCTTCCGGGAAACATGCAAGTATCTTATGTTGCTTCCGAAGGGCATGTACTAAATGAAAAACAATGATATTTCAATAAAATAAGAAAAATTTGGACATCTTCATCCTGTTCAAAAGTTCCAGGGCCATTTGAATAAATTCAGCTCGCGTGGACTATATGTAAACATCTTTTATGTAAAAATATCTTACCCAGGACAGTACTAAACAAAAAATAACATGCATCTCTCTTATGTTGTTAAAATTTTTCACAGATTCTGCAAGTGGTTCACATACTTTTTCGTACAACTGTAGTACTGTTGGCCTTTTGTCTGGTTTGGGATTTTTTCTACAACAATTATTAAATAATATACGACCCATTTTATATATAAAAAAGTGTACAAAAATGTATAATGTACACCGATTTGAAGAAAAAAATTTGAAATGAAATCCCTGATATCTATTTTTGCCATCCATACATAAATTGCTTATTTTTAGATGGAAAATTATGTTTTTTCCTGTGTCCTGTATATGTTTCCTATTTTCCTCTTATCTTAGGGATAGTTCACCCCAAAATGACAATTGACATTATTTACTCACTTCCATGTGGTTCCAAACCTATAGGCCTGCATTTATTTCTTTGTGAACACACACAAAAAAAGATGTTTTGAAGAATGCTGGTAACCAAACAATTTAGTTTCCATTGACTTTCGTTGTAATTTTGTCCATAAGTCATACAGGTTTGCAACGACATGAGGAAGTAGCCTAAATAATGACAATTTTAATTTTTGGGTAATACCATAATAACATATAATTCAGGAAGGAGGCAGACAATAATATCAACACTATTAAAAAATGCTATGTTAGCTACTGTCCGATCACAGACCACCCAATCGTTGAGAGCCTGACATTTCGTCCATTAAATGTCACAGGGCTCAAAAGAACAACAGACAGTGAAAAACGAGAACGACATTGTATGTTATCAAATAGGCGGGGCTTAGAAGCCCAGACGGCGAGTATTTGACGTATTTTAACGATTTTATGTATATATATTTAATATTTATATATATTTAATGTTATGTATATATATTTAATATTTAATATATAAATATATAAATATATATATATATATATATATATATATATATATATATATTTAATATTTTATTTTATTTGTGTTTTATATTGCCATACCTAAAGTGTAAATTATTGTCCAGACAGCTACTAAAATACCACACATCAAGGGTGCTGCCATCGGTCCCTGTTACTTTTCTCAACGCTACTGAGAATGGACCAATCACAGCCGTTTGTGATTAATATACACAAAAGCTACTGAGAATGGACCAATCACAGCCGTTTGTGATTAATGTACACAAAGAGATTTCAAAATATTTTTACAGATTGATTAGGCCGTTTCTAGTTTGTATAAAATTGAAATTAATATTTTAAGAGATTACAAACGTTTCGAAATATTTCAAGGAAGACAAAAACGCATTTAGATTTGAATGCGGCTGAATGGATGATTCGGCTGTCTGAGCCATCATGTGCCCCTTGTAGGAATATTACTTTATGGACCATAACATTTAAAAGTATAGCGTTTATCGCCCAATAAAAAGAACACACCTCTAGCCCTATCAAATAACTTCCTCTTCATTTGGCGGAATCATTAGCCTTGTCCAAATAACGTTACCCACACTTGCAGTCTTTGCACTTGACCACTTGACTACTTACATGACGTGTTTCCTGTATTTGACCCAAGTGTTTAAGTAGGCATGAATACTGCAAGAGTGTGTAGAACTTTTGATTACCAGATGGGACACACTTACAGTGTTGTAAAAAAAATGCAAGCGTTTACAAAATACACATAGCCTACTCATCTTTGCACCAATAAAATGGGGCATGCGAGTTCCGAACATAATGCATGATGGGATGCCTCGTATAGTGTGGGTTCACGATAGTGTGCGTTAAGGGCAGTGCACTTGCACATTTTTAAGACATGGGACAGTCTTGCGCGCGTATTTCCTGTCGCAATCACGAGCGCTCAAGTGGTCAAGACCGCAAGTGTGGGTATTTGAACAAGGCAAAAATGGACGTGATTTTTTCAGCTGAATCTATTGAGAGGTAAATAGCATTTCTGCAACATTGAAATGTTCAAGCTTTTCATGATTTTCATGCTTACACATAATGTAACCAAAAGGACGTTGTTTGTGAGCCATATCTGTGTTTATCAGCATTGTTACATGTAGCATATGCTTGCAGATTACTGTATTAGAAATATTAGACCAGAACACTGTATTTATGATGTACATATTACATTACAGTATCGTGCCGGGTGATGAGTTTAAAGAGAAGTTTAAGAAGAACCATGACATTACATTCTACAGGTAAGTATTATATATATATATATATATATATATATATATATATATATATATATATATATATATATATATATATATATATTACATGTCATTATTTAGGAAATAAGTCACTTTAGTGAAAAATACTGGATAAGTTTTTATTTGACATTTCATCTCTACATTAGGCGACAGAGAGATGCAGCAGTGTCTCAGTACTTTGGCTCCATCGAGACTTTAGTACTCACAGATAGAGGAGCCAGTCTGGAGATCTGTCAGCGGGACTCTCAGGTGGACTGCCACTTTTTTCACACAATTCAGTCTTTTACTTACTGTTGTCTAGGGCAGGGGTTTGTCAAAATATGTTTAACACAATAATTTTAATGCATTTACTTAATTTGATGTTCTTTTTATTCTGGTTTCTAAAGAACAAAATAAGTACAATGACCATTTATTTTTTAAGTAAAGGGTTAGTTCACCCAAAAATGAAAATAATGTCATTTATCACTCACCCACTTGACATTTAACTTGACATTTGATATTCAACAGTGCTTTGATCTGCCTGCATTGACACTAAGAGCTGCTGTGCAGCCAAAATTATATACCAGTTATCACTGTAAATCTGCTTTGACACAATTTGCATTGTAAAAAGTGCTATAAAGGTGACTTGACTTGACCCTCATGTCGTTCTACACCTGTAAGGCCTTCATTCATCTTCGGAACACAAATTAAGATATTTTTTTATTAAATCCGATGGCTCAGTGAGGCCTGCATTCAAAGCAATGATATTTCCTCTCTCAAGATACATAAAGGTACAAAAAAATATATATATAATACAATTCATGTGAGTTCAGTAGTTCTACCTATTATAAAGCAACGAGAATACTTTTGTGCGGCAAAAAAAAAAAAAAAATGTGATGGGCCGATTTCAAAACACTGCTTCGGAGCTTTACGAATCGAATCAGTAACTCAGATCTCCTATCAAAGTGCTAAACTGCTGAAATCATGTGACTTTGGTGCTCCGTAAAGCTCCGAAGCAGTGTTTTGAAATCGGCCCATCACTGTATTGTTCAAAAGTCGTTATTTTGTTTTTTTTGGTGCACAAAAGTATTCTCGTCAATTTATAATATTAAGGTAGAACCACTGTAGTCACATGAACTGTTTTAAATATGTTTTTAGTATCTTTATGGATCTTGAGAGAGGAAATGTCATTGCTGTGAATGCAGACCTCACTGAGCCATCGGATTATATCAAAAATATATTAATTTATGTTCTGAAGATGAACGAAGGTCTTACGGGTGTAGAACGACATGAGGGTGAGTAATAAATGACATTATTTTCATTTTTGTTTGAACTTACCTAGTGTAAAGTATTACATTTTGTTTCTTTTTTTGAAATGGCTCACCAAGGCTGCATTTATTTGATAAAAACAAAATACGGAAAACAAGCAATATTGTAAAGTATTACAATTTAAAATAACTTTTTTCAAATGTAATTTATTCCTGTGATGCAAAGCTTAATTTTCAGCATCATTACTCCAGTCTTCAGTGTCACATGATCCTTCAGAAATCCTGCTAATATGCTGATTTGATGCTCAAGAAACATGTCTTGTCACAGATGAACATGAGCACAGTTGAAAGTGGTTGTGCTGCTTAATATTTTTGTGGAAACTGTAATTCCTTTTTTTCCAGACTCCCTGAATAAAATTGAAATAAAATCTTTTGTAACATTAAAAATGTCTTCACTGTTACTTTTGATCAATTTAATGTGTACTTAATGAATAAAAAACTTTAAATCCAAATTATGTCGACATTTGGGGTAGTAGGATGATTTCAGAGATATCAAAACTGTGACTGAAACTATTTCTACATCTTCCAGGATCGGCTGAGTCTTCAGATACGGGCAACCCAAAATGGAACGGTCAGAGTTTCTATTGATGAGATTCAGCCTGTGAAACCACGCTACCATGTTTCTGACGTTCTGGTTGGAGAGATGAGATATGAGCCGTAAGCCATCAACTTCACGATTCTCCTCACATCTCACTTATCTCTCCTAGATCTACTGCTGCCAGTCCTTCATTGGTATTTCTTTGACAGGCTGAGAGTTCATTGGAAGAGAGAGGACAGTGTATGTCTAACATGGGGTGTGGGGCAGTACCAGCTGCTGGTTTCCTTTTCACCTTTCAAACTAGAGATTTCCTGTGATGGGGAGGAGATTGTCACACTCAACCCAGAAAACAAACTCTACTTTGAGACTCTGCAAGATCCAACTAGGTATGAGGAACAATATATGAGTACTGTTGTTTTATAATCCCTTAAAGGAATAGTTCACCCAAAAATGAAAATTATTCAATTTACTTAACTTCAAGCCATTTTAGGTGTAAATGACTTTCATCTTTCAGCCAAACACAATCTTAGTTATATTAAATAATATCCTAGCTCTCCCCAGCTTTGTAATGGCATTGAATAGTGCCTGAGCTCCAAAAAGCACATGCATCCATCATAAAAGTAATCCATATGACTCCAGTGGGTTAATAAATGCATTGTGATGACTTGAGGCTGACTAAATTATGGGATTTTCATTTTTGGGTGAACTATTCCTTTAAAATCTTGGTAATAGCTAATGGTTTTTCCCCTTTAACACTATTTAAATTTCCTCCAGGTCATCTTCAAATTCATGTCAGGTGAGATTATAGGCTTTAATGTGAAAATGCATTATTGAGAGAACTTTCTTGTGTGACAAATCATGTTCTTCCATCTCAAAGGGAGATGAAAATCGATGCGGCCTGTGGAAGGAAACTTTCAGACATTTTGAGGACATCAAGGCAAACGGTGAACCACCATAACATATTATTATATAACATAAAACCCACTAACTTCACATAGAATCCAGATGTTTGGTAATTTCATGAGAGGTTAAAAAATCCTCAGTATGATGTCTTAAATTCAGGTCCAAGTTCGGTGGGTATGGATTTAAGACTCCATGGGTTCAACCATACGTATGGTCTTCCTGAACATGCTGATACCCTGGTGTTGAAGGACACAAGGTAGTGCATTTCATAAAATATCTCAGAGTTTGCTTTTACAAATGAATGTAGTTGAGACGCGATCCGTACCTACAGAAGACAAATTAAACAGAATAGACTCTTGCCTAATAAGATGTAGCAGTCAAACCCCAACTCTTGTTTTACTTCACAGTGTCTCTGAGGCGTATCGGCTGTACAACTTGGATGTGTTTGGCTATGACATCAATAGCAGGTTGGGTCTTTACGGTTCTGTTCCTGTCTTGATAGCTCACAAGCCAGAGAGGACAGCTGGAGTGTTCTGGCTGAACGCGTCTGAGACTCTGGTTGATGTCAAGTACAATTCAGAGCCAAATGAGGTGCAGTTGTATTATTCAATCCACTGTTTGGAAACAATTGCAATAGTGTTTAGTGCCACAAGTGGGACAGAAATTACACACTGCAAAGTTTAAATGACTTTCCGAAAACAGTTGACCTAGCTAACAAAAATATATTTAAAAAAAAAAAACATTTTTGCTAATGTTCCTCTTAAGTTATGAAGACATTATTTCTAAAGGTTCCCTGAACGTTCAAAATGTCCAGTTTTTTTAAATGCTTAAAAAAAATTCTTGGTTATGCAAATGTTTAGGGAACATTCCATTTATAGTTTTGCAAACATTACACTAATGTTACTGTTGAATATTCTCTGAACATTCTGAAACAAGTAGTAACATCAGATGAACTTCCAACATTTCAGAAAAAAACATTCCATGAACAATGTATAAATAATGTCTTTGTACTAACATTTTTAGAACATCATTAAAGAACTTTGAACAAACATTCTATTCACATTACTAGAAGAATGTACGTTTTTGCTTTGAAAAAACCTTGCCAGAACATTAGCCAAAGTTCTAAGAACTTTCCCTGTTAGCTGGAGAATAGTCAATAAAAAGGTCAATAAAATAAGAGAAATGTGCATTTTTTTTAGATGTGTATTGTTTCAATTGATTATTTTTGTTGTCTGTACAGGATGAGGATGAACCACCAGGGAAGAAAAGCAAGATCTTACCTCAGACTGATGTGCGATGGATATCAGAGAGTGGCATAATCGACTGTTTCATTTTGCTGGGTCCCACACCTGCCCAAGTGTTCTCTCAGTACGCTCAACTCACAGGTACTAACCATTCCCCAAGTATTGTCAATGGTGGTATAACCAAAATGTACATTTAGGACTTTTGTAGTTTTTTCATTGACATTGATTTTTTTTTTTAAAATGACACCGGAAACCTTGCACATTCAATTTACAAATGGCTGCACCTGCTCTTATGTCAAAAAGAAGGTGGATATAAATGTATGCAGAAGTTCCTTTAGTATTTCTCTGCCAACAGGCTATCAGGCTCTTCCTCCGCTCTTCTCTTTGGGCTATCACCAGTGCCGCTGGAACTACGAGGACGAGGCAGATGTGAAAGCTGTGGATGCTGGATTTGACTCCCACAGTATTCCGTATGATGTCATATGGTTGGACATAGAGCACACAGATGGGAAGCGCTACTTCACCTGGGACTCCAAGCTTTTTCCAAACCCAGCAGAATTACAGCACCACCTCCAGAAGAAGAACAGGAAGGTATTGTAATGGGCTTATAAAGTTAAAAGGTATAAGGTTTTTTATGTTTATTATTTGCCTTTTTAGTTGGTTGTTATTAGTGACCCACACGTCAAGATTGATCCTGATTGGCCGTTTTACTGTGAAGCTAAAGAAGGCGGCCATTTTGTGAAGAATAGAGAAGGCACTGTTTATGAAGGAACATGTTGGCCAGGTAAGATCCAGTATACACAAGAAGTCCAGTCTCAGATTCACATAACTGTTTATCGTATCATACTGAAAAATTTCTCAACAAGACTCGGAAGTTGCCACAGTGCAGTAACTGTTAAGTCAAAACCGATCAGAAATCCTACCATCTATTGATTCCAGTTTGTTCTCTAAACTTCCCATAATTCTTAATTAGTGATCACTATTACTAGGCTAATGATTAAAGGGAAGTAGTTCACTCAAAAATTTATTTCTTTTTATAAATGTATTATTTTTATACTATTCTATTATTTAATATTTTGAATTAGCTTTTATTTTTTTGTATTTTAGTTTAAAGGGGTGGTTGCATGCGATTTCACTTTTTTAACTTTAGTTAGTGTGTAATGTTGCTGCTTGAGCATAAACAGTATCTGCAAAGTTACAGCGCTGAAAGTTCAATGCACACGAAGATATTGTCTTTTAAAGTTATGGCATTTTATTGCCTACAAAAACGGGTGGTTTGGACTACAACGAGCTTCTTCCCGGGTTGGTGACATCATAAACCCTTGCTATTAACATAAACACTGCCCCCGGGAACACGCAACAAAGTTGGCGAGGCCATGTGGCGCAGCATAATGAAAGCGGAAGAGTTGTTTACACCGAACGGGAGCTGCGCGACGGGACGCATCAAAAGATATAGAACCCATTATTATCTGTGATATTTTCTACACTGGATGCGGCGCTGAAGACAGCTTCCAGAATCTACACGAGTTTAATGCTGGATTTACACAAAGACTTTTACTGAAAGATGAAGCAGTTCCCACTTTAAAAGCAGAAGCTGCTGTTTATCAGCCCCAAACTGTAAGTACGTTTAATTGTTTGTCTTTTAAACGTAATGTTATAGTTCTGTTGCTATTTTTAATGCCTCTAGGACGTATACAAAGAGCAACTCGTTTTTGCTAGCCAGTTACGTTAGCTAAATTCTAGTGCAACAAACACCAACAAACTTCTATGTTCATAGACAAACAGTTGTTCATGCTATAAATTAAACGCTACCTTTACAAAAATGCGACTACTCAGGCATGTATTTACTACAGTAAAGCTTTAATCAGGATAAAACTGTATATTGAAAGCTAACAAACAGCAGTGACAGCATCTAAACACTTTGAAACAAATACTAAATGAAATACCATTCATAAACATCCTTCAAAAGCCGCGATAGAAGCAGGAAGTCAAACGAGCCGTTCATATGACAGTGGAAACAGAGGTGTAGAATTAAGATAAAATATATGAAAAATACAGCATTTAAAAAAAACGAAGCATTAAGACATGTTAAACTGTGCACCCAAAACACAATCAAGCCTAGAAAAAAAACATGTAACTTAACCACCGCTTTAAGCTTTAGTAATGTTATGTGCTTTTGTCAAATTTATTCGATTTTGGGTTATTTAATATTTCAATTTAGCTTTATTGTCACGGCTGGTTGAAAATCAGAAACGAAAAAAGTAAGCTGGATCTATTCACAGCAGTTCTTTTATTTATAAAACTTCACAAAACACTTTGGATTCTCTGGATTCCAACTAAACTTGACAAATACTGACAAAGACAGATTGAAAACAAGCACAATATATCCATGGAAAAAAACAAGCAACAGGTGTAAAATATAATCAATCAATGAGAAACCAAGGAAACAAACAAGGAACTGAAACAAACAGGTAAGACAAAAACTAAAACAAACATAACCCTGACATGTTTATTTACTTCAGTTTTAAGGTACGTTTACATGACAATATGATGTACTAATAATGGAAACGTTTTCCCTTTGCGTTTTTCGCGCACAGACAACAACGTTGTCAAAGCGATCCCTGTTTACACGTATCTGTGAAAATGATTACGAACACTGTATTATTCATGTCAGGACAGTAGTTTGCGATGTCACTTTGTAAAGAAACACGATGCACCTACAGACTGAACATGTAATTATATGCACATGACATCAGCATTTTCACAAATTCGTGTTTATGTTGTTTACATGCAGACGATATCGGTATAGTGCTCAAAAACTTGCACTTTGAAACTCGTTTTCAAAAGTTTGCTGTTTCAGGCCCCCAAAACACCGTTGTCGTGTACATTTATTTTACATCAAATTTGGCACTCACATTTCAAGAAAATGTAAAAATCAAGTAATTACTGTTCCATCAGGTGAATCCAGTTATTTGGACTTCAGTAGCTCAAAGACAAGGTCATGGTATGCCAGACAGTTCTCTCTAAGCAAATATGAAGTGAGTCTCAATTTTGGTCACTGTTTTAAGTGGTTCACTAGTTCCTTAGCATATTTTGTTCTAAAAAACAATTCATTGTCTCTACATTTCTATAGGTAATTTTTTGCTTTTTATCCATTCTTGCATTAGGGCTCAACAGAATCTTTGTTTGTGTGGAACGACATGAATGAACCTTCTGTCTTTAATGGGCCAGAGCAGACAATGCCGAAAGATGCAGTGCATTTCGGAGGATGGGAACATAGGGAACTACACAACTTATATGGCTTCTATCAGGTAAGCTCATTCTAAACATGCTTGCAATATAAAGATAGACTATGATTATATGTGTTTTTTTTCCTCCTTCACAGCATATGGCTACATTTGAGGGCTTATTAACCCGCTCAGGTGGCACAGAAAGGCCGTTTATCCTTTCACGTTCATTCTTTGCTGGGTCTCAAAGATTAGGTAACTTCAAAATCAGATGACATACGCTATGCCCATTGTGTTGATGGAAACAAACAACACAGCCCATAGCAACACTGAACTGTTTATGTCACAGGTGCCATATGGACTGGGGACAATGTTGCTACTTGGGAGTACTTGAAGATTTCAATACCCATGCTGTTGTCACTGAGTTTGACAGGAATACAGTTTTGTGGAGGTTAGACTAATAAAGCAATAGTTTTTTATGTCATATTTATTTTAATATATCATACATTAACCTACAAAGTAAAGTTGATTATAATATTAATTTTGATAAAGATGTCATACATATAGTTTAAAACGAATGGCCGGTGACTTAAGAAAATTTACCAGCCATGAAACTGTCTTTACAAAAACAGGCAGCTATGACACAAATTTTAGATACCAGAGAAAACCGTGCTTTTCAGGTAGGTCTGACAGTAGTTTTCAGGTAGAGAACTTAAGTAAAGTAGGCTAATTAAATGTAAAATAATTCTGCAAAGTCTTCACTGTATAAACTAAATATTATAGATTAATCCTTATTAAATTATAGATGAATCCTTATTAAAGTTACAAAAGTTATTCAGTCAAGAGGAATGAGTGTTTTTTAACATTAAACATTTATCATTTAACATTTTTTATTTACGTTCATTTTAGACAAAACCGACTTAAGATAGTCGCAGAAACAGACATTTTTTGACATAATTTTGTGTGAATTTGTCCCATCAAGTGTAAGAAGACATGAAAAAGACTTCAATTTAGTATTTGCATGCTGTCTGAGACGCGGCTTTTTGGATGTTTAAAATTCCCACACAGCGTGCGAGTAATGAGTTGAGTTCCCTTTTGCATTTTCTTGCAATTGAATATTTAAATTGGCAAGGCTTAAAGGGATAGTTCACCTAAAAATGAAAATTTGATGTTTATCTGCTTACCCCCAGCGCATCCAAGATGTAGGTGACTTCAGTCGAACACAAATGATGATTTTTAACTGCAACTGTTGCCGTCTGTCAGTCGTATAATGCGAATGAATGGGAACACAATCAATAAAAGTCGGAAAAACTTGCATAGACAAATCCAAATTAAACCCTGTGGCTCGTGACGACACATTGATGTCCTAAGGTACGAAACGATCGGTTTGTGCGAGAAACCGAACAGTATTTATATCATTTTTTACCTCTAATACACCACTATGTCCAACTGCGTTCAGCACTTGCTTAGTAAGGTCTGATCGCGCTCTGACAACGGAAGTAATGCCTCGCGCTTATACTTCAACGAGTGCTAGACATCACTTCCGTTGTCAGAGCTAGATAATAATAAGAAATGTTTCTTGAGCAGCAAATCAGTATATTAGAATGATTTCTGAAGGATCATGTGACACTGAATACTGGAGTAATGATGCTGAAAATTCAGCTTTGACTTCATGGGAATAAAGTAGGCTACATTTGAAAATAACTGAAATCAGTTCTTTTACTGTAAATTGTAATAATATTTCACAATATTACTGTTTTACTGTATATTTGGTCAAATAAAAGCAGCCTTGGTGAACTTAAGAGACTCCTTTCAAGAACGTTAAAAAATCTTACGACTTACGACTCTTCGAAAATTTTGAACGATAGTGTACATGTTGAACTGGGTGTAAAATGACCAACACTGATTGAATATGGTCGTGTGTGTGTGTGTGTGTGTGTGTGTGTGTGTGTGTGTGTGTGTGTGTGTGTGTGTGTGTGTGTGTGTGTGTGTGTGTGTGTGTGTGTGTGTGTGTGTGTGTGTGTAGCCGATGTAGGGGGTTTTGTGCAGGATCCAGACCCTGAGCTTCTGGTCCGCTGGTATCAAGCAGGGGCTCTTCAGCCATTTTTCAGGGGACACTCTGCTAAAATGACCAAGCGGCGTGAGCCCTGGTTGTTTGGGGACGAAGTCACCTCTGCAATTCGCTCTGCTGTTCAGGACAGATACTGTCTCCTGCCGTACTGGTACACTCTGTTTCACCAAGCACACACGTCAGCCCTCCCTCCCATCAGGTACTGCATTTTAAACTGCAGCACATCCTTATTTAGTATGGCTTATATGTATGCTGATACAGTAAAGTAGATTTACATTTCTAAAAAAATCCTTATTACATTAGAAAAGTGAGCTGGTAAGTGGTGCAGGAAAGATTTTACAGGCCTTTTCCAACCTCCATCTTTGTTTCTGTTTGTTTTCCTACAGACCTCTTTGGGTAGAGTTTCCCAGTGATACAAGCACGTTTGCTGTGGAGAACCAGTACATGATTGGTAAACATGACCAAATCTGCGGTGTAATACTGCTAATGAAGTCACTATAAGTGTGGAATATGGAAGAAAAAAAATAGATATCGTGTCCACAAATGAAAGGGAAAGTTACCCAAAAATGAAAAGTCTATCATCATTTACTCAGCCTCATGTTGTTCCAAACATGTATGAGTTTCTTTCTTTTGATATTTAGAAGAATATTGGTAACCAAAATATTGACTATAGCCATTGATTTCCATAGTAGGAAAAAAAATTCTTCAAAATATCTTCTTAAGCAAGAAAACATGACATACAAGGAAAACCCCTTTCCAAAGCATAAATTCCAATGTGTAATATACTTTTTACTCAACTAAATTCCACAAAGTCTTATCTTAAAGTCCTTGTTGTTTAAAAATGAAGAATTCAACACAATTCAAGATGCGGTTGCAATGTCCGATTTGTGAGCGATTTCTTTGAGAGCTGAAACTGAAAAGGAGTGCTTATACTTTTTTTCTATTTGTGTACTTCAACCACCGCTGGTCAATATATATGATTAAAACACAGCAGTCCAGTGTCAGATCCCATTGTAACTAATTTACATTTTTCAGGCAGTGCACTCCTTGTGTGCCCTGTGACAGATCCTGGGGTCACAGAGGTCAGTGTTTTGCTCCCAGGGTCTGATGAGGTAAGCCTATTTCACGTATGAATTATACATTGATTGTACTGAAGGTTTAAGCGTGTTCAAAAGAGATGTTTTGTGTGTTTAAAAGCTGTGGTACGACACAAACACGGCAGAGGTACACAAGGGTGCCAGAACTCTGAATCTGCCAGTGACTTTGAACACTGTGAGTGACTGCATTACATTTCTGATACTGCAGTCTACTAAGCACTAGTAGTCTTACAGAGTTATTTATGGTGTACCCTATGTGTTAGGTGCCCGTGTTCCAGCGTGGCGGGACTGTGGTGCCCAGGAGAGCAGGTTGTGGATCCAGTACAGCAGACTTACAGCAGCATCCAATCACTCTCACTGTGGCCTTGGACACTAAGGTGATCACATGACAATAGAACAGAAAGTACTGGGTGGTACCATAGTACTGGTCAGGGATGGAATCAGATGCTAATACCATAATATACATGTATTACAGTTTCCACAAACAATATTAAGTAGCACAACTGTTTTCCACATTTGTAATAATGAGAAATGTTTCTTGAGCAGCAAATCAGCATATTAAAGTGATTTCTGAAGCATCATGTGACACTGAAGACTGGAGTAATGATACTGAAAATTAGGAATAGTTTACCCAAAAATAAAAATTATCCCATAATTTACTCAAGCCACCTTAGGTGTATATGACTTATTTCAGTCGAACACAATTCGAGTTATATTAAATAATATCCTTGCTCTTCCCAGCTTTGTAATGGCATTGAATAGTGTCCGAAATCCATATGATTGAATGTAATCTATATGACTTTATGCATGCTTGTAATGCAATGTTTTGTTGTAAATTAATTGTTATATTTTCATTTGATTACATTTTAAAAGCTTGATTAAATTGTTAATTAATATAAATTTATATGAAATTATAAAACACACAACCCCCAAAAAATAAAATGGAAATTTAGGGGAAAATAAAAAGGATTTCATGGCACGGTGAATGAAAAGGTAGCTACTACGTGGAGTTTAATTGTGAACAAATAAGTTTACATGTTTACATTCATTCTCAAGGTCTAACCTATATGTGGAAAGCATTAGCTTCCCCATTAATGGTAGGTAAATTAATATCAAGATAAATATCGATATTGTATGATATGGAAAAAAAAAAATTGTGATAATATTTTTGGCCATATCGCCCAGCCCTACCTTGGATGTATGTAAAAACTATTGTAGAAGAACGAAACAAAACTAGGAGGAGCCTTTAAAATAGCATAACATGGGCACTTTAAGACATTAGACTTGCTTTACACTTTAGTGTAAAATAAAATTGTCACATTTATTATTATTATATCATGTATTATAATTTATTATCATTATTATTTTATTATCAAAATTGTTTACTTTGAAGTACAATTTTTATTATTTCTTTAAAATATATTAAAAAAAAAAAAACAATAAAAAAAGTGACCATTAACCATCATCAGTGAATATGCAAATGTGTTGTTAATTTATTGAAATATTAACTTAAAATCTCAGGGATTACTTCAAGTAAATATTTTAGGGGTAAATATTTTTAGGGATTTTAGGGATATTTTGGGGTCTACAGCACTCATTCCCAAAGGCGGGGTCCCGACCCACAAGTGGGTCGCGGGAGATTTTGTATGGGTCGCCAAGTCGAGCACAGTTCGTAGATACGGGAAGAAGGAGGCGGGAACCGGCGAACGTTCAACATAACTTTAATACCAAAATAAACAAAGAACAAAACGAAAGTAATGCCGGCAGACCCTCGCGGACGTCTGCCGGCCACACAAACATAATAAAACATAAAATAAAGTCCAGGCCTGGTCCTCTCTCGTCCTTCACTGTAGTCGCTCCTCCTTTTATGCTCCCGGAGCTCCTCCGTGAGGGACTCATTAACACTCGCGCCACCGGCCTCGCGCCGTTCCCTCACGGCTCTCGCCCGCCCTGCTCGCCACAGTGCTATATACTCTTGATTAAAAAATTGTGTAGTTCACCAATTAGCCGCACGAGGGAGCTCGTCGTTTTCTTCCGGTTTTTTTTGTTTTGTTTTGTTCTTTAGCTGCGCTCTGCACTCGGCAACCAGCCATAAAAATGGATGCTTGGCTAATTAAGAAGAAAAAAACAGCTAAAGACCAGGCTAACACTGCCAACAGCCAAAATACCGTCCCCGAGGGAGGCCAGCTTGACACTGTAATGATGAGAATATGAAAACAATGAGATGACCTGACAACTCTTCCTTTCTCATTTCACTTCGGCATTTTACTTATTGTAAATAAAGGTAAATAAAAAATAATTATGCTTTGTCAAATATCTGTATCTCTTTTAAATAGTTAAGTGGAAGCTTAACTGACCTTAAAAATGGTCATACATATTTTGTTAATGCATAAATTCTCTTTGTGATATATGAACTATATGGGCCTAATGTTTTTTTGGGTCACAAGGATTTATCGAATTTAAAATGTGGGTCCCCAGAAAAAAAGTTTGGGAAACACTGGTCTGCAGTACTGAAAATGATACATGTTCAGAACATAACTGTACACTGCACTGATTTGGATTATATGTTTTGTATTACAGGGCAATGCTGATGGATTTCTGTATCTGGATGATGGCCACTCTTTTAGCTACAGAGATCAGATGCAGTTCTGCTTGCGCCATTTTAGCATGCAAGCTGGCAGGCTCGTTAGCAGGTAATGGCCCAACATCACTTCATTTTCCTTCATATTTTAGAAATTTCATTTTTATTAAAAATAGAAGTTAGAAGAAACAGATTATATACCATTGCTTGTGTGTTTAGAAAGCTCAATACGCCGTTCTCCTTGTGTTTTCAGCTGTGCTGAAGATAAAGGCTCATTTGTCTCAGATGACAAAGTGGAATCAGTCGTCATTCTTGGTCTGAATAGTTTGAAAAGAAAACCCAAGCTCAAATCAGGTGTGAAGAGTCCAAAAGTTTTCTTTATTAGTAGAATACTTCATACATAAATGATTTGGTTTAAAATATAAACCAGAGAGATATTAGTTACTAAACTTCTGTTTCTCTCTTTAAGGTGCGGCGAAGACACCAGTCATACATGAGTTCGACGTAAAACGAGGTGTATTAACTTTAACTGGCTTGGGCCTAGAAATACACAATGACTGGGAAATAATAATATAGTTCATGGTATTTTTCAAATGACCAGGATTGCATTATTTTATTTTATTTTTACAATTTTAATTTTGTTATTTTTCAGATGCTGTTGCATGCCTTAAAATTAGCCACAGCAGCTTATAATTGCAATAAAACATAATTTGGTTAAAGAAATCAGCAAATTAATAATGCAATTTAATATTAAAGATTCCCTCCATAATGATTGTCTACCTCAAGAAATGTAATAAGGTGATATGATTTTAGAGGTTTGGTTGTTTTAACATGAATTACTCCCTGTTTTTCTTTGCCACACTTACATAATACTGTAGATTTGACTTGATGGAAGTGAAATTTGTAAAAAAAATTGCAAAAACATCTTAATTTTTAAATAAAGAACTCTCAAAGAGCAAAAGTAATTTTGTTTTTTTTCATGATCCAAGTACCATACCATTCAGGATCCATTTAATTGATCAATTGTGACAGGAAAGACATTTAGAATGTTACAAAACATTTTTATTTCACATAAATCTTGTTCTTTTGAGCTTTCTATTCACCAAAATGTATCATGATTTCCACACACACACAAAATGATATTAATAAAAGAAAATCCACATATTAGAATGATTTCTGAAGGATCATGTGACACTGAAGATTGGAGTAATGATGCTGAACATTCAGCTCCATCACAAGAATAAATTCTAAAATATATTAAAATAGAAAATTGCAATAATATGTCACAGTATGATCGGTGAACATATGAGGTCTTACCAACCCCAAACATTCGACTGCTGTTGTGTGATACAACTGAAGCAGCATTCAACAATTTTGGTCACTGAACATGGTCGTTAATTACCCACAAAAATGAGCCATTGATAAAGTGACATAATATAGAGAGTTTTGTTAAGTTAGGTCAAGCCTACTGTCGTTATGCTGAGAGTGCTTAATGCTGAACTCTATTGAGAACAGGTTTAAAGGCTGTGAATGCCTTCTGCTGAGGCAGGCCATCTCACTGGCCTCTCTTTGCAGGGCCGCTTTCCTTTGTGTCACCCTACAATGGTGGCACGAGAGCGCAACTGTCGCCCAATACTCATTGTTCAGCAGCCAATGG
Organism: Chanodichthys erythropterus; assembly: GCF_024489055.1. NCBI lineage: Eukaryota > Metazoa > Chordata > Actinopteri > Cypriniformes > Xenocyprididae > Chanodichthys > Chanodichthys erythropterus. The sequence continues at coordinate 30,382,213 of NC_090238.1, forward strand.
GAGCGGTCCAAATAGAAGACTGTAGCATTTTGTGTATGTATGTGTATGTATGCAGGTGTGTTTGTGTGTAGGTGTTTGTGCACGTAAAAGGAGTGTGTTCACACGTTGTCTTTTTCTTCTAACCCTGATTTCTACTCCCTGACTGCATGAAAGTTGCGTCATTTAGCAAGAGAGCCAATCAGACATCAGCTCTTTGAATTTATGCCAGGGACTTTTGGCTTGCAAGACTTAAGTTGTGGTGGCAAAAGCCAGTGTTTTCAATCCCTAAAAAAAACACTGTCCCCGAGAGTCAAGATGCCCTATACGCCGTCTGGTTTCTTTTGCGACCGGTTAATCCGGGAGAGAGAGCGAAAGGATGGCGAAGGGTCCCTGAGCAAACCCCTCCGTTTCAGCGGCCAGGACTACAACACCCTCAAGCAGGAGTATCTCCAGAAAAAGACCCTTTTTGAGGATGAAACCTTCCCTGCCACTGTGGACTCCCTGGGCTACAAAGAGCTGGGCCACAAGTCTAACAAAGTCAAGAACATCATCTGGAAGCGTCCCAAGGTAGGAGGCCGAGGCCTGTGTGGGTTCAAGTGGATTGTGGGTGGAATGTGGCAATGGCACATGGGATGGATGGAATAACACAACTAATTGGACTTCCTTAAAAATGTATTTCTTTGCTTGAAGATATACATATTCATGGGCAATGAGAATGGTCAGATGACAAAAATGCAGTTCATAGAACATGCTTTGACTTTTTATGACAAGATGGCCCAATTGCAAGGGTGTTTTCACACTATATGGGGTCAGTTGTCACAATGCATATTGCATATTAAAGGGTATTTAATTATGATGCACAAAGCAATTCATGAAATGTACAATTTAACAAGAACATTTCAACTCATTGTTATACTAAGTATAACCCTTTTGATCTAAAAAAATATTTACTTAATTATAAGTTAATATCTGTTATTTAACAACACATTTGCATGTTCAGGATTCGTCAATGTTGTTGTTGTTGTTTTTAACTTTTCATTTTGATTGTTTTTATTTTACTTTTGTTTTTTTATTTAATATTTTTATGATTTTAATTCATTAACTCCTGAACCTCCCAATTTAGATAAAGTTTAAATTTAGAAATAGTCACATTGTGATATATAAAGTCACACAGATATAAATTCACAGTTGTAAAAACTAGTCACGTTGTGAGATATAGTCAAAATTACGAGAACTAGTCTCATTATGAGATATAAAGTCAGCACTGTGAGAAATAAAGTTACATTGTGAGATATCAAGTCGCAATTACTTGAAAAAGTCACGTAATATATAAAAATAAATGTTAATTTGTTAGATATGAAATCGCAATTGTGAGAAATAATCAAAATGTTACATACAAAGCCGCAATTATGCGAAATGAAGTCACACTAAGATATAGTAATAGTTGCGAAAATTAAAGTCACACTGAAATATAAAGATGCAGTTGCAAGATACAGCCACATTGTGATATATAAAGTCATAGTTGTGACAAATAGCGACGTGATATATATATATATAAAGTTGCAATTATGAGAAATAGTCACATTGTGAGATATAAAGTCATAATTACGTGAAATAGTCACATTGTAATGTAAAAAGCCACAAATGAGAGAAATAAAGTAAATCTGTGAAATATAAAATCACAATTGTGAGAAATACATTGTAAGTTTTAAAATTGATATTGCAAGAAGCAAGGTCAAAATGTGAGATACAAATCTGTAATCATGAGAAATAATCTCACATTGTAAAATACAATATAATGTTGCAAAAGCAAGAAATAAAGTCACAATTACAAGATATAAAGTTGCAACTGTGAAATATGAAGTCACAAAAGTGCAATTATGATCAAATTTACATTAGTTTCACAAAGAAATACACAATTACCTTATAATTATTATCACTGCTACTCTGAGGTGTAAACAGGCGTCCATACTTCCATCTTAAAACCTTGTGACAGCTTTCCCATGTCTCTCCATCCATCTATTCATCCAAAACATCAGAGATTGATCATACCAGTCTTTGTATCTCTCAAACCACTGTATGTGTAAAATCTCAAAGCTCTTGTATCAGTTACAAACAAACACTTTGATGGTATTTGTTCTGCAGGAGATTTGTGAAAACCCACAGTTCATTGTCGGAGGTGCTAGCAGGACAGATATCTGCCAGGGAGACCTGGGTAAGATTAACACTTTAACACTATAATGTTACAGACTATTTACCCTGATCTTTGGAGAAGATTGCAGATTTATGGCAATGAGTACCTCTCTTTGGCCCCACATGCAGGCCTACAGTCCAGCAGGGACCCCTCCATATTGTGTTTACTCTGTTGGAAGGGAATCCAACTAGCAGAGCTTCCTATTGTTGTGACCCCATGTGGGCAATAAAAGAGACCAAAGACACAAAGGTTGCTAATACATAGAGTAGATTACCAACCTGGCATGTTCCCCTGGACCATCCAAAAATGCTGAGTTCAGCAGTGTAGGCCCCTGTTTTACTGCAAATAGGTCTATGTGTATGTTATATAAAATATGTGAAATATTATTTTTTTTGTTTATTTTAGGAGACTGCTGGTTGCTTGCTGCCATTGCATGTCTGACTTTAAATGACAAGCTGCTATATCGTGTTATACCTCAAGAGCAGAGCTTCTCTGAAGGCTATGCCGGAATTTTCCATTTCCAGGTCAGTGTCTTTGAGCAAAATAGCTTTTGAATTAATATCTTCATTACGCCCAATTTCCATGTCTTTCTCTGTTTGTTTTCCAACTCAGTTCTGGCGTTATGGTGACTGGGTGGATGTTGTTGTTGATGACCGCATTCCCACCTTCAACAACCAGCTGGTGTTCACCAAGTCAGCTGAAAGGAATGAATTCTGGAGTGCTCTTTTGGAAAAAGCTTATGCTAAGTAAGTGTCAAGTGCTTGACATTTACGTCTTTAGTTTTGGAATTGGTCTGTCCTTGATATTTAAAGGATTAGTTCACTTTCAAAAAAAATGTTCCTGATAATTTACTCACCCCCACGTCATCCAAGATGTTCATGTCTTTCTTTATTAAGTCGAAAAGAAATTAAGGTTTTTGATGAAAACATTCCAGGATTATTCTACTTTAATTTTGACCTTCAACCGTCTGGAGGACATTGAAGTCCACTATGTTTCAGTGCAGCTTCAAAGGGCTTTAAACAATACCAGACAAGGAATAAGGGTCTTATCTAGCAAAACAATCGGTCAAAAAAATGTAATGTATATGCTTTATATAAACAAACGATCGCCTTGCATGTGCTTCCACCAAAACCACACTTTCGTATTCTTCAAAATACTTAGGCAGTATGTCCTACGCCTTCCCTAGTCTACTTACGGATAAACAGAACTGGCGCTGCGTTCGTTCCGTATGTAGAATATCCCTTTGAAGCTGCACTGAAATTATAATTTTGATCTTCAACCATTGGGCTCCATTGAAGTCCACTATAATGAGAATAATCCTGGAATGTTTTAATCAAAACATTAATTTCTTTTCAACTGAAGAAAGAAAGACATGAACATGGGGGTGAGTATATTATCAGGAAAATGGTTTTTTTTTTAAAGTGAACTAATCCTTTAAATGCTAGAGCATCTTGTTATTGATGTAAAATATATAAATACATGGGCCAATTTGAGGTATCATATTGTATCATACCCCCAATCCTAAATATACAGTTTCAGCTTTCAGAGTAAATCATTGTAGTAGTTTGTGTCAACCCTGTTACATTCAACAATTTTGAATTTACAGGGTTGAAGGTCAGGGCAAAAATGACTAAGGGGCCATTCACACAGAACGTGTTTTTGCTGTTAAAAGGTCATCTGAATGACAAAAAAACAAGAGGTGACTAGTGTGGTTTCATGCACGAGACGCAAAAGACGTGAGTGCAATGGTTAAAGACGTCCATCTAGCGGTTGTTTACATTGAAAAACAATGGGAAAGTAGTGCAGTGAATGGGAAAATGTGTTTTGTGTGAACGGCCTCCTTATGTACACATGCACTAGACTATAGAAGCCCATATCTGCCACAGAATAAAAAAAGGTAAAAGTGACTTTTTATCTCATAATTCTGATTTTGATATTTTTGGGGCCTTTTACACGACACCGTTATCAAATAAAAATGGAAAACTTTTATGCATTTTGGACGTTCATTTACACGACAGCAGTGTTTTAGGGGCCTGAAAACGAGCTAAAGAATTGTATCCAATAACTGAAGTACAGCAGGAATTCATTATATCATTTGTGCACACAGCACCAGCTTTCTCAATTTCATTTGTGTATTCCTGTTTAGGCTTCATGGTTCCTATGAGGCTCTTAAGGGTGGAAACACTGCAGAGGGAATGGAGGACTTCACCGGTGGAGTGACTGAATTCTATGAGATGAAGGAGGCACCTAAAGAGCTGTTTAAGATCATGAAGAAAGCTCTGGAGAGAGGCTCCCTCATGGGCTGCTCCATTGATGTGAGTCAAGCAGAAGTCGGAAACCCTTACCCATGGTTTTGTCATAGTAAAGCCATGTTTTTTTTTGGTGCATTGACTACTATTTGTATAACCACAACAAAACCATAGTTAAGGTTTGGTTTTTGTGTTATTTTTCCATTTCTTTGGTTCTTTGGTTCTTTTTGACAAACTTTCTTTATTGTGTAATGTTGCAGTTTGGGCATGGCAAAATTCTGCAAAGGTAAAAAAAGCACAAAGTCACTCTATTCTCTACATCAGTAAGCATTGATTCTGAACTCCCTGAAACGCCTCAACTGTAGTCATGAGTTTTCTTCTTTTTTGGGGAAGGAGGGGCTTCACAGAGACAGGAACTAAACAGGGTGTTACTGACAGATTGGGAAAAGATGTGCTGCAATGTCATATATAATGTGAAAAAATACTGAATTCTAGTATCCTATCATAAAGCAATTTAATTTTTACCCACAGTCCCTGGTTCCAGCCCGCTTCGAAACTCGTACCACTACAGGTCTTGTGAAGGGTCATGCCTACTCTGTTACTGCTGTAGAGGAGGTAAACATTCTATTTTTTTGTACTTTTATGTTTTTTTTTCCTTGTATAATAGTCCCGTTTCTAACTTACTGATAGCCTCTGATGATATTTGCGATATTTTGTGTCTGCAGTGTAAACAGTCCCAGCAGAAGGAGTCTAAAGTGCGTCTGGTGCGTTTGCGTAACCCCTGGGGTCAGGTAGAATGGAACGGACCTTGGAGTGATAAGTGAGTATCTGCTTAATGCTGAATTTAGACTGGGTTAACCCTATAAAGATGGATATTACTATACAATTATTACAATTGTTTATTTTTTTCTGCAGTTCAAAGGAGTGGGAAACCATCTCTAAAGCAGAAAAAGAGAAACTCCAGCATCAGAATGCTGAAGATGGAGAATTCTGGTGAGCTAAAAAACAACAACAAAACAAATGAACATATCCTTATAATGAATTTTGAGACTGATATAGACAGTGTTGTAGATGAGACTAGCTTATTCGAGTCCAGAAGCAAGTCCACATGCGTCTAAGTTCATGACAAATCCAAGACCATAAATATAAGTCCATATCTTTATTCACAAAGATAATTATTCACATTATTGTCATCAACCCATAGGATGTCATTTGAGGATTTTAAGAAAAATTACACTAAAATCGAGATTTGCAACCTGACCCCTGATGCTCTGGAGGATGACAAGTTACACAAATGGACGGTGTCTGTTAATGAGGGACGCTGGGTAAGAGGCTGCTCTGCTGGAGGATGCAGGAATTATCCAGGTGGGTGTAATTTTAATAAAGTGAAAAACTTTAAAATCCCCATAAAAAAATCTTAAAGGTGCCGTAGAACGTCTTTTTAAAAGATGTAATATAAGTCTAAGGTGTCCCCTGAATGTGTCTGTGAAGTTTCAGCTCAAAATACCCCATAGATTTTTTTTTTTTATTCATTTTTTTAACTGCCTATTTTGGGGCATCATTAAATATGCGCTGATTCAGGCTGCTGCCCCTTTAAATTCTCATGCTCCCCGCCCCCGAGCCTTAAACAGCATAAACAAAGTCCACACAGCTAATATAACCCTCAAATGGATCTTTACAAAGTGTTCGTCATGCAACGTCTAATCGCGTAAGTACAGTATTTATTTGGATGTTTACATTTGATTCTGAATGAGTTTGATTGTGCTCCGTGGCTGAAGCTAACATTACACACTGTTGGAGAGATTTATAAAGAATGAAGTTGTGTTTATGGATTATACAGACTGTAAGTGTTTAAAAAATGAAAATAACGACAGTCTTGTCTCCGTGAATACAGTAAGAAACAATGGTAACTTTAACCACATTTAACAGTACATTAGCAACATGCTAACGAAACATTTAGAAAGACAATTTACAAATATCAGTAAAAATATCATGGATCATGTCAGTTATTATTGCTCCATCTGCCATTTTTCGCTGTTGTCCTTGCTTGCTTACCTCGTCTGATGATTCAGCTGTGCACAGATCCAGACGTTAATACTGACCGCCCTTGTGTAATGCCTCGATCACGGGCTGGCATATGCAAATATTGGGGGCGTACATATTAATGATCCCGACAGTTACGTAACAGTCTGTATTATATTGAGAATCTCCTGTTCTTCTGAGGTCTTTTAAAAAATGAGATTTACATAAGAAGGAGGAAACAATGGTGTTTGAGACTCACTGTATGTCATTTCCATGTACTGAACTCTTTTTATTCGACTATGCCGAGGTAAAATTCAATTTTTAATTCTAGGGCACCTTTAAGTTTATCAAGTTGCAGGTCATAAAATGTTCAATTAAATATTATATATAAGGTCTTAAATTTAGAGAATTAATATGATAATTAAATTCCAAAAGGCTATGATTTAATTAAATTCATGTAAGCGCTGCATGTTTCAAAGTCAAAACTTGGCACTGTTGCAGGTTCTACAGGCTCGCACTTTCAGAGCAGTTTGCAATCACCGAATTGCCCACATTGATTGCTTTCATCTACTCTTGATGAATTATGATAATGTTTATTTTATGTATTAATATTATTTGTGTGGTCACCTATAGACACATTCTGGACAAATCCACAATACCGCCTGCGTCTCCTGGAGGAAGATGATGACCCCGAGGATAATGAAGTAGCTTGCACTTTTGTTGTTGCTCTAATGCAGAAAAACAGACGTAGAGAACGCAAGTTGGGTGCAAATCTCTTCACTATTGGATTTTCCATCTATGAGGTATCAATGCTACTTTATTCAACCGTCAGAGAGATAATCATGTTCAACCTCACTGAAATTAGTGATAAAGATCAGGTTGATGGTGGATCAAACGCTCTTTTAACTCTTTCTATTTGCCCATAGGTGCCAAAGGAGGTATGAAAATATGAAGATCTAATGTTTGGACCCAAAACATCATGCTGTTCATGCAGTTCCTTTTTGCTCTTTTAGAACTGGTGTTGTTTTATAGATAGAATATAAACTCCTTTGTGGCTGTGTCTGATCAAATTCACTTTTTTGCTGCTGTTGTGTTTCTCTATCTGTCAGATGCACGGAAACAAGCAGCACATGCAGAAGGAGTTCTTCATGTCTAGCTCCTCTAAGGCCCGCTCCAGGGCTTACATTAACCTGCGAGAGGTGACCCAGCGCTTCCGTCTGAGTCCAGGGGAGTACGTCATCATCCCCTCCACCTACGAGCCCCACCAGGAAGGCGACTTCATCCTCCGCGTCTTCTCTGAAAAGAGAAATACCTCTGAGTGAGTGAGAGCAGAAGGGAAGGGAGGGCTGGTGTTTTTTGTTTCTATTGTACAATTATGTCTGAGTAATTTTTTTTCCTCACAAAGCAAAAACATTATTTTCTTAATCGGTATTTTTGTCTTGATTTCCAGAAAATATATCTAAACACTCTTATCCAGGATAAATTTACCCACTGTAAAATAAATGAAATTAAATAATATTTTTAATAATAATAAATTTAATTAAAAGGAAATTAAATATTCTTTCATTTTTTTTGTTCTCAAGTAAATTTATCAAATTTTTACTGGAAAACAAAAAACGCTGGTTAAGGGGCTGTTCACACAGAATGCGTTTTTTCATTCCACTGTGTAGCTTTATCTTTTTTTTTTAATGTAAACGTGCTAGACGGACCATTTTGACCATCTTGTGTCTTTTGCAGCATCACATGCATGACACGTTTTAAAAATGCGGCTCTGAGATAAAATCTAACTTTACATTTTTTTATTTTATTTTATTTTTTTCAATTTTACTGCCCTGTGTCTTGCGTTTTTAAACACACAAAAACAATTTGGTGTGAATGGCCCCTAAGAAAATTACTTCTGTATTATGAGGAAAAATTTACTGAGCTCTGCACATGAAATGGGGGTTAAAAATAGATCAAATTATTGTCGGCACAAATGAAGAATTCCCACCCACTACTTAAGTAGTTCCTGTGTGGTACTAATTAATTTCCTTGTTTTGATTTAGTTAAAGCAGAACTAAGTAACTTTTTTTACCTTCATAAATAGTTTTCTAAGTCCTTACGATGGTTAATTGACTTGTAGTGGTGTGTTTGAGGCGTGCACTAACCCCCTTTGGCACATCTATGCCAAAAAACAGCACTTGCAAGTTGAGCTGCGCCAACCCGACACAATCTCGCCTCATATTCACGTTCACGTTCACGTGAGAGTGACTAAATGCTTTACGGTAATTCAAAAACAATGTATATATTATGACTTTATAAGACAATTTAAAAAATTACCCACCTCCATCGAGATTTCTTGTACTGTATTTGCAAAACTACTGCGCTGGTGAGCGTTGTAGTCGTTGGAGTCCAGATCTGCGCTTGGAGTATTTACGACAGTGTGATTCACTGAAGGAACCTGTAGGGGGAGCTTCGCAAATCTTACTGAGTTCTGCTTTAAAGTTACACTGTGTACATTTTGGCCCTCTAGTGGTAAAAAAACAAAATTGCATTTTGCGAAAGAACATTGTTTTGGTTGTGCTTCAGCTCTGCATGGCTGTGTGGATGAATATGGTTCTTTCTCATAACTAAAAAGAAGAGAGAGATTATCCTACTGCTCGCAAAACATTCACTATCAAGCTTAAGAGATACAACCAGTTTAGATGGAAAGGATCTCAAGCTGACCTGCTGAAGACATTACTGTAGCTATAGCCATTAATAGAAAATAAATTCCAGCACAGCTCTACAACAACCATAATGAAATGACCCTTCACAATAGATAATGCTTTACAATGAACTCTGTTAGAGAGCTGCAAATGGCAATTTATCTGTTAAATATAATAAAACACCTTACTCACCTGCTGAGTGATAAAAACACTGTCTCCATATAATTTTTACAACATTTCAAATCCCTCAGTTCTCGCCATCTCTAAAAAGCCAAGCCAATGTTGGTTCTTGTTTTATTACAAACTCTGTTGCGTTCTCTTTTGCCACAGACTGTTTTTTTCCAAGCAGTTTGATATTTAGCTGCTCCATGTCAAACTTTCTTGCTCGTTGTGACAACTAACCTATTCCACTCCCACACTATACATGCGTCAAAGTAGCCGGAGCAACTTTCCTCTATTTACGGATATGACAAGTGACGTATGAACGCAATTTCCAGCGAAAACTACTTTTTTCTGCATGTCATGTGTGGAGCTCTGTAAAAATGAACTCTGTAACACTGATCTGACATCCTAATTTTTCTGGTGTTTGCCTTTTGTAGTTGTTTGTAAGTACTCTGTTATGTTAAATTGTGTCATAGGTGAAGAACTTCTGAAACATCTGGCTTGAAAGCAGCTGTTACAGAAGTTATGTCATGTCAGTGGGCGCAAAAGGGCGCTTTAAATCCTCACCAAAAATATTTTATGTACAAAAACTATGGTGTTGTAGTAACAGGGTCATGGTTATATTATCACAAGAATACTAAGGTAATTTCACAGTAGTTCTCTTTACAGTAGTGATGGGAAACAATTGGGAAAAGGGGTGGAGAAAACCACAAGGACAAAAATTTTAATGACAATTTGATTTGTAGAGCTGGAAGAAATCGGCCCCAGTTCGAGGCTGTAATGGAATCTTTTTTAGGACACGCAACAGCACAATTTGGGACCATCTGGTAAACATTTCCTTTCAGTTCTGACCCAATCTTGATGCACAGTTAAACTTCAGCTACAAGGAAGACATGGACACACAAAGGACTGCTGAAGGTATCCAAGGAACACTGGTGATGCTGCAGGTTCAAGCCCTGTTGACAAGGATTCACAGTATTTTAATAAGGATAATGTCAAAAAATTATTTCCAGTTTCTTGCTGTGGCCTAAATGTAAATGAATCACTGGCACTGTGACCTTTTTTAAGCATACAGAGAATTTATCATTAATGATAGTTTAAGGTAATCATACTTTAAAGATTATTTACACATGGTAAGTATTTGTAACTCCTAATTGGTTATCACAGAAAAACAGACACATATGGCTGATGTAACCAGAAAAAGTGCTTATTTGGCTATTCATCAAAGTAGCTCAAAAGATAGGAAAGACATACTAAAGAATAAGCTCAAATATAAAGAAAACCTTCATGGAAAAAACAAAGGCTTCCCGATAGCTCTTTGATGACCTGTGCGGTTTACTATGGTGACCAGTGTTTGTTGGTTTCTTCTCAGGGAGATAGAGAACAGGATTGAAGCTGATCATCCAGTGGTAAGTACTTGAACATCTAAAAGTGTTTGAATTTTAAGTTCAGCTAACACATTCCCTTATTCCAAATAGTACCAAACCGCTAACCCTAACGTACTGAACTATAAATTGAAAAAAATAAATAAAATAAAATCCCATAGACTGAAACAGGAGAGATTTGACATCTAGAGACAAAATATTAAGAATGAAATTCATAACTGATGTTTTCTTATTTTCTCACTCACAAATAAAGTTAAGAATATTTTATATTCCCCCCAAACTTTTTTTTTCTTAAAAATCATCATAAGAAACATCTTAAAGTTAGGATAGCCTCCAAATTGTCTAAAATCTCAAAAAGTAAAATGTTTAATGAATTTATTGGGTTGTTTCAAATATTAAAGGTGCAGTAAGCAATTTCTGCAAAACGCTGTTGAAAGTTGTAGCCAATCAGCAGTAGGGGGCGTGTCCACTCATGTTGGGGGAGGAGAGAGAGTGAAATTTGAAAAAAGACTGTAGAAAGAGAGATGGCTGAGAGACATTACAAAAAAGAAAAGGTCAGAGGAATATCAGTGGAAAAAGAAGGGTTATGATCAGACAAGAGCTTCAGGACCCCCGTTAATATTAGAAGAAATGACCTGAGAGAAAATGTCTGAAAATGGATGGCAAGGTTGCGTTGTTTCTGCTTCATATGTGAGTATCATTGGTTATGCTGTGTTTCACAGAACCAGGAAACTGTTGTTTTAATGTTAGCTCTAGTAACAGGACAGTTTCAGTGTCACTGTTTGTCTGGAGCTGATGTGCTGCTGGCAACTAACAACCAACTCTTGCTTGTACTGTATATACTCTTGTGTACTGTATGGTCATTTGTTCTTCCTTGTCTTTTGTTCGTCATCTTCACTTTATTTTTTGCAAAGCATTATTTTGCTTCACTTCAGCTTTGATAAAGATAAATCCACTCTTACATTAGATGTTTATGCATTTTGGGGGTGGAGCAATGAAGGGAGGGGTGTGTTTGTTTGGGTTGATTTCAAATATCAACATTGCTTCTAAGAATTGCTTACTGCAGCTTTAAGCATTGCAACATAACATTAGCCAGACATAATACACTTCTTTTAAGTGACACCATTGATCATGATTATGCGTTCTTTGACATTTTTGAGTCTTTGGCAAGAACAGCCATATGAGAACACCAAAGCTTGTCATTTTCTTCTTAAATTCTTCAAATATTTGAGAACATTTAAAGAATTTGTTCAAAAATTGCACATAGGAACATTCTTCTGAATTTTTTTAGAATGCATCTTCTTAGAATTCATTTCTTAACTTCTTTTTTTAAAAGAAGTTTTGTTGATCTATCTTCTGAATATCATAGAGACTCAGGATGGACTCTTTCGACTTGGTCCAGAAAGCAACTACTTAGCAATTTTCTAACAACAACCCAGAACACTTTAGCAACAATAAAATAACACAATAAAAAAAACAACAACTTAGAACTTTGTTGCAACCTATTGGCAAGGGGATTTCACACAGGTGATTACTTTTCTTCAGAAAATGTAGTTTGACTCTTATTTTGAGGGGCAAAAGCTGGCCAAGCAATATCGGCATTAATTACTGAGAATAAAGTCCCATTCACACCAAGGATGGTGCTAACTATAACAATAACAATAAAGATATACTTTTAAAAATCGTTCTAATGTACGTGTCGTTAACTATAACGACACTTTGTTGGAATCATTTTCCGAACAATTTTTTCCAGCTGATGAATGATAAAAACATTGACAGCCAATCAACTGCAGCACCTGCTTATAATAAACAGAACAATATCATCGATTGGTGTGGACACTAATATAGTTATTAGCAAGTTATCGTTCTAGGTGTGAACTGGCCTTTAGAGGTGTAGAATCTTTTTTTTTTCTAGAAGTGATCAGAATCTTTAGCTTCTCACACAATGATAAAAATTATTTCTGACATGTGTAATTTGCAACTACCTGATCAGCCAGCTCCAGCTTCAACTGGGGAAGAGAGTGAGGAGGACCAGCAGTTCCTGTCCATTTTCCAGCAGATCGCGGGGGACGTGAGTACTGGGGAGCCACTGAGCGCTGGGGGGAGTGTGAGTATGGTGGTGGGGTGGGACCGGTAATTGGCCATGCCAGTGGTAACAATGGTAACAGCAATATCATGACAGTTTCACTTTGCTGTAATAAACACCACACTTGGCTTTCTGTTTATTCTTGTATCTTGCAGCAAATGGAGATCTCAGCCAATGAACTCAAAGATGTCTTGAACAAGGTGGTGTCTGCATGTACGTATCTTTGTTTGTTGATTGTTTCTGGGTTTTGTTTTTTCTATATACTGTCTTCAAGAAATGATCTGCTATTTACAGACAAGGACATACACATTGAAGGCTTCAGTCGAGAGAGCTGTAGAAGCATGATCGCCCTCATGGATGTATCCTTTGTATCGAGATTACATACATTTGCTGTCTGTTTTGAAGGTGCTATCAAGTTAAAATATTGTGTTAGCATAATGTTGATAATGGTAAATCCCTTCTGAGGCATTTAACCAAAACGTGCGTGCCTTTTTTTCCATGTCAGTTATTTCCACCACTTAATATGGTTAGTGCCAATTTGAGTAATTTTTCAGTACTAATGATGAACAAAAGTATAGAACGCTACATTTCAACTTTGTAACAGTAAGTTAGGAATTCATATTCTTATTAATTGAATTCACATGTCAATTTAGGCATCATAACTCGTTGTTAGAATTAGTGTAGAATATTGCAAGCAAAGTTTTCTTAATCCTTATCACACAGATGGATGGAACCGGAAGACTTAACCTGCAAGAGTTTAGACACTTGTGGAACAAAATCAAACATTGGCAGGTTTGTCCTCATTCTTTCCCCATATGCACACTCACTGGCCACTTTATTAGGTACACCTGTTCAACGCAAACATCTAATCAGCCAATCAAATGGCAGCAACTCAATGCATTAAGGCATGTGGACATGGTCAAGAAAGTCTGCTGAATATCAAACTGAGCATTAGAACGGGGAAGAAAGGTGATTTAAGTGACTTTGCATGGTTGTTGGTGCCAGATGGCCTGGTCTTGAGTATTTCAGACTCAGACTTGAGAATTTTCATGCACAACCATCTCTAGAGTTTACAGAAAACGGTCAGAAAAAGAGAAAATATCCAGTGAGTGGAAGTTCTGTGGGCAAAAATGCCTTTTTGATGCCAGAGGTCAGAGGAGAATGGACTGACTAGTTGGAGCTGATAGAAAGACAACAGTAACTCAAATAACGACTCAAGGTCTGCAAAAAGCATCTCTGAATGCACAACACGTTGAACCTTGAAGCAGATGGGCTACAGCAGCAGAAGACACACCGGGTGCCACTCCTGTCAGCTAAGAACAGGAAAATGAGGCAACAATTCGCACTGGCTCACCAAGATTTGAAAATAGAAGATTGGAAAAAAAAGTTGCCTGGTCTGATGAGACTTGATTTCTGCTATGACATTCAGATGTTAGGATCAAAGTTTAGCGTAAACAATATGAAAGCATGAATCCATCCTGCCTTGCATCAATGGTGCAGGCTGATGGTGGTGTAATGGTGTTGGGGATTTTTTCTTGGCACACTTTGGGCCCATTAGTATCAACTGAGCATAATTTAAATGCCACAGCCTACCTAGTTTTGTTGAGTAACATGCCACATCACAAAGCTCAAATCATCTCAAACTTGTTTCCTGAACATGACAATGAGTTCACTACACTCAAATGGCCTCCAGAGTCACCAGATATCAATCCAATAAAGCATCTTTGGGATTTGCTTGAACAGGATATTTGCATCATGGATGTGCAGCCGACAAATCTGCAGCAACTGCGTGATGCTATCATGTCGATATGGACCAAAATCTCTGAGGAATGTTTCCAGCACCTTGTTGAATCTATGCCACGAAAAATTAAAGGTCCCGTTTTTCGTGTTTTTTTGAAAATTTGATTGTGTTTATAGTGTGCAATATAACATGTGTTCATGTTTCGCGTGTAAAAAAACACAGTATTTTTCACATATTTTACTTATCTGTATACCGCTGTTTCCACTGTCATAAAAACGGGCAGATGACTTCCTTGTTCTATGAAGTCCCTCCTTCAGAAATACGTAACGAGTTCTGATTGTGCCAGCGGTTCCTGTGTTGTGATTCGACAGCAGCTTAGCGCTCCTTGCCCGGAAAGGTCACGCCTCTTACCATTACGTGTGCTGCACATAGTTTTACATGTGGATTATTGTGGTGTCGTGCCGAATGAACACAAAAGACAATAATTCCCGAGAGACTGAACTCTCTAATCTCCACAAGCAGCGACAGAAAATGTACAACGTTATCACTCACTCAGAAGAGTACCTCATACGGAAAACAGACATATACATAAACATAGTCCCCTCTTGTGGCCATTATGTGCACTGCAGTCCAACATTAACTATTGCAGTAAGGATACCACAATTATAATTTTCGGGAACCGAGTTAAACATAAATTGTAACCATTGATCTCTAAGTACAGCGTCCCTGGGAAGGCCAAACAAAGGTGATTGGACTGCGGGATGAAAATAACAGCGTTTCGATGACATGACGACAAACACACTCTTCAAACGCAACTCTTGTGTATTCCTGTGGGCGGAGGTTAGTCAAAAAACTGTTTTAGTGACGTCATTAAAGAAGGAAGTAGAGGGATGTAGTCCAAACCGGCCGTTCGATGTAGGCAACTTTTTTAAATAAAATATCTCGCTTGGCATTGAACTTTGAGCTTTAAAATTTTACAGATTTTATTTATACTCTAACAACAACATTACACACTAACTAAAGTTTGAAACATGGGATCACAAAGAACGGGACCTTTAAGACAAAACCCAGTACTAGCAAAGTGTACCTAATAAAATGGCTGGTGAGTGTATAAAAAAAGATTGCTACACACATTGACTATTTGAATTTTGTCTGCAGGGAATCTTTAAGCGCTATGACTTTGATCATATTGGGACTATCAGCAGCTATGAGATGAGAAACGCCATCAATGATGCAGGTTAGAAGGTTTTAATGCATTTTTACAGTAAGTGGGTCTGTTCTCATGTTGAGGAACATTTGACTAACACTAATGGACTTGTCACTGTACAGTCACGTGTCTTGTGTCCCACTCAGGTTTCCGTCTGAATAACCAGCTGTATGACATCGTCATCATACGCTATGCCAATGAAAACATGAACGTCGACTTTGACAGTTTTGTTAGCTGTCTTGTGCGACTGGAGGGAATGTTCAGTAAGTTGTTGAACTGCAAATGCACATCTTTTTCACTGACAAATAGTACAACAAATAATAATATGCGGTGTCTTTATCAGGAAGTGGTGGTATTTAAGATAGTTAATTTATTTGTTAAAGAATATCTTACATTATTTTGCATCTACAATATATTAATTTTGTCTTAGTAAGTTTGGATTTATATATAGTTTCATTGTGCATTTGTAATAGATCGTGCTTAAAAACGACAACAACAAAGTGTTTTGTCAACCCTGTTATATTCAACATGTCTTTGAACTAAAATGACAAATTACAGCCTTAGCAAAGAAATATCATAATATCATAAATATCATTTCTTACAGTCAATATTCTTGTGGGTTGTGCCAAGAACAGCATTTTTTCTATAAAAATTGCTGACTGATCGCTGTTTTTTTTCCTCATAACAGAGTTGAACCATTGAGCTTGATAAGGTCAATTTAAGTGTAAACAATGAAATAATAATAAAATACTCTATTAAATATGATATCAGAAAGACTATTTAAAGTTGTTTTTTTTTTTTTTTTTTTTTTTGCACATCAATATTGTGGCCACAAATCAAGGATTTGTTCCTACAACTTAATTTGTGGCCACATTTTATAAATTCTTTCTCTCATTTTAGTTCAGTAGTGGCCACGCTGTACTAATTCATTCCCTTGTTTTAACTTAGTTAAATCGTGGCCATGATTTACCTAAAATGAGGGAATGGATTAGTGCAATGCAATCATGATTGAACTAAAATAATGGAACAAAGCTCAGCATAACAGGGTTGAACAGAATGCGCGAGGACAAAGAATATTTCCGCGTTTTTCAGAAAATGTTTCAAATTAAACTTCTGGTTTCACAAACTAAAATGCATGTTTGAGCTGTTGTAACTAAAAGCAACTTGCACTGACATATCTTAAAAAAACATTTGTTTTGTCTCAAGACGCACACCAGAAATCTTTTTTTTTTCTAAGGCACATTTATAAAAGTTACTTTAATGATCCTAATTGAACTAAGGCCTAATCCTGGCTTAATCTAAGCCCTGTCTGTGAAACCAGGCCTAAAATTGATCAAAATGGGATGACTAAGTTCAATATCCTGTCAGTTATATCAGTAAGTCATGAGAAACACACACAGAACCACTTTCTGAAAATGATCCAATAACACAATACGTTTTAGCTATGATATTTCATTTTAAAATTTTTAGTAATAATTGTTTTGGGGCTTGTGTGTGCTAAAATCATGCAACATACATGTGTACTGTCTGGAGTGAACTTGTTCTTTTTGTAGGAGCATTCCATGCCTTTGATCAATGTGGAGATGGCACCATCAGACTTAATGTACTGGAGGTGAGTGGACACCATTCAGTGATCATAAGATATAATTTAATGTGTAGCATCATGTCCATGTCTCTTAGTTTCAAACGTCAAAGCCTTCCTTTTAAAGCTGTAGGTTAGCTGATTACAAAACCACTATTTCAATTTCTCCAGTGGCTCCAGCTAACCATGTATGCCTAGACCAGCTACAGATCCAGGCGAGCCCAGACTCGGCAAGGACCAGAACTACCAGCTCTTACCTCAACACTCAATGTGCCAGACTACTGTTACCTCTTTCTCTGTACCTCAGCCCACATTGAACACCAGCTCTAGAAACTTTACACAACTACTCCTCCTCTTCATTTCAGTTTTATAAGGGATGGTATGGTGGGTGAAATGAGTAATAGTGTTATAGACAGATGTCACTTTTTAGTCAGATTGCGGAGGAAACGTTTTCAGGGGCGTTGTGGGCAAGCAACTTTTGAGGCACGTCATTGTGTAAATTTTAGCAAATTTTCTGCTTTTCTGTTGTAATTTGTTCCTCAAAGTCATCATGCTTTTCACATGAAAATTCAGTTTGTCTACACTGGTGCTACAGACAGTATTTTTCTTTTACCTCAACCAGCCTCAAAAGATGCTTATTTATCACAATGCTGCGATTTCTCTTTGCCATATGCTAATGGACCTAATATATAACTGATTATCTAACATTATATAAAATAACACTAGATTTCCTGACAGCAACATAGTGTCGGCCCAGATCCGACCCACATCTGGTCTGTGTGTAATCCACATGTTCCAGATGTGGGCCGGATATGGGCCACACTATGTTTATGTCTTGGATTTAAATGCAATGCAAATGCTTAAGAGTCTATGATTGGATCATTATTGCTGTGATTATGTTTCTAGCATGTTATATTTTTGTCAACAGTTCTTGACCATAAATTGATGTGAGAGGTGCATCAATTTTTGGTCAAGATCTTCTTCATGCTCCCTCCCAACCATTCTTTGAGCCTGATGAATCTTGGCTTTGTCACCCTGGATTATGGCCATGATGTGTCTTCCTACATGGTTGTTTAAGAAATGAAAAGCTACACACTCCATCAGTTATGGTTAAAGGAACTGTTGCCAAACATATAACATGCTAGAAACATAATCAGAGCAATAATGATCCAGTCATAGATTAAGCATTTGCCTATTTATATCCAAATATAAATTTGTATTTATATAAATTTTTTTGGCCAGGCAGTGTATAATTCTTGACAATCTTGTGTATTGAATACACAGTGCCTTATGAATGATGAGGAAGAACTACTTCAAATATAATCCAACCATTCACACTGAAATGCAATCCAGATTTGATTCCGATTTCACACCACATATGGATGTGGTTCGGAGTAGGTTTGTAAACATTGGGTTTGATGTGAGTTCAGACTACAAAAACAAACTTTTTGGATATGCCAACAAATCACTTTTGTCTGAACAAGGTTTCATCTTGACGGTTGTCTTAGCATTACTTTTGCATCTTCCCATATTGTTTTTGCTATGTGGCATCTGCTTCTCAGACACATGGAAACTCTTTTCATCATACTACCACTCTCTCTGATTCATTCTTAAATAATGTCTTTCCATATTTACCCAGATGTACTCTTACATGCATCCCATCTTCACATTTTGTTCCCATTTGGTAATATTAAAATCCATTAAAAACACAAAGCAGGGCCATGTAGTTGGTCCCTGTTATTTCAAATCCTGGTTGTTTTATGGAAAATTTTGGTTTTGCAAGTTAAAATAATAGGAATTGAAAAACATGAAGAACCAGGTGAGGAGAAATCATGATCAAAAACCACTGGAGGACAATCATCAGGGAACATCAGGGAACATCTCAGAACTCATGGCGGATGGCAGCATTCAGGGTCTTTATTTCATTACTGTGGGCAAAAACATGGGTCGAACCTAGGCTTTTTTGTTTTTGTGCTTGACCCCAATTTAACCTTTTGTTCAAATGAGTGTACTGACTTCACCCGTTTAACAAAATAAATAATTGTGTAGTTCTTGGTTGAAGTGCTTTCCTGGGAAACAAATGCTGATTTTTTTAAAGCCTAATTATTTAAACAAGCATAAGTGCCAATTACAAAATAAAATGTTTTGTTCTTTTTCAGCAAATGGTCTGTTAAAGATAAGCTGTTCATTTCACCATTTATTTTATATCTGGTTAGCATTTTTTTTTTCAGCCCTGTTACAAAATTTGGGTCTCAGCATTTAACGCCCTGTTATGTGATATTACATTCTAGAAATAAACAAACATACATATATTCCATAAATATTAGTTTCATCATTTTCCATACAATAACACTAGTAACAGGGTTGCATGGTTGAGCTTGATGAATGAAATCACCAGTAAAATAGGTAAAAATGTTTAAAACTATTTTAAGCCAATTTTGTTTTGTTAGATAATAGTTTATCAAGTGAAGTACTGTACTATACTAAAATATGAAAGCAAATTTCCAGTTAGGATAAAAGAAATTGACAATAGCAGTTAT
This sequence comes from Chanodichthys erythropterus, assembly GCF_024489055.1. Taxonomy (NCBI): domain Eukaryota; kingdom Metazoa; phylum Chordata; class Actinopteri; order Cypriniformes; family Xenocyprididae; genus Chanodichthys; species Chanodichthys erythropterus. The sequence continues at coordinate 30,402,047 of NC_090238.1, forward strand.
GTATTTTTTTATTCCTTTTTTCAATAGCATGTGTGTACAAAATGTCTATAAAGTTTTTTTTTTTTATATATATAATATTTGAAATGAACAAGTGTGAGAAACTTGGGAATACCAGGTAAGAAGTTGGCTGCAATCTCTCCTCAGCAACACATGACTATAGCAAAGAGCTGAGATGCATTTCAAAGGTTATGACTGGGTGAAAAAAACAAGCTGTATCTTCATCCATTATGATATAATCTAACAAAAAGAGGAAAAAAAAAAAAAAAGAGTAACCATATAAAGTTAAAAACCCATCACTTCAGGGGCAGTCAGATGGCAGGAGATTATGCTGTTACTCTATATAAAATCTAACATCAGAAACCAAGATAGGATATTAAGATGTCAATAAATGTTAGCAGTTTGCTACACTAAGTTTGGTTTTGGTTTGTGTGTGCGTAATAGGGCTGAGGATTACAGGAAGTGACGTAATACGCTCCCAACTGCACAAAAAACACCTCACATGTTTATCACCCCTACAACTTTCATTCTCACACAGAAAAATAAAGGTACTTTCCAGCACGAGGACCCTCCTGTACTTTCATAAATTTGTCTCATCTGCACAACTGCCACATAATACAGTAAAGAAAATGTATAAGAACAAACTTCTTCGCTATAGAAAAATACAGAAAATAAAATTGTCTTCTTGTGTCTTTTTGTTCACGCCACCACCAAAAAACAAATCCATGTATGTTCTCAAAGGCTTACGCACACCAACTGTCACGTTTCAGTCTCTTGTCAACAGCACAGCAAACACATGTCAACTGCAGTCTTGAGTCACAGCACACCTGAATCCTTCAACTTTGCTTCATTGAGAAGCAACCACAGAAAAACCAAAAAAAAAAAAGAAAGAAAAAAAAGAGAGAGGAGATAGATTCAACCACTCAACTACATTTAAATGAACAAATCAAAAAAAAAAAAAAAAATAGAATAAAATCACCAGACAACTAAAATAGCTTTATATATTTGGAAACCAGATTGAAATGTTTAGGTGTCCCAGAATAACAGATTCTATTGTCAGGTATATGTAACGCCATGACACCACAAAAAAATAGACTGATGCAATTTGAGGAAGATGTGTCCTTCATAAAAACGTTACAACACTAAAAATCTGGTTGCTCGACAAGTCTCACGCTTCCTTAAATCACTCCACATAATAACATCTCAAAACTCGGACTGCACACACACAACAGTGAGCTACACGTGTTTGCTGAGGGAGCTGCCGTACCTCTTTTGCTGCACTGGTACCCAAACGTTTCCCACAGTTTCTTTGTCTTTATTTGGTCAGTAAATCTCAGAGCTGATGATACAGTGTATGATCAGATGACAGACTTGGAAAAGCGTCTGACACAGAAATCAATCCCTTCCAGGAGAGCATCAGAGCAATGCCACATCAGTATAAAAGATTTGAGCATATTTCACACTTCAGATAGAAGCGAAAGAGAGGAGACGAATGAAAAAGACTTCCTCTCTTCAGAATACCAAACAAATCCACTTAGAGAAAGACAAATATTCTTTTTTCTGTTGTTTGAAATAACTAACACTTGTAAGTCTTTTTTTTGTTTACTACATAAAACTAATTTCTGAGAGATTAAAATCATCCATCATTATTTAAATTGTGGCATCAGCATCATCTAAGTGGCAGTTGTTGGTATCTGATGGGTCATATAAAAAACGTGCCCATGAACAGGGCTCCTCTGGTGAGGGTTGAATGAGACATTCCCAATATGGGAAAAGAGGAGACTATACTGTCTGTGATATTCTGTTGGCCCCTCATGGCTCCATTTTACTGTCGTCCTCAGCATGTTTCTGCATGTGACAATGCACTGCCTACAAAGACAAGAGTCACATCAATGTTTGATCATTTTTACATAAAATGACTTGTTTTATCTATATATAACTACACACATATTCACATTCAAAAGCTTGGATTGGTAAGATTTGTACATGTTTTTGAAAGAAGTCTCTTTTGCTCACCAAGGCTGCATTTATTTGATCAAAAAGAGTAAAAAAAAACCTGAAATATTATTATAAATTAAAATAACTGTTTTCTATTTTAAAAATTATTTCAGCATCCATTAGAAATCATTCTAATATGCTGATTTGCTGCTCAAACATTTCTTATCAATCCTGAAAACCTGTCAGTGAGTGCTGCTTAATATTTTTGTGGAAACATTATTTTTTTCAGGATTCTATAAAATAAAATTATAACTGTCTTTACTGTCGCTTTTGATCAATTTAATGCCTCCTTGATTAAAAGTATTAATTTAAAAATGTAAAAAACCGACCCAAATTTTAAATGGTAGCATATGAGATGTGTTCAATACCCACATTTCTTATGGTCATTAAGCCATGACTAAATTTTTTAAGAATTTGAACCAAGCAAATGAATAATCATCAATATTGATGAATAAACAATATAAGTTAAGGCTATTAAATAGCAGTTTTTGTTAATACAATAAAGTCAGTAAGTTGGTATGAGGCAACAAAGTCATCAAAAATATAGAATTTTAGGTATTTTAGGTTAAAATTACAATATTAACATGAACTGTAAAAAACAAACACATAGACACTGATCCTGATGAATAGGATGAACATCATACCTGCATGCAAATCCATCCCAGCTAACACACAACGTCCCAGTTATGTAATTTGTTGGTATTTTTGGTAATTTCATGACTTTTTATTGAGAGCGTTGCAACAATGTTGCATGCTTGTAATTTCATTTGCTCTTTATATGTAGTGAAATGACATACAGTGCGCCAATTGAAGAGTGTGCGTCATGGGCACAATTTAACTAATTTTAACCAACATAAAACTTAAATTATGATAACATAAAACCATGATAAATACAATATATCAATTTTGTTACATTTACGGTAATGAGAATTGGGAGGATGTGCTTAACTGTCATGAAAATAATTAGTACCTGTTTGGAGCCGTTGCGGGTGGTGAAGTACGTGTCGCAGTTCCTCCAGCGGCATTTGAATGTTTGCTGTGCTGGGCTGGTGTGGTCGTTCAGCAGGTGCTGCTGCAGGTGCTCTATCACGCCAAAGATTAGGGTACAACCGTACCACTGTAAAGAGTCATGCAACAGATATTAACTGGCATCTGGAATAGCGTTCAGTCTAACGGCAACACATTATATGTCATGAGCTCAGTTTCTTACCCAGCAGCGGTAGTTCTGAATCAGGTTCAATCTGACAGCTTTCACGCTCCCATCATAGCAGCCTGTGTAGATCTGCAACAGACAAATCAGCGCCACCTCTTTTTTTTACAAAATGTTTACTTAAATCAATGCTTGCAAAATTGTGGAAAAATTGTGGGACCCGCTACTGGATCCCAGAAGGAGAAATGTGCTCACCATGCTCTTGTGGATGACCATACACATCACCATGTCTGAATGTCCACCATATACTTGAAGTCTGTCATGAGACTGGAAAACAATTTTAACAGTTTTAGTTAAAAACACTGTGCAGTATTGACTTAATGTAATGTGGTAACAATACTGTTATGGTAATCCCTGAAAATAACAGGAATAATGAATGTAAAACAGAGTAATGAAAAAGGGTCAAATGTGCTTGAAAATAATGTAAAAAATATTTTAATGGTGTTAAACAGTTTTTTTATGAATAAAATTCAAAAGAAATTAAATCCTTAAATTGATATTTCTTTAAAATATCTTGTTTTTAAAAAAAAAAAACTTTGGGGGTGACATATACCTGGAGCTCGTACACACGGACCAGTTTGTCCAGGCATGCGGTGACCATCACCTTTCCCAATATGGCCACCACGGTGACGGCATGACTATGACCCTTATAGATCCTCACCAGTTCTCCTGTCTGGAGATCCGCATAGAAGCAATTTAGATATAAACAAGACATTTAATTCCCGCATCCCAATGGGAATGGAGAAACACTGCATGAGGTACTCACATGTATATTATGTGCATGTACAGACTGGTCACTCGAGCCACTGAACACCAAATCGTTCACCACCTGCAGAGAAGCAACAAATAAATACTTAGGGTGTGATTCTTGATACACACCTTTTGATAAAATCCTTTGTTCTCTCTAATGTTGTTCTTTTTGACTTTATTCCATCAGGGGAGCACAAAATGTATTTTTAAGGATATCCTAGCTGCTCTTTTTAATATAATGAAATTGAATGAGGACTTGGGCTGTCAACCTTCAAACAGGTTTTGAATGACATGACGGACAGCAAATGACAGTTCTTATTTTTATGGAATATTGAAGTATTTATTATAAATAATTTATCTGTCCACATTATTATTATTATTTTTTAAATTTATGTGCTCTTATAATCTTTAATCAAAACAAATTCCCTCACTCTTGCAACGACATCTCTTCTCTGATGACATATTTACTGGCGTGAGGGCGGAACAACCTGTCACAACCATCCAATCAAATCCCGATGGACAAAATCAAGTCCCACCCTGCATTTTTTCTTTTTCGAAAAAGCCGTTTCACTTGGATATCCATCACAAAAGGAAAGAAAAGACTATTGCAATGCCAACTTTAAAGGTGCGGTAATCGATTTCTGAGAAACCCTTTTAATATTTAAAATTAACCCAAACAAACACATCCCTCTCTTCGATGCTCTACATACTGTAGTAATCATTTCAGGTATTAATAAAAATGTCAAGATAAGGGTGGCTGGTGACAACTGATTCACACAAACATCAGTCTCACTTTGGCATTATGCAGCGTTTTAGCTTTGGTTTTCTTTCTTTGTTTCTATCTTTCTTTTAATGACAGAGGACTTTCCAGAGGGGGAAAAAAAAAAGCATTTTCAAGGGCGATATTAAAAATTTAAGCACATTTCAAACCTTCAAAAACATAAACGTTAAAATCAAGCATTCTCCAAACTTTAAAAACTCTGTACGAACCCTGAGTGATGCTCAATCCGATCCATTTGTGCTTAATTGTCATGAAACAACAGCGTTTTCTCAGAAATCACATACTGCACCTTGAAGCATATTCATTAGGAAAAGTGTGATTTACAAACCTTCATGCAGAGCACAGTTTTGCTGTGGCCCTCTAGTGTACGCAGCAATAGGCCATTCTTAGCATCTCTAACGCTGATGGTGGCATCATAGGAACCAACTAGCAGGATACGCCGAGCCCCTTCCTGAGCCGTCGCCAGGCAACTTACAGCCCGTGGGCCATGGCACTCAAACACATCCAGCTGCTTGTTGTTCTACAGGAGATAATAGAAATGTTCATTACCCCATGATCAAAGAAACAAAGGACACAAAAAGGCTCGCAGCTTATCTAAAATTAACTTACTTTAACCCAAACTCTTTTGAATTCTGATTCATTAAACACTTCATACCCTAAGACTGAAGGTGGTCACAGAGCCATTGGCCAGACCGGCATAGAGAATTTTCCAACGATTATGAAGACAGAGAACTCGATCTGGGAGAGACAGCTGTTCCACACATTCTGTTGACTGAGGAAAAAATAGAAATGCTTGTCATATTTTCAATGTTATAGAATGATGTGGGGGGAAACACACAGTATAATGACTGAAATACAACTTAGGAATAGAAGGACTTATAAGACATAAATTCTTTCAAAAATGTAAATTCTGTCATCATGACATCACTGAAACCACAATTTTTTTTTTTTACTTTCTTCCAGGACACAAAAAATATGATGTAGGCAGGATGAAACAGTGTTCTTGATGCAGTGGTCTCAAACTCAATTCCTGGAGGGCCACAGCTCTGCACAGTTTTGCTCCAACCCTAATCAAACACACCTGATCCAGATAATCAAGGTCTTCAGGATTACTAGAAACTTCCAGGCAGGTGTGAGTTGGAGCTGGTTGGAGCTAAACTTTGCAGATCTGTAGCCCTCCAGGAATTGAGTTTGAGACCACTGTCTACAGGCCAGAACACACCAAGCCAACGCCGACGAACTAGTGGAGACGAAAGCAGACTGTGGGGGTTGGCTCACGTTGGCAGCGTCTGTGTCCAAAGTTGTCCTGACACACCTAACCGACGCTAAACAGCCGACGGCCAAGTAGCACGTCAGTTCTGCGCCTACGTGAGATGAAATGCCTTTCCGTACCAGCAGGTGGCAGTATCTGAACAGCCAATCAGAATGATCAGATGGCCCGAGGGAGTGATGAGCTCCGACGCCGATTCAACATTTCGAACTGGCCGGAAAAAAGCCAGCGAGGACCAACTTCAGCCGACGGTGCGGAACACACTGAGAAAACTTAGTCGGTCGACGAAGAAAAACTGACCGACGGCCGACTGTCGGCTTGGTGTGTTCCTGCCTTTAATGTTTACTAAAACTACTATTATCAAAATAAATCTGAAATAAAACAACTATTAATATAAGATAATAAAATTAAATTTAACCAAATTTATACATTATAAATGTTGGCTTGGTAACTTATTTCATTTTTAGCTTTCGTACTCCAGCTTGAACTTGTTTAATTCAGTTAAAGTAAGTAAAAGTTTCAAAAACAGTGTGGATCAGAGTCAAGCACCTTGAGGTTGTAACAGCGGATGGTCTGATCACTTGATCCTGAGTACAGGCGTTGTTGCAGGCCTCCTCCACATGACACCAACAGGCAATTCACTTTACTGCTGTGACCTTCAAACAAAGCCACACACTTCCGGCTCTGTAACAATTAAAAAGACTTCCAGAAACCTGCTTGCAAGCTACATTCAAAAGATCATAATTTTCATGTTTAAATGCTTTTACTTAAACTACAAATTTCAGATGACTTTGTACTATGATCACCCACTCAGCTGAAAAAAAACAAAACAAAACAAAAAACACAGCACAATGATCTTACTATCAAGTTGAAAGCACGTATAGTGCGGTCCCCTGAGCAAGTATACAGCAGTCCGTTATGGATCTGCATTCCATTCACGGCCTCCTGATGGCCTTCAAACTCTCCTTCTGTAGGCACCTCCTCCTCCCCTGGATCTGATACATCTGATAAAACACACACATACATATCAGTTGTTGAGTGAAACATTAACACCATGAAAGAGATGTGTGTATCTAGATAATTTATGTACCGTTATAAAATGATGTAACAGTACAAATGTGGGTAAAGTTTACTTTGATAAAATATGTCATGACTGTGTCATCAATATGTCATCTTTCAAACAGTGGAGTGAGTGATCACAAATTGCTTAAGTGTCACTTACTCACTGGACTACAAGCAAAACAAATCAAGCAGTGCCTATTAGTATATATTTTGGTGAATCTGGTCACAATGATAAATTACTGCCTGTGCATAAAGTCCAAAGTATACTTCAAGTTTTACACAAATACTAGGGCAGTGTTTCTCCAGTCCTGGGGATGTAACTACCAGAATGTTTCAGATGTCTCACTAATGAAAACACAGCATTCAATTCATCAACTTTTTTGTGTGTTGAATAGTTGAGAAATACTGTGTTCGGGTATGTGTACAGTGCTCATGATGTAAATTCCGTCATCGCAGCAAATTTTTTTTTAACCATGCATACTTTGTCCACTGAGCTTGCATATGCGGGCTATTGTTGCACAATCGAAAAGAAACTGAAGAGACAGAATACCTGCAACTTCAGTTTAAGAGTACAAAGATAATCATAACTTTTGGAAAGAAATAGCTCAGACACTGTACAAAGATGAATCTTTCCAGTGACTACCTGCTTTTGTGCATGTTATTAAATGAAATACAATTAAAAAGGCTGCGCGTTAAAGTGAAGTATACTTTGGGCTCAAGTCAAAAAAACAGCCAGTATGCTTAATTTCAGCCATTTAATGGAGTTCCCAAGAAACCAGCACTAGTGCTCTCATTCTGTATACGAGTTGGCACAATTCTCAGAGTTGTCATTCTGGCAGTCACTCGCAGGTTAGGTATAAAACTAACAGGCACTAAGAATACCTTGCCCTTAAAAAGTAATTTGGGGACTTGAACTATTTTTGTATGCTGATCGTGTGAGTATTCTAATTTGGTCATTCTGCTATGACTGCACTGAGCAAGGAACTAGATGAATTTAAATGTACAGAATGGTCCCACAAGTAAAACAACTAAATCAATAAAATAAAATATTTAGTAAGTGAATGGCACATAATATGTTGTTTAAGGCAAAAATACTTTTTGCTGAGGCAGCAATGATATATTACAGCTTCAGTGTATGCTTTTGAACATATCACATACCTGAAAGCAACTTGGACTCCAACGCTGTTGAGGCAGATTTTATTTCACTGTAAAAAATAAAAACAATATTTTTCAATACTGCAATACTAGAAACATCAATGGAAGTGGTACCAGAAAGTACCAGAAGGCCATGCAGTGAAAATGACTTTAAACCAGCTGTATTTGTATGTCTGTGTACTCTTGCCTATCCCAAACCATTGTCTTCTACCATGTTCAAATACATATGCTTGTTGAGTAATCTTTTTAGAATGGTTACTAACCTCAGGGATCTTACAGATAACACAGAATAATAGAGTTTTAAATATTTAGATTATTACTATTAATACATTAAATACTACTATACAATCACAACATATTTAATGTGCATTTACAATGCGTATGCTAAATGCACGGCAGACTTAAACTATAATTGTAGTCATACAGAGAATCTGAGTTTGGTTAATTTCTGAAGCATTCATTTAGAAGTCAAATTTCAAAAGGCCAGCACCGTATGTCCATAAGCTTGATCAGAATATCCATTCAAACCAAAGAACGGGTTTGAAATGAACGAATCAAACCCACAGGCAAAGTTGAAAGTCAGCTTTTTGGTCAAATCCAACTCAACCGAATGAGCCAGTACTTTCTGATTCGTTCATTTCAAACCGGTTCTTCCATCATCAACCCAGAACTACAGTTCGATTAAGTTCTGGGGACCAGTTCAGCCGGTTACTGGTTTATAAGAATTATTCATTCAAGAATTGAACATCACTACTTTTTACTTCATGAGCTTACAAACATTGCTATAAAACAGGGGTGTCCTCTCCTGCAGGGCCACTATCCGGCAGAGTTTAGCACCAATCCAAGCTTTATACTGAACAATGTCACATAAACAAACAGGAAAACAGGTCTCATTGCATTCGCTTGTCAGAGGAAGTGTGAAGATATCTTGAGTAAAATGGCTCTATTTAATGAAGCATATACAAAAGAGCTGAACCGCAAGTGATGCGACTTGTTTTACAGAATACGGAGATCTGTTGCGCATAACACGATTAAACACACCTGAACCAGTTAATCAAGACATTACCCATCCAGGAGCAGGATAGGACACTCATGCTAGAAGATATTAAGAATGCTTAGAAAATCACAGTCCAAACCTGAGACTTACCTTTCACGAACCTTGACTGTACTGCTAGTATCAATTTCACTAGTGGAGGTGACCTCATTGCAAGCAAGATTTTGGGGGTCTGTGATGGCACGGTCTTTTGAATATGCAGTGGTTGACTCCTTGGCCGACTCCTTTGCCGACTCTTTGGTCGATTTCTTGGTCGACTCCTTGGTCGACTCCTTGGCATTCTTTTCAGGTATCTCATCTGGGTCTGAAGAATCTAGATTGACAAAATCAGTGGGCACAGGTGGGGGAAGCTCCACCATTTCCAATTCAGATGAATCGGAGTGAGCCTCATTCTTTGGTGGTGTCGCTAGCTTGGTTCTCTGTGGTTGTGTCTTTGAAACTTCTGTGACCACCATCGCCTCATTTTCAATCTTCTCTTCTGGTGTGGGGGGTGAGGCAGAGGTGCCGCTGGATCGCCGATGAGGTCGGTACTTGCGGGCAGGCCGAGGAGCGGGCTGCTCTGCATCAAGTTCTGATTCACTGATTTCAGGCTGCTCATTCCCCTTTGCTTTTTTAAGACACTTTTTCTTCTTCAGCTTTCGAACACGCTTAACTGGATCAGTTTCTAGGTGGCTTGAGGGAGACAGTGGCTTGGGAGAGAGATGGGAAGAAGGGTTGGCCAACCCTTCTTGAGAATTTTGACAATTTTCTTTGTTGGGTGATGGCTCTATTCTGTGATCTGAGGGAGCTGCCGTCAAAGCCATGATTGTGGCATCATGCGAAGACTCCATCTTACTGTTGTACTTGAAGGTATCTGGTTCAAATGAAGAATAAACATTCTATAATTCAGTTCTGTTAGCAATAGCTACCTATGAGCTGCAATTTAATGATTGGAACCAACCTGTTTGACAAGCTGCAAACACTGTTTGGACAGGTGTGGTATTTTGAGGTTCTGGGAAGGGGCATTTGATAGGGTTACACTCAGGAATGGTGTTACATGGAGCAATGGGCTCCTGTTTGATGTTAACAGGCAGTGAGGATGTTGAAGAGGATGAGTGGGCCGCTGTTGTTGGGAGAACAGTGCTGGCAGTGGTCTGAGTAACCTGGGTTGACGAAGAGGTCAAGATCTCCTCACTGTTCCTCTCTGCTTCCTTTGGCTCAAATTCACCTGAAAAAGTTTAGAATTCTTGATCTCTGTTTTATTTTATTATAAATAACAAAAAAGCTGTTCAAAAAAACTCAAGGGGCTTACTGCCATACCTCTTTATATAGCTGATACACATTGCAAACTGGCAATCAACCACTTTTACAGGCAATTTGTACAGTATGCTCTCCAAAGTTTATGTGGTATCATCATTTTCCTGATAACTTTTACCTTAGATTTGTAAAGTTAGTAAATATGATTACATGACTCCTGCTATAATTTTTGTACCTTGCATTCCTTGAAGAATTTCAATCCGTTTGGCCCTCAAAGAGTTCATCTCATTGGTTACCTGTAAAATATACAATAGTTATTAAAATATTGTAAACTCAAGTGATAGCCCAGTGAAAGCTGAAAAATACATTTTTGTCAGTGCTATATATAAAAAAAGATCTTACCTGTTGTTTCACCATAAGCAGGCGCTGTACTTCCAAATAGGCAGCTTGCAGGGCAGCACGTGCCTGAATAATACTGTTATCCACAGCCTGAAGCGAGCTGTTAAGCTCCTCCTCACGTAGAGATACAGCCAGCAACTGATCCACTTGAGAGCGCTCTGCAAAACACAATACATACCGTATTATAACAGCTAACTAAATTGGCTGCTGAGTGAAAAAGGTTCATTTCAAAGCCTTTTTACATAGTTTCCTTACCTTTCTTAGACTTAATTTTTTGCCTCTTGTTTTTCCTATCTTCATTAGGAATCTCTGGAGACACAACATCCTAGTGGAATGATCCAACATCAATTAGATAATGGCAAGACCTAGATTTCATTTAAGTTATTGTTGCATTACTTTCTATGTGGAACAAATCAAATCAGGCACTTATTAGGCTCTGTTTCATTCAGGATGTTGCCTTGGAAGGCAGCTACATAATATGGTAGACATCAGGGGTGCTCACTAGATTTGGATCAGAGCTACTGTGATTAGGAGTATGCCAAGCATACACCACAGTAGAAAACTTACTCCTTGAGCTCTGCGTTTCTTCCCAGCTCCTTGTATGTCAATCATTTCAATCTCTGATGTACAACCGCTGTCTCCTTCAACATCCTCTGGGCCTTTAGAAGGTCCTTTCGAACCTTGAATCTCTAGATGACCTTTAGACTGCAGCTCTTCTCTCTTGGACTGCTGTGATGGGCCACAAGCAGGAGAGTCTCTCAGTGGGTCTACACCTTTGAGAAGGGAGCTGGTACCAGCAGGGCCATCTTTGACCACATTGCTTTCAGACAAGCTACGCTTGCGGGAAGGCACTTGACCGAGGTCAAACAGAGAGTCCCAATGAAAGCCCTCAGAAAGAGGTACATCATTTTCATCCATTTGGTTTGGACTCTCAGGTTCACAGGGCACCATTTCTATACCAAATCTGAAAATATTCAGTACGAATATGGAATTAGGGTATGAAGGAAGTAACAATACATAAAGTACTGACAGTTTCAGTCTACAACCATTTCATGAAGGTAAGCCAAAAATAAAGAAATACTCATGCAGTACCTTGGTAAGCCCTTGCCTTGCTTCTTCCGGTTGACTTCCTGGTAGACCTGGTCCCAGTTGACGTTCCGCCTGGAGCCAGAGGAGCTAATGAGCTGCCGCAAGGTGGGTTTAAGTCCTGAGTCCTTCTCAGGCTCATTCTTTCGTGAGCCACTCACGTTTCTAATACGTCTGGCAATATTCAAGTTGGGTTCATGGGATGCTGCTTTGCCTTTGGTGCCCATATGGCGGTTCAGATCCCTTTGGAGACAAGCAGGCAAGGCAAGCTTACTTAAAGAGGGCACGGAGCCACCTGCTGTTTGTTGGGATGGGCTGCTGTGGGACCCCTCACCAAATAAGCATAAATCTTCGTCTAGTGTGTCCATGACTTGATCTTGTACCGTTAGGTGAGGATTTTCTTCCATTTCACCACATTCCTCCTCATCTTCGTGGTCCATAGTGGAGGTACTAACTTGCAAGGACTGCAGAGATGGCCTAATGTCATTGCGCACATTGCCAATCTGTACTGAGGTCTCAGTACTGGTTAAATGCTCTCTGTCATTGCTGTTGCGTCTTGAAAAACCTAGCCTTTCTTGACCCTTGTTCTTGTTCAGTTTTTTTGTACGCTCATGTAATTTTTTATTCTTGTTTAGTTCTAAACTCTCAACTTGCTTCTTAATCTGAGGCACAGTCTTTGATCCTTTGAGGCAGTTCTCTGGGCCAGATGTGTCAGAGTTATTTCTATTAAGCAATGTCTCTTTAGCTTTTCGCAGCATCTCTGACAGAAGACTGTCTTGCTCTGCACTGGAAGAGGCATGTTGTGGGAATTCGGAACTTGAATGGGAATGCTTAGAACCTTTAGTGCTGACAGAGTCTTGACTTCCTGCTTGTTTGAGATTCATCTTTGAGCCATCATCAGCAAGCTTGCTGGGCATCTCCGTTCTTCTAGTGGTGGAGGTGGAGGGGTAGGCGAAACTACCCATGTTAGTACTGCCAATGTTCTTGAAGGAACTCTTCTGCTCCCTGCAATCACTCTCTTCACAGTAAGGTTCTGCTGGATTATGCTGCCAATTTTTTCGGTCTGCCTTGGATTTCCTTGCCATGTCCTGAGTGCCCTCCTTGAAACTATGTGCCTTAACGTTTTCAGGAGATTCCACATTTGACTTATCTAAAGTTGGCTGAGGGTTAGCCTGAGATGAAGGATCCCCAAGTTTAGCTGGTGGATAAGGTGCCCATCGATGTGCCTTCTCTGACTTCTGACCCTTACCTTTGTTGGGATCATGCTCACCACCAGATTCTTCTACACTCTGTTCACCCTTTGTCTGATTCTCAGAGCAGTTGGGTGTTTTTTGCTGGTCTCTTGCAGACGATTTAAATTGTCTAGGTGGAGGCATATATTGTCCCTGCCAAGGGACATTAAACTGACTGTTGTTCCAGGGATACTGCTTTCTCATCTGTGGAGGGCAGACTCCATAGCCACCCCAGAAGTTTCCTTGGTTGTGCAAACTCCCTCCCTGACGACCAGTGGAGCCCCACTTCTGCAAGTCAGGTGGTCCTTCAGCATGCCATGTGGCACACCTAACCTGTCGGTTAGGGTTAAACCATTTGTTGCGTTCAGGGGATGAATATCTTAAATTCTGCCAATTAGTGCCTCTGCCCCTTTTGGGCATCTGAGGAAAGTTAGGATAGGACCGGTCCCAAGGGCCACACTGCTGATACATCAAAGGCCTTTGTCCCTGCCACTGAGACCGAAGCTCCTGCCACCTCCTTGAGGTGTCCCGCTCCTCTTTAGCCTGCTTTGCAGAAGCCTCTTCTTTCCTAATAGAGTTCAATACAGAATGGTCAAATAGAACTGATAAAATCATATTGACACACCACAACGAGGAGAGGTGAACAGTATGGTGATAGCTTCAACAACAATGCATATAAATTAAAATATGGGAAGATACAAAAAAACACACGTCATGGAAAAAAATAGTGTGATTTTCACTGTCTCAATATCAAACTTATATTATTGTATCAAACTTGTATTATTACTATAGCTATTTATTTGTTAAGATATTTTCTAGATTTGCAGTAATCTTGATTTAATTTTCTTTCAAAGCAAAGGATTGACAAAGGAACACTTTCACCTAAACAGCATGGTGCATAAAAATAGTTGATGAGGTCAGACTATTTAAAGACATACTGCCCATACTCTTTAAGGGTTGAGCTGGAAGGGCATGGTGTGGTATGCATCCAAGAGTGTGAGAGTGCAAGTGTTGCAGTCACGGCTGTTTTAGGCCTCACATGACACCAGACTCCAGTGTCAGAACTGTTTTCAGAATAGTTTAATATAGAACTGTAGGTGTTGTGGTTACAAACAGACGATTAAAACACCAAGGAAAGACACTCTAATAACAAATATTTAAAGATTTTAAATGTACACTACCATCTAATAAACAGATGACTGTCAGGTCTGCAACTACCATCATTGCCATGTAATTCAGAGCTTTAAGCAGGGCAATAGCAAGACTCACCTGATCATTTCCTTGCGTTTCTCGATGAGCTGCACAATGTCCTTGTCAAAATACTTTTCATCTTTGTCTTCGTTTGAGGGCTGGTGCTTCTGATCCTCAACGCGCTGTTTATGTGAAGGGCTGGAGATGTGACTGGCATAGTCGGTCAGGCTTACCTCCGTTACGCCGCAGACCCGGCACTCGTGTCCACAGTCCCTGGGGACAGAGGAGAACAAGGGCTGCTCAATGTTTCCCTCAGGCATGGCTGCTGCTTTTGAGAGTGGCTGTCTAATCAGTTAGGGTCCTTTTAAGAGATCAGGAGGCAAACTGACTTTTCAAACAAAATAAAATCCAACTAGTTACTAAAAAAGAACAACAAAAAAAATGCAATCTTCCTGATCTTGTGGTACATCTTTATGGCCTTCAAAACTGGTTGAGAGTGAACAGGCAAGAACAGAAGGCAATAGGAGACATTGAGCTCAGAGGGGTGCCCACCCACTCAGCAGCTGCTGAGCCTAGCACGATGTCATGATGGAGTCTGCTGTGCTCTGAGATGAGGGTTGGGAGAGCTGTTCGATTTTGGTGTATGAAATCCCTACTGGCTCCACCTTCCCCTGCTCTTTAGGGCTGCAGCAAGGGCGGGACTCTTCAACAAGCTGTAATGCGAGCTGCTTACAGTTGCCGACTTGAGAACCCCTCCCTGCCTAGTTTCTCTCTTTAACTGCCAAACTCGTGAGCGGATAGATGCTTGTTGTTGGCAGTTGGTCTATCCCCGAAAAATGGTGCCATGGCATCTTGCCATTTTCCAGTCAGCAGTCTGTAAAGTTTTTTTCTAATTTGAAAAAGTTTTTTGTATGGCTTGTGAATGAGTACTATGATTTTGATTATGATTAGAATTATATGTTCTGCAGTTCATTACCATTTGTCCAAACAAATAATTGATAACTGCTCTTAATTATTGCTCTGATTAATGCTCTAAACAAGTTACACAGATCTTATAAACATAATTACCACCAAAATGCAATTAGCTGGTGTCTGTGTGTTTTGCACCTCAGATTTCAATACTCTCCCCATTTAAGAATGTAATTCTCACTTTTCACATTCCAGAGATCTACATGATTGTCACATGAGGCAGTTGTCATTTGTCGGCCTTAACAGTTGTTCCCAACGTCCCTATATATACTCCCGGGTTATGGCAGCTGCCTCGGCTTATCTATCCACTGACCAAAAGAGACACGTGCTTTACAATACACATGCTTTGACCATAACCATATTCAGGGTTTCATATAAGAATTTTCCAAAATATTTCCCATGACCTTCACAGCTGTTTGTGATTGCTGCATAAGCATTTAAAAATATATATTTTAACAAAATTCTAGGGTGGATTTCCAATTTTTGAAACAATTATGCATTATAATTAGTGTACAAATGTCTCAAATGACGCTAAAACACCCTGAGATTTAAAGTTGGCTCAGTTCTATAAACTTGAGAGTATAACTGTTGTGTTGATAGTGTAGAGAAGGGTTTCCCAAACAGGGGTTTCATAAAAATGTTGGAATCATAAAAATGTCAAACACAAAAAAGAAAAATAAATATTTTGTTTACCTACCAGCCAAGTGACCATTAACTGATATTACAAAACCGTGAACGTGCAAAAGTGTTGCTAATTATTGAAATATTAACTTAAAATATTTATCTGAAGTGTGACCTGATGTAAGTCAAAGGGGTCCAAAAAAGGGTTAGGATTACATTATTCTATGCAACATCGGTGTGTAACATAGCCTCTTACCGGCCTTTCAGATTCTCCAACTCCCTGTGATGCAGCATACTTCTCATGTGCTCTTCCATCTCCTAAAAAACAAAGACGCCAGTGAAATATAGCATAACGGCATTGATGTCAACAACAAAAAAGCAGCACAGTATAGTACAAAACAGTAAAACTATGACAAATAACATACAATAAAACAGATAAA
Organism: Chanodichthys erythropterus; assembly: GCF_024489055.1. Classification (NCBI taxonomy): domain Eukaryota; kingdom Metazoa; phylum Chordata; class Actinopteri; order Cypriniformes; family Xenocyprididae; genus Chanodichthys; species Chanodichthys erythropterus. Next base: position 30,418,498 of record NC_090238.1, read on the forward strand.
TAAATTTGGTGAAACAAATTCAGAATTCTTTTTCATGTTATAGATCTTTTTAACTAGCAATTTATTATTATTTTTTTTTTTTTATAAGGTTATAGAGCTTACAACAGAACAGTGCATGTGCATAGGTGCATGAACCATTAGGGCTTTTTCAAATTGTCACATTCTGGCAAAACTGGGAGAAGGTATATGCTTAAATAGACAAGTTTACCTGTTTGGAGCTGTAGACAGTTTCACAAAGAATGCATTTCTGTTCTTTAACCATGTTGAAAGATATTATTGTCTCTTAGGCCACCACGAATAAACAGGGTTCTGCATATAGAGACAGATAAAACAATCAGATCATGCAGCATGTAATAAGTGCAAAATCACTTGCTAAGAATGATTTCTTATTCCATCCCTACACACACACACACACATATTTTATAAAATATAGTATGAATCATATATTGAAGTGGTAACGCTTTATTTTAAGGTGGCATAGATACACGTTACAAATACTTACTATAGTAATACAAGTAAATTATGCATAATTACAAGTAACTAACCCTAAACCAAATCCTAACCCTACCCTTAACCCTAACGTAGTTAAACACTACTAAGTACTTATTTGTGTAATTACACTATAACAATGTCACCTTAAAATAAAGTGTAACCACTGACATTTGCGGTCCATACAATATTGGATATAACAAATTTAAATGGATGAAATAAAATATAAATCAAAACAAAAAATTAATGACAGATTATTAAAATAAGCTAATAATTCTAGAAATACCCCATATATTGTGTGCTAACATGGATGGATATCTTAAAGGGTTAGTTAAACCCAAAAATGAATTTTCTATCATTAATTACTCACGTCATTCCAAACCTGTAAGACCTTCGTTCATCTTCAGAACACAAATTAAGATATTTTTGATGAAATCCAAGAGCTTTCTGACTCCCTAAAGACTGCAACATTATTACTGCTTTCAAAACACAGAAAAATAGTAAAGACATCATTAAAATAGTGACTACAGTGGTTCAACCTTAATGTTATGAAGCAATGAGAATACTTAATATAATAATAACAACAAAAATAACAAATTTATTCAACCATTTCCTCTATGTTGTTGATGCTGTAAACACAGTGCAGTGCTTCCGGGTTCTTCGTCAGAACGCCGGCACAAAAAGTATTCTCATCACTTCATTACATTGAGGTTGAACCACTGTAGTCACGTAGACTATTGATGTCTTTACTACCTTTCTAGGCCTTGAAAATGGTTATAACGTTGCAGACTATAGGGGAGTCAGAAAAAATATCTTAATTTGTGTTCCGAAGATGAACGAAGGTGAGTAATTAATGACAGAAATTTCATTTTTGGGTGAACTAAACCTTAAAACGCATTCTCTGAAGCTTTTTGGCACTATTCTACAGTGAGACGGTGTAATATCTGAATATGTACCTGTGGTCAGAATGTAGCCAGTGACGGCATTCAGAGCCACGCACATAGCTCAAAGATGACTGACCTTTCTTATTTATTTTATACCGCAGAGGCTCGTATGAAAAGGCTTTGCCAATTCTTACATTAGATTGTGTGGTATCAGCAATGCATGAAGCTGGACAAACTCCATAAGGAAGGAAAGCGGGTCAGTGTCTCTGGCTCCATGCAGGTGCCAGAAGACACAAACAAGCAGGGACAGCACTCAGGTCAGGAGGCTAAATGCAGTATGCTGAGAGTGCAGTGCACAAGCAAACCACAAACCCACTGCAGGGTCATGTCCTGACATGTTAAATTCTCAAAAAGTGTTTGGAAAAACATTGATCCAATACCGTTTCTACAAAGCCTGGGGGGACATTCACAAAGAATGTGATTTTGTGTTTAAAAATGTGATGCGCAGTGCAGTGGAATGAAACAAGCAAGGTCTAGAGAAACGTTTTTTTAATAGTTTACATTTAAAATGCGGTCATACGTGAAACGCTGCAAAAGACGAGATGCGCAACAGTCAAACACGTGTTTAGCGCATCTGTACATAAAAACAAAACAATGGAACAACAATGCATTATTTCACATTGTGTTTTTCTAGTTTTTGAAGTGTGTTAGGTTATGATCCACTTGCTTTATATGGACTCGCAGAGATGGATTATTTTTCAAAAAATCTTTGCGTTCATCTGAAGAAATAAAATAAATATACATCTGGGATGGCATGAGGGTGATTAGAGAATTTTTCATTTTTTTTAATCTAGAAATATTCTTCAAGGAGCCCACGGTGATCTTGTTACCTAGTTTTAATTACTGTTGTAGTGAAGGCTTCAGTAATCTAAGAATAAAGCACATCCAACCATTTTACAAAAAAAGCCTACAGTATCATATTTGATGTACAAATTTCTAAGGCTTCTAAATTGAAACTTTGCTGAAAAACCTGTTGTATACAATCCTTCTGTTGTCTGATAGCTTATAATTTTTGGCAAATAAAAGGTATTTTAGTATCGTTCGAAAAATGACTATGTTTGATATGTATATTGTTAGTAATATTTCAAGGTGAACACTTGACACTTTAAATTGTTAAAATGTGAGTATCAAATATGATAGATCAGACTTTTGAGTAACATTTATCTGTACATCTCGCAAACATTCTTGTATTGCATTGCATTATATGTTTGCCTCCCACAATAAAAACTATAGAGCTTCGATCATAAAACTGAGCACTTAAATATTTTACTAAGACATATTACTGGGAAATACAGAGTAAAAACTGATATTTATATGCACTTTATGTAAGAAGTAAGCTGTACTGATAAAATCACATTGATTTACATTACAAGCTATGAGAATTTCATATTCCTTTTAGCCTATATAAATAACAGCAACAGCACCAAATTGCATATTTTTGCTCAGTTTTGGCCTGTGAATAAAATTGATACAATAAAATGTTTTTTATCCTCCTCAGGTATGAGGTCCATATTCCTCATACAAAGCCTGATGTATCAAATATGACACTTAACAAAAACACATGCAAACTTTTCTTTAAGATTTTAACTTAAGGTTCAATATACTGTTCCATTTTTTAAACCCATTTTCCGACTGTTATTGATTTCTTTTGTCAGGTGTGACGGGGTTTATATGCATGACAGTGAACTGGCATGCTTTGGAAAGGAAGTGCACTTTTTGCCTCAGAAAATGGCATGATATTAGGCCGCGGTACAGACAGAGCAAATATTAAAGTTCCACAACATGAAAATGGCACATCATCAGTGCTGTGAAGGGCATAAGTTGTTTTCCATTCGTGCTAACAACAAAGCTTTAAATAGCTCTCTAGCACAGGTCAGTGTGCATGTCCTCTTCAAACGCTGCCCAAAAGAGACGGAGCCCTGCCTTCCTCTCCTGTTACCTCGCTAATATAATAACGGGGTGGAACATAAAACTGACTAAAGGTTAATATCCAGGTTTGAGTTACTGAAATCTGTCATTAGATAAACCGGTTTACAACTCATTCCTGTTTGTTTCTTACAAATTCGGTCATTTGTTAATGCATTTTCAAGAAAAATGATGCTAAAATCAGTGGACAAAATACTACTGTGAACTAACAGAAGGTTAAACTGCTGAAGGATGTAAAAAACAAAAAGAGAGGACCAAATGTGCACGATAACAGAAACATGCAGGGGTGTTTCTCATGTGCAGATGTTTAGCATTCAGGCTAACACACTGCATGGACTGACAATTAGATCATGTAAGCTGCAAAACAACATGGATAAAGACAAACCCGGGATCACGTATACCTCTTAATTCACGCGGAGAACGCATTTCTTCAGATTTCCGTAAAAACACACCATTTCTATTCATATTTCGCCCTTCTTAGCGACGCTCTAGGCGCCTTGTTACTGTGAAGACGAAAACAACCGATCATTTTCAAAATGGCGGGCAAAATTTTAACGTAAAAGTCACTAGATAACGGTATCAAGCGGTCTGCATTCAAATCATTTTTAGAATGTTCTCCACTGATATAAAGTCGGTTTTTACTTCTTTAAAAAAATGTCAAAACCTTTGAACTCACAGGCCTCGAAAACATAAAACATCCTTGAGTTTTTCATGATGACAAAGTGTTGTTTTGTGATGATGTCCGTAAGGATTTTTAATAAAGAGACAAAGAACAAAAACAACTAAAAGTGAATCTCGAGTAGAAAAATAAAATAAATCTTCCCTTTGGTATTAGTTGGTCCTGATTATTATAAACGTAAAGTGCAAAAAAATAAATAAAATAAAAATAAAAATGCACTTTCTTTTTATATGGATTCTTCCATGCCATAATATAATTATTATGGCTTGTGTAAAACGGTCAAAGCCTTAATTGATTGAGCTGCAATCACTAAGATAAGTTTTAAACTAACTTGATTACAAAAACAAAAAACAAACATAAAACATATATCAGTAACATATCACACATCAGTATCCACACTTATCTCAAAATATAGGCCTACTAAAAGCAAAAGATAACATTTGTAGTCCTTGAAGCAGCATCAGTTATAGAAGAATATTTAAGTAGATTAATAACATTGGAAATTATAATGCTAATAAAAAAAACTCATAAATTTGATAACTTAAAAAACAAAAAAAAACATCACAACAAGTCCAAGCCTTTACATCATAACTACAAAAAAGGCCTACTTGTTTTGTAAGCATGGTAAATAATGTTTTTAGAACATTTTTAAAACAAATAATTTCATAGGTTGGTAAGGGTTTATACAACAAATCTTATATTAATAAAACATAACTCATTCACATTGACAGCAAAATGTTTAAAGAAAATAGCAGCAAGACCAGCAGGGGCCGGTTGCATAAACCACTTAGACTAGTCTTAAAAGTTAAGACACTAAATGTTTTTCTTTAAGAGTGGTCCTAATTTTTTAGTCTGTTACATAAAAAGGTAGATTGGTGTAATTTGAATTGGAAAAATAACATTGATTACCACTTGGTTCACTGCAAGTTGGTCAAACTAGTATAACAGTCTTAACATAGTGACTAAATTTATGCAACTGGCCCCTGGATTCCCTTCAACCTTTAGAAACTTTCTCTGTCATTGAATGCCCTGTGATAAAGTTATTTATACATTTATTGATCATTTGGAAATGCATTTTAGCTAAAGGTCCCTTTTATTAAAACTTTTTTATTTTTTCATTTAAATTCCTTCTCAGTCATCATTTCAACAAGCTGAATCTTCCCAAGAACCAGTGTGAATAGTTAATATTTCAGTGTCACAAGTTACTACATGAATACACTTTGCCCTTGTTCTGTAAAACACATGCCTCAGCTTTTCAAGTTAAAATCTATTGTCCAGTTAAAACTTAACGTACAATAGAACATCAACACATGAAAGTCGCACTGAATTAGTTCTCCAGAAGTCTCACAGTGGTCGATGGTAGTACTTAAAAACTCCAGTTGTGTTTTCAGATGTAATAGAATTAGCTAATTTGGTCAAGTTCTCTCATTTTTGCCCTTAAGTGTCTTTTACGGATTTTGATCATCCACTTAATGCTGAGTTTGGCAAAGTCTGCAGCTTTAAATAGAGCCATGAAGACGCCACACAATATGGCTATAGTGTTCCACGGGTTTGCTGTGACTATCTGTTCAAAAACATAAGGCACACTTCATTAGACTCTCATAATAGCATTTAAGTTAAACATTGAGACAATTTAATGATGTGTTCACTTACATCTTTAACTTGTTGTATAAATGGATCTCGCCATTGGAAGACAACAAAGAAAAGCTCATTGGCTTGCTCCAGTGGCGGCCTCTTGTCGATGTACTTCACCACACTGGACTGAAAAAAATATGGATGGTTATCAAATAAGTTTTATTCAGTATTTTAGGTGCATCAATTCAAATGTATTATATAATAAGCAGAAAATTAATCAGCACTGAGCCCATTTCTTAATGTAATGCAAGACAAAAACAATTATATTGGAGATAATCACAGGTATAATGTTTTCTTTTGTTTTGTTGTAAATTAATCACATGATTTTAAACTGTCTGTAATATAAACCACTGGGAGAACATAGATGGTTGTGATAACATGTACTGCATTAATAGAAAGTCAATTAATAGAGAGATTTGTAATATAAAGTATTATTCAAATTATAATTTTAATAGTATTTTCTTGTCGTGACTGCAGGGGTGGAAACATTTATGACGTAACCATGCACACTCTCATTTTAGCGGTTAATGCTGAGGAGGACTCTAGCCTTGAAAACTCAGAAGGACTGAACTAGGAAAGATGGATCCTCACTAGGATGCAGCCTTCCGTTTGACAAGCACCCCTAGGGAGCTGATTGAGATGCACCGTCATTTTGTGATTAGTCAACCGCTTTGAACATGTTTCAGAAACAGCCCATTAACGCGAGTTTCAACACACTTCTAATGCAACTCAACAAGGTCTTGCCTTGTTGTGCATATGCCTTGGGTGGGAATCATTTAAATGAGGGTTAAAGTAACATGTTTGTTTCTCAGAAGAAAACTCAAGGCTACAATCGAGGCATTTTGGGGAGTTCAGAATCAGTGCTTACTGACGTAGTAAATAACTCCCTTTGCAGTGACTTTGTGTTTTGTAACTTTGTAGACAGCCTTTTTCATGCTCAAACAGCAACATTAAACACTAAATAAAGCTGACCATGTAAAAAAGCATAGGCGAGAGTGGGGTAAGATGAGCCAGTGGGTAAGTTGACCCACCCCCTGTATCTTGGCAACCGTACACTTTTTTTATTTTATTTTACATATTGTTTTAGAAATGCAAAAAAAATGCAAAGATATTGAAATTTCAACTTCATTTTGTTTGCTTTATGTTGTTTTTAAGAAAATAAATATGATTATTTACAAAAGGAAATTTGATTATTAAATTAGTTTTTAAAAGAATTCACTAATCTGAATATTTATGAAAAACATCATAACTGTTTTTTCCATTGTGGTTATGACCCTGATTATTATATTACCATGCTGAAGTTGACAAAGACATAACACATCTTTTACCTCCTGTCTAAATTCAACTGATTCATTTCCTCTGCCTGACGTCTTGACCAAAGACATTTTGACCCATGTCCGAAAGCCTCCAGAGAAGGTCCACATGGAGTAGTTCCTTTCACAATCCATCATAAAAGCTGCTTTATCTGAGCTGGTAAGAAAAATACTTTTTATACAAACAGTACAAATCTGAATTATGCTGAACATTTCTATAGAGATCTACCTTTTAAGCATGTCATTGAATGAGGCAAAAATCATGTAACTGATAGCGCTGAAATCCTCCTCCGTTTCATTCCGACTGAACTGAAGGAATATAAGTTCCCGGTTCCTAACATCAGTCGGCCCTCTGACTACTACAGCTCGCTTCTGCGGCAGACGTTGCGAAAGAGATTATTAATAGTACCATTTCTTCAAAAATAGTTTATGAGGAAGCTCTAAAACTTACTTGCGTCTGGTTTGAATATGGCCCATGGTAAATGACCTCCTCTGTTATACAGTTTCCTTCCTCTAGTCCACCCGATGCAACAAGAGGTGGAATGTTGTCATGATAGTGATGCATGCAACTTAATAACTGCGCCTTCCCAGGATACAAAGCAATTCCTGTTCGCAAAGAAATAATAAAAATAAAATTATTTAAATAGTAAATAGACATACTGAGAGATACCATAAAATGACAGTGTATTATAGCTCACCTGGTGCAGAAAACTCTTCAACTTCTTTGTATGAAACAGACATCACTGGATGGTTGAGTTTCTCCATGAAGTCTGAAATGGTTTGGTAGGCCAAGAACACAGCCACCGTCGTGAGCAGCAAGTAAATAAGGACAAGGATGACTATGAAAACATTCTTCAGGCAAGCTTTGTTGAAACCAATGGGCATTAGATTGCCATCCACAGCATCCTCATCTGCAATATATAATGAAAGTTTATTTTAGAGCAATGTCTTTATTAAAAGACACAATACATAAAATGCATACATACATACATACATAGTACTGTCACAGAATGTTAAAGAGTTAGTTCACCCAAAAATTTAAATTCTGTCATTAATTACTCACCCTCACGTCGTTTCACACCCGTAAGACCTTTGTTCGTCTTCGGAACACAAATTAAGATATTTTTGCTAAAATCTGATGGCTCAGTGAGGCATCCATTGACAGTAAGACAACTAACACTTTCAGATGCCCAGAAAACTACAAAAGACATATTTAAAACAGTTCATGTGACTACAGTGGTTCAACCTTAATATTATGAAGCGACGAGAATACTTTTTGTACACCAAAAAACAAAACAAAATACAGACTTTATTCAACAATATCTAGTGATGGATGATTTCAAAACACTGCTTCATGAAGCTTCGAAGCTTTACGAATCTTTTGTTTCGAGTTCGGAGCGCGTATCAAACTGCCAAAGTCACGTGATTTCAGTAAATGAGGCTTTGTTATGTCATAAGTGTTTAAGAATTTCAATGGTTCATGTGACTATCGCAGTTTGATACACGCTCCGAACCACATTGATTTCAAACAAAAGATTCATAATGCTTCGAAGCTTCATGAAGCAGTGTTTTGAAATCACCCATCACTAGATATTGTTGCATAAAGTCTTTATTTTGTTTTGTTTTTTGGCGCACAAAAAGCATTTTCGTCGCTTCATAGCATTAAGGTTGAACCACTGTAGTCACATGAACTGTTTTAAATACGTCTTTAGTAGCTTTCTGGGCATTGAAAGTGTTAATTGTCTTGCTGGCAATGGAGGCCTCACTGAGCCATCAGATTTTATCAAAAATATCTTAATTTGTGTTCTGAAGATGAACAAAGGTCGTGGAACGACATGAGGGTGAGTAATTAATGACAGAATTTTCATTTTGGAGTGAACTAACCCTTTAATGTTAAATTTGTCTAAATAAATAAATGCATAAATACATACATACATAAACACAACTGCACCATTTAAACCATACCACAATATAACTATAGCATCAATTAAAAAAAAATAAAATAATAATAATAAATAGATGCAGTCCTCTAAGTCAGATTACCTGGTCAGTGAAAACAGTGAAAATTGTTTACTTTTTATTAAAGCACATGTATTGCTTTTCAACAACAAAATGTATCATACATTAATATCCCTAATGATCATATAATACATAATTCATAAATAACATATTTATGATTAAAAATAAATAACAAATTTAATATGTAATATATATATATATAAATTTATAATAAATAATTGCAAAATACATACATACAACTGCACCACCTAAACCTATACTAACAATATAACATCAGGATTAATACATACATCTACATCTAAATCTACATACATAAACAGAAAACAATGATTTATCAGTGTCATATTTTTAGGAACAAGTTCTGACCTGGTAAAGGGTCACAGCTGGCTTCATCATGCTCCACTTCAGAAACATCATTGTTCTGGTAAGACCCAAGTGGCCCAGCACAATCCTCGCCATTGAACTACAATGCAACAACAAGTGATTTTTTTTTTTTTTTTTTTTGCAAACACACACATTTAATGTATATTTGACAATATTTCGCCTCATATCTCTCTCTATACGCCCAGCGGCAATAAAAAGCAAGCGGTCAGCTGTTATCACATGACTGCAGTTTCTGCTGAACTGAAAAGAAACTGCTTTCACACTGATCACGATTACAACCAGAGAACCCTGTGAATGAGTCCTTCAGGATCTAACCACATTCACACACGAGTTTCATTACCTCCTGATAAGATCGAGATGTGTCTCTCCCCAGCATTGTGCTTCACCTCCGAATATTTGGGGCAATTAAACTTTGCCATCAACTTGCAGGAGCAGAACCCAGACCTTCAGACTCGTATCTCGAGGAGCTCGCGTGAGGCACAGCCAATGGCCAAAAACATGCCAAGCGTGACATCACAACTGTTAGTTAGTTGGGGAGGGCATGGATACTATCTTTGATCTTTCTAAAAAGTAGTTTAGTCAAAATCCTCCATAACACGATTTAACATGATTTTTTTCTAATCACGCATGGTTTCCATAAATATTTTCTCTTACGAATAACAGCACAATTATATTAAAATTAATAAGAATTCATCTGTTCTGTAATGAGAAGCCAGCGCTTTCTTGTGCAAAGAAAAAAAAACACGTTATTTTCTCAACAGTTCTGGGGAAAGTTTTTAACACGTTGTGGTGTTTCGTGAACTATATTTAAAACGAATGAAGCGCGTGACTGACTGTTATGTCTTCTTGAAAGACTGACTATGGCGAGAGCCAATAGCATTCAAGGTGGGCTGTGACGGAACATTTAATTGGTTGGACCTACTGAACGAATACGCCCCCATCACTAAACGATTCTCAGCCTCGTGTAATCATGTGAGTCAGGCTCGTTCACAAGGAGAGAAAGGAGAAAGAGTTATGAATGTGTAAAAATAAATGATGACCATACAAAATTACAGCTGCGGAAGGACATTAATTAAACGTTTATTTTGACGCTTATGATGGTTGGAAGCTATTTCTCTAGTAGATGTAGTCACAAATTTCAATTAATAAAATTTACCCTGTTGAAAAAAACAGCATATGCTAGTTAAGGTAGGTTTTGATGCTGGTATGCTGGTTTGAGCTGGTTTATGCTGGTCAAGTGCTGGTCCTGGACCAGCATACCAGCATCAAAACCTACCTTAACCAGCATATGCTGTTTTTTCAACAGGGTAGCATATAAAGTAGGCCTATATGAGGCTAGCACTGAATTCGGAACTGCATACTAGTATACTACTTGTACTGTATTTAGCATATTTTTCTTTGGCAGAAATAGTAAGAGTAGTATGTGGTTCTGAATTCAGCATAGGACTGTGTTTAAGTCCATATTTTATGCCCTTCCCTCACTAACTTCCTTCCATCTTTTGTCACATAAGGTGCGTCCCAATTCGCGTACTTGTGCACTATTCTATGACGTTTTTAAGTACAATGGTGCAGAAGTGCGTTCACACTGAAAATTCCAAAAAGAAAAAGTGCACTTTAAATACCCGGATAATGCACTAAATTAACGGAAAAAACTAAGTGTGGAATGTTGGACACTTCGTGCACTCAACTGTCGCAGCTTTAATTACGTAGTGGAGGGGAAGAGAGGATCGGACTCCGTTGTTAAATGACAAAATAACCTTATACAATTCACGCACTACATGGATGAGTGCATAGTGCACAAGTACATAGTGTATAAGTGCATAGTGTATAGTGCGTCATTTGGGACGCAACTATACTGTTTTTTACCTACTATATAATAGGGAAGTATGTGATTTCAGATGTAGCCATTGAGTAGACTTGCTCTCTTGTTTAAAATCAAGGGATTGAGGGTCTGTCCAAATAAACTTCCCTCGCCCACTTGACGAAGTTGAACGCACTTCAAAATGGCAGCAGGGATTCCCTTGAGGGGAAGTGCTAGGGAAATTTGTGAGTGTATCGGTGCATACCAATTGGGATATATCACCCTCTGAAGGGCACTTCAGAGCGAAAACAATCATGGCCACCATATTGAAGGGTCATTCCAAACCAAGATTGTCAGGTTTTCACAACAAAAACCCCCCAATTGCTCCTCAAAAGTAGCCCCAAAACTAGCCCAATGGCATTTCAGGAGGGTCCCACGGTAAAATTCTCATAAAATTCTTGTTTTTGGCAAGGCTCATCTGGTAAAATGCGCACTCCGGGGGCCTAAATATCATGTTATTTTGGGTCGATTCAACCCTCGGACATGAAAAACAACCCATGGCAACAGTGTAAAAGTAGCACAATTTAGCAAATAGGCAACACTGTTCCAAACCAAAGTGCTCAAAACTGGCCACTTCAAAGGGCCCTTCGGAATGAAGGATTTCGAAGGGTACAACTGATGGACACTTCAGGCCCCCATGATCCTTTGCACAGGGAAGTTGTTTGGCATCACGGGTAGGAGGCTCTGAGTTCGATTTTACCTATGTATGTATAGTATTTTTCTATACTGCAATATTAATACGAGTTAGATTTCTTACATTATTATGGTCAAACGACATTGTACTTCAACAAAAATACTTTACAGCTCCCTTTATCAGTCCAGTCAAATGTTTCAAATACATACACACAATATACAGTGTAATATACCAAAAATAAATAAATAAATAAATAAACTAACGTTAAACAAAAAGTGCAGCTTGCGCAATCTACTCATCGTTCAGAGCGTGTTTTTTGGGGGTCAACCAGCCTACAAAATGTGTGACGAAGGCACCTCCTTGATTGTCTCGTTAAGATGATGCAGAAGTGCGTTCCAAAAAAAAGTCCCTGAACGAATCTATAATCTGAATGAATTTTTTTGATGAACGATTCAAAAGTCTCTAGTTACTGAGATTGATCCAATGACATTTTCAGATTAACAGTGAACATTAATACAAGGCTTTTTACTAACAAGAAAAAGAAAAGTAGGTAAAATAAAATAGAAACCTATATGAGGAAAAATTAGGTTATGCATCTTCAAAGGCTTCACTAAAACACTTACAATTTGTGACAAAATTTGTCACTTTTTATTTTATGTATTATAAAGGAATTTAATATATGAGCCAATTCAAATGTGAGGATGAATAGGCCATGAATTTGTGAACTTTTAATTATGTAGCTATATGCAGCAATGATCTGTCAGTTAAATTATTACAATTAAGTATTGTAGTAATATATATAATTAATTCAATTAATTAATATGATTATTAATTAGATTATTATTAATCATTTAATATTAAATGATTGATATTTAATATTAAATGACGATGTGATAATATTAAATCAGAACAAAATTCCTGAACAAAAATAAAAATTGAATTTCATCATCACATGAGCAGGTGCTCTCAACATTCATTTTGAGACTAAAGCTTGCAGGATATCTGAAACAATATTGTAAAATGAATTTCTATGCTCTTGTTTGATACAGTATACTTCTGTGGCAAGAGCCATGTCTTCTCCCTGTATGTATATATATATATACCAAATCAAACTCTAAAATTCCTCAAAAAATGAATTTTCTCTCTATCAAACTTTTATTTGTAATTGCATTGCATGAGTAAAAATATAAAAAGGCAGGGATCACAAATTTATGCTACAGTAATGTATTGACGGTCAAAATAAATGTTAATTGCACAGATTTGTAAAGCTTTGGCAGTTATATTTATTTTGGTGTTCAGTTATTTCATATTTCCATACAAATACTAAGATTTATTAAAATGTAACACAAATGATTTGTGCTTTAGAATTGTTTTTTATGCTCTTTAAAAATATAATAAAATATTGTTCTAAATGTAGAGATTCGTTACATTTGTGCCTATGTTGGAAAATACCAAAATATCTATGGAATTTTTTTAGAATTCGCTCATTTAAAATATTGAGGAACGTGCTTTCATTGGTGGGCGTCACTTCCGGTCTATCTCACGTGAATGGAGAAACAGAAACTCGCGGCAAGTGGAACTTTAGAAAATTCCCAAAGCAGAAGTTGGTGTTTCATTTAAAGTGCAAAACATACAAGCCTACCATATCCCGGACACCAAACAAAGATACATTAAAATGTTAAACCATTATGTCCTGAAGCACCAATTACAAGATCATGTTCCGAAACAAATGGAGCATTTCCACCTCTAATAGTGAAAGCTGATCTGAGATCAGTATCTGAAAGCCTGAATGGAAACACAGACACTCCCATGACAACAAGGAAACTACAGCCGCAGACTCGGTTCCTACAAACCTCATCACGACAGTCCACAATGTTTTATGCCCGTAGTGTTGTATTATACGCGTTACTATGTATTTGTTCCACAAATGATAGTAAAATTAAAAACGCATCGATACCGGTGCGTCTGTTTACCGAGGAAGAGTTGCAAAGATACGATGGGAGCGAGGTATGTGCTGTCACAAAAACACTGCTAGTTTTATTTCTGCATTTCGAAACTATGTTCTCATTGATTAATTATTAAATGCAAATTCGATTAACTGACGAGTTTTAAATGTGCCCCGCCCCCTTTACAGGATGGGCAACCAATTTACATGGCCATTAAAGGAGTGGTGTTTGACGTCACCACTGGAAAAGGTTAGATTTTGTACACAACTTTACGTTCTACAATCTTTTGTGTGCTGGTGGAAGTTTCTAACCAACAGACTCTTATTAGAGGAAGTAGATATATTATTTTGAGAGGACAGTGTGACATTTGCTTTGTTCCCTGTTTTGATTTTGTGTACAGGTTTGGGTATAGCCTACTTGTGAGCGCCAAATGTCCTCACTTATATAGTTAATTATTATGACAACTGAACTGACTAGTGAGGACATTTTATTGGTCCTTACTAGTTATAAATCGGCCAATACATGTTTTTAATTTAAATCTAGTATGTTTCTGTGAGGGTTGTGTTTAGGGGTAGGGCTTAGGTTAAAGGGTTAGTTTACCCAAAAATGAAAATAATGTCATTTTTTTACTCACCCTAACGTCGTTCTACACCCGTAAGACCTTTGTTCATCTTTGGAATGCAAATTAAGATATTTTTGATGGCTCAGTGAGGCCTCTATTGCCAGCAATGTCACCGAACCTCTCAAGATCCAGAAAGGTACTCAAAACATATTTAAAACAGTTCAGTGAGTACAGTGGTTCTAAATGACGACTTTTCAACAATATCTAGTGAAGGGCGATTTCAAAACACTGCTTCGAGGCTTTACAAATCTTTTGTTTCGAATCAGTGGTTCGGAGCGCCAAAGTCACGTGATCAGTAAACGAGGCTTCGTTTATGCAATCCGAACCACTGATTCGAAACAAAAGATTTGCAAAGCTTCAAAGCAGTATTTTAAAATCACCCATCACCAGATATTGATGAAATATTAAAGGTGCTAAAGAGGATCTTTTCGTCGGCTGAGAAACCAAAGACTGTTACTGAGTTTTTGAAATGAGCGCATGCGTAAGAACAACCCCCCTCCTTCGAAGGAACGCCTCCCAAAACTCGTATTGGAACACGAGTGTTTACCACCGGAATTCGCTGTATCGTGTTAGTGGATTCATTATGTCGGACTCACCGCAGGTAACTCATAATCTGCAGTTGTTACTCCTGTCTCCGGACAAAAACATTGCATGCGGCGCCTGTGGAGTATGGAAAGTTACTGGAGCGCGCAGCCACGCTCGTCTCTCACAAGGAACGTCATGGCAGTGATTGACAAGCCAGAGGACCAATCCGCGCATGTCTCTCACAAGGAATGTCACGGCAGTGATTGACAAGCCAGATGATCGCGTAAACGATTGGCTGATATTTTTAAGGCCCTACCTCGTGCACAGATGATGTATATTAATATTATTCCTTTCAGTGCACCTAATAAATAGTCTTTTATCAGTTAGTAAAGACAATTTCAAGTAATATTGCAAAAATGTATAAAACAAAACATCCTCTTTAGCACCTTTAAGGTTGAACCACTGTTCTCACATGAACTGTTTTAAATATGTCTTTAGTACCTTTTATGGATCTTGAGAGGTTCATTGACATTGCTGGCAATGGAAGCCTCACTGAGCCATCAGATTTCATCAAAAATATCTTTTTTGTGTATAAATATATTGTGTTCCAAAGACGAACAAAGGTCTTACGGGTGTAGAATGACATGAGAGTGAGTAAAAAATGACATTATTTTCATTTTTGGGTGAACTAACCCTTTAAGAAAATACCATTAACATGATATAAAATCAATGAAAGTCCATGCAGTGTTCTCACTTATACAGTATAGTGAATAGTGAAACAAACATGTGCGTGTATAAGCACTAAGGAGTGTATTGCAAACCACATCCCTATTTGCATTCACTGAACCAAGTTTCCAACAGGAATTCCCAGGGCTAGAAATAAAGCTATGCAATTTAACATGGTTCCAGGGGGTTATGGGAATTTCTATAGTAAACTTAAAGTCACAATGAAATCAAAACTGACAGTTTTTATTTATTAATGCACTACTGCAATATTTATTATAAAAATTTTTTTTTTAATTATTTTTATATAGTACAACTAAACACAACAAGAGTTGACCACTGTGCTTTAGAGAGTAATGGTCTAAAATACATGAATGAAAGAAAGAAAGAAATCAAGAACACACAACACACAATTTTTTTTATGGATAATTTTTTTATTTATTTTTTTAATTCATGTGACCTCGTAATCTTTAATCAAAATAGCTTTTCTTCTCTGATGTGTTTACTGGCACGAGGGCCATATATAATGAGATCTACCAATAGCGAACCACAACAATCCAAAGATCTAATCAATTTCCGATGGACAAATTCAAGACCCACCCTACATTTTTTAATGTTCAAGAGACCGTTTCACTTATATGTCACAATAGGAAAGAAAAGACTATCGTGACTTCCGTTTCATGATTATGTTTAGTTCTAAACCATTTAATCAGCTAGAAATCATAATTAGTATAGATAGATTTTTATGCAGTCAACAAAGTCATGAAAATTCCTTGGTCAGAAAGTGTGGAAACCCTGTTTTTTTTCTTTAATTTCCAGAATTTTACAGAAAGGGAGCACCTTATAATGCCCTCGTGGGCAAGGACTCAACTAGAGCTGTGGCCAAAATGTCCCTTGACCCAGCCGATCTCACACATGACACTGTAAGTTGGGGATTTCATAACTTTGACACTGGCTTTCACAAATTTGCCACAGAAAAAAAAAAAAAAAAACGTTTCAGCTTCTTCGTAATACTGTTGTTAGACTGAATAATGGATTATAATATTTATTCATTATTCGGTCTAACATTTTAGATGTTTACATTGTATAAAAAGGATTGATAATTGTAAACATGCGTTAAATCACTTGTTTTTTTTTCACTGTACACGAGGGGAAAATTTAGTGATTCACACTTCATGTAGACTTTTTCGGCATAACTTAATTGCCTCTTTCGGTTCATTTTTGTTAGACGGGCCTCACTGAGAATCAACTTCAATCCCTCGAGCAGATATTCAAAGGCACATACAAAGCAAAGTACCCTATCGTGGGATATACCAGCAGGTGCGTTCTCAATGAGGATGGCAGCCCCAATAAAGACTTCAAACCTGAAGACCAACCTAATTTCAACATTAAAGAGGAATTTTAATGCTGAGCACAGCCTTTAAAGATAATTGTCTTATAATAAAGCTATCTAATAATCCAATCAAAAGTCTGAATAATAGTTGTTTGTGACATCTGGCAGTACATTAAGTGGGCATGTGTCAATTTGAGGTTGTCTGGTGGTCTTTTAACCTACAACCTAAGAGCATTATGATGCATACTATCCCACGTGGGTTTTTTCCCTGGTGGGCTGCTTTGAAGGTCATTCAAATGAGGCCACCTACAGGTGTGATTAAAAAAAAAAAGAGGTATGGTTGTTTGGCCTTTTTACATGTATTAAAAGATGTTAGATAATAATTTTAGATGTTTACATTGTATAAAAAGGATTGATAATTGTAAACATGCGTTAAATCACTTGGTTTCTTTCACTGTACATGAGGGGAAAGTTTGGTGATTCACGCTTCATGTAGAAATTGAAATTGCTTTGTGGTGAGGGGTTTCGTTTTACAAATTAAGAAGTTAAGCGTTAATGTTATCATTCCACGACAACATTTTTACTCAAACTCCATCTCAGTCATAATTATAGTGTTTGTGTCTATTCTGTACGAAATGCCCCTGATGACCAGATATGTTTCACAGTAATCTGAGAGAGAGTTGTTTGTTACTTCAGCTTGTTGTCCTGTCATATTAGTGTCATCTGGGATATTTTAAGACTGGATGGAATGTAATAAAGGAGTTGTTGATAAACACTCAGACTGGTGTCATCTGATCTCAAAAGAGTTGGTACATGGCTGTAGAAGAGACTGGGGCTAGTTGTCACAAGAGCTAAATCTTAGTGATTATAAGGATATGAACTAAAGGTTGAATTGCACAAATAATTGTTTGAGATATCTATATCATTTAAATGTTTGAAGTCAGTAAAAATTTGTATTGTTTGTGAATAAAGTCTCTTATGCTTACCAAGGCTGTGTTTATTTGATGAAAAATACAGTACTTTACAACTTTCATTAAGTCAATTATATATTATATTAAAGTAGATTTAAACCAAAAGAAATTTGTGATATTTGTTCTACTGTTTGAATTTCACTGGAAAACATTAAAAAACCTCTTATTTAATGACAGATTCCGTTATTGGGGCATGTTTTCACAAAAATGCTAAAGTTTGTTAACCTATATATCTTTATTTTGCTAAATAAAAGTGGAAATGTTCAGTTTTCTATACCAAGACTGTAAGAAGAAATAATTGTTCAAACTCAAGATATTAAGAAGACTCAATAGTAAAACTCCTCTGCATGTTTAACTTTCCAAAACATCAAAAGGCTCCTGATGAGAAGGCAATGACCTGATTTCCATGGAGACTGTAAGCAGTAGGTGGGTATGCTGAAAGGCATTTGGTCAAATGCAGTTCATTTATTTTCATGATGAATTTACCCATTATACATACATAAAAACATGGGGGCTGGATGGTTTCATGAACGATAGTGAGTCAGTTCACTGTCAGTTTCAGAGTCTCAAAATGATGGTTTTTGATTCTTTTAAAAATTCCCGCCGGGGCACCATTAGCATTTACAGCAAAATAATGAATCATTGTAAAAGTGCCTTTACTGTAAACATTGGCCAGGCTTAATTTTTATCCTATTTACCAGAAAGCCTTCAGAAACTGAAATTGATTTCAAGAAAGAATTCAAAATTACTAAATGCCAAGTAAAAATGCATTTTATCCTTATAAGATATAATGTTAAAGACAGATATAGTATGTAATGATTGTAGATATATGTTGACTGATGGCTAAAAATAATAATTAAATTCATTATTTGTTTTATTCTAATGCAAAATGGTAGTTTAACATGATATGTATGTTCTTGATCCTTCTGGCCTTGTAATTTGATATGCACTTCCTCCTATTGCCATATTTTCTACCTGTTACATGCATGCTCACATGAGTGACGTATGTCACACTTTCCACCCTCGGTCACAACAACTCGCCTTTTGTAGCTAAAGAGGTGTTGATGGTGGGAGCCCATGATGCTGCTTCCTGTCTCCATTGCACATCAGAATTTCCCCTATTGCCCGCCCACTTTCATTTTGTGCAGTGCAGTGGGCTGTTTCAGTTCAGTCTGTCTGAGACACTTGGTAGTGTCTGTTCTGTGCTCCGGAGTCAATGTAGCTTTCTGCTTTCTCCAGCCACCCACAACATTTGACCTCGGATTTAATTAAATTTTTATAGTGGTGAGTAACATATTTGTTTACATATACTGTTTTTATTATAATAGTGTGTTATTAATTATATATGTTTTATTTTTTTGCTATGTTTTGGATCTGTTAGCTAATTAAGTGATACATAATTATGCATACATTCTTTTTTGCTGTAATTAACATTACCACTTGATGTGTAGAAGACTAAACTGAATCTATTTAATATTTATTTACTTATTAAATGCATTATTTGGATCATGTTGAGTTGCAAAGTTTGATTCTATGATTCACTCTGTATTAAGTTCTATAACCACAAACTCTTTTCACTGATCAGGTAATCTGACCAAGAGGAGTGATCTATTGGTCATCACAACACAGCAAACCTATGAAGGTGCTGAGTGGTCACGGCGTGGTAAGTTATCACCTGCACCCAGAGTTTCACACACCTATTGTCTCTTAATGTCATCATGGAAACTGATTAGTATGTATTTGAATTGACTTACTTCCCTAAATCTCATTGAAGGGATAAACACATCTTTTGTTCTTTCTCTTTCAGTCTAAATCGTTGACCCAAAACAGCGAGAACCTATTCATCATGCCAGCCACAGCTGTAAGTATATTGATCCCAAGATCTTACGCATACAGCACTTCTTATCACCTTCTGATTGATAGATTAGTGCAATTATGGATTCTTTAAAGGCTAAGTGTTGAGAACAAAGCCTAAAATGGGATGTTACAAAGTCCTGACCTGTTACATGTCAATATATTTTACCAACACGTGATGTTTACAAAGATTACTCATTTAAACTCTTGTTGCACCAACCCCAAATTCCCCAATTACCATTTTTAGTTCTGGCTCTTTCTTCATTTGATTATTTGCTTTTAATTTCTATTAGGTTCCAATGAATACGGGACTCTCCCTTAGTCAGCAGACTAATGCCAATCTGACCAGAATCTCCCACACTGGTAAGTTTACAGTCTCACTTCTGCTCTTTTAAATGTCATTGCTCTCTAATAAGTTGTCTTGGACTTTTTGATGTTGACAAAAAAACAAAAACAACCTTTCAAAGCCAGATTTAATGCAGTTTACTGTAAATTAGAATCAGAATACTGTATGTTAGTAGAATATAGTGATTTTTAATATAGTTTCTTTATTGATATTCTACAGGAAACCCAAACATCAATCAAAGGCGTTGGAGGAGTGTGATTCACAAAGTACAGAAAAGGCGTGTACATCCCAAAAACAAGCTGTTTGGGCGAGCCTTGTCTGATATTTGTCAGAAAGATGGGTGTCCTCCCAAACCAATCATGGTGAGAATTGAATGAATAGTACTTCATTTGCAAAACCATAAACAAATGTGGTGTTATATGTATGTGGTTTTAGTCTTTGAAATAATCTGAATTTGCCTAAATTTTCTTTGCAGGATATCCTTACATTGCTGCTGAGAAAGGGTCTGTACACCGAGGGGGTGTTCAGGAAGGCAGGCAACGCCAGAGCGCTGAGAGAGATCAAGGCGCAGCTCAACGATGGGATGGAAGTGGATCTGAAAAATCAGTCAGTCTTTTTGCTCGCAGATCTTGTCAAGGTATGGCACGACTTTGGGCAATATGATTTGAGTTTAATGATTTACAGTAATGAGGTCTACAATGTGCATATTTGATCACTAATCAATGTGTATTCTGATTTGCAGCATTTTCTTAAAGAACTGCCTGGCAGTTTGCTAATGGTGGAGAAGGCCAAATCCTGGATGACTGCTATGGAAAAGGAAGATGAAGATCAGAAGTGCGCTGAAATCAAAATGTAAGTTATCTAATGATGCAACTGGGTTGAATAAAAAGTGTTTAGTGTAAATGAACTGCATTTGTGACCAGGTTTTCTTTATTTCGTCTTTAGGGTGATCAGCACGCTTCCTGAGCCAAATATTCAGCTCTTGAAACACTTGATTGTTCTGCTCCACCTTATAAGTGAGA
Source organism: Chanodichthys erythropterus (assembly GCF_024489055.1). NCBI lineage: Eukaryota > Metazoa > Chordata > Actinopteri > Cypriniformes > Xenocyprididae > Chanodichthys > Chanodichthys erythropterus. The sequence continues at coordinate 30,439,724 of NC_090238.1, forward strand.
ACGAAGGAATGAACAAGATGAATTCTCACAATCTAGCTACATGTGTTTCCCCCAACTTGCTCCAAACAGACAACTTGGAAAAGATGGAAGAGGTGAGTGTACAGTGATTTCTGAAAGTTCTCACATGATGTGGCCATGAGCCAGAAAATAGCAGACTGAGTCAAATTGAAACTCAAGATATCAATCTAGTTTCATATCCAAAGTTATTTTGACCTATTTTCATTGGAATTCACGTGATGACTTTTTTTGTTGTTGAAGTGGCCTGTTTAATCCTAATGTCACTCTGGGTTTGTATTTGCAGGTGACAAAGCTGACAAAGTTTCTCATTGACAACTGCAATCAAATATTTGGTGAGGATGCAATGACGCTCTTTGGAGACTCCGATGAAGATGAACTCAGCGATAACCAAGGTAGCTTCTTTTACATTTTGACATTGAGTTTTATTGTTGACATACAGTAAGAATATTGAGCTATAATAATAACGTGGACGGCATAGCTCAGATAATTTGATCTTGATATCTTGGGAAATATGAGAACAGTTTGAAACATTGCTAAGATCTCTTCTGAAACCCTTTTTCTTAAAAGAAAAGGATGCAGGAGACTTTAGCTAAAGAGCTCTAATATTCAAATGTAATATAAATTGTTCTTATCTATAAAGAGTTCTTTGCCATTTTGCCAACGCATTGTGAATTAGACATCCATTGACCAATTAGAATTTAAGAGAGGCGGTCCAGTTGTACCTTCAGCAATCCAATTGGCTGTCCAATTCCAACTTGATTTCAAATGGACTTGGTTATTTCAAAAACATCTTGCCAATTCCTATCTGTCTCCCATGCGTTGGCATTCTTTACATATGACGGCAATATGTAGTTAGCAAAACAAATGTAGACATGATCTAATAGTACTTAACATTCTAATAATATCTATCCTTGATTTCTTCTTCAGACTCTTTCTCTTCACACCATCATGACTCGGCATATGACAGTAATGACCCTGATGCAGACAAGGGGAGTTATTCTGACATGGACTCCATCAAATCCGGCGTTGAAGAGGAAGCCCAGAAACATTCCAGCACCGTTGAACCTTGGACTACAAAACTGTTGACTCGCAGACGCTCAGAACCAGCAATCGTCTTCACCGAGGGAGTTCGGCACCTGGTCCTCTCTAGGAGCCAGACAGAAATGGACTTTTATGACAAACAATTAACAAAACAGATCTCCGATGACTGTATTGTGTTTAGAGCAGGTAACAGCTTGGGGAAAGGCTGTTGTTTGCCACCTAAAACTGGGGCCAGGAAAACCTCTAAAGGCTCGTATTGTTCTTCAAGCTCACTTGAGAGTTGTTTCTCCAGTGCTTCAGAGAGCTCAATCCATAGCTCTCCTATCATGCCTTCATGCAGTCAGAGAAAGGCCCTTACACGCAAACATTCGTATCCCATCCGCCCATCGGCACCTGCACCGAATCGCTCCGAGACCCCAAAAAGACGCTCGCAATCGATGAAGACCGCACATATCAGAAGCAGGACTGTCTTCGGGCGAAGTGGCTCCACTAAACGGGCCATCGAGAGAGCTCTACGCCATAGTCAGACCGAACCCGAGCTACCAAATCCTAATCCGGAGCCGAGATTCTTGTCTAGCAAGGAGATTTTCCAGCAGGTGGACAGCAGGATACCAAGCGATCCTCCAAGTTATCAGCAAGCGGTTGAGGACAATTCCCATGTGGTTCTCTCGAGCCGTAAATCGCTGACTGTTCACGATGTCAGATGTCTGTCAAAGAAAACATGCAACTGCTCCAGATCCTCAAGTGAAGAGACATTGCATTCACCTTCTGGGAATGAACATTTTGATATCCACAACAGAGACAGTAAAGAGACATGTGATAGTATGAGTGGATCCTCCTCAGAGTTGAGACAGAGGAGCACATCTGAATCTGTGTGTGAAGCATCACTACCAGAGTGGTGCAGTCAGGAACATCTCAGAGAGACATATGTGTAATTTATTTTATTATTGCTACTTTTTGGTGGTGGCAGAATGTCTTTTGCAAATGACCTCATAATGAGGCACAATTCAGAAGTACAATGATGTACAATTCAGAAACAGTTATGCGCTGAATATGTTGAATTTTATTCTTCATTTTAGTCTGGTCTTTTGTGACAATGTTTTCATACCCACAGTATTTTCCAGCTTCCCAAATATTGTGAAAAAAACAAACAAAACAAAACAACAAAAAAACTTGGCACTTTGAGGATTTTTCACTACACGGGTTCATATGTTTTTTGTGCAATGTTTGCAGAGCTAATGTATATACTTGAAAGCAATGCAAACTATGTATGTCTTCTCATGAAATAAAGACATGAAATAAACTACAGTCATGTTGCCATTTATGAAAATAATGAGAATTTATGAGTAATAATTTCATTGTTGTTGTTTTTTTGTTTTTGTTTTAAATAATGAGTCAAATCAGCTTGGCCTGTAAATGATCGTTAACTAAAATTAAAACTAAAACCATTAAAAAAAATTTCTTGAAATAAAATAAACAGTTACTAAAAAAATAAAACGAAATCTTATTTTATTTTAGCTAGTTGCAACATTTTCATTTAGTTTAAGTTAAAATACTAAAATACCTCAAACTAAATTAAAGTACAACTAAAAAAACAAAAACAAAACTATAGACATTTTTTATTTTTTTTTAAGTATTAAAAATGACAAAATTCTTAACACAATTACTATATTACAATGGCCCCCAAAACGTATTTGGACACTTAAACTGTATAAATGTCATTGTGTTAGATCAGCAAACTTTTGCAAACTCAGGCTATGACCCATCTAGAGGTCTAATCTTGATAGCCATCAAAAATAATGAATTTTCTTGAAATATGAGGAAAAAATCTTTTAGTTAAAGTAGTCATTTTTAGCCTTCTAGCAGCTTTGCTCCTCTGTGTGCGGTGCGCAGGTTAATGTGCTTCAAGATGCGGGCCTGCAACTCATCAATGGGTCATGACCCACATTTAAAACAGATAAGAAAATGTTAATACATTCTTAAAAATATAAAGGTTCCATAAGGGGATTTTCGCAGTGATTCCTTAGAACAGGGGTTCTCAACTCTGGCCCTCGAGGTCCACTTTCCTACAGAGTTTAGCACCAAACTTGATTAAACTCGCCAGGCTGTAACTTTCTAGTACTCCTACAGACCTTGGGTGCGTCTCAATCAGCTCCCCATAGCTTCCCTGAATCAGTATACTGTTTGTGTACACGAATTTGTGCACTGGTAAGGACAGCAAGGATCTTGGCTCACTACACATTGGGCGACATGACAACGTCCTCATTGTACAACATCAATTCTGTTTTTTTTATGAACAACAGCAGAACTATATTATTTTATAAATGTAATTTAAAGTACATTGTTGAATACTTTGCTTGTTACATATACATGCAACATTTCAGCCGTAAATAAATGATAAATGTTAGCTAGATTATGTTCATTACCTATCTAAATGTTTTGAGCTTCAGAACTTCCGTTAAGGGAACGGTGCATTATGGACATTTTAGGGAGCGAACGTTTCAGTGCACTGGAAGGATTTTGCGATTGAGACAGCCCTTAAAATGTCCGACTCCCTAATCAGTGCTCTGCTGAACTAGGGAGCTGATTGAGACACACCCCTAGATTAGCTTGTTCTGGTGTGTTAAAGGGTTAGTTCACCCCAAAATTAAAATAATGTCATTTATTACTCACCCTCATGTCATTCCACACCCTTAAGACCTTCGTTAATCTTCAGAACACAAATTAAGATATTTTAGTTGAAATCCGATGGCTCTGTGAGGCCTCCATAGGGAGCAATGACATTTCCTCTTTCAAGATCCATTAATGCACTAAAAACATACTTAAATCAGTTCAGCTTAAATCAGAAGCTTCCTGAAGCAGTGTTTTGAAATCGGCCATCGCTAAATAAGTCGTTATTTTGTTTTTTTGGAGCACCAAAAATATTCTCGTTGCTTTATAATATTAATATTGAACCACTGTACTCACATGAACCGATTTAAATATGTTTTTAGTACCTTAATGGATCTTGAGAGAGGAAATGTCATTGCTCCTTATGAAGGCCTCACAGAGCCATCGGATTTCAACTAAAATATCTTAATTTGTGTTCTTACAGGTGTGGAACGGCATGAGGGTGAGTAATAAATGACATTATTGTTATTTTTGGGTGAACTAACCCTTTAAGGTTGGAGCTGAACTCTGCAGGAAAGTGGATCTCGAGGACCAGAGTTGAGAATTAACCTTAAAGAGAACAGTTCTTCTAAGAACCATCATTTTCTTTTTAAAAAAGAACCTTTTTCCACTACAAAGAATCGTTTGTGAAATGGAAAGGTTTCATGGATGTTAAAGGTTCTTCATGGAAATTATTAACCAACTTGTTTTAGCATTTAAAACAATTTAAAGCAAACTTTTCAACTTAAGTGTTCGAATACGTTGTGGGGCCACTGCATGTTTGTACATAGGCCTTATTAGCCTACCTGTACTAAATATAGGCTACAGAAAGTAGAGAATTGCCCAAATAAAAATATCCACCTTGCAGTAAATTATAAAGCTCAACCGCACCCATGTTCTCTCCGCCCAGTGTATATGGACTAATGTTGTAATGTGACAATGAGCTGTTGAAGAGCTTCTCACTTACAAGAAACCTCCCGTTCAGATCAGCAAGGCTGTACACGTGCTCTACTTCTGTCGCATTGCGTCGCCTGCTGGGCGCGAGCCTGATCAAAGGTCGAATGTACAGCGCAGCTGCACTGTACGCAGAGAGTCGCTGGCACTCTTTAACTCGAGTGCTAACTAACTTATCGTACTAGCTATCGCTGGGGCGAGGCTTTGACACCATCTATCGAAAATGACTCAGAAATGAGTCTAGCGTTCACTATTCAGATCGGTCGCGAGCACATAGACTGTTAAAGATCCGGCGCGCGTCTCTGGTTTCTTTCTTCAGTTGGTCCCCATACAAGACTGACGATGCCTAAGCCTGTAAGTGTTTATTTTATTTTTATTAAACATAAAGTTTATCTTTACATAAAGAACAAAATATATAGCCTAACAATGGGAAAAAGGATTTTGTGACTGTGAGTGAAGTATAACTATTGTACAATATCTCGGACTCCTACATAAATTTACATGCCTATGTCTAATCTAATTTATGTTTATTATTGATAAATACTATGTTGAATCCTGTCCTTATTTAGTGGTTTCGTATATCTATGGTGACTTACGATAGGCCTCTGTCATAAAGACTCTAATTAGGTTACAAAAAAAGTTTGATAGCTTAAGATTAGGTTAATATTTTATTCAATATTTTTTTGTAACAAAATCCGTAATGTTGAAAGACAGGATTTTTTTTTTTTTTTTTTTTTTTTTACTCAGCAGTTTAATCAAGATAAAGCAGCTAACTTATTTATTACCAGCTATATTATTTTGCCAATGTTGAGGAGTAAAATTGTATATATCTTGTTAATGCTTATAAATAGTGGTTATACATAATAATCTTTATATTTAATTCTCAAAAGGTGTAGTTATCACCTCGAATCTTAGAAGGAACTATGAATTTGATGGTTAACATGCTTGAGTAAGATGAGTCTTTAAACATTAACTAAACTTAGACAATGAGGATGAGTTCATGCTGTGTTCATGGGCGCAGAATGCCAAAGTAAAAGATTAGCTAGATGCAGCAGATTGTGCTGCTGTGAACATACTTTTGACTTTAGTATTTGAATACCAGGATGTGATGTCACTCTAATTAATGCTGTTAAGATTCAAGAGAGTTACTGGTAAACCTGCTGATCTTATTCATCAAGGTTTTTTACATATTTGAGCCATGAGAAGAGTGTAATCTTTCTGCACACCCTAAGTTATGGTCATGTTGAAATATATTTTTTAATTGTCCCTTTATGGAAAAGCTAATTCTTTGAGAGAAATATGGAGATACAGCATTCCCAAGTTTGTTTGCAACAATGCCATAGAAGAACCTTTTTTGGTTCCCCAAAGAACCTTTCAGTGAACAGTTCTTAAAAGAACCATTTTTCTTAGTGTGAAGAATATTTTAATAATCTAAAGAACCATTTGTGTGATGATGGATGTTAAAGGTTCTTCATGGAACCAATAATGCCAATAAAGAACAGTTTATTATCAACCATTACAATTGTTAGAAAAGATCATCCGATTAAAATCGTCTCCTACATTTCACTGATTGAAATGTACAAAGTCCTTCCAGGGTCATTACAGACACACTTTAAACCCCAGATGTATTGTAATTATTGTGCATGTGTTTTTCATAAACTCATATGAATTGAGAGACTCGTGGAATATTTGTACTTTAACTTTTAATAATTAATTTGGGACACCGCAAAACCATTCAAACAAACTAGAGAAAGAATGAAAAGAAATGGTGACCAGATATAGCATCATATACATTATAAGCTAAAAGTTAATGTCTATTTCCATTTTCCATGAATTCCCTAAATACATTTATTTAATCTGAGATAAGACCCAAGGCTTATTTAAGCTTATGAACAAGTACTTGAGTGGAGCACAAACACTTGTCTGTGATTTGAGGAGTAGCACTGTCTTGTGAGGTACTCTGTACCCTCCAGGCTAATGAGACATGCAGGTCACGCTGTGTTATGAGTATATGACGTAGTCCGAGTCTTTTTCCGGTTAGATAAAACGTGCAGTTCTGTTGGTTGCCCATGGAGATGGTGACTCCTGGAGTAAACATTTAGCACTTATTCAGTCTGTTCCATTGCTGGGACAAATCCAACCGAGAGGACAAGCTTTGAAGATTATAGATTATATCTGCCATGCTGGCAATGGGATTATTACATTTTATTTGCTTTGGATACGGACAGGCTGAAGCTGCCATAAGCAGCTTGTTTGGCACTTACTGACAAGACCCTAAAGATTTTGGATTTTTGAAAGCATATGTGCTAATGTATTATGTGTGTAGTATAGTTATATAAAGATACCATATTAGTTACAGCAGTGATTTAAGTTCTTTTGACACAGTTGCTAGCCTATTGTGCCTTATCTAATGGCTTGCTGATAAAGGGTAATTTGCATTGTTACACTGATAGTCTTACTCAGACAACTGAACACCTTGTGCTACTATTTTATTTGTAATTTTATTCACATTATTACACATGATTTCTAACTAAGTCAAATTTATTTTATTTTAAAAGTGACAATGCATATTAATTGTCATGAGCACTTATTTTTTTATCTGCAGTCCCTGCAGTATTCCTACAATTAGTAAAACAATGGTATGACCCATAAAACATTATAAAAAGTCATGCAAAACATTAGGATTATAGACAAAATCATTGTTTTATTGTTTTTCACCATAAATTATAAGGTGAATCATAATATCAATATTTCAAAATGTTACCATGAAAGAGCATGTAATGTCTTTTAAATGCAAAATTGCTTTTCGCAACAAATTTGATAGTAAAGTAGAATTAGATACAAATAATAATAAAAAATCACCATACACTTCTTTTCAAATTTGCTGGTTAGATTTTTTTTCATGAAAATGAAATGAATTGAAAAAAAATTTCTTTAAATTTATCAAAAGTGATAGTAAAGTCATTTATGATGTTACAAAATATTTTTATTTCAAATAAACATTAAACGTTCTATTAATCTTTCTATTTCAATTAAATAATCTTGAAAAATTATACAATAAACACAAAAATATTAAGCAGCACAACTGTTTTTAAACATTCATAATAATAAGAAATGTTTCTTGAGCAGCAAATCAGCATATTAGAATGATTTCTGATGGATCATGTGACACTGAAGACTGGAGTAATGATGCTGAAAATTAGCCTTGCTTAGCATAAGAGACTTCTTTCAAAAACATAAAAAAATATATGCCAAGGTTGCTAATTATTGAATTACAGTTAACCATTTTTACATAGCTTTAATTCATCATATCATTCATTTCATTAAAATTATTTATATATATTTTTTTTACCATTAATGGTTGTTCACAGAAATTTAGTTTAAAGGGATAGTTAACCCAAAAATGAAAAATCTGTCATCATTTACTCACCCTCAGGTTGTTCCAAACCGGTATAAATTTCTTTGTACTGCTGAATGCAAAAGAAGATATTTTGAAGAAAGTTTGTAACCAGGCCACTTTGGGCCACCATTGACTTCCATAATAGGAAAAAAATGCTATGGAAGTCAGTGGTGGCCCAAAGTGGCCTGGTTTGGAACAACATGAGGGTGAGTAAATGATGAATGAATTTTCATTTTTGGATGAACTATCCCTTTAAGTGTTAAAAATGGTTTGTATTGTCAGCAGTAGGTGCCAATAGTTCTACAGTAGTTGGCCAGTGTTGGTCAAAACATGCAGATCATTTACTTGCTGATGTGGCTAAATACTAACAACAGGGTGTAACGGTTATTGCACTGTGAGGATTATAACACTTGTCACCTTTCTCATGATTAGAACCACTAAATGTGCACTAATCCTGGATGTAAGAAGGTCTTTATTTATGCTTTGCAAATAGAAATAACTGAAGAAAGCATTGAACTTAAGTGATGATGAGTCTGAAACTTTTTTTGCACAAGTTTGAAGGGTTTATCTTTACAGCTCTAGAGTAGTTCACATGAAGGTTGTGTAACTTTGCCAGTGCTTGTAAGACTCTGTCAAGGTTCACCAGGTCGTTATGAAAGCTTGTGTAAAGTGTGCTGGACTGAAATGTGACCTTGAACAACTGATTGTCACCATGGAAGTCATGGAATCTCTTCTGGAAACAGATTTTTAGTTTTATGTGTCTTGTTAATGGTGTATAGAGTGTACTTTACTAGTTTAAGTATATTACGGGTATGTTTTGTTTCAGTGTCTACTTTGTGAAATGCAAAACTAAATCTCATAAATTATAAAAAGATTAATAATGTCACACCTAATGTCCGTTGAATCTGTTGAAACTTTATCAGATGTCAGTTGTCTGGAGGATATTGCATACAAGTCTGTCATAAGGCTTTATTGCCAGTGGCTTTGTGTAATTTAGCTGGCACAATATTCCATGATTATAGTTAACATGCCTCTGATAGTTGATGATCTGACTGATGTGATATTAAATATCTTATATGACAATGGTGTGAAGTAATACATTAAAACAAATCTTTTGTTCTGTTGTAATGGCATATGTATTATTTCTGATACAATGGCAATGAAAATGCACTCACTTATGTTCGTTATTGCAGATCAATGTCCGTGTCACCACTATGGATGCCGAGCTGGAATTTGCAATCCAGTCAGTTACATCAGGCAAACAGCTCTTTGAGCAGGTAAGCAATGGCTCCAGAAATTGTCCTAATATTTGTTTATAACTCAAGGCGGCATGCAAGGAAACGGTAATCATATGTGTTTTTTAAGCTAAGTGGTAAATTGCATCCACTTTATATACAGATGAGGGAACATTTTTGTAGTTTCACATTGCCTGCTGGGAAAATAACTCAAGCATACACTGAAAACTCTGACGCTCAAAATAATTAATTGGTTTGAGTAGGACAAACTGAAATTAAACAAACTAGTTCAGTCAAATTAACTTTCATGAGTATTTTGCACTTTTTTTTCATTCAAGTTCACAGAACTAATATATTTTAAATAAACTGAACTGTTTCATTGTTTTGAGTTGTATTAACTTATTTCTTTTAATTTAGACAAACTTAAGTTTAACTGAAACTGGGCTGGGATTTCTATTTCCCAGCATGCTTTGCCCATGGCACTCGAAAGGGAGAGTAAATGCTAAAATTAGCTAGTAATAGCTAATAAAAATGTTCACTTTGAGGTTACATGAATAATTTAAGTTAAATGTATACTCAAACTGTAGTGTACTTAATCATTATAAAGTTAAGAACAGTTAAAATGTATAAGTACAAAATAAAAATCTGCCAGTTCTGCTTATTTAAACTTTGAATTTCTTAACTTAAATATTCTGAGGCAACTGATTACCTCAATTTTTTTGAGTTTTTCCAATTTATTCGGGTTTACAGTGTATTTTAAAACTAATGGGGAAAAAACTCACCAAAGTATGAAAATCTCCTGCTAAGTTGATATTTACTGTATATGCACTTGCATATGAGTAATTCTTGCAAACTATGTCCTACTAGGCAATGTAAAAGCACTACTTTTGTTTTATCACACTGACTCATAAACTTGTAGTGACTTGTTAACTTAAAAAACTCTTTTTGTAACAAAGCTTTTTAACTAATTGCAAAAGCATTTTTCTTACTTTAGAGACACACCTGAATTCATGCTCATGACTACAGTCACTGGGTGTAAATCATTTTTCAGATACTGTTGAGATTAGTAATGTTGGACTACCTTGGAATATGGTGATTGGTGAGGCAAGATATGACAGGACTGTATATGGAAAATAACCCCAAAGGTGGTGGACACCGTCTCTCCCTTTTTGTACACACTTAACTGAAAAGAGGTCAGTTTGGTTGGTAGTTTCCCTCCCTGTTGATAGCATAGTTCCTATTCTAATCTTCTCAGAGCAGAGACTCTCCCATTGTTTCGCCTACAACATAACGTCATGCTTGTTTATCACGTGCTGCAGGTGATTAGGTATCATGTTTTAAATTTACGTCATAAGAATCAATATCAAAATTTGTTTACATTTAGCACTGTGCTAGTCTCATGTAACTGGTTGAATTTTATCCTCTGTGTTCATGTATTCAGGTGGTTAAGACGGTGGGTTTGCGTGAGGTCTGGTACTTTGGTCTGCAGTACATGGACAACAAAGGCTTTCTGACATGGCTGAAACTGGACAAAAAGGTTTTTTGGATTTTATACAGAAAATTGTATTGTATTTGAACCTACATTTGCACCACTACATTTTTAGACGATAAATAATAAATGCTTAGTAGTCACAATGCTTGGATTAACGTTAATAATATGTTAATAACACGTTCAAGTGCCCCATTATGCTTTTTCGAACATTACCTTTCATGAAGTGTGTAATATAGCTGTTTGTGAGTGTAAAAGGTCTGCAAAGTTTTTAAGATTAAAGCATATGACAAATAAAGTTATTGTCTCCTAAAAGAAAGAATTTATTCTGAATTGCCTGAAACAAGTCATCAGCAATTCCAGTCTCACTTCCTGTTACAAACCTACATAACAATGTAACAAATTTGCATAATGCCAGCCTATGTTCTTCATTGGCTTCCCACGAACAACGTCTACTTTGCCCCGCCCTTAAACACTGTAGTTGTAGCTCATGACTGGAAGAGTTTGGTTCGTGTTATAGACATGTTGAGAAGACGCTGTTGTGTAGACTGCCAGTCAAATAAACATTGACCACTACAGGATTCCTGTTAGAGAAGTCACGAGACATGCAGGTGATGTTGAACTTTGATTATTGCTCAACAAAGGTGGGAATAAGAAAAAGAATAAGTGCATATGATAGCTGAATCACTAAAATATCTGCAATGTGTCATGGAATCTACGTAAACATAGAACTGAACATTGTCGTATAGTCATTTACTTTGTATGTTAACAACCACTCATTCTGATTTCATAGGTGTCCTCTCAAGATGTAAAGCAAGAGAACCCTCTGCAGTTTAAGTTTCGGGCCAAGCACTACCCTGAGGACGTGTCTGAGGAACTGATTCAGGACATCACAAAAAAGCTTTTCTTCCTGCAAGTTAAGGAAGGCATCTTGAGCGATGAGATCTACTGCCCCCCAGAGACAGCAGTGCTATTGGCCTCATATTCTGTACAGGCCAAGTTTGGAGACTACTCACCGGAAACCCACAAAGCTGGATACCTGTCGTCTGAGCGGCTCCTGCCTCAGAGGTGAGGGGGGAAAAACTGCTCAAAAAACATGAATCCAGTGCATTCTAATGATTCAGCGAGTTAAATGACTTAAATAGTTCTCAGTCCTGTTCCTGGAGGTCTACGTTCCTGCAGAGTTCAGTTCCAACCCTGCTTCAACACCTGTTTGTAATTATCAAGTGTTCCTGATGATTTGATTAGGGTTGATGCTATACTTTGCTGGAAGGAATATGACTCAGCACAGTTATTGTGATTTTGCCAATTAAGACATATTAGTGGGTCAGCATATTTTGTTGATCCCTGAACATTCCTGTCTCAAATGTTAGTCCTAACCCTATCTCTACCCCTAAACCTATCCCCACCCATAATTTATCCTTAGAGTCAGAAGGAAATGATAGTTGAATAACACAGATGTAGAAGAACCTAACCCTGGTTGTAAGCCTAAACTTGACATAAACTGTAAACTTGTCCCTCAAATCTGATTGGTTGTTCGGAATGTTGTTCCAGGATCAACAAATATGTTGATCCAGAAACATGTTGTACTTGGTGTAATCACATTCATTGACTGGGTCCACTTGATTTAAATAAATAGTTAACCTTGTTTAAATAAAAAAAACATAAAATACTGGAAAGAATTTAAATGGTTGTTTCCAACTTAATTATTTGAAGTTTATCAAACAAAAAAATCACCCCCCTCCCTGAATTTACCATAGTGTGCAAATATTTTTAAAATCACTTCAACCACAGATTAAACCAAGTTGGTTAAGTATATTTTAATTAAGATTAATGATAAAGCTGACATCATTTGTACATGTCAGCAGCATGCATAGTTTTGGATCTCACACAAAACTGACACAATTTTATAATTTTAATATTAACTTACAATACAATTGTCAGGATCTGAGGCTGTATAAGGGCACAATGATGGAAAAATAAACACAAACAGTTTATTGACAATAATACTCAGAACACGCATGAGATCACAGGAGTAACAAACGTAGAAACAAAACCACATAAGCATAAAAGAACTGCGGGCTTAAATACACAGGGATAATTAACGGAACAAGAAACAGGTGCGTAACTCAATCAGAAACCGTGGAAACAAACTAGTTACAAGAACTCAAGAGGTGCGTTCCATTCGACCGTAAGTGGACTGCGAAGTGGACTTCACAGGGTATTTCGCCATCTTAAGTGAGATTCCATTCCGAAGGGAGCGAACATGTTCAGTTCGAAGGGCACTGCGAACGGCATAGGGAATAAGGGTACATCGATACATCATTTCACAGGAAGTAGAGAGGTAAAATTACCCAACTGTCATTGCGCACCGTGTCACCAATCAGAACTACGATGGAGCAGAGCCGTTGAAAGAATTATTAAACGGCTCTCTGATGGAGGAATTTACGTTTGAATTTTGAATATTCATAAATTTTGTTATTATACGAACGAAAGTATGAGGTTATGGCGATGAGTGTTGCATATTTTATTGTATGAATAGGCATGACAAAGTAAAAGTGTTGAAAAGCAGCTGAGGCTCTGTCATTTTTTATTTTACTTTATTTACCTCAGAAGTGTTTACTATGCAGCTGCGTGTGGAAAAGAAAGCGCACGAGATGAGACCCAGACGGTGGATTAAGAATACATACAGTTAAACAAATGAGAATTTATTTTCATATGGCATGACAGTTACAGCTTCAAATCTGTTAAGAGTCAATTTTAAATTCGAAAGTAAATTATAATATTTATTTATGTTATATCATAATCTGCGCGACACCGTCGTTGACTTTCTTTGATGACGTTTGCAGGGCGTTCCAAATGAGTGATTATTGCCAGCGAAGTCCACTTCAACTGATATACCATGCTCAGGGAGCAGTGAACACTGCGTAGGGACCCTGTCGAATGGAACGCAGCTAAGAAAACAGTGAAAGGGAACAATGAAAATGAAACCAAAACACAATGAAACCTAATATAGCCCTGACAACAATAATTTTTTCAACATTTTACTGAAATCATTATCAATTGTTGCAACAAATTACTGTACAAATATAAATAATTGTATACATATACACTTATGTTTATGCTTAATGTTGGTGCTGCTTTTAACCAGATTAAAAAATCTCTTAATCCAGCTTTATATATTCACTAACATAAACACAAACATTTACATTGTTGTTACTTAATATTCCACATGTGAAAATAAAATTAAAAGCATTTAGTGTTACAAATATAATAAGCATATACCACTTTTCTCCAAAATATAAATGTCTGTCTGAAAAGTAGATTTAGTGAATTTATTTTATCTTGTCAGATCTACAAAAAATTTTCACAAAATCTTGTCAAATCTTTGCATATGTTCTGACCACTTCTACATAAATTACAGATGAAGAAAATTGAGACTCTGAAGACTAAAAGAAGTTTAAAGACTAAAGAAGTTTAATGATGAAACCATGTGTACAGTTTTATTTATGCAACATCCTGAAATTATTTTAGTTACATATATGTGCGCAATGTCTAACAACTTTTTAATAAAAAACTTTAGACATATGATTATGCCACAAGGCGTGTTGATTTGATATTCTGTGTTTACAGAGTGCTTGACCAGCACAAACTTTCTAAAGAACAATGGGAGGAGAGGATCCAGATTTGGCATGAGGAGCACAGAGCAATCCTCAAGTGAGTTTGACTTGAATGCTCCCATTCAGCTTGCTTTCATATCGCTCCACAAATTTATAATTTCTATGAATTCTGTGCCACCAGGGAAGATGCCATGCTGGAGTATCTAAAGATCTCACAGGATTTGGAGATGTATGGCGTAAATTATTTTGACATCAAGAACAAGAAAGGAACAGACCTGTGGTTAGGCGTGGATGCTTTGGGTCTTAACATCTATGAAAAAGATGACAGGTAAGCACTTTTTGTGAGCAAGATCTGATTATTTAGAAATTCTGTCAGGCTAGTTGGGGATATTGGGGTCAGTGTGGTAGCTGCCATGACTTTGTGGTTAATGACCTAAAGGTGACTGTCCGAACCCACAACATGCCAAACAAGTCAACATGAATACCTGCTGCTTATTATTGACAGGTCATTGCACTCAGTGACCTCTAATATAACACAAAGTTTGTAATTTTTGTTGACAAAAAAAAAAAAAAGAAAGACATATACAATTACAAAAAAGGTAAAACGTTACATGTATTTACAATAGTAATGACAGTAAATTATCCATAACATGCAAGTAACCCTAAACCAAACCCTGATCCTATGGTAAGTACATGTTGTTAATTAACATTGCTCAATACTTAAATGTATAATAATTACACTGTAACAAGGACACCTTTATAATAAAGTGTAACCAAAATAAATTTTGGCTGTTTTTCATTACTTAGGCTGACTCCAAAGATTGGATTTCCTTGGAGTGAAATAAGGAACATCTCATTCAACGACAAGAAGTTCATAATCAAACCCATTGACAAAAAGTCTCCTGTAAGTCTTTGCATGTATGATTTTGTCTTTTTTGCCCCTGAAATTATTGTATGTTGACAAATAACAATGACAAATAGGAGTATCGAAAGTGAAGAAAGGAAAAAATCTTTTAAAAAGAATTTAAAATACTGTAATACATTTAAAAGTTCTGAGAAATTAACTCTTTGTATTCATGTTGGTTTCATATGGTTTTGAAAACCTTAATACAATTTTCAAAGCTTAAATGCTATGACTTAATGATAAATGTCATGTGGTGTTACCATCTAGTTGAATTAATCTTGAATACATCTCACTGAACACATCTTTATCAACATTTTCCAAAATGTTTAAAAAATGTTTTTCAAAGTAAAAAAAAATCTTTTTAGAAATATTGTTAATTACTAATTAATTACATCTGAAAAGACATTTCATTAAAACTAAAACATAGTGCCAATCTACTCAGTGAAGTTTTCCTTATTATAATATCAAGACATTTGAAGCCCCTGTCCTGATATTTTTCATGTTATGCATCCAAAATACATCCAAATTAATTGTAATTCAGAAATTAAAAACCTATTCTTCATATAAGACGTATATTCAAGTCATATGTACAGAATTGCATTTTTAATGTATTTTATATTATCCAAGAAGGCCGGTTATAATATATTTGCCCAATTATTTATGCATATGACATTATTAAGTGTGTCACATTCTGTTCTTTCTCTCTTGCTTTTGCAGGACTTTGTGTTCTATGCGTCTCGTCTACGTATTAACAAGCGCATCCTGCACCTGTGTATGGGAAACCATGAACTTTACATGCAACGCAGAAAACCTGATACCATTGAAGTGCAGCAGATGAAGGCACAAGCCAGAGAGGAGAAACACCAGAGACAGATGGAGAGGTGAGGACACAGTGTTCATTGCCCAGAGTGCATCATTATATTGCAATGAACAGCTGCCCTGATGAGCACAGCAAGACACCAGCAAGCTCAGGCCATCACTAATTGTAGAATTTTGTTGGCCACAAAAAAAATTAATTCACCTGCTTTCTTTCCAGAGCCCAACTAGAGAATGAAAAGAAGAAAAGGGAGGCAATAGAGAAAGAAAAAGAGATAGTGGAGAGAGAGAAACAAGAGATGATGATGAAGCTTTTCCAGTTTGAAGAGCAGACCAAAAAGGTTGAGAGAGGTAAGAGTTAAGACTACCCTTTATATATATATATATTGTATATATATTTATATTATTATATAAATATATTATATATATTGTATATTATTATATTGCATATTTTATTATACAAGATCCTGTGACCACCCTTCTTGGCAGATGCTTGCAATAAATGATGTTATATAATTGAGTGACTGCTGCCCCCTTCTGTTTGATTTTGTGTATTGTTTAGATCTGAGAGAGCAGTTTGAGAGGGCACGGGTATTGGAGGAAGAGAGGCGGCGGGTAGAGGAAGAGGCAGCACGTTTGGAGGCTGAGAGACAGGCGGCACTGATGGCTAAAGAGGAGCTGGCCAGGCAAGCTGAGGATCAGATGAAAACTCAGGAACAACTGGTAAACAGGGGACAATTTTATACACACAAAACGATCCTAAAAGAGTGACAGTCTGTGTAATGGGGCAGAATTATTGGTTTATCTAGATTGAAATGTACCTTTTTGGTTTACTATATAGGCAGCAGATCTGGCTGAGTACACTGCAAAGATTGCCTTGCTGGAGGAAGCCAGGAGAGTCAAGGAAGAAGAAGCTAATGAATGGCAGAACAGGGTAAGTTTTGAACAGTGTTGAAATCATTAAAAAAATGGAAAATGTGGTTAAATTCTTCTCGTTATAATTGACCTCTCCACTTATCTCAGGCTAAAGAGGTGCAGGTTGATCTGGAAAAGACCCGTGAAGAGTTGCAGCATGTTATGGCATCCCCTGTGGCTGCTGCCCCCATGGCTGCCCCCATGACTGCCCGGGCCATGATGGAGGAGCCCCTGGAGAACGATCATGATGATCATGAGGAGAACAATAGCACCTACAGTGCTGAGTTACTTGTGGAGGGCATAGAGGACCACCGCAATGAGGAGGAGCGCATAACAGAGGCAGAGAAGAACGAACGTGTGCAGAAACA
Source organism: Chanodichthys erythropterus (assembly GCF_024489055.1). Lineage (NCBI taxonomy): Eukaryota > Metazoa > Chordata > Actinopteri > Cypriniformes > Xenocyprididae > Chanodichthys > Chanodichthys erythropterus. Next base: position 30,457,133 of record NC_090238.1, read on the forward strand.
GCTCATGGTAACATGCGTATCACCTTTTCTCAAACATAATTATGGATTAGTAGTTAGGATGGTGATTCATCCCAATCATTCATCAAATTCTGATTCTGAAAAACACCTAAAAACATATCCGGATTCCTACATTGATTTGTTCAGTAACTATTTCTGGAAGTTCTGGACTTTTGTCATTCTTTCAGGAGATTCAGGAGTCGTTCACAAATGAAACAAGCCTTTTTTTCTTCTGTCTGTTCACATACATACACAACACAAACTTTTAGTGGGGAATTTGATTCGTTCAGTGATTCAAATCTTTTTGATCTGTAGTTTACATCATTATTATTCGACTAAGTGAGTGTTTTTTGAGTGTTATCAGAAAGTCATTGTGTAATTGATACAACAGATTCATTTAAAAAACACTATATTGATTTATAATTAGTTTACAATTACAAGCCTTATTATCCTAAATTATTGTATATTATATTAGGCTGTTCATGAAAGACATGCTTCAAGGGTTAGTTCAACCAAAAATTAGATTAATGACTCACCCTCATGTCGTTCCACACCCATAAGACCTTCATTCATCTTCAGAACACAAATTTAGATATTTTTGATAAAATCCGATGGCTCAGTGAGGCCTCTACTGACAGCAAGACAATTAACACTTTCAGATGCCCAGAAAGCTACTAAAGACGTATTTAAAACAGTTCATGTGACTACAGTGGTTCAACCGTAATATTATAAAGTGATGAAAATACTTTTTGTGCACCAAAAAAACCCCAAAATGACTTTATTCAACAATATCTAGTGATGGGCGATTTCAAAACACTGCTTCATGAAGCTTCAAAGCTTTACGAATCTTTTGTTTCGAATCAGTGGTTCGGAGCGTGAATCAAACTGCCAAAGTAACATGATTTCAGTAAACGAGGCTTAGTTAAGTCATAAGAGTTTGAAACGTTTTGAAATTTCAGTGGTTCACGTGACTTTGGCAGTTTGATTCAAAACAAAAGATTTGTGAAGCTTCGAAACTTCATGAAGCAGTGTTTTGAAATCACCCATCACTAGATATTGTTGAATAAAGTCATTATTTTGTTTTTTTGGTGCACAACATAACATAAAGTTGAACCACTGTAGTTAAATACGTCTTTAGTAGCTTTCTGGGCATATGACAATGTTAAGTATCTGTCAATGGAGGCCTCACTGAACCATTGGATTTTATCAAAAATATCTTAATTTGTGTTCTGAAGATGAACGAAGATCTTACAGGTGTGAAACGACATGAGGGTGAGTAATTAATAACAGAATTTTTATTTTTGGGTGAACTAACCCTTTTTAATTCATACAGTTTGTATATAAGCAACATGGCACGTTTATTCGGTTCATTCACGTCGAACAATGTATTTAATTCAGTTGCACTGATCTCAAATCACCAATATCAGTTCAGTATGCACCATTTGTTCAGTTACACCACTACTATGAATTATACTTCACATCCTAATGTTAGATTTCAATTGTCCTGTTTGGTATTTACACTGTGACTAATTGTATCTTAAATTATTTTTAGGCCCTGAGCTCTGAGCTGGCCGATGCCCGAGATAACTCTAAGAAGACTCAGAACGACATTCTGCACAATGAAAATGTACTAGCCGGGAGGGACAAGTACAAGACGCTTCGTCAGATCCGCATGGGCAACACCAAGCAGAGAATAGATGAGTTTGAAGCCTTGTAATGGCTGATAAATTCTCCAGTAAACCTCGAGCACCAGCAGCGCTCTGCTCATGTGTGAATTTATCTAATTGCCATAAATGGTTTCACTTTGTATTTGCCATTTAAAATGACTGGATTATTTACACAGTCTGCACACACTACACACTGTTGTACACACTAGTACAGTAACTCTATTTTTTGACAAACATGGACAACATCCTCATTCAAGACACTAAAATGTATGTTTTTTAAAGTTCGCCTTGAGGACGCTGTTGAGATCCTATTTATGCTAATTGTGCCAAAGGCCTTGGTTTGAGAAATTGTCATCTTTTATGGGAACCTTTTGAATGTGGCTAACTTAAGATCTTTATGTGTCATGAAATGCATCACTTCCTCAAAAAAAGGAGGTTTTATGTTTGAAAAGAACAAATATATATACAAAATGTGCGAATATATTACGAGGATTGTAGATAATTATGTAAAACAGGAATGAGATCAAATAGTGGCCATAACAAACAAGTCAAGTCAGATTTTGATTCAAGAAATGCTGCATAGTAAATTAGATTTTCTATGTAATATTTTGAAATAAAAATATGAAATTGATTTGAATGACTTCTTCTGTCCAGTTACTTTGGGATAAAAAATGCATGATCAAACATGTTTTTCACATGTTTTGGCTAAGGTCTGTGGCAAAAATGATTTCAAAGAAAAGAAAAAATGCACTCTAAGAATTATTTGACCAAGACAGGAGCACAATGTCTTGACAGTGGAATTGTTCAGGATAGCAGAAAGGTTTGCATTGTCTGTTTACCCAGATGTCCTTCAGTTACGCTGGGACCATTAAAAGAACTACAGTTTCATTTGCGCTGATGTGCAGAGAGGCTGTTAAAGGCAAATTATTATGCAAAGGCTGTGCCTGCATGAGCCCACAAAGGACCACTGATATTTACTCAAGGACTAGAGCGTTAATTATGTTGCTAGACAACAATTATGAAGCCTGGAAACCATTTGTTGAAATATGCAAAGGGTCAACTAACATTACAAGGGGTCTGGATTACTGTGTTCCATTGGAAAATGTTTCAGCGATCATTAGCTAGTGGTTTAGTTCCTAGAAAACCTATATAATCTTAAACAGACTACATTGATTTTAACTGAAAGCAGGAATGGCCTATTGAGTTGGGTATTTGGTTTTTCTTGAAAAGGCTAAAACATCAGTTTATGATTATTTATTGTAATTTTTTTTTTTTTTTTTTACCAATAATTTAGATCATAGATTACCATTGTCAGTGATTATCACTTTTTAAATTCAGGAATCTGTACATGTGCAGTATGTTGTGAGTTGTTACCATTATATTATATTGATAAGGCATAAGCAGACTCTTTCAAATACACAAGGGGATAAATTGCAGAAAAGATGCCCAGATTTAAACTTTTTTAAAAGAAATTATTTTTATTTATTATTTATTTTCTTCATGTAAAGGAAATGTTGTCACTTTACATTGCATTTTCTATATTGCACATCATATTATCACATTAATAGCAATAGCTTACTCCATAACACTCTGAAAAGTGACATATTCAATGGGATAGTTCACACAAAAATGAAAAATTTTTCATTGTTTGCTCACCCTCAAGTTTTTCCAAACCTGTATGACACACTGTAGATATTTTGAAGAATATGGCTAACCAAAAAGTTGATAGGCCCCATTGACTTCCATAGTATGAAAATAAATACTATGGGAGTCAATAGAGCCCATTAACTGTTGGTTACCGACATTGTCTGAAACAACATGAAGGTGAGTAACTATCCCTTTAAAGGGGCTATATGCAGAATTCAGAAATCTGTGTTATTAGCAACACCGGTGGACGTTAAGTGAACTGCAGCCAGCAACTTATTGCTCATGTTCGCACTTGTGTACATATAGTTAAAGGGTTAGTTCACCCAAAAATGAAAATAATGTCATTGATTACTCACCCTCATGTCGTTCTACACCCATAAGACCTTTGTTAATCTTGGGAACACAAATAAATATATTTTTGATTAAATCCGATGGCTCAGTGAGATAATTAACACTTTCAGATGTCCAAAAATGTACTCAAAAACATATTTAAAACAGTTCATGTGACTACAGTGGTTCAACCTTGATATTATAAAGTGCACCAAAAAAACCCCTCAAAATTATGACTTTTCAATCATATCTATCTAGTGATGTCCGATTTCAAAACACTGCTTCGAAGCTTTGCGAATCTTTTATTTCGAATCAGTGGTTCGGAGCGCCAAAGTCATGTGATTTCAGTAAACAAGGCTTTGTTACGTAATAAGCGTTTCGAAATTTCAATAGTTCACTTCATAATATTAAGATTGATCCACTGTACTCACATGAACTGATTTAAATATGTTTTAGTAGCTTTCTGGGTATCTGAAAGTGTTAATTATCTTGCGGTCAATGGAGGCCTCACTGAGCCATTATCAAAAATATCTTAATTTGCGTTCGGATGATGAACGAAGGTCTTACGGGTGAAAAACGACATGAGAGTGAGTAATTAATGACGTAATTTTAATTTTTGGATGAACTAACCCTTTAAGAAAGCATCTGATAGCGGTGTGGATTTGTTTGCGCAAGCTTTGCAATTCACCGGCATCATGTCGACAAATGAGGTCATTAAAATTACAGTTATGATAGTTTGAATATAAAGTAGGCCTATGTTTGAGACATACTATATAGAATCCGTTTTCTTTGCATGACACATTTACATTACAGTAAAAAATGGCTCTTTTTGCATTATCCTGAACATTGTACAATCATTCATTTCATGTGTCCTCACTGGTGCGCGCGTAAACGTCACATCCTTTGGATTTTCCCGATGAAACCGGTCCGAGTCTTTTCCATAAAATCAGTCTACAGGCTTTCATAATAAAAATTCGGAGAAGGTCTCGTTTTTTTTATGTTTCGTTACAAGTCGTGTTTCGATTTTCTCAAATAGCAAAGGAAAAACTCAACAATAGTGTTTTCACAACTTTCAAAAAGAGGAGAAAAATAGAGAGCAATTGTAATTTGATGCAAAGGTAATATAATACTAAGTATACCTAGTGTTATGCATGTAGGCTACGTTTAAAAAAAAAAGAAAAAACTGCAGAATTTACGATACTGATGACAGTTAAAACGCATCATCACAATTTGTGAAAATGGTCGATGCATGAAAATTCGTACATATATCCCCTATATGAATTACAACGTAATACATCACTGTATAAACCATCATTCCGTCTCCCAGTTCACCAGTGTGCTGCTCAAACTAACTTGAAGGTGCAAATGACCATATAAGGAGTGTGTGTCTCAGTCCCTGGGGGTGGTGCTGAAAGAACAGCTCCCACTAAACATGACTTCTTTTAATAGCGCCACTTGTGGCCACTTTTTCAGGAGACCCTCAGTTGGATTCTTGCTGCCACGGGGTCCAAGAGAGTTATGACAAGCCATGAATCAGGAAAGTTCCCATGCCCGGACCGGAGCTTTGAAAACTGATGGATATTTTGAAGCGACTATGAGAAGATGAAGAGGCAAAACGTGCGGACACTCGTCTTAATTATCTGCACTTTGTCCTATTTACTCATTGGAGCGGGAGTCTTCGACGCTCTCGAGTCAAAGCAAGAGAAAACCCAGAAGGCTAAGCTTGACTATCGAAAATTTCTACTCATGCATAAATATAATCTCACCAGGCTTGATTTTGATCAGATTGAAAAGGTCGTTTTGCTTCTGAAGCCTCACAAAGCAGGAGTCCAGTGGAAGTTCGCCGGGTCTTTTTATTTTGCCATCACTGTGATAACGACCATAGGTAATCTTTCAGGTCTTAACCGATTAACTTAATTTGTGTTTTCTTGTCTAATGATGTTTTATAGTTTCCTAGCCTGTTGCATTGCTTATAAGCTCATCTTTAGGTTTAGAAAATATTTTAATTTTGTTCAAAATTGAATAAGAATAAGAAACGCAATGTATATTATATAGCCTACTTCACAAGATAAAACGCATATATGCATTTATTAAATTATGAATCTTATAATTTATGTGAAAATGGCAGTTACAATAAGGGCAGAGTTTCCCAAAAGCATCGTAAGCTTAAGTTGATCGTAGCTCCATTGAAACCAATGGAGCTACGATCAATTTAGGCTTACTATGCTTTTGGGAAACGCTACCCAGATTGGTTTATTTAGTTGCTTGTAACATTAATGTTTTGTGATCCTGTTTTATTTTCATGACAATTTCGATGGACTTAAAGTCATTGTTTGGTTTTCCATTGCACATATTTTCTCAAATAGTAAGAATAATAGCATAATATTATGTAATAATGTAATCATATAGCTAGGGACTTTAAAAGATACAGTCACCAAATGTCATCCTGTAAACTGTAAAGTTCTGGCAACTGCAGCTGACATATTTTGAAACGTAAATTTAGCCTTTTACTTTGAGGTTTTCTGGTTTTTATTTATTTATTGAGCCTAAATTCAGCAAAATTCAATCTTCCTGAAATATGTTCGCTAAGACTGCTTAAGACATATAGGCTAATTAACTTATATCGGATGATAAGATTGATAAATGAGCCATATGAAGAAGAACACTCATATACAGTCATCACTGAAGTGCTTAATCCTGTGTTACAGTTCATGGTGATTTCGGTCATTGCTTCCGGTGGATTAGTTCAAAAATGGTCATGGGTTATTTTTAGAAGAGCACCATACAAAATGCTAATGTATGTTATGTCAGTTTTCACTAGCTGATGTTGCATTGCTTGTTCGAATGACAATTACAGCTAAACAATTTTTACAGGTTTACTTATTTCTCTTTTAACCCTCATGTTTTTGTTTGAAAGACTGAAGATTGAAATCTCTTTTACTATTCTTAATGGAAGTGATTATATACTGTACAAATAATCATATCATAATTTTAATAGCTTCAAACTTACATGAAAAATGCAATGAATGAAATAATATTTTTGACTCGAATATAATCAGTTAATTTAGATGTTACCATTTGTAGGTTAGGCCTACCATCAGTTTTTATTTGTGATGGGGTTAAAGATTCACATGATCTGTAGGGTTAGGATTAGGTCAGATGAACATATTTAAATAAATAATTTAACTTTAAGTTAGTTTGGCTATTATTTGTTCATGTACATGAAAAAAGTATAGTCATGCTCAGCAGAACATGATGGTTTATTTTATTATTTTTTTTACTATTACCCAATTTATAGGTACAGAATTAGCCTTTGTCCTGATAAAAGCAAGAACAGCAATTCTGTAATGTCATAGACACATAACAATAGATTATACTTCATTCATTTCAACTTCATTGACCTAATTTGCTTGTTGAAAACGTGCATCTTTTTGGTATCCCAATACGGAGAACTATGTGCAGAGCTTCAACAAATCTCCGGGCTAATGCCGTATTAGTCTGCCCTCATTGCGGAGTTTACAGCATCATCATAACAACATTGAGATGGCTAAGTGCAATGAATTTTGGTAATAATATTTACAGAATGTTAAAAAACATCCAGTACAAATAAATGTGGGGGGTGTGCATCTGATGAATAGCCTGATGACTCTGGTCAGTAACAAACTGTGAAGATATTGACTGGCCTGTTTACTTCTTTAAATGTATCCAGAATTCTTAAGAGGTTGTTTACCTGACATACACCTCCAAAGAACACTAATGTTATTCTATGCACAGCTGAATTACGTAGGTAAATCTCACAGTCAGTGGAACACATTGACCTATTGACATTTCATGGTAGCTTACTCTGGTAAAGTCTTGACTAACCTGTGTTCTACAACTCTGAAAGAGCTTCAGATTAACTTTGAAAATTATCAGCTTGATACTATCAAGATTATAATAGGTGGAAATTGATGAGACTACCATGAACATACAAAAGGGGCTTAAAGGGTTAGTTCATTCCAAAATTGTTAATTGTTAATTACTCACCCTCATGTCGTTTCAGAAAGGTACTTAAGACATTGTTAAAATAATCCACATGACTGCAGCGGTTCAACCTTAAAGGGTTAGTTCACCCAAAAATGAAAATTCTGTCATTTATTACTTACCCACATGTCGTTCTATACCCGTAAGACTTTCGTTAATCTTCGGAACACAAATTAAGATATTTTAGTTGAAATCCGATAGCTCCATGAGGCTTCCATAGGCCTCTCAAGATCCATAAAGGTACTAAAAACATATTTAAATCAGTTCATGTGAGTACAGTGGTTCAATATTAATATTATAAAGCGACGAGAATATTTTTGGAGCGGCAAAAAAACAAAATAACGACTTATTTAGTGATGGCCGATTTCAAAACACCGCTTCAGGAAGCATCGGAGCATAATGAATCAGCATATCGAATCTGCTGTTCGGAGCGCCAAAGTCACATGATTTCAGCCGTTGGCAGTTTGACACGCGATTCAAATCATGATTCAACACACTAATTCAATTATGCTCCGATGCTTCATGAAGCAGTGTTTTGAAATCGGCCATCACTAAATAAGTCGTTATTTTGTTTTTTTTTGGCGCACCAAAAATATTCTTGTCGCTTTATAATATTAATATTGAACCACTGTACGCACATGAACCGATTTAAATATGTTTTTAGTACCGTTATGGATCTTGAGAGAGGAAATGTCATTGCTCCCTATGCAGGCCTCACGGAGCAATCGGATTTCAACTAAAATATCTTAATTTGTGTTCCGAAGATTAGCGAAGGTCTTACGGGTGTGGAATGGCATGAGGGTGAGTAATAAATGACAGAATTTTCATTTTTGGGTGAACTAACCCTTTAATTTTATGAAGCGACAGGAATACTTTTTGTGCGCAAAAACAACGACTTTATTTAATATCTTCTGTGTCATTCTCATAAGTTGTTTACGTTCAGCGCTTCCGGGTTCTAAGTCAGAATGCGAATGATTATTGGCTGGCTCCTGCGTCAGAATCACACGCATGCATTCAGTCAGCATTCTGATGTAAAAAATAGTCATGTGGACTATTTTAACGATGTCTTTAGTACCTTTCTGGACCTTGAAAATGGTGGTTAAATTACTGTCTATGGGGAATAAAAAAACCTCTTGGATTTCATCAAAAATATCTAAATTTGTGTTCTGAAGATGAACAAAGGTCTTAGGGGTGTGGAACGACATGAGGGTGAGTAATAAATAACAGAATTTTCATTTTTGAGTGAACTAACCCTTTAAGCAGTGAGTTACGTATAGTTATGCTTAAGTTAGATTAAGTTAGGGGTCATATATTCATTGTGATTGCTTGATCAGGAACCAATAAGTGACCAAACATTACCCATATTATAAGAACATAACATTTTATTGGTTCAAACCATAAATCATGTGATGTCCAATGGATGCAGGTCTGAAGGGGTTAAGGTCTACAAACATCTAAACATACAACATCCCATCAAGTCTTCCATGAAAATGTTGGTTCTTTGAACCACTTATCTTGTTCTGCTCTTCTTCCCAAGGTTACGGCCATGCCGCCCCCAGTACGGATGCTGGGAAAGCATTCTGCATGGGGTATGCGCTTTTAGGCATCCCCCTCACCCTGGTGATGTTCCAAAGCCTGGGCGAACGCATCAACACCTTCGTCCGCTTCCTGTTGCACAAAGCCAAGAAATGCATGGGCCTGCGGAGGCCGGAAGTCTCCATGGCCAACATGGTGATCATCGGCTTCTTCTCTTGCATCAGCACCTTGTGCGTAGGAGCAGCTGCCTTCTCCCACTACGAAGGTTGGACCTTTTTCCATGCCTTCTACTACTGTTTCATCACCCTCACCACCATCGGTTTCGGGGATTACGTAGCCCTACAGAAGGACAACGCTCTCCAAACCAACCCTAATTACGTGGCCTTTAGTTTTGTTTATATCCTGATGGGCCTCACAGTAATTGGTGCTTTCCTCAATCTAGTGGTGCTACGGTTCATGACAATGAACACAGAGGACGAGAGAAGAGACGCGGCGCAGAGGGCGCTACTCTCCAAAGATAAACACAAAGATCCTGTTCTGCGCTGTCCAGACCCTCCGAGCCCAGCCGCCGTGGGGCGAGACAGAAGGCGAGGGCTGAAGAGCGTCTATGCTGAGGTGCTTCACTTCCAGACGGTGTGCTCCTGCCTGTGGTACAAAAGCAGAGAGAAAATGGTGATCCTCCCGCAAGATCTGTCCTTCACTGATGCGCTAATGGAGCAAGGAGACATATCTCCCCACCACTTTTTCAAACCCAGCCCCACAGGCTGCGTGTGTAACCCTCAACGCTGCTCGGCCATTAGCACTGTGTCTGCTGACCTGAGAAACATCTCACCGTTCAGGCTCTTCTCCAAGAGACGCAGCTCTGTCTGAATCACCTCACTTTCTTATGCAGTCACTGTAGATCTTTTAATGAGTCACATGAATTATTTTGATAGCATTCACATAAAGATGATTGATCGGACCACCCAAGATTGAGGTGGACTGATGAAAGAGATCCGCTAGGAGTCTTTTTACACAAACACATCTATGATGACTGTTAGGAGAATTCAAACGGTCTTATACTTCAGATAGCACATTTACTCCCTGAAACAGTGCAATAAACAATGTTTTAACAGTTACTAAAAACATATTCTGACCAAAAATCTTGAATATTATTTTACCCTGTTCAGATGAAATGCTTATGATATAAAAATTTTAAATTTGTTAATTTTCTATAAATTTCAGTCATTTTTGGCTTTGCATTGCAGTGTTGTTTATTGTTCAGAATTGAACTGAGAATGCCTTTTTAAATTCCAATTCAGTTCCTGAATTTGAGTTGAATTTGAACTGAGATAGACAGATAGATAGATACATACATAGATAGATACATACATAGATAGATAGATAGATAGATAGATAGATAGATAGATAGATAGATAGATAGATAGATAGATAGATAGATAGATAGATAGATAGATAGATAGATAGATAGATAGATAGATAGATAGATAGATAGATAGATAGTGTTTAAAATGTCAATTATTTTTGAAGTAAAACATAAAAATTCTATTTAGCCTACATATTTCATTATGGTGATTGAAAAAATATGCGATGGAAGGAAAAAAAAAAATTGCAATACATTTGGTTTCACTTGCAAAATTCAACTTGAGCTTGCAAAACTGGTGATGGAAATAATGAGACTGGAGGAAAAACGTCATTTTAAAGGGATAGTTCACCCCAAAATGAAAATTATGTCATTAATTACTCACCCTCATGTCGTTTCACACCCATAAGACCTTCGATAAAATCTGATGGCTCAGTGAGGCCTCAATTGACAGCAAGATAACTAACACATTCAAACACTGCTTCATGAAGATTCGAAGCTTTACGAATCTTTTGTTTCGAATCAGTGGTTCAGAACGTGTATCAAACTGCTAAAGTCACACCCCCCAGTGGTCAACCATTGAAATTTCAAAACAATTATGACATAACGAAGCCTCGTTTACTGGAATCACGTGACTTTAGCAGTTCGATACGCGCTCCGAACCACTGATTCGAAACAAAAGATTCGTAAAGCTCCGAAGCTTCATGAAGCAGTGTTTTGAAATCTTCCATCACTAGATTTTGTTAAATAAAGTCGTTATTTTGTTTTTTGCCGCACAAAAAGTATTCTTGTCGTTTCATAACATTAAGGTTGAATCACTGTAGACACATGAACTGTTTAAATATGTCTTTAGTAGCTTTCGGGACATTTGAATGTGTTAATTATCTCGCTGTCAATTGAGGCCTCATTGAGCCAACTGAGTTTATCAAAAATATCCTAATTTGTGTTCTAAAGATGAACCAAGGTCTTACGGGTGTGGAACGACATGAGGGTGAGTAATTAATTTTCAGTTTTGGGTGAACTAACCCTTTAATGCTTTTGTGAGTGAACACTGAGTTTCTCAGAGGATATTTTTGAGAGAGAAAGCAAAGCGTCTCAGGGCAAAGTAAAAGTTCTGATATAATAAAACTTGAAAAAGTTTCAGGATAATTCTTTTTCTTCTTTCTAATATTTTCTTGAATTTCCCCTTCGTAGAATGCATGATCTGTATCGAAATTCAATAAATTCCCATCAGTTCAGCTTCCTGTGGGGGTGTGGCCAATTCAACTCAAATTCCAACTCCTTAAAAGGCAGCCAGCTCCTCAATTCTGCAGTGATAGGTTTTGCAATATTGAGAAAACTACATCTGACACACTTTATTAAGTATACTGTGATCTGATAAAGGATATTATTGTCAGACTGTACCCACTCCATTACTGTAATGAGTCCCCTGTAATACGCTATTTTAGACCTCAGTGTAACCAGCAAAATGAAACACCTATCAGGTATTTGTTGATCCAGATGGCAAACCAATATGACTCCTGCTCTCTGCCCAGCTCTGTACAGTGTGTTAAGGGAATAATCTGACCTTTTTAAAACCTCCTTAAACATATTAACCTGATGGAGGTCACGTGAACTGATAAAATAATATTCAGACTGGCTGCAGATGACTTTGTTTTTCAAAACTAGGACAGAGTTGTCTGTATGTAACAATGATATCAGAGCCAACATCTCAGCATGGAAAGCGTATATGACCATTGAACCTGAGGTATCTAATTACACTTGATGTTTAACACATAAATGTCAACTTTGAAGATAAAGTATAAATATGACCTTGGTCTGAACTAGAGCTCTTGGAAAAACAGCAGTTATCCCATACGGACCCTCCAAGTGCTCTCAGCACTGATCTGGACATCGTGTCCTGTGTATCCCCCATGACTCAGAGAGGCCTTGCTGCTCAGGCTATGTTTGGCCCACAGAGGAGTGTGTGCCATCTTCACATCCTGCCAAGGAGAAAGCGCTTTGTGCCCAAGACTTTGCCTTCAGCTATTAAACCTGCATGACACAGTGACAGAAGGAACGCCATTACAACAAATGCCTGTATTGCCCCCCCATGGTGGCGGCATCTGTTGCTTTTCCTTCTGTATTTTTCTGGTTTGGCATCTACATTCATGTGAAAGGTAAAAAATATCTTTTGGCCAGCAGGTCAATGAGGGGAGGACAGAATGTACATTTATGTTTCTATTTTTGTTCTTACTAAAAGATACAGGGCAAAAATAACTCTTTGCTGATTAGAACAATAATAAAAAAGAATAGAAAAATGATTTGTTCATGTGGAATTGATCCTTTTTATGCCAAATGTCAGTAAAACTAAAGGATATGCATTTCCACAGTGTTTGTACTGTAAAAGGTCTAATAAGGAATATGTTCCAAGTTCAATACAAGTTAACCTTTTTTGAAAGTGAAAAAGTGAAAGTGACGTGAAGGCATACTTGGAATTTATCCTCTGCATTAACCCATCCAGTTAGTGCACACACATTAGGAGTAGTGAGTAGTGAACACACACAGTGCAAACTGTGAACACACACACCTGGAGCAGTGGGCAGCTATTTTTGCTGTGGCGCCCAGGGAGTGATTGGGGGTTAGGTGCCTAAACTTGAATCTTCTGGTTACCAGTCTGAAGCCCTATCTACACTAATGCGTTTTAGTTTTAAAATACATAATTTTTGCTATGGTTACGCCAGCCGTTTACACTACGCCGGCATTATCAAACCTCGAAAACAGAGTTTTGAAAATGCTGCAGACCCTGTTTTAGTTTGAAAACTCCAGGGTTGTGTTTCAGTGTAAACAGACCAAAACTGAGAGTTTTGAAAACGAAGGCATGGCTGCCCACATTACTCTACCGGAATAGGACAAAAACAGACCAGGGCTGCGTTTCCCAAAAGCATTGCAAGCCTAAACTGATCGTAAAGTGGCTATTGTTACAATGCTTTTGGGAAACATAGCCGTCTCTCTCGGCAGCATCTGTTACATGATGTGACGTTGTGAGATTGTTTCTAAGTGGAAACTGTTACAACAGAGACACCGGAAGCAGAGATAAAAGCAGTTGGGTAATTTATTGTGACAATCAGCAGAGCAAACAGGTAAGGGAATGTGGATATGGAAGATCTTGGAGATGAATAAGAGTTAATACTGTCCTTTTCCTTGTGATGCAGGTGATGGTGGAAGGAGACGCTGGAGATGGCAGACAGGAACACTCACACACACAGGCAGGTAGGAACACGAGGAGTACTGGAGACAATGGAGACGAAGGAGATGAAGTAAACAGGTAAGTATAGTTTCGCGAGTCCTTGAGGTAAGTGAACAACGGGGTGTATCACGAACGAGACCGGACAATGTGTGTGTGTGAGTGTGGGGTTCTTGTAGTGTGGCTGATGACTGTGATGATGAGCTTCAGGTGGCGGTGATTAGAATTCCGGTGATTGAGTGCGCGGGTAAGGGAGTGAGGTGGAACCTGACGTGTCTGTGACAGAAACACCAGTATAAATGAGGATTGTTTTCATTTTAAAATGAAAACGCACTAATGCAAACGGGGCCTGACTGTCTAACCATTAGGCCACGACTGCCTTCTTTGGTAGAATGTTGTCAACATTTTGTGAAAACAAGCAAAGTTAGGTTTGACTGAAATTATTTTTGAACCCACTAAAAACACTTTTTCATTTTTTCTGTGTTCATTTTCACATTTACCATAATGTGCATGCATGATGTACCAGATGAGTCAGAATGATATATCATTGCAACACATTTAATGTATATTTTGGAGTGAAAAAAATGTTTAAAAAAAAAAAAAAGTAGGATGGGACTTTTTTATTTTATTTATCCTATAAATTTAGTCATCGGCTGCATCTGAAATCACTCTTAAAAATGGCTCTATATAGTACTAAAAGTGGTTCTTTGGCTCATAATCATAGGGGAACCACTGTAAGTGCTGTATAGCACCAAATCTTGGTGCTTCAGTGGTTCTTCAGCGGTTCTTAACTGGCTCTTTGGGATACCAAAGGTGCTATATAGCACCACTACCGTACAAAGAACCTGCTAAACCCTTTTAAAGGTTCTTTACGAGCCAAAGAACCACTGTTGATGCTGTTTAGCACCATTTTTGTTGAAGAAATAAGATGCGATATGGCATCTCTTATGGGTTCTACATCACACCATTTGACAAAGGCACAGTAGAGCACCTTTAAAGATAAGGTGCTACATAGCACCAAAAGTGGTTCCCCTATATGATTACGAGCCAAGAACCACTTTTAGTGCTATATAGCACTTTTTTAGAGTGTAAAAAATGTTGGGTTAAAAACAACCCAAGTTGGGTTAAATATGGACAGTCCCAACGATCGGGTTGTTTTGACCCAGTGGATGGGTTAAATATTTAGCCGACCTTCTGGGTAGTTTTATTTAACTCAACTATTGTTTAAAAATGCCTATATTGCTTGCTTAAAATGAACCCAAAATAGAATGGAAATTAATATTTATTAATAAGTTTAATAAATTAACATTTATTCATAAGTTTAAAGAATGATAATTAAACAGTAAACATTTATTAAATTGCTTATTAATAAATGTTCACCTTTTGATTATTACTGTTGCCTCTAGTAATTATGTCTCTGATTTTTAATTTCCAACATATTTTTTGGTTCATTTTAAGCCAGCCATATAACTTTTAATCAAAAGTTGAGTTAAATAAAACTGCCAATTAGGTTGGTCAAATACAGTATTGGTCAGAACAACCCAGTTGATGAGTTTGTCCATATTTAACCCAACTTGGGTTGTTTTTAACCCAGACTTTTTTAGAGTCTTCTCTCACTGCCATTCACTGCCTTCTCTCACTGATATGTTTCTCACATGTCACTGCCATTCACAAATCTTCTCCCGTGGCCTCACGGGATAATAAAGTGTCCATCGTAAGCACACATCAGAATCCTGCCGGAAGTAGTAGGTCATCCAGGTTACATTTTGGCTACTATTTTATGAGTATTGTGAATTTAGACATACTTATTTTCTCACATACTGTTTTTCACCTACTATATGAAAAATCCAGCTAAAACCAGCCTAAGCTGGTTGTCTGGTCTTAGCTGGTTTAAGCTGGTTTTAGCTGGTCTCCAAGCCTGGGTTAGCTGGTGTTCAGCTGGTTTAAGCTGGTCTCCCAGCCTGGGTTAGCTGGTTTAAGCTGGTTTAAGCTGGTCTCCCAGTCTCCTAGCTAACCAAAACCTCTCTAAAACCAGCTATGACCAGGCTGAGACCATCTAAAACCAGCCTGACCAGCGTAGGCCCGTTTTAGCTGGATTTTTCAGCAGGGAAGTATGCGATTTTGGATGCAGCCATTTATTTTTAGTCATTGGAAATTAATTGGATAGTGAAAGGTGGTCTGAATGACAGGTGTTTGGGGGAGAGAGTTAAAAAATAAAGCGGTCTTGGTGATGTCAGCGGTGTTTCAGATGGTGATCAAGTTATTATATATTTTTTATGAAAGACTAATGTTTGCTTTAAAATAACCTGCTGATTAATCGTTCACAATCAGGACGTGTAAAAGAATTTTTTCCGATTTAATGTTGACTTCAAAGTGAGGACCTTTCACTTTAAAACTACCCGGTAGCAACGCGCCTTCTCATTGGCTGCAATTAAAACACTGTGCTACTGAATGCTGCGAAACGTATCAGACTTGTCAAATATCGCAGACATATAATTATTTCCGAAAATAAAGATGGACTTCAACGATGAGTTTGTGAAAGTCTTTGGCCAAAATCGGAAATTCGCATTATACGCTGCAGGCACAACGGTTGCTCTGCTTGGACTCGGTCTCGCGTATAAATATATGCGTCAGGAGAAAAAGTTAACTCGAGTGGGAGTTGTTACTCAGCTGCTGGTTCATCCGATGAAGTCTGGGAAAGGGGTGTCGGTAGAGACAGCAGAATGCCTGCGAATGGGGCTGAAATATGGCGAACTGCGGGATCGGTAAGTATTTGATAGAAGTAAGTGTGCATCTTTGCTTGTCAGTCATGTAATTTCTTTGAACGCATATCTGTTATATACGCTTTTAGATGTAGGCTACTGTTATATAGGTCAGTGCATGAATTATCAGTAACTTTTAAAGCACGAATTATCAGTAACTTTTAAAGCGCTCGAGATATAGCCATAGTTTTGTCTATTTTAGCTCTCTGACTAACATAACTTTTGTGACTACTAAAACTTTTGAAAACTTCGAAAACATACTCACTTATATATGTAACGTTAACAGAAATACTTTTGTCTTTCTTTCTTTTGATTTTCTTCGGAGGGGTTCAAACCTTTTTTTTTTTTTTTTTTTTTTTTTTTTTTACAGTCTATGGTTCAAACCTTATAGAGGGGTGGGTCAGAAACCTCCCAAACCTCGTATAATTCGCGTCGTGACATATTATGTAGTACATTTTGTACAAAATTTTGTTTTTGTTGCAGTCACTGGCTGGTCATCACAGAGGATGGACACATGGTGACAGGCAGACAGCAGCCTCGTCTGGTGTTGGTGTCTTTGAGCTGTGAAGGTGGGCAGCTGTGTCTTAATGGACCCCAGATGGAGGAGTTGAGGGTTCCTCTACACCAGCCAAATAACGCAGTTGTGGACTGCAGGTACATAGTGTTACAAACATAGATAACTGACCTCAGGGTGATTATTATGAGAGCTTGTTTCTGCCAATGAATAAAAAATAAAAAAAGTTAATTGCCAGTGTTGGGGGTAATGCATTACAAGTAACTTGAGTTATGTAATCAGATCACGTTTTTCAAGTAACTAGTAAAGTAACCTATTACTTTTTTCTAATTTACAACAAAATGTCTAAGTTACTTTTTACATTTGTTGACTGACAGCTTGTCCCCATGTTGAGAGAAATAAAGTGGTGTTGTGTGTGCTGTGTGAACATGATGAATATTGTAGCTCTAGACTGTATTTACTCTCCTCACTTGCACGAAAACATTCAGTATTCCTCAAAATGAATAAAAACAGTGAAATTCTATCTCAGAATTTTATGCAAACCTGTAATAATTAACTATATTAAATTACACAAATATACTTTATGTATTTAATCTCACTTTATTAACCAATGTCTTTGCTGCTGACCTTCAATGATCTAATTCAACCATACTAATAATCAAAAATTACTTTAGATAGAATTTAGAAATAAGAGTGTTGAACTTCCTTCTCCTGTATCCTATTCTTCTTTAACATTTGCCAAAAATAAACTTTTTTTTTTGTTTTTGTTTTTAAAACAAACAAACAAGCAAGCCCATCCCAGGTGAGAAAAAGTAAACCAAAACTAATGTAACGCATTACTTTTCATAAAAAGCAACTAATGCAATTTCTTACTTTTTTTAGGGAGTAACGCAATATTGCAATGCATTACTTTTAAAGCTGCCATAGAATCGAAAATTGAATTTACCTTGGCATAGTTGAATAACAAGAGTTCAGTACATGGAAACGACATACAGTGAGCTTCAAACTCCATTGTTTCCTCCTTCTTATATAAATCTCATTTGTTTAAAAGACCTCCGAAGAACAGGCAAATCTCAACATAACACCGGCTGTTATGTAACAGTCGGGATCATTAATATGTATGACCCCAATATTTGCATATGCCAGCCCATGTTCAAGGCATTACACAAGGGCAGGCAGTATTAACGTCTGGATCTGTGCACAGCTGAATCATCAGACTAGATAAGCAAGCAAGGACAATAGCGAAAAATGGCAGATGGAGCTATAATAACTTACATGATCATTGATATCATGATATTTTTAGGGATATTTGTATATTGTCTTTCTAAATGTTTCGTTAGCATGTTGCTAATGTACTGTTAAATGTGGTTAAAGTTACCATTGTTTCTTACTGTATTCACGGAGACAAGACTGTCGTTATTTTTATCATTAAACACTTGCAGTCTGTATAATTCATAAACACAACTTCATTCTTTATAAATCTCTCCAACAGTGTGTAATGTTAGCTTTAGCCACAGAGCACTATCAAACTCATTCAGAATCAAATGTAAACATCCAAATAAATACCGTACTTACACGATTAGACATGCTGCATGACGAACACTTTGTAAAGATCCATTTTGAGGGTTATATTAGCTGTGTGAACTTTGTTTATGCTGTTTAAGGCAGCCGCGAGCTCGGAGGCGGGGAGCATGAGAATTTAAAGGGGCCACAGCCTGAATCGGCGCATATTTAATGATGCCCCAAAATAGGCAGTAAAAAAAATGAATAAACAAAAATATATGGGGTATTTTGAGCTGAAACTTCACAGACACATTAAGGGGACACCTTAGACTTATATTACATCTTTTGAAAACACGTTCTACGGCACCTTTAAAAGTAACTTTCCCCAACACTGGTAATTGCGACTTTTTATCTCACAATTCTGACTTTTTTCCCCTCATGAGTTATAAAGTTGCTGTTCTGAGAAATAAACATTGCTAATTACAACATTGTTATGAGGTCAGTTTTCCTCAAGTTCACACAAGTGTAGTTCATCACATTAACTGAAAATGTTCCAATAATGTTGGACAACCAGAAACTGTCTAAAGATTTCGTCTTCATTTTTACGCTTGTAAAGTGTAGCTGTGCTAACCAATTTTATGTGTGGTCAAAGTTTGTAAGACTGAGATGGTTCATCTAGTTGAAGTGGCATACTGAAACTTGAGAATAATTTTGCTTGTGTGTCCAGAGTCTTTAGTATAGACGTTCAGGGCAGGGACTGTGGGGACGATGTGTCTGAGTGGCTTACTCGATACCTGGAATCAGACAAGACTGTTCGCCTGGTGCATTATGAAACTCATCTAAAGTCCCAGAGGCCCTCTGAGAAAGATCCCCTCTATCCTAAGGATGAAAAGGTTTGATGGACAGCCCTGTACATATATTATGCTACAAATAAAGATTTAAAAAGTCAAGATATTTAACCATAAAATTATTATTGTAAAACTGTGATCTTTACTCTTGAGATGTGGGACAAAACATGTTCTCACAGTTGTACCTGCGATTACTAGTTTTTAATATGCCAACGTTTCCACTTTTAAATTAACTAGAGAGGAGAAATGTATTATTTATACATTAATTAATTAGAAATTGAGAAATATATAATTTTATTTTATTATTTTAGCAAAATTATATCACAGTATTACTCAACTAAAAGCAGATGTGTATCTAAAATTAAAAAATACTGACAGAAAAGGATCCCAACAAAAGACTAATTTTAATATATATATTTTTTTAGGTTTCACAGCTGTGTTTCTAATATAATACACAAAACCAATACTATTTTTGTGAAATAACTCACTATGACTGTAAAGAACAGATCTAATGTTTCCTGTGACTTTCTTTTGGTTATTTTTTATCGGCCACTGGCATTATTTGATCTAATATTTCACAATTCCTCAGGTGGCCTATCCTGATGCTGCTCCCATCATGCTAATGACAGAGGCCTCTCTTAGAGACCTGAATACCCGATTGGATAGTGAAGTTACTGTCTTTCAATTTCGTCCCAGTATTGTTGTCAGTGACTGTGAGGCATTCACAGAGGTATGACTGAATATAATACAATATGGAACGATGCAAGGTATGTTATGGTGTAAAATAAAACTCTGTTATTCCTACACCAGGACACATGGGATCATATTCAGATTGGCCAAGTGGAGATGAAGAGAGTCGTTGGCTGTGGAAGGTAAAGTAGAATGTACGCTGTTCACTAGTACATTAGTTGGTAATGTGAAATAATTAATTCTCTGTATTAATATTCAGATGCCTCTTTACCACTGTTGACCCTGAGACTGGAGTCATCTCCCGGAAAGAACCACTGAACACGCTCAAAACGTAAGTGTGCACAGACAGAAACAATGCATTTTCCTTTTACACTAGTTGAATTACAATCTACCCAGATCAAAGGGTAGAGCTCATGAGTTCATGGCTGTCAATAGTTAATAATTATTTTCTTGTGCTTCTTGCCAAGGAACTGGGCTTGTTTCTTTTTTGTTAATCAGTTACAGAATCTGGACAAAGAGTCACATTATTATACGTTATAAGTTTAAAAAGTAAACAAGTGTTCCTTTTGTTTTGTTTGCTGATTTTAGTAATATCATTGTGGAAACTGTGACACATTTTTTTTTAGGATTCTTTGAGGAGTAGAAAGTTCAGAAAAACATGTTTTTTTATTAAATTAATAATGCACCAAAATAAAACATAATTTTTTTTGTAACCTTGGCCAGATCTATGCCTTGTCACAATTCGGTCTCTGAGCTCTTCAGGCAGTTCCTTTGACCTCATGATTCTCATTTGCTCTGACATGCACTGTGAGCTGTAAGGTCTTATATAGACAGGTGTGTGGCTTTCCTAATCAAGTCCAATCAGTATAATCAAACACAGCTGGACTCAAATGAAGGTGTAGAACCATCTCAAGGATGATCAGAAGAAATGGACAGCACCTGAGTTAAATATATGAGTGTCACAGCAAAGGGTCTGAATACTGAAGACCATGTGATATTTCAGTTTTTCTTTTTTAATAAATCTGCAATAATGTCAACAATTCTGTGTTTTTCTGTCAATATGGGGTGCTGTGTGTACATTAATGAGGAATTAAAAATGAACTGCAATATGGCTGCAATATAACAAAGAGTGAAAAATTTAAGGGGGTCTGAATACCTTCCGTAACCACTGTATATATATATATATATATATATATATATATATATATCATATTTTATTATATATCCACGGTTTTCGTAACCTACTTGATTTTGTTTGTTTGTTTGTTTGTTTGTTTGTTTTGCTTCATAGCTATCGACTGACTGACCCTAAGCAGAAAACCGCACCAATAATGGGACAGTACTACACCGTCAAGAAAACAGGTGTCCTTCATGTTGGTGAACCTGTTTATAAGATCACCTATTGAAATGGGGCCAGACGGGATGGAATGCTGAACCATACATCAAAATCTAGTGACTAATTTACAAGCTGACTAATACAGTTTCTGAAGTCAGAGTGAATCAATATTATTTTTATCATTTTCATTGAATAAGAAAAATAAAATCATATATAAAGATTCTAATTTTCAGTATTAGATATAAAACTGTGGTTGTAAAAGATCAAATTCCAAAACCTTTAGACTTCAGCAAAGGTAAAGGGATACCAAGCTCATGGACTGCAATTTTTTTGTGGGGGAAAAAAAATTCTTAAACAAAAAATCTTTTGTTCCTCAAAATAATACCACAAGGGACAGTGAATTTTGAGTGAACTTATTCTTTAATGTCAAAATGTCATTTTTTGTAATTAGAAGATATGAATTCTGTGATTTGTGAGTAATCTGTATTCAGTATTCTATATTTTGAGTACCTCAAAATTACCAGTCTATTTGTAAGATAATTATGCTGCATTGCAATAATGATCAGGTTTCATGTAACAATTTAACAGTCTATGACTAATAAAGTATCTGACATGGTTCAGTCAAACATCTGATGCTGTTTTTAGTATTGTTTATCTCTCAGCATGTTAAATGATCCCAACCATCACTTAACTATTGAATAGAATTACTAATAGTGGGATGTTGAAAGGTGACCAGGCATATTGAACATAAAGCATTTTGAAACTTACTTAGTAGTTAATTTGGGAAAACATCCAGTAGATGGCGCCATTTCAGTGATTACAAGGAGTTTCAGTAGAAGACAACCAGTAATGCATGACAAACTACCTTTCTGTTTTTCTGTATTTACATATGTAGTTGCTAAATTCTGTTTCTTTTCCTCTCATGGCTTAAAGAGTGTGTTAATCCAGGGGTGTCAAACTCTTGCTGGAAGGCCACAGCCCTGCAGAGAGTATTGTGCTTCAACACACAATACCTAGGGTGAATTCAGTGTGATTGGGACACTTTTTGCCATTGAGATGACTTGTAAAAAGTTTCCCTATCAACCTGAATTCACCCTATAGTTGTGATATAGGTGTGTTTAAGGTTGAATCTAATGGCTGTGGCCCTCCAGGAACTGAGTTTGATACCCCTGTTTTAATTAGTTATTAACTGTTAATGGGGAGATTTTCAAGAATGGTTTTCTTGAAATATCTCTAAATATTCTATTTGAATGCTTTCTGTCTTCTGTTAGTGTGTTGTCATTTTTGTATAGATTCAGGATCTAGATATGGTCGAGAAGTTCACTTCACAGGTCGATTGTCTGACTTAGAGTGGTGTTCCAGACATTATTTCCAGGTAGGATGTGGGACCAGGGTGGGACATATCCAAATTCTGAGCTGTTTGGAATGCAGCATTAAATTCTGTCTGTGATCCAATATTTTTTACAGTACCTTCAGTATTTGGTCCATCAACTGGCTCCCAGTGGCTGTTTAACTACATTTTGTTTTGTCACTTAATTGTTTTTCAGTTTAGCATAGTTCACCCAAAAATGATCTCATGTCATTCCAAACCTGTATGAGTTTTTTATATTCTGTGGAACACAACATAAGATATTTTGAAGAACTTTGCATTGTATAGACAAAAAAAAAAAAAAGATATTTCTCAAAATATCTTCTGTTGCACAGAAGAAAGAAACACAAGTTTGGAACACATGAGAGTGAGTAAACAAAACCAGAATTTTCATTTTTGGGTGAACTACGCTGGAGCGATTTCTAATGAGAGACATGAGAAGCTGAAGTTTTATTATGCCACAGTCGCCGCTTCCGCTTCTTCTGGTCAGGCGTATGTGGGGTAAAGCAGCACTGTTTATCATATTGGATACGGCTACTATGAGGCACTTGTTGCACACTGTAGTAAGCTAGATCGATATTAGGCATGGTAAAACATGGTACTCGCTGTAACGAGATTTAAACAATAAGACTTACTGTGTTGAGCTATATAACATGATTAGTTTTCTGTCAAATCTGGATTTAAAAATTCTTGAAAATATTTAGGATAATGTAAGTAAGTCAACAAAATATATAATGCTGTTCTAGTGTTTTTTGGATATTTTATCCATAAATCTTAAATATTATGCCTTTAAATTGAAACTTAGAAAATGAAATAATCATCAATATATATATATATTGATCTTTCATTCAAAAAATTAACCTAACAAAAAAAAAATTAAATCTAACCTTTCATTGAAGGAAAACAGTTGAAAGTGGGTGTAAACTTATGAAATAAATGTTTTTCTCCAATAGATGTTGGCCACAATTATTGGCACCCCTAGAAATTCTTATGAGTAAAATATCTCTGAAGTATATTCCCATTCATATTCCCATTTTTTTAGCACACCAGGGTGACTAGGAGCATGGAATTGTCTAGCCATGACTTTCTGTTCCACAGGAGAATAAACATGAGGAAACACAAAAGCCAAATTGCCGTAAGCATTCATCACAATGAGTAAAACCAAAGAATATAGTTGTGATGTGCAGCAAAAGATTGTTGAGCTTCACAAAATAGAAAGTGGCTGTAAGAAAACACCCAAAGCATTGAAAATCCCAATTTCCACCATCAGGGCAATAATTAAGAAGTTCCAATCAACTAAACATGTTACAAATCTGCCTGGAAGAGGACATATGTCTAAATCGTCCTAATGTGAAATGAGGAGGAAAGTTTGAGTGGACAAAGACTCTCCAAGGATCACAGCTGGAGAATTGCAGAGATTAGTTGAGTCTTGAGTCTCAGAAAGCCTAAAAAAAATATCAAACAGCACCTACATCCCCACAAGTTGTTCGGGAGGGTTTCAAGAAAAATCCTCTGCTCTCATCCAGAAACAATCTCCAGTATATTCAGTTGTCAGACACGACTGGAACTTCAAATGGGACTGGCTTCTATGGTCAGATGAAACTAAAAAAAGACCTTCTTGGCAGCAAACCCACCAGATGGGTTTGGTGCACACATGGATAAAAAAGTACCCCATGCCCACAGTTAAATATACTGCTGGATCTTAAATGTTGAAGGCCTATTCTTCTGCTGGAGATCCTGGATATCTTGTTCAGATACATGGTATCATGGATTCTATCAAATATCAACAGATAAAAAATCAAAACCTGACCGCTTCTGCTAGAAATCCAATAATGGGCCGTGGTTGGATCTTCCATCAGGACAATGATCCAAAACAAACATCAAAACCAACACAAAAATGGGTCACTGAGCACAAAATGAAGCTTCTGCCATGGTCTTCCCAGTTCCCTGACCTGAACCCTAAAGAAAATAAGTGGAGTGAACTGAAGAGAAGAAGCACCAGCATGGAGCTGGAATCTGAAGGATCTGGAGATATTCTGCATGAAGGAATGGTCTGATCTCTTGTCAGGTGTTCTCCAAAGTCATCAGGCATTATAGAAGAAGAGTCAGAGCTGTTTTCTTGGCAAAAGGAGGTTGCAAAAAGTTTGAATAAAAGGGTGCCAATAATTTTGTCCAACGTGTTTTGGAGAAAAACATTTATTTCATAATGTAAGTTTCCCCCCACTTTCAATTATTTTCCTTAAATGAAAGGTTATAATTTTGTGAATTTTTTGAATGAAAGATCAAAAGGATAAACAATGCACATTTATTTTCACAGCTGCTTTTGCTCATAATTACTAAGGGTGCCAATAATTGTGGAGGGCACTGTATATATATATATCAGTTTCTGTGGTAAAGAAAAGTTAACAAACAAATCATGTGATATTGATTCTTTATTGATTTAATATATTTTCATGGGCAATTGTATCTTATTTTGTTTTGCATTTGTAAATGTAATTATTGCTAAATGCATTTTTCCAAATCCATCATCATTGAACACATAACTCATAACCAGGGCAGATGTCTCCTGCCAGCATGTTTGTCGCTTGTTCAGTAAATGGACTTCTCCTGCGCTGTTAACTGGGAAAGAGAGTTCATAATTTTCTTCCTGTCGGGATGCCAGCACATCAATGTGAAATATCTCACTATGACGTGAGATAGTGAAACTCGGTGAGCAGGGTAATGACAATAATTTTTCAGCTTTACTCCTTTCATTTTGGGGTGTCCCTTTATATGAATTACTCATTTATTAACCATTTCAGTCTTATCCGGCTCTTGGTAATTCTGTGGGCCATCTCTTGCCATATGCAAGAGACTGTCCATGAATTTTCTTGGCAATCATTTTTTTTATTATTTTTTTTCCTGGGGTAGTTCAACAGGTCTTTCCCCAACCCTCCCCATTATGTTGCTTGGGACTCACACACACTCCTTGCTGTGAGGCAACAGTGCTACCCGCTAAGCCACTGTGCCGCCCTATGTGAGTTACTACAGTTTTCTAAAAGCTAAACAGTTCTCTTAAAGATAAAGTAACTCCATAAAATAAAGAGACGCTTAAATAATAAATCCTGTTCCATCACCATTGTGTCCATGAGCTTGGAGCCTAAACAGGCGGGAATGCTGTCTCAGGTCCTGTGATCAGGGAGGTCCTCTAAGAGCCCGGGGGAGAGGGGGCCGGCCCAAACCTCTTGAATTTTAGCGGATATGCTCTTTCAGGTTGCTTTTTGTGGACTTTCCCTGTAATTAGTGTACTGTAAGACACCTACGATGAAAAGTGTTTGCTGGATTGCAAGTAATTACAGACTTGCAAAGTAAACAGAGTGACGTTTAAGGTCTTTTGTTGTATTTCAGTGAATGATGCATGTTTTGCATGGATGTCTTTTGTGAATTCATGGGGGTTGTTAAGTGTAGACAGGTGCATATTTTCTCAAGAGCAAACAACTTGTACAATAGAAATATATATATAAAAAAGACCTTAAACAGAACAAAGCCAGCAGAGTAGCAAAGAACCAAGTAAAAATATTTTCTTGCGTGCTTCAGGCTCTTATTGTAACCAGTCGTCACAAGCCATTTTAGTTCTTAAGATCCTTTAAATTGTGCAATACAACCCAGGGCTACTTCCTAGGACACAATTTGGGGGCCCCTTTTAAACCACAAAGATCTCAAGCACAATGTTTGCATAGAAGTGAACCTCAGTGATGTTTTCACCTGTCCGACAAATCATCACCTTCAGGCAAGTCCTTAAGATATCTGTCAAATGAATATGTTGTGCAGTGGTTTTTAGAAACCTAGTTATTAGTTTCTGCTTGTTGTTATACAAATAATCTAGTTCCAGCATGTCTTCTGAATCTTTCGTAATGGTATGCCCATAACCTGTGCTTTAATTACAGCATAGAGTAAAGCTAGGTGAGAGCACTCGACTTTTCAATAAAGATTTAACAGACTCAGCGAAAGGTTATGTTTGCATATAGTTTAACTGTATGATTTTTGCTGCAAAAGACAAGCCCTAACAAAGCTTGTTTTTTAACATTGTTTTTGATCCTATTGTGTCAGCCAGCTATGATCATCAGCATGCCAGTTTAGTTAAAAATGAACACAATAAAAAATATCAGGCTTGTTCGAGATGCATCGGCGCTGTGTGGAGACATCAGTGTATGACATCAAAGTACCGCGAGAGGGATTCAAAAGTATAAGGTCATATGCTCTCCAAACACTCTCGCATTACTTAGATGTCATAGGTTGGTTGGTCTGGGCAGCGCTGATGCATCTTTGAACAAGCCTAGTGCCTGTATACACTCACCAGCCACTTTATTACAACTGCTCATTAACGCAAATATCTAATCAGACAATAACATGGCAGCAACTCAATGCATTTAGGCATGTAGACATGCTCAAGATGATCTGCTGAAGTTCAAACTTTTCACAATCATCTTTAGGGTTTACAGAGAATGGTCCAAAAAGAGAAAATATCCATTGAGTGTCAGTTCTGTGGGCAAGAGGTCAGAGGAGAATGGGCAAACTGATTTGAGCTGATAGAAAGACAACAGTAACTCAAATAACCACCTGGTTTGCAGAAGATCATCTTTGAACGCACAAAACATCAAACCTTGAAGCAGATAGACTACCGGGCTGCCACTCCTGTCAGCAGAGAACCGGAAACTGAGGCTACAATTCATACAGTCTCACCAAAATTGGTCAATAGAAGACTGGAAAAACGTTGCTTGATGAGATATGTCTGCAGCGACATTCAGATATAGGGTCAGAATTTTGGCATGAAAGCAGATCCAGCCTTGTATCAATAGTTCAGGCCTCTAGTGGTTGTGTAATGGTGTTGGGGATAATTTCTTGGCAAACTTTAGGCCCCTTACCACCAACTGAGTATCATTTAAATGCCACAGTATTGTTGCTGACTATATCTGTCCCTTTATGACCATGGTGTGTTGTACTGCTGGAAATAGCCATCAGAAGATGGGTACACTGTCACAAAGCTCAAATCATCTCAAACTGGTTTCTTGAACATGACAATGAGTTCACTACACTCACAGTCACCATCTCAATCCAATAGAGATCTTTGGGATGTGGTGAAAAGGGAGATTCGCATTATGGATGTGCAGCCAATATGGACCAAAATCTTGTAGGAACATTTCCAGCACCTTGTTGAATCTATAAGAATTAAAGGATTAGTTCACTTTCAAATGAAAATTACCCCAAGCTTTACTCACCGTCAAGCAATCCTAGGTATATATGACTTTCTTCTTTCTGATGAACATAATCGCAGAAATATTAATAAATATCCATACACATCCGAGCTTTATAATGGCAGTATGCGTTACCAAATGAGTATGAGCTGAAGAAAGTGTCTCCATCCACATCCGTCATAAACATATTCAGACTTTCAAACATGTATACATGTTTGTAAGTTTATATGTATATATACAGGTGCTGGTCATATAATTAGAATATCATCAAAAAGTTGATTTATTTCACAAATTCCATTCAAAAAGTGAAACTTATATATTATATTCATTCATTACACACAGACTGATATATTTCAAATGTTTATTTGTTTTAATTTTGATGATTATAACTGACAACTAAGGAAAATCCCAAATTCAGTATCTCAGAAAATTTGAATATTGTGAAAAGGTTCAATATTGAAGACACCTGGTGCCACACTCTAATCAGCTAATTGACTCAAAACACCTGCAAAGGCCTTTAAATGGTCTCTCAGTCTAGTTCTGTAGGCTACGCAATCATGGGGAAGAATGCTGACTTGACAGTTGTCCAAAAGACGACCATTGACACCTTGCACAAGGAGGGCAAGACACAAAAGGTCATTGCAAAAGAGACTGGCTGTTTAGAGCTCTGTGTCCAAGCACATTAATAGAGAGGCGAAGGGAAGGAAAAGATGTGGTAGAAAAAAAGTGTACAAGCAATAGGGATAACCGCACCCTGGAGAGGATTGTGAAACAAAACCCATTCAAAAATGTGGGTGAGATTTACAAAGAGTGGACTGCAGCTGGAGTCAGTGCTTCAAGAACCACTACGCAGACGTATGCAAGACATGGGTTTCAGCTGTCGCATTCCTTGTGTCAAGCCACTTTTGAACAACAGACAGCGTCAGAAGCGTCTCGTCTGTGCTAAAGACAAAAAGGACTGGACTGCTGCTGAGTGGTCCAAAGTTACGTTCTCTGATGAAAGTAAATTTTGCATTTCCTTTGTAAATCAGGGTCCCGGAGTCTGGAGGAAGAGAGGAGAGGCACACAATCCATGTTGCTTGAGGTCCAGTGTAAAGTTTCCACAGTCAGTGATGGTTTGGGGTGCCATGTCATCTGCTGGTGTTGGTCCACTGTGTTTTCTGAGGTCCAAGGTCAACGCAGCCGCATACCAGGAAGTTTTAGAGCACTTCATGCTTCCTGCTGCTGACCAACTTTATGTAGATGCAGATTTCATTTTCCAACAGGACTTGGCACCTGCATACAGTGCCAAAGCTATCAGTACCTGGTTTAAGGACCATGGTATCCCTGTTCTTAATTGGCCAGCACACTCGCCTGACCTTAAACCCATAGAAAATCTATGGGGTATTATGAAGAGGAAGATGCGATCTGCCAGACCCAACAATGCAGAAGAGCTGAAGGCCACTATCAGAGCAACCTGGGCTCTCATAACACCTGAGCAGTGCCACAGACTGATCGACTCCATGCCACGCCGCATTGCTGCAGTAATTCAGGCAAAAGGAGCCCCAACTAAGTATTGAGTGCTGTACATGCTCATACTTTTCATGTTCATACTTTTCAGTTGGCCAAGATTTCTAAAAATCCTTTCTTTGTATTGGTCTTAAGTGAATTTGGGATTTTCCTTAGTTGTCAGTTATAATCATCAAAATTAAAAGAAATAAACATTTGAAATATATCAGTCTGTGTGTAATGAATGAATATAATATACAAGTTTCACTTTTTGAATGGAATTAGTGAAATAAATCAACTTTTTGATGATATTCTAATTATATGACCAGCACCTGTAGTTGAATTCTTTTAATCACCTTGACATCTTATACATGCAAAGAACATCAGATACAGCACAATACCGTACAAACACTACATTTATATCCACCTTATTTTTTATTTCAGACCTGGTGCGATCATTTTTAACTATGTGTAAAGCTTCTTGTTATTTCTTTCCAGATATTTTTGCTGTACAAAAACTGCTTGATATTCCAAAATGGTATTTCTTGTATTATTTTAATGTATTGTTGTAGTTATCAACACACTTGTTTGTAGCACAAGTAGTTTTACATTTACTGCATTTTTATTCTTCTAGTTATTTACCTATAGCAGCTAATAAATCATAAGTCTAGCACATTCGCAGAAAATAGCTTTACTTGCATTGCAAAAAATGGTGGACAGAAGTGCTATTCAAATATGTAAGGTGCATAGTTCAGTCCAGGTGTGTGGAAGGGAATGGAAGGAAGGGGAGGTTTTAAGGATCTTGAATGATGGATAGGGCTTTGCTTTGGCAGGATACTGTCAGTTAAATTATGGCACATCACCTACCTTGTGCTCTGCTTAGAGATCCTGACATACTTCACAGAGATGACTCTGTTGCAGGGATTACATATTATAAGAAATAGTTTTTTTCTTTTTTAGTTTTTATTAAACACTGCAGAAAGTGCAACTATTTTGATATTTTTTTATTAGTGATTAAAAAAATAAAAAATAAAACGTACACTTGAATTTAATTTATTGTTTTATGAAATAACAGTAAGCAAAAGCTGAGGTGTACATCATCAAAAGTTGTAACATTTTCCAATTAAGAGTGCATTACTTATGCAATAATATGCAAGTATGTGCATAATTCAAATGTTTAATTCAATAAAAGTCACATTGCAAAAATTGTGTATTTTAATATTTTCTATTTTGATGGAAGACATTTTTTAACGTGTTCAGCAATAGTGGTCCTCCTATAAGTATATGATATTACTTTTCTAGTTGACCTAGTACTGCGAACACTAAAGGTGGAACAAGTACTTAAATTTACACCCTCATAGACTTGGTTTGAAACTGCAATTTTTACTGTAAACAAGCCAAAACACTTTAATTGAATGAACCATTTTTACTTAAACCAAAAAAAGAAAATAAGTATCATGCATTAGATATAGGTTTGTCTTCTGTCTGTGTCTATTAAAGTAAAAGCAATGCCACTTTGGTTTTACATTTCAAAATGTGTATTTTGGACTTTCTTAGGTATGTCATAAAATTAGCACATTTTACAATGGAATGTATTTTAATTTCAAAGAGTTATGTTTAAAAAAGTCTTTCAAACGCATTCTTGTGTTTTTATTCTGAATTTCTCCTTATAATTTTAGTTTTGATCTAAAATAAAAATCATTGCCCAAACTAATTACTTAACCACATTCCAAAAATAAGATCAACATTTGAAGAATGCTCCTGCATGTGTTGCATGTTAAACAAAATCAACTGTTGCCGCAAGACTGCTGTGGTTTTCTCTTTGGTCTCTGTCATCACACATTTGACTGACCTAATTACTACACCACACACGGCTTATTAAAACAGTTTTGTCTTTTTTGCGAGAGGGCTTTTTTTAGCCTTTTTGTTGCCATCTTGTTTCTTAGAAATAGTTGTCTTTGGCTTGCTCTTCACAGGTTTCTTCACCTCTTTTCCAGTCTTTTTGGCCTTTTGTAGCCAGACATTAGGCTTTTTCACCTCTTTTGGTTTTGTTGGTTTGAACGGTTTGGGTTTCTTTCTTTCCTGGGCTCCTTTTATGGACAGTTTGGGATTGTGAGATGGCTTTCCTGTGACTTTTATGTCTTTCTTGGTTTGTAACATTGACTTCTTGTGAGGAGGAGCTTTCTTGAGTGTTTTTGTGCTCACATTTATTTGCTTCTCCTTTGATTGTGTTGTCTTTTTTGACTTGTCTTGGCGCAGTTTTGCTGTGGTGGTTTGGCCCGGCAGTTTTTTCTTTGGTGCAGATGTGGAGGGTTTGGCCATCACGGGCTGGCGCGTGCCCGGTGGTTTAGTGGGTAGTATGATCTTTTCCAGTGGTGATCTTGTAGGTGTTTCGCTTATGCCAAGCACAGTCACTTAAAAAAAACAAAAAAAAACAATGCATTTAAATAAGTCTTCAAGCAGTTCTGTTACATAATTTCAGAGTTCTCTGGCAATCTTAACCAGGAATCTTTAAAGTTGAAATAATAAAATAATTAAAAGATAGATAGATTTTTACATTCTCTGGGTGTGAATGGCACTTTCTTCCCTCTGACCTTTACTGGAAGTGGCTTATATTTGCATTTTCCTGGAGGTGCCCTCCTGTAAGCAGAAAACAGGCAGAGGGGATGTATAGACAAATTAACCCATTATCCTTAAAACATGTAGGCCTTCTTTAGTGCTGTAAGGTAAGAAAGAAATTTGAAATGGCATCATAATTATTTCAACATAAATTGATACATAAGGGCTACATTCACACTGTCAGTCCAAATCCCATTATTTGTATATCCAATTACAATCTGATTTAAAATTATTGGCAGATCCATTTTGTGCATCCATTGCATCCATCAGATCCATTTTGTGCATCCATTGTGCTCTTTTGTTTTCCGGAATATCAGCATTGGTTTCTATGGCAATGACGTTACGTTGGTTGGTAGGCCTATACGACAAAAACACATCAATAACCACAACATGGAGGGGTTGCAATGCAGATATTGTCTTATGTACAACATGACAATATGTAGCCACCGCACTGGAGTACTCCATCTTCTGAGGCAGCGGCAAAATCGTAGGAGGCTGATTTCCTATAACAACGTCTGATGTTACATATTACGTGGCATGAAACATCACACAAACCTAAAAAGGATGTAAAAAACAGATTTTTTTGTGCTGTTCACACTTGCTAAATCTGATCGAATTTCAATCGGATACAGTATGCACAAAAGTCGGATTTGGGCTGACAGTCTGAATGAAACAAGACAGAGACCTCCAGATGCTCCTATCAGAGGATTGAATCTCTGTTTTTTCCACTATTTAAAGAGGGATAAAGAATACGGAACATCTGGGATTAATGTATGGTATTGCTATTAGTGAGATTGATTTCAGATGGGTTGATAATCTCCTGAAGTCATGTTGGTTCCAGCAGAATGTCTCTCTTGATTTATCCATCAGTAAATTATTTAAAACCTCAAACAGCTTATGTTTGGTTGTTTCGTTATTTTAACTTTCAAGATAATTTTGTCATTTATTTATCCTTTACTACTACTACTGTAGATTCATTTTATTTTAAAGGCAAAATAATAAATTAAACATTTCCATATCAGACCCACATCTTACAAAATAGAATGAACAAATCATTGAGTTATGATCCATGATAGATAGATAGATAGATAGATAGATGATAGCAGATTTCCAGAAGTCTGGATGGAAACCATTTGGGGAAAGCATGCGCCACAGATTCCAAGATTCCAAAAGAATATAGACCGCTTCAACTGACACGTCCTGTAGTCCTTTTGTCTCTCAGCATGATGTCTTAACTGAGAGTCATCTGTTACATTTTAGGAACTCTTATAATGGGAAATTTACCTAATCTGTCTATATGATTTGTTATATAGAGGCCATTGCTGAAAGATGAATTTTGACGGTTCATTTCTTTCACTTACTGTACTGCCTAGATAGATAGATAGATAGATAGATAGATAGATAGATAGATAGATAGATAGATAGATAGATAGATAGATAGATAGATAGATAGATAGATAGATAGATAGATAGATAGATAGATAGATAGATAGATAGATAGATAGATAGATAGATAGATAGATAGATAGATAGATAGATAGATATTTCCTTCATTTGCACGTGAATATGTTTAAGTTGACAATATGTACCAAAATATACATACCTGGATGGGTCCACGAATTTGTAAAGTGTGCCAAAGGGGGACATTGCACTTGGATAGGAGGTTGCTAGAAAATAAAGCTCTCCTACAGAAAAACAAACACAAACATATAGTATGAATGCTTTTCACGCATATTATTTCTTTAATATTCATATTAAGCCTTTACAGAACTGTGCACAAACCTACCCGCTTCATCCTCAGCAAATGAGATGATGAACTTGTGGTGATGATTTATAAGCCCAGGAAAAGCACAGGTTGAAGTTTCACCCATGCACACATTCTTTTCCTTCCAACTCCCAGTTTTCTTATCCTCCTCCAGAGCCATTAGTCGTCTGAATAAGAACAAAGGCTTGAATTGTCATTTCTCCTAGACTTATTTTAAGTAAAAAAAGTAGTGACCGAATGACCTAAAAATTTGTTTTGTGTATTGTTACTTTATAGTTATATATTTTCTAAAAAATCAAATTGAAAGTTGATTATGCACAAAAGTGGTTGCAATGCTGAAAGAGCGTCGATCCTTACCCACTCATAAAGTCTCCAAAAATATAAAGACCATTGAGGTTGGGTGATTCGCATCCTCTATACACATAACCTCCAGTTACAGATTTCCCAACATGGTGTCCATAGGCAAATATTGGAAGAATGTCATCTGTTAAAAAAACAAATATAAAAGCATTTTTGTGGATTACAACAGGTTTTGCGTCAATGAAAGAATGTGTAAACACGTGAGAATTTTTTAATTTAATTTGACATTAATTTGAATATAACCTAGAATTTTCTGTTATAATTTTCTCGCCTTTTGAGTTGCTTTGATCCTGAATTATCTTTCTTTCATAAAACACAAAGGCCTGGTTATATTAAGCCAGGATTAGGCCTTAGTTCAATTAGGACATTTAAGTAGCTTTTATAAACGTGCCTTAGAAAAAAACATTTCTGGTGTGCATCTTGAGACAAAACAATGGATAACAAAGTTAAAACAAAGTTATGCCAGTGCAAGTTGCTTTCAGTTAGGATAGATCTAACATGCATTTTAATCCTGGTATGAGACTAGGTTTAAGCCTGGTCTTTGAAACCAGACTAAAATTATATATTTTTTACGAGTGTCTAAATGTAGAATGTCTGACATGCTTTTTACATACTAAGAAAGTATGGTGATTTATACTTCCAACCCCTTAAAAAACCCATAAATGTGGTCCAAGTCTTCCTGTAGCTTTACGTTAACGTTGTCTGAGGAACACAAACATATAAGCCATTGTTCAATGAAAATACTCTCCACTGCTGCAATGCTGCTTTTAGGCTCATTGCATTAGACCACTATTTTTTGTGCAATGTGACACAATTCAGCAAGTTAGCAAATGAAAAACACCAAAACACGTAAAAAAAATATCAGTTTTTAATTGAAAATAGTGTTATTTAAACGGCCTCTTAGACATTCTGCTTAATATCTTCCTAAGGATTCCACGGAATGAAAGAAAATAGTATTAGCGTTGGAATGACATGCGGGTGAGTAAATCATGACAGAATTTTTCATTTTTGACACAATTTCCAGAATCAGGAGCACAAATTTATGGACTGGCCAGTGGTATGAAGTTCTCCAGTGACCAGAGTAGTAAAAAAATCTTGGAATGCTCTGTTTGTCATTTTCTGCATGTGTAGTTATTCTACGGTCCAGCTCACCTAGAGAAGAGTTCTGGCACAGTTTCATATCAAAGCATTCAAAGCCTTCTTTGGCTCTCCATCCATAGTTTCCTCCCTTCACAATGATATCAACCTCCTCATATCGATTCTGACCCACGTCGCCACAGAAGATTCTCCCTCTGCCGTAACGGGTGAGCGGATCACCTCGATCCACTGAGCAGCGCCACATATTCCTCACACCATAGGCATAGACTTCTGGCTTTGCATCAGGATCTCCAAGAAAGGGATTGTCTGGAGGAATCTTATAGGGCTTTCCATCTACACTGCTACCATCCACATCAATCCGAAGCGCTTTTCCTAACAATGCTGATCTGAAACATATTTGCATGAGCTTTTATGAGAACGTGTCCGAGAGGAAATTCCTGTTTTATTAAAGCACTAAGCAAGATATGTGACAATCATTAGATGTTTCAATGTGATTAGATGTTTTAATTTTGTCAGTTTCAAAACCCTTACCTGTTTTGAGAATTTCCAAACTTCCCGAAAGGGTCTCCTGCTTTTCCACCGTCTCCTGTAAAGATGTACAGATATCCATCTAGACCAAACAGAAGCTGGCCACCATTATGGTTTGCTGCAGGCTCCTCAATCTCAAGAAGAACTCTGTAGATGCAGATTTAAAAATATATATATATCTACCTTGATATTTGGTCATCATGAGGCACACGAGTCATTAACCATGCAGCTTGATGTGATGTATCAAAACTGATCATTTAAAACATTTTTTGTGCTTTTTGAACTTGACCCACATCTTGACTAGGAATATTATATGCATAAGATTTTTGAGTGAACTATACTCCATATTCCATGTATTTATATATCATTTGCATAACAACATGGATCAAACCTATTAACCTCTCTGAGTGGGGGTCTGCCATGTTCATGTCATGAGCTGAGACCTTCATCTCGCTGATACGAACTTTCTCCAGTTTGCCGTTGATCAGAATGGAGTAGTAGATGAAGAAGCGGCCATTGTTTCTGTACTTCGGATGGAAGGCGAGACCCAGGAAACCTCTTTCATCTCCCAACCACGGTGTGGTCAACACCTCCCCGCTGATGTCCAGGAAGGGCTGCTCCAAGCGGCTGCCATCTCTCAGATACACCCACACAAAGCCTATCTGCTCTGCCACGAACATGCGGTGGGTGTCATCTCCGCTGTGGACCATCAGCACAGGGTTCCTCAGCCCATTGGCCACTTCCGTCAAGCACAGCTGCAGGCAGCCTTTGGTGTCCTCCACCACTTTGCCCAGATTGCTGTACAAGTCATTGTTCCTCACGACGTTTGGATAGCAGTAGTCCTGGTCAGGAAGGTTAATGAGGTTACAGAAATGAGAGCGGTCTTTCTCACATGTCTCCTGCAGGGTCCGGCTGTTGGTTAGGTACTTTACTACAGAATGGCACTTACTGTGGAAGTCTGAGCAGTAAGTGAAGCACAGTCCTGGTAGGTGGCGCACTGGAGTGTACGGGTCTTCGGCATCAAACAAGTGTGCAGCGTAAGGAGAACACTCCTGCAAAATTGCAATACAAGTTCTGAAGCTTACTGGTCCACCCAAAAGAGCCCAACCACAAGTCTCTGATGTTCTAGTTTGTATAACTGGGGTGCCCAATCCTGTTCCTAGTGTTATACCTTCCACAGTTTCAACCAGTGTTGTAGTACTTAAAGGGATAGTTCAGCCAAAAATGAAAATTATCCCATGATTTACTCACCCTCAAGCCATCCTAGATGTCTATGACTATATTCTTTCAGACTAACACAATTAGAGATATATTTAAAAAATATCTTTGCTCCTCAAAGCTTTATAACGGTTGTGAATGGGGGCCACATTTTGAAGCAGAAATAAAATGCATCAATCCATAATAAAAATAATACATATGGCTCCAGTGGATTAATAAAGGCCTTCTGAAGTGAAGCGATCGGTTTTTGTAAGAAAAATATCCATGTTAAACTTTACTAACCATAATAACTAGCTTCTGACAGACAGCCGTACGCCTCGATTTGCGGCGGAAGAGCAACCTCTGACCTGTCGCAACGACGCAATGATGAACACGGAAGCTCAGAGGATAGAGCAAAACAAAACACTGGTCATGAAACGAGAAATTTTAAAGAGAAATCTCAGAGGAGGAGAAGAGGAGCTTGAGTTTGTTGCCTAGCCCTATTTGTTTGAACTACGAGAGGCGTCTACGCAGCCGGAAGCTAGTTATTTGAATTTATAAAGTTTTAAATATGGATATTTTTCTCTTCGAAAGGCCTTTATGGGTGGATGCATTTTATTTTTGCTTAAAAATGTGTCCCTCCATTCACAACCATTATAAAGCTTGGAGGAGCAAGGATATTTTTAAATATATCTCCGATTGGGTTCGTTGGAAAGAAGATAGTCAATACACCTAGGATGCTTTGAGGGTGAGTAAATCATAGGATAGTTTTCATTTTTGGGTGAACTATCCCTTTAAGATCTGACTAGAATCCATCTTGACCCTGCTGAAAAATCCAGCATTGCTGATCACCAGCATATGTTTTGCATGCTGGGACCAGCATGGGATTCTGGTTGCTGGTTTCCTGGCCCCCAGCATGGGAAGCAGGAGTGCTGGTGGATCAGCTACACCATCTCAGTTTTGCTTGAGAACACTTTTTTGCATGACTACACTGGTCCATCAGCAAGACCAGCACTATACCGGCTCTAACCAGCATAAACCAGCCTGGACCAGCATGGAGTTCATGCTGGTTTATGCTGGATTTTTCAGCAGGGGAGTCAGAATCCAAGACCATACTTCCATGGACTTGGAAGCATTTGGACTTGGTCTTGACTCGGACTCAGTGCGGATACGTTTTGTGGTTTGTGCCAACTCACTCATATGATCTGCTCTGTCATCATGTCTCCGAGAGGTTCACGTAACACTGACACAAAACCAGGCTTTGTTCACCCTAAAGCCTATTTACATTGTCTGAATTCTGACCCTCTTCAGGTATGTGACATGACTTTCTAGTCTTGGTCTGAACTCTGACTCAACCTTTTCAGGAAATGGCCTGGACTCAAATGAGGTTGTCTCGACTACAACACTGGTTCCAACACACCTGTTTGTAATTATCAAATATTCCTGAAGAGCTTAATTAGTTCAGGTTTATAGGATTGGAGCAGGAAGGTAGATCTCCAGACCAGGAACAGGATTGGCACCCCAGTGAAAATTACAAGTAAAATCGCTTTGAAAAGTAACTGTAGAAATGCTAAAAGAGCCTCATATGGGGTATAATTCATTTAGACTGGCCAATGATAGCCTTGCAATTTTATGTATTATTTTTTCCATGCAATGTGAATGCTTGTCACGTGACACCGCAGCCACAATATAGCACTGGTGTATTGGTTTTTACTTAATTTTCCTTTTTTTTTATCCGAAACATTCCCAAACTTGTTAACTATATAATGAAATATCTGATATTCCATTTCTAAAATATTAAGAAAATGTATTTTGTCGTTTAAATACCTTTAATATATGTTACATATGGCCAAAAATGTCCAAATCACCCTGAATTAAAGGTTAGTAGATCTGAAATTCAGAAATTCAGAGTCAGAGTTGTCGGATTTGCAACACGTGGCTAAATTCATCCGCTTGTCCCAGAAGAGGTGACAGGTGAACTGGGAAACGATTAAAGGATTTTTATTGCCGTTTTCATAGACAGTGTGAACTTTGCAAACGATATATATATATTAATATATATTATATATATATATATATATATATATATATGTAGCTGCTAGTTGGCTACTATGTGCATTTAAATATCATTAACATAAAATAAACATTAGCCTATGAGCGCCTGCGCGAGCCAAAGCGCGAACGCAGATTTGAATGATGACGTGCCGCACTGAACGTTCTAATCACATCTTGTTGGAATTTAAAATTACTATAGGCCCTTTATATATATATATAGTATTTTGGAAGCTCCATTCAAAATAAATTTGGCTTAAAAATCTATGTGGGCACTTGCACAAATATAGTATAATATGTAGATTTAGAGGTTA
Source organism: Chanodichthys erythropterus (assembly GCF_024489055.1). Taxonomy (NCBI): domain Eukaryota; kingdom Metazoa; phylum Chordata; class Actinopteri; order Cypriniformes; family Xenocyprididae; genus Chanodichthys; species Chanodichthys erythropterus. Next base: position 30,496,599 of record NC_090238.1, read on the forward strand.
TGAGCAATGGTAAAATGACGCTTGTCTTACCAAGCACCACTAATAAGAGTATTTACTGTACATTTCTGCATCTGTACCTATTTATAATTCAGTCGCTCAGCTACTGAAAAGAACAGCAATAGGCCTAATTTACTCATTTAAGCAGGTGCAACTTTCACACACATAAGTCAAGCATTTCTGAAACCTTGTTAATACATTAGTTGCACAAAATGTAACACAATTGAAACGTCATCATAATTGTTCACAAAGAATCATACATACCTGACACATAATATCTTTTACCAAATCCCCGCACACTGCATACTCTTCTTCACCAATCAGGTCCATTATATCCCAGTATCTCGTTGCAATATTGTTGTCCGTTTTTTGGTCACAACAACCAAATTTCTCATAGTGCCTACAAAACTCGAGGTGGTAAGGGGGTTTGAAAGGTGGCTGGTAGTCCAAACACTGAGGATGTGCAAAAGTGCGTCTCAAATAAGAGAAGTAAATTATTATAATGACGCGCGTCAGGAGTCCTTGGAGCCATGCAGTCCTCTCGGTCAGGAAACTAACCTCAGGGCACTTTGCACGATGATGATGATTTAGTGAATTCGGCTCTCCTGGCATTTTTGCCGTGTGCTTAGGAGTGAAGGAGTGTGTTTGCTCTTGAGCGTGTGTGTGTGTGTGTGTACAGTATGTCTGCTTAAGTTATATGGTGTGTGTATGTGCGTGTGTGTGCGTGCGCGCGCTTGCCGCACTCGTTTAATGTGCGCCTTTGATTACAGGATATCGTGTTCTCATATGTTGAATTGGCAATGTAGGCTACAATATTTGTAATACGGTTAATATCATGTTTTATTTAAATAGATTTGGTTTATTACTATTAATTTTTAATTTGGAAAAACTTCTGCTAAAACTCGCTTTTGAGAAAAAAAAATTATTTACAAAATTATCAAATTAATTTTAAGGATAACCAATTGTTTTTTTTTTTCCTGTCAAGACTGTTGGTGTCGTGATTTATTACATTACCTTTAATGAAACAGATGTAGCCTATAGTAGTTATTTTTTGTACAAAACAAAGTTAATAAAATAAAACAAATGAATCAAGAGAGAGCCATCCATGCTTGACAAATACACATAAAGTTATACATTTACACACACACACACATACACACACACATATACACACACATATATATATATATATATATATATATATATATATATATATATATATATATATATATATATATATATATTTTTGTAATTGCATGAATCAAGATTAGTTTCTATCGTGTTTATGAAATTAAGAATTCCACACCAATTCAGTTGCGAGGAAGATTATCAGGCTGACACGATAACCCAATGAACTGAAGCTTATTCCAGATCCCTGCAATAACTCCCGCTGATGTCCTGAAAAAAAACAACAAACAAAAAAAAAAAAAAAAAAAAAAAAAAAATGTGTGCCACCTAGTGGAAAAAAATAAATTTAAATTAAATTCAATGCAATGTAGAAGTCGTGGATGCACCGATTTTATCAGTCCCGTGTTTTACTTGGACAACTTTTCTTTTAATTGAACTGTAGGAAATAATTACAAATGTACACAAATGATAATACAAAATGTAAGGAATAAAAACTATTAGGCTATATGTGACCCTGGACCACAAAACCAGTCATAAGTTGCAACACTGCTTAAGACATTTATCCATATAGAGCCTTTTGCATAAAGGGTTCTTTAAAATTGAGTCAAGAGCCCTATTTAACCTTTTTATGACCAACATGTATGTTTTGTATGATCAACATTTTTACTTTAGTCCAACTTTGCACTTTGTTTTCAGCTTGTCATAATGCTTGCAGTGCACCTGCCTTTAACTTGTACCTAATTTTATCCACAATTACCCTGGATAAGTGCACACTGAACTTTAATAACAATAAACTCAGATTAATTTAACGCATCATTTATTTAAGAAATATTCATCATTGTCCATACCATTTGAAAGCTGTCCAGAATGCAGCGCAGTTGTCGAGTGAAAGTGACAAGAAAAATAATTTTGAATACTTTGTGTGTATATATATATATATATATATATATATATATATATATATATATATATATATATATATATATAATGTAGTGGGAAAGTTAAATTAACATAATATGCCATGGTCTAATGCATAGTTCCTTCATGAGCAGAAATTGAGAGTTAATTTAATTTTTGATTATTATAATTTTTTTTATTTTTATTGCCTATTCTTCCCTGGTGTGCTCTTCATTAAATATCATCCTTATGAGCAGTAATTTGGCCTGTGCCATTTTATTCAACAAAGAATGCTAAAATAATCAGTAATGTAGTGATATGATCTAAAGTGTCCAATTTTCAGTTAAAAGTAACAATCAGCAGTCTTCTTCACCATCCTCCACGAGAGGAATTTCTGGAAGATACAAAGCAAAACATTGGTATGATAAAAACAAAAGTGTGTTTACACCACTAGGTGGCAGCAGCCTACAGCCTTACCGTCTGCAATGTCTATGCTAGGGCTTGTGGAAGCAGTCTCTTCCATAGAGGTGATGGCATTGGTTTTCTCAGACATGTTATTTAGTCCACCGGCATGGGAGGAAGATGGCTGTATGCCTTGAAGAAATTCTGATGTGTCCGAGATGCTATCGCAGGTCTCAGCCTCCCCGGTGTCCAGCGGCACACTATTTTGACTCCCTGTATGCCCGGGATATGAAGGTGGGTTTTGTTCTTCTGAATGCTGTGAGCTCCCCAGACCAGCAGGGGGCAGATCATTTGGGGGCTGACAAAAAGTACCACTAACAGCCTCTTCATAAGAGGGCAGTGGCACAGCAACACCATCTACAACCAGGATGTTTGGATCCTGGCTTTCATCTTGCACTTCACTGAAAAAGAAACTTTTTAATGAGTAAGTTAAGAAAATATCAAACTACACTGTGTGATTATTATGTTGGCTGTACCTCGGACTTTGCTGGGATTTGCATTTGAAGTGGAACATCTTGGCTGTGATCACCAAGAGCAGGGCTAGCAGCACACTAGTGGCCGTACAAGCTACTACTTTCCATGTGGTTAGTAGAGAATCTTGAAAACCAGGCCACGTTGTCTCTTTGGGGGGAAAAAAAACTGTACTTATAAACCCCATAGTACAGCCAAATTTAACATTATAACACAAAAATTCTACAGTATTTAGATATATCGTAATGACATCAAACTTTTTAATGGTATATGCTGACCAAGGCTGCATTTAACTCATACACATATCAGTTTTATGCATTATTAATAAATTAATAAATAATTTATACAATGGAAATTGACCCAAGTATTTCTCATTGCACAATCTAATGCGTATGCTTCATAAGACTATGTTGTTCCAATAAAAATCTTTTATCGAAACTTTTATCTGATTTACCATCTTTGATGCAGTAGAACTGCATTTGTGGAAACCATTGCCCGTACTGGCAGGTGATGTACTTGTAATCATTCGCTAGAGAGTAGCCAGGATAACAGTAGTATTCTACGACCGTCCCGTGAATGTAGCGGTCACATGGTTGCGGGTGGCACATGTAATCACCATGTTCTGTCATCGGGGGTAGGGAGCATGCTGTAAAAACATCAGAGACAGAGAAAAAGACATCTGAATCAGAGTCAGATGTTAATCATCCCAGTCTGCAGGACTTGCTGATTCATCCACCTCTGCCTCCATCTTGCAGATTTGGCCACTATACAGAGGGTAAATTGCAATTATTTTGCTAGTCCTGAAACTGGAAATGTTACATTATCCTGTTAACTGCTGATGCCTTTCTGTGTTTTATTATATTTTCATCCCTTGGGGATTTTTAGTCAAAAACTGTGCTCATTTGGATGAAAACTTATGGATTATGCTTACTTCAAATATATTTAAAGAGCATTATTTTTTTCTATTTTTACCCCAAAGATGCAAGAATAATGGAAAGCTGAACTCTCACATGTAATTTATGTTTCATTCATACTCGACACCAGAGGGCGCCCTTGCGCAGAAAGTCCACAACTGAGACTCATAGGATTAATAAAATTTACGACATTCCAGGAAATCCCTAATATGGACAAAGACATCGCTGTAGCTGAATAAAATGCAGATAAAAAAGAGAATTAACACACCATTGCAACAGTATATGGTTTATCTATGTTCATTAAGCCATCTTTGGTATTTTCATAAGGATAATGTATATTTATAATGCAATACCAGTTGACATAGCCTTTATCACTGTATAGAATACTATAAAGTAATTTAATTTCTGCAATAAGATTCTGTAATAAGAAACCACATCAGTTTATGGAAGGAAGTTATTAATAATTTGTTCCTTTTGTATGCAATGATATGATTCTTCAAAAAAAAAAAAAAAAATAAAATAAAAAATAAAGTTGAGTTTGATAGCATTATTTAATTTTTTTGTTTAATCAAGATTTTATAGATATCTGATATATCGTTATTGTGTATTCTTTTGGCCATGATAATCGTGTAGTGAAAAATCTGATATCATTACAGCCCTACTTTGGGCTTAAGACTATATAAACCATTAACTAAGGTTACGTTTACCTGACAATGGTGTACTAAAAACGGAAATGTTTTTCGTTTGCATTTTTGGTGTACAGACGACAACATTGTCAAAATGATCCTTGTTCACACGGATCCGTGAAAACAACTAAAAATGCTGTATTCTGCTGCCAGGCCAGTAGTTGGCGATGTCACTTTATAAATAAACACTATGTGCCTATAGACTGAACAAGTAATATGCATGCGCAAGATGTCACCGTTTTCACAAATCCACACTTTTGTAGTTAACACAGAGACGATAATGGCATCGTTTTCAACATCCCATTTTCAAAAGTTTGCATTTTCAAGACACAAAATTTCCATTTTTAGTTGAAAATGGTGTGCAAAATTTTCAAGGGTAATAAAAATGTAATTATAAAATAATTTGATAAAATATTATAATATGGAATATTATAATATATATTTTTTTCTGAACATATCTGTAGATCTGTTGATTTTACAACTCAAAGCTGAGAAATGATTGAATTATATTTACCCTCAACATCAAGGCACCGGGGTGGCGTGTCCGACCAGATGAGGTTATACATGCATTCCAGAAGTTCAGGTCCCTCCAACTTGTAACCAGGAAAGCACTGGTAGTGGACTACAGTTCCAACAGGCACAGAGAACTCTGCTTCCGAGATGTTCATGTAACTATGTGGAGGTATCAGTGGCCGTAAACAGCCTGTGGAGAAAAAGGACAGCGCTTGAAACCCTTTCCAGGATCTTAAGATATAACAAGAAAAATTTTGAATTATAGTCAGTTTGTTTTGAATAATTGGCAACAAGTGACTTGCATCAACCTTGACAAGTTGGCTGATTATCCCATGTCCCATCGGCTTGACATAATGATTCCATAGTTTCCGTGTCAGGGTATCGGATCTGAAATCCCTCATGACAGCTAATAATGAGGTTGTCGCCAGGCCTGTACGTCTTATTTGTGACATCAGCATCCTCGATGAATGGGGGAAGACAATCTTTGGAAGATAGATTAGCTAAATAAATAAATGCTGCAACATTTTCATAAAATTACAGAACAGAACTATCCTAACCTTCTGAAAGGCACACTGGTTTAAGGCTTGGTTTCCAGCCTAACGATCCATTGTGGAAGCGCGTGCAGATAATCTTGACTGGCCCCTTTAAGCTATAACCATCCACACAAGAGAACCTCGCCACCGAGTTTTCGAAGAACACACCGGTGTTTGGAGTTCTGATTCCATGCTCAGGAAAACCGGGATCCTTGCAGAACTGCTCCACTGAAAGTGCACAGAGAAGAACCAAAATCATGCATTTAAAGCAAAGTTGGCATCTTATGATTGTGCCGAAATCAGTGTTGGTTCCTGATGTCTGTAATTTGGTCATTTCTTGTTAAATAATTTCAGAAATCTACTACTTGTACAAAATAATTATGCCTCCCAATACCACCACTTTATATTAAGCATTTCATTAAAAATTGTAAAAATGCAAGAAAAAATGGTTACAATTTTATTTATTTATTTTTGAAGCTGGCTTGTCTAAGGCATGAAAAACTGACCAAATCTGGTCAGCTTATTCAGATGTCATTTAACATGCTTTATGTTCACAAATTAAATGTTGTCATCATTTACTCACTCTCATTTTGTTCCAAACCTGTATGAGTTTCTTTCTTCTGTTGAACACAAAAGACAATATTTTAAAGGTGCCATCGAACGTTTTTTTACAAGGTGTAATATAAGTCTAAGGTGTCCCCTGAATGTGTCTGTGAAGTTGCAGCTCAAAATACCCCCTAGATTTTTTTTTATTAATTTTTTTTTAACTGCCTATTTTGAGGCATAATTAGAAATGCGCCGATTCATGCTGCGGCCCCTTTAATTGCTCGCGCTCTCCGCCCCCTCCCGAGCTCTCGACTCTATAATTGCATAAACAAAGTTCACACAGCTAATATAACCCTCAAAATGGATCTTTACAAAGTGTTCGTCATGCAACATGTCTAATCGCGTAAGTACGGTATTTATTTGGATGTTTACATTTGATTCTGAATGAGTTTGAGGCTGTGATCCGTGGCTAACGGCTAATGCTACACTGTTGGAGAGATTTATAAAGAATGAAGTTGTGTTTATGAATTATACAGACTGCAAGTGTTTCAAAATGAAAATAGTGACGGCTCTTGTCTCCATGAATACAGTAAGAAATGATGGTAACTTTACCCACATTTAATAGTACATTAGCAACATACTAAAGAAACATTTAGAAAGACAATTTACAAATATCACTCAAAATATCATGTTATCATGGATCATGTCAGTTATTATTGCTCCATCTGCCATTTTTTAAATTTTTGTTCTTGCTTGCTTACCTAGTCTGATGATTCAGCTGTGCACAGATCCAGATGTTTATACTGCCTGCCCTTGTCTAATGCCTCGATCATGGGCTGGCATATGATAAATATTGGGGCGTACATATTAATGATACTGACTGTTACGTAACAGTCGGTGTTATGTTGAGATTCGCCTGTTCTTCAGAGGTCTTTTAAACAAGTAAGATTTATATAAGAAGGAGGAAACAATGGTGTTTGAGACTCACTGTATGTCATTTCCATGTACTGAACTCTTGTTATTCAACTATGCCAAGGTAAATTCAATTTTCAGTTTGATGGCAGCTTTAAAGATTGATGCCCCATATTGACATCTATAATATTTTTTTCTGCTATGGAAGTCAATGGGTGCCGTGAACTGTCTGGTTACCAATGTTCTTTAAAATATCTTCTTTTGAGTTCAACAGAAGAAATAAACTCATACAGGTTTGGAACAAAATGAGAGTGAGTAAATGAAAATGTTAATTTTTGGGTGAACTTTAGTTCACTTCAGAATTCCAATTTTCCTGGTAATTTACTCACCCCCATGACATCCAAAATGTTTATGCTTTTCTTTCATCAGTTGAAAAGAAATTAAGGTTTTTGAGGAAAACATTCCAGGATTTTTTTTCCATATAGTGCACTTCAATGGCTACCAACGGGTTGAAGGTCCAAATTGCAGTTTCAATGCAGCTTCAAAGGGCTCTACATGATCCCAGACGAGGAATAAGGGTCTTATCTAGCGAAACAATGGGTAATTTTCTTAAAAAAAAAAAATTATATACTTTTTAGCCAGAAATGCTCATCTTGCACTGCTCTGCGATGAGCCACACATTACGTAATAGTGTGGGAAAGGTTGCGCATGATGTAGGCGAAAGTACCGAGCAACTGTTTAAAATGCGAACGTGCAACTACAAAAAAAAACCAAAAACCAAAAAACAATGTCGGAGGATTTTGAAGTTTGAGGAGAAAATGAGATGGAGTTCTTCGTCCTACCGTTTTACTTCTGCCTACATCACACCTGACCTGACCTGAATGTGATTACGTAATGCGTGGTGTATTGCAGAGCAGTGCAAGATGAGCATTTGTGGTTAAAAAATATATAATTTTTTTTTTTTTTAGAAAATTGCCAATCGTTTCCCTAGATAAGACTCTTATTCCTCATCTGGGATCGTGTAGAGCCCTTTGAAGCTGCACTGAAACTGCAATTTGGACCTTCAACCAATTGGTAGCTGTTAAAGTCCACTAAATGGAAAAAAATCCTGGAATGGTTTCCTCAAAAACCTTGATTTCTTTTTCACTGAAGAAAGAAAGACAAACATCTTGGATGACATGGCGGTGAGTAAATTATCAGAAAATTAACTAATCCTTTAAATCATAAACATCAGAATGGACAAATCTCTTTCCGGAATCTATCTTTTCTTAAAATTGTTTTCTTATTTTCTTTTTTATTTTACATATGGTCTTACAACTTCTGTCACCACAGGAAGGTGTTGAGTGTGATGTCACCTGGGTGAAACTGTTAGTGTTACAACTCAGCCCGTGTTACAACACTCCCCTGTAGTGTCTCTCCAGCATCACACTATCAATATATCATTTGCTTCTACACGAGAAAACACTTTTCTGCTGAGATGTTACTTTTACTCAATGCTACATAAATGACACCTTCATAAAATGTTGTTATAACCAGGAGGAGCTTAGGGCCTACATGTTGTCTGGAATTTTACGAGTGTGGTTTTTGCTTGTTTTGAACTGTCTGCTTTGTCATGGCCAAAGGTTGTTCGATATACAGCAGGCCGCTGGAAAGCAGCATCGTCATGTCAATGAATGACTGAAGGGGCTTTCGACAATTTCAGCGTCCCATTACACAAGCAACCACAAGGGAGGTGCTGCATCCTCATCATATTCCCAAATCCTCATCATCATCATCATCAAAAAACAAATAATAATAATCATCATCACTTAGCCTATATAATCGCAGTCTTTATGTAGATCTCTTACCTACTGTGTTAACCGGGAAGGCGGTGACCAGAAAAGGAAGGAGGAGGAGGAGGATGATCGAGAGAATAATCTGGCCGCAGACAGGATGTCCAAACGCAGATTTCTTGCCTTCTTTATCACCATGGTGAAACATCTTTCATTGAATAAAATTCATCGGGTCACAATGCTCTGAAATTATGATGAAAACGACAAAAAGCTAGGTAAAACGTGAAAATATTAGGATTGCATCATGGATTTTCAGCCCTGTAGAATCTCCTCGCCGACGCGCAGAACATGATGACCAGTAAATCCCCATATCAATTCGGAAATACCAAAATAGTCTTTTCGGGATCGCGTGTATGGCATATTCAGCACGCATTATTATGCATTATTCAAATGTCTTCGACAGATCAGAAGAAGGCTCGTGCAACATAACGGTGATGTCTAAATGTACAATGATCAAGATGATGATGATGAAAAATGCGTCATAAGCGTCACTAGTCTACCTTACCAGATTTAAAGCCAAGGTCTAATGACGCCAGTGTTTTAAAAATAGTGCTCGCTGGTTTCTGGTCATACACACAGTTTTTCCTGTCACCTACCCACAGATGTTGTACATTGAAAATCAGTTGCGTCGGAGTTTCTCTCGCTCTCTCAGCAGATAGTCGAGCTGATCAAGCTGATGATAATCAATGGAATAATAGCCTTCTGCTAGGCTAGATCCTTTCTTCACTGGAAAGTTTATCGAAAGCAAAATTATCCAGCCTGTCGTGGTGCAATAGGTTATCTCGTGATGGGTAGATGAATTGTTATACAGGTCAAAGTACCAGTGTAGAGCATTATAAAATGAGTAACAAGGAAGCAACATTTTTAGATGGAGGAGTAACTGCCAAAAGAAAGCACAGGAATAGCATCTGGCCTCCCTATAAATAAGGTTTTAAACATTAAAGTTTGAGTTGATTTACACAAGTGAAATCCTTATTCCTGAACTTTCATATAAGTAATATTAATAGCAGGCAACTCAATCTCTTTTGTCCATTTCAGAATAGAACTAAACAAATATCAATATGCAATTGATATTATTTATTAGTGAATTACAGAAAATCACATATACTATAGCTATCTAAAAAGCACTCAGCAATGTTTTTAACTCATGCATTTAAGGTAAAAGTGTTTAAATGTCAATAAAATACAATAAAAACTTAGCTGGGAATGCAGCTAGACCACTAAATAGATAATCTGTGTACGCTCTCAGATGTAAGTTTAGGCTGAAGGAATTAAAGGGATAGTTCACCCAAAAATGAAAATTTAGCCATCATTTTGAGGGTTAGTTCACCCAAAAATGAAAATCCTGTCATTAATTAATCACCCTCATGTCGTTCCACACCTGTAAGACCTTAGTTCATCTTCGGAAAACACAAATTAAGATATTTTTGGTAAAATCGGATGGCTCAGTAAGGCCTCCATTTCCAGTTAATATAGACTTTCAAATGTCCAGAAAGGTACTAAAGATATATTTAGAACAGTTCATGTGACTACAGTGGTTCAACCTTAATGTTATGAAACGACGAGAATACTTTTTGTGCGCCAAAAAAAAACTAAATAACTTTATTCAACAATATCTAGTGATGGGCGATTTCAAAACACTGCTTCATGAAGTTTCGAAGCTTTACGAATCTATTGTTTCAAATCAGTGGTTCGGAGTGTTATCAAACAATCTAAGACTGCCAAAGTCACTTGATTTCAGTAAACAAGGCTTTGTTACCTCATAAGCGTTTCGAAATTTCAATGTTTCACATGACTTTGGCAGTTTGATACACGTTCTAAACCACTGATTCGAAGCTTCATGAAGCAGTGTTTTGAAATCGCCCATCACTAGATATTGTTGTATAAAGTTGTTATATAGTTTTTTGGTGCACAAAAACAGTGAACGGTTTTAAATATGTCTTTAGTATAGCTTTCTGGGCGTTTGAAAGTCTAAATTAAGGTCTTACGGGTGTGGAAAGACATGAGGGTGAGTAATTAATGACAGAATTTTCATTTTTGGTTGAACTAACCCTTTAATCACCATCAAGTTGTTTCAAACCTGTACATATTTCTTTGTTATGATGAACACAAAATAATATATTCTGAAGAATGTTTGTAACCAACCAGACCCCCCCAAATATCTTCCTTTGTGTACCGCAGAACAAAGAAATTCATACAATTTTGGAACAAATTGAGGGTGATTAAATGATGACAATTTTCTTTTTTGGGTGAACTATCCCTTTAAAGTCATAAACTAGAAGTCATCGTCTAATATTAAAGGTGCTCTCGAATGAAAAATTGAATTTATCTTGGCATAGTCAAATAACAAGAGTTCAGTTCCTCCTTCTTATAAATCTCATTTATTTAAAAGACCTCCGAAGAACAGGCGAATCTCAACATAACTCTGACTGTTACGTAACAGTCAGGGTGTATGCCCCCAATATTTGCATATGCCAGCCCATGTTCCCAACATTATGAAAGGCATTAGAAAAGGGCAGCCAGTATTAATGTCTGGATGTGCACAGGTGAATCATCATAGGTAAGCAAGCAAGAACAATAGCGAAAAATGGCAGATGGAGCAATAATAACTGACATGATCCATGATATCATGATATTTTTAGTGATATTTGTAAATTGTCTTTCTAAATGTTTCGTTAGCATGTTGCTAATGTACTGTTAAATGTGGTTAAAGTTACCATCGTTTCTTACTGTATTCACGGAGACAAGAGCCGTCGCTATTTTCATTTTTAAACACTTGCAGTCTGTATAATGCATAAACACAACTTCATTCTTTATAAATCTCTCCAACAGTGTAGCATTAGCCGTTAGCCACAGAGCACAGCCTCAAATTCATTCAGAATCAAATGTAAACGATATAACAGTATACAATACTCACATAATCCGACGCATACATGCCGCATGCACAACGAACACTTTGTAAAGATCCATTTGAGGGTTATATTAGCTGTGTAAAACTTAAAAGCTGTGTAAAACGAGAATTAAAGGGACAGTAGCCCTGAATCGGCTCATTTATAATGATGCCCCAAAATAGGCAAAAAATAATCTATGGGGTATTTTGAGCTGAAACTTCACAGACACATTTAGGGGACACCTTAGACTTATATTACATCTTTTTTAAAAAGTTCTAGGGCACCTTTAAAGAAAAAAGAAAAGAATGTTTTGGCTATAACCTGCATATTTACTTCGGTGTTTGTTTTGCAAATGACTTACAAAATTGCATATATGAAACCTCAGTGATGCAAGAATTTACTCCCACTGGCATTATTATTTTAATATCAAAAACAACTTTTAAAAATTACAAAAAAGCAACAACAACAAAAAAACTAGATTCATGTGGAAATCAAACAGCATTATATAGCAAAAGAGTAGGGACTTTAGCAACTTTAATGAATGTCGGTAATCAAACTGTTCATTCAAACATTCCAGCATTTTAGCTAGAGACATTATAACAGTTTTTACAATCATTCCAACAGTCAAATCCTTCAAAGAATGTGTACAGTCACAAATAAAGACATCTAAAAGACCCCTTCTAAAACACGGTTATGTTGCTATCTCACTTAGATACACTTCCTTGAAACTCGTTATAATCTGGTGGATTACATTCCTGTACAGTTGCTTTACGACCGCGCAAATAATACACAAGTGCCAATACAGCAAAAATAGCTAATACTAGGAATATTATCAGCCCAACATATTCTCCTGGAGTCGACAGTGCCCCCCGTGCTATAAAATTAGGGGACAGTGTTGTGAATACTTGATCATTTAATAGACTAGGATTGAAAGTGCATTCAGTTCCATTTACCAAGACAAATTGTTTATGACAAGCACATTTATAACTTCCAATCGTATTTATGCACATGTGAGCGCAGTCATGATTTGAACTGCATTCATCTATATCTTCGCAGTTTTGTTCGCTTCTAACGAAGCCAGCCGGGCACCAACACGCCGCCCCGTTTCTCATACATAGCGCTTTACAAACACTTGTTGAACAATATAAATCACAGCGGCGTGGATCTCGTGCATTAGGTTGGAATCGCTCATAACATGAACACATGTATCCGGTTTTCATTGGAGTACATTTATGTTCACAGTGCCTAAGCAAACATCGCGCATTGTCCAGGATGACCACATTTCCTTTGCAAAGATCCCCCTCAGGGTCCTCACACAAAAATCCATCCAATTTGTCTGTGCACGGTCTCTCCGTAAATTTTCTGTCTCCGGAGACAGACACGCAGCGTGGCACGCACGGCGTTTCTGCGCTCTCCCAGTTCGTGAGTTCCGTGGTCCTTTCTCCTTCGCGTAATGTACTCATATTACTTGAGCACTGATCCCTTGGGAGATGTAGTCCTATCCAAAAGTGTCCGATCATGTTATCAAGAAGAAAGCCGACAACTTCATCGGATATATTCGATTGGATAGATAACTGACCGCCTTGTTCTCTGCAGTTCTCTTGAGCCGTTTTAAAGTCCACTGGATTTTGGTATATTTTGGCACAAAATTTTAGATTACTCGAGCAAGCACAGCTATGTACCAATCTAGCACAAGACGAAATTAACACAATGACCAAAATCGTTTGTCCATAAGAATCCATCCTATCTTGATTTCAAGTGGTACTGCAACTTCAGCTGCATATAAGGATGGCATTCAAAGCTTTGAATAGTCCTACCTTTTGAAAGCCTATTCTACGGAAAAAGGTAGCTAAACGCAGGAAGGAAACTCCGCCTGAGGAAGCCTAGAACTACTCCAGAGGGACGAGTTTGTACTGATAAATGTGATGTACTGCTCACTTTCCAAAAAATGCACTAATGGACTTGAGGAAAATGACGCATTAATTGTATTTTCAAATGGTTGTGGTCCTACCAGAACGTGAATGATTCATTCAGTCAGTCAGTGAATAATGATAACGGGCCGGCTATGATGAAATCTGATGGCTCATTGAAGCCTCTATTGCCAGCAATGTCACTGAACCCCTCAAGATCCAGAAAGGTGCTAAAGACATACTTAAAACCATTCTACAAACGCTGCTTCATGAAGCTTCGAAGCTTTACGAATCTTTTGTTTCGAATCAGTGGTTCGGAGCACCAATGTCACATGATTAGTAGTTTAGCATGTGCACTGGATGATGATATATCAGCCATTGTGTTGTTATTATAGGAAATAAATAGAAACATTTGCTAATTTATTTGTTATAGCACAAAATGTATAATATTAAAATATTTACAGAATGTATGACTTTTGATGTAAATTCTTATTAATATTTATATATTTTTAAAAGTGTGATTAATGTAAAATACTAAATCAAATATTCTATTTAAAATTGTAAAATACCAGTAAAAGAGATTAATTTGAAAGGTAAAATTATTCTATGGCTTATATACATGACATATGAATATTTAAACATTTAATTGCCCATATTTTATTTGAAGACATGTCATAATAGCAACACTACGAATGCACTATGAATTTAACAATTTCACTCAAGGTTTTAATGAAAGCAAAGATATCTGAAATGTACATCTAATTCATGTAAAGACTGAATAATAACCCTATTAATTACAATAATTATTACATTTTAAAATAATAATATCAACATGCTATTGGGGCCTTCTGTGCCAATTCTGGGTGGCCCATCTTACCCCAAGGGTCTAATCTTTTTTACTTCAAAATAGAATATAACTTTTACATCAAAAATCCAAAAACACTGATGTTTCCACCAATATATAAAAAACTTTAATATTCAACATAATACATTATCATAGATCACTATTCTAGAGGCACAACATCAGTTAACTTCAAAACTGTTTCAGCTGATTAAATCTTGATATTCAGAAGAAATTACAAAATTGAAAATAGTGTAGCCATTCATCAAAAGTGCTGAGATTTTGTGTCATCTATGGTCAGGACAACGTGTGTATGTCATCTTACCCCAACCTACACTTTTTTGTTAATTTCTCAATATATACATACCGTACATTCTTGGCTACAAAAGACTGTAAATATAATAGATCTATTCTATTATTGGCTTTTCAGCAAAACGTAGACTGCAAAACAACAATTATAAAAAAAAAAAAGCAATTAATTAAACAGAAAACACTTAAAGGACAGAAATTGTATTTAATAAGTGACAACAAAACATATAGGTAAAACTTGCCTCCCTGACAGAAAACACCCTGAAAAGAGTTTATCCGTTCGTTAGTATAGCCTGTCTCCATTGACCCTTGCCTTAAATTATCCTTTGTGGTTTTATTATGCTCACTTTTTATCCAACATCTAGAGGGAAAAAAATAGGCCTAGATAATTCTGGAATTCC
The DNA here is from genome assembly GCF_024489055.1 of Chanodichthys erythropterus. Lineage (NCBI taxonomy): Eukaryota > Metazoa > Chordata > Actinopteri > Cypriniformes > Xenocyprididae > Chanodichthys > Chanodichthys erythropterus. The sequence goes on from NC_090238.1 coordinate 30,511,842, forward strand.
AACATAAGGATAGAATTCACAAAAACAATTTTAAAAGTCCTCTGTCAGATGATGCTGACGGAAAATAAGCATTCACACTTGGGCTACATTAAATTGTTCAATTGAATGTTGATTTTTTTCCGTTCTTTGTCCAATCCAGATGAAACCCAGCAGTAGTTGTCAGCGTTGTTATTTTTCAAAGTCTCTTTTCTTGAACGTTTCCAGATGACTAAAACTGATATGAGCACAATGAGCACAACCAATGGAATAACTGAAGCTAAGACATACACGAATATCCAACTACTGACAAAACTTTCTTTGCGTTTACTGGAGTCCACTTGAGGGCAATTCCAGCGTTATGGACGTGACATTTGGAGTCAAAACTTGAAATATAAATGCTCAAAGAATGCATTTAATAGCAACATATTGAACCGTCTATTTATATATTCATAATCCCTTACCAAAGGAGTCCAGACATTAGAAAAATGTCAGTCTACTCAACTGTTTTATTTTTTAGATGAGGGAAATATACAGCGTTACGGACGTGACAAAAAAAGTCACTAAGTTTTGGGTGACAACATATTTTTTAAGAATTCTGTGAATTACATTGCGCAAACCAAAAGTAATACTGCCCACCGAATAAAGAAGGGTTGGCTCTCCACAGAGCATAAAATAATAATTTTATTTCATTTTTCGTGTTCGCATTAATGAGGAAAAAACAACGTTACGGATGTGACAGTTTTCCGTTACGGATGTGACCGGTCTGAAAGCGGCACAGAAGACTGCTTTAAAACTGCTTTAAAACTTTCACAGAGACCTCAAGCAAGCATGTACACCACCAAATATTGAAATCTGGGATACCAGTATGGTAAGACTCCACAATTGATCAACTTTTTACTAAACTTTATACAAATGTAACGTTATACTCTGTATTGCAAAAGGTTATAGATTAGACCTATTTCTCATGTTGACAAGCATGTGCGTTGTTCAAGAATCAATTTAGAGACCATGATTTTCCTTCTTACAGAACTGCATGCTAAAATACATTGACAAATATTAATGTTTATCATAAAGCAGTTTAAAATCGCATGTTTTCCCCACAGTCAGGTGAACCGATTGACACTATTGCCAATCGCAATCATGTCAGTTTTATGTTTTGTGTATGAATGACCACACGGTTTTTTTCGTCTAGTTTTCAGAGTTTAAAGCGGAGTCTTGAGTCAAAATGATCAAACTTTATTTCAAGTCAAAATTATTGCAATCGTATTATTTTCATTTTGTTTGATCGCGCGGATTGTGATCATTATAGGCTAGGCTATTCATTTTTAACCAACAGGTAACGCGACATCCCAATTCCCGAGGGAAGTGTCCTATGAGACACAATGCTCTTCTATAAGTTGTACTGTATCATATAGGCCTACCTTTTGATGTTCATATTTCGTTCTCTGGCAAGAGGAAGAGAAGATCGGTTCATGTGCGCCTGATCCGCCGCTTACAGGCGCTGCAGAAGCTAATCTGTCACACGCCGTAGGCTATTAAAGAGCGACATCTATTGTTTAATTTTTGAAAAAAAAAAAATAATAAAATCGACTGAATTTGAAAGTTAAACCTTTTTCATATTAAAACTAACAAAGCACAAAGAGTATTGCGATTATTGGGTATGTTCTGATATGGTAAGCCTGAAACAGATGATAGCAATATAAAGAAGCAAACTCATAGGATTTAATATGAAGCGTCCGTAACGGTCACGTCCGTAACGCTTATTATGGTTGTTCACAGCAACGTAGTGAAATGAATTGTTGATCCTAATAAGCATAAACATAATTTAGCTTTGCATATAAAGTTTCAAGTTATTTGCATTTATAATTGTTATATGACATAAACTTAATCATTAAAACGTTACGGACGTGACAGAGCACTGAAGCGTCCTGACCTCTTTATTCTAGCCCTTATAAATTCATCAGGCAGTGCTGTTATGACTAAATGAGTGTATTTATTTCTCAGGCATGTATCCATCTTTCTACACAATGCTTACTGCTAAAATTAAAGTTTAAAAAATGGGGTCTTTGATCCCTTTTTTGAAAGCATGAAATATGGTTGGTTGAAAATTTAATTTAAGCATTGTTACTTACCACATATATTGTGGATAAACAAGGCAATTTTCTTAAAATTTCTGTTAGAGCACATTAATACAGTATATTACAGACCTAAATGGACAATTTAAAAAGGGTTTTGTTCTTTTGGTTAAAACTTTTTTTTTTCATAGTAAAGATGACCTTTGCGTGGAATTGCCCTTGAGTGTTTGTCTTGTTCAGTGACGGGGGTTTGAATGTTGTCGATTTAAAACTGGTAGTTAACTGAGTAAATTCAGTGATAAACGCTTCTGTATCATCTGGAGATGGAGTGTGTTGTGGTTTCTCTGTAGGATCCGGGACACAGCTGATTCCATTTTTAGCCAAAATGAAGTTTTTCCTGCAGGAACATTTGAAACTACCTATAGTATTGAGGCAGATGTCTTCACATGGTTTACTAAGACATTCATCTACATCTGTACACATTCCTCTATTCCCTGATAATGAATGATAACCTGCGTGGCAGAAACAAGAGAATGAACCCTGCGAATTAAGACAGCCCTGATCACATCTGGATTCGGCGCATTCGTCCACGTCTTCACATTTACCAGCAACAAGCCTGAAACCTGAGTTACACATACAAAAATAGCTTCCCAGCGTGTTGTGACACCTGTGTTTACCGCAGATATGTTGATTACATTCATCGATATCAACGCAGTTTATGTTGTCTTCAGCCAACTGAAATCCCTCCGCGCATGCGCATGAAAACCCAGTAGATGTCGGTATACACTTTGATTCACATGGTGAATTTTCGCAGTTGTTTCTGAGAGCACAATTAACTTGATCATCCATCAGATAATAACCTTCACGACATTCACAACGAACACTTTCTTCTGCAGTCTCAGAACAAATGTGATCACAGCCTCCGTTTTTATGTGTGCAACTTCTTTTATTTCGTGCGCAAAAACGCTCTGAATTTGTCCAGCCAAAAATACCATCTTTGTCGAAACAAATTGAGGTAAAAGATTGTGAATCCTCAGACCCGCCGCACAGTATTTCAGCCCATGTCCCATGTGGTAACATCGCCAACCTTTCATTTTGAGCTAAGAACGGAAGATTGTACTTGACATCACCTGGTTCTTCCATCACTATGGGTTTGCACATGCCTTTGAAGAGAAATTTACACATATAAAATGTGCTTTCTCTACACGATCCATCTGTCCACTTGAGATCATCAGCCAGCGAAATCGACACACACCTGTTTTCCGTGCACGTGCTCAGTGGTTTCTTTTTCCAGTTGGAATATTTGGAGTCGTTTGGCTCTGACGTCCATTTGAAGCCGTGCAAATCCTCAGTGAAATCAGTGCAGCGGCTTTTCGGCAACTCAAGCCCGATCCAAACTTTAGAGTTAAGGATGCTGTCTTCTGCTGCTAAAAGAGCCGATTTAACTCTCTGAAATTCATTATCATTTCTCATAGTTACCAAATTGCCTCCATTATCGACACAGTTTTCTTTAGCTTTTTCAAACTGTTCCTCCTCCAAATGCAATGTAAGGCAAGCCTCGGCTGTGCACGTTGTTCTCACTCGGTCTGTTCCGCCAGCGACAGAAAAGGACAACATCAGAATCAGGACACGCATCATCCCGCCACTATCATTAATGTTAAAATACTTCTCGCTCTGAGGAGAAAATATTCAGATCATCTCAGAGAATGGAGAAAGAATTCTTCATAGGCCTTCCAATCGGTCTTTGTCAGGTGACGTCACACTCGTGAAAACCGAAGTGCATTATGGGTGTCGCCGCCATTTCTGAGGTATCCAAACAATCTCTGTATCAGTGCAGAGTTGTTTCTTCTTTGGCTACTTTTCATTGTAAAAATGGCACACTTTTGTTGTGTGAAAAGCTGCAATAATATGTCCCACGATAGAAAATGTCAAAAACTTTACTACGAGATTAGATTTAGTCGGTTTCCTACTTGAAAAAAGGCTGTACGGAGAGTATGTAGAGGCAATAACAGGCGCTGGATCGCATGGGTTGCCGCGGTGAGACATCACTTTCGTCAAGATATCTCCATTCATGTATGTTTGCTTTCTACATTTCACAAAGGTAAGTTAGAGGTTTCTGTTTTCTAAAGTAGAAAACGTTATAGCAACGCATTGTTTTGGATTGTATGTGCTATGAAACAAGTCAATTTAAACTGAATCCCTTTACTTGAATATGTCTACCTTTTTTTTCTTAATTTTGCTACAGCATTTTTATACTTAAGGTACGACATTTTTGCTCTGTATCCATATACTGATTCTTATTTTCTGACTACTTTTTACAGCTGTGGTCTGTGGACCTTTTCATTTCATTGCAGATCAGCCTGCTTAAAGATTATGGAGACTGACCCCAACTGGACACCATCCCTCCCTACATTAAGGCCACATCAGCATTAAACACAGGCTGTGTCTCAATCAGCTCCCTAGTTCATTAGTTAGGGCACTGATCAGGACGGTCTCAGTCACAAAATTTGTATACACAATATACTGATTCAAGAGCTCAGAGCTGATTGAGATGCACACACAGACGTAAGGAAAAACAATCCAGTCAGCTACTTGGGTAAAGTTGGTTTTATATTTGCACATTCAGACTTCTGATAAATTGAGACTTTCCAATAAATATGCAATAAATTAATGTTTGCGAATTTTAAGCAGCGACATGATATTGACAACCAACGATTGTCAACTTATAACATTTTTCACAGTCGATCAAAATAGGCAAGTATTGTTTAATGACATATTTACTTGTGAATGTCCACTGAATGTCCAGTGTAGTGTGATTAACAAGGCTATTGAATACGGATGTGCGAATATAAAACCAACTTTACCCAAGTCAGTCAGCTAACACTATGGTCCATCAGGCTGGAGAGAGTGATCATCTTCACACTGAGAAGATGCAGGAGGCTGGAGGAGATGGTGATCTGCATGTGCAGAAGTAAACCGACTTGATATGTACAGGATGTCTGATGTTTGTTTTGGAGATGTTAATGTACTATACGGGTCTGCCAAACCTGGGAACCTTTATGGCGTTATTACAATTTTTTTTTTTTTTTTTTGTGCCTCTGCGCATGTTTGAATCTTTTGTAGAATTGTAGTGTAAAAATGTGCTGATGCTTTATCCAGTCTTGCATGAACAATAAAGCATGTATAATAAAATTTTTCAGGGTGATTTGTAGATTTATGTTATATGCACTTATAGTATTAATAGGATAATTAATAATATACACAATCTATAAATCAGATATTTAACTTGCATGACATATCTTTGTTTTTATTATTATTAAGGCTTTTGGACAAAAAAAAGACTCATAATGTCATTGACCCAGACAACACAGGTAGATGGAGGACAATAATTTACAAATTATTTTGGCTCTAAAAGGTATACTATATCAGAATGTACTATAATAAAATACACTATTAAATTCTACATCTCTGATGATGCCTTGTTTATTGGAACAATGTTTATAGTGTTATACATTGGTTTATGTACTTAATGCAATAAAGAAAAAAAAATGCATGAAAAAAAGGGTAGTATTAGTTCAAAATTCTTCCTGATAACACTAAACCATCCTTAATCATGTATTTGTTATATACGGTAGTTAACACGACATCATCATCATTATCGTTACTATACTGTTATCGCAGTCCTTCCTTCAGAACATAAATAAATCCTGCACCCATTAGTGAAATATCTGTGAGCTTCGAGGGATTTATAGTTTTTAAATTGTTCACTATGCGTTTATGCCATAAACAAGACAGTTAACAATATTTAAGTATGATGATTTAGGTAGCAATGCGGGGTCAGTAGCACTCCAACTTACTGCAGTCAGTTCGTACAGATCTATGTTATGAATGGATGGAAATTTCTCCAAATAACGGTCCCTGGCATCTTTGGTGAGTTTATCGCGATATGAAATTTTAACTTTGTTCTTGTGCTTTTTCATATTTGCGAGTTATATGCTTGTTATCTCAACTCGTGTAATCTCTTTCATTCTCACAGTCAGCAGGGATACCACAAATATGGCGCCGCGGTGACGTCACACACAACAAAATCACGTGTCTGACAAAGACCGATACCAAAACAAGACTCAAACTAATGCATCCTGTTTAGTGAATGACCTTCAACGGAAATCTTGAGCAGCAGGTTTCATTTGTGTCTTCTCAGGGCGAGTTCCTGACGCCAACAAAAAACAACTGACCAGGCTGCTTATTGTTTTGTCTACTTTCCCAGCTGTATCAACCTATAACAGTTCAACAACGTGACACCAGTCCAATTTTAGATTTAGACGACTATGCTTCTTAATGAAGAATGACATACACACTGTATTAATCGGGGGATATATTAAAGAGATGCATAGCCTAATTTAGTTTACCAGGAGTCATTAAGTGCTCGCAGTCTCATGTTTGGCAAATATTGATGTTCTTGTGTCGACACACTTATGTCTGCAAGATGTCTGTTAAAGATCACTTTATCTTTAATGTGTCAGTTTTACATACATTCTATATCTTAAACATCTAAAGACATTTTAAAAACGTCTATTTGACATCTGACAGGAAAACGTCCGCATTGCAGATGATCAAACATTCTAAAAAATACCTCTTCCAGACGTAAACACCCACAGACATCTCAGAGATGCAGCATTCTAAATGAAGATTAAACAATAATAATTGTATAACTGTGATTGAATCTGACAAAAGAGAGAACAAGTTGTGAATCATGTTGTCATTATTTAACCCCCCCCCCCCCCCCCCCACATAATTCTATTGCATATATTTTAATGAATTACTTTACAGATCTGATTTGATAAAATGTATGCCAGAGACTAAAAGAAAAATGTTTGCCTAACATGCTGGGCAGTTTTATTTAACCCAACTATTGTTTAAAAATGACTTTATGTCTGGCTAACCCAACCGCTAGGTTAAAACAACCTGATCGTTGGGTTTGTCCATTTTCAACCCAACTTGGGTTGTTTTTGACCCAGCACTTTTTAGAGTGTAGCCCTGTGTGACAACACCAAACTTCCATATAACATTAAATACATACTGCATACTCAGCCACAAAGGTTATAGTTATGATCTTTTCTATATTTTACACAGAAACAAACATACTACATGTCTTGCCATTGTGTCTGTTGCCTGTTGCTGATAAATCTAGCCATGGGTCACATCCTGTGTTTGTGTTAAGCAGGGCATTGCCTCTATTTGAATGGCAGGAAATGACCTAAGACACCCTTCCGGTGGACCCTTTAGACCTATTGTTGATGTGAGCGAAGTTGCTCATTTTTTGTTAGTCATCAAAATGCAAAGAACATCTTTATAACGTGCAAAAAATATGATATATTAAAAAGGATGGACTGGTACTTTTAGTGAGTCATCTCAATGAAGCCCATACTCATAATCATAATTACTCTATGCTGGATTATTAATATTCCATTTCATCACAAAGATCAACCCATTGTCTCTCCCCAAATCTCTAAAATAGAAAACCTCCAAACAAAGAAACATCTGCTGTTCATCCCATGAGCTCTGACTTGTAAACAGACAGTTTCCTTCCTCTTTTGGGTATTTTCTGAGCAGGGATCTCTGTTTGTTGTTTGAAGTTTTATTTTTTGTTGTATAATACATTTATCACACATTTTCATTTGTAGGACAAGTCCTGTCCTACATTTTTTCTTGTTCGAGAAAGAATCACTAGGAGATACATCACAATAGGAAAGAAAAGACTATCGTAACTTGTGTTTCATGCTGACTCTAAAGATTTCAAAATCGACAATTCTTGTTTTTTTATGGAATATTGCTGGCTTTATTATAAATGAATTATCTGTGCACATAAATCTTTTTTTTTTTTTTTTTGATCTTCAATCAAAATAACTTCCCCTCCTTATTGCAGCTCATTTCCTCTCTTCTTTGATGACGTGTTTACTGGGGCGAGGGTGGGGCAACCTGGGGCAACCAATCACATGAGATCAGCAATAGCAAATCACAATGAACCAATCAATTCCTAATGGATAAAATTGAGCCCTGCTCTACATTTTTCTTGTTTGACAAGCTATAATAGGGAGAAAAGACTATTTGACACTTTTGGAGATGGTTTTCTAAGAGCATATTGCTTGTTTCAGGTTGTGTGCTGTATTCATGTTTTTCTGCTTCCTTTTCTTTTTCTGTCTCACAGGTGACAGGGAGAGTCAGTGTGCATGAGCATGACCCTCCTTGCATCCGCGAAGAGCTCTTCTCTACTTTTAAGGATTTTATTGAAACGCAGATGTTTAAATGGTTGGTTTAATATAGTATGGTCTATATTAGTTTAATAAAAATTGAAATGTATTGATATTCTCATACATTTCCCCCCGGTTTCACAGCCCCAAAATGCATTTCAAAGTCCCAAAATGCATGTTTGAACTGTTTTAACTGAAAGCAACTTGGGCTAAAATATCTTAAAATATGTCTAATCCTGGCTAAATCTAAGCCCTGTCTGTGAAACCATCACTGATTCTGATCTTGTGGTTCCTTCATTAGAATGGCGTAATCAGTTTGAATTGTAATACTACATTATCATGAAGATATTGATGTTGAAGATATTCAATGAACACAGGTGACGATTGGAATGAAACTCACTAATTTAGTGTCAGTGACCTCTGGTGGAGAACTGGTGACATGACAGTGGTGTATTTCAGTTTTAGTTAATCAATTTAATGTGCATTTTATAACTATTCATGAATAACAGATAATATGCTCAACTATAGGTCCTACTTGTATTGCCTGTGAGCTAATTTAGCCTAAATATGTTTATCAATGCTAATTGTAGCCTAAATTATCCATTTTATCTGTGGTGAATGCCTGATTTATATATATACAGTTGGGAACCCCTGCAGAAGGGAGCCCTATCCCATATATCCCTACTTGCACATTACTGAAATATTAAAGTTTACAATTAAAACTCTTCAATTCAGTTTATTTTTAGATATAATAATCAACACTCAGTGTAAATTGCACATAAGGCAGGTTTTCCATGAACTTATAAATCTTATTCTACAAAAATATAATCATTTACACAGTTACTATCATAACATGTTATTTCTGACAAATTTATTTAAATATATTAAATAATTTAAGGCATTACAAACATTTAAAGTAAATATATAAGCTAGCCATATAGTGCATATATTTAGTGAAATGCTCCCCATAGAGATCATTTCTCTAGCAAACTAACATGCTGTGGACACTAAATGACTTGCCTAAGGTAAATGTAATGCTACGTGAGATATTATTCTCAAACTGTTCTATTGATGTCTTTCTGTGGTTGAAACATTGTTAGAGATTAGGCTACACTTAAACATATCTATGCATAGATAGTCTGTTCTTCTTCTGTGCTTTTTCCTGTTGCGGCGGTTAGCAAACAGCATTGCATTACAACGCACCCTCTTCTGGATTGGAGTGTGGAAATCCTTCCCATTTGGCTTGCCATCAAAAATTTGTGTATAGCAACGGTGCAGCACCCAGAATTTGCTAAGAAATAGGAATTTTATTCATGAATATTATGAACAAACAAAAACACATTGAACTTTTGAGTGGTGTGAGAGTTTAGTGAATTTACAAACATTTTACATACTACTATGCAACTAATCGTCTTGCTATGGGACACCAGTAACATTTCCATAACTCCTTGGGTATTTGTTGCCTACATGTATATTTAACACCTCCTATTGTGACTTTAAAAAAATAAATGGTTAATACCTTCCAAATGCACAAACAGATGGTTTTAATGTTTAAAAGAGATTTGGCGTGGTATATACAGAGTTTGTGACTGCAAATTTTAATTGTTTGGCACTGTCATACAAGTACTTGATATGACTTGCCTGGATTTAATTTGCATATACTGTTTTGGCACAAGAATTTAAAGGATTAGTTCACATCTGAATGAAAATTTCCTGATAATTTTCTCACCCCCATGTCATCCAAGATGTTCATGTCTTTCTTTCTTCAGTCGAAAAAAAATTAAGGTTTTTTAATGAAAACGTTCCAGGATTTTTCTCCTTATAGTGGACTTCAGTGGCCTCCAAATGGTTGAAGGTCAAAATTACAGTTTCAGTGCAGCTTCAAAGGGCTTTAAACGATACCAGACGGGTGATAAGATAGGGGTCTTATCTAGTGAAACAATCTGTAATTTTCTTAAAAAAAAAAAAAATACAACTATATATGCTTTATAAACACAAACAATCGCCTTGCAAGTGCTTCCATCATTCCGCTTTCTGTATTCTTCAAAAAGCTTATGCTGTATGTCCTACGCCTTCCCTATTCTACTTACGGAAAAAAACAGAACTGACACTGCGTTCGTTCCGTAAGTTGAATAGGGAAGGCGGCGTAGGACATACAGCGTAAGCTTTTTGAAGAATACAGAAAGCGGAGGCCCTTGCAAGACGATGATTTGTGTTTATAAATCATATATATATGTATTTTTTTTTAGAAAATGACCGAATTGTTTCGCTAGATAAGACCCTTATTCCTCGTCTGGTATGGTTTAAAGCCCTTTGTAGCTGCACTGAAACTGTAATTTTGACCTTCAACAGTTTGGAGACCATGAGATTAGTTCACCCCAAAATTATCCCATAATTTACTCACCCTCAAGCCACCCAAGGTGTGTATGTCTTTTTTTCTTTCAGTCAAACACAATCTGATATTAAAAAAAATATTCGTATGCCACTACTCGACTCTCTCGTGAATTTATATATATATAAATTTCTTACAAAAAATGCATTCATTTGCTTAAGAAGGCCTTTCTTAACCCCCTGGATCCATATGGATTACTTTTATTATGGATGGATGTACTTTTTGGGGTTTTAAAATATTGGTTACTATTCACTCCCATTATAAAGCTTGGAAGAGCCAGAATATATATAAATGATAAGAAGAAAGTCTTTCAGTCAATCTTCACATAAACTCATTATAATAAATGTCATATTTACCTGTGGGTCTAACAGGTAAGTACAAAAAAGTACTTACAATGAATATGCAGTAGCCTGTAGTGCATTTTTTTTAGAAAAATGATCCTCTCTAACAGGGACGTGCACAGACATTTTGGGGGGCAGGGGCTCAAGTGGAAAAAAGGGCACTTTTCATAATTATTTATTTAAAAAATAACGAACCCTTAAATATATTAAGACAACTTTGACTTCACTTACACTCATGCAATTGTTTTATACTCCACAGATTTCTACAAAATAATCAGTTCACACAGAGACCATGGTCTTCTTTAGTATTCACTAGGTTTATCACAAGAGAAGTCAACAGCAACTATTTTCAAGTAGCCTATATATTTAGAATAAATGACTGCACCAAGAAGAGGGACATAGTTTCACTAATAATTTGTTTATTTTGCACAAATCAATAAATAGTTTTAATTTTTTGGTGTTATTGGAATACTTCTTTCATGAAGTGGACAATTTTAAGATTTTACAATTTTAAGGTCCATTTTTGCTGCCATGTCTTTTACTCTAATGGAAAGAAAACTTAACCATAACCCTACACATTTAGATGGAGTTTGTTTTAAGCCTACTACCCTCCATCTGTTTGCATCTGTAGATTTCTTCTAAATTAACCAAAATAAGCTAATCTGCATATTTAAACACATCAAAAAAAAATTCCTGAACTGTTAATACATTATATGTTATAACAAATGCCTGCAGAGGGCGCCAAAAGCCTGCTGATTTTTGTTGTTAGACAGCACAGCATGATCAAATCCACGATCAAAGCCAACTATGATAGAAATGCTACAGTCACTGTAATTTCTTCAATAAGAATATGTGGACATCAAACACGCAAAGACAGAGCGAGGGTTTAAACTTGTATTGATGTATTATCATGTGTAAGCGTAGATTTAAGAATAGCATTATGTAGCTGATGCTGTATTATGATTTTTAAATGGTTTTAATAAACCATGCATCCTTAGAAAACTGTCTAATAATGTGGTTCATGGATGCTCCTCTTCTGGTATTGACAGCCCAACCTATCGGTCAAGTGTTTACTCAATGCATAGCACAATACAATAATTTAAATTATAATATGACATATATTTCATTAGTATCAAATCAGGCAGATGTGTTGATTGTGGTCAAACTATTAATGCAGCGTTAAATGTATAAATAGCCCTTAAATAGACAAAACTTTCAGGTTTGTGAACAATGGCTAGCCTACCTGAAAGAAATGCACGGGATGCATCCATCTAGGGCCTTTTTTCTTTTTCGCTTCTTATCGCCAGGCAGCAGTTGCATTTTCGCGGAAATAGTTGTCACAAGTTTTCAGCCAGCAGCAAACTCGAGGTGAGGTGAGGTGGGGCGCGCGTGCGTGCGTGCGGGCATGAATGGCGTGTCGCGGAGTGAGGGCATCTGAACTCGACAAAGCCGACCTGATATAGTTTTTTTTTATTATTATTATTTGTTTTTTATTTGTTTTATAAAGTAAATATATTTGTTTGACAGGGAAGCTGAGCGCAAACAGGAATATATATATTCATTTATTAAAAAAAAAAAAAAAAAAAAAAAAAGCACCCCAGAAAAAAGGGCACTTTCTCTCCAGGAAGAAAAAGGGCAGGTGCTCAAGCCCCTTTTTTGTCTATGTGTGCACGTGCCTGCTCTCTAAGTTAATTTATGTAGGCTACCTTACTAATGAGTTTTTGGGCAATGGCTTTTCTGAGGAAAATGGGGCGGCGCCAGCCGATTTTGCCGGGGCTTTAGCCCCGAATGTTTTGAGTCAAGCCCCGAATGTAATGACTGTCACTGAGCAAATATGAAACTGGACAATAGCCTATGTAAACCACCGAAATCATAAGTTGCTTTATTTCATTGCGCTTTGGCTTTGCACATACTGCATACAGCCTGTAAAAATAGACCTTAAAAATAATCTAGCCTATAGAATACATTTCTTTGCTGTCGTTAGCCTATGGGCTACTCCGTTTCTTCCTCTCTGTTGAATATGCAGCAGGTAGGGGAGGAGCTAGCACAGTCTGCGAGACAGTCAGCAGCAAGCAGGAATTTCAGGTTAGAGGTTTCTTAACAGTGCTCTCAAAATATAATTTTTCTTAACACATCTCTCTATTAAAATACGTTAAGCAGTTCAATACCGCTTTTCTACAGTATCTGACCATACACCGGCCGCGCTTTCTCTCTCTCGCACATTTGCGCACACGATCAGCTACTGCGGTCAAGCCAGCCGCCACCCAGAAATGAGCGGTCAATCTAGCCGCCCCTATATTTCGCGGTCCGCGCATACACTTGGTATTACGGTAAGACTGTCTGTGAACCGATCTGAACGTGATTTCACATTCATTCATTTATTCAGTCAGTCAGTCAGTCAGTCAGTCAATAAATATTTCACAGCTGAATTTCACCTGAAAATGATAGTGAACCTCAAAGCCTGACATTGTATGCTGCTGAATTCCAAAATTAAAGCCCTCCAACACTCATACGCTGTTTTGTCCATACATTGTGAAACTGAATACATTTCACAGACCTATTTTACCTCGTGTGGAGAGGACACCTTATCACAGTGTTAACGGCACAGTTTCAGCAGGATATTCTGATGTTGGATTCCAAAATAAGAGCACCCAGCCCCCCCCCGCCTCCAAAAAAAAAAAAAACTCATGTTTGTGCTGTTTTGTTCATATTTTCAGAAATTCATAAAAAATAAAATCCTAGTTTCCACAGACTAATTTCACCTCAGCTGGAGAGGACACATTCTCACAGTGTCAACTGCACCGTTTCAAGACATTCTGATGTTGCATTCCAAAATAAGAGCCCCCCAAAACTCATGTTTCTGCTGTTTTGCTCATATTTTCAGAAATTCATAAGAAATAAAATCCTAGTTTCCACAGACTAATTTCACCTCAGCTGGAGAGGACACCTTGTCACAGTGTCAACTGCACCGTTTCAAGACATTCTGATGTTGCATTCCAAAATAAGAGCCCCTCAAAACTCATGTTTCTGCTGTTTTGCTCATATTTTCAGAAATTCATAAAAAATAAAATCCTAGGTTCCACGGACCAATTTCACCTCAGGTAGAGAGGACACATTCTCACAGTGTCAACTGCACCGTTTCAAGACATTCTGATGTTGCATTCCAAAATAAGAGCCCCCCAAAACTCATGTTTCTGCTGTTTTGCTCATATTTTCAGAAATTCATAAAAAATAAAATCCTAGTTTCCACAGACTAATTTCACCTCAGCTGGAGAGGACACATTCTCACAGTGTCAACTGCACCGTTTCAGGGCATTCTGATGTTGCATTCCAAAATAAGAGCCCCCCAAAACTCACGTTTCTGCTGTTTTGCTCATATTTTCAGAAATTCATAAAAAATAAAATCCTAGTTTCCACAGACTAATTTCACCTCAGCTGGAGAGGACACATTCTCACAGTGTCAACTGCACCGTTTCAGGACATTCTGATGTGCCATTCCAAAATAAGAGCCCCCCCAAAACTCATGTTTCTGCAGTTTTGCTGATATTTTCAGAAATTCATAAAAAATAAAATCCTAGTTTCCACAGACTAATTTCACCTCAGCTGGAGAGGACACATTCTCACAGTGTCAACTGCACCGTTTCAGGACATTCTGATGTTGCATTCCAAAATAAGAGCCCCCCAAAACTCACGTTTCTGCTGTTTTGCTCATATTTTCAGAAATTCATAAAAAATAAAATCCTAGTTTCCACAGACTAATTTCACCTCAGCTGGAGAGGACACATTCTCACAGTGTCAACTGCATCGTTTCAGGACATTCTGATGTTGCATTCCAAAATAAGAGCCCCTCAAAACTCACGTTTCTGCTGTTTTGCTCATATTTTCAGAAATTCATAAAAAATAAAATCCTAGTTTCCACAAACTAATTTCACCTCAGCTGGAGAGGACACCTTGTCACAGTGTCAACTGCACCGTTTCAGGACATTCTGATGTTGCATTCCAAAATAAGAGCCCCCCAAAACTCACGTTTCTGCAGTTTTGCTGATATTTTCAGAAATTCATAAAAAAATAAAATCCTAGTTTCCACAGACTAATTTCACCTCAGCTGGAGAGGACACATTCTCACAGTGTCAACTGCATCGTTTCAGGACATTCTGATGTTGCATTCCAAAATAAGAGCCCCCCAAAACTCATGTTTCTGCAGTTTTGCTCATATTTTCATATTTTCAGAAATTCATAAAAAATAAAATCCTAGTTTCCACAGACTAATTTCACCTCAGGTGGAGAGGACATTTTCTCACAGTGTCACCTGCACCGTTTCAAGACATTCTGATGTTGCATTCCAAAATAAGAGCCCCTCAAAACTCATGTTTCTGCTGTTTTGCTCATATTTTCAGAAATTCATAAAAAATAAAATCCTAGTTTCCACAGACTAATTTCACCTCAGCTGAAGAGGACACATTCTCATAGTGTCAACTGCACCGTTTCAAGACATTCTGATGTTGCATTCCAAAATAAGAGCCCCTCAAAACTCATGTTTCTGCTGTTTTGCTCAAATTTTCAGAAATTCATAAAAAATAAAATCCTAGTTTCCACAGACTAATTTCACCTCAGCTGGAGAGGACACCTTGTCACAGTGTCAACTGCACCATTTCAGGACATTCTGATGTTGCATTCCAAAATAAGAGCCCCTCAAAACTCATGTTTCTGCTGTTTTGCTCATATTTTCAGAAATTCATAAAAAATAAAATCCTAGTTTCCACAGACTAATTTCACCTCAGCTGGAGAGGACACATTCTCACAGGGTCAACTGCACCGTTTCAAGACATTCTGATGTTGCATTCCAAAATAAGAGCCCCCCAAAACTCATGTTTCTGCTGTTTTGCTCATATTTTCAGAAATTCATAAAAATTAAAATTCTAGTTTCCACAGACCAATTTCACCTCAGGTGGAGAGGACACATTCTCACAGTGTCAACTGCACCGTTTCAGGACATTCTGGTGTTGAATTCCAAAATAAGAGCCCCTCAAAACTCATGTTTCTGCTGTTTTGCTCATATTTTCAGAAATTCATAAAAATAAAATCCTAGGATTTTATTTTTTATGAATTTCTGAAAATATGAGCAAAACAGCAGAAACATGAGTTTTGAGGGGCTCTTATTTTGGAATCCAACATCAGAATATCCTGCTGAAACTGTGCCGTTAACACTGTGATAAGGTGTCCTCTCCACACGAGGTAAAATAGGTCTGTGAAATGTATTCAGTTTCACAATGTATGGACAAAACAGCGTATGAGTGTTGGAGGGCTTTAATTTTGGAATTCAGCAGCATACAATGTCAGGCTTTGAGGTTCACTATCATTTTCAGGTGAAATTGAGCTGTGAAATATTTATTGACTGACTGACTGACTGAATAAATTAATGAATGTGAAATCACGTTCAGATCGGTTCACAGACAGTCTTACCGTAATACCAAGTGTATGCGCGGACCGCGAAATATAGGGGCGGCTAGATTGACCGCTCATTTCTGGGTGGCGGCTGGCTTGACCGCAGTGATCAGCTGGTAATGATCAAAATAAAAGGATTTATCTTTTAAAAAGAAATGAGTACAAAAGTATTGTAAAAAAAGATGTTTGAACCCTTTTTAATGTCCTGGTACAAGCAGGGCTGGACTGGGACAAAAAATGGCCCTGGCATTTTTGCTCAGACCGGCCCACCACAATCGGTCGGACACCACCCACCAGAGTATTACAATTAATTGGTAGAGTTATTAAAAGTACACTTAGTAAGAGTAGGATTTCTAGATTGACAATGTGCTCTATGATATAAAAGCTAGTTAACCCTTTAGAACGTGGATGCAGAATACTGATAATTCTATAAAGAATTAAAATTTTTTTTTTTTTTTTAAAGAGCACAAACCCTTGTTTAAGTGTCAAACATTTACCTCTCATTACTCCCCATTAAAAACAATGAAAAAGAAAACTATACTACCAAATTACTCACAAAAAAACGTCCTAATAAAATGATATTCATGCTATTCACTTGCCATAAACAACCAAGTGTTCATACCAGAGAAATAGGGTACAAAACATAACTTTTTATAGCTGAAAAGTGAGATCTAGTAGACCATCATCACGACTAATTGCTATAAATAGACACCTATAGTCTTGTTGTGAAATAAACACATCATCAGTGATAATATTAGATTATAATAATAACCTGATTTTTTTTTTTTTTTTGGGAAAAATCAAATTGCATCATTTCAGGTTTTTCAGGTTACTGCATAAGTGAACTCTGATAGCTACAAGAGCACTGCTAACTACAAAAAACAGTGCAAAACAACTTTTGCTGTGCTATTTGACTTTAGCTGACTAAGTGACCAGTGCAGTAGGTGACAGTCTGACTTTATAATAACGACGACGATTATGTTGTCTTATAATATTCATTCAAGCATCATCGTCGTCGTCGCATCATGAGTCCCTCGCTGTTAATCATGTAACTACCCTGCTTACCGCTTCTATTATACTCTCCTGCTTACTCTGTCCCTCATTGGCTTCACTGTCAGACACCTGCTGCTCCTCTGCCTTACAGGTGTCTCCTCCATGTTCTTCTGTTCACCTGTTTTTGCACGTCAGGTACTGTAAGTTTGGAAAATGAAGCTACAGTAACCGCACTAAACATGCCAGTAATTTTTGCACGTTGAGGCATCAACCTCTAAATTTTTTTATTTTTTTGCCCGCAACTTCTCCGCACCCCCCTTGCACTTTCTCCATCCTCCTAATCCACAGATGTTCTGGCGAAACAGACGGGACGGGCTGGAATCTGTTAAGAGATGTGATTGGGCCAGCCCAGTGTCAGTATGGAAAATGAACCAATGGGCCGCTGTCCCTGCTTTATGGGCCGGTCGTTGGCCAATTTTATGTTTATTAAAAAAACATCATATCATATAGCGGCCCCGCCCTCAAGTGCGTCGGCCCACCGGGCATTTGCCCGGTAGGCCTATGCCAGATTACCAGTCCAGGCCTGGGTACAAGTCAATGCTGTTTCTTTGTTCAATTTGCACACTGTACATGTGTTGAAGCTCTTAATTTTGAGTTTCCAGAGTGCACCAGATTGATGCATTTAACCTTAAAATGTAAAACATTTTCTCCCGGGGGAGAATGCCCCCAGACCCCCTAGAGCTGGTACGTTCAATAAGGTTTTACAAATTACAGTGTCAAATGATGTACATTTTCTGAACAAGAATACGACAACAAAAGCTCCTTTCATGTCAGTAAAGCTGTTAATAGAAAATTAAAATGTCTTTGGACAAACATAGATTTGGGCTAAGCCCCGAATGTTTACAATGTCTGGCTCCGCCCCTATGGGCTATCCGACCACACACCGGCAGCGCTTTCTCTCTTCTCTCCGACAGCGCGTTCACGCACACAGCAGTTGTACAGAGCCACGCCTCCTGTCACACACTCCGAGCAGCGGCAGGCCTCGAGACTCTCTCGGTCCGGTGGAAGGGTTTTTGTTATGTAACAACCGATATGACAACTTTAGCACATTTGTCAGCTAAACATTCATTCAGTGTTTCC
Source organism: Chanodichthys erythropterus (assembly GCF_024489055.1). Lineage (NCBI taxonomy): Eukaryota > Metazoa > Chordata > Actinopteri > Cypriniformes > Xenocyprididae > Chanodichthys > Chanodichthys erythropterus. Next base: position 30,530,458 of record NC_090238.1, read on the forward strand.
CATTAATGACCCTCTGCTGCAGTCACCGTTTCATAATGAACTGAAAATTTAAAACATACTACGTTTGCCAACGAGCTAAAATCGAAATCGTGATATGGCTTTGTGCCTTTATAAAACAGCAAAAGACAGCGATTAAGTATATATACAGTCTGTCTGTGCTGCGTGTTTTAAAGAGAAGTGAGCACATTTGCGCACGCGATCAGCTGACGATTTGGTGATCAAAATTGAAGCTCAAGGATTTATCTTTTAAAAAGAAATGAGTACAAAAGTATTGTAAAAAAAGATGTTTGAACCCTTTTTAATGTCCAGGTGCAAGTCAATGCTGTTTTTTTGTTCAATTTGCACACTGTACATGGGTTGAAGCTCTTAATGCTCTTAATGTTGAGTTCCCAGAGTGCACCAGATTGATGCATTTAACCTTAAAATGTACTAAATTTTATCTCGGGTGGTGGGGGGCTATGCCCCCAGACCCCTAGAGGAGGTACATCCAACAAAGTTTTACAAATTACATTGTCAAATAATGTACATTTACTGAACAAGAATACGACAACAAAAGCTCCTTTCAAGCCAGTAAAGCTGTTAATAGAAAATTAAATTGTCTTTGGACAAATATATATTTGGGCTAAGCCCCGAATGTTTACAATGTCTGGCTCCGCCCCAAATGTGTCACGCAATCTGTCACGCCAAATCGCGACTATCTTGTTATGACTGTCATTGTTTATATTTTTCATATTGCCTGCGGATAATTTCGCTGGCTTCCATGGCAGATCACACTGTAAATACACACGTAATCGCTTAGGCTACTTTAATGCCCCCCATGTTTACGTATGACAGCGCGCTATGTGTGTTGCCAAGTCTGCGATTTTCCCGCAGAATTGGATTACTTTTTCACTGTTGCCACCGGTGTTTTGCAACTCCGTGGGTTGAAGTGACCACACTAACACGATATTTAACCCCCGGAACGCAGGTTTTTATCCCACAGGACAATGGGCTAGTAAATTGGACAAGTTTTGAGAAGCAATTGAGTGGATTTTGTGGTAAAAGCCTGGGAAACCTGTATTGTTCTTTTGCACATACAGGTCAGTTCAGAACCATGATCTGTTCACACTGGAAATCTGATATTGGCCACATATCACGAACACAACATGAACAGCAATACAAAAAAAAAAAAAAAAAGAAGAAGAAAAAAGATCTGAGCAAAAATTGGTATTGAGCGTACTGTAGCCTTAGTGAAATGCTCCCCTCTAGAGTTAATTTCTGCAGTGAACTAAGTGACTTGCCTGAGGTACATGTAATGCTATGTGAGATTTTTTTCTAAAGCTGTTTTTTGATGTCTTTCTGCAGTTAAAAAATTGTTTGAGAGATTTCACATAAACATATCTATGCAAAGATTATCTGTTCTTCTTCTATACTTTTTCCTGTTGTGCTGGTTAGCAAATGGCATTGCATTACTATGCGCTCCCTTCTGGATTGGAGTGTGGATTGCCTGTGACTGACATACTTGTTGTCTGACTGAATGCACTGAACCATGACATTTTTTTTTTTTTTACAAAGTGAACTCGCAGTTTCAAAGTGATTACAAATTCTTATTGCTTGGCACTATCATGCAGTGACAGTTCTTGATCTGACTTGACTGGTTTTAATTTGCATATTGACACAAGCATTTAAACAAACACCTGTCAAGGGGGAGTAAATTATAGGGGTGAACTAACCTATTAAATACCGAATTAGACCTATACCTGTCATGAGTGTTTATTTATAAAGAAATGTCACATACTCTTACTTACTATGGTCATAATTTATATATTTCTATACTCCTCAACCTCATAATAAATATACGGTATCATAAATTGTAATTTATGATCATCATAATAAAGAAGCCTGCGGTATAATGCCACATCCAAGCAAATACAGGCAAAATTAATCAATTTCTGCTGCACTGAATGCATTTTTAAAGGCCTAACATAAACCCATCCTGATAAAGCGAGCTCACAGGTGGCAGGGAGAGTCAGTGTGCGTAAGCAGGCCTTGACCCTCCTTGCATCTGAGGAGATCTATTCTCTTATGGATTTTATTAAAACAGATGTTTTAAATGTTCTTTTAATATGTCTTGGGGTGTCTCAATCAGCTCCCTAGTTTGTAGTCAGGGCACTGATAAGGGAGTCGGACATCTTAAGGACAGTCTCAAATCCCAAAATCCTTCCAGTGCACTGAAACATTCACTCCATAAAAAGTCCCAAAATGTACAATGAAAACTTCCCACAATGAAAGTTCTGATATACGAAACATAAATCATGTGAGCCAACTCCTTACACATAATGACATGCAATGACAGGTAATGAACATTATCTAGCTAACATTTATAATTTATTTACAGCTGAAATGTTGCATGTATATGTAACAAGCAAAGTATTTATCATACTGAACTTTAAATAACATAAAAAAATAATACCAGAAAGATACCAGTTCTGCTGTTGTTCATAAATGCCAGAAGTGATGCTGTACAATGAGCTTGTTGTCATGTTGTCGCTGTTGTGCCGAATTTCGACTAAATTATTACCACATCTTGTTAAAGCTGCAACCTGATTGCTTAATCCTAACCCCACCCCCGACACTCAAACAATTTAATAATTCAATTCAAAATTGCTTTTTTGGCAATGACTATAAATAATACAATATTGCCAAAACTTGGAAAATATCTAAAAAATAATAATAAAAGCAAAAATCAAATAGAAGGAAATATTATAACTTAAACAGTAACAAACTGGAACGTACATTTGTTCAGTGTTTATGTATTTATACTAGTTCTGTAAATTGATAAAAAAAATTAACTAATTAATTTCTGAAATTAATTATATTTTTTTTTTCTGAAATTAACCGTGATTAAAAACATTTTTTATTTTTATATTGTAATAATTTCATAGTTACTCTCCAAATTTATGTAGAAGCAACTTAAAGACAGTATTTCAAATATTTGTTTAATGTCATCTTTTTATAAATGAAGGCCTGTATCACTGATACTACTAATATGGTACTAATGTCTCTTTGATTTTTTTTAAACATTAATTATAGACATTCAACATTACAGTATAACTGAAAGTTATCAGTTTCAACAATATTAAGCTTTAAAAATAACTTTTAATATAAGTGAACTTAAAACAATCTTCACATAAACACATTATAATAATAAATGTCATATTTACTTGTGGGCTTCTGTTTAACAGGTAGGAAATACACAGAAATTGAATAAATTAAATAACTTCACTGCATAAATTATAAATTAAACAGATTAATCTTTATTAAAAAAGCTACAATTTTTCTGTTACCTTTGTTTTTTGATTAACATTAATGGCAGACATCACAGCCACTGGTTTATTAGGCTGCTTTGACTTTTAAGCCCTGGGTATTCTTCAGGTTTTATGGGTACTCGCAGAGTCGAATGCACAGCCTTTCAAAGTATACTTCATTTAATTCGTACGCATAAACAGGTGTTCGATGCATGTCTCTCACCACGAGTTACAACCCATGTAAATATCTTTTTATTCTTTCATGCTAAAGTTGTACAAATAAGTGTACTTTTCGCACAGTCTCTTGTCTATGTAGGCCTCCATTTCCGCTGTAGCTTGCATGGTTGCCACCTTGTGGATAAACTAATTACCGCAAAAAATTAAATGCGTATGTGCGACCTGCACTTACAAGTACACGCGGTTACAAAAATCCGGTGGTGGGTGTACAGTACACACGTACTCTGACCCTTGCGTACGCATAAAAAGTGAACTACAGGCCGTAAGACCAACACAACATCAACCACAATGAGATGATTTTAAAGTTTTTGAAAGATATTTGCCTTGGTATATTTTTCCCCAAAGAGAACTCCAAGTTTTGAAGTGACTGCAAATCCTTATTGCTTGGAACTATCATATAGAGAAAGTGCTTGTTCTGACTTGACTGGTTTTAATTTGCATACTGTTTTGGCACAAGGAATTTAATAACTAAGTAGACCTACACCTGTCATGAGTGTTTACCACTGTCATATTCAAAGCAAGTCCAGGCTGGATCAACTGGCTTCTGGGGGCTTTGAAATGTTTATCTTGAACATATACCCATACTGTAAAAGAGATCTAATATAAAATGTATTAGTTTTATAATATTTTGCATATTTATAATATTTATGCATTGTGCATAAACCATGCACATGTGACCATTTTTTTTCTGTCCTCCAAGAAAATAATAATAATTATAACTTGCCTAGGTGAAATATGTAGATCAGTGTTTCTCAACCTTTTTTCAGTCATTAGTGTACATTAGTGTTGTCACCATACTGGAACTTATATCTTGAAAAGTATCGATTTGATACCATGGGGAAGAACCGCTGTATATTCTGTCATATGAACTACTCAGTTTTTACTCAGTTACCATTACAACTCTCACCTACATGTTTGCTCACTCATTGTATTTGTTTTTTCACAATTGGATAATTTAGTTGAAATAGCACAAAACAGCTGATTTCAAACTTTGAATTGACAGTCAGTTATGAAATAACTAAATAATAAATATAATTTATTAAATAATAATAAAATAACAACAAATATTTACACAATATACATTTAATATAACCAAATGTCGCGCCTGTGGTGGAGACTGAAGAGGGGAGCCTATAACACATCTCGATTGCGACAGACTGCCTCATAGCGCGTGTGTGCTGTGATGCATGAGATATCTGTGATTGCATAAAATAGTAGCATCTTCTCAGCATATTTAACTCTGTGTAATGCATTCAGGTGATCAGACGATTTTAACATGTCAACAGTAGTTCGAATAGCCACAGAGACATTGCACAGCTTCAATGTTTTCATCCTCACTAATGTTACGCTCTGGCTCAAACTGAACAGGCTGATCAGGTTTTAAAAGGAACCCCGCGGATATTAAGACCTGTATGCATTACTAGATTACCGCTGCTCTAAAACAAACAGATAAAAAGCCTCAGTCATCAGGGCTAAAGTAAAGAGAGAACAAAGAAGCGGATCTTTAGGAAGTTTTATTCGTCCACATTCATCACAACTTCCCACTTCGTTTCTCCTCTTATCGCTATTAAAGCAGTAAAGACTTACATCATTTCTCTTGTAGCTCATCTACTGAAAATTACAACCAAAAGCTGCACAATGTGGCATCGTATACTATATTCTGAGTTGTGTTGCATTAAAAATAGCAATAGGACAGCATCAGTAGCATCAGAGTGCAAACTTTTGATGTCATGTACAGCTAACCCAGACAGCAACATAGTGTGGCCCAAATCCGGCCCACATTTGGTACATGTGGATAACATAAGGATCAGATGTGGGTTGGATCTGGGCCGACACTTTGTTGCTATCAGGAAAACAAAATGACACTGCCCATTGTACAAATATGTAATGGATTTTTTAAATAACGTAGATCTTTCATGGGTTTTCTACTACATATTTCAGTAAGAAACATCATTTATGTTATATTAAGCCATACAAGTATTAACACCAGGGGTTCCCTTTAACAACACAAATGCAGCAGGTTTATTAGGCTGCTGTCGCTTTAAGACCTGACGCACAGATCCAATATACTGTTGCAGGTGCGTTTTCTTTCGGAGTTGTTTACGTTCACTTAGGGCATAACTGATTGTGTTTATGTGAATAATCAGTAAGACATTGTGACAACACTTTTTGTGTGTATTTGACTGGAATCCTACGTCGACGTTTCTTTTTTTTATTATGAGTGTGTGTGTGTTATTTGTTGTTAATGGAAACATCAGAGATTGATGGTAAATAATAAATAATAATTTTTACACATTTTAGCAATTTAAAAATGTTTGAAGGATTTTTTTTTCTACGGCACCCTGGTTTGGAAACACTGATGTAGACCGATGTTTTGTCCTTGGGCAAATATGGAGGATTTCAGTTCCTTGTAATGACAAAGTTTAGATGAGACAAAGGTTCAGATGAGGTTGTGTCAATCATTTTTTTTGTTACAAAACACATCAGCAGAGAGTGGGGTGGGGCTTCTACAGGTGTTTTAAAGCTTGAAGGAGGGCAAACATTTATAAAAGCCAGTCACAGACTCAAGATTACCAGTCATTTGTGTGAAAATTCATTGCATCTCTGAAGGTACATATCTTATTCATTTCATTAATGCAAATTTAAAGCTCAATAGTCTCAAATGTAGGGAAGACCTATATTCAATTTTTAGATACAAACTAATTGATCTTAAAAACACTTTATGGATTGTATTGAATTTAATGACTTTGTCTTTAGTCTGTAAAAAAAAGTACCAGTGTACATTTACATCTATAGATGTTGTTCTGTAAGGATTTATTATATACTGTGTATATGTATGTGTTATGTCTGTATTCCTGCAGCATAAACAGTTGAGCATTGTGCTAACAATAAGTTTGATAAAATGTATAATTTAAATGCAATGTAAGTCATTTGGATAAAAAACTCAAATGGCATTTTTTTTTACAATTCAGAAAAATCAATAACAAGATGGAATTTGTTTAGGTTTAATCAAGTATTAATCAAATAGAGCTAACTTTTATTAAAGCAATATAATGACTTTGTATTATTATTGTAATTTCCTCTTTTTAAGAAATCCAGACAGATTTCAAAATGCCTCCTCCAGCAGTTCCACATGGCATGTGCCTAAAAGTCATGGATGACCGCAACATGAGGGGTGGTATGGGCTCTGAAACAAATCCTTTGAAGTTCATGAATCAGGACTACAACATTTTACAAGAGTACTGTCTCAAGAAAGGTCTGAGATTTGTGGATGAGTTTTTCCCACCAGACCCTCGTTCCATTGGCGAAGGGCTGCTGGATCCGGAAGACATGGCCAGAGTGGAGTGGATGAGACCAACAGTACGTAATCTTCTCCTTTGAGGCATCATTTTTAACATGTTCTGATAATATTGCACACTTAAATAAAACTGTACAACTTTTGTTGAAAGCTAAAAGATGTGGATGTGACTGTGACAAATGCTTGAAGACTTGAATTTAAAAGACACTACCTAAAACCACTATCAAGCACATCCCTTTCACAGAATGCATTCATTGAACAAATGCCAAATGTTGAAAGTATGACTTACTTTCTTTCAGGTATTGTGTCCAAATGCAGCTGAATTTATTGTAGAGTCAGTATCTAGGTTTGACTACTCCCAAGGGCGAGTAGGTACGTCTGGTTAACCACAATACAACATTTTTTTCTTCCCTCTGAGCATCACACTAAGTGTTACTATAATAAGTGCATTTTTTTTACTGTACATTTTTTTCCCTTTTAGATCCTTAAGCCCCACTTACAATATAATTAGTTTACAAAGGAATGTTATTTTAACTTTCATTATTAAGATGCGTATGTTTTCTTGCTGTCATAATGGACTCAGGCTACGTCTATATTAAAGCAGCTGTCTTCTAAAAATGAAGAGACAATATTTGTTTTTTATAAAATACAGAATAACACATCTGACACACTGAAAAGATGCATGGAAACATCCCTGTATCCTTTAGTGCCTGATGATTGCCTCTTGTGGCTTTATTTAAGCTTAAACCAAGTAAATGCCTTCTCTAGCAAAACTAGAAAAAAAAAAAAATATCAGAAATGACTTGTGGAATTTGAAAGATATCAAATCACTGTGGCAATTAGTGTTTTTTTCCTCTATCTCAGGAAACTGCTGGTTTCTGGCCTCTGTTGGGGCTCTAACATTTCAAAGCAAATTTTTACAAAAGGTCATGCCAGACAGACAATCATTCAGCCGCGATTATACTGGTTTATTTCACTTCAGGGTAAGTTCCTCTTATTTTGTGTCATAATTTCCTACATTTATTTTCACCATATTATCCAGAAATTATCCAGAATCAAAACCCCAAGCAAAAGTTATTCCTGTATATGCTAATATAGTTAAAAAACAATATAGTATAAACATAATATAGTTTTTCACTCAATGCTCTGATTTAAACTTACAGTTCTGGCGTTTTGGAAATTGGTATGATGTTGTGATTGATGACAAACTGCCAATAATTGACAAAAAGCTGATTTTTGTGCAATCAAAAACATATAATGAGTTCTGGCCAGCCTTGATGGAGAAAGCGTATGCCAAGTAAGTGCCTATACATCTTTTAGTGAGTTTATGTGAAAATATCATTTCAAGTATATGTAAGCAATAGTGCTGTTGTATTCAATATAAGCACGGCTGTTATTCAACCTGTGATTTTTGTGCAGTAATAGTCTGGTTATGTCTATTAGAATGTGGAATACAATTTAGAGTTTAAATGACTTACAGGTTGTGCGGCTCCTACGCTGACATGCATGCTGGTCGAGTATCTGAGGCCCTCATGGACTTCACCGGTGGGGTTCATATTCACTACGATCTGAAAACGGCTCCAACTGATTTGTGGGAGATAATGTACCGTGCTTTCCAGTCAGAAGTCCTTATGGGCTGTGAAACTCCACGAGGGGTGAGCAAAGACTATATTGCACAGTCTCAAAACTTTTTGCTATATATGAAGCCTGACACAAAGCTAAGGACTGAAACAGACACCTTTTTCATTGACATCTATAAAAAAAAAAAAAAAATAAAAAAAAAAAAAACCCTCACTTGTAGCATGTGCAATGACATTTACACCACACATTATCTCCTGATAATTCTTCTGTTTCCACAGAAAAAGAGTGAGGAAGAGTTACCAAATGGTATAATTCTGGGCCACGCTTACACTGTGACAAACGTTTACCAGGTAAGACTGCCCAAAATCAACTGTCAGCATGCATCAGATTCATATAAGGTCTCAAGGTAAATATATTTATGGGCAAAAGATGATATCTGGAAACCAACCAATACCCATGCTTTAGATGCTTATATATTGAGTTTTTTGCATAAATCTTTTTGCATAAAGTGCTTGTTCTGCTCATTGTTTGAAGTGGAAAAAAAAAAAAAGTGCCGGTGGTGGAGGATCCCATTTCAAATCATGTACTGGGGGCTGGGTGGTCAGAGTACCACATGTCGTTCCACATCCGTAAGACCTTCGTTCATCTTCGGAACACAAATTTTGATGAAGTTTGAGAGGTTTTGGTCCCTCCATAGAGATCCAACGCAACTACCAATTTTAAGGTCCAGAAAGTTAAGAAAGTCATTGAAAGGAAGGAAGGAGGAATGCTCAGGTAGCTAGCTTGAAGCCAGTGGGGGTGTCAGTAAGAACTGGCCCAGTCTAGTCGGTTCACAAGTCTTTATTGCACATCCAAATGTATTGTGTGCATATGTGCATGTGTCTGCATGTGAGCATGGGAGTGTGTGGTTTCTACAAAATGAACAGAAATACAGAGTTTTAGATTACCAATGGTAAATTACAAAGCAAGTACAAATCTTCCACTGAATTCACAAGTCATATAAACAAGACCGGAGGAAAAATAAGCCTGAAATAAAACACACTTAGGCCAAACTTAAGTCAAACCAAATCTCTAAATATCAAACAAAAGCACTTACATAATTACACACACACACACACACACACACACACACACACACACACACACACACACACACACACACACACACACACACACACACACACACACACAAAATCAAAGATTTGCTCAATAAAAACATAATTTTCTACTTACGAAAATATTAATATGCAACACGTGTTCACAAGAGCATCATGACGCATACGTGTTGTGTTCAGATTCGCACGTCATGAGAGAGATGACACTGCTGCGTGAACGTGCTTTGGATAGTATTACTATGTAATCAACATTATCAAAGTAAATGAAAATGTGTTCCGAAGATGAACAAAGGCCTTACAGATGTGGAACCACATGAGGGTTAATAATAAATGACAGAATATTCATTTATATATTCAGGTGCCAACTCCTTCGAAGACCTCAGAAGATGCATTCCCAAATTTCATTCCCAAATTTCAATATATCCTAATTATTGTTGATGTATTTCATTTTTCCAGGAGCTCATTGCTTCTACCTTAAAATTAAATGCTAACAGTATTTGTAAATTAATTGCACAAATTATTACATTATTTGCTAACTGCATTCTTCTAATATTGTAATTTTGACATGCATTCTCTGTAAAGCTGCTTTGAAACGATATGTAGCTATTGTGAAAAGCGCTATACAAATAAATGTGAATTGAATTGAATATTCAGGCCCACTTCAAGCACTAGTTGTGCTTAGACAGTAGTGAGAAATGAAAAAATAAATTTGAATGGTCTGTATTTAAAATCAAATCAGGGGTGTTCAAACTTCTTGATGCCAAAATCCCCTTACAGGGGACTCCCTTCTTAATGCCAGCTATATACAGGTGCTGGTCATATAATTAGAATATCATCAAAAAGTTGATTTATTTCACTAATTGCATTAAAAAAGTGAAACTTGTATATTACATTCATTCATTACACACAGATTGATATATTTCAAATGTTTATGTCTTTTAATTTTGATGATTATAACTGACAACTAAGGAAAATCCTAAATTCAGTATCTCAGAAAATTAGAATATTGTGAAAAGGTTCAATATTGAAATTTGGAGGAGATTCATAAAGAGTGGACTGCAGCTGGAGTCAGTGCTTCAAGAACCACTACGCAGACATATGCAAGACATGGGTTTCAGCTGTTGCATTCCTTGTGTCAAGCCACTCTTGAACAGACAGCATCAGAAGCATCTAAAGACAAGAAGGACTGGACTGCTGCTGAGTGGTCCAAAGTTATGTTCTCTGATGAAAGTAAATTTTGCATTTCCTTTGGAAATCAGGGTCCCATAGTCTGGAGGAAGAGATGACAGGCACACAATCCTCGTTGCTTGAGGTCCAGTGTAAAGTTTCCACAGTCAGTCATGGTTTGGGGTGCCATGTCATCTGCTGGTGTTGGTCCACTGTGTTTTCTGAGGTCCAAGGTCAACGCAGCCGTATACCAGGAAGTTTAGAGCACTTCATGCTTCCTGCTGCTGACCAACTTTATAGAGATGCAGATTACATTTTCCAACAGGGTCTCATAACACCTGAGCAGTGCCACAGACTGATCGACTCCATGCCACGCCACATTGCTGCAGTAATTCAGGCAAAAGGAGCCCCAACTAAGTATTGAGTGCTGTACATGCTCGTACTTTTCATGTTCATACTTTTCAGTTGGCCAAGATTTCTAAAAATCCTTTCTTTGTATTGCTCTTAAGTAATATTCTAATTTTCTGAGATACTGAATTTGGGATTTTCCTTAGTTGTCAGTTATATTCATCAAAATTAAAAGAAATAAACATTTGAAATATATCAGTCTGTGTGTAATGAATGAATATAATATACAAGTTTCACTTTTTGAATGGAATTAGTGAAATAAATCAACTTTTTGATGATATTCTAATTATGTGACCAGCACCTGTAATAAAAAAAACAAAAAAAACATGCATTTTTTTTCAAAATTCTGGTACATTACAAAATAAAGCTACTAAAGTATAAAGCTACTGGTAATACTGTATTAGAAATGTTTGTTACATTTTTATACTACTAAATATATATATATAAAATCATGCTCTACAGGTCATGAGTGGTAGATATCCTGTTAAGCTGGTGAGATTGTTCAACCCATGGGGAGAAAAAGAGTGGAATGGAGACTGGAGTGACACGTAAGAAGTGATTTTATTTAACCACACATTTTAGACTCTTTTAGTTTTAGTCTGTTGTAAAAATGCCTGATATGCAACAAACTCTCATTTTCAAGGGTGTCCTAATTAACATCTACAGACCACAAATTAAGATATTGTTGATGAAATCTGATGGCTAAAAAAAATCAAAAGTTTTAGTCAAAGTCCCATCTAATAATCAATCGGGGTTCTGTGAAAAACATGGTACCACAACAGCCTCTCTGAAAGTTTTAAATGATATTGTGGAATAAAGCTGATTATTGCTCTTTCCTTTTTATTGATTTAACAAAGGCTCTCAACACATTGGATCATGAAATATTGCTGCATAGATTAAAGAGTGTTGGTTTATCAAATCATGTTATTTTCTGGTTTAAAAACTATTTAAGTGCATGTACAAACTCAATGTGTAAAGGCAGAAGGTAAAGGATCTGGACTGTTAGAGATTGTTAAAGGTGTTCCCCAAGGATCTGTGTTGGGGCTCCTTTTATTTACTATCCACATAAATAGTCTTGATTGTGATATTCAGGATGCAAATGTTCACTTTTATGCAGATGACACTTTATTGCAGGGCACCTTCTATACAGCAAGCCCTGGATAAGCTTCATTTGGCTTTTGATGCCATTCAGTCCCAGTTTCTTACACCAAAACTTAATTTGAATTCTGATGAAACCAAGCTTATGTTATTTTCGAGCTTGAAAAAAAAAAAAGAGAGTAAATAATCTTATTCTTACCCAGACTTTACAAGGAAATGTGATCAAGTTAGTAAAAGAGTTTCAGTATCTTGGCATCATTGTTGATGATACATTATCTTTTAGCTCTCACATAATGATACGATTTGTTTTACATAATTCTTACAGATCACCCTTGTGGAACACAGTGAGTAATGAGGACCGCAAACAACATCTTCTGGACGATAACGGAGAGTTCTGGTGAGTATGAAAACTACATTTTACATGGGAATTACATTTTGTCTAGGATTTACTTAGGACGAGTTTTTTTGTTTGTTATTTGCAGGATGTCAATGGAAGATTTCCTTAGAACATTTGACAACATCGATATCTGCTGTTCCTGTCCTGATTTTCTGGAAGGAAAGTCTGCATCTCGCTGGACTTCCAAGTATCACAATGGCAGCTGGGTTATTGGGAGTACAGCTGGAGGCTGCATAAAAAATCAAGGTGCTTTTCATTCATTTTAATTATAAAGTCATCAGTGCAAATCTGCTTCTAACAATCATGTTCTGTAATTGTAGACACCTTCTGTACCAACCCCCAGTTTTGGCTGAAGGTTAATGAGATGGATAAGGCCTGTGAGCAGGGCCAGAGCAATGTTCTGGTGTCCCTCATACAGAAACCTGACAAGAGAAACAGACGCCTTGCTGCACACCATGGCATCGGCTTCTGCGTGTATGCGGTCAGTATTAACAAAAAAAGAAATAAATGCAAAGGCAGTAAATATGCTTGTACAATGATGCCTTTGTGCTTATAATATAACCTTTATTTTTATTTTGAACTTTTACAGGTTCCACCTGAGGTAAGTAAAATATACTCACAGTTTCTGTTATTAAACAAATTGGTTTAAAATGTAATTTTTTCAGGTTGTATTAATACAGTTTACATAGGTTTCCACCTTTCTGACACATTAGTTTTGCATGTTCAGTGCTTGTTTTTGCAAACTTGTTTTTGTTTCATTATCCTTTAGATGAGATCTGAGGGAAAGTTTGGATCAATCTTTTTCAAACACAGAAACCCTGTGGCAACAAGCGGGGACTTTCAGATTGCAAGACAGGTGATGAGCTTCTTCAGGCTAGAGCCAGGAGAGTATCTCATTGTACCGTCCACTTTCTACCCCAATGAGCACGGAGAATTCATCCTGTCCATTCTGTGCAAAAATGAGATCCACATTCAGTAAGTTGCATGAATAACTGAGAGATTAATGACTTTACATGATTCAACATTTAATTATTTGTGCTTGGAATAAGATTAAATATTCACAGTGACCCATATTAAAAAACTGACTAATTTATACACTGAAATGTTCACAGTCATGTGCAGGTAATTTTTAAAATATGTCTTTTTAATTCAGAAAGGACACAGAAAGGACCGAGAAAAATTTTCTTGTGGATCTTTTAGGCGAGTCTGAGGTAATAATACACAGAATCATTATGTAAGATTTTTGGTATTCTCTTAAGTTAGTGCAAAAGTGTCAGTATGTGCAATCAGAGAATTATACTAAATCCCATGTCCTGTTTTTGTTAATTCTCCTGAGATGGGAATGAAAATCAATTGTACAAATAAAGTTAGTTACAACTTCAGAATTTATTACATAAACAACCTTCTTTGCACTCTGAATATTACTCTATTATTTATACTTTAAAATATTATTTCTAAAATATTTTGTATCAAATAAATTTACAAAAATTAAACTTGCTAACATTTTAAATGGTTAGTTCACCCAAAAATGAAAATAATGTCATTTATTACTCACCCTCATGTCTGTCTACACCCGTAAGACCTTCGTTCATCTTCAGAACACAAATTAAGATATTTTTGATGAAAACCGATGGCTCAGGCCTGCACTGACAGCAATGTTACTTCCTCTCTCAAGATCCATAAAGGTACTAAAAACATATTTAAATGAGTTCATGTGAGTACAGTGGTTCAACTTTAATATTATAAAGTAACGAGAATACTTTTTGTTCGCCAAAAAAACTAAATAACGACTTTTTCAGCAATATAGTGATGGCCAATTTCAAAACACTGTTTTGAAGCTTTACAAATCGAATCAGTGATTTGGATCTCCTATCAGTGTTTTGAATTTGGCCCATCACTATATTATTGAAAAGTCGTGATTTTTTCTTTTTTTTTTCTTTTTGGCGCACAAAAAGAATTCTTGTCGCTTTATAATGTTAAGGTAGAACCACTGTACTCTCATGAACTGTTTTAAATATTTTTTTAGTACCTTTATGGATCTCGAGAGAGGAAGTACCATTACTGTGAATGCAGGCCTCACTGTGCCATAGGTTTTAATCAGAATATCTTAATTAGTGTTCTGAAGATGAACGAAGGTCTTGCAGGTGTAGAAAGACATGAGGGTGAGTAATAAATATCTTAATATCTGATATTATCTTAAAATTGTAAAGTGTAGACTGTTATATCAGAAATTAATTTTCTGCTTCAGGAATGGGAAATGTAATTGTGATTTTTTTAGTAGTTGCAAATGAAACAGTCTTCTCTTTTCTCATGTTTAGATGGATGAAGCATTTAACAATAAATCTCTGTTTCGACAATATTCTGATCAGGTAAATATGAAAGCTAATGTATTATCAAAAAAATATAAAGCTATTGTGCACATAGGTGATTTTGAAATAATATTTCATGTCGATATACAGTGGTTACATCATGTTAAAACGAAAGCATTTCCGTTGTGTTCTGGCTTGATTCCATTGTGTTGTGAACTTATGATTACTTTTAAAAATTTGTTGTGTTGTGCACTACTGGGCCACCAGAGGGAGCTCACATGAGGATATGAGACGCAAATGTAATGTATCTATGATCAATCCCATCAAGACTAATATGATCAATACCATTCAAAACTCTATTTTATTAAAAGAAAATGATTTTTATTCAAATAAGAATGATTAGATGTTAGATTAGAACAGTCAATAGAAAAAAATGCTTGAGCAATCGATAGGGAATCATAAAATAGTAGCAGTTTAATATTATAGGGGATGACTAACTAGCAGAACAACTGGCAGTAAAAAAAACAAATTATGCTTTTTTTTTTTGCAGTTCTCAATAAACAAAAATTAAATTTCATGATTAAAACCAAAAAAAAAAAAAAAAAAAAAAAATTCCTTTATTCTGATGTTAATTTGTAATAATCTTAATCTTTCTCAGATTGTTGAGATGCCTGCTAGACCAAATTTGAAGGATTATAAAAAGTCAACATTAATTGATCTTATTTTTTACAAATGTTCCTTAAGTATTATTAGCTTTTGTATATGCAAATGATGTTAGTGATGACTGTGTCGTTGCCATAGTTAGAGATACTAAACTACCTATGCAGAACCTATGTATTATTGCAAAGAGGTGTATGAGATATTTTAATGAGCAAGGTTTTCTCATTGACCTTCTTCTTTATGATTGGGATAGGATTTTTCTTATCCCTGATGTCGAGTTTGCATGGAAATATTTTTATGATGGTTCTACATTGATTCATAATTTCAAGTTAAAGCTAAAGCAGATTATTTTATTGCAAAAACTACAACAAAATGTCAAGTGTAAGGTAATCATACACAGCATCATTTTGTAAGATTTTTAGTATTCTCTTAAGTGTGTCAGTATGTGCAATCTTGCTTCTTTCAACATATCTCTGCAATTTCCACAAAATTCTATGTCCTGTTTTTGTTAATTCTCCTGAGATGGGAATGAAATTCAATTGTATAAATAGAGTTAATTACAACTTCAGAATTTATTACATAAACAACCTTCTCTTTACTTGGAATATTACACTATTGTTTATACTTTAAAATATTAATTCTAAAATATTTCTATCAAATAAATATACATAAATTAAACTTGCTAACATTTTTACATTAAACTTAACATTTGAGCATCAGCTATTATGTAATATCTGATATTATGTTAAAATTGTAAAGTGTAGACTGTTATATCAGAAATTAATTTTCTGCTTCAGGAATGGGAACTCTAATTGTGATTTTTAGTAGTTGCAAATGAAACAGTCTTCTCTTTTCTCATATTTAGCCTGGATACAATGAACAAATGGATGAAACATTGAACAATAAAGCTCTGTTTCGACAATATTCTGATCAGGTAAATACGAAAACTAATATATTATCAAAAAATTGATTGAAGTTGATCCAAAATTAAACTACAGTTGCTAAAAATTTCAAACTCTTGAATGTCTTCTTTGGAAACAGTACAAAGTTGTAGATGCTGAGAAACTTCAACAGATTCTTCATGAAAACCTGCTTAGAGGTGAGTGCTTTAAAATCCTGTAAAATCCTGTCATTCTTTGTGAAATAGCTGTAGTTTATTAAACTTAATTTGCCACAAATGTCATAAATCTCACAAATGTGATTCATACCTTTTAGGGAATAAAAATACTGAAGGATTTGGCCTGGATTCCTGCAGAAGTATAATTGCCATGTCAGACGTATCCTTTTTTCCCATTCAACAAGTCATAAAAAAATAATTTTTTGAATAATGATATTTGATTTATCCTCATGGTTCAGCTTGTATTTGCAGTCGTACTGTGAGGAAACATGTCTTAGCTCTAGAAATATTCCCTGACTGTAACAATAAAAATAGTTCTCTGTCAGTGGAAGACTTCGTGGATCAGAATTTCTTCGCCTGTGGAACCGCATATTGATGTACAAGGTGTGTGGATTTAAGTCTGAAATTTTGCTGTGTGTTTTTATTGTATTGAGACAAGAAATATAGCTATGTACTGAGTTTTATTATGACGCTTACTTTTTCTACAGAACATCTTCTACACCATGGATTCTTCCAAAGATGGCGTACTGTCTTTCAGCGAACTGCAAAACGCATTCAATAAAACAGGTTGAATTCAGTTTATATTTTGCTGTAGTAAATATCACTGCTGGTGGGAACTGTTACTCCCAGCATTATCGCTGCAGTGATCCATAAAATTGAATGCAGAGATATTGTTATATATATGTTTTCATCACACATTGTATAGATGGTTATGCATCTATGGATATTTATGTCATGGTTCTTGTACCCTAGGCATGCATCTAAATGAAGACATCCTGAATCTCATGTTTGTGCGGTATGGTGGGGCTTCAGAACAGATTTCTCTGGAGGGTTTCATTTGCCTTGTCATGCGTTTGAACTGCATGGCTAGTGAGTAAAAATTTCTAAGGATTTCTCCCCTAAAAGTGATTGTAGAGTTATAGAGACTTGAAACTTTGAAGGCTGTTAGTACTCACACTGTCTACAACATCAGCAAGGCTCACCCCAATCAGCCTGACGGGGTTCAAAAGTATGAAAAGTCTCATTACTCCTGAAACATTAGGCCTAGGCTCATGCGTCTTATATCATTAGAATCCTTGGCTCAAGGTGGACAATATGCATATTTCAGAATTTTCACATTTTCAGGTATTTTGGGTTTTCTGAAAAACCTACTTTTGCGAACTAGTCAGTGCAGTCTAAATATCAATAATTATCAAAAAAAGTTGAGCCTTACCCTTTGTGTCGCTATAACAGGGTCATTTTGAAAGTGGGCTTGGTAAAATATACTCAAAAGTCTATAAATCCTAAAAGAAAACTTCACGACATAAGTGAGCACTGCAGCATATGACTCTAAAGAAGCATGCCAACTTTTATGGAGATCGGACCATAGGTGGTGCTATAATTGACATATTTTTAATAGTTTTGGATGAAAATATAACTTTGGGTGTGGTCGACTTATTTTCGACATATGTCATGTACTTAGACTCCTGAAACCTTGCCGAGTCCAACAATACCAGACATGCCATGTTTCGGCTTATGGTTTGTGCAACGTTGTGATTTAGTGCTTAAAAAACTTATGCGAAAAACTTCAAAATTGTTAGTCCGACCGAGATGAAACCAGTGTAGGAAACACAAAACTTAAGTTGGTTAACTAAAAGCTATAGCCCAAATGTCAACATTTTGATAGGAAGTGGCAAAAAATCCAATCAAAGTTGCTCATGGGTCATTTTTACACTCTAAAAAAATGTTTGGTTAAAAACAACCCAAGTTGGGTTGAAAATGGACAAACCCAGCAATTGGGTTGTTTTAACCCAGTGGTTGGGTTAAATGTTTGCCCAACCTGCTGGGTAGTTTTATTTAACCCAACTACTGATTAAAAATGACTACATGGCTGGCTTAAAATGAATCCAAAATAGGTGGGAAATTAAAAATCAGACACATAATTACTAGAGGCAACAATAATAATCAAAAGGTGTACATTTATTAATAAGCAATTTAATAAATGTTTATTGTTTATTATTCATTATCTTATTAATAAATGCTAATTTATTAAACATATTAATAAATGTTCATTTCTAGCATATTTTGGGTTCATTTTTAGCAAGCAATACAGTAATTTTTATACAACAGTTGAGTTTAATAAAACTACCCAGCACGTTGGGAAAACATTTAACCCAACCACTGGGTTAAAACAACCCAATTGCTGGGTTTGTCCATTTTCAACCCAACTTGGGTTGTTTTTAACCCAGCATTTTTTAGAGTGTTTGCTCTCTTACATATAAGTCTTTAATCTATAACTTCAAAACAAAATTAGATATTTTCACCAATTAACAAGCATATGTATGGACACACTCTCGGGACACCCCAAAAAAGAGGTGGAGATCAGGCAATAGGTGGTGCTATAATGGTCAAAAACCTTTAAAACCATATTTTTCCTTACTAAATTGCCTGTATTGGCTGTAAATGTTCTTTTCCTTCATTGATCTAAGCTCTTACATGCCTGCTAAATTAAATATAATACCTGTTTGCGCTTAAAGGCCTTAAATGCTTGAACCCTGATAAATGCTGCTTGCAGCTTTATTATTGTTGATTTATTAGATTTTAACAGCATTTATTCTCTTCATCAGGCATATTCCAGAGACTCTGTGAAAATGGGAAGATAACTCTTACTGAAAGTGAGGTAATCCTGATGTAAACATTTCAATTTTTTCCACATCGCCAACCTACTTGATTTTCTTTATTTTTGGTCATTCAAAGTTTATACATTCACAACCTATTTCTGTGTATCTGTGTTTTAGTGGTTAGGACTCACCATGTACTCATGAGGGAAAGTCTGCTTGCCAGGAGGTTTGCCAACAAAATGCTTCTTCTTCGTCCTTTTACCCCTCTAAGAATTTTCTTTTCTTTTTTTTCCCTTAAAATTATTATTTGATATACAAATTTCACATCAAACTGTGTAATCATTGTTATAACTGTTTAATAGCTGTTGGAAAAGTATTTCATGTAATGTATGTATTTCTCATTGTATACACTTGGAGTAACTGTTAGTGAAAAGAAATGCTTTCAAGCTGCAATTTTAATTAGCTTTTTTTTTAAATGGTAAGAAAGATTCTAAAGTAATAATATTTCTCAACACAACATCTCATAAGGGGCTTTTAGGTCCATGATACCTGGAGAGATCTATCCATTTGCAGTCACATTCATAGTCACATTCATAGTCATACATCTAAACGACAGTTGCATTGGCTCCTACAGGGTTGTGAGATGCTGACATGCAGGGCAGAGTGTTTTGGTGTCAGTTTAGGAGCATTGCTTGTCTGATATCAGCCACACTGATAAGGACATGTAAAGGTCTATTCTATTTTTAGATACAATCTAATTGATTTTAAAACACTTTGTACTAATGAATACTAATGAATTTAATTACTGCCTGTAATATGTAATGTATGCAAAATTAAGTAAACTTTTTTGTATGTAGCCTATATTTACGGTAAGACACTTTTGCCTCATATAACCAGATGAACATGTATTTTTGTCTCCTGACACTCCACAAAAGAGCTCAAAGCCTTATATATCCCAGTTTTGATTCCTTCCTTCCTTCCTTCTATATATATATATATATATATATATATATATATATATATACACATTTTTTTTCCCTTGGAAAGATAACTCTTGATGAGAGTGAGGTTATCTGATATAAACATTTTAATAAATTTTTTGCTTGATTTTCTTCTTTGCTGCTTGTTTTTCATTCGTAGTTCATAAATTTACAACCTATTTTTGTAATATCTGTGAGGGAACATGAGGGATAAAGGAACATCTGCTGGCCACAAGGTTTGCCAATAAAGAAGCGGTGTAAAATAAATTTTGATTGTTTTATACTTAAAAGTAAACAGCATATAAATGAAATAAATGTCGATGAAGAGAAAGCGAAGGTAAAGCTTTGGCGATGATGTTGATCTTAATTTACTCCATCTATGTTTTGATAATCGTTCCTAATCCCATCTAGATGTAGTCTTTGACAAAAAAGCGATTTTCTCAGCTTTTTGTTTAAAATTTTGCTTTTTTTTTTTTTTTTTTTTTTTTTTTTTTTAATGAAACTTACCCACATAAAAGTATTGATGAAAAGGATGCATGAAGCTAGAATAAAATGTTTTAAAAAGTGTAAGATAGTTAAAGGTTTATTTCAAGTACAAATTAATAGTCCCTTCCTAAATAGGTACATAGTAGTATACTTAAAGTGCAAAAATAATAAATAGTAAACTACAAGTATGATCTTATACTTGAAGTATAAAACTTCTAGTAGTTTCCTGAGAGTACACTTAAACTAAAATATATTAAAAAATAGTTAACTACTAAGTTCACTTGTAATACAAATGCAGTAGCCTACAAATGAGAAATTCAGTTGTGAACTAGTTGTGCATTTAAAGTTTATTACTGTTACACTTAGCCCACAGTACACTTAAACAGGCTACTTTTATAGCCTACTAAAAAGTAGGCCAATTTAGTCCCAAGCAGTATTGAAACAGTACATTTACAAGTTTACTATAGTGCATTGATATTAGTATACCTACTTCATAAAGTATACTTGAAAATATACTTGAACATCATTTAAGTAGCCTTCACTTCATGAACTTGAAATATACTTCTTTTTCATAAGGGTTAGTCTTCTTTGTATGTTTATTCCGCTAAGAATGAATATGTCATCAAAAGCATAATTTGATATAAAAATTTCACATGATCAAAATATGTAATAACCCTGTAATTTGTGCAAAAATTTCACGATATAATTTAACTTTGATTGTAAAGTGATTAATGTAGCCTAATGTATGTATTTCTCGTGTCAACCACTTGGAGGCACTGTTTTTGCCCTCCGTGTTTACTTCCGTATGACAGCACGCTGTGTGTGTTGCCAAGTCCGCGATTTTCACACAGGATTAGAATTACTAACGCGTTAACATAATAATAATAATAATAATAATAATAATAATAATAATAATAATAATATATATATATATATATATATATATATATATATATATATATATATATATATATATATATATATATATATATATATATATATATATACAGTATCTCACAAAAGTGAGGAGTACACTCCTC
This sequence comes from Chanodichthys erythropterus, assembly GCF_024489055.1. Taxonomy (NCBI): domain Eukaryota; kingdom Metazoa; phylum Chordata; class Actinopteri; order Cypriniformes; family Xenocyprididae; genus Chanodichthys; species Chanodichthys erythropterus. Next base: position 30,552,238 of record NC_090238.1, read on the forward strand.
ACATTTCAGCAACCATTTCATTGCATATTCTCAAAGGACAATACTATAGAAATGAACATTTCTATTTATAGATCAGATATACTGTAGAGTAGAAAATGTGCAGCTTGTATAGCAGTACAGATTTACTGTCCTCTAAAAATAACTCAACATACAGCCATTATTGTCTAATTAACTGGCAACAAAAGTGAGTACACCCTAAGTGAAAATGTCAAACTGTGTCCAAAGTATCAATATTTTGTGTGAGCACCATTGTTATTTAGCACTGCCTTAATCCTCCTGGGCATGGAATTCACCAGAGCTGCACAGGTTGTTGCTGGGATCCTCTTCCACTTCTCCATAATGACATCACAGAGCTGCTGGATGTCAAAACATTTAAAGTATTCCCCAATCTTTTTACACACTCTTTCATAGATTGGAGAGCCTCTGCCTATCTTTACATCTGAGAGACTCTGCCTCTCTAAGACATCCCTTTTATAGCTAAAAATGTTACGGACCTGATATCAATTACCTTTATTAGCTGCTAGATATTCTCCCAGCTAAATCTTTTCAAAATTTCTTGCTTTTTCAGCCATTTGTTGCCCCAGTGCCAACTTTTTTGAGACCTGTAGCAGGCATCAAATTTGAAATGAGCTCATTTAGTGGATAAAAGTGTAATATTTCTCTGTTTAAACATTTGTTATGTTATCTATGTTCTATTGTGAATAAAATATTGGCTCATGTGATTTGAAAGTCTTTCAGTTTTCATGTTATTCAAATGTAAAAATCAAATGCAGTTTTAATAAACTTGTATGTCATTTTTACTCTTCAAAGTGTACATTTTCAGGTGTTGATTATAATTGATTAATTTAGTGCCCGTAAATATTAACAAGTATAAACAATATATAAAAAGTATTATATAGTGATCTAATGTCGACTGATTAAAAATTAACAACAAAATATAACACGCAGAATGGGAAATATTTATAATTAACCATTAAAAAAAATAAGTTGTCAGAACGCTGTGTCACAGTTGCCTTCTTTGCAGGACCTCTCAAGCTCCATCAGGTTGGATGGGGAGCATCAGTGCACCGCCATTGTTAGATCTCTCCAGAGATGTTCAATCAGGTTCAAGTCTGGGCTCTGGCTGAGCCACTCAAGGACATTCACAGACTTGTGCTGTAGCCACTCCTTTGTTATCTTGGCTGTGTGCTTAGGGTCGTTGTCCTGTTGGAAGATGAACCCTTACCCCAGTCTGAGGTCCAAAACGCTCTGGAGCAGGTTTTCATCAAGGATGTCTCTGTACATTACAGCATTCATCTTTCCCTTGATCATGACTAGTCTCCTGATTGGTGGATTGCTGCAGAGATGGTTGTTCTTCCTCTCTCCACAGAGAAATGCTGGAGCTCTCTCAGAATGACCATCGGGTTCTTGGTCACCTCCCTGACTAAGGCCCTTCTCCCCCGATTGCTCATTTTGGCTGGAAGGCCTGCTCTAGAAAGAGTCCTGGTGGTTTCAAACTTCTTCCATTTTTGATGGAGGCAGCTGTGCTCATTGGGACCTTCAGTGCTGCAGAATTTTTTTTGTACCCTTCCTCAGATCTGTGCCTCGATACAATCCTGTCTTGGAGGTCTACAGACAATTCCTTGGACTTCATGGCTTAGTTTGTGCTCTGACATGCACTGTTAACTGTGGGACCTTATATAGACAGGTGTGTGCCTTTCCGAATCATGTCCAATCAACTGAATTTACCCTTTTCCCTTTTTTATTTTAAATAAATTTGCAAAGATTTCAAACAAAATGATTTCATGTTGTCATGGTTTGTATCATTTTGAGGAAAATAATGAATTTAATCCCTTTTGGAATAAGGCTGTAACATAACAAAATGTGGAAAAAGTGAAGCACTGTGAATACTTTTCCGGATGCACTGTATATATACACATTTTCATGACTCCTTGGTTATTTGTAGCCTACATGTACATTTAAAATGTCTGCTTATTGTGACTTTTAAAAAAATATACATGGTTCATACCCTCTAAATGCACAAACAGTTGGTTTTAAAGTTAAAAATATTAAAGAGATTTGCCTTGGTACATTTTTTTTCCAAAGTGAACTCACAGTTTTAGAGTGATTGCAAATTCTTATTTCTTGGCACTATCATACAGTGGCAGTTCTTGATCTGACTTGACTGGTTTTAATTTGCATATACTGTATTGACACAAGAATTTAAACCAATATACACATGGCTTAAGGGTGAGTAAATTATAGGATCATTTTCATGTTTTGGGGGTAAACTAATCCTTTAAATACCTAAGCAGGTATTTTAGGTTTTTATTTTTTATGTGCTTGTTTGTGCCTTATTCAGATAGGACAATAGAGAGCAAAAAGCATTGGGGCAGAGAGAAGGGGCAGGATCAGCAAAGGACCTCGAGACGGGAATCAAATAGTTATTAATAGAGTTTTTAATATTTTTATATTGTAACAATTTCACAGTTACTCTCCAAATAAATGTAGAAGCAACTTAAGGACAGTATACATATTTAAATATTTGTTTAATGTCATCTTTTTATGAATGAAGGCCAGTATCACTGATTTTATACTGATTATCACCATTATCACTGATACTAATACGGTACTGATGTCTTTTTTTAAATATTGATTATAGACATTCAACATTACAGTATAACTGAAAGCTATCAATTTCAACATTTATTAGGCTTTAAAAAATAACTTTTAATATAAGTGAACTTAAAACAATCTTCACATAAACCCATTATAATAATAAATGTCATATTTACCTGTGGGTTCGTCTAACAGGTCGGAAATATATAGAAATTGAATAAAGTAAATCACTTCACTGCATAAATTATAAATTAAACATAGATCAATCCTTATTAAAAAAGCTACAATTTTTCTATTACCTTTGATCTTTGATTAACATTAAATACAGACATCACAGCAATTGGTTTATTAAGCTGCTGTGACTTTCAAGTCCTGGGTATACTTCAGTTTTTATGTGTATGTGCAGAGTTGAAAACACAGCCTTTCAAAGTATACTTCATTTGACTCGTACGCACACACAGGCATTCGGCGCATGTGCAGTTTTGAGCAATCTCTCACCACAAGTAAACATCTTTGTACTTTTTCATGCTAAAGTTGTACAAATGAGGGTACTAACCTCTTTACACAATCTTTGTGTAGGCCTCCATTGTCGCTGTATCTTGCATGAGTTATGTAATGTTCTGTTTATGCAGTTTTTCATTGACTACCTTGTAAATCGCTGCCCCCAGGGCACGGTTGTAACCTTGTGGATAAACTAATTACCGCCAAAAAATTAAATGCGCATCTGTGACCTGCACTTACAAGTACTCTGAACCTTGCATATGACAAGTGAACTATATTTGGGCTTTAGGTCAATACAACACCAACCACAATAAGATGGATTTAAAGTTTTTGAAAGACATTCTTCTTATTGCTTGGAACTATCATATAGAGAAAGTTTTTGTTCTGACTTGACTGGTTTTAATTTGCATATACTGTTTTGGCACAAGGATTTTCATACCTAAGTAGACCTACACCTGTCATGAGTGTTTACCACTGTCATATTCAAAGCAAGTCCAGGCTGGATCAACTGGCTTCTGCTGCGTTGAATGCATTTTTGGGGGCTTTGAAATGTTTGCTTTGAACATAAACCCATACTGTAAAAGAGATCTAATATAAAATGTAATAGAGTGTCCAAAAAGCAGCATGTATTTCATAATATAATGCACAGAAATAAACCATGCACATGTGACAATTTTTTATGTTCTCCAAGAAAATAATAATAATCATAACTTGCCTAGGTGAAATATGTAGACCAGTGTTTCTCAACTTTTTTTCAGTCCTGACACCCTTTGAAATTTTTCAAAAATTTGTGGCACCCTAGTGTTGTCACCATACTGGAGCTTACACCTTGAAAAGTATTGATATTTGATACCTCAGGGAAGAACCGCTGTATATACTGTCATATAAACATTGCTCAGTTACCATTACAACTACACTATATCGCCAAAAGTATTGGAATGCCCCTCCAAATCATTGAATTCAGGTGTTCCAGTCACTTCCATAACCACAGGTGTATAAATTCAAGCAACTAGGCATGCCGACTGCTTCTACAAACATTTTGTGAAAGAATGGGTCACTCTCAGGAGCTTAGTAAATTCATGCGTGGTACTGTGATAGGTTGCCACCTGTGCAATAAATCCATTTGTGAAATTTCCTCACTATTAAATATTCCAAGGTCTACAGTTTGGTGGAGGGGGGATTACGGTGCCGGGTTGTTTTTCAGGGGTTGGGCTTGAACCCTTAGTTCCAGTGAAAGGAACTCTTAATGTTTCAGCATACCAAGACATTTTGGACAATTTCATGCTCCCAACTTTGTGGGAACAGTTTGGGGATGGCCCCTTCCTGTTCCAACATGACTGCGCACCAGTGCACAAAGCAAGGTCCATAAAGATATGGATGAGCGAGTTTGGTGTGGAGGAACTTGACTGGCCTGCACAGAGTCCTGTGCCCGGTTGCATAAAGCACCTTAAGTGTAATTTTCCCTTAAGATCGCCCTTATGTTTCCCTTAAACTTAAGGGTGTTGCAGAAAATAACCGTTAAGTGTTACTTAAGGGTTTCTTTAGGCGAAACGTCATAAACCCTAAGAATTTCCCTTAAGTATATATTTTTCACTTAAGTAATGTGTAAGTGTTGCATAAAGCCCCTTAACCTTAATTTCCCTAAGTATATCGTAAGGTTCGTAAAACTTCACCTTAAGTGTTACACAGAGTGAGCAGGTTCAATCCAAGTCGTATAACGTGCCACGATCGGCCGCTTTATATGATAGACAAATTGTACTTTAGCGGTTTATTCACATAAACATTGATGAAATATAACATATCTTATAACATATCTTATATGGTCAACGGAAGCGCAAACGTGCGTGCATCACACGCAAAAACAAACCTCATTGGTTCTTGTGCACACATTTGAGCTTCCAACACAGCCGTAATCATATGGATGTCTTTCAATAAATGGACATAAATGATGAGAGAATATTAAAAATATCTGTCTATTTGTTATCCAAAGATGAATGAAAGTCTTATGGGTTTGGAACGACATGAGGGTGTCAGGGTGAGTGAATGACGGCAGAAATCTCAATTTTGAGTAAACAATCAATATGAGTTTCTCGTCTCTTTCATATTTGGTTTTCTTTTTTGTTTTCCTTATCCATATTATGTTGTTTTCTGTGAAAACTTACCACGATACGTATTAACAAATAACGTGTCCATGGCAACAGTAGAATTTTTTAACGGCAAAACCTGGGATGCTGTCGTTAAACACTTAACGGTTTCCCTTACCTAAGAGAACAGTTTAAGAGATTATATGCAACACCCTTAAGTTATTCCCTTAGTTAAGGGGAAATCACGCCTTAAGTGTCATACTTAAGGGAAAAACTTAAGGTGCTTTATGCAACCGGGCACTGACCTCAACCCCACAGAACACCTCTGGGATGAATTAGAGCGGAGACTGTGAGCCAGGCCTTCTTGTCCAACATCACTGCCTGACCTCACAAATGCACTTCTAGAAGAATGGTCCAAAATTCCCATAAACACACTCCTAAACCTTGTGGAAAGCCTTCCCAGAAGAGTTGAAGCTGTTATAGCTGCAAAGGGTGGACCAACTATATTAAACCCTACGGATTAAGAATGGGATGTCATTAAAGTTCATGTGCACGTAAAGGCAGACGTCCCTGCAAAATAGTGTATCTCACCTAAATGTTTGCTCATTTAATGTATTTTTTATTTTTTTACATTGGGATAATTTAGTTGATATAGCACAAAAAAGCTTGATTTCAAACTTTGAATTGACAGTCAGTAAAAAAATAACAGTCAGTAATAAAATAAGAACAAATAAAAATTTACTAACAATAGTACAATAAATACAATAGAATAAAGATACATGAAAATGAAATTTTCATGTATCTTTGAATTTTCATGTAATGAAATAAATTGCTTTTCAGGTAGGTCTAACAGTAGTAGGGATATTCAGGTGAGAAATAGCATATAATAGAGAAACTTACCATGGATAGTCTTCATTGTAAAAAATATAAATACAGATTAATCAAATAAAGTTACAAAAGTTATTCAGTCAAGAGCAAATAGTAATTTTAGTGATTTTTCTCATTGTCTTTTGTTGTTTGACTAACATTAACAACACAGATGCAGCAGGTTTATTAGGCTGCTGTCACTTTAAGACCCGACGCACAGATCCAATATACTGTTGCAGGTGCGTTTTCTTTCGGAGTTGTTTTGACGTTCACTTAGGGCATAACTGATTGTGTTTATGTAAATACTCAGCAAGACAGACATTGTGACAACATTTTTGTGTGTATTTGACTGTTTAAGCACAACAAGCCACAAAAGACAAATCAATTTGGCATTTGCGAGCTGTTTGAGAGGCGGCTTTATGTGTGCGTGCTTTGCATGTGAAAATTATGCGCAACCCCCGCAATCCCACGACGATCAACCTTTCTTATTATTTGCATTTTTATTACGAGTGTGTGTGTATTTGTTGTTATTGGAGACATCAGAGATTGATGGTAAATAATAAAAAATCTTTTTTTTTTTTTTTTTTTTTTACACATTTTAGTAATTTAAAAATGTTTGAAATGTTTGTTCTTTTACACGGCACCCCTGCTCTCGCCAGACATCACCCTGGTTTGGAAACACTGATGTAGACTAATGTTTTATCCTTGGGCAAATGTGGAGGATTTCAGTTCCTTGTAATGACAAAGTTTAGATGAGGTGTGGGGAGTGGGGCAGGGCTTCTACAGGTGTTATAAAGCTTGAAGGAGGTCAAAAGAGTATAAAAGCCAGTCACAGACAGAAGATTACCAGTTATTTGGGTGAAAATTCATTGCATCTCTGAAGGTACATATCTTATTCATTCTTATTATATCATTATTCATCTGTAGATGTTGTTCTGTAAGGATTTATTATATACTATGTTTATGTATGTGTTATGTCTGTATTCCTGCAGCATAAACAGTTGAGCATTGTGCTAACAATAAGTTTGATAAAATGTATACTCTGAATGCAATGTAAGTCATTTGGATAAAAGACTCAAATGGCTTTTTGTTTTTTTCAATACAGAAAAAATAATAACAAGAATTTGTTTAGGTTTAATCGAGTATTAATCAAATAGAGATAACTTTTATTAAAGCAATATAATAACTTTGAATCATTATTGTAATTTCCTCTTTTTAACAGCAAAAAAAAAAAAATCCAGACAGATTTCAAAATGCCTCCTCCAGCAATTCCACATGGCATGTGCCTAAAAGTCATAGATAACCGCAACATGAGGGGTGGTATGGGCTCTGAAACAAATCCTTTGAAGTTCATGAATCAGGACTACAACATTTTACAAGAGTACTGTCTCAAGAAAGGTCGGAGATTTGAGGATGAGTTTTTCCCACCAGACCCTCGTTCCATTGGCGAAGGTCTGCTGAAGCCAGAAGACATGGCCAGAGTGGAGTGGATGAGACCAACGGTATGTAATCTTATCCTTTGAGGCATCATTTTTAACATGTTCTGATAATACTGCTCACTTAACTAACAGTGTAAAACTGTACAACTTTTGTTGAAATCTAAAAGATGTGACTGTGACAAACGCATGAAAGAATTTAAAAGACACTACCTAAAACCACTATCAAGCACATCCCTTTCACAGAAAACAGTTGCAAGAAAAAGCATGTGAACCACTTGCAGAATCTGTGAAAATGTTAATATTTTTAACAAAATAAGGGAGACAATATAAAATGCATGTTATTTTTTATTTAGTACTGTCCTGAGTAAGATATTTTACATAAAAGATGTTTAAATATAATCCACAAGACAAAAAATAACTGAATTTATTAAAATAACCCCATTCATATGTATGTGAACCATTGATTATCAATACTGTGTGTGGTTACCTAATGATCCATGACTGTTTTTTTTGTTTTGTGATGGTTGTTCATGAGTCTTTAGTTTGTTCTGAGCAGTTAAACTGAGCTCTGTTCTTCAGAAAAATCCTTCAGGTCCTGCATGTTCTTTAGTTTTTAAGCATTTTTTGCATATTTGAACCCTTTACAGCAGTGACTGTGTGATTTTGAGATCCATCTTTTCACACTGAGAACAACTGAGGGACTCAAACACAACTAATAAAAAAGGTTCAAACATTCACTGATGCTCCAGAAGGAAACACGATGTATAAAGAGTTGGGGGGTGAAAACTTTTGGAATTTGAATATCAAGGTAAATATGTATTTAATTTGTCTTCCGGGAAACATGTGAGTGCCTTCTGTTGCTTCCGAAGGGCAGTACTAAATGAAAAAAAAAAAAAAAAAGATATTCAAGCGAAATAAGAAAAATTTGGACCTCTTCATCCTGTTCAAAAGTTTTCACCCCCCGACTCTTAATGCATCGTGTTTTCTTCTGAAGCATCAGTGAATGTTTGAACCTTTTGTAATAGTTCAATCATTAACCCTTAAATGCATACCTTGGGTCTTTAGTGACCCGGGACGTCATTCACTACCTTCCTCCTCATTCATTTTTTAAAGTTAGATGTCAACCTTCTTGGTATTCCTCAATCAATTCATTATAAAGAATATAACAAGAAGTAAAAGAATAAAAGAATGCCTATTTTTGTATTCTTTTTTTGTAAAAATTGTATAGGGTCGCAAACGACCCGAGGTGTGTATGAGTGTACGTATATTTTTTCTGCACAACAATAATTGACAATAACAATGTCTGATACACAATGCTGAAGTGACGACTCATTTAGACAGAAAATGAAATAATAAGAGAAACATGAAATGACTTAGCGATTTACTGCAGAGCGAGTACTGAACGCAATCAAATATGACTGTAACTGTCACTGGATGGATTTGGTGAAGCTGTTAGCGATCGAAATATTGATTTTGAAGATGTTGAAAATTATATTGTTTTTAGAATAGAGATAGCAAATGGGCTCATATTTGTGACCTCAAACATAAAACTAGCTTATTATTTGGGTATAAAGACCCGAATATGTAAGAACTGATTGATTGGCGAAACAGTCATGCATTTAAGGGTTAATTATGAAATCATAATCATACAGTCACTGTTGTAAAGGGTTCAAATATGCAAAAGATGGTGGAAAACTGAAGAATTTTTGGGACCTGGAGATTTTTTCTGAAGAACAGAGCTCAGTTTAACTACTCATTAAACAATGGACTCATGAAGAACCATCACAAAACATCATGGTCGTGGATCATCTAGGTAACCACAGATTAAGAATAAATGGTTGACAAACTTTTGAACTGGGACATTTTAATAAATTCAGCAATTTTTTTTGTCTTATGGATTATATGCAAACATCTTTTATGTAAAATATCTTACTCAGGAAAGTACTAAATAAAAAATAACATGCATCTCGCTTATTTTGTTAAAATTTTGCACATTTTCACAGATTCTGCAAGTGGTTCGCATACTTTTTCTTGCAACTGTTGAACAAATGCCAAATACTGAAAGTATGACTTACTTTCTTTCAGAAATTGTGTCCAGATGCAGCTGAATTTATTGTAGAGTCAGTGTCTAGGTTTGACTACTCCCAAGGAATAGTAGGTACGTCTGGGTAACCACAATACAATATTTTTTTCTTCCAGCTGAGCATCTAGGTATAATAAGTGCATTTGTGTTTTACATTTTTCCCCCTTTAAATTAAACCTATTTTTTTGAAGTTTATATTGCACTAACAATATAATCAGATTACAATGGAATGTTATTTTAACTTTCATTTATCCCAATAATATATACTGCTGTCTAAACTGCTGCTAATAAAAACGAAGAGACAATAGGATTTGTCTTTTATAAAATACAGAATAACACATCTAATACACTGAAAAGATGCATGGAAACATCCCTGTATCCTTCAGTGCCTGATGATTGCCCCTTGTGGCTTTATTTAGGCTTAATTTTCTGCTGAAAACAAAGTAAATGCCTTCTCTAGCAAAACTAGAAAAAAAATAATAATCAGAAATGACTTGTGGAATATGAAAGATATCAAATCACTGTGGCAATTAGTTTTTTTTCCCTCTATCTCAGGAAACTGCTGGTTTCTGGCCTCTGTTGGGGCTTTAACATTTCAAAGCAAATTTTTACAAAAGGTCATGCCAGACGGACAATCATTCAGCCACAATTATACTGGTTTATTTCACTTCAGGGTAAGTTCCTCTTCTTCCGTGCCATAATTTCCTACATTTATTTTGATCATATTATCCAGAATCAAAACCCCAAGCAAAAGTTATTCCTGTTTTGTCTTTTAATATAGTTAAAAGACAATATAGTATAAACATAATATAGTTTTTCACTCAATTTTTTAACTTAAACTTACAGTTCTGGCGTTTTGGAAATTGGTATGATGTTGTGATTGATGACTATCTGCCAACAATTGACCGCCAGCTGATTTTTGTGCAATCAAAAACATATAATGAGTTCTGGCCAGCCTTGATGGAGAAAGCGTATGCCAAGTAAGTGCATATACATCTTTTAGTAACTTTATGTGAAAATATAATTTCAAGTATATGTAAGCAGTAGTGCTGTTGTATTCAATATAAGCACTGCTGTTATTCAACCTGTGATTTGTGTGCAGTAATAGTCCTGATAGTTATGTCTAGTTACTGTTTGAATGACTGTTACAGGGTGTGCGGCTCTTACACTGACATGCATGCTGGTCGAGTATCTGAGGCCCTCATGGACTTCACCGGTGGGGTTCATATTCACTACAATCTGAAAACGGCTCCAACTGATTTGTGGGAGATAATGTACCGTGCTTTCCAGTCAGAAGTCCTTATGGGTTGTGAAACTCCACGAGGGGTGAGCAAAAAAAAAAAAAAAAAAGGAAAGAAAAAAAAGAAAAAGAAAAAGACCATATTGCATAGTCTCCAAAAACTTTTTGCTATATATGGAGCCTGACACAAAGATAAGGACTGAAACAGACACCTTTTACATTGACATCTATAAAAACCCTCACTTGTAGCATGTGCAATGACATTTACACCATACATTATCTCCTGATAATTCTTCTGTTTCCACAGAATGAGAGTGAGGAAGAGTTACCAAATGGTATAATTCTGGGCCACGCTTACACTGTGACAAACGTTTACCAGGTAAGACTGCCCAAAATCAACTCTCAGCATGCATCAGATTCATATAAGGTCTCAAGGTAAATATTTTAGGGGCAAAAGATGATATCAGGAAGCCAACCAATACCCATGCTTTAGATGCTTATATATTATTATTATTATTTTTTTTTATTTTTTTTTTTTTTGCATAAATCTTAGTGCTTGTTCTGCTCATTGCTTGAAGTGAAAAAAAAGTGCCGGTGGGGGAGGTTCCCATTTCAAATCATGTACTGGGGGCTGGGCGGTCAGAAAACCACATGTCGTTCATCTTCGAAACACAAATAAAGACCATTTTGATGAAGTTTGAGAGGTTTCTGTCCCTCCAGAGATCCAACACAACTACCACTTTCAAGGTCCAGAAAGTTAGGAAAGTCATTATTTTAAAAGTACTACATGTGACTCCAGTGGTTTAACCCCAATTTTATAAAGTGACGTGAGTGCTTTGTTTGCTCATTAAAAACATAAATTACTACTTTACTTACGAAAATATTAATATGCAACATACGTTCAGATTTGCACGTCAACACAATGCATATGTGCGACTGTTCATGAGAGAGATGACACTGCTGCGTGAACGTGCTTTGGATAATATTACTATGTAATCAACATTATCCAAAGTAAATGAAAATGTGTTCCGAAGATGAACAAAGGCCTTACAGATGTGGAACCACATGAGGGTTAATAATAAATGACAGAATATTCATTTTTTGGGTGAACTAATCCTTTAAAATATAGAGGGCAGGCCCACTTCAAGCACTAGTTGTGCTATAAGACAGTAGTGAGAAATGAAAAAGTCACTTTGAATGGTCTGTACTTAAAATCCTTAAAATCAAATCAGGGGTTTTCAAACTTTTTGATGCCAAAATCCCCTTGCAGGGGACTCCCTTCTTAATGCTAGCTATATAAATTCATGATCCATTTATACTGTGTGAGGAAAAGGACCTTAACCACAGGTTGCTTTAGCAAGACTTCAGAATCTTTTATTTTTTATTTTATTTATTTATTTTACAAACTTGTTCCTGTTAGAAAGTGTGTTAATTAAAGTGTGAAAATAATTGACTTTTTGAACATGCCAAATATTAAAAATAAACATGCATTTTACTTCAAAATTACAAAATACATTACAAAATAAAGCTACTGAAGTATAAAGCTACTGGTAATACTGTATTAGAACATTTTTATTCTACTAAATATATAAAACCATGCTCTACAGGTCATGAGTGGTAGATATCCTGTTAAGCTGGTGAGATTGTTCAACCCATGGGGAAAAAAAGAGTGGAATGGAGACTGGAGTGACACGTAAGAACTGATTTTTTGAAAGAACTGAAATTTAGAGTCTTTCAGTTTTAGTCCGAAAAATTCCAATATGCAACAAATTTTATTCTCTTGGACAAAACTCTTGAGATGCACATTCTTGTTTTCAAGGTTCTCCTAATTAATACACAATATAAAACAACAAAAAAGCACAAACAAAAAGAATTTCAAAAGACTCATTCAAGGCAACAAACAAACCACAAGATAATTAATGCACAAGATTATCAAAACATGAATAAATGATCTAATAAATGACAACAAATATTTGTAACTAGTGTAGTGTAGTTGAACCTGTAAAGAGAAATGTGTGACTCAGAATGACTATGAAATATGAGTTTTAATAAACACAGAAAGCAAGTGAACACTACAAACATGGCTCTTTTATTATGAATTGATAAGGTAATAACAGATAATGCATTATCCAGAGGACCCCAACTGATTCTTTTGGCAGAGTGAAAAGGTTTGTAGATCTTTCCCACATACTGGTAAAAACTGGCATTTCTAACTGTTCAAGTTAAAGCTAAAGCAGATTATTTTAGTACAAAAAACTACAACAAATTTAAATAATCCCAATAAATTTTGGCAGATTATAAACTATATAGTAGGTAACAAAAATACCTCTAATTTTCCTTCATGTATAATATGGATTCTACTAGCTTATCTGATAGAGAGCAAATGCTTTATTATTTTAACAAGCATTTTATTGCCTTTGGGTCATTATTTGAGTCACAATATCTTTCATGCTCAAATTATCATTTTTTTAATGCTGAAATTCGTTTACTAAAGGAAGAGTTCTGATGTTCATAAAGCACTTAAATCGGTTGATATAAATCACCAGGCCCTGACTGTGTGGAACCTATGTATTTGAAATTAGCATATAATATTATTTTGTCACTATTAACTTTTTTTTTCCCGCTTTTAATCTTTCATTAGATACTGGTGTTATTCCAGAAATGTGGATATCAGCTTTTGTTGTTCCCTTATTAAAAGGGAGAGATCCCACTATCTTATAGGCCAATCTCAAATCTTTGTGAAAAAAAATTTAAAATCAAAATTTTTTAGAAAGTTTTATTAGTGAACAGTTTACATGTTATTTGAATGTAATCAAAGTCCCATCTAATAATCAATCAGGGTTCCGTGAAAAACATGGTACCACAACAGCCTCTCTCAAAGTTTTAAATGATATTGTGGAATCCGTGAATAAAGGTGATTATTGCTCTTTCCTTTTTTATTTATTCTAACAAAGGCTCTCAACACATTGGATCATGAAATATTGCTGCATAGATTAAAGAGTGTTAGTTTATCAAATCATGTTATTTTCTGGTTTAAAAACTATTTAAGTGGAGAAACTCAATGTGTACAGGCAGAAGGTAAATTATCTAGACTGTTAGAGATTGTTAAAGGTGTTCCCCAAGGATCTGTGTTGGGGAACACCTTTAACAAGACTACATAAATAGTCTTGATTGTGATATTCAGGATGCAAATGTTCACTTTTATGCAGATGACACTTTATTGCAGGGCACCTTCTATACAGCAAGCCCTGGATAAGCTTCAATTGGCTTTTGATGTCATTCAGTCCCAGTTTCATACACCAAAACTTGTTTTGAATTCTGATGAAACCAAGCTTATATTATTTTCAAGCTTTAAAAAAAAAGTAAATAATCTTATTCCTCTCCAGACAGAAATGCGATTGAGTTAGTATAAGAGTTTCAATATCTTGGCATCATTGTTGATGATACATTATCTTTTAGCTCTCACATAACTCAGTTAATGATACGATTTGTTTTACATAATTCTTTCAGATCACCCTTGTGGAACACAGTGAGTAATGAGGACCGCAAACAACATCTTCTGGATGACAATGGAGAGTTCTGGTGAGTATGAACCGTGAATATGAAAACGTCTAGGTTACGTATGTAACCCTCTTTCCCTGAAGGAGGGAACGGAGACGTTATGTCAGAGACTGACGAAATGGGGTCTCGCCCAAGAACCCAATCACCTTCGAGTGTTAACAAAATGAGCCAATGATACGAAGAGTATCTTGGTCTGCGGAATTTGCATGCGCAAGCTCTGCCCCACAGTGTGGGTATATAAGGAGCAGCGCGAGCAACTCGCATTCAAGTCTTCGCTGAGGAGCCGAGCCAAGTGACCCGGCCGTTCAGTGGAACAGCAATTGTGGCAAGGGGGCGTAACGTCTCCGTTCCCTCCTTCAGGGAACGAGGGTCACATACGTAACCTAGACGTTCCCTTTCAGTCAGTCACTTTGATGTTACGTCAGAGACTGACGAAATGGGGTCCCTACTAAAACGCCACAATCGCTGTCTTCCAGTGAACAGTGTGAGAACAGTACCTTGGTACTGAAGTTGGGGTCCTGTCTAGGAGCCCGATGCAGCATGACCGAATCACCGAAAAGGCCGGCCTGAGAGACAGGGGAGTTTAGGAGCTGAGTACGGTCCGACTCCCTCACGTCTGCCAGGTTCAGCCATAGGTGGCACTCCTGGACCACCAAGGTGGTCCTCACCAATCGAGCGCGCCGTGACCTTAGTCGCCCGAAGGGCAAGGTCGGCGGCTGTGCGAGCCTCCTGAAGGGCCGCTTGGTCAGCACCCGCCTTGTGCAAGCCTTTAAGCACCTTAGCCTGATAGACCTGCAAGGTGGCCATGGCGTGCAAGGCGGAAGCGTGACCCGCACTCTGTAAGCCTTGTCCACAAGCGTGGACGAGAACTTACAGGCCTTGGACGGGAGTTTGGGATCACCACGCCACGTAGAAGCGCTCGGAGGACACAACTGCATCGCAACCAAGCGCTCCACAGGGTGTACCCCAGCATACCCTTTAGCCGCCCCGCCATCGAGGGAGGTGAAGGCGTAGGAGGCAGCAGAACGATTTTGGGCAGTTAAAGGTGCCCTCCATGAACTGGTAACCTCTTCATGCACTTCCCGGTGGGGGGCCCTGGCGTTCACCAGAGCGTGCAGCCCCCAGGAACCAATCATCCAGCCTCGAGCGTTCAGGACGGGGTGGAGGATTCCACTCCAACCCAATGCTCTCAGCTGCCCGGGCAAGCATGGCCATCAGCTCGGGATCTGACTCGGACAACGCTGCTCTCCCAGAGGGAGGCACCGCAGCCAAACCTTCATCTCTCTAGGACTCAAACCCGCCTTGAGATGCAGCGATCGACATATGATCATCCTCCGGAGCCCCGAATGAGATGCTGGGTTCCCCAGAAGGGGAGGCAGCAGGCCCACCCGGAAGCTCCACTGGCTGAGATGCCTGGGAGGGGGGCGTGGCCCGAGGAGACTGACTCATCGGGTTGTTCCACACCGTGACCCTCAGATCACCCTGGCCACCAGCCGAAGATCGGGGTGTGGCAGAGGGGACTTGATACTGTTTAAGGTAATCGAGTCTCGATCTAAGCATCTTGATGGTCATGTTCCCACAATGAGAACATGAACCATCCACGAAAGCCGCCTCAGTGTGCTGGAAACCCAAACACATGAGGCAGCGATCATGGCCATCAAGAGGCGCCATATAGCGACCGCACCCAGAAACATACGGGCGGTACGACATCTTTAAAAAAACGTGACCTTAACCCGTAAGCTCTTTTAGGAAAATGCTCTTTTGGTACTGAAGCGCTCAGGGGAAACAGGCAAGGCAGGAACACTGGAATCCGCTGAAACGCGCCGTCACACCAGTACTGCAGAGACTCGTCCTGTAGAACACTCCGGTGAAGGCAATGATGTGCTCGGCTCCGAAGCGAAAGCTTGAATGCGAGACCCCATTTCGTCAGTCTCTGACGTAACGTCAAAGTGACCGACTGAAAGGGGAACTACATTTTACATGGGAATTACATTTTGTCTAGGATTTACTTAGGAAGAGTTTTTTTGTTTGTTATTTGCAGGATGTCAATGGAAGATTTCCTTAGAACATTTGACAACATCGATATCTGCTGTTCCTATCCTGATTTTCTGGAAGGAAAGTCTGCATCTCGCTGGACTTCCAAGTATCACAATGGCAGCTGGGTTATTGGGAGTACAGCTGGAGGCTGCACGAATCATCGAGGTACTTTTCATTCATTTTAATTATAAAGTCATCAGTGCAAATCTGCTTCTAACAATCATGTTCTGTAATTGTAGACACCTTCTGTACCAACCCCCAGTTTTGGCTGAAGGTTAATGAGATGGATAAGGCCTGTGAGCAGGGCCAGAGCAATGTTCTGGTGTCCCTCATACAGAAACCTGACAAGAGAAACAGACGCCTTGCTGCACACCATGGCATCGGCTTCATTGTGTTTGCGGTCAGTATTAACAAAAAAATGCAAAGGCAGTAAATATGGTTGTACAATGATGCCTTTGTGCTTAGAGTATAACCTTTTTATTTTGAACTTTTACAGGTTCCACCTGAGGTAAGTAAAATATACTCACAGTTTAAATAAGTTTAAAACGTAACAAGTTTTTTTTTTTTTTTTAGGTTGTATTTATACATTTTACATAAGTTGTCACCTTTCTGACACATTCATTTTGCATATTCAGAGAAACTTGTTTTTGTTTCATTATTCTTTAGATGACATCTGAGGGAAAGTTGGGATCAAGCTTTTTCTTTAGCAGATACCCTGTGGCAAGAAGCGATAAATTTGAGGCTGCAAGACAGGTGATGAGCTTCTTCAGGCTGGAACCAGGACAGTATGTCATTGTACCGTCCACTTTCAGCCCCAATCAGCCTGGAGAATTCATCCTGTCCATTCTGTGCAAAAATGAGATCCACATTCAGTAAGTTGCATGAAGGACTGAGAGATTAATGACTTTACATTATTCAACATTAAAGTAATTATTTATACTTGGAATAAGATTACACATTCACAGTGACCCATATAAAAAAAAACTGACTAATTTATACACTAAAATGTTCACAGTCATGTGCGTTGTTAAACAGGTAAATTTTTTAAAATATATGTTTTTAATACAGAAAGGACACAGAACGGACTGAGAATTTTCTTGTGGATCTTGTAGGCGAGTCTGAGGTAATAATACACAGAATCATTTTGTAAGATTTTGAGTATTCTCTTGTTTGTCAGTATCAGAGAATTATTCACTGAAATATTGCTTCTTTCAACATATCTCTGCAATTTCCACTTAATCAAGAAATTAAGTTCAACTTCAGAATTTATTACATAAACAACCTTCTCTGTACTTGGAATATTACCCTATTGTTTATACTTTAAAATATTAATTCTAAAATATTTCTATCAAATAAATATACATAAATTAAACTTGCTAACATTTTTACATTAAACTTAACATTTGAGCATCGGCAATTACTTAATATCTGATATTATCTTAAAATTGTAAAGTTTAGACTGTAATATCAGAAATTAATTTTCTGTTTCAGGAATGGGAACTCTAATTGTGATTTTTAGTAGTTGCAAATGAAACAGTCTTCTCTTTTCTCATGTTTAGCCTGAATACAATGAACAAATGGATGAAGCATTGAACAATAGAACTCTTTTTCGACAATATTCTGATCAGGTAAATATGAAACTAATATATTATCAAAAAAATTAAACTTGATCCAAAATTAAACTACAGCTGCTACAAGCTTCAAACCCCTTAAAGGATTAGTCCACTTTTAAATAAACTTTTCCTGATAATTTACTCACCCCCATGTCATCCAAGATGTTCATGTCTTTCTTTCTTCAGTCGAAAAGAAATTAAGGTTTTTGATGAAAACATTCCAGGATTCTTCTCCATTTAGTGGACTTCAATGGGCACCAAACAGTTGAAGGTCAAAATTAGTTTCACTGCAGCTTCAAATTGTTCTAGACGATCCCAGACGAGAAATAATGGTCTTATTAAATTTAATTTTATACATTTTAGAAATGCTCATCTTGAACTAGCTCTCTTCTTCTTCTTCTCTATTAGAATTCCAGCAGTGTAGACACTGCTAAGTGTATTACTGCCCTCCACAGGTTAAACTAATTGTTATATACTATTGCACTAGCATATTGCATGTAAAAATTAGTTCAAAACTTTGACCTGTGGAGGGCAGTAATACACTTAGCAGTGTCTACACTGCTGGAATTTCTAATAGAGAAGAAGAAGAGAGCTAGTTCAAGATGAGCATTTCTGGTTAAAATGTATAATTTTTTTTAGAAAATGAGTGATTGTTTCTCTAGATAAGACCATTATTTCTCGTCTGGGATCGTGTAGAACAATTTGAAGCTGTGGTGAAACTAATTTTGACCTTCAACTGTTTGGTGCCCATTGAAGTCCACTATATGGAGAAAAATCCTGGAATGCTTTCATCAAAAACCTTAATATCTTTTCGACTGAAGAAAGAAAGACATGGACAACTTGGATGACATGGGGGTGAATAAATTATCAGGAAAAGTTTATTTAAAAGTGGACTAATCCTTTAATGTCTTCTATGGAAACAGTACAAAGTTGTAGATGCTGAGAAACTTCAACAGATTCTTCATGAAAACCTGCTTAGAGGTGAGTGCTTTAAAATCCTGTGTATTCTTTGTGAAATAGCTGTAGTTTATTAAACTTAATTTGCCACAAATGTCATAAATCTCACAAATGTGAATCATACCTTTTAGGGAATAAAAATACTGAAGGATTTGGCCTGGATTCCTGCAGAAGTATAATTGCCATGTCAGACGTATCC
The DNA here is from genome assembly GCF_024489055.1 of Chanodichthys erythropterus. Classification (NCBI taxonomy): domain Eukaryota; kingdom Metazoa; phylum Chordata; class Actinopteri; order Cypriniformes; family Xenocyprididae; genus Chanodichthys; species Chanodichthys erythropterus. Next base: position 30,571,417 of record NC_090238.1, read on the forward strand.
TTTTTTCCCATTCAGCAAGTCATAAAAAAATAATTTTTTGAATAATGATATTTGATTTATCCTCATGGTTCAGCTTGTATTTGCAGTCGTACTGTGAAGAAACATGTCTTAGCTCTAGAAATATTCCCTGACTGTAACAATAAAAATAGTTCTCTGTCAGTGGAAGACTTCGTGGATCAGAATTTCTTCGCCTGTGGAACCGCATATTGATGTACAAGGTGTGTGGATTTAAGTCTGAAATTTTGCTGTGTGTTTTTATTGTATTAAGACAAGAAATATAGCTATGTACTGAGTTTTATTATGACGCTTACTTTTTCTACAGAACATCTTCTACACCATGGATTCTTCCAAAGATGGCGTACTGTCTTTCAGCGAACTGCAAAACGCATTCAATAAAACAGGTTGAATTCAGTTTATATTTTGCTGTAGTAAATATCACTGCTGGTGGGAACTGTTACTCCCAGCATTATCGCTGCAGTGATCCATAAAATTGAATGCAGAGATATTGTGATATATAGTTTTCATTACACATTGTATAGATGGTTATGCATCTATGGATATTTATGTCATGGTTCTTGTACCCTAGGCATGCATCTAAATGAAGACATCCTGAATCTCATGTTTGTGCGGTATGGTGGGGCTTCAGAACAGATTTCTCTGGAGGGTTTCATTTGCCTTGTCATGCGTTTGAACTGCATGGCTAGTGAGTAAAAATTTCTAAGGATTTCTCCCCTAAAAGTGATTGTAGAGTTATAGAGACTTGAAACTTTGAAGGCTGTTAGTACTCACACTGTCTACAACATCAGCAAGGCTCACCCCAATCAGCCTGACGGGGTTCAAAAGTATGAAAAGTCTCATTACTCCTGAACTGTTAGGTGTCGTATATCATTGTAATCCTTGGCTCAAGGTGGATAACATTCTCAGATGACATTCCAAAAAGTTGAAATTATGATTCACATTCCCTAAGGGTGTCTTTCTCAGTTCATTTTGTAGACTTTTTCTCCTTAACTGCATCTCAACTGGGGTCTCCAAGTGCTCCATTTTAGGGCCTATTTTGTTCTCCTTGTATATGGTCCCCTTGGGACATATATTTTTAGACAATTTGGTATTTCTTATCTTTGTTAAGCAGACAATACTTAAATTTATCTGCCTTTGAAATGAAAAGATACTTGCTCTTTAGTGCCCTTATTACAGTGTCTTGAGGAAATTAAGGCCTGGATGGCACAACATTTCCTTAATTTTAATGAAAATAAAACAGAATTATGCTGTTTACGACGGAAGGTTCTTGTGAGTCATTAGATTTGGACATTGGTGAATCCATTTGTGAAGCCCTAATGGCATTTAGGCATTTAACGGCATTTATTCTCTTCATCAGGCATATTCCAGAGACTCTGTGAAAATGGGAAGATAACTCTTACTGAGAGTGAGGTAATCCTGATGTAAACATTTCAGTTATTCCATATCTACAACCACATACAAGTGTTTGAAAATCCAGCTTGATTTTCTTTATTTTTGGTCATTCAAAGTTTATACATTCACAACCTATTTCTGTGTATCTGTGTTTTAGTGGTTAGGACTCACCATGTACTCATGAGGGAAAGTCTGCTTGCCAGGAGGTTTGCCAACAAATGCTTTTCCTCTTCGTCCTTTTACCTCTCTAAGAATTAAAATGCTTTTCTTTTTTTCTTAAAATTATCATTTGATATACAAATTTCACATCAAATGGTGTAATCTGTTATAAATGTTTAATAACTGTTTGTTTGAAAAGTATGTATGTATTTCTCATTGTATTCACTTGGAATTACTGTTGGTGAAAAAAATGCGGTAACACTTTATTTTAGGGTCTCATAACTTTGCTTATTAGCATGCATATTACTAGAATGTTGGCTGTTTTTTTAGTACATATTAAGTGCATATTAATGCCTTATTCTGCATGAACTTATTCTACATTCTTAATTCTACTCAATAACTAAAGTTAACTATTTTTCTAACTATAAGGTGCAATATGTAATATTAATTGCAGTAAAATATCCAAAAACCACTAGGCCAGTGTTATATATTTTGTTCACTTGAGTACTTACTATATCCCAAATGTTTCCAACTATTTGTAATTGTGAGAAAATTGCAATTTTAATCAAGGCTCCGTGACGTGTGAGAAGTTGCCTGCCGGTTTCCAGTTTCCTCGGTTTCCGGGTTTATTTTGTAGAAACCATGGAAACACCAAAGACGCTTAAATATATTACACGTTTTAATAGACAAGGGAACATGTTTTGATATATTTATAGACCGAAAACTAATTATTGTTATAAAGCTCAACACATTCTTACTGTTTAAAACTAATTTTCTTGATTTTTTTTTTTGTGAGTACCATGCTTTACCATGCCTCAGAGAAAAACACTATTTTGTGAAGTAGCTAACATAGCTTAATCATATGCAGCTTTATTTTTAGTAACAGTAATACAGAATTTTCTCCATCATACAATACGTTTTAAAATTAATTGCATGCCATTTATCAACACCAGCCATCCAGCATTTAATATGATATTCTAAAATCGGTCTATCTCACTGCAGTGTGCAACAAGTGTCTCACAGCAGCCGCCGAGTGAACACACAGGGTAATGGTATAACATAATTTCCAACACACTCAAATGTATCTAATATTATAAACAAAGATACTCATGACCGGAAAAGTGGAAGCAGCGCCGGCGACTGTGTCATAATAAAAGTTCTGCTGCTCGCAGTGTGTGCGGCCATGTTCAGCTCCCACAACCCTCGTTCCTGCTCTGCTTCATACTTTAACGTTAATAATTGCACCCATGAACATGAGTTCTTCCCGACTCCAATCCCTATTCTTTTGCACCGTCCATTGAGATGGACACCACATTTTCCAAGATTCCGCTCTTAAAGTTGGAGTGGGGGTTCAATCTTCAACTGGCTGGCGGCAGCAGCCACTGACAGGTCACATGACCTGGTGGCAGCTGCCAGTCTGATTCTGGCAGGTCACGTGACCTGCCAGTGGCGCTGGTGGCAGCTGCCAGTCTTGATTCTGGCAGGTCTGTCAGCGGTGGCTGGCAGAGTGTAACGCGTTCCTTATTTCTATCGTTGCATGGAAATACATAATTGTATTATTATTAATATAATCTTATGACTCTATTCTTTTGTATAATTCACGTTTTAGATGGGTTTATCTCAATTAAAGCAGTCAAATGACCGTGATCTCAACTGGTGGAAAATGACGCATAGCCCAGCCAGCCACTGCTGAGACGCGAGTATAACGCGTTCTCTAATCACTCTCTCTGCATGAAAATACATAGTTTTATTATTATTAATATCATATTATGACTCTATTCTTTTGTATGGTGGACGTTTTAGATGGGTTTATCTCAATTAAAGCAGTCAAATGACCGTGATCTCAACTGGTGGAAAATGACGCATAGCCCAGCCAGCCACTGCTGAGACGCGAGTATAACGCGCTCTCTAATCACTTTCGCTGTATGAAAATACATAATTTTATCATTATTAATATCATATTATGACTATATTGTTTTGTATGATTGACGTTTTAGATGGGTTTATCTCAATTAAAGCAGTAAAATGACCGTGATCTCAACTGGTTGCTATATGCTTTGCTGGACGCTCAACCATCCAGCCACTGTTGCCTGTCATTCCAAAGAAATCATTCTATTTTGTATGCATACTGCTAATAGTTGTGACGATTTTATGTTTTGTAATAACACAAGTTATGCAATAATATATAGCATAAAAATGGCAATTAAAACGTGAATTATTCTAATAATACGACCCTTTCTCAACATTAATCCTAAATCTGGATACAATCATTTTAGCGGCTGTGGGGAAGTTTAGGTCTCATTTCTTGATTTCATTTTAAAAAGGTGTGTTTGATGTAAATATTTAGATACATTGACTTTGTTCATTTCTTTTAAGGTCACGGGCAGCATAAGCAACATGACCACCTGTAAATCTGCTTGTTTCACAAATATGTTTCACATATTTACAATATTTGGAGGGGACTTGCATGTTTAAAAAGTTGTTGTTGAGTGTTAGCTTGTAAGTAAGTGTAAGATAAAAATTTTGTGGAATGCAGCAACTTTGATTTACCTAATTATTCATGACTCTTTTTTTAATGTTAAAAATAATAAAATACATGTTTACATTTTTTAATGTTAATGTAAACAACAGGCGTTTGGGTAACATTTATTTGTCCATTTCTCATTAATTATATATATATGGGAGGATGTACAGTTTGTACAGTATAAATAAAAATCATGAGTCCCAGTGCATGTGTGTATGAAATATGATACCTCAAAAGTATGTGCATGTTTTTGTTGTTGAGCATCATATTTATACATCAGGCTTTTATAGCTCAATTTTTTGAAAATCAATCATAATATGTTCCCCGAAAGCATGCTGTGTTATATTTGACATTTTCCACCAATTGAGATCACGGTCATTTGACTGCTTTAATTGAGATAAACCCATCTAAAACGTCCACCATACAAAAGAATAGAGTCATAATATTATATTAATAATGATAAAATTATGTAATTTCATGCAGCGAGAGTGATTAGAGAGCGCGTTATACTCGCGTCTCAGCAGTGGCTGCGGCTGGGCTATGCGTCATTTTTCCACCAGTTGAGATCACGGTCATTTTACTGCTTTAATTGAGATAAACCCATCTAAAACGTCAATAATACAAAACAATATAGACATAATATTATATTAATAATAATAAAATTATGTATTTCCATGCAGCGAGAGTGATTAGAGAGCGCGTTATACTCGCGTCTCAGCAGTGGCTGGCTGGGCTATGCGTCATTTTCCACCAGTTGAGATCACGGTCATTTTACTGCTTTAATTGAGATAAACCCATCTAAAACGTCCACCATACAAAACAATATAGTCATAATATTATATTAATAATAATAAAATTATGTATTTCAATGCAGCAAAATTGATTAGAGAGCGCGTTATACTCGCGTCTCAGCAGTGGCTGGCTGGGCTATGCGTCATTTTTCCACCAGTTGAGATCACGGTCATTTTACTGCTTTAATTGAGATAAACCCATCTAAAACGTCCACCATACAAAACAATATAGTCATAATATTATATTAATAATGATAAAATTATGTAATTTCATGCAGCGAGAGTTATTAGAGAGCGCGTTATACTCGCGTCTCAGCAGTGGCTGCGGCTGGGCTATGCGTCATTTTTCCACCAGTTGAGATCACGGTCATTTTACTGCTTTAATTGAGATAAACCCATCTAAAACGTCAATAATACAAAACAATATAGACATAATATTATATTAATAATAATAAAATTATGTATTTCCATGCAGCGAGAGTGATTAGAGAGCGCGTTATACTCGCGTCTCAGTAGTGGCTGGCTGGGCTATGCGTCATTTTCCACCAGTTGAGATCACGGTCATTTTACTGCTTTAATTGAGATAAACCCATCTAAAACGTCCACCATACAAAACAATATAGTCATAATATTATATTAATAATAATAAAATTATGTATTTCCATGCAGCGAGAGTGATTAGAGAGCGCGTTATACTCGCGTCTCAGCAGTGGCTGGCTGGGCTATGCGTCATTTTCCACCAGTTGAGATCACGGTCATTTTACTGCTTTAATTGAGATAAACCCATCTAAAACGTCCACCATACAAAACAATATAGTCATAATATTATATTAATAATAATAAAATTATGTATTTCAATGCAGCAAAATTGATTAGAGAGCGCGTTATACTCGCGTCTCAGCAGTGGCTGGCTGGGCTATGCGTCATTTTTCCACCAGTTGAGATCACGGTCATTTGACTGCTTTAATTGAGATAAACCCATCTAAAACGTCCACCATACAAAACAATATAGTCATAATATTATATTAATAATAATAAAATTATGTATTTCAATGCAGCAAAATTGATTAGAGAGCGCGTTATACTCGCGTCTCAGCAGTGGCTGGCTGGGCAATGCGTCATTTCCCACCAGTTGAGATCACGGTCATTTGACTGCTTTAATTGAGATAAACCCATCTAAAACGTCCACCATACAAAAGAATGGAGTCATAATATTATATTAATAATGATAAAATTATGTATTTTCCATGCAGCGACAGAGATATAAGGAACGTGTTACACTCTGCCAGCCACCAGAACCTCTGACAGACATGCCATAATCAGACTGGCAGCTGCCACCAGCGCCAATGGCAGGTCACGTGACCTGCCAGAATCAGACTGGCAGCTGCCACCAGGTCACGTGACCTGTCAGTGGCTGCTACCGCCAGCCAGCTGAAGATTGAACCCCTACTGTAAAGTTGGCGTCATCAAGCTACGCCTTTGTTTTGAATATAGGCCTCTAGCGACCTCTACCGGCCAAAATGATTACATACTGCACCTTTAATAAGAAGTAAATTAGGAGTTTACTGCGGGTAAAGTTGTAGTTAATGAATGTGTGTTCCCTATACTAACGTGTTACCAAAAATGCTTTCAAGCTGATGCTATTTTAATTAGCTTATTTTTAAAATGGTAAGAAAGATTCTAAAGTAATAATATCTCTCAACACAACATCTTATAAGGGGCCTTTAGGTCCATGATACCTGGGAGATATGTAAAGATCTAAAAATAGAATATAGATACAATCTAATTGATTTTTAAAACACTGTGTACTAATGAATACTAATGAATTTAATTACTGCCTGTAGTATGTAATGTATGCAAAATTAAGTAGCCTATTTTGTATGTAGGCTATATTTACGGTAAGATGGTGTCCGATTCACTTTTGCCTCATATAACCAGATGAATATGTATTTTTTGTCTCCTGACACACCACAAAAGAGCTCAAAGCCTTATATATCACAGTTTTGATTTTTTTTTTTATTTCTTCCTTCTATATATATATATATTCCATGGAAAGATAACTCTTGATGAGAGTGAGGTAATCTGATAAACATTTTAATAAAGATTTTTGCTTGATTTTCTTCTGTTTGTTTTTCATTCGTAGTTCATAAATTTACAAACTATTTTTGTGATATTTGTTAGGGAACATGAGGGATGAAGGAACATCTGCTGGCAAAGGTTTGCCAATAAAGAAGCAGTGTAAAAAGAAATCTTTTGATCGAGATTTATTTAAAAGTATAACTAAGTATTGGCTTGTTGTTGTGTTTAATCTTTTGATTGATTCACATTTTAAATACTGTCTTATAAACTTACTTTGTTTTAAAATATTGATTTATAAAGAAAATAGATGTGTTCACAATTCTGAGTACCTTCATTTTTTGGTAAACTAGTTAAGAGTTAAAAAACCTTGACAATACAAAACATTATAGATCCGAAATAGCAATTAACATTACATATGTAAAAAAAAAAAAGACTATAAATAAAGTTATAGCTCTTACTTTTTCCTCCCTGAACTCCCAGTTGACTGACGACCGATCAAAAAGGCGCGCATGCGCAGTACTCCAAAAGTCCGTGAGCGCTGCTAGTGGTTTCCAATTCAAATTACGTCACAGTTATTAACTTCGTACATCTAGCTATTTTATTCATTTCTTTTTATTTGATGTGCATTCATTTTTAACGCTATATTACACTGACATTAAATTACAAATAAATACATTAATTAATAAATAATAGATTAAAATCATAGACTGTAAAAATGTAAACCTCGCTCCAGACCAAGACGATCCGCTTCAGATATGTGTCTAAATCGGGTCAGTAACTAGTAGTTTGCATGTTCTTCCTATGTGGAGTAGCATATCAAATTAATGAGAGTAAGCCTTTAATTTAAACGTGCTCATGTGAATAGCTTTTATATACAGTAGTTCTGTTGTGTTTTACCAAACGTGCAATATTCTAAACAATATTCGGAAGCAAAAAAAATCTAAAATTGCAATATATGCGCTTGTCGTGTCACGTGTGTACTAAAGTATATCAATCATCAATAGCCACCCTCAGGCTGAATAACGAAGTGTGTCAAAAATGTGTTCAGCGATTAGAATATAAAGCTTACAAAATGGTTATCATAAACTAGCACTATGACCCACAATCTGCCCTACCTAAATTTATGGCCAAGAGCCGCTACTGTTTATGAAATATAAAAAAAACTATGACATTTTTGAAAAGCTATGAAAATAACACCTACTTAAAGGGATATTTCACCCAAAAATGAAAATTCTGTCATCATATACTCCCCCTCAAGTTGTTCCAAACCTGTATACATTTCTTTGTTCTTGTACAGAAAGAAGTGTTTTTGGAAGAATGTTTGTAACCAATCAATTTAGATTAATAAAAACTGATATACACTGCCATCATGTCACCCGTTCTCCACCAGAGGTCACTGACACTAAATTAGTGAGTTTCAATCCCATCGTCATCTGTGATCATTAAAGGGTCATGAAACCCCCGTTTTACCCTGGTCGTTCACACCTCAAAGTTCAGAAAAGTCTGTTAAAATGGGCGTGTAAAGCTCTGGGAAAGTGGGAGTGTAGATGGGGGAGAAGAGGGGAGAGAACAACCAATGAAGCACAGACATAGAACACACTCATTATACAGAATAATGAATATTAAAGGTGCCCTAGAATTAAAAATTTAATTTCCTTGGCATAGTTGAATAACAAGTTCAGTACATGGAAAAGACATACACTGAGTTTCAAACTCCATTGCTTCCTCCTTCTTACATAAATCTCAGTTGTTTAAAAGACCTCTGAAGAACAAGCTGTTATGTAACAGTCGGGGTGTCCACCCCCAATATTTGCATATGTCAGCCCATGATCGAGGCCAGGCGGAACCGCCCAGCGGAATCATCGGAAGTTCTGCAGGCGTAGTGAAGAAACAAGCGAGGATAACAGCGAAAATGGCAGATCATGGAAATAAATGTTATGTTCCAGGCTGTGCAGGGGATTACAGAAAAAAAACTGTCAACAGGCATGGTTGATGTTTATCTATAACCGGATACCACACAACGATTTAACTCAAAGGTGTTAGTTTGCTCTGCCCATTTCACCGCGGACAACTTTTCTAACCTGGAACAACATCAAGCAGGCTTCGCTCAGCGTTTGACACTGAAGAAAGGGGCAATTCCAACTATATTCCCGCAAGCAGTAAGTAGTGCTTTTATCCACATCTTGGCTGTAGAAACTATTTCTGATTAAATTGAAAGTTTCTTAGTGAGCTAACAACATTAACAATCATATACCCGGTGTTGTCTAGATCCAGTGAAATATGCTAGTACATTAACAAATAGCAAAGTTTAAGTAACTACTATTTATTCTGAGGTTAAAATTTATTACTGTCTGTGTTATATAAATATACAACATAACTGTAGATACATATGGCAATTCTCTTTTGTCAGATATATTTATAATTTGGCCTATATTTAATCAACAACACATTACACCGGAGCTAACTATGTTAGTTTATTTGCTTACAGATAGCTACAGATACTCGATCCTTCTAGCTAACTTTCTACACCATTCAAGCTGAAACAACAGTCATTTGACAAGGCATTTAGTCACTTTGTTAAAATATTTTTATTTTTGAGAGCTTGTATGACAATTTTGCATGCTTGTATTTCAGAGTACATCACCGCGTACAAAAGATGTAGGCTGTCAAACAGATGTTCCTTTCGTCTTATGTAAAGGAACACAACTGTCTTTGAACACAATGAGGTCACACCTTCGAAGCTATAACGTAAGGGAGTCCACTGGAGGCGAGTGTGGTAAAACCCAAGTGCAGTTTAATAAGAATAAATCCCAAATACAAACGTGAACAAAAACAGACGTGACTTGACTTGACTTGAACAGACTAGAACATGAACAGACTTGGCTCGAACAGACTTGGCTTGAACACTCACCAACAGCAGGTTACTTTAATAATACATGACAAAGGAACATGGGGAAGACAATGGCTATAAATACAAGAACTGATGGAACACATGACTAGGACAACCAATGGGGAAGTGACACAAGGAACAAGAGAACCAATGACCGAAAACCAGAACAGAACTGAAAACCACATGACTATAACCAACCAATGAGAACATGACACATAGACTAAAGTAGAATATGAGGAGCAAGGGAAACATGACACAAACAAGCAACATGAAACATGGAACCCAAAACATGAGCACAAAACCAAAACACCCGTGACAGACCCCCCCCCCCCCCCCCCTCTAAGGGCGGCTCCTGACGCCCAACATAAATCAAAAAACATAACAAAAAACTATAGTCCAGGATGGTGGAGCAGAGGCAGTCTTGGGGGGAAGGGATGGTGGGCCAGGCCCATGCAGGGGAACAGGGCATGGCAGAGGTGTGCCTGGGACATGGAGCATGGGAATGGCTTGGCCGTGGAGCGTGGGAGGACCTGGGCCGTGGTAAGGTGGTGTACCAAGCTCCGCAGATGCAGGAGCTTGGTACCTATACTAACCCCCCCCCCAAAAAAAAAAATAATTGGGGAAAACTAGGGCAAGTTTAATGGGTGGCTCTGGTGTGGCAGGTGTGGCAGCCATGGCATGGCAAGGCTCTGGCATGGGATGGCGAGGCTCTGGCGTGGCAGCCGTGGCATGGCGAGGCTCTGGCGTGACATGACGAGTTTTAAAATGATTATTATTATTTTTTTATTGCAGGACATTCTGCAAAATATGGGAGCTAAACCATGATGAACTTGCAGACCAACAACATTGTAGACATACAGCTAGTGCATGTACTTCAACAGCAGACAATGGATAGCACTCATGTTATGTACAACTACGTAAAAATTGCAATTATATGTTATTATTGTCAGTTGATATCTTTGTCTGTAGTTTCAGTTTTTTAACACATCTATGCACATTTCAGAGATAAAATACAGCATGCATAACATAGAGCAGAAGACTTTATTTTTTATACACACTTCATACTACATATGTAATTTATGGAGATATTACATATACCTTTTTTGTTTCTACACAGAGCAACGAGGTAGGGGGAAGCTACCACGTGGAGAAGAAGGGCCTTAAAAGAAGCTTGGATTTACTGGAGGAAAGTGGTATAAAGTTGGACTGCATTGTTACTGACCGTCACCCCTAGATACAAAAGTTTCTAAAGGATCGAAAAATAAACCACTATTATGACGTCTGGTACATGGCAAAAGGTAATGCTTGTGTCTTTGACAGAATTTTTTTTTTAATTATTCATGGTTAAAGTAGCTATCCATAATTTGGAAAAAGCCTACTGCATCAAATAAAAAAAAAAAAGAAAAGAAAATGGAATGCTATGCAGGTATGTCTTCTCCCTCACAACTTGAACACAACACATAAACATTTATATATATAAAACGAACTTCTCATCCTTCACAGGCTATGTCATCAACTTGATGAATACTGTTTTTGAAGAGGTTGTATGCGATCCCCTTCCATATCTGGATGCCATACAGCAGATTCCTGTGCCTCCGGACCTGTCTGCTCAGCATGAAAGGTCTTCCATGGAAGAAGCCATTGTTGAGGACGTGTCACGTTTCAGTCAAGGGGTGGCCTGAATCCAACATATTGGCCTGCAGCATCAGGAAACTCCCTTCTAATGCGCAGCACCACACATGATGATATACTGAGACATACAGGTTCAAGGCCGGGGTGGTCTGTCATGCATGATATCTGATTCGGAACTTGGGCCATTCTTCTTGTGACCTGCAAAAGAAAAAAGCATAATGGCACTGCTATTTACAGAAACCTTCCATACTACTGAAGTAGCTTTAGTGTTTTCAATGATGTGCAGCCTATACATAACTGTTTACATCTCAAAAAAAGTGTTTTTAGGTTTCATGACACTTTAAATATATTCAACAATAATCAATATCTTTGATAATGTAGAAGTCTACTAACAACTCAAACTGACTATGTCATCCCCTAATGAAGAAACCACAATATCAGAGTAAACAATAAACAAAATATAATAAAAAATTTTTTATTATAGTCTACGCTTACTAACATGGTGAATGATAAGTTCATTGACTGTACCTAATAAAGACCTACCAGTCATGAGTGTTCGTTTATTTAGAAATGTCACATACCCTTACTTACTATAGTCATAATTTATACTCCTCATAATAAATATATCTAAATATATTCATTACAATTAATATATATTGTAATTCATGGATCATTGTAACGATGAAACCTGCAGTAGAATGCCACATTCAAAGCAAGTCCAGGCAGGATAAACTGGTTTCTGCAGCAATTAATGCATTTTTGGAGGCCTAACCCATACTGTAAAAGCGAGCTGATATAAACTAGAGCAGCATGTATTTTATATTATGCACAAAAATAAGCCATGTGTAACAATTTGTCCTTCAAGAAAATAATAATAATAATAGTGATAACTTGCTTATGTGAAATATGTAGACAAATGATTTGTCCTTTGGCAAATGTAGAGGGTTTCAGTTTCTTGTAATGACAAGAGTTCAGATGAGCTTCTGTCAATCACTTCTTTGTTATAAAATGGGGTGGGACTTCTACAGGTATTTTGAAGCTTGAAGTAGGGCAAAAGTGTATAAAAGTCAGTCATAGACAGAGAAGATTACCAGTCATTTGGATGAAAATTCATTGCATCTCTGAAGGTACATATACATCTTATAAAGCTCAGTAGTCTCATAGATAGGGAAGACCTATATTCATTCTGTAGATACAAACTAATTGATTTAAACAACACTTTATGAATTGTATTAATACTTGTATGAATTTAATTACTTTGTCTTTAGTCTGTAATATATGATTACAAAAATTAAGTACAACTGTACATCTGTATGGAACTGCTGGATATGAATGTCATAACTTTGTATTATTTTTGTAATTTACTCTTTTTAATGGTAAAGAAATCCAGACAGATTTCAAAATGCCTCCTCCAGCAGTTCCACATGGCATGTGCCTAAAAGTCATGGATGACCGCAACATGAGGGGTGGCATGGGCTCTGAAACAAATCCTTTGAAGTTCATGGATCAGGACTACAAATTTTTACAAGAATACTGTCTCAAAACAAGACAGAGATTTGTGGATGAGTTTTTCCCGCCCGACCCTCGTTCCATTGGCGAAGGGCTGCTGAAGCAAGAAGTCATGGCCCGAGTGGAGTGGATGAGACCAACGGTATGTAATCTACTTCCTTGAGACATCATCTTTAACGTGTTCTTATATTGAACACTTAAGTGTAAAATTGTACAACTGTTATTTAAAGCTAAAAGATGTGACTGTGACAATCTAAATGCTTGAAAGAAATTAAAAGACACTACCTAAAACTACTATCAAGCACATCCCTTTCAAAGAATGCAACAGTTGATCAAATGCCAAATACTGTAAGTATGACTTACTTTCTTTCAGAAATTGTATCCAGATGCAGCTGAATTTATCGTAGAGACAGTGTCTAGGTTTGACTACTCCCAAGGGAATATAGGTATGTCTGGGTAACCACAATATTGTTGTTTTTGACAATTAAAGCTGGGGTATAAGCAATTTCGGACAAGCTAGCTTTGAAAGCATAAGATCCCACCCTCCCTTCAGAGCATCTCCAAAGCCATGCCTCCTTCAAAACACATGAACATACACAACTAGAGCAGAGTCTGCAAAGCGTCATGAAAGATGGCGTTAAATTTCTTATTGTCTCAAAGCACATTACATTACAACAATGAGCATAAATCACTTTAATACACTCTAAAAAATGCTGGGTTGTTTCAACCCAAATTTGGGTCAAATATGGACAAACCCAACCGTTGGGTTAAAAAAATGCATTTAAAAATTTAACCCAATGGTTGGGTTTGTGCATGTTTGATCCAAACTTGGGTTGAAACAACCCAGCATTTTTTAGTGTACTCTGACTTGTACCAACCGACTGCTGCAGATTAATTTTGTCGTTGATAGTGTTGCCATACAAAAATCTTTCTTAGGATGTGTACAGCTCTGAGTAGAATGTCACGAGTTGCCATCTCTTAATTACGGTAATTACTCTTAATTACGGATGGAGGTGGGCGAGGAGTTGGTGAAGGGATGGCAAGAGGAGCAGGCGAAGGGATGGTGATGGCAGGCAGCAGAGGAATGGTGACAGACAAACGACGAGACCCCGGTGGCAATGGTGGTAGGTGTCCAAAGGCACAGACCCAGTGCGTAGAGACCAACAGCCCACAATGGAGTCGAGGCAGGGACACAATGGAGTGGAGGCTGACATCAACTGGGGGACTCCCGACAGAGGCGGAACCAATGGATCCCAGGGTGCAGACAGAAAGCCAGTGGAACAGAGTGGCACAGGAGACCTAGGCGATGCCACGGTGAAGAGCATCTGAGGAGAAGCCAGAGTGCTCGAGGACAGAGCGCACGAGGACTGTAACCCAAGGAGTGGAGGAACGGAGCGGAAGAACCACAAGTCCGTGGCAGAAGTGAGGGGGAGCCGGTGGGACGAGGGAACCCGGTGGAGTCGAAGGGCTGAGGGTGTCTGGTGGAGCCAAAGGTGGAAGGAGCCAACAGGTTGACGGGCCGAGATGGAGCGAGGTGATCAGAGGATCTACCCGTTCTGGCACTAATTGAGTTTGTGCGACCTGAGGCTCGATGACACAGCTAGGAATCTCAGGAGATGGTGAAGGGCTGCAAACTTCCATCAGAGGCGGGGTTGGAGGACTGGCTGAGCACAGCAGTGATGGAGGCAGATGGAGATCCAAGGAGATCCGAGGGTCTGCGCTGACCTCTTATCTTCGAGAACTAGCTGATGCGCCACTGCGGGTGGTAGCTCTCCATCTGCGAGGGGCTCACACGATTCCTCCATGGTTGCCGGTGGTGGAATGGCCTCTGGGTCCGACTGTGTTCTGGACCGAGGGTAAACACAGAGTCCCTGCAGTTTAGTCCAGAAGTGTCTGGGAGGTCTATGGCATGAACGTGAGGAACTAAATACACAGTGATGAGGAGATGATAAACAGGTGTGATGGTCTGATGAGTGTCCACGTGAACTGATGACTGGTGGGAAAACTCAAACAAAAGAACACATATGACTGATGACAACAAAACTGAAAGTCCATGAAAACGAAATTAAAGGTGAATGAGTCCAGATAACTGTGACAAATAGATCGTAACATCCCTATATCTTTTAGTCTGAGCCATTAGTGCCTGATGATTGTCTTGTGTAGCTTTATTTAGGCTTACATTTCTGGTGAAAACAAAATAAATACCTTCTCTAGCAAAACTAGAAAAAAATAAGTTGTGGAACATGAAAGACATCAAATTCTGTGCCAATTACTGTTTTTTCCTCAGGAAACTGCTGGTTTCTGGCCTCTGTTGGGGCTCTAACATTTCAAAGCAAATTATTACATAAGGTCATCCCAGATGGACAATCATTCAGCAACAATTATACTGGTTTATTTCACTTCAGGGTAAGTTCCTCTTATTTCGTGCCATAATTTCCAATATTTATTTATATTTTGATCATATTAATCTAGATTCTAAACCCCAAGCAACAGTTATTCCTGTTTTGTCTTTTAATAGTTGTTCACTTACTGTTCTGCTTATTTAAACTTACAGTTCTGGCGGTTTGGAAAATGGTACGATGTTGTGATTGATGACAAACTGCCAACAATCAACCGCCAGCTGATTTTTGTGAAATCAAAAACATTTAATGAGTTCTGGCCAGCGTTGCTGGAGAAAGCGTATGCCAAGTAAGTGCATGTACATCTTTTAGTGACTTTATGTGACTTTATAAAATATAATTTCAAGTATATGTAAGCAGTAGTGCTGTTGTATTCAATATAAGCACTGCTGTTATTCAACCTGTGATTAGTGTGCAGTAATAGACCTCAAATTTATGTTTATTACATTGCGGCAAACTATTTAGAGTCTGAATTACCATTACAGGGTGTGCGGCTCCTACGCTGACATGCACACTGGCCGAGTATCTGAGGCCCTCATGGACTTCACCGGTGGGGTTCATATGCACTATGAAATGAAAACGGCTCCGACCGATTTATGGGAGATAATGTACCGTGCTTTTCAGTCAGAAGTCCTTATGGGCTGTGAAACTCCACAAGGGGTGAGCAAAAAAAAATTCATGTGATAAATATGGTAAATGTGGTAATGCCCAAAACATAAATTGCTGAAATATTTTTGAAGGAATTGTGGTTCTTTAGGTTACATGTTTTAGTTACATTTAAAGCTATCTTAAGCAATGTTAGCCATCCTGTTCACTATCCACTGAACTAGACCCCTGATGGGCATTCATTCGACCACACAGTCTCTCTATCTCCAAAACCCTATATATGGAGCCTGACGCAAAGAAAGGACTGAAACAGACACATATTTCAGTGATGTCTATAAGGCAGTAGGGACATTTTAATGTGTGGGTTTAAAAAAAAATCACTTGCAGCACCTTTTAAACAATGACTTTTACACCACACCATTCTGTTCCCACAGAATCATAATGAGGAACGATTACCAAATGGCATAGTTCTGGGTCACGCTTACACTGTGACAAAGGTTTACCAGGTAAGTCTGCCCAAAAATCAAGTCTCAGCATGCATCAGATTCATATAAGGTCTCAAGGCAAATATTTCAGGGACAAAAGATTATGTCTGTAAGCGAACCGACTTGATACACACCCACGCTTTACATGATTTTACATTGATTTTTTGCATAAAGCTTTGCAAGGGACCTCCTAAAATATAATGGCAGCTATAAATTCATGTATGATGATCCATTTATACTGTGCGAGTAAAAGGACCTTAATCACAAGTGGAAAATCATTGACTTCCTATTGAACAGCACAAATAATTAAAAATAAGCACGCATTTTACTTAAAAATTCTGGTAAATTACAAAATAAAGCTACTAAAGACTAAAAATACTGGTAATATTAGAAATATACGCCACATTTCTATTCTACTAAATATATAAAATCATACTCTACAGGTCATGAGTGGTAGATATCCAGTTCAGCTGGTGAGATTGTTCAACCCATGGGGAGACAGTGAGTGGAATGGAGACTGGAGTGACAAGTAAGAACTGATTTTATTTAACCACACATTTTAGACATATACCCCCAGAACTGAGAACTGAAGAACACAGAACTGAGAAAAACAAGGGCTTAATACACAGAGAATACAAAATTCCCATAAACACACTCCTAAACCTTGTGGAAAGCCTTCCCAGAAGAGTTGAAGCTGTTATAGCTGCAAAGGGTGGACCAACTCCATATTAAACCCTACGGATTAAGAATGGGATGTCATTAAAGTTCATGTGCACGTAAAGGCAGGCGTCCCAAAACTTTTGGCAATATAGTGTATATTTATATATATATATATATATATATATATATATATATATATATATATATATATATATATATATATATACGCTATTTGCACTTGGTGTAAATAGACACTCAGATGATACTTTAGCAATAACACAAATTATTGATTTTGGTCTATAATTTTGTGGATCAAGAATGTCACCTTCTTAATAAATTAGAGTAATACAGGAATACTTGCAGATAGCTGGTAGCTCACATGAGGATTTGAGAAGCAAATTTAATGTATCTAATCCCATCAGGTCCAGTATCATTATTAAGACTGAGATGATCAATAATATTTAACACTTCTGTAGGTGTTATTTTAGTAAAAGAAAAAATACTGACAGAGTAGATTGATTGAAGCTATTCATATATGAATGATCAGATGTTAGAGATTACAAAAGATAGAAAAAAATGACCAAATACTGCAATTAATAGGCAATCATGAATTCAAACAATAGTAGCAGTTTAGCATCACAGCAGATAACTAGCAGAACAACTGGCAGTAAAAACAACAAATTTTGCAGTTCCCTTTCATGGGAACATCGACGCTGCGTAGTCGCTTTGGGAACGCCTCTGCGCGTTTTGTCTTGAAGCACTCGTGAAATCGAACCAATAGTGTGACGGGACGTCAGTGCGGGTGACGTCACGGACCAGGAAACTATAAAGCACTCCTGAGAACAAAGAACGCCAGCTTCTGTGTCTTCAGCAGCGCTCTGTGTTATCGTGTGTCTTATTTGGTGTTGTGTTACGTCCCAGAGTGTTTTGGTGTGTAACTGTCATATCCCTGTGTGTGTGTCCTGTGCTGTGTTGTGCCCTGTTTCTCTCCCTCACTCTCGTACTCAGGTTAATTGCCACCAGCTGCAACTCGTTGTGAGCATGCCTGAGTCTGAGCAGAGCTGTATATATGGTGCATTCTGAAGATCCTGTGCTGAGGAACACTTCTCCCCAGCCTCAGAGTGGAAACTGAAATGGTTTGCCTGAGTGTACTGTGTGTGACTGAGGGTTAACAGTTTTGAGTTAGGTGTGGGCCTATACTTTTTCTGTGTGCTAGCATCATTCTTTAGCCTGCTTTCGGGTTAATCCATGTGTGGGTAACTAGAAGGTATTGTATCATTTAACTCAATCATTATTGGGTTAGCTGGGAATCGTAGGGAGAGAGTGCTTTTTTTTTTGTGTACAATTGTTTTCTCCTGTTTATTGTTTAAAGAGGGAGCTCAGGGAAGTTTGTGTTGTTGTTTTTTCATCTTTGTTTTTGAGTAGGGTAAGTAGATTCTCTAAACCTTAGTTAGCTCCAGTTTTGTTTGTTGTTTTAGGTATACTCTCTCCTGAGAATTTATTCCCTCATGTTCTCCTTCTGGCAAGCTCTTTTTGGTATAAGGAAATAAACATTTAGACTTTCCCTTAAAGTGGTGTTGTGTTTTCCCTCTGAGACTGAGGCTGAAGTGTGTCCTCCACGTTTTCTTTTTTTTTTTCATCCTTGCGTTACCTTTTCTAATAAGTTATCTTATTTTCTTTTGTTGCCTTCCCTTCTAACTCCTAGACTAGAAGGGGAACGTAACAATTGGGGGCTCGTCCGTTCCCGTTACTAATAACGAGACACTCATATTCGCCGGTAAGTCTACTTTTTCTAAACTGTTTGGCAGTTTGTTTTTTTTTTGTTGTGGTAGAGGGAACTGTGGTATTAAGATGGAGTTTGATTTAGTTGCATTCACTCTCTCTCCTACCACAGAGGTCTTTGAGCGTTGTAGGAAAAAGGATTTATTGTTGATTGCTAACTTTTTCAATATTACTGTTCCTGCAGACGCAGTAAAACATGTTATCAAGCAAGTGCTTCGTGAAAAACTTGAAGAGATGGGAATTTTGCCAGAATCCTCTGCCAGGGAGGAGGTTTCGCCTGACGTAGCAGAGCGAGCGGTGTCAGATGATGGCCCTCCTAGTGTCCCTGTGGTAGAGCCTTCTGGTGACCCATTGTTAGCGTTTAAGATGAAAGAGCTTGATTACATGATTAAGAAACAAGAACATCAGACAATGCTCGTTAAACTGCGTGTTATAGAGGCAGAAACTGATCGTGATATTCGATTGCGTCAGTTGGAACGTAAGGTGCCCGAACCGAAAGGTAAACCTGTACCTTTGCCTCATTCACGAAGTATTTCTGCTAGCTCTCCGTCGTATACCCATTCTGCGACACCTCAAGATTCGCATGAGGCCGAAGCCAATGCAAATTTTGATGTTAGCAGGTATCTGAAACTTGTTCCACCATTTAGGGAAAGCGAAGTGGATGCTTATTTTGTTACATTCGAGCGCATAGCCTTGAAGTTGCGTTGGCCTAAAGATGTGTGGGCATTGTTATTACAGTGCAGCCTTTCTGGGAAAGCCCAGGAAGTTTCTTCCGCTTTGCCGCTAGAACAATCACTTGATTATGACATTGTGAAGGCTGCGGTACTTAGAGCGTATGAATTAGTACCGGAGGCGTACAGACAAAAGTTCCGCTCACATGCCAAAACTGCCAAACAGACTTACGTTGAGTTCGCCCGAGAAAAGCGCACTCTGTTTGAGAAGTGGTGTCTTTCTAATCGGATCACTACTTTTGAACAACTTCAGGAGCTGATTTTACTTGAGGAGTTCAAGAGTAGTGTACCTGAGAATGTGGTAATTCACTTAAACGAACAGAAAGTGACTTCTATCGTTGACGCGGCCGTTTTAGCGGATGAATTTACGTTAACACACCGGAACGTATTCGTTACACCACGACGTAATGCAATGTTCTCGACTAGCATTAATACGGACCAGGATGTGAGATCTGTCTTGCCACACACTAAACCTAGCACACAACTAAATTCGCCCCATAAAAAGAATGTCAAGAGGGCTTGCTTTTTCTGCCTGGACCCAAATCACATAATTTCTGAGTGCCGGGCTTGGAAACAGAAAACTACTGCTTCACATCCTAAAAGTGCAGCGTTGGTGCACACTGGCGGTAATACTAATTGTGGTACAGAGACTGTTACGAGTGCGTATCAGCCGTTTTTACTGGATGGTGCAGTGTCTCATTCACCTGACGCAGTGGGTAAGCCGGTGAAGATTTTAAGAGACACTGGATCAGTCCAGTCGCTTATTTGTGAAAAATCGTTACCAGCTTCAAGCGTATACTCTGGCTCCAATATCCTAGTGCGAGGGATTGGCATGGGCTGTCTTAGTTTGCCATTACATGACTTGTATCTCACGTCAGATTTGGTCACAGGCCCTGCTACACTTGGAGTTTGCTCACATCTACCAGTTGATGGGGTAGATGTTATCCTAGGGAATGATCTTGCGGGTGGAGATGTTTTTCCTAGACCACTGGTAATTAGTGAACCGGCTCAAAATGATAATTCGTCGCTTGCGGAAAATTTTCCTGCTGTCTTTCCTTCATGCGCAGTCACGCGGGCCCAAAATAGAAGGCTGGGAGATGTACTTGATCTCTCTGAGAGTTTCTTAGTTGACTCAAATAAGCATGACGTAACTCCAGAGAAGGCTGAAGTTACAGGAACCTGCGAAGTGGCTTTTGTACCTGAACTAAAGCCTATTTTAGAAGTGGGCAGGGAACAATTGGCTATTGCTCAGAGAACAGACCCCTCTTTAGCAACCCTTATTGGGACTGTTGCAAATTTCAAAAGAGAACCTCATGATAAAGTAAGGTATTTTTGGGAAGGGGAAGTTTTAATGCGGAGGTGGAGACCCCTTGCTCGTTCTTCCCTTAATGAAATTCAGCAAATCGTTCTGCCTCAACAGTATAGGGAGCCTGTACTGAAAATCGCTCATGAACATGTACTTTCAGGACACTTGGGAGTTACCAAGACGTTCAAACGAGTGTCCCGCTACTTTTTCTGGCCAGGGCTGAAGTCTGCTGTGTCTAAGTTCTGCCGCTTGTGTGCTGCTTGTCAAATAGCTGGAAAACCGAACCAAAAACTTCCTATTGCTCCGTTGCGGCCTATCCCTGTTATGCACGAACCCTTTGAGCGCCTGTTGTTGGACTGCGTGGGCCCTTTGCCTAAATCAAAATCTGGTCACGAATACATTCTGTCCATAATGTGTACTTCTACACGTTTCCCGGAAGCGATTCCTCTGCGCTCTATAAAAGCCCACATCATTGTCCGTGAACTGATCAAGTTTTGTACTGTTTTTGGATTGCCAAAGGTCATACAAACTGACCAGGGTACAAATTTTACTTCAAAACTGTTCACACAGACTCTAACTCAGTTTGGAATTAGACATGAACTGTCGAGTGCATACCACGCACAATCGCAAGGTGCTGTGGAAAGGTTCCATCAAACACTCAAGATGATGTTACGTACTTGCTGTCTTGCTAGTGGTAAAGACTGGGCAGAGAGTTTACCATTCTTGATGTTTGCCGTCAGGGAAGCAGAGCAAGAATCCCTTGGGTTCAGTCCCGCAGATCTTGTCTTTGGTCACACGGTGCGGGGCCCGCTTAAAGTGTTGAGTGAACAACTGCTAGCTAAAAATGCAATTCCTATAACTGTCCTTGATTATGTAAGTTCATTTCGAGAACGGTTGCACAGAGCTCGTGATCTGGCTAGGGAACATTTGGTTACAACCCAGTCTAAAATGAAAGAACGCTACGACAAAATAAGCGTTTCTCGTAGTTTTCAGCCGAACGACGAAGTTCTTGTACTTCTTCCGGAACCTGGTTCAGCCCTCCATGCTAGGTTTACAGGTCCCTACTCTGTGAGGGAGAAACTCAGTGAAACAGACTATGTTGTCAGCACCCCAGATAGGCGGCGTAAAACTAGAGTGTGCCACATTAACATGCTTAAAAGGTTTATGCGTGACTCTCAGTCTGAACCCCCATGTAACCCTGTGACTGTGCCTTTACCAGTTGCTGTAGCCTTGCAAGTTACTGAACAAGATGGTAAGAGACTACAAAATTCTGCTGTGTTGAAAGATCTGCCTTCTTTTCTCTCACATCTAGAACCTGTTGAGTCTGATCAGATTATCCAGCTAATGCATCGGTACTCACCCCTATTTTCTGATGTGCCAGGGAGAACCACTGTTCTTGAGCATGACATCAATGTAGGCTCCGCTAAACCAATCAAGCAGCACTCCTACAGAGTTAACCCAAGTAAGCGTCACATAATGAAAACCGAAGTCGAATACATGTTACAGCACGGCCTGGCTCAGCATAGTCAGAGCCCATGGAGCTCACCGTGTCTATTGGTTCCAAAAGCAGATGGCACATACCGGTTTTGTACTGACTTTCGTAAAGTGAACGCAGTAACGAAGCCTGACTCTTTTCCACTCCCCCGTATGGAGGATTGCGTAGATCGGGTGGGATCAGCCAAGTTTGTTACAAAACTTGACTTATTAAAGGGTTACTGGCAGGTGCCTCTCACTTCCCGTGCTGCAGAAGTTTCTGCATTCGTTACGCCAGATTACTTCCTGGAATACTCTGTCCTCGCCTTCGGAATGAGAAATGCACCAGCCACTTTTCAGAGGCTGATGCATATTGTGTTGGGTGATGTACCTAATTGTGACGCTTACCTTGACGATATCATAGTCTATACTGAGTCATGGGAAGACCACATTAAAACCTTGGAGAGAGTCTTTGAAAGGTTAAAACTTGCATCGCTAACCCTAAACCTGTCTAAGTGTGAGATAGGTAAGGCTACGGTAACCTACCTAGGGAAAAAGGTAGGCCATGGCTGGGTGAAGCCTGTGGAAGCTAAGGTGGAAGCTATTCTTAAGTTTCCTAAACCTAACAACAAGCGTGAGCTTCGCCGGTTTCTGGGAATGTCAGGCTACTATAGAGGTTTTTGCAGAAACTTCTCTGCTGTAGTTGCTCCTCTCACAGACCTCCTTAGCACAACGAGAGTGTTTAGTTGGAGCCGTGACTGTGATCGAGCATTTGAAGCTGCTAAAGACCTGCTGAGCAATGCCCCTGTGTTAGCTGCACCTAACTTCAATTTGTCGTTCAAGCTACAGGTAGATGCAAGCCACTTCGGTGCGGGAGCTGTCCTTATTCAAGAGGATGCTCAAGGCATTGAACACCCTGTGTCGTATTTCTCCCGCAAGTTCTCAAAGAGCCAGTTATCATATAGCACAATTGAAAAGGAAGCATTGGCTTTATTGTGGGCTGTACAACATTTTGAGGTGTACCTTGGGAGTAGTGCTCTACCTGTGATTGTGTATACAGACCATAATCCTTTAACTTTTCTGTCCAACATGTCTTCCTCTAACCAGCGTTTGCTGCGCTGGGCTCTCAAGCTTCAGGATTTCAATCTCCAGATCCAGCACATCAAAGGCAAAGACAACATTGTGGCGGATGCTCTGTCCAGATCTGTTGAGATGACAACCTAGGTGCTGTGCATGTTGGGGTGGTGATACAGAAACCTTATTGAACCCTGGTCTGTAATCTTAGTGGTGGGGGTGTTACGTCCCAGAGTGTTTTGGTGTGTAACTGTCATATCCCTGTGTGTGTGTCCTGTGCTGTGTTGTGCCCTGTTTCTCTCCCTCACTCTCGTACTCAGGTTAATTGCCACCAGCTGCAACTCGTTGTGAGCATGCCTGAGTCTGAGCAGAGCTGTATATATGGTGCATTCTGAAGATCCTGTGCTGAGGAACACTTCTCCCCAGCCTCAGAGTGGAAACTGAAATGGTTTGCCTGAGTGTACTGTGTGTGACTGAGGGTTAACAGTTTTGAGTTAGGTGTGGGCCTATACTTTTTCTGTGTGCTAGCATCATTCTTTAGCCTGCTTTCGGGTTAATCCATGTGTGGGTAACTAGAAGGTATTGTATCATTTAACTCAATCATTATTGGGTTAGCTGGGAATCGTAGGGAGAGAGTGCTTTTTTGTGTTTACAATTGTTTTCTCCTGTTTATTGTTTAAAGAGGGAGCTCAGGGAAGTTTGTGTTGTTGTTTTTTCATCTTTGTTTTTGAGTAGGGTAAGTAGATTCTCTAAACCTTAGTTAGCTCCAGTTTTGTTTGTTGTTTTAGGTATACTCTCTCCTGAGAATTTATTCCCTCATGTTCTCCTTCTGGCAAGCTCTTTTTGGTATAAGGAAATAAACATTTAGACTTTCCCTTAAAGTGGTGTTGTGTTTTCCCTCTGAGACTGAGGCTGAAGTGTGTCCTCCACGTTTTCTTTTTTTTTTTCATCCTTGCGTTACCTTTTCTAATAAGTTATCTTATTTTCTTTTGTTGCCTTCCCTTCTAACTCCTAGACTAGAAGGGGAACGTAACAGTTGTCTGTCAATTACATATACAGAGACGATCTCTTTTGTTTGAGAACAAGAGTATCAGTATTACACCACATATATATGTATATAAAAGACACTATAATGGCGAGCAAACGGCATCAGACCGTGTGCTTCTCCCTACCTTCATTACTTCACGGGTGGGGATACACACGAGCTCTGTGTTGTTTGTCCGGGAGCGGAGCATGCCCAGGCGGCCCTCGAGGGGGTTGTTTGCGAGCATTGTAATATAAAACCTCTCCACTCCCGCCGGGCGCTCTTTGAGGAGGGCGCCGCGGCTCGCGTTCTTCGTGGTCGGATCCCGCATCTGCCGAGGCAGACAGGCGGTTCAGATCATGGGGTTCGCAGATGAATTTGGCAGAGGGGTTAGAGACGGGCGCTGCCCTTTCTCTGCCCTTACCTGCCAGGTTCAGTGCCTCTCCCAGGTGGAAGCACGCTCTGCGGTTTCTTCCTCCGGGCTGAGGCACCGGTACACATGTCCAGCTCTGAGGAGGTGGATATTGTGATATTGATTTGAGGACTCGCCACCTCACACACATATCGTGTTTCAAAATCACACGTTTATTATTCTAACATCAGAAACAAATCAGTTGTGTTTGAAAGCCATGATTATTTTGTTAATCTGAAATATTCAGACCGTGATAGACTTGTCTGATTATTTTCTCGATTTAACTGAGAAGTTAAATATCTTTCTGAATTTGTCAACTTACAAATATTGAAGATATATTTATATATATAAAGAAAGTGAACAGCAGTTTTGAGTGCTATACTACAAAGCGAGTAGGGATGCACACGCTGAGAGTGGAGCATGCACGTCAGTTCACAGCTGACAGTGTTCATTCATAAAAATGTCCCGAAGTGTAAAGAGAAGTATGCACTAGCGGGAGTTTTTAGCTCCACTCCTGTTGGCTTTATTCTCGAGGGAATAAAAGTCCAACGCAAGGCTCGAATCTCGCGTTTGCCGCGGCAGCGCGCAGATTAAGTCTGCAATAAAGAATATATAGCTCGGATCTCGCGTTTGCCGAGGCAGCGCGCAGATTAAGTCTGCAATAAAGAATATACGGCTCGGATCTCGCGTTTGCCGAGGCTGCGCATAGATATCGTGCCCGTAATATATAGCCGATTATATATAAAATGTTTATATATATTTGGAGGGAACTGAGGAACGGGAGTTCCCTTTCTCTTTTTCCCTATAATATCTTGCAAACTATTACGAGCTATAATTCTTTTTGTATTCCAATATATTCAGCCTGTCTTTTTGACTGTTTGTTTTTGGCTGCATTTAATTTAAGGATTAAATGAAATATTGAATACATTAAATTCTGAGGAATTTAAAAGAAGAGAGGCCGGTCTGCCAACCCTGCCACCTCGTGTGCTTCAGGGTGCAGCGGTTTCCAGTGATCCTCTAAGAAGAGGAGGGTCATAGAGTGGTCAGTTCAGTTGTTCCTTGCCGGTTCGCCGTTTCAGGGCACTGAAAAAAAAAAAAAAAAAAAAAGTGTCGTCACCCGTGCTCCCCCGCAGAAAGCTTGGGGACCGGGACAGGCAACACAGCTGAAGTCTTTGTGGGGTAAGACAGATCTGCGGACTGTTATCACCAAAAAGACTTCGAAAAGGTCCTGACGCCAGTGGCATAGGACATTCGAGGGTAGCCCCTTTCCGAAGAGGGTTCTTTACCACACTATATGGTATCCGCCCCTCCTCGGTGCCCTCAGGGGGCCGTTCTGCCAACCCTGCCACCTCGTGTGCTTCAGGGTGCAGCGGTCTCCACTGACCCTCTGAGGAGGGCCGGTCGACATTTGATTCGGTTGTTCCCTGCCGGTTCGCCGCTTAAGGGCGCCGAGTCAAATGTTCAAAAAAACAAACAAACAAAACAAACAAAAAAAAAAAACCAGAGGCCAGTCTTGAGAGACTGGTTCCCTTAGTAGATTTCTGGTAGAATGGGAACTTCTTCCAAGTATTTCTCAATGGGTACTGCTCACAAAGAAAGGGTTACAGAATTCGGGTCTCGCCCGCCCCAATTTAACAGGGTCTTCCCTATAGTGGTGGACCCCTTGCAGTCTCTGGTATTGGAACACATAGTTCTGACGCTCTTGCAAAAAGGAGCTATAGAAGGGTTTCTCCTCCCAGCAAGCTGTCAGGGTTTTACAGTCTGTACTTTGTTCCAAAGAGGGTTGGAGGGTACTTTCATGTATCCATCCATCCTCAGCACAGGAGGTTCCTCAGATTTGCTTTCGGGGCGAAGCTTACCAATACAGGGTTCTTCCTTTCTGCCTAGCTTTCACCCCACACCTTCACAAAATGCGTGGATGCAGCTCTGGCTCCTCTGAGACTCCAGGGCATTCGCGTGTTGAATTATATCAACAATTGGTTGAATTTAGCTCAGTTTGAGCATATGGCAGTCCAACATTGAGATGTTGTTCTGTCTCACATCAGAAGGCTAGGGCTGAGAATTAATGCCAAGAAGAGTGTGCTTCTTCCAGCTTAAACTACCAACGATCTAGGGGTAGTCTGGGATTCCATCACGATGCAGGCACATCTGTCTCCTGCTCTGGTGCGTTCCATTCTCTCGGCCGTGAATGGGGTGAAATTAGGCCAGTCACACACTGCAAAACAGTTTCAGAGACTGTTGGGTCTTACGGCAGCTGCGTCCAACGTGATACCTTTTGGCCTGCTGCACATGAGACCCTTACAGTGGTGGCTCAGGACCAAGGGGTTTTCTCTGAGAAGAAATCCTTTTCGCATGATTAAGGTCACGCGGCAATGCCTTCGTGCCTTAGTCATGTGGAAGAAGCCTTGGTTCCTGTCCCAGGGACCTGTGTTGGGGGCTCATTGTCGTCGTGTAATGCTAACGACGGATGC
Source organism: Chanodichthys erythropterus (assembly GCF_024489055.1). Taxonomy (NCBI): domain Eukaryota; kingdom Metazoa; phylum Chordata; class Actinopteri; order Cypriniformes; family Xenocyprididae; genus Chanodichthys; species Chanodichthys erythropterus. Next base: position 30,598,834 of record NC_090238.1, read on the forward strand.
TTCCCTCACAGGCTGGGGGCGATCATGAGTGGTCGCTCGGCTCAGGGTCTTTGGGAGGACCATCTACTTTCCTGACACATAAATCATCTGGAAATGATGGCGGTATTTCGAGTACTCAAATACTTCCTCCCACACCCGAGGGGCCATCAAAATGTGGGGGCAGACATCCTGTTGAGGCAGGGGCCGAGGCCCGGGGAATGGAGTCTCCACCCTGAGGTGGTGGAGCTCATTTGAGAACTTCGGTCGTGCAGAAGTTGACCTATTTGCTTCGAAAGAACATCTCTTTGCCCACTGTGGTGCTCTCTGACTAATCCACCCCTCTGGGGTTGGATGCCATGGTGCAGACGTGGCAGAGGTTACGTCTGTACACACTTTTCCCCGATCGCTCTGTTCCTAGGAGTTCTGGAGAGGGTTTGCCTAGAGAGGGTCTATCTCATACTGATAGCCCCATTAAGGCCAACCCGAGTTTGATTTGCAGACCTAGTGTCTCTTCTAGACGGCTCCCCCGTGGAGATCCCCATCAGACAGGACTTTGTCTCAAGCGGGCGGCATGATAATTTACCCCCGCCTGGAGTTGTGGAAACTCTGAGCTTGGCCTCTGAGGGGGCTAGGCTCATAGAATCCGGTCTCCCAACTGAGGTTGTCGAGACCATACTCCACTCCAGAGCTCCTTCCACGAGAAAGCTATACAGACAAATAAATGGAAGTTGGTTTCTACTTGCTGTAGACAACGTCAGCTGGACCTGTTCCACTCTTCTATCAGTCTTGTGCTGCAATTTCTCCAAGTATAAAACTTGGATGGTTTATCTCCTTCTACCTTGAAGGTTTATATAGTGGCTATTTCCACTTATCATGCTCTGTTTGGGGACTCTTCTGTGGAAGAGACCCCCTATTTATACGCTTTCTCTGTGGTACCCAGAGGCTGAGGCCTTCTGTGCGTACAAAACTCCGGCCTGGGACTGGGCTATTGTGTTGGAAGGGTTAGCTGAGGCTCCCTTTGAACCATTAGAGGAGGTGTCTGGAAGATTCCTCTCAAAGCTGTCCACCTGTTGGCAATTTCATCTCTCAAAAGAATTGGAGATCTTCAAGCACTTTCGGTTGCTCCCTCATGTTTGGAATTTGCGCCTGGTATGTTCAGGGCTTTCCTTCATCCTAGACCTGGTTATAAATCCAAGGTCCCCACCAACGTCCCAGGACCGATTGTACTGCAGGCCTTTTGTCCTCCTCCTTTGATTAATCCGGATCAGGAAGAATGAGCAAGTGGGTGGTTGAGGCCATCTCTCTTGCCTATGAGTCATACGGGCAGCCTTCACCTTTGGCTGTCCGGGCACACTCTACTAGGGGTATGGCTGCCTCAAAGGCTTTGATCTCGGGGGTTCCCATTAACGAGATATGTGATGCGGCTGGGTGGTCATCTCAGCATACCTTCATTAGGTTGTATAACCTTGATTTGGGCTCCACTCCAGGGTCCTCGGTGCTCTCGTCGTAAGATAACAGACAGGCACTTGGTCTTATGGCCTAGTTGGGATAGCGTTCCCAAAGCGACTACGCAGCGTCGATGTTCCCATGAAAGGGAACGTCTCGGGTTACGTCTGTAACCCTGGTTCCCTGAATAAGGGAACGAGACGCTGCGTAGCTTAGCCATACTCCCTGCACGCCTGTGAGCGTCTGCTTCATCCATATCAGAAGCTGGCGTTCTTTGTTCTCAGGAGTGCTTTATAGTTTCCTGGTCCGTGACGTCACCCGCACTGACGTCCCGTCACACTATTGGTTCGATTTCACGAGTGCTTCAAGACAAAACGCGCAGAGGCGTTCCCAAAGCGACTACGCAGCGTCTCGTTCCCTTATTCAGGGAACCAGGGTTACAGACGTAACCCGAGACGTTCTTAAAAATGTTTGTGATTTTTTTATGATTATTGCACAGTCAAATCTTTTCTTTTTTTCTGATGTTTGTTTTACACAATTCTTTCAGATCACCCTTGTGGAACACAGTAAGTGATGAGGACCGTAAACAACATCTTCTGAGTGAAAATGGAGAGTTCTGGTGAGTATGAAACATGTTTTAAAAATAAAAATGTTGTACTAAAACACAAATTACATGTTGTCTAAGATTTACTTTTTTTTTTTTTTTTTTTTTCAGGATGTCAATTAAAGATTTCCTTAGAACATTTGACAACATGGATATCTGCTGTTCCTGTCCTGATTTTCTGGAAGGAAAGTCTGCATGTCACTGGATTTCCAAGAGTCATAATGGCAGCTGGATTTCTGGGAGTACAGCTGGAGGCTGCATGAATCATTTAGGTGCTATTATTATTAAGTATTATTATAAAGCTAGTCATCAATGCAAATCTGCTTCTAACAATCATGTTCTGTAATTGTAGACACCTTCTGTACCAACCCCCAGTTTTGGCTGAAGGTTAATGAGATGGATAAGGCCTGTGAGCAGGGCCAGAGCAATGTTCTGGTGTCCCTCATACAGAAACCTGACAAGAGAAACAGACGCCTTGCTGCACACCATGGCATCGGCTTCTGTGTGTTTGCAGTCAGTATTAACAAAAAAATGCAAAGACGGTAAATATGCTTATAATGTACTCATAATGTAACCTTTATTTTTATTTTGAACTTTTACAGGTTCCACCTGAGGCAAGTAAAATATACTCAGGTTGTGTTAAGTATTTCAGGTTGTATTAATACATATTTCGTAAGTATTAATATATATTAAATAAGATGTCATACCATTTTAACTTATTAATTTATGTTCAGTGAAACCTGTTTTGTTTCATTATCCTGTTTCATTATTAGATGAGATCTGAGGGAAAGTTGGGATCAAGTTTTTTCTATAGAAGAAAGCCTGTGGCAACAAGCGGGGACTTTCAGGATGCAAGACAGGTGATGAGCTTCTTCAGGCTAGAGCCAGGAGAGTATCTCATTGTACCGTCCACTTACAGCCCCAATAAGAACGCAGAATTCATCCTGTCCATTCTGTGCAAAAATGAGATCCACATTCAGTAAGTTGCATGAAGGACTGAGAGAATAATGACTTTACATGATTCAACATTTAAGTAATTATTTATGCTTGGAATAAGATTAAACATTCACAGTGACTCATACTGAAAATCTGGCTAATTTATTCACTGAATAATCTTTACAGTCATGTGCGTTATTACACAGATTAATTTTTTTAAAATATATGTTTTGACTCAGAAAGGACACAGAACGAACTGAGAAGGATTTTCTTGTTGATCTTGTCGGCGAGTCTGAGGTAATAATAACAAATTTTTAATCAAATAAATATAATGTAACATCAATTAAACTTGCTAACATTTTAACATTCAATTTAAGATTTGAGAATCTGATATTAATGAATATCTGATATTATTTTTTAAAAATGTAAATAATATCAGAACTCAGACATTTATTTTCTGCTTCAGAAATGGGAACTCTAATTGTGTTTTTTTTAGTGGTTGCAAATGAAACAGTCTTCTCTTTTCTCATGTTAAGGCTGGATACACTGAACAAGTGGATGATGGACTGAAAGATAAAACCCTGTTTCGACAATATTCTGATCAGGTAAATATAAAAACTAATGTTGTCACAAGCAGGCAGATATGTAACAGTGTGCTCACACACAAACAATAACAGACAGTGAACACAGAACAGGCAGGAACTTAAATACACAGATAATGACCACTAAACAGAAACAGATGACTTGACTAATCAGCAACCATAGTGACTAATGAAGACTAATGCAGACAAGACAGGACTGAACTAAACTGAACATATGACAAATATATTATCAAAAAATAACATTTAATCCAAAATTAAAATATAACTGCTACAAGCTTTAGACTCTTGAATGTTTTTTTGTTTTTTTTTTGGGAAACAGTACAAAGTTGTTGATGCTGAGAAACTTCAACAGCTTCTTCAGGAAAACCTGCTTAGAGGTGAGTTTCAGAGAGGTGGCTTTAAAATCCTGTACATTGTAAAAATTAGAAATACATACATTAGGTTAGCCTCTGTAAAATCGCTAGTTTGGAAACCTTAAATTGCCATAAATGTCATAAATCTCACAAATGTGACTCATACCTTTAGGGAATAAAAATACTGAAGGATTTGGCCTGGATTCTTGCAGAAGTATAATTGCCATGTCAGATGTATCCTTTTTTTCTTTCAACAAGTAATTAAAAACTATTAAAAATAATGTGTTGAATGATGATTATTTGATTTATCCTCATGGTTCAGCTTGAATTTGCAGTCGTACTGTGAAGAAACATGTCTTAGCTCTAGAAATATTCCCTGACTGTAACAATAAAAATAGTTCTCTGTCAGTGGAAGACTTCGTGGATCAGAATTTCTTCGTCTGTGGAACCGCATATTGATGTACAAGGTGTGTGGATTTGAGTCTGCAATTTAGCTATGCATTTTTATTGTATTGAGACAAGAAATATAGCTATGTATTGAGTTTTATTAAGATACTTACTTTTTTTTTTTTTTTACAGAACATCTTCTACAGCATGGATTCTTCCAAAGATGGCGTACTTTCTTTCAGCGAACTGCAAAATGCATTAGAGAAAACAGGTTGAGGATATTTTAGTTTATACTTTGCTGTAGTAAAACATTGTGGAAATATCACTGCTGGTGGGAACTGTTACTCCCAGCATTATCGCTGCAGTGATCCATAAAATTGAATGCAGAGATATTGTTATATAGATAAGTTTTTCATCACACATTGTAAAGTTAGATATTTATCTATAGATATTTATGTCATGGTTCTTGTACCCTAGGCATGCATCTAAATGAAGACATCCTGAATCTCATGTTTGTGCGGTATGGTGGGGCTTCAGAACAGATTTCTCTGGAGGGTTTCATTTGCCTTGTCATGCGTTTGAACTGCACGGCTAGTGAGTAAAACTGCTAAAAGCAGTTTAATTTTCTCTCTCTGTCATTTTCTTATATGGAAGGCTGGAGCCTATCCCAGCATCCTAGGCCAAAGGCAGGGAAAAGCAACCTGCAGGTCGCCATTCCATTACAGGGCTTAAACAATCACATTCACACTCTCACTGTAACGTCTAACCAGAGCACCTGGAGGAAACCCACACAGAACATATGAACTCCACACAGAAAACTACCAACTGAGCCACCGTGCCACCCATAATTTGATGTTCAGGGCTGTAAAATTAAATAAATAAATAAGTTTAGGGTAAGCTACCAAGAGTTGCCACGCAAACTGGTGAACAAAATTTGGTCAGATCCATTTATGCTCCTGAAATAGCTTGAGTTACATGGGTATTATTATTATTATTATTCATTTATTAGATTTTAACAGCATTTATTCTCTTCATCAGGCATATTCCAGAGACTCTGTGAAAATGGGAAGATAACTCTTACTGAGAGTGAGGTAATCCTGATGTAAACATTTCAATTTTTTCCATATCTCCAACCACATACAAGTGTTTGAAAAATGTATTTTCTTTGTTAATTTTGGTCATTCAAAGTTTATACATTCACAACCTATTTCTGTGCATCTGTGTTTTAGTGGTTAGGACTCACCATGTACTCATGAGGGAAAGTCTGCTTGCCAGGAGGTTTGCCAACAAATGCAAGAAGCAGTGTGACAACAAAACATTAGTTGGTGTTCAAAAAGCAATCAGTGGTTTTTCTTTTCAGTGGTCATTTCTTTTTTTTCTTTTTCTTTTCTTTTTTTTTTTTTTTTTTTACATCAGACTGGTAAACAAATTGTGATGCTTTTCTTTTTCATTCTTTATCCCTCTAAGAATTCAAATGCTTTTATTTTTTCTTACAATTATCATTTGATAATTGTTATAACTGTTTAATAACTGTTTGTTTGAAAAGAATTTTAAGTAATGTATGTATTTCTCATTGTAAACACTTGGAATCACTGTTGGTGAAAAGAAAAGCATTTAAGCAGATGCTGTTTTAATTAGCTTATTTTTTTATTGTCAGAAAGAGTGTAAAGTAATAATAATATTTCTCAACTCAACATCTTAGCCCTCTATTACATGGTGTTGCCCTCAGGCAAGAAACTACCTTTGTGGACCTCAAACTGCCCCTTTAATTTTTTTTTAAATTTATTTTATAATTTAAATTTTTTATTTATTTGTTTTTATATATACAGGTGCTGGTCATATAATTAGAATATCGTGAAAAAGTTCATTTTTTTATTGTAAATTATTTTTAAAAATGAAATGTATGATCATATATTCTAGATTCCCTACATGTAAAGTAAAACATTTCAAAAGTTTTTTTTTTTTTTTTTTTGATGATTAGAGCGTACAGCTCATGAAAGTCCAAAATCCAGTATCTCAAAATATTAGAATATTTCCTAAGATCAATCAAAAAATGGATTTTCAAAACAGAAAAGTTTAAAGTATGTTCATTTGTACACTTAATACTTGGTCGGCAGCACATATTACAGCAAATGACTTGCTCTAGCACAAATTACAGCATCAGTGAAGTGTGGCATGGAAGTGTGTGGCACTGCTGAGGCACTATTGAGCCTTCAGATCATCTGTATATTGTTGGATTGACTGTTTCTCATCTTTCTCTTGAAAATATCCCATAGATTCAGGGGTCAGGCATGTTGGCTGGCCAATAAAGCACAGTAATATCATGGTCAGCAAACCACTTGGAAGTGGTTTTTGCACTGTGGGCAGGTGCTAAAGTCCTGCTGGAAAAGGGAATCAGCATCTCCATAAAGCATGTCAGCAGATGGAAGCTTAAAGTGCTCCAAAATCTCATTGAAGATGGCTGCATCGACTTTGCACTTGATAAAACACAATGGACCAACACCAGCAGATGTCACGGCCCCCCAAATCATTACTAACTTCAGAAACTTCCCACTAGGCTTCAAGCAGCTTGGATTCTGTGCCTCTCCAGTCTTCCTTCAGACTCTGGGACCATGATTTCAACATGAAATGCAAAATTTACTTTTATCTGAAAAGAGGACTTTCGACCACTGTTCACTGTCCAGTTCTTTTTCTCCTTAGCCAAGGTAAGATGCTTCTGACGTTGTTTCTGTTTCAGAAGTGGCTTGGTAGTCCTTTTCCTGAAGATGTCTGAGTGTGGTGACTCTTGATGCGCTGACTTCGGCTTCATTTGACTCATTGTGAAGCTCTTGTTTGAATTGGCTTTACTTGACAGTATTCTCAAGCTTGTGGTCATCCCTGTTGCTTGTGCACCTAGGACTAGCTTAAGCCTGGTCTGTGAAACTGGGGGATTGTGTTTTGGTGTCAGTTTAGGAGCACTGCTTGTCTGATATCAGCCACATTGATAAGGACATGTAGGTCTATATACTATTTTTAGATACAATCTAATTGATTTTAAAACACTTTGTATTAATGAATCTGTACTTTTATTAATTCATTTAATTACTGTCTGTAGTCTGTAATGTATACAAAATGAAGTACTTTGTATTTATATTGTAAGGCTTGATTTTCCTGCTAAACAAAAACTGAGATAAAGCGTCCTGCAATAAAGTAATAAAATTTTAATCTGGAAAGAAGATCTCAAAGAAGTAGCAATGGACAACGCCTTGCTCTAACCCCAAAAGGACAACGCCTCCCCCACCATACACACACACTTTTCATGTTTGGTATAATTTAATTTGTCTCAGTGCGATTGATAAAACAGTCTCAATTTCACAGCAGTCACTAGAATTATGATGAAGATGTAAAATTAAGGACAATTCTGTCCTCTTTTTGGGTGGTGTCTCTTCTCCTCTCCCCCAAAACAGGTGTTGGTGTAACATTTACGATCCTTTTGTTCTGGTATAAAAGGTAAAGAGCAAAGCAGTCATGTGGGATCTTCTGCAGGCCCCCACAGAGAGGTGGGTGAATGTCTGAGGACATTCACCCATCCCTGTGTATATGCATTTCTTTGAGTAATCGATGTTATGCATTTATCATTTCTGAATTGGCTTTAATTGGTTATGTGTGTAATTGACACGCTACACTGTTACCTGACAAATAAATGTTATATTTGATTTACTCTGGATTCTCCTGATATCATTATTACCAGTAAATTATGGGAGGCTAATGCTACCGTAAATCTGTGTCCAGGGTAGAACAAACTGAAGGCACATGAATGAAGGAGCAGTAGGCACTTCATCTGAAGACCTTTTGATTTCTGTTTACTGCTGATTTAGCAAGTTGTATGGAAGTGGCTAAATTAAAATACACTTATGTTCGAGTGAGCAGTAGGCAACCGACTAAAGGTATTAGCCAACTTATTACACCCTCTGATGAAGATCAGACTGGCGAGTTTATGTCCGTGAGTTTACCGCGAAATCCCGGGGCGAGTATCTCTGTGCGGCATCGGGTCCCTAATGACTGAACAATTGAAATATGGAATATCCAGAATCATCAAATATCTAAACTAATGCATAACTAATGATGAATTTCTAATTGGAAACACAACCTAAGTGTAAGAATCATTTGAAATTGGAGTCAGATTAAACGAGTGAAATTAAGTGAACTTCATAGAGACGCTGAAAAGACATACACGCTTAAACCTTCCCTGTCCTGTGGGAAACCGTCATTGGACCCATTAGGCGGGCCTTACAGAAATATGAGAAACATTTATACATAAGGTGTTATGAGGTGTTGTAATTAGTAGTAGGGTTTTTTTGATTGTTTGATGTATGTGATTGGTTGGAACCATTTGTGATTCATGTCATCATGTTTGTCAAAATAAAACTTTTTCTAATGCACATATTACTTGTTTTTCCTATTTCACCTATATAGAAATTTTATGGATATATTATCAGGAACCCCCAAGCTCCCAAAAATGGGGTGAAATATTTTTTCCCCAAAAATAAAAATTCATGCCACAGAGCAGTGGTCTTCACTATTTGTATTTTTTTTTTTTTTTTTTTTTCATGAGAGCCACACTGATAGGATAAAGTCAATAGGAGAGCCACTTTTACCACTGTGCATTAGAAAATACTATACTAATTTACTGTTTTTAAACCATACTATAGTAAATTGTAGAAAAATCATTCTTTATCATTTACCAGTCAAATTTGTAATTGAGACAAGATGATTTCCTTAAATGACAAAAAAGCAGGATTACCTTAATGCTGGGGTGAGCAGAAGAATTGAGGGAAACATACTCACTACTCATGAGGGAACATGTACCACAAAGTTTGCCAACAAAGAAGCAGTGTAAATAGAAAAGATTAACCCAGTGATCAAAACAACTCAGCAGTTTAATATAATTTAATTTAATAATTTCTTCTTTAATTTTCATTTCATTTTTATTTTGCTAGGCTAATATAATGTATGTATTTCTCATGTTAACCACTTGGAGTCACTGTTGTCAGATTGTTTGCTGTCACTGTTATTAGTACTGTATGTGAACACATGTGATTGTTTTTAACATCACTTTTTTTATATCACTGGAAAAAAATCTAGGTTTGGGAAAAAAGATGGCACGTAATCTAAAATTCGAGACTTGTGCAGTCCTGTCTCTGTCATGGTAGACAGCATATTGAATTTTGTAGATGAAAACGTGAAGAATGGACTCACAGATTTTACACTGGCACTGTGTAAGGGAACTAGATTACTTGTGATTTTCAAAACTCACAACTTTCACTGTTTTAAGGAGTTTTTGTCTACTAAGCACTGTCTACTTTTTTTTTTTTTTTTGGAAAGATGTTTCGCTGACATCAATAAACAACAGTACAAACCAGTGAAGAAGCTGTACTTCTGTCCCTCATGGTCTTGATTTCATTCCTGACAAAAACAAAATATGGCACTGTTACCTGTGTTGTTGTGCTATTGCCTTTTAGAAAATTACCTGATGCACGTCACAAACAGTAAAACATTTAAGTACCTATGCATCTTTTGTTATGTAACAGCTCACAACCTGTTATAGCCATAATGCTGTTGGTTAAAAATGCAAGATTATTATCTTAAGTCAGTCTATCAGTGAAGTCAAGTTTGGAATGTTGTGGAACATGACATTTCATGGGCATTTGAAGCTTTTAGACATGCAGTGACAAGCTTAAGAAGTCTTCTAAATGGCAGGAAAAACAATATCTCTAAACAAAATAAGTGGGTGGGATGTAAAAAAAAAAAAAATTCACAGGCATGAGTATAAATCCAGACACACAAGGGGAGAAAGCATATGGCAACTTCCTGACCAACCAGTTTTTTACAGGTAAATATTATCCTTTTTGATCAACTGAACAATGCTGGACAAGCCTTAATATAGTTGTAACTTTTTTAGTTTTATGTTTTGTCACTTATACTTGAGTATCTGGGACCTTTTTGTGTTTGTAGTTTGTATTTAGAGAAAGGCTTCTCAGAGTGAAAAATGCCTCCTCCTCATGAACGCCATGACTACACAACTGATAATGTGGGTTCTCCAACTAATCCAATGGCGTTCCTGGGTCAGGACTATCAGAAGCTGCTCCACAAATCTCTCAGTAGAAATGAGCTGTACATTGATGAGTTGTTCCCTCCAAACAACAGCTCTATTGGCACCCTGGATAAAGAAGCTGATTTGGACTACAATAACATTGTGTGGAAGAGGCCATCGGTATGTAAAAAATATTCATTAAAAATAATACATTATATTTCTCTCTCTTCATATCCATGGTCCAATTAAGAATCATTGAAAGCTTCTACATCCTGTTAATTTAAATACTAAGATGTTATCATGGTGACTTGTATCTGCTGAGACATGTACGATTTTGTATGCATGTATGTCTAAACATCTCTATGTATATACTTCATATTTGTAAATGCTTAACATGCACTCTATAATTATGCAGTGTCTAGAAATAGGTTAATAAGGTAGGAACAGATTAAGCAAAATAAATAAATAAAGCATTAAGGATACTTTGATCATTCTGTCTAAACAGGAATTAGTGTCACCTCGTAAACCTTTCTTCACTGTTGATGGAATTTCAAGGTTTGACTACAAACAAGGGTCCAAATTAGGTAAGTTTGGGTTTATTTGAATATATAGTATGGCTGAGGCTCTTAGTGTTCCTTAACTTAATTTCTAAGCAGTCACACATCATCTAAAATGAACAATGTGATAAAAATGCATAAATAATCTGTAACAAAGTTCATAGTTGAACTTAATTTTTTAAATGAAAATTATCCCATAATTTACCCTCAAGCCATCCTAAGTGTATATGACTTTCTTTCAGCCGAACACAGTCAAAGTTACAGTGGGTACGGAAAGTATTCAGACCCCCTTTAATTTTTTCACTCTTTGTTATATTGCAGTCATTTGCTAAAATCATCATAAAAGTTCATTTTTTTCCTCATCAATGTACACACAACACCCCATATTGACAGAAAACGTCTCAGGTTACGTATGTAACCATGGTTCCCTGAGAACAGGGAACAAGACTCTGCGATGACTGCGCTATGGGGAACGTCCTCCGTGACCCGTGCTCGAAATGCCAAAAATCACCACACTCCAATCCTATTGGCCGGCGACAGCCTATCACGTCAAACGGCGCGAACCGTGACGTATAAAGGGAGCGCCTGGGGAAACAGCCGACATCTTCTTGTCTTTGAGCGACTGTAGCAGGCATCCCGCAGCATAGCATGAAAGCGCAGAGTCTCGTTCCCTGTTCTCAGGGAACCATGGTTACATACGTAACCTGAGACGTTCCCTTTCGAAAGGGAACTCCACTCTGCGCTGACTGCGCTATGGGGAACGATATACCCACGCCGCCATGCTAGAGGAGAATGCCAGTCCAAAAAGACCCCTGACCCAGGGGAGCACAAACCAGCCTGGGGGCCGCTCTAACGGGAGACTTCATAGAAGTCTTCACATGGTCCTAAGTATTCAGACCCTTTGCTCAGTATTTAGTAGAAGCACCCTTTTGATCTAATACAGGCATGAGTCTTTTTGGGAAAGATGCAACAAGTTTTTCACACCTGGATTTGGGGATCCTCTGCCATTCCTCCTTGCAGATCCTCTCCAGTTCTGTCAGGTTGGATGGTAAATGTTGGTGGACAGCCATTTTTAGGTCTCTCCAGAGATGCTCAATTGGGTTTAAGTCAGGGCTCTGGCTGGGCCAGTCAAGAACAGTCACGGAGTTGTTGTGAAGCCACTCCTTCGTTATTTTAGCTGTGTGCTTAGGGTCATTGTCTTCTTGGAAGGTAAACCTTCGGCCCAGTTTGAGGTCCTGAGCACTTTAGAGAAGATTTTCGTCCAGGATATCCCTTTACTTGGCCGCATTCATCTTTCCCTCGATTGCAGCTGGTCGTCCTGTCCCTGCAGCTGAAAAACACCCTCACAGCATGATGCTGCCACCACCATACTTCACTGTTGGGACTGTATTGGACAGGTGATGAGCAGTGCCTGGTTTTCTCCACACATACCGCTTAGAATTAAGGCCAAAAAGTTCTATCTTGGTCTCATCAGACCAGAGAATCTCATTTCTCACCATCTTGGAGTCCTCCATGCAGGCTTTCATGTGTCTTGCACTGAGGAGGGGCTTCCGTCGGGTCACTCTGCCATAAAGCCCTGACTGGTGGAGGGCTGCAGTGATGGTTGACTTTCTACAACTTTCTCCCATCTCCCGACTGCATCTATGGAGCTCAGCCACAGTGATCTTTGGGTTCTTCTTTACCTCTCTCACCAAGGCTCTTCTCCCACAATAGCTCAGTTTGGCCGGATGGCCAGCTCTAGAAAGGGTTCTGGTCGTCCCAAACATCTTCCATTTAAGGATTATGGAGGCCGCTGTGCTCTTAGGAACCTTAAGTGCAGCAGAAATATTTTTGTAACCTTGGCCAGATCTGTGCCTTTCCACAATTCTGTCTCTGAGCTCTTCAGGCAGTTCCTTTGACCTCATGATTCTCATTTGCTCTGACATGCACTGTGAGCTGTAAGGTCTTACATAGACAGGTGTGTGGCTTTCCTAATCAAGTCCAGTCAGTAATCAAACACAGCTGGACTCAAATGAAGCTGTAGAACCATCTCAAGGATGATCAAAAGAAAATGAAAGCACCTGAGTTAAATATATGAGTGTCACAGAAAAGGGTCTGAATACTTAGGAGCATGTGATATTTCAGTTTTTCTTTTTTAATAAATCTTCAAAAATGTCAACAATTATGTTTTTCTGTCAATATGGGGTTCTGTTTATACATTAATGAGGGAAAAAATTAACTTAAATGATTTTAGCAAATGGCTGCAATATAACAAAGAGTGAAAAATTTAAAGGGGTCTGAATACTTTCCGTACCCACTGTATATTAAATAATATCCTGGCTCTTCCCAGCTTTGTAATGGCATTGAATAGTGTTTTAGTGAGTTTTTGAGGCAAAAAGTGCATCCATCCATCATAAATGTAATCCAAGTAAATGCATTCTGAAGTGAAGCGATTGGTTTCTTTAAGAAAAATATATTTAAAACTTTATGAAAATTTGTGTTCATGCATTTACAAGAGAGTCTAGTTCTGGTGGAAGGGTGATTTGGCTTGACCTGATATAGCTCCTCTTCTCTTATATCAAAATCCTCTGACATTTTTCTTTAAAACTTCTCATTTTAGACTTCTGATTCATGACCTCCATTTTGTTTGGCTCTATCCTCTGTGCATTCAGTTCTCACCTAAGCTTATGTTACGCCTACATCATACATCCTATATCTTATGAACACGCATGAAGCCAGTGATTATAGTTTATAAAGTTTTAAATATGGATATTTTTCTCACAAAAATCCATTGCTTCACTTCAGAAGGCATTTATTAACCCACTGGAGTTGTATAGATTACTTTTATAATGGATTGATTCTCTTTTTGAAGCTTTAAAAACTCAGAGAATTTTCAATACGATTACAAAGCTTGGAAGAGCCAGGATATTATCTAATATATCTCTGATTGTGTTCAGCTGAAAGAAGAAAGTCATATACACCTAGGATGGCTTGAGGGTGAATAAATTATGGGATAAGTTTCATTTTTAGGTGAACTATTCCTTTAACACTTGTTCCATTGGTCTCGCTTCGTTCCCACAGCTCTCGGCCCCAACCTGCTCACAACATAAATATACAGTACATTGTTACATTTGTCATTTTTTGTTTCCTATATTGCATGTATACATTAGTCAAAACTCTGATTTGCAAATTCTTATTTGTGTTTAGGAAACTGTTGGTTTTTGGCTGCAATTGGGGCTTTAACCTCGACTGATGATAAGACATTGCTTTTGAAGAAAGATATCATAAACCAAGTCATTCCAGCCGATCAGTCATTCAGCAACAATTATGCAGGCATATTTCACTTCAGGGTGAGCTGAATTAGACATTTTAATGGTAATGGATCTTTTAAGAAGTGTGATTATTAGAAAAACACTCTTTTATCCCTTTATCTTTCCCCTGTGTAATTTATCTTACAGTTCTGGCGGTTTGGGAAATGGATTGATGTTGTCGTTGATGATCTACTTCCAACAGTCGATGGCGATCTCATTTTTGTGGGTTCAAAAACAGCTAATGAGTTTTGGCCTACCTTACTGGAGAAGGCTTATGCAAAGTAGGTGGCAGTAGATGCTTTGAAATAAACTTTGAAAATTGGTCAGTAAATATATTCATTAAAGGGTTAGTTCACCCCAAAAGGAAAATTCTGTCATTAATTACTCACCCTCATGTTGTTCTAAACCTGTAAGACTTTTGTTGTGTCTTCAGGACACAAATGAAGATCTTTTTGATGAAATCAGAAATTTCTGTCCCTCCATTGACATTTTTTGCAACGACCAAAAGCTTCAAAAAGTTTATAAAGAGATTGTAAAATGAATCCATATGAATTGAGCAGTTTAGTTCAAATTGCAGTCAGTGGAGGAACAGACATCTCTCAGATTTCAACAAAAATCATTTGTGTCCCATAGATGAACAAAAGTCTTAAGAGTTTGGAACGACATGAGGGTGATTAATTAATGACATAATTTTCATTTTGGGGTGAACCAACCCATTAAATCATGTCTGTGACATTTACATTGCCCCATAAAATGGTTCTGCCTTTACAGGGTGTGCGGATCTTACGGGGACCTGGATGGTGGATTCATATCTGAGGCCCTGATGGACTTCACTGGTGGGGTGCACATGGAGTTTGTGCTGAATGAAGCTCCTGCTCATCTGTGGAACATTATGAATCGTGCAGCCAAGTCACAAACACTTATGGGCTGTGGTACTTACCACGGGGTAAGACCTCACCTACAGTAATCCTGGATCTAATATATCATTAACAAATATTGTTGTAATAAACCATTATATATATATATATATATATATATATATATATATATATATATATATATATATATATATATATATATATATATATATATATATATATATATATATGCGCACTTAGGATTTATACAAGTGTTTCCAAAAGAAACATGCATATAAACTTAACCAAAAAATAAAGTAATAATAACACAGAAAAGTCCCAGAGAGGTCAGATTGTTATATTAGCACCAGTGGAATGTTGCTCAACCAATCACATTCCATGACCAGAAGTAATTGTTTAGTGTTTACCCTAAATCACATTATCACACTTCAAAAAGTACAAAAAGACAACACAAAATTAATCCATATAAATCAAACAGTTCAATTCACATGTTATAGAGACATGATCGCTCACACATGAGCTCACACATCAAATGTGGTTAGCAAATGAAGCTTAACCGTGCTTGCCTGACATGCAAGAACCGGTTTGTTGAACTACCCCTTAAAAATCTCAAACACGTGTCTTTAAAAGTATTATGAAAACTCAACTTTTATGGAAATACTTCAAGGGACTGAATAAAATTAACAAATTTTTACTTTCATAATTATATATGTGATCTACTGTGTACAGCTGTGTATAATATTGACATTATAAAAAAAAAAAAAAAAGATTGATATGTGTAATCTAGTATGTTTTTTTGATTTTAGGAGTCACGTGAAGCTGTGTCATCCAGTGGCATTGTTGGGGGTCATGCTTACACTGTGACAGGGGTTTGCAAGGTAAGAACACAGAAACTCTTTGTCTAGTTCCACGAATTCTAAATCCCCAAACCATTTCCATCTTCTTGATTATGTGTGAAAATATACTTTTGTACTTTTTTGTCCTTATTTATGTCTAAGCTATTAGCTGCCCTCTTAAATATTTAAATCTCACAGCATCATTCATGGTTTTGTTGAACAGGTGATGAGTAAAGGAAATCCAGTTCATCTGGTGAGAGTGTTAAACCCATGGGGAGATACAGAGTGGACTGAAGCCTGGAGTGACAAGTAAGTGTTGTTTATTTGCTTTTATGTACTGAGCAACAGCGTCAGTATTGCATCTGTATACTAACACATTATTACAAGTAGCACAATTTCCGCAATCGGATTACTTTTCCAAGTAACTAAAGTAACGCATTACTTTCAAATTTACAGCAAAATAATTAGAGCTACTTTTTAAAAGTAAAGTTACACAAGTTACTTTGTTTTCCAATTAGAAGAAATTGGTACTTACCATAAAATTCATTACTTACCAAATAACTTTTTAAATGGAAATAGTTAATTTTTAGGGAGTAATGTGGATTGTGAAGCATTACTTTTGTCCTATCACCTCACATACACATACTTGAATGTTTGTTTGTATTTGCTATATATGATATCACAGGGTTGCTGTGATGCTGGTATGGCACGCCAAATATATTTTGTGTCTATACTGCACGTAATTCTTTCAGATCATCTTTGTGGGACACAGTGAGTAAGGAGGACCTCAAGTGGCGTGAAAATCTTGACAATGGGGAGTTCTGGTTAGTATTGATCATGTTGTAATATATGACACCATAATATCCAATGTATGAATCACATATTGGGTATGATTTACTCAGGCTCAGTGTATTGCAGGATGTCAATGGAAGATTTCACCAGAAACTTTGAAAGCCTGGATATCTGCTGTCTCTGTCCTGATTTTCTGGATAGATCCTCTGGATGTCACTGGAAATCACAACGCAATTTTGGCAAATGGATTGCTGGGACTACAGCTGGAGGTTCCATGGACAATAAAGGTACATGTGTATAATATAAATAGTTATTTATCTAGTGATATACTATATGCTATTAACAAAACATTATGTGTAAATGTTGGTTTTAGTAATGAGACATTTTTTTCTCACACACTTTATGGACTTTGTGCAACTTTACACAAAGTGCCCTGACATTCTGTCTTTGTACAGATAAAGTTGTATTTCAGTCGTAGCTGATATTTCATACTTATTGAGCATAAACTACAATTAATTTCCACATACAAAGTGTGCAGATGATTATTGTAAGGTAGTTTAAAGTTATAGGGAAGAAGGAGGTGGGAACCGGCGAATGTTTAACAATAACTTTAATCATAAATAAACAACAAAATGAAAGTAAAAACACAAAACAGCAGCATAAAGTCCAGGCCTTGTCCTCTCTCATCCTTCATTGTCGTCACTCCTCCTTTTATACTGCCGGAGCTCCTGCGTGAAACTCGAGGGCTCATTAGCACTCGCGTCACTGGCCTTGTTCCGTTCCCACGGCTCTCAGCCCCGCACTGCCTGCCAGAATTATTTTTATACATCCCTGAACATGTGGATTTGATTTATAAAAAGACCTGTGCACAAGCTTAACTATTTTGCTGTGTTGTAGGTACTTTCTGGAAAAACCCTCAGTTTCGTGTGAGGATTGAGGAGCTTAGTGAGGACTGTACTCATGAGGAGGGTGCCGAAAACGTACTGGTGTCTCTCATGCAGAACCACGAGAAGAGAAACAGAAGTAGCCAAGAAAACTACAAGATTGGTTTCTATATTTTTAAGGTAAGTATTGACAGATGTAGTTCTGCATGTACCTAGGGCAGAGTTGTAACACTTTTTTAAAAAATATCTGTTTGTTTTTATTTTTACTATTTTAATTTTTCATTGCAATTCCTTTAACATGAAACCATTTTATTTAATAGGAATTTACAATATGTTTCAGTCTCTGGATAATTGTGGTCATGATCATGATTTTAACCCTGTAGCTATTTGTATATATATATTTAGAAACTGAATGTAATAAATATAGATTGGGTGTTTAGATTATTTTTTTTAATATACAGATAAGATTTCTTTTACAGATACAGATACTAATAATATTTGACATATATATATATATATATATACAGTATTGATTCATTATTGCATTCTTCTTTAGATGAGAGGTGAGAGTGGGAAGTTCTCAGCTGAGTTCTTCAATGACAAAACACCTGTTGTAGTGAAGTCTTTCGAATATTTGAGAGAGGTGATGGAATTTTTCTGGCTGGAGCCAGGAGAGTATCTGATTGTACCATGTACGGAGAATCCTGGTGAAACGGCCTCCTTCGTCCTGTCTATTTTTTCAAAGCACGAGACACACTTTGAGTAAGTTGTGGTGGAGTCAAAAGATTGTTAATTTTTAAAATGAAAAAAGACTATCCAGGGCCACAAACACATATGCTCAAATATTCTGTTTAAGGCTTGTTTGTGTGAATAACAACCATCAAATAAATGAATAAAATACAACTTTGATGTGCATTACATTACAGTATAAAATGTTTGGTATACAAAGTTAATTTTATGTATTCAGTGATTCATATCCTGGGGTTTGTCTGTTAGCTTCTGTCATCTAAAGGTCTTTTTCCATCAGATACATTGAAGAGACTGAGGAGAATTAAGACGATCCCTGATGAAAGTGAATCTACACACAAAATGACTTCTTCGAGAAATAAGTCAGCTTATGCTTAATCACTTTTTTCTTTGTTGATTAATGCTCATTTCAGAGTGAGTATCTAGTTTTATTTTTTTTTATCTTTTTTTTTTTTTATCAAAAAAAACCAAAACAAATCAGTTTGTATTATCTCTATGTGTGATCACTGTTAACAGCACATGCATTCTAATGAATTCTCTGATTGGTGATTGATTTACTGTGTAGTTATATACTTTTTCCCCAGAAACTGATTTGTTAGTGGTGTACTATTACTTGCATTTTAATAAATATATACAATTTTTGTCATTTTATTTGTTTGTATTTAGCCTATCTATTTAAACATTTCTAACAAATACCAATAATACCATAACATTATCATCAGACAAAGTCATATATTGATGCCTAAGGATATGTTTAGATTTATTCGCTCTTAGAGGTTTTGCAGAGAAAAGAAAGAATATGGACAAACTAATGAAATTGGCACTGTCGAAACTTTGCGCATCTCTCAGATTAAGAGCTCAGATTAAGACTAAAACTGTATCTTAAATATATAACGCAAACTAAATTTATTCTTCGTAAAGTCAGTAAGGTTAAACTGTGCTCTTCATCTCACAGTTAAGTTCACTCACTTAACAGGCACATTTTACTATACATTCAGTAATAACATGTCCACCAAATGGCATTAACAGTCCATTTAAATTATCATCAGACATAAAGCTTCTAGAAACAAATTGCTAAGTTATGAAAAAAAAAACACAAAAAAAAAAAAAACTAGCAGTATAGATTAGTTGTCTAGAATATATATATATATATATATATATATATATATATATATATATATATATATATATATATAATATATATATATATATATATATATATATATATATATATATAGGCTATATATATATATAAATATTGTGGTTCCCCTGGACCTGTGGAACCCAGGAATTTGACCTATACCAATCCAATGGCTCTGTTTCAATAACTGTCTACTGACTGTTTTTATGGACACAGCTAGTATTTCACCTGCATCATCAAGTTCCTCCTCATTTGGGCTGAAGCTACAACATAATGCAGAACAGTGGTCTTCTCCATTACATCATTTTCTTATGATGTGTGGCTATATGCATGCATTATGCTTGAAAAAGATTACATTGTAATGTGACATGCATCATCTCAAAGACAGAAGGATTTTTTTTTTTTTTTTATTTGTTTGCTAAATGTTTTGTTTTATATCTGTTTCATTTTATTTATTTATTTTTTTCATTTATTCTGTGTAAATTATTAAGCACCCCTTCTCCAGAACATGATAAAAATTTGTGTTTTTGATTTGTATTACATTTTAAAGTTTTGAAGCGCTGACCTTTTAGTGACGTCATTACGTAATCACCATTAAAATTAGCCCCGTGCTGCGCCCCGTGAGTGCGCTTCTGTTTCAGTCAGAGCGTCCCGAGCATAGACGGTCCCGAGCCCGAGAGAGACAGGTATGTTTTACCGAGCTGTTCACGAGAGTAAAGAAATGAGTCATATAAAGTGAACGGTGCAGTCAATATTCGTTTTAATGCTAGATTGTTAACATGCACGTGTTTTATTGACGTTAGTTTTATGGATATTCGGAGTTTTAATAACGAGCTGTGTATTTTTTGTTTAGCCTTGTCGCATCATGCCAATTTAGATTCTTACATTTTTGAGGCAAGTGGAGTTTGAAACTCCAAAAACAACAACAACGTCTAATGTCACAAATTTGTCACCTTTTGGTGAAATTAAAATATTTAAAACTTTTATGTGATTTATGCAGAACCGACAGGTTTTGACAGGGGTGATGTAAAAGTTTTACAAAAGATTAATTTGTCAACATAAGAAAGACCGATATTGACTATAATACTTTAAGCATGGCCCTATAGGGTGAGGCCCTCTTCATCTTTTAAACTACGCATTTTTTTTTTATCTCACTCAGCACTTAATATTTCTGTCAGTATTAACGTAATCTACTATTCCCTTCTTATGGAGACATGTTTTGGCAATATTGTGTAATGAAAATTAAAAACAAAAAAACAACAACAAAAAACATTACAAAAATTTTGAACACTAATTTTGCATCAAGATGTTACCAGTCACTGCCCAAAACTGAGTTTGGCCAGAGTTGCTCCCCTAATAGCCCTACATTTTTATTTCTTATATGAAAATGCCTTTTGCTCAGCTGATCACATTTGAGCATAGCAATGTGAGTACAGGAGTTTAGTGCACCGTCAGGGATTCTGCATCTCACTGCATTTTTTTCTGAAGGACTACAGTACAGAGAACAGACTAATGCTTTGGAATATTGACAGTACAGGCATTAATAACATAAATGATTTTGCTTTTCTGGAAATAACAGGCCACAAAACCTCAAGTCTTATCTATTCTGTTTGCTCCTTTTTAAAGGTGCCGTAGAACATGTTTTCAAAAGATGTAATATAAGTCTAAGGTGTCCCCTGAATGTTTCTGTGTAGTTTCAGCTCAAAAATACCTCATAGATTTTTTTTTTAATTCATTTTTTTAACTGCCTATTTTGAGGCATCATTAAATATGCGCCGATTCAGGCTGCGGCCCCTTTAAATTCTTGTGCTCCCCGCCCCCGAGCCTTAAACAGCAAAGTTCACACAACTAATATAACCCTCAAAATGGATCTTTACAAAGTGTTCGTCATGCAGCATTTAGAATTTAAACATTTAGAAAGACAATTTACAAATATCACTAAAAATATCATGGATTATTGCTCCATCTGCCATTTTTCGCTGTTGTCTTTGCTTGCTTACCTAGTCTGATTATTCAGCTGTGCACATCCAGACGTTAATACTGCCTGCCCTTATGTAATGCCTTGAACATGAGCTGGCATATGCAAATATTGCGGGCGTACATATTAATGATCCCGACTGTTACGTAACAGTCAGCGTTATGTTGAGATTCGCTACAAAAGTTATTCGTTTATGAGGATACTTGCCAAGTTGGGCATTTTGATATAACTTTGTGTATGTTTGTCTGCAAGTGCAAGAAGACACAAAATAGAACTCAAATAGATACTGTATGACAATTCCGTCAACTGTACCAAGTGTCTTGGTGTACTGATGACCAAGGGTCAGTCCTGTCGAGCCCTGTATAGTAAAGTATATTATAGTAATATTGATGATACATCCATGTTTATGGCAGTAAAAGCATTTCCAAAACCTTTTTAGACTTCGGTCTGGCTGCCTTTGACTATGAAGGATGGGGGAAGGACTACCACCAGAGACCTCAGCAGTGTTTATCTTTGCAGCCGTACCACGGCAACTTTAATTGTATCACTTGCTCACTCTATTTTAAGAAATAGCTCCTTATCTTCATCTGTAAACATGCAAAGTGGATTCTCAGCTGCACCCTCTCTTAAGACCCATTGGAGACAAGAGGGAATGGATTAAAAAGCAGTAGGTTGACTTTGATTCAGACTCTTTCAGATTGCTTTCAGTCACAGTCTCAGTTTTACAGACTCACCCACAGAACTGGAAGACTATATGCCAGGAACAAGAGTGCTTGTAATTAATTCTCGTGGGAAATAATCTTTTCAGGACAGTGGCCCTGTATTCCAAGTCTGTTGGCCTTTTTGTCTCTCAGCTCAGTGGATTATTCAAAGCCAGCAACCTTGACCTGACATAAAGGATCAGGTATACTTCATTGTCTTCTTTTCGAGCTTGCAAAAAGTTCCTTTCAAAGTATACTCCATTATGAATGAAGATTTCTTTCGAGTGTTCAGTCAACTCGGACATGCTGTTTTCTGCGTGGAAACAAAAAACCAGCTGCATGTGGACGGTGTGTACAGGCATCAGTGGACTGTCATGATGACATAAACTGCTTCACATGTACTCTTCAAGTTTGGACTTAAGTACATGTCGATGGCATGCCTGAATATCAGTAATTTCACTAAGCGAACAGTAAGAATAGTTTATTTCTGTCCAGTTGATTGCTGGTGTTACGTCCCCCTGGCGTCTAGAGGATATGGAGACGTAACATGAGAAAAGATTAACTATTAAAAATGCTGTTAAAAGAATGGACTCATTTATTAAGGAGATGTGATGTGTGTAGTGAAGAAACAGGCAGAGAAAAACTAAATTTGTAGTTGCTTTTAGTAAGGGAAAATAATTCAATGTAACAAAATACCCAATGATACAATAAGCAGTGAACCAAACATACATCCAAAACAAACAAAGACCTATTTACAAATTATATACAAAAGTAAAATAAACGATAACAAAGCGAGGGACGAGAGCGGTGCTAAAACAAAGAAATCAATGAAACAAAACAAGTTAACTAAACCCCAACAAATTCTAAACTAATCAAAAGAAAGCAAGGAAAATAACATCTTCAGTGTAGAACACCGCTATCTACACTAACTAACAAACATAAATACATAAATTGGCACCCGCTCCTAAACTAGTGTGTTTAAACAACTTTACTCTACGTGCTGCGAGGTGTAGGTCACGTGACATACTAACCTGGTCCCATCACCATGTATCGAAGAAGGACCTGAACAAACTCTGGTAAATCGAGAGTCGAGTCACGCCATAATCACAGTATCAATGGTAAAGCATGATAAGCAAAGTTTCAAATGAAGAAAACACACAAACAAATCAAACTAAACAAGAGCAAAAATACAACAGCAAACGCAGGAGAGCAAACAAAAACAAAGCAAGTGCTTCTCCCACGCTCGTGTCACATCCGGGTCTTTATACGCGCCCACTAGCATCTGATTGGTTCTCAGGATGTCACGAGACTCCAATGACTGGCAGCGACGTCATCCAATTACGGGATCTGTAACAAGTGAGAGTGAAGGAGAGAGAGAGAGAGAGAGAGAGAAAACGCTACGGGACGTAACACCCCCACCCTTAAAAAAAACAAACATACACATGTTTGTTAGAACCAACCTAGACCAGTAGGTACTCTTCCTTAGACCCGAGACAGAGCATCTGCCACGATGTTATCTGTACCTTTCTTGTACCGGATCTCAAGATTGTAGTTCCGTTTTTGACGTCTCCTGTCTGGTGTACGCAATACATAATCTGTCTCTCCTCTCTTCTCCAAGATCTCATAAGGCCCTGAAAACCGTGCAGTTAATGCGGACCCCGGAACAGGAAGTAGAACCAGCACCTGATCGCCAACTGCAAAAGATCTGTTGACAGCAGATTTATCATACCACATTTTCATCTTACCTTGAGCTTTAGCCAACGTCTCACGAGCCAGCGTACATGATTTCTGAAGTTGATCATGGAATCTGCTAACATAGTCCTCAATGCCTAACATCCTCTCTTTTAGGACTTTCAATGGTCCTCTAACAGTATGGCCAAAGACCAGCTCTGATGGGCTGAACTTGAGGGACTCCTGCACTGTTTCACGGATTGAAAATAAAAGCAAGGGAACACCTTTGTCCCACTCAGAACCTGTCTCGAGGCAGTATTTCCTAAGCATTGCCTTTAGGGTCTGATGGAACCTTTCCAAGGACCCCTGACTTTCTGGGTGATAGGCACTGGCTATGCGATGTGTAATATTGAGTGACTTAAAAACTTGAGCACACAACTTAGATAGAAAATTAGTCCCCTGATCAGTCTGGACAATTCTTGGTAAACCAAAAGTAGTAAAGAACTTTGTTAAAACTTTAACAACTGCTTGAGATGTAATTTTGCATAGTGGAATTGCTTCCGGGTATCTGGTAGCTGAACACATAATAGTCAATAAAAACTAATGATGCTCCGATTGATCGGCCACCGATCATGATCGGCCGATATTGGCTAAAAATAGCTTGATCGGCGAACCCCAAAACCCCAAAAGCTTTTTCACACGTGCATGCACGGCGCACAGGTACACAACAGCAGAGCGGAGCTTGTCATGAGTTCTCCCGTCTGGAAGTTTTTCAAATTGTCCGATAAAGGCGTAAAGTTAGCCGTTTGCAATGTAGTGCAGTGTAAACGAGGCTTCACACACAGTCGGCTGGGGATGGGGATGTTGTTGGCTTCGGCTGGTTTAGTTTCTCATACTCTGCATATTCAGTTGTATGGCGTGTTCTAAGGTGCCTAATCATGTTAGTGGTGTTAAAATGACGTTGCTTGCTTCCACCTCGAGGGATTTCATCACGACATACATTGCAAACGGCTAACTTTACGTCTTTATTTTGTATTTGAGCTGCGCGTCTTGGACGCGGCATCCGTCAACAATAGGCGAGGCGCTTATCTTTAGCGAAGCGGCGCGGCTGGTGTAAACACGAGCATTGACTAGAGTGGCCGCGTATCAGCTCCGGTAGCTGCACCGCACACGCGTGCAGTGTAAACGAGGCTTGAGTGATGCATTTAAACGACGTGAAACATACAGCAAGTATAGTACGAAGATATCACGTTCAGAATTATGGACTTCATTTGGTTGGTAACTATCTGCTTGGCCTCCTTGTTTCTCTGCTTTGTTATTTAGGAAGGATGGCACTGGCATACAGTAGCTTACATTATTTTATTTTTTGGATCTGATATAGTTGGTTCCTTAACTATATCAGATCCAAAACTAAGTTTTTTTTCTCAATACAGTTAATTTAGAGTTAGTTTCTTTTCTACAAATGGTGCAAACTCTGATAGATTGTAGATAAAAGATTCCCATTCCCCTGCCATTCTGTGATCGGCAGTAATCGGCAATCGGCAGATCATGATCTTGGTGATCGGTAATCGGTGATCGGCCCCAAAAATGCTGATCGGAGCATCTCTAATAAAAACTGATTACCAGATTTGGTCTTTGGCAAAGGACCAACGCAATCCACAATCACATGTTCAAAAGGTTCGCCTATGACGGGAATTGGGATTAAAGGGGCTGGTGGAATCACCTGGTTTGGCTTCCCAGCATACTGACAAACATGACAAGTCTTGCAGTATTTTACAACGTCACGTTTCAAACCGTACCAAAAGAAATGCTGTGTCCGGAGAGCAGATGATCGTGCGCCAATGACAGTACCTGTTGACGAAAAATGTAAGGAACCACCACCTGATAAACAACGTTCCACTCATCCTCGACAGCACTATTTTTATGCCACTTCCGCATCAGCAGTCCATCTCTCACTAAAAATGAGACATTGTTAAGTGCAGGTTTCTCAGCCAGTTTAAAACATTTTACAAGTGAAATATCATTCTTCTGAGCTTCGATTAGTTTTTCACGAGTTACCGTAAATATTAATGGGTCGCTTACTACAACCTCATTCCCCTGATCACTGCCATCATCTGCAAGACTTCCCTCAGCCTCTTGATCTGCACAGCTAGCTTAACCACCTCATACTTAAGACTGTCTTCTAAAGACAGGGTTGAATAAACCTCTAAAGCTTTCCCAGCTAATTTACATTGCAACAACAATGACCATACCTCTTTTGGCCAACCCAAAGAAGTTGCGATTCTTTCGAAAGCGTTAAAATTGCTATCCACTTCCGCTTCACGAGAAACTTGGCACTAAGGCAATATGTTTGCCAACATCAAAAGTGGCTGAAGTCGAATTAGCTGAATTGTCACTTACCGATGAAGAGTTCTGCGAAACAGAGGAAACCGCAGCAGCCTTCGCCGCCTCGATGTCCAACTATCGAAGCTTAACCTCCTTATCGGCTTCAATTTCGAGCTTGCGCACCTGTAGACGCAGATCTAATTCTGCTTGGCGGGATTGTGCGCTTTCTCGAGCTTCCATACGGAGCCGTTCAATCCGCACTCTCAACTGCACCTCCCCTGTTGACCTGGGAGAGACTGGTGAAAAAGGTTCAAAAGGTGGAAGAGTTGCCCCAACGGTAGCCTCCGCCTCCGCTGTGACTAACTCGCCCTCACCTTCACCTACCTTCCCAGCATTTTGCTCCACGCCCGCAAGATCTGCCCCTCGGTCTACCACCGGCAAGCTTAACACTCCAGAGTCAATTAAACAGTCAATCAATTCAGCTTTAATTTTCTTTTTTAAAGTTTGCTTTGGAATCGCAATTTGGAAGTGGCTAGCTATAATTAACAACTCATCTTTTCTGCACTTCTCAATCACCTCTAATGAGGGACTACTAACAAAGCTCTGCAAGTTAAACGCCATCAAAACTCATCAACATATGCCACAAGACTAAATTTGCTCAACCTGCATTCACACAAAATTCTGCCTGTAACCACACACATCTTATTCCTTAACAAAGGAGACAGCATCGCTTTGGGACGAGCCCCCAATTATGTTACGTTCCCCTTGGCGTCTAGAGGATATGGAGACGTAACATGAGAAAAGATTAACTATTAAAAATGCTGTTAAAAGAATGGACTCATTTATTAAGGAGATGTGATGTGTGTAGTGAAGAAACAGGCAGAGAAAAACTAAATTTGTAGTTGCTTTTAGTAAGGGAAAATAATTCAATGTAACAAAATACCCAATGATACAATAAGCAGTGAACCAAACATACATCCAAAACAAACAAATACCTATTTACAAATTATATACAAAAGTAAAATAAACGATAACAAAGCGAGGGACGAGAGCGGTGCTAAAACAAAGAAATCAATAAAACAAAACAAGTTAACTAAACCCCAACAAATTCTAAACTAATCAAAAGAAAGCAAGGAAAATAACATCTTCAGTGTAGAACACCGCTATCTACACTAACTAACAAACATAAATACATAAATTGGCACCCGCTCCTAAACTAGTGTGTTTAAACAACTTTACGTGCTGCGAGGTGTAGGTCACGTGACATACTAACCTGGTCCCATCACCATGTATCGAAGAAGGACCTGAACAAACTCTGGTAAATCGAGAGTCGAGTCACGCCATAATCACAGTATCAATGGTAAAGCATGATAAGCAAAGTTTCAAATGAAGAAAACACACAATAAACAAATCAAACTAAACAAGAGCAAAAATACAACAGCAAACGCAGGAGAGCAAACAAAAACAAAGCAAGCGCTTCTCCCACGCTCGTGTCACATCCGGGTCTTTATACGCGCCCACTAGCATCCGATTGGTTCTCAGGATTTCACGAGACTCCAATGACTGGCAGCGACGTCATCCAATTACGGGATCTGTAACAAGTGAGAGTGAAGGAGAGAGAGAGAGAGAGAGAGAGAGAGAGAGAGAGAGAAAAACGCTACGGGACGTAACAGCTGGCAAGAAAATGTAACCCTGCTCTCTATAAGAGTAGTGTTAATGATGTTGCTGAGCAGGCTGCAAGCATTTTAGTAGCTTTGATATAAAGTACAACCAGCAATCATTCGATCTAATGGACAAAATAAGCTTGCGCAATTTACATATGAATTCGCACTGAAATGACGGCGAAACATACAGAGAGCATCAGCATTCATTTCTGCGCTGACAGCCACAAGACCACGCCGAACACTGAGTGTGTGTGTTAGAAATCAAAAATGTTGAGAGAACATTATGATTGGTATGTTTTTCATCTTCAAACCAGACTTGGGTCTTCAGCCGACAAAGTTTAAATCCCATCTGGTGTTTGCCATAATGTTTACGCTTTAAGTCAGTAAGCAGAGAGTAGGCGGTCTTCTGTGACTGTTCAAACTTATTCGACTACATGAGCGTCTACACTATGAAAACAATGTGGTAAAATGAGCTTTCGACTACCTCTAGAAGTGGTTGAAAGTGGACAAGTTGTTAGACCCTGTTTACACCTAAATTTAGCTTTGTCCGCTTGTGATCAAATTAACCAAAACACATCTTAATACTATGTGTAAACATGGCCTAAGTGTACATGCACTACCGTTCAAAAGTTTAGGGTTGGTGAGATTTTATTGTATGTTTTTTATACATTACTATAAAGATGCTGTCAGAGAAAACCCAGTGAATGTCACATGGTGATTGTAAAGAGGGGAGAACAATGTTGCGGATTTGATTCCTCAGGTATGTGAAGGATGCAATCAATAAATCTCATATGGAAATTGACTGAGATATCCGATTGGATTAGGTGCCATTAAGTTGGCGATCAGCCAGGTTTGTTCTTTCCTCTTCCAATGTAAGGCAGCGAGAAGTTATGTAAAAAAAACAATTGGCAGAAAGTGATTGTGAATGGGGGTTCAAAAAAAGACAAGCCTTTGGCCAACTGTGGAGCAGATGCCTTGCTTCTCTTTGTAAAGTGTCACCAGTGCATCATTGGTAGCTGTTAAATAGATTTTTTTGGCCAGTGCCATGCCCATCAATGTGACATGAATTTTAATAGCGGTGCTGCATCAGAGAGGGAAAACACAAGGGCTTGCAAAAGAGGTGCTTTGTCATGCGGCAAAAACTTTTGCTGCAGTGCACTTTGGCATAGACATCTGCTAATGTCTAGAATTTCAGGCAGTTCTAGTTTTGGGTTTTCTTTCAGAAATCCAATTTATTCCTTTTTTTGGCAGAGGCTAGATGCTTAGTGTATATAGCAAGAACATTATTTTCTTTTACATTTAGTGTAAATAGTGTTATTAAGGAAGGAAGGATTTATATAGCTCTTTTATTATGTACTGTTGAACACAATTTACAATTATATCAGGGGTCTCTCCTCACCCACCACTAGTGTGCAGCATCCACGTGGATGATGCAACGGCAACCACGGTGCAACAGCGCCAGTGCGCTCTCCTCACACCAGCTATAGGTGGAGCCGAGTACATTCACTTTGAAAGGGCACTTTAGTTTAATTTGACTGCGTATAGCAGGGGTGGCGAACATCGGTCCTGGAGAGCCACAGTCCTGCAGAGTTTTGCTTCAACCCTAATCAAACACATCCAAACAAGCTAATCAAGGTCTAAAGGGTTACTAGGAAGCTACAGGCAGGTGAGTTGTTATCAGGGTTGGAGCTAAACTCTGGAGGACTGTGGCTCTCCAGGACTGGCCACCCCTGGTCCTGGTGTATAGTAAAAGAACATAGCCTTGTGCACTGATGTTGATACACAAGCACAATGCTAATAAACATTACTGATACTTTTGTGACTATACATAATTGAGGTGGTGCACACTGTACAAACTGTGTTTGTATTTGTTTGTCATGCAGCAAAAGTATTCTGAGTGAAAAATGCCTCCTCCTGATGATGGGTGCCACCACAACCCAAATGAAGATGATGAAAATTCTCCTACCAGTCCTTTGAACTTCCTGGATCAGAACTACCAGGAGCTCCACCAGAACTGTCTCGCTGAAAACACACTATACAGCGATGAGTTGTTCCCTCCAGACAACAGCTCTATTGGCTTGTTTGATGATGAGTTGCCTGAGGTGGATTTGTCCCAAGTTGTGTGGAAGCGGCCATCCGTATGTAAACCATACAGAATACTCTCTCTATAAATATTTTATATCTTCTTCTATAATGGCTTTTACAGCTTTGGTCAAAATTACAACAAATCTCTTATTTTGGAAAATTTTATTTGTCCATGTTCTGGTATTGAACTGCACTTAATTTTCTCTCATCAGGAACTGGTTTCAGACCCTAAATTAATTGTAGATGACGTGTCCAGGTTTGACTACGCACAGGGGAGTGTATTAGGTAAGTTTGAGTTATTCACATACTGGTATCATATGCTATGTCTACTATACAATGTTTCCTGGGCCATTATTGTCAAAGACTATAGAATAACACAAAACGTGTCGCTCGTATTGTTTTGAAAGGGAGAAAGTGTAACACCCAATATGGCGGAATAAGTCCCGCCTTCTAAATAAGAGCCAATCGGCAACTGGTAAAGTCATCGCGTCACTGCAGCGGTCGTTAGAAGCACTGGTTTCTATAGAAACAGTCAGACACGTGCCTCCGAAATGAGGCACAAGAGACGTGCATTTAGGTCTGCGCATGCGCATTAGATTGGTCCAGCATAAAAATACAGGTTTGTTTGTCATGATTCAAGCGTTTGGAAAACAAATTATGAGACAGTTGTTGTCAGATTTCATTGGTGATTTCAAATATGAAAGTTAATCGAAAGCTTGGCAAACGGCTTTGGAGCTGCATGATGCCCGAGAGGCGTTTCAAAGATGGCCGCCGAGTGAAATTAATTGACTTAAAGGGACTTTGTTATTGTTCTCCACACAATATCAACTCACATCAACTCAAACTGGCATTATGCACAATATGGTGTGAAATGACACATCATAATATACACAATATATGACATTTTTTATATATTTCAGATATGTGACTATTTTTTCAATTTATGTAGGAAACTGTTGGTTTTTGGCTGCAATTGGGGCTCTAACTTTTGAGAAGGATATCATGAAACAGATCATGCCAGCTGAACAATCATTCACCAAGGATTATGCCGGGATATTTCACTTCAGGGTGACTATACCTGTTCAGTAATTCATTATTTATTTGAGCACATGAAAGTCATATTTCCCCCTTTTTGCATTTGTTTCTATTTTATTTTCCACTGTTTGTAATATATCTTACAGTTTTGGCGATTTGGGAAATGGATTGATGTTGTTATTGATGACCAACTTCCAACTATTGATGACGAACTACTTTTTGTGTGTTCAAAAACATCTAATGAATTTTGGCCTGCCTTACTGGAAAAAGCATATGCAAAGTGGGTACCATTCTGTCTGGTTCATTATCTATCAACAACTGAATTATTGATTTGTTTTGCATGCCAGCCTTCACTGATTTGATGTTTTACATTATGTTTTACAAATGTTTTACATTATGCTGAGTAGTGAATTCAAATAAACTGTCTTTACAGGGTGTGTGGTTCCTATGCTGACTTGAACGCTGGTTTCATATCTGAGGCCCTGATGGACTTCACTGGTGGGACGCATATGTATTATGAACTGAATACAGCTCCTGCTGATTTGTGGAAAATCATGGAATGTGCATTTATGTCAAAAACACTTATGGGTTGTGGCTCTAATACAGTGGTAAGAAATTAATATTTCATGCAGTATTTCATAGTTTTGTTAATTTTTGAGTTTTTTAAATTTGAGTCCTCTCTCCTATTCTATTGCTTCCTGTCTCGACTGTACCACCTAATAAAGGGAAAAGCAGGCTGTATTTGTGATGACTCAGTTGAAGATCAGATATAATTTTATGACTAATATATGCAAAAGTCCAGGTAAAATCAGAGGGTTCATATACTTTTCCTTGCAACTGATTAATTATACTCATTATATAATAAAGTAAAAAAAGAAAAAAAGAAAAAAAAGAAGCAATATTGGTGAATCACTAAGTATATATATTATGATTTTAAAACAGCTTAAAGAATTAGACGTTCATAGTATTAATATGAAATAATTATTTCATTAATTATATATTGTGCATGATCAGCTTTGTACTATTATGTAATGTTTGTGTATGTGTGTGTGTGTAACAATAGACAACACCTAAAGAAAACGAGCTACTTCATGGCATAGTTGCAGAACATGCTTACACTGTGACAGGAGTTTTTGAGGTGAGACTGCCAAACCATCTGGCCATTTCAGACTGTCTCAGAGTTTTGATAAGGAAATATTTCCCACTGGAATTAAGATTCAGAAACATTTTGAACAAAATTATACTTTGTTGCTTCTTGCACGTGTCACAACACTTTCAAAGTAAAATTTCCAGTGAGTGTCGCTGAAAGCATGCTCATTTTTATCTGAATCTGGCAACGTTTTATTACACTGGTTATTGTATGTATTGCAGTAGTTTAGAAATTAAATGTCCGGTGAGTGGTGCTAAAAGGTTAATACTCTTATCACGTTTGAAAATAATATACCTCTTACAATAAACCCTTAAATGACAAATCTTAAACTTAAACTTAAATCTTAAACTTAGCAATGACAAAAGTAAATGAGTTAAAATCCTTTTGCTGAAACAATCATGCCATTTTAGTTTGCTTTACAAGTCTTTGAGCTGTGAGTGAACTGTGTGAAAATTAATCAACTATAGTGTTTTTTTCAGCTGTTTTTCTCCTAATTTAATCAATTTAATACTCTTTTACTTTTAATATATCATTTTAAACTAACATTGATTCCTGGCTTTGTACAACAGGTAACAAGTGATGAAAATCCAGTTCATCTGGTGAGATTGTTAAACCCATGGGGTGAAGAAGAGTGGCGAGGAGACTGGAGTGATGGGTAAGAGCTGTAACAACAGTTACGCTGCATTCACACGGGGCGTCAGCGTCAACGCTTGACGGAGGGCGTGTCTGAAGCTTGTGCTGACGCAACCGTTATAGTGATTACAGCCAATCACATTACTTTCCGGTGTTGCATGAACGCAGTTGGCTGCGACTGCTCTAGGGTATTTGCATAGGGCGATCTGATTGGATGACGCCTGCGTTGGCGCTTGAAAAGTTGAGAAATCTTCAACTACTGCCGCTTGCAACGCGAGTGAAGCGACGCGACGGAACCCACAATTCAGTTCGGCAACTCATGACGTCACCCATTCAAAGTAAACGAGAAGCGTTAACGCCGGCGCCCCGTGTGAATGCAGCCTTACAGTAACAGCTTCAATTAGTCCACAAACTTGGCAGAAAGTTGTACATTGCTTGTAAATGTCATCACATGGGCATATCACCTCACATACTGAAAGTTCTTTTCTTTGTATTTGCTACATGATATCACATAGCACCCATGTTTGGTTATAAATTTTACAGATCACCTTTGTGGGACACAGTTTGTGAGGAGGTCCGCAAAATTTGCCATGAAGTTTTAAATAACGGGGAGTTCTGGTAAGCATGACCTTGTTGGGTACACCCACCCTGACACACTTTTTGGAAGATGACAAGGGTTTTTTGAGAAGAGTTAATGCCCATTAACTCTTATGGTCTGGGACCCCTGTCAGCTCCCCCTCAATTGAAAAACTGCAAATGACTTGTTTGTATATGTAATATGTTGCATTTTGGCTGATTAACTTAGAAACTTTTTTTTTTAACTGCAGGATGTCAATGGAAGACTTTACCACAATTTTTGAAAGCATAGATATCTGCTGTCTCTGTCCTGATTTTCTGGATGGTTCCTCCGAATGTCATTGGACCTCAAAACGGTATTTTGGCAGATGGAATGCTGGGACTACCGCAGGTGGTAACATAATTAAGACAGGTATTATTATTATTATTATTATATGCATATATATATACTCACCGGCCACTTTATTATGTATACCCATTCAACTGCTTTTTCAACGCAAAAATCTAATCAGCCAATCACATGGCAGCAACTCAATGCATTTAGGCATGTAGACATGTTCAGGACGATCTGCTGAAGATCAAACTGAGCATTAGAATGTGAAAGAAAGTTGATTTAAGTGACTTTGAATGTAGGATGGTTGTTGGTACCAGACGGGCTGGTCTAAGTATTTCAGAAAATGCTGATCTGCTGGGATTTTCATGCACAACCCTCTGTAGAGTTTACAGAGAATGGTCAGAAGAAGACAAAATATCCATTGAGTGGCAGCTCTGTGGGCGAAAATGCCTTGTTGATGCCAGAGGTCAGAGGAGAATGGTTGGAGCTGATAGAAAGACAACAGTAACTCAAATAACCACTCGTTACAACCAAGGTCTGCAGAAGAGCATCTCTTAACGCATTACACATCAAAACTACAGCAGCAGAAGACACACCGGCTGCCACTCCTGTCAGCTAAGAACAGGGAAATCTTCTGATGGCTACTTCCAGCAGGATGACGTGCCATGTCACAAAGCTCAAATCATCTCAAACTAGTTTCTTGAAAATGACAATGAGTTCACTACACTCAAATAGCCTCCACAGTC
Organism: Chanodichthys erythropterus; assembly: GCF_024489055.1. NCBI lineage: Eukaryota > Metazoa > Chordata > Actinopteri > Cypriniformes > Xenocyprididae > Chanodichthys > Chanodichthys erythropterus. The sequence goes on from NC_090238.1 coordinate 30,633,237, forward strand.
ACCAGATCTCAATCCAATAGAGCATCTTTGGGATGTGGTGGAATGGAGATTTGCATCATTGATGCGCAGCCGACAAATCTGCAGCAACTGCGTGATGCTATCATGTCAATATGGACCAAAATCTCTGAGGTATGTTTCCAGCCTTGTTGAATCTATGCCATGAAAAATTAGGGCAGTTTTGAAGACAAAAGTGGGTCCAAATCGGTACTAGCAAGGTGTACCTAATAAAGTGTCTTATTTGCACATAAAGCCCTAGCATATCAATCAATTCCAGCATGGCAAGTGGGCCGTATATAGATAAGGTGTGTAAGTAAGACAGATACAACTTAAAATAATGCATAAAGAATGAAATAATGCACAAACCTTCTTTTAATGTGTTATAGAGACCTTCTGGACAAACCCTCAGTTTCGGGTGACAATTGATGAGCTTAATGAGGCATGTGCTAGTGGGCAGCGCCCTGAAAACATACTGGTGTCCCTCATGCAGAACCATGAGAAGAGAAACAGAAATAGCCAAAATAATTATTCTATTGGCTTCTATGTCTTTGAGGTCAGTATTGGCAAATAAATTGATGCATATTTATGTAATTTTTGCATTTAGCGGATGCTTTTATCCAAAGTGACTTAAAATTGAGGAATGTGAGCAATATGTCACAGAGCAATTAATATCCATAATGTACAATTATGAAAAAAGCTAGAACACGATTTGGGAGCTAGAAAGAGGATTTTGTCTGCGCCTTGGTTTAAGATTGTGGAGCGCTTGTGGAAGAAGTGTAATAGTCTCTGCACTTTCAATGACGTGTAGTTTGTGTTTTATGCATCAACTGCAATATCCCTGTCATAATTGCTGTTTTTCCTTTTTTCCCCATGTACTTTTGCAGATACCATTAGAGGCAAGTGAAAAATTAATACAATTATACTCATATGGTCCCTTTTATGAAGAGATTCTGTTTATATACACATTTTATCATCTAAGGACACATTTTATTATTCTCTTTTAGATGAGAAGTCAGAGCGGGAGGTTTTCATTGGAGTTCTTCGTTGACAGAGAGCCTGTGGCACAAACTGATTTAGTATGGTTGAGAGAGGTGATGAAATTCTTCAGGCTGGAGCCAGGAGAGTACCTGATTGTACCGTGCACAGAGAATCCTGGTGAAGCTGCCTCCTTCGTCTTGTCTGTTTTCTCAAAGAATGAGACACACTTTGAGTAAGTTTAAAGCATTGCCCTGGTCCCTAAATACTCTGTTTGAGGCATATGTATAAGTTCTTCTCTTTCCAACAGACATATTCAGGAGACTTCTGAGTAGAATGGAGACATTTCTTGATGAGGGTGAGGTAAACCCTTTATTGTCTGCTGTCTTTATTATTTGTCATATGAATGGGTATCAATATGCTCTGCTTTTACTTTTTGTGCTTAAATTTTCCTGTCAACTGGTAATTCAGGAAAAAACAAAACAAAATTTGTATTAGTTTCTATTAATTATTATATTCCACCTAAGAGATGGTGGAATATAATATAATGTTTTAAAACCTTTTAACTCTTTTTCAATTGTAAAGTAAATGTGTCATCTGTTGGGTGGGTGATGTACTAACAGTAGTAATGTTTTTTTAACTGGTCTGTATTCAGGATTGATCAGTTATGTTAGCATACATTATTAGATTCTATATCGGGAAATAAGAAATATTGTAATCCTGTCAAAATAAGACTTGAAATGAAACGCTGTAAAAATAGATTAATGAAAGTGTGGCATGATATCAGCAAATGTTATATGTATGTAATAATTATTATTTGTATTAATTCCAAATAATATACTGCTGCAGAATGGGATAATATGTAATGTATAATTGCATGGAAAAGCTCCCATATATTTTCTTAATATTGTTCTTCAAAGAAACCGGATAGCCGCAATAAAAATCAGTAAACCTTCAGAAATTAATTGCCAGCTTCTTTGTGAAAATGGTGACAGAATTTATAATATAATAAATCCAAATAAGTAAAAAAAAATAAAATAAAAAACATAAATCTGGCATCCAGGATTCCAGATTGTAAGTATTGGCTGTCCGTTCAGGAAAACCATATGACATGAATTCAAAGCATCACACATTCTAAAAATTGTCAGTGTTGTGTCAATGTCAATGTTGTTTCTCACAATTTTGAGATTATGTGTTTGATTCAGGGAATGCATGAAGTGATTAAATTTATACTGCAATGTAAGTCTATTTGTATAAGTGTTTGCTAAATGCATAAATGTAGATAAAAACTATACAACTTGCGGGGCTGTTCAAAAGAAACAAATACATTGTCCTTTCTATGGCATAACGCCTGATTTTACCCATATTTCAGCTTTCAATTACCTGTGAACTGTTCTATATAATAGCAAGCAAGGCCAGGTGATGAGCCAAAATGAATGTTAGCTAGCTTAAACAGCTATTTGAACTGCTCCCTTTAAGTGTCTGGGTAATATTTGTCTATTTTTAACAGCAAACAACTAGCTCTTACTTGCTCAGTATTTTCCTGGCTGATCTTTTGAACTGTATCTTGTGTGTGCAAGAACATTCCAAAGTTTTTGTTTTATTATTATTTCTAGTGCTAATTTTGCAAAGAACAACAACAACAAAAAAATTACTACATCAATAATAACAATAGCTGTTGTCTTGCTTTTTGCAACATAGGAAAAACTTGCTTCTACCTACACAAAGCTACAGCCACAACATTAAAACCACTAAGGTGAACTGATTATATTGTTACAATGGCACCTGTCAAGGGGTGGGATATATTAGGCAGCAAGTGAACAGTCAGTTGGTGAATTTCATGTGTTGGAAGCAGGAAAAATATGCAAGCGAAAAGATGTGACTATGACAAGGGCTGAATAGTGAAGGCTAGCTGACTGGGTCCAAAAATGGCAAGTCTTGTGGGGTGTTCCCGGTATGCAGTGGTACCAAAAGTGGTGCAAGAAAAGTCGTTAACAAAAGGCTCATTGATGCACGTAGGAAGCAAAGGCTAGCCTGTCTGGTCCAATCACATAGAGCACCTGGTACAGCATTGCACGCAAGTTCTTGAATTAGTAAAGCAACAACAAAAAACAAAACAAATACTTGTAGACTTGTAGAAGCAAGCTAAACTGTGTTTTTATCTCACGTTTACTTTTAACAATATGGGTTAGGTACTGTATGTTATTTTCAATATGTGGTGGAGCATTAACCTTTCATTGCCACTCATTTCCTATAAGAATTGCCACAATACAACCAACATCATAAAGCGTTGCCAGATTAACATTCATCTGTTTGAATAATACTGCACCACTCACAGGATATTTCACTTTGAAAAGCATTGTGAAAATGTGAAAAAAAGCAACCTAATATAATTTTGCAGAAATTACTATCCCCTCAACATGTTTGTAAGATTAACAATTTAGAGATAAATTGTATGTACGTATGTATATAATGCACTAATGAAAATAGGACAGAAACCGCTTAACTTTAATACTGATTTAGGAGCAGATGGACAAGTGATAATTAAGTAGACATTTAAACAGCTGTCACCAAAGAAATAACTATCCCCAGAAAAGGCTTCACTCAGCACCCTGCCACCCCAGCAGGCAGTCTCAAATACCAGGGTCAGTTTCATGCAGAGGCAATTGAGTAGTACGCAGTATAGCTAATGTAAAGGTTTGCCTCAGTAGGCAAACTGGGCAGCAGCTAGAGAGATGAGTCTAGTTAAATAAAATAAAAGATGTTTTAGCAGGAAGGAAAATTGAAAAACTTAAGCTTTTGGCTTCTCATTTGATAAAACATTGACTAGGGTTTATAGACAATGTTGTTGTCTTTACTGAAACAGAAAAATTAGTAACTTAAGAAAGTGCTGAGAGTTCGGAAGTCTACTGGACTAAAGTTAAAAAGCAAAAACTGAGCTCAGAAAAGATCAGCATCATAGCTAACTTTCCAGTACATCACATCGCACAATATTGTGCATTCATGCAGTATTTTAGGATTTGGAGTGTCTACAAATATGAATGTTTGACATAGGCGGAGCGTGTGTAAGGCTGGGGAAAGCTTAGCCTCAACGGGGGCTTGGCTAAAAATGCAGCTGTACATTTAAATTAAATCTAATAATAAAGTGAAAATGAAAATTAAATGAAAAGTGTCGATTGCAACATTTAAAGATGCTCTAGAATTAAAAATTGAATTTACCTTGGCATAGTTAAATAACAAAAGTTAAGTACATGGAAATGACATACAGTGAGTCTCAAACACCATTGTTTCTTCCTTATATAAATCTCATTTGTTTAAAAGACGAATTCAACATAACAGGGATCATTAATACTGTATGTACGACCCCAATATTTGCATATGCCAGCCCATGTTCAAGGCATTACACAAGGGCAGTCAGTATTAACGTCTGGATCTGTGCACAGCTGAATCATCAAACTAGGTAAGCAAGCAAGAACAATAGCGAAAAATGGCAGATGGAGCAATAATAACATGATCCATGATATTGTGATATTTTTAGTGATATTTCTAAATTGTCTTTCTAAATGTTTCGTTAGCATGTTGCTAATGTACTGTTAAATGTGGTTAAAGTAACCATCGTTTCTTACTGTATTCACGGAGACAAAAGAGCCGTCGCTATTTTCATTTTTAAACACTTGCAGTCTGTATAATGCATAAACACAACTTCATTCTTTATAAATCTCTCCAACAGTGTGTAATGTTAGCTTTAGCCACAGAGCACTATCAAACTCATTCAGAATCAAATGTAAACATCCAAATAAATACTGTACTTATGCGATTAGACATGCTGCATGACGAACACTTTGTAAAGATCCATTTTGAGGATGATATGATCTGTGTGAACTTTGTTTATGCTGTTTAAGGTAAGCGCGATCTTCGGGGGCGGGGGAGCACGAGAATTTAAAGGGGCCGCACAGCCTGAATTAGCGTATATTTAATGCCCCAAAATAGGCAGTTAAAAAAATGAATAAAAAAAAAATCTATGGGGTATTTTGAGTTGAAACTTCACAGACACATTCAGGGGACACCTTAGACTTATATTACATCTTTTAAAAAGATATTCTACGGCACCTTTTTAAAGGGTTAGTTCACCCAAAAATGAAAAAATGGGTCTTACACACCCGTAAGACCTTCGTTAATCTTCGGAACGCAAATTTAGATATTTTTGTTGAAATCCGATGGCTCCGTGAGGCCTGCATAGGGAGCAATGACATTTCCTCTCTCAAGATCCATAAAGGTACTTAAACATATTTAAATCAGTTCATGTGAGTACAGTAGTTCAATATTAATATATATAGTGATAGCCGATTTCAAAACACTGCTTCATGAAGCTTCAGAGCGTTATGAATCAGCGTGTCGAATCAGCGGTTCGGAGCTCCAAAGTCACGTGATTTCAGCAGTGTGACACGCAATCCGAATCATGATTGACACAGAAGAATCATAACACTCCGAAGCTTCCTGAAGCAGTTTTGACATTATTAAATGATATTATTTTCATTTTTGGGTGAACTAATCCTGTAATATAGATCTGCTCATGTTGCATTATACTTTTTATGTGTTTTACAGCATTGCACACTATAACCAGTCACACATGATTCTGTTGAGCTTACAATTGCAATGGCCAATCAGAGGTGTTCAGATTACGCCGGAGTTTTCTTCAGTGTGCGAGCTGAACTCTGAATTCTGACTGAATTCTGCACTCTCACTAATGCTCTCAGTCTCATCATAAACTGATAAACATGAACAGGTTTGGCGATTGTGCTCTTGAGAGCATTGAAACTAATATAAACAGGTTTTTCTAACATCGTACTTTGCAGCATTGAGCAATGTAGCCAATCACAAACATATCTGATGATTTCTTGAACGCATGAGTTTTTGTCCAGTGCTGAGATCTGCACACTCAATTCCTGTTGTTATGATTTAACTTATAACAAAAAATATAGTTATTATGTAGGCCAAATGAGATACAGTGAGCTTAATCGATTAGCAGAGCTTTGTGATTGTAAAGGGAGTGCTTTTATGCATGCTTTCTAGGCGATATAGGCCTAATTCAGAATTTGAAGATATAACATTTTTTTTTCCATTTATGCTTCGATGTGCAGGTTGCTGATAGCCGACACGTAACTATTTCATGACTCTGTGTTTTTATGGAGGAATTGCATCTAGCCTAACCCAAGAGTTGGTTCACCCTCTGCCTATGTTGTGAATACAGAGACATACAAAATGTGAAGGGTTCGTGGGGCTCCAGGAAGACGTTTGGGAAATAAAGGCGAATATTGTTCTTGAAAAGCCACAGTAGGGACAGCCATACAATCTTCTAACAATCTAGGGTCATGCCAAGATGTGGCTTTTTAAAGACTGAAAAATGCCTTGCTGAGCTCTCCTGCCATTCTGTAACCCTAAAAGGACTGTCAGCAGGCAAGTATGGGCTACTTCAGTAATGATGTGTGGAGACCACTGGTATATTGTAAGCACAGCAGACAGCTCAGTGGGGAACTGTTTACCTCATGCTATTACCCTGCTGACCATGAGAGAAAACAGCAGTTGATCTTTGTAAACAATAAATGCCATTAGCTACTTTGTAAATATCAGATTAAATGCTATTCTAGATGCACAGAGATCCTGCCAGTCTCTTCTCAGCAGCCAGGCGATTGAAAATCTATGATTGAGCTTACGTTTACCAAATTTGAGTGCTCTCTTTACGTATGTCAGTCAGAATGGACCACCAAAATGTCTGGACCTCATCAGGAAGAATTCAGGGTCCTACTTCCACACCAAAGTCCCATGTGAAGATTCTGGAAGAGACACTTGAATTTGATATACCATTTACATATTCCATTTTCTCTGAATATGAGCACAGTGTAGTTGAGTTAAATACAGCTTATTTTTTGGTCATAGCAAATTTTAAACTAAATTACTCCATTTTACATATGTACAGTAAATATAAGCTGACAATTCTGTCATCATATAGGCCACAAACCTGTGTGAATGAGTCTGCACCGCCATCTAGTGGCATCATATAAAACCACCATGTTAGGAAGAACGCAGCACAAAACTGTATAATAGTGCATCACTAACAACGAACACATCAAACAAATGTGGGTTATGTGTCACAAAGATGCATTAAAAGTACAATATGTAATAATTTTGGCTGCTAGAGGTCGCTAGAAGCCTATTCAAAACAAAGGCGTAGCTTGATGATGCCAAGTTTTAGAGTGGAATCTTGGGACATGTGGTCTCCATCTCAACGGACGGTGCAAAAGAATAGGGATAGGACTCGGGTACAAATCATGTTCATGTATGCGATAATTACTGTAGTATGAAGCAGAGCAGGACCGAGTGTTGGAGCTGAACGAGGAGCTGGAGCGATTGATCAACGCACGCCGCGAGCAGCGGAACTTTTATTATGACACAGTCGCCGGAGCTGCTTTCACTTTTCCGGTTATGAGTATGAGGTAACACCTTTTTACAGTCTATGGGTAACAGAGCTCTGTTTATCATATTAGATACATTTGAGTGTGTTGAAATTATGTTATAACGTTACTCTGTGCGTTCGCTCGGCGGCTGTTGTGAGACACTTGTTGCACACTGTAGTAAGATCGATTTTAGAATATCATTAAATGCTGGATGGCTTGTGTTGATAAATGGCATGCAATTAATTTTAAAACGTATTGTATGATGGAAAAAAATGTTGTATTACTTTTACTAAAAATAAAGCTGCATCTGAGTAAGCTATGTTAGCTACACACAAAATTTCTCTGAGGCATGGTACTCGCAAAAAATCAAGAAAATTAGATTTAAACAATAAGACTAAACGTGTTGAGCTATAGAACAATAATTAGTTTTCTGTCTATAAATATATCAAAACAGTTGTTCCCTTGTCTATTAAAACATGTAATATATTAAAGCGTCTTTGGTGTTTCCATGATTTCTACAAAATAAAGCCGGAAACCGAGGGTAACGCGGGTATGACGCAATTGACAGGCGACTCCTCACCAATATATAACATTTGCCTAGTGGTTTTTGGATATTTTACTGCAAAATTCTTGCACCTTTAACATTATGTACGTATGTGAAAACTTAAACACTGCATCTGGGGGAAACGGAAGCGATATGAACAACTACTGATCAAGCAATCAAAATGGTACGGAAACTCTTGTACACAAACACTCATGTGATTGGCAATGAACTCAATTAAGTTTAATCTGTTATTTATTAAGTCTTTAAGCTACAATTGAACAATTAGCCTAATAAACAATACAATTAACGTACTCAGATAAATAATAACAGTAAGCCATTTCAAATTCACGACATAATAATACAATATTTTGACATCAGTCGGGTCTTTATGGCAACTTGAAAACGTGATTGGCTTCCAAAAGACAACTAACTAGATTAGCTAACGTTCTTTGTATTTCAATTTTCTGTTTATAAATGTTGGATTTTTTAGATGTCAGGCTGAAAGACATTCTTTATCACATACGGAAAGTGTTTACTAATTCTGTGACGGTGAAAAAGTTGAAAACCACTTGAATGCCAGTTCAACTAAAAGACTTACGCATAGCCAATAAAATAGCAACATCACATAAACAGCCCAGGAACAGCCTACCAATAAATATTCAAACGATTCGAGTCCATCACTGAAAAAAGAATCGGTTCAAAAGAACGAGTCGCGAATCAGACGTCACGTAGATGCGTGACGTAGAATCTTGTGTTCAAAGAACATGGCGACTGACGAGGATTCTGAACATTATTTTGTTAGAGAAATAGAAAAGAATGACGGGTCTGTGTTAAGAATGTATCAGTGCAGCAAAGGGGACGTGGGTTGTGTAGTATGGGACGCTGCTATTGTCCTGTCAAAATACCTCGAAACGGAACAATTTTGCAGTATTCAGTCTGGTATCAGTACGTGGTTCTCCAAGAACATTATTGAACTGGGCGCAGGAACAGGAGTAGTTGGTCTCGTGGCTGCAACTCTGGGGTGAGTTATGAATGCTGTTTCATATGAAGAAAATGTATTTATTATGTACTGAAAGTTGTAGGATCTTTATTAACGATTCTTTGTTCTGATAATAAGTATTATGCACAAATATTGTTCAATTAAAAGTATTTTGGCTGGTTTTTAACCTGAGTAATGTGTGCACTCTTAGGGCAAATGTCACAGTGACAGATCTAGAGGACCTGCAGCCTCTCCTTAAGCTGAACATTGAGAAAAATCAGCAACTCATCCGTACAGGCTCAATCACAGCCAAGGTACTGAAATGGTTTGTACTACATTTCATCCTACAGGATCTTTTTGGGAGGGGTGTGTTTCCATTCTTAGCTATGAAACCTACTTATTCATTACATTCAAGGTTCACTAAATAAATGTTTTACACCTAAATAAATTAATAAACTCTTTTAAACTTTACTTTACTTAAAGTCTTTATGTATAATGCATTATAAAAGTATTTTAAAGGGTTATTTCCCCCCAAAAATGACAATTATATTATTTATTACTCACCCTCATGTCGTTCCACACCTGTAAGACCTTTGTTCATCTTCAGAACACAAATTAAGATATTGTTGATGAAATCCAATGACTCAGTGAGGCCTCCGTTGCCAGCAATGTGAACTTCTCAAGATCCAGAAAGGTACTCAAAACATATTTAAATCATGTGAGTACAGTGGTTCTACCTTAATATTATAAAGCAACGAGAATTCTTTTAGTGTGCCAAAAAACAAAATAAGGACTTTTCAACAATATGTAGTGACGGCTGATTTTAAAACACTGCTTTGAAGCTTTACAAATCTTTTGTTTCGGTTGTTCGGAGTGCCAAAGTCAGGTGATTTCAGCAGTTTGCCAGTTTGATACACAATCCTAATCACTGATTCGAAACAAAAGAATCATAAAGTTTCGAAGTAGTGTTTTGAAATTGGTCGTCACTAGATATTGTTGAAAAGTCTTTTATTTTGTTTTTTTTGGTGAACAAAAGTATTCTCGTTGCTTTATAATATTACGGTTGAACCACTGTAGTCACATTAATGGTTTTAAATATGTCTTTAGTAGCTTTCTGGATCCTGAGGATTCTGGATCCTAACATCGTTAACTGGCAATGCAGGCCTCACTGAGTCATTGGATTTCATCAAAAATATCTTAATTTGTGTTCCGTAACAAGGAATATGTGAATATTATAATGCATTTTAACTTTGGTTACAATTATTTACGAAAAGGTATAATGTATTATAAAGTACATTTATGAATACCTTTATGATGCATTATACGTAAAGGTTTTAAGTAGTGTTACCAAAGTTTTCTTTCAAATAAAGTGGGTCACCCCCACATGATAGTAATCGTGACCGCATGACCATAGTGCACCCAAAATTAAAAATTCTGTGATCATTTATTCACCCTTATTTCATTCCAAACCTTTATGACTTGCTTTCAATGGTGGAACACACACACACACAACTTTTTTTTAATTCTTTTTTTTTTATCCTGACAATGAAAGGTTTTCATTTCATTAAAATGACTAATGAAACTTTTCCTTATTTTCCTTTTAAAAGGGGAGGAAATGTTGAAGATTTTCTACCTCATCCTGATTATATTCTGATGGCTGATTGTATCTACTATGAGCAGGTACTGTACATATATATATATATATATATATATTACACAGTGCAGTCCAAAAGTTTGGAACAACTAAGATTTTTAATGTTTTTAAAAGAAGTTTCGTCTGCTCACCAAGGCTACATTTATTTAAGTAAAAATACAGTAAAAAACAGTAATATTGTGAAATATTATTACAATTTAAAATAACTGTGTACTATTTAAATATATTTGACAAAGTAATTTATTCCTGTGATGCAAAGCTGAATTTTCAGCATCGTTACTCCAGTCTTCAGTGTCACATGATCCTTCAGAAATCATTCTAATATGCTGACTTGCTGCTCAATAAAAATGTATGATTATTTTCAATGTTGGAAACAGTTGTGTACTTTTTTTTTTCAGGATTCCTTGATGAATAGAAAGTTCAAAAGAACAGCATTTATCTGAAATACAAAGCTTCTGTAGCATTATACACTACCGTTCAAAAGTTTGGGGTCAGTAAGAATTTTTATTTTTATTTTTTTGAAAAGAAATTAAAGAAATTAATACTTTTATTCAGCAAGGATGCATTAAATCAATCAAAAGTGGCAGTAAAGACATTTATAATGTTACAAAAGATTAGATTTCAGATAAACACTGTTCTTTTGAACTTTCTATTCATCAAATAATCCTGAAAAAAAATATTGTACACAAATATTTTGTACAATTGTACACATTAAATGTTTCTTGAGCAGCAGATCAGCATATTAGAATGATTTCTGAAGGATCATGTGACACTGAAGACTGGAGTAATGATGCTGAAAATTCAGCTTTGCCATCACAGGAATAAATTACTTTGTGAAATATATTCGAATAGAAAACGGTTATTTTAAATTGTAATAATATTTCACAATATTACTGTTTTTACTGTATTTTAATTAAATAAATGTAGCCTTGGTGAGCAGACGAAACTTCTTTTAAAAACATAAAAAATCTTAGTGGTTCCAAACTTTTGGACTGTACTGTATATATATATATATATATATATATATATATATATATATATTTCTTTTTAGATCCAAAACATTTGTAACTCGTACAGCAATAGTTAGCTTTACAGTTCAGAACAGTTAACAGTACTAGGTTTAATAGCCTCTGTGTTTTATATTCCACAGTCTGTGGAGCCACTAGTGGAGACTCTGAAACTGTTGGCTGGACCAGAGACCTGCATCATCTGTTGCTATGAGCAGCGCACTGTTGGTGTCAATCCTGAGATAGAGAAGAGATTCTTTGAGGTGAGAGAAATAAACTATAAAAGCTTATATTACACCTATACATTGTCAAATTTAGTGGCACACTACTATGAGAGTGCATTAGACCAGTAGATTATTTATTAAAGGGGACCTATTATGCCCCTTTTTACAAAATGTAATATGCGAGAATGTGTCCGAAGTTTCTGCTCAAAATACCCCACAGATCATTTAGTACACCATTCCCAAATGACTATTTCCTAATTGACTATTATAGGCTGGTTGTTTATACACTGCTGACACATTTATGTTCAAACACCATGTTTTTGCATGAATAAAAAGTCAAATAAATTTTTCTTGTCAGGCTAGATGTGTTATTGTCTAATTCCTCATCTAATACACTGTTTCATAGCTACTTCTGCAAGAGTTCCAGTCAGAGGAGATCCCACCTGAGAAACAAGACCCCGAGTTCAATAGTCCTGACATTCACATTCTCCACCTGCGACGAAGAGTCGACTGAATGCCATTTACGAGGATGTGTTGTGTATGTTTGTGATTCAATTTGTTTGCAATACCTATATATATATAAGTGCATTTTATGTGGTCTGGAAGTTTGGCCTTAATGTGAGCCTAAGTGTGTTTTCAGACAAAAAAGTTGAAAGTGAATGGTTTTGTGCATTGTGCACTGTTAAACTGGCAATAAATCTCAGGTGTGTTTTTTTTTTTACACACCAATTCAGAGAATGTTATACTGAGTGTGATTTATAATAACTAAATATAAGGAAGTTGCCCATATACTAATAATTATGATTGTTCAAAGGATTCTACTTCAGACCACTTGATCCTAAATGGTTTCCCCTCTTCTAAACCAAATATAAACTAGATGTTTATTTAAAATAAATCATGGACTGGATTTAGTGGTTTATGGGCTCATATAAAGTCTCCAGTGGGAACATGATTGAGAATTGAATTTCTTTATTCATTCTTTGTTATACAAACAACATTAATTGTTTTACTAACATTCGGTGTCCAGAGTTAAAAGTAGGGTAGGCATTTTATAAACACTTTTTGTTATACTTGTTAAAACTCTCTTCACATCCTGATAGCAATCAATAATAGAAGTGGTCTAAAAGTTCATATATCGTCTGTGGAAGTCTCGGGACAAAAAATATATATATTTTAAAAATGTTTTAATACATTATCAGGATACATCTGCAAACACAGCATCAATACCCGATGGCATTGTTCAAGGCCATGCATATACAATGACAGGGGTTTTCAAGGTAAGTCTGCACAGAATTAAATGTCACATCATTGTGCCATCAGATTACATTTCATAGCTTTTAAAAGTCCAACACTTTTCTTAATGGCAAATTAGGTCAGATGTCTTCTAGTCCATGTTCTAATCCAATTTATTAAGCTTCAGTATCCATACATTCTCATTCCCATTTGTGAACTGATGTATTTTGTTAGAGCAATTTTATATGCTCTATATCACATAAGCAGGAGTATGATATAGCTGTATAAAAGCATGGCAGTGATTTGGCCCATAGACACAATGCCGCAAGTTCATCTCATAACTGCAAGAGATAAACACCACTGTTTTATTAAATTGTGAACATACTTGGCCATGACCTGAAGTGGAAGCCCAGTTAAAATAGGATGCTTATATTACCCCAAGTTAATTCTTACTAAACTTTCAACCTAAACTTAGACCTTCAACCGTTTGGAGGCCACTGAATTTTGCTATATTAAGGAGAATAATCCTGGAATGTTTTTACCAAATACCTTTTCGACTGAAGAAAGGTGGACATGGGCATCTTAGATGACATGGGGGTGAGTAAATTATCAGGAAAATTTTATTTGAAAGTGCATGAACTAATCCTATAAGTATACTTTATGTGGTAAGTATACTCATATCAATGAACTAGTAGTATTCTTGTAAGTGTACCAATTAAAGGTACAATCTGTGATATTGTTTTTTTCCGCTAGAGGTCGCTAGAAGCCTATTCAAAACAAAGGCGTAGTTTCATGACGCCAAGTTTTAGAGCGGAAACTTGGGACATGTGCCCTGCGTTCCAATGTCCATACTATCCATCCTAAATAGTATGTGAGATTAAAATAAGTTGCTGCGTCCCAATTCGCCTACTTATACTACGTCCTAAAAGTATGTACTCTTTTTGTAAAGAAAAAGTACATACTTTTGAGTGTGTAGTAGAAGAGTATGCAAGTTTTGGGACATACTACCTCGTCATAACTGCGTCTTTAACGGACGTTCTGTTGCTTAGTTACTCAACCTGTAACTGTTTAAACTACCGTGTCAATCATCATGTCACAGTTAAAATCCTCCACATTTAATTAAATTTATTTTCCTACTGTTTCGGAGAGAAATGTAGTCGCACGTTGATCTGCCAGTCATGGGTCTTTCATGCAGAGAACTCTCCTCATCTTTGCATAATGATGCATTTAAAAGTTAATGACCAAACACATCGTTATAAAAGTTCACAATGCTGTTGCAGATGAAATATAATGTGGATAACATTTAATAAATATCTTTTTGTCAGGTTAGACACTGCTTATTAATCATTCAAGCCACTTTATCTTAACCGTCGTACCTCGCACGTCCGTCATGTTTGTAGTTTTTAAACACTTTTTATTCGTATTTGTAGTTCTAATCGAATCCTCGTCCACAGCGCAATGTGTTATGGGCAATATTAGCCGTTAGAAGTGTGCACGGATCTGCACTTCGAATTCTAACCGGAAAAAGTACACCATCCGGGTATCTTTGGAATACTCATTTCAACATACTACGATTTGGGACATACTAATTCTTTTTTCGAATACTATTTAGGATGCATAGTATGCGAATTGGGACGCAGTCAGTGTGTCCCAAAGCATATTATGTTGAAAAGAGTATGCCAAAAGTCCCCGGATAGTCTACTATTTCCGGTAGATTTTCGAAGTGTGGATCCGTGCACACTATAGAGGCTAATATTGCCCACAACCCATTGCGCATTTTGACGAGGATTCAGTTCAGAACTACAAACACGAGTATAAAGTGTAAAAAAACTACAAAACATGGCGGATATACGCGATCGACGCTGAGAGATTTGAGTGACTAATGGTGCGTTCAAGTCATGTCGGAAAGATCGTATTTACGAGCAGAACCGACATGAACGCCACCATAATGTTGTAAATACCAGTGGGAAGCTCGTAATTTTCTTTAAGCTCCGATCTGTACGAGTTGGGGGCGTGTCAGTCAGAAACATAGCGAAATACCACAATACCTGCAGGTATTTAGCAGTGACATTGTCAGGCTTTTCTATTTACAACGAAGTAAGCTGATTCCCAGCAAAAAATATGATAGCATCACAGTATAAAAATGTATTATGTAACAATAAAGTTTACAATGGCTTCATAAATGAATTAAAAAACATAAAAAAACAACATACAACTAATGCACACAAGTGTTATTTTGTGTAATTCATTTAGAGAAGGCACACCGCCATTATACTCCGAGGAAAGTGACTTGAACGCACCTACCGTCGTACACACGACTTCCCACCTCGTAAATACGAACTTCCCAAGAGGACTTGAACGCACCATAATAATCAGTTTAACCTGATCGAAAATATATATTTAATGTTACCCGTGTTATTTTTCATCTGCAAATACCAATGTGGACTTTTATAAAGATCCGAATGGCCATTAACTTTTAAATGCATTATTATGCATTAATATGAGGACAGTTCTCCACATGAAAGACTCGCGACTGCAGATCAACGTGCTGCATTTCACTCTGATACGGTAGGAAATTAACTAAATGAAATGTGGAGGATGTAAGATGATTGACAGGCCAGTTTACGGTGACAGGATGCGACAGAGAGGAAAGACGCGATTGTATGACGTGTTAGTATGTCCCAAAGCTTGTCTACTCTTTTACTACACTCGCAAAAGTACTTTTTGTTCACAGAAAGAGTACATACTATAAGTAGTATAAGTAGGCGAATTGGAACGCAGCATTGGTCTCCATCTCAACAGACGGTGCAAAAGAATAGGGATTGGAGTCTGGAAGAACTCATGTTCGTGGATGCGATTATTAACGTTACTGTAGTATGAAGCAGAGCAGGACCGAGTGTTGCGGGAGCTGAACGAGGAGCTGGAGCGATTGATCAACACACGCCTCACGAGCAGCGGGACTTTTATTATGACACAGTCGCCGGCGCCGCTTCCGCTTTTCCGGTCATGAGTTTACGGGAGCTGTCCTTGTCGACAGAACCAGCGGCAGATGGTAAACAGTAATTATGTTCCATAAATAAGCAACACAATCCACCATAAAACGTGCAAGAAGTAAATAAGGAACTGCTTGTAGCAAGCTAGTGGTGTTCTGGACGCTAGACACTACTTCCGCATTTGTCCACGGCACTGTTGTCATGTGGTTTCTACGTCAGTAAAGGCGGTAACAAAGGTAACTGACGTCATTGACAGGCGACTGCACTGCCCCGTGTCACTGTTTAGAATGGGAAATTTTCTCATGATTTACAAGTAGTTGAAAACATTAGAGATATTGTTTGTAATCAGCTGGACAAAATATATAACACTAGCCTAGTGGTTTTTGGATATTTTACTGCAAAAATGTTACATATTGTACCTTTAAATACTACTTGGGACTAAATTGGCCTACTTTTTAGTGTATAAAAAGTATAATTAAGTACTTTTATAATTGTAGCACTTTTTAGTTTATAAAAACTAAAACGCAGTTTACAAAAGTACACTTTGAAGTATACTCAGTAGTTTTATACTGCGAGTATACTTGTAAGTTGCCAGCCAGCGGCAGCATTTTTGATCAGTTTCACAAAACTTTAAGAATATTTTGTTGTGTGAATATCTCAACATACAATAGGCTCTGCTTTTAAACAAACAAACAAAAACATTGTATACTAGCCTTATGGATTCTTTATAAACACTTGAATGTGGATAGGCTTAAGTTCTTTAAAAAAGCAACATTTTGAACAAAAATCTGAGAAAATCGTGGTTTTGTCCATTCTCTTTTATCACCACTGCCCAATTTTCTTTCAAAAAGCCTCGATATTTAATTTAGTAACATTAGGTAGTTTTGATTTATATGCTGTTTTATGTTTAATGATCACGTTCTTTTTACATGTGCATAAGAAATGCTCCTCTCGCTTATTTCTGCTGCCTCTCAGATCTGTACTCTTTCAGAAAATGTATAACAGCGCCTCCTACCGTCAGTGGCGGAGCCAGGCTTTTTTCATAGGGTTGGGCAGGGGCCAGCTATGGAAGCCCGTTTCCGCCACTAAATAATAAAAAAATAAAATAAGTTAATTTAAAAAAAAATTAAATTAAGCCAGGATAGGCCATGTGTGGGGTAAAAGGCCCCCTCACCATCTCCACCAAGATTTTTAAACAAAATTAACCACTTCATGATTTTTTTTTTCCTTTTTTTTTTTCAAGAATAGTTAATCGTGGCTTAAAAATGGCATCTGAAACACAGGTTAAGTACAGATGAATAAAACCTGGACTATGGAGTCCTAAATTAAAATAAACTAGATTAATTTAAAACCAACTGAGAAGGGTTGCCTGTAAAACATGGAATGAGCAAGAAAAGCTTAAAATTGCATGGAACTGAGAAGCAAATCCAAATGAAAACAATGGCAGCAGTAAAAGACTGCAATAATAATAAAAAAACTTTAGTAAACAAGAGACAGTTCTTTTAAATCATTTGAACCAGAAACACAGAAACAATGGTGTTAAATCAAAATAAATTGTTTAAATAAAGTGAACAGCATCAATATATATATATATATATATATATATATATATATATATATATATATATATATATATATATATATATATATATATATATATATATATATACACACATACATGTATATCAATATCGATATATATCAAAGTAATGCATGTGTCTTCTTTGAAACACAATGTTAATCTGAAGTTAAACCTGCCTCCTGGTAGGTTTAAGTTAAGCCTCAATTTAGTCCAGGTGTAGCTCTAGTATTCCTCCAGGAAATCAGCTTATTAAACTCTGGACTAGACTAAGTTTAAGACTATTTTAAACCATGACAGAGAGAGCAGATTGCTGTTAATCTGTGGTTTAGAGGGCCATTTTACTGTAGGATAGGCTTAATCTCTGTCCGGGAAACCGCCCCTACATGTTTAACTTTCTATATTGTCAAAATAAATAATTGCAACAGTTCTATCATACCTAAATAAACCCAAAACCCTTTTGCTCATTTTATATTATGAAAAATACTCAATAACTTCACTGTAACACACTGTACTGTCACCAAATTTAGTTCATTTATCACTGCTCTCCTGCCGGTTAGGTACTACAACACATAGTTTGGCAATAGCACATAAACTTCAGCACCTTCTTTACACAAATGATGTTGGTACACAGCTTACATACAATAGCTTTTTCATGGTAATTACTTACTGGATTTGATGGCATTACAATTTATTTAATATTTTTTATTAATATTAATAACAGTGAAGTTATTGATTTTATTTAATAAAAGTTATGCTTTTTTTTTTTTTTTATCAAACTAAGTGTTCCAGTACAACCAGCAGGAGAGCAGTGATGTATGAACTAAATTTGGTGACAGTACACTGTGTTACAGTTATTGAGTTATTGAGTATTTTTCATAATATAAAATGAGCAAAAGGGTTTTGGGTTTTGCACTTTTCGGTAACACTTTAGAATACTGATCCTTCATTAATGAATAACAAGGAACAAATGAGTAATGCATTATTAACACTCTAGTAACTACTATTAACTAACATTTAACTCTGATGAATGAATTAGTAAGTAATAGTGCTCAGCTAAAGGTGGTAGTTCACTATTAACTAATCATTAACTAATGTTTTTTTCATACCTCCCAGAGAACTAAGAATATAAATGTTCATAATTAATGTGAATAATGAATAATGTATAATTAATTCTAGTAAAGGCCTTGGTAACCCACTAGTAATGACTGAAGTATTACCAAATACTTAAGAAGGAATTACTAATTATTTGGATCAGTATTCTAAAGTGAAAAGCATGATATCTCTAGTAACTACTGAAGTTATTGTAAACTTTTGAGGTTTTTGTAAAGTATTGGATAGTAATGACTCAAGAGTTACTATATAACTCTAAAGTAACTACTTCTTATTTGGATCAGTATTCTAAAGTGAAGATCATAGTAACCCACTAGTAATTACTTAAGTGTTACTACATCCTTCTAAAGGAACTACTAATTATTTGGATCAGTATTCTAAAGTGAAGATCATAGTAACCCACTAGTAATTACTTAAGTGTTACTACATCCTTCTAAAGGAACTACTAATTATTTGGATCAGTATTCTAAAGTGAAGATCATGGTAACCCACTAGTAATTACTTGTTACCAAATATATCATAAGGAATTACTGTACAAAAACATACAAAAACATCAAAAGTTTACAAAGACTTCAGTAGTTACTAGAGAGTTATCATGCTTTTCACTTTAGAGTACTGATCCAAATAGTTAGTAATTCCTTCTTAATACTTAAGTCATTACTAGTGGGTTATTAAGGCCTTTACTTTAGAATTAATTATACATTATGCATCATTCACATTAATTATGAACCTGTATATAGTAGTTGTAGTAGTTCTCTGGGAGGAATGAAAAAACAGTAGTTACTGATTAGTTAATAGTGAACTACCACCTTCAACTGAGCACTATTACTTACTAATTTATTAATCAGAGTTTATTATTAGTTAATAGTTACTAGAGTGTTAATAATGCATTACTCGTTTGTTCCTGTGTTATTCATTAATGAAGGATCAGTATTCTAAAATGTTACCCACTTTTCAGACGGTCCCTTCAGATGTGTATCTCCGCCGCCTGCTCATAGAGACCAATTTATTATAAAGCATATTTGAGGAAAATTGGGTTATTGTAGCTTCTTGTCTAGGTTACTATGATTGGAAGTAGCTGCATTTGTGTTTTAACAACGTTTAGCTCACGAGTTATTAATCCAGGAAGCTCGAATCTTTGAATATATTGGCAACTTTACTGAACTGCTTGACATAAGCACTGACTGCATTTCTTTATATTTGAGTCCACAAAGTTCAAACTCGAGCTGCACATTATTTGTGTGCATTATTAACGTATGGAACTAACTGAATCACTACTGCCAGCCAGTGGGACATTAAAGAGGAAGTGTTTGTCCGAGCTCACTGCAAGGGAACGATTTTAACTTTGCGAGGGAACGCAAAGTTTCTCGGGGGAATGCAAAAGATTTGAAAAAAAAAAAAAAAATCCTCCCATCCCAAAATTTTTTTTTCCACCAGCACTTAAAATTTCCTTCCTTCCTATTTTTTTCCCCCCACCACCACGTCCCTTTAGGGGCTCCGTAGAGAACAGAGTGATAATTGTGAAGAGATCAGAGTTTCTGTATTTTCATGATCTTATATATAATTTTAACCATATTAAGGATGTCAGATGAAGTTCCTTTATTAATTCTTTATTATATAAACCTTAATTGGCTTAGCAACATTCTTAAAAAGACATTTGAAGTTCACACTGCTTTCAGCCCTCATTTACATATTATTTTTTTCAGAGTTAAGGCTTAATTAACCAAACTGTTACGCAACTGCACAGGTGGGAGTAATTTGGAAGTCTATTTCAGTTTACGCAACAGTGCCCCTGTGCAGTGACGTACTCTGCAAAAACAAAACCTACACACAATACACTGCACCCTTCCTGAAAACATCATTCGGTCTGTGCACGGGATTCCAGAGCCTTGGGCAGAACAAAGAGAAGAGGTCAAACCTAGTAAAAGAAAACTGCTCATTTAGGTGAGTTGTTATCCTTGAAGGTAAAGTATATCATTTATATCTAAAAAAAAATTTAGTTTATCCACTAATTATATTGTAAGTCTCTGAATTGCTCAAGATATGTCTTTGAAAGGGACAAGATTTCACTCCCAAACAGGTCTAACAAGCCTAGAGTCTCTTATCTCTTAGGTCTTTGAAAACACAACGGACTATAGCATAATGCTGTGTCATCTCACCGGTAACAGACGCCAGATGTGACACTTTTATTCGTTTTTCTTCATATTTTTTTCCGAAAAGTCAGACTTCTACAACTGAAAAAATGCCTCCACCTCATGTGAACAAAATACCCAAGAATGAACCAGCGACAAAAGCCAAATTGGGCACACTTGACGTCCCTTTGAATTTCTTGGATCAGGACTACCAGGAGTTGCAGAAGAGATGCATCACAAATAAAAAGAGATATGTTGATGATAAGTTCCTTTCAGACAGCAGCTCCATTGACCCAAAGAAGAAACTTGGATTGGATATGGAACAAATCAAGTGGTTGAGGCCATCGGTAAGTTACCTGTATTGACTTTGCATCTTCAAAGTATATAGCCATTAATGTTTGAACATATCTAAAAGAACTTGTTGAAAATAACCTGTCATCATCAACTGCTGCAAAATGTCTCTTAGGGCTTGTAAGAACAGGTTCATCTGTCACATTTCCGAACATTTTTGATTTACAATTGTGGCAAGACATCTTATTAGTATTCCCAAATCCTCAGATCAAATTTCATTGTATGATGTATTAACTTAATTAATTTCTCTCTTTAGAAAATAGTGGCAGATCCTCAACTCATTGTAAAGGGGGTTTCCAGGTTTGACTATTCCCAAGGATCTTATTTGGGTATGTTTATTTCTGTGTTTATTCACATACTCTAGTAGACATTAGCTTTTGAGTGATACTGCAGTAAATAGCATTAGAATGCCTTTTGTCAACTCAGTGAAAGATCCATTTTGCTTATATTTGTTCTTTCACTGTAGGAAACTGCTGGTTTCTTGCTTCAGTTGGAGCTTTAACCTTTCAGAAGGATGTCATGGACCAGGTCATGCCAGTTGACCAGTCATTTGGTGAAGATTATGCTGGGATATTTCACTTTAGAGTGAGTTTTTTGGAAAAATAACCTGAATACATTTTATGAAATCAAATGATCAATCCTTAAGCCTTCTGCTTAATTCATATAGTTCTGGAGATTTGGGAAATGGATTGATGTTGTCATTGATGACAAACTGCCAACAATCGATGGCAAGCTCATTTTTGTTCATTCAAAAACATCTAATGAGTTTTGGCCTGCCTTGCTGGAGAAAGCTTATGCCAAGTAGGTTTATAAGATTCTTCTTTCATAGTATAAAAGCATGTTTGTTTATTGAACATAAAATTTGATTTAAGCATAATTACAAGAGGTTATTTTTATCTTTTGTAAGTATCCTAATTTTGAAGTTGCCTTAATTGATCGAAGTATTTGACATTTTAATCATCAACAGTTTGAATAAACCAAAAGAATCAATCATTAAAGGCTTGTTGGTCCACTGTAGTATATATTTGAAATGTAGAATGACTTTTACAGGTTGTGTGGCTCCTACGCTGACATGCATGCTGGTCTTGTATCTGAGGCTCTGTTGGACTTCACTGGTGGCATTCACGTGTGCTTCGAACCAGCAAAAACTTCTATTGACTTGTGGAGCCTGATGTACCGTGCAGCCAAAGCAAAGGCTCTGATGGCCTGCGGTACATTTCAGGGGGTAAGCAGTGACCTCAAGCTTTTTTTTTTTAAAATTATCATTGAAGTATTTTGTTAGGTTTTGTATTAGAGAGTTCAATGTTCAATTAAATGGAACATTTTAACAATGTAGAGCATTAATTATACATGAAGGAATCTTTTCCTATTTCCTGATACATATTTCACCTGGCAGCATTATTGATACAGTATGTCTGTTTTTCATATCAGAAATCATCTGCCAACACCGTATTACCCAGTGGCATTGTTCAAGGTCATGCATACACAGTGACGGGGGTTCACAAGGTAAGTCTGCACAGAATCAAATGTCAGATCACTTGTGGCAAAGATTTTCATTTTCAATAATATGCCCATTAGCACAATGTGTGGCTTAAGAAAAGAAAAGAAAAGGCTTAAGCCCCAAACTAAAATGCATGTTTGAGCTGTCTTAACTGGAATTTGTCAGTGTCACTGTTTTGTCCAAGATGCACATCAGTAATGTTTTTTCTAAGGCACTTTTATAAAAGCTACTTAAATGTCCTAACTGAACTAAGGCCTAATCCTGGCTTAATCTAAGCGTTGTCTGTGAAACTGGGCCTTTGTGATTACTTTAGAGACCACATTGTACAGGTTGTGCTTTGAAATGATATGTATTGTGAAAAGCACTATACAAAGAAATGTGAAATGTGAAATGAAATGTGAACTAAGGGAAAGGCAAGAACAGTGCGTTCCGTTCCAATATGTAACTGCAAGTAAAGGGTTGCTTTGATAATTCCAGGTGTCAAAAAACAAAACAAAACAAACAAACAAAAAAAACCCCCAAAGAAACCAACAACACTTTAAGACACGTCAACATCTAGTTGTCAAGCAACTTTCTGAATTTGTTCACCATAGGAACATCACTATTTCCATTGGATAATTTCCAGTCCATTTTGTTTTAAAACCTCCTGCACATTAACTTTGTGTTGCATTCCCAAGTTGTGTCCTCAAGGTTCTGTTCTGGGACTTGTCTTGACATGTAACCACCTGGGAATAAAGGTGCGTTCACACGGCCTCGTAATTCCTGTAGTTACGAGATTCTAGCTTGTAAAAAGCGTTCATGTTTTTGTTTAACTCGTAATTACAACTTGTAAGCTGGGAGTTTTCTGAAAGCTCCCAGATGTACCACGTGGCCGCTGTACCACCTGACCACTGTAGATTCATAGGCATTGATAGTGGTGCCATGGAAACACATAATTCCCATTCCAAGGATGTGAACAGCTCCAAATATAACATCACGTGTTGACATCTCAAGATTCTGGTAAATATTTTCAATAAGCATGAGGCTGATTTTCCCTAATACCCAATAATTCTATAATATGATGATAATCCATCCAATTTGACAGACTTCTAATATAAAAATACAAGTGTTTAACTACAACCGGGGCACCCAATACTGTTCATGTTTCTGCAAAGTTCAACTCCAAGCCTGATCAAACTCAATGTAACCAGCGCGGGAGCACTTGATAATTACAGACGGGTGTGGTGGATCAGGGTTAGATCTGAACTCTGCAGGTAGGTGGTAGGTTTCTAGGAACAGGATTGGGCACCCCTGAACTACAACATACTTGCTTTGTTCTTATGTTAACCGTTGATGTATTTGTGTACGCCAGTATTTATTTACTAAATGCCTTCAGCCCCATATGCGCTCCACCCTTTGGTACGTCCTTTGCAAACATTCCTGCATCTCTTACGTCAAGCCTGGGATTTTGCAAGAGAAGTTTCTTGAAATAATGTTTGTGCTTTATGTAACTTAAAGCATTGTGTTTAGACACTTCAGTCCTGAAGTGAAAAGGTTATGTCCCTGGTGAAATACCAATGCCATATTCTGTATTTACACTGTGGTGGTGACATACCACTGAAGAAGCAAGCAGCCCACACTAAGGTTTTTTTTTTTTTTTTGACTTATTTTTTATTAAACAACTTCTCGCAAAACATGTACAAAGTGCAAACGTACATAGTTATAATTATACATAAACATTTGTAATGTTACTGCATTTTTAATGCATGACAAAAAAAAATGAAAAACAGAGTATTAAAAAACAAATATTAATATATTTTTTTTTAAATTCCAGTACACCACATCTAAAACAATAAAACAACAACAACTGGCGGTACCACTTTTAGCATAGCTTAGCATAGTTCATTGAATCTGATTAGACCGTTAGCATCGCGCTTAAAAATGACCAAAGAGTTTTGATATTTTTCCTATTTAAAACTTGACTCTTCTGTACTTAGTGTACTAAGACCGACGGAAAATAAAAGTTTTGATTTTCTAGGCTGATATGGCTAGGAACTATACTCTCATTCAGGCGTAATAATCAAGGAACTTTGCTGCCGTTCCATGGCTGCAGCAGTGCAATGATATTACGCAGCACCTGTGAGCCCCTGCTTGCACAGGGAACGTGCCTTGCAACCATGGAGACGTTTGTGAGAGACGCTGCGTAATATCATTGCGCCTGCTGCAGCCATGATACGGCAGCAAAGTTCCTTGATTATTACGCCTGAATGAGAGTATAGTTCCTAGCCATATCAGCCTAGAAAATCACAAATTTTCATTTTCTGTCGGTCTTAGTACACGATTTAACTACAGAAGAGTCAAGTTTTAAATAGGAAAAATATCAAAACTCTTTGGTCATTTTTAAGCGCGATGCTAACGGTCTAATCAGATTCAATGAACTATGCTAAGCTATGCTAAAAGTGGTACCGCCAGAACCGGAGATCGGCTGAATGGATTCGAAAACTCAACTGTTTAACTCTAGGGAGCTGGAAAATGAGCCTATTTTCAAAAAAAGTGGAGTGTTCCTTTAAGGGTTTCCACTGTTCAACAAACAGACTCATTTTAAGTCGTAAGCTGTATGTTATTTTTTCCATTTCTCACACTGTCCGTAAGCATTCCTCAAGTGTTGGTGGCACTTTCTGGAGCCATTTAATTGTAATGTTCTTTTTTTGCGGCCACTAGGATTATTCGTAGGAGGTACCTTTTCTTCTCGCTTTTTATTACATTTGGTTTAACTCCCAAAATTGCTATTAAGGGGTCTCTGGGCAAATTAACCTGAAAAATTTTATTAATGAAACACAATACATTTGTCCAGTAAGGAGTTATAATAGGACAGTCCCAAAAGATATGTGTATGCATAGCTACTTGTTCTCCACATTCCCTCCAACAGGAACTGAACTGATTTGAATTAAATTTGGCTACGATTTGGGGTGTTCGAAAGTAACGATTGGTGACCTTCCACACACCAAGGTTTTAAAGACTTTTGAATTAAAAGTGTCATGTCATGTTGTATTTGACAGGTGACATGCCAAGGAAAACCAGTAAGGCTGGTGAGAGTGTTGAACCCTTGGGGAAAAGGCGAGTGGAACGGTGCCTGGAGTGACAAGTAAGAAACAATAGGCTCACTAACACTGATCAACACTGATTACATTCTTGTTAATGGGGTGTTCACACTAACAAAGATTAAATCACTGGATGTTTTCATGTGGTGTTGGTTTTTCATTTGCATGAGCTACATCAACTGTCACTGTCATTCATATCACCGGAATCAATCCGAATGAAATTTTCAATGAATGAATTGTTGTTGCCTTTTGTTGACGGGTTGCGTTTAGTCAGTCTTTTGTAATTGACTATCCCTTTAAAAACAAATGCCAGGTGACATCACCTTCTGGGAAATGACATCATTTTTCTTTTGGTGGGGAACAAAGCACAAAAGCACAAACATCAATTAGTTTAAATTAGTTTTTGTGCTGTGGTCATACATTCCTGCCTGTTCAAATGACAGAAATCTGTATGATAATATATAAAAAGATGGTTGAACAATCCTAAAATTGACACACACATCAATCCACCAATCCCTGAGATACAATTGCTAATTTGGCAACCTATTTAATTCTATGCCATTAAAAATTCAGATATACCCTTGTAGAGAAATACTTAAAGGATTAGTTCACTTTCATTAGTTCACTCACCCTCAAGCCACCCTAGGTGTATTTGACTTTCTTCTTTTTTTGATGAACAGAATCAGAGAAACATTAAAGGTGCCCTAGAACGTTTTTTCACAAGATGTAATATAAGTCTAAGGTGTCCCCTGAATGTGTCTGTGAAGTTTCAGCTCAAAATACCCCATAGATTTCTTTTTATTAATTTTTTTAACTGCCTATTTTGGGGCATCATTAACTATGCACTGATTCAGGCTGCGGCCCCTTTAAATCTCGCGCTCCCTGCCCCCCGAGCTCTTGACTATAATAAAGTTCATAAACAAAGTACACACAGCTAATATAGCCCTCATTTTTTTTTACAAGATGTTCGTCATGCATACTGCATGCATGCCTCAGATCATGTGAGTATAGTATTTATTTGGGTGTTTACATTTGATTCTGAATGAGTTTGATTGTGCTCTGTGGCTAAAGCTAACATTACACACTGTTGGAGAGATTTATAAAGAATGAAGTTGTTTATGAGTTATACAGACTGCAAGTGTTTAAAAAATGAAAATATTGACGGCTCTTGTCTCCGTGAATACAGTAAGAAACGATGGTAACTTTAACCACATTTAACAGTACATTAGCAACATGCTAACGAAACATTTAGAAAGATCATTTACAAATATCACTAAAAATATCATGATATCATGGATCATGTTATTATTGCTCCATCTGCTATTTTTCGCTATTGTTCTTGCTTGCTTACCTAGTCTGATGATTCAGCTGTGCACATCCAGACGTTAATACTGGCTGCCCTTGTCTAATGCCTTGAACATGAGCTGGCATATGCAAATATTGGGGGCGTACATATTAATGATCCTGACTGTTACGTAACAGTCGGTGTCATTTTGAGATTTGCCTGTTTTTCTGAGGTCTTTTAAACAAATGAGATTTACACAAGAAGGAGGAAACAATGGATTTTGAGACTCACTGTATGTCATTTCCATGTACTGAACTCTTGTTATTCAACTATGCCTAGGTAAATTCAATTTTTGATTCTATGGCACCTTTAATAAATATCCTGACACATCTGAGCTTTATAATGGCAGTAAGCGGGATCAAAGAGTATGAGCTGAAGAAAGTGCATTCATCCACATCCATCCATCATAAACATACTCCACACAGCTCCGGGGGGTTAATAAAGGCCTTCTAAAGCGAGGTGCTTTTGTAAAAAAAAAATATCCATATTATGAATCCTTCCATTTTATGAAGTAAAATATTTAGCTTCCGCCAGACTGCCTTCCATACTCAAATTATTGAAATAGAGGAACTGGCATTGGGTCAGTTAATCTTTTTCCACAAGTTGAATAGGGAAGGCGTAGGACGCAACGCAAGCTTTTTGAACTGCGAGAGTTTTACACTTTCTTCGTAACTTGAATACGGAAGGCAGTCTGGCGGAGGCTAGATATTTTACTTCATAACTTGTTAAATATGGATATTTATTTTACACAAAAGCATTACACAAGTATGTTATTGAAGGATGGATGCACTTTCTTCAGCTTCATATTCGTTGGTTCTGTTCACTGCCATTATAAAGCTTGGACGTGTCAGGATAAATATATCTCCAATTGTGTTCATCAGAAAGAAGAAATTCAAATACACCTAGGATGGCTTGAGGGCAAACAAATCCTTTAAAAATAACAACAGAAGCATATACATTCAGTTCAAAAGGTACAATATATTTATTTACTGCTGTTGGTTTCTCGGTTAACATAACCCCATGTAATATTTAATATATGCCTTTGCATAACTAGGTCATCGATGTGGAACAAAGTGAGCGAGGAGCAGCGATCCAAGTGTCGTTCTTTGGCCAATGACGGGGAGTTCTGGTGGGCATGAACTGTAGTTTCAGATATGATTTCTTGCTGCATTAATGAATCAAAAGTTTTCAGTAGCTCATATTTTCCTGCAGGATGTCAATGGAGGACTTCTCCAAAAACTTCGAAGACGCTGATATTTGCTGCCTCAGTCCTGATTTTCTGGACAATTCCTCTGAATGCAGCTGGACTTCCACATGCTACAATGACAGCTGGGTTGCTGGGACTACAGCTGGCGGCTGCCTCAATAATAAAGGTAGCTCATATATTTATAATGAGAGAAAGTGGCAAGTGATCTTTTCCATACAAATGCATACTAGCATGAATGTTTTATTAATGGAAATATTAGATACAGCATGCAACATGAAATTACTAATGGATGATTAAATTTAATGTTCAACAAGTAAATACACTGTTGTGTTTTTGGGTGTCTTAACATTGGCCATATGGTGTGTGTGTGTTCTTGTATATATGGTTTATGAGGACACAAATGTGTATAATATAATCCTTGTACACCAGTTGCCTTAAAATAATACTGAACTGTGTTTTTCTTTTTCTTTTTTTTTTTAATGATGGTGGTTTAGGGGTAGGGTTAGTGTAAGGGGATACAATATACAGTTTGTACAGTATAAAAACGATTACGCCTTTGGATAGTTCCCGAAAAACCACATATACAAGTGTGTGTGCATATATCTGCCTATACTGCATGTACCACAAAGGTCTGATTCAATGGATGTCTTGTAGACTCTTTCTGGACAAACCCTCAGTTTCGGGTGAGGATTGAGGAGCTTGATAAGGCGTGTGCTAGTGGCCAGTGCCCTGAAAACATACTGGTGTCCCTCATGCAGAATCATGAAAAAAGATACAGAAGTGAAGTTTCTAACTACGCCATTGGCTTCAGTGTTTATGCGGTCAGTATTAACAAAATAACTCAGAGAAAATGTCACAGAATACAGTGATTTTCCACTTATTAATGGTGTGCTATTCTATTTTCTTCTTTAACAGATACCACCAGAGGCAAGTAATAACATAATTCAAGCTCAAAAGTGTTTTTGCTTTGAAAATACATAAATTACATGACATTGACAAAATAAACTGGTTGCTTGAATGCAAGTTTTATTTCATTCTCCTTTAGATGAAAGATGAGAAGCTCCCACCCAAGTTCTTCTACCGCAAACGCCCTGTGGAAGATAGCGGGAACTTCATCAATACAAGACATGTGATGAGATTCTTCAAGCTGGAACCAGGAGAGTATCTCATTGTACCATCCACTTTCAATCCTAACGAGTGTGCCAAATTCAGGTTGTGCATTTACTCAAAGAGTGAATCCCACAAGATAAACAAGAAACCTGAGATGACATATGTATGAGGTCATTATCAGTGACCGATCAGTGGGATTCCAGTTCAATGAGAAAACACTACTTAAATACTGACAGTTTCATATATCCAGTGCTATATACATTCCCCTGGGGCTTTGGTGGTGGTTTTACAAGCATTAATGTTTCTCTTGTACTGTATTTATTTTGTTTATTTGATGAAAAATCTGCATTTGTGAGCTGTGAAATTAATGTGTTCTTAGTCACATTTATTGTTGTTTAATTGTCAGGTTTTTGATGTTCTGTCATGTTGTAACTTTGTGTTTGGGTCAGGTCAGTCAGTAAAATAAAGAAACCTTGTTAATGTCATTTCAGTGAGAATCTACTCAAAATTGTAAAAAAGGGGGTTTTCTATATGTTATACACGTAATGTTACTTTTACAGGGTTACAGTTAACTCTGAAAACACATTCTGGAAATGTACACTACTAAAAA
The DNA here is from genome assembly GCF_024489055.1 of Chanodichthys erythropterus. Classification (NCBI taxonomy): domain Eukaryota; kingdom Metazoa; phylum Chordata; class Actinopteri; order Cypriniformes; family Xenocyprididae; genus Chanodichthys; species Chanodichthys erythropterus. Next base: position 30,663,326 of record NC_090238.1, read on the forward strand.
AAATAAACAATTTTTTTCAAACAATTATTTTTCCATATATAATTTCAAATGTCTGATTACAATTTTAATATTTGCTATACTATAAGACTGCTTGTGCGGCTGTGTCGTGTTTTTCCAGCTAAATTGCTCCAAATCCATAAAACTAGTTATTTATTGGATATTAGTGTTTTTGCTCTAGTTTCTGGAGAAATACAGGTGCATCTCAATAAATTAGAATGTCATGGAAAAGTTATTTTCAGTAATTCAACTCAAATTTGGAACTTGTGTATTATAATAAAATCAATACACACAGACTGAAGTACTTTAAGTCTTTGGTTCTTTTAATTGTGATGATTTTGGCTCACATTTAACAAAAACCCACCAATTCAAGTATTCAAATCTCAATAAATTAGAATACTTCATAAGAATAATAATAAAAATAAATTTTTAGTGAATTGTTGGCCTTCTGGAAAGTATGTTCATTTACTGTATATGTACTCAATACTTGTTAGGGGCTCCTTTTGCTTTAATTACTGCCTCAATTCTTTGGATTAAACCCAGTATTTATACCCTGAGAATGGTAATTTAATAGAACTTGAAATTAAATATTCTAATAATTTGAGATACAGATTTTTATTTTGATGAGCAGCAAGCTGTAATCATCAAACTGAAAACAAAAAAGTCTGGAAATATTTTATTTTAAATCTAATACATCTAGAATATATTTAAGTTTTACTTTTTGAATTAAATTACAGAAAGAAAAAAAACTTTTTCATGATATTCTAATTTATTGAGATGCACCTGTAAGTGAAGAGTGCCTGTAGTGAACTAACGCTGCAGTTACGCTTTCCTTTCAGTAGAGGGCAGTAATTTACTAAAACAATGACATTACAACATGTGAGAGCACCGCCGCACAGAGGGCTGGCACTGAGATCCGTCTCTTGTGATCTTACAAGTGGTCAGCCGAGACGTATCTCTGTTTACACCTGTAACATGAGTCTTAAATGCGTCTCCTTTGGCTTTGACGGTTGACCAGGCCGGATTCGAGGAAGCTAAATCATCGCTAAATCAAAGTGTTGCCGGCCGTCAGAGATTGACAGGTTGTTATCGTCTTCCTCGTAGCCTCTGCTGGTAGATGCCAGCATTATAATGGCAAAAAGCACGTAGTAACGGCTTTTAAAAGTATTTAATTTATTCATTTGTTTTCAAGTCACATATTACTTTCAAGTATTTAATTATTGTGAACATTATAGGTTAATTTTACGATCACAAAACGTCTTGGGCCTTTTTTTTTTTGAATACCAGGTGTAAATGAGGCCTTAGATTAGAAGGACCAATAGAATTGAAAGAAACTACTTAAAAATTATTATTAAATGAAATTTTTAATATTACACTGTTACTTTTACGGTTAAAAATAGAACTGCATGCATTTTATGGAAGAACACTGTTTTGGCTCTTTGACTGTGTGGATGAATATGGTTCTTTCTCATAACTAAAAAACAGGAGAGATTATCCTACTGTTCGTAAACATTCACTACTAGGCTTAAGAGATACAACCAGTTTAGATGGAAAGGATCTCAAGCTGACTAGCTGAAGATGTTACTATAGTTACACCCATTATTAGACACGGTACTTCCTTAAAACTAAATAACAGTGCAGTGCAACAGTGCAGCATATATAATGATGGCGTAAACCTGTGTTCATTGGTGGACAGGAGGCCATATGGAGGGTATATAAACACTGGGATAATGTTTTACAGACCCAAAGCCTCCCGTTTGTATGCATGGGCCTCTTACTACAATGACAACGTGTGTATGTTGACACAACACACAAAGCACAATAAGCCACTGCACGTGTTCAGCATGTACTTGTTTTCTTTGTTGTACTGTCTTTCCTTTAGACACTAGTCATTTTAAGTCAATTTACTTCCATATTTAATGTAACTAATGTTTGGGTTTCTTCTAACTTTATTAGTTTCACAAACACTTCAATTTTTCCAGAAAACTAAACTTGTCTTGATTACCCCTTTTTCTTCATGTCACTTTAGAAAGTTTGACCCTCAGATGACCTCAGGTCATAATCTCAGTGACCTCCTGACCTCCTCAGCCAACACAAGCACAGGAAACAGAATCTGAAAGAGGACTTTCAGAGCAACCTCATGAAGAAACGGGTAGGATAGATTCAACAGTGGTGCAACTTTTGTTGTGACACACACACACCCACACAGAGGCGGCCTCTGCAGTTCAGAGGACCATTTCAAAGAAACAGTCATATGCAACTGCTGTAACTTTATTATCTGTTATATTTATATATATTTATTGTAATTCCCCTAAAAGTGATCAGGCAGACCAAACTGTAAGGCGTAGATACTTGAAACTTTGAGGGCTGGTAGTACTCACACCATCTACTACGTCACCAATGCTACAGTGGTTAAAAGTATGGGCCGCTGAAACTTTCGAAGTGGGCTGAGCACTTTTACTAAAATGGCTATAACTTGTGAACGGAATGAGATATTTTCACCAAACTTGGTGCACCTATGCTTGAGCACATTCTGTGGTTACATGAAAAACTGTGTGCCGACTGGCCACTTGATGGCACTATAACATGGCAAAAACTTATAACTGTGCAACCCTAAGTCTGATTGCCAAGACTACCTTTTAGGACATTTTCGCATCTTGAAAAACGCAGCCGGCAGCGGCCAATGAAGTTTGAGCAGCTATCAGACGAGGTAACGCAGGCCTCTAACTCATTGGGCCTGTTTGACTCACTGCCCTAGTGGCCTTTGAGAAATTCAAAAGAAATTGGCCACCGGGGGCGCCTTCACATTTTTCACGTTCGTAAGGATTGTATATCATGTGATTTTTCACACACACCCACGACATTCTTAACTTCCTTATTAGCTTCACATGGAATGTTACCATGACAAAGCTAGGCAGCGACAACAGGAATATCTTATTATTGCTATTAAAGGATTAGTACACTTTCAATTTAAAATTTCCTGATAATTTACTCACCCCCATGTCATCCAAGATGTTCATGTCTTTCTTCTCCAAACGGTTGAAGGTCAAAATTACAGTTTCATTGCAGCTTCAAAGCGTTCTACACGATCCCAGACGAGGAATAAGGGTCTTATCTAGAGAAACCATCACTCATTTTCTAAAAAAATAAAAATAAATAAATTATACATTTTAACCATTAATGCTCATCTTGAACTAGCTCTCTTCTTCTTCTTCTCTATTAGAATTCCGGCAGTGTAGTTAAACGCTGCTAAGTGTATTACTGCCCTCCACAGGTCAAAGTTTGAACTAAATGTCATACAATATGCTAGTGCAAGTATATAACAATTAGTTCAAACTTTAACCTGTGGAGGGCAGTAATACACTTAGCAGTGTCTAATTGTGTCTAAAGTGTCTGATAAGACCCTTATTCCTCGTCTGGGATCGTGTAGAACGCTTTGAAGCTGCACTGAAACTGTAATTTTGAACTTCAACCGTTTGGGCTCCATTGAAGTCCACTATATGGAGAAAATCCTAGAATGTTTTCATCAAAAACCTTAATTTGTTTTCGACTGAAGAGAGAAGGACATGAACATTTTGGACGACATGGGGGTGAGTAAATTATCAGGAAATGTTCAATTGAAAGTGAACTAATCCTTTAATGTAATATATTAAATGTACATTTATTATGACGTTTTTAAAATATGCTTTGTGCGTGTGTGTTCCTGATCTGCTCTTAAATTTATAACAATAAAACAAACCGACTTGAATTATTATATTTATACATTAAGTCCAACTCTCCATATATAGATTTAAAATGAATCACAAGGGCTGCGTCCAAAAACTGGAAAATGCTGCCTTCGGAGGACACATTTCAAGGCACGTCCAAATCCAAAAGTTTCCTGAGATACCTTCATCTGATTGATTTTTGAAGGCAGCATAGATGTATCCTTCGCTGCCTTTGATATCCCACAATCCTGTGTGTTCCATTTTGTGACAGTTGAGCTAAAAAATAAAGATGGCCTCCGAAAGTTGTGTTTTAATGAGGCTTCTCTTAGGTGCATATAAGAATACATAAAATGCAATTTAAAATGGCGCTTTTGGTTTTGTGTTGTTTTTATAGAAATTGCATTATAAAAAATAAATGAATGAATAAATCTGATTTCACCACCATATCCATTTTTCCACTTCTATCCACTTCTAAATCACTTCAGAATGTGACTGGTCAGCCCTCGGGCTCTCACTGCTGGACATCAGCTGTTAATAACTCTGTGCACCCTGCAGAGGACTGTCAGGTCATAGAGTTTGCTGGGGTTAAACCCCATTAAAAGCCCAAGTGGAGCCATCTGTGCTGTCACCGCAACTCGTTCTCAGGTTTTAGTGCTTCTGTTGCATCTACAGACACTGGAAAATCATATTTAAGGCTGGTCAAACCATGTTATTATATCTTATATATCTCATGATATCTCATCACATTCTGCAACACATGCACCCAAAAAATACTGCAAATGCATAAAACAATGAATAAGAATAGTTATTTATAATATAATTATAAATAAATACCGTTATGGATGAGTATCCACCTCTTTCCAAGTAAAACCATTTATACGAAGTAAACTCCTTGTGCTTCTCTTCAAGGCAACCAACAGATGGCGCTGTATAGGCAACAGTAGCATACGTGCAACTCGTGAATGTGGAGCCTGCATGTTTTCTGTATTAGGCTACTTGAAATAGAGAGAACTGAAGATTGCTTTAGAAAATTAAATGAGGTTAAATTCAGAGTGAAAATTTCTGGTTTCATGTAAGTGGTTATGACTCAACACTAGTTCTCATTTTTTAACAATAACAGCTCACAGTTTTACCCAGATGTCATCTCACTTCCCCTGCAACAGTTACTATGGAAAACAAACGCTTCCTCTTTCTCTCTGGCTTAACCAAGGCAGACGTCAAAGGCACTCTCTGCAAATAGGGTACAAAACAGGAACTGAAACTCTTAATGTAGCCCAATTATGTGTTTTTTTTCAACAAACGTACAGTGAAAGGAGGTGCTTAATCCATACTTTATATTAGATCGAATAAGATATGTGTGGTTTTGACATTTTTTTTTAGCAATAGACAATAAATATACACTAAAACAAGACACAACACAACATCAGAATGGGTCACAGGGTTGAAAATTACATCTGAGCCCAAGAATTTATATATATGTTGTACAATTCAAATACAGAGTTCTTGAACTGGCCAAAAATATACATATTCATTAAAAACTAGCCAATTTTTTATGTTAGTTCTAGCTACAAAAATTGGGATTTGTGCCTTTATGAATGAAACACACTTAGCTGAGGGCAATGACCCTAACAGGGCAGTGAAAACTGTGCCTCAGACAGAGAAGCACAATAATAAATCCTTTTACATGCGGAATACACACAGATCACTAATTAAAGTATGTACACAAACAGAGCCTATTAAAATGATAATTGATTGTTTTTCTTAAATTATTAATTATATGAACCAACTGGATGGCTGGCTTTGACACTGACTTGTAATGTGATTACTCAACACAGCAGGAAAGGATCTGTGACATACTGTTTTACATCATGGGCCATCTGGGCTTCTGATTGGTGGACAGTGACATCATGTGGTATGGTTCTATTCTGTTTTGCAGCCAACTGGGTGATGGCAGGTGTGAAAATGTGCATAATCACACATACAAAATGTAAAAATAAATAAATATATTTAAAAAAGTTAAATACATACAAATAAAAAAAATGTTATTGGGCAGAAAGAATGCATCTAATCTTAGAAACCCATTACATGCACCATCCATAAGCTTTTTTTTTTTTTTTTTTTTTTAAATATTCTGGGGTCAATACAGTTTAAGCTCACTCGACAGTATTTGTGGCATAATATTGTTTACTACAAAATATTGTTTAAAAAAAAAAGCAGCAAAAAGCATGTACAATTGAAGTGAATGGGGCCTATCCATTAATGTTAAAAATGCAGTTTTAAATATATAGCCACATGACCTAATGCAGGTTAACATGATTTTACAGATGATTTTACAACTTTGCTGTCATGGCAGCATAACACCTAAAATCCTGAACTGACCATAACAGTTACTGGTACAACTTTATACTTCAAATAATACTTTAGTTTTTCAGAAGAAATTATTTAAGAAATTTTATAAATTATATATTATGTATATTAAATTAAAATTAATCATTATTATTAATGTCAAATCAATAATGATTAATCACATCAAACATAAAAGTTTATAAATGTGTGTGTGTGTACACTCTAAAAAATGCTGGGTTAAAAACAACCCAAGTTGGGTTGAAAATGGACAAAACCCAGTGATTGGGTTGTTTTAACCCAGCAGTTGGGTTAAATGTTTGCCCACCCTGCTGGGTAGTTTTACTTAACCCAACTATTGTTTAAAAATTACAGTATTGCTTACTTAAAATGAACCCAAAATATCTTGAAAATTAACATTTATTAATATGTTTAATAAATGAACATTTTAATTTCATTTTAGATTAATTTTAAGTCAGCCATATAGTCATTTTCAAACAATAGTTGGGTTAAATAAAACTACCCAGCAGTTTGGGCAAACATTTAACCCAACTGCTGGGTTAAAACAACCCAATCGCTGGGTTTGTCCATTTTCAACCCAATTTGGGTTGTTTAATCCCAGCATTTTTTTGAGTGTATGTATATGTAATGTTTACACACTTAGATGTGATTAATCATGATTAACCGATTTGACAGCACTAATCATTATATATCTGCTTTTAAATACTCTAAAATTTGCCTTTTTACTTTGTATATAAGTGTTGTATTTTTTTTCTTTTTTTAATTATTATTATTGAAAACGACTGACATCAAAATTATTTTTTGTGGTAATCAATATTATGCAACAAATGCTATTGATTGAGCTTAACTTGTATTAAATCCAGAATATTTATACATATGTGATTAATAACTTAATCACATAATGTATGTAATACTTTTGTAAAAGCAGTAATGAAGTTATAGTGATTAGCATGCAGCACTAGTAATCTGACTTATGGGTGAAGTACACCTCAAAAACAACACGAGAAACAGCTTTGATCAAGATCTTGACATAAACTGTCAACCACAGCCAATGTAGACACACCCAAACAGGGCCTTATCCGTTATGCAGGGTTGCCAGATCTCACAGAAAAAATAAGCAACCTGGTTAAAAAAAGGTGCTTATAATAAGCATACATGGCAACATTGCCATTATGCCCAAAACAATTACATTGGCCTTAGAATAGCGTTAAGGGGAATTAAAGCCGCAAGCTTTCTGCATGCAAGTCTGCTAACACTGAATTTATTGTTTACTGTAGAAATAATGTTTTAATGCAGTGTTCTTTGCTCTTGCTTCAGGACACAACCTTCAGAAGAAGGGAGAGTCCTAATTGCAGTCCTGCTAAGAAATAAATAAGATATCTTACAGTATACTAGACAAGCACAATGACTAGAATCAAGGCAGCCCTGACAAAGTTATATAACGCAGCCAACATCACAAAGCGGTGGCGTCGGCAATGTGGCATTACATATGCCTGTCAGTGGGTGGCCTACAGACACATCTAAAGCTCCTGTCAAGCACAGACTGCTGCTGGTGTGTGTGAATTAACATTAGGGAGTGTGCTGGAGCCTGTCAAAGCCTGATGATCCTCTGTGTGCCTGAGAGTGTGTGGGCAAGGCAGTTATAATCAAACTATGAAACTTAACCCACAGTCTGAAGGAAGTGGTTGATAGGATCCTCAAAACCGTAATTCCCCAACTGTCATTTTTGTATTCAATTGTTCTATAAAACACTACTGCACACTAGGACTGTTAATGTAATGCTTTCATTTTGTACAGTTTACAGGTTGATATATTTGAACTTCACCCCAAAACTTGGGCACTTACAGCAGGTGAAAACAGTGAGAAGTGCCCTTATAATGCTAATTTAAAGGTTCCTTTTGGAGGTCTCCCACAGTAGCTTTATATGCATCCATGCAGGTCAAAAAATATTTTCTCATAATATACATTGCAGCTTCATCTCTGTTCTCATAGAGTCTAATAAACAGTTTTATATAGGATACTGTCACTCTAAACCCCTCCTTTCCGTGAGCCTACTCTGCTCCGATTGGCCAGATGGCCCAGTCTGTTGTGATTGGTCGACCACTGACAGCAGGCAGAAATGCCTATATTACCATGGCTGTGTCCCAATCCAGAGGCTGCATCTTTCAAATCACCCGGACTTCAAAGGCCACGCCTTAGAAGGCCACAAAGGAATGAGCGTTGTTAAATGGGACGGTCTGCTGCTGGCAGTAACTTTAAAGTTTTACTAAAACTGTCTGAAACTAAACAGGGTTAACAAACTGTCTAAATATGCTCACCATGGTCAATTTCTGCATATAATAGAGTATAGAATTGCAACTTAGTAAGATGTTACAACATTTGAACCAATTTAAAGTTTATTATTTTTTTTTCACATTTGTATCATTAGATATTTAAGTTGAAGCCCAATACTTATGTTTAAAAGTGTAATTTGGCAATTTCTCTCAAACAAATCTTGTCATTATCTGTGCACAACGAGTCCTGAGGTAGGCAAGGCCACAAAGGATTCATCTATGTTGTATCCTTCATTTCACAGGAAAGGAGCATTCGTCACATCACGGTGACGCAATCTGCCTTTGAATGCGGCCTTCGGAGGATGCAGCCTCTGAATTGGGATGCAGCCCATATCTGAATTTCCATCTCTTCCAAGTCTCAGCTACAACTACAGTGTTTGAGGGACGTTTTTGCAGGAAATCCAATGAAGATCATAATGCCAGCCGCATTATGCAAATGTATTACAAACCTACGTAGGTTCATGGTAAGACTGGAATTACTGATGACTTGTTTCAGGCAGTTCAGAATCTGTACTTTCTTTTAAAAGACCATTGCTGCGTTCGAAATTGCGTACTGAGTAGGTACTAAATATAAATTTGATTTTACTTTGTGAACGTTAAAAAAGTATAGTATGAATATGGGTAGTATGAATGAAATTCGGATGAACTACATCCGCCATGTTGTTACTGTCACTGTATTTTCATTCATAAATCCTCTTCCATGGCCTCATGGGATAGTACAGTGTCCACTAAATGTGCACTTCAGTATCTCGTAGGAAGTAGTAGGTCATTCGGGGACTATCTGTCTACTGTTTTTCGAATACTATGTTTTCGGACATACTATTCTTTTGGTTTTTCACATACTATATAGTAGGGAAGTATTTGATTTCAGACACAGCTCTTTCCTCCATTTATTGTGAACTTTGATCTTTAAAACTTTGCAGACCTTTTACATTCACAAAAAAACTATATAACACACTACATGAAAGGTAATATCGGAAAAAGCATAATAGGGGCGCTTTAAATAAGATCAAAAAGAAAAAAGACAAAACGTTCAAACATAAGACAAAACGTATTTGGATACCTTCTGGTTGTCGAATGTTAGTGGAACATATGTTTACTCTGCTGCCTAGACACCTCTTTGAAATTTGAAGGGAACTAACTTTATATGTCCACTATAAATAATCTTGAAAAATAACTGCAAAAGTCAAAGAAAATCACAATTTGTTTGCAGGTGGCCCCATTCATACATTAAATGTGACTTAAATGTCTAAATACATTGTGATTTGACTTGAGATTATTTAAATGCATATATATATAACTCTTGAATGTAAGATATAACAGCGCTATGGGGAACATTTGTAAAATAAATGCAAGATTTAATGCATAACAGACAGCACAAAGGTATTTTGTCAGTGTACAGCATACAAAAGAATAAAAAAAAAAATTCCCCACTGGACACTGTTTTCTCCATTCATAGTTCACAAATACTTGGCAGCAGAGGGCCAGATTTTTCTCAAGGCCTTGGCCAAAACAGAATTTCAATAAAAATATTGTATTCTAGGCCAACCAGTCAGAACTCTTTCCCTCTGCATCTGTAACGTCAGTGCAAAGAGTAAACTCCCTTCTCCCTTCCTGTCTGTGGCTTCTGTTTGATCTAAGCTCTTTGTGGATGACTTTTGGCATATATCAATGTCTATAAACTGGGTTATGTTTGCATGGTTACCACATAGGAATGTGCCACTATAGAATGCAGATTAGACATGGGCAAATCTTTTTTTTTTTTGACAATTTAAGATACTCTTTCTGAAGAATTATTCCACTTTTAACCCCCAAACAACATTTACACATCCTTTGCATCAATTTAATACCTCCAGTTTATAATTTGCATGAAAGGCTCTGACATGAAAGGAAACGCGGGGGCTTAAATGATCTCAGTGTTTTCCTTTGCGTGTGGATAGGTCGAGTTTTCTAAAGGTCTGTAATTATGAGTTGTTAGGTGTGAAAGATCTAGCACTAACTCCTCTTTTAAATCAGTAACAGCTCAGTTCGACTACAGCCTGCTATGGGGTTTCAGTGAGTACAGATGTCTCCATTCAGTCTTATGAACCACAACAGGAAGAGCGCTAACTATAAACCACTTCCTGTGTCACATGAGGAGTAATGGTATGTAGTGTTTATGAGCACTTGAGCAGGGCAAGACACTTACAGCTGAAACAGATGGATGCCATCGTCGGTATACAGATTTTAATGAAAGTATCTAATCTGATTCATGTGGTATATCTTCATAAACGTGAACCTAAACTTAGCAAGATGGAACAATGAGATCATAATAAAAATGAGAAAATATGAGGTACTACAAAAAATATTTCAGGGCAGACTTGGCTTAAAGGGTTAGCTCACCCAAAAATGGAAATTTTGTCATTATTTACTCACCCTCATGTCGTTCCACACCCTTTTATCTTTGAAACACAAATTAAGATATTTTTGATGAAATCGGAAAGCTTTCTGTCCCTCCATAGGCAGCCTATATTCATAAAGAGATCGTAAAACTAAACTATGTGAATTAAACGGTTTAGTCCAAATTTTCTGAAGAGACTTGATCGCTTTATATGATAAACAGATTGAATTTAGGCTTATATTCACATGTAAACATCCATCAACTCACACATCAGTTGTGGCAAACAGAAGCTCAAGCATGTTTGCTTGAGACGTACAAGAACCAATAAGGTTCATTCTCATGTGTTACGCAGCACATTTGAGCTTCAGCAAGAGGTTTGTTCTCTCGCATCAAGCAGGTTCGGTTGAGTTTATGTTCGCGGATCAGTATTTATATGTGAATAAAAGCCTAAAGTAAATCGGTTCATCATATAAAGCGATCAAGTCTCTTTAGAAAATTTGGACTAAAGCACTCAATTCATATGGATTAGTTTTACAATCTCTTTACGAACTTTTTGAAGTGTCAAAGTCGCTGAAGCTGCTGCGGAAATCTGTCATTTGTTCACACGTTTACCAGTTTTTATATGGTGAATGGCACATAGTGCACTATATAGAGAATAGGGAACGATTCAGACAGTGTAAATATGCTTTCCATTGACGCAAATGAAGTTAGAGATTAGAAGGAAAAACAGTTAGAGATTAGAAGGAAACGGAGGTTTTACTGAGTTTAACGGCTCTGGCCGAACTGTGGTATAAACAAAACGCTATTGGCTATTTTTTAAAAAGGGGGCGGGGCTGTTAGATATGTCCTACCCTGTCTTCCTGTTTCAGTTGAAATTACGTCAACACATTGAATAATGCTGCGCGTTCTAAGACACTTCAGCGGGCCTTTAAACCTAATACATTTTATGGAAGTTTGTTTCCACCACTGAAAAATAAAAATAAAAAAGGTAATTGCAACTTTTAATCTCACATTAAAAGTTATAGTCAGAATTGCAAGACAATCTAGTTCTACAAAATTTAAAGCATGTATGAAGTATCCGTTCAGATGACGGATCTGACATTGTTAAACTGTAGACTCACAAGGACAGGTTTGACCTGACCAGCCCTCTGAACAGAGTGAAAGGGAATCATCTGACTCACTCATACTCACACTTTACAGAAAGAGTCTTGTAAGACTGTTGCCACAGTAATGGGGAAATCAAACAGGCCATTGAATGAGTCTTTCTAGTGTATTCTAGTGTAAAATGGGTGGGTCTGCATGTGCTCATGGTTACACCCTTTGACCAGAGTGAGTTAGAGAAAGAAACGCCAACCGAATCAACATGACATTAACGTACTTTGGCTCAGTGTGTTGACTCACATGTACAAACATATCATGTTTGTAAAGACTGTAGACAGAGAGATGGGAAAATTATGCAAGTATGCTATGGCACGTTTGTTTCAATGAAAGCCCAGCTTTAAATATTGGTTATGGAATTGATTGTGAATCAAATTTTTTTAGGGAGGGAACAGTTCTCTATTAAAGGAATAAATAATAAAGTGTTCAACTCTCACTGGCTAACAGATCCATCAGTGAGTCAGCTGGGAGGAACCTCATTGGTTACTTCATCCATCCATCATGTCTGAACGGTGAAACAACAATTCCCACATTCCACCTTCCCATTCATCTACTTTCCCTCTGACTATTTTCCGCTCAGGAAATCCAGCTACAGAATTCCAAATATCCCCAAAGGAATGCTTCCTCTAGCCAACAATCGTCCAGCTGCACAACATAAGCAGGACAAATTGTGAGAAGAAAGAAAAAAGTTGCTGCATAATGTCGCAATCCCCATAGGCTGCTAAATATTATAAAAGAGCATTCCAGCTTGTTTGTGATTTAATAGAGATTCTTTCAAAGAGTTTCTGTGTACATAGGCTTGATTTTAGGGAGGTAGCCTTCAATAGTTTGGAAAGTGCCATAAAACATTCATTAGATTCCAGAGAAGTGAGCTGGAGTCTGTGCTAATGGTGGTTTCCCAATATCATCATTGCTAATATTGATCCTAGAGGTTGGCCTTTGACCTCTCCCATCATCCGCTTTTCCATATCCAGTGTTATCTGCAGCTAAAGTTCACTAGGGCCAGAGTACACAGAATGTAAACTCAGCTCATGTTCATGTGAGGTACACTTCCATTTCTGTGATATTAATAAGATTGTGAGCATTTATCGTTGTGTAAATTTCCTGCTACCAAAACCTTTGGGAAACACTTGATGGCCCACTTCAGACATTCTACATATAACTAACTTCATGTCAACTAGCAGTCATTGGTAGACTGTCTGCTTGATATTTGCCAACACTTTATTTTGATGCTCCCCAACAGACATTCAACTGACTTGAAGTAACTTTGCAATTGCACGTCAGCTTTTTCTACTAACACTAATGAATAGTAATAATAATAATAATAATGCACCATTATACTTTCAGGTCTTCTTAAAAAATAACGCTCTGCACATAGTATCGTCATAGAAATATTCAAATCAAATTTCAAAAATTGTTTTAATTTTACACTTAATTCCAAACTAAGTTGCTTGATCACTTCCCATCCAATTTGATACAGTTATAAGTGATGTTCAAAGCAGAATGGGATAAATTTTGCAAATAATAATGCACATGTGTTAATAGCAGCCAAAAAGAAATTATATATCTATATATATCTATATCTATATATATCTATATCTATCTATATCTATATCTATATATATATATATATATATATATATATATATATATATATATTTATTAATGGCAAATAGCTTTTATATGACATAAGTTTTAAGTATTGCAGTTACTAAACCTGTCCTACAGAAACTAGCATGCAGCAGCCAACAGTCAAGCTGTACAAACAATCATATTTACTTAGGTTATTGTGTTAGATTGGTTAGGATTGTCACACAGTGACACACAATTATGACTATATAATAATGAACAGTAATGAACTTGTGTTTAAGAACATTGTGGACCAGTTTAACCACAAACTACATAAAACTTTGACTTCATCAATAGTAATAAACTTAATGTTAGACAGTAGCATCCCAATCCCCTATCTTTTTTTCCCCCTTTTTTTTTATTTGAGGTGGGGCCAGTGAAAATACTGGTGGGGCAATTTTAAATCAGCAGAATAAAATCCTTATTGTTGTGCCCTGCTGGAACAGGCAAGTTAAGCCCTTATCCATTTAGCTTTTTCTGACATGATCATTTCATTCTAAAAGACTACAGTCATATAACTAAGCCTTTGCCCGAATTACTTTGATGCGGAAAATCACACTGATGCCAGACTCAACATAGAGAACCAAAAATTGCTGGAAAAAATAACAAAAATATAATTCTACAATCAATACAATAGAATCTTAAAACATTTAGAGAAACAACAAACTACTTCAACGGTTTTATTCAATTAGAGGGTCCAGATGAACACAACAGTTACAATCACATAAACCTTTACTTGTTTTGATATCTTTTTAATTAGTCAAATACTGATTCAATGGGTACTTATCCTCAATGAATTAGGCTATGTTGAGCATTAAAGGGATAGGTGAAAAAAAAAAAAAAAATCCAAAAATGAAAATTCTGTCATCTACTCACCACCATGTCATTCCGAACCTTTATGGCTTTTTTTCCATCTACATAACACATAAAAGTGAGTAAAGGATGACAGAACTTTCATTTTGGGTGAACTGTTTCTTTAATATGACACGTAATACGTGTTCCTGTACGTGTAGGTTAGAAGTGGCATTTCATTTCCAAAGGTGCAAGCAGTACACAGAAAAAGAAAGAGTGGGTTTGAATCCAAATTTAAATGTTCAATAAGTATTTAAAAAAGAAATAAATTAAGGCCACATGAGCTACATAAGTATTCTGAGGTGTGAATTTTCACCCTCTTACACTTAGAGACTATTAATAGAGTGTGTATCATTAGTGCAACACCGGCATCAGCAGAGCCACATGAGCACCACCCAACCTCCTACCTCAGGCCTGACATCACACTGACCACTTCCCTTTTAGACATGACAATGAAACCAGCTCTGCACTAAAAGTTACTGAGCAGGCAAACACACACACACAGAATATGATGGAAAAACTGCTGATATGAAGATGTAGAGGAAACATTGATACTGTACTTTTGAGTTCATTTATCATGTATGTGTGTGTGTGAGTGTGTGTACTTTTATATCTTATAAATGCTTTTGAGCTTTTCATTTATAAAAAATCCTGAAAAAAAGCATATGTTCCATTGAAATATTAAGAAACTGTTTAAATGCTGATAAGAAATGAGCACCACATCAGCGTATTAGAATGATTTCTGAAGGATCATGTGACATTTAAGACTGGAGAAATTATACTGAAAATTCAGCTTTGATATCACAAGAATAGAAAACATTACTGTTTTTACTATATTTTTGATAAAATATATGAAGCTTTGGTAAGCATTCATATATATATATATATATATATATATATATATATAGTACTGTGCAAAAGTCTTAGGCACGTCAGTATTTTCAACCCAAAACGGATTTTAAGCCAGTTATTTCTATCTTTTACTGTAGTGTGTCAGTAGGAATTATAAGTTCATATTTCTAAACATTCATTAATTTGAATAATCCATTGAGATTTTTGAAAACACAAGGAGTCTGACAACAGCCTGTGCTCCACACAGAGATCTGATCTCACCATCATCGAATCTTTGTGTGATTACATGAACAAACAGATGAACTGTGGCTGTGTCTCCATGACGCTTGAAGAAACCTTCCTGCAAAGATACCGGTTTAAAATGCAAAGGGTGATCACACCAAACATTGATTTGATTTGGTTAATAGAAGTTCATTGATAAATAAAATCGATTTATGACAGTATTTTTGAACTCTTCACAGTACTGTATCTTTGCAGGAAGGTTTCTTCAAACGTCTCGGAGACATGGCCACAGTTCTCCTGGATTTAGTTTGTCTCAGTTGTCTCACCTTTCTTCATGTAATCTCAGACAGATTCAATGATGGTGAGATCAGCTCTCCGATTTGAGCTCCAGCTGTTGTCAGACTCCTTGTGCATTCAAAAATCTCACTGGATTATTACAATTAATAGAAAAATTAATGTTTGGAAATATGAACTGATATTTCCTATTGCACACTACAGCAAAATATGTAAATAACCAGCTTAAAACCTTTATTGAGTGGTGAAAATACTGACGTGCCAAAGACTTTTGCACAGTAGTGTATATATCCACACATGGTTTTGAATTAAACATCATCATCTAAAAGGGGAATGAATGAGATCATCCACACCTATGACCTCCACAGTTATTCATAAACCATATGCAGCACACTACATAGCAAAGAAGATAGATAAGACGCAGCCATAAAACACATGTAGTTTGACAATCACCTGCTTTGTAATTCAAACAGCTCTGATCTCGTAAATGTGACTAACAAACATGCAAATGTCTGTATTATGGTTTAACAGCGAGTCTCAACAAGCTGGACTGCAACAGTAGCTGCTTTATCCCTCAGGATTGGTAACAGTCTGAACATTTGTATCTGCTCCTATACATGATTTCTTACTGAAAAAAAAAAAAAAAAAAAATCAACTGTCAATATGTTAGCAGTCAAGCTCATTTCCGGCAATGTGAGCTGCTGATGTGGCCCTTGTGGCTTCAACTGATTTGAATACCGTCAAAAGAGAAGAAACAGCCTAGCGGTTTAACAATCATTCAAGATGGCGTGCAAAGCAACAAGTGAGCGCAGCACTTGTTATTAACAGCTGTGTCAGCAAGAGCAGCATTTGTGCCGTCCAGTGCCGACCGCCCATTACTCTTCTCTGTGTGTGATAGTTTAGCAGCTGTGCGGCCTTTAGAGAGCAAGCGGGAGACATCCTGTTTTTACAGTGGGATTTGCTGGGGGGTGTGTAAAGCTGACCTGTTTCCAACACGCCACTTCAAAACAGCACAGCCGATACAGCTTATTTTGGGAGATTAACTACAGTGTTCATATAACAAATATTTGTGATAAGACGTTAAAGGTAGAACTAAGCGTTAGAATTGGCGTTTCCCTTAGGAAGGTGTCCCGAGTCCTGTGTGCAAAAGCACATGATGAGGTCAAACATTAAACCCAACACACATTCTTTAGAATCTTATCTGCAGTGGATTCCAAAGTGCTCGGGTTTGGAAAATTTTTGTAAACTCAGGGAAAGCAAACAGAAGAGATTTTCCATGTGCACTACCTATAACAAAACCAAAAAGAAACGAGGAAGAATGTTCTAGCGACGCTTAACGCATTTTCCATCTGACTTTGGTTTGGCTCTGTAAGTGACAGTGGAAACTCCCATGCGTTGATAGGCATCAAAGACAGCATGAATTGGTCAAAACAAGAATGAACTAAAAGCATTAAAATGACTAAGTTTAATTTGAAGTTACAATTACATACTTGTTTCTGTACATGTTTCTCAAAATGATTAAAGCAAAGAGAGGAAATGAACAGAATGAAGCATTTCTCTCCAAAATGAAAAATTCAGTCCACTCTACCGCAAGCACTACACTTGAAATGCAAGAATGTAACAATCCCACATTTTAGAGACATATGAGTGTAAGTCAAAGACAATCTGGTCAATGCAATTAGCCTAAATGGAAAAAGGGCTACAAAAGGCATCCCTCGATGGTTAAAAAATAAAGTCTCATTAACGTTGAACTTGTTTTGGGCTACACTGCAATGCAGACAAAACCCCCTCTGTGGATTTTCAAGCTTTCGTGAGCACAAGACATCACCTGTTTCGATTATGCCGTTTGAATATAAGTTATGTCTGTGGTAGTAAGCCCGCCTTCCACAATTAGATTTGCATAAAATGTTCCATGGATTCATTTACATGTTGATTATCATTGGATGTCAGTGATATCATAACTATGGCACGGTTTAAAACCTGTTACACCACATAGCTACCTACGATTAGTATGCTACAACCTCCTCAGCAAAACTGTGCTTTGCTACAGTGGATGCCTGGACAGTTTCGATACTCGGTATAAAATGCCTTTAACACATTATTGGACTGTTTGCTGGAGACAAACTTCATTTTTTTTTGACTGAAATCTGAAGCTGAAGAAGAGACAACAAATATAGAAAACTTACAATCAAAGAAAAAAAAAAATAGAGAATCTTCATTCAGGAATGCTTTATAATGTTAAGCAATAGTCCAAGGTGCGTGACACAGGTATGTCACAGTACACAGGGAACTAAAAGCAAGCCAAACCCATTCCGTTATTTCAAAAAAAGGGTAGTTTGAAAACTAACCAAAAATAAATGTTAACTCTAAATCAAAACAGCACAAAAATTCAGTGGAGATGTTTGATTTTCCCCATGTTGAGTTCATTTGTCCTAAACAGTCAGTGCCAGTGTCATTAAGACTTGTAGTTAGATGTTAACCAAGTTAAGCCTTCGTACAGTCCGTCTCCGGTGGTCGCACACGAGGGCTGCACGTACCAATTCCTATCTCGGATGCGTGTCAGTCCCAGCTTCTCCTGGATCTCGTGCGGCTTCATGGCATCCGGCAGGTCTTGCTTGTTGGCAAAAATCAAAATGATGGCGTCCCGCATCTCACGGTCGTTGATGATGCGGTGGAGTTCCTGCCTGGCCTCGTCTATGCGATCTCTATCAGCACAATCCACCACAAAAATTAACCCTTGCGTGCCCGTGTAGTAATGTCGCCAGAGGGGACGGATCTTATCTTGTCCACCCACATCCCATACGTTGAACTTGACGTTTTTGTAGGTGACCGTCTCCACGTTGAAACCTACAGTTGGGATGGTGGTCACGGACTGGCCGAGTTTCAACTTATAAAGGATGGTGGTTTTCCCTGCGGCATCCAGTCCCAGCATCAATATTCTCATCTCTTTGTTACCAAATATCTTTGACAGCATCTTCCCCATCTTGCAAACTGTTCATAAATGGTTACTTCCCTCCAAAATAATTTTTTTTTTTATATGGGTAGTTCAAAAGTAAAATAAATGGGGTTTTTCTTTTTGGAAATGTCAAATTTGAAAGTGAACAGAACACGTGTGTTAAGTTATCACGCTGCTGGGCGTAAAGTCACTGTTATAAAATTTATTTCCAGCCGATATGGGCCACTGTACTGCTGATTAAATGACAGTACTGAAAAGTTTCAGTACTAGACGAAAAGGTCAAAGCTCGATTTTTGCTTCGGTTGTAGGGTGGTACCCGTTTGAAAAATGCCACGCTTATAATCCACTGAAATGTGACAAAAGCAGCGATATTTCGGTGCTTTCCTGTGTGACTGTTAAGTGTTGTGAGGCCGCTTTAAGAGCCTGCGGTCTTTCAAGACTTCCTCTTGGCGTGTGAATGTTCGTCTCGGGGGCTCTCTCACGTCCTTCCCCCAAAATGTAACCGGATAGCAGCAGAAGACGTTCAGAACCTTGGCGGAAAAGCGTTCATTTGGCCAGCCGGTGGGTCTGTCATCTGGACCGTCTGAAGCAGAGCCGCATCGATTTCAACCGTCCTGAATTCGAGTGTCTCACGTGCCCCTGAGAGACAAGAGAGGCTCAGAGGGAGTGCCAGAAAAGAGCAACTTAGCCTGCTAGCTTAGCCGTCCGAATAACCCAAATAAAATCGCCACCACAGACTTTTTACACATATTTTCGACAGTATATGTAAAATATAACCATTAACAAGTTATTTTCATTCATTTTAGAGCGACTAAATGCGTTTTAGTTACCTGCGGAGGCCCACCATTCTCTAGCAGTCTCAACCCCGGTGTTCACTCCTAAAATCAGCCGAGTTCTGTGTGAAACTGACTACGTCAACGCAAACCAGCGGAAATGGACGTTGCAGCCCATATTTCATAATAAAGGTCTTATAAAACGTCAAAACTGCTAGACTTTAACTTTAGCACATATTTCACAATATATACACGTGTATTTTTCAGTGTCACACAATCTGAGAAAACGAGTTAATTAGCAATAGCGACAGTTTTAGTTATTACAATACAATTAACAAAAATACAAGACAATTCTACACTAAAAGTGAACTGGAAAAGATGTTAACCAATAAACCATTGTGTTTATGAATAGTGATGGGAAAAGTGGATTGTGCTTATGAATGGCTTGACTTGTTAACAAGTCGTTTTGACATGTTATCCCTTTAAAAAGTTCTGTCTTTATTTACCCACATGTTGTTTCAAAACTGTACACAAAACTGTTAAAACAACAGAAGATATTTTGAAGGACGTTGGTAAACAAAAGTGACCATTGACTTATAATAAATAAACAAATATAAATAAGTAGGGCGTCCACCTACTAAGACCTATAACTGAAAACAGTCACTTGTCACCATCTACTGGCCTAACAAAGTAACCTACAGAAAGAGTCACATTTATCAATTCCCACACATTTCATGTACAGACTAGAACATACACAAAAAATGAGAGTGATACAGTACAAACAGTAGTGCTGCTAGCAAAGTAACTAAAATAAAACAGGTATAATAAGATCTAAATAAAGGCCCATTCACACCAAAAATGATATCATTAGTGATAAAGATATAGTTTTATAAGTCTTTCCTAATTTACAAGAATAGCTGAGTCCACACTACAGCTATAACAATAACAATGATAGGTCTTGACACTAATATAATTATAGTTAGTTATCATTCTTGGTGTGAATGGGCCTTAAATGATTAGTTCACTTTCAAATTAAAATTTCCTGATAATTACTCACCCCATGTCATCCAAGATGTTCATGTCTTTCTTTCTTCAGTCGAAAAGAAATTAAGGTTTTTGATGAAAACATTACAGGATGTTTCTCCTTATAGTGGACTTCAATGGAGCCCAAACAGTTGAAGATCAAAATTACAGTTTACAGCGATCCCAGATAAGAAATAAGGGTCTTATCTAGAGAAACCATTGCTCATTTTCTACCCATGGTACGGCAGCAAAGTTCCTTGATTATTACGCCAGAATGAGAGTATAGTTCCTATAGCTAGTTGGCTATAGCCATATCGGCCTAGAAAATCAATACTTTTAATTTTCCGTCATTCTTAGTACATAATGTAACTATAGAAGAGTCGAGTTTTAAATAGGAAAAATATTGAAACTCTTTGGTCATTTTTGAGCAAGATGCTAATGGTCTAATCAGATTCAATGAACTATGCTAAGCTATGCTAAAGTGGTATCGCCAGACCCGGAGATCGGCTGAATGGATTTGAAAATGGTAAAACTCAACTGTTTAACTCTAGGGGAGTTGGAAAATGAGCCTATTTTCAAAAATAGTGGAGTGTTCCTTTAAAGGTGCCCTAGATTCAAAAATTGAATTTTCCTCAGCATAGTTGAATAACAAGAGTTCAGTACATGGAAATGACATACAGTGAGTCTCAAACTCCATTGTTTCCTCCTTCTTATATAAATCTCATTTGTTTAAAAGACCTCCGAAGAACAGGCGAATCTCAACATAACACCGACTGATACGTAACAGTCGGGATCATTAATATGTACGCCGCCAATATTTGCATATTCCAGCTCATGTTCAATGCATTACACAAGGGCAAAATGTGTGGATGTGCAAAACAGAATCATCAGACTAGGTAAGCAAGCAAGAACAATAGCAAAAAATGGCAGATGGAGCAATAATAACTGACATGATCCATGATAGCATGATATTTTTAGTGATATTTGTGAATTGTCTTTCTAAATGTTTCATTAGCATGTTGCTAATGTACTGTTAAATGTGGTTAAAGTTACAGTCGTTTCTTACTGTATTCACAGAGACAAGAGCCGTCGCTATTTTCATTATTAAACACTTGCAGTCTGCATAATTCATAAACACAACTTCATTCTTTATAAATCTCTCCAACAGTGTGTAATGTTAGCTTCAGCCACGGAGCACAATCAAACTCATTCAGAATCAAATATAAACATCCAAATAAATACTATACTTTATGCGATTAGACATGTTGGATGACAAACACTTTGTAAAGATCCATTTGAGGGTTATATTAGCTGTGTGAACTTTTTTTTATGTTGTTTAAGGCAAGCGCGAGCTCTTGGGGGCGTGGAGAACGAGAATTAAAGGGGCCGCACACCCTGAATCGGTGCATTTATAATGATGCCCCAAAATAGGCAGTTAAAAAAATTAATAAAAAAAAACAACAACTATGGGGTATTTTGAGCTGAAACTTCACAGACACATTCAGGGGACACCTTAGACTTATATCACATCTTTTAAAAACATGTTCTTCGGCACCTTTAAGAAAGAGCAACAGGTTCATGGCTAGTCAAAAGTTACCCTCAAATTTCATTCTGAGAACCAGGCACTAACATTCTCACAACATTCAAGGAGGAGCCAAATATAGTTGGTTATGCATTGCTCTCTCATTGGTCCAAAAACATATTACATCATGTATGCAACAAATAATAGAGTAAATGCTATCTTTTTCATTATGTATGTGGTCAAGGTCAAGGAGGCTATTAATAATAATAAAATGCCATGGCTTCTCATTGCTTGGTAAGTCTAACAAGTCTTTTTTATTTATTGGCATTATATTTTATTTCAATTAATTGTTTTGATAAAGACAATTTCTTCTAAAGTGTCACAAATAATACGTTCATGTGTACGTTTCCAGCATGTGTGCATTTATCAGCGTTCAAAATCAATGCGCTATCTCTTTAAGAAACTGCGTCGTTCGGTTTTTGGGTAGTCAAGTGAGTCCGATATGGCGGAATGGAAACACACTACCTCGCCTCCGTCCACAACAAGTATGACCTCGCTGGGACGAGCTCTTTCTCGTAGCAGTTTAAGTCAGCCTGATGTGTTTCAGTCACAGAAATCTCTCAGCCGGAGCGTCGCGAGTCAGAGTCGCAGGAGGTTCTCGAGCAGCTCGGAGTCTCCTGACATCAGCCCGAATGTCGAGGCGAGGGTCCTGGTCATAAACACCGGCGGAACCATTGGAATGACGTATCATAATAACGGTAAACACTATCAGCAGCTCTCACACATTTGCCTGCAAGAGGTTTCACCATATACGAATAATATTGGCCAATACACAGTATTATGACACGTTTATGGGATTATTTGTTGATCTCATATCCCAAAACAACAAAAAACTGTGAGGGGGCAGTTTAAATAGTTGGTGTAAATATTAATGCATGGGTGTAATATTAATGCATTGGTCTTTGGAATGTAATGATTATCTTTAGGATGAACACAATGTATTAATGCCGTTTTGTATGATCAGTATCAAACCAAGTGGCATCTGTAAATAAATGATGCTCTGCCTTTCTAGAGCTAATTCCAATTTTCTGAGCATGTATGACATGACTTACTAACCTGTAACAAGATTATTTTTTAATAAAGTATATATTATAATTAAAATACATCATTTATTTTCAAAATTATTTTATGAAAACATTATAAATCTTACAATAAATTGCACTTGATTATGCACAAATGGTTTTTTTTTTTATGTTTGCATAAGTATTCTGGGGGATAGTCTGATTAGTTTATTTTCAAGTCAGAACTAAAATAGCAGTACTAGACAGGTTAACATTAACTATTTCAACTTCACATTGAGTGCTAAAACATATGAATCGTCATTTACCTGTTATGCATTCATTTGTTGGATGATTTGGTAACTTCATCTTTAAATTGCCCCAAGGTCAGTCCAATAATGTTAATGATTATCAATAATATCATTTCATGAATGTCAAATATGACTTGTCCTGTCCAATGGTAACATTTTTGTTTTGAGCTTTAAATCAATAATATTGTGAAATATTACTACAATTTAAAATTGTGGTTTTCTATTTTATTATACTTTAAAATATAATTTATTTCTGTGATGCAAAGCTAAATTTTCAGCATCATTACTCCAGTCTTCAGTGTCACATGATCCTTCAGCAGTCATTCTAATATGTTGATTTGATACTCAGTTATTATCAATGTTGAAAACAATTGTGTTGCTTAATATTTTTTTAGAACCTGTGATACTTTTTTCAGGATTCATTGATGAATATGCTAACAATTCAGCTTTGCACCACAGAAATAAATTATATTTTAAAGTATATTAAAATAGAAAACCATAATTTTAAATTGTAGTAATATTTCACAATATTATTGTTTTTTCTGTATTTATTATGAAATAAATGCAGCCTTAATGAGCATAAGAGACTTCGTTCAAAAACATTAAAAATAGTAATGTTTCCAAACCTTTGACTGTTAGTGTATAATAGAAGGAGGAATGGATTACACAGCTAAAAGTCTGAATAATGCATACATGGTGACTTGATTATGTAAAGTAATAAATTGGAATGGGAAGAGTGCTTCAAGAGTGCTTGAAGAGGATGCTGATCATGTTTTATGGCTAGCAAATAGATGGTCAAATATTTGCCTTTTGTAAAGAGGAGTTTATCTTTCCCGACACTCGGCTTTAGTACCATTTCCTGCACAATACTGCTTGGATTGACTTGCAAATGTCAATCTTTATCTTTAAAAAGTATCTTATCTAAGAACAAACACTGATAAAAAAATGATAGCATCTTTTAAACAATTTGGAAAGTCAAACACAAAAACATTCAGCTCTATTTAATAGTGTATCAGAGTTCAAGGACAGAGAGTGTACTACATAACAGAAATATAGTAAACATTTACTTTCCACCCTAAACATGATTTTATCTTTCATTCTGCCACAAACACAGGTTCTCTGAAAATTAACCTGGAAAGAAGTTCTGCTTGCAAGTCCAGGGTTTATTCCATTATAAACTTGGACACAAGTCTCTACAGTTCCATACAGCTGGTTTGGCTTTTTAAACACATGCACAACACTAGTCATATGAGAAACAGTCTGCTGTTTTTTTTCTGTAGCCTGACTCCTGCCGTTACGGTTCTGCATGATGCAATTTTGCTTTCACATCTCTGGACTCAAGAGATTTCTGATGAGATGTTTAGTGTTTCAGTGTTACATTTAATTTGTAAAGTATTTAATTTTACTGGAGTAGATCATAAATAGACATTACCACATAGTTAGGCCTGTCAAGATTATACATTTTAAGCTGACGATTAATTGGCATAAAAATAATTGCGTATGATTAATCAGGCGATAAATCAATAGTCATGACAGGTCTACACATAGTTATTTCATATATACATGGTTCATCATTGACGAATGAGGTTTTTAAAAGTATAAAAAAACATAATGGAGATATGATTAATTTTGAAGTTTTATTAAGTGTTAACAATGGGATTGTGATTTTTATAATCAGATTTTTACAATATGGACAAAATATGTCTCAAAGTCATTCAGTTTAACCAAAATTTTGGCTTTACCGAATGACAATTTTGGTTATACCAAATGACGATATCTGCTAACAGGCTGATATCCAGCTAGATGCCTAGCAAAAGGACAATCAAACATTTTATATTTAGTACAAGTTTTTAAAATATTACAAATTTTTCCATGTTTTTATAGCGGTTGTACCAAATGACCTGATGTTTCGAGACATGCGCATGAGCAAGTGAAAACATATATTTTTCAAATAGTTAAAAGAGAGTTAGTTACTTTGCTTCATGATCATGTGGTCCTTCGCAGGTGTCTGACTGATGTCACATCCTGTCACATGATACTGACCACATGACTTGATCTAAAATGGTCCCTTTATATTGGTTACTCCGAATGACATCAATGAAATTCATTTTTCTGGACATTCTTTCTCATAACAAAGCAATGACTTCTACACATAATTTTAATATAATTTTGCACTATGTTGATATATGATGTTATAAAATCTTGCCAGAATAAAAAATATATACATTTATTACGGTTAAACCGAATGACCTTTTGACACTTCAAAATCTTTAAATTACCTTTATATGTTGCAAAATATAATTTAAACCTTTTGGATTCAATAAAAGAGATCTAGTTGTGCTACCTTACATACTTTGGATGTCATATCTTTATTTTGGATTATTATTAAGGCCTTTAGACAAAAAAATGTAAAAATAAACCATTGACCCAATTTTTTTTTTTAACTTTCAGCATAAATCATATAAAATTATTAATACTAGATACAATACTATTTTATTCTACCTTGTAAGAGGGAATGTGGTACAGAATATCAAAATGTGCAAAATGGTACAATATTAGCATAGTATATACAGTATCAATTATTAAAGATGGTATTTTGGCTTTAATGCTGATGCTGAATTATGGTCAAAAAACATGAAAATCTGTCCATTTGTATGGCATATATGAGTTTGCATTTGTTCAAAACTTTCTTACAGGCTTTTCCTCTATATTTGCAGTTCTGTCTCCAGAGCCGAATGCTCTTGTTGGAACTCTACGCAAACTCCCCATTCTGCATGATGAGCAGTACGCCCAACAAACCAGACTGTATGAATACTACAAGCCTCAGGAGAACACGCTGGTGCTGCCGTAAGTTCCCACGCAGATGCACACAAATATGCGATCAAGTTAGAAGTTTGGAGGTGTTGTCCTATTTATAGATCCAGACACTAGCTGTATTTATCTATTTATATACAAAAGCAGATTTGAATAGCTGGTGTCTACTTTTATAACAGTTAATAGAATAGTTCTCCCAAAAAAAGTCTTAAAATTCTGTTATTTATATACATTGTATTTTTAAAAACTGTGCACTCTTTTATAATATAAACCTAAAAATAAGTCTTTTAAAAAATAAAATAAAAATGATTGAAATTGTCTCGTAACCCATGGAGTATGCTGTTTCTTTCATATTTACACATCTGAGACTATTACAGACAGTAAAAATGTGTGTTATTTTGACAGGAAGTCCACTCATTCATCTGATCCTCTGTTTCAGGGGTACTGTAGTACTGGTAGCATAATGTTTGCCCATGTGGGATGTGTATGTAATTGCACATGTTTGCTGAACTACGTATAAATAGTTTGCTTGATTTTTGCAGTATATTTGCTTGTTAGTCTTAGCACAATGGTTATGTATGTACAATAAATTTTCAAGCTGTGAGAATGGCAGATGATTGATGGTAAGTTGAAGTGTGCTGCTGCTTTCTGTGTAAGCTGACAACAAATTCATCCCGTGTAATTTTATATATTTTCTTCTAAAATGAGTGTTTTAAGAGGCTCATGTGTTTAGGTTAAGTAATTTCATATATATATATATATATATATATATATATATATATATATATATATATATATATATATATATATATTTCATTGAAGGAAAATAATTGAAAGTGGGGGAAACTCACATTATGAAATAAATGTTTTTTTTCAAAACACATTGGACACAATTATTGGCAACCCTAGAATATTTATGAGTAAAATATCTCTGAAGTATATTCCCATTCATATTTACATTTTTTTTTTAGCACACCAGGGTGATCATGAACATGAAATTGTCCAGCCATGACTTCCTGTTCCACAGGAGTACAAACATGAGGAAACACAAAAATTCCCATAATCATTCATCACAATGAGTAAAACCAAAGAATATAGTTCTGATGTGCAGCAAAAGATTGTTGAGCTTCACAAAATAGAAAGTGGCTGTAAGAAAATTTTCACCATCAGGGCAATAATTAAGAAGTTCCAATCAACTAAAGATGTTACAAATCTGCCTGGAAGAGGACGAGTGTCTAAATTGTCCTAATGTGAAGTGAGGAGGAGAGTTTGAGTGGACAAAGACTCTCCAAGGATCAGCTGGAGAATTACAGATATTAGTTGAACTTTGAGTCTCAGAACCTTCTCAGCTACCTTCTTGGCAGCAAACCCACCAGGTGGGTTTGGTGCACACATGGATAAAAACTACCCCATGCCGACAGTTAAATATACTGCTGGATCTTAAATGTTGTGGGCCTATTCTTTTCTGCTGGTGGTCCAACAGATATCAAAAGATAAAAATCAAAACCTGACCGCTTCTGCTAGAAATCCAATAATGGGCTGTGGTTGGATCTTCCATCAGGACAATGATCCAAAACAAACATCAAAACCAACACAAAAATGGGTCACTGAGCACAAAATGAAGCTTCTGCCATGGTCTTCCCAGTTCCCTGACCTGAACCCTAAAGAAAATGAGTGGAGTGAACTGAAGAGAAGAAGCACCAACATGGAGCTGGAATCTGAAGGATCTGGAGAGATTCTGCATGAAGGAATGGTCTCTGATCTCTTGTCAGGTGTTTTCCAAACTCATCAAGCATTATAGAAGAAGAGTGAGAGCTGTTATCTTGGCAAAAGGAGGTCGCAAAAAGTGTTGAATAAAAGGGTGCCAATAATTATGGCCAACATGTTTTGGAGAAAAACATTTATTTCACAATTTTAATTCTTTTCCTTCAATGAAAGGTTAGATTTTTGCTAATTTTATGAATTAAAGATCAAAAGGATGAACAATGCATAATTATTTTTATAGTCGATCTTTGATCATATTTACCAAGGGTGCCAGTAATTCTGACCACCGCTGCATGAGGCATATATGTTTGTAATTTTGGTCTGTAAAGAATTTTATTAGAAATGTTTGCTTTATCAAATAAATATTGTTCACAGGTTTATTTTAAAACCTTAAATTATATAAAGAAATTGTTTTTGAAATGTTGCATATACCAGCCTATATTTTACAAATAGATGAGTTAAATATGTCAAATAATATCTTGATAATAGAAAGTAACAAGCAAGTCAATTTTATGTTTGGTGCTTTTGTTCTGTATTCTGCACATTAAAGGTGCATGATTTCGCTTTTTAAATGTAATATGTGTTGAATGGACTATATGTCATGGTTGTGCACGTAAGAGCATGCTACAGATGCACCAATGCAAAACTTTTTGCTTTGAAGGAAATGCAACTAATAATTTTATATATATGACATTTTTTCCACGTATTTTCCGATCTTAAAGAGCCATCAATCAGATAAGGGTATTTCAGGAGACAGGAAGTGAAGCTAACATTGGATTCGGATGTGGCTTGATGCCTTCCTACATTGGAAGGTGTCCTCAGAAGGCAGCATTTTTAAGTTTATGGATGCAGCCTAAGTGTGAAAAGTCCTGAAAAGTGAAGCCAAAATGTTTAGATTGCCCCCAGGTGGCTGGATGCAGTTTACATGTAGCTAATAAACCCCACCCTCTTCATGTAATCAAATGGGTCGTGAGATAAACTAAACAATCAAATTACACTTTAAATACAATTTTCGCAAAGATGGTTTCTGTCATTTTAGTTTGTTTTTATCTCGCTGATGTAAATTCAAGTGTTTTTTTTTTGTTTGTTTGTTTTAAATAAGTTTGGTTTTACTTATTTATTTGATGCTATAAAAACAGGGTTTTGACATAATGATTGACAGCTTCTCTGAGCGAAATAGTCACTGTCATTTTTTTCGGGATTTCCAGAAGGAAATTACTGTGCAGACTATATATATTATGAGAAAATTATAGTGTTTTTTGACCTTGGAAGCATGTAGGAGGAACCTTTAAAATAGCATAATAGGGGCACTTAAAGGAGCTTTATAACTCATACACTGCTAAACAAGGTCTGGGCTGCATCCTCCTTCATGTCTTTAGTGGATGTCATGTGGGTTGGGATTTTTTGGTAAATCCATTAGATCTATTACTCTATTAGCTCAACTAACAAGGGTGGCCCAGTGTAACATTATCATGGTTTTAGGATATGCCAGTTCATTCTAATCTGCTCACTCTCTGTTCTTAAATGTGGAAAATCCCCCAGTGCTCCCCTCTTCATTACAATAACACCATGAGCCGCCCCAGAGCGATGAGCAAAGTCTGAAGTCTGCTGCTTCAGAACATTTACTTATCCATTGACGCACTCGTGTTTTTCTTTTTTTTTTTTTTTTTAACTACAGGAGACACCCCTGAAATGAGTCTAACTCTCACAGTCAATAAATAATCTTTTTTTTTTTTTTTTTTTGAGCTAGCTAAACTAACCCATGTTTGCCTAATGGTCTTTGCTGGTTTAAATAAGAAGTTTTGCTTTACTTTTAGAGCTTGTTGTCCAAGTTTGGGTGCTTATTTTAAAGAATAAACTTTAAAATGCTGCTGTTTTAAAACATTTTCTCTTTTTTTTCCACCCCAGACTGTCCAAACAGAATAAGAGGATTGTATATACAATTTTAGAGTACTCTCCCCTCCTCGACTCCTGTAACATGACCACAGATGACTGGGCCACTATTGGAAAAGACATTGAGGTGCTTCCTTTTTAACAATTAATAAAATTAATGTTTGGTTTTTGAGTTGCAGGGTTTTTTTTTATTATTATTTTTTTTTTAATAAATTTAGCTGTGTTGTGAATGCGACTGAAATGGTTGCACTGTGGAGTACTGAGAAACGACTGAATATACTGTTTTGTGAGCAGTACTGATCTGATACATTTTTTTGTACTTGGTATGTCAAAATCGGTACTGAGATTTTCAAAGTTGTTTCCCTCATGTTCACAGAAACACTACGAGCAATACGATGGTTTTGTCGTCCTGCACGGCACTGACACCATGGCTTACACCGCCTCTGCCTTATCCTTCATGTGTGAGAATCTGGGAAAGCCTGTCATCCTCACTGGCTCACAGGTAACACATTTTTAATGGATCACTTTACTCACCTTTGTGTTGCACAAATTGAGCATTTTAATGAATAGATTAGGGTATTTTCACATCTGTCTCGTCTCGTTTAGACCGTTTGTTTCAGAACCTGGTGGGTTTTCTCCCTTGGTTCAGTTTGTTTAGGCATATATGAACATGGCAATCCGCGCCAAAACAATCGCTCCGAGATCGCCTGAACGAGGTGGTCTTGGTCAGATTGAAAATTAACTCTGGGGTACTTCGGTTGAGGTGAGAAAGCAACCTGACCCAACGCACCAATGAACCAAGCGGTGTTTGATTCTGTGAGTGAGCACATTAGTTATCATAGTTGAAAACCAAAGAGCGCCTCTTCATCTTAAAATGTTGTGTAATTGATCTTTTCCATCCATTGCAAGAATGCTGTCCTAACAAAGCCTTACTTCATTTATCAGTTAGAGCAGAATGATGTTTACATTCATATAAGTGTTTGCATGTGTCTCGACAGCTACAGATAAAACCACAATAAGCTTGTCAAGCAAACTTGTCAGTCTATCTTAATGAATGTCACAGAAGAAACTCTGACTAATAAGAGGACAGTTTTTATGGCTCAGATGTTTCTAGCAATCAATTTTCAGCCCACCAAACATCCTGAGAGTTATTTATGCCTAAATACAGATTTGATTCTATTCAGCCACATTAATATCAGTGAAGTGTCTTAAAGGGGACCTATTATGCTTTTTTTTTTTTCTCAATTTTTTGTTGTTTGGGTTCTATGAGTTTATATATATAAGTTTTTCATGCTTGTTCACATTATTTTTCACACATTTCACATTGTTGCAGCACCCAGTCTGTCAGAAACGCTCTGTTTTGTTCCTGTCTCTATGAAGCCCCTCCTTTTGAAATGCGCAATGTGCTCTGATTGGATAGCTGGACCAGTGTGTTGGGATTGGTCAACCGCTTTGTCACAAATGTCACATCCCTTAACATAACTGCAAGTTTCAACACATTACTAATGCGACTCAACTTAAATGAGGCATAAATACTGTGATGTGTTTGTTCTCTGAAGAAAACTCAAGAGTACAATCCAGGTGTTTCAGGGAGATCGGAATCAGTGCTTACTGATATAGTGAATAACTCCCTTTGGAGTGACTTTTTCCATGCTAAAACTGCAACATTACACTTTAAAGAAAGTTGAAAATGTAAAAAAGCATAATAGGGCCCCTTTAAAGGATTTTTCACCTGGAAAATTATAATTCTGTCATTATTTACTCTCTGTCAAGTTGTTCCAAACCTGTTTGAATTTATTTCTTCTGCAGAACAAAGAAACTCATACAGGTTTAGAACAACTTGAGGGTGAGTAAATGATGACAGAATTGGCATTTTTGGGAGAACTACCTTAAAAGTTACCTCCAATATTTATATTTAACTAGTGGTCATCAAAAAAGCCTATTAGCTGCACAACCATTTTGTATGTTGCAGGTGCCCATCTATGAGATGAGGAATGATGGGAGGGATAACCTATTGGGGGCTTTGTTGATAGCAGGGCAGTTTGTCATCCCTGAGGTAAGTTTTTATTTACTTATTTATTTTTTCTCTGTGAATAATGCATTTGAAGCCATTATAAATGCAGTATGTGCAAGATACCGTCCAATATTTATGATGTTTTTAAGACTCATGTTTTGGAGGATGTTAGGACTGCAGTTATAAAATAGTTGACAGTAGTAATTTTATTATCAATTAATTATGATTTTTTTAAGATATGGAATATAGTTTTTTTTTTATTTTTTTTTTATTTTATTTTTTTTTATAAAATACAGGAAATAATATTTGATTATATATGGTTTTAAGTGTCCTTTGAGATGATTATATGTTTTGCAGTACATTTTGTTTTTGCCATGCTAATGAAAAAAGATACTTTATTATAAATGTATTGTGATATTTTATAATAATTATTATTGTTATAAAAGTGGGTATAAAACAGTTTAAATTGAGTAAAGGACAAGGAAAAAAACCCTTTGTGTCTTTCTTCACAGGTTTGCCTGTATTTTCATCATAAGCTGTACAGGGGCAATCGTGTCACTAAAGTGGATGCTGGAAGCTTTAACGCATTTAACTCACCAAACCTGCCACCATTAGCCAACGCAGAAGTCGACATCAAAAGTAATTCCAGTTCTGCCAACATTTAGGGTGCGTTCACACTTATCATGTTTGGTTAGATTAAAACGAACCCTGGTGCGATTGCTCGGTTAGTGCGGTTCATTTGAACATATGTGAGTGCTGCCATCCGAACCCTGGTGCGCACCAAACAAGCGGAGCGAGACCACTGGAAATATGGGTCTCGGTCCGCTTCCAAACGAACTCTGGTGCGGTTCGAATGATATATGAACACAACACGGACCAAAGACATGTATCTGAACCAAAAACAGAATCCTCACGCATGTCGGTTATTCTTGTCATAGTCGCGAGTTTGCCCACCACAGGCATCAGATGCGCGTCTCCATGCAGCAGATTATTTGTGTGTGTTTTCGGTGTTTTGACTACTTTACACATTTTATAAGCTCTTCACGAGTTCCCAGCTGGCCAAAATACCATCGCATGCAGGCTACGCACCGCTACGCACACACAACGAGCGCATTTACCTCGGCAAACAGCACTGTTTTGGATGTTCGGTAAGTTCCGTCTCAAAATAGGCAATACGTCATAAAATCCGACCAATCAGGTTGTGAATGTATCCCTATGCCTTAAGGTTCGGTATCTTTTGGTTCGGTGATAAAATTGCCAATGTGAACGCTAACCGGACCAAGACTAAATGTTTTTTTTCTTCTTTGGTCCGGACCAAATGAACCAAACGAACCGAACTACAAGTGTGAACGCACCCTTACACACAGTCTTATTCCAATTTGGGTCTATTCATCGATTAGTTTTCCTAAAAAATGAAAATTCACACTTTTACTTCCTGCCATAGAAATTCAGTATGTACTTGTTGCTCTTTTCAATGTAATTTCATTTATAGAATGATTTCATCAATGATTTAGGACTGATGCTTTTAACACTATCGAATTATCGTAAAAGTGGTCCATATGATTTATTTTTATATCACTTAAATGAATGTTGCTTGCTTAAAGCTGTTATATGATTTCAGAAGATTTGGAATAGATCATAAATCATATAGCCTACTTTTATGATACTTTGGTGCTTTTGAGCATTTGCATTTGCTTTTGAGCATTAACCTAATTGCATGGTTAGGAACAACATTGAAGTGAGACACTGATGACACTTTAACTATAACTCAATTGTATTAGAAGCAATCACAAACATGTGGAGTAAGAAATGTTGAGTAAATGCAACCCATATTTGGCATATAACTGCAAAGATTCACCATTGGTAGTTGACAATTTATATTAATGTATAGAAGAAGATTCACTGGCAGTGTTGTTTTAGTATCATTGAGGTACTATTATAATATACAGCTATGGAAAAAATTAAGAGACCACTCCAAGTTCAGAAATCAATGTTAAGTGGTCTCTTAATTTTTTCCATAGCTGTATATATATATATATATATATATATCTTTTTTTTTTTAAATTAATTTTTTTATAAATTTTTAATTTCAGTTCAATTTTATTTTAAATTTTAGTTACATTTTTAGTACCTTTTGTCATTTACTAGTTTTTGCTTTTCTTCAAAATGTCTATGTAGTTTTTAATCATTAAATGTCAGTTTTAGTTTTAGTTCTAGTTATTTTAGTCAATGTAATCACTTTTATCAAGGTAACCTAAATGAAAATAAGATTTATATATATATATATATATATATATATATATATATATATATATATATATATATATATATATATATATATATATATATATATATATATATATATATATATAATATATATAATATATATAATATATATAATATATATATATATAATATATATAATATATATATATATAATATATATAATATATATATATATATATATATAATATATATATATATAATATATATTTTATTTCAGTTAATGTTTATTTTAAGTAATGAAAATTATTTTTTGTTTATGGTTTTAGTTTTAGTAAGTTTTTTTTTTTTTTTTTTTTTTTTTTTTTTGGTGAAGTATATTATGTCACATTGCAGGACACTGCTTGAAATTTTATGACAAATCCCTAATTGGTGATTCTGCAGTGTTATTTTTTTTTATTCAGACATGTTATTTTGAGTATTATGCTTTATTTCTTCTTCTTTAGTTAACTGGGACACTGTGTGGCGAGCCAATACAACTGCCAAATTCACTGTCCAAACACAAATGAACCGTAATGTGGGTCTCCTGCGACTCTTCCCAGGAATCACTGCTGATACAGTAAGGCCGTGTGGTAATGTCTGCCTTTATTTGCCACATATCTTTGACAAATCTCTTCATTCAGTGCATGAACATGTTCACTATTTTTACATTTTTTAGTAAATAATGTAAACATTTGGAAGTTTCAGATGTTTAATTGAGATCCATTCTCTTGTCAGGTCAGGGCCTTCTTGCAGCCTCCTATGGATGGGATCGTATTGGAGACCTACGGCAGTGGTAATGCGCCTGACAACCGTGCTGACCTGCTGAATGAGATCCGTAAAGCGACTGAGAGAGGACTCATCATGATCAACTGCACCCAGTGCCTCAGGGGCTCGGTCACAACCTCATACGCCACTGGTCAGGTATGGGAGTTTGCTTAAGAAAGGCCTTATGTGGTTATATTCCAGTAGTGTGTAATGTAATTTTCCCTCTCAGGCTCTGAGTGATGCCGGTTTGGTCGCTGGGTGTGATATGACCCCAGAAGCTGCTCTTTCGAAACTCTCCTATGTGTTGGCAAAACAAGACCTCAGTACAGAAGAGAAGAAGAAGGTATGGAAAAATTTCTCTTAAAAAATACATTTATATATACTACCATTCAGAATGCCAAGTTCTTATCCATATACTCATGTACTCATGTGTGTTTCATATTATTTTTAACTTGTACACCACTTTCAAGCAAAGTTTAAGAAATGTCATGTGGTGTAACCATTAAATAAATAGTATTGAAAATATAAAAATGTTTTTCAATATATTAAGCTAATATTTTATAGTAACTAATGTAATTAATGGGGGAGTCACATTACATTTTACATTATATTTTACAAAACTGAACTGACATTGCTTTGTATAGGTATAAGTTCACACTTTTTTTTTTTTTTTGCATGTTGGTTGTACCACATGAATTTGACTTGAACTTTTTCAAATAATAATAATAAACGGTTAGTTTACCCAAAAATTCTGTCATTAATTACTCACCCTCATGTCGTTCCTATTTTAACAATGTCTTTACTACCTTTCTGGACCTCAAAATGTGCAATGACATTGTGTGGTTCAGAAACCCTCGGATTTCATCAAAAATATCTTAATTTGTGTTTTGAAGATGAACAAAGGTCTTACGAGTTTGGAACGACATGAGGGTGAATAATTAATGACATAAATTTCACTTTTGGGTGAACTTACGCTTTAATTAAACATGTTATTTGTTCATAAGATGCTGAGTCGCAATCTGCGTGGTGAGATGATAGCTGACCTGGGCGGGGCAAAGCTTTCTCTCAACGACAGTCGCTTTATTCAGGTTATCGCCAAGTCCCTCAGCATTAGCTGTAAAGAGGTAATGTAACTGGCACTTTCTCTGTTTCTAACTTTTGGTTTGCACTTTAAACGATATTGGGGGGGTGGGGTGGTTTGGGGAGTAAAAAAGTGATAAGAATTAAATTCGGACGCACTACATCTGCCAAATAAATCTTAACCTCTGGCCTCACGGGTTCGTAAAGTGTTGATCAAATGCATACTTAAGAATCTCGCCGGAAGTAGTAGGTCATTCGGGTCGGCAAATACTATGTATTTCCGACATACTTGACTGTTGGCCTACTGTTTTTCATATACTATGTAGTATTCGATTTTGGATGCACCACCTGTCTTTATAAATGTGTCATTGAGTCATTCACTTTAATGCTTTGTTCAAAACCATTGAATCATTCTGTAACAAAATTGCTGTGTTTCGTACATATGTACATAAGGGGCTTTCGCACCGGAGGAAAGTTTTCATAGTTCTTATAACTAATGGCGGAAGTACCTGCTTTTTGCGTTTTCACACTGCAGGAACTGGGAAGGATTTTAGTTATAGAAACACCTTTTGGGGGGGACTAAATTATTTCCTAATTCAGAGTAGGATCTAACCCAGCACAATAAGATCCACCAGTGATGTAAGTGTACATTGATTGGCCGAACACATGCTATACCATATGTAGTACTGTCTTTTAGCCCTCCTTTTTGCTCTTTCAGTTGCATAACTTATATGTCCACATTCTGTCTCCGTTATCACAAAACCCACGATGCACAACAAAAACAGCTATGATCATGGCATCCTCCAGTTATTGATGTTATTGAATGCAGTGCTTAAATGACATTGCTGTCGGCTGACTTACGTCACATCAGAGTTCCTACTGGCGGTGCGAATGCAACCAGGAAAATGGTCCTGGGGGAAACTTTAGTTCTCGGGGGATCACCCTGGTGGCTAGTTCCTATAACTACCCGGTGTGAAAGCCCCTATATAGTGTACACCCCTACTTGGGAGCGAATTCACTAAACAGTTGTGCCAGTTTGGTGCACTGTAGTGTAAACTATGATGATTACATAACGGTACAACCATATAACGATAATATTACTGATGTTCACAGGAGCTTGAAGCCATACGGGATGCACTAACTCCCACTCTGGTCTGCGTTGCTGCTAAGATCGGAGATATTGAAGCTTTAGAGGCCATAAGGGAAATGGTAAGATATCGATACCTGTTTGGAAACCTATTTAGAAAAGCAAACACTACCAGTAAAAAGTGGAATCAAATAAATGCAGCCTATTTCAAACTTTTTACAGTTTGCGGTAGCGGTATATAAATATAAAGTTGCAGGCATACAGTTTGCAGTATTAAATGCAGTCTAGCAAATCAAGATATGGGTTATGATTCATTTCTTTCTATATAGGGCTCTGACTTGAGCTTGGCAGATTATGATGGCCGCACTCCTCTCCACATCGCTGCATGTGAGGGGCATCTGAAAGTGGTGGAGTATCTGCTGAGTAAAGGGGCCACAGTCTATGCCAGAGATCGCTTTGGTGATACACCACTTCGCAATGCTGTTCGCTTCAGGTAGAACTGATTTAGGTGTTCAAATACTTCTTGGGCCAATTTCAAACAGGTCAAACAGACTTAACAATTTGCTGCCTAATTTATACAGACAGTCTTTAACAGTGTTAGGGTAATGCATTACAACTAACTTG
The DNA here is from genome assembly GCF_024489055.1 of Chanodichthys erythropterus. Taxonomy (NCBI): domain Eukaryota; kingdom Metazoa; phylum Chordata; class Actinopteri; order Cypriniformes; family Xenocyprididae; genus Chanodichthys; species Chanodichthys erythropterus. The sequence continues at coordinate 30,701,063 of NC_090238.1, forward strand.
ATTGTGATTGTATATTTACTCATTTACTTCTTCTCCTGCATCCTATTTGTCTGTATTCCAGAATGACAGCACAGCTGAAAGGCTTGTTTGTTTGAACTGCGCCCTCTACTGTAAAGGGGTGAATTTGCATTTCCTTCAGCCTGATGCTTTTTCATTTCACTTTTGGTGAAAAGGCCTTTACATTTGTCAAAAATAACTTTTTTGTTGTTGTTATAAAAACAAACAAACAGCCCAGCCCAGATGAGAAAAAGTAACGTAACATTACTTTCCATAAAAAGTAACTAAGTAATGCAATTAGTTGCTTTTTTAGGGAGTAACGCAATGTTGTAATGTATTTCTTTTAAAATTAACTTTCCCCAACACTGCTCTTTAAGGCAAAGTAGACCACTGGTTTTAAACTGTTGGTTGCAACCCATAAATGGGTCACGAGTCTGTTCTGATGGGTAAAAAACAATGCTAAATGCACCTTGCCATATAATCATTCATAGTTAGCATAGCATTTTCTCAACCTCGTTCCAAAACAATGACAATATGTCCCAGTTCAGAGGCTGCAAACTTCAAAAGACACAAACTTCAAAGGCCATGCCTTAAGTTTGCAAAAGTCGAACTGAGTGTTGTTAAATGGGACAGTCTAGCCTATGCAGGATTGCTCTTGCTGCCTAGCAACTAGCCGTTGACAAACGCCAGTATGTACTGGACTTTTTTGAAAGTTATATTAAATTTGTATGAAAACAAAACAGGGTTTACAACCTGTTTAAATATGTTCACCTTGGTCCATTTATCTACATAATAAAGAGTATAAACTATCTAAATTGTAGGAAGATACAAGTAAGTTAGTGTAATATTAGGTTCAAACCCAATACTTGCATTTAAAAGTGAAATCCAGCATTTTCTCTCAAAAAAAGTCGTGACCAGCGTGCAGTGAATCTTGGGATAGGCTAGGCCGCAAAGGATCCACTCGTTCTATCCTTCATGGGCTAGGGAAAGAAGGATGCTTTTTTTTTTGTCCGCATTCAAAGGAGCCTTCGAAGTGGGACAGCCTTTGTTTCACCACTGCATCTTCGAAAGATGCAGCCTCTGAATATGACTTTCACACAAAATGTGACTTGGAAGGTAATTAAACACATTACTGGATGTCATTTTTCTCTCTCTGTAGGCATAAGGAAGTTGTGAAGTTGCTAAGGAAGACTGGAGCTCATTTTTCTCGAGATGAAATAGTTGATGCTGGAACGGAGTTGTGCAGGTCTCATTTACATACACACTTTTCTTCTCAGTCCATCCTTCTCTTATTGCTTTTATAAACTTGTGGACACAGCAATATTTTTAGTACTGATTTATTTCATTACAACTCTTCCAGTAGTATAGTTAAGCTTAGGGTGGATTGTTAAGTGGCACATTAATATAAAGTTCAACGGATGTGCGGTCACAAATATGAGCATATCTGGGTTTTTTTTTTTTTAATTTGAATGAATGTACAGATCGGTGTATTGAACACTGTTTGTCTTCAGTTTATGAACTTTCTGTGTTAAGGTTGATGATTTCTCATTCAGAGATTCCAATGTGTTTTACAGTCTTGCGGCAAGTGGCGACTTGGAAGGATTGGAGATTTGGCAGTTAGCTGGGGCTGATTTGACCGTGACCAGTTATGATGGACAGACGCCCATTGAAGTGGTGAGTTGAGCTGTGTGGAATACAGAATTGTAACCAAATATTTATTCTTAAAATTGTATGAATGGAGATACAAGACATTTTTTGTTGCAGTCAGTGTTGCATTGGCTAAAAGGAATGTCTTCTGTACTGTCAAAGCAGTGACAAAAATGGTAATATGCTTTAAAGATGCTTGCTGTAAACCAAGGGTGTCCAAAGTTGGTCCTAGAGGTCCACTGTTCTGCAGAGTTTAGCTCCAGCTTGCCTCAACACACCTGCCTGGAAATTCCTGGTATGCCTAGTGAGACCTTAGCTGTGTTCGAAATTGCCCCTATAGCCTTATTCACTATTCCCTACATTACGCCACTAATATAGTAATACATGAAAACGAGAGATTGAATTCGGACACGGAGTGCGCTGGAAGGGGCTGCTTTTGCATAGTTTGTGCTTGCTGTTTAATAATCATTTGAAACTGGGCAAACTGGCAGCTCCAGTAGTAATGAAAAGATTCATCTTTAACTCTGTCACTGTAACAATTTACTAATCAATTAAAAAGGAATTAATACCTGAATGATTTTTAGCTTTGGACCAGTGGTTTGGAAAATGGATGGGTGGATGATTGAGCTGCTGGCACCATCTTCTGGCGAGATGCAGGAATTCATTTATCGGGAATCTCACAGTGCATTATGGGTATTCTCTGGCTGTTGAGTGTACATAATTTGTACACTCGTTATTGCATTATTGATGCATTGTGGGATTGAATGAGTGTACTCGATATTGTCCACTACGGTTTTGGACACCACTACAAATAAATAAAATGGTGACCTATATAAGGGTATAGGGGGCGATTCTGGACACAGACCTTGATTAGCTGATTCAGTTGAGTTTGATTGGGGTTGGAGCTAAACTTTGCTGGACAGTGGTCCTCCAGGAGCAGGATTGGACACCCCTGCTGTACACTTTTATTAATGAGCTTCTCTCACATTTAGGCAAGAGCCACTGGATGTGAGGAGGCTGTTGAGTTCTTAAAACAGATGGCTCAGTACCAAATTCAGGTAGGGAACATAAACTAACTATATGGGTCTATAGTTAGTAACTATATTATTTCACTCTTTTTTCCATATCTATTAATTTATTCAAAAATAATAAATTACATAAAAAATGCAGAATTTGATGTAAAATGTCATGTGGCGCAACTCCTAGAAGACTTCAAGATACTTATAAATTAAAGGTGCTAAAGAGGATGCTTTGTTTTATACATTTTTGCAATATTACTTGAAACTGTCTTTACTAACTGATAAAACACTATTTATTAGGTGCACTGAAAGGAATAATATTAATATACATCATCTATGCACGAGCTAGGGCCTTAAAAACATCAGCCAATCGCATAAACGATTGGCCCTCTGGCTTGTCAATCACTGCCGTGACGTTCCTTGTGAGAGACAAGCGTGGCTGCGCGCTCCAGTAACTTTCCACACTCCACAGACGCTGCATGCAATGTTTTTGTCAGGAGACAGGAGTAACAACTACAGATTATGAGTTACCTGCGGTGAGTCCGACATAATGAATCCACTAACACGATACAGCGAATGCCGGTGGTGAACACTCGTGTTCCAATACGAGTGTTTACGAGTTTTGGGAGGCGTATCTTCGAAGGAGGGGGGTTGTTCATACGCATGCGCTCATTTAAAAAAACTCAGTAACAGTCTTTGGATTCTCAGTCGACGAAAAAATCCTCTCTATCACTTTTAATACATTTTAACATACATTACATAAAATATTTTAAAACTTTAACATTACATACAAATACTTAACTTTTAAAAGAGAACCTTCTATAAAAAATAATAATGTATACACCTCCATAAAAATACATCTAAAAAAAAATAGATGTATACACTCCCAGTGATAAGGATGTTATTAATGGTTACACCACATGTCATTACATGGAAACTTTTCAAATTTTTCAAAACTGAATGAAACAGGGTTTTTTTTAACTATTTTTATTCAAGTTTTTGCCTTGTTTTTAAACAATTCTGCAGTATGACATGAATCTTTAGAAGTGCGTGTATTTCATGAGGTGCATGCATCCTTTCTTTCAAAAGTATTCTTTACATAAAACATTTAAGATATATATATATATATATATATTAGAATAACTATATTTTTATATAATTAATCTTTACTGATGCTCTTCACTTTCTAGCATCAGACAGAAGAGGGTAATGAGGTAAAAACAGTTTAGGTCATTTTACTCAGAGTAAAATGAAAACACAATTGTCATCATTTCATGTCAAAAAAAAAAAATCCATATGTATGTACATAGTATAAATGATTTATTTATTTTAAATGTGCATGCTTCAGAATGAGGTGGAAGTGCATGTCATATTAGTATGGTTGTGAGTTGATCTCCTATGGTAAAAAGATACTGGTTCAGGCATGCAGTAATAATCGCTTTAAAGGCATCTTGATGTTACCTTTAGATATACAGTGAGTGAATGGTCCTGTCTTGTAAGTGAAACATCCACTTCTGTGTCACGTAAGGGAATGTGCTCATGAAGTGTTCAGTCTTTGTGGCATGATTGGTGTGTAATTGTAGTTCCCAAAATTCAACAGCTTTAAGTTAACAAAAAATCCCTCATCTTTTTCTTGCAGCCAGTATTTGAGGAGAATGAGGAGGAGGTAAATTGTGTGTTGAGCTGTATATTATTGAGCACACTTGATGCTTATCTGTTCAGGTGCAGTTGTACTTTATGCTGTGCTGTACTGCGATTCGACGGTTCTTTGGTTTGACCATTTTATCTGTTCATAAATTGTGAAACAGATTGTGAATTAGCTGCCATCATGACATACTGAAATTTCCCAGATGTTGGTCTAGACAAAAAAGGATAGTATTGAAAATGGCATGAATGTTTCTTGAACCGGTCAAACATTAAAATGTGCATCCAGATCATTCTATATAATATTAATAGACTTTGTGACTGCAATCTGCATTTTGCATATTAAACATTGCATAATTTGTTGCAGTTAAAGTGCAAAAATCATGTAATGCTTACATTATTCTCTTTCTGTCTGTTTTTTAGAATGGAGAGTTTATCGAGTTTACTGCTTGTCCAAGATCTTGAGGAGGCTGTCCTTTCCTGCTCTTATCATACATCCCGTTTCTTATTTTTAGCAGACGTACAGTAGATTTTTCTTGCTTGGACAATTATACTCTTAAAAGGGTCATATGATGCTATTTTAAAAGTTCATTATTTTGATTATTAGTGTAATACAATAGGTACTTTAATGTTTTTTTTTGTTTTTTTTAAAGAACATTATTTTTCACATACTGATACTTTACATTATTGCAGCCCCTCTATTCCCACGCGCTCATTTCTACAAAACCCATCCTTCTGAGAAGCACAGAGTGCTGTGATTGGCTAGCTGAGCCAGTGCATTGTGACTGGACAGACACCTCAAGCGTGTGTTGAAAATTTAACACCCCTTACAATAACTGTGAGTTTCAGCTTCTAAAGAATTCATAAACAAACAGTTTATAATAATGTTGTCAGCTTTACCGTATCAGTTCGGGTTCCGGTTATGAAAATGTAGATGATCAAGCCGATCGATTGAAACCATCTTTGCAAGTAAGACTTCAACAGAATGTGGTATAAATAAAATAAATCACTGAGTGAAATGACTTGTCTTAGAAATATCAATCAAGGCGTTTTAGGCAGATCTGGATCAGTGTTTTCTGTTAAATAGAATAAATCGCTTTGTGGGAGACTGAAATGTATCTGTTTGTATAAATGCACACTAAACATTAAAAAGCATCATATGACCTCTTTAAAAGCATGAAGAGCACAAGCCATACTTTTTTAGATCCCTCCTTCTAAAACAGTAAGCAATCAGATATGAATGTATTGTGATGTTGAAAGTAAAACAATCATACATACTATTTATGTACAAGCACATTCAGACTACACTACAGTAAATGATACTGTAACTACTGATGTCAAACAATATGTAATCATTTGAATATTATATATTTATTATTTAGATGTAGAATGAATTTAGATATATTTGAAGTTGTCAGGACTAATGACTGTTATGTCTTCATCCAGTGTTCTTCATGTGTTCACATATATCAGATTCAGTATCACCTCAATGTTGTCCACTTTATGTGAATGTATTTTTAATTGCAAATACAGTTGTAATTGCAATGAAGAGTAAGAATGGTCTTACTCCTGTATATACAGAGAAGCAAACCAAAAAATTGTCTGATGTTTCAGAAATTATAAATGTCGAGTTGTCGGTTAACTAAAATAACCAATTGCCCTGTGAGTGACTATCAGAAACAGTGTTTGTAAGCCAAAATGTAGTGGAATGTCAGTGTTTTTCCTGTTCTTTAGTTTTGTTCTTGAGTAAATCTGTGTTTTGTATTTGTTAGAGTTATTGCTGAGTTTTAGTTCACCTCAGTAAAAGTTTCAGTCGATAGTTTTTTTTTTTATCCATTTTAAATTGTTGTAGCAATAAAAATACAAAAGCACTGAAAACATGAAAATTAACACATGCCTTCCTTTACTTTTCCTGTTCTTTTTTGTGTCATTATGACAGGAAAGGGCAAAAAATGTGTTGTGTTGCTAAAATGTAAAATTAACTTCTCATGTGCAAAGAGAAAATGATGTAAAAAAAATAAATAAATTACAAAGTAAAGTTATGAAAAACTATAACAGATCTTGTTTGAATGAAGATAAATTAAAACCAGAAATTACAAATAAAACGAATGAATAAAACAACGTACTTTTGTTGTTTTTTATATTGTTTAGCTTTGTTTTTCCCTGCTGTCTGCACATTTACTGGAACAAACCTGTAAAAATCTTGTGAAGTACAAACCTTTTCTGTTTGGAACAGTTTGCAGCTTTGTTCGGTTAGAACGGTGACGTCTCAAACTGAGAATCGTTATCAATATTCTAATTTATTGAGCAGTGTTGTTTTACAAGCTCAGATCTTTGATTAAAACAAGCAAATTAAACAGATATAAAGTTTTTTTATATATATATATATATATATATATATATACAAGGAGTCAGTAATGGAATAAAAGTTGACTTATAGCAGTATCTATTAAATCAACTTTCTTCAAGATTTGAAGAAAGACTCTAGAAAGAGAGACAGCTGAGAGACTGTAATTGGAAGAAGAAGGTTTATGATCAGGCAAGATCTTAGGACCATATTTATATACTACCATTCAAAAGTTTGGGGTCAGTTTTTAATGTTTTAAAGTAAGTATCTTCTGCTCACCAAGCCTGCATTTATTTTGTTAAAAATACAAACAAAAACAGTAATATTGTGAAATATTATTCCAATTTAAAACAGCTGTTTTCTATGTCAATATACAGTAAAGTGTAATTTATTCCTGTGATCAAAGCTGAATTTTCAGCATCATTACTTCAGTCCTCACATGATCCTTCAGAAACCAATCTAATATGATGATTTGATGTATTCAGAAACATTCATTATTATTATCAATGTTGAAAACAGTTGTGTACAATTTTTTTTCAAAATTCTTCAATGAATAGAAAGTTCAAATGAACAGCATTTATTTAAAATAGAATATTTTCTAACATTATAATTGTCTTTACTGTAACTTTTGATCAGTTTAACTCATCCTTGATGAATAAAAGTATTGATTAATGTTATTTCTATCCCCCAAACTAAAATTAAAATTTAAAATTAAAATTCTTACTGACCCCAAACTTTTGAACAGTAGTGTTTAATGTTACAAAAGAATTAGATTTCAGACAAATGCTGTTCGTTTGAACTTTCTATTCATCATAGCATCATGAAATAAAAATGTAAATAACTGTTTTCAACATTGATAATAATCATAAATTTTTCTTGAGCATCAAATCAATTGTATTAGATTGGTTTCTGAAGGATCATGTGACAATGAAGACTGGAGTAATGATGCTGGAAATTCAGCTTTGATCACAGGAATAAATTACACTTTACTGTATATTGACATAGAAAACAGCTGTTTTAAATTGGAATAATATTTATTACTGTTTTTGTTTGTATTTTTAACCAAATAAATGCAGGCTTGGTGAGCAGAAGATACTTCTTTTAAAACATTAAAAGATTTTACTGACCCCAAACTTTTGAACGGTGTGTATAAATATATATATATATATATATATATATAACTTTCCAGTGCTGGAGAGATCAAAGCGGGAAGGCCTGAAAACTGATGCCAAGTTTGCCTTGTTTCTGCTCTTGTTGCTGTTTCACAGAACCAAGATATGCTGTTGTAATGTTAGCTATAGTAACAGCACTGTTATTGTTTGTCTGGAGCTGGTGTGCTGCTTGCGACTAACAGACTCTTTCTTGTATTTACTCTTTTCGATGTTCATTTGTTTTCCCTTGTCACTTGTTATTTCACCCCTCCTTAACACTATTGGGCACCTGTGGGGAATTTTGTAGAGACAAGTTGAGCAACACTCCCCATCAAACATCAGGACACTCAAAGTCCTCTAAGAACAGAATAGATGTGAAAAGTTTATATACATTAATTATTAAAGGTGCCCTAGAATTAAAAATTGAATTTATATTGGCATAGTTAAATAACAAGAATTCAGTACATGGAAAATACATACAGTGAGTCTCAAACTCCGTTGTTTCCTCCTTCTTATATAAATCTCATTTGTTTAAAAGACCTTCGAAGAACAGGCGAATCTCAACATAACACTGACTGTTACGTAACAGTCGGGGTGTACGCCCCCAATATTTGCATATGCCAGCCCATGTTCCTAACATTATGAAAGGCATTAGACAAGGGCAGGCAGTATTAACGTCTGGATCTGTGCACAGCTGAATCATCAGACTAGGTAAGCAAGCAAGGACAATAGCGAAAAATGGCAGATGGAGCAATAATAACATGATATCATGATATTTTTAGTGATATTTGTAAATTGTCTTTCTAAATGTTTCATTAGCATGTTGCTAATGTAATGTTAAATGTGGTTAAAGTTACCATCGTTTATTACTGTATTCACGGAGAAAAGAGCCGTCGCTATTTTCATTTTTAAACACTTGCAGTCTGTATAATTCATAAACACAACTTCATTCTTTATAAATCTCTCCAACAGTGTGTAATGTTAGCTTTAGCCACGGAGCACAATCAAACTCATTCAGAATCAAATGTAAACACCCAAAAAAATACTATACTCACATGACCCAAAGCATGAATGCAGCATACATGACGAACATCTTGTAAAGATCCATTTGAGGGTTATATTAGCTGTGTGAACTTTATAAATGCACTGTATTATAGAGTCGCGAGCTCAATGGGCAGGGAGCATGAGATTTAAAATGCCAGCAACCCTGAATCGGTGCATAGTTAATGATGCCCCAAAATAGGCAGTTAAAAAAATTAATTAAAAAAAATCTATGGGGTATTTTGAGCTGAAACTTCACAGACACATTCAGGGGACACCTTAGACTTATATTACATCTTGTAAAAAAAATGTTTGATGGCACCTTTAATGAAGTCTTATGGCAAAATGTTTAATTCATAACACCTATTATGCATTACCTAATGCTAATGAATTGTAAATTGTGACTACATTGTATTATTAATGTTATATAGGAGTTTCCACATCAGATGACTGACTATAAAGTGATCAAATGACTAATAATCAAAGATGAATTATTTTTTGAATGACATGTCAGACAGCACACTGTCTCATTCGTACCCATAGCAACATTGTTTGTAAACGACACTGACTTTTAAGCACACTGTATGTTTTTCTTATGGCACCCTTTCATTTAAATGATCACTAACATATGTTTGGGCTCTTCTGAGGGGAGGCTGCTTTGAACAGTTGGCCCTCTTGCGTGTGCGTGTTGGGCTGCTTTCGCCCCTGCTGTTCTATTGATCCAATGAACAAGGCCTGGACTGCACCCTCCTCCCTGTCTTTATTCACTGGGAGGGATTTCTGTTTAAAAATGGAGAGATTAAAGCAATCTTTTCAACAAGCTATAAGCAGCCACATGACTCTATTAGTTCATCTGTGCACCTAACAAGGGTGGCCCAATGTAACAGCACTTTGGGGCCACATGAATATTTATGCGCTTTTAGGATAAGCCGTCTGTTTTTAATTAGGACATGGAGGTCATGCAAATCTGGCCACTATTTGTGCTTAAATGGGGAAAATCCCTCAGAGCTCCCCCCACTGACACGATGCACATCCAGAAAAATCAGAATTTTGCATCTTTACAACATTTGCTCATCTTCTCTCTCGCTCTCTGAAGCCTGTAATTGTCATGTCTGCACTTTGCCTTTCACTTGAGGGGACGCCCCGCTGCTCAGGCAGATGAGCCCCTGAAATGGACTAACCCCACCTCCCCCCTTTCTTTTTTTTTTTTTTTGTAAAAACCTGACGTTAATCCATTTTTCATCGTCTACAAACAATATGTCCATTACTCCATTTGAAAAGAATTGGGATTTTGTTTGTTTGTTTAATTGGTTTAATTTAACTAAATGAGTCTTGCTTTACTTTTGAAGCAAATATCAAATGAGTGTTGACTGCAGTTGCAATGCCGTCATTTTACGCTGCTTCACAAATGAGGGTAAATTCAACGCTGCATTTGCAGTTTGAGTTGAATCAACTCCACAGAAACTACATAAAATTATCCACTAACCATTCAGAAACCTCCAGTTGCATTCTAAAAGTTGTAACTTCTTCGTGTCCGACTCAATGTAAGGCACTGTTACTGACAATCCTACATTTTGGCTGCGTGAGATTCTCCAGCTTTGTTGTTGTTGAGCAACCAAAGCGTAAGCTGTTAAAGCTCCGCCCTCTTCAGCAGCTCATTTGCATTTAGGGACATACATAAAGGCATGTTTTTTGCTCACACCCAAATAGGGGCAAATTTGACAAGCTATACTAAATGATCTGTGGGGTATTTTGAGCTGAAACTTCACAGACACATTCTGGGGACACCAGAGACTTATATTACATCTTGTGAAAAGGGACATAATAGGTCCCCTTTAATAACTAATTACTAAGTTGTGTAATAATAGCCTAATTGTAGGGAATGTATGCATTTGTTGTAAACAATTCAGCCAGCAAAACAAACCATAAGTCAGTGCTGAGAAATAATAATAAAAAAATCTCTTGTTTGCAGAAATATATCAGCAATATGATGACTTTGCCATTCCGCATGGCACAGACACCACCTCTGCCTACTAAATCTTTATAGCAGTGTTTAACAAAACAAACTTTTTTTTTTTTTTGCATGGTAGATTTGGATGTTTTATGAAGTAGGTACAGTTAATGTTTTATATACTGTAATAATTCGGGTTTCAAGACTTTTCATAACAGCAATTAAAATTCTGTGTTATTTTCTTTTCATGTGCCCATCTTTCAGATGAGGAGCGACAGGAGGATCAACCTCTTGGGGGCGATGTTGATCGCAGGACAGTATATCATCCTCGAAGTGAGAGAGGTGTGTGTTCACAGAGATGTTTTTGTGGCATTTGCAGGTGCAGTATGTGATATACAGGCAAATATCTGACTTTTTTTTTTTCTTTTTTTTTGCATAACACACAGGAAATAAGTTTTTTACCCAACAGTTTATTCAGTGTTGGACAAATCAAAAATAGACCAAAATCTCTTTATTTACACAACAAATTTTGAACTTTTGATTATGACATTCATATTTAACTGTTTGATTTGTCAAATCTATTGCTCAGAGTGACGTACTGTAAACACAGACAGTACAAACATTGTACACAGCTCGTCGAACAAGCCCGTACAAGTTCAGTCGGCCCATGATAAGGTGTTCTAATGAAAGCTGACAACTGAAATGATAGAATCCATGGGAAAATACTATGACCACAATAAAGGATCTGTACAATTATTAAAAAAATTTTTGGAAGAAAATAGCCCTCTCACTCTTTGTCACCAAAATGGATTCTGGAAGTTTGAAAACATTTGTGTCACCGAACCTGCAGCTTTTAGCCAATGCAGTCAAAATTGACAGTGATTCCAGTTTTTCCATTAATGCACTTTTGCAATCAGAAATCTGTCTGTTAAGTTACTGATGTTTGACAACAACTAGTGAAATGCAAAGATACGTTTGTTGGATGCATATAATACAAACTGAGCATAAATAGCAAAAAATCATTGTTGGGCAGTTTAATACCTTCTTAACTAACCTTTATTATTTTTATTTTATTATTTATATGAATACAAGTTGAAATATGTAATATACAGTAAGCCTATAGGTGTTTCAACTGATAAACACTTTTTAAGGTTTTTACTATTTTTTTCCCCTTCTATTTATTTATTGCTGTTCACTTAAATAGTCCTGTAGTGAAAAAAAAATATTTACAAAAGTACAAATATTCCATGTAGTCTCTCAGTTAATATTAGGTCATAAAAATAAAGGATTTTATGGAAGCCCATTTCTGCCACATAAGAAAAAAACATGACATAAAAAGTCTTAAAGGTGCCATCGAATGTTTTTTTTTACAAGATGTAATATAAGTCTAAGGTGTCCCCTGAATGTGTCTGTGAAGTTTCAGCTCAAAATACCCCATAGATTTTTTTTAATTAATTTTTTTAACTGCCTATTTTGGGGCATAATTAGAAATGTGGCGATTCAGGTTGTGGTCCCTTTAAATTGCACGTTCTCCGCCCCCAGAGCTCGCGCTTGCCTTAAACAGTGCATAAACAAAGTTCACACAGCTAATATAACCCTCAAAATGGATCTTTACAAAGTGTTCGTCATGCATGCTGCATACATGCGTCGGATCATGTGAGTATTGTACACTGTTATATCGTTTACATTTGATTCTGAATGAATTTGAGGCTGTGCTCTGTGGCTAACGGCTAATGCTACACTGTTGGAGAGATTTATAAAGAATGAAGTTGTGTTTATGCGTTATGCAGTCTGCAAGTGTTTAAAAATGAAAATAGCGATGGCTCTTGTCTCCCTGAATACAGTAAGAAACAATGGTAACTTTAACCACATTTAACATTACATTAGCAACATGCTAACAAAACATTTAGAAAGACAATTTACAAATATCACTAAAAATATCATGCTATCATGGATCATGTCAGTTATTATTGCTCCATCTGCCATTTTTCGCTGTTTTCCTTGCTTGCTTACCTAGTCTGATGATTCAGCGGTGCTGCTCCAGACGTTAATACTGGCTGCCCTTGTGTAATGCTTGAACATGAGGTGGCATATGCAAATATTGGGGGCGTACACCCCGACTGTTATGTAACAGTCGGTGTTATGTTGAGATTTGCCTGTTCTTTGGAGGTCTTTTAAACAAATGAGATTTATATAAGAAGGAGGAAACGATGGAGTTTGAGACTCACTGTATGTCATTTCCATGTACTAAACTCTTGTTGACTATGCCAAGATAAATTAAATTTTTAATTCTAGGGCACCTTTAATTGTGAGATAAAAAGTCGAAAACATGAGATATCAAAACATAATTGTGAGATAAAAATAATATTGAGAGACAAAACATCTGTAGTGAGTTGAAATCTGCTGCATGCCAAACGTTCCGCTTTTTGAGCACTTCAGATTTGCCATAGTGGATTATTTGGTCAGATGTTGTTATTTTGTCTGTATGTAATGAGACAGAGTTATGAAGCATGTCTAATTCTATACAAAAAAGCCAGGAGTTGGCATTAGGGTTTACACCAGCTCTATTAAGAGCAGCATGGGGGAAGGAGCAGGTACAGTATTTACTACCTCAATCTGGCTCTTTTGCCATGCGGTGCCTCTGTTTTTTTTATTTTTTTATCTTCCTTTATGACCTCAGTTTTATGGCAGATCCTTTAAATATGCTTCTGATTCCACTTCACATTCATTTAGAGTCCAAAGCCTAATATTGCACTGCAATGGAAATATGGAGAAATCCTTACATTTTATTGGGGTTATATGGTCTTTTTGGTTGTTACAATATAGTATAAACAATTTATCACACAAAGAAAGCTGCATGTGAAATGTTGTAAATGACCTCATATTAGATGCCTTTAGGTGCTGACTAAAGCTTCAGTAATCATTCACAGATACCTATTGGATTATATATGCCATTTCTGGAGTTTAGTGAACTATTATTGGCTTACTAACTTAGCTATCAAGTAGATATATCCTCGATTTGATCTTAAACCACAGGACCTGTGTCTACAGTGTCTCTGAAATGTCCTTGAGCATGCTGATGTTTGGTAGCAGCTCCAGATGTGCCATAGCAGGCATGGGGTCCGCCGGGGCTTTAATTTAATCTTCAGCGTCGTTAATTCTTTTCTCGGTGGGACTATTGGGCCACACACACCCTCAAGTATAACAATGTGACGACGTGATGGGCTAGCCATCCCAATGGGACACTTCACAAGAAAGTGTAAAATTAAAACATTAAAAAGCTTGTGGTGTCTGTTAATAGATGCATCCTACATAAAATGAGCATGAAAAGTCAGCATGAAATCAAAATTGACCTTACTTGTTATTGTGGATCAATGACAAATAAGAGTGTCCATGAAAAAAAGGAAAATATTTTTTTTTTAATGTAGTTTAAAATACATTTCTTAGAAACATACCGCCACTATTTATTTAGGTTTCATATTACACATATTATATTCATAAAATAAATTTATATATATATTATATAAACATAACTGCATTTTTAGATTTATTTACCTTAATACACAGTCTGCAGGAATGTCAAGACAATTGTACCATCGTGACTTTTTCTTTTAATCAAAATTAATTTTAATTAAGAAATAAAATATGCTTATCATAAAAGGGGTAGCACTTCATTTTACAGTCCTGTTCCCCATGTACATACTATGTACTTATTATAGTAACTACAATAACTGGGTAATAACTAGGTAGTAACCCTAAACCTATCCCTAAACCTAACCTTAACCCATGCCTTTTATATTAACCAGTACTTTCTTAGATAAGTACACATAAGTGCACTTGTGGAAATAAGTGTATACTGTAAAATAAACTGCAACCATAAAAGGTATTCATTGCATTTTAATGTATTTTGAATAGATAAGTAATGTGTGTTAACATGACTGTAATTTTATAAACTTAAAATTATGGCAATAAAGCGTTTTAGAAGCATAACCTCTGGAATAAACCAATCCCTATGGATACAATCAAATCCCGCTGTACATTTTTTCTTGCTCATTATTGTTTCATGTTGACTTTATTTGGTTAAAATAATGTTGAATTTTATAATATAATTATATATTTGCCTTGTGGTGTATATCTAAGTATAACAGCTTCATTTTTGAAAAAGAAAAAATGTAGGGCTGGATTTGAATATATCCATCAGGAATTGATTGGATTCTTGGATCTTTGTGGTTTGCTACTTCAACAGTGCCGGCCTCCTTTTTCAGCAGCACTGGTTCCTGAAGCATTTTTTCCATTTATTTTAAATTTATTTTTTTTTAAAAAAGTCTTTAAAGAGTTATAAGCCATGAACCAGGCCAATCAGCTATGAGATGAATCACAAAACTACAACCTTTAATTTGAAGCAAAACAAGTTTTTGAGAATCGGACAAAAAGACAAAGGTAGAAGGCTTTAGTGAGGGAAAGAATTTCATGAAGCATTGCAGACAGCATAATCAAATGGAGAAATATAAAACTACTCATTTGCATATGTTCATTACAAAATATTCAAACAAAATCTTTTAAGTTTATTGCAAAATGTGCATATGTGTATATATATAGGGATATTGGCTTGATTAAGACATTTGCAGCTTCATGGGAATGGGCGGAACTAATTTGGTGTAAATCCAGCCTGGTCTCATTGTTAATACGTAGCTATTAATACGTAACTTTAAAAGACACAAAACGTACATATTTGTACGTTTTGAATGGTGCTAAAACGTACAAATACTGACATAATTATGGCACCAAAACGTAAACATACTTACGTTTTTACTGCGAATAAAACGTAAAATATTTACGAATCTTTCATGTCATAAAAATATATGTATAAAATATATATAAATGTTCCCTTTTTAACATTTTTAGATGAATGTAATATCCCTAAACCCCACCCCACCCGAACCTAAACCTACCCATTTTATACATAACGTTAAAAGAATAAATCATAATGGACAGAAATGTGTAGGAAACTGACAATTTTAGTAAAAATATGACATTAAAACGATATTTTGAGCCACTTATCCTACACCTTCCCCTAAACCTACCCATAACACTTTCTTAAAACTACATACTGTTAATAAATGAAAAACAGACAAACAAGCGTAACGTTAATTACAATCATTTATTATTTGCAAATGTCAAAAGTGGTACCAAAAGTTAAAATGATGATGAGTTCCAGTCGCAGTCCTCTCTGGCTGTAACGTAATAATTTTTATAGGGTACAGAGCAGAATATAATTTATTAATCCGTGAAATTATGAATCTGTTCTTCTCTCCGTGAAGGCGCGCACTCATTTCAAATGTCAATCCACTGAAACACGGCATATCGCAATCTGCGACGAAGCAGGTGAGAACCAATGAGCGTTCGATATCAGTGCCGTGAACCATGTCGTAACGCTTCTCGAGTATGGGAAGCCAAACACACCAAAAGTGGTACGAGGCAGCGGGGTGTTACAAAGCTCGCGCCGCGCTGACATGTCATCTGCGCGGATCAATGGACCGAGCCGCGCGACCGACTCGTCAGCGCAGCGCGGACGTGTTTTCTAGCGCCACCCAATGGGCAGCGCGGCGCGAGCTAATCTCATCCAATAGTATCCAGCTGCAGACCCGCAGGCAGCACCAGTTTCAGAACCGCAGTTTCATGATGTCTACAGTATTTAACAACAATACTTTTAAATAAAGTCATTTTTCTGTTCATATAGGCCTAATATGCATAAGATATCATGATGTACAAAGAGGAGTTTTAATTACCAAGTTATTCGATAATGCAAACTATGTTTTGTTAAGGCATGAACTAATTTGTATAAACTGTGAACAAATACTTTTAACCATATAATTTTGAAAATATATTAATAAATGTGTAACCATATAGAAAAATGTCTCCCTTGACTGTATGTGATATTATTTCCTTATGGTCATGTTGTGAACTTCTGACAAATAATATAAAGACACAGAGGGCATTTAATGTCAAAATATAAGCCTACATGTATTTAATCATTCCAAATCCTTGAACAAGTGAAACATGCATTTAAGCCAATGAGACATCAGAAGGTGTATATGGTGAGTGTATGATATTTCTGTCATGATGTGGTGAACGAATTTATATTTATATATTTATATTACTAAGTATTTGTATTACTAAGTGTCTGCTAGGCTATTGAATCATTTACATTTTATCATTAAAGATTTTTTTGCATTTGTCAAAGATGTATCGTGTTAATATTAAATATTAATAAAACTTATTCATTTTGTTTTCAGGGATGAAGACAGGGTTTTCTGCAGAAATGCCATGATATGGGCTTATAATCTTTAAGTGTTTTAAGATGATTATTTGTTTTTTGCTTGTTTTTATTTTATTATGAGCAGTTTAAATATGTTTTAATCCTATTATTTTAGAAATGTTTTATATCCTATTTGTTTTCAACACACGTTTTACTTGTTCAAGGCTTTTTTTTTTAAATGGTTATTTTTATTTGACATTAAATAGCCTACGTTACATAATGTAAGTATTATGTGTAACAATTTGAACATGAAGGAAATAATACGATCAAATATACAGTCAGATGTTACACATGTATTAATATGTTTGAATTAATTAAAAAAATAATAAATAAATCTTCTCAAACTCTGTCATTGTATTAGCCTATTTAAAACGTGGAGAAAATAATTTAAAAATAAAAACGGCGTAGTTGTAGCCTATTCTCGCAGTAGCCTATACACGACTGTGTTTGTATCCATTCATTGACATATAGCATAGCATATAGGCTGTTTTAAAATTTTGCTCTTTGTACATCATGATATCTTATGCATATTAGGCCTATATGAACAGAAAAATGACTTTATTTAAAAGTATTGTTGTTAAATACTGTAGACATCATGAAACTGCGGTTCTGAAACTGGTGCTGCCTGCGGGTCTGCAGCTGGATACTATTGGATGAGATTAGCTCGCGCCGCGCTGCCCATTGGGTGGCGCTAGAAAACACGTCCGCGCTGCGCTGACGAGTCGGTCGCGCGGCTCGGCCCATTGATCCGCGCAGATGACATGTCAGCGCGGCGCGAGCTTTGTAACACCCCGCTGCCTCGTACCACTTTTGGTGTGTTTGGCTTCCCATATCGAGGGTGGCGCAGGCGCACTGGCGCTATTTTTTAAATTTGAATCATAACGTGCGCGGGCTTTGACTGTGACGGTCGCCTTTGCTGAGAATGAAGGTGAAGATCGACAGATAAAGGGCTGAATTTGAATCTGTTCCTCGCAAACATATGGATTCTAAAGATATGTAGTACAGCAAACAAATTTATGTTGTGCTTTGGTGTATCTTATGGTTGTATTGTCAGTCACTGCATAGGAAAAAAATCGCACAGCAAAATATTACAAAACGATTATAGAAATGTTATTCATTTTAAGGTTTCAAAGTGTAGTCTCGTTTAACATTATGTAACGTTAATGACAATTGAACACAACATATTTGAATCATTAAAGCCACGATTTTAATATTAATACATGGTAATTCATATACATTCACACTTTACGTTAGATGTTTTACGTTTTTTAAGCTGCTAATACGTAAGTATTTGTACGCTTTAGTGCTATAAATACGTCAATGTTGTACGTTTTTGTGTGTATGAAAACGTTAGTAAATGTACGTGTGGTAGAACCACACTTCACGTAAAAATACACACGTATTCTCATGAGATCACGTTGGTAAATCATCATGGGTAATGTAGTTTTCCACCTGAATTCTGCTGTTAATCATAATTATTTAAAAAAATAAGCTGAAATAATGCAGGCTGATGGCTTCAGCAGAAACCCATACCATGGAATAACATCTTCACAGCTCACAGTAGGGCATTCAAAATGAATGGAATTTTTACTTCCGGAACCCAACTGTTGCACTTTATTGCTGTGATCTCATGTGAGTGACAGGTTGTCCCGTCCTCATGCCAGTAAACATGTAATCCGAGACGAGAATAGATAATGCTGCAAGAGGGAGGGGAAGATATTTTGATGAAATATTATGAGGGCACGTGAATTTAAAAAAATGGAGGGTGTGATTTTGGTGACCTGTAAGGCCCCAGACAACTGCACTAACCTGATAGATGAGATCCATACAGTGAGGATTTAGAGGCCATAAGGAGAATGGTAAGCATTTGTGTTAACATACCATTAAACCAAAACATGCCTATGCAATGACTGTACTATGTAACGCTTTGTTGAAGTTGTTTGCATATGGGCTGATTCTTCAAATTTCCTTGCAACACAAACTGTCAGTCTGTCATACAGCCACTTCCTCTAAACAAATATCCAAATACCTGTTTCAGTTGAGTTTTAAGACCTGTCCTGACAATCATTTTAAAGCTGCTGTAGGGAGTTTTTAGAAAACGTTGACTTAGCCTGATAATTTGAACAAGCACAACTCACAGGTCACTCCCCCTTGCTCTCTGCTGCGCTACAGCCCTCCCTCCACAGCTCCTTCCCCATCACAACGGAGCCTGCCGTGAACGCGCAGGCTAGTATAAAGCGGATAAACAGTTATAGCACATTCACTGGTACAGACAAAACATCAACAATATGATTTACACTGACTATGGCCTGCCCATACTTTGACTACAAACTTGGTCCACAAAACATTACGTATTTTGTAATACATGTAATGTAACTATATGACGTTGCACTATTTCTATAAGTAATAAATGGCTAGTATGATAATATAACGGTAACTAACGTTACAGTATGCAAGTAATTATTCTATCGATATGTAATGCTAAATAAGGTTTGCTAGTACATTATTTCAGCAACATGACAAGCCAGTGAATTAGTAAGTTTCAATAGTTGCTTTGCACAGTGTGTGACATTTTATCTGTATGTTATGCGGCTAGAGTTTTGACACCGAGTCAGTGGACTCCGACAAGGAATTCACACCCACAGCGACTTCGAGGAATCAACGGGCGGGGAGAAGAGGAAGCCGTGGTGTGCGCGAAGCATCAGGCAGGGGACGGGCAGGCCTGTTTTGAAATGATCTTTTTGGCTTTTTTATCATCGTCATCTGTCTTTTTCCATGTCCCCTGAATGTGTCTGTGAAGTTTCAGCTCAAAATACGCCATAGATTTTTTTAAACTGCCTATTTTGGGGCATAATTAGAAATGCGCCGATTCATGCTGCGGCCCCTTTAAATGCTCAAGTTCCCCGCACACGGAGCTCGCGCTTGCCTTAAACAGCATAAACAAGTTTACACTGCTAATATAACCCTCAAAATGGATCTTTACAATGTGTTCGTCATGCATGCGTCGGATTATGTGAGTATAGTATTTATTTGGATGTTTACATTTGATTCTGAATGAATTTGAGGCTGTGATCTGTGGCTAACGGCTAATGCTACACTGTTGGAGAGATTTATAAAGAATGAAGTTGTGTTTATGAATTATACAGACTGCAAGTGTTTCAAAATGAAAATAGCGACGGCTCTTGTGTCCGTGAATACAGTAATAAACGATGGTAACTTTAACCACATTTAACAGTACATTAGCAACATGCTAACAAAACATTTAGAAAGACAGTTTACAAATATCACTAAAAATATCATGTTATCATGGATCACGTCAGTTATTATCTGCCATTTTTCGCTATTGTTCTTGCTTGCTTACCTAGTCTGATGATTCAACTGTGCACATCCAGACGTTAATACTGGCTGCCCTTGTGTAATGCCTTGAACATGAGCTGGCATATGCAAATATTGGGGTCATACATATTAATGATCCCGATTGTTACGTAACAGTCGGTGTTATGTTGAGATTCGCCTGTTCTTCTGAGGTCTTTTAAACAAATGCGATTTATATAAGTAGGAGGAAACAATGATGTTTGAGACTCACTGTATGTCATTTCCATGTACTGAACTCTTGTTATTCAACTATGCCAATATAAATTAAATTTTTAATTCTAGGGCACCTTTAACAATATGAACAAAATAACAAACACACAGGAGAACAGGATAAACGCACGAGAAACACAACCAACTTAACATGGATGAGAAAGAACAAAGCAAACGTGGGCTGTAAATACGTTTACACGACAATGATATACTAAAAATATACTTGTGATTCTCACATATAGACGACAATGTTGTAAAAACAATTCCTGTTCAAATGGATCTGTGAAAATTACTAAAAACGATGTATTTTTTGACTCTGATTGGTGTAAATCATCATGGGTAATGTAGTTTTCCACCTGAATTCTGCTGTTAAACATAATTATTTAAAAAAAAATAAGCTGAAATAATTCAGGCTGATGGCTTCAGCAGAAACAAATACCATGGAATAACATCTTCACAGCTCACAGTAGGGCGTTCAAAATGAATGGAATTTTTACTTCTGGAACCCAACTGTTGCACTTTATTGCTGTGATCTCATGTGAGTGACAGGTTGTCCCGTCCTCATGCCAGTAAACATGTAATCCGAGACAAGAATAGATGATGCTGCAAGAGGGAGGGGAAGATATTTTGATGAAATATTACGAGGGCACGTGAATTTATAAAAAATGGAGGGTGTGATTTTGGTGACCTGTAAGGCCCCAGACAACCACACTAACCTGATAGATGAGATCCATACAGTGAGGATTTAGAGGCCACAATTCCTGTTCAAATGGATCTGTGAAAACTACTAAAAATGATGTATTATGCTACCAGGCCAGTAGTTGGCGATGTCACTTTGTAAAGAAACATTACGCGCCTATAGACTGAACATGTAATATGCATGCGCATGATGTCACTGTTTTCACAAATTTGCATTTTTGTAGTTTACACAGAGATGATAATATAATGGTATCGTTTTCAAAAACGTGCACTTTGAAACCGTTTTCAGAAGTTTGAATTTTCAGGACTAAATGAACGGCCAAAACGCATAAAAAAGTTTTTTGTTTTTAGTTAAAAGCAATGTCGTGTAAACGGCCCCTTAGAGAAAGGAGAAAACAAGGAACAGGTGGGGTTAATCAATTAACAAATGAGTAACCATGGCAACTAATGAATAGGGACAAAGGAAACAAAAACTAACAGAGGGAAAACAGAAACCTCCTGTGACAGTAATACTTTTTTCAAGACTATTGGTGTTCTCTGCCTTCGTTTATATTAAAGTATTGAATGTATTGTGGAAATCCGTATCTGCCTCATCTCTACACCAGCAAACGTAACAACTATTTGATAAATAGAAAATTGTACTGATATATTTTCATTCATACCTGAGCATGGCAGATTATGATCACCACACTTCCCTCCACAGCGTACATCGTTGAGTATCTGTTGAGTAAAGGGGCCATCGTCTATACAATAAGTTGCTTTCGTCACTTCGCAATAGCATTCACCTCAGATAGGGCTAAATGGATTAGTGTGGTACCTTAAGCATTTAAACGTTTTTTTTTTACATGTGTATGTAACTGAATGTTTACATGTAACTGAATGCTGCAAGTGCATATGCCATTGTTTTCACTTAGTGCACGGGTGTGGAGATGTGTATGGGCATGTTGTATGACAGGTCTTTTTCACGTAACACATTTCTTCCCTTTATTCGGGCTGAAACGTGATTACCATTTTAGTTTCGTTTATCTCATTTATAGAGCCATTGATAGCATCCATGCCATTTCTTTTCTTGTAAAGCTTTATTTAAACATAACTCATAGGTCCATTACTGTATAAAATTATTCATTTTCCATGGTTCTTTATTTATCTTTCTCTTTTGTTCTTACATACCCAGGTGAAAAAAGTACATTTCAATACTTAAAATGCTGTATTTTCGTGCACTAATTTTGTACTTAATATACTAAAAATTCTTCTTTAGTACTAATTAAGATCATCTTAAGAACATCTAAGTGTACTCAACTGTGCTATTTTGAGACCTTGAAATATGAACTTAAATGTGCTTTTAATATACTATCTATGTATTTAAAAAATATATTTAGTTACCACTTGTAGTACACTATGGGTTCAAATGTACTATAAGTGGTATCTAAATACATTTTTTAAATACAGAGATAGTATATTAAAAGCACATTTAAGTTCATATTTCAAGGTCTCAAAATAGCACAGTTGAGTACACTTATATGTTCTTAAGATGATCTTATTTAGAACTAAAGAAGAATTTTTAGTATATTAAGTACAAAATTAGTGCACGAAAATAGAGCATTTTAAGTACATTATAGAAATGTACCTTTTTTTCACCTGGGTATAAGAAAACAAAGTCCCGAAGTATTCAGGAAACAACATTTATTCAGAACATGTGCGGAAACTCACAATCTTCCTGCTAATCTCCTGTAATTCTGAGTAATCAAGATATGTTCCTTCTCAATCGATAATTGGTTGATCCACAGTTTTTTTCTAAATGATTCAAAACTCACACCACTGTCACAGCCATTAAAATTCCATTTTGTAAAAATTCAACATCTTACACAATTCAAGTCATCTGGTTCAAACACTATTGAAACATGCATTCAAAATGCAATTCAAAGCTATTACTTGAATACACCTCTTCTATGCTAAATGTAATTATTAATTTAAATTCTGAATTAAAACACATTTTGATTTTTTTTTTTTTTGTCCACCAAATAATTAAATACATTTACCTTGACAAATATAAAACTTGTTTTTAAACAATTAGGAACCAACATGAATGCAAAGATTACACTTGACACATTTTAAACTAGATTTTATTGGCTTTTATAATTTCTTCAAAGCTCCTGCTGTGAGTAATGTTCCTGTTAAAATGTGTAATCCATAGTTTTGTGCAATAAAAATGAATAGTTATTTAACCTGCTGACCTTATGTTAACCTGTGTCAACCAATTATCAAATTAGCTCAATTATAATTAATTGTAACAAGTTATAATTTGCTACATAGTTAACTTTTTGAAGGGCTGTGCATGCTTACTGTATGTAGCCATGACTCTTAGTTGATTTTTTAAAAATATGTAGTTTTGCACATCCACAGAATGACAAACTCAAAGATTCTTTGAGATTCAAATATTATTTGTAGCTTTATACAGATCATCACTTGTAAATGAGATATCTATCTCAATGTGATTTTCTTCCCTGGTTAAATAAAGGTATAATAATAATAATAATAATAATAATAATAATAAAAAATCAAATCCTGCTCTTCCTGTAATTCATTTTACTGTGTTCTTCATCATCTTTCTAGCTCTTGACTGCTAGCTAGACTACACCGTGACCTACGCTGCAATTACAAACCTCTCCTGAATGCATGTTAAATCTGGCCTAATTCCTCAGATAATAAGAATTTATCTTAATGAGCATATTGTAATCTGTCGAGCAAAGCAAATTATGGCACAACACAAGAAAGTAGGATAAAATCTCCCCCTTGTACTCAAATTCTCTATGGACCATCAACAGCCTGTAAATGTCTTATTCAGTCTCTCTCCGTGGAGCAACACATGATCAGAACTGCATGTGGTGTCAACCTCATTAAGACAGTTTAAGAATGGGCCATCAGTAAATTCATGTCGAGAGACAGATTGGGATTCAAGTGACTAGAAATGCTTAATTAGATTAATAATGAGGTAGAACATTTAGAATCTATATTATTGCCTTCTTTATTGCCTTCTTTTGTGTTCAAAGCCATTAAAGAAGCTGAAAAAAAAAAACAAAAAAAACATGAAAATTCTAGTTGTGGTTCAGGTCTCAAAATGAGCGTTCTGCTGCTCGAGTTATGTAGGTAATATATCAAGTCATCAATGGAACGCTACGTCTTTTCTGTTTGCCATGCAAGTCCAAACATGTCGCCCCTTTTTAAAAACAATGACAGGTTCAACTGACCTGGGAGCAACACTCAATCTCGCTCTGAGTCATTGGAATTGGATGGAAAACCCTTTTCTTTACATGTACAGTGACACAGGATGACATAGGGTGACCCAACTTCCTGTTGGTACTGTCTGGGCGCACAAGATTTGTTTGGATCCAATCTTTTTATTAAAGATAATAAAATAACAAGGACAAATCTGAAAAAATTGAAACAAGAGAAAGAAAAGGTGTGTTTTCTAAACCAGCCCTACCTGATTCAAGTTTCATGTCTGGCAGATACTCTGACTAGTGAAGAGAAACAGAACAAACTGGAAGGGTGACTGCCACCAGATTTGTCAGAGCTTGGCTGGGAAGGGCCAAACTGAGGTCTGAAGTACCTGAAATAGATAAGGGAACAACTACACCCAGATACCACGTAAGACTGCTGCATTATTACACATTAGCACAAACTAAGTGCCACTCCTAGTCATATTACTAAGATGAATATAAGGTCTAATTTGTGGTCTTTGCTAATGACATTTCTAAGCAATTAGACTTTCATCGTATGGACAATAAAACAAAATCCAGCAGACATACTTACATTGAAGGAGGGACCCAAACCATTGGGCACACTGAACTAGAGTGGGATTTTTTAATTTTAAGCAACCACCAATATCACCCTTGCAACAAACTCTGTGGCAATTGCTTAGCTACATGCATAGTCTTTTTAAAATGTAAAATATATTTGCATTGATAGGTTTCTAATCAAGTCTGTACAACCAATGACAGCAAGGAATCTCATAATAAATTTATGCTTCAATATTCTCTTAATTGCAGACTACACCTCTGCGCCGCACCCTTATCCTATGGCTGGTATTGAAATGGCACTTAAATGCAATTAAACTGAGGTAACAATGATTTCTCAGGTGTCCTTGCTTGTCCCTGTGTGTCTAGACATTTGCCGCCAGTGTGTGATGGGCAACAGTTCATTAAAACCTGAGCAGTTATCTGCTTTAGCAATGTTTATTAGTGGGTTTACTAAGCCAAGTATATAACTATATATAGTATTACTCTGTGTGTGTATGTGATCAATGTTTAAAAAAAAAAAAAAAATCGCCAGTCCATTTGTCATGGTAATGTCATATTTAATGTCATAGTTATTTTCTCTTTAGTTTCTTTGTCATGTTCTTTTTAGTTTCTAGGTCATGGTTTTCATTGTCATTAGCTATGTTTCCATCCACCAGTTTTTATGCACATTTTGGGGTATTGCATTAAAAAAGGCATAAATTCTAAAAATATGCATAAAAAAAATTAAGCTCTCAATTGAGGCAGATACATTGTATCCTATAAGAAGACATTTATGGTGCCCCTAAAGTAGGGGTGGGGAATGATGATTCTGGAAGGCCATTGTTCTGCAGAGTTCAGCTCCAACTCTGAAAAAAAAAAAACACTCACCTGCCTGTAACTTTAGTAATCCTGAAGACCTTGGTTAGCTTCAGGTGTGTTTAGGGTTGGAGCTAAACTCTACAGGACAATGGCCTTCCAGGATCAACATTCCCCACCCCTGCCCTAAAGGGACATGGTGATGGAAATAAATATTAGATTGGAGGAAAAATATATTTCAGTGCTCTTGCTTTCTCCCCCGAGAAACTTTGCGTTCTCTCACAAAATGTTTGTGTTCCCCCAAGAAACTTTGCGTTACACAAACATTTTGTAAACAAAAGCAAAGGATCCCGAGGGAATGCGAAACAACTGCACGAGAACACAAAAGCAATGACAAATCATTTTTCCTCTCATCTAATTTTTTTGGTAACACTTTATTTTACAGTGCCGTAGTTACATGTTACTACATGTACTTACTATAGTAATAACAGTAAATTATGCATAATTACCAGTATCTAACCAAAACCCTAACCCTAACTGTAAGTCTATAGTGTGGTTAATTTATAGTACTCAGTACTTCTTTGAGTAATTACAACAACTACAGCACTGTAAAATCATGTGTAACCTATTTCTTTCCTTCACCACAGTGGATGTGATTGGATAACTGGACTAACCAGCTGACCAATTTCATTGCACAGCATCTCAAATGTTGGTTTGATCATTCTGAAATGCGTAAGCCAAAGTCTGTCATCAGAATGATTTGGTATAATTACCTGGTAGAAGCGTCTCACATTATTGCGCTTATTGCATTTGGTCTGCATGCTCTGAGACCAAGTCCTTTATGAAGTATGAAAAAAGAGCCAGTTTCTTCCCTGATTGCAGCAACTTTCATTTTTGTTACAGATATTTTGCGCCAATTTCCCAGGATGTGATGATTTTGTTCTCTTGAACACGAGATGTTTTTTTCACAAATGTTTTGTGCGATATTCAAATTTTGCAACTGTAAATGGTAACAACCTCTGTCTTTGCCTGAGTTCTGGTTCGTTTTTATTATTTCTGATTAGTTGCACACTATCCCTATTTTGATTTTTTTTAGTGTATTTATATCCTCGGTTTTCTCTGTTCTTCGTTTCGCATTAATGGTAAATTTGAATGTGTAGAGTTCTCACCTGGTGTTTTCACACTTGGTTCGATTGCCTGGACCGAACCCGAGTTCGATTGCTCCACCCTCCCCCTGCCCCCACTGGACTGTGTTCACATTGTATTTTTTGGGTCCGACCCGCGGTTCGTTTGCGTCATCAAACCAGCAGCTGTTTACTCCGTTGCTTAGTAACGACGGCGCAGGAGTAGGCGGCAAAATGCATAACGTTGCTCTCCTCATTTTTGTTTTTGAACCGTTGGTTTTGTTCATAACGACACTTGCCTCTATCTGCCGCGACTGTAGTACGCTGAAGGTGAGCAGAAATAAGAAAGGCTACACTACAGCTCTCTGCTTGCAGCACGGCTCGTTGGGAAAGTGAGTGAAACACACGCACAAACAAACATTTTTATCAAGTACGGCATTAATAGCGGTTTACTTCCGCCATTTGGTAGTTTGCATCAATATCAGAAGCTAACGAAGCTAACCGTACCGGAGTTCACTTAAACCGCACCCCAGACCACTCTTTTTAAGCGGACTCGGGTACGGTTCACGGGTGCACACCCGAGTTCAGAAGACAGTGTTCGCAACATCCAAACGTACCGAACTCTGACGTCAATCGAACCCGGGTGCGCACCAAAAGTGCTTATGTGAAAGCACCCTAAAGTTCTCTTTGTTCAGTCATTCTGTGTCATACATTGTCATTCTTGAAATTAAAACTACACACGTCCGTGACACTATTAAGCCTTTCAGTAGGCTATAATAAAAAAAAAAAAAAAAAAAAAAAAAAATGGGGGGAAAAATAAATATATAATAAAAATAATTCCTCAAACAGCTGTCAATCAAAATTAATACATTTCTTTTTTCCTGTCATTTATCACTGTATATTAATCACCATTACACAATCATCAGAGATGAACCAGTCAAAATAGTTTCTAATAATTGCACCCCTTATTGAATGTGTATATATATATATATATATATATATATATATATATATATATATATATATATATATATATATATATATAAATGAGCAATATAACACGAGTAGCCCTGCGATATGGCTGTATATCAGCACGCTGTGATTACCTACGGCACTCGGCCGATTTCGCATCCCCGAAAACGTCAAAACAAATTGTAAAATAGGCGCTGTTATTAAATATGAGTCACATATTTCAGTTCTAAACAACTACATTCTCGCCTAAAAAAACTATTAAAACTACAGTTCGTGGTACAAGAAGTAGTATTTGTAAAAATTACGGTTGATTTGATCGGCCGCCATGACGGTCACTTCAAGCGGAGTGATACAAACGGTGAAAAGGCAGTAGGAGTGCTGTTATCACTGAAATATCGCATGGCTATCAGCCAATCAGATTCGAGAACCAGACAGCACTGTTGTATAAATAAATAAATAAATAAATAAATATATATATATATATATATATATATATATATATATATATATATATATATATATATATATATATATATATGTATGTATATATATATATATATATATATATATATATATATATATATATATATGTGTGTGCGCATGTACAAATATAAATACATAGCTATATATAGTTAAATAGCTAGTAGCCTACATTGTGATATTTAGTCATCTGGAAACCTCGATCAGGTTGATCCAATCCAATCTTGGTTTGAAAAACCATCACAAAACTAAGATGGATTACCTAATCCTGGAGAGCAAAACAAGTTATTTCCAAATTCCAGTTTATTCTGATCCAGATTTATCCCAAACTTGTTGAAAAACTGGGCCTTGACTCTCATGGTGACCCAAAAAGAGCCCACCCTAAATTCTCAAAACCACCACCAACACCCGAGCATCATAGTGGCAACTTTTGTATGATCAAGCACCACTCACATTTTCTTTGAATAATGTAATAATGTAGTTAATTTATAGAGATTCAATTAAATGGACGTTAGAGGGTCGTAGACAAATTGTAAAACTTTCAACAATTAATTTCTTTTTCTGTATTTCACATTTCTATGTCTGTATGAGTAAGGATGTTGTGGAGGTGCTGGATCTCACCTCTCTTGTGATGAATTGCAGGATACTGAAACAGAGATGTGCCTGTCTTTTTTTTCTCTCTCTTTCACAGAAATACACACACATTTCTTCTTACCCTCTTCTTCTGTAGCATTCACTCAGGTCTGACCAGTCATTCAGGGACTTTTGTGAACTTTTAAAATGCTCCCAAACAACATTACATTGAAAAAAGATATTTCTGGAATTTGGCTCTAATCACGACAACAAGTGTGTTGTGGCCTATCAAACCTTTAGTCAGTCAACACTAATATGTCACCAAAGACATCTCACCAAAGCACTCATGGTTGAACTGTGTCATCAAAGCAAACAGTGGTCAGATGACTATATGATAAAAGGCAAGAATGCTCAAAGAGTATTATTAATAATAATCATAATGATCAATTTTCCACCAAATAGTATTGCACTATTAGTTTACTGAACAATCTGCTGTTTACAATTTATAAGTGGCATCAATTGAATAAGTCAGTGACTTCGAACATGGCTCATCCAGTCAGAATAAACCGTTTATAAAATGAGGTTGCAGTCATATCTCCCAGTCACAACCATGTCTGGATATGATGGAAAGATGCTGATTGAGTTAATGAAAAACATAACCATATCTAAAATAACCAACTGTTATGCACTCAGAGATGCTCTTCTGCAAACCTTGTTTGTAACGAGTGGTTATTTGAGTTACTGTTGTCTTTCTATCAGCTCCAACCATTCTGCTCTGACCTCTGGCCTCAACAAGGCATTTTCACCAAAGAACTGCCGCTTACTGGATATTTTCTCTTTTTCGGACCACTCTCTGTGTGTGTAACTTTTAGTAGATCAGCAGTTTCTGAAATACTCAGACCAGCCCGTGTGGCACAACAACCATGCCACATTCAAAGTCACTTAAATCACCTTTCTCCATTCTGATGCTCAGTTTAAACTTCAGCAGATCGTTTTGACTAAATGCATTGAGATGCTGCCATGTGATTAGCTGATAAGTTATTAGCGTTAATGAGTAGAATGTCTCTGTATATATATATATATATATATATATATATATATATATATATATATATATATAGTTTTAAAGAACAAATTCAGGAAAAACGAACACATTAACAAATAAATAAAGCCCCGTGGCCACGCTTGTTCTTTGTCTGTCTGTTCTCTAGAACGGCAAGTTTATCGAGTTTATTGCTTGTCCAACAAGATCTCGAGGAGGCCGTCCTGCTTGCTGTCACTTCCTGCCATTATTGTCCATCCAGTTTCTCATTTTTAGCAGAACTAAAGAAAATTTTAGATGTATAATGTATATTGTTTATATTTGGGAATTTTTTTGTAAAATAATAAGAGAAAGTATTGTTTTTTTTTTGTTTTTGTTTTTTTCTTCAGGGAAAGTTTGCTAATCAGCGATGTCTAATGTGAATATATTTAAAAGATTATTGTATTTTTAAATGCTTTACATTTACATTAAAAAATATATTTGTATTTATTAATTTTAAAATTTACAGCATTTGCTGCAGTAAAAAAAGTATGTTTTTACATACTTCATTTACTAATTTAAATTTGTTTTAATATATTAAATTTGTTTAATTAATTATTTGGATTTTCCTTAAAAAGTAAAATAACAAATTATCCTTGGGTAACTATAAAAAAATATATTCATAAACCAGAATTGACATTAAATTCAGTGATGTCAGTTGTTTTTTAGTGGTCACCTGTGTCATGTTTAAATGATTACTAAAGGAGAAGTTTGAGCCAAATTTAAATTGTTGCATCAATAAAATGCTCTTAAAGATACCAATGTTTCAGCACATCTCTACTATCTTGTTCCTTTTGTACTGTCAGTATAAGACAAGAGTAGGATAAATATGATTTGATGCTAAAAAATATAATTGCCAAGCACAAAATGATTTACTAGTGAAACTTTTGTTTCTAATTTCAACATTATTAGATCATGTTTTAAGCACAAATACTTATTGCCAAAATCATTTACTTCAATACACTTCAACAAATTGCAGTTTGCACAGAGACTAAAGGGATTTTCGAAATGATTTACTTCTTTCACATTAAAACAATCAGCAAAGTTAGGTGTTGCTTTATCAAAACCCAATTATGAAGAAAAACTATAAATAACTCTGATCTCTCAATGACACCATTTGATTTAAACCTTCAACTTCTTCAAATTCCTTTGATCACAAGAATTTCAGCCTATGGAATTCTGTTGAAGACTCAAATGACCTGGACATCATGACATTGAAGTTTTCTGATTGTATGTTATAATTTGGGCTTCACGTGATATAACACATTTCAATAAACATTTCAGATTTCTTTTTTATTATATAACAATAGAAAGTGTTTAAACAATTTCTGGTGGTCAAAGATTAGTGTAACATGCCATTAAATACATCTGTGGTTACTGCATTATTTGTTTGCTGACACTTATATATTTTGTTATTTAACACATGACATTCAAATGCTGCTTAAGTGTCCAAATTCTTTTGGGGGGCACTGTATATATTGACTGGACCAAGCTGATAAAAAGAGTGAAGATTATAAACTAAACTTTAACTTTTAAGGGAACAGTCGGTATGCATGAGTTAAAACGGACGTGTAAGATGCAGTGCTGATTGCTCTTTCTGCCCAGGAACCCAGAAAAGCCGGTCGGACCTGCAGAGTCGTCATTCCAGTCTGAATGAAAAGCCCAGAGTGAATTATCCACCTACCACACAGTATAAAAGACTGCACACCCAAGTTTTGCATCGCCGAGGCCAGACCGTTCCAGAAGAACTGCTTGCGCTTTTTAATCAGTCGTTTCTTGTCTTGGAACGCTTACGCCGGATGGTGATGTGAAGCAGATATTTGTTATCGAAGAGATTGTTTTTAAAAGAAGAAATGCCTTCCCGAAAGTTACGGCGCGAG
This sequence comes from Chanodichthys erythropterus, assembly GCF_024489055.1. Classification (NCBI taxonomy): domain Eukaryota; kingdom Metazoa; phylum Chordata; class Actinopteri; order Cypriniformes; family Xenocyprididae; genus Chanodichthys; species Chanodichthys erythropterus. The sequence continues at coordinate 30,733,168 of NC_090238.1, forward strand.
CTACGCAAAGAGGCCGTTCACACAGGACGTGTTTTCGGGTTCCGTCGGCGCAGTTTTTTAATCGTCATTCTACGTACGTCTCGCTGTTTTTAGGCCTACCGCGAGCGTTGCGTTTTTACGTTAAACGTAGTTCAACTCCTGGAAACGTGTCTTGAGAAGCTGTTTTTGAAAGCAGAACGCGTTCTGTGTGAACAGCCCCGCTATAGCTGAAGAGGAGGTCCTGGACTGCTTCAGATGTGGACGTCGCTGGTCTTTCCTGGTCTCTCTGGTGCAGTGGTTCTTAACAGTTCAACAGTTCTATCTCAAAATTGTGAAATGTTTAGGACCACTTGATCAGGGAGACACTGCCATTGATTCTAGGACAAAGATCACGTCATGATATGCTTTGGGACGATTTGTAAATGTTTAACAACATTTTTGAAGTATTTAAACAGGTGTCAGTCCAGCGCTTGAGATGGGGTTATGACATCATTTGTCCACTAAAACTGTTTACATTGTTATAAAGAGTAAAGTGTTTTTGTTAAAAGTAGGCTGCTGGTTGTTGACGCTGAAGACTTGCTGACTGTGTATAGGATATAGTGTAAACTGTATGCTTTTGACTCACTCTGTTTAAAAAGTCTGAATGTTTTTTTGTCTTTTTTTTTTTTTTTTAGGGGAATTGGAGGTGTCTGTTCTAATCTAGCTAAAACCTGGGACAAATTTGCTAACAATGTCCTGAGAAATTAGAGAACAGTTTGTGTGTTTGTTGTATATATATATATATATATATATATATATATATATATATATATATATATATATATATATATATATATATATATATATATATAAGGTAACATAGGGGAAGATGCCTCCCTTAAAAACAATGTGGATTTACTTTTAAACTCTAATATATTTACATATATGTTTAGCTTGTGCAGGATGATGTTACATCAGCCAATGTGTTATTATAGGGGAAAACATAGAAACGTTTGCTAATTTAGTTGTTATAGCACAAAATGTCAGATATTAAAAGAGGGGTAAGATGGCCCCTACTAGGGTAAATTGGCCCCCTACCTGGGGTAAGAAGACCCCCTCCTTCCCCTGTATAAATTAAATTTGATATAATTCTCATTAATATGTATATACTTTTAAAGTGGAATTAATGTAAAATACTAAATCAACTACTATTCTATTTAAAATTTTATTTACAATTTAGTTGAATTATTGAATAACCAATGACAGAAAATGCAGAAAACATGTATAAGAGATTAATCTGAAAGGTAAAATGATTGTATGACTTATTTATAGGCATCAATTGCCCATATTTTAATTGAAGATATGTCATAATAGAAACAGTGAAATCAAATTGGATGATTTTACCCAACTAACCAATAGGTTTTAATGAAAGCCAAGATGTCTGAAATGTACATGGAATTCATAGGGGGTCATCTTACCCCAAGGGTCTAATTTTATCTTTTTACTTCAAAATAAAAATATTCAGATAAAATTACAAAATTAAAAATAGCATAGCATTTTTTATTAAAAGTGACGGGACATCTGATCTTACCCCATCTGATCTTACCCCATGTTACCCTATATATAGCCTACTTTTAAAATCCTAAAAACTGAGGTGGGGTTGGGTTTGGGATAGGGTTAGTCTATTCCAGAACAGTTTAACAGTTTCCCTTTTAAGTTGTCAGCTTTTTTTAAATTGACTTTTATTTATTTATTTATTTATTTAAGTATTTTTACACATCATGTGTACCCTATAGGTCCGTCTTACACATTAAAGACATTTAAAACCTAAAATAAATTTCTCTTTTAAAGACTCTCTCTCTCTTGTGCCCCCTTGTGTTTCCCTGTGGAACTTCTAATCCTCCTAATACTGACTACTAATTAGTTGCTCATCTTGTATTTTCATTTTGCCTATTCGGTATCAACATATCAGCTTCGTGCACCCTAAAACACTCTTCACAGCTAAAGGGTAACAGGACACTCGCACACCAAACTGACCGTGTGTCTTCAGTGGTGTGCTGTCCGTGGTGCTGAACCTCCAAGTCTCTTGGGGACCATTGACGGCATTTGCTAGTCCTTCGGTCGCTTACATGATTAAATTGTCCGAGACTTAAGATTTAACACTTTGTCTTATGCTTTGACAACGGCACGCCTAGGTAACGAGAGCGAACAAACACAGATGAGCGCAAACTGTCATGCAAATCAATAGTCACAATTATCGCGTCTCAACAGTTTCATCAGTTCATTAAGCAAGCAAAAGACCGACCCGTGACCCTGCTTTTAATTAAAGAGTCAGACTAAACCGTACAGAGAGGCTCCAAGCTGTGCATCTAACACCCACTGTACACATATCAAACTGTTTGCGGACAAATCGATTGTGCTTGTGTCTCGTAATCAAGAGGGGCAAAATAGAGGGGACTGGAGAAACATCGCATGAATTGCAAATTAAAGTGGAACTCTTTAAGATTAATCCATAGTTGTTTCCAAACATTTTGCAGGTACTTTAATAATAACAATTCTATTCATACATTTAATATATTATATTATATTAATTATTATCATGTTTATTAAATGCTGCTTTTTATTTTTACAGAACAATAGTATGTATTATTACAATATATGACATATCTTTTAATGTGATAAAATATATTTTTTTTAAAAGAAAGGTGCCGGGATGTGGCTCTAGCTGATCACATATATATAATGTGTGTGTGTGTGTGTGTTTCCATCACAGATTTGGTCTTAAATTTCATGTGAGGTGGTATTAAAAAGGTCTTAAAAAGTCTTAAATTTAACTTGTTAATATCTGCAGATACCCTGCAGGTTATCCCGGTATATTTTACTTTTGATAAGAAAAATCATGAAGATTTTTCGCAATATAGGGGGTGTATGATGTATTACGATGTTATGATGGATATGCCCTTTTCCACTGATGTTCTAAGATGTTCAAAGCGTTTCTAAGGATACGGATTTTTAGAAGACAGCTGTCCGACTCGCGAAAAGGAACACTCATATTAATTACTGTTATGTGTCTGACGTTGTAAAAAGCAATACCATTGTGCAGCGTTTAGCCTAGGCTATCAGTAAGCTGACCAAGTGGATCTCTGAGCTTGTGCCAATGAGTGGAGGCGGGGCTAATTAGCCCAAAAACATGCATTCATGGAGTCAATTTCACCGGGAGTTTGATTGACAAGCGATCTAACCAATCATAATGCAGAATCCGCCATTTTGTCTGACAAAGCAGTCAGGAGTTAGATTAACATTGGTGGACTTGAACTTGAAAAATGTTGTGTACTGATGTCTTTCCGCGTTTGATACAACATTCTTTCTCATGTTCATTCATGTTTATTTGATGCTATAAATGAACTATTTGGAAGAGATGATCGGTTCACGAGCCGCTTGAGCTGAGGCACTACAGCAATCTGTCATGACACATTAAAGAGGTTTTTATTGTTCGAATTTCTTAAAAATTACACAGTTTGAAAGCTGGGACTTTGTTTAATATCATAAGTAACCTGCTTGTCTGTCGACGTGTTGCCAGTGTCCTCTTTGCTTCGCGATGTATTTTTCACTGTGTGGCGTGACAGCACCATGGCTTGTCGGACAAAGCAACAGTAAGGGCGGGTCTTTGCGAAGGGTCAATTTTTAAAGGAATTTTAAGTAATTTTCGGAAAATAATTAATCAATGATTTGTCGTTTTTTGGCGCCCCCTAGCGTCGCAGCTACACATCAAATTGATTTTTGAACCAATAGACCTTAGGGTAGCGCCATATTTAAATTTAATTTTTGACAGGAATGAAAGTACAGTGAATTCAGGTAAACTGGGACAGAATTTGCCATAGGGATGACTGGAAAAAAACAAAAACAAATTAACCCTAACTTTCAAGATCCACCACAACCTTTTGTTTGAAGCTTATATGGCACCCCCAAACCACCCCCAGCTCATAATTCACTCAAAAAACTCGCTCCAATCGAATGCTTCAGTGGTGTCCTTTGTTAATGATAAATTATTCATGAGCGTTCAATCCGATCAGTTATTCTGTTTATCCCAGTCCTCTCAGGCGCTCGTCGTTTTCTTTCTTCTTGATCTCAGAGGCGCGTCCTAAATAGCGGCAATATTCGCTAAACGCTCCGTCTTGCACCCCACTGGCGGAGCTCAGTATTGAGTCCGGGTGGAAGATATTTCAACAGTCTTAATGAGGAGCCCGGAGCGATTTGCGTACATGCGCAAGGGCAGCAGATGTCGAGCAGCGCTCCCGCGAGACTCGATCCGCAGAATTTCATCATCGTGTCGGGATGACCCTGCGCTATCCCGGAGAGGACAGTGAGAGAAAGGCTTGTGTACGTGGTAAATCACCTTTACAATGGATTGTAATCATGAGGCCCTAAAGGACTAATGCATGAGCGACCCCCTTCCCCATCCAAAAACTAATCTGAAACACTCCTTGCGCGAGCGCTGGCTATCAATGCAACTTACGACTTAGTATATTGGGCCAAGCTGATGAGCCAATATCACTTCTAATTCACATTCAGACTTGTCAACAGTCAACTGCCTAATGCCCTTTAATCGGACCGACAAAACCCCGCTCCTTCAAAAGACAGTCCACAGGAACGAGTATATTATTGCAATAATGCTGCCTGCTTATCTACAGCATGCTCCTCTGTATGCTCGAGATAAGAGTTTTTTATTAAGAGGGCAGCAGTAATGTCCTGTGTTCGGCTTTCAAAGCACAGCAAATAACCGCCTTTATCTAGCGTATTAAGCCTCGTATTTAAACTGCTCAATAACAGCCCGGTTTTGCATTCGGCTGCTCAGAAATCACGCACCAGGGAGCCTTCTGGTGGATCCGCTTTGGTGTTCAAGGATCTGGCGTTCAAAAATAAAGGCAAGTTTTAAAATGAGTGTTTCATTGCTACACAACAAACAAACAAATAAATGTTACTGTTTCAGAAGTTTCTTTCACAGATAACACAGATAGCGTTTCCAGTAAATAATTGGTTCAAATTAATTTATTTATACATTTATAATTGTATGAAATGTCGAGGCCTACATCTATGTCTAAAAATTAATAAGATTATATTGTCTCAAGCACACACTCATGTTTCTTTTCCAATAAGCAGCTTTGAAAGTATAATAACATATGATTTAAAGGGTTAATTCACACCAAAATTAAATTTCTGTCATTAATTACTCACCCTCATGTCCCGTAAGACCTTAGTTCATCTACAGAACACAAATTAAGATGTTTTTGATGAAATCCAAGAGTTTTTTTTGTTTGTTTTTTATCCTCAATAGAAAGCGATGAAATTACCACATAAGGTCCAGAAAAGTAGTAAAAACATTGTTAAAATAGTCAACGTGACTATAGTGGTTCAACTTTAATGTTGTGAAGCAACGAGGATACATTTTGTGTGCAAAAAGAAAACAAAAATAACTGCTTTATTCAACAAATTTGTCTCTCCCCTGTCATTCTCCTACACTATTTTCATCCAGCACTTCCAGGTTCTATGTCCAAACGCCGGCTCAGTATTGGGCGAGGCTGGTCACGTGAGCAGCATTGCGTGTGATGCTGACGCTTACATAGAACACGGAAGCGCTGCAAAGTAAACAATGTTTTTACTACTTTAACGATGTTTTACTACTTTTCTGGATACGATATTTTCTTTGCTTTCAATTGAGGATAAAAAAATTGATTTCATCAAAATTATCTTAATTTGTGTTCCGAAGAGGTTTGGAACGATATGAGGGTGCATACTTAATGACAGAAATGTCATCAGAATTTTTGAACTAACCCTTTAAGCAGCCTTGTCTGCAATGAAGAATACGCGTGACTTACAGCGCACGCAATGAATTGCAGCGAGGAGCGCGCACTGGTTGAGCATTAAGCGCGAGAACGACCACGGTAGCCACGAGGATGTCAGAGCGGAGAGAGAGAGAGAGAGAGAGAGAGAGAGAGAGAGAGAGAGAAAGAGGTGGAGTTGTTCAAGGTAGTCCTCAACAGGCTCGAGCGAGTTCACTCCTTAACCTGCAGTGTAGACAAGACAAGGCGTGGACTGCCTATCCAACCAGGATGTATGCCAGAAGCGCATGGATCATGAATGGATTGTATGGGGTTCTTCAGTGCTTTGACGAGTGTCAACATTTGGATGTATGATTTTATACGCAGCAAGTAATTTGGAACAGAAACCGGACGATGTAAATGAGTCAACAGTTGGATGTACCTGAGAGGGACCCTCTGGATAAGACCATGACACTGCTTTGGAATCAGAGAGAACCATCTGTAAAATGACTCGGGACTCCAGAGCGCTGAGATGACTTCTTCACATTTACTGTAAGCAGGGCGAGGAAATATAGTCACAGCTGCACAATGGATTTACAAAACTCTAACGGGTCATCTGGGGCGGACAAGCAGAAGCCCAGCCTGATTGACTTGGGGACGTTTTTCGTGGACGCTGACATCATTTTTGGATTTACTAGTCATCTGTTAAAGCGAAAAGCCAAGGTAAGCATATCACAGCTTTTGAGAGTACAAAAGACTCCACAAGTTGACTCATTTAGAGCTCTCATTAGACTCAATGTGGGTTGTTTCCTTATTGTCATATGTAAAGGCTATATTTGGAGTTTCATAAGAATAGTAAGTTATCATTGGTGGTGTGTGGCGATTTATACACTTCAGCACCACGAACAGCTCTCAGCGTCCCCTTCAATCGCGCTTTAGCAACTTCCTTAAAAGCATCCAGAATGTATTAAAGTGGTATCGCAACTTAAACCCTTCATTTTGTATATGTTTCATCCTATTGTGAACTTTGTGCTTGATTAAAAGTTTTTCCGCGGTTAAAAGGTTTCAGCAATTCAACTCAGAATCAGTCTGATGTGTTAACCAACATAAAGGAGCACAAATTGACATTAATGTTCACATAAAGGTTTTTTGAGACATCTTTCAGAGCTATACAGGCTACAAACATTACAGACGCTCACAAAAAAATATCCACATTTTTTTCAGTAGATTCGGCTGTTTTGTTCGCCACGTTAAACGGCGCGTTATTGATGGTTTATTGGACTAGTTGCGCTGTCACCGACAAAGGACTGAATGTGGGTTATTTGAGGAGGGAGATTGACAGTATTTGGGATGCAGTTTAAAATCACGTGATCCCAGAACATAAAAAATTTAGCAACGAGTAATTAAATATTCAAACATTCCCACAATTTCTTGAAAACCGAGAGGATTGTAAGATGCAGTTGAAGAAAATACCAGAGGGTGGCGCCAGAGTAATAAGCAAAGGACATCAGCACACCCCTAATCTCAGTCAACACAAGCGAACCGCAACATAAAAGATGACGTAATTTATGTTAGAAGCATTTATTTATTTATTTATTCATTCATCTCAGACATAGAAATTGTAAAATAGTAAAATGAGTGTATAAGCTGTTCCTTACAACAATACACATTATTATTATTATTATTATTATTATTTAATTATTATTAGCCTATGAACCGTTGTCAGACATGCATTTCGAAGATTTTAAATAATTTGATTATTTGATTCTGTTCACATAATCTAAAGCACATTCCTTATCACAAAACATAATTAATTTCACAATTAATTGAATGGTGAATTCACTAATCCAGTGACTTCAACTTTCTTTTCACTTTTTGTTTGTGCAGCACAGTATCTGAAACAGCATATTAATAGCTACTGAACGCTCTAAGCGCAGCTCCACCCCTCTAACCAAAGTGACCGAGCCGCGCACATGCACTGACAGCAGTCAAACTTCACTCTCGTGTACGCGCGTCGTCATGGAACTACGGCAAAGCAAAACTTTATGGGAATTTTGTTATGCTTTTTCCTTAGCACTCCCACTGACTATCCATGAACGGTGTTCCTAATCAATGTGTGTAGAAAATAGAGGCGCAATAAAGTGCACTAGATGTCCGCAGTGTTTTGATCTTTTATACCGAGATGACGGATTTAACACAAGGGAATGCGCAAGGAGAGTTCCAGATGAGCCGGTCAACTGTAAGTCCTCAACTGGTGCTGAGAATTGAATACCCACGTTTGCTGTTTGTGGATGAATAACGTGCAACACGTTATAAAGTTTTATCATACTATTATTTTACGTGCATTTACACAAGTTAACAACTATATAGTGAAGCTACGTGTATTAATTTAGTCTAATAAACAGCTGGTAATAAGCAATTAACTGTAATGTAAACGTTCTAAATGTGTAGCTAGCAATTCTTGACAGATGTTTGAAAAATATGCTCTTTCTGCATTTTGATTTTGTTGTTTTTCAAAAAGGTGGAAGGCTGTTCGAGTGGAGAGTCTTCACTCTCACTTGAGCTGAGCCCGAGGAAGAGACTGTCAGCGGAGGAGGAAATGTGTGCCAGCAGACCACCACCTGAAGGCGCAGGAGCCGTGAGCGTCTCGGAATCAGAAAGGGACGAGACTAGGTCAGATCTGTGCAAGCAGTGTCAGATGACTGTAGCTGAACTGAGGAGACAAGCCCTCGCTCTGTCCGACCCCGCTTCCTTAAAGGTCAGTGAGTGAAAATATTATTTTGATGCCACTGCAAAGCACATCCAAGAAACCTTGTTGCTGTATTTTTAGTACTAATTTAAACTGATAATGTTATCTTTCAAGGATCTGCTTTGATTCATGCTGAAATGCATGAGTAAGAAGCTTTTGTTAGTCTCAAGGAGCACTTGACTTTCACCTGAGCCTCAAAGCTCTGGAAGTTGTTCTCTTTGTTACGTTCTGTCACTCTGCTCTTTTCAAAGCATTGTGAAAGCCTCACATAAATCAGATGCAATGCAGTGAATGCCTCTTAAAGGCCATTTTGTGTAAAATCTCATGATCTGATGAAAAGTTGACACAAATAAGCCCTGTCTTTCTAGTTTTACGACCCCCTTATCAGAAAACCGATATCCTATTCAGGCTCCTATTCACAAAGTTCACCCAGTCATCAAAAGGTTAATCTTTTTACTATACCTTCACAGAGAGCAAATATTTCAACAACCTCTTTTTCAAACTATAGGCTTTGTTGTACTTTAGAATGCTTTCAAGTCATAATTTGTCTCAAATGCATACAGGCTTGGATAAAAGCATGATTATGGCTTCACCACACAACTTTCTTAAAATGCTGTTTGAAATGGCTCATTGCTGGATGTTTGGTTTATGGTCAAACTGGTGATGAAGCCTCATCAAGCCTTTGAGTGTGATGATTGGAGTGAGATGTGAGAAGCTCAGCTGTGTGGCATGATGTGCCCCTGTGCTTGCCAATGCTGTAAGTGGATGGGCATGATATAAAGAGAGCAATCTGGATGAAAAAATGAACTATTAAAATAGCACTAAATTGACTGAAATTCTTCAATCAATTGTGAGGTTATTTGTAGATTTTTAGTTGCCTGGAAAATCTAGCCTCACCGCTGTACCAGCGGATGAGTCTGGTCGCCATTGAATCAATTCGATTTCTAGGGCGGAGCAAAGCCGAGCAAACAGGAAGCAGAGTAAACCAATCAAACATCTTCTTTGCGGCAAGCGGAGATGATATGTTAAGCTTTTCCCAAAGCCAGTGGGAAGCAACTAGAGTGACGCTGTTTGCGTCACTGAAATAAACAAATCTGATTGCACGGTACGGTTTGGAGTTGACTCCAGGCGCGACAGAGGGCGGACTGACCACACTGATATATCTTTTAGAAGATATATCATTCTGGACTTGCCAGGCAAGATTTTTAGTGCTGTTTAAGTAATCACACGAGCAAGAGTGCTTTTGTCAAATGATTCAACTCAGTTAACAAAGAGCGTAACTTGTTTCATTCCTAAATGATTCAGTTCGCTTGAATAAATCATTTAAGTGAATGATTCAATGACTCACTTATATAGAGAGTCACTTGTTTTATCCCTAAATGTTTTTATTTATGGATTGATGGATTTATGGATTGAACAAATTAGTTGGCTAAATGACTTGTTCTGAAACGAATGACTCCATGAAACGAGTTCCAAAAATCCGCATTTTGGCTGGAAGATTTAAAGACAACCTCATAAAGAGAGTCACTTGTTTTATATCTCAATAAATCAGTGTTTTTGAACAAATCGTTTGAGTGAATGATTCAAAGACTACCTCATAAAAACATCAATCAAATGTCTCACTGAAAACAACAACAACAGTGTTTTAATGAATGGTTTAAGTGAATGGTTAATGACTACCTTATAAAGCGAGTTACTTGTTTCCTTAATGAATTAGTATTACTGAACAAATCACTTGAGTGAATTATTCAATGACTCCAGATTCTAGCTTTTCGCTTTAACATACTAGTAAATCCAAAAATGATGTCAGCGTCCACAAAAAAACGTCCCCAAGTAAATCAGACTTCTGTTGTCTGCCCTTATCCGACCATATTTAGGTGAAACATTATTGGCTATTTTGAAAAAAAGGGAGGGGCTTCTAGATATAACCTGCCCTGTCTTCCTGTTTCATTGGAAATTATGTCAACACAATTAATAATTCTGTGCTTTCCAAATCACTTTAGTAGGCCTTTAAAGAGAGTCATCTGTTTCATTCATTAAAAAAAATCAGTTTTGACGACTCACTGAATAAATCAGTGAATTGACTACATCATAAAGAGAGTTACTTGTTTCATTCCTGAATGAATCAGTGTCTTTAAATGAATCGGTTGAGTGAATGATTTAATGATTCACTCATAAAGGGAATCATTTGAGTGCATGATTCAAATGATTCACTCATAAAGATAGCCACCTGTTTTGTTTCTTGTTTCAAGCATTTTTGAATGATTCACTTGAACGACTCCATGGCTTACTCATAAAGAGAGTCACTTGCTGCAACATACCTGTAATAATGTAACCTGCAGAAAGAGTCTCTGTAAAATCCCCACCGTTAACGCACAGACTGACAGTCTGTCTGGAATGCGGAAACACAGATTAGCGGCATGATGCCAACAGTGAAAAGCTTCAGTGCTGATGGACTGTTATATCAGCACTCTTGAAATGCTGCTCGACCAATCAGGTTCCTGAAACTAACTGTTCTTTCATTTATTAAACCAATTCATTTATAATGGAGAGTAATGGACAATAATCAATCAAATGGAGGACAGAATTCCATTGTACCAGTTATGTATAACAAAAGCTGAAAGTAAAAATCCCTGATACTTTGAAACAATCCACAAACTCACAAGAAAACAAAACCATCCAGGTCGTCACCCTCGCGGTACACTTTTCTGAATGCTGGTAAACTAAAGCTATAAAACCATTCGCCATTGTTTGTTTGGAGTGTTCACAGTCTATCAGCTCATTCCTAAAGCCACTTTTTTTTTTCTCACAACCTTCCGTTGCTAGAGTTTTCAACAGCTTTTCTTACTTTCACACACTGTTTTCATGCAGAATATGCGAGTGCCAGTTTCTGCGAGTCTGTCGATAGGGGAGGGGCTATTGGAAGTGGCTCATTGTTTTGGGAAACAATGCTTATCTCCCCCCTTGTCCATCGACATTGGGGGGAGAAAACAGTTGAGCGGACTAGCTGTGGAGTCTGTTGAGGAAGTGGAGACCCAGTTGACCTTCATCATGCATTCAAAGTGTTCCTGTATACTCCTCACCAAATTCCCACCACAGTTAAATATAGGCTGTCGACTTTTTATTGTTGTCTGACTTGCTGCTTGGGTTAGCCTCAGGTTTTCCCCCTCCCTTCGCTTTCTTTTGTGGTTGTGTTTCAAGAGAGATCTCATGCTTAGGTAGGATTACAAGCCCTCCGGTTTGCTTTGAACCCCCCCTCAAGTTCTCTTCTCTCCAGGTTACCTCGGGGGATAAAGATAGAGCTTTTGTGTGGGTGTGCATCAGTGTTGGTGGATGCGTATGACCTCGTCCCACCCTAAGATGTGTTATTTTATTTGGTTAGTGCTTCCAGAGATTACTAATATACTCACTCATTCTCATCACCAGTGGTTATCTGAAATCACCCCAAGTTTGGCTGGCCGTTTCACTCTGGCTGTTTGCCCTGTGTGGTCCGCTCCAGGTGTGGGGGATAAAGCGATGGGGTCAAGCCGGAGAGGTTACGCCTCTATCGGCCCCTCTGCTGATGGCTTAATGAGACTGTGGAAGCATTGGCCATGGGAGTCCTGCTTTCCCTGCAGTTGGGAAAAGAAAGGATGCTTTGTCCAGCTGGAGATGTGTGGTGGTTACCTGACCTGAACTTAGAGACTCAAGCGATATGGTTCTAGATGAGAAGCTACAGAGGGTTACTGTTTGTCAGCTCCAACCAAAGTGTGGGTGGCCTGTAGGCTTAAATCCTGTGTTTAAATTGGTTGAGTTTTCATTATTCTTGATTTTCAATTGCGATTCACACCTGCTCCCCCCCTCATATGTTCATTATGAAAATTGCTCTCAGTTTGCTGGTAAAGTCTGGGAACCGCAGCACTCAATAAGTTTCAGATATCAGGCTGCTCTAATGACCCAGCTGCACTTCAGTGGTTCATACTAGAGCTCATTTATTCCACGCCAGCTTGTGCTGGCAAGGAATACTGGCCTCTTGGTCAATTATTTTTGTGTAATTGCTGAAATTTATGTTTTTTTCGTTGTTGTTGTTGTTGTATGCAGTTTAACAATCCAGTGGTAACATTCAAATAGGCTTGTTAAGCCAGACTTTTGAATATTGGCAAAAAAAAAACAAAAAACTTTTAGGCAGAGTTTGCAGCCTTTTTATGGCATTGATAAAAATAACTGACTGACATCTAAAGTGATGTTAGATTAGATAAAAATATTATTAAATAATATATATTAAATAAATTACAAAACAAATAATAATAATAATAATAAAAAAGAAAAATATTCCATTTATTTTTGTAAAAGTATATGATAAAATCATTTTGTTATCATAAAATTGTATCATGCATCGACTCCGTGCGGATGAATCCAATGTTAATGTTAACAACATCAGGATTGCGTGACTGTGTATTTAGCGTGTATTAGCGTTACCTGTAGATTTCAATTTCTGTATCCACTCCGCAGTCTGACGTCTTTTGCTTTTGACTACGGGTGAATCTCCAGTTGTCACTGAGGATTGTCATTTGGCTCTTTCTGGATTACAATCCGCCATCAAAATGATAAGTTTAATTACTCCAGCTGCTGTGAGAAAAGGCTATAAAATGATCCACTACCAGCAGCATCCTCACATGATATAGCTACTAGCTGGGACTCCTTCCTTTCTGTTTACAGACGTGACGTAATGACGCAAAGACGAACGGCTGCATGCTCGAAATTTCACACAGAAATCCACCAGTACCTTTCTTATTATAAAACGTTATTACAAGCTTATCGTTGTGAATCGGGCTAAGGAGAGAGTTTTGAACACTGGCTGGATATGTACTTGCTCAAAAATTGATTTTGGATCATTTTTAACCAAAAAAAGGTTACGGACTGCAATTTTTTAAAATATTTATGTATAAAATATATTTATGTATAATATAAATTTTATAAATATATATACAGTATATACATGCAAATATTTCTGTATGGGTGTTTATTTAAATATACATAATAATTATACACAGTACACACACATATATTATGTAAACACAAATTTTTATTTCTGGATGTGATTATGAAAGGCTGAGACAAATACGCAAACTTTAGGTGGATCTGTGAAACATGTACATCAATAATTGAAACCAAATTCAATACATATGTAACGTCAGGACTGACGTAATGAATTGTAATGTGAATTTGAAGTGAAAATTGACCTTGTATGTATTGGCAAGTGCACCAAAACAAATTATTCAGAAGTGAAATCCTCATTGAAAACATTGTAAAATCTTAATATTTGCTCAAAAGTGAGTTCCTGCCAGGAAATGCATGGTCAGCACTGCAGCCCGGTCTGTGACAGGCTGTTTCTTTACAGTCTTCTGCCAAGCATACGCTCGCAGGCGGCAATTAGTCTTTCTTTACGCCCCACAGCTTTTAATGGCTTCACTCTTTTTCACCAGGTTTGCTTTCAGCCCGCGCCATCCTTTGTTTTATTATTTATTACCAGTGATTCCTTCGCCTGATATCAGTGAGGAATGGTCTCTTCTCTTCAAACAATAAAGAAGCTCTTCCCTCAGTAGTTCATTCACTTCAATGTCAGGGCACTTAACACCTGAACAATGCCTGAGGATGGAATGCCTGGAAGCTTAACACGGGACAATGGACAAAGACTTCATTGCCTACAATGATTGGCACTTAACTAGTCACAAAGATCCAGCACATTACCCAAGACTCGCAATTTAAAAAATGGCCAACGTTAACCCTAAATCATATGCCTGGCTACGATAACCATTAACCGGTAAGAATGAATCTGAGACGTCTAATGTCAAACTTTTTCACTCCACTGGCTGTCCGCTTCGATTACAAGATCATTCAACAAAATTTAAGGGCATTCGCACCTGGGTTAGAACAATCTAGCGGTATGGAATGTGGCATTCCCAATCCCATTATTGTGATGATGAAGGACTACACGGTATATGGTATCACGTTTAATAAGATGAATATGCGCTTTGGGGTGACCGTTATTTCATCTCCTTTGTCCAAAGAAAGGCACTGAAATGGCTGTCATCAATTATAATGACCACTACAGTTCTAAGGGTCTATAAGCTCTCTGTTGTGACATGTAAGAAGTTTAAAGTCCGTTCACAAGGCAGGTTGAAAACACCTGCATCCCTCCATCCTTCAAATGCTGTGTGAAACCTTAGATGAAGGTTGTAATGAGAATACTTAGCTCTCATTTGCTGTCAGTCATCTCCCTGAACTCTCTCGTGACCAGACCTCCTAAAACCCCCCTGGGAGGATCATCTAAAGCAAAGCAAGATAGATTTGCAGTTTGCCGTTTTCATTTCGAACACTTAACCCCTGCAGCTGTGTGTCTATATGTGCGTATGAGCGACACTGGGCCTTTAACTGCCGCATGAAAGGTCAGTGTGGTTGGCTGCTATGGGATAAGAATCTTAACAAAGTATGAAAATGGGTGGACCATGCCTGATTAGACTACATTGTTTTGGACAATAAAGATGGAGATATTTTAAAGGGCAGTGGCTAATTGTCTCATTCAATTTGTAGTTGCATAAGCCACTTAGATGTTATATTGTATGCCAGTGCTCAGAAGTATTATGAAAATTCTTGGAGCTGTAGACAGGCTTGAAAAGACATGGCATTTTAAAACTATTCTAGTTTAAAAAGCAAAACCTCCAACTCTACGCATACACTCTTAAAAATAAAGAGGGTTCCAAAAGAGGGTTTTCATAGCAATGGCCTTTAAGAACCATTTTTGGTTTTGCAAAGAACCTTTCAGTAAGGTGCAAAGAACATTTGAATAATCTGAAGAACCTTTTTCAACTCTCTCTTAAAAATAAAGGTTCTTTAATCACTTTGATGGTTCCATGAAGAACCTTTCCATTGCACAAAAGGTTCTTTATAGTGATTCTTTAGTTTATTCATGTTATTTTAGGACATTTTTCTTAAAATGTAAGAAAAAAATGGTTCTTTTAGGAACTGTTCATTGAAAGGTTCTTTGTGGAATCCAAAATACTTCTTCTATGCCATCACTGTGAAAACCTTTCTTTGGAACCTTATTTTAAGAGTGTATAAAGAACCTTTGGTCCCACTTTATATTAAGTGGCCTTAACTACTATGTACTTACATTTAAATTAATCATTTGATACAATGCACTTATTGTGTACATACATGTTTTTACATTGTACTTGTATTTTAAAAACACCTGCATGTAATTACATCTGTAATTATTTTCTGTAATTACATGTATAACTACACTGTTGACCCATCCCTTACACCTTACCCCTACCCTTAAACCTACCCATACCACCAAAGCTTTCCCTAACCTTACCCGTATCCTACCTCAATAGCAGCAAAAGTGTTTTGCAATTCAATATGAACCCAATAAGTACATTCTACTTATTTTTTGATGTAAGTACATAGTAGTTAAGGCCACTTAATACAAAGTGGGACCGAACCTTTTGTTCGGGTTCCATAGATATGCAAATGGTTCCATAGTTAAACAGATAGTTCACCCCAAAATGAAAATTTTGTCATTATTTACTTACTCTCAAGTTGTTCCAAACCTGTACGAGTTTCTTTCTTCTGATGAACACAAACAAAGCTATTTTAAAGAACGGAGTGTATATTTACACCAAGTGCAAATAGCGTCCCTTGTTGGCAAACGCTATTTACACTAGCTCCGCCCACCAATGTCTGGTTGGGCCACTCAGTGTCTTTAGTGGCGCAGCAGTAGTGAGTAAGACTCGCAGACTTGCCTTTTAATGCGATTGACATGGGTTCGAATCCGCCTTTTGCCGAGCTCGCATTTATTTTCAATAAAAATGAAAATAATGTTCTAAAAGTGGAAATAAACTGCAAACAAGTGTTTAATAATATTAAAAGTAGGGATGGGCATTTTACCAAATTATTGTAGCCTATTCGAATATTTGGGTTCGTAAAAAACTAATATTCGAATATTCGTTTATTTAAATGAGGTTAAACAAGAAAGACGTTATTGTTTTATATTCATCAATATTTTGTAACCATTTCTGAACAAGCTTACGATTAGGCAATATACACAACAAGCTTACATTATATCTCATTATATTCTTTTAGTTATGTGTAAACAGAAAATATTAAGAGCCAAAGCATTTAATCTCAAGCAGCACGAGCGGGAAAATACCAATAAAGCAGACAGCGCCAGTTATCGTACAAAACGTACATAATACACTCAAGTCAGTATATGGTTATCGTGATCATATTGTTTCACATGTTCATGTTGAGAAAAACAATAATATCCACATGCTCGGGTGAGAAAACGAACCGTGCTGACAGACGTTGCAGAGACTAAGATAACATAACGGTGTGCTAAGCCAAGTTTCTAACAGTAGCACTTTGTTTTCTGTTTGTAAATATATCTCCCTCGAGGAAGCATGTGTCTCAAAATCATTTTGCTATAAGATAAGTTATCATCTTGGCTCACTCGGGGATAACCATAGAGGATAACGTACACTTAATAAAATAAACTTGCTCCACGCTCCACAGCACCACCCGGTGCATTTAGTTATAACTGCGAATTTTAGTGCTCAGGATTTATCATGGATTCACTGCATTTACGGCCAGCAAAGCAACATAGTAAAATTCGAATAGTATTTTTATTTTTCGAATATTAATTACAGAACGAATATTCGACTATTTGTGCACATCCCTAATTCAAAGTGTTTATTGGGTAGGGTTAGAGGAAGGTGTAGGGAGGGTTTTTATTCTCCCAATAAGGAAGCATCCATTTAATAATTTTAATAAATATATTAATTTACACAATTTATGATATTATTGCATCCTGTTAATGTACAAAAATAGTATCTGCCAATATTAAGTATAGATAGCACCTAATTACTATTTACTCTTATTGCAAAGAACTGATACTTTTACATGGTGTAAATAGAATCCATCACTATTTTCACATAGTGTAAATAGCTTATCGCTAAGAAAATGCTGCTATTGTGACTTAGTGTAAATAGAATGGGCCCTATTTTTACGATCTAAACGCAAAGTGTAAAGCGCACGGCGCAGGTGCACTCAGGGCGTGTCCAAATCCACTTTTGCTATTTTAACGACGGAAAAACGGTCCGTGCGCCGGCGCGCATTTTTGAAATGGGTTGTCCCTATTCTCTTAATGAGTAATGGCCGTAACGTTCAATAAACCAATCAGAGTGTCATCTCCCATTCCCTTTAAGAGCGAGATGCGCTTGCGCCATGGCGGATTGCTATTTACATGGCGGAATTTGTTGGCAATGAGTCAGTTAATATATGTGTGTGTATTGGCACGATTGTTCAATTAATTCGCCAATTTCGTTCATCATTATAAGTAGTAATAGGCTGAATTGAAAACAGGTAGCCTAATTCTAATACACGCAATGACTATTCATCATTACATTTTTATATTTATGTAGCCTACACAATAATATTCTTTTACACTGTAATCCTTTTGTTTTTAATATTTGTCATGTTTGTGTGATGCGCATCCCTGTGTGTAATAAGCAAAGTCAACACGCACTGTGGACGCGCCCAGAGGCGCGCTCTAACCAAAAAATATTGCGCCACTGACTTTAGACTTTAGACCAGGTTTGAGTTGGTCTATGGCGCAGTCTATTTTCAGCTCCTTAAAATAGCAATGCGCCGGCAATGCTCCTGAACACACCTCTTTTTTATACCAGCACGCCCATGGGCGCACTAACTGGCGCAAATGCATTTACTAATTTAAGGACGTGGCGCTGAACGGGAAAACGCGAACGGCGCCGGACGCAAACTAGCAAACACACTTGCGCTGCGCCTTGCGTCGCATTGCGCCGGGTGTATTATAGGGCCCATTATATTGCTATTTTCACTAGTGTAAATAGCATCTGTCGTTAAGAAAATATGCTATTTTCACTTAGTGTAAATACCATCTATTGCTATTTTGCACTTGGTGCAAATAGCCACTGCCTTTAAAGAATGTTGGTAACCAGACAGTTGACGGTACCCATTGACTTCCATAGTAGGAAAAAAATACTATGGAAGTCAATGCCGTAAACTGTCTAGTTACCAACATTCTTTAAAATATCTTATTTTGTGTTCAACAGAAGAAAGGTTTGGAACAACATACAGGTTTGGAACAACATGAGAATGAGTAAATGATGACAAAATGTTCATATGGAACCATAGATGCCAAGAACTTTGAATGTATCCTCTTTTTATAGAGTAAAATGCGTCGATGAGTCTTGAATCTTAATATTCAGGTTGTTTGTTAGATTGAAATGTGTCAATAAGCCTTATGCTTTGGTGAGCTCATCTGAGTTTTCAGTTTACTTTAAATGTGACTGCATGCCCAACGGCATTGTTTGAATGTTTATTCCAAAGAGTTCAATTATTTCCTCACACCCCTACCAGAGAAAAACTCACGG
Organism: Chanodichthys erythropterus; assembly: GCF_024489055.1. Classification (NCBI taxonomy): domain Eukaryota; kingdom Metazoa; phylum Chordata; class Actinopteri; order Cypriniformes; family Xenocyprididae; genus Chanodichthys; species Chanodichthys erythropterus. Next base: position 30,752,145 of record NC_090238.1, read on the forward strand.
TTCTCACGAGAAGAGAGGCTGGTTGAAGTGGAGTTGAAGGTCTACTGGAAGTCCTGGTTCAACTTGCTCATCCCATTCTTCACTCTTAACCCTGCAGGGGAGGTTTGCCTTTAGCACATGCCAGAGCAGTCACTATAAATCACTCAGTTTTATTGCCTTTATTAGTTTCTCATTCAGTTCTGCTCCTGTGCCCTTTTCACATACTTTCGAATGCTCAGAGTTTACAAGAAATTCAAAGCCGTTTATCAGAACGTAACAACAGGAGAATTGTGACGGACATGGGGCGGATGGCATTCGTTGAACATTTTTACGTCAACCCACACCTGATTCTTTGAATTGTCTTTTTGTTACATGTCTCTGATGTTGTTTGAAAGAAAAACATTTTATGATTAATGGGTCAATGACATAAGATGGTTCATGTTAAAGAAAAATATTTTTAAAACAAACATGCCAGGTTCTTAGAACTGTACATTTTGTATTTATGTTGCTTTCATATAAAAAAGTTGTCATTTTTTATATATGTATTTCATGTTATGTATTTATGTATTTATTTCACTATATATATATATATATATATATATATATATATATATATATATATATATATATATATATATATATATATATATATATATATATATATATATATATATCAAGGTAGAAAGTATTTCTTACAAATATTAAGCATTATTAATTCATAAATACCAAGTTTTTGATGTCATGCTTTGCTTCCTGCATAAAGTTGGTTGCAAATGACTTTGATCACACCTGTTGACATGACAGACATTTTTTTTTTTTTTTTTTCAAATATTAATAAGTAGTGAAGCAGTAAATTTTCATTAAATTCAAGAATTCATTCTTTTAAAGGTTTTCTTGATTGTAATATCAGGACATTTATATTATCCTGACATTTATGGCAAAAAATATCAAATGAATTTCGATTCAGAATTTAAAATCATGTTCATCATAGTAGAGGTTTATTCAAGTCACTGTTTGAATTAATTGCATTTTAATGTTTTCTTTAAATCTATTTAATAGATTATTTTCATTCACCCTATGCAAATAGGTTTTTCCTTAAAAAAATCCCCCCCAAAATATAATTTAATTAAAAAAACATACCCAAATCCAGAAAGACTTTGACAGCATGACTTTGTAAACTGGTCAGCCAATGTGAAACCGGCAATACCGGTAGCGTTTTAATACCAAATTGTAAGTTTGAATAATAGTTAACAGTGTGTTTGTAGCCCAGGGTTCACTCTCCTTACAGAGGTTCAGACTGGAGATGGACGTTTTATGCATGCCGCTCTTGTCTTCCTCTTAACCTTTCAACCCAACGTCGACCATAGGAAAACCAGAATGTAAACCACAGGAAATGACGGGTTGAGAGAGCCAAGTACTACATTGCATTATTGATGTTTACTCCTGTGAGCCCTGCTATCTGATTCTCAATCAGTGAGTGTTTAAACTCATTGTTTGCTTCCGGCTGTTTCACTGTTAAGCTGTGTGCTCAGCTGATATGACTATGATAAGCTCTTCCTAAATTGTTTTACTCTCAGTCTCAGGCCTTTGATGTTGAAACAAAGCTCTTGTTTTGCATGTGTCTTTCTTAGGGCATGTATTGATGCTCGCAGAGATTACATTATATATATATATATATATATATATATATATATATATATATATATATATATATATATATATATATATATATATATATATATATATATATATATATACATTTCCAAGGAGGTCATTTGCATATTGAGCTTTGGCCTATTTACTGTTTTATGTAGATTGTTCAGACATGTTGTTTGAAGCTGTCAAATATAAATCTTGAAGCACTTGTAGTTACTCTTTTGTCCTCTAGAGGCATATGGGCTTCTCTTTTTAATGCACTCTTGACCATTGGTTTTATAGAAGGATTTTTTGAGCTGGTGAAAGAAGTTTTATTTTTTGCCAGTCAGATCCATTTCTCAGTTGAACCAATTTTAAAATTATCTGCTGACTTTTAATTTTTATTTAATTTTTAGAGGTTAAATTAATAAATGGATTGTGTATTTGGTACAACAGATAGTAATATAAAGTGGCCAAAAAAGCATTTGAACACATAAGAAAAAAGTAAAACATTCTCAGAACTAACTAATTTTTATATTATTAATTTATTTTAGTATTTTTTAATATATATAATTTAAAAAAAACACTTTTTTATTTAAAACTATTTTATGTCAAATATTTTGCAAATAAATACATGTAATCTAATGTAAAGAAAGACAATAATTTAAAAAAGAGAGATGCAGTCCCAGTTATGATTTGCAACACCCCCAAATTCAGCTTTTGGGGGGTCTCTCCAGCCACCCCCTCCCTCGCCTCAAACACTGCTGCAGGATATGCAGTGAAAAAGATGTCAGAGAAAAAAAAAAAACAGTTCACACTGGCTAGTTTACAGCCATACTTTCTCTCATTCTGTATTTTATCCCAGGCTGCCAACAGCAAGAGGAAACTTCTCAATGTTGTAGGGTGTGACACAGGAAACAGGCTGAAGAGGGCTTGAGCTGAAGGCTGTGTAACTGTGTGTGCATAAATGCTTGAGTGCACTGGCATATGTGTGGTTTCGGACTGTTTGGAAATCCACACGACTGAATCTGTGTGGAAAAAGAACATCCAGGAATGTTCCAACCAACGTAATTGCTATTGCCTGTCATTCCTTACTCTGTCCAGTCCTGCCTGCTATTACACTAAATGTCAGGCCGACTGTAGGCTAGCAGATAAGACATAAGCGTGCAGCATACCGCACCAGCTCTATGTAGATTTGATCGCATATGGCCATCAGCTGATCAGTGCAATGTCTCTTTGATTTTGTTCTCACAGGAAATTGAAGTATGTTATTTGATCCAGTGGTTCTCAACTGGTTTTGCTTTAGGATGCATAGACGTAGTATTTTCAAGCTCTCAAGCAAATAATTCACCACACAAAACACATTGTGGTTAAGTACAAAAAAACATGTTTTAAGTTTTCAGATGACATTGTGTGAATAGAATAGAACAGAATAGAATAGAATAGAATCTTTAGTTATCACCACATAACCCCTGGAATCATTTTCATGTAACATATTTGCCATGATGACACCATAGAACAGCACAAGGACATTTGCTTTTGAGCAACCAGAGGTTAAGTGCCTCTCTCATGGCCCATTATTGATGACTCACTTCTTGTAGAGATTGAACTAGAAGCTACACAACACCTTCATTTTAATGTAAATAACCGCATGAAATCAAAATGGGACTTTTGTGGCTTTTAATCCATCTCTGTGAAATTTGAGGCCATCTATATGCTAGATTTTTTTTTAGTTCTTAGCACTTTTAGCAGATTGTACAGTTCAGCCTGCAGTTCCTCTCCAGGCCACCAGAGGGAACCTTCACCAGAATTCTAGGAAGTAACTTCCTTCCTCTATGAAAATCATCCCCTATACCCTTATATAGTGCACTATTTGAGTGGATAGCCATTGTAGTGGTGTCCAAAACCATTGTGGACATTATCAAGTGCACTCATCCATAATGCACCTTATTAACAAATGTACAACAGATGTTCACTCAACAGCTTGTCGCTAGAGAATAATAATGCATTGTTAGCTTCGTACTGAATGAATTCCCGCGTCTTGACAGAAGATGGCTTCTGTAGCACTATCACGTGCACTCAGTGTCCAAATTTGCTCACATACAAATTTGGATACAGCCAATAGCTGCCAATTTTATTAGCTGTTAGTATGTTTAATGTCCCCATGAAATCAAAATGGACCATTTATATTTTTTATGAAACATTTCAGTATTTATTATAAACGATTTAGCCGTGCACATCATTATTATTCATTTTTTTTAATTCATGTGCCCTCATAATCTTTAATCAAAATAACTTCCCCTCCCTCTTGCTGTGACATCTCTTCTGTTCTCTGATGATGTGTTTACTGGTGTGAGGGCGGGGCAACCTGTCACTCACATGAGTTCCACCAATAGCAAACCACAACCATCCAACGATTCAATCAATTCTTGATGGACAAAATCAAGCAATCAGATGTATATCACAATAGAAAAGACCATCACAACTTCCGTTTCATGCTGACTTCTACAGATTGTGACAGTTCGGCCTGCAGCTGCTCTCCAGTCCACCAGAGGGAACATTCACAAGAATCCTAGGAAGTCACTTCCCTCCACCTAATACACCAGCCTCTGACTAACAATAACAAATGGCTAAAATACTAATGTGCCCAAACAAAAGTGCTTAAATAAATCTCTGTAAGATATGAGGTCATTCATATGAAAGTTGATTTTAGCTCTTAGTACTTTTAGCAGATTGTGACAGTTCAGCCTCTTCACCCCTCTCCGTTCCACCAGAGGGAACCTTCTACAGATTTGTAGGAAATTTCCCTCTAATACACCTACCCCTGACTAGCAATAGCAAATAGCTAAAATGTTAATGAGCCCCCCAAAAAGGTATTGATTCGATGTGCAGCCACTGTTGAAAGAATATGGCTACTGTTTTCAGACGTGCCATGACTGGATACCGTTTAACAAACATGAACAACTGTAAATTCATTTGGAAGGAAGGACTTTGCAACATTATGGCTATTCCGGCCTTGACATCGGTGTTAGTGTCTGCTGGTCAGTGGGTCAACTGTCAGCCCAAACTGTCATTGTATTGTTGGCATACATGTAAGTTTGGCTGGATCCCCTGTGGTGTTTGGCTTGGCATGTGTAAGCATGATATGAGTGTGTGTGTGTGTGTGTGTGTGTGTGTGTGTGTGTGTGTGTGTGTGTGTGTGGTGCCTCTTGTAAGCCCTTATTTATTCTCCATTCTGCAGAACTCATTGTGATATGTGGGCCTCATAAATTTGTGCAAGGAAATGCCCGTCAAAGTTCACACCTAAGTTCATTTCATGCTTCACTGTCTTCCTCTGTGTGTGTGGTGCCGCATGTTATCATGCGAGTCTGTGTGTGAGATTTTGCATAAAAATATGCTGGTTTATCATGGAATGATAATCTTTTATTCTTTTTGTGTTTGAGCGTGTGTGCGTGTTCAGAATTGATTCAGGCTCTTCTATGATAACTCTGCTGTGAAAAGGTTTCTCTCAAAGATGGAAGATTTAATCAGCCATTACAGTAAAAATGATTTGTCTTACGTTTGGTAACGGGATTCACTGGGTTAAAGCCACTGCTTCCAGCTGCTTTCAGTTTTTTGTCTGTCTGGATAATAGTCTACTTGAGAGGTTCTCAAACTTTCCTGGTAAAACAAAAATTGTGGACAACCTACAACCCCAGCAACTACCTCAGAACAATTCCCAGTTTTAACTTCAAAATCATAAGAATGTGTAAATAAGAAGGTTTGAACTAAAACAGTGATGTTACTGAAATGAGACAACATAAATGTATTATTAAGTATATGCTCATACAGTCAATTCATTCATTGTTTATATTTATTGTCAATTTAAAGGGTTAGTTCACCCAAAAATGAAAATTCTGTCATTAATTACTCACCCTCATGTCGTTTCACACCCGTAAGACCTTTGTTCATCTTCAGAACACAGATTAAGATATTTTCGATAAAATCCGATGGCTCAGTGAGGCCTCCATTGACAGAAAGATAATTAACACTTTCAGATGCCCAGAAAGCTACTAAAGACGTATTTAAAACAGTTCATGTGACTACAGTGGTTCAACCTTAATGTTATGAAGCGATGAGAATACTTTTTGTGTGCCAAAAAAACTAAATAACGACTTTATTCAACAATATCTAGTAATGGGCAATTTCAAAACACTGAAGCTTTGAAGCTTTACGAATCTATTCTTTCAAATCAGTGGTTCGGAGCCCGTATCAGACTGCCAAAGTCACACCCCTCCAGTGGTGAACCATTGACATTTCAAAACACTTATGACGTAACTAAGCCTCGTTTACTGAAATCACGTGACTTTGGCAGTTTGATTCACGCTCCGAACCACTGATTTGAAACAAAAGATTTGTAAGGCTTCGAAGCTTCATGAAGCAGTGTTTTGAAATCGCCCATCACTAGATATTGTTGAATAAAGTCGTTATTTTGTTTTTTTTTTTTTGGCCGAAAAAACAGTTTTCTCGTCACTTCATAATATTAATGTTGAACCACTGTAGGATCTGTTTTAAATATGTTTTTAGTAGCTTTCTGGGCATCTGAAAGTGTTAATTGTGTTGCTGGCAATGGAGGCCTCACTGAGCCATCAGATTTTATCAAAAATATCTTAATTTGTGTTCGGATGGTCTTACGGGTGTGGAGCGACATGAGGGTGAGTAATTCATAACATAATTTTCATTTTTTGGGTGAACTAATGTATGTGCTTTTGGTAAGATATTATTAAATTATTTTCAAATTTTTGTAATTAGCCAATGAACTCGCCAACATCTTTTATAGACCACAGTTTAAGAACCACTGGTCTTGTTGCTTGGAAAGGCATGCAGTAATGTAATTTACTCCCAAATAATCTTAAACCACTTAACTCTTACTTTAAATTTTCTGATTCTTGAGTTCTATTGATTCTAGTTCTCTGTTTCTTCCACAGTAAAAAGTTGATCACCTAATTTAGTCTTTTACTGTCATCGTATGATAAATCGAAACTTCCTGCAAAGATCTTCTAATCTCTGTTTTATAGGCATGTAATTTCTTGGCATCTGGCTTCTTCTCACATTTTGCACAAACACTTTTTATGACTAAAAGTGGATAAGAATCACTTCTGTTTTCTTGTTGTGGTTACTATCTGTTCTTTCATCTATTGTGAGTTTCTTTTATGTGATGGACATGTAAAACTTGATCATTTGTTAGATAATGTGTAACATGGTAGAAGATCACACTTTATTATAAAGGCTTATTATGAGTAATGGCCTAATGTTCTTTGAACTTTGATGAGAGCAAATGACAGAATAGGAGTAATGAATCACTTGCATGTCTTTGAGTGCTGTCAGAGTGCCAGATCTTTGCCCTTATTTTGTTTTCCTCCTAGGAGGCAGGGGTTAGTCACAGTTCATATACCGACAAAGAAAGTTTTCTAAACCAGTTCCTGCAATTTACATTTTTGTTCTTTTGACTATTCTGATAAAACCTGGGAAGTATGCTGCTCTAGACCTAAAGATGTAGTCAAGAATCATCTTTAACTTTGACTTTAAACTTGGTTTAAGAATCATTTACCGTAAAACATGCTAATCTACAAATAATTTAAACTGCAGTCAAGACAAACTGTTGAGAAAGTACTCATTTTACTAGGAAACAGTAGCTAACTACTTTAAATGTTCTGTTAGGCTAGTACTAAATTAGAAACAAAAAACAACAACAACAACTAGCAAAACACCCTAACTGAAATAAATGAATCAAAATCACGGTGACAGTTAGCATTTAGCTATATATTTTGCTATAAAACAGACCTAAAATTGTGAATCATTTTTTGAATCAGTTCATGTAAATTAAGTAGTTCAATGTCTTAATAAACCAGGTTTGAAGAGCATGTTTGATTATTCTGCTAGTGTTGTTTAAAAGACAAAGATGTAGCATTTTGCTATGCTAAAGTTCTGCTTGTTAGAAAAAACTAGCTTGTTACTTGAAAACTTGGGACAAATGTCATATTTATGATGTCATTGCCATAGTAGACTGCTGTTTGGCCTGTAATTGCCTCTCTTGCTAGTGTTCTGTATAACCCAATCTGTTACCATGGCCTTGCTAATGATGTCGCAACAAAAGGAGCTCTGTATTAGCCCATCTGTTACCATAGCACCATTTATGATGTCAAAAATCTACCGTCCTTCTCCTAGCCTGAGGTTTCCACAACGGGTTTTTATGATGTCAGATTGCAGCGTGGTCCTGGAGAGCTTGTGTTTTATCCTTGCAGTGTGTCAGTTAGTTTACTTCACAGCTCCCTTTATGAGCCCCACTGCTATCTTTCCCACAGACATCAACCACTCTCCGGTCCTCTGTGTAAAAGCTAGTCACTTTTGGACACTTAAACAGCGCAGCCGGGAGTTTCACACAGGATTGTGAAGTCGCAGCCTTAAAGCAGTTACAGTTACAAGTTGCATGTTATCCCTGTGGTCTTTCCATTAAAGGAGGAGTTTAATTATCAGTGACGCAGCTATTAATGTACGCTTGTTATGCTAGTAAAGGGGCAATGGGTGGTGTGGAGCAATTTTGTGTTCTACTTTCCCACACTATCTGAGCCAGCAGCCGTTGATAGAGTTGTTTGTCTTCATCCTTTCATGTTTTTTTGGAAGTGCAGTTAGTTTTAGCAGTTGGGGAAATTCAGGAAACAAACAGGAAATGGAATTAAAATGATTTGAAATTCATAAATATTTTTTTGACTAGAGGAGTTTGTCGAGACTTACTTTAAATGTTGGCTTAAGAAAACCATGTTTGAAAAAGGCCCAAAAAAGTTTGAAGGTTTATAGACATTACTGGATGGATGGAGAGAACGAGATATATAGATGGATAGATAGAGAGATAGATAGATAGAATGGCAGATAGACAGATATACCAAACAATATATTGTTCCTCTGTGTCATTATCTTTATAGTTGTGGTGTGACCTTGCCTATTCTCATAAAATTTGGATGATTAGGGGTTCAAGCGTGTAGTTGTTAAAATTTCCAAGGATCAGCATTCTCCCCTAAAATTGATCAAGCAAACCAAACTGTAAGTTGTAGAGACTTGGAAATTTGAGGACTGGTAATACTCACAATGTTTACAGCATCACCAAGGCTTGCCCCGATCAGCCTGATGGGGGCGCTACAGCGGTGAAAAGTACGATAACACTCGATAATTAACTCCTAAACTGTTAGGCCTAGGCTCAAGTGTCTTTATTCGTTGGAATTCTTGGCTTAAGATTCAAAACTCAAAATTTTCAGGTATTTTGGATTTTTTTGAAAAACCTACTTTTGTGAACTAGTCCTAGGTTTTGAGCCCAATCGGAACCAAACAAGTGCAGCAAGATTCCCTGGAGTCTGATTGTCAATAATTTTCAAAATTTCGATTCACGGTCTCTAAGGGCCGTTCAAAGTGGGCGAAACCACTATTGCTAAAATGGCTATAACTCGTGAAAGGTAGAAGATATTTTCACTAAACTCGGCACACATATGTAAGAGCTCATTCTGTGGTTGAGTGAATAAGGATGTGGCAACTGGCCACTTGGTGGCGCTATAACATGGAAAAAAGTATAACATAGCTATAACTGTGCAACCCTAAGTCTGATTGACTTGAAAATTGGAATGCGGTGTCTTAGTCCAAGGTGTCATGACAGCATTTGAGGACATTTGCTTATCTCGAAAAAAGCAGCCGGCAGCGGCCAATGAAGTTTGATCAGCTATCAGACAAGGTTAATGGAGGCCAATCGTAACAAAACTCACTGGGCCTGTTTGACTCAAGGCCCTAGTGGTCTGTGAGAAATTCGAAAGAAATTGGCCACCGGAGGGGTGGGGGGTGCCTCCATGTTTTTCATGAGCGTAAAGGATTGTATATCACCGGATCTTTTGAACACGCCCACGACAATCATACCCCATGGTAGAGCTCCTCATTCTGAGCAACTCTAGGACCGCCGCTGTCCATTGAATTGTTCGTTAAATATTGGAGATTATTCAAAAACCAACTTTGGCGAACTAGTCCTAGGTTTTTGGCTCAACCTCTATAACTGTTACAAAGTTTTAAAAACCATACATTTCATAAATTGCCTGTATTGACTATAAATGATCTTTTCCATCTTTGATCAAGATGATTACGGAATTGCTATTTAAAACATAATACCTTTTTACTCATGTGCTTTAGAGTTGTCAAAAGTACCGACTTCGGTACCTATCGGTACTGAAATTTTAAAAATATGACGCTTTGAGTGCTGTTGAGTGGAACACCTCTGATTGGCCATTGTGTTCACGTGCTCATCAGATATATCTGTGATTGGCTACAATTATCAACGCACGGCAGCGTTTGATAAAAACGCAGAAGTGTTTGAATTTGAAAGCGGGAGCGTTTGAAAGCAGGTGTCTATCAGCGGAGTGGTATCTGTATCTGTGTAAACACTTGGTGAAGAGCTTCATTGATGACTATTTACAACAATTTTACATCATTGATCGTTGTAGCCAAACACAGACATATCCGATGAGCCGTGAGTACAATGGCCAATCAAAGGTGCTTACGAATCTGATCAACAGCACTCAAAGTGAAATTTTTTTAAAATTTCAGTACCGACTAGGTACCGAAGTCGGTACTTTTGATAACTCTAATGTGCTTACATGTCGTAAAGCACTTGAACCCTGATAATTGCTGCTCGCAGCTATATTTATTAAAACTTTAATGTTATAGTTATCACTATAGTTATGTTTTTTCTTTTTTCCCGTCAGGCATTTGCCTAGAACACCCTAGCTCAGTTAAATTAAGTTAAATTAAGCATCAAAAATGCAAATACGCCTGTGGGTAGAAATAAAGAATTTAATGTTTTGTCTGTGTGTTTTTGAGGGGCGTGTAAGAGAGTGTATGTATGTAGTGCCGTGCTGCATGATTCTTAATTAACTCTTGAACAATGGACCAGTAAAGATCAGAGAGGCAAGTGAGGAGCTTGTTGTGTCTCCTCGTGAGCAGCTTCCTGAACACATGAAAGGAACACACACTGCCCAAAAAAACATGTGTGGAGAGAGGAGGAACTCCTGTCAACACCAAACTATGGCCTTCAAAGTGAATGCCACCCCCCTGCTCCACCTCCCACCCGTAAATGCAGACAGCATTCATTAGGATGCTTTAAGCACACACATACATACACACAGCATACGCATACGTGTACGCATTGTTCTTTTTCTTTCTTTTGTTTTGGCACTCTGTCTGTCTGTCTGGATATCAGTGCCGAGGGTGGGGTTGTCAGAACACCAACATTTCAGTATAGTTGACACCATTAAAAGTGAAATTTCACGATTTTCTCTGTCATTTTCAGTATAAAAATTGGATATGCTAATTAACACAGTCCTTTATTTAAAACGTTAAATGGTAAAATAAACATTTATGCAATAAAATAGTTATTTTTGTTTGTCAGGTGAGTAGTTATTAATAAGACAAGCAAATAAAACAATAATAACAACAAAGAAATAAATTAAAAGCAATAGAACAATTTAAAACAATGGAACAAAGATAAAAAAATATTATTATTATACTTTTTTTTTTTTTTGCATTATATGGAAACCCATTTCGAGTCCCTAAAGGAATGTTGATGGAAAAAATATGTCATGGGAGTAAAAATATTGTAATGTTTTTGTGTTTACTTTGCAAAATTGGTGATGGAAATAATTTTAAATGGGACAAAAAATATATTTTTTAATGCTTTTTGCGAGTGAGTGAAATTTTGTTGTGGAACGTGAAAGCATTGCATTATAATTTTCCCACCTGTCTCAAATTTTGTCCATCGGGCTCATTTGTATCTCAGAGAAATGTAAAAATAAAACTGGTAATTTTGATAAAATGAAATGAAGTCACAGTTATGAGAAATAATGTTGCAAACATGAGAAATTAACTCACAATTATGAGAAATAAAGTTACAATGACTATGTTTGTTTTACCCTGAGGTGCTATTTGTAGTATTCATATATTCAGAAATTCTCATATCTGACAAATACTGATTTGATTTGGTACTATTGATATTGAAAGACTTGATACTTATTTATTTTGTTTACCAGTAATATGTGCATGTATGTGTGCTGTTGCATGAATAAATAGAACATGATTAAGTACTTTAGGGTGTCTTCACACTTGTCAGGTTTGGTTTGATTAAAACAAACTCTGCTGCGATTACTCTGTTAGTGCAGTTCATTTGAACAACCACACTTGTAGAACCAAACTACAAGTGTGAACACACCCATAATGGTCTTTTGGCTTTAGCTAGAGGCAGGTGGTCTTTACATATTTCGTTCATGAATATCTGATCTACAGTCAAAATTAATTCCTGGGAAATTAACTGACTGTAGTTCCATGTTGAAGTGATATAAATAACACCATAAAGTGTCCTGCCATGGGTCACACCCTTCATATCCCTGTTTTCTGCACAAGAGTAGGATTCCAGCCAATGCACATCAATACAGCAATTTCCTATTTGCTCATTTCCTGTTTTGACAGGAAGCAGAGGAAGATGGCTTGCTCACACAAACAGCGAGAGCAATGGACTGCTGGATAGCGCAGCCAGCTGTCCTCAGGTAGTTCGCTTACACCCTGTTAATGAGATTGGCCTGCCGCGCGTGTTTAGGAAAGGAAGCTTTTGTGGAGAATGCTGTTAATCATTTTTGAAGTGCTGCCCTTCTTCCCAGGACGCTCTTTTTGACCTGCACACAATGCAATGCTTTTGAAAGCACCGGTTTCTTTTGTTTTTCCATCACATTCCATCCATCACTGTAATCCATCTTTCTGTGGGCAGGGAAGTCGTCTCCTCTGTTCACACCTAGCTTCCCGCAGTGGGAGTAGAATTGAGATGTTGCAATGTACCTAAGAACCATTTTTCAGTTGACATTTAAGTTCAAACATCAGTGCCTTGCAGAGATAAACACCTGCTGATTCATAAACAGTGACCAGTCGGATACTCCCTTTATCTTAATAATTATTATTATTGGTTTTTTGTTTGTTTGTTTTTTTTATTACATGACATTCAGGAGAAAAAAAAAAACAGGATGGCCACTAATTAAGATTTTGCTCTAATGACTTCTTAATTAAGTCCCTCATTTTATTATGAGAGAACAAACGAGTTCTTAATTTTTAGCATGGTATATATTATTTTGTCCACATGTCATGTGCGGAGCTCTGTAGATTTTTCTGTTTTTTAGCTGGATTGGTCGATATTGGATATTTAATTGTGCATTCAATTTCTCTTATTTTACTTTGCCATACTCACTAAACTAATCTTTTAAAACTAATACTAACACTATTAAATATAATCTTAAGCAAATTAATATTTATTTTAATCTACAAATGACTTGTAGCATGTAAAATGATTGCTTGTAGTTTATTTATTTATTTATTTATTTTTAATTAATGAACAAATTGATTTTCTGCAAGTAAAGTTCTGTAAAAATGAATTTTTAAAACAAATATGAAATAGTTTCCTAGCAAATAATAAATACTAATTATTTATTAATAAATATTAATTATTAAAATAAATTATTACATCTAATTTAATATTACATTTTATTCTCAGTTCCACCATTTGTAGACATTTTTTTTTTAACACTGTTTAGAAGTATTTGTAATTAAGATAAATCCCCCCCAGAGACTCAAATGGCTAATTAGGAAATTCAGTGATTATTAACCTTGGCACTAGTCGGTGATCTCCTCATTTCTTTCAATAATGCCTGGAGTTGATTTACTCTGAATGCTACTTTTAGTTTGACTGTAGAGAGAAAGCAATTCCACACTGTCATCTGCACACAAAAGCCCTCCGTTTTATTTTTATGGAAAATATTATGCTTTGACATACAGTGGTGATCAGAATTATTGGCACCCTTGGCAAATATGATCAAAGATGACTGTAAAATAAATCTGCATTGTTTATCCTTTTGATCTTAAATTAATAAAATTAGCAAAAAAATCTAACCTTTCATTGAAGGAAAAGAATTTAATGTTTTTCTTCAAAACATGTTGGCCACAATTATTGGCACCCCTAGAATATTTATGAGTAAAATATCTCTGAAGTATATTCCCATTCATATTTACATTTTTAGTTTTTGTGAAAAACATTAACTTTTAGCACACCAGGGTGATCATGAACATGAAATTCTCTAGCCATGACTTCCTGTTCCACAGAAGTATAAACATGAGGAAACATAAAGGCCAAATTCCCATAATCATTCATCACAATGAGTAAAACCAAAGAATATAGTTCTGATATGCAGCAAAAGATTGTTGAGCTTCACAAAATAGAAAGTAGCTGTAAGAAAATTGCTAAAGTATTGAAAATCCCAATTTCCACCATCAGGGCAATAATTAAGAAGTTCCAATCAACTAAACATGTTACAAATCTGCCTGGAAGAGGACGTGTGTCTAAATCGTCCTAATGTGAAATGAGTAAAGTTTGAGTGGACAAAGATTCTCCAAGGATCACAGTTGGAGAATTGCAGAGATTAGTTGAGTCTCGAGTCTCAGAAAGCCTAAAAAAAATGATCAAACAGCACCTACACCCCCACAAGTTGTTCAGGAGGTTTTCAAGAAAAATCCTCTGCTCTCATCCAGAAACAATCTCCAGTATATTCAGTTGTCAGACACGACTAGAACTTCAAACGGGACTGGCTTCTACGGTCAGATGAAACTAAAATAAGAGCTTTTTGGCAGCAAACTCACCAGATGGGTTTGGTGCACACATGGATAAAAAAGTACCCCATGTCCATGGTTAAATATGCTGCTGGATCTTTAATGTTGTGGGCCTGTTTTTTTGCTGGAGGTCCTGGACATCTTGTTCAGATACATGGTATCATGGATTCTATCAAAAATCAACAGATAAAAAATCAAAACCTGACCGCTTCTGCTAGAAATCCAACAATGGGCCGTGGTTGGATCTTCCATCAGGACATTGATCCAAAACAAACATCAAAACCAACACAAAAATGGGTCACTGAGCACAAAATGAAGCTTCTGCCATGGTCTTCCCAGTCACCTGACCTGAACCCTAAAGAAAATGAGTGGAGTGAACTGAAGAGAAGAAGCACCAACATGGAGCTGGGAATCTGAAAGATCTGGAGATATTCTGTATGAAGGAATGGTTTGATCTCTTGTCAGGTGTTCTCCAAACTCATCAGGCATTATAGAAGAAGAGTGAGAGCTGTTATCTTGGCAAAAGGAGGTTGCAAAAAGTGTTGAATAAAAGGGTGCCAATAATTGTGACCAACGTGTTTTGGAGAAAAACATTTATTTCATAATGTGACTTCCCCCCACTTTCAATTCTTTTTCTTCAATGAAAGGTTAGACTTTTGCTAATTTTAAGAATTAAAGATCAAAAGGATAAACAATGCAGATTTATTTTTACAGTCATCTTTGATCATATGTACCAAGGGTGGCATTAATTCTAATCACCACTGTATAAAGTACTCCCTTTCTTTTTAGCAGTTTGACCTTATGTTTACTCTGCTTTTCAAATGATTTAACGGCCTACAATCTCTTTGGGAGACTTGAGGCTGGCTTCTGCTGATGAAACTGCAAACTATTCTTCATTAAATTTTTCTTCAATTTATTATTTTTTTAAACTTTGACTCCGGGTCTTTATTCAACATATCTGGTCTCAAGGGTCCTAAACTGTTTACCCCCAACGGTTTATTATAACAGTTTATAATGAAAAACATTTACATTATTTTAGAAAATATTTTTATTTTTTCATGCAAGATGAAGCTTGGTCATTATACAAAAACGTTTGACCAACCAGAATCAAGTGTTCCAGAGAGCCATATAAGAAACTCATAGACTTTATGTAGCCCGGCCCCCTTTCAGCGTTGCGCTCATTGTGTTCTGTCTTCTGGTTTGTATTTCCACAGCATGAAGGTACGATTTTACGGGTTTATGAATGAACCGCTCATTTCAAATTTTTCCTGGTTTACTGACATTTGTAAAGACATTGAATCTGTACAATGCTTATGATAATTTTAATGGTAAGTAAACTTGTTTCTCTGGTGCATAAGGGATATAGCCTATACCAAATTGAGTCTGGACAAGATATTTTTTTGTATTTGAATGTACTATTATGGGTGGGTTGATATTATAAATCAATTCTAGGACAGGAACTCCTGTGGTTATTTTGTGAGTGGTCAAAGGTCAGTGCTCCTGAACGGTTAACTCAGTGCACTCATACCCTGACCTTCAGAAACTGCACAATTAGCTGACCTTTGACATCTCATCCTAGCCAATGAACCCTTATGCACAGAGAACATGCTTACATGCTGTTGTCCTATATTTTGTGTGTGTTTGTTTGGTGAACATCTTAATAAGGCTGCTCAACTTTGTTTTCTGCATTCAAAGCAATTACTATTTGCCTTAACCTTGCACATTGTACTCGTAAATATGCCTGGGCTTTTTATATTTAATATACTTAGCTGTCAGCTAATTTCAAGATGAAATGCCCAATTTATACACTTTTGTACCATTTTTTTCCCATCTTAATGATTCTAAATTCAGAACAGCAGGAACACACTCAGTCTTCACTGAAACTCTGGATAAAGAGAGTGTCCATAATACCGCTCAGCCTCGCTTTAACTGAGTACATGACTGAATCTGTCAGGCCATTAAAAATAATGTAATGAACTCTCAATGTAATAGGCTCTCATTCATATGCAAATCAGAGTGGATTTAGCCCTGGCCTTTCTTGCTGCCTCATTGCACACTGACGCTTGTGACATCACTGTTGGAGATATTCTCAGAACACTTTTATGTTTTAATTGCCTTGATGGACAGAGGACCAACAGGCGGTTTGAATCCATCAACGTTTTCTGTAAGTGCAGGAGAGGTGCATTTATAGGTGTAGTGCTTCTAGGCCATGACAAATGGAACATGTTTTGAATGGAGTTCAGAATGGAGAGTTCAGTTTTTTCTTTTCTTTTTGCCTTGTTTCCATCAAAAGAGACATTTTAGCTCTGATAAATGACATTTATAATATTGGTTCAGTAGAAAAAGTCTAAATCACCTTGGTAATCTTTCTTTTTCTCTCTGTCCCCTCTTCACAATGGTCTGCCCCTCTCCTTATATAATTTTGCCATTTCAATTCTTCCCATTTTAAGTCAGGGTTGCCTCATCTCATCCTGCCATCAATGGGTAGCAGATAGATTTTGCCTTTGTGTAGTTCACTTCAAGGTCGTTTATAGTCATTCCAATTGTTACTGTCACACAAAGTGGCTAAACGTCTTTTGTTACTATTTTTGATAAGCAAAGATTTCAATAAAGGAAGAGAATGAACGGGGAAAGCATTTTTATAGTCATTAAGGTGATTCATTTGTGTGTTCTTCCTTATGTCTGCTTCAGACAGAGAAGGGTTTGGGAATCCTCTGTCTGTCTATCTATCTTTATTCGTGTGTCTAGACGTCTCTATTCACCCAAAGAAAACATTCAGACCTGCCAATCTCTGAGAGTCTTGGATGTCTGTCTTGATGTGTGTCCAAATATCTGCAGCACAAAGGCTTATTAAATGTCTATTGGGTTTTTAATTGACTTTTTTGACACATCAGATTTAACAGCCAAACAAATAATAGAAGCTCTATTTATTTGTTAAATTTACCTTGGTTACTTATTTCATTGTATTTTATTGATGAGAAATATGTGGAGACACATGAGAATTTTGAGGGTTTTTTTTTTTTTTAAAGGGAACCTATTATGCCCCTTTTCACAACATGAACTATAAGTCTCTGGTGTCCCCAGAATGTGTCTGCGAAGTTTAACCTCAAAATACCCCACAGATCATTTATTATAGCTTGTCAAATTTGCCCCTATTTCAGTGTGAGCAAAAACATTTTAATGTGTGTCCCTTTAAATGCAAATGAGCTGCTGCTCCCTGCCCACTTTCCAAAAGAGGGCGGAGCTTTAACAGCTGGTTGCTCAACAACAACAAAGCTGGAGAATCTCACGCACACAAAATGAGGATTGTCAGTAACGGTGTTCAGCCTTACATTGTTCAAACCGGAGTCAGACACTGATGAAGAGACTCAGGAAGAAGTTACAACTTTTACAATGAAACTGGACGTTTCTGAATGGTTAGTGTATAAATTTATGTAGTTGCTGTGGAGTTGATTCAACTCCTCATCTAGCATGTTCCATCATGTTAATCTTTTGTGCAAAACCTGTATGGACGCCCACCATACATACATAGCGTACCTATTTGCCAAACAGAGCCATACACACCAGGCTAACGTTTATGATTGCTATCAAACGCTGTGAATGGTTTAAAGGTGCTCTATGTAAGTTTTTGACTGTACTAAACCATAAAAATACCACAATATGTTTGCAGGTACAGTATTTATTAAACATGCACAGTTCACTATTTGTTTCTCTGAAAACCATTGCCCATTGCTACAGCCAGTTATTGTACTTTAAAATGTCTGTGCAAGACCGCACGTTGCCAATTTACCCAATAGTATTTCACCACCACGGGTTGCCAGTTTGTGAAAAACACATGGAGCGAATTGCATCCATAGAAGCCAGCGAACAAACTGGGACAGAGATCGCAGATTCTACCCGACCTAAAAAGCCTCAGCATCCATCTAAAAATCACTATGAATGGAAGCATATTAAAATGAGATATCAACTCATCATAAATCAATAAATCAACTAATTATCTTAGTGTGTAAGTCTCCTCACCTTCCAATGTCAATTGAGCTGGCTCCTGTTGCGTCTTCAAACTGGCAACCCGCGAGAGCATCAAGTCTGAGGAGAAGGGGGCGGGGCAAGCAATATTTTGAATTTGGACTGCAGTACCCATTTCAACCACTGTCATTCCTACATAGAGCATTTAATATTTTTTTCCAAAATATTGCTTGGATAGAAACGGTCCTTTTTTTTTTAGCAATTGAGCTTGCCAGGGTCAATTTGCAGGTTATCCATGCTAACAAGACTCTAAATACTGTTCTGTGCTCATCTGTGCAGCCAACAATAGAACAGTTAGCATGCTTTGCTTGGACTTTTGCCATGGTCTTAGAACTGGTAAATGTTTTCGCTTGCCAAAATGGTGAACATGATTTTACCAAGTACAAAATGTTCCTGGATCAACATCTTTGTTGATCCTGGAACAACATTCCAATCAACCAATCAGATTTGAGGGAAAAGTTTACAGCCAGGGTTAGGTGCTTCTACATCAATGTTATTCACATTTCCCCTCTGATTTTAGGGATAAATTATGGGTAGCGATAGGTTTAGGAGTAGGAATAGGGTTATGACTACATTTTCAGACAAGAATGTTGTTCCAGGATCAACAAAATATTTTGATCCAGGAACATGTCTTACTTGGCAAAATCACGGTGACCTTGCGAAAACAAAATGACGGAGCTGTGGGTGGAAACGTGCAGATTAATGGGTGGTAATATTATAATAAGATCCCCTTCCTACGTCACTAGGGGAGCAAAATCTGAGCAGCTTGTTTTTTTTTTTCACATGCTTGCAGAGAAAGGCTTGCCAAAACAAAGTTACTGGGTTGTCATTTTTCACGTTTTCTGGATTGGTAGATGTGATTATAGCACTTTAATCATGATATTTTCGTGATATGTCCCCTATAAAACTCTTGCTGAGAAGCTGGAAAATCAAGCACGTTTCTCAATTTACTCTCTATTTAACATGATTTTCTGTGTAAGAGAAACAAATGAGATTCATGATTAACAAGACATGATTTTTCATTTTTCTTTCCTATCCTTGTGAACCTGGCCTTGCTCCAATTGTTTTGACAGATTGAATTACATTTGATTAAGCTGAAAGACAATTGTTGTTGAAATGAAAAATGGTTTAGGTCACTGGTTGCCATCTTTCATCATCTGTTGTTGCGAATTATCTGTATATATTATCTGAATATAAATTGTGTTTTAAAGGACAATTTGACAGTAATTTTAACCAAGAAAAACATTTTTTCATACTTTCACATCTTTGTCTAGCAGCTGTCGTCCTGTGAATTATATAGTAGCCAGAGTCATCTAATCACATTCCACTCTAGAGTTTACACACTCAGAGCGGTCCAAGACATCAGTCTCTTGTGTGAATTACTCTTCCTAATTATGCTGATGTGCTGCTTTAGATGTGACTTTGGAGATTGAGTTCCAGGGACGAGTGCTTTAGAGCGAGCAATCTCATCAGTCCCCGTGCTGCTGTTGCAGACGAGTGGAGCTCATGCAAATTACTGACGCATGTGTTTGTGTGTTTACCTCTTCCTGTTTGCATTTTTCACTAGGTAATTAACTTCTCTTCTCGCCCGCATGGGCTGGTGTGTGTTAAAGCCGAGAGAGCAGGTCTGTGTTGAAAGCAGATGGCACCGGGAGGGCTTACAGGAAGTTGAGAGGAGGCTTAGAGCTGTGGAAAAGTTTGTGAAAGTTGGATAGAAGCTCTGTTCAGAGTGTTTGTGGATTAAGGTACTTTGATTTTACAGGATATATGCAGATGTGCAGCAAGCAGACTCACGATAAAGACTGGCGTCGCAATGCCTGAGCATCACAATGAGGTCGCTCTCTGTTGTGAGCGTGTTTGCTGTGCGTCTACATTTAAAATAATGAACTTGAGCACACAAAAGGTGTGACGTGAGCGGCCCCTTAGAATATTTTTTGGCAAAAATAGATGATGTGGGTGGCAAGCACAATGGTCAAACACGTATTTTCACATAGAAAAACAAAAGACACAAATTTCGTCATCAGAAGAATACGCGCTCACTGTACGTGCACTGCTGGATTTTTGTTACCGCTACTTTGTACGCACAGATCGCACATGGACATTTAAATTTTTTGCAGTATTTAGTTTATCCACAAGGTGGCAACTGTGCCCTGGGGGCGTCAATTCACAAGGTAGTCAAAGAAAAACTGCATAAACAGAACAGACTGGAACTCATGCAAGCTACAGTGACAATGGAGGCCTACATAGACGTGAGTTTGTGTGAAGAGGTTAGAAAGTACCCTCATTTGTACAACTCTAGCATGAAAGAATACAAGGATGTTGTACCTCGTGGTGAGAGATGTGTATGCGTACGAGTCAAATGAAGTATACTTTGCAAGGCTGTGCGTTCGACTATGTGCATACACTAGAGCACGTGTAAAAAAATCGAAGTATACCCAGGGCTTTACTCTGTGTGCTAGTGCGCCTTGAATTGTTTTGCATAAAGTAGTTCGACCACAAGGTGGCGACACTGGCCCAGCCTGATTTTTCGATGTCAGAAGAGACATCGCAGAGACGGAACAACAATGAACTACTGGATACGCAACTTAGAGCTTTTTGACTAGTGCTTGTGGAAGGGGCTTAGAAATGACCTCAACTCTAGAGTACAAAGACATTTTTATCACTCATAACTTCTGGAGAGGAATAGCGCAGACACCGCACAAAGATGAAGCTTTCTAGCATACATTTGTTTGACCATCATTGTTTGCAGATGTTATCAAGTGAAGTATACTTTGCTGGTCACTGTGATTTGGCAGAGTAAGGGGCCGTTCACACAGAACGCGTTTTTCTATTCCATTGCGCTACTTTCCTATTGTTTTTCTATGTAAACACGCGCTTGACGGACGTGCATGACCGTTACGCTTGCGTCTCGCGTCTTTTGCAGCGCCTCTCACATGAGCATCGCGTTTTTAAGACGCCGTGTCAAGTTAAAAGAATTTCAACTTTTACATGCAGCGCCGCTCATCAATGTCAGTTCCAAAACAGTGGACCAATCAGAAGAACTCGGAGGCGGGGCGAATGTTGCAAGCTTCTGTTTACAGTAGCAAGTTGGCATGACCACTGTTTTATATGACGGCAACATGGCGGAGGAGGCGCTCATTATTATCTTATTTTCTTTTTTCCCATGTCAAAACTTGTATCTGTCAATTCTGCTGTTTACCTATTTATATTATTTCCGTTGTTGTCGTTATTGCATCACATCTCAAAAGCGCGTCTCGAGACACTCGCGTTCTACGTTTTTAGACGCAAAGACGCGTTCTGTGTGAACGGCCCCTAAGACGTATCCTGGAACAACATTCCTGTTTGAAAATTTGATCCTAACCATATCCCTAACCCTAAAGCTAACCCTATCCATAACTCTTCCCTAAAATCAGAGGGAAATAATAAGTGAATAACACTGATGTAGAAGCACCTAACCTGCCTAAACTTGACATATACTGTAAACTTATTCCTCAAATCTGATTGGTTGACTGGAGTGTTGTTCCAGGATCAACATAGATGTTTCTCCAGGAACATGCTGCACTTGGTGAAATCACATTGACCATACTTTGAAAATATATACTCATAATTTATCACATATGCAAATTTTTTGCGCCAAAACTGAGGTATACTTAAGGTTTTAGGCTGTTCTCTGCACTAGATCAGGCATGTTTTATAGGGCTAGTGGACATGATTATGGATTATGACTGACATATAAACATTTTTGATCAGAATGTTTGGCTGAAACGTCCGTTCATGGCACATGTGGCACTCAACAGTACAGCCTCCAGTGATTGAACTGCTGTCAGTCTGAACACTCATTGACTCTTCACTCAGGTGGTGCTCTTTCCCAAAGTGCTCAGTGGTGCCATCCGCCTTGATTAGCTTATTAATAGTCAAGAACACCCACAATCCCTTGCAGCAATTACTTTTCCTTCCCTGTTCTTCACCTTTCTGCAGGCAGCTGTACTTTTAAACAGATTGAAGAGTTGATTTATTGTTTTTTTATTTCCATAAACTCGTGGCTAAATAGATAAATAAATCAAGAGCAGTCTGGAGAGATTCCAAACAGTCTCTGCAAATCAACTATTTTAATTAGTTGCAGAAAGTAAGCCGGTGAGCATGTATAAATATGTATGTGCAAGTGAGTCTCTAGTGCAACGCAACATGGCGTTGTTAGTTTAACTAAGTTTAACTCCTGCATTAGCCCTGGGTTACATAAAACACAATGTTGTGCTGAGTCTCTGGAGTTATGTGTTCTGCTTCAAAACTTAGTGAGCTGCCTATCTAGACAGCATTTTAAGACCAAATCATTGTTTTTGCCAAAACCAGGCATTGCCTGTGGGCTTCATGTAGAAAGCAATCACTGTAATGGGGATTTGACTATAAATATATTTGATTCAATACTGAAAAGCATTTTTATGTGTGTGTTGTTAACTAAGCAACATGCTAACTCTCTTGTTTGTGAGTTGCCTATCGTATAAATATAAATAATAATACAAAAAAAAGTAATTGAGACTTTTCATCTCACAATTTTGACTTTATTTCTCACAATCCAATTTTAAATTGCAATTGTGAGTTAACATCTCAAACATTCAGACTTTTTTCTCCTCAGAATCTCACAGTTCTCACTTTTGTGATAAACTTGCAAGTCAGAGAAAGTAAGTCAGAATTGTGAGATATAAACTTTTTGCATTTTCCGTTTTATTTTTTATTCCGTCGCGGAAACAGGCTTTCATATGATGCAGACAGCAAGGAAGATCACAAGGCTTGGGAACATATAACTAAAGTCAAACACACAAACAAGTGCTTATAGTTTGTCTTGCAGCAATAAAATGCTATTTAAGCTTTGGAAATATTGGTCTGTGGTTCCAGCAGCCTCAATACTGACTGGCTGCCCATCCAAGGTTTGACGAGGCACTGACAGCTGGAGTGATCCATGAGGAGAGTGAATGGGACGGTGACAGACCGATGGGTGACAGTATTGTGGGTTATCCAAACAGTTCTGGATAAAACTGGTTTCTTTTTCAAGCCCCAGTAAACAGGAAAAGCTGTTTAAGTATCTTACCGTTGAGAGCGATCTATGATGGATAGGTGATTGGGACCCTGGAGATTGAAGAGGTTAATGCCTATATACAAATCAACTGTGAACTACACCTGAAAGGTAAAATTTGGCTTACTCGGACCATATGTGCATAGATGTACATTTAAAATCTGGTAAATGTTGGCTGGCTCACTGAAGACATTACGTTTTTTTTTTAGCAAGGTCTTTTCTTGATCAAATAAATTTTTCATGATTTTTACTGGTGGTCAGTAATCTGTAATCACATTTTCTTCACTTTAGTAAGATTTAGTACAACCAATTCATCAAAAGCAGGCCAGTGTTTAAGAGAGGTCTTGATCTTTTGACTGTGTGCTACATAAATATTCATGCATGCTAGCTTTGATTTATGAAACCTGCCACTTTGTCATATTTATAGGATTGAAATCATGATTTAATTTGTGTAATTTTGGGAAATTGGTCAATTATAGTTTAGCAGTGACTACAAAAAAATAATGCCGTGATTGAACAATTTCAATAAAGTATTTGAGAAAGCTGTGTAATTTATATCATACGCATGCAGAATACAAGAAATAATGCCACTGACAGAAGATATAATCAATCAGGCAGTAATGAGAGAGCACCAACTGTGGCCTGTCAAGACGGTCACTCAGCAGACAGACAAACATCTGTGTTTCTAATGACCCTCTGTCTCATTCTCCTGTGGTGTGTGTGTGTGTGATCGTCTTATGCAGTAAACACATGTTAATAGGAGCTGAGGTTTACTGGTTTTCACTGGTTTCACTAATGTGTCTTTTTACAGAGATGAACAGTACCATGTGTAATAATATTATCATGGTGTTTTCTTTGTAGTTTAACATTTTTTATTCCTTTACTGGTAGATTAATTTAACCCAATTCATTAATTCATTAATTCATTCATTCATTCATTCATTCATTCATTCATTCATTCATTCATTCATTCATTCATTCATTCATTCATTCATTCATTCATTCATTCATTCACTTGCAACAATTGAAATGTGTAAACTATGTATATAATGTAATGTTTCTAAAAATTGTATTTATTTATTTTATTGGCAGCCAAGGTAAGTCAAACCCCATATGCTCTTATTACACACACACATAGATATCGATGCGGGTGTACACACACACCTGCCGCCATCCTATCAAACTCCTGTAATTACACCCATAGAGGCCCAGAGGATCTCAGAGCTCATGGTCTATAGCTTACATTATGGCCTTGCTTAGGAATCCCTCCTGGGCTGCGTTTGGGTAGATTGACCATGGCATATGTGTGTGTGTGTGTGTGTGTGTGTGTGTGTGTGTGTTTGTGTAGAGGTCCACAGGGATTATCGTTGGATGTGGTCTTTAGCTTTTTAGAGTATAGTGAATGTAATCTGTATTAATGGCCTGCTGTGAAAAGACCCAGCGCTCACCTTTTCACTACAGGGTGTGTAGCAACAGCTGTTCCCGGGATTTTCACGCAACCCCGTTTCCATCTCAGAAAAGCTCCTCCCTCACATACCTGCAGCAAAAGTGCCAAATCACCTTTACCAGTTGCTGGGGACTCATTCATGTCAAGTCAAGTCACCTTCAATTATATAGCACTCTATGCAATGCAGATTGTTTCAAAGCAGCTTTACAGTGATAAACAGGAAAATAACGATTCAGTGATGCAAACAGAATTCAATTCGGCTGTAAAGCAGCTCTAAAAAAAGATAATAGTAAACAGTCATTCATTATTCAGGTGAAATCAGTACAGTGTTGATTCATTTCGGTTCAATAAAACACATCAATTATAAAATGAGTTCAATTCAGCTATATAGCAGCTCTCCAGAAAACAGTAATGTCATCAACCAGCTATATATACAGTATATAGGTGTGTGTGTGTGTGTGTATGTATAACTCACAACTTTTTTTTTTTTTGGTCTACTAGAAATTATCATGTTATCATGTGTTGTCAGCTTTGACATATTGAATGGAATGTGGGCTACTTCTGTTTATCACAGCCTTGTTTTCAGTCTTGCCGAATTAAATATGGCATCTAGCAATCTTTTTCAGTCATGGTGGTCAAATATCAAATATCATAAAGATCCATCATCTTATGTTTTTTCCCCTCTCTTTCCACCTTCTCATTTGTTAGCTATATCTCCCTTTCCTTTCTCTCTTCTTTTCACTCACATGTATCTTTGTAGCTCCTCCCCCACCCTTTTGTATTCTCTGTCCTTTCCCCACACTCATATCTCATCATCATTAGTTTTAGAGACAGTCAGACTAGTGGGCTGAGGGCACACATGTAGTCATTTATCCTTCTGTTCACTTTCTGTTCTTTAGTGCATCACTAATCAGCGGATAGATCCCTGCATTCATCCCCAGAGCTTCATAAAAACCCAGAGCTGACTGCCAATAAAGTCACACAATGGCCAAATACAAGCCCCAAGGCCAGGGGTCTAACCCTCATCTTACCTCACTCTCTCTCTCACTTCTCAATTTTTTATAATTCCCTGGCACTGGTGGATGGATGGTACCATCCTAATGGCAGTACATTTTATTATACCGCAGCAAGTACTTGTATATCTTTAAAGGCATAATATGTAAATTTTTGCCACTAGAGGTCGCTTATTCAAAACAAAGGCATAGCTTGATGACGCCTTGATATCGCAGAATCATGGA
Organism: Chanodichthys erythropterus; assembly: GCF_024489055.1. Lineage (NCBI taxonomy): Eukaryota > Metazoa > Chordata > Actinopteri > Cypriniformes > Xenocyprididae > Chanodichthys > Chanodichthys erythropterus. The sequence continues at coordinate 30,778,251 of NC_090238.1, forward strand.
AGGTGTTGTCTTCACATATATAGCTGGTGGAAAAGAATCAGAGTCCGTGTTCTGGTTAAAATTACTTATTTTTCTGGATTTAAACATTCTTGGAATCATTTGGGATAATGTAAGTACAAAAGTCAACAAAATATATAACATTGTTCTAGTGGTTTTTATATATTTTAATTAAAAAATCGTACATATTGTGCCTTTAAGTCAATGTGAAATCAGAATACATTCTTCACATTCTTAAAGTGTCCCTATTGTGCTATATTAAAGGTGCCATTGAACGTTTTTTTTTTTTTTTTTTACAAGATGTAATATAAGTCTAAGGTGTCCCCTGAATGTGTCTGTGAAGTTTCAGCTCAAAATACCCCCATAGATTTTTTTTAATTCATTTTTTTAACTGCCTATTTTGGGGCATCATTAACTATGTACCGATATATAGGTTGCGGCCCCTTTAATTCTTGTGCTTCCCCGCCCATGGAGCTCGCGCTTTCTTTAACCAGCATAAACAAAGTTTACACAGCTAATATAACCCTCAAAATGGATCTTTACAAAGTGTTCGTCATGCATACTGCATGTATGCGTTGGATTGTGTGAGTATAGTATTTATTTGGATGTTTACATTTGAATCTGAATGAGTCTGAGGTTTTGCTCCGTGGCTAAAGCTAACATTACACACTGTTGGAGAGATTTATAAAGAATGAAGTTGTGTTTATGAATTATACAGACTGCAAGTGTTTAAAAATGAAAATAGCGACGGCTCTTGTCTCCGTGAATACAGTAAGAAACGATGGTAACTTTAACCACATTTAACAGTACATTAGCAACATGCTAACGAAACATTTAGAAAGACAATTTACAAATATCACTAAAATATCATGATATCATGGATCATGTCAGTTATTATTGCATTTTTCGCTGTTGTTCTTGCTTGCTTACCTAGTCTGATGATTCAGCTGTGCACAGATCCAGACGTTAATACTGGCTGCTCTTGTGTAATGCCTCGATCACGGGCTCGTTGGGCTGGCATATGCAAATATTGGGGCGTACACACCGACTGTTACGTAACAGTCAGTGTTATGTTGAGATTCGCCTGTTCTTCGGAGGTCTTTTAAACAAATGAGAATTATATAAGAAGGAGGAAACAATGGAGTTTGAGACTCACTGTATGTCATTTCCATGTACTGAACTCTTATTATTCAACTATGCCAAGGTAAATTCAAATTTTAATTCTAGGGCACCTTTAAAGGTGTCTAAAGGTGTTTTGGAGGTCTCCTACAATACATTTATGTGCATCCAAGATCAAAAAACACTTTAATTTTCTCGTAATATACATTACACATCACCTCATTTCTCAAAGAGTCTGAAAATGGTTTGTTCGAAGATTCAGTCTCTCTGAAACCCTCATTTCTATGAGTCTACTCTGGTCTGATTGGTCAAACGGCCCAGACTGTTGTGATTGGTCTTCTGCTTACAGAAACCAAACACCCATTACCATATCTGAATTTCAGCTCTGGACTTTCCTCAGTGCTTGGTAAACAGTAAACAATAACAGTAACACTGGTGTCGGTTTTTCTGTATGAATTCCAGCGCGAGTCCTCATTCTTTTGCATGCAAAGTGGATTCACAGCAATGTAAACAGCATCATCTTGACATGTTGACAACACAACCCAAACTCTTCCAGGCCTCAGCGACTACAGTGTTTGAGGGCAGGGCAAAGAAGACATTGTTCATGAGCAGCCAATGAAGACCATAGGCTGACATTATGCAAATGTATTATTACATTGTATGTAACAGGAAGTGAGACTGGAATTGCTGATGACTCGTTTTAGCAGTTCAGAATCGATTCTTTCTTTAGAAGACAATAACTTTGTTTGCCGTGCACTTTGATCTTTAAAACTTCGCAGACCTTTTACATTCACAAACAGATATATTACACACTGCATGAAAGGTAATATTCGAAAAGCTTAACATAGTTCCTGGTCTTGTTGTTTATGATTCTGTCCATGTTATTTCAAGGATTGTTAATTTTTTTTGCAATTTTCCACCAATGTAATAACTTTGTAATAACTGCCCCACCTCTGAAATGACTTACTTTTTCAAACCCCTCCAACCACCTGGCTTCATTCTAATATGTAACACCCACTTTTCAGTCGCTCAGTTGTCCCAAAAGTCCCATCTTGCATTTTCTTTAATTTCTTTAAGATTGGGGTCAGTAAAAATGTGAAAGAATGGTTTTGAAAGAAGTCTCTTATGCTCACAAAAGACTGCATTTATTTGATCAAATGTAGTAAAAACATTAATAATTTCTATTTCAAAATGTAATTTATTCCTGTGATGGCAAAGCTGATTTTTTTCAGCATGATTACTCCAGTCGTCAGTGTCACATGATCCTTCAGATATCATTCTAATATGCTGATTTTATGCTTTAGACAAATTTATTATTATTATTATTATTATCATCATCAATGTTGATACTGACACCAAACCTATGAACGGGAGTGTACATACGGTGTAAATCATAAACGTCATGAAAACACACACACACACACACCTCAGCGCTAACTGGTTCTTTTTTCAACCCTTGTAGCCAGTATATTGTTGGCTTTGTGTTCACAGGCTGCAAAATTCAAATATTTATCTAAATGATCATCTTTAAATATTCATGCCCTTTTGAATAGTCCCACACAGAATATTTAGTAATTGGACCCCTGCACACCAAAGTTTAGAAGTTTAAATCAGGGCGTAATCACAAACATCCGTCTGCATTCCCAACTGTCTGTAGGAGGAGACCCCATATTTTATTTAACAGAGGAGTTAAGGATGTCTTTTGCTTGCATATAGTCTGTTTGAGGGTTTTGTGTAGTAATTATGATTTAATTGCAGTAAATATCCTAATTTAGCGGTAGTCCCTTTGGGTTCGTGCTTATCCAGGTTACTACTGTGTTTCCATGAAAAACAGGCTCCATAAACATTAATGCTGCCCTGGGATCCAGTCAGGGTCTAACCTCCTTAATACTGATCTAAAGTGTGAGATTTGCCTCTCCAAAGACCAGAAGTGCGTGTGTATGAGTAATTACAGCATTATAAATTAGTGCTGTGAAGGAACAGTTTGCTGTAAAATTAGCATTCAGTCATCATTTACTCACACTCATGTCATTCCATTCTTCTGTGGAGCACAAAAGACAAAACATCCAGGCAGCTTTTTTCTCTCTCTCTCTATCTCCTGAATAGACTAAATAATAAGAGAATTTTCATTTTTAAGTGAAGAATTGCTTTAAAATCCATACAAGCATGTAATTAATTTCCTATCAATTCTACATGTTTACCTGTGTGTGTTTTTATAACGGCGGCTGGTTAATCCTTTATGTTCGGTAGTATTATCACGATAAGTGATCTTTTATTGTAGCAATAGTTACCTGCTCCGAGCACTTCATTGTGTTTGAGTGCGAGTACACAGATATAAGCCCCTGTCCATCAGGTAGACTGGCGTCATGCCCCTGGCATTGAATGGGAGATGATTATTTTCATGCTGGGTCTCTTGTCATATCTCTCCCTGCTGGGAGTCTTATCAAATGTAAATACACGCTGCAATGTGCTTCATGCCCGGGCTCAGCTGTTGTTTTCTTTACACCCTACCGCCCACCACCCCACCCCACCGCTCAATCCTTCCACCCACAAAACTCTTACTTTTCAGCTCCGCTTAGTTTGAAATATTATAATTACGATGAGGCTTCTGGGACAACTAGGAAGATCTAATCTAAATGTCTGCAGGCTGTGGCTGTGCTGGTTTTGATCAGTAAAATACATCCAAATATATATTTTCTGCACATTTTTAAATGGCCTGCTAATAAAATGCTGTTTATTGTTATAGAAACAATGAACATTTTTATTATTAATGTCACTTTGAAATGTTTCTTTATTTTAGACTGAGCATGGATAAATCTGGAAATAAGAAAATGTATCCATATTTTAATATTATTTTATTCTATATTCTTTACAACATGAAATATAAAAACATTTTTACATAACATTATAAAACAGAAACATATTTATATTTTATATTTATCATTTTTAAATTACAGATATTTATAGTTATAGCTATAAGTATAGCTAATATATAGAATATATTATTATATAGCTATAATTATAGCTAATATACAGAAACAAAATATTGTTGCTGCTGTTGTTGTTGTTGAAGAAGAAGATGATGATAAATAACTGTAATAAAATAATGCATTTATTATTATTATTATTATTATTATTATTTTTTAAACCTTATTTTATTTTATTTTTCAAATTTTAGAGATTTTTAACTGTTATTTTATACTTAAGACACCAAGCCAGAATTCATTATATTTTATTTTTTTCTAATATTATTATTATTAGTTGTTATTAGTATTATTAGTAGTTATTAGTAGTAGTGGTACTATATTAATAATAATAATAATAATGTATTTATCGTTATTGTTGTTGTTGTTGTTGTTGTTGTGTTTTAAAAAAAAACTTTCTATTTCTATTTTTCATTTTCAAATTACAGAGAATTATGGTTATAGCTATATGTATAGCTAATATATAGAATATATAATTATATAACTAATTCTAGCTAATATACAGAAGCAAAATATCGTTGTTGCTGCTGTTATTGAGGAAGATGATGATAAATAATAATAATAATAGTAATAAAAATAATGCTATATTTTATTTATTATTATTATTATTATTATTTTCTAATTTCAGAGATTTATAACTTTACTGTTATTTTTTTACTTTAGACACCAAGCCAGTATTCATCTGGAAAACATAATGAAAACAATCATCATTTATAGCTGTAAAAGCTCTGTTCTCCTCTTTTGCTCTCTGTAGGACCCAGGATTTGCTTCCTTTATCATCGACCAGCTGCAAGTGCCTGATTGGCCACTGAAAGGAGGGCATGAAGCAACTAGGTGTCAGGTGTGCGGCACACCTGCACAGCAACTAAAACAGCAGGCAATTCAGACTCTCCAAGAACTGTACCCTGTTTCCAACATGCCATCCCTGCCTCCCAACACCTTTCCTGGGCATCCCACCAGGCTGATGACTCACAATGTGGTCAGTCTGTCTTCTAGACCTACCAAATCGAGGATACCTCACCCAGCGCACAGCGTCCTACCTGTGGGGGAGCGGCAACGTGAGCTGGGCTGGTCTCAGAGCCCGTCTCCCAGCGCTGGTGCACTGAAACCCAGCGTGCAGGTGACCATGGGAGGAAGACCTCTGACGGGGGCCATCAGCTCAGTCACCATTCAAGCCCAGCAATATTTGGAGGGCATGTGGAGCATCTCACGCGTCAATAACTTCCTGCCTCAACCAAACCCGGTATGCAACCATCCATTTCTCTCCAACCACAAAATCTTGTGTTTATGCATTAAATTAATTTATTGGTAATCAGTTGATCTGATGTATCAGATCACATCTACTACTATAATAAAAACATGCTCCTATGTGTTCAATAGATAAGTGACCATGTTTATTCCCTGCAATGGATTCATCATCTACAGCAGGAGCTTTTTATGGAAGCATGTTTCTGCAAAAAAAAAAAAAACACCTCACAATCCTCACAACTTCTTTTCTCAGAATTACGAGATATAAATGACAAGATATTCTGAGTTTATAACTCACAGTTGCATGTTATAAAGTCAGAATTGCAAGATATAAACTCCCGATTCGGAGAAAAAAAAATTCTGAGAAAAATTTTTTGACTTCATAACACAATTGCGAGTTTATATCACGCAATTCTGACTATATAACTCGCAATTGTGAGTTTATATATCACATTTCTGACTTTTAAGTCGCAATTGTGAGTTTATATCACAATTCTGACTTTATAACTTGAAAATGCAAGTTTATATCACACAACTGAGAAAAAAAAGTCAGAATTATAAGATAAAAAGTAGCAGTTAACTTTTTTTATTTTTTATGTGTTGTCGGAAACAAGCTTCCATAGATTTTACAGGGTGTTGGGGTTGAAAATAAATTATTTAGATGCACTTTTACACCTTTCCCAGTCAAATGGGCTGCTGTTATTGTCATATAATGGTTGAGAAGTATGGAAAAGTTCACTTTGTAGTGCTTTTTTTATTGTTTCGAAAACCCCAGCATAGGCATCAGTTATAATGTTTGGTCCGATTATGTGAGCTACAGCTGTCTGAATGAATTGCAGATTTAAACACCTGCATAACTGAATTCCATGCACTCAGTTAGACATGGAGAGCATGCTTGAAACATAATGCACTGAGACTGTGTGTTAACATTATGCAGTCTCATTAACAGATTTGTAAATCTCTAGTGCAGTTTCACATTGTCAGTGCACCTGTTAATTTATGAGTGAGTGTTTTGGAAATGAGTATCACGTTGTCAGTGAATGTAGCAGGGATTGGTATCGCTGTTTCAGTTACACTTTACAATGAGGCTTAATTTTGAGAAAAATCGAGTTTTCTGAAGGTTCCAAAACAAAATCACCTAGCAGCCATACCTTAAAATCCCTGGTAACACCACCAAATTTGCCACAAACCAAGTCAAAACCCATATCTATAGAGAAAAAAAAAAAAATTCAACTTTTTTTCCATTATTCCACAATTGTTTGATTGAATTGGATTAATGAAACAGACAGCCTATATATATATTAAGACCTACTGTACCAAACAGATCTAATATAATGTTGCACATCAGATGTTTTTCCCCAACAGTTAACCAAACTTTCACTTAAGACATAACAGATAATATTCGCCAAGACAGACTTTTTTGAAATGCTTTAATTCGGTGTACGTGTGTATAACGGGATCGCGCTGTCTGAGGCGTCTTTGTGCGCACGCTTCGGTTCTGTCAGTCAGCGTGAGTAAGATTGTTTTGTTTAAATCAGCATGAGTTTGAAAAAAACAAAAAACAGTTCATTGATCCAGACTCATGCCTTCGAGAATTCGCTAAGAATATTCACAAAGTTTGAATGCTGCGCTTTAAACCAATACCAAACTTGTCCTGATGGAAGCGCCAGTCTTCGAGAAGCAAACAGAAAAACTGCAATTTTCATAGTCAAAGGAAAGGTACTCCTTTCAGAAAACATACAAATAAAGATACTTTTAGATGGTTAATTGCGATTTGGAGCATTGGGATTGCTAGACGAGAGCTTAATGAACTAATTTTCGACCAATTTTCACTTGTTTTGCCTGTAGCTCGAAATTAGCCTCTGCGCATTCTGACTCTTTTTGCCAGCATGGGTCACAAACATTAAGACGCACAACCGTTTTTCAACTGTGATAATAAGAAATGTTACTTGAGCACCATATCAGCATATTAGAACTATTTCTGAAGGGTCATGTGACACTGAAGACTGGAGTAATAATGCTGAAAACAAATCAAATGCCAACAAATCAAAATATTTGCCTATAATTGTTCTTAATATTACTGTCATTACTGTATTTTTGGTCAAATAAATGCAGCCTTGATGGGTATAGACTTTCCGACTTCTAAAATTTGATCTGTAGTATATATATATATATATATATATATATATATATATATATATATATATATATATATATATATATATATGCAGCAATAAAATAAGAATTAAAGGAGGGTTATTGACTGATGTCAAATAATCTCATAATGGCTGAATATCACATGATTATCATCTGTCTGATACATTACTCTCAGCCTTATATTGATCACCAGAATGCAGGTTTGGCAGAATGACAGTTTGAAGAGCTCATTTTATTACTCCTGCGTTTTATTGACTGCCTGCCTTACTGCACTGTTACATTCCACAGTGGACTGCTGAAGCTGTATAAATGTACAGCTTCAGCGTGTTAAACTAAACAAAACTCACCACCACAGGTGGCCAGCTCAACTATTCCTGTCTGTCTTCCGTAGCCGAGTCTCTGCTGCATCAGAGTGGTTTCTAATTGTAATACATATCACATCTTTTTGTGGTATTGATGTTGCTTTTACAATCTATTGCAGTTGCCTCTAATAGAGCCTTTTTGTTCCTGTCAACAGTTGCTGCTATTGACGAAGGAGGTTTAACAATAGTGATGCCTGTGCGTTTCCTTTTTGCGTTAATGTCAACAAGTTCTTTTATTCCAGCGAGTGAGCCGACACTGAAGCTTTTAGCAACCAGCATGTGCTTGTGCACAGACAAAGCAAAAAGCCTTGGATAAAAAACTGGCCCAGTACGTCTTGAAAAACCAACAGAAGCCGTCTGCCTTGCGGTACTTACCCAAACACACGACTCGCACATGTAGTTTGTGCATGAACAGGAATGGCTCTGAGCTCTACGTTTTCCCCTAGTTCAAAGATGTGCCTTGTATAATTTGAAAAGGCTCCTTCCTTTCATTAGATTGGAGGAATGACAATAAGGCATGGGACTTCAGCAGAGCCTTGAGCAAAGAGATTTAACTCATCTGATTTCTGTGGGGAGAAATGACAGCGGCAGGAGGAAAGAGGAGGAGACAAAGCCATTGAGATGGACTGAGTCTGACAGGAAGTCTTTGGAGGGGCCTTGTGTTTCTGTGAAGTAGTTTTTTATGTCTGTGCTAGTGGGTAAAGATACATCAGTACTTTTGAAGCAGGTGAGAATTCCTGAAAAGCAAGAAGTGAAACATCAAATGGCAAGGAGCACGTTGATGCAGAATCAGGGCATTCATCATCAACACAAGATGTAGAAGTTGACAGCTGTCAAGTACAGATTGAAACCTATGCCTGAAATATTTAGACCACATGTTTTTTTTTTTTTCTTGTTTTTTTTTTTACCAAATTATACGTTCGATTTATTTAATTTCTTTATGTCAACAGGTTCCACGTAACTGGGTTATGTTGCATTTAATTAACATAGTTTGTTTCAGTAAACTTAAGTTCATTACATAAGGTTAATTCAATGCTATTTAGTTGAATTAAGTTAACATTCTTAATTTTGTCCCAAAATGTTATGTTAAATTATCCTAAAATTAATATCAAAGTGAATGCGTTCAAGAGCAATTTTTACAACCAAATGTTATCTAACAAGAAAATCTTTACTCAATCTTTACTCTGTAAAAACTCTTATTGTTAGGCGTTAGCCAGAAGATGGTTTTGTACATCCATGGCATGCCGAAATAGTTGGGTTTTTTTATTATTAAAATTACTTTAATTGTTGTTAGCATGTCCTCACCCCAAGCACATGCTCTACACTTCACCACAATGGCAACCGCCAAAAACACTAACATACCAGAAACTCTTTTAAATATAAACATAAAAGAGCATTAAACATTAACAAGTCTCCCAATTTTTTCATCTTGATATAAAATAACATTTTATTTCAACATTTACTCTTCCATCCAGCGTTGTTCAAAGCATGATAGGAAGGGGAAATCCTGTTTCTATAATGCTATTTTAACACAACTACCTCTCAACTCAAATGGATTAAGTAAAGTGGTTGAAAAGAATCATGTTTGATTAACTAAATTTACTCAAGTAAATTGAACAAGCATCAAATGTTATTTTTGGCCTATTTAAAGTCCCCCTGTAGTCTATACTTTTATTCCTTAAAACTCATCTTTGATCACCAAAATTACATATTTAAAAATTTTTTCTGTAAAAAAAAAAAATGTTAATGCCTTAAAATAGCTTGAATGTAACTCTACACCCTTGTCTCATTTAATATACATGGCTCTATGAATATGATAATAAGCCCCGCCTCCACTCACTAGCACAAGCTCAGATGAGATCCACTGGGTCAACTTACCGAGGTAAATGCTGCACTATGGTATCGCTTTTTACAAAGTCGCACACATAACGGTAATTAGTATGATTAGCGCTTTGCTTGGCTATGTTATCACACAGCTAATGATGTGTTGCTAATGTTACACAAACCATGTTCACATTCATGAGTGAGACATCTGCCTTCTAACAGTCCTTAGAATCACTTTGAGCGTCAGTGGAGGAAGACATATAGCTCTTAACATCGTAATAAACATCGTATACCCGCCATATTGCTAAATCGACCCAATTTTTCATGTCAACAGAAAAATATACCATGATAACCTTCTTTTGAGACTCCCTTACTAAAGCCCGCTGGCACATTGACATGATTGGTTACAAAGTTTGTGATGTCAGAAACACCAGCGATTTCAAACCGTGGTTTGAGACTGTCTTTGTTTTACTGCAGTTTTAAAGAGAATGTACTCAGCAATGGTGTTAACTTATGAATTTGCATATGGTTTGTCTTAAAAAAACACCAGATAGACATGAAAAAAACAACATTAAAAACTTGATTTTCACAACAGGGGGACTTTAATTGAAACATGAAATGAAAATATTGAGTTGAGCCAAAACACAACTGTTTCAAGTCAGTTTAACACAATGCAATTGTGTTTGAATGAGAAACCTAATACAATGGTGTTAAATTAAAATGATTTTTTAAATAAACTGCACAGTATAGTAAAATATTTTTTTCTGAGTGTATGTTAATAACACATACTATGTTAATACCATTGCATTCCTTTGGTTACCTAGATAAATATCATGATACATGGTAACAAGTGATTACAATATTCAAGTACCATGGTATTTACCTGATAATACCAATGTGCTACCATCATAATACTTGTTTATATAGAGGTATAAAAACACATACAGACACACACTTAAGAAAGTGTATATAATTTTCATGTTTTTACACATCATAGCGGCACTTCCGACATGTTGGGTGCACCAAAACGACAGTTCAGTCTTGATTTTGCTAAATTCTAAGACAGTATCACATTTATCATTTTCAGTGAAGACAGTTCCAGAATTCATTGCAATAAGCACAGTGAAGTATTTTTATGCTTCTTAGAGCATTCTGTGAAAAAAAAAATATAATCTTGATAAGTAGCATATTTAAAAAGAGAAAGAAAAACTGCCTTGAGAGCATGTTACTGTCAGCTTTATTGCTCTTTACTCGAGCTGGCAGATAAAATTATTAGAGCATATCGAGGTGGGATTTTCCACGTGGGCTTCAGATAGGCTGGAATGACCTACTGGCCTACTGGGAACCCAAAACCAGGAATCCTTAAGCTGCGTGAACAGACTGTGATCTACCTCCCTCTGAGCCATAAAAAGAAGGGGATTGAGAAAGAGAGAGAAATTATGCCGCTCCTTTTCAGAAAGGAAAGGGAAAGACACAGACATTCGGAAGGAGATGTGAATAGTTGGATTTTCTGGACTCTGGTTGGGTGTAGACAGGGTGTAGGGTGTAGCATAAAGAGAATACCTGATTTTATCGAGTGCTGGGAGCTCTCTGCAGCTGTACTTTAATGACCCGACCTGGGGATATAGTATGCGCACCTCGTGCTCTGTGTCTGACACTCATGAAAACAGCTTGACTGGAGGGCTTAAGTCCTCAAAAACCCATAGTGGGTTTTTTGACAGCTGCTTCAGTGTGTGTGTGTTTGTGAATGTGTGTCTAATGTCTGTGTTTGTGTGTCCCAATTCGGTCTCGCTCCGACTGTGTAGCCCCTTAAACATCCTGTTGATGTGAAATCTGACACTCGTTTCTTCTTTATCTGTATGTGGGGGATTACCGTCCTGTCCAGATAGGCACCATTCGCTGTCAGTGTGACGTTGTTTTGATTTATCACGGCTCATCTGAAATCGGAATGCCATGCGTTGTGATATGACTTTATCATGTCACAGATCCAGCATGATGTTTTGTTGATGAATGCATGAGTGCTAAATTCTTCTAAGCCCGTCCTGACTTCTTACAGACATAAAAACCTGGAAACTGTAAAACAGCTCACAGTAAAAAGTGGCAGGAACAGCTCAACAGAACACTCACAGAAAACAAATTTGAAGTTGGCATGAAATCCAAATTGCCCGTTTACTTTGTAAGTGCACATTACTAGTCTTGCGGTGAACAATTAATCCATGCAAATTTTTGGTCCCACTTTATATTAGGTGGCCTTAACTACTATGTACTTACATCAAAAAATAAGTAGAATGTACTTATTATGTTCATATTGTATTGCAAAACACTTTTGCTGCTATTGAAGTGGATACGGGTTAGGTTAGGGACAGGTTTTGTGGTATGGGTAAGTTAAAGCATGGGTTAATGTGTAAGGGATGGGTCAACAGGGTAATTATAAATAATTACAGATGCAATTACATGCAGGTATTTTTTTTTTTAAATATAAGTACAATGTAAAAACATGTATGTAGATAAGTTCAGTGTATTCATTGTATCAAATGATTAATTTAAATCTAAGTACATAGTAGTTAAAGCCACCTAATATAAAGTGGGACCCATTTTGTCTGTTTTTTGTCTTTGTAATATTTGATCAAAATCTGAAAATGTTCTTCTCTAGAATGGCCTTTCTTCTCTAATGACATCAATTTGACAATATGGGTAGAATGGAACAGATGAATGGAATGCCCGCTGTTCTAGATCCAATGAATTCCCAGCATGAAAAAACAAGCCACGCCCTCTATTTTTATCACTCAATAATCTGTTTCACTCAGAAAATACCACATTACTGAAATAAAGTCAATAGCAACTTCCTGTTCAATGTGACTTTAAGTCATGTCCGCATGAATTTGTCATTTTAAACAACACATTTGCCAGTTCTACAACAGAACTGACAGACATAATTATTAAACAGAAAGCAATTATAGACATAAACACAAAACTGAAGCATCTGAATAAACAGACATAAACAACTCAAATAAAACAAATCTGTTTTTTTCTGTGCTTTGTTTAGAATCCCCCAACCCTCAAATAAGTTGAAGCTTATGTAATTGTAATTATTCAACCAAATGTCACAGTTCAACAAAGTGCAGACTAGAAACATCTCAAAATGGATGCTGCTTGTTGTACTCTGTCTCATGTGTGTAATCCTTCCATGTGTCTGAAGGGTTTGTGATGAATGGAGCTCATATGTCATCCTAGGCATATAAATAGTTCTCCTGTCAGAGTTATGTTGACACATCACGCACTGGATAGCATATGCTTCATGAAAAGATTGTTAATTATGTTATTTTAGTTGCTAGACATGAATCCAGAGCAAACACAAATCCAGCCATTATGCAAAACCCCCAAAACGTAGGCGACATGCCATGCTAAAGCCATGGTTGTCTATTGCTCAACATGTTTAACTCATGATAGTCTCTGGGAAATGGCCCAACCTTACCTGAAGCCTTTTAGCACACTGCCTACATTCAAAACAAGCACTTGACAGATCATATTGATTGTGGGTTTAAGCTACTTAGTTACTCACTGGCCTTGGAGACAAAGAGTGACTTTGGTAAAATAATGAAAACATCCCTGAGTGAATGGGTTCCAGTGCAGGGATATTTAACAAGCTGCAAAAGAGCTCTGGGAAACTCTGTTCCTTATCTGTGAAAAAGCAATTCCTCACAGACTCCATGCAAGAATTATGTAACAGCATTTTAAATGTCAGAATGTATAGTTGATTCCTAGAATTTGCTCTGTTCACTTCATGTTGCCCACTTGCTATCCCTTCACTGAGCTTTTGTGTGGACACCGACAGAAAATATGTTTCTTGACCTGGCCTCTTTCTCGAGAGCAGAGGAAGATGTGCCTATATTGCCTTGGGTTATGAGAGACCTGGTGGACACACGTTGGGATTGACAACCTCCAGATTGTTCTTTCTAAGGATTTCACATTTCCTGTGAACCTGTCTAATCTCAGTACAGAGATGAATGTTCCTCCCTGGTGGCTAATTATGTACTTTATGATAAATGCATGCGAGTAATCGTTACCACCTCCTTTTTATATGTGACCTTTGAAACATAATTTGTAAGGGAACTGCCTCTTGCTCCTTGTAAGGACTTGCTGTCTGTTTCTTCTGGAAGGTGTGATCCTCTGTAGCCTAGGCGTAGCATACTTGGAACTGTGTAAGAGGGTAATTTAGTGTCTTATTTTTGAGTTTCAATGTTTTAATCACCTTCTAACCTGCTTCTTCCCACCGCAGACACAAGGCCTCGTGGGTCAAGCAGAGCAGAGCGAATGGCCTTCAGACAACACCATCTCCAGAGTGTCCTTAACTCCTTCCAGACAGAGAAGTCAGGTTCAGGTTGGCCAGGCTGTGCCCTCTTGCTCCGACCATCCCACTTCAGCTGCGGCATCCTTCTTCATCAGGTAAGAAAACACATTTACCATAAATCACTTAATGGGCCCTCAAATACAAACCCGATTCCAAAAAAGTTGGGACACTGTACAAATTGTGAATAAAAAAGGAATGCAATAATTTACAAATCTCATAAACTTATATTTTATTCACAATAGAATATAGATAGCATATCAAATGTTGAAAGTGATACATTTTGAAATGTCATGCCAAATATTGGCTCATGTTGGATTTCATGAGAGCTACACATTCCAAAAAAGTTGGGACAGGTAGCAATAAGAGGCCGGAAAAGTTAAATGTACATATATGGAACAGCTGGAGGACCAATTTGCAACATATTAGGTCAATTGGCAACATGATTGGGTATAAAAAGAGCCTCTCAGAAGTCAAGATGGGCAGAGAATCACCAATTCCCCCAATGCTGCGGCGAAAAATAGTGGAGCAATATCAGAAAGGAGTTTCTCAGAGAAAAATTGCAAAGAGTTTAAAGTTATCATCATCTACAGTACATAATATCATCCAAAGATCCAGAAAATTTTGAACAATTTCTTTGCGTAAGGGTCAAGGCCGGAAAACCATACTGGATGCCCGTGATCTTCGGGCCCTTAGACGGCACTGCATCACATACAGGAATGCTACTGTAATGGAAATCACAACATGGGCTCAGGAATACTTTCAAAAAACATTTGAAAGTATGAACACAATGAACACAATCTACCGTGTCATTCGTCGTTGCCGGCTAAAACTCTATAGGTCAAAAAAGAAGCCATATCTAAACATGATCCAGAAGCGCAGGCATTTTCTTTGGGCCAAGGCTCATTTAAAATGGACTGTGGCAGAGTGGAAAACTGTTCTGTGGTCAGACGAATCAAAATTTGAAGTTCTTTTTGGAAAACTGGGACGGTATGTCATCCGGACTAAAGAGGACAGGGACAACCCAAGTTGTTATCAGCGCTCAGTTCAGAAGCCTGCATCTCTGATGGTATGGGGTTGCATGAGTGCGTGTGACATGGGCAGCTTACACATCTGGAAAGGCACCATCAATGCTGAAAGGTATATCCAAGTTCTAGAACAACATATGCTCCCATCCAGACGTCGTCTCTTTCAGGGAAGACCTTGCATTTTCCAACATGACAATGCCAGACCACATACTGCATCAATTACAACATCATGGCTGTGTAGAAGAAGGATCCGGGTACTGAAATGGCCAGCCTGCAGTTCAGATCTTTCACCCATAGAAAACATTTGGTGCATCATAAAGAGGAAGATGTGACAAAGAAGACCTAAGACAGTTGAGCAACTAGAAGCCTGTATGAGACAAGAATGGGACAACATCCCTATTCCTAAACTTGAGCAACTTGTCTCCTCAGTCCCCAGACGTTTGTAGACTGTTATAAAAAGAAGAGGGGATGCCACACAGTGGTAAACATGGCCTTGTCCCAACTTTTTTGAGATGTGTTGATGCCATGAAATTTAAAATTTAAAACTTATTTTTCCCTTAAAATTATACATTTTCTCAGTTTAAACGTTAATATGTCATCTATTTTGTATTCTGAATACAAAATATTGAAATTTGAAACTTCCACATCATTGAATTCTGTTTTTATTCACAATTTGTACAGTGTCCCAACTTTTTTGGAATCGGGCTTGTAAATGGATAAGTACATAATCAAATTCATGAATATTGCACCATTTTAACGTTATTAAAATAAGATACTGAGTTATTGAATCATTTTTTGTCATAGAATACACTTGTCTGTCCACAACGAGTTGACAGTTCATTTCCTTTTATGTATTTCGGAGATCTGTGGTGAATTGTCCATTGATGCTTTCAGCATGGCTATAAAGGACACAAAATTATATTTAAAGTCACATTACACGCTTTTAACATTAAATAAAGCACGTAAACATTACCTGAGATTATCATTCGTGTCAGCGTCACGGCTGATTTGGACAAATTATGGAAAAGATACCTTTTATTGCATGTCACGTCGTGTCTGGGTCTGGTTAGGACTTAAAAAAATGACCAAACAGAGGTGAGTACTGGCAAAAAGAGAACACGACAAAGCTCGTAATGAAACAAGAATCAACAGATGGTGAGAACTGAGGATTTGAAATGTTCTAAAAGCAATGTGGTTTTTATTACTCAACAGGTGAGCAAAGTATTTTATTGAACAGATATATTGCCATATATAGCTCTATAACAGAGTTTATTGTTAAGCATCATGTATTGTGAAGGGTCATATTCATCCGCACAGTCACACATAGGTGAAGCACAACCAAAACAATGTTCTTTCGCAAAAGTTTTAAGTTAGAGTTAGTTTTTTAACCGCTAGAGGGACAAAAGTTACATAGCATACCTTTAACTACTTCTGGATATTTGAATTAAGACTTTGGACTTAGTATAATGTGGTATAGTATAATATGGCATAGTAGGTATAGGCAACCTGGGGGACTGCTTTCTTGAGAAAGGCACCTAACCCTAGGTTGCTCCAGGAGGATTGCCCCAGTAGTAAGTGTACTTAAAGGTGCAATATGTAAAATTTTCTGTCTGCTAGAGGTCACTAAAGGCCTATTCAAAGGTGTAGCTTGATGATGCCAAGTTTGAGCAAGGAATCTTGGGACATGTGGTCTTCACATCACAGCTGGTGGAAATAATTGGGATAGGACTCGGAAGAAATCATGTTCATGGATGAGGCAGGAAGCAGAGCAGAGCAGGACCGAGTGTCGTTGGAACTAAATGAGGCTGCTGGAGCGATTGCGCAACACACGCCGCAAGCAGCGGAACTTTTATTATGCCATATTCGCTGGCGCTGCTTCCGCTTTTCCGGTCAAGCGTTAGAGGTAACACACCTCTGTTTATCATATTAGATACATTTGAGTGTGTTGAAAATGATGTTATAACATTACTCTGTGCGTTCGCTCGGTGGCTGCTGTGAGACACTGTTGCACACTGCAGTAAGATAGATCAATTTTAGAATATCATATTAAATGCTGGATGGCTTGTGTTGATAAATGGCATGCAATTCATTTTAAAATTTATTGTATGAAGGAGAAAATGCTGTATTACTGTTACTAAAATAAAGCTGCATCTGTTAGCTACTTCACAAAACAGTGTTTTTCTCTGAGGCATGGTAAAGCATGGTACTCGCAAAAAATCAAGAAAATTAGATTTAAACAATAAACATTGAGTTATATAACAATAATTAGTTTTCTGTCTATAAATATATCAAAACAGTTGTTCCTTGTCTATTAAAACATGTAAATATTAAAGCGTCTTTGGTGTTTCCATGGTTTCTACAAAATAAAACCAGAAACCGAGGGTAACACGGGTATGACGCTATCGACAGGCGACTCCTCACACGTCCCAGAGTCTTGGTTAAAATTGCACTTTTCTAACGATTTACAAACATTTGGGATATTGTAAGTACTCAGGTGAACAAAATATAAAACACTGGCCTAGTGGTTTTTGGATATTTTACTGCAAAATTCTTACATATTGCACCTTTAAAGTTGCTTTGGATTAAAGTGTCTACTAGAGCACTGATAGAATGATTTTAGGAACATGCATTCATGTCTTTTCTTAGTCTGTGTATTAGTTTTTTAGTTCCACTGGTACGTGGAAAGGAGTGGTGACAGGAATGTTTCTGGAATGCTTCCTGGAAAACACATTTGACATATTTCTCAAGCCAAGTGACAGCATGGGACATTAAAGAGTGATCAGGGGCCTCTCCCTTTGTGGAGAATGACGGCTGCTGAGTTTTTAGATCCGCTTGGGATGCTGCCACCTGCCCGAGCACTTCCAGGTCATTCTGAGACAACAGACAGATGTGACCCCATGTAGGACAAGGTTAATTTTTGCGGTCTGATTAATAATTGCTTGTCTGTTTTCTTTGGAGTTGATCTCAAAAGAAGCGGATATGCAGGGAGGCTGTTGTGTCACAGAAAGAGAAAGATGAGGAAGAGAGAGAGAAAATAGATTTGTTTTGCCTCTTAATTTAAACTTCTGGGTGGATGAACAGAAGTGGTAGGAAATTATGTTAGGTACCACCTCTTATTTCATTGAAAATAGTAGTGCCTGCCAAAATTATATTGTTATGGTTAGGATAGAGGTCAGTTATCATTTTGGACACCCTAGAATCCTTACTGGTTCCAAGACAAGGACATACTGTACATAACTATGTTAAAAGGATAGTTCATCCAAAAATGAAAATTCTGTCCTCATTTACTCACCCACAAGTACTTCCAAATCTGTATAAATGTATTTGTTCTGCTGAACACAAAGGAAGATATTTGGAAGAATGTCTATAACCGAACAAATCGCGCCCCACATTTACTACCATAGATCTGTTTTGTTACTGACATTCTTCCAAATATCTTCCTTTGTGTTCAGCAGAACAAATACATTCATACATATTTGGAACAACTCGGGGTGAGTAAATGATGACAGAATTTTAATTTTGGGGTAACTATTCCTTTAATAACAGCCACTAATTTTCTAACCGTCATTAAATTAATAACCAAGGACAGAGAAATTAAATAACTGCACTAGATCAGGGACTTTATAAGGCATAGGCAATCCACTTATACATGTATCGTATAGCTGTGCTTATGTATAGTCGTAGAAATTATAATTCTCATTCTGTAGCATGATTTGCCCTAGAGACTTTGACTAGATGCAGTCTGACATAAATTTGCATCATTGTAAGTTTACTATAAAAAGTAATAAATGTAGTTGATTTAACTACATGGTTTATTAAGTGAAACAAATGATTTATTGCTATTTATTTTAAAACAAGACGATACAATTTTAATAACACCTTAGAAATTTATTAAGACTTTCCAACACCTTTCCCTTCAAAGATATTTGACCTAATCAGATCATGCAGAATTAAATATGCCAGTGCAACCTTGCTTTCAGGCCTGCCAAAAAAATTAATGAGGGGTATCCTCTAAAGGAGTCATTATCGAACTTCTACATTTAAATTAAGAGCTAGTAGTGAACATCCAGACCTGCAGTTATTCCTCTAGTGCACACTGGGCCTTTAAACTGCTTGTACAACAAGCAGGAGGCTGGATTCTCTTGTAGGTGAAATGTTCATTAGAGTGCAATTAGAGTTGCACAGCAGAAAGGCAAGCGATGGGGGACAAAGTAAATCTGTTTCCAGTCATCCATTCAGTGTTATTATCTTATGCATTTGATTCCAATGAATTTTTCAGAATAGCAGTGGTCAGAACCCATCTCTGACCACCTCTGAATATGGTAGTGATCCAATCGCAATGTTTCTTGGGTGCAGTTTGTGTACTTTTAATGCTTATCTGTGTGTTATCTTAGTTTCTTCTTGAGTGCAAAATGTTGCCTTACAATATCAGCATCTCACCTTTCATCCCCAAAAAATCTATTATGGTATTACGTTAAACCTATTATGGAAATGGACACTACCATAATGGTCCCATAGTACTTTTAAAGTAAATTCATTGATCTATGAGTAAGGCAATCGGTAAGTACTGTGATATTAGACACGGTACCATTGCTGAACCATGCTACTGCTACAATCCTTTTGTAAGGCTTCTTTGGCTGTGGTAAGGTGATTTAACTTTCTTTTATTCAGATGGTACTGTGTAAATATTAGTGAGTATCTATCGAGAAAATAGAAGCAGACGACGGGTAGATCAGACGCATGGCTGAAGAGTTGACTTTTCCCTAACCCCCATTCTCGGCATATGCTCCAGAGTGACGGAGCATATGATTAGTGTATTGACATACTAGCTGGCTCCTGTAATGAATACAGACACAGGGCCCAAAGAGCTTCCCAGAGCTTTAGGATGCCCTGTCACACTCAACAGCCTGGTGTGCTTGGCTATTCCAACTCAGTGCTCCGTGAGATGAAATGGTACTGAGCATCATGTGCAGGGTCATGTGAGTGAATCATCTGAGCTTTTGCTAGGTGGGAGTTGGGGTATAACTGATTAAAAGGATATGACTGTTTTAGACGTCCACATGCTCTATTGACTCCAAAGGAGATGAGACAAAGGGAAAGAAAATGAGGTTGAGAGATTTGTCTGTCTAGAGATCAGAGTGACTGTCCATGTGGGTATAAAATGTGCAATGAATGCTAAAAGAGTTTGTGTGTGTATATGTGTGGGTTTTAAAATGGAAAGTGCCAAATACAAGACTTTTACTGAAGGTTTAGGCTCTTTGAACACTGTGTTACAGAAGTTGCAGAAGCCTTGAATCATTAGTCTAATTCTTGGCAATATGGACTCACTCTGGGGATATAAAAAATAAAATTGTCTGCCACAGCAGCATGTTGTTGACTAATCAGAAGTGATTTACTTCACAACCAGTCACACAGGATTTTGGTTTCACATGTTAAAATAAGCTTTTTAGCTAAACCTTTAGCTGCTCCTTTTAGCACTGAAGTAATATGTTCCTTCTGGAATGTAAGAAATAACACCGGGTATAGAGACAAAAAAAAAAAAATCTTTTTGTTTCATTAATTTAGTTAGTTTTAATAGCTATCACTTATGTATAGCATGGAACACAACATATACAATAATCTCACAGATGCAGTCATTGAGCCTGTGTTGGCATGTTTCTCAGTGCTCTACATGTGTATGGATGACAGTGTTAAATGCCTTTTACTGTAAGAAATGTGTTGTTCAAGACTGCAAATTTGTGACAAAAGCACTCCTCTGAGAGGGTTGTAGCATGCTGATAGCATGCTGTGCTTTAGCATGCTAATAGTTTAACAGTAGCTGTTGCACTTTGTCTACACTGGAAGTGAGTGGTGCATTGTGACGTGACAAGACTGCTTCTGTTGTTATAAGCAGCGCTGCTTTCACTGTCTACATGTGATACTTATTCACATGCGATATAGACATTGTGCTAAAATTCATTCCTTTTAAAGTGCTGCCCTTAACTCATTAGCTGACCACCCAGTCCAAGTTTAGGGTTGCATTTTCAAGGTGTGTGTAAATGGAGGGTTTATGCTTGTACATGCATGTATGCAGGTCAGCATGTGAGAGGCACAGCTGTTTAGCGGTATGTGGACTTGCAGTGGCATTGAGCACAACACACAGTTAAACATTTTTTATGGCC
Organism: Chanodichthys erythropterus; assembly: GCF_024489055.1. Classification (NCBI taxonomy): domain Eukaryota; kingdom Metazoa; phylum Chordata; class Actinopteri; order Cypriniformes; family Xenocyprididae; genus Chanodichthys; species Chanodichthys erythropterus. The sequence goes on from NC_090238.1 coordinate 30,799,479, forward strand.
TAGCACTCATTTTCAGTTGCCTGTCCAGGTGAGCTTGAACAGTAATGACTATGATTGAAGTAAACATTCCACCGTAATTACATGTACAACAATCCAGACTTTCTCCAGACAAGTTGAGTAGCCGAAGTGCTTTGTTGAGCTGGTCTTGGGGAGTAACCATAGAAACAAAGGGAAGTTAATTCATGGGATGTTTATGCTGTGCCTTGAATAAACATCATTGCCAGTTGAGGATAAAAGAGAGGCGTGAACTACGAAATGACATTTATTTTTATGCCACATCTGAATTGCTTTCCTAGGCACTAGTTCACAGTCGTTCCATCTAGAATAGATTGGTAACAAATACATAAAGGATCTGATGTTATACTTTTCTGTAACTAAAAAAATTATTGAATAATGTTAAAATAGTCAAATGTTAAAATGTACTATCTATTCTAGATATATATCTATCAACATGGTTCAAGCATGATCGTCTCTGAGTTTTGTTATTTACACCGAGATTTGATAATGGATACTGAGTCTCCCATTGTCTCCATTGGGAAAGTGCAATAGAAAGTGTGTCTAATTTTCACTCTTTGCATAACCAACACTACACCACAAGAGTATCTATAGTACAAAGCCAATGAGTGAGAGTATTCTCTAACATTTAGTGAAACACTGCACTGATTTAAAAATGGCAAAATACATTGAGGGTGTTTGAACACGATACACAATTAAAGGATTAGTTCACCGGAATTAAAATTTCCTGATAATTTACTCACCCCCATGTCATCCAATATGTTCATGTCTTTCTTTCTTCAGTTGAAAAGAAATTAAGGTTTTTGAGGAAAACATACCAGGATTTTTCTCCATATAGTGGACTTCAGAACGGGTTGAAGGTCCAAATTGCAGTATAAATGCAGCTTCAAAGGACTCTACATGATCCCAGATGAGCAATAAAAATTTATATACTCTCCGATGCTGTAATCATGTTGGAAATGACATGCATGACGTAGGCAGAAGTACTGATCCAGTGTCTACAAAGCGAACGTCCAAAGACTAAGTCAAACACCCTTTACAAAAAAGGTATAAACAACGATGTCTGACAATTTTGAAGTTGGAGGAGAAAAAGAGATGGAGTTTTTCGCCTTATCGCAGTACTTCCGCCTACATCCTGCGAGACCTTTCCAATGTGATTACGTAATGGATGGTGCATCACAGAGCAGTGCAAGATGAGCATTTGTGGTTAAAACGTATATATATATATATATATATTAAATAATTTTGAAAATGACAGACCATTTCACTAGATAAGACCCTTATTCCTGGAATGCTGGAATGTTTTCCTTAAAACCTTAATTTCTTTTCGACTGAAGAAAGAACAAAAAACATCTTGGATGAAATCAGGGTGTGAAGAAAACTGTTATGAGTTCAGTCTTCATCTCGTGTAAGTGTACACCATTCAGATTAATCTTCCTGTAAAACTTTGTAAAATTAGCACCAGACTACTGAACATGCCTTTAAATATCTTCCATTTGGCCTTTGTTTTGCATGTGTATAGACTTCAAAGCTTTTAAGTAACCTTCATGAGTGGCTAAGTGCGCATAAGTTAGTAGACATTAAACAATTATTCCTCTTGTAATGAAAGGTCAGTTTATGCAATTGGGTACCCCTTTGGGTAACACTTTACGACTAGCATTGCTCCTAATTCTTGAGTTCTCACTGTGTGCTCCAATTTAAAGTCAATTAGGTACATAAATGCATCAGTTTAATGTCATTGTTCAGAAGATTTGCTTCCTTCGCCTGCTGTAGTGGGGCAATAATGATAAAGCATCCCAAGAGTCGTAAACAGGGGGATGCCATTCACCTTTCCACCCACATGCTGTGTCAATGCTAATGTGGACAGCGGTCTTCTGATGGGTGGGACAAGGGGGCGGGGCTCTAATGGAGGTGATGGGATGGTGACATGGGGGATGGTTGACTGGAGCAGAGAGGTGAGTGAAAGAGAAGAGAGGGGTTGTTGAGAGTTCTTACACACAGTCACAACAGCTCCCGGTTAAAGCTGATAACGTCGGCTCCGTAGGCCACCCATCACAGCGGAGGATTACAGCGAAAAAGAGATCCAGGAGGGGCAGAGAGATGGAGAGATAGAGAAAGTACACAGAGGAAAACAGCAGAGGAGAAAGAAACAGGCAAATGATCCATGTGGATAGCTGTTTTTGAGTGACAGCACTAATCCCTGACAGGGACAAATTGGGAAAACAGATTAATGCTGAGTGGTCGGGGCCCTGGAGCGGAGCCGGGCCCTGCTGCGCAGCTGAGTGACGGGAGCGGGGAAATAGGAGCACTTCAGTCAAGGCTGATAGTGGTGAACACACCAATGTGAAGTTACTTGGAAAACACTGATGCAGTGAGCTGGTAGGCAGTGAAGTGTAGCCAAACACATAGCCACTCATGGTGGGCAGACTCGGACTAATGCCCCACACCAACACTCCCAGCTGGAGGGAGAGAAAACCATGGACTGTGGAGGAAAGTAACTGGAGCGGCACCATGAAACTGAAGTAAGTCACCATATAAGAAAAAAGTTTTCGACTTCACATTATTTTCTGACTTCCGTCAAAATCGCTGGTGTAAACTGAGTATTGATGGTTCTTTAGAGTCTTGCAGAACATTTTTTTTAATGATTCACTTGAACCAGTTTGCAAAGCATGAATGATTTACTACAAAACTTCTGTCAAAACCTTAGAGTGATTCATCAAATTAATTTGTGAATTGTTTTTCACCTGGTTGAGTGAATTCTCTGTTTCTCAATTGATCTAGGTAGTGCTAATACCCCTCATGACTTTATTTTTTTTAGCAATGACTCAAATGAATCAAATAATTGTATTTAAACTGCTTCATTCTGAAGGAATCAATGAATTCAATATTTCTCAAATGAATCAGGTTTAGCAAATGCTTCTCCATGAGTTTTTGTTTTTTAAAGAAGTAGTGTATTTTCCTTTATTGTTGACTTCAGCTGTGGTAGGATCTGTTTTGTTGACAGTGCTGTGTGCCTTGTTGTTTTACCGTGGCGTTTATTTACTCTGGCTGAACCTCCAGCTGCTGGTCTCCACTCCTAATCACGCGGTCAAGCTTGAGTTTGTCTGTAAGTGTGTGTGTGATGGTCATGGAGCTGAGGCTGGGAAGGAGGGGGGTACTCTGGGCAGAGTGTCCAGGTGTGAAGAGCCTGCGGTGGGCCGTGAGATGTTCTGGTGTGTGGTTTTGGGTTTTGGGTGGTGAGGGTGGATGATGGAGGTGTTGATGGATCTATCACTCTAGGCCAGCAGCCCCAGGGATCTGCTCAAGCCAAGCCCACTTCCTGTCCTCAGGGGTTTTGGACTGAAGTATTGATGTGTTCAAATGGACTGATCCACAAACACCCCAAGGTTTTCTGTGAACAGCTCTTTAATGCCATCATCCTTTTTAGTGTACATCCCCTTTTAGTGCTTTTTTTTTTCTTTAATCAAGGTACAATTTAAATGAAATGAGAAAGAAAATAGAATAAACAGTTAAAGAGAATTGGAGGAGATGTGCTTATGTGTCATCAAAATGATTTCCCAGAATATGGTTAATTTTATATTAGTGTTGTCAAAAGTACAAACCAAGATACCAAGTCAGTACTGAAATTTAAAAAATGTGATGCTGTGAGTGCTGTTGAATTTGAAAGCGTTCTGAAAGTGGGAGCGGCAGCGTTTTAAAGCAGGACCAGTCCGCTGGTAGATGCCTGCTTTCAAACGCTCCTGTGTGTATCTGTGTAAGCACTCGATGAAGAGCTTCATTGATGACTATTTACAACATGTTTTTTAAGCTTTGATCATTGTAGCCAATCACAGGCAAAGCTGATGAGTGCATGAACACAATGGCCAATCAGAGGTATTTACGAATCCGCTCAACAGCACTTAGCGTCACATTTTTAAAATTTCAGTACCTTGGTATCGTGGTCAGTACTTTTGACAACACTATTTTATATTAGAATTCCATATACTATTAGGGGTTATTTTGATTTTGGTATGAAAAATTGCCTGAATATGCTCTTGACAGGTTTCGTGAGATTCACATACAGGAAATATAGATACAACCCAAGGGTAGCCTTCAGCTTTATTGGTATATAGTAAAAAAAGAAAAAAAAAAAAGTTTTCCATTTCCAAAGCATTAGTAATATTATACATACATGCACACATACACATAGATGTACAGAATATAAAAGTATCTAGAACAAAATAACACTGAAATATAATGAAACAGCAAGTAGTGGTTCTTGTCAAGACGGTGGTCCTGTGTCTTCTGTCCTGTGTTCACCCCCCACACCTTTACAAGATGTCACCACTTAAAATCACTCCCCTGTAACCTGCGACCACCTCTGTTGAATGTCTCCCACCCACTCTCTCCATTATTCCCCAGATCTTCCTGCTTTTTACACACCCCCAGGTTGTGTGAATAACCCCCATTTTGTGAGTCTCTCAGCCCAAACAGTTCTCACTGGGGTGATTATCACCTTCGAGAAAACATGAAGAACACTAAAGCTTCTTTGTTTTGTCTGAATGGAGGCAGACTCACCTTTGAAGCACTTGTGAAACAAATGTACTGTCAGCGTTTTAGCATCACAATGGATTCTCTCTCATGTCACAATCTTGAAGCTTTCTGCATTCGTTCTACACAAATTCGTTTCTGTTAACTGTATGTTTCCACTCTGTTTAAAAGTGTAGTGACAGTGATTCATTTACGGAATCTAGACAACCAAATAACTAAATCCTGTGAAGAGTGTGTCTCCTCATCAGAACATCACCAGCTATGTGAACAGCTTTTTGCACATCTGTGTTTCTCAGGATGAAATGTCCTCACATGATACAACAGCGTTCAAACCTCAGTTTACTGACCAATTGCAGGACATCTGGACCCCGTTTACACCTGGTATTGACATCTGTCTTGGAAGATCAGATCACTAGTAGTCAACTGAGAAAAATTTGTTTACTTCTGGCATTAGTATGTTTATAATGTTACAAAAGATTTCGGTAACACTTTACAATAAGGTTCGTTAGTTAGTTAACTACATTAGTTAACATGAACTAATAATGAACTGCACTTCTACAGCATTTATTAATCTTTGTTAAAGGTGATACAGAGGATCTTTTCGTTGTCTGAGAAACCAAAGACTGTTAGTGAGTTTTTGAACAGCTCATTTCGAGGGAACGCCTCCCAAAACACGTGCACGAGTATTGGAACACGAGTGTTTGTTTACCACCGGCATTCGCTGTGTCGTGTTAGTGGATTCATTATGTCTCACCGCAGGTAACTCATAATCTGCAGTTGTTACTCCTGTCTCCTGACAAAAACATTGCATGCGGCGCCTGTAGAGTGTGGAAAGTTACTGGAGCGCGCAGCCGCGCACGTCTCTCACAAGGAACGCGATGATCACGTAAACGATTGGCTGATGTTTTTAAGGCCCTACCTCATGCACAGATGATGTATATTAATATTATTCCTTTCAGTGCACCTAATAAATAGTCTTTTATCAGTTAGTAAAGACAGTTTCAAGTAATATTGCAAAAATGTATAAATCAAAACATCCTCTTTAGCACCTTTAATGTTGATTTCCAACCCGATCTCATAGAAATTTGTTCGATTTTACGAGGTGGCGAATTCGTACAACCTCACTCGTACGAATTAGTATGTTTTTTGCTAAATTGTACGTATTTGACGAGTTGCCAAATTCGTATAAATTCGTACAAATGACCTACCCTTAACCCCGCCCCTAAACTTACCCATCACTGGGGTTTAGACAAATGACGAGTGAGGTCGTACGAATTCATACGAATTAGCCACCTCGTAAAATACGTACAAACTGGTTGTGAGATAGTGTTGTGATTTCAGCATTTACTTATACATTCTTAAAATCAAGAGATGTATTTGTTAACACTAGCTAATGCACTGTGAACAATGCGGTAAGCATCCCTGGTTGGGTCCAAATGTGATTTGAGGCAACCGATACAGATCCTTTATTTTTATTGGGTCACCCAGGATAGATTAATTCCAGTTATAAAATGGCTCAAATTGAATTTGAACTGTGGAACAGGGCAGAACAGAAGATACAGAACATGGCAACATATACCGGTTTTGGGGACAATTATGTAAAGTGGTCCTAGTATAGCACCCACCTAAACTTTTATCCTGAATAAACAAGGATGTATGCAGCAAACAGTTGGTGTTTTTCATGCTTACAGTGGGAGTCTGTGACAGCTCAGGGAAAAGCATGAAAACGGCTGTGTCAGGAAGACTAGCCAGCCCACTCGCATACAGTCACCACAGGAAGAGCGGCAGGCATCAGCGAGTCCCCCAGAGAGCATGAATCTGCTGAATCATGTCTATGGGCTCAATAGACATGGGTCTGTAGGAGAGCTGATGTTTGTTGCAACAATATGGAAATAAATACTGTCAAATCAATCAAATTCCATGTGCCTCATTGCCTGGGGGTCATCTTTACATGTCAAAGTGATGTTTGCAGGCCTTCGGGTTCTTTAAAAGTATTTTTTGAACTGAGATTCTAGTTAATCTCTTGTATATTGTATGAAAATACATACCTGGTGGTTGGAATTACATGCAAGCACTTTGCACATAATAGAGGCTGTAGCTGCTTTCATGCTTCCCACGGTGCGGCAGTGTAACGAGGATTGATTCTTAATTGCTTTAGCACTGTACTTTGCACAGTAAACGTGATAGACAAGTTACCGTAGCCACCTTATTAGTCATCTCAAAGCTTGCACTTCTTGAGAATGCTAATTAAAACAAACCCTAAATAACAATTGAACGCCATTTCACAAGGGAAAACAGTAAATAAGGAAGAAGAGGGAAGCGGCGGCGGCTCTTCTAAAGAGGTCTCCGGTTTGCCCGGATTTGTGGAATACAGATCAGATCAACCGAGGTTATTAATTGTGTTACCAGACCGAGTGGAATATACATTTAAAGGTTTATTACCTATTGTCTTTTCAGACAGCAGATGTGGTTGAAGTTGAAAATTCCCATGAGGTCATCCAGCCTGAATATCCTCTGTTGTGGCTGGAGAGAACAAAAGCAGCAGCTCACAATCCCATCACAGTCCACCCGGTTAAGCTTTGAGCCTGAGCAGGAAAAAAAAAAAAAAATTGAAACAGTGTTATGTCTAATTAGTGTTCAACCTTCCCCTGATTTCCCAGCCCAATACCACCCAAGTGCACAGTTCATACTTATTCATGTAGCATGTTTTACCGCAACTCAAGCAAAATTCCAGACTACTTAATGAGATCCCTGTTGCTTGTCATTACAAACACATTCTGCTGATTAGATAAAGCAAAATTTTATTATCAAAGGAGGAGATGCCTAAATCTCTTTACAGAATACTGTCGCCTCAAGGATGTCTATGATACTTGCAGAATATGTTAGCATTCACATAAATCTCTATAGCGGTTGTCCAGCTGGTGCAGGAAATTGAAGTCTGCCATCTTTACGCATGAGTTTTGCTACCAGGTTGTTTGCTAATGCCTTTTACTGCCCCGTGATAGTTAGCATTCTAACTATGAAATCAAGTTGCTGAATCAAATTGAATCTTAGCTTTTGTCTTGTAAAGGCAGGAACACACCAAGCCGACGGTCGGCCGTCGGGCAGTTTTTCTTCGTCGGACGACTAAGTTTTCTCAGTGTGTTCTGCACCGTCGGCTGAAGTTGGTCCTCGTCTGCCTTTTTTCGGCCGATTCAAAATGTTGAATCGGCGTTGGAGCTCGTCGGTCCGTCGGGCCATCTGATCATTCTGATTGGCTGCTCAGCTACTGCCGCCTGCTGTTTCGGAAAGGCATTTCATCTCACGCAGGAGCAGAACTGTCGTGCTGCTTGGCCGTCGGCTGTTTAGCGTCGCTTTGGTGTGGCAGGGCAACTTTGGACACTGACGCTGCCGACGTGAGCCAACCCCACGGTTTGTTTTTGTCGCCACTAATTCGTCGGCGTCGGCTTGGTGTGTTCTGGCCTTAAGGGAACCGTGTTAGCTCATAGCATGTTAGCTTAGCCTACACAATTCAATGGGCCAACAAGATCAGTGGGTTGATTTTTTTTCTCCCCCTAATATTGTTTAATTGAACAGTAATGTTTATTTTAAAATATGTAAAATTGTTTTCATGGTACTTTAAGGCATTTGTTGATAGTTAGCATGTTTGGTCCGCCTGGTGAATCGTGTTGAATCTTAGCTTTTTTGTAAGCTAAACATTCAGTGTTAGCTCATAGCATCCTAGGTAAGCCTTACATTCAATTCAACAGGCAGACCAAATTTGTCACTACCCATTAACTAGCCATACTTTGAATCCTGTTCCTAGCCCATATAAATGTTCAGGCAAGTAGTCTGTAAAACTAATCTCAGTAGGTTAAAGTTTATCCATTTTAGTTCACTGAATATTAATGTTTAGTTAAAAGGATGTAAAATAGTTTTCACAGCACATTAAGGCAATGAAAGTTTGTGGTAAAGAGAGACAGAGAGGGAGTTTATCTGCTGTTTTTATTTGTTGAAAGCTACTCTGCATGCAGATTGTCTGAAATGGAGTGGATTACAGCCTGTAATCAGTTCATGACCCAGCGTGTGAGAGAGCCTGTTGCAGAGAGCTGAGAATCCCATTAACGCTATCTCTCTCTCTCTCTGTCTCTCTCTATTTCAGTATTAAGTTGCTAGTTCCAATAATTCCTGAATTCCTGCAGTAGCACCAGAGGGCGCTCATAAAAGCTTGCATGTAGGGCAGTTATTAATGGACATACTTTGGGTTTGTGCTATAACCTATGGGTTTCTTAATCCCATGGTTCTTGGATTTTGTACATAGCAAGACTATAAGCTGTGATCACGTGGTATGGATTTATAGTATCCTGTCGTTTAAGAGCATAGTCTATACACATTGCAGTGGTAATGATTATATTGCAGTGTGAAGGTCACCACTGAATATAATAATCTTCTCATACATTGGTGGCTATATGAAGTCATTTGAATGATGATATTAGTCGTATGAACCCAGTAGCTGTGTGGTTCTCATCCTGTATGGTTAGAGAAGCATCTGTCTTTCTGTCTGCGACAGCATGATCATCAGTCAATAAAGAATATTGACATTTTTATTGCATTTTTGAATGGGATGTAAATGGCATAGATGGATGTTCACGTCCCTTGGTGATTACACTGCCTCCTTTTCTTTACCCAAATATTTTTTTTTAGGGTTGTCAAAGTAATGCGTTACATATGAAGACTTCAGATGCAAAAGTGCCATCTGAAATTTTCTTCTAAAAAAGCATTTTTATCAAGCTTGTATGTTTAGGTTCAGTAATTTCACTTTAATGGCAATTAATAGGTCATTTTCATTTCCATTAAAGTGAAATAACTGAACATAAACATACAAGCTTGATAAAAATGCTCATTTTAGAATAAAATTTCAGATGGCACTTAGAGGCTTTTGCATCTGAAGTTTTCATATGCAGTTAACTAATTTTACATTGTTTATGTATCGTTTCAGTTTGACCTTCATAACTCTTTCTCTTCTGAGTGAGGTCTAGAAACTGACGTTAGATTATGACCATAGTTTTTTTCCTCTCATTTTTTTTTTTCCATTCAGTTATGTTTGCATTTCCAGTAGGGCTGCACAACTATTAATCGCGATTAATCGTTTGCAAAATAAAAGTCTGTGTTTACGTAATATATGTGTGTGTTCTATGTATAATAATTATGTATATATAAGTACTTGCACACACATGTATATATTTAAGAAAAAATATATATTTATATATAAAATATCTATATTTATATGTAATATAAAATATATATAAATATGAACATTTATTTATATATGTATGTGCATGTATTTATATATACATAATTATTATACACAGAACACACACATATATTACGTAAACACAGACTTTTATTTTGCAAACGATTAATCGTGATTAATCGTTTTGCAGCCCTAATTTCCATTGCATTTTTTGTTATTTTATATACATTTAACATTTATATATAAATATTTTTAATGACTGTCTCAGTCAGCTCTCAATTGTAAACTCCTTCTTGCTTCCATATTGTCAATTTGAGCCCATGTCAACTAAAAGACAACCTTTATTCCCCACCCGTTTCCTGCACATCTGTTTTTTCTCTGTCCTCTACCCTTCCATGGTCACTTTCTTTCTTTCTCTCTTTCCCCTCTTCATCGCTAACCCTGATGTTCCAGGCCATCTCTGATTAATCATGCACAGATATTCCCAGCAGCCACTGGGGTTGTTTGTTGTGATAGCCTCAGAGTGAAAGAGTGCAAATAAATAAGCGTTAGGTGTCCTCCCTGCCAGACAGTGATTAATGAATGAGAGCCAAGGCGAGGTGGAGCGGTAGGATGCTCTTGTTGTCTCCTTTCCGTATCTGCAGGGCTTGGCCACCCTATGTCGCAAAGCTTCTGTTTGTACCCAGTGGGCAAAGTGACCGTAATTTGTAAAAGTCAGTTATACGCAATTAGTTTTAGGTCTGAAAAGGCTGAAACATCTTAATCATGTAAGCATAGTTCAAGGTCCTGGTCAGGTGTCTGATCGGACCTTGCGGTGTCAGCTAGTTTTATCGACTCCTTCCTTACTTGGGTTGCGCTTTTTGTAGCGTGCGTAGACAGGATTATCCCATTCCACGCACTTGTCCTGTAATTAAATTCCTTTTCCTCAACAGCCTTTTAGTGAAACCTGATGCTGCGGGTTGTCTACCTGTAGAACAAATCCCAGCGGTGCAAAGGGAAGAGATAGAGAGATGTATCACGGATGAGATGAAAGTAGATGGTAATCTTTGTAAACAGGGAGAGAGAGAGTGTGTGCTCAAGAGATGTGAGTCTTGGTTATCTGTCAGTTTTCTGCTAAAATGGAATTGATCTTCCTTAAATGTTAGCTTGCTGTGCTTTTAAACAAACTCTGGAAGAGCAACCAGGCTACACCTCGTATGAATAAAAAGAAAATATCTTCAAAAAAAAATAAAAAAATAAAATGACAACCCCATTACGTCTTCAATTTGTGGCTTTCCAGAGCTTTTCCCTAGGGGCTCAGGATTGAACCCTGCAACTCATTAAATAACAAAAAACCCTGGCCACGTTTATGGCTTCTGTTCTGCCTCCCCACCGTGGCTAAGTCACAACAAGCCAAGCCTGGATTAGCTGCACATCCTGTCTGTTCGGGGATGCTATTGAGGGGGTAATTTAGGAACAGCAAAAAGACAACAATGGTTCTCTTGTTTACTCGCTTGCCACTCTTCAAAATGCTTTAGCGGCCTTTTTTTCATGCACTGTAAACAGAATCATTCTCTCGTTGCTGTTGGTATTAATGGAGGTGATAGGCTTGACTTTGTGGATGTGTTTGGTGGTATTGTGATTTTTATTTTACTGTTTTATGAGCCACAAAACTAGCACAGGAAGCAGGAACTGTAGCGTTAGCACCTAGCTGCTTGCCAAGCATGCTAGTGAATACACAATAGGCCACAAACCTACTGTAAAAACTTCATGAAAAGAACATGTTTGCTAAATAGAGCTTATTGTACCTAGGCTACTAGTAAACCATTTAGACGTTACTTTCTCATGATCACACAAACGTATCGACCAAAAGGCTAATGCTTAATTTTACTTAATTTTCTGTGTTACGCTTCTTCTTGCGCACAATTGAGTGTGCACACAAGTCCACGCAGACACAAATTTAGAGCTGTGCGCGGACATCAGTGAACTGTGCTAATGGCGAAAATTACATCATATGAAGGGAAGTATACTTTCGGCTTATCCCTAACCAAACACACCCAAACAAGCTAATCAACTTACAAAATAAAGACAGATGGGTTGAACTTGGATTGGTACTAAAGTCTGCATATGTATGAACTTCTTGAGAAAACTACCATTTGACCCGAGTTGGGCTGGATAGCATTGCTAAAAAAAACTCAGCCTAAAAAACTTGAAGGGGCAGTAGGTGATCTGGGAAATGCTAACGTTAGCCTGCTAGCATTGAAATCATACGATCCCACCCTCCCTGCAAATCGCTGTCCAAAGCCACGCCGCCTTCAAAATACATGAAGGCACACACACACACACACACACAGCTGCTCTCGGCAAACGTCACAAGAGACGGCGTTAAACGACCTCATGTCTCTAAGCACATATCATTGGCCAAAACACCTCTGATTGGCCATTGTGTTCATGCACTCATCAGATATGTCTGTGATTGGCTACAATGATCAATGCTTCAAAAATTGTCAGCGTTTGAAAGCAGGTGTCTATCAGTGGACCGGTCCGCTGTGTCACATTTTTAAAGTGTCTTTTGACAACACTAGCGAGGGTATGTAAAAACATACGTTGACAGGCCATCATCTAATTTTATTCAGACCGAATATAATAATTGGATGAACATTGTATGGTCCTACGCCTTCCACAGACAATATATATATTTATAAAAATACATTTAGACAGTTTAACATAGTGATTGCTATCAGGATATGAGGAGTCTTTCAACCAGTATCACTGTAGAGAATCCCCTATTGCACCTTTAATCCAGCCTAAGGTGATTAGGTGGTCTGCTGGTCTTACCTGGTCTCCCAGATTGGTCAAGCTGATGTTTAGCTGTGTGGTCAGTTGGTCTCTTGGCCTGGCCAGCTGAAAAGTGCCTGAAATCCCTCTGAAACCAGCCAACATAGTAGCCTGACCAGGCTGGGAGACCAAAGTAGATGAGCAAATCAGCTTATGTGCATGAGAACTCCTTCAATGCTGTTAAAAAGCATCCCATGATGCTCCTCTTTAAGTTTATTTGAGAAAAGCCCAGAGTGTGCAGAGCTTTCAATCTATTTGCAACAGAATAATGCTTTAATGCTTTTAAGAAAATGTAAAAAAAAAAAAAGAAAAAAAGTCAGCTAGCTAGTTGGTGTAGAATTTTTCATCTTAAAAAATCATGCAATGTAAAAGTACATGCAATTACTTTGCAGAAAATAGATACAGGGATTAACATGCAAATATATACATACAGTCTAAAGAAACACAGCATTGCCCAATACAGTAATTCCTTGGGATTTTCTTGTCCTTTTTCTTTTTAATTAGAACGTTTTCCATTTAGACTCAGACTGTTTCATTTATTTGGGTCTGGCTGGGGATTTCCACCCTTGGCCCGCTGAGGGAACGAGACAATCCCTAGCTGAGCCCGGCCCGACTTGAGCGATCATTTTTCAGTGTGCTACTCTCGGGCTCAAAATGATTTACCTCCGTTCAGACAGCCGCTGACTGGCTCCCAGCCAAAACACAAAGACCAGACTGATCACTCTCGCACTCTCGCTATCTACCTTTGAGATGACTCTCTCTCCCTCTCTCTCACTTTCTGGATGTGTTCTGTCTCTCTTCACTCTCGGGAGGTCCTCACCCTCTTTCTTTTTTAATTTCCATCTCATTTTCTGATTTTTGGCTCTCTGGTTTTTCACCTCTGTGTCTCATACTCAACCTCCCCCTCCCTTCCTTCTGTCTCTCATATATTTCTCTCCCTTGCTCTCCACACATTTGATGCAATTTTCTGCCTTTTATTCTCCTTCCACATTGTCCTTTGTCCCTACTTTCTTCTTGATTTCACACACTCTCTGTTCACTTTTATGCCTCTTTGAATCTTTGAATGAATTTTTTTTTTTTTTTAATCTTGGTGGACTGTAGCGGAAATAGTAATATTCTGGGATTTTTTTTGGAATGTTGTAATAGTTTTATCATTTCTAATAATTAATAATTCCAAATGTATTGAATAACTGTGGCCAGGCCAGTTTTTATAGCATATATTCTTTCCACAAGGGGGACTAAGGAACTCTAGAGTGCATTTGATCTCATTTACACTGCATTGCAATATAACACTGTAGCCCATCATTTTACACATCTCAATGACTTATTATATTATGAGCTACACAACATTATGATTAGGCTATATTTTACAGTAGTAGCTCAATGAACAGCCAAAGCTGCCCTTTGGTGATTTCCGTATTGACATAATGCTCCAATTTTACAGATATCACAGAGTATGCTCTCATGTACAGTCTGATTTAATGAGGGATAATATTACTGGGTAACTCAAGCCTCAGGTCATAAGTTCTCCAAGTTCTTTCCCCCCACTGCTCACAACAAAAGAACACCCATACAATCCCATCCATCTAATTATTCCAATGAATGAGAGTTAGGTTATTCATATCTTACTTTTGTACTTAGCACCTCCTGTATTTTTGCTTTGTACTTGCGATTTGACCCTCTTTAGCGCAAAAGCATAATGTGAGAGAATATGCTGCAGAAAAATACAAATGATTGATTTCAGTCAGTGTGCAGCTGTGGACCAACATCGCTTTTAAACTTTCTCACATACTCTTTCTGGATTTGCTTCTGTCACAACACTGTTCCTTACTTCCGTGGGAAAAAAACTTAAGACTCCAGGTTACTTGAATAGCCAACTCCATATGTCTTTGGTTATTTAAAGAAATCCTGTTCACACGTCTTATGGTTCTTATTATGGCCAGGAGAAACTTTTTAAACAGTATTACATTGATGGTGAATATTAAAGAAAGAATGTAGGTTACTGTAGCCACAGCCACAGCCAGTGCCACAGTTCCTCAACAGACTGTCCATACCGGTGTGATGAATACGATCCTCAACTGGACACGACCACAACACAGCCCTGAAGTATCAGCAGAGATCGAGTCAACTGGATCATCCATGGTGAAGGCCTCATCGACATGACAGCCAGTAGCACAGTTCCTCAACAGACCGTCCATACCGGCGTGATGAATACGATCCTCAACTGGATGGATCTGAAATAAATACTTTGATTGTTGCGATCCTATCAGACTTATGATAGCACTGTTCGCCAGAGGAGAACTGGCCCCCCGACTAAGCCTGGTTTCCCCCAAGGTTTTTTTTTTCTCCATTTTAACACCTATTTGCCACTTGTTTGCCACCTGATGTCACCTGATGGAGTTTGGGTTCCTTGCCACTGTTGCCTTTGGCTTGCTTAGTTGCGGACACTTGACATTTGATATTCAACAGTATTCTTGACATTTATTCAATAGTGCTTCTGATCTGCCTGCATTGACACTATTATTTAAGAGCTGCTGTGCAGCCAAATTATGTACCAGTTATCAATGTAAAGCTGCTTTGACACAATCTGCATTGTAAAAAGCGCTATATAAATAAAGGTGACTTGACTTGACTTGACTGTAGGTACGGTTAATTAAAAAAAGGAACATTCTCTTGTTGTTCCAAACTCTTATGACTTGCTTTCTTGAGAGAAACACAAATGGATATGTTTAGGAAAATGTCCTAGCTGCTTTTTCCCATAACAGTGGAAGGGGTTGAGGACCAGAGAGTGCTTTGGTCACCATTCACTTTCATTGCATGGAAAAGAGCAGCTTAAACATCCTGCTAAACATCTCCTTTTTGCAAGAACGAAAGTCAGATTAGTTTGGGCTTTTAAATGAGAAAAATATATGAGTCTGACTACTTAAACTCAACATACACATGTACACACTCTCTTACTGTACTGTAAAATGTTGCAATAGCTAGATGAATCTTGTTGTACGCTGAAAGATCTCTCTGTGACGCATGGGTTTCTACTCTCAGCCTCTTGACCTGTCTACTAAATCTAGTTTCAGGCCAGTGGCTGTGGGCAAATGAGGATGACATCATCTTTCGATGCCCAAGAAGTGATGTCATAATGTCTTAATCACAGGAAGAGTTTCAATGGTGAAGCTTTGATTGGCATATGCTTCAGTAACTGATTAGAGAGTTAATGTACCTTCATTGATTACAGAGAATAATTCTCTGTAAGAATTCTAAATATGACCAATTCTACTGGATTTTTTTGTGTGTGTTTTCCCTGTACTTATCCACATACTGAATATATGTTTTGGCTCTGGTTTTAAAATGAAGATCATCCCAAACTGGCAAATGGATTTAGTAGAGGTTGTTTCTCATTGAATATTCTGAGTATTGGAGTTATATCGCAAACCATAAACATACTATTTGATTATTTCTTTATCTTTCTTCGCTGTCTAAAGAGCAAGTACTATTTGGTTGGTATTAAAAGCATCATCTTAATTGATCGCAGAGCAGTTTTTTTTTTTTTTGTAGTTTGAAAACTAATAGCAGTTATATAAAAATCAAAAACGTATTTTTTTGCTGGAAACAACATACTAATCTTACAGTGATGAATGATAGCTGGAGATACTGATATGGAAACATTGGTAATGTAGTCTGATATCATCCACGGTGATCCATAGTATCCAGAGCTTTGTTATCCTTTGTCAAGAGGAAGAAAAAAGACCTTGTTACTATAAAAGAAAATGTCAGGGATGGTAAATAGGGCCAACATGGCAATTAGCTACAAAGGCTATCTGGACGAAGAGAGAGACAGACTGAAATCCTTACAAACAAGCTAATGGCTCTGGAGGCTAATGACTCGGTCAGCTTGAGGAATTCCTCTTTCTAATTTGACAAAAGCTGAAAGGCAGACAGCCTGCAACGATTATTGACAAACAGCCAAATGCTTTGGCTCTCACAACAGACGATAAGCAAGCCAGGCATGATACGTGCATTGGTTCACACATCCACACATGCTCAAAATCCCCTTCCTCAGCCCCCAACCCTATGTCCACATACACTCAAGTCCATTCTGATTTCAACAAAAGCTCAGTGCACCTTTTATGTTGCTTGACAACCATGTGTCCCATTTAGTTTAGCCATTTGTACACATTTTCCATGTTATTTGTATAGGACCATTGAATCTGAACCTTGCCTTTCACTGATTCTTGAGTACTGGGACAACACTTCATGCACCATGGAATTACTTTGAAATGTTTAGTAATATTCAAAAAATATCACTCAATATACTGTCAGAATGAAAATAATGAGTACTGTGATCTTTATAAATATTGATTAATTGAAACATAATGAGTATGGTGCATTCAAAATGCATGGTGCATATTTTGATTTATTTACAGATCATCACTAATGTAAAATAATAATATAATATAATAATGTAAATAAATGTTGTGATGTTATTTCCATCGAGAGGTGCATCCGTTTTTGATAAGATCTTGTATTGACAATGCAAGAGGTGAGCACTCTACAAAGTCTTCTTCAGCACATCCCAAAGACTTTCAATGAATGTAAGGTGCCAGTTCATGTGTGAAAATGATTCTTCATGCTCCCTCCTAACTGTTCTTTCACAATTTGAGCCTGGTATATCTTGACATTGTTATCCTGGAATATGGCCATGATGTGTCTTCCTACTTGGTTGTTTAAGAAATGAAAAGCTACACACTCCATCAATTAGGGTTAGAAGAACTGTTGCCAAATATATAACAAGCAACAAACATAATCACTGCAATAATGATCCAATCATAGATTCTCAAGCATTTGCCTGTTTAAATCGAAACAGCAACTTTTTTGGTCGGGCAGAGCGTATATGTAATCAGAGCTTTTGTGCTGCTCTCTGCACCACTGTTTTTTTCCCCCTCTTTTTCAAGCCAAAGAACATCTTTCCAGCAAGACAGATTTTCCTTTTAAAGCATTATCAGAGTACATCATTTCAGTCATCTAGACTATGCACCCTGGGAGCTTTGATTATACCCATCTCTTGGCTATAGTGGGCGGCAGTGGGAGTCTGAGTTCGGTGTAGATATGTAGGGCAGTGTGTTAGGGGGGCGGCGGTGTGCGAGCCATGCTACAGAACATCAGAAAATGAGTCTCTCGCAAACAATGTCTCTTCTTTTCTCTCTCTCTGTCTCACTCAGCTCAAATTAGCAGTTTAGGGAATAGATCTCTCTCACATAAAGAGCTTAGACTTTGTTCCAGCTGCTGCTTCCCCCCCATCTTGCCCTTACCCACAGGCCAAGGGCATCTCTAAGCACCGTATGTGTCTGGAATATGATTTTTAAAGTGGTGGTCGCCCATAGATGTTTATTTTATTTTTTTCTCTACACCTGAACACACACTAAGCTAAACCACACCTAGCATATGCTGTGTGCTTATTTCACGTTCGTGATAATTAATAGCTTTATCCCACCCGTCAGGGCAATTATGTTTGTCACAATGCAAACACTTAATGAGATTTTCAGCACACACCGAGACACAGGTGCAGGACGTGGACAAACACACTTCCTCTCGCCCTGTATTTTCCTTTTGTTAGCGGTGCTCGCTAAGGCTAATTTGAACAAACCCCTAATGCTCAATATTAACCTTCGGCATGCAACTCCTCCCATATTGTTTGTGGTACTACAGACGTGAATGTTCCTCAAACTGTGCGGCTTGTTGAAGAGAAGTGTGCTATTACTGTTCTAAGCGAATCAAACTTGTGATTATCTCCTAGCAGACAATAACACTTACATTAAAGGAGGAACTTGTGCCATTTTTTGAGTCCTGAATATTGCAGAGACTTCAGCAAGTGCCTAGAACACCCTAGAAACCAACTAACAACATTTTATTTTAGATTTTACTAGATCATTTTTTTAAACGCATTCCCCTCCACACACATTTGAAACACCTAAGGCAGATACACACACATTATGCACTGCCAAAAAAATGTTTTCCAATAAAAATATCTGAATATCCTTAAAGCAAAAAATATGTATTGTAACAATTTTTTTTTAATTTTTAAATCACACACAAAACAACTCACACACACACACACACACACACACACACACACACACACACATGTTTGTTTTTGTGAATTGTGGGGACTTTCCATAGACTTCAATGCATTTTACACTGAACAAACTGTACATTCTATCCCCCTACCCTGCCCCTACCCCTAAACCTAACCCTCACAGGAAACTGTGCAAACTTTTACTTTTTCACAAAAACTCATTCTATATGATTTATAAACCCATTTACATTGTGGGGACCGCTGGCTGGTCCCCACGATGTAGGTGAACTCAGGTTTATATTACATCATGGGGACATTTGGTCCCCACAATGTAATATAAACAAAAGCACACACACACACACACACACACACACACACACACACACACACACACACACACACACACACACACACACACACACACACACACACACACACACACACACACACACACACACACACACACACACACATATATATATATATATATATACAAAACACCTAAAGCAGATAAACACACACACACACACACAAAGACAAACAGACAGGCATGCAGCACATACTAAGCAAATCTGTTTGAAGTCTGGGGTAGAATAAAAAAGAGACCCCTTCACACATGAAGAATTCATGCAGTAAGGGGCATGTATGTGTGTGAGTGAGTGAGAGAGCGAGAGAGCGAGCGTTCGCAAAGCTCTGATTCCTTTTCTGGCCGTGGGGAGTGAAAAGGGGCTGGACTGTGTAAAGAAAGCGAGAGGGAGGAATCGTGCGCGTGTGTTTGAGTGCAGTGCAGCTGCCAGCACTCCTCCGGCATCAAGAGGCGAATCCCGACTGCTGGATTCCAGCCCCTCTCCTCTGCCAGAAGGAGAAAAAGAGGGATAGATGACAAAAAGGACCAGGATGCCTGACACAAGAGGTGGACTAACTGACACAGAGTGTTCGAGGGAGATAGAGCGTTAAAGACAGAGAGAAGTACTAGTAGGGTTTAGTGCTCGCTGGATGGTGCAAAGAGGAATTAAATGACAAACGTCAAGAAGAAAAGTTCTGGAGATGATATAATGACTTATTTGCAGATGGTTGTGCTTTGAGAATGGGCACTGACCAATGGACAACAACTTGCAATTACTTTATGAATAGTTTGTTTTTCAATCGCTCCTTTTTGATGGAAAAATGTGGGAATGGACACACAAACAGTGCTGTTTTCTTGCGTCCCGCCTGCGTTGTTCTGGCTATGAGTTGTGAATACATTAGATGATGGATTGGAAAGAAGTGTGAGTACTTTTAAAGCTTTCTTTTTCTCTGTGTGTGCGTGTGTGGAGTGGGTTTTGGCCCATAGATGTCAATTGCAGCACACCCGTCTTAACGCCAGGAATTCTCTCTCCGTCCCCTGAGCTCACCTGCCAAACTCTACAAAGGCTGCTGTCTGATTGTTTATACATACTTGGGATATGGATTGCTGCTTGACTGTGGAACATGTCAAAGCATGTTTGTTTAGCGTTGTGTGAGCGCGTTGCAGTGATTTTGAGCAGGTGGACAAGTAGAAAGTGCAAGCACATGGACGTGTGCTTTATAGGCGCTCTCCATTCATGAACTGAGCCAGGTTTTTTTTTTCAGAGGAGATGGAGAGAATGAAAGAGAGAGGGAGAGAGCGAGCATGTGTGCTTCAACAAGCAATTAATTTCAGCATTAGTGTACAGGTGTGCATGCTGAGCATGCTTGAGCTGTTATTGTGGTTGCATGGAGTGCTTTATGACTGTACAAGCATATCTCAAACCTTTCCAAATTATTGGTTGCATTGTTTGGGGGAAGGCTTCCCAATTATATGTAGAATAACAGAATGAATACTGCCAAAAAAAAAAAAAAAAAAAAAAAAAAAGTTTTCCAATAAAAAAAATACCTGAGGCAAGGTAAATATTTATTTACTATCATTGTGTTTTTTTTTAGTGTTATATTTTAATGTAAATATTATTTTTAAACGTATCACCAAATTAATTTAAAGAAAATAAAGATCATTTTATTTTATTTTATGTTACATTTATTTCATTTTATTTATTTTTTTTTGGTCAAAATGATTATCAATATAGACTTTCTTGTTCTATGCTTAAAAATAAATCAAATTATTTTTGTGATTATAGTTATTATTTTTATTTGATCATAAACGATACTATTTCATAATCTTGTATTTCATATATTTATAGCCATTTTTTTTTTGCACTCTTAAAGATAATTCCACAAGAAAAACTCTGTATATTCAGATTTTTTTATTTTTTATCTGACACATGTACGTTACATCACACACAAAAACTCTTGCTGTGTCTGATTCACTGTTTCTCTCTCTCTCTCTGTCTATTGCTTACTCTTTTCCTGTGTTTCCTGTGTCTTTCACTCATAATGCCTTCTGGATGCAGCACTCACACATTTCTTCAGTTCCCTTCTTCTGTTTGTACACATGCACACACACACACACACTTGCATCCTCCTGTGGACCGTCAGTTCCCTCGGGAGGGGCTGCTCCTGTATTCCTCGTGGATGTTATAATTATTTCATCAGCCAGCGGTGTGTTCTCTGAGTGCGCTCTTGGGCTGAGGCGGGGGGCCAGACAGAAAAAAGGGGTGGGGTGGAGAATTGAAGAGAGAGAAAAAGGAAGGGAGGGGTTTTCACTTCTAGAGGTATGGAGTGATGCAAAGAGGGGATGAGAAAGAAAAGGTGTAGAATTGCCAGAAATACTGGGACACACACACATGCATGTCCAAAGAGAGCCTAGACTAATGATCAGGGCTTGTGCATCTCGGGGAAAAAAAAAAAAAAAATAGACAGGCATTTATTATCACAAACACACTCTATAATGCCCAGCTTTCACTGTCTCACTCTTGTTATTTTCACCCTTTCCCATTTCCCGACTTTCATTTGATTTGATCTTATCATGGGATATACAAACATTATAAACACACAAATATTCCATAATTTCCTGTAATTCTAAATCCATCACTTTTGTGTTGTAGGAGTAATTGAGACAAAGAGCATCATTTTAGAGAAACCTAAGAACAATCATGTGACACTTTTGTTTGCTTGTATCTTGACTCATGTAATTAATAGTTAATAGTATCTATTAATTTACTAAAAAATATATTTAAAATTCTGTTGTGTCCAACAAAGTCATGTGGTGCAACCAACATGCAGAAACATTCTGGGAAAAAGGCAGGTAAAACAATTTGTCTTAAAAA
Organism: Chanodichthys erythropterus; assembly: GCF_024489055.1. Classification (NCBI taxonomy): domain Eukaryota; kingdom Metazoa; phylum Chordata; class Actinopteri; order Cypriniformes; family Xenocyprididae; genus Chanodichthys; species Chanodichthys erythropterus. Next base: position 30,821,365 of record NC_090238.1, read on the forward strand.
TATAAAATAATTTGACCTAAGTTCAAGTCAGCTCAGGTTGTAAATTGTTAAAAGGTGCAACTAATAATTCATGTATGTTTTTTTTTTTTTTTTTTTTTTACTAAACAAATACTCATTTACCTTGAAAATGATCTTTAAAACATTATTTTTTATTTATTTTTTAAATAATGATTAAGATGTGTACAATCACATTATTCAAGATGTAAGAAACTTACATTTTCCTTGATGGTTACACCACATGACTTTTTCCAGTCAATAAATGTAAACTTTTTCTAAAAATGATTAAAAAAAAAAAATCTTTTCTAACAAACATAAATACAAACAGTACATGTAATTCACTTAATGGTCACATTAGTCATCATGTAGTCAAATATTAGTTGGTTATCTGATGTGTTATTCTTCTATTCTTTTAAAAAATGGCTTCCAAAATATGTGTAAGGCATTAAAAATGAAGACTGGCAAATTGCGTTTGAGTTCCACTGTGCTACTGTAATATGTACTCTTAGCATTTAAGTATTATGTTCAGGCTGTGATTTTCAGTGTACTTCATTATTGATTATTGCTGCATTCAGTGTGATCACGGGTGGTTATGGTAAAAGACCGCTGTGGACAGCTTTCCTTAAGTTAATCCTCCACTGTTACATTCCAGCCCAAGAGAACGGCCTTAATGTACCACTTAATGTGAGCTAAGACCCCAAACGTCACTTGATAGCCTTTGTTTTTTCACTTTTCTTTTCTCTCCCTCACTTACACTCATTTGCTCTTCTCATTTGGGCCTTTACTCATAGGTTCATTCAATCACCAGAACAACTGTTAAAGGTGCCCTAGATTCAAAAATTGAATTTACCTCGGCATAGTTGAATAACAAGAGTTCAGTACATGGAAATGAAATACAGTGAGTCTCAAACTCCATTGTTTCCTCCTTCTTATATAAATCTCATTTGTTTAAACGATCTCCGAGGAACAGGCGAATCTCAACATAACACCGACTGTTACGTAACAGTCGGGGTGTACGCCCCAATATTTGCATATGCCAGCCCATGTTCAATGCATTACACAAGGGCAGGCAGTATTAACGTCTGGATCTGTGCACAGCTGAATCATCAGACTAGGTAAGCAAGCAAGGACAATAGCGAAAAATGGCAGATGGAGCAATAATAACTGACATGATCCATGATATCATGATATTTTTACTGATGTTTGTAAATTGTCTTTCTAAATGTTTCGTTAGCATGTTGCTAATGTACTGGTAAATGTGGTTAAAGTTACCATCGTTTCTTACTGTATTCATGGAGACAAGAGCCGTCGCTATTTTCATTTTTTAAACAGTTGTAGTCTGTATAATTCATAAACAACTTAATTCTTTATAAATCTCTCCAACAGTGTGTAATGTTAGCTTTAGCCACAGAGCACTATCAAACTCGTTCAGAATCAAATGTAAACATCCAAATAAATACTATACTTACACGATTAGACATGCTGCATGATGAACACTTTGTAAAGATCCATTTTGAGGGTTATATTAGCTGTGTAAACTTTGTTTATGCTGTTTAAGGTAAGCGCGACCTCTTGGGGTGTGGAGCACAAGATTTAAAGGGGCCGCACACCCTGAATCGGCGCATTTATAATGATAGGCAGATAAAAAAAAAAAAAAAACTATGGGGTATTTTGAGCTGAAACTTCACAGACACATTCAGGGGACACTTAAGACTTATATTACATCTTTTGAAAACCTGTTCTTCGGCACCTTTAAGATTGCTGGGAAGGTAGCTGTTGCTTAGGTAAAGTTATTGACACTGCCATTACTACCACTTCATCTACTGTTCCTGGAGTCCGGTAGTGACAGCTCACATGATATTCAGATTAATTCCCACACTGTAACTGGGTCACTGTAAAGCCAGTCTTAGCAAATGGCTAATGTTAAGGCTAACTACAGGGCTGACCCCATTAACTTCAGTTTTATGTTTTAGAGGACATTTTTCAAGGGTTTCTGAGCACAGTGTGCCTGTTTAATTGTGAAATAAAGAGGGGAAAGGCTGCCTGTGGAGAAAGACGGAGCTGGTCTGTGTTTACTTTGGCAATGCGATAGGGGGCTTTTGACCTTTCAGGTCTGATTTTATAGCATTGAGTTTTAAATGTCAAACTCTACCATTAAATCAATCAGCAAAAGACCAAAATGATTTTCAAATGTACACCCTTCTATCTGAATGAAAAAGATTATTCTTAAAGCATTTAGGATTCCTTTGAAAATCACTTTTTGGCTTAATTTTAATGGAACCCCCTTTGACTGAGGCATTGGATTTGAGCGATTTAGGCTGACTGCTTTGTGGAACCTTTGTTTTCAATGCTAAAAATACCTTTTTCTACACCTTTGTACGTTATATTTTATTTTTTATCGCTGAAGTCCACAATAAAGTCAGATAGTTTCTTTGCTTGGACCAAATCACCAGAATGTTTTATTATTATTATTATTATTATTATTATTATTTTTTTTTTAAACAGCCTTTGCTTAATCATTAGAATTGAACATGCTATTTTTTCTGCTGTATTTTTAAGACTTCTATATGTAAATGACCTCTGTTATGATTGGAAAACCTCAACATAAAGCCAGAGTTCAATAGGACGGTGTAGTTGCTGAATAGGTGCTGTTTTGTGAAGACGGGTTCTTAAATGTTATCGGTCCGACATGAATTGACATGAAGGTCTGTTCTCAAAGTCACCTAAAAATGTTCTCTCATTGATCATTCATTCATTATTATAAGCTCTTTATCCATGATATATTTTTGTCTGTTGTCTCAGGGCTGCTCAGAAGCTGAATCTGTCATCCAAAAGGAAGAAGCAGCAGCCGCCACTGGTATACCCCCAGGAGCCCTCCATCTACCCTACTAACTTTAGTGCTGTCCTCCAGTTTTCCCCTCCACCTGCTCCACCATGTCTGCTCAGGGCGGGGTCAAAGGCCAAGGAGAACCCTGGCATGGGCAAGGTCAGACACTCTTCTTCTTTTAACTGCATCAGTTAAGTTGTTGACTGGGAATTCTCACAATTAGTCTTTTATGAAATCTTTGAAGTACTTAGTATCTATTATCCTGCCGTACACACATAGAAAGCGCCTGGTTATTTTGCTGATGGTGAACAGATTGTGTGTTTGGGATTCCGGATTGGGATCCCGGCCAAGAGTTGCAAGTTGTTCAGCATACACGCACCAGCCCCCCTCATTGTCCAGAGGGTTTGTCTTTAGCACCATATTACAGTATATATATAGTGATGGAGAGGATTTGTTCCAGATTAGATGCCACCTGCTCTGAGAGATGATTGTAGAACATCATGCCAGAAGCTGTAGCCCGCTGAAATGATTGATAAGTACCCACTGAGAATGGACTCATTACATCCCAGCCTCACTAATGAGCTTCCTCTTCCTACTTCTGCAAACACACATCTGATGCTGCCTGAATAGACTCCAGTTGTTGGCAGCTTTTGGGAGAACTATAAAAAGCTACAGGCATTATTATAATGGCCCAGCCGTCTGTGTAACCATTTTGTTTGCACAATGACCAAATTGTCCAGAAGGATGCAAAACATGTGTCGTAATAGCAGTGGTGGTTCCTATGACTTGTGCACTATATTTCAAGTCTTCAGAAGCCATGCCAAAAAATTGCTGAAAATACATCACCCATAGCTCTCAACTCCTATTCATGTGACATCTTCACTGATGCTAAATACCATTGGTTCTCATGATTCTCATGACCAATTGTGACATGCCAGTTTTAGCGCATTGGACTTCTAGGTCGTGAATGGCAGTATTCAAAGGTTGTGGGTTCGAGTTCCACCTCCAGAATCATGAATAGCCTCTTTTGCTCAGATGTCTTTGTGAGACAAGCATATGCTTAAACACATTCTGCTTATTTTCCTTATTGGACACACCAACTCAGATCATAGAGTACTCTACTAAATAGCTCAATTCACCTGTTTCAAATAAAGGTTTCAAGAATTGTTTGGAAACCACTGGCTTAGGCCAAAATCTGCCTCTAACTATTGTTGAAATCAAGCCTGTGGACATTACTTTTTTTCTTCTGTGGAACACAAAATATAATGTTTTGATTAACTGTTTTTGTCCATATAATGAAAGTCAATGGGGTTCAAAACAATGTTGGTCCCTACTATATGGACCAAAAAAAAAAAAACAGAGAATAACACTAAATTAAAGCTGCAAGCAGTGATGAAAGGGCCCTCGCACCTGGACTCACTGCTAACCGCTGGCCTTAGGAAAACAGTGAACGGTGTGCCACATTTCCTGCTGCCAACAGGTGGCACTTTGACTGTAACTGAATATTGCCATGTAGATGTGCTCAGGCTAGGACTATTATCAAGCGTGAAGTTTGGAGCAGATCGGACATTGTATGCCTGAGTTACAAAAGCTTCCTCTTTCATGGCGAAACACCAGACTTTGTCAGGCTGCTACAGGTACGCCGTTGAATGAAAACTCAAGATCTTCACTAATTTAATGTCGCAAAGGCCTTTAGATTAGACTGACCAAATATGATGTTGATCTGATTAAAGCTCTAGGAGGAGTTCATTAAAATTACTTAAGGAAATGGCAAAAACTGAAACAATTTTGAGGAGAAAATTCAAAATATCTCACTTCCTGTTGGGTTTTCAGATTTTGCACCCAGGGACTTTTTTGTAGGTTGTTACCTGTCTACCGAATTTCATACTTGTACGTGAAACGTAGCCCGAAGGGTGCTTAATTGAAATTTTGTAGGTGGCGCTATTGAGCCATTTTGCCACACCTAATTCTGAAACCCATATCAAATGTAAATTTTCACCACTTCTGACGCGTATGCAAAGTTTCATGAGTTTTCGAGCATGTTAAGGCCCTCAAAAATGCAATTCATTTCAGAAGAGGAGAGTAATTGACCGAGCAATAACAATAGGGTCCTCACACCATCAGTGCTCGGCCGTAAATATCTTCTTTTGTGTTACACAGAAGAAAAAAGAAATTCAGTTCAGTTCTATTCAGTTTGAAAAACTATATTTGTCGTTCAAGCAGGGAAACCAGAAAAGCTTGGACTTGTGGATATACCAATCTTAAACAAATCAACACTTGCTTACCATTTTCACACCAATCTCACCACAGACAGATTTGATAAAAATCTTCACAGATAAGATGAAGTGTGTTTGCAAGATTTCATCACATTTTTCCCTTCTCATGCACTGGTTTACTAAGCTAAACAACCAATCGGTCACCAACGAGCTCCATCTGCAATTTCTATGGCCACCGACAGCGGTCCATCTAGTGCAGAACACCCTGAACTAGTCTGACATACACTTGATGGCAGCCCAACATTGACGACGACCAACCGTTGACTTGGTTTGTCACGCCATTTCGGTTGTTCCTCACATAAAGCAATCATATATTCCTCAAACTATTTTTTGAATTGTTCTTTCTCACATAGAATTATTACAAAGCACAAGTTTTTGGTAGATTTTGACACATCCAGTTAATTGCTGTTTGGATTGCCTCAGAGGCTTGCGGGACATCGTTTCTAGATCGGAGTTTAGGAGGTGTGAAGCCAGCAGCCACGCTAAAGGGATCAAACTCTATCGTCATGTATCAAATTGCCAACAAATGTAAAACTCAACGGTTCAACCCAAGCCCGCATTTCTGCGGTGTCTGGGTGGCTGGCCCCATTCGGGGGCCAGTCATATATGGAAGCCTATTTCCAATGTCACGGCCGGCGTAATTCGTTCACCACGTGCACATGTCCATCAATGTAATCGGCCCCTGCGGAGCGGTGAGGGGGAGTTCATGCCGGGCCGCCGCTGTGGCGCAGGCATGCCGCTTGGCCCCGGGTGCCGTGGAATAAGATCAGCAGTGCAGACATTGTTTCATAGCACTGGAGCCCGAATGTTGTAATTATATCTCTGCTACAAATCACCCGTGGAATACTGTGGCTTTGTGCAGCTCTGAATGCTGTATTAAGGGCATGAGGCTCTCCTACAGTATGTTTGTTTTACTTTACTGTATTTGCTGCAAATGGTCTTAGCGGGGCTCCGTGACAAAATAGTGATAATGTGTAGTATTACTAAAGGCAGTCTATTTGTTAATGGCTGGTTTGTTAGGTTACTCTGTGTGTGGTCAATAGAGATGATACGATAATGATATGATAAAGTTCTTTAAGGAAAGTTCCCTCCCTTTTTTCAGTTGTGTTAGACTTGAAAAATGAGTTGTTATTGAAGTAACATCTACTCCATAGTTCTAAGTGCTAAGGTGCTTTTTTGTGATATCAGGGTTAATGACAATGCTTTTTTGTTATGGTCAATTAATTTATTTAAAAAATATATATTCATACATCATACAGACAATGACTTAAATACACCTTCTCTATGATTAGCAAGTTTTTAATTTCTGAATTAAAATTAATTTTAATTTTTTTCTAAGTAAAAAATCTCAGGGTAATACACTTGATTTCATATTGAAGAAAAAGACTATAAGAGTTAACTCACATAATTGAATTAAATTAAATTACTTTTTAGAAAAAAAAAAATGTAACAACTTTCCCCCAAATCAAAGTCATGTGGTGCAACCAATATTTCATTATTATTATTAAATTAAATTACTTTTTAGAAAGAAAAAAATAGTAATAATAAGATTTCAAATCATTTGACCTTTTTATAACAAGGTTAGTTAAGGTTGTGAAATGTCATGTGATGCGACTTCCCTAAAAACAATGATTTTCATTCATTAATAATTCTTTGTGTTTGTAAAAAAAAAAAAAAAACTAAATAGTTTTAAGTTTAAAAATATATTCAAAAACTTAAAAGCAAACATACAAACAAAAAGGACCTGTTCACTCATATGTATTCAAAATGTGAGTAAAATATGTTATTGATTTTAATTTGGTTATACCACATGACATTTTAAGAGTCATTAAATTCAAACTTTTCTTAAAAATGGTATAAAAGTTTTTCAAAACTTTGTGAAACCACTATGAATACAAAGAGTACATTTCTAAGAATTTTTCCTGTTTTTTATTTTATTTTATTTATTTTATTTTATTTTGTGATCTACAATGTTGTATTACAGTGTCATTGCCAAAACCTGCCTGTTTGGCATTCTCTGCCTCTGCTTGTACTTTTATCGTTACACTTTTCTTTTTGTTCTACCATTACCATTTCCAGGTCAAAGTGATGATGCGAATCTGTCCATCTCTGGGGGTTGTGGATTCATCAGAGTCCATGTCCTTCCTAAAGGTGGACACTCGTAAGAAACAACTGACCCTCTACGATCCTTCACTCAACACACAGCCCACCTCAGTGCATAGACGAGCGGTGCTGCCCGCCCCAAAGATGTTTGCCTTCGATGCAGTTTTTCCCCAAGATGCCTCTCAAGTAAGAGCTGCTGTGAAGATGTTATCATTTTGAGTTTTGTAGAGAAAACATTTTGTTAGTGTCAAGAAGATATTTGAGAAGCACACACACACATGCTTTGAAGGGCAAGGGGCTTAATGCAAAAAGACCTGTTTTGAGACACCACCGTTCTTCAAAGTATGAGCCCAACAGCTGTTTCTTTAAGTATAGAAAATAGTTTGAATTCCAGACTCGCATATCTAGCAGCTCATTCACAGTTCATTATCTGTCCTCCAAAGCTGCAGTGGCATTCATCTTAAGATAAGTGGCTAACAAATGGACATAAATAGGGAAGAGGAACTTCAGGAGACACACAAACTTGAAGATGATTAAGTGTGAACAATTTAGATGTGACATTGAGCTACTTCAGGACTAATAATGTTGTCATCTTGAAGTACTTATGTAAAGAGCCACAAGTAAAGCCAGATATTCTAAGTTCTGCTTCAAAAGCCGCTTTTCCACTGAAATTACCTTGAACAATTTGTCCCAGGAACGTTTTCCCAGCAACTTTTTTCCACCCAGACCTGTTGCTGTCTGTGTTTCCATCATGGTCTAAAGTACCGTGAAGATGATGCGCACGACTTTCCAGTTCCTGCTGGATTTAAGCTTAAAGGGATAGTTCACCCAAAAATGAAAATGTGATGTTTTTCTGCTTACCCTCAGGGAATCCAAGATATAGGTGACTTTGTTTCTTCAGCAGAACACAAATGATGATTTTTAACTCCAACTGTTCCAGTCTGTCAGTCGTATAATGCATGTCAATGGGAACTCCATCTATAAGAGTCAAAAAAAAAACATGCACAGACAAATCCAAATTAAACTCTGCAGCTCGTGACGACACATTGATATCCTAAGACACGAAACGATCGGTTTATGCAAGAAACCAAACAGTATTTATATTATTTTTTTACCTCTAATACACCACTATGTCCAACTGCCTTGATCATCCGGTGTGTGAGGTCTGAATGCACTCTGGAAGTGATCAATGCTTCCGGCGTCATGTCCAATGCTCAAGGCAGTTGGACATAATGGTATATTAGAGGTAAAAAATTATATAAATACTGTTTGTTTTTTCGCACAAACTGATCGTTTTGTGTCTTAGGACATCAATGTGTCATCTCGAGCTGCAGGGTTTTATTTGGATTTGTCTGTGCATATTTTTTTTTACTCTTATAGATGGAGTTCCCATTGACATGCATTATACGACTGACAGACTGGAACGGTTGGAGTTAAAAATCATCATTTGTGTTCTACTGAAGAAACAAAGTCACCTACATCTTGGATGACCTGGGGGTAAGCAGATAAACATCCAATTTTTTCATTTTTGGGTGAACTATCCCTATAATAAAGCCTATATCTCGTTGTCGGTTCATCAGTTGTATTTGTATTTGCACGCACCGCAACAGACTTTTAAAAATGGTGGTTGAAATAAAATGCTGAGTGAAGTCAACAAATCTAAATGCTGCGTGAACTCAACCAATCAGCATGTACAGCGCCCAAGTCCCACCCCTGAAAGTTCCTGAACTTTGAAAAAGTACTATCCCATGAGCAGGCACTTTCTGAGGGGGAAATTTTTACCCAGAACTTCATTTAGACCCTGGTTCCTGCGGTCGAAACACACTGAGTACCACCCCAAAGTCCCTATGGGGAAAGTTCCTGCGGTGGAAACGCGACTAAAACGTACCATAAGCAAAGGTAGGCAGAGACATTGTCGTGACTTCTAAGATACCTTAGAAGATCTTAGGAGATCTACATTTTTGCCAAATTCTAAAGCCCAGAATATAGCCTCTTAAGTTTTGGCACAAACACTTCAATTCATAACCATTCAAATATATAGTCCCTTTGATTAAAAAAAAAGAATATCACAATTTTACCCGATATTTGTGTATGCAATTATTTTTATGTTTATTGAAGTGTTTTTTAGCTTAGCAACGTACCAAACTCACATGCACAAGGCAAGATATAGATACCAGCCTATCGATTAGGAGTTCCTTTACTCAGGGCCAGCAGAAAGCTTTTAGGTCTCAGTGCCAGCCCAGCGAAGTCGTGTAACTGTAAATCCTCCAAATCTACTGTGTGTGTGGTTTAGTGAGAGCATGGGGACATATTTCTTAGCAAAGCACTGAGCTGTTGTTCTGTCTTTTGTAAGAATGTGTGTGTGTTATGATGTATGGGAGGAAATTGCTGCAGTCCCAAATTGTCTCCAGGGACTTGGGCTAGTGGAACAGATTGTAGCGTTATGGCCGCACAGTGCAGCCAGTGTAAAGCCCCCCATGTCTGATGAATCTGTGATGAGGAGCTGCCTCATTGATGCTTTCTGTGGTTTTCTTTTGCTAGTGAATAAATCAATGATCTCAGGATCAAAAAAGAGATTAGGTAATTTCTACTTTGCCAAAAAAAAGGTTTGGTTACATTTCACAGCTCAACTGAATGTTAAAAACTATTAGAACATTGATTAAGATTATGATGTTCACTGTTGATGAAATAATCAGTACAGCATATTTACCCTTTTAAAAAAAGTTAATATAAAACACAGTGGCTGGTTGCATAAACTGCTTAGACTAGTCTTTTCTTCAAGACTGATCCTAACTTTTTAAGGCCAGTTACATAAAAAGGTAGATCTGTCTAATTTAAATAGAAAAAGTAAGACTGTTTGCCCCTTGGTTAACTGTTAGTTATTCAAACTAAGTTTATGCAACTAATCCCACCGTCTAAAATTAATACTGAACAAGCAAATTGACTTACCAGCAATTGTTTGGTAACTTGCAGTATCTGAAACACGTTTTAAATTGATCTCGGATGTCTACATGGTTTTCACCTATGCCACCACAAAATTTCAGACCCTGTTGACTTTATTCATAGCTGACTTACTAAATAATGATGCCATGTGTTAACTGATCATTATACAGATATGAGTGTTAAGTGTTCAACTGTTTTCCCCAGGCTGAAGTTTGCTCAGGGACAGTGGCTGAAGTTATTCAATCAGTGGTCAACGGAGCTGATGGGTGTATTTTCTGCTTCGGTCATGTCAAAGTCGGTAAGTTATTCTTAATGTTTGAAATTTAACTGAATATGACAGCCACTGATCTTGTTTCACACTTCACAGATTGAAAGACACTTATGAAGACTGAAGGTCAAAAAAGGGCTTTTTTTTTTTTCAGAAATGGCAAGTGTGGAGCATTTAAGTCTGTGTGTGTGTGTCTGTCTGAGAGGCCAGAGGCTAGAGAATGTAATTAAAAGCTGACTAATTGACCCTCACAGTAGACTGCATCAGAGTTCTGTGCCAATTATGCTTGTTAGACATTGCAGTGGTTTCCTCCATTATTTACTACATGTTGTATCAGTGCTTAAGCATTATTTATGACTCTTTTAAAGGCGGACTGTCCATATGGAACAGCAGTCTTTTCTATTTTTTTATGTATATACATTATTCTAAACCAGGGATGGGCAATGTCATTCCTGGAGGGTTCAGGTCCAACCCTAATCAAACACACTTGAACAAGCTAATCAATGTCTTCAGGATTAGTAAGGCTACAGACAGGTGAGTTTTTTTATTAGGGTTAGAGCTAAACTCTGTAGGACAGTTGTACTCCAGGACCGACATTGCCCATCTCTGCTCTGAACCATGGTGTTTTTTTTAAATAGTCTAATATGACATATTGTATAAATCCAAATATTTAAAGGTAGGGTATGCAACTTGGTTGAAACTCTCTTCGCATTCTGATATATCTTCTGCGGAAATCTCAGGACCAAAAAATGTTCATCAAATAATTGCATTCGGTCCTACCTGCCTGTCAACGTGTGTATTTGCATACCTCCTCACACCATGTTAGCGCAGACATCACGTCATCAGCGCATTCCATAAGGCTAGACAGTTGTAGACAGACAGTCACAGAGTGCCACAAACAAACAGCAGGTGCCTTTTACAATTCCTCCTTAAGCAAAACAATAAGCTTATGCTGCGTCTATGCCATAACTACCGTAATTAAGAGATGGCAACCAGTGACATTGTACTTGGTGCGGTTCACATCCTCAGACTCGGATTTATGCTTTTCTATGGCAACACTATCAACGCCAAAAATAATCTGCAGCAGTCAGGTGGTACAAGCCAGCTCTCTTTAAGTTGTTTACATTCATTATTTTTGTAATGTTATGTGCTTTGAGACATGAAGTAATTTAACTGTGTTTCTCGTGACGCTTTGCAGATTCTGCTCTGGCTGTGCGCGTTCATGTGTTTTAGAGGAGGCGTGGCTTTTGACAGTGCTCTGAAGGGTGAGGGTGGGGTTCAAACAGTATCTTTTAAGTTACACTCCAAACCAGATGCAATTCAATAGGATTCATTAATTTGTCAACACTGAATGTAAAATTGGTGTGCGATGCAGTTCAGTCAGATGGCTATGTGGAACTTGATTTTGGACTAATACGATTTTTGGGTGGGTCCGACCATGACGCAGCAGAATGTATCATATTAGCAATTGGTGTAAGATTTGATGCCTGGTTTGATTTTATTTTATCTAATAATAATAATAAAAAAAAATGTCTGTACATGTACAGCAAAAAACAGTCCGAATTCAGAGTCAGTCAGAAATTTGAGACTGTCATCAGATTCTGTTCAAGTACTAATAATGTGTTATGATCTCATCAAATCAGTAGTAGAAATACCTGTACTTGAAACAGCTCATTGAGTGCTTATCATCATCTTGGCAGAATCAACAGATTTCTCTCTCTCTCACCAGGCAAGACATACACCATGATTGGCTCAGACAGCTCCATGCAAAACCTTGGCATTGCGCCCTGTGCCATCTCCTGGCTGTTCAAGCTCATCAACGAGCGCAAGGAGAAGACTGGCACTCGCTTCTCGGTACGGGTGTCAGCCGTGGAAATCTACGGCAAGGACGAGAGCCTGCAGGACCTGCTTTCTGATGTCCCCACAGGCAGTCTGCAGGACGGCCAATCGCCTGGTGTCTACCTGCGTGAGGACCCCATCTGCGGCACACAGGTCAGTAACTTGACAACTAGACGTCAACTGTAGCTTTTTTCTGAAAAACACTTTTGGTCTTATAAAATATATAGTCATTTAATTGCATACTTGGAGAATAAAATTAATTTCTTGCCAAAATTCTAATAATATAAGAATATATTTATATTGTATAAAATTCTAAAATATTATAAAATAATTCTTAATTAATAAAATAAATATATATTTATAGAAATGTTATTATTATTTTATTTTTATTTTTAAAACTAAATATTTACATTAACATTCAAAAGACTAGTGTCAGTAAGATTTTTGTTTTGACAGAAATCAAAAATTTTATTTAGAAAGGTTACATTAAAATTATCTATATAGGCAGAGGGAGAGAAAGAGATTCTGCAAATAAAAGTTTACAAAACAGAAAGTATTACAAAAATTACTAAAATGTAATTAAAAATACAACATAAAAATATAAAACTAAAAATAGTTTGTAGTTTAGTATAAGTTTAGTATAATATATATATATTATACATTCTGCCTTATTTTTACGGATATTTTAGAGTGTAGTTTATCTGACTTTATCAGCTGACTATTAGCAACAACTGCTTATTTTCACTTGCAGTATAAGACATAACAATTGAATATTTCAATTGCAAGACAGTAGAGAGCCTATTTGTGGAGAGAGTGTCTAGAAATGCCTATGTCACCTCTCTGTTGTCAGTTGAGCAGTTTTCATAGGTTTTAACTGCACCTCACTTTTTGTTGGATACTTTTAGCAGAATTTAATCACAAAATCTCAAATTAAAGGCCAGATGTTGTGGTAGTTCTATTTACCCTGTGCACCATCAGATCCATCTGGGTGAGCTGCTGCTCTGTTTCACCCTCCCCCCCTTATCTTCTACTGGAAGGGGGTAAATATCAGGAGGGGGTAGGTAGAGTTTGGGGGTAGGTAGAGGGTAGTTAAAAGCGCTGCCAGGTGTTGGCATCAGATGTTGTTTTTTTGGGGGTCCATATGAAGCAGCACATCAAAGGCTGCCTAGAGGCCTGTGAAGTTTAAATCTGGGGAGTGGGCCTATACGCCCCTCACTTCTCACCAGCATTCTCTTCTCTCTTTAGTTTTAGAGTGGCTCGTTGGCCACAGGCGGTTGGCAAGCACTGCAGGAAAGTGCCCACTATTGATCTGAAGGAACCTGCTTTTGATGGCTGCTTTTTGAAATATACAACTGATTATATCAATGTTTTGTCAAATTGAAGATATTTAAGCGCAGCAGGAATATCAAAGAAGAACATGCAGGGAACACTGATTCATTCCATTCAGCCTAATTGCTTGTTTCCTTGAAGAAGACCATAAATATGCCCAACGCATGTTTCATCTCCTTGCTGACCTCTGCCCTCTTTATCCACCACTCTCTCTCATCAGTAATCCTACTCCCTCTGTATGGGCGTATTTGTTTTTCTGATTGCCCCAGAGACTCTATTTAATTGCCTAGAACTGTGTAAAGTGGCTCAGTTATCTTGTTCTCCTTCTTCGTCAACTCCAACTAGGGATGAGCCATAGGACAATAGACTGAAATATAGTACAGTTTGAAATTTACACTTTAAGATTTGATTTGACCTTTAAAAATTACTTTCTTTGGTTTATATTTAATTCAATTCACACTTATTTGTATAGCGCTTTTCACAATACATATCATTTCAAAGCAGCTTTACAGAAAATGCCTGTCAACATTACAATTTAGAGTTACAATTTAAAATATGGCAGCATATATATTGAAAATAGCAGAGGGCCTAACACAGATCCTTGCGGCACTCCATAATTTACTGATGTTATCGTAGATTTTCCCCCGTTTAAATAAATAAAATGGTAACAGTCTGATAGGTACGATCTAAACCACCTTAATGCCTGTCCCTGAATATCAATGTAATATTGTAGTCGATCTAAGAGTATTTTATTATCTATAGTGTCGAAACTAGTATTAAGATACAGCCTTGGTCAGAAGCTAAATGTAAGTAATTTGTAATTTTAACAAGCGTAGATTATGTGCTATGATGAAGCTTGAATCCCTACTAAAATTTAGAGCCGGAGCAATCCATATTATACTGTCAAATATTAGTTATATTGTTGTTTTGTTTTTAAGTTTTAAATAATGTGAAGCTTTTGTTTAATTGTTTTGGTTTCTGTTTAAGTTCCAAAAAACAAGATCATCACATGAGATGAAGTATAAAGTATTTTATATCTTTTTTCTTGAATTTCCAGCAAAAAATTACTTGAAAAACTACAAAATAAAGTCAGTCATACTAAGATTTTAGACCACCTACCCCTAAACTCCAGCCATCTTTCTTTTCACTTGCCCTTAAAAGCCAGAATAAATCCCACACGTAAACACACACAGACTTAAACATCCTCTCCTTCTTTTAGCTCCAGAACCAGAGTGAATTAAGGGCTCCCACTGCAGAGAAGGCCGCCCTGTTTCTTGACGCCGCCATCGCAGCACGTAGCACCAACCGGCCGGATGCAGATGAGGAAGACCGGCGAAACTCGCACATGCTGTTCACCTTACACATCTATCAGTACCGCATGGAGAAGAGCGGCAAGGGTGGAAGTAAGTCTTGTGTTTGCACTGTGTGAAATGATAGTGCTACGATGTTGAAGCCTCTGTGTGTACTAAATCGATTATACTCAGTCTAGTCTACTTCCTTCTCCTCCTCCTCATTTATCCAGTGAAAGGAAAAATACATCTCAAGCTTATTAATGTAATAGCTGTGATATTACAGGCCAAATCAGAGAGTTACCAGAATCCCTTCAATTTTCCTCTCGCTCCATCGTGGTAGGAGGGAAATCAATCATGTCTGCTTTGACCACTTCATTAAACTTTAATGGAAATTTTAACAGGTAGTAATAATTCATGAGCAGCTAACAGCTCTAATCATAGTAGAAGTACCTGTCACTATGCCATCACGGTGCTAATTTGCATAGGTAAATACAGTGTTGGTCACTGTCTTTTAACAGTGGAATTGCCATGGAAGCATCTTTAAATGGCTTAATAAAGCCTTTTGATTTTAAAATTGCAAAGGGCAGACAAAAATGGCTAGGAATGGAGAAAAACGTTATGATATAGTGTTTCAAGGTCTAACATTTCTCTATGTCATCTTGTGTAATAATAATTGCCATTGTGTATGAACAACATATCTTATTCTTAGTAGTAGTCATTTGCTATACATAGCTGAGGATATAATCACTGGAACAGTTCCTCATCCGTACAGCACTCAAATGGGCATGCATTTAACCTTTTATTAGTCTAATTGTCTATCAATGGTCTGTTATCATATGGTCGTGATGAAATATATACTGTAAGTATCATCGGCATAGCAGTGGAAACTAATTCCATGTTTTCTTATAATGTTACCAAGTGGCAACATATTTATTGAAAATAGCAGAGGGCCTAACACAGATCCTTGTGGCACTCCATAATTTACTGACGTTATCTTAGATTTATCCCGTTTAAATAAACAACATGGTAACAGTGTGATAGGTACAATCTAAACCACCTTAATGCCTGTCCCTGAATATCAATGTAATATTGTAGCTGATCTAAGAGTATATTATGATCTATAGTGTCGAACGCAGCTGTTATATTCATAGGGCTCAAAGAGTAGACAGCACATCAAAGAGACTCACATGTGTATTTATGTCTCATATTGTGCATAGTTTGAATATAAGTGTTTATCTAGGCCAGCTTGATTTGTCTTTGAATCATAGTGGGCTGTTTAACTTACTCATGAATAAATCACACACAGTCTTGTCAGCCGCAGGTCTTCTCTGGGGGTGTTTATTAATATGTCTGTGAATTTGCCACTCCTCACTTTGCCTGACACTACCTCAGTGTGGGAGTGTCATCAGCGTGGTATAACCGCACTGGCAGCATCTCAAACTGTCAGTGAAATCGGTAATGAGTGGGGTTGATAGTGTATTTTTATCTTCCATTACAAGGATGGTTAAGCTGGCATTTTTACCGAATGAGATATCACCCTCTCAAGTAATCATCTGTGCTAATTTATTTTATTCAGTCAAGTTCGCTTTGTTTGCAACCATTAAACTTTTTATTTGCATAATGAACTAATTGTCATTTACTCTTTGATTTGTTTTGATTATTGGCTTTTATCTCTCTAAAAGTTCATAACCACTATAGTGTTTCCATGATTTTGTTATATTAGCATATACAAAAGATGCCAGCATGAATGTTAACAAATGTTAATGAATGTGAATTGCTAGATCAAAGCAGAGCTGATAATTTACCTGAAATTCCTGTATGATTTGTAGAAGGACAGTATGTTTGCATGGGTTCTGGCGTGAGACCCTAGGGACGACCTCTCATTTTCACCTTTTTTTTTTTTTTCTTCCTTTTTTTCTCTCCAGTGTCTGGTGGTAGGAGCAGATTGCATCTGATTGACTTGGGAAGCTGTGAGAAGGTGCTTTGTAAGAGCAGGGATGCAGGAGGAGGTCTGTGTCTGTCTCTCACTGCATTAGGAAATGTCATACTGGCTTTGGCCAACGGCGCTAAACACGTTCCGTACAGGTAAGAAAATGTAAATCTTATAAGATATTGAAATGGGTCCTGTTGCTCAAAATGTGTAGATATGGTGCTAGCACCTTTAGTATAAATATTTCTACTAGTAGTCAATATTGACAATCGACTAGCATAACTGCCAAGTGAAATATTGTATAAAATCTGAAGTATAAAATATAACACAAGTATGGCCATTAGTAGAATGTACATGATAATTCTGAATATGTGCCTGAGATTTGTTGCGTCTCCATAGAAGATGTAAAACTGAAGCATTTGAGCACATATTCAAAGATGCCAGCAACAAGCTTGTACCTGTGATCTTTGTGTTGACAGGTTTATTGTTTGACTGATGCACTGCTGTTGATCTGTATTTTGCAGAGATCATAGATGATGAGCTCATAGATCATGCATCTTTTTTTGAAATGGTTAAAAACCTGATATCTTTATAGGATCACATAAGCCTTATTTCTCACCTTTCTAAAAACCTATGCACATTTGGAAGAATTGCAATATAGACATTTTTGTAGCATTTGATTAATATCATGGCAGAAGTGTATAGTGAACCTTTCGATGGTTCTGCACTTTCAGAGAACATTTAACAGCCAGGCTCCTTTGGTATTTGAGTAAACAGCACACTTTCTGCTGACAATCTATCAACCTGTGTTTATGCTGACAATGAAAATGTATTTTTCTAGGGATAGCAAGCTCACAATGTTACTGCGAGATTCCCTGGGGAACATCAACTGTAGGACAACCATGATTGCTCACATCTCTGACTCCCCTGCCAATTATGCAGAGTCTCTTACCACCATTCAGCTGGCCTCCCGAATCCATCGTATGAGGAAAAAGAAATCAAAGGTATCTTTTTAGAACTAGAATTCAAGAACTGACTAAAATTCAAGAATACTTATAATAATGATCGGATATTGTATTTAGAAGGTCAGTGCTGATTTCAATCTTTTATCCCAAATAAAAGACTCTAACTTTTTAGAGATAACATAGAATAGAAATATGTTTTGTGCATATTAACAGCAACAGTGATTTAGATTATAATTAAGTATCATACGTTTCACTGTCATGGGACATAGAAAACGTCACATGATGTATTGAAGTTGAGGTAGTCCTGCAAAAGCTAGTCCTGGTTATATTTTGTTGTCTTGACATTTGTATAACCCTCAGAGTACAGTCAATGCATCAGCTACTTAGACATAACAAAATGTATAACATTCATGCATAGGTTTTGACAAGGTTACAACAATACCATTACATCAGAGTTCCAGAGTTATTTTTTTAAACGTTATTTTTGTGTTTTTTTGTCAAGTATGCGTCGAGTTCTTCTGGAGGGGAGAGTTCCTGCGATGAGGGAAGGATCCGTCGACCACCACATTTGCGGCCTTTCCATCCCCGGACTGTGGCCCTTGACCCAGATCTTCCATCATTCCTCAGTGATCCTGACTATTCTTCAAGCAGTGAGCAATCATGCGACACTGTAATTTATGTTGGCCCTGGTGGTGCTGCCATCTCTGATCGAGAGCTCAGTGACAATGAAGGACCCCCAGCCTTTGTTCCTATCATCCCTTCTCTTAACCGTAAGCAACGAGGGAAAGAAGGGCCAGTTGATCATGATCACTTCAAATGTAACACCTTTGCTGAGCTTCAGGAGCGATTAGAATGTATTGATGGTAGTGAGGAACCTACAGCCTTTGTTGGAGAATCTGGAGAAAATTCTGCAAGTCCTAAAATGGACCGCAGTGCAGCCAAGTTGACGGAAGGCTCTAGTTGCATTTCAGTTTCTCCCAAGACTCCTACCAAAGCACTATCATCAACACAGGACAGCATATCCAAAAAGTCAGTTTCTGTGGCCAATAAACTGCCCAGCAGTCCAAAACACAAATCCAAATTAGAACATTCGAAATTGCAAAGTGCCACATCAGACAAAGATCTCAGAGACATGTCTGAGACTGTGTGTAGGACACGTGCAGATGGTGAAAAGGTGCAAATAGATACTGGATTCCTATGCACGCCAGGAAAACAAAGTAAACCAATAGTTTCCCAAAACTCAGAGCCTGTGGTTAGGGAAAAGGTTTTTTCCAATAAAAAGTTACCCAAGCCTGCTCCCCCACCACCACAACAAAGAGACTATGGCAGGGTAAGTATTGAAACTGAAGAAAGGTCTGCCACGAGGATACCACCAATTGGGATGAGCCATCAAAAAAGAGGTGATTCAAATGGGAACTCACCTGTCAAAGTCCATCACCTCAATCCCAGGACTCCTGGGGAACTGAGGTCCAATCTTAGGGAGAGGTGCATGGAGAAGGACATATTGAGGACAACTGTAACTCTCAAACAGCCAGTGGAACTAAATGGAGAGGATGAGCTTGTATTCACTCTTGTGGAAGAGTTATCAATTGGCAGCATTGTGGACAATGGGAGGCCCTCCAGTATTGTGAGTTTCAATAGTGATTGCTCATTACAGGCCCTTGCCTCAGGATCACGACCAGTAAGCATCATTAGTAGCATCAATGATGAGTTTGATGCATATACATGCAGTGTTGGTACCTCTGAGGCAAACATTAAAATGGTGGCTCCATTACAGGAGAAAACATTTGCTTCGCACGGCAGCCGTGGTTCTTCTATCACTTCATGGCTCAGCGAAGTAAGTGTCTGTACTCTGGAGAGTGAAGGTGCCCAATCAGCAGATGTCTTTTTCCCTCAAGGTACTCATACTGGTCTAGATAGCAGTTTCTACCTTGATTCTCTAAACATGTTCCAAAGCAGCCCTCAAAAGGAACCCAAGAACTCTTTGAATGATAGTGGCTGTAGCTTCTCAGATTTGGACAGTGACAGTGCTTTATCAAGCAAACTCTCTCTTAGCAACTGCCCATCTTCACCAGAGGCCCCACAATCATCTGCCAAAAATTTGCCAAAACTCGCAAAGGCAAATACCATTCATTTAGCCGATCCCAAGTCCTTTCAAGATTCTCAAGTTGTCCAATGTAGTCTTTCCAGGAAATTAAAACCTACCTCATCTATAGCCCAGAGTAGCAGTATCAGTGGAAGCAGCTCCAGTAGCAACTGGAGACGTGAACCACCTAGGCAAGACTGCGTACCAGATCCATGGCACAGAGTAGATAGCTCATTGGAGTCTTCTACAACTTCTAATTCAGGTTCTTCGTCCAGACTGGTAAAAAATGGAATGAGTGGAATTCCTGCAAGAAAAGCAGGCACAAGCAGCAGTGTGCCTCGAATGCCCAAATCACTAGGGTCAAACCCATCCCAAAGGGTGGTGGATGGATGTGAAAAAACCATCAGCAACAGGAAAATGGAGTTCCCAAGCAAGATGCCACAGCTCAGACGAGGTGCAACAACGCTTGGGACAGTTCCAGTCATCCATACGTCCATTGATGTCAAGCTTGCACAAGATATTAGTTCCTCAACAAGCAGTTTGAAGTTCTCCTCTTTAGGAAAAAATGGAAAAGCAAGCAAGCAAGAAGAGAGTATGTCAAAACCTGGGAATGTATCACCACCTCCTCCTCCAGTTCGCAAATCCAGTTTGGATCAAAAGAATCGAATCCTGTTTCCCTCAAGTGCCTTCAAGTCTGCTTATGATGTAGGAAAGTCTTTAGCACCAAGGGCTACAGGTTTAGAGGATGACAGTGATATTTGCTCTAGGGCTGATTCAAATAGTTTAAGAGCATCTAACTTAAAGTCAGAACATAGTTTGATAAAAGCAACCTCCAGTCTCAAAGCTAGAGGAGCTAGAGGTGATACAGGACAGCTTTATGGGAGCCAGATATCTCTAGAAAGATGTGACAGTTTATCGTCTTTGGGCTCTAAACCTGCTCTTAGTCGAGAGAACAGTGGCGCTAGTCTCAATAGCAAGTCAAGCAAGTCTGTCAGTAGATTTGGATCACCTGTTTCCACCTCTTCCCCAATTGCTACCTCTCCTCCTCCTTGTATAAACCCAGTAGGCACTGTAAAAAATGGAATTGTCAAAGGCAGCCTTAATGCAAGACCAATACCTGTTAATACCAACAAAGCTCGTACTTTATCTGCAAACAACTCCAAAGCCCTTAGCTCATCCACTAAGTCTCTTCTGGCACCTGCAACAAGGAATGCCAACCTTCCACCTTCAGGAAAGACTGCGTTACCTCGAGCAACAGTAGGAGGCAATGGTAAATCCACAAGAGGAACTATAATGGGTACCAAACAAGCAATGCGGGCAGCAAACAGTCGCGTTAGTGAGTTAGCATTGGCCAACACTTCTGGGAAACATACAAGGGGTTCAGGTGATTCAGACAGTGGCAATGACAGTGGAGTGAACCTCAATGATGACAAGCATACCCCAATCCCCATTCTTCCATCTCCATATAGTAAGATCACAGCCCCCAGAAGACCTCAGCGCTATAGCAGTGGGCATGGAAGTGATAACAGTAGTGTGTTAAGTGGGGAGTTGCCTCCTGCCATGGGACGAACTGCACTTTTCTACCACAGTGGAGGGAGCAGTGGATATGAAAGCATGATCCGTGACAGTGAAGCTACTGGTAGTGCTTCATCAGCTCATGACTCTATGAGTGAGAGTGGGATGTCCTCCTCTGGTCGCACAAGGAGCTCCAAAGCACCCAAGAAGAGGTCAAATGGTAAGTAGCATCTCTTGTTGTCTATGAAGTCATCAACCCTTTGATAAGGTTATATTGCTTTTGCACTTTTTATATATGCCCTTATTCATGAATTGTGCTGAGTTCACACTGAACACAACTTTGGCTAATCTGGCTATGAAATCATGACATTTTATTACAGTCTTTATTACAGCTTTATTGTATAAATACAATGCTCATCAGATGCAATTTAGTAA
This sequence comes from Chanodichthys erythropterus, assembly GCF_024489055.1. Taxonomy (NCBI): domain Eukaryota; kingdom Metazoa; phylum Chordata; class Actinopteri; order Cypriniformes; family Xenocyprididae; genus Chanodichthys; species Chanodichthys erythropterus. The sequence continues at coordinate 30,843,170 of NC_090238.1, forward strand.
GGAGGTTTGATTCTCCATCCAGCCTACATCATCAAAAGATACAAATAACTAACACATCTTAGTATTCCTTCCTATATTTGTAAAGCTTTGGTATACAATCTGTACTTTATTTCTTTATGTATTTTGAGACACAGCTTGCTTTATTTTTCTTTACCCAGCAACATTTGTAATTACTCTTTTTTTTCTCCTTTAGTTGTATAATGTTTCTATGTCCCAATTACATTTTAACTTTTCTGTCTCACATATTTACTTTGTCTCTCCATGGAACAGGCCTCCAGAGGCGACGTCTCATTCCAGCTCCCTTACCGGACACCTCTTCCCTGGGGAAGTCTGGGACCACGGGCCAGTGGGTGGACCTTCCCCCTATGTCCGGACCACTGAAAGAGCCTTTTGAGATCAAAGTGTATGAAATTGATGATGTGGAACGGCTTCAGCGTCGAAGACAGGAAAAGACAGAAGAGGTTAGAATGAGTTTTATGGGTGTTTTTCTAGAAACTGAGATCCGGTTCAGTGCATTTATATTTAATTTGTAGTCTTTTCTCATGGGAATGTAAAATATGTGAGATATGCTTTTACATCTTTAAGAGGAAAGTTACAATATAAATTGATGAATAACTATGTATTATATGTTTGGACAGTGGATAGTGCATCACGCAAGTAGCCTCCCAAAAACTGCTTTGATCTAGGTTGTGTCAGAGCAATATTGAATTACACTGAATACATTGAATGAATGGCTCTTTGCTTCTTATTAAAAGCATAATTATAATGTTAGGCCATATCCCTCTCTATCTATGATAGTAAAAGATTGCATCTGAAAAGGAAAAACTTTTTTTTTTTAAGGGAAAAATGGTTACATTTGAAACACTGGAGTGATGAAAAGCAGTTAACAGTCGGGAATTAATTGGTTTGGGGGTAAAACTGCAGGAGTGAAAATCTATGTTATCGTTTCTATCATTAATTCAGCAGGGTGAAGTTCTAAAATAGCTGCAAGAAGATATTCCTCAATTTATCTGTCAGTGTTTTTAAGGCCACTTGGTATTGCAATGGAATCATGTGCCGAATCATGTGCCTTCTATAGCATTAGAGCACAGGGGTATTATAGTATTGCATGTATTTTGTGTATCTCCACATCTTAGTATAGATTCTTACATTAGGGGCTTTTGCACTGGGTAGTTCTAAGCCACTAGGGTGGTTCCCCAAAAACTAATAGTTCCCCTAGGGCCTTTCCTGGTTGCATTCGCACCTCCAGTAGGAACTATGAAGTGACGTAAGCTGTGCTTGTTGTTGTGACTTTTATTTTTGTCTTTATTTTGACATTGCTGAAAACGTCAGAACCTGAGCACACAGCGCTCACATTCTCCGTCTTCATTAGTTTTCCATCTGTTTAACAGCCTGTCGAATATGTTATTAGATAGAACTGTTATACAAAGAAAGACAGTATATGAAAAAGTAGCATTTGCTGTGCGGTTGATGTCCATTGTCATTAGCTGAGCAGAAATACAAAATCATGTTCCGCTTGATCCCCTCAAATTGTGTTGGATTTTCTCCCTAACTCGAGAGGTCCATCTATCATTGTTTTCCATGTTTGTAGACTTAGGTTGTGGACTAAATATATAGACTATAAACTGTGTGTACACGGCTTTTTTAAAAATGGCGAGTGCCGGTGTTTCGCGTATGTTCGGCCAATCAGCATACACTTACTTTACTGGTAGTTCCTATAGTTCTGGGTTAGACCCTACTTTGAAGAAGAAGCTAATTTAGTTCCCCCAAAAGGAGTTCCTAGAACTAAAATCATTCCTAGTTCCTGCGGTGCAAACACGGCAAAGTACGGTTACTTCTGACAGTAGTTCTAGGAACTATGAAAAGGTTCCTCCAGGTGAGAAAGCCCCTATTCTTTTCCTCTTTGCTCAAACAGTCAGTTCAGGGTGTTGAGAGGGTATATTAATTAATTGACATGAATGTGGTTTGATTGTATAAGTGAACCAGAATGTAACGCAAGGAAGCTTGTATTCTTCTATTACAATGCCTGAAAAGACTCACAGTAGTTCTGTATCCTATGGTTCTTTTGTGCAGCAAATGTCATGGTCAAGGAAAGATTAAAGTAAGTTTAAGGAATCAGAATTGTACTACTTTTTTTCCCTCTCAATCAATCCTGACCACACACTGAAGTGCAGTCTCACTCGATAAGCCCAAAATGATTTTACCTCATTCTTACAGTCAAAAGTTTGTGGCTTGGAACTGTTATTTTAACCATCCTGTCCATCTTCTGTCCACAGGGCCTGATGTATTTTAACACTAAATTGAAGGTCCTTGAGAAACGACAGCAGCAAATCAGAGATCTCAGAGCCAAGCATAAGTTTCTGAAAGAAGAGCTGGAGGACACCAAGTCTAGACTAATGATGGATCCCAGCAAGTGGATAGGAGAGTGTAAGTATTATATCTTTACGCTAGTTTTGAACTTGTGACTGGCAGTGCTTCTAATAGACAGAGTAAAAAGTTCATTCTAAATATTTCCAGTCCATTTCTTGACATAACCGTGTTTTGGTGTGTTTCACAGTTGAGGTGGATCAGGATTTGGATCAGGAGTCGCAGGAGTACTTCGAGGCATTGGAGCAAGCTACGGCCGAACTGGAATACTGCGTCAACCTATGCAAGTCTCGCGTCATGATGGTGACCTGCTTTGATATTCGAGTAGCATCAGACGTGCAAGAAGGACCGCGAGAGGTTGAGGTTTAAGAACGTGATGTGGTGATCGATGGACAACGAGAACGAGATGGAGGAAGACAGGACCCTGGATGTCTGAAAGGAAGGATAATGAAATGTAGCAGCCGGTCCAGTGATTCCAAGAAAACTCATGGATCAAAGATGATCTTAATAATAGAATGGAAAACGGAATTCTGCATGAAGTAGGAACTTATTATCTTCTGGAGAAGACAAAACTGTTCTGGTTATATGCAGTGCCTCATAACAAACATGGAATAGACTTACTCAAATGGAAAGCCAACATGCTTTGATGCGTTTGACGCATTTCCTTACCCAAGGAAAGAGAAGAATCATTCTCACTTACCGAAGAGTTATTCAACCACACCACAAAGTGCCTTTTTCATATGACTGTTTTGTACATTTGTTGTCAATCATTATTTTTTCTACTGGTGCTAGTGCTATGACCAGCATACCCAAGCCGAACCATTTTTTTTTTTTATTGCATTGTATAGTGTATTTATATGAACATACAGTGTGTGAACTATGATTTTGGGTGCGGAAGGAGAGCAATAAGCTGAACTTCCATGCTTTGCCTTTGCCTCCTCTGAACTATCACCTCTGTCAGCATATTGTTATTAAACCTTTCGAGCCTTATGTTGTATTTGTAGTTACTGTCGGAGTGTTTTTCTATCGTTCAAAGGTCTTTTTAAGGAACACAGTATCACTCAGCAATGGACAGTCATATGTAATACAAGCCAGTTTTCATAAAAGTGTTTGGTTGCCTTGATTCCAAACTTTCCAAACTGGACTGAAAATGGATGCATATCTACTTTTAACATATTTATTTCCCAGGTAATCGTATAGGTGATTTGAATTGGTACTAAGTTTGCTCAGCCATGTTGAATGTACATTAAAACATTTTAATGAACAGCACAAAAATTCCCAAGAATGTAAAATCTCAAGCATTGTTATTGGTTCTTATCGCATAAATACATGCAAGTCAGTGTCATTGTTATGCCTGCGATGGATTTGTGTTGCTAGAGGTGCAATCTATTAAAATGCAGATTGGCCTCTTGTTCTTGTTTACTTTAAATAGACACTTTGGCAAAGGGCATTCATCAGTGTAACCTGACATGTCTAGCTCAGCCTTTCTCTGTGGACACACTGTGTGCTGCATTAAAAGAGCTCTGGCTGTGATTAAAGAGGGGTGAGGTGACATTTGTGCGGTACAGGAAGGACTCTTTTTCACACGCTTTCAGACAACAGCATCCTAAAAGTAACCATAAAAATATCTGATGAGATTTTAAACACTGTGGCCCGCTCAATGGCATATTTGATGCTATTAATACACCTTTTTTATAGACTTTTGATCCTGTCATAAAAATATTGACTGTCCATCCCTGTTGAAAAAATCAGCATATGCTGGTAAGGTATGTTTTGAAGCATGGCAGCTGGTTTGAGCTGGTTTAAGCTGGTCCTGAGCTGGAGCTAGTTGCTTAGGACCAGTTTAGGTCCAACACTTGACCAGCATAAACCAGCTCAAACCAGCTGCCATGGTTCATACCTGAAACATACCTAACCAGCATATGCTGTTTTTTTCAACAGGGATGTCCTCAAACATTATTAAAGTCCAGTTTATGATGAATTGCAGGTTTTTTTTAACTACACTGTGGATGTAAATCCAAGCCTTAGTCCTATGCATCCATGTAATCATGGTCTTGAACAACCAACCTCAGCAACTGCAACAGGAAGTATTTAGCACAAATGACTGTCTCAACGGCTAGCCTTCACGTGATCTATTATCGATATTTTCAGCGCTCATTGTGCTGTTTAATAACTGCTGTAAAAGACCACCTGCATTTCTCTGATGTCAAAGACGCCAGAATTTCGCTGGTGAAAGTGTTTTAACATGTAGCTGCCAGAATGACTTTCCTGTTACTTGTCTATCAAAGGCTGTGAATGACCTTTAGATCTCATTCGACATTTAAGAAAATCAAAACCTTTTCTTGGATTTATTTACCTTTATAAACACTCTCAGGCCCTTTTTCAAGATGCTGCATGAGATTTGTATTTTTTTCTAGACTTCATTCTTCATCTTTGAATTTTGTAATGATTATGCTGGCATTCACTATACTTTATGAACATGGATTTAACTGACACCAAACTGAAACTTTTTTTCTTCTTTTGAATGAAAGCTGACAATGTATGTTGTGTCATGTTTCATATCAAATCATATTTTCTAGCTTTGGTTTTGTAAAGAATTTTCTGACCCTCTGTATAAATGTATTATATGGCAGCTTGGGATAACACTGTTTTTCTTGTGAATAAAAATGTCCTTCTTATCTGTCTTGGTTTGTCCATTTCTTTTAAAAATGTATGTGTCGGGAATATTTATTTCATCATTTAGATGTTTCTTTTTTAGTGTTTCCTAAGTAGAAACTTGATTACAGTTTCAATTGTAGATTTTCTGAAGAAAACGTTAAGAAACTCACCTAAACTTGTGGGTGGTTGCCTGGACATTGCTATACAGTTGTTAAAGTGTTCTGGGTGTTTTTAATGCATTGCTATGTTGCTGCTATGGGTTTTTGAAAAACCCTATAACCCATATTTAGTGTTTGATAAAATCAGTAATATTAATAAGTTTAGTAATATTAATATACAGTCAAACCAAAAATTATTCACACATTTAATTTTTTTGTATTTTTGATAAATTTTTACTAGTGGGTGCAGGACACTATAGTTCATTTATGAAAGTGAGTATAGCAAAATAAAGTAAACTGTATACCCAAAAATTCTTACAGTGGATACCAGTAAAATTGATAAAAACTTGGAACCAAAAATTATTCAGACACTTTGGCCTGACTGTGTTTTACGTGTTATCTGACATAATTAAGATACATTTTTTTCTGACAGTTTAACTCTGAGATCTTGTCATATTTTATTACCATTTTTAAACTATAGTGAATAAACTGTATTAATGAATGAAATGTTCAAGGTTTCTGAATAAATTTTGGTTTGACTGTAAGTAATATTACTTATTAGTAATATTAAAATAAAAATCATATGTGTGCATAAAATATATCAATATAAAATACTGATAAAATATTATTATTTGTTTGCAGTCTATTTCTTGAAGTCCATTGCAAACTCGCCAGTGATTGGGCAAAATATTGTGGCACATTGCAAATCAGCATGACTGTCACACTTAAAAACTAAACTTACCAGTGCAGATTTTGGTAACTAAATATATTTAATTGTCATATAAACAAAGCATCCCTCACTGTTTCTTTGTAAATAAAGAACACTTGTGTTATGTTCCATGTTTACATCTATATTATTATGAAATGCCTTTCAAATATGTTAAATGTCAAGGACAAACATATGGCTAGAAATGTGATCATAAACTACTTTAGTTTATAATATATCTGCCAGAAGTTCTGTTTTTAAGTATTGCACCTTATTAAATCGTAAATAGTCTGTTGAGTATTAATACACATGAAGCTGAAATCCAATCCAATGCCGAGCTGCTATTAAAACACGCTGGAATTCTAGATTATAAATCAATCACCCGTTTCGTTTATGCATCTTGGTAAACACATTGAGACATGGAACTATATAAAGAATGAGGGATATGTCAGCAATCCACAGGTGTTGGAGAGAAATATAGAAAGCGATGAGCTGTGTCTGCAAACCAGCACAGCACAGATTCACACAAAAACACATGCACATACATTCAACATGGTCCTGTCACCTTGTCATCCTGTTACGTTGCCACCTGCTCTGATTTCCACACACGAATACTCTATTTGATTGGGCGTACACACAAACGCACATATTAGCCTGTCCATGGGGGTGATTACTGCGAAAAGCACAGCTCATGACTTGCAATTTATCAACCTAGCAATCGAAGATAACAATTTTGCCTTTCTTCTACAAAAAGGTTGTGCATGGTTCAGGTATTTTTCAATGCACACACATGAAAAAGACACAAGGCCATCATTTTAAAAAGCTGCACAGCATGCTAATGCTAGCAGGTTACATTGTACATATGTTGACATCTCCCTGGGCCCATATAATTCCCTCACCCTTTCTGTCTTCATTCACTGAAAGCAGCAGTAATGATTTGGCTATTGTGTTGTAGCAGCTGGTCACTGTATCGCTAATCAAATCTGTAGCCTTTAGCCTAGTGGGCCCTGAGTGCTTTTTGACAGCAGGAAAGAACGCCAAATCACTCCAATGATGATGATTAAAATGTACACACAATTTATTCTGGGACACTGTTTCGTATTTTTGTGCCGGTTATTATGGGTATAATCACTATAACTGGGAGTGACTATAGGTCTATTGGGTTATAGTTTCTGGGCATATTACCACAAGATTTCTTTGATACTTTAAAGCTCATGTCTCGTCAGTTTAAAATCCATTTAAAGGGACAGTTTACCCAAAATGTCATCATGTACATTATTCTCACCTTAAAGGGTTAGTTCACCCAAAAATTAAATTTCTGTCATTAAGGACTCACCCTCATGTCATTCCACACCTGTAAGACCTTTGTTAATGTTCAGAACACAAATTAAGATATTTTTGATGAAATCCGAGGATATCTGAACCACATATAGGCGGCAACGTCATTGCACCTTTTGAGGTCCAGAAAATTAGTAAAAAGATGGTTAAAATAGACAACGTGACTGCAGTGGTTCAACCGTAATGTTATGAAGCGACCAGAATACTTTTTGTGCACAAAAACAAAACAAAACAAAAATAACGACTTTATTAAACAATTTGAACCGTTGTCATATGAAGTGAACTCAGTGCAGAGCTTCCTTGTTTACATCCGAACACCGACTCATTATTGGCCGGTGAATGCGTCAGCATCACATGCATGCATCGTGGTGCTCACGTGTTCAGTTTCGGCCAGTAATGAGTCAGCATTCGGACATAACAGGTGTGGAACGACATGAGGGTGGGTATTTAATGACAGAAATGTCATTTTTGGGAGAGCTAACCCTTTAATGTTGCACCAAAAACAAATACTTAAAGGGTTAGTTCACCCAAAAATGAAAATGACTCACCCTCATGTCATTCCAAACCCGTAAGACCTCCGTTCATCTTCAGAACACAGTTTAAGATATTTTAGATTTAGTCCGAGAGCTTTCTGTCCCTCCATTGAAAATGTATGTACAGTATACTGTCCATGTCAAGAAAAACATCATCAAAGTAGTCCATGTGACATCAGTGGGTTAGTTAGACGTTTTTGAAGCATCGAAAATACATTTTGGCCCAAAAATAACAAAAACTATGACTTTATTCAGCATTGTCTTCTCTTCCGGGTCTGTTGTATATCCGCTTTCACTCCACAGTGACGCTGCTTTTTCTTCTTCTTTCCTGTTTTACGGCGGTTGGCATCCAGCTTATTGGCTTCAGAAGGTTTGGAATATAGTGCAAGTTCTATGAATTTGTTTTTAAAGAGTGTTTATGTCCTTAACCCTGAAGTTTCTTAAAAATAATGAGTGAGTAAATGCAAAACACAAAGTTCTGTCATGAAACTCTAGATGGCGCAGGGTAATAGGTCCTTTAACTCAATATGCTCGTAATCACATCATTATCTATAGGACACAGCTAATTGGTTCCTGCAGTAGCCAATAAGCTGGTGTGTTCAAACTTCAAATACATTAGTAGCATTTGCCTTAGCAGTGCAACGCGCTTTCAGAAACCCTCCACCTTCCCCAGCTCCGCCTGTATAGATCTGTTACATGTAATTCATGTACGCGATACTTTACAGGTAAGATACTCTTACTTGCTCACAGCAGCGTGTCATGAATGTTTTGACAGTAGCAAGTCCTGTACAGCAATAATGCAGCAGCAAATATTCATGTAGTCATGACAGAATTTTTATTTTTTTGGGGTTAACAATCCGTGTAAAGTCTGTGAGAACTGGAAGCTGCAACCAACTTTCAGTACTGTGCCATATACTGAAGTGAAACAGAATACTGAATGAGAAAAATAGATGGTGGGTATTTAGCACACCTCCTTGCCATCTCTAGATTGCAGCAGACTGAAGGTTGGAGGGAGGTGGTTAGGATGTTCTATCAAACATAATCAGAGAAGGTACGCCAATTTTCAGATTTTGAATACAAACAATGTGGATTAAATGGATGAAATGTTCACCACAAGACTAATGTGAGCTGACAAAGTAAAAAGGGGCATATTTTCATGCAGACTTAAAATTCAAATGTCATATTTTGAGTTAACTATTTTTTGATCATGTTATTATGATATAATGTTAAACTATTACATTCATAAGTCAAAACTTTTAATCTTGGGCTGATTTTAAAGCAGATACCTTTACTCTAAAACTATGTTATTATTAGCTTAAAAGTACAGCTCTGCAAAATATAGCAAGCATTTGTGTACAGTTGGGAATGGGATTTGATGCAAAAGCCTAAAAGGTGACAGCCGCTCATGAAAACATGAAATATACGATATATATACGCACACACACACACACACACACACACACACACACACACACACACACACACACACACACACACACACACACACACACACACACACACACACACACACACACACACACACACACACACTCACACACATACTGTCATAAACATACACATAAAGCTCTCCTAGTGTGTATGTGAACACAATATTTCCTTGTTTATTATAGCATTTTTCAGCAGGGTACTAGATGATAGTACCCTCAAGGAAGCAGAAATCATATTTGTCACATTCATGTCGTATTTCCTGTTGAGTTTATATCTATTCATGCTCATGCATTATTAACTTATGTAGGCAACTTCTCTGGTGCCATGTGTGTGTCTTACCACTTCAAACTCTCAAACCCTTCCAGCTCTCACTAAGGGATCTCAGCTTTTAGAAAGGACCACAGCTCCTGTACTCTACCCATCAGAAAAGGACCCATTACCACAGAGACATTCCGGAGCTGCTGTAGGGAGATGTGCTACACTGCTGAGTCTATGGTTTTTAAGGGCCATTTTGAACCTGATGCTGAAATGAGAACCTTTGGACGCTCCTGCAGGGGATAGAACGTGACGGCAATGCGATGAGGTGGAGGTCAGGGAAAAGTCACGAACCACAGCAGTCCAAAGGCAATTCAAGATATATTCGTTTGTGTTTGAAGTGCGAAATGAACCAGAAAAACGCTGAAAAAAATAAATAAAAAATTTTAGAAACAATTTTCACTCAGAAATTGCTAGTAAATTTCACAAACAATTAAAAGTAATGGCAAGTAACACATTTAATTAAATATGAAAGTAGAAAATGGTAGTGCAAGTTCCTCTGAAACCCTCCACCTCCCCAGCACCACCTGTCTAGATCTGCTATAGGATTTAAAGGTCCCGTTCTTTGTGATCCCATGTTTCAAACTTTAGTTAGTGTGTAATGTTGTTGTTAGAGTATAAATAAAATCTGTAAAATTTTAAAGCTCAAAGTTCAATGCCAAGCGAGATATTTTATTTAACAAAAGTCGCCTACATCGAACGGCCAGTTTGGACTACATCCCTCTACTTCCTTCTTTAATGACTCCACTAAAACAGTTTTTTGACTAACCTCCGCCCACAGGAATACACAAAAAAGGGGGCGTGGTCTTGTTGCGCTCCCATGGAGAAGAGCAAGAGTTGCGTTTGTAGAGTGTGTTTGTTGCCATGTCGTCGAAACGCTGTTATTTTCATCCCGCAGTCCAATCACCTTTGTTTGGCCTTCCCAGGGATGCTGTACTTAGAGATCAATGGTTACAATTTATGTTTAACTCGGTTCCCGAAAATTATAATTGTGGTATCCTTACTGCAATAGTTAATGTTTGACTGCAGTGCACATAATGGCCACAAGAGGGGACTATATTTATGTATATGGCTGTTTTCCGTATGAGGTACTCTTCTGAGTGAGTGCTAACGTTGTACATTTTCTGTCGCTGCTTGTGGAGATTAGAGAGTTCAGTCTCTCGGGAATTATTGTCTTTTGTGTTCATTCGGCACGACACCACAATAATCCACATGTAAAACTATGTGCAGCACACGTAATGGTAAGAGGCGTGACCTTTCAAGGTTCGCTAAGCTGCTGTCGAATCACAACACAGGAACCGCTGGCTAATCAGAACTCGTTACGTATTTCTGAAGGAGGGACTTCATAGAACAAGGAAGTCATCTGCCCGTTTTTATGACAGTGGAAACAGCGGTATACAGATAAGTAAATTATGTGAAAAATACTGTGTTTTTTTACACGCGAAACATGAACACATGTTATATTGCACACTATAAACGCAATCAAAGCTTCAAAAAAACACGAAAAAAGTATGGCTATACATAAAAAAGTAATGTAACATGGATTTTAGCTTGACTATAACAGTTTGGGCAAATGAAAATGCTATAGTATAGAAAATTAAAGAAATTTCTTATCCAAAAATTTAATTACACCTTCAATTTCTTACCTTCAGAGAACATTGATGCTCACCTACTGTGAATAAACGCAATGTGCCAAGTTTTAATATGAGTAATTCAAATGATATTGCAAAATAGAATGTTTAAAAATAACTTAAATTCAGGTTGGTTCATAACACAAAGCTATGACTTTAGAAGACTTAACATATAGTACACAAATTGTATAAAACACTTTTATGGTCCTTTTTGGAGCACATTTTGGACATTTTTTGTTATCTGGAAGAAAAGAAGCCATATGGAAATGTAAAGGATGCTGCAATGTTCATTTTTTATGGACTGTTTATGTAAGTTATGAAGTGCCGTCACCAACCAGGGAACATTATTGGTGCTCCCAGCAATACAGAGTGCACAGACCAAGAGCAAGTGATTGTTAGATTTACTTCCTCTTGTCATTTCTAATGAGTAGAGCCTTCAGCACCTTAATGACACAGGGTCTCTCAGTCGGTCACTCCCATAAAAACGCACAGTTGATTTGTGAGGGAACTGAACCAATCCCTATATTGCTTAGGTAGATCAAGAAAAACATTATCATGCCCCCTATAATTTATTTTGGTTTACACCTGACATGATAGGTTCATGGTTTAATTTAGCCAGAGCAGTATTTACACTTCCATCCGAAAAGTTCTCTTCCACACCTTGACTTTTTATACTGCTTCATGTTATTTGGGTTGAATAGATTGAAAAGATTTGTCAGAACAGAGGATACAAAAATTCTGCAATTACTTTACAGTGAATTACATTGTTCTACTACAAACTACATAACTACATTTTATTTTTGGAAACTGGCCAAAAGATACAAAAAGATACTAAATGCAAATTAATTTAGGTACCACTAATGCTAATTACTAAATGCCAAGTCATGAAGGATATGGTTCCTTGCTTGTATGGTCCTTTTCCACATGCAGACCTAGACTGTTTTTTTTTTGCCTTTGATACTGTGGGGTTGTTTGTGCCACCCATTGTCTCTGCGAGTTGGAAAATTAAAAGAGAATTTACGAGTGCCCTCCAGTCAAGGGGTACAGCAGCCGGCCCGGGCATTGTTAGAGGAGCAGCAAGAGTAGGGATTTACAGCTTTGCAATCAGGCAGAGTTCGTGTTCTAAAGCAGGGGCCTGCTCTTTTAAGAAGAGCAATAAACCCAGCCAAATGCTGCCACTTACTCTAAGTAATTAAAACAAGCTGGTTCAGAAAGAGACCTTAAACTACCCGAGTGTGTGGGTTAGATTTAGTGCTCGCACATGCCTAGTCCTGCCTAGGGTTGCTTCAGGGGTGCTGTAACTATTGACAGACCCTAACTAACACACATATCACTATCCAGAGGGTCAGTCCTACCCACTGCTTTAAGCTGAGCATTCCCATGGGACTATGAATTTGGTGCATGGTGGTTTCTAATACTGGAAAACCTGGTTACACTGAAGGTTTTATTAAAAAAATAGGTATGTAATCAAATCAATAATAAATGAATAGGCACACAAAAAATGGAAATTGTGCCATCCTCTAGAATGTTTAAACCTGGCGTTTGTGAACTTTATTGTTTGCATATAGTCACAGTGCCTGCATATACATAATGTTTTACAAATCTCATGAATTATTCATTTGTATACATAATACATTTTTGGGGAGTCACATCACATGACATTTTATAACCTGGCTAACCTTGCCTTGTCATAAAAAGGTCAAATATTGATATTTTATGCGAAAATATTGGATATTTTAAGAGACTTATTGACCTTGACACACTCTTCAATGGCTCTCTATATATGAAAGCATTTCCTTTTTTTTCTTTATGTTTCTGTATGTTTTTTTGGACCGCATGACTTGAATGTGGTTGACAAAAGTGTCAGCATTAATCAGCATTAAATCAGTTTTGTTAAAATGTTTTGTTAAAATTAGAATAAAAGAATATGCTAAATTACTTAATGTTTTCTTTTCAGTTCTTTTAATAAGCATTTTCTCCTTCATTATGATATAAGGACAGCTGTATCACCCTTATTTTATACTCCCAACAAAAATATAAAAATACAGAAATCAGAAACTTTATCACCATAGAAGAAGTATACATAGAACGAAGATGTAATATAATCTTTAGAAGACATAATATGGCACACTATTTGGATCACTTTTATGATACCATATTGACTATTATGGAGCTTCACAGCCAGCCAGACAAAAACAACCTGTTTCAAGCAACATGAAGTAGAATGAATGACCGAATTTTTTAATATTTGGGCGAACTATCCCGTTAAAGTCAGGTCATTATTAATACAATATTAGCGTAAATGTGGCTGGTCAAGGATGGGGACCTGTCAGCTTATTTGGCAAGCTAACGTTAATCCAGCCACTACTCAGAATCTGTGTAATAGAGATGTGTGGCAGACACAGGTCTGATCCAAGCTGACAGCAACCTGGCAGCAGCCAGCCAGGCTGGTGTATCCTCTTCATTATCCTTTCTCTCCTCTCGCCCCCCAACCGAGCTACTGCATACATTCAGACAGTATCACTGCTGGAGGAGTATTCAGAGAGAGGTGACCCTTATAGAAACTGCAGCTCTACCACTGAGAAAGAGGACATGATAATTAGGCCCACACAATGGCTTAATACCAATTAAACCTGAAGCCAACATGCTCATATTTTTATTGTGCTTCTCTATTGTTTAACAAAGATATAATTTAAATGAGTTAATATGTCAATCTTTCTTCCAAAACACGTTTTTGGTCATACCCTGATTCACTATGGTATAAGTGTTTATATTTGAGACCTGATAAGATTTATTTATTTTTTTTAAATAATGAAACAATTGAGTATTACAACATGTTTCAACAGACATAGCTACAAGAAAATATCCCTTCAAATGAGAAACATTAACATTAGCATTCTAAAGGAAAAAAAAAAATAAAAAAGAAAAAAGAAATAATAATATTAACAATAAAATATTTCTTCATTTTTACTAGAGACAAATTCAAGGTCAAAAGTATAGAGGGTATGCACGTGACGTCACCGTCGACCGTTAGGACTGCGGTCACGCACGCTGAGTGGCAAAAGACTGAGCGTGAATGTCGCGAAAAACACACAAAACATATTCAAAATGGGAAAGAGCTTTGCGGCTGACTGTACAAATAACCCTGAGGTATATATTTAAAAACTAGAGAAAGCAACAGAAAAAGAAGCAAATGGATCATTGCAATTCACAGAAACAGAAACAGCAGAGAAATGGATTTGCAGTTATCATTTTGTGTCGAATTGTTGGATTTGAGGTAAAATCATACCTTATATATTGTATTGTTATATATTATGTTGACGACTCATCAATTAAATATTTTCCATCTTATATCATGCATAATTGGGTGTTTTTAAATAAACAACACTGTCAAAAACTCTACTATAAAAGTTTTAGGGCTGGACAATATGACGATATAACATTGATATAAGTGATTAAGCAGATTTAAACCTACCGATATTGTAGTTATATAAAATATTAACAGGCAGATTTGCTTTATTCCCCGGCGTCAAATCAGTTACATATAAATGACAGGAAACACGACTCCTGGCTGCATGTCAATATCCATAGATTAGGTTTATTCGACAAGTTGTAAGAAACACTTTCGAGTCCAACCTTTATATTCGTTAGTTTTACTCGCGTTTTCGCCGTTTCTCCTATTAACCAGTTACGCAGCTGGTTCTTTTGCCACTCAGTCTAGCTGAGGGAGCACTTTTTCGGCGGGAAAGTGACGTCGATGTACCCTCTATAGACCGGATGGTTTTCGCGGGAAATTGCTTGCATACGTCACTCGTCTGTGCATATCTCCTCATATCCATATTGAAAAGTTGCTCCGGCTACTTTGACGTGTGACTGGTGTGAGTTGTCACAACGGGTGCCAAAGGTTGACATGGACATTAAATGAACATAGCGTTGTCTGCTGGCAAAAAGAGAATGCGACAGAGCTTGTAATAAACAGAGAAGCAAATGATTGGCTTTTCGGAGATGGCGAGAACTGAGGGATTTGAAAAGCGACGCGGAGATGGCGCATTTTTTACCCAGGTATTTTACTGTACAATTGTAGATAAATACTTCTCTAACAGAGTTAATTGTAGCATTATCTATGGTGAAGGGTCATTTCATTATGGACGTTGTAACGTTGTGCTGGAATATAGTTCCAAGGAAGTACCGTGTCTAATAATGGGTGTTAAAGGGTTAGTTCACCCAAAAATGAAAATAATGTCATTTATTACTCGCCCTCATGCCGTTCCACACCTGTAAGACCTTCATTCATCTTCGGAACACAAATTAAGATATTTTTGTTGAAATCCGATGGCTCAGTGAGGCCTCCATAGCAGCAACATTTCCTCCCTCGAGATCCATTAATGTACTAAAAACATTTAAATCAGTTCATGTGAGTACAGTGGTTCAATAAATAATATTATAAAGCGACAAATATTTTTGGTGCGTCAAAAACCCCCCAAAACAAACGACTTATAGTGATGGCTGATTTCAAAACACTGCTTCAGGAAGCTTCAGAGCGGTATGAATCTTTTGTGTCGAATCATGATTCGGATCTTGTGTCAAACCGCCAAACTGCTGAAATCATGTGACTTTAGCGCTCCGAACTGCTACTTCGACACGCTGATTCATTATACTCCGAAGCTTCCTGAAGCAGTGTTTTGAAATCGGCCATCACAATATAAGTCCTTATTTTTTTTTTTTTTTGGCACACCAAAAATATTCCCGTCGCTTTATAATATTAATATTGAACCACTGTACTCACATGAACTGATTTAAATATGTTTTTAGTACATTAATGGATCTTGAGAGAGGAAATGTCATTGCTGGCTATGCAGGCCTCACGGAGCCATCGGATTTCAACAAAAATAACTTGATTGATGATGTGTCTGAAGATCAACAAAGGTCTTACGGGTGTGAAAAGGCATGAAGGTGAGTAATAAATGACATTATTTTCATTTTTGGGTGAACTAACCCTTTAAGTAACATCGTTAGCTAGTCAGTTTGAGATCCTTTCCATCTAAACTGGTAATATCTCTTAAAGGTGCCCAAGAATGCTTTTTCACAAGATGTAATATAAGTCTAAGGTGTCTCCTGAATGTGTCTGTGAAGTTTCAGCTCAAAATACCCCATAGATTTTTTTTAATTATTTTTTTTTAACTGCCTATTTTGGGCCATCATTAACTATACAGTGATTTTGGCAGCGCGCCGCCCCTTTAATTCGCCTGCTCCCTGCCACACGAGCTCTTGACTATATTACAGTGCATTTACAAAGTTCACTCAGCTAATATAACCCTCAAATGGATCTTTACAAGATGTTCGTCATGCATGCTTCGAATTATGTGAGTAAAGTATTTATTTTGATGTTTACGTTTGATTCTGTATGAGTTTGAGGCTATGCTCTGTGGCTAACGGCTAATGCTACACTGTTGGAGAGATTTATAAAGAATGAAGTTGTGTTTATGAATTATACAGACTGCAAGTGTTTAAAAATGAAAATAGCGACGGCTCTTGTCTCCATGAATACAGTGAGAAACGATGGTAACTTTAACCACATTTAACAGTACATTAGCAACATGCTAATGAAACATTTAGAAAGACAATTTACAAATATCACTAAAAATATCATGCTATCATGGATCATGTCAGTTATTATTGCTCCATCTGCCATTTTTCGCTGTTGTTCTTGCTTGCTTACCTTGTCTGTGCACAGTTCCAGACGTTACTGCCTTTCTTTGTCTAATGCCTTGAACATGAGCTGGGCAGCTGGCATATATGCAAATATTGGGGTCATACATATTAATGATCCCGACTGTTACGTAACAGTCGGTGTTATGTTGAGATCCGCGTGTTTTCCGGAAGTCTTTTAAACAAATGAGATTTACATAAGAAGGAGGAAGCAGTGGGGTTCGAAACTCAATGTATGTCTTTTCCATGTGCTGAACTCTTGTTATTTAACTATGCTGAGGTAAATTCAAATTTTGATTCTAGGGCACCTTTAAGCCTAGTTGGATGTTTTATGAGCAGTAGGATAATCATATTCATCCGCACGGTCATGCAGAACTGAAGCACAACCAAAACAACGTTCATCCGCAATATACATGCAGTTTTTTTAAACCGCTAGAGGGCCAAAAGTTTCATAAACAGAATCTTATCACAGTTTGTGTATTGCAAACATCAGGCAGACTTAACAAAATACTTAAATGGGACCTGAACAAACCCCTCCCTTACAAAACAAAAATGTATGGGAACATACTGGAAAATATAATGCTGTAAATATTACATAATTCCATATATGGAAAACTAGTGCTTATATTTTTCAATATACTGTATGTTTACATGTAGTGTTTACTGTTTACTGAAAACAGATATTAAAATTTTAGATTTTTGGACAAATGGTTGTCTTGTCAAAGATGGCAAAATGGTAGGTGAAAATGAGATTTTACAAATATTAATATAAATACAAATAAATGGATATATATATATATATATATCACAATATATATTTTCCTTGTAATTGGGTACATATATTGCACATACATATTCCATACATGCCATACATATATTGCACATACATGTGTAACTGTGAACATATAATATATTAGTACATAGATGTTTAAATATATTTATACACAAACTGTACCTTATTTTATCACATGTACATATATTATGAAACAGATTTTAATAATTTGGTATATTAACATAATTTCAGTTAATATATATATATATATATATATATATATATATATATATATATATATATATTTTTTTTTTTTTTTTTTTTTTTTTTACCATAAATATAAATCAAATCTGTAAAACTTACATTGTTGCTACCTTTTTTTTTTTTTACAGTAAAAGTAATTTTTTACTTGAAGATTTTCAGTGTGCCAAGCTTTACATGCACAAGCACTACTCATGTTTTCTTTTAGACAATGTAGAAATCCTGTTCTATTCTTGCAGTCTAATACTTGTTATACATATTTGTACTTGATTTTGGTGAAAAGCAACCTGATATTTAAGCAATTTTAACAGTAAAATTGCGGCAGCAGTTCAATAGATATAATCCATCTGTTCTAAGAATTATTTTGTTTCTGATCCACACTCCTTCCAGAAAGTGGCAGATATCGATCACCATACAAACTCAAGGTGACCACTGGTGTGCCATTCCATGCTTCACACTCCAGTCCTGTATGTGGCAGAAATGCACCTTTTATGTTGCTGTGTGAACACACCAGAAGAAGCAGGTAAATATTTTTAACATGTTTCCCCCCCCAAAATCCCTTGGAAAATAATCAGCGTGTTTCATTTACGTTTGCGAAAGGATGTCGTGTGGGTTAAGAGTGGCTGCTTCACAAATAAGTTTAGCATCAGTTGCTCACATTTTAAATTCTAGAACATCACACCATGACAAACATTATGACTTAGGTTGCTGGACTTCGTTCGTTATAGACACCCATGGATCCCATATGTTGTGAAATATGTGACCTTCACACTGCAGGGAACAAAACAGTTGTTGCGCGACAGCTACAGCTTTCAACGGCAGCATTTTTCTCCTTCAGACCGCACACATGACTTCACTATAATCAGTGTTTGGAATGCAATCAATCAAAGCATTTGAGATTAAGATCAGACAACTGCACTCAGCATGTTATGCAGTTGTAGGTCTGGTCATTTGGGAAATGTTGATTTCAAAGCTTGAGTGTCTTGTGCTGAAAGGAAATAAATTAGTATTAAATTGTTTGCATCCAAGGAAAGAAGTTGGCGAGAACAACCAGCTGTGATGGCAGATTCAGTGTGTAGATGTCTTGCATTTTAATGACGTTTAGCCTGTTGTTTATAGCACTTCCTCTAGCTGTCTGTCTCTTTTTTTTTCTTTTTTCTTTTTTTTCAAAGTTTACGAAACATATTTCACAAAATTCACATGAGTCATATAAGTATAAGTCAGGGACTCTTTCTGATCATTTGTCATTGATATTGTTTTTAAAATATAACCATGTTTACGATGATTAGTGCTGATTTTTACTTTTATATATTCTAATCTGCAACTGTGTGTGTATGTGTGTGTGTATATATATATATATATATATATATATATATGCTATATATATATATATATATATATATATATATATATATATATATATATATATATATATATATTCAGATTTATAGTTTTAAAATCAGATTTATATATTACCGTTTAAATGTCTCTAATGTCACTTTTTATCAATTTAATGCATCCATGCTGAATAAAAGTATGAATTTCTAAACTCTTACTGACCCCAATTTGATTTTATACTTTAATCAGGGAAAATACAATACTGGAAGGAACAATTAAGCTAAGATTTTGAATACTTTTGATGTTAACAGCCCAGAACCCAGGTTAAGAAATATTTCTAATCTGTAAGAGGAGCCCAAATAATCGACACAATAATACAGGGATTTAATAGCAGCTAGTGTGAATATCCTTACCGGAAGCTTAGACTCCACTGGGACCTGTGCTACTAACAGATGGACTTCTCTAATGAAAAAGACCCTTTTAATTAGCCTGTCCGTGGACGTTTATTCACCTCGTATGGCCATCTCCCCAATAAAGTTTCATTGAGCGGACTGGCCTTGCAGCGGGCTCCCGGCACCTGCCATCTGGTGGGCTGGGGGCTCTATGATGGCAAAATGGCACTCTTGTTTCTTCCCACTTCAGTGAGCCGGAAAGGGGCCGAGGGAATCGAGTGAGGAGCTGAATCTGGGAGGCGGTGTAGGGGTCTTTCTTGTCACCTTTCACCATCTTTGGTGGGTGGGTTATTCTTCATGCATGTTAAACTGCTTTAATGTAATAGCAACAACAGGAAAAGCAACAGGGAATGGGGGTCATGTAACCCCCCACCTCCCACCCCACAGTCAAGCAGAACTGATTAATGCTGTTCTGATGATGTATCATTACCCTGCTGAGATAACCAGCTTTACATCCTGGGATCCATCCATCCCATCCATCCCATCCATCCCATCCATCCATCCATCCATCCATCCATCCATCCATCCATCCATCCATCCATCCATCCATCCATCCATCCATCCATCCATCCATCCATCCAATATAACATGTTCATTGATTTATAGTTATTCTAATATTGTTTGACTCGAAGTTTCATAGTTAAACACAAAATGCTCTCTTTGAAATGCTCTCTGTTAGTCTCTATCTCATCTACAGGTTAACTATATTTCCTTCCTCACATCCTGCTCTCCATTATAGAAACATGATAAGATGAATTGTATTCATGAGTTTTAGTTGTTCTTGGATGGAATGCACAAATTGAGTCTATTTTTGTGTGCTTTTCTGCCCTTCTTTTCACTGGAAGGCGCCTATTCCTGATTATGCTTTATTCACAGGTGGACATTTGATTTGGCTGCGACTTGATTGCTTCCCCACTGCTGAATTCACAGAAGGTCATACTCTAACCTTCTTTGGCAAACAAACTGGCTGCCTGCACATAAAAAGCAAAAGAGAAAAGGGAAAGAATGTGCTTTGAGCATCTTGAGATGCAGCAGAGTCATCTTCATGAGAGAAATGTCTTCTTCTGAGAAGAGTTTGAACATTAATGTAGGCTACAAACAGAGTAAGGTGAAATTGGCCACCCTTCCTTCCTTCCTCCCTCAAAACACCAATATATAAAAGTTCTTCCACCATAAAATAAAAATCGGGGGCCATTGTTTTTTTCCCCTCAGTATAAAAAGGAATTTTATTTGCATATGTCTTAGTTCATGTCCGCTCTGATTAATACTGTTCAAAGGAACAAATCCTTCATTGTACCTCTTTGAAGTGAGGACAGATAGTGATGGATAAAATGATGCATGAATTTCTAACCCTCAGATGCAGCTGTGCAGAGCAAAAGTAATTCACACCGCATTAAAATAAGCAGAGAAATTATTCATTAAATTGTGCCTTCGTGTTTTTTCCGTTTAATCCGCATTGTGAAATCATTATCATTTGGGAATCTATCTATCTATCTATCTATCTATCTATCTATCTATCTATCTATCTATCTATCTATCTATCTATCTATCTATCTATCTATCTATCTATCTATCTATCTATCTATCTATCTATCTATCTATCTATCTATCTATCTATCTATCTAAAGTGAGCAAATCTTTTTAGTTTATACAGCAATAGGTGCTATTTATAGGCCAATTATATGGTTTCATGTTTGATCTTGCCAGAACATATTATTCTCCTATATGAAGCAGTGAGTGAAACACTCCATTTGACCTTTTATAATACAGCGAGAGTTTCAGTGGGGTCTTCAGCCGTTCTCATGCCTTCAATTTCAAAAGGTCTGAGGAAACTCATAACTTACTGGATAGCTAATTATTTTACTTTTACAGCACGATTGCTTGATGAGAAGAAACGTAGAAAAATCCCCAAGGCCGCTGAAAATCAGAACGCTAGATTTAATGGATGCTCTTTCATGATGCTGACTTCAGCACTGCTGTGTGATGTGAAATTCTGTTTTACTGTAAGCTCAAAAACTGATCGGGTTGAATAGTTGTGAATGTCCTCACCCAGTAGCACAGATCACACATTGAAGTGCTGAGACCTGTAGAAATCAAACGGACAGCTGGAGATATCAATGAATGTAGGGTAGCCAACACGTCATGAAATGATGGCAGTGGTTTAGAAACTTGGTTTAGAATGTTGCTCAGAATGGTAGTCAGCATATATAAATTTTGCATTTATCTGATACTGTAAAAATACAGTACAAACATTAATATTGCCATAATTTCAGTCTTCAGTGTCAAATGATCCTTCAGAAATCATTCTAATATTTGCTGCTCAATAAATATTTCTCACTTTTATTATTGTTAAACACGGTTGGGGTGCTTAATTTTTTCTATGGAAAACTAGATTTTTTTTTTTTTTTTTTTAGGATTCTTTGATTATAGAACCTTCAGCAAATAGAATGTACATCACAAAAAAAAAAAAAGAAAAAAAAAGGCTGTTGCCTTTTTGCCAAATGGGTAGGACAATTTCAACACCCATAATGCACTGGGCATGTTGCTGTCCAAGGCCACTCCCACCAGTTTGATATGGATACGCTTACCAGAGTCAAATACCACCTTGCTTTAGTAGGAAATACCTCTTAGCAAACTTTTAATCATAATGGTGTCAACTTGTATTGTTCCCAGGAACAAGAATTCAAAGAGTAAATATTTAGTGGTTTAACTTTCAGTTTCCAGTGAAGGATCCAGTGCATTGTAGGCAGCAGCTAAAGGCTGCGGAGAGAACGCTACAACGGAAAATCTGAAAAACCTATGTTTTTGTAGTTCACATTTCATGACCACGACCACTAATACCACAGATGTACATGTCCACTGTAAAACGTCAAACATGGTTTGCAGAGTATAGGTATATGATTCAGTTGCATCACAAGTATACGTTAGGCCTACTGTGGTTTAAACCACAGTACTTGTGGTGCAGCAGAATCTCATTTGTTTGCATGGCAACTAAATCATGCATCTTGACATGGTAAATACTCCAATGCAGCTTCAGTAAATATGTCTAGATGTTCAGTGTGGGAAAAAGATGCTGTGTTTATTATTCTGTTATTTTATGCAGTATAATCTGTGGTCCTAATTGGAGTTCTGCTAACTGGTGACCTCTCCTCAATGCTACATTTCAACGTGAATTTGTGTAAAAGTGAGAAAAAAAATCACCTAGAACTTTGAACAATAAACCTGTCAGATTGTTTTCCCGATGGCTTCATAAAAAGACGTAACTCTGCCTCCTCCCCAAAGATGTGGATGCTATGTTTCATTATTTTTTTGTGTTCATTGTTCCTCAAGTGTCTGAGATGAAA
This sequence comes from Chanodichthys erythropterus, assembly GCF_024489055.1. NCBI lineage: Eukaryota > Metazoa > Chordata > Actinopteri > Cypriniformes > Xenocyprididae > Chanodichthys > Chanodichthys erythropterus. Next base: position 30,866,201 of record NC_090238.1, read on the forward strand.
TAGTTATATTGATTTGTCTGGTGGAGCAAATTAGACTCTGGCTCTGGAGACAGGCTAACCATTCATTTTGAACTGCCTAGTTTACCTCCCACCTCGCTGGGCTCTGGACAGACATATCTTCCAAGGTTTAATTACCGCCGGTTACCTGACTGCTGTTACAGCTGAACACACACACACATACTGCCCCTTTAATTAGGTGTCAGCTGTTTTAGGACTACAGCTCATTGATCAGGACATGATGGTTAATAAGAAGTGAAGTTCTGGTGGTTCTTTTATTGAAATAGATGATACTGAGCTGGGTCAGGAAGTGATATTGTTTGGGGTACCGAGAGTTGGATGGGAGTTTGTGTTCACAGGGCCCATTGGGATTAACCTGCTTTAACTTGATTTCTTTTCTGAAAAAATCCTGAAAAAATGTATCTGTTTCTACAAATAAATATTAGTCAGCACAACTTTTTTTTCAACATTAATAATAATATGAGGTGTGTATCGAGCCCAAAATTAGCAACTTAGAATGGTTTCTGAATGATCATGTGACACTGAAGACTGGAGTAATGGCTGCTGAAAATTCAGCTTTGCCATCACAGGAATAAATCACATTTTAAAATATATTTAACAATTTCCATCGCACACCTGCAGGTAATATATAGGTGCTTAGGAGAGAAGACCAAAAAAGTCAAAAATCTAAAAAACAAAAGGAAATCACCCGACATTTATGGTCATGAGACAAACGTTGCTAATAAATATTTTTTATACTTTTTAGAAGTATTGATAGTGTGTGGGAATAACAATACAATATTACTGTTTTTTTTATTTATTTATTTTTTTTTTTTACTTATTAAATAAATGCAACTTTGTTGGGCATAAGAGAGTCATTTTCATTTGTATTATATTAAATATACTGTCTACCCTGACTGAGACCATCTGAGACTGGTAAATATCAACAACTCAAAAGCAAGGGAAATGACAACTGTTATATGGACGTATTGCATTTTAGTGTTGCCTTCATTTTATAGCTCTTTTGCACTCATTAGTGTGTCTTTTGTGTCTCCATAAGTCTGACTTGAGCACTTGGACAATCCTCCATGTGGGCACCTGGTTGTGGGCTGGTAAACTGGCATTGTTGCTCTCCAGGATTGTGCCTGCAAGAGTTTTGGCAGAATCTACATTCCCCTCCCCCTTCCTCTGTTCACCCTCTCTTCACAGTTGTTCATGAATATGAATGAAGGGTGAGTCTTGCTAGCATCATTAATGTGCCGCAAGTCCACATAAATCACACCAATATAAAACTCCAAATGCTTTGCTAGTAAAGGTTGGTGATAACAGGACAGGGACAGAGTGAGACTAACATGATAACTTGGCTACAGAAGCTTCCCTTAGAGTGTATTATGTTCAGCATTGAGCCTTTGGATTTCTAAAAACATGAGGTTTAAAGTGAGGTCATATTTACTATTATTCAGTGAATTGTCTCAGCAGGCAAAACCCATTTATTTCAATAAGAATCCAGGTGATTAGGAAATTTGTGTGAGGGCGAAATATTTTCCAACGCAGATTTCTTCATGGGTTCAAGTTGGTCGTGTTGCCCAAAAGAAAGCTGCTTTGGTTTAAAAGTGACTTCTATATGAGCAGTGCTTCATTCATATCCACACTATTGACAATAGACAACATCATACTTGGCAAAATTCAGGTAAGAATTTCACTAATGTGACCGTACCTTTAGTTGTGGCTAAAGATATCTTTCAATATTTCTTCAACAAATTACGACACTGTCTTGAGCATTTATGCTTCTGCATTCTGTCTGCATTGCTCTGCAATTACACCGGCGAAATGCTAGTTGATGGTGGATTCCAAAGGACATGCCGGAAATACATAGGAGGAAATACAATGCTACTAAGCCAACCAATTACAGATATTGCGGTCTGCGTCATTGCGACGTGTAGTTAAATTTTTGGGAAGGTGCACGTTAGGGTACGGCATAGGGTTAGGCATAGGGTACAAGACTATGCCTAGGCTATGCCGTACGTACTGCATTTAGTTTAGTTTCAACAGTAGATGGAGCTCTAGGTTTAGTAGGTAGTTTTTAACCACACTCTCAAATGCTCATGAAGAAGACTGCTGGACAGCGCTTACGTGTTCGGCTGAGTCATGTAAGTGGTTAAATATACTTGCAACTAGGCTCAGAATGCTTTTATGACACAAGATTTGTAATTCGCTTCAACCTTTTCGAACTTTATGAATGATTATTTTAGGTTTGTGTGGTGTGTAAAGGAACTTGAAGCAGGCAGTGTACGAGTGTTTCTAAAGCACGTATAGTAGTGCCATCTGCTGTTTAAAAACAACAGATCAGAATTGATTCGAGAGAGAAACACGATACATCGGAAAATATCAGAATCACTCCAGATTCTTTGTATCACCAATCGAGATTCGATGTATTGTCCCAGCCTTAGTGAAGACTGTAAAGTGTTCGATAACTGTATTCAATTTGTGTATATTTCACATATATAGTTACTGTCCATCAATTAACTTTATCCCATTAAACACACATCAGAAATAATCTACTTGTGAAGTGCCATTAAAACTACCTTCATGGTGACTTTAATTTTTCCCAAGTATTCAGTAAGCCAAAGCCTAAAGCTTGTCTGATAAGAATGTTGGTCAAATTCAAGATGGTTGCTGATCAGTAAAGGTGCGCATTTACTGTTGCTCGGTGAAATTTCATTTGCGAAATCCAGACATTCCTATAGGAATCTGCACAGTCTATGCTATTGAGAATGGACTTTTTTTGGACACAAAATTTTTTTCTAAAATATCTCTAATGTGACTGAACCTTAATGCATCCTGCTTGTCAAAATCATGGTCAGCGTGACAGTAGTTTAACCCTAGTTTCAATAGCGTGAGGAGCTTTTTTTCTTCCTCAACTTTTGTAGTGGCTGACATTAAAAATAGATGCTTCCTGGAGCACCTCAGCGGCCTGCGTTAATTACGTCATGCATTGTTTCTTCAAAGAAGCACGTCAAGATGGAAGTCTTTAAAAGAGAATATCTCAGATTTAGGGCAGTTGTTTTGGGTTGCTCACTAGAGATTTTCTATAAATATGGATGCACATTGAGCTCAAGTTTAGTTCTGTTGCTCAGGCTTCAAGAAGAGAGCAGCTGCTAACGGGGGGTCTTGACTATAGGGTTCTCAAAGCTTTAGCCTTTCAAAGTCAATGAGAGGCTTCGGCACAAAATTTACAAAGCGCGCCACATCCAAAAAAGGCCAGAAGGGGTAAACAACAGGGAAGAGAGGCAATGGTGGAAACGGAGCACGTTCTGACAGTAGTTTTGACTTCTTGTGTTGGTCTGGGATGTCTCGCATTGTTTGTGTTGTCTGGCAGAGAATTATGTTTGTAATGATTCTCTTGTGATGGATGGTTTAGCTTCGTCCGCTAATCTCTTCACATTCAAATCCATCATTTCCATCCACAGTGTAATTCAATACTGGTGAACAACTATGTGTTGTTTAGAGGCATCATTTGTTAATGGATTAGATGTTAATTTAAGTTTGCCTTTTGCAGCTTTAAATTGGAAAAATATAAATAGTTTTCTGGATGGCCCATTTCTATACAACTGACAACTCAATACTAACATGAAAATGAGGTGAGCTGTGTCGGTGATGAATTCATTTTGAGCCACAAATTTATAAAGCCTTAATGTGTAATGATTTTATTCAGTCTCATGATTAATTATTTATCTTTTTCATTTTTTTTTTTACATTCTAGACCATTGGGAATAGATGATGTGCTGTTTCAGAAATTAATGGAATCATTTGTTGTGATAATTGACATATTCAAATGGTTCTAATTTTTGTGTTTTGATTGGTGTAGATACTCAGGATTCCCCAGTAAGTTGACACACTTACAATGGAACACGTCTATAGCAAAAAAGTACAAATATGTTGTTAATTATACTTTTACTCCAGTACAATCCAGTACAATCCAGTACAACAAGTTACGTGCAAATAGATTGTATCAGAACTATTCTGCCTTTCTAAGAACTATATCTGTGCCATTATATCAGTAATTTACCTGTACTTTTGATAAGGAAGTAGTTAAAATATCAGTTGCATTAATACTTTTATTAATGTGAGATTTTAACTTTTACTTATGTCAATTTTTATAAACATATCTTTACATTCACTTTACACACCACTGAAAGGAAGTGAATGGTGCCAATTCGTAATAATTAAAATACTTACTGTTTCAATAATACAGCCACAGATCATAAAGAAAATATGTTAGCATGATTTTAGTGTTACTATTAACCATGACTTTTGCCTTAATAAACTCCTAATTACTGCTTATTAATAGTTAGTCAGGTAGTTAAGTTTAGGTATTGGGTTGGATTAAGGGATGTAGAATATTGTCATAGAGAATAAGGCATTAATATCTGCTTTATAAGTAATAATAAACAGCCAATATCCTTGTAATATGCATGTTAATAAGCAATTAGTTAATTGTGAGAATTGGACCCTAAACTAATTTGTTACCAAATTATAATACTCAGATTTCTATTTTTAAAACCTCCAATAATTGGCCACATTTCCTTCCTAATTGCCTCACCGTAACCATTCTTAAAATGTTATTTATTATTTTTTTGTGAAAAGAAATGTTTCAACCATGCCCTCACCAAAATTTGATTATTTCAGTGATATCCAGTTCATGTACAAGGAAATGTATGTGAAAAAGACACATGATACAGAGGTTCTTGAGTAGATGATGGATTCACTGTTTTGATGGATGAATGATGCTTTTGATTCTCTCATCATGTTCGATTTGTTTTTGATTTCCTTGGGGAAGCAGCAGGCTGGCATATCACTCATTGAACTCTGTTGAAATCCCATTGAATTGCTGAAAATGATAGTGACTAACCCAATAAACCAGCTTTAACAGCTTGGCTCTCCCACTTTACGTAGAATGAGATTACGAAAGGCTGAACGCTGGTATTAACCTGGTGATGTAATTACCTCTGCAGGTTGACTGCTAATACAGTTATCAAGCATGCTGAATATCCCCTAATCTGATTAGGAACTGACCCCTCCTTCTTCACTGGATTCTGCTGTAAAGTGAATGTCCTGCTACGTCCGTTTGTCTTTCAGTTGACTTTGACAGGGAGACAATCTTCATCTGACCCTGACCTGTAGCAGTCACATCCATTTACGGTCAGTTACAGTTCTAATGTGTGTAATTGGCTCTTTGGGCTTGAGCTGTGCAGACTGATGCTTATAAATGAGAGGAAAACACATACATTTTTTATGGGGCTTAAAGTAAAAAAAGGAAGTCAAGCTGGTGTGGATATTCTAATAATAATAATAATATTTAATAATCAAAGTGCTGAAATTCTTAGGGGGAAAAATATAGTTTAGCATGATTTATTATTATTGTTATTAATATTATTTCTTGCAGACTTTTTAAAATATCAACAATATTTGAAGATTTTTTTGTGCCAAATCAAAATCAGTGAAGAATAGCCAACATGCAGGAAACCATTTTGTTTATTAAACAGAAAATGCAGTGAGTCTGTGTGTCAAGATCAGTATTTCTTTATTTTTACTTTTTTTTTTTTTTTGAAAAAAAGTTTTCAAATACCGTTTCCTTATGCATTAATCCAATATGAATAATGAAGATTATAAAGAACCAGGTGAATGCATTTTAAATTAATTACAGTTCTAAAACATTTCTTTAACATCTTTAATTATAATTTTCCCTGAATTGTAAATATAAAATGTTTAAATTTTATTTGTATTGTCTATAATGTGGTTTTAGGGATTAGATGGAGTAAGATGGAATATAGTAGGGGTTTGATGGAATACACTGTAACCTGGAGGAATGTGTAGCGTGAACCTCATAATCTGAAGGCATGCAAAATGGGTTCTTGTGGTGTAAAAAACATGACAGCACATTTAAAAAAAAATGAATAAAATTATAATCAAATATCTAATAAACCTCCACCCCGCCCAAAGGGATTTTCCATAAGTGTTTCAGCAAGAGAGTGTGAGATTGAGAGAGAAAGTGTGTGTGTGTGTACATGTGTGTGTGTGAGTGTAAGAGGGAGATAGAGAAAGAGAGAGAGTGAGCGAGAGAGAGAGTAAGGGAATATTTCATTATTTGCTGGATCCCGGGCCAGAAATGTTCCAAAGATATGCTATAATTGTAACTCAAGGTCATGAATTGAAAAACAGGGCCATGACAAAAGGCAACTGATGTCCTCACTAGGCCAGGTCGTTTTAAACCACAGTGCAAAGCATAACCATGCTGATAAAACCATAATTGAAGAGGACTGTTGAGTCTTGATATATATCATATTTAGAGTTTACTGTTTAAAAACAGGACATAATTCATAAGAGAAGAAGACAGAAGACAAATACTTGAGAGTCACAGAAATGAATAAGAAGACGAATAAGATGAAGTACAATCTATTGGGAACCACATCATGAATACGTATTGATTCAATGAAAATAGTGAAGCTTCAGTGACACAAGCACATCCCATTCAGCTACACTGTTAGCCCAGATAAGTTGAATTTACTTGAGGAAATTTTGAGGAAAATTTTTGAGAAATTTGAGGAAACTGGTTACCCTAAAAAAATTAAGTAATGATTAAGTAATGTGAACTTAAAAATTCAAGTTCATTTAACTTAAAATGTTTTGTAATATTAATTACTTTGTAGTTATTACACATATTATTGTTAAGTTCAATGTACTAAGCAAGTTGATTTATAGCAACTTCTATTTTACTACAAAATTAAGAAAAAAAGCAAATAAAAGGTACATTAATTCAATTTTATGTTTTATTTTAATTCAATTCCAAATACAACAACATTTTATGTCCTGAAAACATTTCCTTATAAAGCGTGAAAAAAAAATAGTCAGCTTATTGTTAAGCGCATAAATAGTCTATCTCAGAATCACAATAAATTGCATCAAAACTATATGGTTTGTTCACACTCCTGAGTTCACAATAGTGGCAGTATTCCATTTTAGGTGCCAGCTCACATTTTCCTAGGTTGAGAATTACCTGCTGAATAAAATATAAAGTATTTTTCATACAGTTAGGGTAGTCCAGTTGCAGGGCATAAATCAGTCAGAAAAAAAGACACAGAAGTCCTGAGGTTGGTCGGTTCATCCATCACCAAACATCCTTCCAAGACGATCCTCACTCTAGATGGGTTTAGCTGAGCACTTTATAGATCAAATCACAGATGATTCTCACTGGAGTTTGCCTGTATGAGTCCTTGTCAGCTGCAACATGGTAGAGGAAGACAAAGATCGACAAAGACATTATCATATAATAATGCATCAGATAATGGTATTGTCAAATACTCCATCCATCAATGCTGATGTCAGGCTCGGCGTTGACAACTTTTCTGTGAGGAGCAAACATTAAAGTTAAAGTCTTGATTATGGCACCTGATTTTATGGTTTAGATGTAATTGTGCACTGTGCACTGTGCAGTATGCAAATTAATAAAATAATCAGCCAAAGAACAGGTCTCAGTAAACCCACATGACACACAGCTGATATGGAGTTTTTGGTGAAGGCTGTATAAGTGTACATATTGTGCATAACGTGTGATATAAATGTACATGTATATGTTCCAGATGTAAACAAGGAAATTGTTTTTCTTGTATAACTTCATTGTTTGAGCCTATAATGTTTAAATAGCTGAGCTTTTTCACAGTTATAAGGGTAATACTTACACTTCTAATCCAAAGCATCTCTCCTTGACCTGCAACACAAAACAAGATAGTCTGTTGTTAAGAAACCTATGAACCTAGATAAAACAGTATATCCATCTGTTTTCATTTGCAACTCGTTAATTAACTTTAACTTAATCTTTCAATCAATAGCCGTGTCGAAATAAAACACAGTCGTTAAATTATTGCACTCACCATTTTTGCGCTTCATCCTCCCTCCTCTGCTGGGAGCGCGGATGCGGGTGCGGGTGCGGGTGCGGGTGCGGGTGCGGGTGCGGTGTTCGCCGACAGCCAGAGGTTCAAACTAAGTTTACACGCGCAACAACAGCTCCTCGTGTGAAAAAGAAACAAACGACGAAATAACGCGCGTCGAACTCACCGATCAGGGGTTCATGCACGGTGATCCACCGCACGCGAGAGAGAACACTAGCTAACCGGAAAAAACAGTTCCGTCGTTTAAACTTTAACAAACGATTTTCACTCTGACTCTCAGGGGGGGAAACGATAAAAAGGCAAATGTTTGGAAAAAAAAAATGTCTGTAGAACTTGCCAAAACAAATGTTCCAACTTCTCATCAACAGCTCCTTAAATTCACACACACCACAAAAAAATGGCGTCGTTACCTGCCGTAAACCAATGTGTAAAAAACCAATGTGTAAAAAAACTTAATAATTTAAGTGCATTTAACTTAAATTTATTAAAACATTCAAATTACATCCACAATTTAGTAGAATATACTTATATTTTATAAGTAATGCAATCAAACTTAAATATTTTAAGTATATTGTAATTATATAGTTTAAGTAAATATAAAATCCGGGCTAAGAGTGTATAATTGAAAAACAGTGAATAGTTCATGAGGATGAGTAAATGATCAGTATTTTAATTTTGGAACTATTTCTTGCTAAAATCATCTCAGTATCAATTAAAGTAGTTTATAGCAATTTATTCTAAATTAAAGGGTTGGTTCACCCAAAGATGAGAATTCTGTCATTAATTACTCACCCTCATCATGTCGTTCCAAACCCGAAAGACTTTTGTTCATCTTCGGAAATGAAGATCTTTGAACAGATGAATTTAGTCTTTTATTCACAGATAAACTAGGACAATAAATCTATACATCGCAAATTGAGAACTGAATCTGAGATATTCTGAGTACATCGCAATTCTCTTTTGAATCGATTCTGAGCTTAGTTTTTAAGAGCAGATGGCACTGCAAGCTTTAGAAACAGCCGTACTCTGCTTGCTTCCAATTCTTTACACACACCACTTGAACCTTCTATAAAATTATCATTCATAAAGTTTGAAAAGGTTTAAGCGAATTTCAGGGGTTTGCAATCTTGTCATAAAAGCATTGTTGCAAATACATTCTCAGACTCAGCTGAATGCATGAGTGCTCTCCAGCGCTTTTCTTCATGAGCATTTGACCGTGTGGTTAAAAACTAGTCTAGAGTGCCTTGTGATGTTAAAAACAAAGCTCAGAATCAATTCGAGAGAGAATCAGGATGCATTAGGAAAATCTCAGAATCGATCCATGAATTGCGATCGATTTATTGTCCCAGCCCTATTATAAACATTGATCACTGAACATAAACAGAAGCTCAACCGAAACTGCTTGACACACAATAACAAATCCCACTGGTTCTTGCTGAAGTTCAAACGTGTTTAGTAACACGAGAATGAACCTCACTGGTTCTCGTGCATCAAGCAAACATGCTTGAGCGTCTGTGTGAGTGGATGAATGTGACTAAAAGTCTTAATTCAGTCTGTTCATCATATAAAGCGATCGTAGTTGTGTAGATTGTCAACGGAGGGACAGAAATCTCTCAGATTTCATCAAAAAGATCTTAATTTGTGTACCGAAGATGAATGAAAGTCTTACAGGTTTGGAAAGACATGAGGGTGAGTAATTAATGACAAAATTTTAATTTTGGGGAGAACTAACCCTATATGTTGGCCTACATTTTCCTACTAATGGACAATACACAAGCACTTAAAGTAAATGGTTTACATTACGAGGGTGCAGCAGTTGTTTGTTCTCATCTCCACCTCCTGTCTGGATGTCCTGGGTTGTCTTGTCTGGTACAGTGCCTCACTTCCTGCAGAGCTCTGGACTGAGTTTCTGGCTATGTTACAATAGTAACAGACTTCACCTGTGATGGAATCAAACCAGCATGGGTTTTTATTCTTTCCTCATATGTGTAATGTGTTTTGATCCTGCTTGCCCTAACAGATTAAGATCAATGCTTTTCTGATCAGTAACTGGAGCTAAAAAAAAAAAAAAAATGAGTAAACCGTTTGACACTGCCTGTTCTTTAACAGTATTGAATTGAGGAGGCTTTGAAACATTTTCCTTTCTTGTTGCTTTATTGTCTACAGGCACTATGTGTTCTTACTTGATATATTAGGGTGAATTAGGGTAAACATAATTGCACTTTCAATTTCTGAAATTTACTGTTAATCCACTCTAAAACGTCAGACCTCAATAACAACTGGAATGTGGTAATGTTAACATGGATTGTGATGCACATTACCCAATGTCTCAGATTGCCTTGCAGGTCCTGATTTTGCCAAGTTAGACGCATTCCTGGGTCAATATTTTGTTGTTCCTGGAACAACATTCCTGTCTGAAAATTTAACCCTAACCCTATTTCTACCCCTAAACCTAACCCTACCCATAACTTATCCCTAAAATCATAGGGAAATAATAGGTAAATAACACTGATGTAGAAACACCTAACCCAGGTTTTCAGCATAACTGTAAACTTGTCCCTCAAATCTGATTGGTTGATTGCAATGTTTTTCCAGCAACAAAGATGATCCAGGAACATGTTGTACTTGGAAAAATCAGGTTCTACGATTACCTTAGTTTAAAGGGATAGTTTACCCAAAAATTATTGTATGACATTATTTCATGGAAGAAATTCATGGAATGACATGAGGGCGAGTAAATGATGACAGAATTTCCATTTTTGGATGAACTATCCCTTTATAGCTTAAAATGTCTTTGGTGATTTTTATAAAACGTATATACTTTCTTGGAAAAAGCATGAATGTGCATTTAAATATATTTTGTTAACCCTCATATACTGAAATCGACTTCGCTGTTTTCATCTTTGGGATCCCAGAGACCCCAATTATGCATGTGTTCAGTAAATGGTCAGGCTTCAAATACTCAGCTGTTCTGTGATGGTAGCGCATCAATAAAGCACAATCAGACCTTGCCAAATCAATGAAATCAAAGCTCATCCCGGTCAGACATTAATTATCTAATAAATGGCATTTGGTGGCTCTCCACATGCAAGTCAATCAGTTTGAAGTGACAGTGTGTCCTCTAGATTCAATTGTAGATTGGGATTTTACCACAGGCTTAAGTTTCACAATGCTTTTCATGCAGCATTCATTTAACCTTTGAAAGATTTAGCATTGTTGTATCAATAGGATAAAGTGTAAGATCATGTAAATATAAGCTTTGTCAAATATAGAAATTTTCAGTCATGACATAATTTTGTAAGCCAGTTTATCAAAAATGGATCAAAAACAGCATTTTAAAAACCTATTAAAGAGACTCAAAATGTTAATTCTTTTCTTTGTTTAAGATTACAAATTGAACAGTCCTAAATGCGCGTCTCTATAGGAAGCGCGCGTCTGACTGTTTCTGTAGGAACCGGAGCTTCTAACGGCCATGATGACTTTACCAATCGGCGATTGGCTCTTATTTAGAAGGCAGGACTTATTCCACCATGTTACGTGTTGCATTTTCTCCCATTCAAAACAATACAAGTAGGGCTGCAACAACGAATTGATAAAATCGATAAAATTTGATTATTAAAAGAGTTGGCAACGAATTTCATTATCGATTCGTTGTGTCGCGCGACTATTACGCCTCTCAATAAGACGCAGAGATGTTTGAGTAAAAAAAAGCGCGGTTGAGTGCGAAGCAGAGTGGAGCAAAAATAAATAAATAAATAAATAGCAGAGCGGAGGTAGAGGAAAGACCATCGGAGAGTAAGCAAGTTTGTGAATATTTTAAATAAACAAGGAAAAACTAAATAATAGCGATCCATCTGTCATACAGTGTTATTGTGGCTTTTAATAAAAAGATATTAATAATGTGGCTAATATTAAAAAATTGTAATATTATTCATATTAATAGGTTAATACAGTAGATGTTTTCTCCAGGAGTATATAATGGGTTTGGAAATTTTAGAGAAATTCTTAATGCATTACAATTTAACTAAACCTGTTAGATTTAGTCAACTCAAATCTTGTGATATTTAGTCAACTACTAAAACAATTCAAATGACTAAAACATGATTAAAGCTGAATGGCATTTTAGTCAAAAGACTATGACTTAAACTAAATAAAAATTTGCTGTCAAAATTAACACTGATCTGTTGTCATGTATTTATTCTGTGCTTTGTCCCATATCAGTTATTGTTGACAAATATATTTGGGAAGTGAGTGAGTGAGTGTAGTGTAGAGAAGAAGTTCTACCGTTCAAACAAATCCTGTTAAGTTTTCTGATTTGTATTTTTCTTTATTTAAAAAAATAAATAAATAAAAAAGATGTATTGTTCTGACAGCTCAGGTCCCTTTAAACAAAAATATACATCTTTTTGTGCACTTTATAAAAAAAAAACCCTATATATTTGGCAGATGTAAAGCATACATGTGTATGTTTTTTGTGTTAGTTCATTTGTTTTTGTTTTTTATTACTTTAACAGCTCAGGGATGTTAAAAGAGCAACCTGTTTTTGCACATTCTGAGGATTTTTTGCACTGTGAATTTGCACTGTCAGTTCTGTTTTTGAATAAAAGGTTGGAAATTAATGGGTTTTTTTCCCTATTCATCGATTAATCGTAAAAATAATCGACAGATTAATCGATTATTGAAATAATCATTAGTTGCAGCCCTAAATACGAGTGACACGTCTTGTGTTATCGTTGTCTTTGGTCTTGTGATGTTGTCTTTGGTAGAACGTACATACATCTTTATATGGAATTTCATCATATTCTAATTACCATTATTATTATTATTAAAAATAAAATAGTATTAAAGTGTACTGCTGAATGTACTGACAAGCATTTTTGGTAAACTAAAATATACAGTTATAAATTAGTGCTGACAAATCAATTTATCGCTTATAACATAAAAGTTTGTAAATATATAAAATATGTGTGTGTGTGTTTACAGTTTATCACATTATTATAAATACTGTATAAATATAAATAAAATATAGTGTTATAGTGTCCGAGCACCGATAGTGTGAGGACCCTATTGTAATTGCTCAATCAATTCTTCTTCTTCTCTGAAATGAATTGCATTGTTGAGGGCCTAAACAGGCTCGAAAACTCATGTAACTTTACACATGTGTCACATGTGACAGAAATGGTGAAAATTTACATCTGATATAGGTTTCAGAATTAGGTGTGCCAAAATTGCTCGATAGCGCCACCTACAAAATTTCAATTAAGTGTCCTTGCAGACTACTTTTCACGTACGAGTTTGAAATTTGGTAGACACATGCCTCAGCCCAATATCACAAAGTCTGTGGGTGCAAAATCTGTAAACCCAACAGGAAGTTAGATATTTTGAGTTTTCTCTGCAAAATTTGTGCATTTTTTTCCATTTCCAGATGTTGTAATTTAACAAACTCCTCCTAGAGTTTTAATCAGATCAACATCATATTTGGTCAGTCTAATCTAAAGGCCTTAGCAACGTTAAATTGCTAAGATCTAGAGTTTTCGCTGAAGGGCGTGTCCGTGGCGGCCTGGCAAAATTCGATATTTCGTCATGACACAGGAAGTTGTTGTAACTCGCGCATGTCCTATCTGCCTCAAACTTCACATGTATTATTAAAGTCCTGGCCTGAAGACATCTACATGGCAATATTCAGTTACAGTCACAGCGCCACCTGTTCACTGCTTTCCTAAGGCCAACGGGTGGCGGTGAGCCCGAGTGCGTGGGCCCTTTCATCACTGCTTGCAGCTGGTCTTTAAATATATTTGTAATTACAAATTTGTAATGTTGCAATTTTTGACATTTAAAATATATTAACTTTAAGTGTAACATAAAATAACACATTAAAGTTAAAATTATGATCAAGTACTTTACATGTGCTTTGGTTTGTTAGTCAACGCATAAAAATAAACATACTTCTTTCAAACATAAAAACATTAAAACAATGATTTAAGATGTACTTAACAGTAAAAAGTTAATTTGACAGTTACTAAGTGCACTTTTTAAAAGTGTACTTAAGTGTTGTTGATTAAATAGTCATGAAAGTGTAATCTCTATATGTATACTCATTACTCAAGTGAGTTGTCTGACTGATTAAAAGATACTACAAGTGCACATTCAAAACAATTAATCATTCTTTTTCACAAGGGTATATTTATCAGAACTATTTTATATTGATACTTTTCGAATGCAATATAATTAGAATAAACTCAACTAGTCCACCTCTTAGGTTTATTTATTTACTTTATTTTCAGGGAATGATGCATGGGATTGTGTTCTGTGAAGGATACATGCTGCCTTAAAATATGGCCATAAAAGATATTTTAGAAGGCTGAAAATAATTTGTAATCCTTATTAAAATGCTCCTCAGGTGGGCAGTATGGAACAGACCTACAGTATAGACACAAAATAAAAGAAACCAAAGGGAAAAAATAATAAGATCTGTGCTCATTATAAGGAATTGGTTTGGAATAAATCATGATTCGGAAACAAAGCCCTTGGCACAATGATGCAAACTCTGTGCTACACATTTGTGAAAATGAGCACAAACATTTTGTCTGCAGATTCCAGAGTAAAAAAGGGAGTGCCAAATCCTGCCAAAGCCTTATTAATGCTCTGATGTGTCAGCACTTCCTCATGCCTGATCCAATATTGTCCCTCTGACTTAATTACTCACGCTGCCAGTCAATAGTCTTTGCATGATAGACATAGACATGACGTCTCACTGTCAGAAATTAAATTACTGCTGATTTCCTGTGTAAATGGTGATGCTTATAGCTGAGTCTTGTGTTCTTTTGTGTTGGAGAATATTTACTCAAGCATTCCGAACAAGCTGGATTCACTCCTCTGCTTCCTCCTTATTGCCTTTCAGTTTTCCGATTGATGGATGACATCATTTTGTCACACTAAGACCAAACTATTAATCACAATCATCTAAATCATGTTTAAAAGGTACTTACGTCATGTTTAAGTATTGAGTTTGACAGTGGGTATCAGTCAATCAAAAACCAAGAAAAGTGTCTAAAATGACAGGAAGAAAATATTTCTTTGAACTGATTGGGAAATGAACCTCTTTAATGGAAATTCTATGTGGCTGCTTGCTTGTTGTTTGGTAATTTTGTGTTGAGGACAAAATGTAAACACTAACACAGCACTTCCTGTACAATTCTCCACGGAACAATTCATACCGTGGCCAAGAAAAAAATGTCACGCTTTGTTTGACCTTTCTAGAGGAGCCTGGTGGCTGGGGAAGTGTGCAGAAAACTAAACTGACTTTATGATAATTACTATGGCCAGGCTCAATGAATAATTTAGTGTTTAGAGGGAGGAACCTTTAACCAAGAGCTTCCACCAAAACATTTGCACACATGTAGGGACAGCCAAACACCTGCTCACCTCCACCAACATTTCTTTACCTAAAACAGACCAATTTAAATGTGTGTCTACAAAAATACACTGTGTAGCTTCTAATTTCTTGGATATTGTGCATGCTATTTCAAATCTTTTATGCATGTAGAGCCCAGCTCTTGCCCTATAGAGCAGTGCTGTTCTACACTCAAGATCACATGGTGTCGCAACAGGGCAACCTCTCCGAGGACCAGCTAATCACTAACACAAATATTAATTTTTTGCTCCCTGGTTCTGTTTATGATTGCATACATATTTAAATTACACTTTTTTCTTTACTACCCATGTCTTGCTGTAGTTCCATGTAGTGTATGAATTAATTCTGAGTGCTCACAGAATGCAGTAATTACTCGGGAGTGGCTCGTGATGTGTTGTGCATTATAAGCAGTTTCTGTATATAAAAAAAATAAATAAATCGACACTGGGGATATATTTTTGATGTAAGGGGTGGGTGTGTATGCATGGATTTCCAGTATGTTTTACAGTCTGTCAAATACATCAATGTTTGCTTAAGAGTTAAGACGTGGCATGCACTGTATTATAATAGTAAATGTTACAGTCCATATGAATACTTCAGATGCAAAAGCCTCTAAGTGCCATATGAAATTTTCTTCTAAAATAAGCATTTTTTTATCAAGCTTGTATGTTTATGTTCTGCTATTTCACTTTAATGACAATGAAAAGGACCTATTAATTGCCATTAAAGTAAAATGACTGAATTTAAACATACAAGCTTCGTAAAAATGCTCATTTTAAAAGAAAATTTCAGAAGGCACTTAGAGGCTTTTGCATCTGAAGTCTTCATATGTACTGTATATCATTTCTGCAATTAAAACAACATTTCAACAAAAAATAGGGCAGCAACAGAAGCATTACTCATGCTATTCACATTTGTTTTATATGGTTTTAAAAAAACCTGATATTCCATTTTAATGTTAATATTCCAGAAAATTGTCATGTGGTGTAACCATACATTTAAAAAGTATTTTATATATATTAAAAGTATTTTACATATTTAAAATACAAGTTTAAATCCTAAATATTAAGTTGTTGCAGGCTTAATTTTTTTTCTTGTCTGCATATTAATCGTACCACATGACATTTGGCAGACAAAAGTTTTTCAAATATTTACAAGTGAAGCAGTTTTTTTCCTTTATTACTGTATTGTATAAATACTGTATTTATTATTCTTTTTTTGATGAACGTTTTTTAATTCATTGTATCATATCAAGATTCAAGATATGTCTCTTGAATATGACCCTATGTTTATGCCCTCCAAAAAAAAATTAAATAATTTACATAAATAAATAAATTAAATAATTTTAAAATTATTAAACTGTTTTAAAAAAAACATTTAAAAAATTAAAAAACTGAAAACATGCTCATTATAGAAGATGTATATATGGCTTTTTTTAATGTATTTATGAGTAAATAAATAAATGGGCAATATATTCGTTGATTCTAGAGAAAATTTAATTCATTATTTATTTGTAATTTTTATCAAAAGACCTTAAAAGTTTCATCAGATTCATCTGACCCAGGAAGTCGACACTAACTGACATGCACTCACCTCTCATGTTTTATGGTCTTTTTTTTCTCTTTCATTCCAAAAAAAGAAGTTGGGGGTTTTGACCCCCATTTCAGTCATTCCCCTCCTGAATATCAATATTCTCTTTAAAAACATACACATTCTGTGAAATTTACCCTGTTCAGAATGTACAAAGAAAGGCCTGAAATATAGATTCATAGATTTTTTTTTCTCCTCCTCTCCAGGGTGGTTGAAGGTGGCAAAGTTAATTTGAAATTCACACAGTCAACATAAAGAGGGTGGTGAAATGATCTCATTCAAAAGATCTCATATCAGAGGCACAAGGCTGGATATATTAATTTCGAAATAAATATTTAACTATAAATACATTAATAATTCTCTACAATTTCAATAGTTATTGAATATCTGATTTATTTAGCATCATAAATATTAGGCAGACCCAAGCAACAACATGGAATGGATTAAAATCTGAACAGATTCACACATTCCACAGTATTTTAAATGTTATTTTGACTTTTTAATAAAAGTATTTGATGTAAAATACTTACAGTCACAGAACATGCTCATAAAAAGCCAAAGTCCAAATCTCAAATGGGTTGTAAGATGGAAGACACGGAACAGGAATGTGCACAGCTGACAATGGAACAAGCCTTATAGCCTTTAATATGTTTTTCAATTAGTGCTGTCAGTCGATTAAAAAAATGAACAAAGTATACATTTTTCTGTAACTAATTGCAATTAATCACAGCTAACATTTAAAGTTTTAAATATATTTTTAAATTGTAATTTCACATTTAATCTCCAAATGAATGTAGAAACATCACAAAGACAGTATACATATTTATTTATAATGGCATCTTTCTCTATGATTTTTCCCCCTCAGTTTTAGCTATTAATTATAGCCATTAAACATTACAGCCATCAAGTTTAACATTTATTAGGATTTAAAAAAAAATATATAACAACTTTTAATTTAAGTTAACTTCACATAATCCCCTTATAATAAATATCATATTTACCTGTGCCCTTTAATATATCAACACTAAGGATTTTTTCAATTTGCCCAGTCAGGGGTGTGTTTCACAAAGCGAACTATGGTTGCAAGTTCCGTCGTTACCAATAGATTTCAATGTGACTTACGACCATAGTTGACTAATGATGCTTTTGGGAAACAATTATTAATTAAATATAGATTAATCCTTATTAAAACTACAAAAGTTATTCAGTCAAGAGCAGTAAGTGATTTTCTCTTTTTCTTTTTTCCTTTGATTAACATTAATGACAGACAGCAGCAGGTTTATTAGGCTGCTGTCACTTTATGACCTGATCTGATACACATCCCATTTATGTTCTCTTTATGTTCATTAAAGTGTGTGTCACAGACAGGAGATTCACAGACAGCGTGCCAGTACCGCACTGAGTTCTCTTTTGTGTCTTGTCGCGCTTGAATGGTTTAAAAGCATTTGCCTGAATAAGAGCCTGACATATTGAAATGCTAGCCAAAATATAATGGAAAAAATGGATGCTGCAGGATCTAATGGCGCAAGCACCTGTAACCCTGGTAGGCGGATATTTCTATTCTAACCCTTTAACTCGATTTCGTTTCTCTTTTTGTAATCAGATCATTTTAAGCTGCTAAACTCCGGGAAAGTTTTCGGTCCAATTCTGAAGTAAGCAAATTCATTCAAACAATCAATCCAAAACAGCGCTAATGTAAAGAAATATACAGGAGTCCTACAGGATGTACAGTAGTCGTACAGTAGCATGTGTGAGTCCTTAATATTGATGCACAAACAAACTGTGTATGTGTGCTGTCAATGCACTGATCGCACATTGTATTTATGCTCAGACACATTTCAGTACATTCAGTACATTGTTTACACACATTCAGGATAATGTTTTTATCTGTCATGTGTATGTTGCTGTGTTTAGTAATTCTGAATGGATCCGTGTAGGTTAGGCCAGTGAGGTTAAGGCGGCTGGTTTATTTTTTTATTTTTTGGCATTTCCTGTTGTTTCTGCTCAGTATTGCAATGCAACTTGTCTAACATGTCTAAAATGTCAACAAGCTCTAAAAATACTCTAAACAAGCTCTTTGTTGGTGTACTGTACACATACTGTACACTGAATTCCGAAAAGCTTTGTTCTGTAATGTTCTCTTTTTTTCTGAATCATATGGAATCCTTATATCATTTGGTAATTTGGTGTCCTTTTGGAGTCTCCAAGTGTACTTTTTTGGAAAGACACCAAAATTTAAGCTTGCAGAAAAGAGTTTTTTTTTTTTTTCAATCTGACAGTTTACTTTGCCTGGATATAGAAAATGATGACAAAATAAATGTGTTAAACAAGATAAATGATGTATGCTTATTGCTTAATTTCTCTAAGTATAAGATTAATCACACAAAAGGGTGCGATTAATTGCGATTAATTTTTTTTTGTCTATTGACAGCCCTAAAATAAACTTTTTTTTTATAACATTTTTATAAAATTGAATTCAATACTGAAAATTTCTGATAAAAATGGTTGAATCTAATTAAATTTGCCCCCCCTTTTTTTTTTTTTTTAGCAAATATCTGTGTGCGCTATATGTTTTTAATGCTTATTAGAGAATCATGTCTAACAATTAACAACTGTTGGATGCTGGTTTTTAAGGGGAAATGTGAATTGGCCAAAATCACATCACTCTGTGGCACTTTTTTTTTTTTTAAAAAAAGGCACCATTCCATAATCCCCATCATTTCACTCTGTATATTCAGAAACGATGGCACGTTCTACACAAAGCCCATTCCTCAGCACAATGGCATATTTGATGTGACACAAACCAGAGCAAAACTTTTCCCCAACCGCTACATCTCTGCCTGTCTGATACATTATTTCAGTACAGCAAATCTGTAACATACTTCATCTGAGTCTTCACCCTCCATCCTGATCTGGCAGACACATATTTAAACTAGAGATGGATGGAGCATCGGAGCATGCTCATATGTCACTGTGCCACTTGTAGAGAGAAGAAATAAATAACGCTAGCATTGAACAGTGCTGGAGACAGAGTGTCAGAGCAGAGCTTGATCCGGGGTAGTAATACAGCGAGGTGTTAAATCAGCAGCGCAGAAATATGAGCCCAAGGTTATTAAGTGTCGGGTGAGTGATAGAGACTTCAAGATATTTGGCCCCAGCAAATCAGGTTGCCACTTTGCTCTTTGCCATCTCCAATTCCATGGCCATGAGTGTATGGAGAGATCTCTGCATTTATACATCCATGTACTATGGTAATTGTTACTCAATACTTAAGACTTACTCACTGGTAAGACTTAAGTTTAAGGGGTACATTAAGCTATTGTTATGTACAAGTTGTACATACAAGCTTTCCATCCATCCATCCATCCATCCATCCATCCATCCATAAAATAGCCTGTTCAAGTAGGGTGCTATGGATGGAGGAAATTGGTTAAGTAACATTAAATCACAATTGTTTTTGGTGCAAAATGCTACAGAAAGGTAGAATACGGCCCCTTTAAATGCATAAAAAGTTGAAAATTGAAGAACAGTTATAGTGTTATAAAGAGGCCAAGAGGTGATGCCAGAGTTTAGGGGGAACAGCTGCTGCCCCTCAAGCAGGTACTTTACACAAACAGTTTCAGTAAAAACCCCATCTGTTAAAATGAGGGCCAGGAGTGTGTGAGTGTATTTCACTCATTTTGGCCAAAGGCATGTATGGATGAAGCAGAATGTGTGCATATGTGTTTTTGTGTGCAGATGAGCATGTTATTGAATTTGTGTTTCAGTGACACCATTGTTCTGAGAAAGCGTGACACTGTAACAGTACAGCCTGTTATACAAGCACTGCTTTAGAATAGACCCAACAAGATTCATTTTAATTGTTTGGTATTTGAGCATCAACAAAACTAAGTCTATTTATCATATGTAATTCAGCACCATGAGCCCTTCATTAGTGGTGTTTGCTAAAGGCCAAGGGGTCAGGGTTTGCCTGGTGTTAGCATGATGCAACTTGTCCCCGCTGGTAGATGCTGTAATCACACCATTTTGTTCTAAAATAATTGACATCCATTCAAAATTAATATAATATAATATAATATAATATAATATAATATAATATAATATAATATAATATAATATAATATAATATAATATAATATAATATAAAGTATGTTTTGTATAATGTATGTATACTGTATGAGCTGCTCAGAACTATAACTACTACGCTACCACTTCCTCTAGGAAAGACTATGAAAACTTGAAAGATAAAAAAAAAAAAAAAAAAAAAAAAAAAACAGACTGCATAGACAGAAGCCTTGGGGGGCAGACTTATATGGCTCCATTATATGTATATAATGGGTCTTTATGTTGTATATAGTTGATACAGTTTGAAATGTTATTATAGAATGCATCAAAGTAATTTCTTTTATACTTTGTATACTTTTTATACTTTTCATGTTGTGTTGTTTTAATTTTATATATTTTAATTATTTTCTTGCCATTCAATGAATTTTTCATCAATCTATGTTATATGGTAGGGGGTGCTGTATGCATCTTCTAAATACAGAATTTCTGGATCAAAACAAGTTAAGAAGAAGCAGAAGCAAGCGATAGAAGATAGCGATAGACATGTAAAATAACAAGATCATCAAACATTAAAGTCCCTGTAAAGTCATTTTAAAGTATGTGTTTTGAGCTTATCACACCACAGAAAAATGTGTTATTAACCACCCAGCCAAATTTGAATGATTAAAAAAATCTGCAAGTAAATGAAATAAGTTATCAAAATCTCGAAAAAATAGGCAGCGCTCTTTGCTCTCAAACGCTAGGGGCGTGTCCGCTGTCAGCGCTGAAACCACACCCACTCGCGAGAGCTGGCGTCTCAACTAACTTGTCTAATGAGTCAAACATACTGATGCATATAAATAAAAGAATCACGTTTGAGGGTTGCACATTTTAGTAGAGTTACTGTGGACTACCTACTAATTATAACATACGCAAACT
The DNA here is from genome assembly GCF_024489055.1 of Chanodichthys erythropterus. Taxonomy (NCBI): domain Eukaryota; kingdom Metazoa; phylum Chordata; class Actinopteri; order Cypriniformes; family Xenocyprididae; genus Chanodichthys; species Chanodichthys erythropterus. The sequence continues at coordinate 30,888,134 of NC_090238.1, forward strand.
CGGTAACTTACACTCACTGGTGGGCACGTAGCCTACTGCCGGACTGTTGTCGAGTCGACAAATGACGGTGCCGCGAGACGGGAGGAAATAAGAAGAACGAGCTGTATTGTATATTATAACAACCATGTTATATGCATTTGCGTGACGAAGGCATTACTAGCTAAATGTGCAAAGGGCTGTATGAGCGTAATGACACTCGATACCATAGGCTCGAGACACAGCGAGTGAACCGCTGTAGAGGCTGCGCCACGCTCGGTGCGTCATCGACAGTTATATAGTGTTAGGGGCGGGGCTATGCTCGGGGGACGATGTGCGTCATTAGACCCCCGTTTTAGCTCTGCCCAAAAAATCCTGAGCAGAGACTTGGTGAAAAACTGTTTAACGCTCTAACTTCACAATTAAGCATTACTCAATTCACACTCTTTGTAATGTGTTTTAGCAATACATTTGTAACATTTATAAAGTGTTTAGAAAGAATTCTCAGAATTGACTTTACAGGGACTTTAAACAGCATTAAAAAAAAAAAAAAAAAAAAAAAACTAGAGGAATGGATATGTTTTTTTGGGTGAATTATTCCTTTAACTAAGCAAAAAAAATCCTTACTGCCTTATTATTATTATTATTATTATTAATAATAATAATAAAAAAAAAAACACTGAGTTCAACTCAGGTTTAGGGAATCCAAGGAAATCAGTTTTATCGAGACTCTTAAATTGGTTGAGAATATGATCCATTTCATCTTTTATTTCTGTCTCTTAGCAGTCCTAAATGGCAACATTAAACTAGTTTAGCCCAGAGGGCACTTTCAATGCCCCTAAAGAGACCTAACACATCTCTCCATTTTCACTCCTGCCATGTCCATTTAACCCACCAACTGTCTTTTTCTATAAAAAAAGTCTGCTGGGATAGTCTACAAGTGTCAGAGCCTCTCTTTCTCACACACTCTCTCACTATGGATTTGAAATAGCCCTAGTTGCCTCATTTAAGTTGGTAAAATGACATGGCTTCCCGTCGGCTCCAATCTTGAGAGGAGGTGTGGCAGTGGGGGTTTGTGTGTGTGGTCATGCGTATGTGTGTTTCCAGCAGTGAGGTTCTGGGGCATTAATGACACTGACTCCACATGGGAACCACCAACCATCATCATTTCTATCCTTCCTGTGTGTCCTCTTTGCTTCAAGGTCATTTCCAATGACTGATGTAAAAATAAAATACAGACAGAGTAACACACTGCTACGATATGTTATCAAAATCAACTAGTTAGTAGTTTGCCTGAATGAATAGTTGACTAATTGTTTTAAGGAAGGCCTATATTATTAAGCTGCTTTCAAATGTCGCTCAGTCTGAACCTTTTCATGGGGAAGTTTGCATAAGACATGTTTGTGCATTTATTTGTATAGTGCTTTTCATAACACATTGTTTCAAAGAAGCTTTACAGAAAATTAATGTTTCTACATCAAAATTGAGAGTAATTTGTTTTCAGAGGTGACTGTGTCAAAGTAATGTCCATATGTCAAAAAATGTACAGTTCTAAGATAATATAAATCATGTTGTTAACTAGCATCATGTATTCAGTAGAACCGAATGCAGAAGCCTAGCATTTTTTTTTTTTTTAAATGGACTTTTGACTTTTTTAAACATTAAGCATGACCAAAGATGGCTGCCTGGATGAGTATGGCTGTTGTGGTGCTTTAAAATTAATTTTTATTGAAGCCCATTTCTGCCACATAAGAAAAACATGCTTGGTTAAAACATAATAAAACATCAAATTTCATATGTTTGTTTTTGTGTGTCATAACTGACCTTTTATGCCAAATTTGTCTTTTTATGCAAAACTTTTGACAAAAGTTAAATTTATGAGATGAAAAGTCAAAGTAATGGTATGAAAAGTCATAAATATTAGGAAAAAAGTATAATAATTGTGACAAGCCGCAGACTATGACTTATTTTTCACAATTTAAACTTTTCAATTCATAATGATTTCACAAATCATGATTTTTTTCTTATGTTGTGAAAATGTGCTTCCAGGAAAATTTTACTGTGCAAACTGTCTAACAAACACCAAGCTAAAAATATGAAAACTAAAAAAAGTTAACCATTGTGACCCATTATATTTATACTGAAAAATATAATTTAATCAATCAATAAATGAATTCATCACAAAATGTTGTAAAGATTTTTAATCAAATAAATAAACCTGTTTTTGAAAATTTCTTTAGTTACATGTTCCAACCAGGGTTCAACATTAACTTTGGCATACCTGCCAATGGCACGTACATTAAGAAAATGTACCATGATGCAACTGTGTTTTGCATCATTAATTTAATCATTGTAAATGTTACTAGAAGATGCTGTTTTGTATCTGTAGGCTTTGATTCCTTCATATTCTTTTCCATCAACAAAGTCTGGATTATCATTGTGATACAGTGATTTAAACCACATATTATGTTGCTTTTCTTGGCCAGTAACTCTATTTTGTTTACTAGCCAAGGCCATTTTTTTACTCACACTTTGAGAGTGTTAAGAGTTCCTTCACACTTCCCAACAAACACCAACATTTTAAACATTTAAACTTGGATTTAGATGTTGGGAAACACTATTGTTATGTTCACACTGACCCAACAAACATCAACCCAACAACCCAGCAAAACCCCACGACCATTTCTTGTCATCTTTGGGGCAACGTGAAGCAGCCCATTCATTTTGAACTCTGATTCTACCTGAAATGATTCTCAAATCTCCATTGTGTTAGCTCAGGGATATCAAGTCTCAATCCAATGAAAACATCATCTGCCATTAGGGTAACTGTTGTCTTGTCCTGCATGTCTTACTTTCTCATTAACTTTGCTCCACTCACCTGGAGCCGTATTTCCGCGTCTGTCTGCTGCTCAAAAATTCAGTCCCCAAGCCGTCTTCATTGGACAGAAAATGTGCAGTCATTTAGTTAATTAAAAACTGGAGGCCATCAGGCACCAGCGGGCCTTGCACCCCTCATTTTGGGTACACCGTAATTAACGAGTAGAACAGGATAAAATGGCTGCTCGCTACTGGGGACTTCCTGCCAATGCTCTTGAATATTCATCAGTGGTGGTTAAAGGGGGATCGGTGGCTGTTGTTTGTGGGGATGTGCTACCGGCCCCTCAGGGATCCTGTCTCATGCTACCATTTCTGGCTGTGAGAGAAGTGGAGATGGCTGGAAGACTCTTCTTAAAATGATAGATCATACCGTATTACATGAAATGGACATATACTTTGTGAAAATTTGAGGGTATGTGCAAATTTACTGGTTTATAACCTAAAGAAGGAATCTTGAACACAAATTCACTCTGAAGACCCTCAATTGGACATTCTGTCCAACATGGCTCAAGGTTCCTCATCTCTTGCTTCTGAAATGGCTTCAGTATGATAAGAGTGCATACCCATCAAACATGGGCAATTATCTCCAAAATAGACTGCCATGTGTTGGCAGAGAAATAGAGAGATATACTGGCACCATTGTGGTGTTTCTGGCAAAAGGGTGATATACTTGAATATATTGGAAATAGAATAGGATTGGTAACAACATCAAATCCCAATCAGATTACAGAGGGAGGATGAGAAACAGCAGTCGTGGTGAGCACATGCTTTTTGAGGATTCTCACACCACAGATTGTATATTAAAAATATGTCCACTGTTCCAGGAATGCAAGACAAAGTCGTAATTTAGTGCTGATGGAGAGAATAAATGGATCCAGATGGCTCATTGTCTAAATGGATTCAAATACAGTTTATTTGGAAAGACAGACAGTCACTGTGAGAGAGTGCAAGAATGCCAAAAACAACAAAATAGTGACATTAGTTTGGTTTTCATGGTTATAGCATCTCTGAATTGACATTTAATACATATACAGATAAAATTTTAAGTGAAGCAATGAAAAGTTATCTTGGTGGACTCTATCCGAACACTTTTTTTTTTTCTGAATTAATTTGTGTAGTATTTTTCTTAAACAGTACAAATGGATCTTTATAGCCAATGTAAAAATGTATAGCTATCTTGATATATTAGGAAGGAAGTCCCTTTCAGGGGTATTGTTATATTTGGGGGTCCACAGAAACATTTAAAACCAATTATTTTAGATGCTAAACATTAGGGGTGATAAACCATTTTATGGGGTTGTACTTGTAAAACATGTTCTGTAAGTTGCTTTGTATAAAGTTGTCAGCTAAATAACAAATTGGCAAATAAACAGTTAGTTTATGTAAATACCGCAACATGGTATTTTGCATTCATTTAGTTCGCTATCAGCATTCTGGATTGTATGGCATGCTTGTTTGTTCCATCAAATATCTGCATGTTTCCAGCATGCTCTTGGACATGATAGTGCTGCTAAACATGCTGCAAACACTACATTTATGTTAGAGGTGTGACAGGCTTCCTCAGCTTGCATTGCTAAACACATGGCACAAAGCTCTCTCATGCCCGCTGAATCATAACAGAGAATATCACTATGCTTCACTCAACCTTTAAGTGTCTTTCGCTGAAACTACAAGTTCTACACAGGTTCACTTTGGCATAAATATCCCGGTTAGTGGGGTCTCCTGGGAGAGATTTACTCCTCCATTTGAACCTCTGAAACGTGGCTAGCGGCACCCTCAGAGGAAATCAACTAGATTTGTGCAAAAGGACTATGCTACGGCATTAAACAATGGAGGACAAAAAAAAAATTGTCATCTAAATCTGTGATGTTTCCTGAATTGCTGTGCTTCACTATAATGACATCTGAGTGAGGGTTATGGAAGATGAATCTGATAGGTCTGCATTTGTAATTTATGGTTAACTGAGGAGGATTTTGTTTTACTGAGATATTTTCATGTTGTTGAATCCTAAAAATTGTTGGTAACAATATACTCAATATACTAACTATACGGAAACCAGCAAACGTTTACCTTAAGTTTAATGACAAAATAAACAAACAACAAAGCGAAACAACACAGTGCCAGGTCTTACGTCACTGTATACGTTTCATCTTTCCAACCAACGCTAATGCGGTAGCGGCAAACACAAACTCACCAAGCTTGTTCGAGATGCATTGGCTTCTCACAGACCGATCAGCGTATGATATTAGGGCACTGCAAGAGCGATCCAAAAGCACCAGGAGTTGCATGCTCTACAAGCGGTTCTTTCTTTTAGACCACAAATGTTTTGGTGCTGCTTAGGAACCACTCTTCTTGGTTCGGAGCTGGTGTTTTGGGGGTCGAAAAACAAAGAACTGATTTGAAACTAGGCTCTGGCTCTGAACCAGCACTCAAACTGCCTTTGTGAAAAAAGGGCTATCATCTTATAAGAACCATTTTCTTATTCTGAAGGATTTTTTTAAATAATCTTTTTCACTATAAAGAACCTTTTGTGCAATGGAAAGTTTCCATGGATGTTTAAGGTTCAGATGGAGCCATCAATGCTGATAAAGAACCTTTATTTTTAAGAGTGGATGGTCATGCTATGCTTTTATTGCAAAAGAGTAGCGAGAACATCATTCAAAACATCTTAAAAAAAACATGCTTGTGATGTTCCTCCCACCAGTCGCTTTGGATAAATTAATAAATGCAAGTTAAATCAGAACAAAAGTTAATGACAAAAGTTAAATCAGAACAAAAGTTAATGACAAAATTCTCATTTTTGGATGAACTAATCCTTTAAAATAAGATTTCTTTGTAGAGGGCTATAGAATCAAAAGTTGCATGCAGAAAAACAAAGAATATCTTTTGAGGCGCTGCTTCTTGTAGCTATCTGTGCTTGTGTGCGTGTTTGTCCCTCAGGTTGTTGTCTGTCTGTGTTGAATGAGCTCCACACACTGCACCCGGTCTCTCAGGCTGTGCTGAGAGGGATTTGGCTTTCACGCTGCTCCAAAGAGAATCCGCTGTTCCCTCTGCAGGATGCGTCTGTCAATGGGGAGAAGTGTTATTGCAGATTTGCCCTGCAAGCTCACACCTTAGGTCTTGCTGCTCAGCTGTGTATTTTTTTTATTTTTTTTATCACATCTGCGTTGGATGATATTGCTTCACCTTGTTCATCTTTGTCCTTCAAGAATTTCTTTTATTCAATCTCAGTGGGAAACACAGCTGGAGTGTGCTGCCGAAATGTAGCCTGAATGCATTTCGAACGTGTCAGTGAATTCTGTGCACAATGAACCTTGGCTTACATAGGACTGTTAAAGAGATCTGCGTCTGTGATGCACCCTGGTGTATTGAGCTAATATTGAACTCGACCCACAACTCTCACAGTGTCCTTTTTCCATACCTGCTGGGAGACATTTGCATCCTGTCTGATTTCATCAAGTCTGCAACCCAGCATGCCCTGGTTAGCCACCAATCGGTTGCTGGGATGAATGACTATACTTGCACAAGTGGATGCTGGGAAAACAAGGGTGCGTGATCATTGGTACATCGCACTGATTAAAAGAGCACCTGCGTATAAGACAAAGGGTCCCCAGAAAGAGTAGAAAGGGCTTAGGGTGAGAGGCATCTGCCTTTTAATACAGGCAAACAGATGGACACTTGTGTGGGGGTCCTGTCCTACAATGTTGGTTTATTGTGCCCTTTTACAAAGTCTTGATTTTGATTTTGAGGTCTGCGAGAATTGGTTCATGATTGAATTTTCTGGAAACATTGCAGCACCTCCCTTCCCAGTCTGTCAGTATTGGGTTTTCCGAAACCTTCTTAACACTGTCGTTTTTAAGTTATACCTTAAGCTGTACCTTAACGTTAATATGTGTTTCCTGAAACCTTCTGTAAGTCATACTGTGGTGACCACGGCGGGCAAGAGCCGTGAGGGAACGGCGCCAGGCGCCTCGCGCTGTTCCCTCACGGCTCTTGCCCACCCTGGTCGCCACACATACGTTCGTAACGTTGGTCTGGACCACTCTTAGCTATTTTTTATTACTGTTGACTAGGGGTGTAACGGTACACGTATTTGTACCGAACCATTTCGGTACAGGGCTTTCGGTACGGTGCACGTGTGTACCGAAGCATTACATTGCAACCAATATTCACCACCAATAACCGCAATAAGCTCTGCGTTTTGTTACTTTCGATAAGAAACAAAGTGTCATCCTTCAAATTCTGTCCACGAAATCATTAAGTTTAAACAGAAAATGCCATTTTGACGTGCTTTGATGTGGGGTGACAGATCACTGTACAGGCACCTCAGTTCAACCGGCAGCGCGAGCGCGGAGCGCAAGTGAACGTGTTCATCTCTTCCTCCTTAATACTAGTTACAGAATAAACATGAAAGAACATCTGAAGGTATGTTGCAAGATTCAGTACAACTTACTGAAACGGTCATATCTCATGTAATCGCTCATTCAGTGTTTCAACGGTGGAAAGACATCAATGAAAGCGTCCGTATTCAACAATATGTCATGATGCATTTACCTCAGAAAAGCCATTCAGTGTTCACAGCTTGTTAGTTCGCTAGAGAAATGAACTCTTTCACTTAATATATGCACTGTATTAGCCAATATCTTCATTATTTTACTTAATCTTTTAGTGATATCCTGATTAGGCTATTTAATGTATGTTTAAATAAATCTGATGTTAAAATAACAGCCACTGTGTAGAAATGATTATATTTCAACAACGAATTGGAGTAAAAAAACATTTAGAAGTTAATGCAAAAACTGCCTTAGGTGCAGCTTACAGGTTTGCATACAATTTGTTATTTGAGTGTTGATTATTTTATCTCAAAATAAAAAGCAATTGAATTTAGGCTAATAGTTTGGGCTTCTTTCAAGTTAGGGCTCCCTACATAGTTTATAGCATTAGCAGAGATAATTTTTTTTATCCTTAAGAAACTTTTAGTTTTAATTTAATTTAATATATTTAAAGACAAAAACACAATTTGTTCAGTAAACCTCTGTTTAATAATAAAAAAAAAAGCAATTTTATGTTTAGTTTTCTCTCCACCTGCTGTACCGAAAACTGTACCGAACCGTGACTTCAAAACCGAGGTACGTACCGAACCGTGAGTTTTGTGTACTGTTACACCCCTACTGTTGACAGTTCACTCCAGTAGTGGCCACCTCTGCACCTCTGCTTCTTTAGCCTACATCTCAGTCTATACGAATATAATTCTGAAGTTGTAATACACCCAGTGTTCAGTTAATTGAAGTGCTTTCATGCAAATAATAAAATTGACATTAAACTGATGTTGTTAGCTTTTTAATTATATTATCTAAAGGTACATACTACATCAACTGGCAAACTGTTAGGCAGTAAAGGCTTAGGAGTCTATTTAAAGGCAATGATTGTGGTGGGGAGTTTGGTCAAACTATGGCAGCAATACAATGAATAGTTGTGCTAAATCAAAGACGGCGCCCTCCGCAGAGCCATTTAGAGTAATGTGTGTTTCTTACGTGAAAACTTTAGTCCCCTGGCTACCATGTCAGAAGCAAATTCAGCAGCTTTTCGATCTTATTGGTCTGACTTTTTAGAGACAAACTCGATGGAGATACCCCCTCAGCCCTGAAATTCAGCTGCTTGGAGGCTCTCCTCTTTGTGTCTTTTTTCTGATTATATGTTGTTGATTATATGGTGTGTTTTATTGAGTAAGTCATCCAAAAACATAAATTAGTGATTTACACCAATAATAGTTGTGGAGTATAAAAAGACACTATGGCAAATATATTATGAAAATGCCAGTGAAGGCATACTGCCAGGTAGTGTAGCGGACTGAAGCATGATACGTTTGGGCATGAGGTCACAGGTCCGCACACTCATTTCGAAATTATATAAAATATCCAAGGTTGGATTTAATTTGCCATCTTGATTATATTTATAAGATCCCATGAGTCCTGATAAATGTAATTTCAATTATTTCTAAAGTGCTTCTTTTATAAAGAACACCGCTTTCTCACATACCACAGTGAAGCAGCATCTGCATAGAGTGAATAATCGATTCTCGAGGCATCGATGTCAACCAATTCAGCACCACTGACATGGAAACCACCTGGTAACATCACACGTAAGAAGGTATACCTTAAGCAACATCCTAAGATGTAGTTTAGGGAGCACATCTAGAAAAGGTATACATACAAAGTTCTGGCATGAAACTCTAGATGGCGTAGACTAATATGTCCTTTAACACAACCTGCTAATTATCACATCATTATCTATAGGTCACAGATGATTGGTTCCTGCTGTATTAGTAGCCAATGAGCTTGTGTGCTTGATCTTTAAATACATGAGTTAGCATTGCTTAGTAGCGCAGCGTGCTTCAGAAACCCTCACCCTTTCCCAGCTCCACCTGTATAGATCTGCTACGTATTGTATTTATATACTATATCTGATACGCTTGTATTGTCCAATATCATGTCACCTGCTCTGTTGGGGAGGTTATTCATGTACGCTATATTGTACAGCAGCAGCATGTCTTACTTGCTCACAGCAGCGGGTCGTGTTTGTATTTGCAATAGAAAGTCCCGTACTTGCTCTGCAGCAGCAGCAATAATCAACTGCAGCAGCAGCAGCAGTGTAGCAGATCTATTCCGCCAAGACCAAATATATCTACATTGTCATATCCATTACCAAACACTCCGAGAGTTGTCATGACAGAACTTTAGTTAAGGTATACTTTTAGAGTCTTCATGACGCACTAAGAGACAACATTATCGGGAAACCCAGCCCTGTTTAGTTCCTGCCTCTACAAAGCCCCTCCTTACGAAAAGCGCAGTGTGCTCTGATTGGTCGGCTGGACCTGTGCGTTGTGATTGGTCAGCAACTTCCTGCGTGCTTTGGAAATGTCATGCCCCTTACCATAACCATGAGTTTCAACTATCTGAAAACAATTTGAAACAATTGTGTAGACAAATTGTGACAATTTGTAACAAATGTGTAGACACAGTTTTCAACAATTGCTAGTAAATTTCACAAAAGCAACAATTTCACAAACCCAAGTAACACATTGAATTAAACTTGATATTTTGGAGTAGTATTTTCTTGTAAAACATAATACAGTGATATTCATTTTATTTACAAAAGAAAAAAATATTATTATTAATTGTTTTTTTACAGTGAACCGAATGGTTATGCGTATGTTGAGTAATGCTACCAGTAGCATTTCTAAGAGAAAACTGTGATAAAGGTTTTCCTGACTGTCGCCTTTGAAAGAATTTGTCGCAGTCTGAGCCCTAAGAACATCTCTAAGTTATTCGAGTAATTAAGTTATTATAGACGGCTCTTTTTTTATGTTATTGTCGATTTTATTGTTGTCTTTAAACCATTGTCTGCTGTGTTTTGATGTATATTTAAAATGGAATCTAAAGGATCTGTTATATATTGGTACCTGCTAACAAAAACAGCTAGAACCAGCTTAAGGGTTGATGGTTTTCACAGACTAGTCTGGCTTGATGGTAATAGTTTTGTGCACTTGTTTGCTGGTTATGCTGAGAGAATAACTGTAAGACTAGCTGAACACCAGCAAAAAAGACCCACCCCCCTCATAGCGTTATTTGAGTAGGAGATTGCTAAGAGTGCCATGGTGCTAAATTGTGAGAGTTATGGCAATAGTGTTTCGGAGAGATGTGGCTGTTTTCATAGCCCTGCTCGTCAACTACCTCCTCTTACGACCAGCTGTCAGGACGTTTGGCTCATGATGAATGTACACTGTCTACATGATGAAGTCTTCCTGGGAGGTCGTTTGCTCACAAATATCCTCTCAGCCTGGCTTGCGATACTTTCCGTCATAACAAAAAACACTGGATCGGCCTGCTAGCGGCTAGGCTTTATGGTTAATTAATCACGTGGGAGATAATTAATCAAGGACTAATTTCACTTTAATGATTCCTATCAAATTACTCTTTACATTGGGCGGTGTGTAAGTACACGTTGAGAACATCTTCATTTCCGCCGTCTTCCAGACTCGCAGAGGTTATGAATTAATTGATTCATTTATTTATTACTGTTTAGTACTTATGATATTCATTAGGGTCTGTTGGGCACAAGCAGAGAAACATATCTCAAGAGTTAAGTGAAGTTAGTGAGAGGTTAATTTACGCTGTGCCTTTGCAGATGGCTCTGCAATTTATCAGTGCCTTATTCAGCCAGATGTGAATGAGTATTTCTATGAATATATAGAGGGATCGCTAAAAACTGTTATAACAAATAATTGTTTTTGCCACACTTCTATACCACAGCATTTATTTGCAATAACAGGTTAAAAGAGATGTTCTGGGTTCAAAACAAGTTGAAGGATTATTATTATCAGTTATTTTATCACTTATTTTCTCATATTGTTCTATAGTGCAGATGTCATGATTTTTTAAATATATCTTTATGCATAATATATATGCATAATATATCTTTAGGTATTTTTCGGTCTGTTCTTCTTTTCTTTATATTGAAAAACATTCCAGGATATTTTCATAAGTTACAAGAAGGAAAAAAGTTACAAAAACAGTGGATTGAAATGAGTAAATAATGTAAAGAATATTCTTTGCCAAAGTTGTACCTGTAGTTTATTTTATTTTAATATTTTTACTGTTTATTTTATATTTTATTTTATTTTATAGAACTTTTAGTATGAATCCAGGCAAGGTTTCTCTATTCATCTTTTGCAGTTTCCCTTTTTAAGAGTGGCAAGAATGGAGCCGCACTTTAATTTCACTGTCTTGATGCACTCTGTGTAATGGATTGAATTCTTGTGCACTGAAAAGCGAGAAATATATGTAGAAAAATGAACTCTCATGTATTGCTTTTATAACATCTGGTTATGGCTGATTCAGAAACTATAGTTCCTTGGAAAATTCATCTTTAACTATTCCTACTATACCTTTTAAACCATGAGTTGTTAGCTTGGAATTTCCACAAGACTCTAAATCTTTGGCTTAGTCTAAAGAATCCTTTAGAGGGAGAAGAAAATAAAAGACACAAGCTTTTAATACACATGTAGGAGTCACATTTACTCAGAGGAGATGCCAATTACACTGAATGTTTCTTTAAGGGGTGTTAAAGGATGTGAATTCAATCTGGGCTAATGCACCTCATTATAATATGCCTTATAAAAATAACAGTAATTAAACATCTGCTTTATTACAATTACCTCCACTTGTATGATGGAGAACGCCCCGCAGCAAAGGATTTCAGGCCTTGCTCGGTATGTCCCGAATGATATGAATAATCAAGATCATTATCTCTGCCATCAACAGTGTTTTTCCAGTGGAATTGCCGTTAAAAAACACCCTTTTAATTGGACCCCTAATTACAGGAGAGGGAAGTTCTCACTAATATCAAAAAAAGGAAAAGTGGAAAGGCAATGTGTAATAAAGAGGTGTTTTAGTAAAGCCACTAATTAAAAAGATATTTTTCTTCTCTGATACCACTTTTTATTTTCATTTTTAGCAAATGATCTCCTAGGTTAAAGTATTAAAAATGTTTTACCTTTTTTCACATTGAATTGTGCAAGGTTTAACTGAATAAAACGCATTAAACAGGTTTGGAAAGTGTATAGTGCTTGGAAAAAAATAAAAATATCCAGTTTCCTTTAAGGACCAGAGGGCTCAAGCAATCCCAAAGCCATAAAGCACTGTAAATCTCAGGTTAACGTTAGTGTATAATCTATAATGATATTAGTGAGCTCTGCTCTGATAGTAAATACCAAGGTGAGATGCTGGCCGCAAGATGTATTGCCATTTGAGTCTCTGCTGACAAATAATCTCCCCTTGATAGAGGCGCATCCGAGGTCAAGTTTTTTTTCAAATTGAAAAAACTTGACCTTAAACTGTAATTTATTTACACTTTTTTTTTTGTAAGAGACAAGAGAACATGATTTCTTTAGATTTGTTATTATAATAATGACATTCACTTTGAAAGAATAGTTCACCAATATGTACGTATGTTTGTATGCAAATAAATAAATAAATAAATAAATGCATTCAATATCAGTGACTGCATATGTGTAATGTTTTTTTTTTTTTTTTTTTTGTCAGATAGGCTACCATTTTGTATTTTCATTTTAGAATAATTGTAGTTAAAGGTACACTATGTAACTTCTTTCAAAACAAGTTTTTGTCTTACCCTGATACTGTCTTACCTTGAATTGTGTACATACTGTACGTCACTCACTACACTTTGTCTAGTCATATCCGTAAATAGAGAAAAGATGCTCCAGCTACTTTGACATGTTATGGTGTGGTTGTTTGTCACAACGAGTGAGAAAGCCTGACATGGAGCTGCTAAATCTTGAACCTTCTGGGAATCACCCATTTAAAAAAGAAAGAAAGAAAGAAAACAAAAGCCAAACAGAGGAGAGCCTGCTGGCAAAAAGATAATGTGAGAAAGCTTGTAATAAAACGAGAATCAACTTTAGCTTGGCTTTTCAGAGATGGAGATGACTGAGGGATTTGAAATGTTGTAAAAAGCGACATGTTATGGCATTTTCATTACTTAACCAAAACAATGTTCTTCTGCAAAATGCATGCAGTTTTGTCTTTTAACCTTTAGAGGGCCAAAAGTTACATAATATACCTTTAATAAGTTAATAAATTCCATATAAGTGATTGCACTTTTGTAGTGCAAAAGTCTTTTTTTCTCAGATATCACTTTTTATTTCCATTTCAGAATAGTTAATTACCAAATTATCTCCTAAGTTAAAATATACATTTTGATGTCAGTTTCTTTATTCACAGTATGTATGTATGTATGTATGAATTGTATTGTATTGTATTGTGTTGTATTCATTTATTCATTCATTGAAAATTCTACACATCTGATGTCCTCAAGCTCTCTGTCTTGCATAAAGCCAGATGTTTTCCTTAATTATACTCAAGGATTATACTGAGCAGGCAAACATGAATTTCGCCATTTTTCAACAATATGAAACCTCATTTAAAATGCACCTTTTTAAAGCCTCTCCCTGCATGGGAATAGTTTTTAAACTTCACTTTGTGATAAATTGCTTCCCACACTACTCCCCTTTAACTGCAAGTGGCCCAATAATAAATGCAAAGGCCAGGGATCTGTCGATGTGTGTGGGACTGTGTATGAAGGGTGTAAAAGCAAATTTCTCTCACTCATATTTTTTTGAATTGCACTGTTGTAAGCATTCTAGTGGTGCTGTGTATATGTGGTACACCTACACTGTATGATCCTTTCCTAATCATAATAACACAGTCTTCTTCTCTCATTTGTGCAGGGGGGTTGCAAACATTCACTGCTGCTCTGATGTTTCCAAAGATGTTTGCTTTTGTGCCTGGAACAAAGAATCAGCCCCTCAGAGAATAGGTAGGGTAACTTTTCCTCTGTTCTTGGCGGGCCTTTGAAAAGCTATTTGTTGGAGAAGGGGGCATCCTTTGTTTCAGCGCCTGCACCATCACCGTTGAATTTAATTATCATTGCATTTTCTTTTTCTTTTTTTTTTTTTCTTTTGGAAGAAGATGCTTAATTTTAAAAGCCCTGATCTTAAATGGGATGGAAATTGACAGTATTAATTGTATGTGCGGAGGAATGAAAGACAAACAAAAATGAAATGTGACAGAGGAAGCTTCTGATGTTGCTGAGAAAGGCACGTGAAGTAGAAGCTAATTCCTGAAATATGAATTCAAGCCAACTTCAAGCCAATCCAAGATGTCCGGAAACAATTTTATTAACAAAATTTGACTACAACTTTAAAGGTAATATGCAACCCGAATTCTGGAAATGTTGGGACATTTTAATAAAATGAAAACTAAAAGACTTTCAAATCACATGAGCCAATATTTTACTCACAATAGAACATAGATAGAATATTACAATTTTATGCACAAAATGAGTGCATTTCAAATTTGATGCCAGCTACAGGTCTTTTGGTGTTGAAATTTGGTCCCATTCTTGCCTGAAATAGGTCTCCAGCTGCTGAAGAGTCTGTGGTCTTTGATGTATTTTTCTCTATAGGTGAAAGACCTGGACTACAGGCAGGCTAATTCAGCACCCGGACTCTTCTACGATGAAGCCATGCTGTTGTAATAGCTGCAGTATGTGGTTTTGCATTGTCCTGCTGATATACACAAGGCCTTCCCTGAAACAGACGTCATCTGGAGGGGAGCATATGTTGCTCTAAAACCTTTATACACCTTTCAGCATTCATAGTGCCTTCCAAAACATGTAAGCTGCCCATACCGTATCCACTTATGCACCCCCATACCATCAGAAATGCTGGCTTTTGAACTGAACGCTGATAACACGCTGGGAGGTCTCCCTCCTCTTTAGCCCGGAGGACGCAGCATCCATGATTTCCAACAAGAATGTCAAATTTGGACTCGTCTGACCATAGAACACTTTTCCTCTTTGAAACAGTCCATTTTAAATGAGCCTTGGCTCACAGGACACGACGGCGCTTCTGGACCATGTTCACACATTGTTTCCTTTTTGCATGATAAAGCTTTAGTTGGCATCTGCAGATGGCACGGCGGATTGTGTTTACCGACAGTGGTTTCTGGAAGTATTCCTGGGACAATTTAATAAAGTAATTGACACAATCATGCCGATGAGTAGTGCAGTGTTGTCTGAGGGCCCGAAGACCACAGGCATCCAATAAAGTTCTTCGGCCTTGTCCATTGTGCACAGAGATTTCTCCAGTTTCTCTGAATCTTTTGATGATGTTATGCACTGTAGATAATGAGATTTGCAAAGCCTTTGCAATTTGACATTGAGGAACATTGTTTTTAAAGTATTCCACAATCTTTTTATGCACTCTTTCACAGCCCTGCTCATCTTTGCTTCTGAGAGACTCTGCCTCTCTAAGACATCCCTTTTAGCTAATCATGTTACAGACCTGATATCAATTAACTTAATTAGTTGATAGATGTTCTCCCAGCTGAATCTTTTCAATATTTTTTACTTTTTCAGCCATTTGTTGCCCCTATGCCAACTTTTTGAGACCTGTAGCAGGCATCAAATTTGAAATGAGCTCATTTAGTGGATAAAAGTGTAAAATTTGTCTGTTTAAACATTTGTTATGTTATCTATGTTCTATTGTGAATAAAATATTGGCTCATGTGATGTCCCAACATTTCCGGAATTCGGGTTGTAAATGGTAAATTAAAGATAAGTGTCTGTGGCAGATACATTGTTTACACTCTAAAAAATGCTGGGTTAAAAACAACCCAAGTTGGGTTGAAAATAGACAAATGCAGACATTTTTTTTTTTAACCCAGTGGTTGGGTTAAATGTTTGCTCGTAGTTTTATTTAACTCAACTATTGTTTTGGCAGAGGCTGTTCACGTGAGCAGCACGACGCATTACAGGTGTGGAACGTGAGGGTGAGTAATTAATGACAGAATTTTCATTTTTGGGTGAACTAACCCTTTAACTATTTTACATTTTGGTGAATTCATCCTCATTTGTACATTTTCATACGATCTGCCATACACAGTGATGGTTATGTTTAAGGGTGGACCTTCATGCTTTCTTTCTAAAAATTATACATTTTCATACAAAATTGACTGTACTTTTATATTCTTGCTATTTTACAGTTTACAATTTTTGGTAATTCACAATATTCACATATTTCTGATTTCATTTCATAGCCGCCCAAAATACTGGCTTCAGAAATGGCCTTTCAGAAGTTGACCTTTGCTCACAAATCTGGACATCTTGGAACTTTAATTGGACTAGATAATCAAATTCTTGCACAAATGGCAGCACAACCACAACTAAAGTAGCCAATCTTTCTTTCTGTCTGAGATGCTGCTCTTTGAACATATATTCAAGTGCAGATCTCCAATAAACTCCCTCCTCAGGTCCAGCCCAAACAGGATCCTTCTCCCAGAACACTTCTCCCTACCAGGATGCAGCTGGAGAGAGGAGATAAGAGAAGCATGCAGGGGTCCCTGGCCCTCAGTCATATCACTGAAGGGAGGAGAAAGGGCAATAAAGGGGGAGACAGAGAGAAAATGGAGATGGGAAAAGTCAGAATTGGAGACCTATAGCATTCATTAGTAGTGAATGTAACTTGTGCCTACCTCTCCAATTAATAGCTTCACGTCCTTTGTGTGAAAATCTGTTTTTGCCCACCAAGAAAGACAAGGTTGAGTTTGACTGTGCACATAGTTAGAGTCTCTGTTGCAGCTTATGAAAAAGAACAAGAGGCATAATTTGTCACTTCATTACTTTGCATAGTGGTAATTCATCCAACACTGTGCTTTTTGAAGTTTAGAAATGACTTTGTAAAATAGTGTTTTTTTCGTAAAATGGACAAGGTTGAGTAGATGTAAGGGATGTGTGTTAAAGCACGATCAGTTTACCGTGTGTCTCAGGCTTTAGTGAGTCTTAATTAAAGTGCAGTGCCTCAGTAACTTGCAATCAATAAAGCATGGATGAATAAACTCTATCGCATTGCAAAGCTGAAAGGTGCACATCAAAGAAAACACAAATAAAAAGAAAAGTCCGTTAATCTGCCACATACTCATTTAGACCACCAATAAACAAACACCACCCGGTGTCTCTTATTGATACCTGTATATCTTGCTAATTATGGATAGTTTTGGCTCTGGATGCTGATGCTGGATGCTGTCAATACAGCATTCCAGCTTCCAGTGCTGAAATACATGGATCATGTGACACTGGAATAAAATCAGCTTTTTCACAAGAATAAAGTACATTTAAAATATTTTGAAATCGAAAGCAGATATTTTAAATTGAAACAATAGTTCACATTATTACTGTTTAGTGTATTTTTTATCAAATAAATGCTGTCTTGATGAGCATAAGATACTTCTTTCAAAAACATTTGTGTAGGCAACTGAAACTGAACAATGAGAATTAAATAATTAGGTCTTCAGCATCACTTTGCTCTAGCAGCGTTTTCGATTTTGTCCAAAAGCAGACATATGAAAATAATTCCCTGAATGGCATTCAGTCTGTGTCTTTGGATATGTTCAGTGGTTTGTGAATGATTCGCTTTGACGGCTGCTAGATTTTGTGAGTGAAGCATCATTTTACTGACTTTTTACAGCTGACTTTACACAGCAGCTCTATTGACTGAGAGTGAAGAGAATAGCGGACAGGGACTCATTTCTGACTCCTGATTACAGCTGTTTTGTGACACCTCAGAGAGTGATGTGGTGGATGCTTTAAACCTCCATAAATATTCAGGGCAAGTTTACAGTGTGTGCTGAAGTGCAGGCGTAAAATCAAGCTTTAATGACCCCTCACTAGTGCCTGAATGGATTCCTTTCTCAAGCTCTGCTGAGTAGGCTTGATGTGTTGGAATTGGAGTATCTTACTGTAGCTTCCCATTTCATTACTGGGGCGGACAGTCTATAGGGAGAACAGGGACTTTTCCTGGCAGAACATTCGACTTGTGGGCCGATGGTTAAATGCATTTATATACATTATATAAAAAAGGAAGCAAATACCAAGAAAAAATTTGCTGACTTCCTCAACCGGATAATTTATGCAACAGTATCAGATTGGGCGACATACAGCAACATTCTCTCAGTGTTCATGGGGTTCCTTTCAGATAAGCCCTTCACTTTTGTGCTAACTCTGTTTTACCTACACTTCTCATTGAAAATTAATGGCATCCTAGAGAGGAACTTTTTTTTTAAAACTGGGATTCAAGGGGTCTGTCCTGACTCCCCCACGGTTTCCACCTATGGTTATACACGTGATGGGTACTTTAGTGAGGGATTGAGGGAGTGTGATGAGTCTGTATTGGTCTACATCATTTCAGTCTACTGCATTTTCTTTTTGTGGAGATGTTCCATGATTGCTCCAATCATCCCCCACCTCTATGAATGCATCAGTGCCAGTTCTGAAACTCTCCCATTTTCCTCCAGCTACTCTCCATTGTGATCAGGGCCTCCCACTGTTTTATTGACTATTTCACTAATTACGGCTTGCATAAACAAAGTCCTTAACATTACTGTGAAGAAGTTCCGGTTGACTGGATTGAAGAGAGATGGGCGGAGTCCTTTGTGCGTGGAGGGAAGGCAGCTGGGAGGGTAGGGATGAGTCTTTCTCCTGGCAGGTACACCATCCGTCTGATCATAGATCATTGATCACGGTCATCAATATTTGCCATCCCTCTTGCATATCAATGTTCTCCTCCATCTCCGGATTAGGATGAATGGCCTCTTTTCTTCCTCAACTGGGCGTCCATTGATTTAGGATGGCATATTGGGATGTCCATGTAATTAGGCATCCAACTTCTCTCTGTGTGATCGTCTGGCTGGCTCTAGTTTATCACCATTTAAATCACTGTCCTGGCACACAAAGCTGGCGAAACACCAAGAATTGAAATACAATAAGACCTCAGTGTTAGAAAGACATGGCTGTGGTAAATACTTCAACATACTGTATGCTGTGGTTTTCATGGCATTATTAGTGGGTGCATAATAATTAATATCAATAATCAATCTGATAGTTCTATACATATTGGAGTAATTACCAAGACATGGTTGTTATAAAGGCAGATAGCCATATCAACTCTGATTATTTGGTGTATATAATACGCTTGTGTAACAGAAGCCAGCTAGTAAAGAGCTATGCAAGTAAACCTCACTGTTCTGGCTTTAAGAGACACACTAGTGACTGACGCTAGAGGCTGTGGTCTTTAGTGTCTTTGTAGCGCACCCACCTCCCATGCCGATGACGCTGGTTCCAATCCTGCTCTGAGTGGTGCAAGTAAGAGCAGTCACATTGGTGCCATGACCCGGATGGTAGTGAGGTTTAGGGGGCTGAGTTTAACAGAGGCCATCTAGTAAAGAGCTGTGCAAGTAAACCTCACTCACCTTGCCTCAAGAGGCGCACTAGTGATTGACACTATAGTGGCTGCAGTCTTTAACAAAGTGCACATGCCTCCCATGCTGGTAATGCTGGTTCAAATCCTGCTCAGAACGGTGCGAGTAAGACCAGTCACATTGGTGCCATGACCCAGATGGGAGTGAGGTTTAGGGGGCTGAGTTTAACAGAGGCCATCTAGTAAAGAGCTGTGCAAGTAAACCTCACTCACCTTGCCTCAAGAGGCGCACTAGTGATTGACACTATAGTGGCTGCAGTCTTTAACAAAGTGCACATGCCTCCCATGCTGGTAATGCTGGTTCAAATCCTGCTCAGAACGGTGCGAGTAAGACCAGTCACATTGGTGCCATGACCCAGATGGGAGTGAGGTTTAGGGCGTTGAGTGCAATGGAGGCCAGCTTGGAAAGAGCTTTAAGAGGCACACTAGCAACTGACACTAGAGGCTGCAGTCTTTAGTGTCCTTGTAGCATACCCGCCTTCCATGCTAGTGATGTTGGATCGAGTCCTTCTCAAAGTTGGTTTCAGTAGGACCAATCACACTTGGTAATTCTTGTTCAGAACTGGGTCTATAAAAAAAAAAAAAAAAAAAACTTTCATGATGTTTGATTGTTAACAATTTTCTTTTACAAGATGGTCAGAATGCTGTATTAAAACGTTTGGCAATGGTTTGGTACTGCTACTTAACCTACCACATCAAGAGTTGTGAGCTTGCAGTCTAAATTGAATGTAATGAAAGACAAAAACTGGGCACAACAAAATAATCTAAATACTATAAATAGACAACAGATCGTTTCTCCTTGTTTCTCGCTTTTTACACACAACAAGCATTTCGATCGATCAGTGTCTATTAGCCAGTTCTTTGTAATCTCAATCACACAAGTTTTCAGTTTGAATCTATTGACTCACTGAATCAGTTGGAGCAGATACTGAACTAACATCTGATTCACTCATTCTACAAGTCTTTCAATAAACTTTACTTAGTTTTGTTTAATTATGTTATGAATATTTGCTGTTTATTTAATTTGTTGAAATAGGGATAGGGATTAATGGGTTGGATCATGTCAAATTTATCAGACAGATGAATGGATGGATGATAGATAGATAGATAGATAGATAGATAGATAGATAGATAGATAGATAGATAGATAGATAGATAGATAGATAGATAGATAGATAGAAAGAAAGAAAGAAAGAAAGAAAGAAAGAAAGAAAGAAAGAAAGAAAAAGAAAGAAAGAAAGAAAGAAAGAAAGAAAGAAAGAAAGAAAGAAAGAAAGAAAGAAAGAAAGAAAGAAAGAGAATGTACAAAAACAACTGGTCCTCAGCACATCTAAAAATGTACAATGGTTCCCACCAAATTTTGCATTGCAGTTTTATCTCAGACCATGCTCCATGAGCTGCCTTGTTATTTTGTTTGCTGATATATCATTGTTACATTTATGTTTTACTCGCACTTCACTGTATTCTTCAATGGAGTAACTGCAACAAACACTATCACAATCAAGCTATTGTGTCATGAAACTGTAAGACAATGTTTATATACAGTACATTGTATACTAATCTAAACATTTTTACATATAAATCTATACATTTTATATATTAAATATATATTCTCAGATTATTATTTGCTATTTTGGAATGCACTAGAAAAAGCAACATGTAAAATAATATCACATGATCCCTGAAATAATGAAGCACTTACTATCAGCAAACTTGGCCTGTCTCCTCCTGAGAGAATTGGATTAAATGGGGTCAGTGCCCCCCTCACCTGGCTGGCACGTGTAGGGGACTAAAAGCTCATGAGGGAAAAGACAAAAAGACCAAGAAGGGGTGTTAGGGGGGTTGACCTTGTACATGGAGGGGCGTTGGGTCGACCAGACAACCATCTGTCTGAGCTGCCGTGGGTCTGACCCGCCATGATTGTCTGACTGAGGGGTCAAAAGGATGAGATGACGTGATCGGAAAGAAGAGATGGAGGAAAAAGTGTAGACAATGTTGATTATGCTGTTATAGAATTAAATAGTCTAAACTCATCTTTTCTCCAAGTGGTGAATCCATTACCACAGTCCAGAGGTATATCAGTAAATTTCTCTAATATGGAGGCACAAAGGCAATTTGTGGAAGTTTCGCTAACCTTTACCCATCTTGAATGTCACCATTAAGCAAAAAAATACACACATAAAAACAAGTGATTTTTTTTCCCCCCTCTCCTCGCCAATCGTTTTCACTAGCGGACAAGATAGGGCACTAATGCACAACCATTTCAAGTTGACTGTAAATGGGTCTTAAGTACAACCCATTGCTGTCTGCAAGCACTTTGCTCTAAAAATACATTGTTATTATGACCGATTTAGGATGTTTTTTTTTTAAGAATGTCTTTTTAAAGAAAAGGTTGCAAGAATGTGTAATGACTTTAACAAGCATGCAAGAAAGTCGTTTGATTTGTAACCATTTACAAAGCGCATGCACCATTTACAGTATCCAATCTAAAGTGTTCTTTTGACATGATTTGCTGTTAAAAGATGATTATTTAAAAAATAAGTTAAAATAGTTGTGCTTACATCATCTCTACTAATGATGTACATATTCAGGGTGTTTCAGATTTGTTGGAGATTTCTTTGATTTCTAGATTTTTTGTTTTTTGTATTTTTTTGTATGTCTTTTATAAAACATGATATGAAATAAAGTAATTTGATTTATAACCAGATCTACAAAGTACATTCACCATTCACGTTATCTGTTTTGTGATAATATTTCACAATAATTTTAAGAAATTGTGAAATATGCTTCTCCATAGCCATCAGGTATGCAATTCAGTTGTCTACTGATACCTCTGTTGCACAAAATGTGTGATCTTCCAGTTTGAATGTTGCTATATTGATCCAGTTCGGGCATGTTCTGAATGAACTAAATGAGAGAGCTTAACAAATTGAGTATTTTTACTGTCATCCATTTACAAGAGGAAGGATTTTATGGCAGGGTGCAATACAGACGGCGTTCCAGACGGTCGCTAATTTGTAAGGACGTGCTCTTTGTGAGTCTGTCCACACCTCTGGTCCATCCAAACCCATATTTCATTCTTTGTCTGTCTGCTCTTTGTCAGGCGAGAGTAATTTAACTCTCGGATGAGCGAGACTTGTCACTTATGTGGGACTGACACTGATGTAGAGCTGACCGTTGACCCTGCGTGCTTGTGTCTCATTATCACCTGCTCCTCATCTGGGATCAGAAACGACCCAGACTGTTGTCGCACGCTGTCCCACCATGGACTTCTGGACTCATGGAGAGAGTGCGTAGCTGTTCTCCGACTTTAGAAATCAATCAAAAATTCTTGATTCTTAACTCATGCAAAAATTGGTTTCACTTCCCTTCACCTTGTAGTAGGATCA
Organism: Chanodichthys erythropterus; assembly: GCF_024489055.1. Lineage (NCBI taxonomy): Eukaryota > Metazoa > Chordata > Actinopteri > Cypriniformes > Xenocyprididae > Chanodichthys > Chanodichthys erythropterus. The sequence continues at coordinate 30,911,270 of NC_090238.1, forward strand.
TTCCTGTTATGCTGTGTGCTAATAGAGTGCAACAGTTGTTCCCCATATATTTTTCTCATAGAGATTTTAAAAAGTCACCTTGTGGTGAAAATCAAGTTTTTAATGTTTATATGTCTGTGGTGTTTTTAAAATGAATTTGTGCATGGTTTGTCTTAAAGCACAAGTCAACACCATTGTAGAGTATTTTCTCTTTAAAACCGCAGTGATCTAAAGACAGTTTCAAAAACGCGGTTTGTAAAATCGCTGGTGTTTCTGACATCACAAACTACCTTGTAACCAATCACATCACTGTGCCAATGGCCTTAAGCATAACTATGACCACTCTGAAGCAAGGGAGTCTCAAGAGAAAGTTATCCTGGTATATTTTTTCTGTTGATATGAAAAAAAAAAATAAAAGCAATTATAGCAGGTGTATGATGTATATTATAATGTTACGATGAACATTATGCCTTTCTTCACTGATGTTCTAAGGTGTTCAAAGCATTTTAAAGGATACTGATTTTTAGAAGACAGCTGTCTGACATGGTTTGTGTAACATTAGCATCACATTATTAGCTATTTGATAACGTACTCAAGCAAAATGCTAATCATATTAATTTCCGTTATGTGTCCGGCATTGTACAGAGCGATACCATTGTGCAGCATTTACCTCAGCGAGTTGACCAAGTGGATCTCTGAGGCGGGGCTAATTAGCATATTCATACATCCGCATATACTAAATGAAGCAAGGGTGTAGAGTTACTTGTGTATATTTTTTTCCACAGGAATAAAACATTTAAACCTGTCATTTTGGTGATCAAAGATGAGTTTTAAGGGATACAAATGTTGACTTTAAGAGATGAACCAAACCAACTATCTCGAAGGTGAATCACAATACTATAAACTTTAATTTGAAGCAAAAATCATCACTAGTTGGTTAAAAGGATTTTAGAAAAGACTAAAAAAGATGGAAAGTCATTCAAAGAATTGAAGTCAATAAAGTCTATGAATTGATTACCCATTAAAACATTCCCAAGAAAAAAGGACTGGATATGAATCGATTCTGATTCTCAAGTTCTCAATTTGATTCTGATATAGATTAGATTCTGATTCATTTGGGTTTTAGTTTAATATGATCTGATTCATTCTTATTAACTTAGTAACTTATCTTATTGAATTATTCTTCACAAGAACTGGCTCAGAAGAGTCATTTGTTTAAGGAATTGGCTACACTGGTTGAGCTGCATGTTTGTTTTTTGTGTGCAGCCTGCAAGGACAACAAAATACTTTTCTTGCCAGTATTTTTTGGTACATTGCCTTATTACATTCCATTTAATACAGACTGTGAACTCACTTTCACAACAGGCAAACTATAATTTCTTTTGCATAGTGCTGCAAATTCAAAAGTGGAGGAGGAAACAATTAAATGAGCAGGATGGGAAGTGTGGTTACACTTTATTCCGGTAGTCCACTTTATTCTGGTAGTCCACTTTAGACACTCTGCTAACTATAAGTAACTTTGCAACTACCTTATGCTTTTTATGCAGCCAGTAAAATTTAGGGTAAAAGATTACTCTTGGCATTTTAAGTATTGAATCATCAATATCAAGATTTTTACCCAGCCCTACAAGAAATGTTTTATTGGAACACTTGTTTAAACCAAAGTAGTGAAATGATTGAAAATGTTTTTGTAATAAAAAAACTAAATAATATGATTCCCATCTTTAAAATTTCATTTTAATGTTTCATACAGTATATTAAGACTGTACTACATAGAAGAAATGACCCAGTAGCTCTTTTTATTGCATGTGTTAAACTCTCTGCTCTGACTGATTAGTGCAGTTACATGAGGCCCAGTCTTGTAAAATGAGTCTCTTTCAGGGAAAAATGGGGCACCCAGCTCTCTGATGTGGCTCAGAGATCCATAAACCACCATGTTGTTGAGCATTTGGTGGCAGTATGCAGAATGCAGTCATATTCTTGCCTAATGAGACCGTTTATATTTAGAGAAAGAAAGACAGGGTGGAAGTTTTAAGCCTGATTAACTTACCAAATCTGCTTATGTGCTTTTTTTCTTCGCACCGGAGTTCAAAGGAATAATTTTTTTAAATTTCCTGGACACTGGTATTAAGTGGACTGGTTTACAACTTCTTTCTTGATCTTCAAAGAGTGTATGAACACTGAAGTGAAACTGCCACTGTCATAAGTTCACAGGGCATCAGATAAACACAATTTGTCAGCAGAAAGGTTAATAAAAAATGACCAGGAGTAGCAAGGGGGTAATGAAACTCTTTATGTGTAGGAGTTTAGAGCTTTGTGTTATAAAATGACCTCTTATTGCTGCAGGCTGTCTTTCAGTGTAGTGTAATTTTGAGTCTAGTGGTGTATGACCACTAAACACGTGTTTGATCTAAGTGCCCGAGAATCGTTTGGTAAAGTGGAGAGGATGTTTGACATTGAGTAATTAACAAAATACTATTATCACAAATGTTATGTTGCACGTGTGTTCATAAGAAATTGTAAATATATATATATATATATATATATATATATATATATATATATATATATATATATATTTATATAAGGATTTTTGTAGAATTTACAACATTGTTACATAATAGTTTCTCACATGTACACTACCGATCAAATGATTGGTGTCACTCATTTTTTTTTTAAAAATTTTAGTCCTTTTTGGACTCCAACAATCTGCATCGCTATAAATTGCATAAGAAAGAGCAGCCTGAACATCCTGCTATTAACCTCCTATAAATGGAGCTGGAATGAAATAGGGGTTAGCAAATTATGCCAAAATGTTATTTTTGCATACAATATCCCTTTAAATCTTTCACTGACTTTTCTGTCCAAAATATAGGACGTGTATAGGACTCATAGGACACTCAAATCTGAAAAACCCTCTAGAGAATTGGATTACTTCCAGAGTCATGGAGATGAACTTCCCATATTTAAGTTGTGTGAAAGGCACTAGGAATTAATCCAACAGTATAATGAATGATGTGACACCCAACTAATGGTGTCTGGATCACAGTGACCTTTCCTCTGTGTGAATGAGGTATACCATGTCCACCTGTGACCACCCTCAAGCTGTCAGAATGAGTTCTGAATTTGTCTTTTGCCCCCTTTGTGAGGTTTGTCAGTGACCCCTTGTTCTGGTTTCAGACATGAGTGGAGGGATCTATTTATCTTCATAAGTAAATGCCATTTGTTGATGTCTTTAGCATTTACCATAAATCATGACAACAAGAATCCAAATCTGCCAAACCTCAGTGAACTCTGATTTCCACTGCTGCACAGTGCTTTATTTGACAATGATTGCCATCACATCATAGCTTTTTTTTTTTTTTTTTTTTTTACCTTGTTCCTCTATTAAGATCCTTCTGAATCATCATCCATTACTGTTATAAAGTATGTGTCATGGCCGCTGACACTGCACATAACTCATCTTGTAAATACTTTTATAAGCGGTCCCGAGAAAAAGTCTTTACTGTAAATTATTGCACTTTAACTTTTCACTGAAAACCTATTTGATTCCCTTGGTATCACATATGTGGAACGCGTCAAGTGTCAACTTGTCCATATTGGTGTCCTCCTGTCCTCTATTTACGGCCTTGACTTTGACATATGAGCGCTTTATTTAGCTAAAGAAGCACATCATATGTCATGTATCTGGTTAAACACATGCCATCTGTCCCTTTAGATCTGTTTAACCTTACATTCAGTTCTGTCTTCCCTGGATTTTTTTTGACATATCCTGTTGGTATAACTGAAAATTCTCTCATTCTTTAAAAGTTATGCAAAGTAAAAGAAAAATACTGGTTATGTTTGATACTGTGTTGAGTATTGCCAAAAGTAAAATCTGGTAAACAAACAAACATGAGTTTTCTTTTAGAACATGACCCCTAAATATCTGGAATAAATTTCCTCAAATAATAAATGCAGCTATATATTTTCATTCATTAAATAATAATTATAATAATAATAAATGTGATATCACAGCACAAATAAATAATTTTACTTGTAATAATAATTTAATAATTAATACTTTTATTCTGTAAGGATGCATTAAACATTTGATCAGTTGAAAGTGATTTTATCTAGACATATTTTGTGTATTATTAATTATGTATTATTTATTCAAATAAATGCTGTTCTTTTAAACTTTCTATCCATCAAAGAATTCGGAATTATCATTATATTATCATTAAAAATGTATTATGGTTTCCACAAAAATATTAATAACTGTTTTTAAACTGGGATATTAATGAGAAATGTTATTTGAGCAGCACATCAGTATTAGAATGATTTCCGAAGGATCATGTGACACTGAAGACTGGAGCAATGCCTGCTGAAAATTCAGCTTTGCATCACAGGAATAAATTACATTTTAAAACATACTGAAATATAAAACTTTTTTTTTTTTAAATCACAGTATTACTGTTTTTTTTTTTTTTTTTTTTTTAAAAATAAATGCAGACAAAAAAAAAATATTTTTACCCAAACTTTTGCACGATATTTCACAATTATTGTGCACATGTAAGGGTGCTCCGATTAATCGGGTGCCAGTCGTTATCGGCCAATAATAGCTTTTTATATTTTGATTGTCTGTATAAAGTCAGATAAGAAGAGCCGATCAAATGACGCAAAACTCACAAGACAATTTTTCTATGCTTAGCTAAAATTGCTTCATTACTTTCACTGGTCTGGCATTTCTACAAAGTGTCTAAAAAGGACAAAAAATTGTGCAACGTCTTTGCGGAGGCACTGCAACGACAACAATAATATGCAAATAACAGCAAGAAGGGCTGCAATTTTTATTGCATTTCTTTCTTTCACAAAGGATCGGTTTAATATAATGTCCAAATCAGCTAGATCAGTGATTGACGTAAAATACAGTCTGCTGTTGCTAAACTGCAGGACATGCTCGATAATAAAAAAAAAGTTATTAAACTGCATTAAGCAGGCAAAGTGATACTGTTACTGAATACTGTGATACTGAAAGTGCTTTTTTCTGCCCACAATCCAAGACAAAGTGGAACACGGACAAACAAAGTGAACTTTGAGCTTTGGGTTCGTGCCTAAATGGTCAAATACACACAGAAATATGTCAAAATGGCCAGCTTGGTGAGTATTTGCATAAACTCCGTCAGTTATGTCTTAAATTAATGTAAACGGTTGAAAAAGAAAACGCATGTGTAACAATATATTGGATCCATGCATTCGGTCTTAAAGCGACAGCAGCCTAATATTCCTGCTGCCATCTGTGTCATTAATGCTTCCCAATAAATAAAGAGTTGTCAATTCATGATACTTACTCTTATCTCTTACTTAAAATACATTTTTGTTAAGAATAGTTGGCCTATTATTTATTTCTGTGATCAGTGATCGGCCCACAAAATCCTGATTTGGAGCACCCTTATGCACATGTTAACTTTGACACCCCTAAAAATACTGGATATTAGCTGAGTTTGAAATGGTGGACTATACTACATTTGGTTTGAAACCAAAAAATAATTCATAATTCAAAATAATGTCATAATTTTCAATTCCTCTTTCATTTCTTCATTTCATCACATCAGTTTTCTGAGAACTGTTGATTAATCCCAATTCACTTTTCCAAGTCCCAGCCTCCCAAAGTTTTATCAGATAACCGGTCCGACGTTCTTCTAATGCTTCAAAGTCATTTCACGCATGGCTCTGAGCTAATCCTCCATCACTATATGGCAGATATGCTCATCTCTGTCATGTGTATCTAAAGCAGACCCCCGCAGACTGATATCAGGTCTGTAAAATGAGGTGTGGTGAGGCTAACGGCCTTGCGGCCTTGTATTAATGTAACATTCCCAGGCACCCTGTTGATAGATATGGGTACATTGGTGTAACAGTCCCTTTGTCATAGTTAATGGAGCCGACTGGGCATGTGGTGAAGCTGTTTGATTCTTCTGCCTTGATTTCGTTTTGTACGTGTGAAGATTTGGACCTCTTACAAGGAAAGTCAGTGGGTTTAATATGTATAATAAAGCAAAACATCAGTATTTTATCATGATAGTTATCTGTGTTCATAATCTTATATTCACTGCAGAAGGAAGAGCAGAAAGATAATCTTATATTCACTGCAGAAGGAAGAGCAGAAAGACAACAGCGTTATTCAGTTCAATTGTCTGATAGCCTTAAACTTTAACTTCTCCAATAGTCCTCAACAGTGTCTTATAAGCAATAATCCTCAAACTTTGACTTAAATGTCAAAATCATGCAATATTATAGATTAGCTGTGTCAGGTTAAGTAAGGAACCATCTCATATAGATTGATGTTTGGTCTGTTGTGTTCAGGAATAGAGTAAATGTTGGCACATGTGTTTATGCTTCAAAATGCATCTGTTTTCCGAACACTTTTTAATTGGAATTAGGCAGCATAACTGTTTTCACCATTGCTAACAATAAGAAGTGTTTCTTTAGCACCAAATAAGCATATCAGAATGATTTCTGAAGGATCATGTGACATTGAAGATAGAAGTAATGGCTGCTGCATTTCAGCTTTGCCAACAGAGAAATAAATTGCAATATAAATTAAATTTATATTAAAATTAAGAACGTATTTCTGTTTCAAGCTTAATTTATGTAATTTACAATGCAAAGCCCAAATGTGCTTGCACTGTGTTGTGTGAAACAGTCAACGATTAGAAACTAGTGTTCTACTGAATAATGCAATGATGACATTAATTCATGAAAATGTTTTTCTACAGCTCTAGCATAATTCATGTTTGCGTGTTTTATATATAATCATTTCACTAAGACTGCATGTGTGTCACATCTGCAAATGGAAATAGTTACATATGAACCATTTGAGAGCTTATCTGAACATCTTTCTCTATACTAAAATAGGAAAAAAAAAAAAAAAAAACAGGAGTCTAAAACTGAATGTGTGTCTGTGTGTGGGCCAGAATGCTTGCCATATGGGCAATGATATAGCTCAGCATGTAAATCTGTTATTTCAGTGAGCAGACGGGATTGGTATATTCTCACATGAAGAGTGAGTGTAGGTGCTGTCAAAAACAGAGGCACTGATAATGATGGTGTGTGTGTGTGTGTTTGTGTGTGTGTGAGAGAGAGTGCATTTATTTTGGGGGGCCCATTCATGAGTTTGACAGGACTATGTCAGACTATGTCAACCACTTTTTCTCTTCAACTGTGTGGCCCACCCTTAGGCCCTGTTTACACCTGGTATTAAGATGCATTTTGGATCACAAGTAGATGAGGGAGATACATTCCCGATTATACCTAGTGTTTTAATCATTCTCTTTTGTCCACTTTCGACCACTTCTTCGAGGGGAGGGTCTGTGGGTGGGCAAATGTATGGGTTTGTTCAGATCATTCGATCTAATGGAAAAAATAAGCTTGCGCAATATACATATGAAAGTGACTGGAGACGACGGAAAAACATACAGAGAGCATCAGCTTTCGTTTTTGCTCTGATAGCCACAAGACCATGCTGAACACTTGTGAGTGTGCGTTAGAAATCAGCAATAGTGAGAGAACATTGTGCTTGATATGTTTTTCATCTTCAAACCAAACTTGGGTCTTCAGCTGACAAAGTTTAAATCCTGTCTTGCTATTGTGCTTCCCATAATGTTTACGCATTAGGTCAGTAGGCGGAGAGTAGGGCTGCACAACGATTAATCGTGATTAATCGTTTGCAAAATAAAAGTCTGTGTTACCTAATATATGTGTGTGTGTTCTGTGTATAATAATTATGTATATATACACTGCGTTCCAAATTATTATGCAAGAGACAAATCAGTAAGATTTCTGTACAATAAACATTCAGATTTTATTTTTTCTAAGAAAATGTTTGTTTGTTTGTTTATCCATGTCTTTTTTAGATAACTGGTATCAATCTCAGACAAAATAATTTGCCAGATCTATGGAAACCCTACTTAGAGGTTGTTCCACATTATTAAGCAAGTCACAGTTCTCATGCAATATGGGGAGGAAGAAAGATCTTTTTGAAGATGAAAAGCATGAAATGGTGCAATGTTGTGCAAAAGGCATGAAAACAACTAATATTGTGTGAAACTGAATGGAGATTATCAAATTATCATAAGATTTGTCAGTGATTTAGAGCACAGCAGAACTCGGTCAGATAAAGGCTTATTGAGGAAAGTTCCTGTCAAAAAAATTTATTGTATTAAAAGGTCAGCTATAAAAAAAGCCAGTGTTGAGCAGCAAACAGGTATTTGAAGCTGCTGGTGCCTCTGGAGTCTCAAGAAGCTCTCCATGCAGGCTGGCAGTTGTGCGTAAAGATGCATTTCAGCCTCTCCAAACCAAACCAAACCTCACAAAGAGAAACATTTACAGTGGGTTTAGAAATACATGAAGACTCATTTTTAAATAGTTTTATTCACTGAATAATGCCTAAATGGATGGATTTCTGGATGGTTGGTGAATGGCCACCACATTCCAACAAGACTGCGATGTCAGCAAAGAGCTAGCGGGTGATGATTTGGGCTGGAATATTGGGAAGTGAGATGGAGGGTATTAAAATTACTTTTGCAAGATATGTGGAGTTCATAACTGTCCATTTTCAGCTATGGTATAAAAAGGAGGATAGTGCATAGTACAATGCACTATTGTACAATGCACTATGCACTATCCCATGCTGCAAAAAACACCACAGCAATAAAACTGTATTTCTACACCCACTGTAAATGTTTATCTTATTTAGGTTTGGATTGTGGTGTCTAAAATGCATTTTTACACATAACTGCCAGCCTGCATGGTGAGGTTCTCAAGACGCCAGAGACACCAGCAGCTTCAAATACCTGTTTGCTGCTCAACACTGGCTTTTTTATAGCTGCCCTTTTAATACAATACATATTTTTTTGACAGGAACTTTCCTCAATAAGCCTTTATCTGACCGAGTTCTGCTGTGCTCTAAATCACTCACAAATCTTATGATAATTCGATAATCGCCATTCAGTTTCACACAATATTAGTTGTTTTCATGCCTTTTGCACAACATTGCACCATTTCATGCTTTTCATCTTCAGAAAGATCTTTCTTCCTCCCCATATTGCATGAGAACTGTGACTTGCTTAATAATGTGGAACAACCTCTAAGTAGGGGTTTCCATAGATCTGGCAAATAATTTTGTCTGAGATTGATACCAGTTGTCTAAAAAGACATGGATAAACAAACAAACAAACAAACATTTTCTTAGAAAAACTAAAATCTGAATGTTTATTGTACTGAAATCTTACTGATATGTCAATTGCATAATTATTTGGAACGCAGTGTAAATACATGCACATACATGTATAAATTTAATACATAATTATTATACACAGAACACACATATATATTAGAGACTTTTATTTTGCAAACGATTAATCACAATTAATTGTTGTGCAGCCCTAGCAGAGAGCAAGCAGTCTTGATACACGGGGCAACTTTTTTTATCAATGTTGCTGGGCAATGTTGCCGTCAACGGGCAACCTGATGAGACACAGGGCAACTAATTAGGGCAACGGACAGTTGGCAGCAACTAATCAGAGAGGAGCAAATCTATTGCCAACCCAATAAATACTTTATTATAAACACTTGTTAGGCACTTTATTTCAACTTTTCAAATATTTTCTTCATTTTAATTAAAAATAAATGCTTTTCCGATCTGATTTTTGATAGGAAAAGGGAGAAGAGCGAGTTCGGCAAAAGGCGGATTCGAACCCGCGTCGATCGCGTCAAAAGCTAAATTCGTGTGCCATACGCCCTACAGCCTACACTACTACAGACGTTAAATGGACCCTGTCTTTTTAGTATTTAACTGAAAACATTCGATAGCTTAATTACAGTTTACACTCATTACATTGGACAGTTGTTGTTTTGGGTTGACGCATGACAACTTACTAGCGTAAAAAAAAATATAAGTTCATAAGTTCACACCCCTTTTCTCCGCTCCACTGCCGCTGAGAGGCCGCCATCTTGTTTGAATTTTTTTCTGAAATCTCCGAACCAATCACATGATCGGCTGCTAACATACTGATTGGAGGATCTCAAAAAATTGCCCACGACCGATCTAACGTATCCAGATATATATTTGTTGCTCATTCTCAGTGGGAAAGTGCCCAAGCAACGTTGCTCGGCAACATTGCCCGGCAACATTGCTCAAAAAGTTGCCCCGTGTATCATCACCTTTAGAGTCCAATGGGCAATCTAACATCTGATCCAAGCCTATAAAGTATTAATATGTCAGCCATTCTAACAGACTTTTCACATATTATGTTGACAATTATTCCACAATGTTTAATAACATAACATAATGTGCCATAGCAATGGATCTCTAGTAAGCTCTAACCATTTTACAATTTCGAGTGCTTTTTGGAGAAAAAAAAAAGAGAGAGAATTTCAGAAAACGTGTTTTCCACAGTAAGAAATGAGGGAGTTTGTGATAAAGGGCAGGCTGGTGTTCCAGATGTGCCTGTGTCTCACATGAGAGCGGTCCATAATTAAACTCTACACACTCAATAACCTTAAAGATTCTGTGCTGCCAGCGTTTTTCCCTTTGTTTTCTGTGCTGCCTCTAGAATGGGCTGCTTGTTGTTGGCATGACTCCCTGGCTACCTGCTGAGCTGTGTGTCGCAGAACTCAAGTACAAACGAGTGGCGTCATGTCTGTGTTTTGTCCTCACTCCCTCTGGGAGATCACACTTAAGAAAAAGAAAAAGGGCCTTTCCAGTTCTCACCCTTAACATCTTCCAGGCACAGCCGGAGGACACATCTTATGAACTTTCACCTTTCCCAAAACACATATTGCTACCAGTAAAGTTCGCAGTAAAAAAAAAAAAAAAGGCTTCTGTTTGGAAAATTGTCCCAGGCAACGGTTTGACTTGTAACTGTTTAATCTTTATACAGCCGCGGTGAACCAACAAAGATCAGGGAGTTTTTATTTCCTTCATTTTGCTTTTTGGAGCCGTGGGCCACATGCATACCAACAGCGACAGATACCGTGCCAAGTCAGATAAGCTTGTAAAACCATAAGGAGCCTTGTGCACATTTTTAGCTAAATGGTGGCAAATGTTGTCAGAATGTGTCAGTGAGTTCCCCTCAGGAGCCAAAACTCTGGCAACGCAACAGAAAAACAGTAGAGTCATGGGGAAAAAGCTTAAGGACAGAGAGAACGCTAACACATTTTGCTAAAATCATTGTGTTTGTGAATCAGCAATGCACTGCTAAGGATTCTAAAAGTCTAATTCTAATTAGCAAATTATAAAAGTTAAGGGGAGAGTTCATCAAAAAATTAATTCTGTTTTTATTTACTCACCCGCAACTTGTATGACTTGCAACTTTATTTCTTCCGTAAATCACAAAAGGAGATGTTTTGCAAAATGTTCATGCTGCTCTTTTCCATACAATGAAAGTATATAGTGACAAGAACCTGTCAAGATTCAAAAATGACAAAGAATCTCATAAATGTGGTACATATAACTTGATATCCCAAGTTTTCTGAAGCCATACAATAACTTTGAGTGTAAATCACTAAAAAGTTCCCCCTTTGCTATAGCTCTTAAATCTCATTTGTGCTTTCGCATTTTCAAATTTGGTGTCACGATCAGTTACAAGACACGTCAATGAAAGCCACTGGTCCTCACATCAACATAAAGATGCATGTGTGCAAGAATGAGTAATTTATGTCAGAATTTATTACATTTTTATTCTGTTCCTTTAAGAGACTTTTCTGTTGACAAAATATGGGCAGCATTTTTTTACACAGAATTCCCTTTAGCAATATTACTGTGAGCCCGGATTACTAGATAGTACATTCATAGTGTCAGCATTAGTGAAATTACTCAAACTAAAGTAAATTCAAGGTAACAGATGGTGTTTGGACATATTCTGGGCTCGTCATTGACCACAGGGGATCACGGATGCCTGGGTGCAAAGATTCTCTCATCACAGCTCAACACCTTTCAGTGGATTTGAGAGAATATTATAACAGAAAATGACATGTTTTTTGTTGTTGTTGTTGTTGTTTTTACATCAGTGGCATGCGATCCACATTTCTTGAACTTTTTTAGGTTTGAAAACACAAAATATCTAAATGAAGAGGGTGCTGTAGAAGAGATACAATGGGACTCTGGAATAGTTATGGTGGTATTTATAGAATTAAAGGTATATTTTACCTAAAAATGAATCATATGCTCTTCCGCTCTTCTTAATCGGATTCGAGCTGCGAGAACCAATGTAATTTGTAATCACTGATGTGGTGCCAGCAGAAATAAGATTTAACATTAATTTAACATAAATTAAATAAAAAAAAAATAATTAACTAATTTGTATTCCTCACACAAAACTATAATCGTATTGTGTGGATCTTTTTTAATGATATTTTTTTCATATTTGATATTACACATATAGTCTGTTTTTGATGTGTTCAATATATAGAAAAGAGCAGCATGAACATTCTTCTAAATTTCTCCATGTGTTTCCCATTATGAAAAAGTGCGCTGTAGGCGTATTGCAAAATGGGAGATAAACAAAGTTATGCAAGTCTTTAATGATGTGAGGGTGAGTAAAATATTCATTTTTAGGTGAACTATTCCTTAAATGTTATACTTATGTGTGCTAATTTTGAGCATCATTTTGGGATCTTTATCTCTTCTCAATGGTGTTTCTTGTTGCTTATATTGAATATATAACACACAAAATGTATAAATTCATAGTAAGCACACTGGCTAGTCATAGGGGTTAAGAAAATAAAATATTCTTAACAGAGGACATCAAATGGCTGTTCCTACTGTTTAGATGAACACTTTGCTTCAGTGAGAACCCGTAAGTAACCTCTGCCTTTCCTTTTGTGTTCACCTTCCCTTGAGAACATGTATTTGTCTTTGTCTTCTTATTACCATTATCTCTCTCTCTCTCTCTCTCTCTATCTCACACACACACACACACACACACACACACACACACACACACACACACACACACACACACACACACACACACACACACACACACACACACACACACACACACACACACACACACACACACACACTTTCTCTTCTTTCAGTGTCCTCTCTTACATCCCTCACTCTTATCCCCCCTCCTCGATCTCTCTTTTTTCATTTTCACCCTGTCTGAGAACGATGGCCGGAGGCTCCTTTGAACCCCAGGGGGTTTAAGAGGACAGCAGTAGACAATTATCTGCAGCGTGATGGCAGCCGCTCATGGTGACAGGTTTTTTTGTTTTTTTTTGCCCATGCCACATTGAATGTCAGTGCAGGGTGGGTGCAAATAAGTGGTGCCTCTCTTCACAATTATATGAAGCCCTTAAAGGTGCTCATCAAGCATTGCACTGAACTCTATTATTTAAACCTGAAGATAAATGATCTGAGATTCTTTTCATAAATCATCAATACTGTATTTCTCTTGAAAACACATACTTCAGATATCAACATATTTAAAGGGTTAGTTCACCCAAAAATTAATTACTCATTCTCATGTCGTTCCACACCCGTAAAACCTTCGTTCATCTTCTGAACACAAATTAAGATATTTTTGATGACATCCGGGAGGTATATGACTCAGTAGAACAACACTTTCAAGGTCCAGAAAGGTACTAAAGACATCTTTAAAACAGTCGACGTGACTGCGGTGGTTCAACCCTAATTTTATGAAACGATGAGAATACCTTTTAGTACCTTTCTGGACATTGAAAGTGTTGATTGTATTGATATGGATGAGTCATATACCTCTCGGATTTCATCAAAAATATCTTAATTTGTGTTCCTGAATATGAATGAAGGTCTTACGGATTTGGAACGACATGAGGGTGAGTAATTAATGACAGAATTTTCATTTTTGAAACCCTTTAAATTATATCAAATTCAATCATTCAACACCTGCATGGCTGACTGACTTCTGTGTCCAGTGTTCTCTTTTTAATAAGACTAGCACAATAAATAAATAATAAGTTTGGGGTCAAGATTTTTTTTATGAAAATTTAATTACTGTATTCAGCAAGGATGCATGAAATTTCTCAAAAGTGACCATAACATAATGTTACAAAAAATATTTGTAATCTTTCTTTTTATGAAGAAAAAAAGAAAGGAAAAACAAATATATTATAGTTTCCACAAAAATAGTAAAGTCACCATGAAATCAAAACTGACAGTTTCCTTTTTTTTATAGAATATTGCAATTATTTATTATACAGTTGTGGTCAGAATTATTGGCACCCTTGGTAAATATGATCAAAGATGACCACATTATGAAATAAATGTTTTTCTCCAAAACATGTTGGCCACAATTATTGACAACCTTTTATTGAATAATTTTTGCAACCTCCTTTTCCCAAGATAAAGGCTCTGACTCTTCATCTGTAATGCCTGAACACCTGACAAAAGATCAGAGACCATTCCTTCATGCAGAATCTCTCCAGATCCTTCAGATTCCAGCTCCATGTTGATGCTTCTTCTCTTCAGTTCACTCCACTCATTTTCTTTAGGGTTCAGGTCAGGGAACTGGGAAGACCATGGCAGAAGCTTCATTTTGTGCTCAGTGACACATTTTTATGTTGGTTTTGATGTTTGTTTTGGATCATTGTCCTGATGGAAGATCCAACCATGGACAATTGTTGGATTTCTAGCAGATGCGGTCAGATTTAGATTTTTTATCAGTTTGTATTTGATAGACTCCTTGATACCATGTATCTGAACAAGATGTCCAGGACCTCCAGCAGAAGAATAGGCCTTCAACATTTAAGATCCAGCAGTATATTTAACTGTGGGCATGGGGTACTTTTTATCCATGTGTGCACCAAACCCATCTGATGGGTTTGCTGCCAAGAAGCTCTTTTTTTAGTTTCATCTGACCATAGAAGCTGGTCTCTTTTGAAGTTCAAGTCTTGACTGACAACTGAATATGCTGGAGATTGTTTCTGGATGAGAGCAGAGGATTTTTCTTGAAAACCTCCCGAACATCTTGTGGGGATGTAGGTGCTGTTTGATTTTTTTTTTTAGGCTTTCTGAGACTCAAAACTCAATTAATCTCTACAGTTCTCCTGCTGTGATCCTTGGAAAATCTTTGTTCACTCAAACTCTCCTTCTCACCACACATTAGGACGATTTAGACACACGTCCTCTTCCAGGCAGATTTGTAACATCTTTAGTTGATTGGAACTTCTTAATTATTGCCCTGATGGTGGAAATGGGGATTCTCAATGCTTTAGCTATTTTTTACAGCCACTTTCTATTTTGTGAAGCTCAACAATCTTTTGCTGCATATCAGAACTATATTCTTTGGTTTTTCTCATTGTAATGAATGATTGAGGGAATTTGGCCTTTGTGTTTCCTCATATTTATTTTCCTGTGGAACAGGAAGTCATAGCTGGACAATTTCATGTTCATAATCACCCTGGTGTTCTAAAAAATGTAAATATGAATGGGAATATACTTCAGAGATATTTTACTTTCTAGGGGTGCCAATAATTGTAGCCCACATGTTTTGAGGAAAAACATTTATTTCATAATGTGTCCCCCCCCCTCCCCCCACACACACACTCAATTCTTTTCTTTTCCTTCAATGAAAGGTTAGATTGATTTTTTTTTTGTTGTTAATTTTATGAATTAAAGATCAAAGGATAAACAATGCAGATTTATTTAATCTTTGATCATATTTACCAAGTGTGCCAATAATTCTGACCACAACTGTAATTTATTTAACTGTGCTCTTCTCTGATGACGTGTTTACTGGTGCGAGGGTGGGACAACCTGTCAATCACATGAGATTGACCAATAGTATTATTGTTTTCACTGTATTTTTGATCAAATAAAAGTTTGGTAAGTTATAAGGGATTCTCAATGACTGACTTTATTATTATCATTGTTATTTTATTCTGTTCATTGTCATATGGCTTCAGAAACATGGATTATAGCTCTCACGCCATTGACTAGTGCCCCCCCCCCCCTCTCTATTTTCCAAAACCATCTGCTAATCTTCTCCTTTTGTGTTCCATGAAAGAAAGAAAATCATACTGTATGTGTTTGGAATGACATTGGGGTAAGAAAATATATTAATATGAACTATCCCTTTAAGCATGTTTGTCTAAGCCAGACACCCTATGGCAACATCTCTACAATCAGCTAATCATACTCATCTTTTTTTAGGTGTAAAGTTCAGTTTGTATTGCCACAGGAATGAACAGTGACAGTTACACTGCAGAGCGTCTCATTGACACAGAGCCTCAGGGCTCAACATGCTTGACTCTGAATGATGTAGCCAGTACTGCACATATGTGGGTTTGTTTGGATGAGTCTGCCAGTGTTTTTTTTTGCTTTTTTTTTTAGCTCAGTGTGTGTCTGTCTACAAGATTACGGACAAATACAGGATGGATTTATTGATAACAGTATTGGATAAGTGTGGTGTTTTTTGTCTCCATGTGTAAGTGTGAGCAAGTGTTAGTATTTGTGTGATGCTATTGATTTACACACAGTGGCGATGAGTGTCTTTGTCTGGATCATGATTATACTTGTGCTCGTGGGGGATGGCAGGGGGATTAACAGCCAACTCAGCAAACCTGTCAATCTGCCCACCCCTCATTTTAAGAGATTAAATGTGGTGTGTGTAGCTGATATACTGCTGCACTGATAGATACACGGCTGTTGCTTTGTTTTTCAGTTATATCTGCTCTAACTTGCTAACATGTCGAGGCTTCAAGCTGTATGACAGTCTTTGTTTGGCGATGTGAAAACAGTGATGTGGCACCATCCCAGCTAACGAGGAATGTTCTGAGAACAAATTTTTACCTTTATGAATACCTTTATAAAATAAATAATGTTTTAAATAAAAATGTTCAATAGAGAAATATGTAATGATGGTAAAACTAAATGAAACTTTTAAATATTAAACTAAAACCGCCAGTAGGTGGCAGCAAGTCACTGTTTTATGAGTGAGTCAGCAAGTCATTCAATTCATTCAGTAATGAAGCAAGTGGCTGTGAATGAATCATTGAATCATTGACTCTCACGATTCGTTCAAAGCCGCAGAATTGTTCGCGAAACACAGACGTGTGTTGTAGTTCTGCTGTGGTTTTCATTAGAACTATTATTTCATTGCAAAATAGAGTAAATACTGACAGTACTGTGTTTAAAATGTATGTTTTGTTTTTTAACCTGTTGTATAATAATGTCATGTTTGCAGTCATGTGGATATTTGGGAACAATTGCATTCTTGCTCGTTATCATCATTAAATACAAGAACTCACACAAGGTATGTTTTTGTATCGGAGAAAGTTTGAGTCTTAAATTTAAATTAATCCTCTATATGTGTCTATTTGTTATTCATGCGAGTAAAGTGCTAAATTCCCCACTTTTACAAAGGTGCATTGTCGAGAACGGCAGTAATTTAGCGTGATATAAGGCAGCATTCTGCACGCAATCTATCATATGTGTGAATACAGTCATTTTTGACTGTAAATGATTAATTTGATTTAATGTAGGCTACTGGATTTACGGCATTTTGGCAGTTAGAAAAACATGCTCGGTTTTAATATTATTTTAAGGTAGAATTAAATGAACTACTCAGCATTTTGTTCGCGTACCCTCTTTTGCCACCTCACGTACCCCAGTTTGGGAACCACTGCCCTAGACTCTACTTTAGGTCGTCCGTGACTCCCCAACCCCAATCTCTTGTCTATGTAGGCCTTCATTGTTGCTGTAGTTTGCATGTGTTCCGTTCTGTTCTGTTGATGCAGTTTTTCTTCAGCTACCTTGTGAATCGATGCCACCCACACCACAGTTGGCACCTTGCGGATAAATTAATTACTGCAAGAAAAAATTTAATGCACATGTGCGATCTGTGTATACAAAGTCTGAGTTCAACTTCTATCTCAATGGGTGTGGGATCTGGAGCTTCAAACTCAGGAGGATGAGAGGATCCTCTGCCCAGTCCGAATGCCACTGGACACGAGCTCCTGGACCCCCCATATATTTACTCCTAATTTCAATGCAAGACTTTCTTAGGTCAAATCCCTGACTAAGGCAACTTCACCTTCAAATGCGAGTTTTAACATTCTGAATTATAGTCTGATGTTAACATTTAATAAGGTCACCAAATAATTTATGCGCATCATATTTTCTCTGATCAATTATGAATCAGACATGATTTTTTCAGATTCTCCAACATGTACATTGATAATCATCTATTTACCACAATCACCGATGTCAGCGTAGGGGGTGGGGGGTCTTCAAACCTTGTACTAACATGAAAACATCTGGGTGATTGACAGGTAAGGCCTTGCGTTGACAGACACATGAAGGACATGCATGTGTTTATATTATTATTTAAATATGTATGTGCGGTTTTGAACATGTAGTCTCCAGGGGCCACACTAACCATACTGACCTGCCTGTCTTCACCCTCATTACTTGTGCATGGAGGCGAGTGGGACCTTTCACAATTAATCTTTATAGTAGGATACAGTACAGTATGTTGTTAGTTTTACATTTACTGTTGGCATGAGCTGGTTGTTTCATTCAAATTTCCTTGAACTTTGTTAAAAATGTTTTTACCTGATGTAAGAAATAATTGATGATGTGCCATCGAATTCTTAGAAAATAATGCAAAATACTGCTTCAGGAAGCTTCGGTGCTTTATTAATCAGCGTGTCGAATCATGATTCGGATCGCATGTCAGACCGCCAGACTGCTGAAATCACGTGACTTTGGCGCTCCGAACCGCTGATTCATAACACTGATTCGTAACGCTCTGAAGCTTCATGAAGCAGTGTTTTGAAATCGGCCATCACTATATAAGTCGTTATTTTGTTTTTTTGGCGCACCAAAAATATTCTCGTCGCCTTATTATTAATATTAATATTGAACCACTGTACTCACATGAACTGATTTAGATGTGTTTTTAGTAGATTGATGGATGTTGAGAGAGGAAATGTCATTGCTGGCTATGCAGGCCTCACTGAGCCATCAGATTTCAACAATAATATCTTAATTTGTGTTCCGAAGATTAACGAAGGTCTTACGGGTGTGGAACGACATGAGGGTGAGTAATAAATGAATGAATTATAATTTTTGGGTGAACTAACCCTTTTATCGCAACATTAAAATTTGATACCGTCACATGCCTAATCTCATTCCAAGCCTCCGTTGCTACTTCCAAAATGTAATTTCAGAACTAGTAACAAAGGCTTGAGCCTTGATAGCAGAATAATACTGTTGATAGTTATTAACGCAGAGAGAGAGAGCATTAGCCTACCTGAGTGTCTGCGCCTCTCTCACTGCAGCACTGTCTCTACTAGCAAAATGAAACTATGTTTATCTACCTCAAGAATCACCCAGTTATTATCTCTCTGATGAGTCACTTTACTTAGAGTTACTCAGAATGTTTCTGTACACGTGTGTGTCTGTACGATACAGTACATGTGTATGTTTGAAAGAGAGAGTAATTTAAATATAAGTATAAATATAATTTAAATAAATATGTTTAATAATGATTATTTTTGTTGTTGTATAGTCATTGAATGGGGCAAACAGTTTTTCTTTTTTAATTTTATTTATTTATTTTGTTCTCGGCTGATCACATACCTGCATCTTCACATCATTTCTTCAACATTTCCTATTCGGAGATAATTCTGTTGGAGAAAGCCTGGCACAATGTATCATGCAGCGTATTGGCTCACAAGACCCTTAAAGGGATTAACTCTCAGTGGTCCTGCTCGGCATGACAGCATCTGTGATGGGGTATCTGTGCCACAACGTCATCACTACCAGATGATATGAGCATGCTGACACACTGCCACACGGTCAGTGCCAACAGGGGCCTGGCATAGAGCTGGGTAGTGTGGTCAGTATATGATGAAGCACAGTGGCAGCCGGTGTACTGGCCACCCACAGCCAGAGTCATGGAATGTTTGGCCATGTGTACAAGTCTGGACAGTCACATTATTAACACACTCCTGCTTAATAGACATGTTTTTCATGTAGATAGTGTGCTGCCTTACCTTTTACGATCTCCCTCTAAGTCAGCATACTAAGCGACACTTTTTACATTGGCATGCACTTACAATACATGCACTACACTGTGGATATTAATACGTAAATTCTGCATTCGCCACCGTCTTGGAAAGGTTTTAATGGAAATCAATGTAGAAGATGTCTCAGTGTATTTCTGTGTGGAAACAGATGATTATGTAACAAACTGATTTCCTTTTTTATATTATAAATACTGCACTACTGTAATTATTTAATAAATCAAAGATGCTCTAATATGCATAATTGTCAGATATTTATGACGAAATTTTATGAAAATCGGGATCCGTTTACACAACACCATTTTCAGCTAAAAACAGAAAACTTCTTAATGTGTTTTGGCAGTTCATGTACTGGCCTGGCATGCATAATACTGTGTTTTTGGTCGTTTTCACTGATCTGTGTGAACGGGGATCATGACAATGTATGTGTTGTATGTGTTGATTTCCAAAAGAAAAGCTTTTTTGTTTTTAGCACTTTATTGTTGAGAGTCTGATGTAAAGAGTTTGATGTTAGCAAACTGCTAAGCTAATAGTTTGATACGGAATAGTAAGCACCTTATTTTTATCATATATAAGTACTTTTGATACTTTTCAGAACTAAATATAATATAGCTGTCCATGCCATCTTGTTTAAGGTCCCTTTTTTGTTCTTTGCTTAAGGCACTGATTTACTTCAAGCAAAATCGAAGAACAAACTGGCTTGACATCATTTGGAGCAAAATCAGGCCAAAAAGAAGTTTGTTTGAAGTTTGTTTCAGAAGTTCAAAACAGCTTGCCAAAAATAGACCTTCAAAAAAAGTTTGCTCCAGCTGGTAAACACCTTCAAGCTACCATTGGTCGATGACGATTATGTAGTACTGTAAGTGTGCTCTGAGGCTTCATCTTCTTTGATGTGGAAATCTTCTCTGGTTAATTTCTTTTGTTCAGTCCATCGCGGTCAGACATAAGTGAAAACATGAACACACTGGAGAGTAGCTTTATAGAAGAAATGTAACGTTTAAGTAAGCAATAAGGTACGAGAGGCTGTGCTCTATCGTGAATAAGTCACGACTAGCCTCGAGCACTTTATTGCTTTTATGAAACGGTTACCACACAATACAAATATTAAAGCAAAAAATATGTAACAATGCAACTTTCATGAAGTTTATTAAAAGCCTTCCTTCCGCCTGAAAAATAGTCCCTGACTGTGAACAGCAACAGAAGTTAATTACACCATTAGATGGCAGCAAAGACTGTCTTTATAAGTGTGTCGGTCAGTAGCGAAGACTTTTACATTGAAAAGACTGAATTGTTGTGAACACGGAATAAGACGCAACAAATGCTTTGACTAGTGCTGTCAGTCATGGGAAAACCTCTTAACTGTTAAAAGGACAAGATAATACATCAGACATTTAAACAGATTTTTTTATTATGAACATAGGACTAACCTGAAGGAAAATGCTAAATCTGAATGCAGGTAATAAACTTGCTCACTTGATCTCTTTTTCGCAATAATCTTCTGTGACGGCCCGAGTGATGGCCGCACAAGAGGGGTAATGTGAACGTACACATACACGTACACATACACATACACATACACATACAAGCCCTCATGTACACATTACATGTTTGTTCATTTAAGGTAATCTTTATTTGTCATTCACATTCATTTTTGTTTCAATATAATGTTTGCTTTAATAATTACACAAGACCAATAATAATCATTAATTCTTTATTTGGTTTCCATATTTATTGTATCATTGTATCTGTTTCTTATATTTGTTTCTATCTTTTGAGTTTAAGTTTACCGTAACGGGTGGCGATCCCGACAGGGTCTGTTGCAGCCGCATCCTGGTGTCGCAAGAATTGGTTTCCGGCCAGAACAGGGCTTTTAAACATTATTGGTTCCGCCCGGACTTTCCATTTGCTGAAGTTGCCCGGGGAAGAAGGAAACGTTGTTGCTTTTTGTTAATTGGTTTATGTAGTTGTACATTTGCGGTATTTGATTACATTTTGCTTTTCTTTATTTTTGATTTGATATATTTCTTTGTATGATTCTATTTTGATTTATTTGGTGTTATATGTTAAATGTTAAGTCTCATTTGTTTCCCCTCTTAATTTGTAATGGGCCCATCCTTTCCTTTATAAGTTGTTGCTTCGTTTAGTTAAGGTGAAGTCAGTTTTAGTTTGTTACTTTCATTGTTTGCCTTTATTTTTTTTTGTTTTTTTGTTTTGTTTTTTGTTGTGAAAGATTGAGTTGTAAAGTTGACATTTTTCACTTGGGTTCTAATAAAAACCCATAATTATGGCAAATTGCTGGTGTTCCTTGTCCTTGGCTCCTCGGTCCCTCACATCTTCAATGAACAATATCAATTGAGAACATACAGTTTACATTGCGAAGAGTGTTGCTAAGGGTGATACACAGAACCGTTGGGTGAAGTAGTCATAGCCATGTTTTATCGTGAATAAAACACACCTATTGACCAATCAGAATCAAGGACAGGAACTAACCATTTTATAATTAATATTTAGACCACACCTACATATTACGTAATCCCCATGGATCAGTGGCTGTTAGAAGGTGTTTTCTAGCCATAGCAAACCTTTTCTGGAAAGTTCGCATTGGCAAGCTGTTTTGAATTCCAAACAAACTTTCCCTTTGCCTGATTTTGTCCAAAATTATGTCACACTGTTCTTGAATTACGCTGGAAGTATATCTGAGCCTTTAGCCTTAGCTTTTTACCAAGCTCTTTGCAATGCATTCTTGGAGTGCCTTATATAAATTTACACAAAATGCTATGAGAATGAAGCATAATATAATGCAGCATAATTTGGCTGCTTGCATTTTAAAACAGACTTTATGTGGGTTGTGTATGATATCTAAAAAAGCTAAATATAGTTTGCAAGGTTTTGGGCTTTATACGGTTATAAAGTGTTGGGCTATATGGTTATATAGAAACCTAGAATAAAATTACAGTGTGGTTAAGATTAAATATAAAAATGAGGTTAAAGTGATCATGAAACATTAGAAGTAATTTCTTTAGGAGACTCTCCAAATAAGACTTATCCACTTGTTGTTTACCACAGATCATTTTTCCACCAGCTTGGTTCTCTGCTGCCCCAAACGTATTCTGGCTATTTGTGTTTTTTTTCTCAGACTGCATTTTTGGCCTGCCCTGAAGTCTCTTTTGTCCACACACAGGTGGTCAGCCTGTTATAGCATAATTATTATAATTATCTTGTTCTGTTTCTGATAGCATTAGCAGTGCTTAAAAAGTACTTTTTAAATAGAATGTATCAAGTGGCAAAATTTTTGCTAGTGTAAAAGAACACTAGAATCCCAAGGCAGAATACAAACAGCAATTAGCCATCTTTCTTCAGCTTTGCAATTTTAGACCATAATGGTTAGATTCTTTAAGAGCCACGCAACCTTGCACAAATCACACGGCACTAAAGTCTCCCCTTACCTCGTAAAGGAAGTTCTGATTTATTTTTCTCTAGTCTTGATGCAGAACACCACCTGGAAAATGTCACTGCCGTGTCAAGTGACAAAAATGTCACCCTTTGTTTATTCTGAATAAGCAATAATTGGCAATAATTGAAGCTATTAGCGAGTATTAACCAAGCACTTGTGTGGCACTCCGTGGGTTATTCTCCTCTATGCCAACCCATTAAAGCTAAACACCATTTAAGCTCGGCAGCATATTTAGTTCATTATTCCTTTAATTGCTTGTTTATGTCTAGTAATTACAACCATGGGTGACACAAAGCCTTAGCATTGCACATTCAAATAGAATTCCAAAATCAGACAAGGCGATTATGGCAGAAATGGCACAGGCCAGACAGACGCGCCCTTCCCTCATTTCCCTCTGAAGCCAGTCAATAAACAATTTGCATATCTTTAGTCCATCAATATTTAATACCAGCCAGCTAAAGGGCTCCTCTCTCAGGCTCAGTCAGGTTTGATGTTTGATGCTTTGAAATGTGCCACAGACAGCAATCGCACAGTCCCCAGAGACTTTGGGCGCACAGCGTGTTTGTCTTTGCATGTGCACGCGGGAGTGTGTATGTGTATGTGTTTGTATTGTTCTTTTGAAAGCTTGCACTAATGTGTGTATTCTAGGCTATCTGCTATAATGAGTATAACTGCATTCGCTAGAGTTGTGGTTCGCAACTGGTTTTGCTTCAGGACCTTTTTACATTGGACCTTAATTTGTGAGCCAACATGGTATTTAGCTATATTTAATTATCATTTCATATAATAGTATATAATATATACACATATACTGTTTTTCAGATACAATATAATCTATAAAATATTTTAAAATGTATGACTATAGTTGAGCCAATAATGCATTTCACAAAACACTACATTTAACTTATGGTCCCATTTTCTTTAAAGCTGATATCCATAACTTTTTTTGGTTAAAAATGATCCAAAATCAAATTTTGAGCAAGTACATGACCAGCCAGTGTTCAAAACTATCTCCTTATCTTAGCCCGATTTACAAAGGTAAGCTTGTAAAAAGGTTTTATAATTCAGGTGGTACTGGTGGGTTTTTGAGCATTTCGCCATTTGTCTTTGCATCATTATGTCACGTCTGTTTACATAAAGAACGAGTAACAGCTAGTAGGCTATATAGCATGTGAGGCGGATCATTTATAGCTTTTCCTCACAGCAGCTGCAATAATTAAACTTATTTTGATGGCAGATTGTATGGTATGACAAATTAACGTTAACGTTGTACAGAAATTGAAATCTACAGGTAACGCTAATGCACACTAAATACACAGTCACACAATGCTGATGTTGTTAACATTAACAATTTGAGAACAAAGTATAACAGTAATAATAATTTGCATGGTTTGACGTGATCTGAACTAAGCGATCATTAGATTTAATCACCATTGTAATGCTTTTTTCCCCCTCAGTTGGTCAGAACAAAAGTGGCAGATATGTTACTCACTTGTTCAAATGACATTTTCCGGTGAAAATTCTTGCTTTGGTCACAATTCAAGACTACAATCTGTGATTCCGAAGTACAGTATCCACACTGGTGATACTGATACAGTTCGTGCCGAGGCACAACCCACATAAAGATGATAATTCTGCAAATAACTGCAATTGCAGGTTTCAAACAGAGATGGCGACAAAGAGGCAAAACTTACGGATTGCAGCTTTAACTACTATGTTATAACAACTATACGTTTAAATGAATCATTTGATAATTATTGTGTACATACTTGTTTTTACTTTGTACTTATATTTTAAAAAAACCTGTATGTAATTACAGTTGTAGTTAATTTCTGTAATAACATCTATAATTGCACTTTGATCCTATAGCTTAACCACCCTTAAACGTACATCCACCTAAGTTGTCACTGTAAAATAACAGCATTTGAAAAAAAAAAAAAAAAAATGTTTGTTAATATACAGTCAACTTTAAATTTTTCAATACTAATATTGTGCTTCTTAATTTATTCAGTTTTCAATGTTAAGTCAAAACATTTATTTTTACAGAAAACACTGTTATCATGAGATCACAGTGCTGCACTTCACTCTGAAACATACAGTGCATATATTTAATCAAATCACAGCCTTTGTGCTGTGCCATTTTGCGATTTTGATTTTATTTCCATTAATCCTTCAGCTATATCGAGACTCCCACTGTCCACAACATTGTTTGAAGGCCCCATGACTTTTCCAGTTTTTCATAATTTACTGGATAAAGATTCAAGATAAGGAATGTTTTGCTTATAATTTCTATCCAATAAAATAATTCAAAGCTAGGTATAACTACAACTAAAAAAAGTACATTCATTAGAAAAATGCCCATGGAGTTATTAGATTTTATTAATTTCCATGACTTTCCAGGTCTCGAAATCACACCTTTAAAATTAGACTACGTTAGTTTTTCAAGACAGTTTGAATCCTGGTTCTTTAAAGAAGAGAAATAAGAAAAAAAAAGGAGAAAAAAAAAAGCTATTGAGAATAAATTAAGATTTAAAAATATTTAGATTTCTAGTTGTTTTGGGTTATTTTAGTGTGTGTTTTGCTCTTAGATGTTTGCTGAGGCCCCCTAGTGGTCCCCATGAAATCTGAATGGAAGTTTTTTGGCTTTTAGTATGAATATGTTAGCCTAAAAGTTGTCTATAACCTAGTGTGCTCCAAAACAATGACAGAATTTGCATTTAGAAGATATAAGCATTGAAAACGTAGTCTCATTTCCACCAATATGGATCAACGATTTTGATGACATCACTATGCACTTCAGCTTCTCATCGAATCAAATGCACTTTAGAATCTGAAGCTTCCCGCCACCAACATTATAAATAGACACTAAAGCTGTGGCTAAAATCGGTCACTTGTTCACACAATTACTATTTTCTAAATGGTGAATGGCACAGAGCGCACACTATAGAGGATAGGGAAAGATTTGAACAGTGTAAAAATGCTTTCCATTAATTCGAATGAAGTCTGGAGGAGGAGTAACGGTTAGACAGACTCTGCATTAGAAACAGCATTGACGAGTAGAAGAGATAACACCAGTGCCATGAACCAACATAATTTACACATAGTAACAATTTCATATTAAATCTAAAATGGGAATTTGTTAGACTCTGGCTGTCCATAAGTGCTCAAATAAACTCAAAGGCTGTGATATAAATGAAATGCTATTGACTATTTTGAAAGAGGGCAGGAGTTGCTCTATATGTCCCGCCCTGTCTTCTTGTTTCAGTGGAAATTACATCAACACATTATATAACACTGCACATTTCAAGACACTTCAGTGGGCCTTTAAGAGCTTCTGCTCTAGAGGTTGTACATATGTGCCATCTTTGTGAAATCATGGTGTATTCAAAAGGTCAGACAGTCTACTCCTAATCAACAAAAGCTGCTGTATTTGTAAATGATCTGTGTCTATTTATTCCATGTATGTGTGGTTGGGGTTGTGTTAGCATTCTGAACTGAATTTTAATGATCAAAACAAATGAGCCAGTTCAGACCTGCAATTAGGGGACAGTCATGGCTATATGTCGCCTGTAAATGAGCAACACGATGGCCTCTTTACCCCCTCTGGAGTAAACCTGTGCCCCTGGAGAAGCCTCATTAACTGGGCTGGGTTATGTGGGGAAAGGGGGTGAGGGGCTCTTTAAAGCTCAATAACCCTGGAGAGCTAGGGCTGGAACCTGTTCCCTATAATAGACAGCATTAGTTCAAGGTGTTGCTGTCAATCATCTTTTCTTGTGACTCTAATTTAATGGCTAATAATTTGTGTCTTGTTCCATCTACAAGATTGACGGGCATGTTACATGGATTTTACATCCTTTACTTCTATATAGGTGCAATTGCTTTTTACCAAATAGTTCAATTACACCTATGCATCATTGCTTTGAAAAGTGCATCAGCATTGCAGATTTCATGGATCATGTATTTGATTTGCTAAGGTACAGTGTAAAAAAAAAAAAATGTTTGTAAAAGAAACTGCAAAAATACTACAGTAAAAACCTGTTAAATGGTTAACTGTAAGTTGCCATACCATATATGGAGAAAAAACTGTAAAATAACTGTAAAATACTTCCAAATGTATGTTTTTTTGCAAGTAATTACTACAATAATATGAAACTACCATATACTGTGGGAAAACTCTAATTACTGTTACAGTGACAAGCATTTCTTGTCCAATGGCCACACCTCAAATAGTATTGCATCCTTCTCATGGCATTTAAAGATTTCTGACTTTTCAGTGTGAGTTAAATCACTTTTTTGTCAAATTTTACCTGTAAAAGAAAACCTGCTTAATAATTATGTACATCAGAATATAAGGCGTTTTGACTTCCAGACTTTGATAACAATTATATGTCACTTATGAATTATTATATACAAAATGAATAGTAGTTATTAAGACTAATGTGGTTTTGAATTGGTAAAATGTGCTTGGAAAAAAAAAATATTATCAGAATATCGAGATAGGATAACATTTCATTTCATTCCAACATTAAACACCAAAACACCTTTGGTTCCTGCATGTGTAGTGTGAACTATGAATTTATATTTGTTTGTTTATTTGCTTGAAAGGTTCAGTTCCAAAAAAAAAAATCTTTATATTTGAGCATGATTGTCTCATACATGGCATAGCATTATTTTGTGATACCACACCACATGATAACCATATCCATATATGGTGTTCCAAGGTACTCCAAGCATATGCCATATATTTGTATTCTAATCAGTCTCAGTGTGTTTTTATATGTTTTTTAGTCTACTAATGAGGAGCTTCCATTTTAGCAGATAGCGGAATAAAGATTTTGTTTGAACATTTCACAGCCCCAATGCTGAAATATAGGAAAAAGACTCATGTCTCTGTGGAGTCAAGCCTTGTTGTGGATTTGACCCACGTACAACGGCTTC
Organism: Chanodichthys erythropterus; assembly: GCF_024489055.1. NCBI lineage: Eukaryota > Metazoa > Chordata > Actinopteri > Cypriniformes > Xenocyprididae > Chanodichthys > Chanodichthys erythropterus. The sequence continues at coordinate 30,939,702 of NC_090238.1, forward strand.
AGCACTCCCAGGGAGTGACACTGATAGCTGCACAGCAGAGGGAAGCTGTCTATTAACATTTAAATGATCTTCCTCAGAAAGAGATAATATTATGAAAGAAAATGAAGAATTAGAGTAATGCTCAGGTCTTAGCTGGTTGGAACGAGCTCTTGCTCGCCTTTGGAAGGTAATAAGTGCCTCCCAATTACGTCTAATGAATTCTAATGGGCCTTTACCATTTACAGTTCATCCATGCTCAATATGGGGGCTCTTGGTCTTATTTCTTTCGCAGTAAAATTGCAGTTAACTAGTGATGGATGGGGATATAATCATTGTGTCACTTTCTAATAAATGCAAATTTTCTGTGTTTCCGATGCCATAGCAATGTTCTGTTTGGTACATTGTGCCTCTGAAGTGCATTGCGACATTTAGATCTTTTAGATACTGGCATATCAGTGTATAACTGATAATATATGTTTCTGCTTGGATATCAGCAATTGCACCAGCTCAAAACTGTACTGCAAAGTCTCAAAATACTTTTGGAGCTACTGACAAGGAATCATTTCAGTCTTTTAAGCTCCATTTCAGTTTGCTTGTTTGTTTGTTTTTCTTCTTTTTTTTCTCTCCTTTTTTTCCTGTTGTTTGCACAGGTCTTGGATGATACAGGCCATATGCTGTGGTTAAAAATCACTGAATGGCTGTCAGCAGAGATGAGATTCACTGTGTCCTTTGTTCTGTTGAGTAAGCTGGAGTGTAGGGGGCTGCGGGGGGAAGGTGGGCTCAGTTTATACAGCTTTGGAATACTGCCACCATATGGATGAGGTGTAAACTTAATCATCACAGGGATTGTTATTGAAAAGATGAAAAAAATGACTGACTCTTATGAAAAAGTACACTTTAGCATTCTTTTAAAAAGAAAAGAGTAATGTTACAGAAACAACTTCACTTAAATGCTGACAGAATAATGTTTACAGTATCCTAAATTGCATGTTAATTGCAATTAAATGAAAATGTATTATGGTTAAAATTATATTAAATGCAGTTAGCTGAAATTTAAAGTGCTCTTTTGACCCACTTAAGAAGAACCTAATGTAACTTCATAATTCTGTTGTCTTTGAAATATGATTAAAGTACTGCAGAATGCACTGACAAGCATTTATGGTAAACTAAAATATATTTTAATGTCATTTCTTGTAAGACTTGTATGTCATAATTCTGTCATTAATTACTCTCCCTCATGTTGTTCCAAATCCGTAGGACTTTAGTTCATCTTTGGAACACAAATTGAGATATTTTTGATGAAATCTGAGAGCTTTCTGTCCCTCTATAGCAGTGGTCACCAACCTTTTTAAGCCCAAGATCCCTGACCTCAACCTTTTTGAAAGACAAAATCTACTTGATAGAAAAAGACAGCCCAGATTGTATTTAGTATTTTTTCGTGGCCAATTTAGATTCTTATTTATTTATTTATTTATTTTTTACAAGCAAATGGGCCGATTCTAGTACTGGTTGTAGATATTTATTATTAATATTATTATAATAAACAAAAGTACATAGCCATTTCAAATTAGAGGGAACCACTGCTTTTTAATCACAATCCAAACAAAGATACTACGCTCGTTGCATGATCACATGTTTTTTTTATTTAAATTAGATTTAATTTCAAGATTTAAAGCAAAAACAGAATGGTCTGACTTTATCTTTGTGAAATTATAAATGCTACACACACAAAAAAAGCATGAAACAAAAACAGCAGGCTGAATGAGACGCAGATTCACTCTCTGACAGCAGGTGGCGCTTATGGGGCAGCAGTGATACAGCGTTTCCTTAGTTACCGCTGTAAACAAAGCTGAAATGCGCAACTTTTACTTGAACAATTAACTACTTTATTCTGAGGTAAGAGGAAAATAAAATGCCATTGCCATCGAAATCTTTCTGAAGACTGATCTCCTTTTAGAGATGCATTCATACAACCCCTCACCCCCAATTCAATATTTATATTTTCTTCCTATATTTCGAGCATCATGAACGGTGAACTGTTCTTCCTTCTACAGAATTTTCTCCTCTTTGCGTCCGTCTTCAGCGTCTCTGGCCTCTTGTTAACGGCCGTTTACAGACTCAGACATTATGTGTGTTATTTACCTTTATCTGTCTGTCCCAGTAGCTACCGAAAATAACATAAAAATAAAATACAAACATAAAGTACAAAGACTGAAATGTAATGAGAAATGTAATGTATTTTTGTACTTATATTTCTATTATTTTCGCGAGCTACTGGAACAGTGATAAAGACCGCGATCGACGGGTTGGCGACCACTGCTCTAGACTGCTACATAACTACCACTTTGATGCTTCAAAAAGTTCATAAAGAGATCGTAAAACTAATCCATATGAATTGAGTGGTTTAGTCCAAAGAGACTATATCACTTTATATTATGAACAGATTGAATTTAGCCTTTTATTCACATATAAACATTCATCACACATCAGTTGTGGTAAACGGAAGCTCAGGTATGTTTGCTTAACGTGTGAGAACTAAAGAGGTTCATTCTCGTGTGTTACGTAGCACGTTTGAGCTTCCGAAAGAGGTTTATTCTTGCATGTCTAGCAGGTTCGGTTGAGCTTCTCTTTATGTTCGCTGATCAATGTTTATATGTGAATAATTGAATAAATGAAGACTTCAGATACAAAAGCCTCTAAGTGCTGTCTAAAATTTTCTTCTAAAATAAGCATTTTTATGAAGCTCATAAGTTTAGGTTCAGTAATTCTACTTTAATAGCAATTAATAGGTCCTTTTCATTGCCATTAAAGTAAAATAACTGAACATAACCATAGGAGCTTGATAAAAATGCTTATTTTAGAAGAAAATTTCAGATGGCACTTAGAGGCTTTTGCATCCGAAGTCTTCAAATGTACTTCATAAATCACAACAAAAGATTATTAAAACATTAAAACATGCTAAAGAAACAGTCATGAACACGTATTCTTAAGTGGAATTTACTTAATATTATCTTCAAGTACAGTTTTAATATATAAAATTATAGGCTACTCTTAAGATCTGAAGTACACGACAAACGCACATTTAATACAAGTAAGAACGCTTCTTTTTTCTCAAGGGCAAGCTAACTACAGTAAATGAATTAGCTTAGATATCAAGCTTTTGAAAGTTTTTCTTTAACTTTATCTTTTACTTGTACAGATTTGGCTCCTCTTCAGTCTGCCTGTTGAATTAGCTTTGTCAATTTAGAATTAGCATCCTGACTATTAGCTTTGGAATGGATTGCACTTAAAACAGTCAAAGAGAGGTTTAATTTACATGCTAATCATGAATCAAGCAAGCATTTCTAATCTGATTAACCAAATTGAATTGTTTTTATCTAGCTAATTAATATTCTGTAGTTAAAAACAATCTAAAACTCCTAAGTGTTTCGTACCATTATATTATTTTGCATTATCTATAGCACCAAAGGTTCTTCTTGATTCTAATAAGGAGCTAGATAACACTTCTGGACTAACAAAAGGGTTAGTTTGTACTTTTGTGCATTCTATGTGTATTATGCTACTGATGGTTTGACATTTAGCCTATTTGCTACAAATACCACTAGCATTTTAATCAAATTTACCTTAAAACACAGATGTATGCCACAGCTCTGTTGTTTCGTTTAAGTGACTGTCTTTTGATTTTGCGACTCCATTAGATGGCAGAGCACCATTGTGGAAATGCTAATGAACTCGTGTGTCGCCACACGGTGATGGAGTGCTCACGGTGACAAATCCTTTATTCAACAGAGCTAGCTTTGATATATAGTGCAATTTCCACTTTTTTATTTAATCTATAACTTAATTCCAACAATGTAATAAAATAACCTGAAGGCACCTTACAGCAATCGTTTAGTGATGTCTACTCACATGATGTGAGGGGCTTCTAAATGTATGGCTAGGTGGCTTAGCATATAGACGCTTATCACTGTGTCAGATCCCAGCTCTCTCTAGCCCCCCTAGAGGTGATAGGATAATTTTTTGGGGTCAGTAGAGGATATTTGGAGATGATTTAATGTATTTAAACCAGTGATCATCTTTAAATTAAGGTGGTGGTGGTGGGTGGACTGTCATATATGAACACAGCGACACAGCAATGGAGTATGGATCTTTTTGGGTGTTTAAACCAGTGATATATATATATATATATATATATATATATATATATATATATATATATATATATATATATATATATATATATATACAGTATATTAGGGGTGTGATGAGACAAGACGAGACTCGATATTGAGTTCACGAGACGAGACAAGATTTTTACGCACTATTTTTAAGAAATCCTCAATGGCGAAATGCATGACTAGAAAAAATATTCTGCATGTGTATTTGAAATGTTTTAACTAATCATCTTGTAATGAATATCATTTCAGTTCGATTTTCTATGTAGTAAAAGACAACAATACTCAAGTACTATAAAAGGTTTTGCCACTAACTCAGCTGACTGACTTCTCTTCTGTATGATTTCAGTCTCTTCAGACCTTACTGTACATGATTTATGAGCTTCTACAACCTTTGACCTCCTAACTGAACTCCTTTCCACAAACTGATCATAGAAATAAAAACAGTATAAATAAAAATGGTAACACTTTAAAATAAGGTCTCATTTATCAACATTAATGTATTAACCAACATCAACTAACAATGAGCAATATATGTGCTACAGTATTTATTCATCTTTATTTATGTTAGTTAATAAAAATAGTCATTCATTGTTAGTTCATGATAGTTCACAATGCATTAACTAATGTCATCAAATGAACCCTTACAGAAAAAACACATGAACTTCACATGTGATCACATGTTTTCCACATGTGATCACATGTGAACTTATATGATCACATGTGAGCAACATGTCACCACATGTGAACAACATTTCACCACATGTGAACAACATTTCACCACATGTGAACAACATTTCACCACATGTGAACAACATGTCACCACATGTGAACAACATGTCACCACATGTGAACAACATGTCACCACATGTGAACAACATGTCAACACATGTGACAACATGTCACCACATGTGAACAAAGTTTGAACATAATGGAGCAAGTGGCACATATGGAAAACATGTTACTAGCCTATAGGTTATAATGTGGAGCACATGTGGAATATATTTTCACATGTTGTAATTTTTTGGGCGGCACAAAGTCAGCGGCTTGAAACGGTCGGACCACCGTCGGCACACCATCGGCAAGCTGACCAATCTGAAAATGCCGTCAATCTGACAGCGTTTTTTGGGTGGCACATCACCAGCGGTTTGCCGCTGCTGGGTCACCGTTGGTACACCAGTGGCAAGCCGATAATCTGTACAGTTTCTACTAAGCGCTTACAGGACATCTTTTTTGATAAGTGTGTATTTATTTTATATTATTTTTACAGTTAAAAAATCTGAAAGTCTGAATAAAAAATATTAAGACTGACTTAATATCTATATCAAAAACTTGGTATAAAAAAACTGCCTATGGGCACGCTTTCAAATAAAATAACGTGGTTGAATGTTTGTAAAAAAAAATAAATAATTAAGTTATAAAAGTTACACACTTATTAAGTTATAAAAGTGCCACAATTGTCCCACTATGCTGGGGTGGCATTTTGCTCCTATAGGGTCATAAAACTACAAAATGAGTTTTAAATTCATGATTTAATATTAATGAGATTTTTTTATGTAATGTTTTAATTCTAGATGTTTATTTATGTAAGTGCTGCATGACTGTGACGTGTTTTAATGCGTGTGCGCGCCGAACCGCTTTCAAACACTGGAGCGGCGCAGAGTTGCCATGGAAACGGAGAAACAACAACTGACAAGCAGCAAAAACAGCAGCCTCTCGCTGTTGTTTTCACTTCTTTCAGGTGAGTTTAGTCGCTAAAATCACACGAATAACACACACAACTGTTCTTGACACTTCTCTAACATGTAATTGACACACTTATGTTGAATATTTACTTTACAGAAACAGTTTAGTGTCTTCGAAAAACTCCGTTATCATCTCCGTTAGCATCCCGTTTTCAGAAGAGGTAGGCTAACTCTAACGATCGATTTGTTTATAATAGTTTAGGCTTTTAATCACATCTTTATGTGTAGATGATGTGTAGAGGTTTATGTGTAGAGGTTTTGATAGTTTTGTAAAGGTTTTGTTGTCTATGGGTGATTAGAAGCTGGCTAATTTATAAACGTAAATGTAGCCTACTGTTAATCGGTGACGTAACTTGCAGGGAGCACAAGTTTTCAAAAGCGTTTTGATCTCTCATGGTAAACAAATATTGATAAACATTGTTCTGTGATTTCAGCAGCGACAAAATAACCCCTCTACAACAGAGGGAAAGCTCAGAAGATTTCAGCATTTCTGAAGGAACCTGCTGACAGGAAGGAAACACAGGTGAAACTCACCAATTAACTCCATATCCATTTTTCCCACAATATTTTTTACCTATACCATGCATCTGTTATTTTCTTCTTTTATTTTCTCAAATTTACAGTTTTTATTTATTTAATTTGTTTTAAGAAGGCTTTGGCATCCAAATGTAAGTGACACTGTATGAGCAATATTTAATGAATAAGTAAACAAAAAAACATAAATTCAGTTTATGTGTATTCTTCTTTTCCTGCTGTAACGTTAGCTTCTTTTCTTTTAATGAACCTGGCATTGAATAATAATATTGTTGGCTCTGTGACAAATTGTTTATGTTCCTAGATCCTTCCCTGTTGATGCCCTGCACCATAGCAGAGTTGGAGCGGATAAAAAAGTTCCTGTCGGACCAAATGACTAGTAAGTAAAGCCTCTTAAACATACACTAATGTTCAAAAGTGTGGGGTCGATAAGATTTTTAATGTTTTTAAAGTATCTTCTGTTCACAAAGGCTGCGTTCATTGGATCAACATACAGTAAAAACAATTCTGACTTTATAACTCGCAATTCTGACTTTATAACTCGCAATTCTGATTTTATATCTCGCAATTCTGATTTTATACCTTGCAATTCTGACTTTATAACTCGCAATTCTGACTTTATAACTCGCAATTCTGACTTTATAACTCACAATTCTGATTTTATATCTCGCAATTCTGATTTTATACCTTGCAATTCTGACTTTATAACTCGCAATTCTGACTTTATATATCACAATTCTGACTGTATATCTTACAATTCTGACTATCTCACAATTCTGACTTTATATCTCGCAATTCTGACTTTATATCTCGCAATTCTGACTTTATTTCTCACAATTCTGACTTTATAACTCACAATTCTGACTTTATTTCTCACAATTCTGACTTTATTTCTCACAATTCTGACTTTATAACTCGCAATTCTGACTTTATATCTCGCAATTCTGACTTTATAACTCGCAATTCTGACTTTATATATCACAATTCTGACTGTATATCTTACAATTCTGACTATCTCACAATTCTGACTTTATATCTCGCAATTCTGACTTTATATCTCGCAATTCTGACTTTATATCTCGCAATTCTGACTTTATATCTCGCAATTCTGACTTTATATCTCGCAATTCTGACTTTATAACTCACAATTCTGACTTTATAACTCGCAATTCTGACTTTATTTCTCACAATTCTGACTTTATTTCTCACAATTCTGACTTTATATCAAGCAATTCTGACTATAACTCGCAACTCAACAGACCAAAAAAAAAAAACATAAAATCCTTAAAAATTTGAGCACTTACAATGAATTATTGTTGAATTAATGTTTTATTGTAATTTGCTTGCTGAGCCAGATGACTGTTGTTTTTGTTAAAAAATTATTATTATTGTGTTAATGTTGTTTACTGAACAATATATTATTATTATTACATTAACTTATGTGTATTAATGAAAGCTTGTATTTTCATGATTTTCATCATAACAAAATTCAATGTAGTTGTAAATAGAATAAAATAAAACTGTATACCAGCACCAGCATCCCATTCCAGCAAGACCAGCATATGTTGTGTTTTGGTGCTGGTATGCTGATGACCAGCATACCAGCACCAGCATCCGGAAACGGAAAAGATTAGTTCATTTCTCGAGTCCTCGGGTCCGAGTCGTTCGTTCAAGTCCCCATAGGCTGAATACAGAAACAGAAATGATTAGTTCATCTCTCGAGTCTTCGGGTCCGAGTCTCGTTCTTTTGTCACGTGACCGCTTCCCGGTCCAGTGTCTCGCAAAATATACAACATTACATTCTGATTATAGACTGTATATTTTACTATATTTAAGAATTATCATAAAATTATCAAAATAAGTCTGCAATAAACATCTGAACAAAAAGAAAGTTCCATCTTGTTTGTGTAAGAATATTTTTATTGTTAAATGTGGTGTTGTTATTATTTAAATTATTTAAAATAAATATTATTACAAACGAGGACTCGAGAGATGAACTAATCATTTCTGTTTCTGTATTCAGCCTATGGGGATTTGAACGAACGACTCGGACCTGAGGACTCGAGAGATGAACTAATCTTTTCTGTTTCCGCCAGTACAGACTGCATATCCGTGCCCTAATATGGAGCTGTGACTTGATGAACGAACGACTCGGACCCGCGGACTCGAGAAATGAACTAATCTTTTCTGTTTCCCGTAGTATGCTTATGAGATGTTGCGCATGCGCGGTCAACACAAAATGAACGAATCGCTCTCTGAGATGACTCGTTGTCCCGAGTCATATTTAAGACTCGTTCAAAATGAACGAATCGTTCATGAGCGACACATCACTATTTTACGGTCTATGCTCGCAATGCGGAGCCAGGCGAAAATATAAACGCGCCATTTTATTTCTCCATTTAATAAACAGATAAGTATTTGTTGTAAAAGAAATACAGTTACAATTTCAAGGATTTTCAAGCACTTTATCCAAAATTCAAGCACTTTTCAAACAAATTTTAGACATAAATAGAATACTCTGAGTCACATACAAATCTTTATATGCTATGTTTTTACCTCACTAGAAATCCTTAGAGTCATTAGAACTCCCATTTTGGATGGCTTCTAGAGGGCATGCTGTAGGTGCGCACAGGATATGATTGGCTACTACCAATATAACATATCATATACGATCCTGAAATCCATAAAGAAAAGAAATAAAACTTTACTTTATCAGGATAGTTTACTTTATTTATTAAGTTTACTTTATCAGGATAGATGTTTGCACTGCCCTAATCTGATTGTTTTACTATCCCAAAACAGGAAACCTGCTGAAGGAGACACAGAGGACTGAAACGACATTCCACACATTCAGAAACTCACAATTCATATTTTTATATTTGGTTTTGCTTTTTTTGTTTTAAAAATTCTTATTCACATTTGTATTTCTAATGAAATTAAATAAAATAATTGTTTATAAATAAAGAATTGTAAATAAATTTGAATTGTTTGTTTTAATGTTGGGAAACATGGCTATAGGCCCTACATAAGAACATGCTATCATTTTCTGTTGTTGTTTTGTTAGAAATGATTGTTGATGGGTTTCAAATGTTATTCCAAGGATCGCACATGGGAATGTACATGTTTCACATGTGATCTCATGGTTTCACATGGGAATATACATTTCACATGTGATTACATGGGTTTCACATGGGAATTTAAGGGTTTAACACGTGATCACATGGTTTTCACATGGGAATATGCGTTTCACATGTGATTACATGGGTTTCACATGGGAATATAAGGGTTTAACATGTGATCACATGGGAATATACATTTCACATGTGATTACTTGGGGTTCACATGAGACTTTATGGGTTTCACATTCCATCACATGGGTTTCACATGGGAATATACATTTCACGTGTGATTACATGGTTTTCACATGGGAATGTATGCGTTTCACATGGCTATTTTATACATGTTTCACATGTGATTTCATGGGTTTCACATGGGAATATACACATGTTTACATGGGTTTCACATGGGAAAACATGGGTTTCACATGTGTTTCACATGGGAAAACATGTGTTTCACATGTGGAAATGTTCCAAAAGCACACATTTCCCATGTGAAAAACATGTGATCACATGTGAACACATGTGCTTTTCACATGTGATCACATGTTAAATTTCACATGTGCAAAAATCACATGTGCATGTGGTCACATGTGACCACATGTGTTTTTGCACATGTGAAGTTCATGTGTTTTTTCTGTAAGGGAAACCTTATTGTTTGTGCTTAAAAAGATTAAGAGAAAACTGTTATTCATTTTTATGGTAACACTTTACAATAAGTGCGACCATAATCGCACTCTCTCAATATTCAAAGTGCAAATAATACCAAATTTTTCTTTTATACAGAGCTAAGATGGTTACAACTACACTGCCCAGCCTAAAATAGCTTTCATATTTAGAGATATTTGTATTCATCAGGGAGCCGCTTTCAAAATGCGGGGTATTGAAATCGCGTTTGAATGCGCTCGCGTTTACTTTCACTTTGAGCGATCGCGCATACTCTGTGAATATGGAGCGGCGGCGACCGTTATCCAAATTAATTAAATGTATTTTATTTAAATACAAACCAAAACGACATTGGAGGCGTAATATAAACGTAGCGGTGGCATATTCTTTCCTAATTATCCTAACCACTCTGTCATGGCAATATCACAAGACGAGACAAGAAATCTCATCACATTTAAGTCTCTCTCTATATATATATATATATCGTGTTGTGTTTGCTGGCAGATTTCATCTTTCAGTGTAAGGGGCTGTTCACACAACAGCATTTTCAACTAAAAACAGACTTTTTTAATGGTTGTTCTCTGATGTCACACTCTGCAGAGACTGGATTTGCTGCACAAATAAATCAGCTCTTTATCGCCGCCCTAGAGGCAAGATTGTTACATCGGTTGGAACATAAAGGCCACTGCTTCTGTGTCCTTCTTACCCACCAAGTGATGCAAAAAATTATGATACCCTATTTATTATCTACCTTTGAGAGGCTGGGAATGGGAAAGGGATTTGTCTTACCTACTGTATATCCTGACACACTGAACATTCCCAAGGTGCCCTACCCGGAGGTAAAAAAAAAAAAAAAAAAAAAAAAAAAGCCCTTTAGCTCTCCTCAACAGTACACCTCTTATTCTGGGAGGGCCTCCCCAGGGAGGATTCAATTAACCAGTCAGTGCGTTTGGGACGATTTAATCCCCGAAGCCTCATTTATCTCCATAGCCACACATCGCAAAGGCCAGACTCTGGAAGAGCGCTGCCCTGGATTAGCACTCCGCGCTTTGCACATTATGTACAATGGCTCTTCACAGGGAGACGATTACATAGGAGCATATTCAACACAGAGGATTAACCCTTACATGCTTTCGTGTGTGAAGGGCTACCTGTGTATACAATGCCAAAAGTGTGTTCAAGTCTGTTTTATTTCTGCAATGTGATTTCACAGAAGAGTTGAAAAGCTAGTTTGCCCTTGGGCCCATTTTTAACAATATGTACTGATTACAAATAAAGTACTGAAATAGAAACAACCTCGTTCATGTTTTCATGTCTCTTATTTTGTAATTTAGTCATAGTCACGCTTCCTGTTTCATGTCATGTGATTCCTTGTTTCCCTCATGTGATCCTGTCATGTGATCTTGCCATGTGGTTCCTTTAGTTCATGTGACATCATCTCATTAATTAGGTGTGTTGTTGTCCATCTGCTGTCAGTGAGTCTTCTTATGTCCATGGTCAGGTCCCGTTTATGTTTGTTCAGGTGTAGTTCAAGGCGTAGTTTATGTGACACCATTTACACCAGGTGCGATAACTGTATTAGCATCCACACCAACACAAGATAATAATTCATTATAATTGTGTGCTGCTTTAAATGCTAAAGCTTTTTATTACTGGGTGGATTCTGATTGGCTGCCTATGTTTTTATCATTTATCAGCTGAAAAAAAAAAAAATCTTAAAGTGATTCCAACAATATCGTTCCTCTCTGGCATTATCGTTATAGTTGTGGTGTCTCACTAAATAGATCTCTAATATCATTTGCAATTAAGATTCAAACTTGTCATATGACAACAACCAATGCCATCAGTGATGTTAAACAGGCATCAATGATTCTAAAGGCACCATTTTCAAATTGAAGCATTCAAGCATTTCAAGTGAACTATCCACTTGTTAAGTCGTGACGAAAGGTTTCCAGATCCAAACCTATGCTTGTTTCAATCTCAGCAGCTGTTTATGAGTTATTCAGATCACACATTTAAGTTATGCTTTAAAAAAAAAAAAAAAAAATCATGATAAACACTGCAATTTCCATGTTCACGGCGTCCCAGACAATAATATTTTAATGATTTAGAAAATATTAATCACTGTCTGGTCATCTAAGATTTTGGTATGGAGATAAAGGCTGGGATTATGATTTTTCAGGGCAGCACATTGTTAGTGTACATTACCACTGTTGGTTGTTTGCTTTTGGCATCTAGTGCATTTGGACCCAGAAACGGTGACGAATGACCTCAGACTTAGCAAGCCGATTCCTTTAATTCTTCATGACTCAGGCTTTGAAACATTTATTTAACCTCATTATACAAACCACACAAAATATCACCAATAATGCATTTCTTACATGTTTTAGATAGTTTATATACAGTGAATATAAACTGATTACCAAAAGAATCATAGGGACAAAAAAAAAAAAATTAAATATTCTCCATATATGATACAAGATTTTGTGGACATGTATGAAGAGCCACACAGTCGTTTCTATCCTCCTGGGATGAACTTCTACATAATCCCATGATTTGTCTGCTTGCAGCTTTAAATATGAGAGGATCTCATCCTCATGTCCTCCTTATACCTGGATCTACATTTTAATGGACTCATTACCGCCTGGGCTGATGAGTGGCAGGGTGAAGTCTAACTGGGGCCCCTATTTCCTCAAAGGATATGATCCAGACTGCCCCAGCACAAGGTTTGGAGCCCATGGCGAGCCAGACCTCAGATAATCCATTTTTCCACCTTACTTGTCTTTGTGTTAGGGGCAAAACCATGTGACGCTATTGATAAGACTGGCTCAGCAGGGGTTAAAGCAGTGTTCGTTGCCAATCCCTGCCCCAATCCAGCATATGAAATATTCAACAGGCCAATTGAGTATTATTGTTAATACCTGGCTGTACATACTGCTGAAATATTAATAAGCAATATGTTTGCTATAATTTGATTAATGCATAACCAGATCAGAAGGGAGACTGAACACTGCAATTGAAATCCCTTGAAAAGAGCTGATGGTGGATTTTTAAATAATATGAAATATGTTCCTATAATTCACTGCAGATTTTTGTACAAATATTTAGTTTTTCCATGGGAAATGAAAGGGAGTTCTGTCTGACTTTATTCACACAATCCATGATCATTATTTTAATAGGGAAACAAACACAGGTTTTTCTTGCATTTTTACACATTTAAAGGTGCCATCGAACGTTTTTTTACAAGATGTAATATAAGTCTAAGTTGTCCCCTGAATGTGTCTGTGAAGTTGCAGCTCAAAATACCCCATAGATTTTTCTTAAATAATTTTTTTAACTGCCTATTTTGAGACATAATTAGAAATGCGCCGATTCAGGCTGTGGCCCCTTTAATTGCTCACGCTCTCCGCCCCCTCCCGAGCGCTCGACTCTATCATTGCATAAACAAAGTTCATACAGCTAATATCACCCTCAAAATGGATCTTTACAAAGTGTTCGTCATGCAGCATGTCTAATCGCGTAAGTATGGTATTTATTTGGATGTTTACATTTGATTCTGAATAAAGTTTGTTAGTGCTCCGTGGCTAACGGCTAATGCTACACTGTTAAAAAATAGCGACGGCTCTTGTCTCCGTTAATACGATAAGAAATGATGGTAACTTTAACCACATTTAACAGTACATTAGCAAATGCTAACAAAACATTTAGAAAGACAATTTACAAATATCACTAAAAATATCATGTAATCATGGATCATGTCAGTTATTATCGCTGCATCTGCCATTTTTCGCTGTTGTCCTTGCTTGCTTACCTAGTCTGATGATTCAACTGTGCACATACAGACGTTAATACTGGCTGCCTTTGTGTAATGCTTGAACATGGGCTGGCATATGCAAATATTGGGGGTGTACATATTAATGATCTTGACTGTTACGTAACAGTCGGTGTTATGTTGAGATTCGCCTGTTCTTCAGAGGTCTTTTAAACAAATGAGATTTATATAAGGAGGAAACAGATTCACTTTGAGACTCACTGCTTGTCATTTCCATGTACTGAACTCTTGTTATTCAACTATGCCGAGGTAAATTCAATTTTCAATTCGATGGCACCTTTAAAGTATCCTTATGGAGGATGAAACTTGCAAAAATAATAAATAAATGAATATCCAATTAGAATGAACTGACTACCACCTCATTATCATATTGGAGAAGAAAATATCAGTGGGAAATAAATAAATACATAAATTAGTAAGACGTTTGACTAAATTGTGTATGAAAATGAAAATACACTTTCCTCATTTCAAAGTATTTTTATTTATATTATTTAGAGCAGTATACATGAATTTTCTAATCACATGTTCTGTCCTCCATATCATAGAGCATAAATCACTAAAGCAAAATTTCCCAATGCATATTCTGTGAGTAATGTGCTTTTCTTCACAGAAGTCAACCAACTGTGGTTGTGCTGACATGCTCAAAGACGGGATAAAAGAAAATTGACCTGGCTTGGTCTCTTTTTTGGTCCTTTTTTTGTGTGCTTGAGCTCTGACCTTTTAGACAACCATGAGCACATGTTTTTGGCATTGGTATAGGCTTCCAGCCAGGTCTAGCATTTCTCTCCATCAATTCTGAGCCTTCGGTTCTTTAATATAAGTGGCTTTTCTAAGGTCATGCAACCACAACCTCTCTGTTTCCATCTGATCTAGGTACAGTAGTAGATACGGTACTCTGCTTACAATGTTGCCTATTTCCTCATTTGTTTTGAAGAGCTTCAACTTTAATTTGTGTCCTTTATGTGCATTATATTAATACATTTCTGTTGTATTAATATAATGATCATTGATAACATAAGATCCTTGTTCTCTTTAAAACTACAAAATAGAATTTGGTGTTTTTGGTGGTAAATTTAACATTACACATTTAAAAGCTCAATGGCCAGAGCTGTGACTTTGCTTTTACGATATATCTGGGTTGCTCATGTGGAAGATATTTGGTTTGGACCTGTCTTGGGTCCTGATCCCATTTCCCTCTGTGTCATTACTGCCTTTGTCAATATAAAATAGAACCCCCGCTGCCATAGTTGCCATCTCTCATTGATTTTAAGCATCAGTGGATGGTGGCAAAATGGAAATATACAGGTTACAGCGCCAGTTTTTGCTAATGCAAGACAATACATTACTACAGTCACTTAAAAACATCACTATTTTAGGTGCTTTACCCCCTAATGACTGTAGGGCTACTTATTCTAGTTTTCAGAAGTGCTGTGACATGGACCTAGCTTTATCTAAGTAAAGGTGAATTTTTATGGCATTTGTGTCCTTTGACCCAATACTGCCATTTGACCTTGTAAACCTTATTTCTTAAAATAAGCACCCCATTCCCACTTAAATTAATTAATTCAGTCTAATAAAAAATTGGTCCCACTTTATATTAGGTGGCATTACTATGCATTTACATTTAAATGAATCATTTGATACAATGCACTTATTGTGCACATACATGTTTTTACATTGTACTTATATTTAAAAAAATACCTGCTTATAATTACATCTGTAATTAATTCATATAATTATGTTTATAATTACACTGTTGACCTATCCCTTACACCTTAACCCAATACCAGCAAAAGTGTTTTGCAATACAATATGAACACAATAAGTACATTGGACTTATTTTTTTTTTATGTAAGTACATAGTAGTTAAGGCTACCTAATATAAAGTGGGACCAAAAATACTGAGCACATTTTATTTTTGTGTTGATGCGATTAACTACTTGATTATCAGTGGCAGCTGGTATTAGTGGGCTGAACATTTCTCATTCTAGAGAGCATTTGATTGGACAAAAGTCAAGGTAGCGATAAAGTCAAGTCATCAATATTTTTCCCAGAAAGTCCTGTACATGTACCAGTGTCAAGCCTAGTTTAGTTAATTGATTATTTTACACAATACTTCTGTGCACTGTGTATTTTTATCCACAAAAAGCTTAGCAACATGCTAACATCTGAATCTAGTGAAATCAATTGCAAGTTGGATCACCTGTGTGAAACACTATTTGAATTACAAGTAGAGATGTTCCGATACCCCTTTTCCATTCCCAATACTGATACCTGAGCTCAGGGTATCGGCCGATACCGAGTACTGATCCGATACCTAGGTGCAGGGCTCTGAACCGGTTCAAGGAACGAACAAGATTTTGACCGGAACGTAACCAGAAATGGAAACTGAATCAGATTTAATCGTTTTGAACAGAAACGCTCATTTGAAATGGCAATGAACCGGTTAATAACGTTTTTTTTTCCGTTCTGTTTAATATCTTGATTTGGCAGTCAACCAATCACAAATTCAAATAGTACAGCCTATGCAAATGTGACGCTGACGCATTCAACGTGAGTGAAATGCCCGCGCTGACGCTCTAAAGTGAGATATGCCTTTAGCTGACACGCTCGATCAGGCTCAGCTGTCATGTCATCATAGGTTAGGTAAGTTACAATGGCAATGCCCTGGCATTAGTTTTTCCAATGATATATGTCACCATTAAGGCCTAAATTTAAGTGAAAATGAATGTCAAGTAGGCTAATATGCAGCTTGTTGTGCGTTTTGAAACCAGCGAAAATTAAAAGATATGTAGAACATGAGTTCACACAGCCACATCACGCACATGCAGCGGTTCGGTGAACGGAGAAAACAGAATAAAACTATAGGCTTACATAACACATATACAGTAAAAGGGAATATTTAGGCCTATAGGCTACGCAAAATATTTCACCATATAATTAGGTCTACATATTAACAAATGAAGAGTTTGGTTCCAAAATGCGATAAACGGCATTTTCAAAAAAATGAGTTTCCGCCAAAATCAGTATTGTATCTGGTCGGTATTGAAAAGTAATTTATTAATTTTGCGCAAAATGCGATATCCGTCGTGTTATTCTATTATGTTTTCTCCCTTTCTTCCCAAAACACGACAAACGCCAGTCTCCTTTTTCTGCAGAATGCGATATATCCGCTCTCAACCAATCACAGCGCATTCCACCCATGGTAAACATAGAAGGCATTTTTAAGAGCCGTTTTTAATACAAATGTGTTTATTTAACCGTGCGTTGGCGCCAGAAACTCTTTAATCGGTAATGACAAATAACATAACATTAACAAGATGACCATTTTGGGAGCGACGGCTGAATGTATTTTTAGTAAAATGCCTGAATATAAGATAAATATTGGCAAAGTTTAGACTCAACTTACTTTGTTGTGTATTTTCAATTTGAAAAATAACTTTTATATTGATGGATTAATTGCATTTTGAAAAAAAAAAGTGTAATGGATTTATTGCATTTTAGTAAAAAATAAATAAAACGTTTTTATAATAAACTTTTTTAAAATCAAAATGTAGATTTGAATTTTTAATGTTTTTATATCCAAAAGATGCTATGTGAAAGTTTGAAACAGAAAATAGGGGTTTTCATGTTGCCACTTTCTTGGTAAAGAAAACCATAAATTACGGAGTACAGTTTAGGAAAATCGCCTCATGTGCGCGCACACAAATTCTTGCATTGCTTACTTTATATCGCAGCTGTTAAATATTAAAATAAAATACAATCAACCAAACATATAAAACTTTACACTGCTCAATTCAATTCTGTAATACAATCTGCTGTCCTGTGACCACCGCCTGACTAACTTATGTTGTAATGTGAAGGATGATGTCGATAATGCGAGTGAAGTACAAAGCTTACATAATAAATAGCCTAATAGTTTAGCATTCGTCTCGAAAATGGAAACAGTGCCGAATGAGAAAGGTAGGCTTCAGATTCACTTTAAATTAATTCGTTTAGCATCTTATTTAGTTTTATTTCTAATACATAACCCTGTTTTTCACTTCTTCGCTGCTCTAAACCGTGGTTGCTTATGGCAACACAGCACAACTTCCTTTGTTTGCATTCTGAGAAGAATTGATTTCCGATTTGCTGCGTTAAGCAAAGATAGCGGGCACAACTAGATATTGTTTAAGAAAATGGTATCGGATCGTTACATGAGTTTAATTACTCGCCAATACCGATGCTAGAATTTTTTCTGGTATCGGTGGTATTTCCGATACTAGTATTGGAATCGGAACAATCCCAATTACAAGTGTAGTTGCTGCCTATGTAGATGTCAAGTTTCATGATAATTATGATAGTTTTTTAGGGGCTGTTCACACAGAATACATTTTTACATTCCACTGTGCTGCTTTTTAAATGTTTTTCTATGTAAACATGTGCTAGACGGATGTGTTTGACTGCTATTTTGCAACGTTTCACACAAAACATCCAAATAACATGGTTTCCAAGTAAAAGAAGTCAAATATATATATATATATATATATATATATATATATATATATATAAAAACGTAGACATTGTGTTTTTTCATTCCACTGCACTACTTTTCTGTTGTTTTTCTATACATCTGCTAGACGGACATGTTTGACTGTTGCACTCACATCTCGCACCTTTTGCAGTGTCTCACACATTAAAAGGCATTCTAAAATATGAAAAAGAAGTTAAACTTTTAAAAAACGTTTCTAAACATTGTATTTTTTTTTTCATTCCTCTACTCTTTCTATTGTTTTTTTTATGCAAACATGCACTAGATTGACATTGACGAATTTGCATCTTTTGCAGCATCTTGCACATGTTCTAAAATGTGGTAATAAAATATATTTCTTTTTTTGTTTATTTGTTTTTGCTTTTTTCCCCATTCCACTGCCCTGCATCTTATATTTTTAAATGCAAAAAATGCTTTCTATGGCCCCTTACAAGCGAAGCAGCTCACTAGGTTTTGGAAAAGGTTTTTAGAGGCTCCCTATATATGTCAATGTATTTCTATACACACACACATAGATTCTCACAGTCTCTTGCTGTGAGAGGTATGATTTCACTAGCACATGGTAAATGCAGACATCCATCTCTGGGGAAAAGAAGAGTGACACCCAGTGAAAGCAGAGCAGTGTGTTTAATTTACACAAGTGCCTGTAATCTGGATGTCTGGAGTCTGAAAGATAAAATCTGTTTTCTTGATTGTTTCTGTCTAATACATGATGTTACTCTCTGTACAGTCAAAAATAATATATTAGGTATAATATTTTTTATCCCCTTGATGCAAATTTAATACATCAAGAAATAATAAATTCTAGTGTACACATTTGCAAAGAGAAATACACATTTGTTCCTGCATCAGTTCCCTGAAGGGTCCCTTAATGTGCATTTCAGTGATAAGTTTATGTTTTTATTAAATCAGCAAAGCTTTAATGAAAGCATGTATCCCACTGCTTCACAGGGTATGGACTTGCTTTAAATCAATACTCTACAATGTTCAATTATTAATCATGATATTCAATGATATTCAGCGCAGGAATCCCTCAAGTCTTTTTCCCCTTCATATTTTCTCTCATTCTCAACAAAGCAAACCAACATTAATATAATTCTGCAATCGTTTATGCCAAGGGAAAACTTTCATTTTAATTTGGAGCAAATTTGTTTTATTTACTCGTGACATGATTTATAGTAATGCCACTCCCGACAATTAATGTAGAGTTGTTTTTGAAGAATTTGCCAACATTACCTTTAATTCTCTGCAGTCTTTCTTTTTCTCTTTGTGACTGTGTTTGTTTTACCAGAATTGGCAATCTTCATATGACAAACGTTTAGATGTGCAGCTGTTGAGCTCTCTGCATAAGCACGGTTGGTGTGCATAACCTCTGAACCTTGACCTATGACACTGGAAGCAGGTCGTTTTTATGTTTGCTAATCACACAAGGGGCCACAGTGTCATTGGCTGGAGGGGATGGAAGCACTGTACCTGATGTGAAATACTGTTAACACTTTTCATTTCCTGTCCGCCGCTAGGCCTGATAAAAATGCAACAACCATCTAGCACAACCAACAGCCACAGATCACAACCCACTCCAACTGGGCCTTTCCATGTCTTAAGACCCTTTTACACTGAAGGTGAAATTTTGCACGAATTTTTGCTGCGATTACACAAAATAATAGATCCCTATGGAGCCTTTTGCACTGGGCGTGAACATTCGCGGCGCGAAAAAGCGAGGATTTTTTTTTCTGACCTGTGTGTCGTTTTTTTCCCCCATCGCTCTGCAATGAAACGGGCCATCCAATTAGATTTAAGCATTAGATCATGTGCCCAGAGCAGCTGCTGTTGCACAGAAGGGCAAGAGTGGTGGCGCTGTTTCGAAAACTAGTGCAAACAAACGCCGAAGAAGAGTATCCAAGTGGAGATTATCACTGGTATCTGAGAACAGATTCATTCTCACATGTTCTTTATACAGAATATATTATATATATCATTATGTGATCACTGTTCGTTTTCTTCCATGTGCACGAGTGTTATGATTATAAGAGCGCATTTTGTCTTCAAAGTTGATGTGTTAGAAACAGGAAAAATTGGCAAGTGTAAGGATTTGAGCAAGTTTGACAAGTGCCAAATTGTGATGGCTAGACGACTGGGTCAGAGCATCTCCAAAACTGCAGCTCTTGTGGGGTGTTCCCGGTCTGCAGTGGTCAGTATCTATCAAAAGTGCTCCAAGGAAGGAACAGTGGTGAACCAGCGACAGGGTCAGGGGTGGTCAAGGCTCACTGATGCACTTGGGGAACGAAGGCTGGCCCGTGTGGTCCGATCCAACAGACGAGCTACTGTAGCTCAAATCGCTCAAGAAGTTAATGCTGGTTCTGATAGAAAGGTGTATCAGAATCCACAGTGCATCGTAGTTTGTTGCGTATGGGGCTGTATACCCGCAGACCAGTCAGGGTGCTGACCTCTGTCCACCACTGAAAGAGCCAAACAATGGGCATGTGAGCATCAGAACTGGACCACGGAGCAATGGAAGAATGTGGCCTGGTCTGATGAATCAGTCAGGGCTACTTTGGCAGCAAAAGGGGGACCAACACAATATTAGGAAGGTGGTCATAATGTTATGCCTGATCTGTGTATACACACGTTTAATATATATTAGTATAGTTTAATACATTTCTCATATTCTTACTCATGCTCATGTGCGACTTCTTTGCATCCCTTTCCCCCCTGTGTTTGAATTCCTTCCACATATTATTCTAGAAAAATCATGACATGCCTGATACTTTGACAGACACAGTTTCTGCCATGTAAAAGCACTCCAGTGTTCGCTAAGTGCTAAACATCCTCACTTTGGATGTTGTCATTTATTACGGACCATCACTCCAAGTCCCCCAGCACGTCGGGGTCCTAGGCGACTGCTTCCACTGTTTTTTCTTTTTGCATCTTAGACATCGACCTTTATTATCACGTTTAATGCAGGCAGTGGCTCCCACTCGGCCGCACCCAGGTTTTATTCCCAGAGCCTATTATGCAGGATAAATAAGTGAGAAGCAATTTATTCTGTGCTGTGAAGGTTGAAAAGATGTCTATGATCAGCGATGGCCATTATCATACTCCTTGTCAGCATTATACCTGTAAACGCACCACTGAAGCAGCGCCGGAGCCGAAGGGCTGATAAAGCCATCAATAACTTCATTCAAGAGAACATGCGTGCCCCCCGCAGTGCCTGTAGAGGAAGAGGCGGCTGGGAGAGGTGTAGTGCGAATTGAGAGGGGAAGGTCATCTGGGGTCGTGAAGCCATGAGTGAATACTGATGTCATCCACCCCCTCGGTTCACGAGTGGCCGTCTGTCACCTCATCAGAGCAGCATAGTCTGGCTACCCAAACTGTCACCCCCTCAGCTTGTCCAAAAGAGACCAGCCCACCTCCATGCTTATGTGCACACAGTGTATAGATGCACATGCGGGATTGGACGTCTGACAGCTCGTATAAGAAATTTACTGCTCTATCACTGCTATTTAATTCGTTTTTCCTACTATGATTAAATTGAAAAAGGGGGAGGTTTTATTGCTTGAGATGCTATTTAATGTACAGGAGGAGATTAAGAATAGTATTGTCAGGTAATGTTTCATTTTTTCCTGAATTCAAAGCTGTTTACAATAACAGACACAAAAGTCAGAGTAAAATATAAAAAGGAATAAAATAAAAATAAGCACATAAATATGTGCATAAATATGATCCATGTTGTAAAAGCCACACATTACTTATTTCTTTACACATAATAATTGGGAGTAAAGTGTAATAAAATATTTGTTCACATTTTATATTACAGTAGGTGTCTTTTACTACTATGTACTTATTGAGGTGGGATACAGTAAGTTTAGCGACAGGTAAAGTATGTGTGGGTTGAAGGGTGGGTTAAGGGGTAGGACTTGGATCAACAGTGTAGAAGTGAATTACAGATGAAATTACATAAACATTGCATTTTTTTAAATATATAAGTACAATGTAAAACATGTATTTACAATAAGTGCATTGTATCCAATGGGTAATTAAAATGTTATTACACAGTAGGTCCTAGTATTTAAATAGTTCCAATAGTACTGTATGAGGTGGGATACAGTAATGCCGAGTTCAAACTGCACGATTTTCAAAGTAGTCGGGTCACGGTTCTTTTCACACTGCATGACTATCTTGGCCAGCATTCAGTCGCTGCTGTGTTCAAACTGCACGATGGATCGGTGACAGAAGGTTTCACACTGCATGACTTTACAATAGGAAGAATCGCCGACAACTCTGTCTGGCACGCAAACTACGTTTCCAAACACGCGAGACATGACAAGGAAACAACACGATATCACGCGTTCAAGACCAGAGTTCGCACGTGAGACTGGCCCTGCGTCTCAATCAGCTCCCTAGCTCCCTAGGTCATGAATCAGTATATAATGAAAGCGAATGTGGCTGATACCCTGATCAGTGCCCGGACTACTGAACTAGGGAGCTGATTGAGACACACGGTGGGATTATTGTTAAAATAGTAGCCCGCAAGAAGCTTGAAATACGAATTGCCTGTGCGCTGATTTGCAGCGAAAACAACAAAAAGAAAATAAGAATATGGAGGGGGATATGTTTGGGGAGACGCGAAGATCAAGGATTGTGTGTTCTGCAATGAGAGTTGGAACTAAATACATAACTTTTCAATGTGCTGCTGTTGCGGATAGTCAAGTAAATGTTTGTGTTTTGTTTCCGTTTGATAGAATTGTAATGTTTATGTGTACGAAGCCATGCTTGCTGATATTGTGGTCTATAACTCCTCCCCAAACTCCCCGCTGCTCTGTATCTTGCTCTCTCATTGGCTGTCGGTCAGTTTTCCGATGTAGTTTTCAGTCAGAACACTTTCACACAGCAGGATTTTGAATCGCCGACAGGTCCAGATATTTAGCATGCCAAATATCTCACGAGCGTCGGCGATTCTCTCAGATCACGTCTTTGCTCATTCACACTGCGTGATTGTCAGTCGCGTGAACGAGCACCGATTTGCCTGTGATTTCGGGCATTTGTCGGCGATTTCTCAAAACCTGTCGGCGAGCCAAAATCGGGGCTAAAATCGTGCAGTCTGAACTCGGCTTAAGTTCCTGCGCAATTATAGTCATCATAATTCATCATATATGTTTCTGCCAGTGGGTGCCCACTTTCCATTAATGGTGTCTCATGAAACAAAGATTAATCCGTAATTTCGTGACAAGTTACACTGTTATTTCATAACTCAGTCGTAGAAGTCTGGTGGCTGAAATCTTCTGGCAACATTAAATAATTAAAGATAATCCTAGAGAAAAAGCTTCATGTTGAGATTCGTGACAGGACAAAGTTTGAGCGTGTCCAGTGCGAGAGTCAAAGAAATCCGCGTCCGAGCAGAGAGATTTGTGCTCGCGAATTACATGGATGCGCTCTCACCTGCGTTACAACAATGCGCTCTCGACATTAATGAAAAAGAAACTGCCTCAAATGGACTAGAAAAATGAAAAGAAAGCCGTGTCTGAAAGCTTCAATCGATTTTTAATGGTTGAAATTAAATGGGAATATCTTGTGTTTTTCTGAGCTCCCATGGGATCAGCACCTTTGGCTTCAATAATATCGCCTAACGATGGTCATTTCCTGAAGTAGCCAATTGTTTTTTAAATGTAAGACTGTAGCAATGCAGGTTTTGACTGCGTAACATTGTTTCCAGTTATAATTGTTAAACATCATGTTATTTGAGTTCAACTCACTCACTTTTCACAGAGGTGCAACAAAATATGACAAATGGGATGTATTGCTACCTTACATGTATATGACCAACCTACTGTATTCATTGTAAAAGCAGTTTGCAAAGCAGCATGAATTTTTCAGCCCACATTCACAATATCTGCTTGATTGTTGAATGGATGGAGGCATATCTCAATGTTAGCTTGTGGCTGGTTGTAAGTAAAGGGCGGGGTTCACATAGACTAAATGATTGGAGAAGTCTGCCATACGGAAGATCAAGTTATGACATTTCAATTAAAAATTACAGTTAAAAACAATAAATTATAAAAACAAAACATGCATGGATGGAAGTGGAAATAGATAGGTGAATTTTAATTTCTTGCTGACACAAAAGGATAGTTCACCCGAAAATTAAATTTGTGTCATCATCAAGATGCTAAAAAGTACACCTTTGACAACAGCTAAAATGTATTTACAGCTAGAGAAACGTAACTACAGCTAACCTACAGACATACAGAGTGTACAATCA
This sequence comes from Chanodichthys erythropterus, assembly GCF_024489055.1. Taxonomy (NCBI): domain Eukaryota; kingdom Metazoa; phylum Chordata; class Actinopteri; order Cypriniformes; family Xenocyprididae; genus Chanodichthys; species Chanodichthys erythropterus. The sequence continues at coordinate 30,964,539 of NC_090238.1, forward strand.
CAATCATCAAAAAGAAGTACCAAAATAATGACACAATAGTTTTGTGTAAAACCTTTGACGTAATGTTTCTTGAGGCGCAAAATGTTACATTTGTAACAGGTGCAGGATTTGCCGTTTATTGTCGTTATTGAGGATGGAGGTGAAGATTGGCAAAAAGAGCCTTGAATCTGGATATGTTTCTCACAAATAGAAATCTTATGGATTCTGAACATTTGGGTTACAGCTCACAAACGGTTAAAACAGTTAAATAAATGTGATTAAAAATATAATGTCACTAATCATACATACAAAAAAATCAAAATATTAATTCCATGACTTCAATATTCATAAATAAGAATTCAAAAACATATGTGGCAATGGCAATTTTATTTATATAGCAGTATTTACTACATCCAGTAAATAATAAATACAACTATTATCTGTGTTTCTGTAAAGTTGTTCAAATGCAAATAATTTACATTTTAGATGCTGTCAATATGTGACTATTGCACGTTTCAATGTCTCTATGCAAACGTAAGTAAATGAATGTGTGGTAGAATCACACTTTACATAAAATACGAATTCTCATAAGTTCATGTTGAATAATCAAAAAGGATAAATTTGAGGTAGATATTGTTTCCAGGACATACATCACACTAGAAATCTCAAGTTCAGTGCATTGTGGGATACAGCATCTCACAAAGTGTGCTCGGCATATTTTGTCAAATGTAGAAGTTGTGAGGAGATTCCATGCACAGTATGGAGAAAAGGTGAATAGTATACATACTGAACAATGCAGAAGGAGTGAATGCTATTTCCCAAAAAATAAATAAATAAATAAATATCCTGATCTCAGGTAACATTGTATCTCTGCAGTTCAGTTTCTCCCCCCCTCCCCCATTTTTTCACAATGTCATTGATTGAAAGCAAATTAAATTTCTGGGATTTCGAACATTCTCTCAATTCTTCTCTCTCCTTCAATCTCCCCCCAGTGTGTTTCCTTTTCTTTGCCTTCCACCGTGTGTTTGAGAAGATAGTTGTCCCCCTTCATTGAGATCCATTCTTGAGTAAATCCTGTGCGAGTTTAATGCACTCAGACATGCATGAGGCCTCAATGAGCCTCTATTATTAATGCCCAGTTGATCAGAGGAGTGAAAGGGGGTTTTGCTAAGAAGAAAAATATCTCATGTGGATGAAAAGACTCTTTGCTCTTCCTTTTCTCAAAGTATCATAAATTTTAAAGCTATATTTTACAAGTAGATTATCTTATCCTGATGTATCTAGTTGTGTAGAGCCCTAGAATTGCTGTCTACCACAGAAAGACAGTATTTGATGCTGAAATAGACATGGATAAATGAGATATAATTACTGTCAGTGTTCAATGTCTTTAGGCATTCTGATTAGCCAATTCAATCAATTATCTGATAGCTTTTTAGCCAATCAGCTATCAACTCACCTTAAGCTGGACATGATTGAAATTCACACAACTTAAATAGGATTTTGTATCTACTATGCACATGAGTTTCAAAGAAGATTTGCATGGCTTAGGCCTCTAACAATGCCTGGATATTTGGTTCTGGATAATCTCAAGCTATTTAGTGTGAACAGAATGTAGAGGCTGGCACTGAGAGCTGTTTTACATAAACCCTAAACGGGCTCTGACTAAGTCATCGATCCTGTCTTATAATGGAAAGTATGGATGAAAATGCTTTTTAGTAGTAAACAACACAAGCACTCTCAATAGGAGTCTCAGATAATGTAATAATTTGATAAGTATTGGTCCCTGCCATGAGGACATTGATTGGGTCTTAATTAAGAAAATATATTTTTGAACAATTTGAATCTTTTTGTGGTTATGCATATTTGCTCTCTTTTAGACAGTGATGGTATTGTGTTACGTTACATTGTACATTTAACTTTGGATTTAAAACTGTTAACACTGAGTGTGATGTAAATTTTGAAAGCAAATGTTTATTCCTGTAAAATACTGAAAATGCGGATTTTGCGTGCTGAAGAAAAAATACAGTAAAAATGGTAATATTGTGACGTCATTATGATTTAAAATACAGTAACTGTGTCTATTTTAATATATTTCAAAATGTAATTTATTCCTTTGATGCAGCTATTTCAGCAGCCATTACTCCAGTCTTCAGTAGGTGCGTTTACATGGAGCAATGTATTCCGATTACAATCCGTTTAAAAGACCAATTGAAAATGCTCCACCTTAGTCAGAATAAAAATACCCAAACCGATTGAAAGTTTAATCTGTTTGAGAGGGGTGAGATACACCTTTTCTAATCCATGTAAACACTTGATCGGATTGAAAACAGAAAACTGGAAAGTTTTTTTTATTGTTGAATATAATAAATGACGTTGTGAAGTGATGAAGGACGATGTTTTCCCACTAGTGCTTTCTTTGGACTCTCATCTGCAGGGGATGGGCATTTTTACTGCTTTATTTAAATTAGCATCATGGCATAAAGCTTTGTGTGCTCATTTTCTCCTAATTAGGACCCGAAATAGAGAATGTGAAGCTGATGTTGAGTTCTGGGTAACTGTTTTGTTTAGAGGCCATATTTGGAGGATCACGCTGCCTTTCTGTTAGTGAGTTTAAGGCAGTGTTTTGATTTTCTGTCATGATTGTGAAAGATGTCACCAGGTCATTCATGCTGCATCGAGAATTACCATAATAACCTACATTATCGTTCAGGGAAAAAAACTGGACAATGTTATTTGTTTTTTGTTTTTTTGTTGTTGTTGTTGTTGTTGTTGTTTTTTTTTTTATGTGTAAAACACTAAAGGGATGCAGGTTGATGGGGTGATGAGAAGACGCCAGATAGCAAATCTATTATTAATGTCACTGATTAATTGCACTGCCTATCAGTCAATAAAATAATCAAAATAATTGCTGAGTGTTTTTGAAAGTTTTGTATTTTGTTTGGTTTAATAATTAACATTACCTTTGCGAGTATGACTTTCACAGTTTGTCGGCTTGTGAATTAGCAGAACTTGCACACAGCCATTACAAAACTGTTCACAAGCTTCTAGGGATTTGATTTTGATTATTGTGTGCTTAAATATATATATATATATATATATATATATATATATATATATATATATATATATATATATATATATATATATAAACAGTATGTTGGTACTTCAGAACGTTTCCAACAAAGAGATAGATCAACTTTTTTCAGCTTGTTGAACACATTTTTTATTTATTTTTATTACTTTTCTATTGTGTGGCTCCCTGAAGCAGCAGGGAGTGCCCAGCGCATGACACTGTTTTAATGGTAACCCGATAAACTGTGAATGAAATTCTGCAAAATTACAGTTAAAACATAAAATTATCGTGCAATGCAATAAAATTGTTCTTCCCTGCAAACGATGCCATGACGAATGTGAATATTTAATTTAAAACCGAAAAAGATGAAGGCACCACCCCAAAATGCAATGCGGTGTGACGTAGCTTCACATTCTCTATAGATAAATATTAAGTCTACTATTTAAAATAAAGAAAAGGAAGTTGGTTAGTATGAAACAGCAGCTGAATTTAATGCATCCTTTTTTATTTTTTTTCCCAAAAAATACAATAAAATAAATTCTCACTGACTCCAAACTTTTGAATAGTAGTGTGTTTTAATGTAAAATATAATCTATGGGAATGCATTGTTTTGCCTGAAAAACAGAAAGCTCTTCTGTTATCAGTCCTGCAATATCAGGCCTTCGTGCCACAGTTCATCCATACTAAATATTGTGCCTTTCCAGAGGCCTCCTCCCATTAAAATCTTTAGCAGTAAGGTTATTAGATTCAATTTAGGTCTCATAAATGCCTATTCATAGCCATGGCTCCCATTCAAATAATAATGATAATAATAATAATTAGTTACTGTTAATTAAAAATTGCATGAATCTTTTCAGTGAGTGCCTGCCCTATAATTATACATGTAAATGAATGCTAAAATGATAGGACCGCAACAGAAGCCGTTTGCAGAGGAGAGGATGAGATGGACAAAATAATGATGGGGGAAGACTGATAGAGGGCAGCTTTAAGTGAACTGCTTTTATTTTTAGCTCTCAATCACTGTCTATACCTTCTGATAGTGTGTAATAATGGCAATAAGAACAGCCATGAGATTGTTTGCGTTTCTATTGCATGTTTTCGATCAAAGTCAGTGTAAGGGTTACCAAACCCAGCATGAGTTCTGGTCTAGCTGTTGCAGTGTATTTCTTTTGAGATGCCTGTGGTTATGCTGTGTTTGGCCTTTGGTCATCCTTGGTTTCTGTTCTATAATGATGCATTACTTCCACCGCTGTAGGCACACACAAACACACACACAGTCTCTTGAAGCACACTTCCAAGGTCTTTGCAGCTTTCACCCTGTTTTCTGTTCTTCCACCCAAGTTTTTATAGCTGAATTTTCATAAAAAAAAAAAAAAAAAAAAAAAAAAAAGCGACTGGCCTATATTACACATTATGTGGTTTTTATGTTTAGGTCTGCCAATCTGTGTGTGCTGGGAGGATGGGACTGTTGAGGTAGGTAGCAGGAAGTCATTGTCCCTTCCCGAATGGTTTGATTATTGCTCATGCAAATGTGATATTATTGTTATTATATAATATGACACTATATGTATAATATGACTATAATTATTGGTTGCATTTCCAAAAAAAATTAAAGGTAAAAAAATAACTACAAGTGGAAGATTTACTCTTCTTTTTTTAAATTTTAACTTTGTTATATCTAAATCAAATCAGTTATCCATTGGCGTACCTCAAGGTTCGGTGCTTGGACCTTTTTCTTCTTAAAATGTACAATATCACTGTGACCTATCATCCAGGTACATTAAGTTCCATGCCACTGCTAAGCAGACAAAAGACCAGGATCTCAGCATGCCTGGTAGACATCTCAAAACACCATATGGAACTTAATCTAGTGAATATGAGCAAAATGAATAAATGTAATGTATTTTTGAGTAATTGAATACAAATATATAATGATTGTCCAAGGCTGTATATGGATTACTGAGAGTTTAGGAAGACAGATAGAACGTTATATAGGAATGACCATTTAAACATTAACACACACACACACACACACACACACACACACACACACACATTGCTGCACATTTCCTAAAGATATTTTTCAAGTTTGGCAGCTGACCGAGCAGAAAGATGTAATCTCCTCTAAACAAATGAGAATGATGTGATGATATGACTAGCTGGGGTAATAGCTGGCTCATTCTTCAGTGTTTTCAGAGGGGTAGAGGAATGCTATTCAGATAGATGTTAATGTATCAACGCATTTAAATCATCTGACACGATCATCGTCTAGACATGCACATAATCTGGCAACAGCACATTTATCCAAGTCACACACATACACACCTATATGGCCATGGTTATGAGCATATGCATGCACACACATACTGAATCATTCAATAGTTTTCTGACATGGGGTAGGAATACCATCTAACCACAAAAGGTTATATGAATACACACAATACATAAATTATGTCATGTTAGAAAAAAACAGAATGCTTCAATTGAATATGTAAATATTGATTCACCAACATTGTTTTAGCATTGGGGAAAAATGAAAGTGCCAATCCTGTGTGACACTGAATATTTCTTTTGCATGATACTGATGGATGCACCTCATTGATTCCAATTACAAAACCTTTAAGGCTAAATAAGGACCCCCTTAATCATCTTTACCCTCCTGCAAATAAAAGCACTAAAATTCCTCCTTCATTTTATCCAGTGTCTATATTACCACATCTGACCAATCCATCAGGCTCTGTTTGGTATCAGAAGCCATTATCTTCTGCATGCTAAATTGAAAGGCCACTTCCTCGGCTTTGCATCATCGTTTGATTAACATTGCTAATGGAGGGCTACCTCACCGCAGTGGTGGCTGCTGATGCATCTATGCCAAGTGGCGTGGTTAAGAGGTGACAGCAAATAAATTGGACTCCACTGAGATAACCATTTCTGAAAGCCAGTCTCATTTGATGACAGCCATTAGCCTTGGTGTGCCAAATTGATCAAGTTGTCACCAAAGGGTGAACTAGCCAACTTATTAATCAGCATGAGGCTTTTGGTAATTTCATGTTTCCTCTATGTTGATGAACTGGTATGATTTCAGACTAACTCTTTGTGCTAACAAGCGTGCGTTGTGCAATCTTATGTCACAAAACGCTGCTCGTTGCCTGCTACTAACGTAGGCCTAAAACATACTGTATTTGAACACTGTATTTTGATTTTGCATTACGTCCTTACATCTAAATCACACCAATTATCCATGGGCGTACCTCAGGGTTTGGTGCCTGACCCCTTCTTTTTCTTAATTTACATTCACGAGTTCACATATACATATGATTAGATAGAGAGAGTAATGCGTATTTGGCGTGCTGTCCAGGGGGAGGGCTCCGAGCTCTGAATTTTGGCCCGAACCCAGAGTACTCCCCCCGGATGTGGTTATGAGAGATGGAATTTAGAAGTGAGGAGATGGGGTGGTGGAGGGATGTTGATAAACTGTCAAACGAACGGAGGTAAGTGTGCCATATATATACCTCCATTGGTTGATTAGCTGAATGCTTTCCACCTGTGATAATTAGTCTAATAATCTGCACCTGCTCCTCCCGAATTTTGTTAATAAAACATCATCAATAACACTGTGACATATCATCCGAGTGCACAAAGTTTCACACACACAAAGAACTTCAGCATGCCTAGAAGACATATCAGCCTGGATGAAGGCACACCATCTGGAACTCAATCTAGTGAATATGAGCTAAATTAATAAATGTATGTATTTTAAGCAATGGGTGAAGTAGCCAACTTATGAACTGTCTTCATGTTGATAAGATCTAACTTTAAATCATTGCTCCCATTGGCGGAGCATGTGTAAGGCTTAGCCTTCCCCTGGCCATGGGTAAAAAATTAGCTCCACAAAATTATGCAGCTCCACATTTAAACTAAATCTAGTAATAAAGTGAAAATGAAAATTAAATGAAAAGTGTCGATTGTGGCATTTAATATAGATCTGCTCATGTTGCGTTATACTTTTTATGCGTTTTACAGCATTGCACACTATAACCAATCACACACGATTCTGGTGAGCTCAAAGGTGCAATGGTTAATCAGAGGTGTTCAGATTAGTCATCGATGAAATGCCGGAGTTTTGTTCAATGCGCGAGCTGAACTCGGAATTCTGAATGAATTCTGCACTCTCACTAATGCTCTCAGTCTCATCATAAACTGATAAACATAAACAGATTGGTGACAGGTGATTGTGCTCTTCAGAGGGTTGAAACTAATATAAACAGGTTTTACTATTTACAATGTATTTTTGCAGCATAGTATTGAGCAATGTAGTCAATCACAAACATATCTGATGATTTCTTGAACACATGAGTTTTTGTCCAGTGCTGAGATCTGCACATTCAAATCCTCTCGTTATGATTTAACTTTTAACAAAAAAAGTATAGTTATTATGTAGGCCTAACTCAGGCCTAATTCATTCAGAATTTGAAGATAGCGTATTTTTTTTTTTTTTTTTTTTTTTGCGTTTATGCTGGGGTGTGTTGCTGATAGGCGAGACGTAACTATTTCATGACATAGACTCAGGAATCGCATCTAGCCTAACCCTAGAGTTGGTTCAACCTCCGCCTATGATTGCTCCTACATGACATTTGACCTGAAAGTGAAAATAAGCCTAACAGTGATCTCATTTGTAATCAAAGAGATTCGTAGAGAGAGTGTATTGCTAACAGACATGCGTTTTTACATTAGCATAGCTGCTGAAACACACATAATTAACATATTGACAACATGGAAAATTTTACATATGAACAATTTTACTGATGGATGTAAAATGAACAGAAAATGTTTAAGAATCCTTTAGGTTCATAGTATATTGAATGCAATTAATCAATACCATCATATTTGTTTAATCCATTTGCCTAATTTGAGTTTCATTTTGTTTTGTCTGACCTCTGGTGCTGTATTCAACTTGTTTTGAAGGATTCCATAACTTTATCTGAACCTGAACTTTAAAATGTTAAAATGAATGAAAAACCTGTCATCATTTTAGTAAGGAATAATTGACGATGGACTGAGTTATTAGAAAAAGAAAAAAAAAGAAAAAAAAAAACATAATTGTGCAGAATTCAAATGGGTCTCTCATGTCTTTGGACCAGATCAGACTGTGCTCGCACTGCGGCGGTTCATGTGACACTAATGTGAAATAGGACTTCATTCGCGTCAATGGAAAGCATATTTACACTGTCTGAATCGTTCCCTATTCTTTATATAGTGCACTATGTGTGCCATTCACCATGTCGAAACTAGTAAATATGTGAACAAATGACTGATTTCAGCCACAGCATCAGCATCTGTTTATAGTGTAGGAGGGGATGTGACTTCAGATTCTAGAGAGCATTTGATTGGACAGAAGATCTGATGAGAAGCTGAAGTGCGATGTGATGTCATGAAAATCCATGATCTGTTTTAGTGGAAGTGAGAGACTGAAAAATTTTAATGCTTATATCTCCTAAATGTGAATTTTGTTATTGTTTTGAAACACAACAGCTTATTCATAACCTTAATGGGTTGGTTCACCCAAAAATGAAAATAATTTCATTAATTACCCATCATGTCGTTCTACACCCGTAAGACCTTCATTCATCTTTGGAACACAAATTAAGATATTTTTGATTAAATCCGATGACTCAGTAAGGCCTCTATAGACAGCAATGGCATTATAAATCGGAGCTTTGGAGCTTTACAAATCGAATCAGTAGTTCGGAGAGCCAAAGTCACGTGATTTCAGCAGTTTAGCCATTTGATAGGAGATCCAAATCACTGATTTAATTCGTAAAGCTTCGAAGCAGTGTTTTGAAATCGGCCCATCGCGAGATATTGTTGAAAAAACGTTATTTTGTTTTTTTTGGCACACAAAAAGTATTTTTTATTTTAATATTAGTATTTTTTTTTTTTTTTTCACTTTATAATATTAAGGCAGAACCACCAAGCTCACATGAACTGTTTTAAATATGTTTTTAGTAGCTTTATGGATCTTGAGATTTACAATGGCATTGCTGTCTATAGAGGCCTCACTGAGTCATCGTATTTAATCAAAAACATCTTAATTAGCGTTCTGAAGATGAATGAAGGTCTTTTGTGTGTAGAACCACATGAGGGTGAGTAATAAATGACATGATTTTCATTTTTAGGTGAACTAACCGTTTAAGGCTAATATATTCATACTAAAGCTAAAAAACTTACATTTTGATTTCAGGGGGACTGTAAGTTTGGTCAAAATTCCTTCAGTTTCTCCAAAACATGAAAAAAAAAAAAGGTTTTATAATAATTTTTCATATGCATGAAATATCAATTTTGTTGTATAAACAGATTGTGTTTGGGGTCAAATTTGACACAGTACATACAAATTCATATGAATTCTTGCAGATCAGTCTGGAACTGACACATTTCTTAACACTACTACAGCTGAAATTGAACTGGCATAGCTAAAAGCGCCAATGTTTACATGCGTAGAATATGTTTTGATAAAAGAAAAAGACAGACTGACCTAAGACAGCACGGTGTCCAGAATGTTCTTCCTTTCAGTCTCTCTTGGTGGGCACTTGTCCACTCTAAAAGCTAATCTCTGAATAGAAGAGTGAACACCAATCTTGATAGTGCAGTGGGGCAGACTGATAAGAATACAGACCGCCATTACAGAACGCTTACTAAAGTATAACCAGTGTAAGGTCAGAAAGGACAGACTGAACCCGGTACATAAAAGAGAGAGTGTTCTGTAGTAGTTTTCTTGTAACTTTATTCTAAAGTGCTGGGAATCTTAAATGGGAGTCACTGTAATGCCAGGGCTCTGTAAAAAAAAGCAAGGATCCTTGTCTGCAGAGCTCAGTGTCTCAAGTGCTCTCAGGTGACATTGGGTCTCACTGACTGCATGTTAACACAGCCTGTCCCAGGGTCCTCAGGGAGGGCCTGTCTGCATGTCAGCTTTATCTTGCTTCCTTTGCCCTTGCATGCAAATCCACTGCAGTGTCATGCCTGATAAACAGGAATCCCATGAGTATTGCATTTTTCTACAAATTTACCTTTTTGCATCTCTTATTTGCAATATTTACGTGTTCCTCTTTTTGTTCTTTCTTACTTCTGTCTTTTTTAGGGCATTTCTACACTCATGTAAAACATACTATGGTATTGCCATGTTTGTTATAGACATGGTACCTTCACCTAAAAATGAAAATTATGTTTTATTCACCATATCAAATTGATAAACCTACCTGCTTTGTTTACCTGAAATTAGCCAACACCAGAGAACAATGAACATATGCACGTGTTTATTGAAATGATTTTGGAATATTAACTAAGGTCAAAGGGCATTAGCTGACAAAAAAATGTGTGAATGCAATTTGAAAATGCAAGTTCACTCTCTGACAGTAGGTGGCACTTATGGAACAGCAGTGATATAGTATTTCCTTGCGCATGTGTTTATTGAAATGTTTCAAAATATTAACTAAGGTCAAATAGGATCAGCTGACAAAAAATGTGTGAATCCCTGAGTTATATGGACTACTTTAATGAAACTTTTAGGGCGTTTTTTCTTCCTTTTATGATGTTTGAAAGCTCCAGTCCTTATGTTCCTCAACATTTCTTTTGTTAGTATTCTAGGGAGGAAAGAAAATCATGCTGATGTGTGAAATAGCATGTAAATACAGTACATGACTATGTCAATGAATCAGTAACATGGTAAATATCTGAGTATCAAGGTTACCATCTCATCCATGTATCTGTACTTCCGCAGTACAGTAGGTATTTTACACTGTGAAATACACCCCCCCCCCCCACCATGTGATCTCCACACCCCTGACAAGGTCTGTCGGTTTTGGAGGAGGAGCCGGCGACCTTTGCTTAACTAACGACTCCTTCATCATGGCTCTGTTCGCCACCAGCACAGGCCTCCCTTTTATTGCTCTTTATTTCAAATTAAAGCAGCGGCAGCAGTCATCCATCATGGCCAGGCCTGACCTTTATCAAAGGAGATGACTGGGCTCATATGCGCACACACACAGCATAGAGCGACAGGAGTGCGTTCTCGCAGCGGTGGTCCCAACAAACTAGACACTTGAGTATTCTAGAGATGCACCGATCATGATTACTAATTACGATTACGATTTTTTTTTAAAGCAAAAAATTTGATAAAGATTTTTTTTCTTAGTTTAAGAAAATGCATTTGTTTATTTGCTTAATAACAGGCCAAACTGGTCTTAAATAAAAAAAAATTATCTGTAGCCATTTGAATTTAGAGGCAACCGTTGAATTTAATCATGATCCAAACAAAGATGCTACACACATGTAGTATTAGCAGTTTTTTTTTTTTTTTTTTTTTTTTTTTTATTAGATTGCATGATTTCAAGATTTAATGCAAAGAATTGTCTGACTATACATTTGAAAAATTATGCTTCATAAGACACCTGCACAAAACAAAAACAGCAGACAGACTGAATGAAAATGCAAATTCGTTCTCAGACAGTAGAGTTTATGGAACAGCAGAGATATGGCTTTTCCTTAGTTACCACTGTACCACTGAAAGTAGAGCTGTGCTTATAAACAGGCATCATACAGCGATAAGAGGAATAAATAATACCATCAAAACTTTTCAGAACATAGTCAATTGCCTTTTAATGCTGGAATAGGCAATGTTGGTCCTGGAGTGCCACTGTCCTATAGAGTTTAGCTCCAACCCTACAATCTAAAAAATGCTGGGTTAAAAACAACCCAAGTTGGGTTGAAAATGGACAAACCCAGCGATTGGGTTGTTTTAACCCAGCAGTTGGGTTAAATATTTGCCCAACCTGCTGGGTAGTTTTACTTAACTCAACTATTGTTTAAAAATTACAGTATTGCTTACTTAAAATGAACCCAAACTGTCTTGAAAATTAACATTAATATGTTTAATAAATGAACATTTTAAGTTCATTTTAGATTAATTTTAAGTCAGCCATATAGTCATTTTCAAACAATAGTTGGGTTAAATAAAACTACCCAGCAGGTTGGGCAAACATTTAACCCAACAGTTGGGTTAAAACAACCCAATCACTGGGTTTGTCCATTTTCAACCCAACTTGGGTTGTTTTTAACCCAGCATTTTTTAGAGTGTAATCAAACACACCTGAACAAGCTAATCAACATCTTCAGGATTACTAAGGCTACAGGCAGATGAGTTATTTTTTTTTAGGGCTAGAGCTAAACTATATCTTAGTCTACCTATCCTATCACTACCTATCACTGCTTTAGAGATGCATTCATATAAACCCTCATACTCAATTCAAAATTTATATTTTTCTTCCAATATTTCGGGCATCACGAACAGTGAGCTTGCTGTGTCTGGTGTATTCTCTGCTGGCGTGTCTCTGTTCTCTTGGGAATAGAGATCAGACAAAATAAAATGGAAAACGATTTATGGCCGGTGCATCACTAGAGTATTAAAACAATATAAAAATGTATAGCCTTCTGTCTTTCTAAACTCCTCCTTTCTGAGAGCCTGCTCTGCTCTGATTGGCCAGATTGCCCAGTCTGTTATGTTGGTCTACCACTTACAGAGCATGTCGGGAACGAAACATCCATTGAAAGATTCCTAATTTAGATTTGGAGGTCTCCTACAACAGGTTTACATGTATCCAAGGTCACAAACAATTTAATTTTCCATAATATACATTGCAATACCAATTTAAGCTCAAGTCCCTCATAGTGCATGCAAATGAATTTGCTTTCGCAGCACAGAAAAAAGCGTCTTCTTCACACTGACAAAATTTTCCAGGCCTCAGCTACAACTACAGTGTTTGAGGGCGGGTCAAAGTAGACATTGTTTGCAGGAAGCCAATGTTTTGGTACTTTCGTTTGGGTGACATTAACTTCATTTATCGTTCAGTTTGATCTTTAAAACTTTGCAGACCTTTTACATTTACAAACAGCTGTATTACACACAACATGAAAGGTAATATCTGAAAAAGCATAACAGGGGCACTTTAAATATATGGCCATCAATGGAGAAATATGTTTTTTTGTTTTTTGCCCACAGAGTGTGTAGTTATGGCATCTGCCAGCAGAAACATCGCTATGCTAACTAGCCAAAACTTGACCCCTTGAAAGGTTTTTTTTTTAGTTTGTTCATGACTTTCACATGCTTTGTAGAACCATTTATTCTTTTCATGTCTAAATCTCCAATCTCAAAGTGAATTAAGTGAATTCTTTGCAATATGTATGTCATTCTAATTCACTCTTCACTTTATTGCTAGCCATTACATATGCTGCAATATGCTGTTTTAAAATGAATACTTCCATTTCCATCCTGTCCTTGAAAAGCCTGGCAATGCAAAAAGCACTTTAAGAAGAATACTTTCACCATGATACCTTTTATGCAAATTGCTCAGGAGAGAATAGGGAAAGTATATTGGCCATTTGAAAGCAGAGGTGTCACATGAAGAGGTTTTGTCTGTGTGGATAATTGCAGATGTAACAATGTTCAAAAGCACCAAAAGAGGCTCAGCACTTAGCACTGAGTTACAATAAAACATATAATACAGACAATTATCATCAGACTGCACTGTCTAGCAAATTTGCTATGCAACTGAACAGTAATTTTCTATGGTAATGATGATTTAAAAGTTGGGGTAAATAGACAGGAAAACACTTGACAAATTTAGCAGGATTGCTCTGGAAAATTATTTTTGGCTGGCTTCCCAATAACAACTTCTGATACAGTGGTATTCGTCAGAAGTCTGTGATTCAGTGATGTGTGGAGCAATCTTGAAATACACTGTATGTTGATACTAAGATTAATCCTTACATAAAAATATTTGACACATTTGCATTGCATATTTTTTGTTTAATATAATGCTGTCATTATTTATCTGACATAAACATTAATGCATATAATAAACATATAGTGAAAAATTACACTAAATATAACTTTTATTATTGGTTAACAGTTTTTTGTAATGTAGAATGGCCAACAAAAAAAGAACACCTGTTTGATGATATTTAGAATGGCTTAAATTAATGTTAAATTAATAATATTTCCCCGTTTTATCCTCAGAAAGTCTTTACATTTATTACAAATATGAGTATTTATATTTATATCTGCAATATTGGTCTTGATTGTACTTGGTATCAATACGATAATATTGCAGCCAGTCCACAAATGTGGTGTGTGTTCCAAAAAGTCATTGATTATTATAAATAATAGACTAACAACAGTAACTAATTTATTCAATACATAAATATACAAATTAAAGATACACAAAGTATCAATGTATTATTGCAAATGTAATTAAAATAATTTTTAAAAAGTCAAATTGTTATGTGATTGGGTTTTAAATGATTAAATGATTAAAATGATTAGATAAATTATTGTTATTATTGTAAATATTACAGTATCTTTTTATTGAAAATCTTGCTTGTCAGCCGTGGTCACTATTCACTTTCATTGAATGGAAGACAGACATTTTGCCATAAATAGCTTATTTTTTGTTCTAAAGAAGGAAGAAAAATTCTCACAGGTTTTGACAGACATGACATTATGCCAGAATGTTCATTTATTGGCTGAACTATTCCTTCAGTCTGTATGTTTACACCCTAAAGTCTGAAGGACAAGAAACCATAAAAAAGTTCTAAATCAGGACCATAATTTCCTTTTCCAGTTAATTTTGTAGTTTATAGCCCATTTCCACATGAAATGTTTCGGAATTGGAGCATGTCACAATTTGCTTGCTGTTTATAACCTGACTGCTCAGTAAGCGTCTTCCTTTTTAGGATAGTAAAAGCAGTAGATGGAAGGCTGTGAATAACAAAAATAGTCATTTTTACAGAAGTTCAATATTGGATTCATGTTTTATTGTTCCCTAGTGTGTCTTAATAATGATGAGGTTAATGAGGCAGATGCACTGAGCCAATTCACTTTCAGAACTGACGGCATTCTCTCTCTCTCTCTCTCTCTCTCTCTCTCTCTCTCCACTTTATCTTGGTTGGTCCACTCAGTGGCCACTTTATGATGGACACCTGTCCAGCTGTTAATGCAAATATCTAATCAGCCAATCATATAACAGCAACTCATAAAAGCACAAAGGTCATGAGGTTCAGTTGTTTTTAAGTTTTAAGTGACTTTGACTGTACATTTCTGCTGCAATATGCAGATGACATGCATTTTCAGATGAATGAAGACCCCGTGACTCCACTTATTCAACACTTTTGTTGTCAGAATAAATTAATGTTGGACTATGAATAGAGCATTTCTACTGCACTGTAAAAAAATATTTTCATGATTTGTTTTCACAGCATTTTTTCTTCTGTCAAATCAACTTAAGTAATTAATGTGGTTCAGATAATATTTTGAGTTTCTATTGATTAAACCAGTCGCCTTAATTGTATTAACTCAATTTTTTAATTTCAATAAACCAGGTAACTTACTTTAAGTTGGGGTTGGTAAGATTTTTGTTTGTGTTTGTCTATGTCTCTATGCATTTATTGTAAAAACAGTATTAATATATTTTAAAATTTAATTTATTCCTGTGATGGCAAAGCTGAAATTTCAGCAGCCATTACTGCAGTCTTCAGTGTCACATGGTCTTTCAGAAATCTTCAATAAACATTTTTTATGCTGCTTAGTTTTTGGTGGAAATGTAATGCTTTTTTTTTTTTTTTTTTTTTTTCCTCAGGATTCTTTGAACATTCAAAAGAACAGCATTTAGTGGAAATCATTTTTACCATCAGTTTTGATCAATTTAATGCATCATTTCTGACTGGAACCTCAAACACCAACTAACCTCAAAGCTCATTGGTTCTTGCATGTCACATGACCAAATGTCTTGAAGTTTGAGGTCTAAGTATGCTTTAACATGATTTAAAAATAAGGAGTTACATTTCTGTTTGACATATATTTTATCTTCTTTATTTTATCACAAGTTTATAACAACATGAGAGTGAATAAATGATGATGGAACTATCCCTTTTATACATTGAAACAGATGCTTGTCCAAACTGTCCTGCCTAATCTATTATTTTCCTCTACAGAATGAGTTAGTCCTTCAAAATGATGTATATTACCATATAGCACTGCATTGAAAAAGAAAGCCATACAGACCCAACAGCTTTTCTCTCCTGCCTGCAAAAATTCAGGCAGATAAAGGCAGATAACTATCACTCCGTTTCATCAGGATGGTCATGCTTTGCATGGTATGTGTGAGATTACTCCTCAAATCCATGACCACAGGACAGTTATGATAGAGGCACTATCTCTGATCCTGCAGAAACTTTCACACTGTTACTGATGCAGAGCTGGATATCTCTGCTGTGGTCATGAGTGATGTCAAAGGATAGTTTTGTCAACAATTATTTCCATCTGAAAAATGTGAAGCAGATGTTTTTCATATGAAAGGCCAGAGAGATAAAATAGTTTTGTTAGTTAAAAATTGTGACTGTTAATGTAGGAAATGGTTCATTTCTGTTAATTGGAATAACAATGCAGTTATAGGGATGAACAATCCCAAAGCTGATTCTTCAAATCGCAAGATCTATAGTTTGAGTCCTTTTGGTAATTTTTAAAATAAATATTTGTTTATGTTTGAATGTTTCTTTTTCAGCAAAAAGACAAAAAAAGTATGTGCCACAAAATAATGGTGAGAAAATTGTTTTTTACAACCAATGTAGAGCCACAATTCAGAAATAATTGTTTCCAAAAGACTTGAATAATTTACAGCATTAGCAGATTTATATATATATATATATATATATATATATATATATATATATATATATATATATATATATATATATATATATATATATATATATAAACAAAATGGATTAATCAAAATAGAATCAAGATTAGATTTAAATAATCAACTCTCTTGCACTGTTCGATTTCTGGTGACTGCCTAATTAGACTCAATACAATTCCCCAAAAATCACACATACAATCATGTACAAATAAATAACTTTTAATATCAGTAATTTTCACATATTACAAAGAATATCTGAATTTATGATTTATAAAAATGTTTTTAACCACTATTTTTAAGGAACTTTTTGGTACTGCACACAAAAAATCTTATTGAAAGTTCTTTTTTTGAGATATCAACGTAAAATTTGGCACAGAACTTGTTCAGATATTTAACTTCGATTTTCTTGAAGTTTTAGAGTTGAATGAGCCTGGTCTCATTAGAAAAACGAACCTGTGGGAACGTTTTGCGAGTCACGAAATACGTACCAACACGTACATTTGTACGTACATAATTATACTCTTATTTTTATTACAAATAATAGTATAACAGGAAGTAACATAAAAATAATAAATGTAAAATGAAATAAAGTATTTCAATGCATTATTATTTGTTTATAACAAATTCTGTTATCACTCTCTAGTTGCCGTTTGAAGAGTCGAAATTAATTTGAACACATTTTATTAATGATATTTGATGATGCCTCTGAGCAAAATCTTATTTTGATTTTGACCTGATTAACATTTCACCATATCTTCGTAAAGCTGACCACACATGGGTCAGGTAATTTAAACCATAATTCATCATTTCAAATCAATCTTTTAGATCTCATTTATTTTTATATCAAGCACATTTTGGCAAGAATTAATTTGGTTGGAAAATACGAGCAAGCAGAAATCTCCATCTGTACTGATGATACCCCTGAGATTCATATGACAGCAAGTTGGAGAAAAATGGGCACACTGCCAATTAATTATTTCTTTATGAACTTTACATTTAAAGCAATCTGTCCCTTTTTAATAACAGGAAAATTCCTTTGAACCCAATCATTCATAAAGAGATACAGTAAAAAAATAAGGAATTAGGACAAAAAAATTAATTTAGACATTTATGTCTGGAAGAGACATATTGTTTCTGTCATTCCATTTGAACTAATTAAGTCATTTGTGCTCTGGTTTGATTGTCTGGGCTGCTCAGAAATCTTCGTCTTTATTTGATATGAGTTTTATATCTGCACAGAAAATACTACAATTTTTGGGGGTATTCAAATTTTAATTCCCCTTAGCATGCCACGTTTACTCAAAGCACCATAATTAATCAGTTTTGTTTTTATTCACCTCAGATTGAATAGAGACATCAGCGTCTGCCGCTTTTATGGATCAGGTTCTCTTGTTGTGTTTACATGGCAGCACTGCTCCAGACAGGCTCCAGCTATTGTTCCCCTGTCCCGTACTCTCCACAGTGATATGCTCATCCAAATTCTTATTACTATTATCTCGCCTCCACAGCCGAGCGAGCCCAACTTTTTTTCTCTCCTTGAGGAGTGCATCTTAATTTGTTTGGAGGATATTTAACAAGCGACACAAGAAGAGCCGCTCATACATATACTGTATCTGATCTGGCTCACGGCCGGAAAGTTGATACACTCTCGCTCAGGGAAAAGCCGAAACGAGTTCAGCGAGTGCTTTATTCTTTCTCCTATCCTGACTTCTTCACTCATCCTGTCAGGCCAAAACAACCTTCTCTATTTCATTTTACTGACCTTGGTTTTGCGGTAGAAATAACTGAGCTGTCATTATGGGTTCTGTGTGGCCATTATGAGTGTTGGAGAGCTGAGCTGAGCTCTTCTGTGCCCCATTTGACAGACAGCTTTATGATTTGAGCATAAACTAACCCGTTCCATGCCTCACATTCTCGCTGTAGCCTTGCTAGTGGCAGCAAGTAACTTTCAGTGGGAGTAAAATGAGCTCCACTGGAGAATGAAACAGCTAACATCTATGCTAGCCTGCATACATTCCCATAAATGTGACCCGTGCTGGCAAAATGAGACGGAATGTGCATGGGTCAATTAAAGTGGGCCGAGTCAAAAATGTAAATTTTGGTCAAATTTGAGGTTTTCATAAAAATTAGTTCATTAAGCCCTCATCTAATAATCCAAATGCTTCAAATAGCAACTAAACATCTAAAAGTATGTTTATTTGTATGTTTTCTGAGAGGAGTACCTTTCCTTTGACCGTGAAAAATGCAGTTTTTCTTCACCACTCGTGCTTCCCCTCAGCAACTTCCTCATTAGTCCAAGTTTGGTATAATTTTAAAGCGCAGCATTCGAACTTTTTGAATATTCATAGCAAATTTTTGATGCCATGAGTCTGAACCAATGAAATGGGATTTTCATACTCATGCTGATGTAAACAAATCGATCTTCCAGTGGCATTGCGGACGGGCACGCAGGGCACGCACTGCGGGGGGGCCCCACGATAACCCGGGTTGGGTCAACAGACGATGATCATGTATCGACGATAGCCAGAGATATTGTCAAAAGCATCAAATATTGCCAATATTAAGAGGATTTGGCATTTCCAATTAATGTAGCTCCATCACTTTTTACTTTCACTTTGAATAGCCTACTGACCGAGGTTAAGCTTTCACTGGCATAACTCTTGCACAAAGTTTGCAAAGTTTGTGTGATATCCATTGGCTCCCCTTCTTGGTTTAAAATGGAATGATTTTTTTTAAATAGAGATTATAAAAATAACATTAACTCATTTTTGAAAATTTGCTCATTGTGACGCAATATGTCTCCATCTAGCATGGGTCACAATACTCAGAAAAAAAAGTTAATTTGATGTTCGTACTGGATTTTATTTGTAATTTTGATTCACTTAGTATCCAGGTTTTGTCAGTAGGTGGGTTTCCTGGCAATCAAACCCATGACCTTGGGATTGATTGGGTGATGCTTTACCAATTAAGCAAATAGGCCTAAAAGAGCAATTTTAGGGTAGTATGACTATATTTTAAATATAAGGCACACTTGTCACAAACTGTTCAGAACTAATATGAAGTCTCTTCATTTTTGAACAGTGGCTTGATGGTTGTTCCATTATGATGAGTTTAATTTTTACTGTTGACAACATGCCAACAAATGAACATCTAATGGGATACAAATTAATGCTGTTATTTTCTCTGCATACTAATACGCCAAAACCATAATAATTTACTCAAAGATTAAAATTCTGCCATCAAGCGAATGGAAATGGTGGCTGTCAAGCTCCAAAAATGACACAAAACACCAGAAGGGGCCATTTACACATAATGCTTGCATGTAAAAATGAGACGCAGTGGTCAAAGATGTCCATCTAGTAGTCATTCTCAACCCTGGAGCCAGCAGTTCACATTTTGTCAGTTTTTTTTTTTTTTTTTTTTGAGAACAGCTCATTCAAGTCCAAGTCGAGACTGAGACCAGAAGAGGTCCAAGTCAAGACTGAGTCCACATGCTCACCAGTCTATGATACATAGACAATACAAAGACCATGAAAATATGATCTCAGATCCATGTCTAAGACCATATTTCCATTGTCATGGACATGGAAGCATGTGGACTTGGCCTTGACAGACTCTTCTTGTCTCAGTCTTGACTCAAACTCAACTCTCTTCTGGTCTGTCTTGACTCAGACTCGAACACTTAATTTTGTTTGTCTCCCTAATCAAACGCACCTGGTTGAGGTCATCAGCTCATTTTTAAAGACCTGAAATGGGTGTCTCAGACAAAGGAGACATTCAAAATGAGTGGTATTGGGGAGGCTCCAAGAACAGGTTTGAGAAACAATCTATCGCATGTTCACACATAAAAAAAAACAACAACAACACAAAAATGTAGCTCAGAATGTTCCTGTAAAGCTCAAACAGTACACTCAAAAAAATAACTTGTTGGTCTAACTTAATTCAATTATGACACCTATTTCCACACAGTTGAACTGATTTATTTGAACTTAAGCTAGGTTAATTGTACTAATGAGTGAAATTCATCCTAATTGAATGAGATCACACCAGTTTCATTTGACGTATTCTGTGTATGTTTCCTGAACATAATTCATTCTTGTTGATCCAACCAGTGCTTTTTTTTTTTTTTTTTGTTACCATCATGGTGAAGATGTGCGCTTGTGCTTAGGTTTTGAGTAGCTGTTGTACACAGACATACATGTTTCATTACCATTGAGAGGGGAAAAGCTGATGACCATATGTAGACTGTGTAAAATTTGTGCTGGCCCTCCAAGTAATTTATTTATATTTCTATAAAAACTAAACTAAAATAACACTTATTCATATGCTAAGTAACATTTATAGCATGCAAGTAATGATCAGATAAAGAACTTCTCATTACTGGCTTGAGCACAGTTAATGCTCGTTGAGAACAATATAAATTTGTTTTACGTAGCCACCTAGAGCCTAACCACAAGGTCTACACTTCAGCATAATGGTAACCTCAAAAAATCGACATAACATAAACTCTTTTAAATGTCAACTATAACTGAACTTCAAACTTTAAAAGGTATTTCCCTTTACTAAAAAACACATTAAACAGCACTTAAGTTCAACATTTACTGTCCCAATCTTTCCCTATGCAAAGCATGCTGGGAACTAGAAATCCACTGCCCAGGTTCAATCAATGCAACATAAATGATTCATGTAGTCCCAACACAAATGGTTTAGGTTGACCTAACATTTTGCAAATTTAATTTCATTTAACATAATACAATTGAGTGCGAATGCCAATTAAGTAAAAAACTAAAGATTTGTGTTGGTTCAGCTTATTTTATTTAAATAAACTGAACAAGCAGCTAGAATCATTTTTTTGAGTGTAGAGCATGGAGCTAAATAAAATAACTCAGTTTGTGTTCTACAGAAGAAAAAAAATATGGGTTTGGAACCACATGAAGGTAAGTTCATTTTTGGGTGAACTGTTCCCTTAAGATGGCAGTCCAATGAAAGATGAAGTGCTTGGCTAAAGATAAAAAAAAGTTTCACTCCCACATTTTGGTCTGATTTTTCAGTTTACTAAACGGCTATTTGGAAAGTCGTGTTACCTGTAGCGCTGTGTGGGTGTTAGCAGCTAGCAACGAGTGGTTGTCTTCTATGTGATTGCTGTTAAAATGTTGTTTGTGCTCGCAGCAATTGGTTCACAGCTGGTGCGCTCTGTGTGTTAATTCTGTCCCTGCCCCAGCCCACAGAGGGCCAACATTCAGGCAAGCAGTGCTTTCAGTAATTGGGCTGGGATTCTACAGCCCCCACTTTGGGGCATTGAGTTGGTGTTTATGCTAATGGCTTTGGCAATTAGCCTCAGGATGCACACTATAGAGGTAACATAAAGGATCTGAAACCGAAGCAACGGGTGGGATAGATTACTGTTTACTTTATTAGCAAGAAATTTGTATTTAGTATAACTAGGCTAAATGGTAAATACATCAACGGTAAATTATCAAGTAAACAGATCCAGCAAGGCAAAGACATCAAGCTGCCAGTTAATAGAGATGCTCCAAAATAACAAAAAAAAAAAAAAAAAAAAGTAACACACTTTTGCTTCTGACAATACAGAAATTTTAGTCATACAACATAATTGACAATTAAAGCCAAAGGTTTTGATGCTTTTAGTCAAAACCAGCTTCTTTTCCCCTCTCTCTCCCTCATTTTCCCTTAAAGTCCCTGTGAACCGGAAGTTACAAACGACTCTTCTCCAGTGCTGTGACGTATTACCAAGTGAAACCGAATATTGAATAGAGGGCAGGGTTTGACTTTAGCGCTTCTCCTCTCCATCGTGGGGTTAGGGTTAAGGTTAGGGTTTAGCAGATTAACGGGGGAGTGGTGTAAGCGACTGCAACCCAAGCTGTCAAACTGACGTCATCAGAGAAGGAACGCCATTCCAGACTGGAAGTAACTTTTCAGATTTTGATTAAAGATTACCACGAACAACAATTTTTTTTCTGTGTATTAACCTGCACGGATTCATTGTTCACCACAAGACTAGTAAAAAATAGATTTTGATTTCATAAAGACTTTAAGGCACCCACACACTACAAGATAATTGGGCCGATTTTGAGTACAATTCTCACCTTCTGACAATCCTAGGTAAAGGACCTTGATGGTTCAGATTTTATCAGATTTTCTTGTGATATGAGGTGTGTTAAGAGTGATTGAATCTGCTCAGAGGATCGTTGAACTGCACTGATCTCAAATCGTATCCAACATGTTATATATTTACAATCAGAAATCCTGTTGTCTGGGGGGAACGTGCACGATACCCAATACGAAAGTGATGGAAGCACGACATGACTTCATCCAAACCTTTTTCTTTGTTCCACATTCTTTTTTTTTTTTCCTTTTTTTTTTTTTTTACTAATAATTTTATTCCCGAAGGATGCTTTAAATTGATCAAAAGTGTCGATAGAGACTTTTGCATTGTTGCAAAAAAAAAAAAAAAAAAATGCTGTTTAAAATAATGAATGCTTTTCTTTGGAACTTTCTTTTCAAAGAATGAAAAAATAAATGTATCAGTGTTTCCGCAAAAAAATTATTAAACAGTTGCACTGATTTCAATGTTGAAACCAATAAGAAATGTTTCCTGTGCAGCAAATCAGAATATTAGAATGATTTCTAAAGGATCATGTCATGTGACACTGAAGACTGGTGTAATGATGCTGAAAATTCAGCTTTGCCTTCACAGGAATAAATTATATTTAAAATGCATTAAAATAGAAAACAGTTATTTCAAATTGTAATAATATTTCACAATAGTTTTCTTTTCAGCTGTCTTTTGAATATTGCCTGGGATTCTCTATTTCGGTTAAAGGCAGGGAGATTGTTCCACCAGCACGGAGCAGTGAACAAAAATGTTCTGGAGAGCGATTTTGTGCCTCTCTGTGATGGTACCACAAGCCTTCGCTCCTTTAGTGATCACAAGCTTCTGGTAGGGATGTAAAAGTAAGTGGAAGTAGGAGGGTGCTGGGCCTCTGGTAGATCTCTAAGCAAGCGTCAACGCCTTGAACTTAATGCGAGCAGCAAGTGGTAGCCAATGCAGAGAGATGAAGAGAGGCATGACATGGGCTCTTTTGGACTCATTAAAGACAAGATGTGCTGCAGTATTCTGAATCATTTGTAGAGGTTTGATTGTGCATGATGGCAGTCCAGCCAGTAGAGCACTGCAGTAATCAAGCCTAGAAATGACCAGGGCCTGGTCGAAAAGTTGTGTTGCATGCTCTGTTAGAAAAGGCTTGATTTTCCTGATGTTGTGTAGTGCAAATATGCATGACCGTGCTGTCTTTGCAATGTGGTCTTTGAAGGTCAGTTGGTCATCAAAGATTACTCCAAGATTTTTGTCCGAATTTGATGGGGTAATTGAAGATGTACCTAGCTGGATGGTGAAATTGTGCTGTAGAGTTGGATTGGCAGGGAAGACGAGAAACTCAGTCTTTGCCAGGTTGAGCTGCAGGTGATGTTCTTTCATCCATGCTGAGATGTCCGCCAGAGATGTCTGCCATACATTGCCAAGATATCTACTCAATGTGTGAATTTTTTTTAATTCATTTTTTTTTTCTTCTGAAAGATGCAGTTATTAGAGTGTCGCTTATAGATGACACTCTTTCAAACATGTCTTGGCAACGCACTTGTGCTTTCCGAGTTAAGTCTTTGTTTTCACTTTGGATATTGTTGCTATACTTATGCAAATATAAGAAGCACATGATTACCTACAATGACAAGAGTTATTTTTAGGATTAATTGCAAGATTCATTTTGCTTGCTCCACTGGATCAAACCTTGTATGGAACAACATAGATTATGAGCTAATTTGAATTAATGATTAAGCTGTGCCTTAAAGGTTTTTGAAAGCCAATATGCAATTCAGTACCATGCAATTTAGTTCACAGCAGTACCAGAAATTTTAAAAAGGCAATAGTTACACCCAGGAATTGGGTTTTGAGGGCATTTTCTTCTTTTACTCTGACAATATACTGTAAAACCACAGCATAGGGGAGAAATTTCAGGGACTTTCTGTTTATTGATCTCTCACAGTATACCAAAGACCTGCATAGCAATGATCATCTGGTATGCTAATAATGTGCGTAATCAGTATAGAAGGACAGACTGGATTCCCAATAGACATTATCAGTGCTCATGAAATGCTTTTTCAACACTTACCTTTTTTTAGCATAAATTGAGCAAAACTTACAGCTGCTCAGCTGTCTTCCTATGTCATGTTATTATTTTCCTCTTGTCTTCAATGACGTTTAATTCCTGGGGTAAAACTTTATAATTATATTATATTATGGGGTCAATATTTTCCTAGGTGTGTGTGTGTGTCTCATTCTGTCACTCTCAGGCAGACCATCTCTAGAGACACAGGCCTGAGGCTTGCTGGCAGGGGAACACTATTGACCAGCTGCAATCTGGACAAAAGATGAGTACGGCTCTTGACAATGATAATTGGAAAGTGTTCATGCATTGTTGACATTTAAATATTTGTGAAGGGCCCCAAGTAATCCGCACAAGGCATTCACTCACAGTCCTGCCATCAGATGTGACATTTATATTTGTTCCAGAATAAAACTGCTCTTGGAAATACCAGGATTTCCCTATAGTCACATACACTCTAAAAAATGCTGGGTTGTTTCAAACCAAGTTTGGGTCAAAAATGGACAAACCCAACCATTGGGTATAATTTTTAAATGCATTTTTTAACCCAACGGTTGGGTTTGTCCATATTTGACCCAAATTTGGGTTAAAACAACCCAGCATTTTTTAGAGTGTAGTAAAAGGTGCAATATGTAACATTTTCTGTCCGCTAGAGGTCGCTAGAGGTCTATTCAAAACAAAGGCGTAGCTTGATGACGCCAAGTTTGAGCGCGGAATCTTGGGACATGTGGTCTTCACCTCACAGCCAGTGGAAAATAATCGCAATTGGACTCGGAAGAAATCATGTTCATGGATGCGATTATTAACATTACTGTAGTATGAAATTGAGCAGGACCGAGTGTTGTGGGAGCTGAACGAGGACACTGGAGCGATTGCGCATCACGCTGTGAGCAGCGGAACTTTTATTATGCTACAGTTGCGACGCCGCTTCCGCTTTTCCAGTCATGAGTATGAGGTAACACACCTCTGTTTATCATATTAGATGCATTTGAGTGTGTTGAAAGGATGTTATAACAATAGGTTCAGTCATTGGCTACTATGAGATACTTCTTGCACACTGCAGTAAACTAGATCGATTTTAGAATATCATATTAAATGCTGGATGGCTTGTGTTGATAAATGACATGCAATTAATTTTAAAATGTATTGTATGATGGAGAAAATGCTGTATTACTGTTACTAAAAATAAAGCTGCATCTGATTAAGCTATGTAAGCTACTTCACAAAATAGTGTTTTTCTCTGAGGCATGGTAAAGCATGGTACTCGCAAAAAAATCAAGAAAATTAGATTTAAACAATAAGACTAAACGTGTTGAGCTATAACAACAATTCGTTTTCTGTCTATAAATGTAACCAAACAGTTGTTCCCTTGTCTATTAAAACATGTAATATAAAGCGTCTTTGGTGTTTCCATGGATTCTACAAAATAAAACCAGAAACTGAGGGTAACGCGTTTATGGCGCAATTGACAGGCAACTCCTCACACGTCCCAGAGCCTTTTAAAATTGCAATTTTGCATGATTTACAAATAGTTGGAAACATTTGGGTATTGTAAGTACTCAAGTGAACAAAATATATAGCACTGGCCTAGTGGTTTTTGGATATTTTACTGCAAAATTCTTACATATTGCACCTTTAAATCATGCATGCCATTGAATATTTTCATAAATTTCCTTAATGATGCATAACCAATATGGATTATTTTGTTGCCAACATGCAAAGGAAACATTGCTGGAGTGACTTTTTTCCATTCCATCTGCCTCCTTTAATCTCATTTAAAAATATGCTAAACTGGTCACAAGATGAGTGAGAGCCAATGACATTTAACGTCATTGAGGTCAAATCTTGTCCAACCTATGGCATTTTAAATATTTGAGCATGTGTGTGTTTTCAATGGCAGAGGGGAAGATTTTTGTGTAATAGCAACTTAAATTTTGTTCTGTTCACATTAAATTATTGTATGGCCTCAGAAAACTATAATGCACAAGTAGAAGCATTGTCCCCTTAACCCTGAAGGTTCAGCCTTCAAAATGTGTTGAATATAACATCAAAGTGACGTTTCCTTATGAGAGTGTGTTTATTGCTAAGCTCTGATATTTGAAAGCCTTTATGGAAAATAAGGTAGGCGTATTTTCTGGTCCCTGATGGCATGAGTGTCAGTCCTACAAGCGTATACACTTTAGTATAAACCCAGTGCATTTATAGCTGCATGTTATTGGATGAAGGTAACAATGCTTTTCTCAGGCACTCGTACAAGTTGCCCAAGCATGTTCCTTTTCATTTTAATGAATTATATTCTCTGCAATTTTGGTAAATGATTCTCTTCTTATCTGGGTCACTGTGTTAACAATGCCTCGTTCCTGAACATATTCATTAGGCTTTTTTTTTTCTCCGTGTGCCTTTGAGTGATAAATAAGAGCCTGCCAGGAAGCATTTGGGTAAGTTGGAACATGATTACTGAGACTTATTTATTGTTATCTTCAACTAGAGCAGCTCATAAATATTGAATATTTAGAGGTGTAAATGGTCTCCTAGATGCTATGTTGGTGATTTGTTTCACTGGTGATTTGTGTTTGATCAATGTAATATGATCTGTATGCCTTGTTCTCTGTAGTAAATATATAATTAGTTCAGTCTAAAAACATTAACAAAATTTTGACCATTGTTTCAACTGTTGTCTATTGTTTGTGCTGTTAAAATTATGTCACATCCTGGAGGACAATGTCATACTGGAACTGGCTATTATGAGCTAAAGAGATATTACAAAAAAAAAAAAAAAAAAAGATTAGCAGGTTGGAAAGTGATATTGAGTAGTTAATACTATTTTTAACTGAAAATCCTCAACTCATTGTTTAGATACATTTGCATTACATTACCAAAAATGGCTAACTAGGGCCTACAGGGTGAAAAACAAGGCCATTTTGTACCAGGCATGCTCTTGTAGGCCAGGTTTTACCAGAAACACTGCCCATAAATAATGCTTCCCAAATACTGGAATGCATCATCTTAAATAACACAGGGTTAGAGTTTCAGGCACATAACGTGCTGTCTGAAGGGGGATTTGGTCTCATTCTTTCCCCTGAAACTTAACCGCAACATCTAACACTATGATTAGCATTCACACCTGAGCTTCCCTTTAAAAATATAGAAATAGTTGTATCATGAGTCAAAATATTCCTGAGCAGGTGTTTAGTGTACAGTACAGTGTTTATAACCATCTCTGGGAGAGAAGTTGACAACTACCCTTTGAATGTATATTAAAAAAGCATTGAATATTGGGCCTGGTTTCACATACAGGGCTTAGTTCAATTAGGACATTTAAGTAGCTTTAAAAAACATGCCTTAAAAAAAAAGAAAAAAAAAAAACGTTACTGATGTTCATCTTGAGACATAACAATGACACTGACAAATGTTAAGATATGTTGGTGCAAATTGCTTTCAGTTAAGACAGTTTAAAGGTGCGATAAGTAGATTTTGAAAAACACTGTTTTTGAAGTCAGTCAGGCCCACACCAACAACGAACGTGTAACCAATCAGTATTAGGGGGGTGGCTGTAATGGTCGAGGACATAGAGTGAGTTAGAGGAAGATTTTAAAACTGCAGACAGAAAGAGAGATGATGAGTTACAATACAGCTCAAAAGAATATCAGTGGAATGAAGGGTTATGACCTAGGCAAGATCTTTAGGACCCGCGTTAATATTAGAAAAGCTTTCCAGCGCTGGAGAGAGCTAAGTGGGAAGGCCTGAAAACAGACATGGAGGCTGCTTTGATTCCGCTTCACATGTGAGTAACACTAGGTTTGTGTGTCATGATTGTCTGGAGCTGCTGTGATGTTGGCGAATAACAACAAACTCTTTTCCTTGCTTTCTTGTCGTTCGTTCATCGTCAGCTGTGATAAACAGACATCCACTTTTGCATTTTGGTGTAACAGAGGCCAGAAAGTGATAGTTGTGCAGGTAAACCACTGCACACTGACAACCACCAGAGAATGCAGTGTTTAGCGTCATTGTTAGTGCACTCGCCTTGCCTGCCAGCAGCAACCGGGCCGGGGTTCAAGATCGACTCGGAAACAGGGTGGTTAGGATTGGAGAGTGAGTTTTGGAAGTGGAGCAATTAAAAGAGGTGTCGGTTTGTTTGGGTTGATTTCTAATATCAACAATGTCCAACAGCGTTTTTCAAAATCTACTTATCCCACCTTTAAACATGCATTTGAGTCTAGGACTAGGCGTGAGCCTTATCTGTGAAACCAGGGGTTGGTTTGCTAATTCTTAGTCTCAATTGTAAATGCACTGTATATCAGAATACTGTATGTCATTGTAACTCCAAATTTATAACAGCAGTTGCTTGTTATTTTTTTTATTTATGAACAATCTATATTAAAATCATTTATTCAGATGCAGTGTATAAGTGTAATAAAACAGTTGCTCTGGTTGACTGATGCAAATGAAATTACAAAAACGAAATGACTCATTAAAGGTGCTCTAAGGGATCCTGGGTGGAGTAACTTCCTGTTGACGTTTGAAGTGTTGTCAAACAAAACAGAGGCTAGCTAGACCCTCCCTCCTCTCCCTCCTCCCCCTCCCCTCCATGCTTCCTGAAACAGTCATGAACGCGCATTTGAAATCATTCTTGTCGGTTATTGGCTGGAGCATGTTTATTATGTTTTGTGGTCCAGGCTGCACCAGTTTGTTTTTATTGCCGTTTTCGGAGCTTGTGGCGACTACAGAGACTGCGTTTTTTTTTTACAGTGTGTTCAGGGGACAGGCAGCTAGCGGATAATGAGGAGATGTTTGCTGTATGTGACAAAAAATGTTTTGGCCTAAAAATGCGTAACATCGCTTAGAGCACCTTTAATCAATATGGATTTTAGAATGTTATAGTTCAAGGGAAAATCATTTGTAAGAGAATCTCTGTAAGCAGAAACATGTTACTACTACTACTGCCTAAACTACGGGTTTAGATGAAAACCAAAAGCTTAGGTTGCCTAAGGTAATTCATGATAATGAAAAATCTGAATTGGTCTTGTTAGATTTTTTTGTCTAATTAAATTAGGAAATATAGTAACACTTCATATAGTTAATATATTGTAGTCTCTACTTCTGTGATGGATAGGGTTAGTGTAAGTGGATATAATATACAGTTTGTACAGTATAAAAACTACTACGCCTATAGAGAGTTCCCGTGAACAACATACATATGATATGTGTGTGTGTGCAATTACAATACGAATACAGTTAATGTCTAATAAATGTTGGTTTAAAGCACTTAATGACATTTTTCCATTTTCTTAAAAAAAGGCGAGACGCAGGAATTCATTCGCCCTCTCACAGTGCATTTTGGCTATTCTTTAGCTACTGATCGTACATCAGTTGTACACTCATTATTGCAGTGCATTGTGGGATTGAATGAGTGCACTTGGTAATGTCCACTAAGGTTTCGGACACCACTAAAAATGGCTGTTCTCTCAAATAGTGCCCTATTTAAGGGTATAGGGGGTGATTTCAGACACAGGGTTGGTAAATGTCATGTGTTTTCAGTTGTCTTGTTGGTTATTGTCTTTGATTAGTGTGGCTGTTTGTTCCTGTATCTCTCCTATGATCTCGAGTATTTTGATTTGTGATTAAAAACTATTTGGTAAGTATATGATTTGTGCTTGTTGGATTAACACAAAATATGTGACACCAACAGACTCCTGAGTTTTTATTGATCTGCTGGGAAACATTTAGGGTGACCAGACCGACTGTTGTCCCGAATCCTGAATCTGGCCCTAATTATCCCGAAAAAAATGTGCTTTATACTAAAGCAAAATCTTGAGTAAGCTAGTTATTGTCTGATAAACATTAAAAACTGTCTGCGGAGGTTGAGTCGTCCTGCAACCAACCCCCCCAGTTGCTCATTGGCTGCAGCATCTTTTTTTCTAAGTTCTAATAAAATACCGTAGGCGGCTAGGCGCGAATTTAGATATGCATGCCCTTTTTGTTTTAAGCCTTGATGAAGAGAGCGCAAGTTGCTGCAGCCGTGAGGAGGACAGTGATGCACCATAGATGCACGCGTAAAGGAGTAATTGATTGTTCGCGGCACTGTGTACAAAAAAAAACTTCACTACACAATTATTTTTTTATTTTCGATTAAGCTTATTAGCGTTAGGCTATACAGAAAGGTCTGATTTACTGTTTTTTTTTTTTTTTTTCACAATGACATTTGAGTTCATGATTTTAATGTTGTTTTTTCCAATTCCTTCCTGTTAAATTAGCAGTTCTTGGCCAGAATAAGCCATTAAGTGAGTGTACATGTAACAGGAAGTTTGGGCACTGTAAAGTCTTTCGGATTACTCTTTCAGCACAATGTAAATGAATCCTTTTCCATTTCAGTTGTGCCCTGTAACCACATTTTGGTAAGCTACATGTGTGAGCTCATAAGGGGGGTCTGAAGCAAACACTCTAGGGGTCAGACAGAGAGGACACTGCCAGTTTTTTTTTTCCTGAGAGGGGAAATGCACAGACATATTGTCAGATAGCGGACATGCAGGACTGACAGTGAGAGATGTGACATCTGGAGGTCAGGAGAAGTGTACGAGCCATCCACATTTGTGAATATTGGAGAAGGAAAGAGGCTTTGTGGGAATGGCCCATTAGAGAGTGCATGCACCCAGAGGATAATCAGATACAGGCCAAATTACCCCCAGCTGGACGCCAATCCTGCATTTCCATGGAGAGTGAGGGGAGTGGAAAGACCCTTCCTGGTGCATGGATGTGTGGGTGATTGCAATTGCGATTCCATACGGAGCGCTGCGCGGGACGTTGACCCTGACCCAGTTGGTAGATATGATGGTTTATGGGCCATTGGACCGCATTTAATTCTGAGCACAACAGAGGCCCATTACAGACATGACTGCTGGGAGATTTCATCCCTTAACCCTCTGACTTTGTTTTTTCAATCTACACATTTCAGGCTTGAGCATGAAGAAAGGTTACTGACAGCAGTGAAGAACGTTCTTATATATTTAGTTTTTTATTGCCTTAGTTTATATTGTATCAACCCAGCAGCTACTGTGACTTATCTCATGGGTTATTTTTATTGGTTTTCAATACCAGACTCCAGAAATTGGCCTCTTCCACTCATGACGAGACCCACACAGACATTTACACTGTAGACATTTTCTAAAGTGAATGGTGGGCAAAAGCTCTAGAATCCTGAGGAACGGTTTTAAAGTCAACATGAAGTTTCATTCAAAATTTTATTTCTTTATGTGGTGTATGCCCAAGTGACACCAGATATCCACCATATTTTTAACGTATGAATGGTTGTGTCCATTTTTAACTTGAAAGTACAAGACTCCCTGTCAGCCACTTCCAGTTATTTTAACTATTATGCTAACTATTATTTAGTCTATTATGCTGCTTGAAAGGGCTGTACGATTTATCGAAATATCGCAAATGTACATATCTCAAAATGCACATTGCAACGGCTTACAATAACAATGACTTTAAAGGGTTAGTTCACTCAAAAATTTAAATTTTGTTTTTAATTACTCACCCTCATGTCGTTCCACACCCGTAAGAACACAAATTAAGATATTTTTCATAAAATCCGATGGCTCAGTGAGGCCTGCATTGCCAGCAAGATAATTAACACGTTCAGATGCCCTTAAAGCTACTAAAGACATTTAAAAATGTCCATGTGACTACAGTGGTTCAACCTTAATGTTATGAAGCAACGAGTCTAAGTCTAAGATTTAGGTCAATACAGAGAATAGACTGGACACATGACTGTTACATATGTCTAACATGCTCAGTGACATCATGGTATAACAGAACTTGTATAGAGCTGAAAACATATTTCTGTAGCCGTGCAGAGCTGTCCATGACTGTTGAATGAATGTAGTTTAAATTTACAGTTGTAATTCTTACTTTTTCTAAATGGACACTTGTAGCACAAATTTAGCAGCTCTACTTTGAATACACGTACGATTTTGTCCCTGCTGCTGGGAGGAGTTTTTGTTCAGGGAGAAAGAGTAAATCTGTCCATTCGCTTTGATTCATGGGGGCCCGTAAACATTGTGCAAGGTGTATGATTATAGGAGCAAGGTGTTGAACACGCAGTTATTCACTCTGGAAGAGTCCCTGAAACTCCACCCGGCCCAATCTGCCTTATTATTGCCTAGCTGTCCGTACTTGTCCCTTACAGTAACAATGTCTCTGTCCTTCCTTTTTGCTAGCAATCTTTTTGCCTCTAGTTTCTTTCTTTGTTTTTCCATTCTCATTCCACAATCCTGTAAAGAGAGCATGAGCACATACCTGTGCCATAAGGTAATGGATTGAATTGGTATAATAGATGCTTTGACACATTTACAAGTTAGCAACTCTGTAATTATACTTGTGAATTGTTATTTACACCATCAGCTGACTGTGCTTTAATCCCGAGCCTATCCTACAATCTGACAGGAATTTACAAGGTAGAGTTACAAGAAGAAAATGTACCCTAGAGTGTATGTGTGCATTGGTGTGAATGAATGGAAAGGTTTGCCAACAGCTACACTTGAACTCATTGACACCATTAACAACAGCACAAGGTTGATAAATATTGCACTAATAGAAAACTTAATTATCTCTTATGACAAGTCAATCCTTGAGAAAAAGAAGTGTGCCTTATTGTATTGAATGTGCACTTGTAATGTACTTTAAATCTAAAGGCATATTTTAAAAAATCTGTACTTGCAGATGATATAATATTAAGAGCAGATTATCACAGTTTAGTATATTTTAAATCATGTTTTTGTTATGCTTCAAAGATTTGCTCATTTTGTGTTGACTAACTACACACTAAAGCACTTGTAATGTATTTTTATTTTTTTTTGTCTGTTATTCAATATTACATTTACAAGGCATACATGACATAAGTTTTAATTGAAATGGCATTAAAGTATATTTTAGTTTACCATAAATGTTTGTCAGTACACTATAAACATATTTAGACAATAGAAGTAATCATGAATGACATATTGTATAAAGATGTACTTAACCTGCAACTAATTGAATATAAATGTATGTAAACTATTATGCATTTTTATTTAATTGCAAATAACACACAATTAAGTGTCTGAAAACATTAGTCAGTTCACACTATAATATACAAGTATATTATTTCCGTAATTGTTACGTTGAATTTTTTTTTCCTAATTCAGTGTTACCAGCATTTTAAATTGCATGTAAGTCTCTCATTATGCTATATTATCAAGAAATATTGAATTTACTGTTATTGAATCTTAGTGTTTGATTGTAAAAAGCTTCACTCAAAAGCTTATTCGCCTCAAAAAAAAAAAAAAAAAGAAGAAAGTGCATAAGCTCAGATCCATTTGGTCTACAATCGATCAGTTCCAAAAAGAAATTCAAAACCTGTGCTAATTGAAAGAAAACAAGCTGATGACAATATTGAATTAAATATTTGGCAAGAATATAGCATAATGAGAGTTTCATAAGTGATTTTTGTTGGCCGGTCATTTTTGACCATGAACAGCACAAGTAGTGTTGCCAAGTCCGTGGTTTTCCTGCTGAATTGGGTTACTTTAACACTGTTGCTGTGGGTTGCGACCCCAAATAACATGATATTTAGCCACTGGAATGAAAATTCCAGTGGCGGATGTTGTTGTGAAAACCTGGCAACCCTGACCACAAGTGTAACAAGTTTGAGGGCAAAAAGAAAAAAAAGAAACCTTGGGAAGCTACTGTATACACTGTGTGAGCAAAGTCATTTAAAGTAAGTTTAAGTCAAATGCGATAATATTAACTAGCAAAGAAAATACTCTCCGGGTCAAAATGATGGTTTAATAATATGCTTAAGCGTACTTCTTTTTCATAAGGTTACTAAATACAATCAAATGCAAACTTTTCCCAAGCTGTCTAATGTACACTATGGGCCCCATTTTAACGATCTAAACGCAAAGTGTAAAGTGCACGGCGCAGGTGCACTCAGGGCGTGTCCAAATTCACTTTTGCTATTTTAATGACGGAAAAACAGTCCGTGCAAATTGCAAATGCAGGCTTTCAAATAGCTCCGCGCAATGAGTTAGTTAATATATATGTGTGTGTATTGGCACGATTGTTCAATTAATTAACCAATTTCGTTCATCATTATAAGTAGTAATAGGCTGAATTGAAAACAGGTAGCCTAATTCTAATACACGCAATGACTATTCATCATTACATTTTTATATTTATGTAGCCTACACAATAATATTCTTTTACACTGTAATCCTTTTATTTTTAATATTTGGCATGTTTGTGTGATGCGCATCCCTGTGTGTAATAACCAAAGTCAACACGCACTGTGGACGCGCCCAGAGGCGCAGTTTCTACCAACGCGCTCTAACAAAAAAATTTTGCGCCATAGACCAACTCAAACCTGGTCTAAAGTCAATGGCGCAAAATTTTTTAGTCAATTTCCAGCTCCTTAAAATAGCAATGCGCCGGCAATGCTCCTGAACACACCTCTTTTTTTATACCAGCACGCCCATGGGCGCACTAACTGGCGCAAATGCATTTACTAATTTAAGGACGTGGCGCTGAACGGGAAAACGCGAACGGCGCCGGACGCAAACTAGCAAACACACTTGCGCTGCGCCTTGCGTCGCATTGCGCCGGGTGTATTATAGGGCCCTATGGAGGCTATTTAAACTTTAGTACAAGACCTCAGCATAGCGTATATTGTGTCATTTTAAAAATATGACAAAGGTGGCAGTTGCTAACCACATCATATTTTGGAAACTGACCAGGAGCCTGAAATGTATTGCCGTTTAAGGATATATGCAGTAGGATCATTTAGCCTTGCTGCTACAGTTAAGAGGTTTAGCTAAGAGGTTCAAATGAAAACTAGCTAATTGACGATGAATATTCAGAGGGTGTTGTTTATGGCTGAATTTTTCACTGAGGCAGGCAGTATTGTTGGAAATTGAGAGTTTATGGATTGCCTCATAATGTGGGAAAAGGATAGATAATATGGAAATAAGGCCATTTGTATGATCACACATACACAGAGTGGGACATTCTCAACAGAGTTGAGCAAATTTATGAATTACCTGCTTATTAATTATAGGATGTATTTTTTATTTGGCCACAACACATGCATTATGTTGAACTGGTACTTGAATTGAAATGACAGGAAGATGAGTTCATTTGCCTAATTATGCCTGATACAGTATGTAGAATACATTTTTCAAATCTGATTACACTTTTCTCAAGTTCAATACTGCCAGAGTAATTACCACAACAAATCAAAATAGATTTTAGTTTTGACTAAAAACATTTGAAAACACTCTCCATCCACACCAGCATTTTCCAGAAATTGCTTGTCCACACTAAAACATCTGAAAATGCTGAAATCATCTTACTGCACATGCATAAAACATCATAGTGTCATAAAAAAATGCAGTTGCTCTAATGTTTTGCTGTTGGACAGAAATTGTTAGTACATTTTCTGTAATCTTTGCGAGAATGTAACATGAAGATTGTAGAAGGTTACATACTACAATAAAAAAAAAAATGTATTTTCAAATTTATCCACTTGAGATAACATTTTCAAAAAAAAAAAAAACTGGGTTTACCTGTAAGGTCTATAAAGATGCATTTATTATTTAAGTTGATTGTGAAAAGTATTTGCCTCTATTCTGATTTGGGTAATACTATTTTATAGTGTCCTTATTACATGTTACATGTACTTTTGGTATTAATAACAGTAAATTATGTGTCCCTCCATTGACAGTCCACGCAACTACCACTTTGATGCTTCAAACAGTTCACAAAAAGATTGTAAAACTAATCCATATAAATCGGGTGGTTTAACAAGAATGAACGTTATTGGTTCTCACATGTCAAGCAAGCATGCTTGAGCTTCCATTTACCACATCTGATGTGTGTGTTGATCAATGTTTAAATGTGAATAAAATCTTAAATTCAGTCTGTTCATCATATAAAGTGATCGAGTCTCTTCAGAAAATTTGGACTAAACCGTTCAATTCATATGGATTAGTTTTACAATCTCTTTATGAACTTTTTGAAGCCTCAAAGTGGTAGTTGCATAGATGTCAATGGAGGGACAGAAATCGCTCAGATTTTAGTAAAATATCTTAATTTGTGTTCCAAAGATGAACGAAAGTCTTGCAGGTTTGGAACAACCTGAGGGTGAGTAAATGGTGACAGAATTGTCATTTTTGGGTGAACTAACCCTTTAAACCAAACCCTAACCCTAACCATAACCCTATAGTAATTATGTTTTTAATTAATATTACATGCTACATAAATGTATAATTACATTTGCAACATCTTAAAATAGTGTAACACTGATTTGCATTTTTTAATCACGTTACTGCATAATGCAACAATTCATTTAAAGAAAAGTTATAATAAGTTTCACAATTCCTTCTTAGCAAACCGACAGTACGAGTAATATCCAGTCAATTTTTACCACTTCAAGATCAAATTTTACTGAAAAATATGCTCTCACAGAAAATCTCTAGTTCATTCTATGGGATCTTTTATAAAGCGTGTCTAAGTAAGTAACAGAACCTATGGAGGTGGAGATTAAGCAAACGGTCAATCGAAATACAATTTAAAAGACATCCTCAATGCAATTCTGAATAGCACTCAGTCCTAATTCACACACACTCATAAAAACGCACAAACATATGGATATCGATACTGTCAGACATGCACACAAAGTCTTTTTCTCTCCCTGAAACGTGTTTTGAGTAAATATGTTATCAGTGATTTGTGAGAGCAGAAGAAAGCAGTACACTTCTCATTTTAATCTCAAAAGACCATAAACACCGTCTCTCGTTTCTCTGAGACGCACTGAATTGCTGTTTCCTTACGATTCATTTCACGCTCTATCTAGCAAAAACATGCAGCACTTCTGTTCAACACTTACCCTTTGAAAATATTAATGGAAAGAGCATGCATTAAGAAAATCCTCAATCTTTCTCCCTTTCTTCTGTCAGGATTCTCTCAGTGCATACACATGGAGCTGAGGGCAGATGTTACTGTGGTTTGCTTTCAACCTGGTCTCATGGGAGAGACATACACGTGGGCACGTTTTTGAAAGACACAAAATTACGTACCGACGCGTACGTCTCGCTGCAGTTTATCATTAAGCGTTCTTGCTCGTTTTCACACACGGTTTCGATGATGGCCGGGGTCGGATTATGGATTTATAAAGGCTCGTTTTGACGTCTCCTCGCACAATATCATGTTACGACTTCAAAACGCTTCTTACTAGAGTGCCCGATTTGTAAACGAACGTGCTTTGGACTTTGCGTCGCTTGACTGGCTCTATGCGTTTCACTTTTTTTGGCCGTGACCAAGCTTGCTCAGTAGCTCAGCCGATACGGAGTTCGACTTATGACGAGGACTCAACTCCCCCTTCTGCCTGGGTACAAATCCTGCGAAAGGCGAGTGACAGTAAAAAAAAAAGTGAGCTCAGAGATGAGAGATCTGAACGAGCTGAAAAAACGGTACACGGTCGCAGACGCTTCTTATGTCACGTTTGCTTTTTGTTAACGCTATCGGGTAGGTTTAGGCGTAGTATCGGTGGGACGTTATTTTAAAATGCAACGGAGCACAAATCAAGAACCACGGCGATTCGTCTAAAATGCAACGTCATAAAACATTTCGGTAATAGAGATTGGCATGGTAATGGATATGGTAGAGCAGTGGTTCCCAAACTTTTTAGCATGGAGTATACCCCCATCCTTCCGCATACCCCCTCTCTTCCACTTAGACTGCAGTCACAACTTTACCATTAACGGACAATATTTTCCCCATAAATTGATTTCCCAGTGCAGATTTTTACCTTTATGAATAACTTTATAAAATAAATAATGTTTTAAATAAAAATGTACAATAGAGAAATATGCAATGATGGTAAAACCAAGAAAAACTTTTAAATGTTAAACTATAACTGCCAGTAGGTGGCAGCGAGTCACTGTTTTTATGAGTGAGTCAGCAAGTCATTCAATTCATTCAGTAACAAAGCAAGTGGTTGTGAATGAATCACTGAATCATTGACTCTCACAATTCGTTCAAAGCCGTTCGCGAAACACAGATGTGTGTTGTAGTTCTGCTGTGGTTTTCGTCAGAACTATTCTTTCATTGCAAAATACAGTAAATTACGGTGGCCGAGAGAGCTCAACGCGCTGCAAATAAAGAAAACATCTTCATCAGTTTGACAACACACGCGCTGTAAACTCCAAAACACTTACAAATAGTGAAACGCGCTGCAAATAAAGAAAACATCTTCATCAGTTTGACAATATACGCGCTGTAAACTCCAGAACACTTACAAATAGACAAACGCGCTGCAAATAAAGAAAACATCTTCATCAGTTTGACAATACACGCGCTGTAAACTCCAGAACACTTACAAATAGACAAACGCGCTGCAAATAAAGAAAACATGTGGAGTATGCAGCGCGTGTGTTGTCAAACTGATGAAGATGTTTTCTTTATTTGCAGCGCGTTTGTCTATTTGTAAGTGTTGTGGAGTTTGCAGCGCGTGTGTTGTCAAACTGAAGAAGATGTTTCTTCATTTGCAGCGCGTTGAGCTCTCTCGGCCACCGTAGTAAATACTGACAGTACTGTGTTTAAAATGTACGTTTTGTTTTTTGACCTGTTGTATAATAATGTCACGTTTGCAGTCATGTGGATATTTGGGAACAATTGCTTGTGAACAATTGCTCTTGCTCGTTATCATCATTAAATACTAGAACTCACACAAGGTATGTTTTTGTATCGGAGAAAGTTTGAGTGTTAAATCGAAATAAATCCATTATCTGTATCTATATTTGTCCTTCATGCGGGTAAAGTACTGAATCCCACTTTTACAAAGGTGCATTGTTGAGAACGACAGTAATTTAGCGTGATTTAAGGCAGCAGATTCTGCACGCAATCTATCATATTTATGTTGCTTCAGTGGATGCAGTCATTTTTTACTGCAAATGATGAGGTAATTTGATTAAATGTACTGGATTTACGGCATTTTGGCAATTAGAAATACATGCTAGAAATACATAAATACAAAATCATGCTAATATTACTTTAAGGTAGAATTAAATGAACTACTCAGCATTTTGTTTGCATACCCCCTTTTGTCACCTCACGTACCCCCAGGGGTACGCGTACCCCAGTTTGGGAACCACTGTGGTAGAGTAATTATAAAGCATTATGATTTGCACTCAAAGTTATGTAGTGTAAGATTACATTTGTACTCAGATTATTTTTATTTTGTGAAAACTGGAGTCTTTTGCTCTGACCTTGACTGATTTTGCTCAGATTGTCAATCCAACCTTGAGTTTTGGGGCTGTTAGTGTCAGTTTCCCCTGTTTAACTGTGTTCTTTCCACAATGAGCACTTTAGGCCATGTGGAAAATATATATATTTTTTTATTCGAGAAATATCTCATTATTATTTTTCATTGTATTATGTGTTTGGAAATTACATTTGGTTACACTTTATTTGGTAACACTTAATTTTACAGTGCCATTGTTACATACTATATATTACATATAGTAATAACTATAAATGATGCATATTTACATGCAATTAACCCTAAACCAAACCAAACCCTAATCCTAACCCCA
Organism: Chanodichthys erythropterus; assembly: GCF_024489055.1. Lineage (NCBI taxonomy): Eukaryota > Metazoa > Chordata > Actinopteri > Cypriniformes > Xenocyprididae > Chanodichthys > Chanodichthys erythropterus. The sequence continues at coordinate 31,005,151 of NC_090238.1, forward strand.
TAGTAAGTACATGAAGTTGCCTAATATTACTCAGTACTTCAATATATAATTACTGTGTAACAAAGACACCTTAAAATAAAGTGTAACCCTTTATTTTAAGGTATTCTCGTTACAGTGTAATTATACATTTATGTTTTTTATTACACATTTTATTTTTGGAGAACTTTTATTTGATAAAGTTAATTTCATAGCTAGAATAGCATTTCACTTATCTTGAAAACACTGTGAAATATAATGTGTAATATTTAAAAATCAACACACATTTGAAAAAAATAAATAAATAAATGAAGATATCATGAAGAATTTCCAAAATCATTTAAACACATTTAGATAAAGAAACACAACTTGTTCTGTGCTCTTGTGTCCTGTCGCTCTATAGAGGACATAAAAAGAGAGAGTTTGCCTTTACAGCATGTGATTTCAATTTAATGTCAGTGTAGACCCCCATTGTGACAAGCAAAGCAAATGTTCAAGCACCCATCTTATTGTACCCTGAGTGAAATTTGCAAATAGTTCCCTGCCCTGAAGGATAAAACACAACACTCACAGAAGCATGCAAATACCCTAAAATTCATACATCATTTCAACTGGGATCACTGGGCTGTGAGAACACTTAATTATTACGAATAGGAAGGCTAAAATAACAGAATTAAGTGTTTGTGTATGTGTGTGTGAATGTGTGTGTCAGGGCAAGGCCATTGAGCACGGCAAACAAAAACACACCTGCCACTCAGAATGAGTGATTACCTTTCTCCACGTGGAAGGAAAAGTCAATTCCACACTTTTGCCCCTCCTCCCGGCACAGACACACATTTAAAATGTCTCTCAAACATATACACTCAAACACATTCACGTTTATTTATGAAGGCCCACAAAGTTCATGATTCTGCTGGGTGTTCCAAATCTGTAATCATTACAACAACACCAGTAGATCATTTTTATATTTGTTTGTTCTTGTCGCTGTACTTCTCAGTAGCTTTTATAGTAAAGCACAGAGATCTAAGTTCCCCGGAGGGCTTCTTGTGACACAGGTTGTTTCAATGAATGATGAATATGGGCCACTTTAGTCATACGGGGAATGCCTGTATTTATCATACCGTGTCTTTTTTGACAATTAATCCAGCAGTCAGCTACAAACACTCAAGCCTTTTGTCTGTTTTACAAATGTCAATGTAGACTAAAGGTATATGATGTTTACTGGAATTAGCTTGCTGTTAAGTTGGTTTTAGGCTTTGGCTCACTTGACATATTTTAAGTAAAATCTAATATGATTGAGAGACCGAAAGCTAGCCGCTTCAGGACAAAGTCAAGATTGTGATAGCCAAGGAAACCCATCGATTGTAAGGACAGCCGGTAAGTTGAATTTTCTCCCTTTGCGGTATCTAACAGTTGCATCCATCACCTCGCAGACACACTGATATAGACTCACATTCATTGCTCACACCTCAGGGAGAGTTACAAGTGGATCCTAGCTAGGTAGCAGCTCATGAAGATATCCTCTAGACTGGTTATAGCTATGTTTTCTGTGTAATCAGAGGTAGCTTGTGTCCTAAAAGAAGAATAGATCAAGAAATCAATATGAAAATTCATGCAAGAAAGAAGAACAGTGCAGCATGCAAAGATTAGCTACAACAACGTCATCCCTGTTGATTGGTCCCTTAACCTGTTTTCTCTTAAAACATGTTTTAAGTATACAGTTCAAATCACAAAAGTTTGTATATATTTATTTATTTTTTTATTAGCACTTTTGTTCAGCAAGTATACATTAAAGCGACAGTAAAGACGTTTACATTCTATTTTAAAAGATTCTGTTTTTGTGAACTTTCTATTCATCAAAGAATCCTGAAAAAAAAAAAGTATCGTTTTCACGAAATGTTAAGTGGCACAACTGTTTAAAAACTGTGATAATAATAATAAATGTTTCTTGAGCATCAAATCAGCATATTAGAATGATTTCTGAAGGATCATGTGAAAAATGTACACAAATTTAGCTTTGCTATCACAGGAATAAATTAGATTCTAAAATATATTCAAATAGAAAATATGGAAAATCTTGCCGACCCCCAACTTTTGAACAGTAGTGATATTTTAAGAAAATGTTAGCTTGCCCATGTATCCGCATTGTTACATGCTTGCAAGGGTGTTCTGAATGGTTGCTAGGTGACTGCATGTTGGCCCAAGTCAAATCAGCCTGTCTCTATAGTATTCGCAGGCAAAAATTGTCCAGTCATTTAGAAAAGAAACACACTTCTCCTCAACAAGCCGCAGTTTGATCATTCATGTCTGTAGCAACGGTTCCATAAGAATTACCCACCAAAGTTTAATATTTAGGGTTATGGATTTGAACACATCCCTGTTCCTAAGTAATAATACTATTAAGTAAAAGGCAATTTAATATAGTATTGCCTTGCAAGCGCTGTAATGATCAAGTCATAAGAATGATCCAGTATTATTAGCAATGCATGTCATATAATGTTGCAGTACGCAGTACGCAATCTAAATGATCTAAAACTAGCAGAGCCCTGTCAGGATCATTGATAAGCTGGCTGTACAAATGTAAGCTGAGGCTTATTTCAGCAGAGTGTGTGAATCGGTAAGCAATCTGACCTCATGAATATTTTAAAATAAAGAGTTATTGATAATTCAGAGGAGTGGCTAAATTCACTTTCTTGAGTGTATCATGCCGTTATTAGTTTTTCTCAGTGTGTTGCTTTTCTCTGAGATGTCTATGCAATCAAAGCACTGTTTGTTTTCACTGGTAGTGTTCTAGAGAAGGTTCTTTCTTCACCGAGGAGAGTCTCTCTGTGGGATGGATAATCTGGCCCTGGGCGCGATTCCAAGGGAACGCCATAATGACTGCCGTGACTCCCTGACCCTTTATGATTTATGCACTGCTCCACGGATAACAGGCACCATGGACCCCCTACACATTTCCATCCACTCCAAACCTCAACCCCCCACGCTCTCTAAAAATCCCAAAGCCCTAGTGAGATTCCTGTCTCAGGGATCAGCCCTACATATCCAAAAAATCTCCCCCAACACACGCCTGCTTAGGCCCCAGTGTGCTGTTGGGTCAGAGGTCATGTTGGAGCTGTCAGTGAGCTGCTTGTGTCAGGAGTAACAGCGGTCCGTGGGGACTGCCATTCTCTCAACCTGTTTTGGGTTTGAGGTATGAGGAGGAAAGGTGAGGAGCCAGGTGATAATGCATCATTCTGGACACTGTGAAAGGGCCAGACCTTATGGATTTGTGTGCTTGTGTGTTCGTGTGTGTTTTAGTAGCAGACCAATTAAATTCAGATTGTCTGTCAGACCTTAATGTCTACATTGGCTGCTAACTTTTAAGGCAGCATCTTAACCGAAATGGAACCCCAAGAAAGACTTTGAAATGGTCTTCATGGGCAGCAGCTCAGCAATGGTCACAATAATTCTCACGGAAAATTCACAAGAGACTCGAATCAAAAGGAAAATTCACTCACAATTGATTCCAATATAAGTGAAGATAGCATGTTCCCAAGCAAATTAGTTAAAAGAAAAGAAAGATTTTCTGGATTGCCTTACCTGTGAAAGATAGATTCAATGCTGTCTTTTATCAAAACAAGGTATAAGGCATCATAACTTCTTTAGCCTTGGGTCAGAAGTGTGGCCATGATGCCTATAAATCTTGCCTAGGTAGGTAGCACACAGCTAGTGTATATATATGTATATACTAGTGTTGGGTGCCTCTACACATCCATCTGTTTGAGTGAGTATATCAGCCGTCCCTGAACAACCAAAAGCTTTATGAGGCCATGAATTGGGCTGCTTTTAATTGGCCCTCTGTGTAGAAGAAGAAGCCTGCAGCTACAACGAGCTTATCAGCTCCTGCCCACCATCAATAATGCATGTGTCGGGCATTAATGTGCTGTGTTCTGCCTGTTAGCAAGAAACAACAGTGGAGTTCTTGAGGACAGAGTCACTCAGGGAGGCAAATGGATGGTTCAGTGCTGCACTCCAGTGTAATTCAGATAAATGAAGGGACAGCGGTCCTGCTTTCCCATCTCATCAGCCCTGAGGCCATCCCAATGGATCGCTTCTGCTCTGTGACTTCAACAGTTGCCTGCCATCAGAGCGTAACACAATAGTATTCAATGTCGGGGTAACGCGTTACAAGTAACTTGAGTTATGTAATCAGATTACTTTTTTCATGTAAATAGCAAAGTAATGCATTACTTTTAAATTTACACCAACATATCTGAGTTACTGTTTGTTTCTTTCAGATAAGTAACAGAAGTTACTTTGTTTTCCCATTTATTTGGACACCTCTCCTATCCTCATGTTGAGAAAAAGTGTAGAGGTGTGCGCTGTGCAAGTATGATTGTAATTCTAGAATAAATGTGAGCATCTCACTTTCAACCACATTAAAGGTGCTCTAAGTGATCCTGTGTGGAGTAACTTCCTGTTGACGTTCGAAGTGTTGTCAAACAAAACAGAGGCTAGCTAGACCCTCCCTCCTCCTCCTCCTCCCCCTCCCCTCAGTGCTTCCTGAAACAGTCATGACCGCGCATTTAAAATCATTCTTGTCGCTTATTGGCTGGAGCATGTTTATTATGATTCGTGGTCCAGGCTGCTCCAGTTTGTTTTTACTGCCATTTTCGGAGCTTGTGGCGACTATAGAGACCGCAGTTTTCTTACAGTGTGTTCAGGGGACAGGCAGCTAGCGGATAGTGAGATGTTTGCTGTATGTGAAAAAAATGTTTTGGCCTAAAAATGTGTGACATCACTTAGAGCACCTTTAATAAGCAAAAAATTACTTTAGATAAACATCACATTTGTGTTTTTTTATTGCTGAAGAGTGTTGAACTGTCTTAAGTCTTGATTAAAATTTAAATTTGAACAAAAATTAGGTTTAATAGTAAGAGTCATTTACGCTAGCATTGAAAAGTAAGACCGCTTTACTGTGGTACGTTACTCAAATGTAACAAAATGTGTGCACACTTGTTCTTCAAAGGCATGACAGCCTCACAGAAACCTGATGCATAGTGGGAGGGGGGTGCATGAAATATATTAGTTATGGTAATGACCTGTGCTCAAGCAGAACACCGCCTGAGGGAAGGAAGGGCGATCAAAGCTCTGCTTTTCTCTCTGGACCCTCTGTGACCCACCCCCTCATCTCTCTCTTCCTCGGCAGGAAGACCCCTCAGCTAAGAAGCATCTGCCATAAAAGGTACTACTACCGTAGGTAATCCATTGTGCTCTCAGAATGTACTGCAGAATGTATTTGTGAGAGATTGGTATCAAAATGGCTCATAGTGGTTCAATGAATTTTGGCTTTCTTTTTAAAGAGATGGAAATAAGATAATAGCCAGGGGGCTCACATTTTTGCCTCTCCTGCTGGTGAATTGAGAATTATTTGTTTGGGCATCCTGACGGGCTCAACACAGCATGTTTGATGAAGCTAATGGTTCAGAAATGATTTCACCAAATATCCAGTAATGCTCATATCTTTTTAAATGGGGAAACATCAAATTCTCCAAAGATGTTCTCCAGGCTCATGATTAAATTTCATATTTGAAATCACCAATGAAATCTGACAACTGATTGTGTTTCTAAATGCTCAACTCATGACAAAAATGTACATGTGCAGTCATAAACGTGTGTCCAGTTCTGTAGTATCCGGAGCTTCTAAAGGCAGCTGCAGTGACACAATTACTGCGTCCAAAATACAATGCCCCAAAAGAGTAGTATGTCCGATTGCATAGTATTCGAAAAACAGTAGGCGAAAGTCCCCATGCCGAGATTCTGAAGTGCACATTTGATGGACACTTTACTATCCCGAGAGGCCATGGGAAGGTATTTATGAATGGAAGTGAAGCAATGAAACTGATCCTGGTAGGTCATGTGGCAATAACAACGTGGTGGATGCAGTACATCCGAATTTCATTCATACTACCCATAGTCATACAATATAGAGCATACTTTTTTAATGGCTGTGAAGTAAATTCAAATTCAAATGTAGTACCTATTCAGACAGTACGCGATTTTGGATGCAGCGAATGACTTTACCAATTTGCGATTGGCTCTTTGATTTAGAAGGCAGGACTTATTCCTTGCACCGTTTTTGTTGTTGTTGTTGTTGTTTGTTTGTTTGTTTCTCATATCTGAAGTCTTTGATTCCATCATGAAGGCCCTTATGGTTCCCATGCTAATCAATTAGAATGCTAAGTTAACACATTTAGTGCAAGTAACTTCACATTAATCACATCAAATGCAAATTTCTGGACACACATTCAAATATCAATATTATAATTAGGAGTCTCAAAACCAATCATGAAATGGCACAAACGTAATATGTCACATATAATAATTAACAATAACAATGGTATTGGCCAAAATGCATTTTTTGCATTAACATTTAAATAGTACAAAATCACAAAATATAAAAACTGACAACACCTTTGTTCAGAGAGCACAATAGAGCCTTTAAATATTTATAACCTATCCTCATTATTTGTGATATAATGTGATGTTTTGATAGCAATATGTATTTAAAATGAAAGTTACAAAGTATTCTCATTTTGTGTCATTTTGTAGCTTTGTTTGTATGACTTGGTCCCCACCCCTCCTGTCATGCCAGAGATGAATCGCAGCTCATTGTCATGGCCTAGTGTTTGGTTCTCTAACTTGTTGAGCTGTGGTGCTCATATGAGTGATGCAAGTTTGAATCCAGCTCGTCATTTCCCGTTACTGTTTTTTTTATTTTTTTTTTATTTTGGAGTGTCAGAATAAATGCTACAGCCATTTTCTTTAACAGGCTATTTGTGTCTTTATTGATTTTATGTGAGATAAAAATGTGAATAAGAATATTAGAACAGTGAAGATCAGATTATTGTTCTTTATGATTTAAAGCTTGTATTTCCAGCCAATCTAAGTTTCCAGCTAAAAGGTCAGAACTTAATTTGACCTATTTTTAATGCAACATGTTCAACCAATATGAACCATATAGGTTATTTGTCACTTCCCTGAAATACAACCCATAGGAGCGTTTACTAAAGTGGCGCCCCTATCGACAACAGGACACTTTCATTTTAATTCATGAAATATGACCCATAGGAGCGTTTGCTAAAGTTGCACCCCTATTGACAACAGGACACTTTCATTTTAATGCATTGTTGCTTTCTATCTGCGTCATATTTCGGGTTTTGCGTAGCTCAATTGGCAGAGCATTGCTATAACAATATGCAATCATGTGATCATGCGATCGTGGGTTCGATCCCAGAGTAAAGTGTAAATGCACTATAAATCACTAAGGTTAGGATTAGGGGTGGTGTGGGTGTAGTTGTTAATAAAAATTACTTTTGGTAAATGTAAATAGGAGAAATGGTGTAAAAAGTCCACAGATTGCATTTAAATGAACAAGCATTTTGATTGGTAATGACAGTCATACGTAATTTCATGATGACAGACGTAACCCGACACTCATTATTTTTTACGACAGCTAGAGGGTGCATGACTTTAAAACGTAAATATAGGTCGTAATAAGGTGCTAGAAAAATTACCTATAGGGTTGGGTTTTTTTGAAGGGCAGTCTCTTTTAATGCTTGGCAAGTGTCCAAACTTTATAGAGGTTATGAAGTGTTGATGAAAGTTTGTGGACAGAAGTCAACAGCCATGAAGGCTTTTAGCAATGTGCAAACTCAACATTATCTATGTGTGCTGGGGAAGTCCCTCACTTCATAACATTTATGTCATGTTTATCTAGCATATAATTTCTCAATGACTGGAATGCTCATGATCAGTCTTGTATTTGAAACCAAAAGATAGATTAAAGGGAGTCATAATGTGAATGCCTTATCATGTCTCCTTTTTACAAATGCTGTTTGAATGAGTTTGAGTTTTGGATATTTTATTTGAAATGCGGCATGTGAACCGATGGTCTCTTCCTACTGACTATAACACGAAATAAACATGAATGAACAAAAGAAGGTATGTTGTTTTAACCACGGAAAGACATCAATACACACCATTTTTCAAGTTAAACTTATTCAACACAAGCAACATTTATGTGCTCATCACATTGTCTGTGCATGTGTATAATGTACTGTATATAATAAATGAAGATGTTTTTGTTATGTAGACCTCTATGACAGGTCATCCATCCTGCAGTGATTTGACCCTTGTGACTGTGGGAGTATACAAACCATAGGCTTGTATCAGCAAACTCTGATGGAAGAGTCTGTTGGGTCTCTTTACACAGAGAGGCACGGTTTACTCACGTGTAAATGAAGACAAAGGATGTGTGAGACTGCTGGGTCCACTAACTTTGAAAAGAAAACAACAGACAGGAGGCCAGAAATTTCCTTTATTTTGTTTGCTCTCAGTTCAGGGAATTGAACATTTTGATTAATCATGAATGAATTTATTTGTGTAAATGAAATACTAGAGTTGTTGTCACACTCAGTATCTGCCATGTTTTCAGTCAGCTGCACATTGAAATAATCCACACATAGTGATTGTGTAGTGTAAAGGCAGCTATAAATGGATCAGGCCATCCATCTTCCAAACCTTGTCTTATGAATGGTTGCGGTAAATGGTAAATATACAAAATATAAGACCAATCACAATACAATGTGCAAAGAAAGAATGTAGAGTATACATTTTATTTGGTATGCAAATATAAGTATGACATCATTGCTGTTGGTTACATTTTGAATCCTGAACAATCTGTAATGTTTATAAAAAGCTACTTAAATATCCTAATTGAACCGAGGCCTAATCATGGCTAAATCTAAGGAATGTTTATGAGGCCAGGCCAGAATGTTTTTGACCCATTTAATCATGACTTAAGTAGCCTACATCTTTATGTAATTTAATAATTATTAAAGTGTACTGCTGAATATACTGACAAGCATTTATGGTAAACTAAAATATTCTTTAAAGGTATTGTATGTATTTATTGTACTGAAGCATAAAAATACCATGTATGCAGATATTTAGGAAACATGTTCACATACTTGTTTCTCTGAAAAACAATCCTACAGCCAGTTATTTTACTTTGAAAAGTGTGTTCCATGTCAGAATGTCTGGTTTTTTTTTTTTGGTCTGAGTGATCCCGCCCACTGCCAATTTAACCAATAGTATTTCGACACCCCGGGTTGCCAGTTGGCGGAAAACACAGCGTACTGTAGCCATGAAAGCCAGCAATTCTACCTGACCTAAAAAGCCTCAGCATCCATCTAAAAATCTCTATAAATGAGAGAATATTAAAAGTGGACAAATCAACTCATCATCTTAAATGAAAATGGATGCAGAGATTGCGTTGTTTCTTCTCCATATGCGAGTAACACTGGTTTTGCTATGTTTCCTAGAACCCAAGATATGCTGTTGAATGTTAGCTGTAGTGACAAGACTATGACAAGACTGACAATGAGTGTCATTGTTTGTCTGGAGATGGTGTGCTGCTGACGACTAACAACCAACTCTTGCTTGTATATAGTCTTGTGTACTCTATGTCCATTTGTTGTTTGTTCCTTATCTTATCTTCACTTTATTTTTCGCAAAGCATTATTTTGCTTGGCCTCAGCGAGACATCCACTCTTGCATAAAGTTGCACTCTCTGCAACTTTAACACTCAGCTTTAGAGGTTAAGAAAAATGCTTGAGCAATATCAATCCACTGCTGCCCTGTAAGCACTAAAACTAATCTCATACCAACTGGTGCCACTCTTATATATCACGAAAGAGCATTAGAATGTCATAATACACTCAATCATTAGCATGATTTGTAATATGTTTAGTCTGGCCCATTGTGTAAACTCACTAGCATCAGACAAGTGAGGGCTCTGCACCTACTGACAGTACTTTATGATTTATGAACTGCAGCTGTGGAGATGACTGAACATATAAACAAGTCTAAAGTGTGTTCTACAGTGAAAAACTAAGCATCTTTGTTCTTTGTGTTTAGGTTGATGATTCAATCGCTCTCTGTATCGTAATAAAGAAATCTGAAGAGTAACTTCTGATCGAGTGAAAATAACCACAAGCCAATTTTAAAAATCGACTTATCCCTCAATGCTCTGCTCAATCTCTGGCAACATCTACTGTGGCTTTGTGAACCTTTCTCTTGTCCATATTTCTACACTACAGTATTTTATATCACACCCTCTGCAGCAGCAATTCGAATTTATTTGTTTCTTTCATCTTTGCACATAATTCTACCGTATAGCCGCCGTAAGACAATATAAGTTGCTGTTCTTGTGGGACTCGGTGGTAAACAACTCTCAGTGACAAAGCCAGGAAATAAAAGCTGCCTTGGTAGGCTAATTAGTCGCCGCCTTGAGCTGGCAGTGCAAATTCATTTCATTGTGTCATTCACAACAAGCTGTCGGTGCTCATCTGAAGCCCAATGTTTCATAGCCAATTTGCAGTGCACTCACCTCGTTCGACAACTTTGGCCAGTAAATCTTCTCTCATAACTATATTCAGTGGTGATGAGAATGAGCAGAGGAAGGAAGAGATATAATGAAGCCCATACTTTGCTGCAGTTTAAAGCTCCTTAGAGGAGTATCGCACACACAGTGTCGACACCCTCCCAGTAAAGACATGAATTTGAAATGCTGTGCAGTAAATTTTGCCATCTTGTAATGAGTCCTTTCGCAACTCATTTTGTAAGTTGTCATTGCTTGGAAGAAACATCCTCCTCACTCTGGGGTGCTTTTTCAGGAGAGTTTCTACCAATTCAGTGTCCAAATTCCTTCAGTAAGTCCTACAAAGATACATTGGGTATGTTTATAATGGCCTTGATAATGTCAAATTTACTGTACAAATGTATGTTTACTGTAAAGTAGTTGCTGCTGAGTTAGTGCTATTAATAGATTATAAGATGGTATTTTAGTGTAAAAAAAGTGTTCAGTTCATTAATTGTCTATAGATCTAAATCCGTACCTTTAACTTTTTATTGACTAAGTATTTAATGTTAAACCTTAACAGAAAAAAATATATCAGACAATAAGATATTTAATCATGTATATGAGAAGATTTTTGAAATTCTAGATATGTATACTATTTAGAGAGAGGGGTGGGTGGTGTCCTGATCCGTCACAGTTCTGGACCAGATCCAAAATGGAGCTGGACCAGATCTGGCCCACATTTGGCCCAAATCGGCATAAAGGAATCCACATCTGGTCCGGAGCTGGCCCAGTGCTGGTCCAGATAAGGAAAAACGGATCGGTGCCGGTATTGGCCCGTTGTGCCAAAAGACACCGGCCCGAGTCCATTTTACGGATCTGGCCCAGAACTTAAGAAGTAGATTTTTGCTATCTGGGATGCTAATTTTCTGTTCAAATTAATATTTTTTCTTTTTTTCTTTTTAAAGTTTAGAAGTTAAGTGAAATTTAAAATTCATCCATTCGTTAACCTAATCTTCACATTTTAGTACAAGCAAACTAATTACTTACCTGCATGTAATTGGTCCCCATGAGGAAAACAACGTATAAATCAAATTGAGTGATGTTTTTTGAAAATGTAAAAATGCAGAAAGTTTTCTGTGATGGGTATGTTTAGGGTTAGGGTTAGGGTTACAGTTTGTACAGTATAAACATTTTGTAGCAAGAGGTTGGAAATTGGTCATAGAAAAATATAACTATTTTTGGTGCTAGAAACCCTGACTAACATTATAAGTCAGCTTTGAGGGGAAAAAAAACTGGTAGAATACGACATTATGGATATAGTGCTGCCACAATATTCTTGTTCTGTTATGCAGAAGGATTATTAAAAGGCATGTCCTTCCATAAGCTGATATATTTAAAACATACATTAATCTTCCTTCTTGTCCTCTGCCCTTGAATGAACACATGCATCTTATATGGGAAGACCACTCACATAGGTCAACATGTATGAGTTTCCTCGTAAAAACAAGGTTACTTTAGCCTGCTGTATATATAATGCATAATTAATTGCTAGTGTGAACACAGTGGAAGAAAATGGGGGTTTGGATGGATTTGTGGCCAGACACACAAACATTTAGGTTTTCCATCTCTTAGACAGCAGAACATTTGTCTCTGCATGTAGAAACTCCATATAGCATGTCATTACCATATCATTAGTTAAAATCACAGTGTGACATTGTAACATTGAGGAAATAATGCATTCGCAAACATCCAAAAAGCAAGTAGGGACATGAATCCCGAATGCTTATGATGATGTTACTGTATAGTTCACCCCAAAATTAAAAAAATAAAAATAAAATTCATTTACTCAGTTCACATTGATTCACACCTGTATGATTTTCTTTCAGAATCAAACCTAAAAAGAGATTTCAGATGGGATATACCTGCTGCTATTTTCCAAAGTGACTGTGCCATAAAGTATCATATTCTACATTTATTTGATAGCTCTCTGAGGTTTAGACCAAATTTATAAGTAGTTATTCACTGAAAATATTCTGTTCAACTGCTGCTCTCAAATTCCATTTGTACAGTTTAAATTGCGCACAAGTTGTGTGTCGCAACTGGTTACGAGACACGTTTGCTTTGAGTTACATTTCATGATGTCAAGTTCAAATATAGAATAATATTGACATTTTTGTCTTTTCCTTCCACCCATGGCGTAAGGTGACACATTTTCCATTGTTCAGCAAATTTTTGCCGTTGATATTAAGTCATTTCAATAGGAATCCACAGAATCTGATATTATGCTTGAAGGTCAAAATTTTCCAATGCAGATATCGCATTGAATTCAAATTCACACCGTGAAAGCTGCTTGGTTTGAAAGTGACTTTTGTGTGAGCTGTGGTTCTTACATTGCTACACTATTGACGCTACTGACTTTTTTGCCCACAAAATTTTAACAGTATTTTGTTACTTTAACCACACCTTTTAGAAGACGTGGAATATAGCATATGAGCATTATAAGCTACTTAACATTCAGCTAAATATTTCTTTTTGAGTTCTACAAAAGAAAACAAGTCAAATGGATTTGGAATGACGTTGTGTGTAGATGACAGAATCTGCATTTTCAAGTGAACTGTTTCTTTAAAGATAGCGCTGGACATTTTTTAAGAACCTTAATAGTATGTCATATCTGTCTCTTGAGCTTTTTGTTGAATCTAACAATTTGATTAATCGTTACTCAGCAAAACAAAGCTGAAGCATATTTGCTATGTCTGAACAAAATGCTCTGACTTGCCATTAGTAATACTTCATTTGTACATAATGCTGAGGTGGAATGAAGCCAAATTCGACCTGTGGCCACAGGCAAAGCCTTAAATCAAGTATTTTATTGAGACTTTCCTTTTGTATCTGACAGGGGACTGCCAAACTGCAAACCCATGACCCAAGAAGCACCATTAATCCATGCCGTCCCTCATGGCTCTCGCAGTTGAAGCTCAGTGTAGTAAAACTTCAATGTGTTCAGCTGTAAATAAATTACGGAGCATGAAGGAGGTTTCGCCAGATCTTTCTTGTAAATTCAAAGAGTCTAGGGTGTCTTTTGGGTTTTACAAACATTTCTAGGCATTATTGATCTAGATGTGCTGGATCTGGGGTTCAGAAAAGAAAAAAACACTAGGTATCCCACTTTTGATGTTTGTTTTTTCTCTCATCAGGGTGAAATCTTGTATGTGAGACAGGTTGGATGAGTCTTCAGTAGGGATTTCAGGTGTATTTTGTACAGAGCTGAACCTCTAGTGTGGTTATGTTTGGAATGATATGTTGTTGAATCACAGACCTCATAAGAAAAAATCTAATATTTTTATCAGATGCACCTATAGACAGGCTGTTGTGTTACAGACAGTTTGAAGAAGAGATGGTCTGATCAAACCTCCTGGATGATCAGTCAGGTTCCAAGTGCTTACATTTGTGTCAAATTGAAAATGTCTTTGCCCAGCTGATGGAAAGAAATGAGAAGAAACGACATGCTACAGACAGAGGCTGTGTCATTTTGAGAGCTGTTGCGTCCTGGGAAATATCTTTTTGCCTATTTGTGCTGTTCAGTCTCTTCCAAGGGCAGAATGTCAAGTATATTGAGTATATGTTGCATTGCTATTTCATAGAAAAAGGATTATCCATGCACTTGAATAAAAAGAGATCATACTTTTCTTTTATGAAGTTTATTGGCAAGCTCTTTCTGAAAGCTGAAAGAAAAAAATTGGCAAGGCCATTATGTACGAGTGTTGAAGTTACAGATGTCACCCAGAGTCCCTGAAAGCTGATCGTCTCTGTCGGACAGCACCTGGACTTTGAAAACTAGGCACTAAAACTACACACACACACACATGGCTCACATTTGTGTTTTCAAAGTCAGGTGTCCAACAGAGACAATCAGCTTTCAAGGGCTCTGGGTGACTTCTATAACTTCACCACTCGCTTGTGCCTTGCCAATATTTCTTTCAGCTTTCACATAATAAAAACAATACAAATTTTATCTGTAAATAAATAAATATTTATTAACCACATGTTTGTAGCTATATATATATATATATATATATATATATATATATATATATATATATATATATTAGGGGTGTAACGATACGCTCAGGTCACGATACGATACGTATCTCGATACGGAGTTCACGATACGATACGTATCACGATATTTTGAACAAAATGAAACTGAAATTCAAACAAGATTTATTAAAAAAAACATTAACAAATTTCAATAATTGTCCTTGTTGTACACACAAGATCACATTTCAATAAAATAAATAAATATAAAATTTTAATAAAAACCTTCTGTATTCAAATTAACAGTTGAATAGGGCTGTCTGTCACTAAAATTTTTTTTTTTTAATTTAACATGAACTTAGAATTATGAATAGGGGCCGTTCACATATCGCGTCTAAAAACGCGTGGAAGGCGCGGCCGCACCGCTTCTCCTTCTTTCCAAAGCGCTTGCGCTCCCGTGGCGTCGGTCGTTGCTATGCAACCATGAACTGAGCTCTCCAAGAGGATCAGAGGACGTTTCTGCAAAGGATAAATGATTTCTAGCCCTTGCATTAGTTTTACTACGAGATATATTGATGGATATAAGATATAAAAACCACCATGTACAGCTATGATCAGCTGTTCGGCTGAGCTTTTGATGTTTTGTTACGAAAGGCCATAGCTGATCGGTTGATTCTTGTCACACGACCTGCGGTGCGCTTGCGGCATTCTGAGAAGTTGAGAATTGCATGCGCGTCGCGACCGCGTTGATCCCATTATGAGCGCGCCTGCCGAGCAGGTTAAATTTGAAAATAATAACTGACTTGCACGCGGAAAAGACGCAATATGTGAACGGCGCCACAGAACTTAAAGCAAAGCATCGCAAGCGTCTTTTGCTTTTCTGTGAGCACAGCTGTTGCTGTGCACTGCGGTGAAAGAAAGCCACGACTTTTCTCACGCGACCATGCAAGAGACTGACATGAGAAACGTTTAAACCTGCTTGCAAGATTCAATGTGTGCCCGAAACACTTACTGATGATCTAGAGAGCTGATTGAGACACACCATCTACGATAAATCGTTACACCCCTAATACTTATAGTAATTTAAAAATGTGGTAGCATTGGATCTGGACAGGAAGGATAACTCTGGGAGTTGGAAGGGGTGTGTCGCGATTCTGCCTTCTCAAATCGCGATACAGGTTCGTGAACCTGCGTATCGCGATTTCGATTTCATATCGCATATCGTTACAGCCCTAATATATATATATATATATAGTACAGTATATATATATGTATATATATATATATATAGAGTAGAAAGGCAAAAACATTTTTGAAATCAGTGTTACCTAACTAGAGACAATAGAGAAAAAAGAATGTTGTTTTCCCTTTTGCCAAATAGGTAGGAAAACTTCAACACCCATTATGCACTGGGCAGGTTGCCGTCTAAGGCCACTCCCAGTAGTCTGCTATGAATACACTTACCGGAGTCAAATACCACCTTGCTTTAGTAGAAAATACTTCTTAGCAAACTTTTAGTCATAATGGTGTTGACTTGCGTTGTTTGCAGGTGCAAGAATTCACAGATTAAATAAATGTTTAGTGGGAGTGAGTGAATTTAGGTTTCCAGTGAAGGATCCAGCATGTTGTAGGCAGTAGCTAAAGGCTGCAAAGAATCGTAAATACGGAGAGATCGCCACAACGGAAAATCTGCAAAACCTCTGTGTTTGTAGTGAACATTTTAAACTGCATGACCATGTTTTAGGCCAAACGGAGAGGAAAACTGAAAGAAACTGCCATTCTGTCAGTTCCACCTGAAGCAAAATGCTGTCATGTACGGTTAAGAAAGTGTTGCTGTAGTGTTCCATTTTTACCATAATACTGTTAAAAGAGTAAACAGAGTATGGTACCATTTTCAGTGATAAATGTTCTGTTACAAGAACTGTTCTGTTAATAACCCTCCGTTGATCCGACTGTCCGAGGGCGGGGATACAAAAATGCGGAAGTAATCTGTAGTTTTCATGAAATTCCTAGACTTTTGCTGACAAATAAACGTGAATTTCTCGATCCAGGTAACATGAAGAATGAGTAAACGTTGTTTATTTACATATACGACTGACAATACAGTCAGCAGGTTTTACAATACAAAGCAGGTTGAGAATCGGCTAAGTGACACTTTAAGTGCTATTTTATGTACCTTTGTTTACCCTGTTTTATGTATTCTGTCCTTCATAATCACCAAGGTCAAGCCAACTGATTTTTGTATGGCACCCACAATTTTTCCATTTGTTCTTACCATCCTACCCAGTCTTCTTTTACTTATACTGTGGCCATTGACTTATGTGGAGTTTGCTCTGATGCTATTTTACTTTCTAATTTTAAATCAGATTTAGTGGCCTTAGCTTTAGCAGTACATGTAATTTGAATTAACTGATTGGATTCTCAATCTTTATTTATTTTAGTGTCTGTTATTTAAGTTTCTTTCTTTCTTTCTTTCTTTCTTTCTTTCTTTCTTTCTTTCTTTCTTTCTTTCTTTCTTTCTTTCTTTCTGTTGTTGTTGCAAATGTTCTCATGTTATTAGTTTTCTTTCTTTTAGTTTCTTTGTTTTTTTGCTATTGTTGTTTTCGCATATTTTGTCCACTTTCGACTTTTTAATAGTGTTATGACCTATATCATCATTGTAGTCTACATATGCTGAAAAGTTACAGAGGGAAATGGATATTGGAATAAAACTGGATTTATGAAGTACCATTTCCTATCTCACAGAATGGCTCCAGTGTAGGAAATATGTAATTACGCTTGAATTATCCCATTATACAACATCACAGTAATATTCCGAGGTGCATGACAAAGAAATTAAGCCACAAATTGACTTCAATACGGATCTCTGCTAACCTGGTTCAGACAGTTGCCCAGGTAATTTCAGTCTTGACCGGTCCTCAAAGACGACCACATGTCCTGCATGTCAATGAATTCCTTCCCATTTCCTCCCATTCAAGCGTATGCATGACTTCCTGCTAATGGCCGCAACTAAGAACACAATTACTTGATTTTGCACTCTTTATGGAGGTATAGGAACATTTCATATTGCATGAACGTGTCTTTCTGTTGAATTGTAGGAGTAATAACTTAAATGTAATATAAAGCTTATGTCTCTCTCTGACAGGAAATCTTGCTTCTTTGCAGCTCCCCCAGCTGTATGCGGCATTAAAGGTAAAATACGGATCCCTGGAAAGCCATTTGGCACCTAATTGAGCAGTGCTATTACTTTAAACTCCCAACAGACAATGACAGTCACTGGTGTGTGTGTGTATGTGTGTGTGTGTGATACAGTGAAATAGAATGGAGATGGAGACTGACGATACTTTACGGTTAATGGTCCTGTGTTCAGATTTCATTGTAATGCTGTACAAAGAAGGAGTCTAATGCTCTTCAATCCATTGCCAAACAGTAGAGTAAAATAAAAAATCGCAGCTCGTAATTATCCATGCTGGATAAAGCAAAGCTGCCAGATGAATCCGCACCCTTATTTAGTTTATTGATGAAAGCGCTAAAGTAAATATGTTAGTTCATCTCCTACAGTCATAAAATTGAACTACGATGGTTAGTTCCAAATAACGTCATAGATTTTCATGTCATGATCATATTTCACACATAAACATCTTTCTTTCTCGATAATAATATAGTACACAAATCTTGGGAGGTAACCACTATGTTCAGTTCTGTCGGGTGATGAATTGAGCATGTATTTCGGGTCAAAGGGTGACGTGTGTTTATTTTGCTCAGATCTGCGGGCTTCTGCCTGATCAGACATTAGTATGCGCTCTGTTGTCTCTGGTCTATGAAACACATCTGCCAGCCTTTTGCAGGCCTTGTTTCAGATCAAGTGAAGCCAAGAATACCAATTTACCATTAAAGTCTTTTGCTGTGAATTCAAAATGCCTGAGAAAACATCTATAAAACTGCTGGATAGACAAACTCTCTCTGACCTAACTGACTTAAAGGGATAGTTCACCCAAAAATGAAAATTCTGTCATCATTTACTCACCCTCATGTTGTTCCAAACCTGGGTGAGTTTCATTCTTCTGTTGAACACAAAAGACAATATTTTGAAGAATGTTGGTAACTAAACAGTTGATTGACTTCCATAGTATTTTTTTTTTTTTTCCCATACTATGGAAGTCAGTGGAGCCCATCAACTGTTTAAACTTAAGTGTATCTTTATACTGTATATCATTTCATCATTGTATTTTCTTTGAAATATGGTTGAAGTATACAGCTGAATGTACTGACAAGCAAGTAAACTAATACTTTAATGTCATGACTACTGAAACATGTATATATTGTATATAAATTTGTTTGTAATTACAATGAAGTTGCAGTTTAGTATATGAACTGTAAATGCAATATTAAAGGGTTAGTTCACCCCAAAATGAAAATTTTGTCATTAATTACTCACCCTCATGTCGTTCCACGCCTGTAAGACCTTCATTCATCTTTGGAACACAAATTAAGATATTTTTGATAAAATCTGATGGCTCAGTGAGGCCTCCATTACCAGTAAGATAATTAACACTTTCAGATGCCCAGAAAGCTACTAAAGACATATTTAAAGCAGTTCATGTGACTACAGTGGTTCAACCTTAATGTTATGAAGTGACAAGAATACTTTTTGTGTGGCAAAAAAAGAAAAAAAAGAAAAAAAGAAAAAAGAACTTTATGACAATGTCTAGTGATGGGTGATTTCAAAAGACTGCTATCCAGTGTTGGCCATCAGTTTGTCATCTAATTTACTTGAAAGGGTAGATCACATTCACATCCTCATGATAATAAATCCATATGGAACAGAACACAAACCCCAACAGTATTTATTAACTGCTTAATCATTTGTATTTTGTCAAATTTATTGAATACTGAGGTATTTGTGTGCCAGTCCTGTTTAACTTGCATTAAGCCCAACAGATGTCTTTTTTCCCTCCACATAAGGGTGCTAGCCTCAATTACAGGAACATTTTATGGGTTTGTCTCTAGAATTAGAGCGCAAGTCTTTTTGACCTTGTTTCAAATGAACTGGCCCTATGTACGTATAACAAATGTCTGGTCTGAGCAGTCAACCATTCAGAGATGATTTCATGTCTTTTATTCCTTTTCTGCTGACAAGCTAATCGGGCCTAGCAGTGCATTTAAAGCCCATTTTCAAAAAAAAAAAAAGAAAATCTTTCACGTCTCTGTGGCTCACTGGTTCTGGTTGCATTGTGTGACTGCATTACTTAGGCCATTTGCTCACTGGACACAACTGTGCCAGGCCAAGATGCAATGTTTATTCATGCAGTCACGCGTCTCTGGCCTTTCACCTGTGTATATCTGTTGAATATGAAAATGCGCTCACCCTCTGAGCACCCCCGCTGCCACACACACGTGCAGACGCAGGGACATGGAAGGACAGCAAAAAATGCCCACATACAAATACAAACATTTATTCTCCTCCACGGTGCTTTTTTTGGTCAGCGTCAGTGAAATGGAAAATATGGCTCTTTGGTAGATTATAGTCAGCATAAAAACGAAAGTTGTGATGGTCTTGTCGTTTCTATTGTGACATCTGATTGAAACAGCTTCTCGAACAAGAAAAAATGTAGGGCGGGACTTAATTTAGTCCATCGGGAATTGATTGGATCATTGGATAGTTGTGGTTTGCTATTGGTGGATCTCATGTGAGTGACAGGTTGTCCCGCTGGTAAACATGTCATCAGAAAAGAGAAGAGATGTCACCACAAGAGGGAGGGGAAGTTCTTTTGATTAAAACATTAATTCACTTTCAAATAAAAATTACCCTCAAGCCATCCTAGGTGTATGACTTTCTTCTTTCTGATGAACACAGTCGGAGATGTATTAATAAATATCCTGACGCATCCGAGATTTATAATGGCTGTGAGCGGGATCAGTGAGGATGAGCTGAAGAAAGTGCTTCCATCCACATCCATTTACAGTTTTAAAAATAAAAACTAATTCAAAATATGAGTTAAAACTAGTATCTCAATCATACTGAAATCCTCCAGTAGTTGCATAGAAGAAGAAAAAAGTCATGTGGCTTTGGAAGGACATGAGGATCAGTAAATGATGACAGATGGGGCGAACAATCCCTTCAGTTACTTATTTTTTCTTTTATTTCTTTTTTTAACAGTAACCCAGCACCAAGACAGCAGGTTCATTATATTAATTTAACCACTTACCATTTTTGTTCATTGACTGTTGGTTGGAATATTCTTTAAATTATACACACAATAACAATTTGTTCCAGGGTGGTTATCATGAACATCATGAAGGAAACTTGTTCAGATTAGGGCTTTGTGTGAAAGGTGGCAGGTGTTGTAAATGGAGCAGTGTGCACACCAAGGGCCCCAATTTCTCCCTTGCTGCCTGGATCTCCATGATTGCTGTGATAGTAGCTGGACCGACTCTTCTGAGCGCAGCTGCTGGGTGAAAGGTCATCAGGAGCAGCTGCCCTCATGGATCAAGGGTGCAGGTGGCACTGGGCACCAATAGTAGGGAAGGGGCAAGTGGCAGTCGGCACCAATGTCTGGATGCGAGTCCGGCAGGTTTGTGTCAAAACACCAGCTAATTGTTTTCCAGGGGAAGACCTGGAACCTATGCATGATTTAAGACATCATGTGACTTAAAAATACAACCACTTCAAAAGCAATAAGCCAAAGACAGTGTGGTTTTCCAGTAACAGTCTTTCTGCCACAGCATTGAAAAAATGAATACATTTACATTACATTTAGTCATTTAGCAGACGCTTTTATCCAAAGCGACTTACAAATGAGAACAGTAGGATCAATCAAATCAACATGAGAACAACAGTATGTAAGTGCTGTGTGAAGTCACAGTTATGACTGTAAAGTGATCGTAGAATTTTTTATTTTATTTTATTTTTTATTCATCAGTGTTTTTTTACACTAGGGGCTCTCAGCAAACTTCCGAGGGATACTTAAGATGGATTAAAAATGGTTTAAAATAAGCTTTAACAACTTAATTTACCACCAGACATCTGTAAATCTACAATATTTGAACTATAATTATTTTAGTTATTTTAATATATGGAAAATCCTAAATGCAAAATTTGGATTTCATGATCAGTCAGATGTTAAATATGTATATTTATTAGCTGACAGATATCACTGAAATACTGTATTTGTAGTGGCCAACCCATTTTTTATGTAGCCAATCAGAAAACTTTCCAATCAGAAGTGAAATGTGAATGATTTGCTGACATCAGATTGACTGACATGTCTATGAAAAAGAATGTGTTTAAAGGGATTGTTCACCCAACAATGAAAATTATCCCATGATTTACTCACCATCAAGCCATCCTAGGTGTTTATGACTTTCTTCTTTCACACAGTCGGAGATATATTTACAAACATCCTTAGTCCTCCAAGGTTTATAATAGTTGTGAATTGGGGGGTGGGTGGGTTGCATTTTGAAACCAAATATAATGCATCCATCCATTAAAAAAGTAGTCCATATGACTCTAATGGGTTAATAAAGGCCTTCTGAAGCGAAGTGATGCATTTTTGTAAGAAAAATATCCATATTTACAACTCTATAAATTCAAATAACAAACTTCTGGCGGATGACCATACGGAGAATGTGCAAGTCAACTTGCACCAACTGAGCACCAATTCATCATTACGTTGTCTGTGAGGTCAAAGGATACTCTTCCGCCACAAATTGACTTGCACATTCTGCATGTGGTCGTCCGCCAGAAGCTAGTTGTTTGAATTAACCCCCTGGAGTTGTATGGATTACTTTTTTTTATGGATGGATGCATTATTTTTTACTTCAAAATGCGGCCCTCCATTCACAACTATTATTGTTATTGTTATTAAATCTTGGAGGACTAAGGATATTTTTAAATATATCTCGGATTGTGTTCTTCTGAAAGAAGATAGTCATATACACCTAGGATGGTTTGAGGATGAGTAAATCATGGGATAATCATGGTTTAGAGAAACAGTATAAATTGACTAAATGGTGATGTGAGCGGAAAAGGAAGTTGTTTCAGAGTAAGTTGTTACATTCTGAAATTTTTTTTTTTGTTTGTTTTTTGTTTTTTACTCCCAATAAGACCAGGAATGTGTATTAATAAAAGAAAAATTTAATGTTGATTTTAAAGAAAATTATTACAGGAACTGAACGAAAGTGGGTTGTGAAGAACTAGAGAGATCAAAAGAGTTATTAATTTCCCATAGTAAAGTTCATTGGCTATCTCTGCCTCTACAGCTAAGAACATTCAAGGTCATGAGAAATGAAACAAACTCATCTGTGTGTGTTTGTGTACATGTTCATATATTTCTGTCATGGCACGTTAATACCTCAGACATCATCAATTTCCTCCCCAGACAAAACTTGTCTGAGGCAAGCCGATGAAATTAAATGAAATTATCTCCACCTCCAAAATGATCAAGTGCGTGAAAGTCCAAGCACTGATTCAGCCGCTCCCAAGAGCTCCGGACAGGAAGTCTTTGATCCAGCGCTTTCACACAATAAGGAAGCAGACGCAGTCTGAGAAAAAAACAGAACAAACAATCACTCAGAAATCGAACAATGACTGCTAATGCATTTAGGGAAACAAGCAAGGAAAGTCATAAGGATATTAAGTTCTTATTTAAAATGCAACAGCTCCAGATAGATTGAGCTGTGTGAATGAAGTTAAGAGGATTACAGGTTGTTTGGTGAAACTCGAGGCTGGTGAGGGGAGATAAAGCAAGAGAAGGGTGGACAGGTGTTGCTGTTTGGCTCACGGCTCTGAAATCTGCTCATCCAGCGCAGAATGAAAACATAGGAGAAGTTTTGTTTTTTGATGCAAAGTGTTGAGTTTTCAGCTGTTTTTTGAATATTGTCAGGGATTTGGTGCTCCGGAAAGGGTTGGGAAGATCATTCCACCAGCAAGGAACAGTGAACAAAAACATTCTGGAAAGTGATGTTTTGCCTCTCAATGACGGTACTGACCTCAGTCTTCTGGAGGGGATGTAGACTCGTAAGAACGAGTGCA
Organism: Chanodichthys erythropterus; assembly: GCF_024489055.1. Classification (NCBI taxonomy): domain Eukaryota; kingdom Metazoa; phylum Chordata; class Actinopteri; order Cypriniformes; family Xenocyprididae; genus Chanodichthys; species Chanodichthys erythropterus. The sequence goes on from NC_090238.1 coordinate 31,028,604, forward strand.
GGTAGGAGGGTGCAGAGGCTGTGGCTGTTCTTTGCACTGATGTCTTGAACTTGATGCGAGACAGTGCAGAGAGATAAACATGGGCTCTCTTGAGCTTATTATAGACCAGTCGTGCTGCAATATTCTGGATCCAGCTAGAAAAGAATTGCAAGTCCAGCCAAAAATGACAAGGGCCTGGACAAGATGGTCATCTAACCATTGATCCATCCATTTATTAATTCTATAGCTATCCATTTTTTTGTTCATTCATTAATCTAACCTTCATCTTCCAATTAATCAGCCACTAAAACTACTCAATCCATCCAACTATCCATTAATATTAATTTATAAAATCATCTAAGTTCTAATAATTCATTCATTCATTCATTCATTCATTCATTCATTCATTCATTCATCTATTTGTTTGTTTATCTCTTAATTAATTTGTCTTCCCTCCAGCTGCTCAGTCAGCCACTCAAAGAATCCATCCATCCAACCATCTATCCAACCAACCAACCAACCAACCAACCAACCATCCATCCATCCATCCATCCGACCGACCGACCGACCGACCGACCGACCGACCGACCGACCGACCGACCGACCTCCATCTTCCAATTAATCAACCACTCAAAGAATGATTCATTCATTCATTCATTCATTCATTCATTCATTCATTCATCTATTTGTTTGTTTATCTCTTAATTAATTTGTCTTCCCTCCAGCTGCTCAGTCAGCCACTCAAAGAATCCATCCATCCAACCATCTATCCAACCAACCAACCAACCAACCAACCATCCATCCATCCATCCATCCATCCATCCATCCATCCGACCGACCGACCGACCGACCAACCAACCAACCAACCAACCAACCAACCAACCAACCAACCAACCAACCTCCATCTTCCAATTAATCAACCACTCAAAGAATGATTCATTCATTCATTCATTCATTCATTCATTCATTCATTCATTCATTCATTCATCTATTTGTTTGTTTATCTCTTAATTAATTTGTCTTCCCTCCAGCTGCTCAGTCAGCCACTCAAAGAATCCATCCATCCATCCATCTATCCAACCAACCAACCATCCATCCATCCATCCATCCAACCAACCAACCTCCATCTTACAATTAATCAACCACTCAAAGAATGATTCATTCATTCATTCATTCATTCATTCATTCATTCATTCATCAATCCATCCAACTATCCATCTATAAACATTAATAAAATAATCTAAGTTCTAATAATTAATTAATTCATTCATTCATTCATTCATTCATTCATTCATCTATTTGTTTGTTTCTTAATTCATTCATCTTTCCTCCAGCTGCTCATTCAGCCACACAAAGAATCCATCCATCCATCCAACCAACCTCCATCTTCCAATTAATCAACCACTCAAAGAATCCATCCATACATTTATATAGTCATCCATCCATTCATCAATCCATCCAACTATGCATCTATAAACATTAATAAAATAATCTAAGTTCTAATAATTAATTAATGAATTAATGAATTCATTCATTCATTCATTCATTCATTCATTCATTCATTCATTCATTCATTCATTCATTCATTCATTCTATTTGTTTGTTTCTTAATTCATTCATCTTTCCTCCAGCTGCTCATTCAGCAACACAAAGAATCCATCCATCCATCCATCCATCCATCCATCCATCCATCCATCCATCCATCCATCCATCCATCCATCCATCCATCCATCTTTGCTTAATGATTATAAATTGTGTCTTCCTCATGTAAACCATGTCTATCCAATCCGTGTGTCTACATTATGCGTGTGTGTGTGTGTGTGTGTGTGGTTTTTCTTGGTAGAGAGTTTCTTGGCTCACTCCAGTCCTAAGACTAGTGAGATGGGAATATGTGGCATCTTATTCCCTGGAAGCGAGATGCGTGCCAGACTGAAAGGATGAGGGCTGGAATGTTGGACCGCTGTATCCTTAGTCAGAAGAAAAATTACCCCTGAGGCGTGGCTTGAGGGAATTCCCCCCAGCACAGGGCAGGTTCCTCCTGCAAAGCCAGGCAGGTTGAGATGTGAATAATGATTTGCCTGGCAACATGCACAGGAGACTGAGTGATTCAGTTCAGATTCAGACTGTACACACAGAATGGATACAGCACTGCACACTTCCCATCTTGAACCTGACACAATAAATTCAGTGTGAAACTCAGAGTTGAGCTGCTTTGATATGGACCACTAGCTCTCTGTGATTATTCTACGATTTCGACAAACACAGAACATTCTACCTATCCCAGCATGCCATTCAAAATGCCCTGAACCTTTAATGCTATTCTCACCTACATTGTTCTTTTGATTGAACTGTCATGTTTTCTGCCTATAGGACAAGAGCCAAATGGTGGTGAAACAGATTTTAAAAAAAGTCAGTCTTTCCATGTTTTAGTTACACTAAGACCTTTTTTTAACTGTTCTATTTTCTGTAGACCAGAGCAGTTGTATTTTGTTTTTATTCTCTTTCTCCCTTTCTGTTTCCACTTCATTCGCTCTATTATATTCTCTCTTATTCTCTCTCTCTCCTTTGCTATTCTACGGAATTTTGAAGGCTTAGGCCTGGACAAACCTTTGTTTTGGTTGGATCCTAAAAGGATGGACTTTTCCAAGCTACCTGTTTTTTATCGGAACCTTTTTAAAGTTTGGTCTTTATTCATAATAAAAAGATCCAGCAGTACAAGCTCATTGCACTGGTTGTTGCAAGAACCTTTAATTCATGGTTCACGCATGGACATATCTTATGAAGGACCTCTCCCTGCACTTGAAGGATTTCTTCTTTCTTCTAGAATATCGACACTTGGACATCTATCGAGGATAGCAGGAACAGGTTTTAACAATGTTGATTCAGTAGCTGGACATTTGGGTCTTCACTCGAAATGCATAGTGGCTAAACTTCTTGAAAAATGGAGGCTTGTTCTCACAGTAGCAGAATTCAGACTGCTGGAGGACTATTCAAAGGGATTCATTTCTCCAGACTGTAGAGATCCTTTTCCTAACCTTTTGTTATTACCTAATCTAGAAGATAGTAAAGGTGTTTTTTTTTTTATTATCTGAAAATTTGGTTTTAACTGGTTCTGAGCCAGCTTCTGGAAAAGCCTTGTATAAAAGCTGTGTCAAATCCTTGAATAAAAGGTTTTTAGATAACAGGATACACCCTGGTGTACTATCCTCCAGTTGGAGGAAAGTTCAAAACCAGAATGGAGAGCTCTTTATAAGTCACCATTAGCTAAAAAATATAGGAGATTTACAGTGGAGAATTCTGCATGGTGCAATTGCCGTCAATTCTTTTATTTCAGTTTTAAATCCTGTTGTTGGTCATAGTTGCCCTTTTTGTTCACAGAGAAACTGTGTTTCACATGTTTATGCAATGTGTTAGATTAAAACCATCGTTCACTGTGTTGCAGAATTTTTTTGTTTGTTTTGGTGAAACCTTTTCTATCAGAATTTTTATTTGTGGTTTTAAATATGTGCAGAGACACCACTTTAAGTGTCAACTTTTAAACCAAGTCAAGCTAAAATGGCAATTTATAATACTAAAAAACTTAAGATTGAACAAAACTTGAATTGTGATTTAAAAGCTGTGTTTTTCAATTCTACCAGAAAGACTCAGGAGGCAAAATGACGTAACACTGATATTTATTACCAAACGGTAAGCAGAATATATAGAAAGTTTATGATCTTTGGCGTAGGCCCCGTCCGTAGCTCACGATACTGAGGGTTGCAGACGTTGCGTATCCTGCCTGAAGCTGAAGGCAGGGGCGTAGCCAACCCCCGAGGAGTATGGACAGGGACCATCCTGGTGGTGGTGGGGAGGATGGAGGTGAAAGTTTCCGTCAGCATCTGCGAACTCAGACAAGCGTAAGTGCTGATCTTTTATACTCCAAGTGTTAGATAATGATTGGTTAGATCTGAATTGATAAGTGACGTAACATTTGAGTCTTCCCAGCAGAACTTGCGCTAGAGCTTCATTTCTACCAGAAAGACTCAGGAGGCAAAATGACGTAACACTGATATTTATTACCAAACGGTAAGCAGAATATATAGAAAGTTTATGATCTTTGGCGTAGGCCCCGTCCGTAGCTCACGATACTGAGGGTTGCAGACGTTGCGTATCCTGCCTGAAGCTGAAGGCAGGGGCGTAGCCAACCCCCAAAAATGGTGGTGAGACGTGACTGCCGGGACGGAGCCCACTTCCCCTCAAAACTGTGAGGGGGAATGAATACCCACCCGAGAAGAATCTTGCAGTTCCTGAAACAGAGAAAAACATATTAAAACGTAAAAGGAAGAGAGCGACAAGGAAAACAAGCAACACGGAGAGGAGGCCGCAGTCGGCCACGCAGCCACGATAGGCTACACAGAGACAAGGCCGCGATCGGCCACACGGCCACGATGGGCCACACAGAGACAAGGCCGCGATCGGCCACACAGCCACGATAGGCCACACAGAGAAAAGGCCGCGATCGGCCACACGCCACGATAGGCACATAGAGACAAGGCCGCGATCGGCCGCACAGCCACGATAGGCCACACAGAGACGAGGCCGCGATCGGCCACACAGCCACGATAGGCCACACAGAGACGAGGCCGCGATCGGCCACACAGCCACGATAGGCCACACAGAGACAAGGCCGTGATCGGCCACGCAGCCACGATAGGCCACACGGAGACAAGGCCACGATCGGCCACGCAGAGACAAGGCCGCAATGGGCCACACAGCCACAATAGGCCACACAGAGACGAGGCCGCGATCGGCCACACAGAGACAAAGCCGCAATGGGTCACACGGCCACGATAGGCCACACAGAGATGAGGCCGCACGAGCCCCCAAAAATTGAACAGCTATAGAAGCTGGAAATGATTAAATGAAATACGAAAACACCACCACCAGTATTTGCATGATTTTACCTTAAACTTGACTTGAGAGAGCTTGTTGAGCTTCGAGGATGGTTTTAGAATCTGGTCTAATATAGGATTGGAATGCAGAGGAGGACCATCTGCCCAGGAGCTTGATGGCTGAAGATGAAACTCCTCGTTGGGCTGCTGTGGTGGCAGCCCCGATCCTAAAAGAGTGACCAGTATATAGCGAGGGGGAAAGGCTGCAGCTTTCTATGGTGGTAGCTAAATGAGTCCTGAACCAAGCTTTAGTGAGGGGTGCTCCATCAGGTAAGAGGAAAAGGGGAAAATGATCGAGAGTTTTAGGCCGGACTTTGAGATATTTGATCATGGAATTGAAAGGACAGAAGCTGTTATTAAGTTTAGAAAAGGTTAGAGTGACACCAGATCCTTGAGAATCATTCTTAGAATGCTTCAGAAAAAGAGTAAAGAAATTGGGTGAAAAACCTAAATCAGAAAAAGACAGACCAAGGGCAGGATTGAAATGTTTAGAATCTGAAGTAAATTCCCCTGGGCGCATGAAACCGTAGAAGGCTGATAGAAACACTGCTTCCAGCAAAATGTTAATATAAGGGGAAAAGAGACCATTGCGGATGGAAAGAATTAATCTTTGTAAAATAGACAAAGTAATTGGAAGGCGGTGATCTGGAGGTTTGCTGGACGAGTTAGCCATCCCTTTGAGTAATAAGCGAATGGATGGCACGGAGAAAAGACTTGGGTAATTAGGATTAAAATATCTTGCATAAAATTGAATGCCTGCGAGCGACCTACGGATGGAAGAAATTTTAAGTTTGCGATTTTCAAAATTGTGAACTAGAAAAGCACAGACGGTCGATATTAGAATGGGAAATAAAGAAATCTGAAGGGAAAAACAAAACATAAGAAATGAAGACCATGCTGAAGTATAAGCTTTAAGTGTGGAAGGAGCCACGCCTTTGGAGATATAGTGACTAGCCGATTTGAGCAATTGGTCTAATTTAATATGATCCTTGCTAGTGGAGGGCATGGTGTTGGATCCTGATTGGCTGAAGGGCAGAGCCGTCTGAAAGCCTGGAAACGAAAGCGAGAAAGAGAGTCAGCAATGATATTACGGTGACCAGGAATGTGCGCGGCCAAAATAATAAAATTATGAACGACGGATTGCCAAATTAAACGTCTTAGAACTGGCATGATCAACAGAGAGGAAGATCTACCTTTGTTGATGATAGCGACCGTGGCTTCGTTATCGCAAAACATCATAATACGTTTGCGAGACCACTCGGAGCCCCAGAGAACACTGGCTACCGCCAAAGGGTAGATTTCATGAAGAGCGGAAGAGACGGAACCTGATTCAGGCTTGGGAAATGCTTTTGGCCATTCCTCGGCAAACCATTGCCCTTTAAAAAACCCCCCGAAACCGATAGAGGGGGCAGCGTCAGTGAACAATTGCAAATCTATGGATGATTCAGGAACATCATTATAGAAAAAGGAAATACCGTTCCAATGATTTATTAAGCGAGACCAAAAGCTGAGATCAGACAAACACCCTTCGTCTACCTGAATTGGGTCGCTTAATTTTGGCACGGAGTGCGCGAGAGTTAACAGCCGAGAAATAAATGTCCTGCCTTGAGGAATAATACTCATAGCGAAATTTAAGTGACCGAGCAGAGAAAGCATGTCGCGCTTAGATACGGAAGGTAACGAAGAAAAAGTTTCCAGAAACTCCCTAATTCGTAAAAGCTTCTCGTTTGGAAGAGAGGCTTGCATGTTGACAGTATCGAGTAAGATGCCGAGAAATTCTAGCGAAGTTGAGGGGCCCATGGTTTTTTCCTCTGAAAGGGGAACGCCGATATCACTAAAAACTTGCTTAAGCGTGTCGAGAATTGAAGATTGGGAAGAAGGAAAATCGATCAGCAGAAAATCGTCGAGCAAATGTAAAACGAATGGAAGTTTACAGGCGTTTAGCAGGATCCAACACAGGGCTTCAGAAAGAGAATTAAAAATATGGGGACTACTTCTACACCCGAACGTGAGCCTCACTGCAAAGTAAAATTTTGATTCCCATCTAACGCCGAATAATGGCCAGTCGGAGGGGTGAATGGGCATAGTCTTGAAAGCATCAGTAATGTCGGCTTTAGCCAGCCAAGCGCCTTGACCGGCTATCTTGATTAAATGAATGGCATGGTCGACTGAAGCATAATGCAGAGAAAACGGAGCTAAAGGGATTAGTTCGTTAACACTTGCGGTATGAATAGAATGAGGAGAAGACATGTCGAAGATGAGACGTTTTTTACCAGAATATTTACGAGTAGCAACGCCGATAGAATTGATCCGAAAAGGAGAAAAGGGAGGAGAAGCAAAAGGGCCAATAACGTAACCTTTATTTACTTCCTTCTCTAACAGAGCTGAAACCACATCAGGCTCTGATAAAGCGGATCGAAGGTTTTTTGTCACAAAAGAAGATGTAAGATGGGAAAGGATGCCCACCCGAAACCCTTGAGACAGACCGGTGATTAAGTAATCAACGAAAGTTGGATCGGGGTGAGAAGAGAGGTAGCTAGAGAGGACTGGAATATTAATAGGTGTTGATGGGTGTCTGTTCAGAATTTTTCTGAATTTGGGTCTTCCCTCGGGTTGCTGGCCTGTACCGGCGAGGGCAGACTGATTTCGGGTGTGGATCCTTGCAAAAGCTACAAATATGAGCAAATTTACATTGAGAAAAGGAACACACAGACTCATTGAAATTATTACATAGGCTAATGCCGTTAAACTCCACAATAGGGCGACCTTTACGGTCGAGAGGAGCGCTTACGTTTTCAGCACTATGGACAGCGGCCGGGTCTTTAGTAGCGAATGCTTTAGGGCAGAATGAAGCCGAGTGTCCGTGAGCGCTACATATAGTGCATGCTAAGATCTTTTGACCGCCAAAATGACGGACGAGCAGTTCGGTGTCGGTAACTGACCAGTTCAGTTTTGTGTTGTACAGGCAAATGTAAGAAGCGGATTTGGCAGAAAAAGATTTGTGATATTCGTAAAATAGAGTTCCTCCATATCTTTGATTAAAATCCGCCATCATGGTTAGGTAAAGATCGAGCTCTTCCCTTCGATCTGGGAACACTTGGCACAGAATGTCTCGGTAGATGCTGAAAGCAATAACGAATTCGCCAAATGAGAGATTTCGTTGTAATCTGGGATCGGACGTTTTGAGAAAGACTGCCACGTCACCACAGTCAACCATTTGTCTGTCAGCTGCAGGTGAAGGAAGCAATAAGGTTGCCAGGTTTATGTTCTTACCTTGGATGATGTTAGCTCTTATTTGGGGTGACACCGTTACTGCAGCAGGTGAAACAAAACTCCTACCAAACTCTTGAGCTGGAACAGCCGTGGAGAGACTGAAGTTTGGCGTAGCGGGCACGGCCGAAGCATGTTGGAATGGCGTCTGGATCGTAAGAGAAGCTGGCAAGGCAGAAGAGGTCGAAGGCACACACGATGAAAAGTTTAATCCGGCAGGTGGAGGAAAATCCGTTGGAGTTGCTAGAGCGCTTGGAAAAGAATTTGCTGAAAGGTTAGAGGACGCAAAGGAATTTTCAAATTTCGAAACCTTTAATTCTAAGCCTTTAACGGTGTCAGAAAGGCTTTGAACAACCTGAATGAGCTGCGAATTAATATCCACAGGTCCGGAAACGGTCGGAGGAGATGTTATCCGTGCAGACTGCGAGGATCTTTTGGCTGAATGTGGAGAAGACGACTTGGCGGCCCTCTTCTTTCCGACTTGTTTGGTGTGGCCTGACGGCGCTGAAGTTGAAGCAGCGGTGTCGGCCGTGATAGGTGGACTGCCTAGGGTATTTTGGGCCATGAGAAGCAAGTCTTCTCTGGATAATCCTTGGCTGACCGGGATTCCGACAGCCTCGAGAGTGTTGATTATTTTGTCCGAGGGCCACTGAACCCATGAGGTGTCGCGGCACTGAATGCGCGTACTACGACGCAGGGGAAGAGGAGATGGTGGAACGAAATCCTCCTCGGAATCTGAATAATCGCACACGGTATATCTGTTAGAAGACATAGCAAATTGGTTTGCGACTGACGCTCCGTTAACTGAAAGTTTCCGTCAGCATCTGCGAACTCAGACAAGCGTAAGTGCTGATCTTTTATACTCCAAGTGTTAGATAATGATTGGTTAGATCTGAATTGATAAGTGACGTAACATTTGAGTCTTCCCAGCAGAACTTGCGCTAGAGCTTCATTTCTGTGAAGTCCAGAATTCTAATTGATTTTCATTATTTCAAAGCCATGAATGATCTTGTTTCCTTTGATTTGATTTGGTGTTTCAAAGAAGCTTTGTGTGAGGTTATTGAATATAATCTGTATTTTGCACCTCTCTTAAGCTAATTTTGTTTTTTCATTTTTTTGTGTGTGTTTATTAGTGTGTTAAATGGCTGGATAATGTTTTAGAATTTGTAATAAAGGATCTCTGAAATTCAAATTCTCTATTATAGAGAAAATAGAGAAAAATATGTTGAATTTTGGATAAAAAGTTTAATCTGTACAAAAAGTAAATACAGACTAGTAAATGGACATAAAAAAAAACAAAAAAAAAAACAGAATATAATCTTGCTAACTTGCAGCTAAATTTCTCATCCAATATTTTATATTATATTATATTATTATAAATTTCACTGTCAAATCAGTTAACTCACTAGTGTCTAATTCAGAGACTTAGGCCTGTGGATCTTAGATGGTTGTCTCCCCCTTGTGGTCATCAGTCTAAAAGGGAAGCAGATAATTTCATATTTAGTATAATTGCAAAATCTTTGAAGAATATCCTTTATTTTGACAATGAGTTCAAAAATCCCTTAATTATGTTTTCTGTTTCTTTAGTCAGTGTCTGTTCTCTTATCACACAATTTCCTCATTAATTTCAACTCATCTGTCTTGCCTTTTTACACAAATTTTCATTCTCTCTCTCTTTCTCTCCAAGTTTGTCCTTTTTCTTCAAAGCTGCTGATGTGCGTATAATGAATAACATTCATCAACGTCATAATCGCTTTCATATGAGTTAATTTACAGTGCCACACAGTTCCTCTTCCACCAAACTAGAAGAAGAGCTGCTCTATAGAACACAGACAGATCAAACCCAAATCCACCATGACCAAACATTACAAGGCAAAAGCTTTGGCAGGAGCATTATTTCTGGCTGAGAGAATGTAGTGTGGTTACATTTGTATGATTTGAAAATAAATAGCATGTTTTATTTCAGAAATGGGAAATAACATTTAATTTTACATATAGACTAAATACAATATGGAATGTTTGAAAAAAGCATGTTTCCATCACAAAATAAAAAAGTATGGGATTTAACCTGGTTGTCCCAATGTTTGTTCAGAATTTAAAAAAAAAAGACACAATTGTGAGATATTATGAACTCAAAATGGCAAGAAATACAGTCAGAATTGTGTGTTATGATCTCATGATTCCAAATCTAAATTTTGAGATCAAAATTGCATGATATAAACTCACAATTGCAAGAAATAAAGTCCGAATTTTGAGATAAAAAGTCACAATTACCTTTGTTATTTCATTTCATTTCATTAAATTTTTTATTCCGTTGCGGAAATGGGCTCCAACATAGGCCCTGTGTACACCTGTTATTAAGATGTGTTTTGGTCGATCGGATCACAAGTAGACGATGCTAACTACAGGTGTAAAAGGGTCTAAAACATTTTGAGTTTGTCCACTTTCAACCACTTCTAGAGGTAGTCTAAAATGCATTCACCCGGATTGCTTTCGCTCATGTGGTCGAATGTGTTCGAACAGTCACAAAAGACCGTCTACTCTCCGCTACTGACCTAATGCATAAACATTATGGGAAGCACACTAGCCAGATGGGATTTAAACTTTGTCGGCTGAAGACCCAAGTTTGGTTTGAAGATGAAAATCACCAATCCAGCATTCGGCGTGGTCTTGTGGCTGTCAGTGCAGAAATGAAACCTGATGCTCTCTGTGTTTTTCCGTTGTCTCCGGTCTCGTTCATATGTAAATTGTGTGAGCTTATTTCATCCATTAGATCGAAAGATCTGAAAAGGCCCATACATTTACCTGCCCATAGACCCTCCCCTCGAAGAAATCAGGAAAGAAGTGGTTGAAAATGGACAAAAGAGACGGATTAAAACACTAGGTATAATCAGGAATGTATTTCCCTCTTCTACTTGTGATCCGATCAACCAAAACGCATCTTAATAACAGGTGTAAACAGGGCCATTTATTATGAAAGTGTGTATATTCAAAGCTCTGTTATGTTAGTGTGCCTTCAGAATGAAGTATTTGCAGAGATTCACAACATACCTGAAAAAGCCTTCACTGCATTGTGCAAATTCTGTTTATACCACCAGTTTTAAATAGACATATTTTTCAGTTTCATTGAGCGGATGCAAGAGACAAAGCAAAGCCCTGGTGCTGAGACAGCACATGACTGCTTTATTTCCATACAGTATGTTATAAATGTAATATGGGAGTTGAAAGTAGACCATGATATGCTTTATCACACAATAACCATTTTGCAATTGTTGCCTGACCCGGCCTCATTCTTCGGATCTGTTTTGTCATTGGTGGAATCGAGCGCACTCAATACAATCATCTTAGCCATCTCAGCACAAAGCTGGGAAGACAATTCAGCAAACATGAATTTTTAATCAAGAGGAGTTCGTTCTCCCAGTTTCTGACCTTCAGCCTGAGCAAATTCTTTTCAATAATTCATATTTTGTCAGTATCCCACCCCCAACTGAATACATGGCATTGGGCACACATTCACAGCTTTGCATGCCTACTTTAACAGGGAAAAGATGTGTTGTTTCAGGATTGTTGTACAGTATGTGTGGTGTTTTTTGGTTGCAATTATATTTCTGGCTTTTTACACCAAATATAGTCATTGTTGCTTTAATAATTTTACTCAGTGGAGTGACTAAGTATTGCAACTTTTTACCAAAATTTTGGATTATTTAAATGACCTACTATTGAAATAAACCTCCTGAAATAAAACTAAAGTTAGAGTAAAATGTTTTTCTTTTTTAACCTGATGTCCCTTCTACTATAATTGTGCATTAAACATGTACAGTTGTCTAACCAAAATGTCACGCTGTATCTGGTGCTTATAACTGCATGTCTGTTATATCTTCAATTTCACACCTGAGTGTGTTCTTACCCGGGGCACAGGAAAACACTCTCGCTACCCATGCTGCATCTGTGTCTTCTGCCTTTTTACAGATCTACAGAATCTCTTGACTGCAGTGAGCAAAATAAAAGCTGTCCTTTAGTGTGTTTACTTATAAAAAGTCTGATGAGTTTTTAAGGTTGACTAGTTTGATTTTCTTTTGTAAGGTTTGCACACAGTTTTTTAAAATCAATTCAAAGGCTATACAAATAAGTAAAATCTGCTTATTTTAAGTAAAATAATCAAGAGGTATGAGTTAATGTAACTTGATCACTTAAAGAATTATAAAGTAAAAGTAAGTTTTAAGCCATCATAAACGTAATTAAGTCCATCATAAACGTACTCCACGTGGCTCCGGGGATTAATAAAGCACATTCCATATTCAACTTACAGAAAAAGTGTAACTGATGCAAAGTCAGTTACATTTTTTCCGTAAGTTGAATACAGAACGCATAGGACTTGGTGTAAGCGGTCTGAACTGTGAGAGGCGTTACATTTTCCTCATAATACGGAAGGCGGTCTGGTGAAAGCCTTATATTTTACTTGTTAAATATGGATATTTTTCTTACACAAACGCGTCGCTTTGCTTCAGAAGGCCTTTATTAACTCCCCAAAGCCTTGTGGAGTATGTTTATGATGGATGGATGCACTTTCTTGAGCTTCATACTCATTGGTCTCGTTCTCTGCTATTATAAAGCTTGGATGCGTCGGGATATTTATTAATATAACTCTGATACATCTACGATGGCTTGAGGGTGAGTAAACCTTGGGGTAATTTTCATTTTAAAATGAACTAATCCTTTAAGCTTGGTTCACTGTACAATTCTGGCCAGGATTTGGCCATCTGAGACAATTTTTTAGATTCCTAAAAGATTCCTCTGATCCTGGGCCAAAATCTGAAGTCTTTGATCTCTAATTCGACATGTTTGCAGATAACCGTTTATTGACCATTGCAAACAATTTTAACTACAACGAATGGCAGTATCCTGGCTTCTCCAATGATAAACCTCCAAACAAAAAAAAAAAAAAAAAAAAAAATAGGAACGCAGAACCTGATGACGCAATTAGCATAAAAAACAAACCACCACATGCTCCACACACAGGTCTTGTTTTTCTTTTGTTTTTGTGGGGTTTTTTTACGATAGAGATTGTTTTTGTTTGCTAGCCACTATTTCTATCCCGCATTTATTTGCAGCTCACAGTCACTGAACGTGTCATTGGTTAATGATGTAAAGCTCCGAAAGAATCTTACCTTATCCGATTTTAACGTGTCTTGACTGTCATACAGTCTGACAATAATGACAACTGAGATCCTACAGTGTGACATGACTTCCAGGGGGAATCATGTTCGTACAGTCTGACAAGCAACAGTCGTAAAGGATTATAATAAAACCCAGGGGCTGTTTACACATCATCGTTTTAACTAAAAACTGAAAACATTTTATGCATTTTGGCCATTCATTTACATGACAACAATATTTTGGGGGCCTGTAACCACAAACTTCTGAAAACGGGTTTCAAAGTGTATGTTTTTGAAAACAAAAAAAACGAGAATTTGTGAAAATGGTGATGTCACGCACATGCATGTTACGTGTTCAGTCTTTAGTATAGATGCAAAGTGTTTCTTTACAAAGTGACATCGCCAACTACTGGCCTGGCAGCATAATACAGCGTTTTTATTCGTGTCTAATTGTTAATACATAGTTATTAATACGTAACTTTAAAAGACACAAAACGTACATATTTGTACGTTTTGAATGGTGCTAAAACGTACAAATACTGACGTAATTATGGCACCAAAACGTAAACATACTTATGTTTTTACTGCGAATAAAACGTAAAATATTTACGAATCTTTCATGTCATAAAAATATATGTATAAAATATATATAAATGTTCCCTTTTTAACATTTTTAGATGAATGTAATATCCCTAAACCCCACCCCACCCCGAACCTAAACCTACCCATTTTATACATAATGTTAAAAGAATAAATCATAATGGACAGAAATGTGTAGGAAAATGACAATTTTAGTAAAAATATGACATGAAAACGATATTTTGAGCCACTTATCCTACACCTACCCCTAAACCTACCCATAACAATTTCTTAAAACTACATACTGTTAATAAATGAAAAACAGACAAACAAGCGTAACGTTAATCACAATCATTTATTTTTTGCAAGTGTCAAAAGTGGTACCAAAAGTTAAAATGATGATGAGTTCCAGTCACAGTCCTCTCTGGCTGTAACGTAAAAGTTTTTACAGGGTACAGAGCAGAATATAATTTATTAATCCGTGAAATTATGAATCTGTCTTCTCTCCGTGAAGGCGCGCACTCATTTCAAATGTCAATCCACTGAAACACGGCAAATCGCAGTCTGCGACGAAGGCAGGTGAAAACCAATGAGCGTTCGATATCAGTGCCGTAAACCATGTCGTAACGCTTCTCGAGGGTGCCGCAGGCGCACTGGCGCTATTTTTTAAATTGAATCATAACGTGCGCGGGCTTTGACTGTGACGGTCGCTGTTGCCGAGAATGAAGGTGAAGATCGACTAATAAAGGGCTGAATTTGAATCTGTTCCTCGCAAACATATGGATTCTAAAGATATGGAGTACAGCAAACAAATAAAATGGGTGTGATTTGTTAATTTATTTTGTGCTTTGGTGTATCTTATGGTTGTATTGTCAGTCACTGCATAGGAAAAAAATCGCACAGCAAAATATTACAAAACGATTATAGAAATGTTATTCATTTTAAGGTTTCAAAGTGTAGTCTCGTTTAACATTATGTAACGTTAATGACAATTGAACACAACATATTTGAATCATTAAAGCCACGATTTTAATATTAATACATGGTAATTCATATACATTCACACTTTACGTTAGATGTTTTACGTTTTTTAAGCTGCTAATACGTAAGTATTTGTACGCTTTAGTGCTATAAATACGTCAATTTTGTACGTTTTTGTGTGTATGAAAACGTAAAAATACACACGTATTCTCATGAGATCACGTTGTGTGCACAGGCATCATTTTGACAAAGTTGTTGTCTGAATGTGAAGAACACAAAGGGAAAAAAAAAACGTGTCCATTTTAGTACATTGTACCCTGAGTTTCTTATGGTTTCTAGAAAATAGGTTGTTTTCTCTCATTAATCAGTCTAAATGGTCAGCATGAACTCAAGATTGACTTTACTACAGCACCGGCCGAGTGATTTAAAGTGTCCATTGGTATCAGAACCTTCCTACCTGATAACAAGGGCTTTTCAGAGCTCATTAAAAGTTATCTAATTAAAAGGTGGTGTTTATCCTCTTGTCTTATTGTAAATAATTACTAAACTCTATTTAGATCAAAATTTTTGCCTGTGCAAAAGCATGTTCTAATGGTAGTTAGGGTATTGTTACACAGTTACTAACAGGTCTGGGTGGGTGTTACATTGTGGCTAGATTGATTGCTAGGTGACTGATTTCTTTGTGATAGAATTATATTCTGGTTGATCCCTAAATGTAAGTGCCGTCTGTCCACCAATAATCATAAATCTAATTTGAAAAGTAATAGCACAACTCCCCCAAACAAGGTGTGTGATTTGACTTATAATTTATGTACATACCACATGCAGTATGAGCAAGAGTAATGCTTGCCTTAGCAAGCACCACTATTAACAGAGATTACAACTGGAAGCCATCTTTGATTCATAACCTAGACAATAAGAAAAACGTAACCCAGGAGGCCTCCTGGATCTCTGGATTAATGGCTCAGACAGTTATAATGTCTCTGCATGCTGTGCCATGTCAAGTCTTCTCACTCGTCATGGGGATCTACTGTTTTTGCTCTTTGTTTATTTAACTCATCTTAATGTGAAGGAAATTAATAATGTACTTTTCCTTCAGAGTTCCATTATATGACAAATGAACTTCTTTATAAAAGTTTTCAGCATTTAAGTCCCTTTTACCTTTACCTTATTCAAAGGGGAAAAAAGATGATTAGAGGACTGAGATTTTTTACATTACATAGCAACAAGCCAATTTCAGGCTGTTGTTGAGTGTCTGTGAGCCTATTTTTTGCAGTGTGTTTTGCACCATTGGCACTAGTTGGACCCCTATTGGCGTTTTTTCAGCCAGTTGAGCATGCTGAATCGAAGCCCAACAGTGAGAGAGATCACTCTCATTAGTCAACTAGTGCACATGAAGAAAAACAGAAGAGAAGAAACCTGCTTCGTTTACAGCAGGTGTAATGCATGAACTATCGGGTGACTACGCCTGTAATGCTGCCAGCAGCGTGCACGTCGATGCACACTTTACTTAATCCATTATGAAGCAGCTTAGAAACAGATACTTCTGATGGAGCTCCTCATATGTGACCTTTTCTAATGCTTTTATCACACAAGGCCACTTGCTACTGGTTCCATTAACAGTCTTCAAAGATGCTTCACATCGATGAGTCTTATGTAGGCTCTTGTTATTGATGGGAAACAAGATCTTTCAATGGCTCTAGCATAATCGCCTCTAAGAACATTTTGTGAATTGAAACAAAAGACTTGTCTAAAGCAGGCTTATACGTGAGCAAGATTCAGATTCAGGTCTGGATTTGCAAAGTTTATTAATATTGATGAAGAGCTGTCACAATCCTGGTTTCTCAATGAGCAAAGGTTGTGCTCTGTAAAATATAGTCTGTCAGTTATCTTTACCTGGTATGTGGTTTATCCACCCAAGCACATTCATGTCACAGGTGTCTTGTTCTTGGTTAGACCTCAGGAGCAGTGGTGTGACTAGAATAGTATGGCCCAAATACAGAGAAAAAAAAAGCAATGTGCCCACAAACCCTTGTGGGATGTCTGCCTACAGTAGGTGACATTCATAAGTATGTTCCTATCGCAAAATAAGGCAGCAAAATGATGCTATCTTTTGTGATACTTAGTGAAATTCTAAGGCAGCATTGTTTTTTCTTCAAAATGACAGACAAAATTATGTCTATTTTACATGTTACTGTACTTTGTTAAATTATGGATAGAAATCGGTTCAGTCTAAGTAAAAACTATTAGCTATTTCACTCAGTATGTCTGTTATGTATTATTTCTGATTATCAGAGTATTGAGTCATTAGCTTAGCAACATGCTAATGTCAGTATTTATTTTAAAATTCCAATGATATTGTGATCCAATGATTAGTCAAGTGTCTCGTCTGCTGTTTTTGTGATGCATTTATTAAAAGAGGACTACTTCAAGCAGCAAGGAAATCTTAATTTCCAGTCCTAATATATGTAATTTATATATAAATGTAATTAAGAAGGCCCAAAATATCAGAAAATACAAGTAAGTAAACTATTTTACAATTTTACCATCTATTTTCACTATTTTGACTTATTTGAGCTTTTGTCTTGTTTTGTCCTCTGTTTCTCGGTCCTTGTTTCTTGTTAGTCTGTTACACTGTGCTTATTTAAAGTGTATTGTATTGTTATCAATAATTCAAGTAGTCATGTGTATATATATATATATATATATATATATATATATATATATATATATATATATATATATATATATATATATATATATATATATATACAGCTCTGGAAAAAATTAAGAGACCACTTAACATTGATTTCTGAACTTGGAGTGGTCTCTTAATTTTTTCCAGAGCTGTATATATTCATCATACATATTGCAGTTAGTGAAGGCAGGATAGGTGGAATCGCGCTGAATGACACTCAACAGAAGCACTCTCTTCAGATCTCCTTGCACCTGAATGGTCAAATACACGTACACACAGATGTCAAAATGTCCATCGTGGGGAGTATCTCGCGCGAATACGTCGGTTATGGCTTAATTAGATGTAAACAGGTGGGTAAAAATGGATGTGTCAGTATATTAGGTCCATGCATTCAGCAGCCCAATTAAATACCTGTCTGTCATTAATGTAATCAAACAATATAAGATGTTAAATATTAAATAAACCTACTGTATCTGAAAAAAAGTTAATTTGTAATTGTATTTGTAATTTGCTTATTGTTTTGCCTAACAAAAATAACATAAAATTATAAAATTTCTCATATTATGGTCATACTACCCACCCCTTGCCCACTCATACATACCAGCTGATATACCATATAGTTTTGATTTGGGTGGTCAATCTGCATATGAAAGATTGAAATGGTTTTAAATCTAACTAAATCAAGTAAAATGACTCAAAATCAAGAAATTTTAGCAAATTTTAAAGTCAACTGTAATCATATAAAATGTAATTTCCCAACAGCAAAATTGTGGCCAGTGAAAATGCTGAGTGGCTAGTATCTTTGGGAAACCACTAGCCACAAAATAAGAGGTTAATTTTAAAGTAATTATTTTCATTTATACATTATTGGGGTCCCATCCAAACAAAAGTTAGTCTCAGTTGCGCCAGTCTTTTCATACCTATTGTGACATATCTGTCAATAACTAATGTAGGGCGGGACTTGATTATGTCCACTTGTGAATTGATTGGATGGTTGTGGTTTACTACTGCTGTGATCTTATGTGAGTGACAGGTTGTCAAGCCCTCACGCCAGTAAACACGTAATCAGAGAAGAGAAGAGATGAGCTACAAGAGGTAGGGGAAGATATTTTGATGAAAAATTACGAGGGTACATGAATAAAAAAAAAATAATGACGTGCACAGATAAATCATTTATCCTAAATACCACAATATTCCATTAAAAAATGGGAATTTTCCATTTTGATTTCATGGTGACTTTAAAGGATGTCATTCTTTATGGTGTACGGCCTGAAAAATGACACTTTATGTAGTGGTTTTATATTGCGTAAAGGACCACCATGACAACTCTCACCTTTAAGACTCCCTCCCCCAACCACAGTTCAACCATCTAAAAAAAATCATTACGAAAGTCAGTACCAGTGGGCAGGGTGGCACTGAATAATTTATTATGGAATGTTTTCATACACAAACACACAGGGGATGTTGAGCAGAGATGGAAGAGGATGATGTCATCTCCCTCTCACATGCCGAACACTATTGTCATATGCTGGGAAAGCCACCTCGATGCGCACACCCTTCACGATCACGGCCTCATTAGTGCTATCGCAGGCTCTCTACTGACCAAAGAATAGAAATACTTCTAGGAGAAAAAAATGCTGAATTAAAAGTTACACGACACAATGCTATCTAAAATGAAGGATGAGAATGTATTGCAGAGATGAGTGAATACGCTCGAGTAGGAGGTAATGCCACTGGGAGAGCCTGAGATGGAGTTTGCCGCATTAGATAAATGACTGGTTCTAATAATGTCTTTTCTTTATCAGAGGCAGGCAGACAGGGGTGGCACCGTGCCATTTCTGTTACTTTGTCCTTGTCATTGGTGCTCAGAGGGCACGGGCCTCTAGGGAACGATACTGATAGTTTAGCACAATGAGGACACCAGATTGTAAACCTCCTCTTTTGTGCAAGAAGTGACACAGGGAAGGAGTGTATGTACGTTCATGTCTTTTAAATTAAAGCATTTGTAATAAATCTTAACATTTGAACCCAATGGCATGTATGTATAGAATGTTTGACTTGGATGGCTCAAGCTCAGATCATATTACATTTTATTATTTAATAATTACTTTAAACGTTTATATCTGGAACATTTAAAGCAGCAGGCAACATAACTGCAGCACGTGCTTAGAATAGACAGAATGATATCATCCGCTGGTGTGGATGCTAATATAGTTATTGTTATTATCTTTATGGTAATCATTCTTGGTGTGAATGGGCCTTTATATCTGGTTTTATCTCACCAGTTGTGTTAGGGTGGTATGTGGGGTGGACAAGACTGACCATCTGGCACCGCCCTGCTTGACTCACAACCCTCATTCTTTGCTGAGGTTACAGTGCCCCCAGAAAAAAAATAATAATAATTCCCCCAGCCCCGTATTAGTGATGTTTGGCTGCCTCAACCTTTACCTTGTCCTCACATTGGTCTCCTAATCCTCAACTGAACACCCCCTTAAAACAACATACACCATTACACTTACTCTGTGCCCCTTCATATCACAGAGGAGCAGACAGTGAACATTCATCATCATCCTTGAGCTGATTCAAGCTGACAGGCCAACACTTACAGTAGCTTAAATATTCAGGCCAGCTTGCCATTAGTTGTATCGAGAGACAAAGGGAAGCTCCCATCCAAGTCTGGGTTGAGGTGACATCATCGCACAGTTCACCTTGGTTTGGATAAAAGAACATACACAAATGCCCACAAATCTCCTCTTCTAATGCATTTGGTGTAACTCAGGTTGAGTTTTGTAGGGATGTTTCAATGGGTGATGAAAACGGATACATAAAAGCAGTGAAGATCTGTCACTTTCTTCATCTGATTGATTGAATTCCATTACTGGTGAAAGTACTTCCGTCACCCAGCCATTAGTGTTGGACCCAAAATGACTTTCTGCACAAGTGGTTTACTTGAAATAACCTCTTGGTCACTTACATTGAATGAGGCCATGGTCATTTGAAACAAGCGCTCAGAGGAAAGGCACTTTAACATGTAATTCCCCTGTCGGTTCTTGAGGTTACCATGTCTGTCTTGATTATTTTCACTTGGCTGGTAATAGCTCACGGTTCCCCCACCTTTTCTTGATCCCCATTTCAGGATCTTTCTCTTGCTGTCTCTTTGTCACTCTCACTTGACTGGCTCTGACAGGACCCTCCACATCTTTGTTTAGCTGTCCATTTAATGTTAAGATCTTTCTGGGCGTTATCTCTAAGGTTCATGTGTGACTGACCATCATTATTAAGCTCTTGAACTCATTAAATGTACTCATTTATTAAAATTGATTAAATGATTACAATCTATCAATACTTATTTAGGTGATCAAACACTAAAGGTTCCAAATAGGTTTTTTTTGGAGTGATGCCATAGAACAGGGGTGGCAAACATCGGTCCTGGAGAGCCACAGTCCTGCAGAGTTCAGCTCAATTCTCAATTCTCCTTGTCTTTGCAACCCACATGTGACAGAATAATGGACCTTGTACTTATGGATATAGCAGCAGGTGAACCAGTCCCTCGAAAGACACACACAGGCGTTCCTGGAGTTACAACATCTCGTCCACTATGATGACACCAGCCTGTGTCATCATAGTACCCAGTACGTGGACCGGGTACTCCTCTGCAACAGTTCCCTCTCAGTTGATCAGTCAGTTCCACCTTGGCTCCTCACCCCTTCAGCTCCACCTGGGACCATCACCCCAATGGCTCCACCAGGCTCTCTTGTCCCACCAGCTCCACCTTGGTCAGTCGTCGCTCTGCTTGCAACATGGACTTCCAGGCATTCAGCTGCGCTTTGGCTCCATCAGGCTTCTCCTTCCCTGTGGCTCTGTCTTAGTCCTTGGTCACTCCGCCTTTGCCTCAGTTTTAATGGTTTATTCTGCTACCTTCTCCGCCCTGGCCTGGCCCATCCTGGTTTACTACTCTATGCCCTCCGCCTAAGCCCCATCCCGCCCTCCTCTGTTGGACTCTTGTGTTTGTGAATGTTAAGGCCACATGTTTTTGAGGGGATAATGTCAGGGTTATGTTTTCTCTATTTAAGATTGAGTTGGTTTTGGACTGTTTTCTGTTCCCATTTCCTTTGTGCCCACTTCTAGCCAGTCTCCTAGGTTACTCATTGTGTAGCTTGTCAGCTCATGTTAGCTGTGTCTTGCTTATTTAATTAGTTCCCTCTGTATTTAAGCCCTGTGTTTGGTTCGGTTCAGTTGTCCACTATTGTTGATTGTTCTGTTCCTGCCTGAGATTGTTTCCTTTGAGGTCTTGTTAATTCATTTTAAACTCCTGCGTTTACATCCTCTTTCTCCTCGTCTCTGCAACCCACAATTGACACATAGATACCAATAAAGAACTTTTATTTTTTTAGGAGTGTAAAATTAACCCTTTCGCACGTAAGTTTAAAATATTCTGGCTGACCCCCCAAGTGTACGTTTTTTAAGGCGACCGTTATTTAGAACGTATCACTTTATTGTTTCAATGGTGACGCGTCATTGCTTGTTTACGTGACACACCGCAGCGCTGTATGAATGATGATCTGTTTTCATTTAATTTTTCCTTTTTTATTCAAAATATTCACAAATTTGTTAACTATAACATGAAATATCTGATATTCCGATTGCCAAATATGTGTAAGTGGATATGCTTTGCTGTTTATACACCTTTATAATGATCATGTTAGTTTGTGCCGCACAGAGAACCGGATCTGTTGGATTCACAACACATTAATTTATCCACTTCTCCTGAAATACATGAAAGTAAGTGAATCGGTGAACTGGGGAAGAATAGAGTAAGCTTTAAAGTTACTTTCACAATGTGTATCTGATGTAAATAAAATGTGTCGTCTAATTATAATGGAAAGGGTTGTTTTATTCCGCTTCTATAGATATCATTGTGTATTTTACAAACTCTAAATATATTGTTTTGTTAGTTCTCATGTGTATTTAAATGTCTGAAACCTAAAATAAACATTATTTGGTTGAAAACACTGCATATATGTAATATATGAAAAGCGCTGCACGCGTCCGTCTCTGGTTTAGCGCCAGCCAAAGCGCGCACTCACATTTGAATTTGGCAGTTGATCACGTGATGCACTAATCACACCGGTGTGATCGTACACGTCAAAGGGTTAACTCTAAGTGACTCCAGCTATTTAGACATATTTGGTATAAAATTAAGTAAAATCTACCTTTTATTTACTATCTACTAATCTACTATTTTAATGTGATAGATGTTCGTAATTGCACCATTTTATCAGATTTCATTTATTGTTGCTCAGTTAAAGAAAATAATTCCAAACAAAGTAAAAGAGTATAGATTATTTTATTTTAAATGACTTCTTACATTTGTTAATAGCTTTTTGAGCAATTTCTCATCTCATTTTGTAATTGTGTAATAGTTATTTTTTAATCTTTTATTCACAACAGCTCCCTATCCATACTCCCTCCCTATCCCTATACCATATCAGGAATTTTTAATCAAATCATGCTGTTTTAGTCACCAATAAAT
Organism: Chanodichthys erythropterus; assembly: GCF_024489055.1. NCBI lineage: Eukaryota > Metazoa > Chordata > Actinopteri > Cypriniformes > Xenocyprididae > Chanodichthys > Chanodichthys erythropterus. Next base: position 31,051,731 of record NC_090238.1, read on the forward strand.
TTTATGTTTATATTCTCATTTGGAATTTCATACATTTCTTAGTCCTTTCATTACAAGTGAATGAAACAGTATCTAAAACATTGTATCTCCAGTTCAGGGCAAAAAAAAAAAAAAAAAACCTTTTCATAATCTGCCCCGCAGATTGTAATGCTGTCATAGTGCCTCTGAGGTGATTTGCTATTTTATTAGAGAAGCTGGTATGATTTTTTAATGAGAGGTTTACTTTATTCAGGCAATGAGAGTCATTCAGCATCTGCGCTTGACTCTAGGGAGGGCTAATGGCTACGGCTAAAGGTTAAATGATCAGAGAACAAGTTGTTTTATTGCTGTTTGTTTATTAAGATGCTCACTTAGAAATTAAAACAGGAGTGTTAATTTTTATGGCTGCAATAAACCGTGAATTCATTTCGATTTCCTGGTGGTCTAGATTCAGATTGTTTTGAAGACATGCAGTGTCAAAACAATCGGTGCTAATAAGTTAAACCTATTCCAGCTGTATTTTAATTACGAATATGCTGACATGTTTGAGATACAGTAATGTTTTATGAGATAGTGTTGCAATACAACACAAAGGAGACACTGGCTCAGTCCCACAATTCTCTGATGTTGTTTTCCTTCGCTTCCAGAGGGCCCACTGCACGTTTCATTAATTCATGATGTTTGTGCAGGGACAGACATCTGTAAAATGTGTGTGTGCATGCTTGGCAGTCGGCTAGTGTCCTCCTCACTTTAGATATTTGCTGCTGGATGAGGTAATAATGAGAAATTTCGACAGAAGGTAATCAAACCATATGCTTTTTCTCACTGTGTAGCACCTACTGCTCTGCATTAAAGGATCCCAGTGAGTGGCTGAAGTTTACTTTTAACAATGTCCCTGATCAGCATGGATTGTTTTGTTACTCTATCAAAATGTAATGCAGAGAGGCTGTTATTAAAGGATTGGGCAATAAAGTTGAAAAATATTGGCCGCAAAGAACTTTACAGTATGACCTCATCAGTGTGGACGCTATAGCAAATGTACAATGTGTCATGAAAATGCTCTTCTGCTAATTTGTCTCTTAATAATAAATGGGCATAATAACATATTGACTGCTCAAAGGTTAATGTGATGCATTCATTGGTGAAAAGGTTAATGTATGATCTGAATATTTTTTGTAGGACAAGATGCAGAGGTTTGATTTCCCATTCGATTATCTGCAGCATACGCCTGTGACGAATTGCATGTCGTTATTTACCACAAAATCATGTGCATAATTTTACAATACCTCCAACTGGAAAATTTAATTTTCCTGTCATGCATTGGTGTAAGTAATGCGATTATGTAAATATTCTCTTGCTAACTCCCACACAACTAGTGTCAACAATATCATATTACTACAATAACTTTTTTGAACCATTACCACAACAGAGGAATATTTCTTGTGGATATGATGTCACCATTATTTATCCTTTTCTTGCCAGCGTAATCCTCAAGTAGGGTTGGCTGAGATGAAGGACCCTGAGTGACAGGCCGGTGACATGAATAAGAAATGGCTAGCGTGGAGTGGAGTTTTCGCCCATCAAACGGTGATCACTCCTGGTTATGGACAGTGGGTAGAGCGTGAGGAGGTGTCAGAACAATTGACATCCTCAACCCCCACCCCTGTTTCTCCAATGCTCAATTGCAGTTTTCCATCAAAGGTTTCCATTAGAAAAAGCCTGTTTAGGTTCTCTTTTAGAGTTCTTCTCCTTCACATAGTTAGATGATCACTTTTAAAATATGATCTTCTATATTATCTCTCAGTAACAGTTTAATCAGTTTCTCTGTCTCCACATTATGCCATACATTTTACTGAGCAGCGGCGTGTCTGCATGTCCGATCTTCTGTTGCCCCTCTCCCTCCCTTTAAGAACAACAGAGTCCTCCCTAGTTTGACATGGCCAGGGTCCACAAAGATTAGATTTGAATTTATGAAGATTGCTTCACCTAGGTCGGCGCTGTAATCTATGCTGTTGTAGTATTTCACGTGTGGCCCCCTCGTCACCAAGCCACCCAAGGGCCCCATATTTCACCCTGACAACGTAATCACAGCTCCGCATTAAAAAGTCATTATTGTTTAGAATGGGGGCCTCATCCAGAAAAACACTAGCTATAAAATCTCTTAGCCTTTGTGTCTCAGGCAGCACACATGTTTACTCAAGAACACAAGCTCAGGTGATTTAAATGACCAACTCAGAACTCCATTGATCTCACAGAGGTTTTTGCCTTTATAGAAATACACACCCGCCAGTGTAGTGCCATGCTTCACAATTTATGCAGACATGTTAACAAAATAATATATTTTATTGCAAATATGCAGATTGTATTCATGTCTTGGTGCACTGATAACACTTCCCTAAAATGATTTGCTGATATTCAGTCCACAATACAAATTTAAGGGTCATAACAAGTAAATATATATTAGCAGTAGTGATGCGCGGGTCGTCACATAACCCGCGGACCCCGCGGGTAACCCGCGGGTCGGGTTGGGGCGGGTAAAGAAATTGTCACTTTATTTGCGGGGCGGGTTGGGGCGGGTCATTAAAAACAAAATAAATAAATAAATCCATGTTTGTTGCGTGCAATTCCTTATAGCCTATATTAAATATTTGGGAATATCGATTTTCATATTTTATTAGGTTCTTTGATAAGGTTACAATACGAAGGCCGTAGCAACATAACTTGCGTGATGTCCCCAAACCTTTGGCGTCACGTCATGAAAGCGGCGCACCAAGCAGCTCCCGGCGCCAGCCACGACAACAAAAACGGAGAAATAAATGTGCAGATGGAAGACGAGGTGTGGGAGAAATTGAGGTCGGGAATTTACATAATTAAAAGAAAAAAAATTCAGGCTGCTAAATCTAATGTTTGGGACCGGTTCTCAGAAATAGCTGCAGCAAGAGACAATTGAGACAGCACGTGAAGTGCAACTCGTGTGAAACTCGTGTGAAAAAATATACAAACACGAGAGCCACAAAATGAGCACTTCCAGCATGTCAAGACATATTTTCCGTGTGTTAAATAAAACAAAAGTGCAGTGGTTATGTAGCTGTAAACTGTTGGCCAATACAAATTTGAAATAAAAAATTATTAAGCCTGTTAGATGAATACAGACGCTGCTTTGTAAATGTTGAAAATTTTTATCATTATCTTGTTATTAATATGACCTGATTTATGGTTCATATTCATAATCGTGTGTTGTTGCCTGTTTACAGGGCGATGTTTCCAAGCACTTTCAGGCTGAAATAAAGGCTGTTTTCATTTATATTACAATGCCTAGTATGTAGGGTGACCACCTGGCTATTGATCTGCAGTAGATGTGATTTTGCTGGACAATGCGAGACACCACGTGAGACAGATACATTTGTGAATTAAAATGTAAATAGTGATTTACACTTGTTGGCAAACTTGGCATACGCGCCGATTAATGTTTCTGCCGTTGGGTGCCCACACTCAGGCACGTGCACACATAGACAAAAAAGGGGCTTGAGCACCTGCCCTTTTTCTTCCTCGAGAGAAAGTGCCCTTTTTTCTGGGGTGGTTTTTTTTTAAATAAATGAATATATATTCCTGTTTATGTACAGCTTCCCTGTCAAACAAATATGTTTACTGAATAAAGCAAATAAAAAAATACTATATATCAGGTCGGCTTTGTCGAGTTCAGATGCCCTCCCTCCTCGACACAGCATTCATTCCCGCACGTGCGCGCGCCCCGCCCCACCTCATGTTTGCTTCTGGCTGAAAACTTGTGACAACTATTCCCGGGAAAATACAACTGCTGTTTGCGATGAGAAGCGAACATATAAAAGCCGTTGATGGATCCATCCCGTGCATTTCTTTCAGGTAGGCTAGCCTATTTTCACAAACCTGAACGTTTTGGCTATTTAAGGGTTATTTATACACGCTGCATTAACGCTGCATTAATAGTTTGACCACCATAAACACATCTGCCTGATTTGATACTAACGAAATTTATGTCATATTATAATTTCAATTATTTTAATGTGCTATGCATTGCGTTTTGAACCATGGTAAAGATACCTGTAGGGCTGTCAATACCAGAAGAGGAGCATCCATGAACAGCATTATTAGACAGTTTTCTAAGGATGCACGATTTATTAAAGCTATTTAAAAACCATAATACAGCATTACATAATGCTATTCTTAAATCTATGCTTACACAGGATAATACATCAATAAAAGTTTAAACCCTTGCTCTGTCTTTGCATGTTTGATGACCATATATTCTTGTTGAAGAAATTACAGTGGCTGTAGCATTTCTATCAAAAATATTATTAATATAATGGCCGAATATTATAATTTAAATAACAATATATTTTTAATTATGGTGGTTGGCTTTAATCATGGATTTGATCGTGCTGTGCTGTGCAGTGTAACAACAAAAATCAGCACGCTTTTGGCGCCCTCTGCAGGCATTTGTTATAATATATAATGTATTTATAACATTTCAGGGGAAAAAAACTCTTGATGTGTTTAAATATGCAGATTAGCTTATTTTGGTTAATTTAGAATAAATCTACAGATGCAAACAGACGGATGATAGTAGGCTTAAAACAAACACCATCTAAATGGGTTAGGGTTAAGTTCTTCCCATTAGAGTAAAAGAAGACATTAAAGCAAAAATAGACCAAAATCTTAAAATTGTCCACTACATGAAAGAAGTATTCAAATAACCAAAAGAATTAAAACAATTTATTGATTCGTGCAAAATAAACAGTACATAATAGTGAAACTATGTCCCTCTCCTCAGTTCAGTCATTTATTCTAAATATATAGCTACTTCAAAATAGTTGCTGTTTTCTGCTCTTGAGATAAACTCTCGTGAATACTAAAGACGGTCTTTGTGTGAAATGATTATTTTGTAGAAATCTGTGGAGAGTGTAAGGGAAGTCAAAGTTGTCAATATATTTAAGGGTTCCTTATTTTGTAAATAAATAATTATGAGAAGTGCCCTTTTTTCCACTTGAGCCCCTGCCCCCCAAAATGTCTGTGCACGTCCCTGCCCACACTACAATGTTGCTCTTATGGCAACATTAAATTCAACAGAATTTAATGTTAAATACAACAGAACATTAAATACAACAGAAAATTCTAGATTCACGGCTACACATGCAGGATGACAAATTTTGAGCGCGCAGATGTAATATCTGAGAGAGAGCGCGGGCGCGTCCAGTTAATCCGCCTGTGAGCGGAGATCGCTCGTGCATTTGATGCGCTCTCGTGATACAATAATGCGCTCTCAACATTTTTCATTATAACAACGCCATATATAACCCGCATTAAATGAACTATAAACGTGAGAAGAAAGTCGTGTCTGAACGTCGCAATTTTGTATTGGTTAAAACAAATGGAGAATATCTCGTTTTTCCGTAGGTGCTCGACCATTTCCGTGTGTGGCGCTTGATCGCTGCCGTTCGTTGGAAATATTTGCCATCAGAATGGATGATTACATGCTTTAAATCATCGATTTAGGCAGCTTTGAGCAGCTCCTGAGGTTCTTATCTAGTAGGCTATGTGAGATAAATCCTGGTTGTTTACTGAGTAAACTGAGTTTATGTCCACTCTCTCTATGATTGCATTGGTTAGTTATTTTCACAGCTAGAATATGACGGCTGCACAAACAGATTTTTAAATGCCTGCCAGTCATAGTTTTTATTATATTTCTTACTGTTGTGTTGTAATTTCAGGGATAAAAAAAAAAAAAAAAAAAAAACTACAGACGTAAATGAAATGCTGGACACTACTTAAGTCTTGCGGGACGCGGAACAAAGCTCCCAATTTCGGGACTGTCCCGCGAAATGCGGAACGGGTGGTCACCTTACTAGTATGTATATTTAATGGCTGCGGGTGCGGGGCGGGGCGGGTTGTAAAAATGGATACAGTGGTGCGGGGCGGGCTGGGGCGGGCCAAATAATTTCATAAAAGCGGGACCCGCGGGTTGGAAAAAAAGCCGACCCGCGCATCACTAATTAGCAGTGTATATTGTATATTAATACATAATAAGGTGTGCTTTCATCCGATAAATCAAAAGAAAAATCATAGACCTGTGGGAGAATTTTTTACTTTTTAGGAATATTAAATTAATTGTTAATAAATAAATTATTATAAAATAAAATATTTTTAACATTTAATAAACAACAATGCTACACAAACAAAAATATGGAAACATATTTCATTAATCTCAGCAAAATTCATTAATATTTATAAAATACTGACAGTGTATATCTTGAAGTTGTCAAATGAACAACTTGTTGTCAAAAACAACACTGAGTTAGTAAAATTCACTAAATCAAATCATCAAAGATCATTTCCTTTAGCAATCAGAGTAAACTAGATGTTCTGAATGTTTCTGATTCACTAAAAATAATCGACTCATTGAAATAATTTGTTCTTGATCCAACAGTGTTATTTTAGTATTATTAATGTACTATTTATTAATATTTTAAATTAGCTTTTATTTTTTATTTAGTTCAATTTTAATTTATTTTTAAAACTGTTTGTAATTTTTTTTTTACTTTTACCACATTTCAGTTTTAGTAATTTGTCACTTCATCTTATCATAAACCTTTTTTTTTTAATTTCAGCTAGTTGCCAATGCAACAAGTTTTTTCATGTAATATATATATATATATATATATATATATATATATATATATATATATATATATATATATATATATATATATATATATATATATATATTTATTTATTTATTTATTTATTTCAGCTTTATTTAAATGAGCAAAAATTATTTTAAATAGGTTTATCTTTTTGTTTACAGGAACAACCCTGGTTCCAACAGTCTGTTTCTAAAAGTAAAAACTAATTTTCTTTATAGGGAAATTTATTTTTAATGATAAATTATAAACCTTTAAAGACAGTCCTGCTGTGAGATACTGTAAAATTTCAAATAATGTTTATCAGAGGAATTTGTGGTGAAAAACTACATTATCCATGATGCTGCACAGAAAATTCTGCCAATCAGTTTCGACAAGCAAAAAGCTATTTAGCTCCACCCACTCCCATGAAACCCTAATGACACAATCAAATCTCCCTATACTCTCAAAATACTTAGTTTATATATATTTTTTTTGTTTTTTTTATGTTTATATATAGCTTATTTGTATACATATATGTATATTTTGCAAATAAATATCTCCATATTGTCATTTACAATGCTTCACGGGTTTGTAGTTCTTTCCCTCTCTAAAGCCGTCAAGTACACAGTCTTGTATCTTTGTATTTTTGTCATATTTTCTTCAACTCAAAGTTTATAATGTTTTGAATTACCTCATAGCTGGTTGGCTTGGTTCATGGTTTTAACTAAGACTTTTTAAAAAAAAAATCCCTATATGGGAGAAATGAGTGGAAAAAAATACTTCCAGAACCATCACCTCTGAAAAAGTGGGCGGACACTGTTGCACTCTATCCCTGCGTTCCATTCGGAAGGGCTCATCCCTATGCCCTAATCCCTTCAAAGGGTTTACCCTCCGGAGTGAGAGCTTCGAAGGGATGAAGGGTGTAGGGGTCAAAAAAAAACTCTTTTTTTGGAACGCACTTCTGCGTCATCTTAACGAGACAATCAAGGAGTAGATTGTGCAAGCTGCACCCTTTATTTAACGTTAGTTTATTTATTTATTTATTTTAGGTTTATGGCATGTAGGCTATATTGTATATATGTATTTTAAACATTTGAATGGACTGATAAAGGGAGCTGTAAAGTTTTTTTTGTTGAAGTACAATGTCGTTTTGACCATAATGATTTTGTACCAAATCTAACTCGTATAAATATTACAGTAGTACATAAAAATATTATACATACCTTTATAGTTAAAATCGATCTCTGAGCCTCCTGTACCCATTCTGTGACGTCAGACTTCCATCAGTTGTTCCCTTCGAAATCCTTTATTCCGAAGGGCCCTTTGAAGTGGCCAGTTTTGAGCACTTCGGTTTGGAATGACCCTTCAATATGGCGGCCATGATTATTTTCACTCCGAAGTGCCCTTCGGAGGGCGATATATCCCGTTTGGAACGCACCGTACATCACATTGCAACTATTCAAATTACCATAGCAACAACATAGCAACTCTTTGGCAACCACCAAACACACCATAGCATAGTGAAAAGCAATGCATGAGCAAGCTAAATTTTTTTTCTAAAAATATAGTTTTGTTTTGTTTTTTGGTCCAAACATTTCTTAGGATTTCTTTCATTAGAGTTATGTCTTTAGTGTATATGTATATATGTATTTTCACGTAAATGTATATACCATTTTGCATTGATGTCAAAGCAGACAAATCTGTGTGCACAGGAACACAAAGACAACAACTTGTTCATAAATTCTGTAGTGATACAAGCATTCTACAAGCTCCTTCATCAAAATGTAAAGCTTCTGGATGTTACAAAACTGTCAAAAACCAGGTTCTGCTTTGATCCAGCGTTTACCTATCTGACAAATGTCTGACGTAAATCCTTTGGGAACTCATTCTGACACCTGGGTAATCCTTCAGCCACTTCAACCAGAAGATCTGCTGGGATGAATCACCTCATTGTAAGGCAGCACCATAGATGTTCACCTAGCTATCATTTAGTCTTCTCTAAGCGTCTCAGTTAAGAATTGCAAACTCTCTCCAAGCCTCAAGTGGTTATGGGTATCAGCTTATTGTGTTTTATAGCTTAGCATGATGCTGCTTGGGGTGGCCGTGGAGCTTGACCTCAAAGGTCATTGTCCTTGACTCCCTGGCTTTATTCTAGACCTAACAGGCCCAGAAAAGACCACTCTACGGTCCCTGCAGTGAATAAAAGTAGATTTATGGGCTGTTTCTGCCATGTTGACACACAAGATGTAATTATGCATTAAGGAACGGCTACTGCGCCCTGTTAGGATTTAGCTGGATTGGTTGGAGACAAGCACTGAAATAAGGAGATAAAGTAGGAACACTGGGGAAAATAATGACTGTGTATAGATGTGTCATTGTGAACAAAATACTGCCCTCCTCGGATTTAGATCTCTATTTTTCTCTGCCTTTCAGTCTGTTGCTCCATGCACATTTTCTTAGTGGATCAATAAAGTCAATTCATGAGTCTGCCACCTTTCATGAATTAGATTTTCCTCCTAAATCAATATATTCCCATCTGACTGCACCATCACTTCTAAGTCTATTCTGACCAGCTCATTGCAGCAACCTACTTTCTTAGAAAACATAATATCAGTCTTGTATATGGTATTGATTATTAACCAAAGAGTAAGTTCACTGTCTGTCTGCAAATGGTTCATATCAGCTGCGTTAGCAATGTCTTTTTCATATTGTGACTGACTCAAGCCATAGAAATATTTACAATGGATTCAGTTTCATGGGTTTTGAGTCATTTTGTTGAATATAATACAATGTATGTCACTATTCAAATAGAGTAAGTTTGTTTTAAAAAGTGCTTTGTGAATTTTATCCTGCCACATTCAAACAACTGTTTCAACACACAGAGTCTGCATCAAATATACCAAGATCGACACAAACCCTAAAATGTCAGCCAACCCATCATTGGTTCTCACATATCATAATGTTTGGTCACATGGCATTCAAGAACCAATAAGGTTTACATTTGAGCATTTTTCATCCAACCTGTTGAGTGAATGATTCAGTGTCTTATTTATATATATAGAAAGTTACTTCTATATAGCATTAAAGTCAGCATTTTTATACAAATTGGTTAAGTGAAATTGTTCTCCTAAATCAATATATTTCCATCTGACTTTATCATCGACTAGCTCATCTCAGCAACCTACTGTCTCAGAAAACATAATGTAAGTCAAAGAAATTGAAGAAAAGGTCTTATGGAACCTTAAAGGGTTCTCACACGTCATGATGTTTGGTCACGTGACAATTAAGAACCGATAAGGTTTATTGTTTTAAAGGTGACCTATTATGCCCCTTTTCACAGGATGTAATATAAGTCTCTGGTGTCCCCAGAATGTGTCTGTGAAGTTTCAGCTCAAAATACCCCACAGATCATTTATTATAGCTTTATTATAGCCTATTTGGGTGTGAGCAAAAACATGCTGTTTTTGTGTCCCTTTAAATGCAAATGAGCTGCTGCTCCCGGCCCCCTCTCCAGAAGAGCTCATGCTTTGGTTGCTCAACAACAACAAAGCTGGAGAATCTCAGTAACAGTGTTCAGCCTTCATTGTTCATTGTTGGACACTGATGGAGAAACTCAGGAAGAAGTTACAACTTTTAGAATGCAATTTCTGAATGGTTAGTGGATAAATTTATGTAGCTGCTGTGGAGTTGATTCAACTCATCGACTAGCATGTGCCGTCATGTTCATCTTTTGTGCAAAGCCAGCATTGAATTGGCCCTCGTTTGTAGAGCAGTCCGGCAGAACATGACAGTATGGCATCAGCACTCTACTACAACAACTCTTCCTCTTCTCTAAAGCAGCCCAACATGGCCTCACCCCCTTTGTTGCGTGTTCTTGGGGCAACTTCACCTTCCCTTAAATATATATATATATATATATATATATATATATATATATATATATATATATATATATATATATATATATATATATATATATGATGTTAGAATCATTACACATAAACCTCATCGATCTATATAATTAATTTGAACTTGAATAACATTTTAAAAACTCATCCAAATGGTATGGACTGCTGAACAGAAACATCAAACCAACAAGCAGGAATAGCTTATTTTCTGTGCTTATTTTATTTTTCTTGTTTTTCGGAACAAATATATTGTTTCAGTGCTATTGATGTTCTCACTGAAATTACTGCCTGGCTTCATCTACGGTGGGTTTGCTTATGTTATCCTCACGCTCTAATTCACAGCTAGATTTATGGCCATTCAGGAAGAACCAAACAGGACGAGAAACTGAGCCTGTTTGATCACGGGTTAGATTCTGATTTACCATCCACAGCTTAATTAAGTTACATGGCACCAGGGTGTTGGCCAGCTGCTGGGAGACTGAGCGCTGTGAGCGGTGGAAAGGATATCTGGTTGCACAGCCTTCCCTGAGCGCTCCCTGGGGAGGCTTGCAGCTGGGCAGAAGCATTTCTGGTACCCATAAGGCCAAGCTTGACTGATGCATTTGTAATTCATATCTCTATGTAGACCTGACATGGCTTCCCAAAAAAATATATGAGGCTGGTTTCAAGTGAATATGAAACTTTAACTTCAGTCTGTCAGGGGAGCCATATATTATAGTGGATGTTTTGCTGTACTATAATTTTCAGCCCTTTTGTAAATTGAAACTGTTCAGGTTTATGCTTTGAAACCCCTTTGTAGGATCACCAAAGGATAATAAGTAATAAACCATGATAGGCTGTGTGTTACAGTTATTTCAATACATTAAACATTTTTCTGGTTAGTAATCAAGCAATAGCACAAGTTATTTTAGATTTTATACACAATATTGACAGTTATAATATAGGCTACTAGTTTTGCTCAGTCACTGAAAATAGTTCCAAATGAAGTCACAGCAGAATAAATCTTTGTGTGTTTTCCGGCTTTCTTAAATGATCAGTGTTTTTCAATGATTCATTCATAAAGACATATTTTTGAACAAATCAGCTGTTTTGAATAAACAAATGGTTCAGTGATTTATTCATTAAAACCTTTACTGTTACATTTTGGAATGAATCAGCCTTTTTGAATGGATCGGTTGAGTAAATGATTCAATGACTCATTTATTGACAGTCACTTGTTTAATTCCTGAATGAATCAGTGTTTTTGAATGAATAAGTTGAAAGAATTATTCAATGACTCATTCATAAAGACGTATTTTTATTATTTTGAAATGAATCATCATTTTTCAACAAATCAGTTGAGTGAATGATTCAAAAGTTAATTTATGAAGACAGTCACTTGTTTCGTTAATTAATGAATCAGCGTTTTTTTAATAAACTGTTTGAGTGGATGATTCAATGAATCACTCATAAAAAGAGTCACTTGTTGCCACCTACTGGCGTAAAAATGTAATCTGCAGAAAGAGTATGTGGAAAAATCCCCACCACTAATGGAAAGACAACTAGATGGTCTGTCTGCAACGCAAGCACAAACAGTGAAAAGTCCCACTGCTGATAATATTCATATCAGCTTGGCCAATCAAATTTGAGGACTGGAACTAATAATGGTCATCTAATATATAAATGGTATGGCTTTTTTAAATTTTAACTTCAAGCAGAAGACCTGTACTACATTCAAATCTTTAAATTTGTGATTTGCTTTAATTGTACTAGAGGAATATTTTATTTAAATATATTGCTGTTTTTTCAAATTTTGAACATGTTTTAAAATTACCATTTCAAATTTAATTTGTCTAATGATGAGGGAATCCCATTTCAACAAGTGTGAAGGTTTATGAACTTTTAAATTAAAGTAGTGATTTATCATCCAATTGAAATGCAATTTGCATTTAAGGGCTAGTTTATGGCCACCGAGGCCCCGTCAAGGCCATTAAATCTTGATAATGAGATTTGCATTATAAAATGAGGGGGATCGAATTCATGATGGCTGTTATAGGGAGAGATGTGAAATAAAGACCTTCACTCCCCTCTATCATTCCTAATCACATATTCAAGTTATTACAGAACCATTTCCAAAGTCAAAACTGTACAGAGTTAAGATTAAGGAGTCATTACACCAACAGCTACTCTGAGTATCTGCATTTGGAATTACAAATATAAAAACATGTTTTGTCTTGCTCAGCCATGGTTTTTTTTGTCTACTGCCGGCACTCGTTTCAATTCTCTTCTATTCCGCTGTCCATTTTGGTCTCCTTTATATAATTTCTGCTTTTGCTTTATGAGAACACTGCATGACAGGCTCATGTTCATGACCTGAACCCTGCCATTTCTGGCCAGAGTGATCAGTGTTCTTTCATTAATGTAATTTCAGTAATGAATTCTGGGGGTGATCTCACAGTCAGAGCCAATCTAAGGCAGATGGTTTTCATGTTCTTTCTCCTCCCTAGCTTTTTAAATCAATATTAGGCCTTAATTCCCCATGTCTCATACTTTTTCCCTCATTAATGGAATCCCATAGCGTGGATAGAATGAAATGTCAATGCAATGTCTCCTCTGATGAATTATGTTCAGCATTTAAATATGAAAAACATTCAACCGAATGCAAAATCAATTTATGCCATTGTTATTTCTGATGAATGTGTTGAATAAGTACGAAATGACATACCTGTATAATAGAGAACATAATTAATGCTATTGCTATTGCTAGGGTTGTGGATTTGAAGAAACCCTGAACTCTAAAGGTTTAGATGTGTTATGGGTCAATGACATATAATTGTGTCCATGATAGGAAAAAGTACTCTTTGTATTAATGCAAGTAATTTAAAATTTAGTGACTCTAAAAATGTTTACCCAGCAAGTATAAACTATAGCATATAGTTACATATCTTTACATATGTTTTCGACAGTACATGTAAGTGCAAACATCTATATACAGTACAGTGCAAAAGTTTGGAACCACTAAGATTTTTAATGTTTTTAAAAGAAGTTTCGTCTGTTCACCAAGGCTACATTTCTTTAATTAAAAATACAGTAAAAAAAACAAAAAAAAAAACAGTAATATTGTGAAATATTATTACAATTTAAAATAGCTGTTTTCTATTTGAATATATTTCACAAAGTAATTTATTCCTGTGATGCAAAGCTGAATTTTCAGCATCATTACTCCAGTCTTCAGTGTCACATGATCCTTCAGAAATCATTCTAATATGCTGATCTGCTGCTCAAGAAACATTTAATGTGTACAATTGTACAAAATATTTGTGTACAATTTTTTTTTTCAGGATTATTTGATGAATAGAAAGTTCAAAAGAACAGTGTTTATCTGAAATCTAATCTTTTGTAACATTATAAATGTCTTTACTGCCACTTTTGATTGATTTAATGCATCCTTGCTGAATAAAAGTATTTATTTCTTTCATTTCTTTTCAAAAAAATAAAATAACTTTTAAAATATCTTTTAAAAATAAAAAATCTTACTGACCCCAAACTTTTGAACAGTAATGCTACAGAAGCTTTGTATTTCAGATGAATGCTGTTCTTTTGAATTTTCTATTCATCAAGGAATCCTGAAAAAAAAAGTACACAACTGTTTCCAACATTGATAATAATCATAAATGTTTATTGAGCAGCAAATCAGCAAATTAGAATGATTTCTGAAGGATCATGTGACACTGAAGACTGGAGTAACGATGCTGAAAATTCAGCTTTGCATCACAGGAATAAATTACACTGTCAAATATATTTAAATAGTACACAGTTATTTTAAATTGTAATAATATTTCACAATATTACTTTTTTTTTACTGTATTTTTAATTAAAGAAATGTAGCCTTGGTGAGCAGACGAAACTTCTTTTAAAAACATAAAAAATCTTAGTGGTTCCAAACTTTTGGACTGTACTGTGTGTATATATATATATATATATATATATATATATATATATATATATATATATATATATATATATATATATATATATATATATATATTAAAGTTTTAAAATACATGTATAATTTATGAATCACTTTTATTATAAATGTTTAAAATACATTTAATAAATACCTGTAAAAGATGATGCCCCATTGACCACATAGCATTTGCTTACCATGCAAGGCACCATTTACATTTTGAATATATTAAATAAAGGTGTTTTTTTTTTTTTTTTTTTTACTTACATATTTAAGGTAATTTACTTAAACTAATATATTATCAACCCCTTCCTCTTTAGCCATGATGTCAGTGTTGTATCCCTATGTTTTGTCCTGTGAATGAGCTGCTGACTATTACTCTAATGGTCCTAAACAGAGGTAGCCCAGAACCCTGCGGAGGAAAGGACAAGCTAACTACTAATTTATAGAGGGGATTGCTTGTGTCCTAGATAATTATTTTTAATGTCACTCATTACAGCGTCGCTGCGGGGGGAGAGCGATATCAACATTCTTGTTGCTTTGCTTGGACACAATACCATTACAACAATGTCTTTCAATTAACCTTTCCTCTGTTCTATAATCAGCTCTTTCTGCTGGCCTGGCAAGTGCTGGATTAGAGGAGAGTGACTCGGCATTAATGGACTATGACATGGAGACAGAAAGATGGTGAAACAGAAGCTGAGATGGAGAGACAACATTTGCAGGCTGAGAGGGTAAGATTCTCTTGTTCCGGGCTTGGCGCCGTCTAAAAACCTTATCCTCTACATCAACCAATTACAGATATCTTGTAGAATCGTTTTAAAGAAGGCATAGGAACCTTAAGATGACATTGGGTACAGACACACCAATGATGCCAATACATCTAACATTTTCACTTTCTGATATGAAAAGCCTATTAGAATATGATAATTCCCCCTGTGCAAAGAGCAATTGCTTACTTCCTCAGAAAATAGTGGTTTGGTGCAAGCAATTCCATTAAATTTCGAATCATTTTGTGATAAAATTCAAAAGTGTCCTTGGAGGGATATGAAATGAAAAGCATGTGAGTCAACGTTCTCCCAAATCAGACTATTGCTGTATCTACTAAATCTGGGAATGGGTATTATTCATGGGATGGTTATGAGAATCTGATGCAGTTAATGTCAGAATCAATGTTTCACGGTATGTCTCAGTATTGTTTCCCAGGAATCCTGCCAGCATTACAAACAATCATAGTGAACAAATGTCCAAAATGTATCCACAAACAGTGGCACTGAATCTCAACTCATGTTCTCTGGCAAACCTATGGATGTGCATGTCTACGCATTTTCAATATTACTAGTTAGTGGTTTGCCCGAATGACTAGTGAACCTTAAGGGGATACCTTTTTTCTTATGTTTAATTTTTGTGTCCATACAATGGAAGTCAGCGGACACCAATACTGTTTGCTCACCAGTATTCTTCAAAATATATCCTTTTGTGTTACACAGAAGAAAAAAATAACATATATAGCCTGGTTTCACAGACAAGGCTTAGATTAAGCCAGGATTAGGCCTTAGTGTAATAAGGATATTTAAGTAGATTTTATAAACGTGCCTTAGAGAAACACTGGTGTGCGTCTTGAGATAAAACAATGGCAGTGACATATTTTAAGATATGTCAGTGCCAGTTGCTTTCAGTTGCTTTAAAACAGCTCAAACATACATATTAGTCTGAGACTATAGGTTTGACGCTAAAGGAAAAGACTGCTGCAAACCAGGCTCATTGGAAATACATGATTCTCTCTACAGTTCTGCAAAATTTGAAATGCGTTGCTCTGGGTACAATTCGCTGAACTTTTGAGGTGAAATGGCCACAAGCAATATCATTTTTTTCCCCTTCCATTGTTGATGTAATAACAAGAAATAGGGCTGTGACGGTAGGCATGACAACCGTGCCAACGCGGTCGTGGAGTGTCACTGGCAGTAGTGTATATATAATATATATATATATATATATATATATATATATATATATATATATATATATATATATATATATATATATATATATATATATATATATATATATATATATATATATATATATCATATATAATATATATTTATATATCTCAGAGATCACGATAACTGAAAATTTTCCGTCTTCAATGGAATTTGTTTAGCAGTGACGGGAAAAAATCTGCAGCCCGTCTGTCATTTTGACAGATTATGTAGTTTGTATGTAAGCTTGTTGTAATTCCAACTCCTGTCCAATAGGTGGCGAGTGCGCTCCAGTGTGGCAGCAGAGCACGAGTTCAGTCTCCGGAATAAAATGAAAACGATGCGCTTGATTACACACAGACGCGCACCCAGTTTAAGTAAATTGTATAATGATAAAGTTACTTATGCATGCTTAAGTTTTTTTTATTTTTCTTGCTGACTAAGTTTATGGTCAACGAATGACTTTTCTGAGGTATAATGTTACATGACATTGGCAACACTGATGTTGAATTGACGTGATACAGATTTCGGTAAGCTACTGTATTCTTCAACATATATTTTTTTTATTATTTTCATTCATGTTTATTTCGTTCTTTACAGTAGAGGAAAGGATGATCGCATTCACAAAGAGTTCAAGATGAAAACTGAAAGTGATGCAGCTTGTCTCTGATACGGTGGCCGAGAGAGCTCAACGCGCTGCAAATAAAGAAAACATCTTCATCAGTTTGACAACACATATGCGCTGCAAACTCCACAACACTTACAAATAGTGAAACGCGCTGCAAATAAAGAAAACATCTTCATCAGTTTGACAACACATATGCGCTGCAAACTCAACAACACTTACAAATAGTGAAACGCGCTGCAAATAAAGAAAACATGTGGAGTTTGCAGCGCGTGTGTTGTCAAACTGATGAAGATGTTTTCTTTATTTGCAGCGCGTTTCACTATTTGTAAGTGTTGTTGAGTTTGCAGCGCATATGTGTTGTCAAACTGATGAAGATGTTTTCTTTATTTGCAGCGCGTTTGTCTATTTGTAAGTGTTGTTGAGTTTGCAGCGCATATGTGTTGTCAAACTGATGAAGATGTTTTCTTTATTTGCAGCGCGTTTGTCTATTTGTAAGTGTTGTTGAGTTTGCAGCGCATATGTGTTGTCAAACTGATGAAGATGTTTTCTTTATTTGCAGCGCGTTTGTCTATTTGTAAGTGTTGTTGAGTTTGCAGCGCATATGTGTTGTCAAACTGATGAAGATGTTTTCTTTATTTGCAGCGCGTTTGTCTATTTGTAAGTGTTGTTGAGTTTGCAGCGCATATGTGTTGTCAAACTGATGAAGATGTTTTCTTTATTTGCAGCGCGTTTGTCTATTTGTAAGTGTTGTTGAGTTTGCAGCGCATGTGTTGTCAAACTGATGAAGATGTTTTCTTTATTTGCAGCGCGTTTGTCTATTTGTAAGTGTTGTGGAGTTTGCAGCGCATGTGTTGTCAAACTGATGAAGATGTTTTCTTTATTTGCAGCGCGTTTGTCTATTTGTAAGTGTTGTTGAGTTTGCAGCGCATGTGTTGTCAAACTGATGAAGATGTTTTCTTTATTTGCAGCGCGTTTGTCTATTTGTAAGTGTTGTGGAGTTTGCAGCGCGTGTGTTGTCAAACTGATGAAGATGTTTTCTTTATTTGCAGCGCGTTTCACTATTTGTAAGTGTTGTTGAGTTTGCAGCGCATATGTGTTGTCAAACTGATGAAGATGTTTTCTTTATTTGCAGCGCGTTTGTCTATTTGTAAGTGTTGTGGAGTTTGCAGCGCGTGTGTTGTCAAACTGATGAAGATGTTTTCTTTATTTGCAGCGCGTTTCACTATTTGTAAGTGTTGTTGAGTTTGCAGCGCATATGTGTTGTCAAACTGATGAAGATGTTTTCTTTATTTGCAGCGCGTTTTTCTTTTTGTAAGTGTTGTGGAGTTTGCAGCGCATGTGTTGTCAAACTGATGAAGATGTTTTCTTTATTTGCAGCGCGTTTGTCTATTTGTAAGTGTTGTGGAGTTTGCAGCGCATGTGTTGTCAAACTGATGAAGATGTTTTCTTTATTTGCAGCGCGTTTGTCTATTTGTAAGTGTTGTGGAGTTTGCAGCGCATGTGTTGTCAAACTGATGAAGATGTTTTCTTTATTTGCAGCGCGTTTGTCTATTTGTAAGTGTTGTTGAGTTTGCAGCGCATGTGTTGTCAAACTGATGAAGATGTTTTCTTTATTTGCAGCGCGTTTGTCTATTTGTAAGTGTTGTTGAGTTTGCAGCGCATGTGTTGTCAAACTGATGAAGATGTTTTCTTTATTTGCAGCGCGTTTGTCTATTTGTAAGTGTTGTGGAGTTTGCAGCGCATGTGTTGTCAAACTGATGAAGATGTTTTCTTTATTTGCAGCGCGTTTCACTATTTGTAAGTGTTGTGGAGTTTGCAGCGCATATGTGTTGTCAAACTGATGAAGATGTTTTCTTTATTTGCAGCGCGTTTCACTATTTGTAAGTGTTGTTGAGTTTGCAGCGCGTGTGTTGTCAAACTGATGAAGATGTTTTCTTTATTTGCAGCGCGTTTGTCTATTTGTAAGTGTTGTTGAGTTTGCAGCGCATATGTGTTGTCAAACTGATGAAGATGTTTTCTTTATTTGCAGCGCGTTTCACTATTTGTAAGTGTTGTGGAGTTTGCAGCGCATATGTGTTGTCAAACTGATGAAGATGTTTTCTTTATTTGCAGCGCGTTTGTCTATTTGTAAGTGTTGTTGAGTTTGCAGCGCATATGTGTTGTCAAACTGATGAAGATGTTTTCTTTATTTGCAGCGCGTTTCACTATTTGTAAGTGTTGTGGAGTTTGCAGCGCATGTGTTGTCAAACTGATGAAGATGTTTTCTCATTTGCAGCGCGTTGAGCTCTCTCGGCCACCGTACTCTGATCAACTTTCTTTTCATAGTATAAATAAATGCAAGCATATGCCTATTTGCTTGCCCTGTAAGTTTGTGAATAAAATGTCTTATCATTAAAATATAAAAATTAAAATGACGGGTAATATTGATTATGATGGATTTTTTTTTTACGATCCTGTCCATCAAAATGACTGCTAAACGCAAGTCTAACGCAACCTCTAATATATATATATATACATAATTATATATATATACATTATTATATATATATAAACAAACCCCGCCCCCCCATCGGACCCCACCACCGCAACACCGGCGGTTGTTGGTAATTTACCACCGCGGTAGTAAAAATTGGCCACCGTCACAGCCCTAACAAGAAAAAAATAACAAGAAAGGAAAGGCTGCTGCAGAATGATAGAACCCCCCTAGCAGATCTCTACAGGTGGCGCTGGGGAGGAGGTGGGATTATAGGAGTTCTCATATTGTGCGGCGTGCTGATCGCAGCTAGGATACGGTATTAAAGCCACGTAAATGAAGAAGTACCTGCGATTGGTTGGTGTCGCAGTACTGAAAGAACCAATCAGCGATTGACAGAGTTTCATGACTGAACTTTATATTAAAAGCACATTTTAGTTCATATTTCATGCTGTCTCAAAATAGCACAGTTGAGTACACTTGAGATGTTCTTAGAATATTATCTTATCTTATCTGCACTTTAAGTATATTATAGAAATGTACTTTTTTTTCACCTGGGAATTCCACCACGTAAATAGCGAATCCGCCATGGCGCGAGCGCCACTGTTTTTTTAAGGGAATGGGAGATGAGACTCTGATTGGTTGATCACAAGTTATGCCCAAAACTCACCCATTACTCATTAAGAGACTAGGGACAACCCTTTTAGACCATGCGCCGGGCGTGCCGACCATTTTTCCCGTTGTTAAACTAGAAAAAGTGGATTCATACTTGCATACTTGCACTTGCGCCGTGCACTTTAGACCATGTGCTTAGATCGTCAAAATAGGGCCCATTGTGTGAGGAACAGATAATCTGATAATCTGCCCTTTTGTGTGAAAGGGAACAAAAGTTGTAGGTATTTTACTGCCTCTAGTGTTAGAAATTGCTGTGAAATGTTTGTATAAGTATGTTTTTGCAGTTCTGTCACGTCTTTCAAGTGCGTCTGGGTTGCAACAAGAAACCGGTTTTCACCAAACCGCAGTGATTAGAGAAGATGTCCTTCCCACAGAGAGATGAAGTCATAGATTTTCAAAAGTTTGCTGGTGTCCTTTTCCTAATCTGATCAGCATGACTCCAGGTCATGAAGGCAAAGACAGCTGGAATCAAATTATAGTCAGTTCCTATAACACTATGGCCCATCATCCTACTGCCTGTCACTCACACATACACACTCACACACACACACACACACACACACACACACAGATGCCCTCTCTGTCTGTCTCTAACTAATGTACACACTCAAGCAGCTAGAGATCTGCCAACCAACTATTGTACTTTCAACTTTACCTAAAAAAAAAATGAAAATACAAAAATGAAAACCTATGCCAAATATGAACTAATTATCTCATTCTCAATGATACTAAACTGATATTGTTCTCTCTCATATTTGATGGTTTACCTCATTGATCATTATTTTCCTGTTTATTAATGTGAATCTGCTCTGAAACAGTGTGTATTGTATAACGAGCTACTGTATAGAAATGATGACATGACTTGACTTAATGTTGCTTTATGATATCTTTGATTTTTGCCTACCACTATACATTAAAATCTGAGAATGCACACTTTATGACAAAACTAAAAGTTGGTTTGGTTGCATTGTGAACATTGTCAGAAATCAACAATCTGTTTTATGTGTGGGTTTGTCAAGGAGTTAATAATAAACCTGGGTCATGATCCTAATCTGTGTGTGACAACACTGGACAGCTGACTGTCTCTTATTAGCAAAGCTGTCGAGGAAAACTGCTGTATTATTTAGGCATATTATTATAAGTAATGGGTTAAAAAGAATTGATTTCACAATTGGCTTTTGGTTGCATCTGTTCTTTGTGCTTGTATGGCTCAGTCTCTGGGAGCCTGCTGAGGCACCAAAAGCATGTGGGTATCTGATGCAGACTAAACCCCACTGACCTCCAGACTAGGGTTCAAAGCCTGTCATTCTTATCTAAACTAACCTGGATTTGTTTAGTTTAGAAAAAAGAGCCAATCAGAAGCTTTGAAGAGTGATACTTTCATAAAGGCATTTTGGCAGTAGATCTGTATCATGTTTAACACATCAAGAAGTTTTACTCAAATATGTATTTGGACACTTATTATACACTTAAATGTAATAATATCACTTGAATATTCTCATCTTATCTTAAATATTCACATGCAGTATGTTCTAATATTTGTGGAGTATACATTTCAATTTAAAGGTGCCATCGAATGAAAAATTGAATTTACCTCGGCATAGTTGAATAACAAGAGTTCAGTACATGGAAAAGACATACAGTGAGTCTCAAACTCCATTGTTTCCTCCTTCTAAATCTCATTTGTTTAAAAGACCTCTGAAGAACAGGCGAAACTCAACATAACACCAACTGTTACGTAACAGTCGGGATCATTAATACGTATGACCCCAATATTTGCATATGCCAGCTCATGTTCAATGCATTACACAAGGGCAAAACGTCTGGATCAGTGCACAGCTGAATCATCAGACAAGGTAAGCAAGCAAGAACAATAGCGAAAAATGGCAGATGGAGCAATAATAACTGACATGATTCATGATATCATGATATTTTTGGTGATATTTCTAAATGTTTCGTTAGCATGTTGCTAATGTACTGTTAAATGTGGTTAAAGTGACCATTGTTTCTTACTGTATTCACGGAGACAAGAGAGCGATCGCTATTTTCATTTTTCATCTCTCCAACAGTGTGTAATGTTAACTTTAGCCTGTTAGTAAAGATCCATTTTGAGGGTTATATTAGCTGTGTGAACTTTGTTTATGCTGGTTAAGGCTGTGGAGAGCTCAGGGGCGGGGGAAGGCAAGATTTAAAGGGGCCACACACTGAATCGGTGCATATATAATTATGGCTCAAAATAGGCAGTTAAAAAAATTAATAAAATTGGGTATTTTGAGCTGAAACTTCACAGACACATTCAGGGGACACCTTAGACTTATTTTACATCTTGTTAAAACTGGTTCTAGGGCACCTTTAAACATTTAGCAGGCTCTTTTATCCAGATTCACTTACAAATGAGGATAACAATTGGAAAATGCCATTGTCCAAGTAAGGCCTGCCAAGAGAGCATCGCTATAGTCCATTCCAGATAGAACAAGGAGTTAGCATGCTCCAATAGGAAGGACCTGATCTTTGTAATGTTGTATAAAGCAAATCTGCAGGACTGAGCCATTCTAGCAATGTGGTCTGTGAAGTTTAGCTGAACGTCAATCACTACTCTGAGGTTCCTGGCTGTCCTGGAAGGAGTTATGGATGACAAACCTAGCTGAATGGAGAAGTTGTGATGAAGTGTTGGGTTGGCCAAGATCACTAGCAGTTCTGTCTTTGCGAGGTTGAGTTGAGGGTCATGGTCCTTCACTCTAAAAAATGCTGGGTTAAAAAAATCCCAAGCTGGGTAAAATATGGACAAACCCAGCAGGTTGGGTTAAAGGGCACCTATTATGCCCTTTTTCACATGATGTAATATAAGTCTCTGGTATGGTCAAGTTTCAGCTTAAAATGCCCCACAAATTTGCCCCTATTTGGGGATGAGCAAAAACATGCCTTTTACTATATTAATATATTGCTGGCTAAAAAAATAAATCCAAAATTGGTTGAAAAAAATGGCTGGGTAAAAACAACCCAACCCCTGGTTTTGTCCATATTTAACCCAGCAGTTTTTAGAGTGTTCATCCAGTCCGAAATGCCTGTCAGGCAGGCTGAGATGCGAGTAGCTACCATCAGGTCATCTAGCTGGAATGGGAGGTAAAGTTCTGTGTCATCAGCAGCATAGCAGTGATAGGAAAAACAATCATGTTTCTGAATGACAGATCCTAGTGATGTCATGCAGATGGAGAAGAGAAGTGGTCCAAGCACTGAGCCCTGAGGCACCCCAGAGGCTAGATGTTGGGACTTAGACACCTCACCCCTCCAAGACACCCTGAAGGACCTACCTGAGAGGTAGGACTTGAACCACTGGAAAGATGCCCATTGTCATGAGAAGTAGCCTACTGTTGTGGAAAATGCATTGATAGGAAGATCGGATCATTTTCCTGACTTGGATCTTTGAATCGCATAATAATACTAGCCATAGACAAATTATAAGAAATTAATGATTAATTCAAATATCAACTTATCTTCTTGTACAACCTGTTCATTCTTTTGTCACGTGGCAGCCGCATAGGCTCTGGACAGAGAACAAATCAACAATTATAGGGACAAATCAATTATTATAAGGACAAATCAATTATTATAGCTGACCTCCCTAGTCCGGGAGCTTGTTTTTCTCATAGTGAACTTGCCTTAACCCATAAGAACCCAGACCATTTTCTCCTTTCAGTAAAATTAAAGCAGGACCTAAAAAATCAAAGTCACAATAAAGTATACTTACCATTATTATCATTTCATAGTCATAGTCACAATAAAATATCATGGTTACCATTAGAATTACAGCATGTACTTAGTATTACAGTATTTATTAATTTATTAATCTGGCTCAAAGTGTTTAGTTAATAAAATGTTACATCACAGTGCATTAAGTAATGTTAATAAATGCAAATTTTGATTTTAACAATGTATTGGGAAACGTTTAAATTAACATAAGCTAAGTCTAATAAATGCTGTAGTAGTATTGTTCATTCTTAGTTCATGTTAACTAAAGTTAATATGAAACTTAACTGTAAAGTGTTACCATCATTTTTATTTGTGGAATTTTCTTCCGCTTTTAATTCAATTCAACCCCATATTTTAGTTGATAATTCTTGATTTTTGGCTGGATTCTTGATTTCTTAATGGACAGAACGCAGAGGGTAACTGGTGTTTATCTGAGGAGATATCATCAGGGTCTCACCAGTTTTTTACATTCTTTATACTGACGATTTCAGTCAGCATGACAATAGATATATTTTAAAATTTGCTGATGATTCCGCAATATTCAGTCTCCTCCACTCTGATGAAAATGACCACGGTCCTGTCAATGATGACTTTGAACACTGGTGTGACAGAGCAGAGCATTCCTCCAACTAAATGTGGCAAAGATAAAATAAACGCTCACTAATTTTATACACAAGCCCTCCTGAATGGGTTGCTTAATTGTAATACCTCCTGAATGGCTCACTTCTCCCTTGATTATTTTTTTTACCTTGTTTTTTTTTTGACCCTGCTTCACCTTGAACTTGGTTTATTTGACTTTTGATTTTATTTGGATGACTGATTTTCTGTGCTGTGACCCTTGCCTATTTCCCTTAGTTCTGCACCTTTTGCTTTATTTTTTTTTTTTCCTTTTCTCCCTACTCTCATTTTTTGATATCTTATTTTGCAATCTGGATAAAACTGAACACACTTTTAGGGCCACTCACCGGACATTTAATTTTGAACGTGTCACAAAACGTGTCAGAAGCACTGTAATGTCATTAATGTAATTGTCACCACAAGCACCTATTTCCAATGAGAATTAAAGAATTTAAGTTATTTTGGGGTTTAGAAAATTAGACTTTCTTTCTAGCTTGAAGAACAATGGACATACTACAGCATTAAACATCATTGTCAATATAATTAGCAGGACTTTATCCACCATAGATAATGAGGTGGATGCATCTAATCGACCTCTAATCATGAATATCTGGTTTCTTCCTTCTTCGAAAGTGGTGATTTTCCATTCTAGATGTAACAAAAAATCACTTATAAAAACAAAGCAATGGAATTTTGGTGATGTTAGTGTGGTGTAAATCTTAAAACAAGACTCTGTCTGCCAGCAAGGGGTGAACATGTTGCACATCCATCATTCCAAAAAGAATCCTAAGGAAAACATTTTCTAATGGGTGAAACATCAAACACAAAAAGAGCTTGTATGAACTCAAAATGAGTTTCTGCGGCACCCATTATTTACAGTTACCTGGACCATAAAATTCTGAAAAAGACCAAATGCTGATTTACATACAATGCATTTTCATATTTCGAATTGCATTTTATCACAAATGCTTTTATTTATGCCCCAACAGAGTGGACTTTAGGATGCTTGATTCATTCATCATCTTCAGCAATCATATTTGCATGCATTCAAAAGGCCAAATGGGGGCATCAGTCTGAGGGTAATATCAAACCATTACAAATCTGCCCTTGAGCACCCTCAAATACCTGGAAAGATCCACATGTGCATGTTGTGACATGACTGTCTTTGGATGTAGGAGGGACTAAGTTTGCAATATAAAACAGTGGTTGCCATTCATCTTCTCTAAATTTGTTTTCTGAACTGCACACAGAGAGTGAGCCCTATCTACAGCCATGAAGACTGTCATATTGAAAATACTTTGCGTACTTTTTTTTGCGGTGTTCGCCTCTGCTGAAGTTATGCCCATGCCTGGTTTTGACCTCGAAAAGGTTACAAAATTTACCTTGCGATTTTACTGCAAAATACTATAAATTAAGATATCTCAGTTTTATCTGAGACTTTTGGGGAAGTCCAAGACGAATAGTTAGGAATAGTTTTAGATGTGTTATATTCATGTTTTCCAATTCCATTCTCTGCAGATGGGAGGAAAGTGGTATCTTATTGGCTTTGCTACAAATGCAGAATCGTTTGTCAAAAGTCACAAGGCTGACATGAAGATGGGAACTGCCATGCTGGTGCCTACCAAAGACGGAAACCTTGATCTCACTTACAGTCATCTAAAGTAAGCAAAACACCACAGGTAAATAGGGTAAAACAATCGATAAATAATAGTTATAATTAATAGTTGAAATTCTTGTATTTCACTGTATTTTTAGCAATAAAATTCTATGTAAATCAGGCAGATTTTATATTGACAAAGTGTTCTGTAAAAACCTTTAGAATATAGACAGATAGATATGACTTGAAGTTATGGAAATAAAATCTCAAACTTGACTAGTGCATGAAAAAACAATCATTTAGTAGTAGTATCTTGCCTTGAAGAATGGTCTTGATGATTTGTTCTCATGCTTACAATAAAATTAATTTTAGGTGCTTCATTTGTTTCTTAGTAGTGATGGTTCCTGCTTTAGAATGAATAATCTTGCCAAGAAAGCTGACATTCCTGGACGCTTTGTCTTCTACAACCAGCGTAAGTCTTCCTGCATTTGCTTTTAGCTAATGATCCGATTGCTCTTTATCATCATTGGCCTAAATGTATCTTATTCTATCAGGTTGGGGAAATGACAACGACATGCGCGTGGTTGATGCTATATTTGATGAGTTTGCCATCGTTCACACCATAAAGACCAAGGAAGGGAAATCTGAGATTCTCAACAAACTCCACAGTAAGAGCTCACTTCGTCTAAATTTCACAACATAGCTGAAACGATTTTTTCAAAAGATGCTAAACGTACTCTGAATGTGTCACGGTCACAGGTCGTACCACAAAAATAACTGAGGACTTGAAGGAGAAGTTTAAGCAGTTCTCCCTGGACACTGGCATCCTTGAGGAAAACATTGCTATACTGCCAATGAACGGTACATGTTCTCAATTCTTGCGGTTACTGATACAATAACTGTTTTTTGAAAACTAACATTTAACTACTGTTTTGCAGGTGAATGCTAAATCAAGTGTCTCATCAACCACAGAAAGACCTTCAGTTGGTCTGATCATTTCACCTGAAAATAAAGATCTTCTGTCTCATTTGTTCCTCTATGTGCCTTAAACATATTTATATTCTGTTCACATCATGATAAATTCATGCTATAGTGCTTCTGCAAAGAAATCTCAAGCAGCACCTCATGGTAAGAGAATGGAATGATCAATATGTTGCACCTCTAAATATGAGCAGTGCTTTAATTTTTTTCTTTGGTGGTTTTATTAATGCTGTTTGATTAAATAGGTTTACAAATGACAAAATGTTGATGTGTTACATTCAAATTCTCCATTTATATTTAATTTCCACTTCAATAATAATAATAATAAACCTTACTGGATGCAAAATACTGTTAATTACTTCTGTATTGGGGGAAATTTCCAAAGGGGAAATTTGAACTGCGTTCCCTAGGTAAGATATCTCCGGAAGGGGGATTAGGGCTGTGTGGTGCAGTTTGAGGTGTCTTGGCAAAAGGGGAGATTGAAACTATGTTTATCAGTTTGAAGTGCCTTAACAGGTAGCAGTCCTGTTGGGTGAGGAAGATCCATTCTGATCTGCTCTGATGAATGGATCTGTTTAGATCCAACTCTGATGGACGACGACAACAACAACAACAAACTCGCTGAGACTTCCTAGCTCTTCCATCCAGATAGCAAAATTCTCTGTTTTTACTGTTATTTCTATTCCTTATGTTCTATTTTTATTATTCTTTTTTATGTAAAGCACTTTGAATTACCATTATGTATGAAATGTGCTATACAAATAAAATTGCCTTGCCTTGCCTTGCCTATTTACCTCTGCAAATATAAGAGGACTATTTAAAGTGCCCCATTAGACCGATTCTGAACTGCCTGAAAAAAGTCATCAGTTATTCCGAACTTTGTAGGTTTGTGACAAATTTGTATAATTTCAGCATATGTTCTCCATTGCCTTCCCACAAACAACATCTAATTTGACCCGCCCTCATACACTGTTTGTACCCGAGACTTGGAAGATTTTGGTTTGTGTTGTCGACATGTTGAGAAAACACTGTTTTCTTGGCATAATGTTGACCAAATTTCTGTTAGACAGAGCTAAAAAATGTCAATTTGAAAGTGTTTTTGCCTCTTTGAGAACTGGCTCGAGTTTTGTACATGAATGTACAAAATATGCACCAAGTTTGGCCCCAAAACATTCCTGCTGAAAGTGTGTTATTTCCTATTTCCATTGTCTGCACATAAAATGGAAGGTTTGTACTGATAAAAGGTCATTCAGCACATTTTCAGCAAGTGAGTCTCTCTCTCCTCCAGCTACATTAGTTTAGATAGAATGACCTGTGCCATAAGGCAATGTTTTTCCTTTTATTTTGTCTCATTTGTTTGAGGTCAGGATTTGTGCTGTTAAAAAAAAAGTGGCTTTAGGAGGGAGTGAAGGTTTTTACTGTAATAGATTCTTGTGATAAGTGTGAATGTGATAGCACTGATATCTGCACTGGGTCTTTATTGGTGCGTTCAGGCTGGCTGGGAGGAAATGAATCAAAAGATGGATGCCATGTAAAGAGACATCATATTTACTTCTCAAGGAAAATGTGAGAGATATGATGGTGCTTCAGTGTAAAGGATAATCGTGTAGAGGTTTATAGGTTGTTTCTATTGGGAAGGAGTGTATCCACTGATATGTTTCAGAAAATTACAAAAACAATATCTCTCTTCCCTCATAGTTCAAGGTTAGTACTATGTTGGTATTATGACAAAACCTCTTTTGGGGGACATCTGGGAAGAACATATTCTCAACCTGCTTTGTATTGTTACAATGTTGTAGTAAATGAACAATGTTCACTGGTTCTCTGTATTACCTGGACTGAGAGTCACATTTATTTATTAGCAAAATTCTTTTGACAGCTCCAGGGCTTTCATTAAAACTACAGATTATATTTCTGTATTTTTGTATCCCCTCCCACGGACTGAGGGTTATTAACCGAACAGTTATTGTAAGGTTATTGTATTATCACTCAATATTATATTGTATTATGTCTACTCTTTAAACAGTATTATGGTAAAAATGTAACTCAATAGCTTTATGCAACGGCTGTTTCTTTCAGTTTTTCTGTCCTGTTAAGGTTAAGAAAATCTGTCTTTCTGATAAATAGAAAAGTTGCACAGTATACCGTCTTTTTTTAAATGGCCAATATTTCAATACTGTTTGTGAAACAAAAGTGAGAATTTATGTTTCTGCATCTTCACATTCCAAGAATTGTCCTTCAGGAATCGGTAGAAGGTTACGAGAATGAACAACATCACAGATAATAATCAAAGTATATTTCAAAGTCTTGTTGGATTTTTCTTTTTCTGTGTTAGGATTGGTATTCACAATATGAACCATTGTTCATAATAAAACCACTATAGATCTTTTTCTTTAGAAATATATACAGTACTGTTGATAAAAGGTACATCCTTGCAATGAGAGATATATTTTAAAACAATTTGTTGATGACCTGTATATTAAATATATACCCAATCATCCATCTATCCATCCATTCTCCAAACAGTTTTTCCTAAGGTCGCCGGAATACAGCAGCCTATAGAAACATATAACAAATAGCATAATATTTGTTGGTTCCTTTTAAATAAATAGAAAAAGAATGTCTTTTGGCAGAAAAACTATTGGTTGTACAGTACGTACCAGCTTAACTGACCCTTCATCATAAAGATAAGACTGTCTTCCGTTTTACTGCACAGTATTCTATTCAAAATGGGCTTGTGCTTGATTACTCTCAGTTCAAAACTAAACATGAATGATTGGAGCACTTTTATGTCCCATGTCATTTTGACTTACACTCCTATTCCGGCTCATTATTGCTGCCTGCTGGGAATGCTTTTTAGGCTATTGTCAGAGCTTTACTGGTATGGTGAATTGTCTAGACGGGACAATAGCTTTCAGGCATGCAAATGGTATGTTTGTCATATGTAGCATAAAATGTCTCACTTGTTAAGGCTGTATTAGAGCATAAAAGCACCCCTGCAGAAAAAGACAAAGTGCAAATTAATGATCTAAAAAAAGGTTCCCATTGTTTTTACAAATCTGTCCAATAGTGACGTAAAAATCTGGTGTTCATGTGGCACAGTGCACTTCAAAATTATTTTATTGTATAATTCGCAAGTTCGCCTGACCATTCAGTCTGAATCGTTTAATGGTAAAACAAACTTGGCTTGCCGCCTAGTGTTTAGAAGTAAAAGTATTACAAATATTACTTTTAGTTGTTATTTTGTTCTAGGTTGCATAGTTCATCGATGACACACAGACATAAATACATTCACACTCACACTGGAAAATTGAGTGTATTCAAATCATCTATGCTGTATGTCCTTGGATTGTGTGGGAAATCGGAGCACCAGCACAGGGAAACCATGCAAACTCCACACAGAAAGGCCTCATGGGACTTAAACCAGGGATCTTCTTGCTTTGAGGCAGATTCAGTCTGTGTGGAAGTGAGTTTTTTGAAGAGTTTTGAAATTCAGGCCATTTTCTGAATGCCACCACTGAGAATATAAATTGCTTGAAACTGAATTTTCCACCCTTGGCCACATGCTCACTCTCAAGGTTCAGACTTGCATCATGACAGTACTATGTGCACGTCTTTAAATGAAGCCTCTTCTGCCCTCTTCAGGACTGATGGCAATATTAGAAGTGCTCAAAGAAAATCAATTTCAGCTAAAGGTGCTGTGCTGCATGTCACATTCCATTATACTGGAACTGAGAAGAGCACATGTCCAGTTACATTTCAGAGTGAATTATCTGGAATTTGACCACCAGATTCTTGCTGCACTTCCGTTAACAGACTTTTTGATCCACAACTTTGATCTCTCCTGCCAAGTACTAGCAATTAAATTTTTTTTTATTTGTCCAATTTTTCCTACCAATGCCACCCTTTCACCCATACTCCAGGCCATTACTGTTCTGTTAAAAATAGGAAGTTTAAGACTGAAATGAGTTCCTGGCTTTCTCTGACTTGAATGGCACCACTCCAGTTATTCCCACAGCAGAGGTGCTGGGTTCACATGGGATCTGAGGAAAATTACATATTTTCTACTCTGCCATTACAGTCACATATGGCTGAAAAAAGCTGAAAATTTCTTCCTCCTGACTTATACCTCTAGAGCAGGGTTCAGGAAAATAGTGTTTCTAGTGTGCGTGATTTCTCACAGCTGAAAGTTGTTTCCATCTATCTGTATTGCCAGAGACCCACATTAATAGTGTAAAAGGTTTTTCCTATAATGCACATTCCACCCAGTAGCTGATAGCCTCAGGTGACCTTAGAAGAGAAATGCAATTATAGGGGAGAGGTAACGCTCTATTGTTTCTGAAGGCTCACTCTGTCTCTCATGCTCTGTGTGAGGTTAAGTGTAGCCACTATATGTTCTTTCATATTACTGTACTTCTCAGGTCTATGAAGTAGTGACAATACCCTGTATTTCTACATTCTACGTATAAAATATCTATCACTTTTCCTCATATAAAAAGCATAATGGAGTATTGTTTGTTTGTGCAAAACCTGCAGCAATATCGTGAAATGTTCCTGGGTCAACATATTTTGTTGATCCTGGAACAACATTTCTACCCCTAAACCTAATCCTACCCATAACTTACCCCTTTAAAACAGAGGGAAATGATAGGTGAATAATAATGTGGTAGAATCACCTAACCCTGATTGTAAGCCTCTTGACATAAACTGTAAACTTTCCCTCAAATTTGATTGAAATGTTGTTCCAGGATCAACAAAGATGTTGTACGTTCACCGCTTCCTCGAGTAGCTTCCTAATGTCTTTTCAGATTTAGAACGTCAGCTCAGCCTCCTCATGTCCTTTCACTTCAGCTTCCGAATTACAGTAGCTTCCTCAAGTATTTTCAGCTTCCTAATGTCCTTTCAGCTTCATTACATCAGATCAGCTTCCTCATGCCCCCTCAACTTATGTTGTTTCAGCTTCATTACATCTCAGCTTCCTAATGTCCCTTCGGGTTTCCTCAGTCTACACGCCTGCGCACATACGCATTCAAGAGAATTCATAGAGAAAAGAGAGAAAAAATGCTGTTCTTCCCTTTTGCCAAATAGGTAAGAAAACTTCAACACCCATAATGCACTGGGCATGTTGCCATCCAAGACCACTTCCATGAGTCTGATATGAATACACTTACTGGAGTAAAACCACTTTGCTTTAGTAGGAAATACTTCTTAGCAAACTTTTAGTCATAATTGTTTCGACTTGTATTGTTCCCGTAAGCAAGAATTCAAAGAGTAAATAAACGTTTAGCGGGAGTGAGTGACTTTCGGTTTCCAGTGAAGGATCCAGGGCTGGGTTTCCCGAAACCTTCTTAACTCTACGCCGTTCTTAAATTATACCTTAAGCTGTACCTTAACGTTAATACGTGTTTCCAGAAACATTCTTAGTTAAGTATACCTCCTGTAAGTTATACTTTCGTAAGTTTGGTCTGGACCACTCTTAGCTATACCTTATCACTATTGACAGTCAATACGAATATAATACACCCAGTGTTCGATTAGGATTATGGCAAAGAATAAAATGCAAAGATTCACTGCTAAATTCAAATGTGCTTTAGCGCTGATCCAGAGACAGACGCGCACTCGCGCTTGTCATGTCTCACAACTATTCTGTGTTTTTTTAACCTCATCAGGTTTTTTTATGTTTCAGATATTTAAATACACATTGGAATTAAGTAGGCTACTGCATAAAAAGACATTTATAGTTTGTTAAAATCAAATTCCATACACTGATGTCTACGGAAGCTGCAACAATAACCCTTTCAATTATATAATGTGTTTTATTTATATCAGATACACAATAACAATAAAGTTTAGTCTATTATTCTACCAGTTCACCGACCACATACTTTTATGTATTTCGGGCAAGATTTCGTAAATCCGACAGCTCTGAATTGCCGTGCAAACTCATCGTGCGACAAAACACATTCACTTTCACATGTTTTACAATCAGAATATATCATAGAATTCATGATATAGTTAACAAATTTGTGAATATTTTGAATAAAAAAATGAAAAAACGATATAAATTCGACATGTCTGTCAGCTGCATGAAATTCTCCAAGGAATTAAAACTTTGTTCTAAAATAACGGTCACCTTAACTTACAATATAGATTTAGTTTGCAATTTGGATTACTTTTATAACATCACGTGAGTCCTGATAAATGCAATTTATACTTCTGAAGTGCTTCTTTTTATAAAGAACACTGATTTCTCACACAACGCAGTGAAGCAGCCCCTGTATAGAGTGAATTATCGATTCTCGAGCCATCAATATCAACCAATTCAGCACCGTCGCCATGGACAGCACCTGGTAACATTGCACTTAAGAAGATATACCTAAAAGGTGCCCTAGATTGTTTTTTTTACAAGATGTAATATAAGTCCTAGGTGTCCCTGAATGTGTCTGTGAAGTTTCAGCTCAAAATACCCCATAGATTTTTTTTAATTAATTTTTTTAACTGCCTATTTTGGGGCATCATTAACTATGCACTGATTTTTTTCAGCACGGCCCCTTTAAGAGATGCGTTCCCTCTGCCACACAAGCTCTCGACTATATTACAGCGCATTTACAAAGTTCACACAGCTAATATAACCCTCAAATGGATCTTTACAAGATGTCCGTCATGCATGCTGTGTGCATACATCGAATCATGTGAGTAAAGTATTTATTTAGATGGTTACGCTTGATTTTGTGTGAGTTTGAGGCTATGCTCTGTGGCTAAAGCTAACATTACACACTGTTGGAGAGATTTATAAAGAATGAAGTTGTGTTTATGAATTATACAGACTGCAAGTGTTTAAAAATGAAAATAGCAACGACTCTCGTCTCCGTGAATACAGTAAGAAACGATGGTAACTTTAACCACATTTAACAGTACATTAGCAACATGCTAATGAAACATTTAGAAAGACAGTTTACAAATATCACTAAAAATATCATGTTATCATGGATCATGACAGTTATTATTGCTCCATCTGCCATTTTTCGCTGTTGTTCTTGCTTGCTTACCTTGTCTGTGCACAGATCCAGACGTTAATACTGCCTTTCCTTGTCTAATGCGTCGAATGGGCTGGCATTATGCAAATATTGGGGTCATACATATTAATGAGCCCGACTGTTATGTAACAGTCGGTGTTATGTTGAGATCCGAGTGTTTTCCGGAAGTCTTTTAAACAATTGAGATTTACATAAGAAGGAGGAAACAATGGAGTTTGAAACTCAATGTATGTCTTTTCCATGTACTGAACTCTTGTTATTTAACAATGCCAAGATAAATTCAATTTTTCATTCGAGGGCACCTTTAAGCAGCCTCCTAAGGTATAATTCGGGGAACACGCCTAGAAACGGTATGTCTTCAGTTAAGGTCTACCTTTAGAGTCTTTGTAGCGTGCTAAGAGACAACATTATCGGGAAACCCAGCCCAGAGTGTTGTAGGCAGTGGCTAAAGGCTGCAAAGAGTCATAAATACAGAGAGGATGTCACCACAGAAAATCTGAAAAAAACCTCTGTGTTTGTAGTCAACATTTCAAACTGGATGACCTTGAACACAGTGTTTTAGGCCAAACGAAGGGGAAAACTGCTGTTCTGTTAGTTCTGTCTAAAGCAAGTAAGAAAGCTGTTGCTATAGTGTTAAATTTTTACCATAATACTGTTTTGACGGTACAAAGTTTTGACAGAGTGTGATACAATTTTCAGTGATAAACCTACCCTTACAATAAATCTGTTAATAACCCTCAGTCGATCCAACTGTCTTTCAGCAGGGATACAAAAATGCAGAAGCATTATCTGTAGTTTTCATGAAAGTCTTTCACTTTCAGACTTTCTCGTAACACGGAGAACGAATAAACATTGTTCATTCACATATACTACCGACATTGTGACAATACAAAGCGGGTTAAAAATCTGAAAAGTTACACTTTAAGTTTGCTTTGTTTCCTTTCAGTTTCCTTATGTTTCCTAAACCTCCTCAAGTCCCTGCAGCCTCCTTTCAGTCAGCAGTGAAAAAAGATGTTTCAGTGAGGATGCTGGCAGTTCCAGTAATTCACTGGAGGAAATTGTTCATTCTAATAAATTGGTTTAGGTTGAAATTGTTTGTTTAAGCCCATCACCAGCTAAACTCACTCCACTTTGTCTGCTATTTCACGCATATTCATTCCATTCGCCATATGTATGTGTTCCCCGAAGACTACAAAGAAGCATGCCCCTGAAATTAGAACAGCAAAGAGGACGAGCTTCCCGGAGTGTCCTCCAGTGCTAAAGCTAATATTGCAAGATAATTATCATGGATTTTTACAGCATGCTGAGCACATTTGTCCTAAAGGGGAGTCTGTCAGCGTTTCTGCAGATGGAATTTGTATTTTATTAGCTCACAGTAAAATTGCTATCTACAACAGGAGGATTAAAACAATCACCCATTTTTATAGTTAGAGGAATAGGTCATATAAAAATGAATGCATGAGCAGAGATGCAGATATGGACAGGGAAATAGATTCAGATGGGGTTTATAAAGGACAGGTTTTAAAATGAGCTGATATTTGCTTGTGAGAAATTTTGGATGTAATTCCGAGCAAAAAAACAAATCCTTTCTTGAGGGATGATAGAAAAGTGATTTACCTTGTCTCTGAGGGAAAATGTACACATCTGAGGGCTAGTGATTTTGAACAGTACAGATGGCATTTGGTAAATGGCAAAAGATGGTCCAATTCATTTCTCAGTTCACATGCATCGCAAATTCAATTTGAATACCAGATTTATGGCAACAGATGTGCGAGGACGATAGATGTCGTGGATGATCATAATTCTTTTGCCAGTTGTTTCCACAGTGGCATGATCTCTAATTATGGTTGTTTTACAGCATTGTCCATCACATTAGTCTTATCACAATTATTCTGTTTCATTTGGAAACATTTAGTCAAGGGTCAAGATGATAAAAGGAATGAAAGGATTGCGAGTTGTCAGTTTGGGCAGGATTACTACACCCAAAGGAGGTCTTTGATACCTGGAGAAAACTGTGAGCATTCCCCTTCATCTTAGGCAATGAACCACATGCACTGAGCTTTTAGGTACTTTGTGTACATTATGCAGATTTGAATAAGTTGCAAGTTTGCTTTTGCAAAAAAAAAAAAAGAGAAGAGAGACATGCAAAATGCGAAAGCACAAACTGTTTAACATCATGTTACTCTTTTACAGTTCTCTCATCTATATGCTTCCTGACTCAAAAATAGTAGTTTATCCACCTGGAAAGATGTACAACCACAGAATAACTCAATCCAGCCTCCCCCTCTATGTGTTTATGTCCTGGTCCCTCACCACTCAGAGCACTATATTTCCCATGAGGATCTGTGCACTATCTACCATATAGACAGAGATTTTTGCTGCTGGAATTCTGAGAAAATACTGAAGGAAGTTTGACAGACTGAGGAGAATAAAAGGGACGTCTAAGGTCAGTGCAAAGGTTTCAGTAACAGGTTTGTTCCTATAGCTCAAACAGTAGAGCATGGGTTTAGCAACACCAAGGTCATGGGTTTGATCCTCAGGTAACCGCTAAAACTTATACCTTGAATTCAGTGTAATAAGGTTTGGATAAAAACATCTGCCAAATGTGTACATGAAGGATTTGAAAGGAAAACACGGATAAATTGCTTGCCCTTGACATTGTGATTTAGTCTTAGAGTTGTCTGTTTTCCCAATATGGTGCTGTGTGTATAAATTATTTTGTTTACCCTTTATTTTATGGTGACGTTGTTACAGTGTAACTACACAAATAAATACTGAGCAATATGAATTAAATGGATGTACTTAAATTAAATCAGAATACACAATAATTTTTAGAAGTCAATAAAAATGGAATTAAAGATTTTGGTTAATTTTGAAAAAATGTATTATTATTTTTTTAATAACCAAAAATGAAAATTATCGAATGATTTGTTCACCCTCAAGCCATCCTAGGTGTATTCGACTATCTTCATTCAGACAAACACAATCAGAGATACATTAAAAAAAATATCCTGGCTCATCCAAGCTTTATGGTTGTGAATGGGACTCAAGATTTTGAAGCCCAAAAAAATGCATCCATCCATCATAAAAGTAATCCACACGGCTCCAATTAATAAAGGCCTTCTGAAGTGAAGCAATGACATGACAAACTCTATAAACTATAATAACTGGCTTCCATTTACGGCCATACGAGAGTCTAGTTCTGGCGGAAGAGTGACCTCTGACCTGACGCATGATGTACTGACAAACACGGAAGCGCAGACGATAGAGCAAAACAAAACACCGGTCACCGGTCACTAAAATGAGAATTTTGATATAAGAGAAGAAGAGCTTGAGTTTGTTGCACAGCTCTATTTGTTTGAACTGCAAGATGTGTCTAATCTTAAGGCCCCGGTATACTTCAAATTAAATCAAAGAGAGAACTGATGTGTCATTTCGAACAAAATCAGGCCAAAACGAAGTTCGTTTTGTGTTCTTTTTGGAAGTTCGAAACGGCTTGCCAAAGCGAACTTTCAGGAAAAGTTTGTTCCAGCTGCAAAACACCTTCGTACTACCATTGGTCAGTGATGATAACGTAATAGGAGGTGTGCGCTGAGGCTCCGCCTTCACTCGTGTGGACCGTGTCTCTGACTCATTTCGTCTGTAGATTTTGTTGAGGTAAGATCTCCGCGGGTGGAAACATGAACACACTGGATAGCCACTTTATAGTACAATAGTACTAAAATAGTATGAAGTTGTGTTTGTAAAAAAATGAGGCACTAACACTGTTTTTCATGTTTGATACTGTAAAGCTGCTTGATTTTAAGCAATCTATTGAATAAAGTGCTACAGTATATGAAGATGTGACGTGACTGGAGTGCTACTTTGCAGAGCTCGTGCTAACATTCCCATGCTGTTATGATCAGACGCTTTTCTTATGCTTTCTATAATAAATGCTTGCTGTTTTCTCATTTTTGTTGTATTTATTTTGTTAATGAGAAGAAAGTGCACGGCACACATTTACATATTCATCTAAACGTCGATCTTAGCAGTGTGGGCGGCGTCAGATTTACAGTATATCGCTGGTCACGCATTTCAAACTTCGTTTTACCCCTAAACGAAGAACGAAAAAGAACTTTGTTTGAAGTATACCGCAGCCTTTACTCTACTCCTACATCCTATATCATGCGTCGGGTCAGAGTTCACTCTTCTGCCAGAACTCCACATGTGTACGGCCGTTGCCGGAAGCCAGTTATTATAGTTTATAAAGTTTTAAATATGGATATTTTTCTTACAAAAACCCATCGCTTCGCTTCAGGAGGCCTTTATTAACCCCCTAGAGCCATGTGGATTACTTTTATGATGGATGGATGTACTTTTTTGGGCTTTAAAATCTCAAGCCCCATTCACAACCGTTATAAAGCTTTGAAGAGACAGAATATTTTAATATAACTGATTGTGTTCATCTGAGAGAAGATATACACCTAGGATGGCTTGAGGGTGAGTAAATCGTGGGGTAATTTTCATTTTTGGGTACTATCCCTTTAAGACTGTAACTTGAATTTATTTGATTTGAACCATAAAAACCGCTCATTTGAAGAGCAAATGGATGTGTGTTGCAGCAGTTTCACCAAAAAAGCAATAAACCA